>NC_060064.1:12500-2747500 GCF_020283565.1 Trifolium pratense
TAAGCCATTAGGTGTGGTCTAGTGATGAGAAATTTTGATAGTATGCTAGAGGTCATAAGTCAATCTTAACCAAAAAAATTATTATAATTTTTTTTAATTAATTAATTTTTTATATATAAAATAATTACACAGGAACAAAAAGTAGACGATCAACAAGCTACGCCGCTAATCCTTTTTGAATAGCAAAACTCAATCTTTGAAAAACTACATCTCTAGACGTATGCGTCACGACATTACAATGCATGACCTTTTGAACTCTTTTCAAAAGGTTTATAGCCACTGGTTCTAGAAACCCAAAAGTGTCGAAAGCAAACGGTATAAAAACGTGTTTATTGTCAAAACATGTTTTCTCATGTTGGCCATTTTGCTTGGTTAACTTGCTAACACAGTTTGTTACTTAACTAGCGAGCATCTCATGTATGTAAAAATTTAGGATTTTACATTGTTCGCTACTTAAGTAGAGAACAACATTCGCTACATACTTAACAAACATTCTGATTTTACACGGTTGCTTACTTGAGAAGTGAATTGTGTTCGGTTCTTTACATGTCATGCAAACACCCTCTTTACATTTTGCTTAAAACATCCGTCCCACGGTAAAATCACCAACCCCTAATCTTACAAGTGGAGAAACTCCAGTCAGTGGCGGAGCCAGAAATTTTATGGAGCCTGGGCAAAATTTAAGTCTAACAAGTTTTGTCCTAAATTAACCCCTAAAATTTTCAATTTATCTTAATTTTAAATAAAAAATCTCAATTTTACCCTAAACTAACTCCTAAAATCTTAATTTTACCCTAAACTAACTGTTAAAAATACCACAATTTTTTGTGAGAGCCTGGGCACTTGCCTAGGCTTGCCCTAATGTGGCTCCGCCCATAACTCCAGACAAATCTACACAAGCATGTTTCCAAAAAAAAAATTATTTAAAAAAAAGAAATTTTCATTTTCTATTTTAAAAAAATCATTTTTTAAAATATCAATATTTGTGTCGCTTTCACATTTATTCTTAATATTTTTATTTTCTATTTTTTAAAAATATTTGTTTTACAAAAAAAATTGAAAAATAAAAAATATTAAGACTAAAGGTGAAACCAAATTATTTTAATTTATCATAAATATACCAACATCCATTTTATTTTTTATTTTTTAATATTTTTTAATTAAATCTTATCATAATTTATTTCAATAAATTTATTATTTTCTAATATTTTTTAAATGTTTGATATATTTTATTCATTACTTTTTAGGTAACATAAATATAATTAACTTCAATAAATATATTATATCTTTTTATTTTTTGTTATATCTTATCTTAAAATCAAATGTTTAAAATTGTTTAAATTATTTGTTAATTCTTTATATTTTGGCGTTATATTCAAACAAAACAAAAAAAAATTCAATTATTACTTAAGTTAGTGATCAAACTTGAATACTTTTTATTGATAATATAATTTGAACTTAATCTAAAATTGAGAATCTTACTTTAATTTAGAAATTTAATTGTTGCAAACTTTAATTAAAGAAATTATGAAAATCACAAATTTGAATATTAGAGGACAAAACTTACATGCATTTTCATACATGCATTTCTTACTTTTCCTCTCACAAAGAGGTAGTTTTTTTTATTAAAAAATAATTTTCTTTTATTTTTTCAAAATGAAAAAACACAAATAACCACCTCTTTGTGAGTGGAAAAGTAAGAAATGCATGTATGAAAATGCATGTAAGTTTTGTCCTTATTCACATTTTTTTAAATAATACACATTTTATTTTCCCTCATTTTCATGTGTTACATATGACTCTAGAAGTCATATATATCAATCACACCACCGGCCAATTACATGTAGCTCACCGCCAACGAATTATGAAGTTTAAATTAAAAATTTAATTTTAATAAAGCATACACAATTTTCTTGTTCCCATGTATTTAATATGACTTTTTGAGTCATGCCATATAAATCACCAAAAACACCTACGACCAATTATTAAATGCATAACACCATCAATATTATAATTCATTCTCCTTATTTTTATTTTTCCTGTACTACTACTTGTATAATTATTTTTCTGATTTTTTATTTCTTTTCATATTTTCTTTTGTATTTTTCTCTTTTGTTTCCTTTCATCTTTTTTGCAAACATCTATAAAATAAAAAACAATTATGCAAACTTATGAAATACATTACTACTATAAAAATAAAATTATATATCCTATAATTTTTTGCAAAACTATTAAAATAAATTTATGTTAAAACAAACAAGACCTTAGTCTCTCACACACACCTGAGAAGTGATCCAACATTAGAAAATGATCCAAGTTCCTCAAAATAACTATCTACAACCCTCGTTATTTTTCTTAAGTCATTAGTGTTAGATCGTCTGAGTTCACTATTATGTAATGATATATTCTATTGATAACAATAATCTGAAAATATTTTTATTGTATAACAATAAATCTATTGATGAGGGTATAATAGGAAGATAAGGTGCAAAAATCCAATTTCTTAATTTGGTGTTACTATTTTAAATGGACACTAAAAAAAAACAGAGGGAGTAATATTTTTTGAATGTTTGATATATTTTATTCATTACTTATTAGGTAGTATAAATATTTCAACAAACTAAATATATTATATCTTTTTATGTTTTGTTATATCTTAACTTAAAACCAAATTTTTAAAATTGTTTAAATTAGTTGTTATTTCTTTATATTCCGGCATTACATTCAAACAAAACAAAAAACAAAAGCATACTTATAGAGTACATTGCTATTACAAAAACAAAAGTATATGGCCCCGTTTGGCCAGGCTTATTTTCTACTTTTATAATTCTCTTTAAACGAATTAGATAAATAAAAAATTATGTTTGATCCTATTTCTCTTTGCTTAAAAATTTTAGTAATTCACTCGTAATGTATTAAGAACGCGTAATGTAGTGGTTCACTCGTAATGTAGTGATTCACAAACACTATCAATATGTTTGTTTTGTGAATCTCTCCCCTTATTAGTAAAGTGATTTTGTGAATTTGTTCCCTTAGTGTGTTTGTTTTATTAATTTTACTGAGCCTTTTTTTTCTCTCTTTTTGAAGTTGTTCGGAAATGGTCTTACAAGTTTCATTTCAACACATGTTTAAGAAGAGGTCCACGGCACATAATACTTAAAGAAGCACCATACACCAGTAGGCAGTAGCCAAAGAGAATATGCTAGAAAATAAAAATGAAACCAAAGAGAACATATATAACATAGTAATGGTGCATTTTACTTGATATCAACAATAAACCATAGTAAAACTTTTGCTTTCAACAAGTTGGAATGTTAGAAAGGAAACTTTTGCCAAAGAGAATATGCTAGAAAATAAAAACGAAAGTTGGAATGTTTAGAAAGGAAAATTTTGCTTTCAACAATGAACCATAGTAAAGTTTTAACAAGTATCGGGAGAGGTTCGCTACTTAGGTCCTTAATCATTTTCTTCATGAAGAAGAATAAAGTTTTAAGCTTTGAACAATTGCTTTTGAAGTGTCGGGAGAGGTTGAGTCGCATAGTTGAGGTAATAAAATGAGTTTTATTGTTGCCATTGTAAAATGAGTTTCTGTAGTTTAAATACTAATTTATTATTGGTTTTTGTAGATTGATACAAAGGAATTCAAGAAGGAGATTGAGCATTTCATCTCTCAAGGCCTCGTGGAGAGGGACGAACATGACCCAAATACCTTTAACTATATTCCTTAGGCGGGAGATACTGATGAATATATCTGCACATATGTTAGTGCTGGAGTACATTCCTTGACCACAACATGCAACTCATGGTAGTAAATAAAATTACATGAATTCAGTGAGTGTATGTACTTATACTACACAAGTTAAGCAATATTGTCAGTAAAAGTATTTGTCTTGTTTGGCTGTACTTATGATGAAGGATAATAACTCTGACTCACTATCTTATTTTAAACTCTGCCTACATTGACGGCTACAAATTACATGTACTTGAAGTTACATGGATATTTTCACTTCTTCCCTATCATTCAGCTATTATGTGATTGAATCTTCTTCATTTGGCGGTTTGCTTTAAATAATTGGGAGGTGGTAGAAAAATACATTAATGAGTGTTATTTACATTGTGTGAATTTAACCTTGTATATACGCTCTTTTTCAAAAAAACCTTATATATACGCTTAACAATTGCATGTTCAATACGAGTACTCGTTCAATACAAACCATCAAATTGAGAATCTCCTGCATTAAATATTTTTCATTCCTCTTACTTGGTTTGTTTGCATTGCAATGGCTACTTCTTTGGTGATTAGTTTTTGGGTAATAATAAGCTTGTTTGGTTGTGTTTCTGCTCAACATCCACGGGCTTTCTTTGTTTTTGGAGATTCGCTAGTAGACAGTGGTAACAATGATTTTCTTGCTACCACGGCTGGAGCTGATAATTATCCTTATGGCATTGATTATCCGTCTCACAGACCTATTGGACGTTTCTCTAATGGATATAACATCCCCAACCTAGTCAGTATGATCGAGTTTATCATTATATTAGATTATTTTTAAATAAATAAACAAACATGTTGATTATCATTTGTCATTGTTTGCTACTTAAGTAGCGAACTGAGTTTACACTTTAAGTAGTGAACTATATTTTTCTAGATTTTACACCCTTTTAACACTTGTTGATTATCTAGCGAGTGGATAATTTTCGAATTTCAAGGGACACACGAGAAAGATAGAGGGTGAGTGATAGTTGTAGGACTTTCTTTAATGTTCCAACCTTTGCTTATTTTGCCTTGTTGGTGTTGCACCTTAAGTAGCAAACCATAATTTTTTTGTCCGAAGTCCAACGTTTGCACCATCATGCTTCCCATGATTATTTTTTTAAAAAAAAACACACAATTGGATAATTAAAGTGCGAATTGATTTTGTAATTTAACTAGTAAACATTATAAAAATCTAATTATTTTGTCCTCTCACCCCATGAAAAAAAATTAGATTTAACTAACGAACCATTTTTTCTTTTAATTTTAAATTTTACATTTGTACACATTCACAACAAATTACCTCTATATCAAGACACCCCTATACTCATTCAATCACAAACACCAGGGGTAGTTTCTTCTCTAGTAAAGGCATAAAACTTTGCCATTTATACTATCCAATCCATGGACAAACATCCAAAGACTACTAGTTTTTATTTCTTGTATACTAATAACATGGAACATTGTTCATGGATTGAAGCTCAATAAAGACTACATGGAATATTTAGTTTCTTGTATACTAATAACATTGTTCATAGAACAATGTTATTAGTCAACATTGATCCATAAACCAAATATTATGGATCATAGAATTGGAGCTCGATGTTGATTAGATCATTATACTGCGGTGGTCAACATTGTTTTGGAGCTCTAACTTGTGGTATCTTATAGATCATAGAATTTCTCTGGTCTTAAGGCATTTGAGAGAAATTGAGGACGGACGAAGAAAATGATAGTATATTTTGGATCACAGACATATCATTTTCTCGCTACACTCTACACAAATGACTAGTCGACGAAGTTGGTGGTATTTGTAACCATGGAGGAGAGTTGTATCAATAAAGATATAATTACCGCTATGATTCGATATCATTTAACTTTTGTTGGATGTAGTCTTAACTAGATGTTGTATCTTGGGATCATTGTAGCCACATTGATAAATATGTTATCCCCATGAGAGTCTTTTTCAAAATGTTTACTTCAAATTAAATATACACAATTGATTTTGCCCAACTTGGAGAATGTTAGAATATTTTCTAATATATTTTGTGGACTGCAATCAATTGTGGATTTTGGTTTTAATAAAAATGGGTTGATGTTATTGTGATCCATTTGATGATGTTGTCCAATAAGTGTGATCAGTAATAATGGGCTTTGGACACTAATTCTGATTTGTGTAAAAATAAAGTGTAGGCCCAATCCATGACGGGAGGTACTAGGGTTGTACTGTGACGTCAATATCTTCCACTTGTTTTCAAACCAAGAGCAGTTGCATAAAATTCGTCACGGTTGATACAATCTTTGTGTGGCGGGGAAAAGTTTTACCATTCCCCTCCTTCTAGAGCCAATTGTTCCGGCATATAATACTATAGATTTAAGTATGAGATTGAGTAAGTTTTGCCATATGCTTATAATGACTCATATATATGAGTTTTCTTAGAGATAATGGAGGGAGTGGTTTATATGGAGTAGTGAGGGTCATGGTGGAGTAAGAACATAAAGCAGTGATATATTTTTAAGACCAAGTCCTTTTGAACCTCTCTGACTTGAGCGAGTGGCCCAATTAGGCATGTTGGGCTTGAGTATTTCACCCAGTACAAGTAATATAATATATATATTTTTTAATCATATCATATAGTTGTGTCAAAAAAAATCATATCATTTAGTAATATAATATATCTCTCTATAAAAAAAAAATATATCTTAGTTAGCACCAGTGACGGAGCCAGGATTTTTCAATAGTGGGGGCACCAAATATATAAATTTGTAACATTAAATATATAATCTAAAAAATCTTTCTTTTATAGATATATCCAATTTTATACTTTCACATTCATGAAGTGCTTAAAGTTAAAATTGGAATAAAAGATAAAAAGTTATAAACTATAAGCTCAAACGATACTTGAAATAACATAGAAAAAATTATAAGTATGAAAGAAAAGTTTTTTTTTCCAAACACAATTTTATTTTATCAAACAAGCTTATGGGTCTTTTTGGGATAACTTTTTTTTTAAGCTTATGCAAAACGACTTATTCAAATAAATAAGTTTTTATATGTTATTATAAGTTTTTTTTGTTGAAAACTTGGTATCCAGCTCAAGAACCGACTAATTCGAGAACCAATCTCACCGCCCATTGCGGGGGGTCTGTTTAAAGCTAGAGTTTTTTTTTAACTCTGTATATATGGACCAACCCACCGAAATTGGCACGAACTTGAGACCTTGAGAGGAGCAAACTCCAAGATCCTAAGCTATAACACCATTAGACCAACCCAAGTGAATATTATTATAAGGTTGTTAGTTTATGAAAAATAGCTTATAAAAATACAGTTTTCGCGTTAGTGAGAATTTATAAATTAACATAAAAAATTATTTGTATAAATTGTTTTACATAAGCTCAAAAATAACTATTTCAAATGAACTCGAAATTATAAGATAGCTTATTTGTATTACCAAACAAATATTGATATTGCCTTGACAATGACTTGAATTCAGCCTAGTTACTTTTCAATTGATGATGGGTGAATGTGGGGGACTAGTTAAAATATCAACACTAAAAATTACTAATTGATGATGGGTGAATGTGGAGGAGTAGCATATAAAAAAATTTCTCAAAAAGTTTGTGCAGGCAAGTGCCCACATAACCCCCTGCCTGCCTCCGTCCCTGGTTAGCACACCAAATATATTTTTAAAGGACCCATATAAATAAGTCTATTGCGTTGGTATACCGATTTTTATTCTTCATAATTAAAGGTTAGATGTTTTCTCTCCCCACCCCCCGTGTTTCTTTTATCCCCCTGAGTTTCCAATTTTGCCCTTGAAAAAACTTCGGTTCGTAGAAACCGAAGTTTTTTTTTGCCTTGAAAACAAATTTCGGTTTCTAAAAACCGGAATTTACTCTGAATTTGCACTAGAAAAAATTCGGTTTTTGCGAACCGAATTTTTCACAAGGGCAAAATTGGAATATTGGGGGGTATAAAAGAAACACGGGGGGCCCGAAGAGAAAACATCTAAAGGTTATACTGCTGGGTTAGGATTACGCAAGTTGAATAGTAGTGTATTGCCGCTGCAACATTCGGTTTCTCTCCGTCCAATCCAACTTTCTTTCACAGCTTCTTCTTCGGTGAGTTAGTTAATTCTCATATCTCAAAATTCTCTTATTTCAATTTTGTTATCATAGCCCTGATTGTATAAGTATCACACTGTCACATATTTTGATAAAATCTTACCTAGTTTATAAAATCAGTTTTGATTCGTTAATAGTATAACGATGATTTGGTGAATGAAATCAGTTTTATAAAAACTGTCTCCAAAACCATACCACCACTAGGGTAAACCATCACAATTCACATCCCTGTTTTTAAGGTAACCACTTTGACCGATTCTAACTAGTGGAATCATGATGGATATTGGTGGGTGGGAGTGTCACATAATTTTGTCCAAAGTTTAATTTTGTTGAAATTCAATTTCCTATGAGTAGTTGGAAAAATATACAAGAGATCCTCTACAAAAAAAATACAAGAGATCCAAAAAACTATACAAATATATAAAATTTGTAAGCTAATAACACAGTAGAATCTAAAGCTATACATAGTACACCACGTTATTTTTTAAGTGTGCGTTAACAAATTATAACTAAAAACAATTATATACACCTTAATGTGCATGTCGCTAATGCACATATTCTAAAAAATAAGTAGGTGTACGTTATTATCTTATAGGTATTTGCTAACGTACACCTACCTATATTTTTAGAAGGTGTGCGTTAGCAAGTTATAACTAAAAATTAGTTAAATAAACTATAAGGTGCATGTTGTTAATGCACACCTTCATAAAAAAGAGTGGGTGTGCCATATATATATATATATATATATATATATATGAACAAAAGGTGGACGGTCAACAAGCTGCGCCGCTAAAATTTTTTGTATAGTAAAACTGAATCTTTGAAAAATTACATTCGTAGACCTAGACACAATATTGCTATGCATTTTGAATTCTTTTCAAAATGTTACTAAAATTAATATTAAACTGTATATATATATTTATTTTTCTTTCTTTCTTTTCAGGTGCATTGTGACTATTTTTGAACGTTGCCCAAGATAAAATGGATCGCATTAGTGAATTGTCTAACCACATCTTGTCTGATATCCTAACAATATTATCCACAGAAGATTTGTTGAAAACCAGTATACTATCTAAAAGGTGGCACAAGCTTTGGACTTTATGTATAGATCTCTACTTTGATACCTCCAATGTGCTTGGAAGCAACAACGAGGAAGAATATGCCCCTACCGTAAAACCCGGATTTCACCTTACTATGAAGAGGCATCCTATTGTAATACTCGGAAAGAGACAACCTATAAAACTCACTATGAAGAGACGCGTCACTTTGGATGATGAATTTGTAAAACGAGTAGATCGATTTGTCAAGAATTTTCAGGGCACAATTATCAAGTCTTTCATGGTGAACTTTTGTTTAGATAAGGAACAAAGAAGAAGTATTGATCAATGGATAACTTTTGCAATTGCAAGGCAAGTTCAAAGAATCGATCTACTCTTTCTTGGAACGCCTTGTGCAAATCGCACTACTGGACTACACAATTGTTATAAATTTAACTTTGCCTTATTTTCAAAGACCGATGCTTCAACTCTAAACCACTGCGTCTTGAAAATTGTAGCATTTTCGATACCCGCGGCCTTGACACCGATGACTTTTCTCCATTCAAAAATTTGAGATCTCTATCATTGGAAGAAGTAAAATTGGATGGAACTTACCTTGGAAATATGATATCTAGTTGTCCATGGCTTGAACAGCTTTGTTTATTTTACTGTAAGTTCAGATACAAAATACTAAAGATAAAAAGTTCATCCTTATGTCATCTCAAGATTATAGGGTGCTATACGGTATCATATAGTAATCACCAGTTGGAAGTAAACTTGATTGATTTGAAATGCCTTAAACTCAATTCATTGGAGTACCATGGATATATATTGCGTGGATTGAATACCGTGGCAGTTGATACCCCTATGCTCAAAAGCATTGACTTCTCCATTTCGTTCAAAAAAGGTCTTGGATCATTTGCTTTCTGTGCAACTAAATTTCCCAAGCTTGAGATTATGCATGTGGACATATATTCTACGGTTAGTCATCAAGTAGTGTTGGAAGAATTTATTTTTTAATATATTTTTGTCTTTTGAATCTTACATGTACGTACTTACTTGTTTAGGTCGCAGCTCCAAAAATAATTCAACCATTCAAACATCTTAAAGAGTTGAAGCTCAAACTTTCCTTGAGTTGGAAAATCTTAAATGACGTGGAGTATGATCTTTTGTGGATTTTAAACATCCTTCAAGCATCTCTTCTTTTGCAAAAACTTACGGTCATGGTGAGTGAGTTGGTGACTTTAGTTATTAATAATAATACACATGTTATACTCCGTACTTTTTTTTTATTGTTATCCTTCTCATTTTATTTCACACCTTCATAAATAAATTTACAATTTTGATATTTTAAAACTACATATATTTAAACACATATTCATTTATGAGGTGTGTTATTCAAACACATTTTCATTGGAATTCCAAGTTCTAGCTGGGTAAAATAAAATAGTTTTAAGTTTAAACCTATAATGTCATAAACTTATTTTTGAAGTTTGCTCTTCAGGCCCCTTAAAATGCCAAAGGCCCCTCAAAAATCCAAAAATACTCTTGGATTTTGCGCCAGCTGTGTTTGGTTTCTAGGAACCTAAATAGATTAACTTTAGGTTGTAGAACATCACAAGTCAAAAAAACATCAGTTCGGTTTCTTCAACCTAAAGTCGCTTATGCTTGGTTTTTACAAACCAAACTCGTTTATGTTAGGTTTCTACAACCCAAAATAACATAGTTCGGACCGTATTTAGCGAATATGTGTTTTCCTCAATCATATCTTGTAGCCAACATAGTTTTTTAATAGGAAAAGTAGTATGTAACGTCAATTCAGTTTCTACAACCCGAATTTATTATGGTTTGGTTTCTAGAAACCAAACCTATATGTAAGATTGTAAGAATGTCACAGGACATGCCATTAACCTCCCAAACAACACAAGCCAAAATAACATTAGTTTGGTTTCTACAACCCAAAGTCGGTTATGTTTAGTTTCTACAAACCAAACTCGACCAAACTAACATGGCCCGAATATATATATATATATATATATATATATATATATATATATATATATATATATATATAGAGAGAGAGAGAGAGAGAGAGAGAGAGAGATAGATAGATTAGTTAGTTACGATGAATGAGGGATTCTGTACATGATAATATTAGTTCGCAAATAAGTCAATCTGATGTGCGTATGTGCGTTTGATTTGCTAAAAATTAAGGGACAAGACAACTCCAGTTGTACTGTGTTTGATTGTAAAACTGTTTCAGAGACTGGACTCCCTCACTAAACCATATCACAACTTTTTGTCCCAAGTACAAGTTGTCTAAAAATATCATAAAAGTTTGTTTTTTGCTGTTCTGCCATGTGCTGTTCTGCCTTGTACTGTTCTGTCCAGTACTTACCCTTTAACAAATCAAACACACCCGTTTTTTAATTTTTTTTTTCAATTGTTGTAGTCTACGATTTTTTAGCTTAATAGAATTCAACTATTGATTTTATTCCCCTCAGAAGTTGCAACTCTTCCTTTGGGGTATTTTAGTTTTATAGTGATACAAGTTTTTTTTATTAGTTTTACATAATTTTATAAGATTTTTTATTTGTATTCATTGATATACATGTTTGCTAGCTTTTAATATCATTCTTGTTTGTGATTTTATTTTTGTCAGCTTGCATATCCACAGTTCCTTGAACATAAAAAAGATATAAGAGATGTTAAAACGTTCTCTCATGACGAAGTTAAAATTATTGAAATGGGAGGTTGTGTCGGCAATTGGTTTGAAATTGAGTTTGTTATGAACGTTTTAAAGTATGCCAAAAAACTTGAGCAAATAGTTTTGGGTCCCTATTGGAATGAAGAGGACTCAATGGATTGGAACTCTGATCCTACGTGGTTTAAAAGTGGGCGTGAAAGGATTAATGAAAAGTTTCGAGACGAAGAAGTAGTGGGGCGAGAAAAAGTTGTACTCATATAAAAAGTTGATTGATTTTTGACAATTTCAGGAAGTATTTGTCCATTTCAAAATTTCAGAAGAGTATTTGACGAAATTTAAAATTTCAGATAGGGTATTTGACATTTTATTCAATATAAAATTGAATAATTTGTTTTTTCTTCTACAAGTTTATGGAATACTTATATCATTGTTGGTAACTTTATCATTGCAATAATGCATTTGACTATCACGTTTTTTGTTCACAACTAGGGGCTGCTTTTTTTATCTAAAAAAATATTTTTATTTTTATTTTAAAAATTATTTTTATGAGAATTTATTAATCAAGTATATATGAGGAGGAACAAAGTGACTCCAAGAGTAAGTCTCTAGAGTTACTCCAAATTATAGTACTCCATTTAATTTAATCTGACTGTCCTAATTAATCATTAATTGTTGAAAAATGGTTTGCTCAACTTTTAAAAAATAAAAACGATTTTCTAAAAGATGGCACCGAATATAATTATTGGCTGAGTCGTGACTAGGTCGCTTTCTTTAAGACGTTTTGCGAAACTACTCAACAAAGTGCAACTTAGTCTATCAACCACGAAGTCCTTAGAATAAATGAATTTGGGTTCTTTCCATTTGTAGACACAAGTGAATATTAGTGGGGTCCACAAATTAGTGGGACCCACTTTTAATGGTCCCACTAATCATTAAATTGTTATTGAGAGGTGCTATATGGCATGACATTTAATGTCGTCCAATTTGCACGACCCTTATATTTTCTCATTTCATATACTAGATTTCTAGCTTATATATCCATTTCAAACAATAAACTAGACTAACATAAAAACATAAAAAGTAAGGCAAGTTGTAAAAAATGAGGCAAATTGTAACAACTTGCTTACAATATACTCCTTTCTATTATTATTATTATTATTATTATTATTATTATTATTATTATTATTATTATTATAAGCAAATTTGATTATTTTTTGGTACATAAGTGATATATCTTATTTATAATATGGACTAAATACATCACTTTTTTAATGTACCAAAAAAGTCAAATTTACTTATAATAATGACCGAAGAGAATAAATAATTGGTAGTGTAACAATCGTTAGTTGGTTCAATGGTGATCTTGACACTGAATTTGATAGGGATGATCACGGTTCGATTCCCGCAATTACAATTGAGAGGGTTTTGAACAACTTGATGCAAGAAGTCACTCCGAACTATATTAAAATAGTGATAAAGGATAAAAAATTGTAGTATTGATTTTACTGCAGGCCCGACCCGGAGGGGTGGACAATAGGTGCGACGACCTAAGGCCCTTGATTGGTAGGGGCCCATTGTTTTGCTATACCTATCTAATAATATAAAAAAATTAAGTTTAAGTATAGTTTCTATTAAACTTTAATAGTAATTTTATCGTTTATAATATTACAATTTATAATAATAGTTCATATTTTTTATTTTTAATAGAAAAAAATGAATACTTTTGATCTCAAAATAATGAGTTTAAAATGAAAATAGATAGGTATAGCAAATAAATATTTTCTATTAAAAATAAAAAATATTAAAGGCTTCACTATTTAGTTGTGCGAAAGGAGCTTGGATCCTCTCCTTCCCTCCTTCTCTCTCCTTCACCAATTTATGTGTAACAGGAGAGAGAAAATCAATAAAATAATAATATAAAAGAAGATGAGTGAGAAAATGGAAGAGAGAGATAGAAACAAATGAGTGAAGGAGAGAGTGGGAGAGAAATGAGTGAAGGAGAGGATCCAAACCCGTGCGAAAGTCTCTGGATAAACCTCCAACAAATGTGAGACGAGAGAAAAATACTGCAAATAAATCATATGGTATCAGCTTTTGGAAAACAATGAGTTCACTATTATTTCTACATTGTACATCAATATCTTACATCATGACAGAGTTTGGGATATTTCAAAAGGTCCATAGAAATCAGTGGGGTGACTATGTGAAAACCAAAGTAAACCACCTGCAAGATCAAAGCTATAGAGATTCATTATCTAACTTTACATGAAACAGGGAAATATAATAATGATACCACCAGAGATATGTTCGTGCCTTGGGCCTCAATTGAATCTGACGAGAAATCAATCTGCCAAATCAGTTATTTTTCAGTTAATTTGGTCCAATTTTAAGAAGTATGAGGTACAGGTAGATCTCTTTCCAATTGCCAATCTGAAATTAACAGAAAGAAAATCTTTACCATGTCTTTAGAACAAAGACTTGAAAGAAGTTGAAGAAGAGCACGCAAATCTTTATACTTGTCTGTTTGTGCCTCACTAAGTAAGTTGCTTGAAAGACTTGGTGATATCTGAAAGAGAGTGAAAAGGGATATGATGAATCTTTGTTTAGAATAAAGAAAAAGCAAAAGTAAATTAGCAATGATTGTGGGTTTTCTTTACTAATCATATTGATTTCACATAATATAATCAAAACAATTATGTTGTTGGATTATACCGATTAGAAAGAAAGCAAAAATAAAGGACATAAATAAACACACAGCTCTTTGTGTCCTATAATGTATACCTCAAACTAACAGACAGAAGTGTAATCACTGACCATTAATATTGCAGGAAATATGATTCTAAAGACTAATAAAGAGTGTCTTTGTTGTGGATCTAATCACTCCAGATTTCTTAATTGGTTCAACCAGATCAAAACTTCATTAGTACAATTTGAAATTTTTACAATGGCTAGATTCCAAGTTGAAAAGGTAGCTTGAGGATACAACTTAGAAGTCCTTATTTTCCCCAAACAATAAAAATCCCTAAATAAAAAATATTCCTTTCAGAAGAGACAGTTGAAAACCCATTCATACAGGTATTATTTTATTCAAATCAATTTTATGATAACAATAGAATGCACCCAAAAAATTTAGAACATGAAGTACCATAAAGAAAATTCAGAGCAACATTCAAGAGAGTATATCTTCACCTAGTCACAATGTTTCTCCTGAGATGAAGTATTTGCCCATATAAAACAGCATAACTGATAAAAGAAATTTACCTTCCCAATATTGTGAGATGAATACAGCTGAAGCAAACGCATGCAGAAATTAACAATGGCCGCAGTTTCTTGGGCCTCCAAGTATGTAATTTGTCCATCAACCCAATCGACTACAAATTTTAGTAGCAGGTAGACAACTGCAGACTAAGCAATAATAAAATTCAAGTACAGAATAGCAAGTTTATACACACATGTCTAGTCTAGCTGAAAAAAGAATATAAATTATAATTCATCTAGAAAAGGGACATATTATAAGGAGAGAAATGCTAAGGACAACTCTCTAACACACTCTATTGAACACTCTATTATCTACTGGGCCACATCGCCTTTATTTTAAATTGTTACAATTGACAATCAATCCTGCTGGTTTGAAAGATGTAAGCGCTTTAAAAAAAAAAGTAACCACTGGAAAGCATTCTGATGATATACCTCCTCCATACTGTATCCAACGTTTCATTCTTATATTGATTTCATCTTCACGGTCTCTGGTATTTTCCCCTTGAGACGTTGGTAGTTTTAACACCCATTTTTTCTTTTCTGGGTGAATGTCAACAGGTCAAAAACTCAGTACTATCAGTTTGGAAGAAAGGGCAATTCCATTTATAATTTGGATTAATGAGGTAATGGTTGTCAACAGTAAATTCACAACATACCTATCCACTACGTTGAAAAAAAGAAATAAAAATTGTGTTTTGCCATCTCTATTGTAAACAGATCCAAAAAGGATTCTCAGATTTAGAAATAGCATTGAAAAATTGTAAAGGTTATGTATACCTTGCAAATTATTGTCTTGTTCAAGCTTGGTGTTGTTTTGCAGAGGATGTGTGTTCTCTTTTTTTCATTAAAGGAAATGTTATGCTTTTTAAAACGGCAGAACCGGTAACTGGTATAGTATTTTAAAATAATGTTAACATGGCCCAATGAGTGAGAGTGTTCAATAGAGTGTGTCAGAGTGTTTGTCCTTAGCATTGCTCACTATAAGGATAATATGAAAATATTCAATGAATATAAGATAGTTCTGGAAACCACACTTTGTCACAAATTAATACAAGAAAATGTGAATGCTACCTCATGTTTATATACTTCGAGCAAAACTAGTATATGATTCATTACAGAGAATCCTAGCTCATATATAGCCTTCTGTGTTCGCGGTTCAGAAGCACTTGCAGCTCCACGTAGCCTTTCTAACATGCAGCTGACCTACAGAACATCAATGATGACATTATGAGCTATTTTCACGCAAACATGAGAATAAAATAATTGCTCGTGTCCTCACTGACAGGAGGATATCTGGTTGTTGGGCAATGTTTTTAAGATTACTCTTGCTGGAGATCTCCACTATATATGTTGCGATATGACCCATGAGATTCCTTACATACCTTATATACCTTATAGAGAAAGAAAGTTGAGGTAAATACTCACTGACTTGACTCTTCTGAATTTTTCACACCTGAGGCTGAACGAACAAGTGTTTGTGCTAGAGACCGCTGAAGTAGAAACCAATGGCATTTAGGCAATAGCAGACAGCAACGAAGTAGCTGGTAGTGGAAGTTGATAAGTTCTTACCTGATGAGAAGTGTCCAACAAGAACAAAGTCTTTTCAGTGGAAAATGCAGCTGCCAGTTCATGCCATGAGTTCTGCATAAGAAATTGGAAATTCAAGACAGTGATGCTCCAATAGTATTACTGCTGTTTAAGCAATCACTAGCATAAAAAATGAAAGGCTACTAACTGTAAAAATGAAAGGCTCCATTAATATTCCTAGACACTACAACTTCCTATGCATTCAATGTATTTTATTGCATCTTCATTATAAATACAAAGTGTGTGATCTGAGTTTGACACACAGAAATTACATAACATTATAAAAACATATACAGATTCTTAAGTTTGCAAGTTGCAACAAGATGAAATTGCAGATTTTGATGTTTTGTCAATATAAAAGTACAAGTACCAACTCACCAGAGCAACAAGGTGAACACATATATGCCTTTGCTGAACCAGTGAATGAAGTAACATATAACATGTGAGGCCCTGGAAAAAAATAGCAACCACACGGCAACATTACATTAAGAGCAACACCGAAATCAGGTGTTTTCTAATTATTCTAGTACTTTCTAGTTTCTACACACAAATTAGAAATTAGGCGGATTCTATATATTCCAGCACTTCCCACAGCAACATTTCCAAATTAGAAATAACTGAACATGCGGTTAGTCTCAACAATTTATGGATAAATCTTTTGTTTTGATACAGAAATAATATTTATGGGGAACACATTAATTGGTTGTCACTTGTCAGGTTAATATACCAAACCTAGAATTATCATTGTCTTGTCAGTACTCGCAGTCCTGTTAAGTTTTTTTTTTTCCTGAAAAAGTTCTAGTCTATTTTCCTAAGCATCCATTCAGTCCTCCAAATTTCCATGGAATGATAATATCCCACGGGCATTAGAATTTGATAATCTACAGATAGATCATTCTAGTGTGTAGAATCAAATTGATCATCACTATTCACAGCAAGCACCAATAATATATGTTTAGAAAATATATTTCATATTGACAATTTCAAATACATAGCATGTAAAGACTGTAACCGTAAACATCTGAATTTGAGTGTGTACTTTACATTAGTAAATACAGATAGAAACTAGGTAATAACTATGTCAAATACTTGATTTAAACGGCAACATCCAAAATACTGACAATGATAGGAGTTTTAAACACAAACCTGCAAATCCTTTTCCCCGGGATATGATGTAAGTGTAATCAAAGATATACGGACAATAATATCAAGAACAATTCTCCCTTGGTTATGCTCTCCAAAGAAACTGAGCAACACCTTTTTTGAACTATGCTCATAATGATGACCTGAATCTACTATTTTCTCTCCAATCTCGTCGGAAGACATTAGATATGTGCTAGACCACCTTGCAAGGAACCATACAATTGACTGCATAGAGCATAAATTTAAAAGAGTGAGAAGGTAAAGCAGTACCTTGTCAGAAATGGAATATATATTGTCGTACACAAGAACACAACCAAGATTAATTTCAGTGTAGTTTTTAAAAAATTGCAAGTTGTTTGAATATAAGCAAATAGTTATTATAGAAAAAACGGTGCAGTAGACCATGGGTATAGTATAGTAATGTTTTGTACATGCAAAAGCTTATAGACTATTGTATATATCTGTTTCTCAAGGACATAGTCGACTGTTAAAATAAGGCCAGAAGACAACAAAAGCAACATATCCGGGTTTTATGTATATAACAAAGACATAAAAAGAATACTGTCGAGGTAGAAGCTTATGTAAGATAAATGAATAAAATAAAATGCATTACCTCCATAAGCCGGGGACTAAAAACGGATGCTCTCATTTCTGGATTTAGACACTGCTCAGCAAATTTTATGATCGAGCTGCATTAATTAATAAGAAGCAAAATTTTATGGCGTCATTTCATTTGAATTAGGCATAATATCCAAAAAGGGTTTCCGGCACAGCTTGTTGCCCGTTTGCAACAAGTATGTGTGAAACAGAGTCCAGAGTGTTTAAAAAACTCTGCTGTAAGCACTGGACTAGAGTACTACTGTACTCAGCAGATCCATATTTATAGCCACTGAAGCTATAAATACTTATAATTGAAAAGTTTCAGTTTATCAAACAGAAAATTTTCAGTTATAAATACTAGAGTACTACTGAGTACAGTAGTATTTTAAACAGAGCCAAAGCGAAAAACTGCTAATATCTGAATGAGGTTCACAAACATAATTTACTGCAAATCTTAGCAGGAAAACAGTGCAAACATAAAATTTCAGAAAAGAAAGAAAGAAAAAAGTACTTTACCTGGAAAGTAAAATAACAGGATGTTTATCTGCTTCCACAGAATTAACAACAAATTGAGTTTGTATGGCATTAGGAACCTAAATATCACACATGACATAACCTTAAATTAATGTTTGCATTACATATTGCCATCAACATATGAAAAACAATAAGGGTTAAAGGTGGAAACATAGAAGATGATGCACTATTCTATACAATCGAGAATACTGAGATAGGATCCAGAAGCTTGCAGTCAGTTAGCTTAGAGCATAACTAAAACTTGAAATAAGCAATAGTCTCAGTTATTTAACAGTTATCGTTACTGTTAGATGAACATCTTGCATTGCAAGTTTCAGTAGCTTTAACAATGATTATAGCTTCAGTGGCTATAAATATGATTGTATTTGTAGCCTTGGTAATCATCAGATCCAAGTAATCATCAATAATTGAAAAGTTTCAGTTTATCAAACAGAAAATTTTCTCGCACTCATACTCTCTTTTCCATGTATCATGCTGACAACAAATTGTTTATGAGGATGTCTGGGCCCCCCAAATCACTGGGTTTTTTTTTTTCTGGAGTCTTTTCCATCTATTAAGATTCCTCTCATTCAAAAAGAAAAAGATTTGTAGTACTAACGAACATTTCTGGGTGAGAGAATAAGGAGAAATTATAATTCACATACCAGTGGCATTTCCCCCTCCCCTTCATCTGCAATTACATGGCCAATTATGAGCAGCAATGAATAAAGTTCTTCCATAGTTTCAGTCAAGTCAATAATGCCCCTGCCCTATAAATCAATCGAATAATGTGAGCTATGGTAAATTGGTAATAGCTCTGATAACTTAACATAGAATATTTATTATGGGCCGATGAGATAATACAAAAAAACAAACAGAAACAATTAATGAGAAATCTTATAAGATTGAGTTGAATTGAAAAATTGAGTAACCATTTGATAAAGATATTATTTTTGTGCTTAGTGTGCGACTCATTGGTTTTAATAGTGGTTAAAACTCAACAAAAATTCATGGGATAGTTAATAAAGAACTAATAACCAACTCATTTTTTGAATTATCTGAATCTACAAAACTAGTCTTTGTAGAAATTAGAAAATCGAAATAAAGACATGATATATTAGGGATAAACTTCTAGCAACTTAACTATTGCTCAAAAAAGAAAGAAAAGCATATATCAGTGTTTGTTTGTGTGCAAATTATAGTAGAACTTCACTTTTTGTGTGTTTCAATTTATATAATCATGAGTGTGGCCCGTGACCAAACAATTATCAAGCATGCAGCATTTAGTTTTAGGATACATTATCTTATAACATACTCTAAATGTAGATTTAAACACCTAATTGGTTTAATTTGGTTGATGTAAGAGAGACTTTTTTAAATAACAATAGTGAGTAAACCATTATGCTCAAACTTCAAACTCATCAAAAGCTACTGCATTTCAATCAGTTACGACCTGATCACAACTAAGAAATGTGGTTAAGTTTTGAATGACTCATGCACCTATATGTGCATCACCAGCTTCCACCATCTAATTACAGTTGGTCCCATCTCAATTTTGATAGACCTAATACACTCTGACTTCGCCACCTATGATGTGTGAGGTGATGTGCACCAACAAGATAGGTAGGTACCAAGCGTTGTTCTTTGGTTTTGTATACCCCCGACTCTGTATGATTACAAGGGTAGTGAACAGTATGTTTAAAGCTGAATTAAAATGCTTCCTCGATGTTTAAAGCTGACGCTTTTTCCTTGTAAGAGCAGATAAAAGGCAACGCATCCTAGAAAGATTGATTTATCTTTTGTGAGGAGCAGATGCCTTTTCCTTGTAAGAGCAAATAAAAGGCAAGGCCTCCTAGAAAGATTGATTTATCTGTTGTGAGGAGCAGATGGTAAAAGTATATACATTCTAACAGCAACAATCTAGGGCACGGAATATGGTTGTTGTTAGTTAGTTGTTTGCTAATTAGAGTCTAGTTACTAGATTCCTTAGAATACTTCGAGTCAGTGGGTTATGACAGTTGTTGACTTGATACTATATACGGCAGTTGAGTGGGAGATGATCTAAAAGTAAAGAGCTGGAGACCAGTCTCGGTTTCATGCTATGGACATTGTGATTGGAATGAAAATGGAATACAGTAATATTTCTGGGTTGAGAGATCCTTAATTAATTATTTTTTTAGGATTCCTTATATCAATATAGGGAATGCAGTAAAGCAGTTTTCCATAGTTGCTCTGTCAAGCCACCTTCTTTACCTATTACTAATCACAACTTTGCAGTTTAAACAATTAGCAATACCAATAATTGCAGTCCCATCACTTGCTAATCTCAATCTTTTGGTCTGAAAATTACTAATCTTTAGGGAGGGGAGGATCCACACAAGCATATATGTAGATGGCAGATTTGAAATTTTTGTCCAAGAAAATTATCCTCTATAACACAATATGAAACAAACCTGATTAAGGCGTGTGAACCGCTCTGAAAACACACTTGTGAGCAAAGGGATTGTAACATCAATAGAAGCTCTTGCAATAAGCGCATACGAGCTTAACCTTTCATCCATGGCTGCAAAGAAATATCATTTGTTTTAATATAAAAAAAGAACGAAAGAAACTCATCAGGTCCCAAAATGATGTAAAGTTTAGCACCAAGAAGTAGGTAGTGAAATTTTAGTGATTTAAAATCTAGTACCGAGTTTGTAATGTTAGAAGAGATTTTCAACCAAGAACTGAATTTGCTTTAAAGGAAACGATAGCCATTTAATTAAATAAATGTGATCGCACTGTACGAAACTATGGTAAATAATATAAATAAAGAAGGAGTTGCAGCTGAAGGAGTGCAGTAACGGTGCAATTTAAGCACGTCATAACTTTAAATTTACTTTTCATAGGTATCAAACAAAAAACACTGAATTGTTTCGAGGAAAAATCTTTTGATTTCATCACGAAATCGAGCTCTCAATCATGCCTAGGCACAATACAAAATTGGACTCAGTCTGCTGTCTCTAACTGCTTTGTGATGTTTTTTCTGTCTTATTTCTTAAGTACAACAGATTAAACAAAGTCGCAGGAAAACCAATATTTACAAAAATAAAAAATGACAACTGAATTCTCGTGCATGCAATTTTATAAATCTTCGTCAAATTTCCATACCAGATACAGAAGCACGAAGATAATCTGAATCACCCTCATCATTGAATGCTGATGCAGAGGCCACTAAATATAAAGAAAGCTTATGTGAGGAAAATGAAAGTAAGTAATACAAAAGAAAATAAAAAAGCACTATAGAAAGTTTCATATAGGTTTTACTTCTTAGTTCGCATTCCACAATGAAACCGAAGAGATTGGCAGCAGCTTTTATCCCATCCGGTGGAAGCAAAGCATTCACAGTAGTAGTATTTATTGGCTGAAGAAGAACAATTTAAACCGTTCAGCTTAATGACCACCTTTTAACAAACTCCAGATTTTGATTTATATTGAAAAATTCTAGCTCCAAATTAAGCAACTGATATGTTCACTGAATGTGAACAATACAGGCTTCCTTGGGTCCATTTAGGCTCACATAATTTGAATGCTAGAATTGAAAACAGCCTCTCCGCTTACAGGCGTAAGGCTGCGTGCATCTAGCATTCTAGCCTCCCTAGACCCCCACCCCCCCAGTGGGAGTCTTGTGCACTGAGCTGCCCTTTTTTATATTGATATTTATGAACAGAAACTTCCTGAAGTTCAAATATATTATCAAGTGCTACACTTGGACCATCACAAATAAGACAGGCAAGTGATTATTTTAAATAATTATATTTGAAGTAATACCATTAAAAGGGCAGTCCAAGTATCCAGTAAGATATCACGAGCTTCCCAGCTCCAAGTTTCCTCTTCTGTATTGCGAGTTATGAGGACTTTAATTACTTCAGACATCAACATTGACAAAAAGGTAAAAGTACTGATGGCCCTGGAGCATCAACCAAAATGTTTACTCACATCATCTCATTTCAACCAAGATTATGATAAACCGAGAAATACCTACCCAAAAAATCAAAATACAATTGGAATACCTAAGAGATTTTAGGAGATTGTCAAACACATAAGGAGTTGTTACGTTTGCAATAGCCAACAATGCACGGCAACCATCAATCATCTCGCTGAATGAAACCAGAACCAATTTGAGGGTCAAATGTGAAAATAAATAGAACTGTGTAGAGGCAGGTGTGTGCACAAGCATGTGGGTCATTTGCAATATGCATTTTATAAATGAATATCATCCAAACCTATCACTTTTCCCATTTTCAATAGCTTCTGAAACAGCATCAGGAGGGTCCACCCATTCTAGTATCCCAGAAAGGAGTTGTAGAAGATGCCTCTCATGCATTTTCCCATCATCTAAAACACGGTAGAAAAAAATCAGAGAAATTAAAATAAAAGATCTCCACTAGTTAAAAGGAATTTCTTTTGGGGTAGATGGTGATACAAAGAAGTGAATCCTCTAACTGATTACGAGTCCTTTTAGCAGTAACTAGTTATCTAGTTAAGAAATGAAAGTGTAGTTACAGGTATTCATACTGTTGAAGCATTATCTACTTCTAGAAGGCTAGCCTGATCTCTACAGTCTCACCTCATTCTTTCCAGAAGATATCTCATAGAAAGGATAAAGTTTGTTTATGGGCCAATTAGTTTTGTTAAGAGTCCCACATTGAATAACCGAAAATATGTTTATAAGTGGTGGGTAGTCCTCACCTTAAAGTTGAGTTAGACACAACCCAAACTCTAAGATGGTGTAAGAGCCTACGATCCTTCAAGCACCCCGATACTGAGCCACTCGGGCCATGCTCCTAATGCCCAATCATGGGCATAGGGGTAGGGATGGGAATAGGCCAGGCTGACCGAGAGGGGCCTACGGGCATGGCTTATTGTACATCAGGCTCAGGCCAGACTTTTTAAAAATAAAGAAGGCTGAGGCTTTTTCAGAAACCTATTTAGCTAAAAAGGTCAAGCTACACGCTATTAAAGTCTCTTAAACCTACCAGGCCAGCCTACTAAAGTAAATATGAATAGTATTCTTACATTGCTATAACTATTATTATACTAGATTTAGTTCTTTGGATTAAATTATTGCTAACCTTTTCAGTAATTTAAGTTTATTAGCTTACAATTATTATTTTACATATTTTAATGCATTATTATAAACTACAGTTGAAATATGATATCATATATATAGTCAGATTCTCTAAAATGGCATGTTATTGTTATATATCAAAATGGAGCTTAATCTCATTGGTTTATTAGCATGTTAGTCTGTTTAAACATAGGTCAGATTAATTATTTAAATGCCTCCATATGAAATAGGTTTATAAGTAGGCTAACAGGCCATACCAAGCTTTCAGAAAGGCCAGGCTCAAGTCTAAAAATAAGCTTTGTTAGCCATGTGTTAGGAAAAGTGATATTGCTAAAAACACAATTTTGAATCATTAAGTCGTATCTACCATTTTCCCTTAACCTCACTAAGTTCATACTCCTTACCATATCTTCATTAATTAAACGAGGTGGAATATGTTCTAAATTTTCCAATCGAGGTCCTAGTCCTATGGCTCTAGCTATGGTCATGATTAAACCTCCAAAAATTATCGCTCCCCCCGTCTTGTATTAACTTGTGCAAGCATATGTGAAAATAAAAACGGGTTGGTGTTTATTTTTAATTTTCTAATTGCAGCAAACATATAAAACATTTCCTTATAATTGACTTTGTTTGGATTAACTCGGCCAAAAATAGTACACGCCAATAAAGAAATTTCTAAAAATTTCAACTTCAAACATAACCAGAGGTAGTAGAGTAGTCAAAACCAATGCTTTTATATCTGAATATGATTCTCGTGGAAGACCAACAGATAACGGGGATGCATATATATAAAAAACAGTGCACAGCTGCATATAATGAACAGTTGACAAAAAAACTATATTTTTTCCGAAGGTTGCAAAACAATTTTTACTTGGGGACCTGTGACCAGTCTGGTGCTACCGCTATTGGATGGTAGTTGTTGATTGTGACGTGGTGGTGGCTGCTGCTCAAACTCTTGATGCAAGGCTATTGCAAGTTGTAAATCAGAACTGTCACTGTCACAATAACAGAGAAGACATTCATTTTTACTAAACCATTTTGAATAGTTAAAATCATAACTGAAGTTAAGTCAACAATAATAGTTTTTAGTTTTCATGTTTGGGCTTCTTTTCTATAGGAATATTTTTTTGCGAAAGCTCTCTAAGGAAGCTTTAAAAAAGTTTTATTGGCCCAAAGTTAACTAACCCAAACGCATATTGATGTCTATCTAGTGAAGACTCCAACATTTTATTTTTCTTGGAAGGGGGTCAATTATTAATTTTTGTGTATGTGATAATAGCAAGTTCAGAAACTCAACTTGATATCTATTAAGCCTGCCTGCGATTCACTATCTATACCGGCAAGATAATCCTGAAACATGTCAAGTTATCTTTATATCAATGAAAATTTGTTTTCAAGATTAGATATTTACTTATTTCTGGTGAAAAATATCCGTACAGCAGTGCTGGTCATAACATTGTTCTCATCCCATGTGTTATTTTCCTGGCTTTATGCCTTGAATTCCTTGAAATTACCAGTCATAAACAATGTATCACCATTGACCTGAAAGATCAGTACATTAAAAACTTTTAATTCTTCAATTTCATTTAATATTACACAAAAGCAAGATGTTTTATTTAGACACTCTCAAGCAGAATTTACTCAATAATCAAAAAAACCTCAAAACGTGTAAGAGCTATCCAATAAGCTCAGATCACTAAGCAGGCTAACTTCTAATTTTCAGAACATTTAACAGAGAATATCAAAATCTTTATTATAAACTCCCTCCAGATTTAACATAGAAAGGAAAGACAAGAAAAAAATATGTAACATTTTAAGATAACATGAGTGAAAAAGGTCCGGCGACTAGAGTAATCATGTTTTACCTCTTTCAATTTTTCCCAAACCAGATCAGGCAGATTTATGTAGCCTTCGTCTGTAACTAGAAGATAAAGCTCACCCTCAAACTGTGTGAATGAAAGAGAAATCTTTAGCATTGAAAAGAAATACTATGCAAGGCAGAGAGCCACAAAAATTTTCCAAATGATAAACAGGTGCTGTTGGGCCATTTTCATTAATCCAAATGACCAAAGAAATGGACCTTTTCAAGCCTTGTGCTCACCTTAAACATGGTGCTGAAATGATTGTTTCTGAAAAAAAACACATAACACATGCTGTTTAAGACCACCTTGTAGACTGAAAAGCCTACAAAAACATTTATGGTTTATAAAATTTAAAGTGAAATCCTTGAAAATATATATATATATCAGGGAATTAGTTTAAGAAATTTTGACCAACAAGACAATAGGTCAACATACCCGCAAAATGTCAACTGACTGGCATTATTACTCAAAAAACTCTTGACCAGCCTAAGACCGATAAAAGGCAATGATATCTTCTATTATCAAAATAATAAATTTATAATAAATGCTTTTCTATGAATGTACTATTCCAATCAGATCGAATCCAGTTACAAGATAAAGAACTACTGACCTTGTTCTGGAGTAATTTCTTCCTTAGCTCTAAGATCGAGGGCAGCTAAGGTGCTTTTGTCCGCCTGTTCCTGAAGCACCACCTCACCTTTATAAACAGGTTCACGATCCTCAAAATTTCCAGTTCTTGTATCCAATACACATTCCTCTCCTTCATACATAGGCTCACTCCCATCAACAGTTGAAGAGAATGCTCCAGAAGCATCGGTTTGATGAAATATGATAATAGAAGAATCCGAATTTGTATGGCTTGCAGATAAGCATGATACGCCTGTTGCATCCAGTCCTAGAGATACATGTGAAACTTCATGATCTATAGATGTAAGAGAGGATTGATTGTAAACTTTTTCATCCCCCCTAGTGGCATGTGCACAGCTTTCAGAAAAAGAAACAGTATATTTTTCAGGAGAAAGGATGGCTACACTCTCATTCAGAACCAGTGCATCAAGGTTATGCTTCTCAACCACATCATTTCGTTCAATAGATTCATCAGGTCCCATAGAAGCGGATTGATGGATGCCACTTACAGCATCATTCTTTATGGATAAATTGGCTGCTTCCCCCACTGTAGATGCAGAAGATGTATGTTCATTATAGTCTTTTGCTAGAAGCTGATGTAGGAGGATTTCTTCTGTATTTTATTATTTTAGTTAGATTTAGTTCTATTATATTTTAGGTTGATTCCTTATTTTTATATTTCACCTAGGTTAGTTATTTTTATATTTTAGGTAGATTTATAATTTTTATTTAGCTAGGTTTGTTGTTTTTATTTTTACAATCTTTAGGAGATTTGTTAATTTTATTTGTCACTCCTATTTAAGCTAAATTATTGTAGCCTTGAAGGCAACTTTTTGATTCAATAAAAATTTAGAGATTTTTCTCAAATTTGGTAGATTCCAAATTACTGTTTCGGTGGACTCCGAAACCCTATTTTGACAAGTTTGTGTTTGCGGCTTGTCTTTATCCATTAGGTTTAGCGTTTTGCTAACCTAGCGCATCCGTTCTGCGTCAGTTGGTATCAGAGCAGGTTTCTCCTGTTCTTTTCTAACGTGATCAGATGGGAGATCAACCGGTGACGAAAGCAGAGTTTTACGGTGCCATGACGGCTTTAACCGCGGCCATCACAGCTCTGACAACACAGGTGACAACGTTATCCAACAACAACCGAAACTACAACAGCAATAGAAACAGTAACAACAACAGAAACGGCGACAACAACCGCAACAACCCATCTACTAATGACTCGGGTTCTGAGGATGAGGAAGTTGTGTCCGAAAAGGGAGGTGAAGAGAATCCAACTAGGATAAAAAAAATTGTCTTGTGCAAGTCTGGCGAACCACAACTTGATGTCGACCTACCTGTGGCGGCTCCGTTTAGGCCAGATGTATTTGTGCGAAATCCGGCAACAACCTCACCGCCACTAGAACCTCCGGACACTAGGATGTAGGCGGCGACTTCCATCTCAGCAAAACCTCCGCATCACAGCCGTCACATTGAACTCAAGGATTTGCTTATAGATCGGGTTCAATTCGGATTTTACCTTAAATCTTATGGTTTAGGCACTAGCTCAAACATGTTAACTGAGTTGGGTCAAATATCCTTTTGTGATAAATTTCAAATTCTGTGTTCTATCTTTGAGCAATGGAACCCAGTGGTTATTTGGATGTGTTGACACGAGACAGGTCCTCTCACTTAATTCAATGGGATCGAGGAGGGTGGTCTCTTGTTCATTGGAGGAGTCAACCTGCAAAGGAAGCTCTTTATCAAGACGAGAACTCGGGGTCGAGTTCTTTTGAGGTAGAGGAGACTGATGTAGGAGGATTTCTTCTGTATTTTATTATTTTAGTTAGATTTAGTTCTATTATATTTTAGGTTGATTCTTTATTTTTATATTTCACCTAGGTTAGTTATTTTTATATTTTAGGTAGATTTATAATTTTTATTTAGCTAGGTTTGTTGTTTTTATTTTTACAATCTTTAGGAGATTTGTTAATTTTATTTGTCACTCCTATTTAAGCTAAATTGTAGCCTTGAAGGCAACTTTTTGATTCAATAAAAATTCAGAGATTTTTCTCAAATTTGGTGGATTCCAAATTACTGTTTCGGTGGACTCCGAAACCCTATTTTGACAAGTTTGTGTTTGCGGCTTGTCTTTATCCATTAGGTTTAGCGTTTTGCTAACCTAGCGCTTCCGTACTGCGTCAGAAGCGGTACAATCATCAGGTATGGAGGTTTCTGATTCATGAAAGTCATTGCTTTCTTTAACAGTGTTCTTTCCTAAGTCAACTCCAGAATCCATGGTTACCACCTGTTTGTTACACGTATTTTCGTCCTCACCAAAAGAAACTTCTCCCCCATAATCATTTGCATGACCCACAACAGGATCACTTATTGAAGCTTTATAATCAACCTTAGACATTTTCAAGGCTCTCAACAACTCTTCTTCTTCTTCAAGATCACCTTTTCTTGGTGCCTGGTGAGAAAAAGAATGTGGAGAATCATCAAATGACCTGGCCTTAGAAAGACTAGGAGAAGGAACTCCAAGAGTAGCAGTAGTTGCAACCACAAAATCAACACAATCTTCTTCCGGATTATTTTTCGGTAGGGTTTCAATGTTCCGTGTTTCAAGAGAAACAAGCTCTCCCACCATAAGGGCATTATAAGACTTTGATCCAATTGCAGTTGCAGTACCATGATCCTGGTTAACAAGCACATGAAGATGGGGATATGAAACAAACACATCTTAAAATCATAAATAAACCCTTCATGATTGAAGAAATACAAAGATTACATTTTGGTTAACATTGAAGTGATTATTCAAAAAGATCACTCAGTCATTTAAATTTTACAGTGAACAATGAGCCATACACAATTACTGACATAAAGAAACCACCAGAACAAACATAGATGGAGGCCAGATTAATTTAGGCTATTGCACAAAGAGGTCACTAACACAACATTCTTCATTTTCAAGGAACTAGATCAGTTTGCAGACTACTACATCAATTTTATTGATACAAGAGAATGATTCTGATAAAGCCTAATGACTCATTGATAAACCATTCTGAAATCAAATCCTACCTAGCAACATCAAAATGGATGCAGTACAGAAGCGTGAAATGACTAAAAAGGGGTGTGGTATGGTAGCACTGTGCATATGATCAAGAGGTTACCAGTCCAAAATTCTGGAACTCACTGAAAGCAAAGGATTATCCTTAGACTAACATTAACAAGAAAAAATATGCTGCATCTCATTTTACCCATAGGATTATTTAGGAATTTAGAAAATCTGAAAATTGGCGAGGGAACCATCTTGTAGAATTTCTTTAATTGATATGAAAACATAGATGATATAACTAATTAATTAGGAATGACCGTAGACAAAACACCTGCTAATCAACTATCCAGCCATGGTACAACGGGATGTTCAGCAAATCAAATATGGCACA
The DNA here is from genome assembly GCF_020283565.1 of Trifolium pratense. Lineage (NCBI taxonomy): Eukaryota > Viridiplantae > Streptophyta > Magnoliopsida > Fabales > Fabaceae > Trifolium > Trifolium pratense. The sequence goes on from NC_060064.1 coordinate 42,252, forward strand.
CTCTGGAGTGAATTCAAAATCATCTATTCTGCAATTGATATGCAACTTCAGTCAAAAATTAGAATTTGATGATGGATGCATATAGCTGACAAACAAATAAATGACCCTGACCTCGTAAATTTTAGATTTACATCAATTCCAGTGGCAAGCCTAGGGAGCAAACCAATTGCATCGGCAATGTTCTGTTGCTGATTTTCGACATAGCCTGCATCTTTGTTCTGTATGACAATAAAAAAAGTTGTCAGACAAACTTACATCGTGAAATAGTGATGTCACCAATAGTAAAAAAACCAATTCTTACATTCACATTACTATTGGAATCAATTAATCGCTCAGCAACCAATGAAAGTAACTTCTCCTGTGAGACTTCAGCAATATCCACGTTCAAACTTAACTGGTTCCGTAGCAGAAGAACATTACCTGCAGCAATCCAATATGAACAGTGAGATTCAGAAGAAGAAAAAAGTACCAAAATAAAAAAAAAAATATAGCAAATAACCCTCCAAAGTGAACAAGTTTATAGTATCAGCTTGTTATCAATCCTACAATCCAGATAGTAAAAAAATGGGAAAAATATATAAAGCAAAATAGGAACTGAAGAGACTATTGACCAGAAGAAACTTCTTAACAGAATACCTCTACAAAGGTGACATGAAGAGAAAATATTTCTTCAATTATCAATTGATCTGATAAGAAATATCTGACTAGATTTGAAACGGAGAATAGTAACTGGTCAGAGAAATCACAGGAGAATTACAAGGTAATACTAATCATTAAAGATCACACGTGATGACAGTAAATTATACGATGTTTTTAGTAGTATTTTAGTTTAGTTTTTTGTAGTTTTAGTAGTGATTGAAGACCAAATGCAAGCAAATACCTAGAGTAGTGATTGATTGACAATGGTATTCACCTGCACAAAATTTACAAACTATTAGGGAAACAATAACACTACTGGTGCATTAGAACCAGTTTACTTGCACCAAACTGGAAAACACGGTGTACCAAATTGGAAAACACGGTCCACCAATTTAAAAAAACCCAGAACCTTTGTATCCCAAACTGACCCATCCAATTTTTAAATAAACCGGTTTATCATTTCTTAAAATCGGTTACATATAAGTTAACCATTAGTGGTCATAGGAAAAAAAAAAAAAACAAGTGGCTAAGTTAGTAAGACACAATCACAAAACATAACAAAGTTACAAAGGAAAAATACACACCTTAAGGTGTCGAATTCCTTCATACTTGGATGCTATGAGCATGGTACCGATGCCAACCAACATACGGTTTTCGTCTGTCACCACGTTGACTGCTAAAAATCGATCAACTACATTCGCAGTTAGGTAGAGGGCTTGCTGTAAAAGTTCATACTCAGTGTGGACACCTATAAGCCAGTCAAAAAGTTTAGCTCTCTTGCTCTTATTGATTTCAGATTTTGAATCCATGTAATCACAAAGATTCAGTATTGATTTGAAAAGAAAATGAGAAAACGAAATAAATTAGAATTAAAAAAAAAAATGGTTAACATAAAATGAGTTAAAACTTAGTAGAGAAAATTAAACAAAACAAATTTATTTCTTCTTTTATTAAGTTGAATAAAAATAATAAAAACTATTTCTCATCACTTCTACACTTAAATGCAGTCATTCATCTTGTAGAAATGCAAATATCTTAGGTTATATTGCTACAATGAAACATTTTGCAATCATAATTCGAAAGTTAAATTACTGCAACATTCTATAAGTCATGAGCAAATATAATGAGGGTATGGGCAAAAATGAATGGTTTCCTTCCAAAATTATCAAATCCTTTTAACCTGAAAATTATAAACCGTCGGTTATCGTCCCACTAGCAAGTTTAACAGCAATATCCACACATTACTTCTCTGGCTTTTTACATTAATATCCACTAGAAAATTGTGTAATTACTTGTCTGGCTTTTTACATTAATATCCAATAGTTAGTTAAGTGGTTAGAGGGTGTGTTTGTTAGTTAGAAGTGATTTGTGTAATTACTTGTCTAACAAGCAACCACTATATGAAAAACACTTTGGATGTTCATAATCATAACTAATGAAAAAAAAACTTTGCATTCAATGAAAAAATAAAATAAACTTCGCATCCATTATTCATCAGTGTATGTTCATCTTGCTTTGTTGCGCCTATTGATAAGCTCAAGCCCAGTATTATACGCTGGCACACTGCTTTGAACTCATCCTGCACTCATTAATGTGCGTGTTCCTGAGCCTATCTTGATCTAACAAAACCAATAACTTTGATTAATAAATTTAACACAAAATATAATTTAGTAATAATCACAAACATTTCAGACAAGTTACTCCAATAACTTTGATTAATGCTATTTGTCAAAATAAAATTAATACTCATGATTTTTTACAGAGGTTCTATGTCATTCAAAGCAGACAAATGTTCTCTAAAGTAGCTAGAGAATCGAGAGCTAGAGTTTGATCAGAGTCTAAATTCAATACAACCATCTCCGGAAGAAAGATGAAATTCATTATTTAAATATGCATACAAGGAAAATGTCTCAAGCACAAATTTCAGGTTTTGTAGTCAATTTTGATGCAATAGTGAAATCTTGATCAACTTCTTTTCTGGATCCTTCCCAAAGCCTGTGTTCAATCCCCAATTTCCTCAGCTCCGAAAGCCCTTGTTCAACTGAAATTTGAAAATCTGTATAATTAATTGAATGAAATAAATTCTCAATAATATTTAACAAGAATTCATTCCTTGGCATAATTGAAGTCATCACCAATGTAGGTAAAATTAAAGCATAATCCACAATTTTCTACACGATAACACCAGCACATTTGAATAAAAGTTAGACATCTGGTATTTATATTTTTAAAGTGCAATACAAGTCTGACGTAAACACACTCCTGAAAGTGTCTTTGCATTTTAATATCAACAAAAAGACTCTCCATAATACAGTGCAATGTTTATGTTTCATATTTGTTATTCAACTATCTTCCACGATTAAAGGTGATTAGTAGTGAAACATCCACCCAAGCAATATGTTAATGGAAACACCTAAGTTGAACATTTTTCTTCCCAACCAATTAGCATAATATGGGGTTGATAAATCCATCTGAGATACAAAGTAATTTTTAAAATAAAAATGTTAATAGACTACCATCAACAGCATCGTGTGAAGTAGGTGAATGCCCACACCGACCAATCCAAAACTGAAGACGTTCTTTGGCGATGTCCTCCTCTATACCATGAGCCTTGGCTCTTCTCCAAAAATAAGCCAGCCAAGCCTGACACGAAGAGTAAATCCACTCAGAAGGCATGTTTCAGTAATACAAATATACTTCTCAATGAGAAAGAGCATGGAATGATTCATAAAAGAGAACGGAATACCTCCTTGAAAAGAACATCCTCAGATTCCTCTGGACTCAATTCTACAAAAATACAAACCCTAAACCCTAAACCCTAAACCCAAACCCTAAACCCAAACCCTAAACCCTAAACCCTAAACCCTAAACCCTAAAACCCTAAACCCTCCAAACCCTCCAAACCCTCCTAACCCTAAACCCTCCAAACCCTAAACCCTAAACACTCCTAACCCTAAACCCTCCAAACCCTAAACCCTAAACACTCCTAACCCTAAACCCTCCAAACCCTAAACCCTAAACCCTAAACCCTAGACCCTAAACACTAAGTAAGACTTTTTGTAGTCTTCAGCGCTAAGTAACATTCTGCCATGGATATATTTCTGAACCAAACAACTTTGATTCCACACAGAAATATAACGCCTTGGATATATTTTCGAACCAAATATCTTGATCCTAAAATATAATATAACGCCTTGGTTACCAAGTAACCTAGCTTCCAGAAGCTTCCTGAAACCTTCAGTCCAATACGCGCTTTTCTGAGTCCAAACCGACTCCACAAATTTCATAAACAAATCTTTCCACCAAAGATTCTGTTTAGAAATATAACATGCTGACGCATGTACAGAGGTGACACATGTTGTACCCACATGTTGCAGCTTGTGTCTTCAGTTTGTTTTTGACACAATGAAGCCAACACCTCAAACATCAACAATCTCCCCCTTTGGCAAATTTTGGCTAAAACAACTTTAACCCGTCTTTGACCAAACTCGTTCCAGGACTTCTTGGAGATACACATCTTCAACGCTTTCTTAGGATTTTAATTATGAGTGGTGTGAAGTATCAGAGGCATGCCGCAGCGGATTTATCATTGAATAATGCCTCACACATATAATCACCAGAGAGAAATAAACTCTACTGGCTACACATGATGACTTCAACATGTGTCACAACATCAGCATGTCGTAACATCTGTCAAAGCATCTTACATACCTTAGGGAGAAATAAACCCCTAAGTCTTAAAAAAAACGAGATCATTGATCACATATATTCAGCAAGCACAAACACTCCCCCTGAGTATTCAGAATATATGCTCTCCCCCTCAATATCACAATGCATCAGGAAAATGCAAAGTTTTAAATTTCTTCTACTACTCCCCCTTTTTAGCCATAAATTATGCTAAAGATAACCCTGTGAAAATATGGGGTAGTAGACACATCAGTGTGCAGCCAAATAAAGAACCAGTGATAGCTGCTGCACACCCACACCCAGGAACTAGGCCTGGTCACAGAGGCAAATACCTAGTTTGCCTCTCAACTCCTCAAACATGTTAGCATCTAGAGCTTTTGTTAGAATATCAGCCAACTGCTCTTCTGTAGCAATATGCTCTAGTGTAACCACCTTGTCCTCAACCAAGTCTCTAATATAATGATGACGAATATCAATATGCTTGGTCCTACTATGCTGAACTGGATTCTTGGATATGCTGATGGAACTGAGATTATCATAGTATAATGTTATAACATCTTGCTCAACATTATACTCACATAGCATCTGTTTCATCCAAACCATTTGAGAACAACTACTTCCAGCCGCAATATACTCTGCCTCAGTTGTGGATAAAGCAACAGAATTCTGCTTTTTACTGAACCACGAGATCAGATTACAACCAAGGAAAAAGCAACCACCAGATGTGCTCTTCCTATCATCTGCACTTCCAGCCCAATCTGCATCACAATATCCCACCATATTTGATCCTCCACCATGTGTATACATCAGCCCATAGTCACATGTTCCACTAACATACTTTAGAATTCTCTTGACTTGGAGAAGATGACTTGCTTTAGGATCAGCTTGATATCTTGCACAAACACCCACTGCAAAGGCTATGGCTGGCCTGCTAGCAGTAAGATACAGTAGACTTCCAATCATGCTTCTATACATACTTGGATCTACACTCACACCTTGATCATCTTTAGTAAGCTTAAGATGTGTTGGAGCAGGTGTCTTCTTATGTCCAGCACTTTCGAACCCAAACTTCTTCACCATGTTCTTGGCATACTTACTCTGTGAAAGAAACGTAGTGTCTTCCATTTGATTTATTTGCAGCCCAAGAAAGAAGGTGAGTTCACCTACCATAGACATTTCAAACTCAGTTTGCATATGCTCTACAAACTGCTTCACCATGTGTCCTGCCATTCCTCCAAACACTATGTCATCCACATAGATTTGAGCAATCAACAGCTTACCTTCCTCTTCCTTAACAAACAGAGTTTTGTCATTACCACCTTTCCTATAGCCATTAGAGATCAGAAATATAGTCAGTCTTTCATACCAAGCTCTAGGTGCTTGTTTTAAGCCATAGAGGGCTTTCTTCAACTTGTAGACATGACTTGGCTGAAAAGGATCAATAAACCCCTTAGGTTGCTCCACATACACCTCTTCATGTAGGTACCCATTCAGAAAGGCACTCTTGACATCCATTTGAAATAACTTGAATTTGAGAATACAAGCTATAGCAAGTAACAATCTTATGGACTCAAGTCTAGCTACAGGTGCAAATGTCTCGCCAAAATCCACTCCCTCAATTTGAGTGAACCCTTGTGCTACTAACCTTGCTTTGTTTCTAGTCACCTCCCCATTCTCATTAGACTTGTTCTTGAAGATCCATTTAGTACCAATGACATTGATATTTTTGGGTCTGGGTACTAAATCCCACACTTCATTCCTCTCAAACTGAGTCAGTTCCTCTTGCGTAGCATGGATCCAGTATTCATCAAGTAAGGCTTCCTTTACATTCTTTGGTTCTATTTTAGACACAAAGCAGGAGTTAGATATTACCTCTCTTGATCTTGTAGTAACACCTCATTCAAGTTGACCAATGATAGCATCTGGAGGATGATTCTTCTGGATTCTGATTGAAGGACCTCTATTGTTGGTAGGTTGTTGGACTTTAGTCACTTCAACATTTGACTCATCAAATTGAGGGTCAGCTTCTTCAAACTCAAAGGATGCCTGAGGGACAGATGGTGCAGCAAGTGGCACATCATGTGTCATAGCTATTGGTGCATCATCCACTACAACATTAATAGATTCTATAATGACCTTAGTTCTGTTGTTGTAGACTCTGTAAGCTCTGTTGTTGGATGAATATCCCAGGAATATCCCTTCTTCTCCTTTTGGATCCATCTTTCTTCTTGGATCTCTATCAAGCAATATATAACACTTACTTCCAAAGATATGAAAGTAACTCACATTTGGCTTCTTGCCCCTCCATATTTCATAGAGCGTACAGGAAGTACCTTTCCTGATAGTCACTCTATTGTGGATGTAACATGCAGTATTCATAGCTTCAGCCCAGAAATGGTATGGCATTTGTTTTGCATGCAACATTACCCTAGCTGACTCTTGTATAGTTCTATTCTTCCTTTCAGCTATCCCATTCTGTTGAGGAGTTATTGGTGAGGAGAACTCATGCTTGATACCCCTAGAGGCACAGAATTCAGAGAACATGACATTCTCAAACTCCCTACCATGATCACTTCTTATCCTCATGACAGTGATATCCTTCTCATTTTGAACTCTAAGGCATATCTCTCTAAACACTTCAAAAGTTTCTGATTTTTCTCTTATGAATTCTATCCATGTATATCTAGAGAAATCATCAATTATGACAAGAGTATACCTTTTCCCTCCAAGGCTTTCTACTTGCATAGGACCCATCAGATCCATATGGAGCAATTCAAGAACTCGGTCAGTGGTCAGATGTTGAACCTTTGGGTGTGACGTCTTGACTTGTTTTCCAATCTGACATTCTCCACAAACAGTCCCTTCTTCTATGGTGAGTTGTGGAACCCCTTTGATGGCTTCTTTTGAAAGGATCTTCTTCATACCTCTAAGATGTAGGTGACCAAGCTTTTGGTGCCACAATCTTACATCTTCTTGCTTACTCACAAGACATGTGGATAGAACTTTAGGCTCTAGAGGTGTCCATAAGTAGCAATTGTCTTTGGATCGTACACCTTTCATGATTACTCCCTCCTTGCCATCAATGACACAGCAGCCTTCCTTGGTAAAGTTAACATTAAGACCAAGATCACACAGTTGACTTATGCTGATCAAATTGGCTGTTAACCCTTTTACTAAAAGCACATTATCAAGCCTAGGAAGATCATCACTCACAATCTTTCCCATTCCCTTGATTTCCCCTTTAGCACCATCACCAAAAGTGACAAAACCGGTGGACTTTGGTGTAACCATGGTTAACACTCCACTTACTCCAGTCATGTGTCTGGAACACCCACTATCAAAGTACCAATCTTCTTTGGATGTAGCTCTGAATGAGGTGTGAGCTATAAGACTTGCTTCATCCTTGGCCTCCCAATTCTGTTTGGAGCTTTCACCCTTCTCAGAATTCTGTATTGCCTTTTGATACTCATAACAGAAAACTTTGATGTGCCCCAATTTTCCACAAAAGTGGCAGACTTTATCATCATATCTTCATATCCTGCCAGATCTTGGATGCTTTGTCAGATGCTTCAGCTTGTGTCCTGACTTCTTTCCTGGTCCCAATGTAAGTTTCTCAAGAGAGGCCTGTACACCAGATTGTTCTTTATTCACTTCTTTCTTGATTGACTCCAGTTTATACCTGGGTACTCTTAGTTCAATATCCAGATCCTCCATGCTGCCTCAAGTTCTTCCCTATCTTCTTTCATGTGAAAGATGCGAGCAAACAGCCTATCCCTTATTTCAACAAGACATTCAATAGTCTCTTGCTGAGCTGCTACTCTTCTGGTTAGTTCTTGATTTTCTTCACATGCTTGCATGTAGAAGTTGGATATTTCTTCATATGAGAACTCTTGTGTGGTCTCTGTTTCACATACTCCAGTGAGGGCTCTTACACTTTTGGCAGAGACTTGTTCACCTTCACTATCAGAATCTCCATCTGACCATGTGGCTGTCAGTCCTCTTCTCTTGATAAAGGTTGGACATTCAGATCTGATGTGTCCAAATCCTTCACATTCATGACACTGGACTCTTCCTTGAATCCCTTGGTCTTCTTCCCTGTTCTTCCTTGGAGTTGAGTTATTTCTGCTGTTGTTGAACTGGTTGGCTTTAGCATTTGTCGCAGCATTTGTCCCAGGTTTTCTTTCCAGCCTTTGTATCACTCTATTGAGTTGTTTACCTATTAAAGCAATAGATTCTGATACATTCTCAGCAGAGCCTCCATCTTTTAACTCATCCTCTCCAGTATTTGAAGCAAAAGCCATATTTTTGAGTTTACTTTCTGACCTGTCATTGATTGCCACTTCAAAATTTTTAAGTGAGCCAATCAACTCATCAACCTTCATCTCAGAAATATCATTTGCTTCCTCCACAGCTGTGACCTTCATATCAAATCTTTTAGGCAAAGACCTGAGTATCTTTGTGACTAACTTCTCTTCAGACATTTTTACTCCCAGGGATTCAGATGAATTGGCAATATTCATTATACTCATGTGGTATTCATGAATATTTTCATCCTCTTTCATCTTTAAGTTCTCAAACTTGGTAGTCAGTAGTTGAAGCTTAGCCATCTTGACCTTTTTGGTTCCTTCATTGTAGGTCTTCAGCACTTCCCAAGCATCTTTAGCCACCACACAATGTTTGATTAGCTTGAACATCTTGGTATCAACTCCATTGAATAATGCATTCAATGCTTTTGAATTTCCAAGAGCTAGTTCATCCTCCTCCTTTGTCCAATTTTCTTCAGGTTTTGGTGTGGACACACCCTCTTTGTCAGTAACAACAGGATGATCCCATACTTTCAACACTGCCTTCCAAGTCTTAGAATCAATAGACTTGAGAAACGCAACCATCTGAGACTTCCAGTAATCGTAGTTGTCTCCATCTAACAGTGGTGGCCTGTTCACGTATCCTCCTTCCTTCTCCATTATGCCAGAAACCAGACGCCCTGGATCTCACTCACGTACAGGCTAGGTGCCTGCTCTGATGCCAATTGAAGTTACTGGCACTCAAGACAGTTGTTGAAACCTGATGTTCCAACGTCTGTCAGACAACAGGAATAAGGAAAGTAACAGATACAAAATAATAAAGGAACACAAGGTGTTTGTTGACCCAGTTCGGTGGAAACACACCTACTCTGGGGGATACCAATCCAGGAGAGGAATTCACTATAGTAGAGTTAATTCAAAGACCAACGCCCCGTTGTTTCTTATCACTTAAGAACTACCCGTGAGATTCTACTTAGGAACTCCTAAGTATGTGACCAACAGCCCCACTACTCCCACAACCTTACTGCCACAACAAGGATTTAACAACACAGAGACACTATGTTGTTTAGACACACTTGTATTCTTTATAACAAGTATTGAAGACAATCCCTTCAATACGAAATATCTAGCCTAGTTTTCCTTTGCTTAAAAGCTTATGAGAAACCTATCTAAGCACACACACCAATCTTGTATCAAACGATACACAGACTTGGCTTACAATGAACACGACCACACACGCACTAAAACCCTAAGACTCTTTTTCTTCTTCAGTTTTAGGTAAGTATAACGATGACACTCGTTCTCCTTTTATAGTGTTTGTCTTCTAGGGTTGCCGCCTTGTAGTCTTCAGCGCTAAGTAACCTTCTGCCATGGATATATTTCTGAACCAAACAACTTTGATTCCACACAGAAATATAACGCCTTGGATATATTTTCGAACCAAATATCTTGATCCTAAAATATAATATAACGCCTTGGTTACCAAGTAACCTAGCTTCCAGAAGCTTCCTGAAACCTTCAGTCCAATACGCGCTTTTCTGAGTCCAAACCGACTCCACAAATTTCATAAACAAATCTTTCCACCAAAGATTCTGTTTAGAAATATAACATGCTGACGCATGTACAGAGGTGACACATGTTGTACCCACATGTTGCAGCTTGTGTCTTCAGTTTGTTTTTGACACAATGAAGCCAACACCTCAAACATCAACAATATATATCGGTTTGGTTCGGTTCAATCCAATGGATCTGAAAACGGAACCGAGAACCAAACCAAACTACATCGGTTTTCAATTGATTCGGTTTTTTATCCGAACCAAAAAATCGGTTTTTTCGGTTTGGATTGGATTAGATCATCGGTTCAATTGAATTTTTCTGATCCGCACACACCCCTACTATACCACCAGAAACAATATGTTTGCTGCATAGCTTGGGAGCTGGGACTAAACTAGATTCAGATGTTGAAAGGAGAAAGGGGGAAACTGGAAGAAGATACGCTGCAACTAGGGCTGAAAATGAACCGAACCAACTCGAAAAAAGCTCGAGATTCGATTCGTTAATTAACTCGTTGAACTTGGTTCATGAACCAATTGAGCTGAACTTGAGCTGAAAATTAAGTTCGACATCTAAATGAGTCAAACATGAATGGCATACAGTTCAACTCGTTTAGTTCATGAACCAGCTCGATATATATATATATATATATATATATATATATATATATATATATATATATATATATATATATATATATATATATATATGAGGAGGGATCAAATTACACCGGTGTAATATTTGAGTAATGTTACACCGCTCAATAACGCTTTAACGAATTTAAATTTTACAAAATCCACAGTTGGATTGAAAGTTTATATCATATAGATCATCCATGTTAAATTTTACAAAAATCTAAAATCGTTTGATATGTTATTTGGATAGATCAATATTAACGGTATTCAATAAAAACACATAAACCGTTAAACTTGATCGATCTCAATAACATATCAAACGATTTTAGATTTTTGTAAAATTTAACATGGATGATCTATATGATATAAACTTTTAATCCAACAGTAGATTTTGTAAAATTTAAATTCGTTAAAGCGTTATTGAGCAGTGTAACATTACTCAAATGTTACACCGGTGTAATTTGATCCCTCCTACGGCCCCGTTTGGATTAGCTTATTTTTGAGCTTATGCAAACAGCTTATGCAATTTTTATGTATTATTATAAGTTTGTCAAGCTAGTTTATGATAAAATAGCTTATAAAAATACAATTTTCACTAGTGTGAATTTATAAAATAGCATAAAACCTAATTTATATTGCATAAGCTGTTTGCATATGCTCAAAAATAAGTTAATCCAAACGGGCCCTATATATATATATATATATATATATATATATATATAATAGTAGTAACAAAAGTAATCATTAAACTTTTTATCTTATTTTTTAAAAACTTAAGTTGTTGCATAGAATTGTTTTTGTGTTGGAGTCTACATAATATTTCAAGTTTGTTGCCATTTTAGGTTTTTATTTTATTTTTTATAAAATATGCAGGTTTGAAAATTGTATGCATCCTTTAACTATTGGAATAATTTTTATTATATTTCAATTTCTTCATTTTTAAAAAAATAATAATTTCAAAGGTCAAAAACGTAAAATGTAAATTATGAGATTCGAGCAAACGAACTGAACCTAACGAGCCGAGCCGAACTGTTCGTGAACTTTAAACGAGCCGAACTCGAGCTAAAAAAAGAGTTCGTGTCGAACTCGAGCCGAGTTTCGAGCTGAACCAATTCTTAACGAGTCGAGTCGAGCTCAGACAGGTTCGACTCGACTCGACTCATTTCCAGCCCTAGCTGCAACTGCGAGAATTAAATTAAAAAAAAAAAGAAAAAAGAAAATAGTGTTGTAGAAACTTGATGAACCATTCACCAGGTAAAGATTAAAAATAAGTGATGATGTAATCCAATAAATCAGGGTGTGTTTTATAATATATGCAAATTTTAATAATTCCAACTTTAAACTTTCTATAAACCTTTGTTCACACCGTTTTAGGGATGTTAATTTATCAATATGAGTGGAGATCCTCATTTTTTTCCATTTGACGCTCATGTGGGGATATTGTTTCTTTGTAATACGTTGACAAAAAAGTTTGAGAATTGGACGAGATCAAAATATGTTGATATTCACTAAAAAACTAATATAGAATTACATAGAAACCAATAATCAAATATAGTAATCTCCTTTTTACATTACAAAATAAAACCATTTTATATAAAAATACAATAAATAAAATCAATCAATGGCAAAAAAAAAATGAATTAATTCCTTAACCAAACTTTCAATGCAAAATAATGTTACATACTCAAATTCTTATTATTTTATTTTGGGTAAAATATGTTTTCAGTCTCTACTTTTATATTGAATTTTGGTTTTCGTCCCTATACTTACAAATCTTTTTTTCGTCCCCGGTTAATTGAGTTTTGGATTTAGTCTCAAATATTAGTCAACTGTTAGTTGACTAACAGTTGGTCACGTTGGACTGATTGCTTTACACGTGGACTACCACGTCAGCTTTTTTTAAAAAAATAATAATAAGTTGTTATATTTACAAGGTTGTTCTGATTTTTTTATTTTTAATAAAAAAATGTTTTGTACGTCGACGACACACCCACCATCTCAAAGAACGACATACAATACCGGTTTGTTTTGTACGTCGAGTCCATCAACAAAACAGTCGGAAAAGTGTTAAACAACGCCACATATTTAGGATGAGCAAAAAATATATCCTGAACAGTTGTATGCTCATTTATAGTATGTCTATCTATTCTTGGCCTGTTTCTCTTTTGAAATCCATTGAAACTTGATCTATAAATTTTATCTAGAGTGGAGATATATCTCAAAAAAAATTAGTTACAGTCTCTTGGAAAAAAGTTAGTGTACCTATGGATGAAGGTGGTCTTGGTTTGAGGTCTTTAATTAGTATTAATGAAGCTGCAAACTTAAAGTTGTGTTGGGAATTCCTGAACACTGATGAGGATTGGGCTCACGTACTGAGAAGTAGAGTCCTAAGAGGTCAAAAGGCTATTAACCATCACATTTTCTCTTCTTTGTGGAGTAGCATTAAATCTGAAATGTCAGTCATCAAAGAGAATTCTTGTTGGAAAGTCGGAACAGGTCACAATATTAATCTTTGGAATGATCCTTGGTGTGGTGTACCATTAGCTCAATCTCTTCATATTCATCAAAGTGTGATCAATGGGCTTCTTCAACAAGTCAGTGACATTATTTTGAATCAACAGTGGCACATTCCTCCAAGTTTGAATCATATGTTTCCAAATCTCAAAAATTTGGTCCATCACATTACTCTACCAGTTGATTGCAGTTCTGATCAACTTTGTTGGAATCACTCTTCATCTGGAACTATCTCTTGGAAATTAGCTTATGAGTTCAAGAGAAAAAAATTAATAACTAGACACTGGGCTAGAAGTATTTGGAGTAATGATATTCCTCCATCTAAATCTTTATTAGTTTGGAGATTGATGCATGATAAACTACCCACTGATGAAAAGTTAATGGAAAGGGGTTTCAACCTTCCTTCAATGTGCTCTATTTGTCATAAATTTGCTGAATCTACTTTTCATCTATTCTTTGAATGCACTTTTGCTCAGTCCATATGGTGTTGGTTTGCTTCTGTTCTGAACACATCTTTGCAGTTTCAATCTATTGAGGAGATATGGCATTTATGGGACAATTCATGGTCCCCTCAGTGTAAACTTTCAATCAAAGCTGCATTAATCTACCTGCTGAATGCTATTTGGTCAACAAGAAATAATGCAAGATTCAATAGCAAGGTCCCTGTTTGGAAGTCTGCAGTTGCTTGGATTTTGTCTAACACCTCTCTAACAGGTAATATTACTAAATGTGTCTCATCTTCTTCCATTAAGGACTTCATGATTCTCAAGAGCTTGAATATTACCATTCATCCTCCTTTGCCTCCTCTTGTTAAAGAAGTGGTATGGCATCCTCCTTTGGAGCATTGGGTTAAATGCAACATAGATGGGGCTGCAAACAATCTCACTTCTTCCTGTGCTGGCATTTTTAGAAATCACAATGCTGATTTTTTATGTGGTTTTGCTGAAAATACTGGTTTGAAGTCTGCTTTCATGGCTGAATTATGTGGAGCTATGAAAGCCATTGAATTAGCTCATAATAGGAATTGGTCCAATCTTTGGCTGAAGTCAGATTCCTCTCTTGTTGTTAAAGCTCTTAGCTCGACTTCTTTAGTGTCTTGGGAGTTAAGCAATAGATGAATGAATTGTACTAGAATCACTAGAAATATGAATCTTGTGGTATCAAATGTTTATAGGGAGGGAAACCAATGTGCAGATAGGCTGACTAACATTGGCTTAGGCTTGGATAGCTTTACTTTTTGGAACGAGATTCCCCCTCATATTGCTTCTTTTTTTGTTGACAATAGATTAGGTAAACCTAGTTTTAGGTTTGTCCGTATGTAAGGAGGTTTTTGGCCTAGTCCCCCTCTTTTTTGTATATCTCTTGTCTCTTTTGGATATTTATTTATATATATTTTGAGGTAGTAGCACTTTGCTGCTCCTCCTTTAAAAAAAAAATCCTGAACAGTTGTAGATTTACCAACGGTTATACATTTGAAAACGTAATTCTTTAGTCCAGACACTGAAAACGATGTTGCATTTCACTCCTCGACCCCCTTGTTTTCTTTTTTAATCTATGACAGACATTGTACAGTTGTTTCATATCCGTCACATTATCCGGATCTCTCTCCTTCAATGTTGACATAATATTCCTAGGCGGGACCAAATTTCTTGTCAATTCTGCAACCACCTCCATCTCTTTGGGTTTCAAACGTCTCGCAACTAGGTAGCCATCTAATTCTCTATCGAACTCATGGATGTGTATGCCATTCAAAACACTAAGATGGCATTCCTTGCTTGCATGAAAATAACCACGAAGCTTAACTTGCATCCACATTTCCTCGTTCTCGTTTCTTCAAATTTTATCTTCTTACTTGTTCATTTGTAAACATCATTTCTTTCACAATCCAACACAAGCTTATGCTTTCTCCTATCGAAACAGTAGTCTGAATTTAGAATCACAACATCAACCGTAACTTGGCGGCAACACCGCGAACCCACTTAATTAAATCATCGCGATTCTTAAAAGCTTCTTTCGTCACAAAACTCGAACTAGTATCAATTTCTATTGTAGGAGGATAACTAATTTCAATTGTCGGAGGATGTCAATTGACAGGATCCGCTTCAGCCACAACTTCCTGGACACCTATATCAAGTACTACTTGTCTCGATTCATGATCCATAACTACAAAAAATTAAAATCCATGTCAAATACAACACATAGAGCAAGTCATACAACACATAAGCAATAAGCAAGCCAATTAAGCATGCAAAGGATAAGCTGAACGAAAATTTCACATCCAAGAAAATTCGGTACGCATTTACCGAATTTATTTTATCCCAAATTCGGGAAACATTTCCCGAACAATTACTTGTCAGAAAGTTCGGAAACCTAGACGTGACAGACTATTTTTAGGATGGTATAACAAAAAGTCATCGGTTAAATGCGAAATTTATCTTATGTTTATGCTTCAATGAGGGTTGATTCCTTCAGATTAAGGTCCCAATCTTGCATTTGAGCCACCAATGATGTAAAAACGCAAAAGTTTGGAGGAGAGAAGGAAATTGAGTGTGAAGGTGAAAAAGCAAAAGTGAACTGCTGCTCACCATTATATTAAGAATTTTCGGTAAACATTTCCCGAACATTTAGCGAGAGGATTACGGAAAACATTTTCCGAATTATTGAAAAGTTCCTGACGTATAACCCGAAGTCATTATAGCATCGGCAAAGTTGAATTTTGGGGGGTTAAAAAGAGGAGTGGGGGTGGTAAGAGACAATTTCTGAGAAGGACGGAGGTTCAAACCTCTTCTTTCTTTCTTTCTCAAAAACGCGCCTTATTTTTATTTTATTTTATTCTTTCCCCTCTTCTTTCTGTTGTACTCTCACTCATCACTCCCACCATAACTTCATTTCAACACCAAAACTTCTTCTTCAGGCTCAATTTCACTAAATTTCCATAACCTTCGCTCTAGATTTCGCTAAATTTCATCTCAATTTCGTGAAACCTTCGCTCTCGATTTCCATAACCTTCACTCTTCAACACCAAAACTTTCACTCTCAATATCCTCCATAATCGCTTCCGCCATCGTTTATCCCTTTCTCGCTTCAAATCTATTGTTCGTTGCATTTGGATTTCAGTTCGGATTTCACGGTTCTTCTTATTGTTCATCGTTATGATTTTGCGTTGTTGTATCTCATTTCACTTCTTTTGTTTGTTTTCAGGTTGTTTACTTTCTCTTCGCTTAGGTTATAAAAGGTAAATTGAAATTTCTCTCTGCATAATTTTATATAAGATAGGAATGATTATTGCAATTCAATTTTGTATCTAAGAGTTTACCTCATTTTAGTACATTTTCTCTTCTTATGATGATTTGTGGTTATATTTCAAGGAATGTTTGTAATGTAGTTATCACACAAGTGTTTATGTATAAGTTATTCCTAATTTAGGCTCTGTACGGTTCGTCGCATTGTTTCAGGTTGATTTACTGCTCTCTTCGCATAGGTTATAAAAGGTAAATTGAAATTTCTCTCTGCATAATGAATTTTATATAAGATAGGAATGTTTATTGCAATTCAATTTTGTATATAAGACCTCATCTTATAATGTTTTCTCTTGTTATGATGATTTGTGGTTATATTTCAAGGAATGTTCGTAAGTCTAGTTATCACACAAGTACTTATGTATAAGTTATTCCTAATTTAGGGTCTGTTTGGATAAACCACTTATTTGCAGCTTATAACAAAATACTTAGACTATGTTTGGCCCAATTTATTTTTGACTTTTCTACTCCTTAATAAAAAAGTTAGGCCAAACAGTTTTTTTTAAAAGTACTTAATTGAAAAAGTAGCTTATTATATGTGTGTTAAATATGCTAATTAAGTACTTTGAATAAAGTTAATCTATAGAACTTTTTCTAGCAAATATTAGCTTCTCGGTGGTGGTTACCTTCCTTCGATTCCCACCTGAGACAATTGAATTGGTATTTTAAATATTTATTGTTTTATAATTATTTTTTTTTGGTTACATATTGTTTTATAATTCTAACACGTATATACATCCTGCCAGCGTAATTATTTTTTTTGTTGTGATTAATCTACTTATTTATTAAAAAAAACACTACTTATCATCAGTCATCATCATTATTCATTAGTAAAAAAAATCAGTCATCTTCGTATTGTTTCTTCATTAGTCAAATTAATAACCATAACCATTTTTGTTCAATTTTTTGCTAAATATTGGGAGCAATATTTTTGTTAAATTAACTACCAAATTATGATCACTATATCAGAGCTAAAGTTTATTGTCAAGAAAATCAAACATTTTGTAAGAATATGTTGTCAAAAAAAATTTGTGAAAAAATAGCTTCTAAAACAAAAGAGAAAATAAAATCACCAAACAACTTTAGCTTTATTTTTAAAGTTCTTCTTTTAAACTTTAAGTTGAAAGTAGCTTTTATTATGAATAAAAGCTAGGCCAAACGGTACCTTATTACAGATGAATAATTTCAACAACTTGGTTGATAGTATCGATGAGGAGTGTCGAGAAAAATTAATCATGGGAACTACTTTTGTACTCGAATATGTTTCCGATGATAGGAGAAACCTTGGTAATATGTAGTTTTCTTGTTATTTTAGTTTTTTTTTACTATTTATTAGTATTTCGATTTCGTAGAAAACTATTTATTAGTTTTCTTGTTATTCTCAGTATTACAGAGGATTGATGGAAGATATAGATTGAGGAATACTTTGAAGAATAATCATTTGCCAACGAGGTTACAACCACCAAGGGATCGAAATCCCATCAATAGATATACGCCGCCATCTTTCATCAGAAGAGTTACAAGAAGGAAAAAACAAAAGAAAAAAGGCGCTGTGACTGCCATGACGGCTGCGAATCAAGCGGATAACAGTAGCACTGCTGCGGATCAGAATGACACAATTCCGGGACCTTGGACTCGTTCAATGGCTAACCGGGAAGAAGACAATGCACAGCATAATGAGTATGCAATTTGTAAGCTATACTTTCTTGCTGTGGTAAAACAACTGTGTTTTTATTTATTGTTTGTTTAATCACCTAGGTGTACTGCGACTGCCTACCCCGTGACTGAGGATGAAGAACCTACAGTAGCTTTTGTGGCTAACCGTGGTACAATGGAAGAACAAGGCGATGCACAAACTGCAGGAGTATCTACAGCAGCTTTTGTGACTGAGGATGAAGAGGGTGCATTGCATAATGAGTATGTCTCTTTTATTTTCGTAGACTAAGCTATGAATATGAATGAATGTCGGGCTCTTTCTTTCACAGCTAACCCCTATTTTTGTTTAAGTTTGTTGGTAGAATATTTTATTTTTCCTTTTTTTGCTGCTGTAAAATCTCAATGTTTTATTTTTTGTTTAAGTTTGTTGCTAGCAAATAGGAATTTTAGATTTTAATAAGTCCTTATCTTTAGTAAGAAAATTATGATTTCTTGCTGTTGTAATTTTAGATACTAATAGGAATTTTAGTATGCAATTTGTAAGCTATACTTTCTTGTTGTTGTAAAAGAACTGTGTTTTTATTTATTGTTTGTTTAATCACCTAGGTGTACTGCGACTGCCTACCCCGTGACTGAGGATGAAGAACCTACGGTAGCTTTTGTGGCTAACCGTGGTACAATGGAAGAACAAGGCGATGCACAAACTGCAGGAGAATCTACAACAGCTTTTGTGACTGAGAATGAAGAGGATGCATTGCATAATGAGTATGTCTCTTTTATTTTCGTAGACTAAGCTATGAATATGAATGAATGTCGGGCTCTTTCTTTCACAGCTAACCCCTATTTTTGTTTAAGTTTGTTGGTAGAATATTTTATTTTTCCTTTTTTTGCTGCTGTAAAATCTCAATGTTTTATTTTTTGTTTAAGTTTGTTGCTAGCAAATAGAAATTTTAGATTTTAATAAGTCCTTATCTTTAGTAAGAAAATTATGATTTCTTGCTGTTGTAATTTTAGATACTAATAGGAATTTTAGTATGCAATTTGTAAGCTATACTTTCTTGCTGTTGTAAAAGAACTGTGTTTTTATTTATTGTTTGTTTGTTTAATCACCTAGGTGTACTGCGACTGCCTACCCCGTGACTGAGGATGAAGAACCTACGGTAGCTTTTGTGGCTAACCGTGGTACAATGGAAGAACAAGGTGATGCACAAACTGCAGGAGGATCTACAGCAGCTTTTGTGACAGAGGATGCATTGCATAATGAGTATGTCTCTTTTATTTTCGTAGACTAAGCTATGAATATGAATGAATGTCGGGCTCTTTCTTTCGCAGCTAACCCCTATTTTTGTTTAAGTTTGTTGGTAGAATCTTTTATTTTTCCTTTTTTTGCTGTTGTAAAATCTCAATGTTTTATTTTTTGTTTAAGTTTGTTGCTAGCAAATAGGAATTTTAGATTTTAATAAGTCCTTATCTTTAGTAAGAAAATTATGATTTTTCACAGGGAAATTAGAAGGGTGATTAATGATCAGAACCTGCCTACCACGGCTCCAATTCACAGAGGTAGGCAGGTAGGCAGGTAGGCAGGTTCTGATCATTAATCACCCTTCTAATTTCCCTGTGAAAAATCATAATTTTCTTACTAAAGATAAGGACTTATTAAAATCTAAAATTCCTATTTGCTAGCAACAAACTTAAACAAAAAATAAAACATTGAGATTTTACAGCAGCAAAAAAAGGAAAAATAAAAGATTCTACCAACAAACTTAAACAAAAATAGGGGTTAGCTGCGAAAGAAAGAGCCCAACATTCATTCATATTCATAGCTTAGTCTACGAAAAGAAAAGAGACATACTCATTATGCAATGCATCCTCTGTCACAAAAGCTGCTGTAGATCCTCCTGCAGTTTGTGCATCACCTTGTTCTTCCATTGTACCACGGTTAGCCACAAAAGCTACCGTAGGTTCTTCATCCTCAGTCACGGGGTAGGCAGTCGCAGTACACCTAGGTGATTAAACAAACAATAAATAAAAACACAGTTCTTTTACAACAACAAGAAAGTATAGCTTACAAATTGCATACTAAAATTCCTATTAGTATCTAAAATTACAACAACAAGAAATCATAATTTTCTTACTAAAGATAAGGACTTATTAAAATCTAAAATTCCTATTTGCTAGCAACAAACTTAAACAAAAAATAAAACATTGAGATTTTACAGCAGCAAAAAAAGGAAAAATAAAATATTCTACCAACAAACTTAAACAAAAATAGGGGTTAGCTGTGAAAGAAAGAGCCCGACATTCATTCATATTCATAGCTTAGTCTACGAAAATAAAAGAGAAATACTCATTATGCAGTGCATCCTCTTCATTCTCAGTCACAAAAGCTGCTGTAGATTCTCCTGCAGTTTGTGCATCGCCTTGTTCTTCCATTGTACCACGGTTAGCCACAAAAGCTACCGTAGGTTCTTCATCCTCAGTCACGGGGTAGGCAGTCGCAGTACACCTAGGTGATTAAACAAACAATAAATAAAAACACAGTTCTTTTACAACAGCAAGAAAGTATAGCTTACAAATTGCATACTAAAATTCCTATTAGTATCTAAAATTACAACAGCAAGAAATCATAATTTTCTTACTAAAGATAAGGACTTATTAAAATCTAAAATTTCTATTTGCTAGCAACAAACTTAAACAAAAAATAAAACATTGAGATTTTACAGCAGCAAAAAAAGGAAAAATAAAATATTCTACCAACAAACTTAAACAAAAATAGGGGTTAGCTGTGAAAGAAAGAGCCCGACATTCATTCATATTCATAGCTTAGTCTACGAAAATAAAAGAGACATACTCATTATGCAATGCATCCTCTTCATTCTCAGTCACAAAAGCTGTTGTAGATTCTCCTGCAGTTTGTGCATCGCCTTGTTCTTCCATTGTACCACGGTTAGCCACAAAAGCTACCGTAGGTTCTTCATCCTCAGTCACGGGGTAGGCAGTCGCAGTACACCTAGGTGATTAAACAAACAATAAATAAAAACACAGTTCTTTTACAACAGCAAGAAAGTATAGCTTACAAATTGCATACTAAAATTCCTATTAGTATCTAAAATTACAACAGCAAGAAATCATAATTTTCTTACTAAAGATAAGGACTTATTAAAATCTAAAATTCCTATTTGCTAGCAACAAACTTAAACAAAAAATAAAACATTGAGATTTTACAGCAGCAAAAAAAGGAAAAATAAAATATTCTACCAACAAACTTAAACAAAAATAGGGGTTAGCTGTGAAAGAAAGAGCCCGACATTCATTCATATTCATTGCTTAGTCTACGAAAATAAAAGAGACATACTCATTATGCAATGCACCCTCTTCATCCTCAGTCACAAAAAAGGAGAACGAGTGTCATCGTTATAAAAGACAAACACTATATGCCAGTGGCCTTCTTCTGATTCCTGCTACCACAATAGTCATGTTATATTTTCTTCTTACTTTTGTTTACATCTCAATCATTTGTATAGAAAATCCTATGAGAAGTTTATCATCCCCACACCAGTAGTCAAAAGAGCTTAATTAGACTGTATTGTGGAATGTTCTACTGAAAAAATAACAAAACATAAGATTTAGGGTCTGAAATTTGCTAATGTCAAGGCCTTGTAGTTAGTACATATAATAAAGAGAAGATGTGAAACAAAGTAATTATAAATCAATGGCATAAGTTTTAACAAAATCCTATGAGAAAACACGAGGCAACCTGATCCATGAGTGAATTGTACTTGAAAGCAATTTAGATTCGACAAATTACCACCAAAAGCCATAATCTATAGGTTGGCTTCAAATTTCATACACATTCTATTAGCACAAATAATGATACTTCTACTTGAATGCAGTAAATTAATGTGATTACAGATAGACAGTATTTGATGCATAATCTATTCTAATATAACACAACATGAAGCCATTAAAGAATTAGTGTGTGTAGTATAAAATGCCACAAAGCATTTTCTTCAGTTTTAGAGTCACTTTTGTGCAGTAGTAACATTCACATCCTATTCGCAATGGAATTGACATACAGCTTCAAATCAGAGTCACTTTTGTGCAGTAGTAACTTCTAAGCTTTACTAACATAAGGCTTATTTGTAAAGGAAAAGTAACAACTTTTAGATTCAATATCATAAGGCTTGTTTGTAAAGGAAAACAATTACCTCTTCTTTGCATTGCATTCGCTAGTTTTTGCTTTCAATATCTCAACATAATTTGAATTGGTCAAGGGATTTGATTCATGCATTGCTTCCAACCTCTGCAATGACAGATAACTTAATAGCACATTGATAATAATTGGATATTGATTTCTAGTGTAACACTAAAAAAAGTATATGTCTATAGTTATACACCTTCATGAGTCTCATTTTCCGAATTGATTGTAAGTCGTAGTTATTACCTTATATTTCCTGATTTAAATTTATAAAACTTTGAAGAGACTTCTGCAAAACAATAAGCTATGCTTATCGAGGAACTTTTGTAACTTGTCAAGCTTGTTGATTCGCTTCCAGCAGACCCTGAATATATGGCTGAGTTTAAAAATTCAAACACCTACATAACCTACAAATGGGAAATTGTTATTACAGTACAAGAAATAAAGGGAAGGAACACATAAGCTCTCATACTTCATAAGAACTCATTAATAAGTCATAAAAAACCAAGGCCATACTTCTAAATGCAAGAGCTCATATATATTTTTATACACCGAAAAACACAAAGCTAAATACAATTACCGTCACAGTAGAAAAGCTATTGTAATAGCCAAAGCATAACAGTCCCATTTCAGTCAAGTCATGAACAAGATGGTTGTTCACTGGAACAAATTCACCACTGAAATGCAAAAAGTTAACAATCAAGACAAAGCACTGTGAGAAGCCAAGATATAATAACATGGTATGGCAATAACATATATGAAATTGCCAAACATTATCATATATCAAGACATTAAATAGCAGCTATAGCATATATGAAATTGCCAAACCAAATCAGAACAAAGTTTGTATATAGGCATTTTTTTAACAAATTGCAATCAATTATTACATACTTGTGCATTGAAATCTAACCTTATAATTTTTTTAACCTAAATTTCATATACCTAAACCTAATTACCAATTTATTAATCTACCATATGATGAAAAAATTGGAACAATTGGAACAATAAATAAAAAATTCAACAGTAACGAAGTTTGAAACTGAACCTGAAGGTGATTTTGAAGGTTAATTGAAGAATTTGAAGCTTACCTTGAACAAAGGAGTACGAATCTGAAGCAATGCATAAAAAATTATGACAAAAATTGGAAACAATGCATAAAAAATTTAACAATAACCTAATAAGAAACTGAACCTGGATTTTGTATGTTGAACGAAGCTGGAGGTTGAACGAATCTGGATGTTGAACCTGCGGCTTGAAGGTTGAACAAAAATTGAGAGGTTGAAGCTTGAATAACGAGATTTAGGGATTGAAGGTTGAAGAATCTGAATGTTGAATGAAGCTTGAACAAGATTGACACTGCAAATTTTAGGGATTGAAGCTTAAACGAAGAAAGGACACGAAATTTAGGGATTGAAGCTTGAATCTGAATGTTGAAGGAAGCTTGAAATTGAATCTGAAACGAATCTGAAGGGATTGAAGGCAAACGAAACAAATCTGAAATAAAAATAAGAGGGAATGAAGCTTGGAAATTTGACGCGGGTTATTATACTCAGGGGCGGAGCCCTTCATGGGCTGGACAGGGCCATGGCCCGCCTCAGATTTTTTAATTTTTTTTCATAGGTATACTATTTAGCGGCGGTTATAAACCCCCGCTACATAGTCTGTGTAGTTTGTTAAATTTTGTTTCGCGGGGGTTTCAAACCATACAATCCAGTATTCTTTAACATGTTTTCAGTTTGCGGGGGTTTAAAACCCCCGCTACTTTTAGGTCCCAGAATTCAAATATACTTTTTAATTTATTTTTTTAAGCATCCCTTCTAATGTTTTATTGTTTAATAATTTATAGATGTCTTAAAATGTGTAATTTATTTTGTCGAAGTATTCAAGTATATTTTTTTGGAGAAAAAAGTACTCAAATTTTTATTTAAAATAGAGTTTGTGCATAAAAATTCATGTTTGATCAATCTTTTGTTAAAAAAATTTAAATTTTTGTTAGAGAGATGCATATAATATTATAAACATAAATACAAAAACTAATTAAAAAGTATGAAATTTACACATTTGACATAAAATATATTTCATAATATATTTTTAAAATTTATTTAATAAACATGTTAATGGTCCACCTTTTGACTACTTTTGAGATATGCATACTAGACAAACTTTCGATATGATATATCTTTTTTTAGTAATTTCTTTTGCATGTTCGATTTATATTTGTAGCGGCCCGCCCCAATTTTTCGGGCTAGCTCCGCCACTGATTATACTCCACGACGGTTTCTCGTAAACAGTCGCAAAGTCTTCTAGACCATATAGCGCCGGCGGTTGGCTTGAACTGCCGGTAGAGTTCTGTCGCTATTCAGCAATTTTTTGTAGTGTTATAACAAATACACTTCGAGCATAAACAAACAAATCAAGTTCTACCCCAATAATTAGGGGTGTAAGCGGATCAGAAAAATCCAATTGAACCGATGATCCAATCCAATCCGAAAAAAACCGATTTATTTGGTTCGGATCAAAAACCGAACCGAACCAATTGAAAACCGATGTGGTTTGGTTCGGTTCTCGGTTCCGTTTTCAGATCCATTGGATCGAATCGAACCAAACCGATATATATCATAGATGTTAATTTGTTTTTTTAGGCAGCTCAACCCAACTACATTTGACCCAACTACCTTTAAAAAAATACTCACCTCACAACTATATCTGCCTTCACTAAAACCTTAAATTAGAAACACACATACTCACATCACAGTTGCGTACGAGAGAAACGAACAAACTGTTCTCATCTATGATCTATCTCACCTCACCACTTAGTGCTTTGTATTGTTTTTCCTTAGTTTGCTTTTGCTTCTCTTGTACTTGTTTGGAGATAGCTTGAATAAATTTTGTCATTAAAAAAAAAATAGCATGGAATACATCAGAAAAAAATACGATGTAAAACCGATCAAAGTATCCGAACCAAACCGAACCAATCGAGGGTTCATTGGTTCGGACATCAGATTCACTCAAAACCGAACCAAACCGGTCCAATTACACCCCTACCAATAGTGTTACAAATATCAGAGCGACTCTTATTCTAACCAAAACACTAAAGGGATAAAAGGAGTAGCATAGTGCTAAGCTCCTCACCACTACTCCAAAGCTATCCAACTCCAAGCACTAGTCCTGAAAAGCTAATCCTCAACCTGAGGGTCTGAACACCCATAGTTCGCAAACACACAAAACGGAGAGTTAGATATACATAATCCAAAATAAAACAATAAAGAGTAAAAGGTACTCAAGCATTATACATATCTATAGTCGACAATATATTTCATACACAAATATATTCACAATCATGCTATCGCAATTCATAAATTAAATAAGTATCTCATACTTCCAAATAAAAACACATATATGAACTATTCAACAATAATCACATCGTACACATTAATTCATCGAATCAATTATTAGGGATTAACACATAAATGCCACTTATCAAACATCACAAATAGTTCACATATCCTAATGCAACTAATGTCATCTTGTCATGTCGCCTAGACACAACTAATGCATGTGGTACCAATTCCATTCATTCATTCATTCCCATTATAGTTCAGTTTTTTGTCGTGAAAGGATCAATTCATTCCCAATATAGTTCATTTTATAGTCATGACGAACTCCTCATCTCAATTTCATGATGCATGAATGTTCAAGTAACACATAACTCGATCACTTAACATTCTTACTCTTCTTTATTAAGATAAATCACACACATTCATCTTAATACATTCATTCATTCTTCACAACATTCATTCATCACATTCATTCATCAACATTCATTCATTCCATATACAATGATACAATCATTCAATCCTATCACATATATTCATAACATCAATATTAAATCATGTTATAACCCTCCAAACCAATTAAACAACAAGAAAAATAAAATTATGTACTGTCATGGTCGCTGCAGCGACCACCAGCGACCATTGGCAGAAATAAATCTGCCAGCCAGTGACCATCACCGACCATCAGCGACCAGCTCGCTGCAGCGAACATCTGTTCGCGCAGCGAAGCCTGCAGGCGTCGCTGCAAGCGTCGCTCCAACGACCGACGCAGTTCCTGCAAACTCAGCTCGCGGGTTTTACATCAAAACCACTCAAAAATCATGTTTCAACATATATAAATCCATA
Organism: Trifolium pratense; assembly: GCF_020283565.1. Lineage (NCBI taxonomy): Eukaryota > Viridiplantae > Streptophyta > Magnoliopsida > Fabales > Fabaceae > Trifolium > Trifolium pratense. The sequence continues at coordinate 68,919 of NC_060064.1, forward strand.
AAGATGCAAACTTCAAGCATGTACAAGTATATTACACATAGAAACACTATTATTAACATCATCAAACACCAATTCATACTCAATTCATAGATTCAAACCCTATTTCACAAAAATTTGGATTTTCATACAAACTACACAAACATCTACAAATTCCCATTTCTTTTCCTAAAGATTCATAATTTCATGCTTAATCAAGTTTAATAAACATCAAAGCATATCAAGATTCAATTATTATTCATAAAAATTCCCATCCAAAGAAAAAAAGTGTAAGGAGTTTGGATTTGGAGAAGATAAGACTTCTCCCCTCTTTAGAATCACTCCTAGATTATGTAATCTAACTCTCTTACCTCTAATTCTTGAAATCTCTAGCCTCCATCTCCTCTTGTTCTAGCAATCTCTAGCTCTTCCTTCTCTTGTTCTTCCTTTTCTCTACTTTCTCCACTCTTTCTCTTTCTATCTCTTTCTAATTTTCTTAAAAATGAATTCTCTCTCCCTATTCTATCCTTTTATACCAACCCTCATTCTCTAACCCTAGGCCCATTTAACAAAAGCACAACTCTCAACTTACTAACTTATCCTATTTTATTACTATCTTACTAACTTATTCCAATAAACCACATAAACCACATAACACATAATTAAATAAAATAAATCTAATTCTAATATAATACAATAACTAAATAAATACTATTTAATTAAAAACGGGTCGTTACATTCACTCTCATAGTAATCCTAGTATGACCACTCTCCAGTACTTATATAAGTGAGACATAATTGACTTGGTCAAAATTAAGCGAGAGTCATTCTTTTGCAAAAGAGACTAACGTTAGGGGGTTAAAATCATAAGTTTGTGATAGTTAGAGGGACCAAAAGTACTACTATGAGAATTAGGTAGCCAGAAATACAATTTAACATAAATAATAACTACTCACTCTCTCATATATGGTTAGTTAGAACCTCTTTGATCAAATATTCTATTTTTATGCATTATTTTTGTTTCGAATGGGGTACGACCCATCCAAAAGTTTTACCAGGTCACCCAATCCTAATAGAGTCATGTAGAACATCATATATATGGACACACTCTAAAAATGAATAGGACCATCATATCCTATTTTGCTGGCGATCCGCCTATACCTTTCTCCGGGGGCAGGTGTCCAGAAGAAGGTCCTAGAACTTAGAAATCTTAAATCTCCGCCTATAAGTCTAATGGTCTAGGCTTAATTAGATATGCAATATATAAACTCTAATACCTCTCATATTTGACACTCACTGACTTGATTGTCAGAATGTGTACACATACAATATCCCCTTGACGAGGCTTGTTGATCAATGGTCTGACATCAATATTGATCTGAAATAGTCAAACCCACTCAGATCTCAAGTTCGGGAGGATCAATTTTTTGCATAGATTCTTCTTAACAAATAGTATCTCTAATGAAAAAAATGGAATAGTTAAAAATGGTGATAATCAATAATTCACATATTATATGATCTTCTGGAAAAATATATACTACAAGAAATTTGATTTTTGGCAACTACTACCTACATATCTCAATTTAAAAATGAAAGTAAAGATATTGATATGATTTGGTTCTATTTTGTTTTAAGAATTAGAATTAGAACCCGCAACTGTGATCGGGAGGAGGCTGAAACCACTTAATGTCAGAACTAACCTCCGAATCAGATTAAACTGGTGGTGAAAAACCAAAAAAAGAATCAGAACACTCCTTTAAGCTTTTTTTGACTGATTCTGTCTCATTCAATTCACATCACCGCGTATACACTTTTCACATACACACACTTATGTAACACCTTCTTCAACAAGTCACAAATATTATTATTTTCCATTTTCTATATTCAATACAACCCATTTTATGGGACATTATACAAATTTTCATATTTTTCTATTCAAACCAAACCTATTCATCAATTAATTTTTAATAAATATTTCAAAGTGTCACCACCATTTTTCTTCAATCTCTGTCTCTTTACGCATTTGAAAGTTCTTACTAGAATAATTTCACCCTTTACATTTATTCCAAAATTGTGACTTATATAAGAGTTGTCAAGTTCTCATTTTTCAAGACTTAAAATCAGTTGCTATCTATCTTTGCTTATAGAGAATCATAAAAGGTGACCCTCTCATTCCATTATCACTTATGATTATTTATTTTGTTTTATACTACAATGCTTTAATTGACTCTTTTGTCAAAAAAAACACTTATGAATGATTTATATAAATATTTTCCTAAAGTTTGTGTTTCTATATATATATATATATATATATATATATATTATTAGAAGTGCTTTTTATTTTAAGCATTAAATTTTTTTATGCAACTTTTTTTCTTCATATTTTGCAGAATGCAAATGGTAACAATACAAATGGATTATGAATCTAAAGAAGTTGATGCTACTAGTACTACCTTAAGAACAATGAGCTTCAAGAGTGAAAGAAATATAGATGAATTATATAATCAACAAGTGTTAGATGAAGAAGCTATAGTTGAAGAATCAACATGTTCAAAGAAAAGGAAAATTGGAAATTTGAAGCTTCAAACTACATTCTCATTCAAATATTTAGTTACTGAAAACTCTGATTCAAAACAAGGTTTTGTTGATGATGTTTTCAATAAACAAAGTCCTTCAATTTTGTTAGATAAACCAGAAATTTGGTTTTCACCAAAATCCATTGGAAAACTTGATGTTGCAGCAATAAAGCTTCAAAAAGTTTACAAAAGTTATAGAACTAGAAGAAATTTGGCTGATTGTGCAGTTGTTTGTGAGGAGCTATGGTTAGTCTCTATAATTTTTTTATTTTAGTTCTTATAAAAAAATTATCAAATTTTATTTTTTATCGTCAAAAAAATTCAAGTACTTTTTTTTAAAGCAAAATACGGGCACTTTTAGTCCTACATTTTTATAAAAACAGAGTGTTTTTTTTTTTCACTACAGGAAGACTAAAACACCGTTTTCATAAAAAGGTAAGGATTAGAACTGGTCATAATATTTATAGGACTAATATGAAAAAATCTCTAATTTTATAAAGATTAAAAATATATTTAAACCATATTATTTTTTTTTTTAATATTCAATTAAAATTAATAAACTTTTGCAATTTTTTTTCTTAATCTTATAGGTGGAAGGCCTTAGATTTTGCTTCTCTTAATAGATGTTCAATATCACATTTTGATTCAGTTAAATCAGAAACAGCTCTTTCAAAATGGGCTAGAGCTAGGACTATGGCTGCTAAGGTACTACACTTTAATTAATGTCAAAAGCTATATATAATTAATCTTTGAATAAACTTTATTTTTTTTGTTGCTTTCGCACCGGTTTTCAACCCACTAAAGGTGGACGACTAATCCAGCTCGTGCGTAGAGGCATGCGCACTGGTCAAGCGTTGTTCTCCCTGGGAATCGAACCCGGTATTCTCCGGGTACGTCCTTGGAAGGAGCTCCTTGCCACTGGATCCCAATCAACTTGGTTATCTTTGAATAAACTTTAGGATAATAGAGAATATATATTTTTAATGGTTTTTGTTTCATTATATATAGCCATTGGTTTCATTTAAAACTTTATTATTTGCTTGAAATAAAATTGATTTGATCTTAGTTTGGCTTTTCCAATTATACATTTGACTGGGACCATAGAGAAGAATTCAAAGTTTTCATTCACTTTCCGACATAATTTTCTTTTGTGATTTTGTTATCAATTTAACTTTTTTTTGTTGATTGTTGGTAGGTGGGAAAAGGATTGTGTAAAGATGATAAAGCACAAAAATTAGCTCTTAGACATTGGCTTGAAGCTGTAAGCTCATATATGTCTAATTATTGACTTTGATTAACATTTTTAAATTAACTTATATATTAGATATAAAGAAGGTGAATAAATTATTGACTTTGATTAACATTTTTAAATTAACTTATATTTTAGGTACAAAGGTTGATTAAAACAAACGTTTTTTTGTTTTCGTTTTTGCAGATTGATCCTCGTCATCGATATGGACACAACTTACACTTGTACTATGATGTTTGGTTTCATAGCCGGAGCTCACAACCTTTTTTCTACTGGTAAATTATTCACAATGCATGTTGATAAGAAAATGTGTTTGATTTAAGAAAAAATTATTTTATTTTCTTATTTTCACATTCATTTATGAAATTGTTACGCTACTCTTAAAGTGGTTCGTGTTTATCTCATCACCACAACAAATTTGTACAGGATCGATTTCCTATACAAATTTCCAAAAACATAAATTATGTATTGAAAATACTGTTGTAGGTTTGTACCAAACATGTCTTAGCACAATTTTGATTAGTGATTTTATAAACTCCATGTTTGTGACATAATAGGTTGGATGTTTGGAGATGGAAAAGAAGTAAATCTTGATCATAAGTGTCCAAGAAATGAATTACAGAAGCAGTGTATAAAGTGCCTTGGACCTGTAAGTTCTTTCATTTTCACCTATCATGACATTGACATTGCCACATAACATATAACTAATTAGACTTTATATTATAATTTTTCATATTCATGATGGAATAAAATCCATATACTATACACTACTTGGTCAATTATAGAGTGCCAGTGGTGCATCTTAGGTTAGGACTTAATTAGCTCTATTGAAATATTAAATTAATTAAATTATGTACAAAATCCATTTTTATTAGTGCGTTCAATGTACTAAAGATAACACATTGTGAATATTATTTTTTGAACAAGTAGTACTTTTTTTGGTACCGTTATGAACAACTTTTTGATTGTTCATAATTTGAAGAGATAATTACTAAAATCTACTAATAAACTACACTAAATCTAAAATAACAAATTTTTTCATTCATTTTGCTTGATTATTACATGCACCCAATGTCAATATATATAGCTAACAAACTAATCAATGACTCATCATTATTCTAGATCATTCTAGAACATGGATAATCACATACAATTGATTAATGCATTTTGGGCCTATTTAATCTCTAAGGCCTATATCCATTCATTACATTCCATTGGTCTTGCAGAACCACCTTGTCCTCAAGGTGTAATCTAACAAAATCCACAATTTAGTGCAACCTAGAATTTAATCTAAACCCAAAGAAAATTCAAAATGTGTTGAGTGAACTTATTCCCAAATTCTTTCTCAAAACTCTAATTCTTCTTAGCTTGACCCCATTATGAAATGCAAGTAGTCCAACGTGTGTGCAGGCCCATTGCAAACATTCGTGAGTCCAAATTCATCTCCAAGGCCCAATCCTTTCTCCCTCTATCCCACGGCAGCCACAACAGAGAAAGTAAGATGGCGTTGTCGCACGATTTCCATGGCGAAGACATTAAACGGTGGTCGTCATATAAACTCGAGCTCCATGGCACCCATGGCCAACCAGAAGTGGCTCCCCTCGCCGGAAACGAAACAACTGCCGGTGTGAACGAAAATAAACAATTAAGGAAGACGTGTTTGACGGAGGAGAGGGATTTAGACACACCCAATTTCCCTCTATCCCATGGCGCTTGCAGAGGAGATTGTATACCATGATTGTTGATCGAATTCAGCGCCGGAGAACCACAATTGCGCTCATTGCCGCCGGGGTCGAAAACACAAATGCCATTACCAAAAATCGCCAGAGAACGAACTCGTCGCTTATCATCGCCGGAATCAAAGATGAAGAGGTGTTGTGGGAGCGGTGCCGTCACGTCAAAAACACGTCGTTTCTGCTGCTTAACGGAATCAGACACAGGATTGAAATTTGCGATGAGATCTGGTGCAAACTTATTTTCTTCCTCAACGGCTTGAGAAACGACGGTGGGGGTGAATTTGTCTTCTGTTACCTCGTCACAGGTCTCGAATTTCTCGTCAGTTTCCGAGACGGTGAAAATGCTCTTGCTGACGACTTCGAAATGTGTTGGTTCTGTAACATGAATGCTACTACTTTTGGACAGAGACAAATCCAGATCTGTTTCCTCCTCCTCATTATCTACCGGCAAAATTTCTCTCCACTCAGGTTTAAAACGCCAAAGAAAAACAGTGGTGAACGCCTCCCAAGTTGTCGGTGGTTGACGGCGAGACTGCCATAGCCACCATTGATGAGCACAGCCTTTCAATGCCAGCACAGCTGTTGGAAGCTTCAACGCATTTGGCGTTCCTTGCTCCTTGAAAAATTTCTCAATGCATAGCACCCACCAATATGAATCTTCTTCTCCATCGAACAATATTGACAAGTTATCTCGTGGTGCCGGCGGATGATACGACGATGAAGTACTAACAGTATCTGAAGGTTGCTCTGCAACGGCCGAATCGGCGACGGAGACGGAGCGTTGTGCATCAGTAATTAATTCATGCGATTTAATCGTTTCTTTTGCATACTGTTGTGTTGGATCAAGGTGTAATGGAGTAAAATCATTGATGATGGGGGAGGATTTTGGTGAAAAATAGGGATCATGATAAAGGTATGGATAGTGATGATGACGCAAGGCAGTGGAAGTGTGGATTAAATGTTGGGATCCAAAAAATGATGGTGATGAAATTGTGTTGGTGTTGTGTATGGGTTGGTGTGGTGTGTGATGGTTTAAAGGGGTACGTGAGACCCATGAAGTTGGATGGTTGGTGTTTGAAAGATGATAGGTTGCTGGTTGGTGAAATTGGGAGGGTGTTTACACTGATTTTTGGTAAACAACCGCTAGTTTAAATTAATTACTTGAGAGATCAACTAGTAAATCTCGGGACAATTGTTCATGCATTTCGTTAAAGGAAATTTGGAAGTTTATCTTTAAAGACATCCTTACTTTATAAAAGAACAATATGTTTAATCTCTGAAACATATGTTAAATATAATTAAAGCAAATTCAGTCGAACGAGGGAACCAATGAAAAGCAGAATTTATAAATGCTTTAAGAAAATAAAGACTTATGAAAAGTAAATTTGCATTTAGAATGTAAAAGTTACAAAGAAAATGTAAAGGTTCACCGATTCATACATCTTTCTCGAGTAACTCGTTTCTCGCCTTAACATGGATACTTTGAGTGTTTGAGATTTTGTGTAAATGAATTGTGACCCCTATTTCGACTATACATACTTCTATTTATAGAAAACTAAGTAACGTCTACTTTAACGTTAAACTCCTAAACTTCAGCCACGCGTCCTTTTGTATTTGAAATGAACCAAGGCCTGTAAACCGTTGTAACTGTCGAACTCGAATCACACTTGAATGATGAAAAATACTCTAAGTCCATAATCCCTGACTTCTTCGATTCATTGGCTTCCATCGAAACAACCTGTAATCTCGAGCTATGAAGTTTCTCATTAGAATCCTCTTGTTCTCAAAGACATTACCCTTAACCTTCATTTAAACGATGAGAGAAAGAATCTCTCTTGTTTTTGAAGACATTAAAACTAAGGCTACTTAAAGCCATTCTAACAGGTTTTTATAGCCATAAATGTCTTCGGAACTGAAGATTATAACATATTTTACCTTGAGCTAAAATATGGGATAACAAATTGCCCCCAAAAATGCCTATTTCGATTTGAATGACTCGAATGAAATAAGAGATTGGCATTTTTCAAAGTTCAACAATATTTCTAATCCTGCTATCAAAGCCTCATATTCAGCTTCATTGTTCGAACAAATACCATTAATCCTGTATTTGAACTTAGTAGGAATTTTTTGTGGGGAAATTATCAAAATACCTATTCCAGTACCATGTTGATGTCTAGACCCATCGAAATACAAAGTCCATGGTTCTAGAGCAATGTAATTTTGAGGTGGTTCGATTGCTGAATGATCAACAATGAAGTCAGCCACTATTTGGCCTTTAATTGCTTTCAAAGGCTTTTATGAAAGTGAATATTCAGAAAGAGCTAAGGCCCATCTCCCAATTCGACTATGTAAAATCGGTTTTAGCAACATATGTTTAATAACATCATAATGAGAATAAACATAAACATCAATAGGCTTTATATAATGCTTCAATTTCATACAAGAAAAGTACAAACAAAGACAAAGCTTTTCAATACTACTATATCTAGTTTCAACATCATTAAGGACTCTACTTAGATAATAAATGGCCTTTTCTTCGCCATTTTCGTCCTCTTGGGCTAACATACTACCTAATGTGGTATCAGATGCTGAAATATACAACTTCATAAACTTATTTCTAATTGGTGGCATCAGAGTTGGAGGATTAGACAAGTATCTTTTGATTGCATCGAATGCTTCTTGCTGATCCTGCCCCCAAGTAAAAACATCCTCTTTCTTGAGTCGAAGCAATGGTGAAAAAGCTTGAGCTTTACCACTTAGATTCGAAATGAATCTTCTCAGAAAGTTGATTTTTCCCAACAAGGATTGAAGTTGCTTTTTGTTTGTTGGAGGGTTAGTCTCCAAAATCGCTTTTGTCTTGTTTTGGTTTATCTCAATGCCTTTTTTATGCACCACAAACCCAAGGAAATCTCCTGCATGCACACAAAAAGCACATTTCAATGGATTCATTTTCAATCCATATTTTCTCATTCTTTCGAATGACTTTTTCAAGCAAACCAAATGATCATTTTGTGATGACGATTTAACAATAATATCATCAATATATACATGCATAAAAGTATCTATAAAATCATGGAAAATTGAGTTCATTGCTCTTTGGTATGTGGCTCCAGCATTTTTCAATCCAAACGGCATTACGACCCATTCATAAGTACCCAAAGCCCCTGGGCATCGAAAAGCTGTTTTTGCCACATCTTCCTCGGCGATAAAAATTTGGTTATATCCAGAATACCCATCTAACATGCTAAGATATTCGAAACCTGCTGCTGAATCTATTAACATTTCTGCTACAGGCATCGAATATTCATCTTTAGGGGTAGCATTATTTAAGTCCCTAAAATCTATACATATTCTAAGAGAACCATTTTTCTTAATGACAGGAACTATATTTGCTAACCATTCGACATACCTGGCAGTCCGGATGAACTTGCTTCTCAGCAGCCTTTCAATTTCCTCCTTGATCTTAGATAGGATTTCTGGTGCGAATCTTCTTGGTGATTGTTTAACTGGTTTCTTGTCTGGTCGAATGGGTAATCTATGTTCGACCAAATTTCTGTCTAAACCTGGCATTTCATTGTAATCCCAAGCAAAACAATCTTTGAACTCTTTAAGGAGTTCGACCAGTTTATCACGCAAGTCCTTTGGGATATTGGCACTTATGTACGTTGGTCTTTTGATAGAGCCATCTCCAATATCTATTTCTTCCAAAGGATCTTGGGCTTGCATCTTTTGACTGGAACTGGAAGGATCTTTCTCAAATCCTAATGGTTCTTCATCATAGATGCAGTCCATTTTTTGAGTCATTGGCAATAATTTGCCATTTTCACAGTTGTTGGCTTCGATAGCCATATTTTCTTGCAGCATTGTGGCTTCTAAAGCCATCTTTATCTTGTTTTCGGCCATATAAGCCGAAATCTTGGCCCAAGCATTGGGCTTAGTCATCGTAGTATTCTTCAAGGTCCCACCCAGTTGGGCGGACTTTGCCTTCATCCATATGTGGACCTTCGTCTATCTCCTCTCTCTCCCAAATGAATCCATGAGTTGGGTCCAATTTGACAGAATGGTAGACATTATCAGCAGGGGCATAGGCATATCCCTGTTCAGTGCATGGCGATATATTCGCCAATTTCTTATCAAATGAATGCTTGGTTATGTGGTGTGTTTCAGCCCTAAAATAACTTTGATCAGCTTCGATATTTTCTACCACACCATCATCTCTCCAAATACTCACTCTCTGATGGAGAGTCGAAGGCACTGCTCCAACACCATGTATCCACTCCCTTCCTAGAAGCAGATTATAATTGGCCTTCGATGCTACAACCAAAAACAAAGTTGGCCTAACAGTGCTGCCAACTGCCACATCGACTTGAATTGCCCCCAGCGAGAAACCAGTCTCACCTTCGTAATTCGAAAGAACGATGTTGTGAGGGTGCAAGTCAGTAGAGAATTTACCAATCTTGGTAATCATGAATTCTGGCATCAGGTTTACTACTGCTCCTCCATCAATCAACACTTTGTTGACCCCCACATTGTTTACTTTGGCCTGAATAAAGAGTGGTTTCAAATGATTCTTCATTCCCTCAGTTGGCCTCTCAAAATTGGCCATCTGTTCCTCTAAGCAGCCATTATTCATTACATAATAACACATTGGCTTGTGCAAAGCCAATTCAGACTCATCGAACTCATCCTCCCCTTCAGTCACTTCTGACCACACGTCATATTCAGCAGGGAGGATCGAAACTACGTTCACCAGCACATCAAACTCGGGATCTGAATCGAGGAGATCCTCATCTTCCATGTTCTCTCCTTCAAACTCATTCTCAACCTTTTGATCATCCTCTGGTTGAGTCAATCTTTCTTTCAGAGGCCTTCTAGTAACTTCGACAACCTGTTTTCCTTTGTTGTCTTCAGTCTTTTGAGCCTCTTGAAGGGAGAGCCTTTGTTGGCGCTGATGCCTACGTCATTGTGTGCGGGTCATGGGATTCTTTCCCTTGTAATTGTTTCTGTAAGCATACTTCTTCGAATCAACAGAATGACTCGAGCTTCCCTTGTCAACAGAATTTCTGACAAAGTTTGATGCATGACCATGAACCCATTTGTTCATTGGTGATTTGTTGGATGGCACAAAAGTATTTGGGTTGCCCAACCTTTGATGTATTGGTTTAGCATGCGCCATGTTCTGTTTTTTCATTGGCCTTGAGTTTGGCCAATTCTCTTTGTTTCTTCTGAATGGTATAAACTTGTTAAGGCCCTCAGTAGCCTTCTTGTCGAATACAGCACTGCACCTTGGGCAAAGCATCACCTCAGACTTGTTAAGCTTACACCTTTGTAGAAAATCAATCAGTTCCTCTTCAGCCCCAGGATATACTACTTTCATTTTCTCATAGTACTCATTCTCTGGAATAGAAACTAATTGAGCGCCTCCTGATAAGTCCATGGCATCGATCATCAAGCATTCGACCGGTTCCACATAGGAAGCATCCGATATTTGTAGTGGATCTTCGTCAATTTTCATCTTTTGTCCGGATTTATCTCCAAACTTCAACCTTCCATCTTTCAAAGCCCTTTGAACCAGATCCCTGAAAAGAACACATTGTGAGGTTTTATGACCCAAAAAATTATGAAATTTGCAGAAACCTCTTTTCTTTTGTTGTTCAAGGGGAGGCACTTTCAATCCCTTTGGAACAACAATTTGGCCATCAGTAACCAACAAATCGAATATTTCATCACATTTAGTTATATCAAACGAATAGGTCTTAGCAACAAATTTATCATTCTTGGGTTCGACAGGATTTTTTCCATTCGAAGGTTTTAGTAATTTGCAGACATAGGGAGGGCCAGGTTTTAATTCGGCCACATTAATTTCATTATCCTCTATGTCTCCATAGTTTATTACATATTCCTCATCATCATCATCTATAGTTTCGACATAAGCAATCTTTTCTCTCTTCTGAAACTTCGATGATCTAGCCTTCTCAGCCTTAAGGCGTTCGACCTGTCTTACCCTATCTGCTAATTGTGCCATATCTCTTAGATGTTGTGTATCTAATTTCTTTCGAATTGAATAATCTAGGCCTCCAGCAGCCATTTCAACTAACTCATGTTCAGGCACTTGAGTAAAACATCTGGCCTTAAGTAGCCTAAATCGATTCAAATAATCATCTATGGACTCTGGTGTCTTTCTCCTCACACTGGCCAATTCCTTCAAACTAATCTTAGATTGGCCCATATAAAACTGTTCATGGAAAGCCCTTTCCAATTGAGTCCAATGCTGAATCGAACGGGGGGGAAGAGTCGTGAACCAAGTGAAAGCATTTTTTGTAAGGGAATTTGGGAAATATTTCAACCTTAAATTTTCATTATCTGCCAAATTTCCTGCTTCGGCAAAAAATCTTGCCACATGTTCCACTGTTGACTCAGTTGTGTCCCCAGCAAACTTCGTGAATTTAGGGATTTTCCATCCCCTTGGCAATTCAGTTTGTAATACATATTCAGATAATGGGGAAATAAAGTTCGGCCTATGTAGGCCAACATTGAAACCGTTTTGAGTTAAGATAGTTTCGACTAAATTTGCCAAGTTATCTTGTTGCGCAAAATTATTTCTTTGCACATTTCGAATCACTTCGTCAGCATTCTGATTTCGATTAACCAAAATTACTTCAGGCTCTGGCACATGGTGCACCACTGGAGCCGACGGTTCCTCTTGTACCACTTGTGGTACTTGATTGTTTGGAACTTCATTGTTCACATGAAACCCTTGGTTCTGAACCTGTGTTTGGTTTCGAATGGGCTGAAGGTTTTGGTTAGGCATTGCAGGAGTACCAAAGAAATCTGCAATCCGCCCCATCTGATGGGCTAGCAACTGATAATTATTATTTGTATTGTTGATTAAAGGGTTCAAAATAGTCCCCAATTGTGAAGTCAGAGTATTAACCATTTCATGATTACTCTCGTCCATTTGTTGTCGAAAGGACATCATAGTTACATTGGTTAAATTTTGTAAGGCAATATCTCTGGTCCTATTTCCCACAACAGAGGCTGCTGGGGAAGGCATGGTACTCCTGTCAGGATTTGGGTTAGAATTATGTAAGCCTGCCATCAAAGAGTCTGGCATTCCTAATCCTGATTGGTTCAACAAAAACGATCGAATGGGGCTCCTTACATCTTCAGCACTAGGCTGACTGCCCCCTATACCATGTGATACTAACGAAGATATCGACCCAGATACAGTCGAACTCGTTGAGGGCATTGTTACCCCTATATTCCCAAAACTGTCTGCAGGAACGCTCGAAGCAGATGTTCCAGAGCCTTGGGCCATGACAGTAGCGTTACTAATTGACGCTTGTGTTGGCTGTCCTTCAGGATTTGGGACATTGTTGTTATTGTTTTGATTATTATTTGGTGGTCTAACCATTTTTGATTTAGATTTAACACTAGTTAAATTTGGTAAAGATTTACCACTTCTCAAATGCATACAAAATCAAAACACAAACTATAAACACTAACTGTCTTAGTATTTGTAAAAGGATTTTTAGAAAATAAATTTCTTTCAAGAATATAAATTGCACAAAACAACCCGTCCCACTGGGCGTGCCAATTTGTTTACACTGATTTTTGGTAAACAACCGCTAGTTTAAATTAATTACTTGAGAGATCAACTAGTAAATCTCGGGACAATTGTTCATGCATTTCGTTAAAGGAAATTTGGAAGTTTATCTTTAAAGACATCCTTACTTTATAAAAGAACAATATGTTTAATCTCTGAAACATATGTTAAATATAATTAAAGCAAATTCACTCGAACGAGGGAACCAATGAAAAGCAGAATTTATAAATGCTTTAAGAAAATAAAGACTTATGAAAAGTAAATTTGCATTTAGAATGTAAAAGTTACAAAGAAAATGTAAAGGTTCACCGATTCATACATCTTTCTCGAGTAACTCGTTTCTCGCCTTAACATGGATACTTTGAGTGTTTGAGATTTTGTGTAAATGAATTGTGACCCCTATTTCGACTATACATACTTCTATTTATAGAAAACTAAGTAACGTCTACTTTAACGTTAAACTCCTAAACTTCAGCCACGCGTCCTTTTGTATTTGAAATGAACCAAGGCCTGTAAACCGTTGTAACTGTCGAACTCGAATCACACTTGAATGATGAAAAATACTCTAAGTCCATAATCCCTGACTTCTTCGATTCATTGGCTTCCATCGAAACAACCTGTAATCTCGAGCTATGAAGTTTCTCATTAGAATCCTCTTGTTCTCAAAGACATTACCCTTAACCTTCATTTAAACGATGAGAGAAAGAATCTCTCTTATTTTTGAAGACATTAAAACTAAGGCTACTTAAAGCCATTCTAACAGGTTTTTATAGCCATAAATGTCTTCGGAACTGAAGATTATAACATATTTTACCTTGCGCTAAAATATGGGATAACAGAGGGGCGGTAGTGTTCTGTTGCAGAATGAGTGTTGAGGTGAGTGAAATTTGAGGGAAACAAGGGTTTGTTGATGGAAGGTATGGATGGTGGAGAAATGAATTGGTTCGGCTGTGAGGGTGAAGTGTTGCTGTAGGTTGGTTGTTGATAGCCTTGTGGTTTCAACAAGGTGTGAACATTGATGATGGTAGGATCGTGGTAGAGAAACGGGTTATGGTAGAGAGAAGTCATGGCAATGAAAAACTCTCAATGAAAGCACCAAATTGTTATGAACAACTTTTTGATTGTTCATAATTTGAAGAGATAATTACTAAAATCTACTAACAAACTACATTAAATCTAAAATAACAAATTTTTTCATTCATTTTGCTTGATTATTACATGCACCCAATGTCAATATATATAGCTAACAAACTAATCAATGACTCATCATTATTCTAGATCATTCTAGAACATGGATAATCACATACAATTGATTAATGCATTTTGGGCCTATTTAATCTCTAAGGCCTATATCCATTCATTACAGGTACTTTTCAATAGTTTGGCTTTATTTAATATATTGAGCAGCCACTATAATATTCTCTATTATAAAAGGTTCTAATAATTTTTTGCCTGCTTATGTAGAAAGAAAGGGAAGTATATGAAGTGGTTATAGAAGAAGGAAGGTTTGTTTATAGAAAAAGCAAGAACCTTGTACACACTTTTGAGGGATCTAAGTGGATTTTTGTTCTTAGCTCATCAAGAATTTTGTATGTTGGTGAGAAAAAGAAAGGGCAATTTCAACACTCAAGTTTTCTAGCTGGGGGTGCTACTATTGCATCTGGAAGATTGGTTGTCCAAAATGGTGTTCTTAATGTATGATACATTTTCTATAGATATTTATCATCTATAATCTTTGGAACATCATAAAATGGAAGAGAGATTCTTTTTTCAGACACGTGTCGGAAAGTATACTTCTGGAGAACATAAAAGTTGTGTTGTTTTTAGAAGTATATTTCCGGACATATGTTTGAGTTGAAAAAACTCCTAAAATTTAATTATTATATTTTATGCGAAGTTGTTGTAGAGCTATTGAATCTGGACGTAGTATTTATTTCCTCCTGATTCAAAAGCTTTGTAGCGTCTTCACCATGTGTAGCGAGTGTAGGGTAAAAAACTACATTTCCATATAAAGATGAACCGAAAGAATTTCTAAACACCAATGACTTTTTATTTTTTTTATTATTAAATAGAAAAGTTGAAAAACATTTTTCTTTATATGCAAACCGATGTTCGATTATTTATTATTTTTTGAGTATTAATTCTCTGGTTCATTAATTTTTATTTAGGCTATATGGCCATACAGTGGACATTATCGTCCTACAAAGAAGAATTTCATGGAATTCATTGGTTTCTTGATGGAACACAATGTGGACTTAACAAATGTAAAGGTGAGTTAATAACTTTCAATGTAATTTTCCCTTTACAAATTTAGGCTATTTTGGCTTTGATTTGAAATCACTAAGCACCAATTAATTCAATGTTTCTCCTTATACAGAAGTATCCAATTGA
This sequence comes from Trifolium pratense, assembly GCF_020283565.1. Taxonomy (NCBI): domain Eukaryota; kingdom Viridiplantae; phylum Streptophyta; class Magnoliopsida; order Fabales; family Fabaceae; genus Trifolium; species Trifolium pratense. The sequence goes on from NC_060064.1 coordinate 84,453, forward strand.
TGATGATGTCCCACCTTCAGAACATGTCGACAATGAGCTTGAATTTGAGTCCACAAATACTACTAATGCAAATCCAAGTGACTCTACCAAAAGATGTAACCAAAATAATGTGACAACTTCACAACATAAAGAGTGCAAATCATTGTCAAGCAAATGGACCACTGGAGCTGGTCCTAGAATTGGTTGTGTAAGGGAGTACCCTACAAAACTTCAAGCAAAGGCACTTGAACAACTCAATTTATCACCTAGAGTCAATATTGGAAAAGTTGCTAATAGGACTCCCATTCCCTCACCAAGACCTAGTCCAAAAATCCACTTGTCTCCTAGACTTGTGCATATGGGAATTCCAAGTCCTAGAGTACATATTACTCCCGCTAATTAGGACATGTTTAGTCCATTTTTAAATTGACGAAAAAATTGGCAAAATTACAGTGTTTTACTGTAATTTTGACAAAATTATGGTAGCCTAGTAATACTATGTTGAACTCACAATCAGTCCCAACATGTAGTTAGTATCGAAAAATGTTTTATATATTCATTTTCTGATATTACCATGCCTTTTAATTTTTATATACCTTAGTTTAGAGCATAGGATGAATAAAAGATCTAACCAATGATTATTTTTTCATTAAGTTTCTTTTATTTCTTGGCCAATTATTTTGGTCATTTAGCATATGATGAATAATAATTTTTTTTTCCTTCCTTCACATGTTTAATTACCCAATTGTATTTTAAGAGTTGGGTCAATATTCAATTCTTGTTAAAGTCAAATAATATTTAAATTTTTTATATTTCTCATTATCACTCTTTCTTTCATAGTCATAAAGATTCCCTAGCAGTGTCTAGTCACTGTGGCGTGGAGGTGAGGCATCATGTCAAAATTTGCCCAAAAATTGGTCTCATATTCCACATACAGATAATTTGGACATACTATAAGCAATCCATGCAATGTTCCTCGTATGTATAATTTGTGTTGTACTATATTAATGTATACAGTATGTAGGACTATGTATGCACTTCAAAGTCAAGATTTGGATGGTAGTAAAGATAACAAAAGGTCAAGATTGGGTGGAGAATATAGTAAGTGTTTTGCAAGCTAAATTGACCAATTTCTACTAAGGCTAGGCATGTAAAGAATAAAAATTTATTCCTTACAATAGTGCTAGCATGAGACATTTACTTGGGGACCTTTTCTTTTCCCACATTCCAAGTTTAGGTAAATGAATCCAAACCAAACAAAATTTGCCAAATTCCTTTCAAATCTTGTTTTTGTTTTTGGTTTCTCTTGAATTCATTTTGCGAGAACAATCATACAAGTGAATTACTTGTTGAGGGATAATTGACAGACACATCTCTCGATTGAGATTCAGATTGAGAAAAATTAGAATAACCATACAAGTGAATTAGACTTATGTTCTTTCAAAAACTTTAGTATAAATGTATATGATAAGTTATCTTACTTATAAATTGTTCAACTTTTAACTCACATTTAGCTGACCAATCATCTTTCCTTCAAGTAGGAGTTTATTCATTCTGTCAAATAATCGATTATCCCAAAAACTTAAACTATTATGATAGAGCCACATCAATGGTTTTATATTATTTCTAACACATTCATCTAAATACACACTCTCTCAAATGAAAATTTTCTCATTCAGATATACTAGAATTATTGTTGGCACAATTGTTAGAAAGATTTTTTATACAAAGTGTTGATCAAACCATCGACTATGATTCTATGATACCACTTGTAGACTGTAGTTGTAGTTAAATCCTATTAAGAATTTTTTATAATTACCAAAATGCCTTTTTTGACCAACCTTTCCACCATTTTCTCTTCTTCTGTCACACCGCAATTGTTGAGACAAAGTAAGTCATGTATTTTTCGGTCCAAATCAAGCACTATCTATCAATAGGGTCTAGCAACTTGTGTGTGGATTAATGTATGATGGATGTAATTTTTGAAGAGATAAAAGTGAATATTAGATTATAATTTTGAAGAGATAAAAGTGAATATTATATTATAATATGTTTAAGTTTTGTCTAGTAGATTTTCTTTACAAAATAATCACTTTTTAAGAGTATGTTGTAAGGGTTTTTTATATTAAAAATAATCACATTTTTAAACAAAATAATTACTTTAAAAAGTTTTTTTTTTAATCGTCTGATTAAATTTTAATTTCAAATTAAGATCAACCTTAAAGCTGTGATGCACGGGTACTCCGTTTTTGAGAGAGTACCGGTACCGGGTACGTACCGGGTACCGGTACGCGTACGGTACACCTCCGGTACGCACCGACGGCGTACCCGTTTTTTTTTGTTTTACGATCCCGGTACGCGAATGGGTACTCCCGGGTACGCGAATGTGTACTTCCATTCCGTTTTTTTTGTTTATACAACTATTTCCATTCTTTTAAATTTGTTTATTTTTTTTAAGGAAGATTCATTTAATTAGAACGATTCAGTTTCTTTCTTGTCCGGGTGCGGGTACTGGTAGAAGACAAAGTCACAACATTTTTAACCTACTAGTAGAAGACAAAGAGCGTACTAGCAATAGTTCACAACCTTTTCAGCCATGAATATTGATAGTTTTTCTATTTTGATATTTTTGAACAATTTAAATTACTTTTAAAGTGTGGTATTTTTTATGTTTAATTATTTTAACTCTATTATTTTATTTATATGGACGTACTAGTACCTTAGTTTTTTTGAAAATGCCGTACCCCGTACCGGGTACCGGTACCGTACCCGCACCAATGCAACACAGCCTTAAAGGTTAAAGTAATTCTTTTTGGGGAACCGATATTGATATGAAGTTTTCAGCGTCGTTAGAGATGACTAATCTCCGTTAGGGAACCTATGAGGCACACAAAGACGGGTTCTCCCTTCCCCATTGATTTTTCTCCATACGCACGAGCCATAATCGAACTCCTAACCACATGCTTAAGGGGACCAAAACCCTTACTACTTAGACCAATTCATTTCTTTTTTTAATTTTTATAATGGAACAATTCATTGATCAGGTAAAAGTAATTCTACTAAATAACATTTAAACAATAGAGTGATACATTGACCAGATTAACAGCATATGCATTTCTTCTTACATCATTTGATAGGGTGGCAAAAGAAAATATCCATTAACATTGGCAGTTTGGGCTTTTTAACGGGCTTACAATGTTGGGCCTAGTTAAACGACAACATTCATGACAGGTCAACTCAAGAGCAATAACATGAAGAGTCCTACTTTTTGCAGCCCCTGCATACACTCAATCACCTCCTGAAATGACCATAGTACCCCTCTCGCCATATTGAAAGCGAGCTCTATTTTCGCACTCTACGTAGCGAGCGTTGTATATATACTCAAACTCAACGTCTTCACCCCCCAAAAATTAAAAAAAAAATCATAAAAAAAAAGTTCACATTCAATATAGCGAGCAACATCAGAGTTCGCATTCAATAAAGCGAGCACTTTTTTTTCATCTATAATAGTTTTACAATTTTACACACTAGCATCATAGAGAGCGAACTGGGGGTGTTCCAGTTTTTGCAATTTTACATACTCGCATCATAGAGAGCGAAATGTGGTGTTCTGTTTTTGCAATTTTACACACTCGCATCCTATAAAGCGAGTATAAGTGTTTCCAGTTTTTTGCAATTTTACACGCTTTCTTTCAATATGGCGAGAGGAGTATAATGAGATTTCCAGGGGGTGATTGAGTGTCTCGGGGGTGCGAAGAGTAGAACTCTAACATGAATTCATCAGAAAAATAAAAAAAGGTGGAAAAACAAGAAAAGTCTTTGTATCCGTTATGGTTGTTTCTTCTTTGTTTTTGTTCTTTTGGACTTTTTCTTTTCACAAACATTTCAAATTTCAAAACTTGTTCTTTTCTTCTTCTACAATACCACCTTCAAACTCATAACACATACTGCATCATCAACAACATCTACTTGCTGCTGTTGTTGTTGCCATTCTCACAATCTCCCATTTTCCTATGCAAAAATAAGTTCTTTTCTCAAATGGGTGGTTCAGGAAGCTGGTTTAAATCACTTATTCCACCAAAAAAGCCCTCCACCAATAATCAAGTTAGCAAATTTTTTTTTTTACTTATTTTTTCCTTTTCTTGGCTAGGAAGCATGACAATTCTAATCGAAGACGTGTCTGTGTCTGTATTTGTGTTGATGTATCAATGTCTGGTATCGGTGTTTGTACTTCACAGCTTCTTTACTATTATTTACATGTGTCAGTGTTTTGTTAGTATCGGACAATGACACGTGTGAGATACCGAACATGTCTTCGATTTGAAGTGTCAGTGTTAAAAATGTTAGTTTTGGTTTTTATATATGATGTTTATTATTCATTATGTTTCTGCTTTTTCAGGTGAAGAGTATTGATAAGAGTAAGAGAAAATGGAAGTTATGGAGGAATTCTTCAGAAAGTATTGGATTTGGAACCTCTATGAAGAAGGGACATGGTTTTGTTGCTTATGATAAATATTCATGTTCTTCATTTGTGGTGAATGAACAAGCTTTTGCTGCTGCAATGGCTGCTGTAGTAAGAACTCCACACAAAGACTTCTTGTTGATTAAGCAGGAATGGTCTGCCATCCGTATCCAGTCTGCATTTCGAGGCTTCTTGGTAATTTCAAACACCTTTTGCAAAATCATGATTCTACTTGTTCTGTTTTGAAAATCATAATTTTGTTAGAATGAGTTTCTAATCTTTAATTATTTAGTTCATGCTTTAATTTGCAGTGAGTTTCACATCATCATGACGAGCAACTGTGATTTTGGCAAAAGCTATAATTTCGAGCTGAAACAAAATCACGTTGCTACCATGATTTTGTTAAACTCACTCTGATTTCAAGCATGCACTTAAGAATTAAGCAGGTATTATACTTCGAGTATGCCTATGTTTGGTATCACGGAAAATACGTCCCAAATTTTTCAAAAGCTAACATTCTCTCTGTAGCTTATGTGAAATCACAGTGGGTCACCGTGATTCTGGCGTAACCACCGTGATACCAAACATAGACTATGTTTGGTTCCACTTTTGAGTTGTCAAAATTGATTATGAAGGTGTAAAATTGATTTTTGCATGTTTGGATGTTCTAGAGTACAATTGATTCTGCCTACAAAACTGATTATAGCTTGAAGTTGGAATTTAGAGCTTTTGCTTATAGTATTGAATTTTAGTCTCTAATTTTTTGATCAAACCCACATTTACACGAATGTATCCAAACCTAAAATCACTTTATATTCAACTCTCGTATAGTCATAATCAATTTTACAAAACCAATTTTTATCGCCACAGAAAGAACTATTCACACACATGTTAAACAATTCAAGAAAGAAATCATTAATTAGGCCTTAGATACTTAAATATACAATTTAGGATAGTACCTTCAATTTAGAAATCATTGAAAATTGTTTTACATTAGTTATGTAACTTATGTTCAAGGTTTTGAATTGCATTGCGATTGAATCTCGTTCCTCAGTATTGCTGAAAACTATGGCCTAATACAACTGATGTGGCCGCAATTGCAGGTTGTTGAAAATTAAACAACTTCGATATTGTAGTCACAGTTGCGGTCGGTTACTTACTATTTTAAAAACCTTACTTATGTTATTTATGTTTTAGGCAAGAAGAGCTTTGAGGGCTCTGCACAGTTTGTAATAGAATTAGGACATGATATGGCTTCTAACCTGTTTTCAATAGTCCAATTCCTGATAGAGGGAAAGAAGAGAATAACCACCAAGCAGGAGTAAAGGAGGGATCCGACCACACTTAACCACCCCGTGTGGTCACACACACACTATTTATATTTTCTGTCATTTAATTTCAGTCTTTACTTTCCTGTCATTTACTAATTACCCGCAAAGATACCTTTCAAACAAACAAAGCGAAGGCAATTATCCTTATTCCTAAGAGAAACTAGTAACCTTGGCATAATCCCTGTGGAGAACGATACACTTATCACTTTATTACTTGGTAGCGATTTTGTGCACTTGCAGAACTACCGTCAGATGTCGCGACTAATTAAAAAAACTGAAACTCGGTGAATTGCTTACTACCCTAACATCGGGGCTTCATAAATCATCAGTTGATCAGCAATATAGTTGTTTTACTTTAATAACATAACTAGTTTAAAGACCCGTGCGAATTATTTGATATTTAAGTTTGTTATTATATTAATGTAGAAAATTTACTTTAAATTAAATATTTAAAAATTTGTTATATAATATTGTTAAAATATAAGTGGAGTTATTGTGTTAATTATTTCTTATAAACTTATTTATTCAATTTTTTTATGTTTTAGTGACTAATAATGGTCCAGTGTATATTTTTAATCAAAAATTAGAAATTTTATTAGGAATATTTAAGATAATTTAGTAAGTTCGATACTAATTAAATTTATATTGTTATTAATTATTGTTTTTTTCTTCCTATTTTTATGTATAGATCGTTATGTTTTGTTCATATCTATAATCTATTTTGTTCCTATTTTTAAGCATGTCATCTTTCTATATTTTTTTTAGTTTACAATTAAGGATATAAAACTTGCAATGTGGTTAAAAGTAATAAAGATAAATTAGGAACTTTGATGGTAATCGATTTTAATATATTAGTAATAGATTTCTACTTCCCAATGCCATTTCATTAGGAAAAAAATCATGATTCAAAAAACGCATTTTCGACGTCGTGACTAGATCAAAAAACTAAAACTTTGCCACAACGGCATATAGGACTAGAATTTATGCTCTTTTTTTTTTGCATAGAGTACTACGAAAATACATAGAGCGGGTCTACAAAATTTTGTAGCATTCCTACTCGTCGATGTCATTTCGTTAGGAAAAAAAACTACGAATCAAAAAACGTGTTTACGACGCCGCGACTAGTTCAAAAAATTGAAACTTTGCCACGTCTGCATATAGGAATATAATTTATGCTCATTTTTTTTGCATAGAGTACTACCAAAATACATAGAGCGGGTCTACAAAATTTTGTAGCATTCCTATTTGCCGATGTCATTTCATTAGGAAAAAATCATGATTCAAAAAATGTGTGTTTGACGTCGCAACTAGTTCAAAAAAATAAAACTTTGTCACTAAGGCATATAGGAATAGAATTTATGCTCTTTTTCTATGCATAAAGTACTACCAAAACACATAGGCGGGTCTACAAAGTTTTGTAGCATTCCTACTTGCCGATGTCATTTCATTAGGGAAAAATCACGATTCAAAAAACGTGTTTTCGACGCCGCGACTAGTTAAAAAAATTGAAACTCTGTGAATTGCTTACTACCCTAACATCGGGGCTTCATAAATCATCAATTGATCAGCAATATAGTTGTTTTACTTTAATAACATAACTAGTTTAAAGACCCGTGCGAATTATTCGATATTTAAATTTGTTATTATATTAATGTAGAAAATTTACTTTAAATTAAATATTTAAAAATTTGTTATTTACTATTGTTAAAATATAATTGGAATTATTGTGTTAATTATTTCTTATAAACTTTTATGTTTTAGTGACTAATAATGGTCCCGTGTATATTTTTAATCAAAAATTAAAAAATTTATTAGGAATATTTAAGATAATTTAGTAAGTTCGATACTAATTAAATTTATATTATTATTAATTATTGTTTTTTTTCTTCTATAATCTATTTTGTTCCTATTTTTAAGCATCTCATCTTTCTATATTTTTTTTAAATATTTTTTTTAGTGAAATTACAATTAACGATATAAAACTTGCAACGTGGTTAAAAGTAATAAGGATAAATTAGGAACTTTGATGTTAATCGATTTTAATATATTAGTAATAGATTAAATAAATAAATAATGGTGTAAGTGTAACACACAATTAAGTTATCTTGGTTCCTCAAATGGAATGAGTTCATATGGAATCAATCAAGAACTTTTCTCTCCCGACCCCCTCATTTCTTTTCTACCCCCCAAAAATCTCATTTTGTATTCTTGACACCCTAAGTTTTCCAACGAGTGGTCGTTTACTCAAATCGGACATCGTTTAGTATTTCAAATAAATTGTGGAAGTTGAGGGTCTCATGCAGACTTTACGAAGGAAAGCTGGAAAAAAATTTGGAACACAATATTTCGGTTTATATAAACCGAAATTTTTTAGCATGACAAAAAAAATCGGTTCGTATAAACCGAAGTACCCTCAAGGGCAAAAATGGAAATTCAGGGGGTAGAAAAGAAATGAGGGGGGTCGGGAGAGAAACCATCATCAATCAAAGCAACTCTGGCCTGGTATCTCAAATGGACTCAATCGAAGCCTCGACATCATATTTAGTGACTCGGGATCAACCACTATTTGATCAACTGTACTAGTTAAATAACTTGATTAAACAACCCATCCCGGAAAATCTCACATGAGTTTTGATTCCTAAATTATCATCTTTTTGTTGTTACGTAGTTATTAATCAGAAATCATTAACATATAAGCTCGGAGTCAATGAAGCCTTAAAAACCAATGGGGCTTCATCAATCGATTGACAGGTTATAAAAACAGTTTTTTCTGCATTTCGGGTCTGCAATCGATTCATCAAGGCCATCAATCGATTGATCACGCATAAATTGAGGTTTTTCATGAAATTATGAGTTCTAAACAAGTATAAATTATAGCTCAATGACTCCTAATCTATATACCACATGATATTACCAATCAATAAACACAATTCCAACACAAAAATGAGTTCAGAGGTATAGGTAATTACTCATTCATAACAAACATTCACAAAATTCATTCTAACTCACGTGTCTAAGTAATCTAGATTAAGAAACAAAATAAAAAAACCATATGCTTTGGACTTACCTGAGACATCCAGCATTTCCAAGCTGATTCACACACTCTTAATCATATGTTCGTGCCGCTTGAAACACAAACCCGCGGTCCCAAAAACAGCAATTTGACAGCATCAGTACCTTGGATTCAAATGGTCACTTACACGTACCTTATTCACCACGCATTCATTAGTTATCTTACGCCTACTTCCTTGGAATAAAAATTTCCTCTCTCAAAGAGTTTGCTGGCTTAAAGCGACCTGCTAACTACATTCTCAATGAATTCCTTGCTGCGCACTTTGATTCTCAACCGTAATATTTTGCCTACCATACACGATACTGAGTTGTACGGGCTCAGCACCTGTTGGTTTCAGCGTACAAAGGGTCCGTACTTCTTAAGATATTTTTTTTTTATTTCAATGTATACATAAGGATAATACACATTTTACATACAACAACAATCAATCAAGTCTTATCCTACTAATCACTAACATCATACTATATTTGACAACACATGATCCCTTTTACCTGTTTGTGGATTCGGCAATCATAATACTACATTGGACTGTCCACCGTTTCTGTAGTCTAGCGTAGATCGTAGCTTGTCTTTACATAATATGTTGCCGCCTGGTAGCAACGACCCATATATGACACAATAGCATATAGAATCCTAAAGTGCATACATCCTCTTGTATTCACCGTTTAAAATCTCCTGATCTGATGCATGCGACATGGAGAAAGAACGGCTCTCAGCCCTCAATTTTGTCTCGTCTATCCTATGCAGAATGACACAATAGCACATAGAACCAATTGTAGAGAGCATTATCAAGCTTCCAATCACTGTAGCATATATAGCAAGCCATCTTGAGTGTGATCCCACTACCACGTAAGTGAGAGAAATGAAGGCAATGGAAATGAAAAGGCAAGCCAGCCACATGAGCTTGTTAATGACAAAAACAAGCTGTTTCTTTGCCTTTTGCTCAATCACAACAACTGAAGTTTGAACCACCACGACAGCCAAAGAGATGAATAATGCCAGGCTATCAAACACAAAAAATATCAGGAATGCTGCATTGTTTGCTATATTTGCTTGTCCAAGTGAAAAGCCCTGTACTTTCTCTTCGACGTATTGACCGGGGACAGTGAAGATGGCTGCAAAAGCAACTGTGGCAATGAGAACGGCAACAACAGTAGCAGAGTTTATCGCATTGTTCAGGCCACTTATGTGGAGTTTTTTCAGCTTCTTAGCGATTTTCTGGACTCTCATGCCCGTCTGGCGAGTCTGTTGGAGTTGGGATTGCACATCATGCTTTATATCACTGACAGTCTGCTTAAGTTGCTTTGCTGCGTTTGGAGGTTTCCCTTGGTCACTGGAATTAACAGCCCCAGCATCCCTCATTAAGGAGACAAGATCTGGGCTTCCAAATTTTTCTGCAATGTCAAGAGGAGTCTCTCCCGCCTTGTTAGTAGCATTGATATTAATACCCTCCGTTGATAACAAGCAGCGGACATTCTGTAGTTAATAATGACCACTTTAGAGTAGATATTGAAAGCAAAATTTATCTCCTGGTATCAACTTTATCAATCTAAATACATAAATAAAATAAAAAAGGACAAAGAAATCAAGGTGATGAAAAGCAAGGAGTTCAGTATGGGCTGTTGTTCTTCAGGCTGATTGGTGGGGATTCTTCATTTACTGTAGCAAAAGTACTTTTCGTGTTAACAGTCAACTATCATTTAAACATGTGTACCATCAAAAGAATGTGGCCAACAATAAATAATGAATTAACAAGTGAGCAAAGGAGAAACTAGGGGTGATCGTATCCGAACCAATCCAAAAGTAAAACCGCAAATCGAACCAAACCAAACCGAAAACCGCAAAAACCGCATTTGGTTTGGATGTATTTGGATGGCTTTCTTACTGAACCGCAAACCGCAAAACCGCAAACCGCAAAAACCGCAAAAACCGCGGTTAACCGCAAAAACCGCATTAAGTTACTATTATATATTTATATTCCAATATCGTAAAAGAAAATATATTTATATTCCAATATACATGCCCAATTACCAAGTCAGTCGACCAAATTAATCGAACTTCAAGTTGTTTTTATTTTTTGTACTGAAATTTTATTTTGGTGTTGTAATGTTATTTTAAATAAACAAATTTTATCGGTACCGTGATGTTATTTTGAAAATTCAATTTTTTTATATATTTAAAATTGTAAGTTACTATAATGTTATTTTGGATAAATAATTTTTGTTGGTACTACAATGTTATTTTGGAACTTCAATTTTTTATTTTTTTTTATGCTTAAAATTGTTTGGTACAATCGTTATGTTTTAAACCGCACCAACCGAACCGATCCAAACCGCATTGGTTTGGTTTGGTTTGGATGACTTTTTAAAAATCAACCGAACCAAACCGAACCGCATGCATTTTTATCTCGCGGTTAGGATGACTTTTATGCTCAAAACCGAACCAAACCGCACCGCGATCACCCCTAGGAGAAACAATATCAAATAAATCAGATTATTCATTATTGAACTGGTAGTTTCCTATTGATCTGGCAGATCCACTCATGAATTCGGATACCAGATTTGGTACTGAAGAACCAAAACTAATCAGACTGTACAGAGCTAATAACAGAGAAACGGGCCTGGCTAATAAAAGGAACAAAAAGTGATGTGTCAATAGATTGCAATAGTAAGGATACTAACTAATAATCAACTTTTTCCCATTCATACGAAGAATCGCCATTTTAAACTTGGGTTATCAGATGATCATAATTCATTTGAACAACAGAATACCGGTCAAGGTACTTTATTCCATGAAGTTTTTCATAGGAATTGATGGCTACCTGGAGAAACCAAAGAATCAGGGACCTTTTTTTACTCTTAACCGATCAATGCCATAGGAAAGAAAATTAGACTGAAAGAGCAAGCTACATGAACAAAACAAGTAGGAGCATCTGAGGAACTTAGACTGTTAGGATATAGAGTAATGGCTAATAAGAGTAGGTAAAGTAGTTATGAGTTGTTATAGAAGTTATTTAGTTATGGTTGTTATAGGGCTATTTGTATAAACAGGAAAATACAAGGATAGAGATCATTATTGAATATTGTAAACATTGTGAATAGAATAGTAACTCCCTATTTTGAAAACTTTTTACAAAAAATGGATATTTTTAAAAAGTTTGTCTTATTTTATTTTTTTTACTTGTAAGTTGGTATCAGAGAAGAGTGTGAAGGGTTCTTGGAGGAGAGAAGAGTTTAGTACTCCATAATATTGCAGTTTGTAAGAATAGGGACTAAAATTACCATTAAAATTTAATAGGGACTAAATTTGAACGAACGGAATTTATTAGGGACTAAACATATCTAACCCTGCAAAAAAATATGAAAACAATTTACAAGAGTAACTATGCAAACACAATTTCCTAAGATACAATGAATTATAATGCTATTTCGTAAATGTTACAATTTTTTACACATTCATAAATGTTACAATAATTATTCAATTTCCTACAATATATACGTGTTGTGTCTCAATGTTCTGTATAGGCATTATCCTTGTCTCTGCGTTCATTATGCCATGCTTGGTGTAAACTTGTGCCACTACTAATAGGTCAAACTAATCAAACATCATCGCTACTAAATTCTATTTTTAAACAGCACAATTTACAGTTGAGATGCTTTCTACTCTTGGTATACACATACTTCCTTAGGCAAGTACTTTTTGTTCGTAGCTAAAAATTGAGTACAACTGAAGCATCACAAACAACATCAGGCTAATCATGATACCAAGATAACAACAGCAATCCAATTGGCTTCCTCACCCTAAATTGTGTGCATTTTTTGTATCTCTTTGCAAAAATAAATAATAATCATGACCCCACCCCCACCTCCTGAGGATGTGTTTGGTTCAAATGAGGAGAGGCGATGGGAGAGATTTAATTACATCTTTTGTTGATTGAGAGAAGGGGGGAAAGTGAATGAATTTTAATGGAGAGCTAATTTACTGTAGAAGATAACACAGTTTGTGGGTGGGTTTAGAAGAGAAAGGAGTATGAATTGGAATTTGGTAATTTTCTTAAACTAATGGGCCCTGACCTATTGCAGTAATAATAGGAAAGAGGTTCTAAAGAAAGGAAAATGAAGTTACTGCAACTGAGGAGCCTCAGTGGCCAGATAGTAATAAGCAAGGTTATCAAAACCGGTCATGAAAACGGTTCGGTTTTGAATAAAAAACGGATAGGAAACCGACCGGCAAAAAACCGCATGAACCGAGGTCGAACCGGGTCGAACCGGTGAACCGGCCGGGCGGTTCAAGCGGTTTTGCAGATTTTTTATTTATTTTTAAAAAAATAGGGCAAAACGACGTCGTTTTATTTTATTTTTTTTTAAAAAAAAATGAAACAAAACAACGACATCGTAGGAATAGGAAAGATTTTTGTTTTTCATCTATTTTTCATTTGGTTTGAATTATAAATTTTATTTTATTTTGACTTGTGATATTTTATATTTTTAATGTGTGAAATTATGAAATATTGAGCAATTATTCATAGATTTTTATATATATATTAATTAAAATATATATTTAATTAAAAACGGTTCGACCCCGATTGAACCCGGTCCGACCAATTGAACCTTGAACCGGTAAGCTCGCCGGTTCGATGACCGGTCCGGTTCTGACAACCTTGGTAATAAGGCAACCAAATGCCTTTTTATGATTTGAGTAACCAAGAAGTGATCACCCAAAGAATGGTTTGCTCCCAAAGTTGATCAATACTATGGGTATGTTTGGATAGATTGTTTAGAGTGGAATGGAGTGAAATTAAATGGCCCGAGGTTCTACCATGCAAATTTGAGTTAGTCCTGCCAAAGGACATTTTGCACCAGCATTGGTTGATGCCGCCAAGCACTGGAGAAGTGACTATATTTCCATGCAGCAATAATGGAGAAGAAAACATAATCTATTTTCTGGCTGAAAATACCCCCTAAAGACAGATAATTCAACTGGAGTGAAAGTTCTTATTTTTGTGCATAGCTCGGTCATCATGCTTCAAGCTATGGACCCCGGTGGACATAGAGCTGTGCATTTCTTTTACCTTGAGGACAAGATGAAACTGTTAAGCACACTAATATTAATAATAGGCTGGCCCATTATCAATTAGGAGAGGGGGTGCATGTGGGATGAGTGAAGGAGTGAGCTAAGAGGAATAACATAAGAGAAACATATCGGGGGAGGGGTAATCTTACAAGGCATATGAGAAATTAGCATTTGGGCTCGGGGTATCAAATCGGATTCCTATCACAAGCGCTGCCAATAGTACTAACACAGAGCCAAAGACATTATTAGAGACTCCAAACTAGCAAGTAAGCTCACCCAGCGGCACGGGCAACAAACACAGCTTCAACAACTTCCATGGTTTTTCCAATAACCATGACGGTTTTTCCAATTAACCTCCACGACTAAATAGAAACAACTACACGTGATGGTTCCAAACTGTTCTAGCTATTCTGGATGGCAAAAGAAAATCTGGGTTTCTTACATGAGACACGCCTAAACCTGCAGAAGAGGATCTGACTTTCAGGTTCTAATTCATTCTCGAAATTGGTCCCCCTGTTTTAAAATCACTCAATTTTGGTCCTTCTATAAGATTTTTGTACTTAAAAAATGGTGAAACTGGAGTTTTTAATAAGTTTTCTTGTAATTTCACCGCATCATCAGGTCGTATGCCACGTCATTTGAAATATGTCAAATCACCATTTTTATGTACAGAAATCTGACAGAGGGACCAAAACTGGGTGATTTTAAAATAGTAGGGGGGCCAAAACTATAATTAAGCCTTAATTCTATGAAACCAGCAATTGAAAACCCCTTCCTGTTTGCCTACAGCGAAAGAAGTATGGAAGCTGTAAAAGATACAAAAGCTAATATTCCAAATCTATCTCATGTTTATGGTCTGAAGACTGAAACCACATACTCTAATATCGAGGTGGTTTATTTGGAATTGCATTCTCTACTTCTCGTTCATTTTCAGCTAGGCATGTGTCTTGTTATCCGTAACTCTGCCATCTTTTCTACATTGTAAACTACCGGTGTGCAAACAAGCCATAATATGGCTTCTAGCTATACTTCTATTTTATGATTACATGGTTGGTTATTTTTGTGCATACTTTTTCTGTCAACTTTGAATAATAAGAACAAGTACTAGACACGGATGCATGTTAGTCCCTAAACAGAAATAGAAAACATCTCAATAATTAGTTTATAAAGGCTAATAACTTAATAAGCTATATGCAATGAATAATAATTATAGAAGTAAAAGCAAACACCTGATTACGGCCCTTCTTTGCAGCAATATGCAATGCTGTATTTCCTTTATTATCCTCTAGATTTAAAACTACCGGATCAGGTTTCACCAATTCCAGTAAAATTTCTTCATTTTGCCCTTTCACAGCCATGTGTAGTGCAGTTTGACCTTTCTTGTCAGTCCTAAATCCAGTGCTTGGATCCTTGCTTAGTAAGGCTTTCACAACTTCCAAATGCCCCATTCTAGCCGCAGAGTGAAGGACAGTCTTACCATTGTTCCTGGCTATTTTTGCAAGGTTTGAATCTGATTCCAAAAGGAGATTCACCACATCAATGTGACCTTGGGTAGCAGCTGTGTGTAAAGCAGTTGAATTGGACAAATCCGTAGTCATGGCCAAGTTGGGGAAAGAGTGCAGCAGTTCTCTCAGCACCTCTGCAAGATTCTTTTTTATTTCAGTCAGAGCTATAGTGAGACATGGAATAACAGACATGGTACATTTGTGAAAAACAATCTTGGGTACTCCTTGCCTGGGCTTCTCACCCATGGTAATATATTTGAAATTTAAAAGAACACATGATCTGAAAGATAAAGCAGCAAAAAATTGGACCCAAATATACAATTTTAAAATAATAAAGTGCAATAGTGAGATTAGATCTATGCGTCAATTTACTGAGAAATTGAGAAGCCACAGTAATGCAACTATTTTCTGTTCAATTTACTGAGAAATTGAGAAGCCACAATAAGGAGAAGCATACTCTCAGGTCTCACGTCAATACCTACAACGTTCTTTTTTTTTTGTTCAACAACATTCTTAAACAAATAAAAGTTGACAAATCCGAATTGCTGCTTACCAAACCAAAATGATGGAAAACAATTGAAAGGACATTATGAATTTTGGTTTACAATTACAACTTAGGCCATGTTTGGATAAACAGCTTATTTGCAGCTAAGAGCACAAGTATGATAAGCGCTTATGCATAAGCTTACATAAGCTATTTTTGTAGCATCAGATAAAATTAAATTGTTTTTGTATATGCTATAAGATGTTTTCATAAGATATCTTGGACAACTTATAAAAATAAGCTGAAAAAATCTCATGAAAAATGTCATAAGCTGTTTTTACAAGTTTTGCCAAATAGTCTCACAAAACTTATGTCACTAGATAAGCCCAAATAAGTTCATCCAAACAGACCCTTAATTAACTAAGAAGGGAGTAGTAAATAAGATAGACCCGCACACAATCTTTTAAGGGTACTGAATTCCACTCGTTGACCTAATAAAACTGTTTACAAAGACAAAAATAAACAGGAAAAAAAATTAAATTAAATTATTGGGACGGGCCAAACATAATCCTGTGTTGTATCTTCTTACCAAGATGACCCTGCTTTGCAGCAACATGGAACGGGTCGTAGCCATTTCTGGCAACAATAGAAGCAGTTTGCAAGTCCAGGTATTTTAGTATCTCACTAACAACCAAATCATGTCCATTCTCTGAAGCCACGTAAAGAGGGGTCTCCCCCTCAAGGTTCTGCTTTGCCAAAAAATCCTTGGTCTCATAATTAGAGCAGTTTTGAAGTATCTCTTTCACTCTACTCAAGTTCCCTGCCCGGGCAGCTAAATGAATGGGTAAGTCACCACGTTTCCCGGGTGATTCCTTGCTCTTCTTCCTCTCGCTTCCCATGAAGCTGAGCTGCTTCTCCATCACAACACGAAAACTTTTCTGTTTTTCCATAAATCCACGAAAACTCTTCTGTTTTTCCATTTTAGATGCTCGAAAACTTGTCTGTTTCTACAGAATGACTCTGAAAAATCCTCCAGTGGCACCACTCTCCCACTCTAATGAGACAAGAGAAAACATAAAAAGGGAATCAATTTTGATCCGCTAAGCAAAGTTATATGCATATAATATGGTTCGTAAATTGTACTACATATTAAACCAACTAAATTAATAAAGTCATCAATCAAAAGAGTTCAAAGATATGAAGAAATAAACCAAAACGCAAAAACTGCTTAATTTAATAATCATCAAATACCCGAGAGCAAGAGGGTAGATTTAAATACGTACCTTGTTGATGCTGAGCTCAAAGAATGGAGTTTGATAAGTAAATAGATAGCCACAGACCGATTGATTTCCCGACTAGTGTTCACAAGCTAAAAGTTAAAGGATCACTCGACAATTAATTAATTATGCATCTAAAATCAACTAAGATCACAGCTAAGGATGATGTAAAATGGGTTTTGCTGCCATATATATATATATAGGGATAGTCGACTTCAAGAGTAAGTCTCGACTTACTCCGCTTAATAACTCCAAATCCGCATTAATTCATTATATATGGTTTTGCTATAACATATTATTATGGTTAGTTAGTACCTATTTTGCTTTGGCTCGGCTCTGTGTTTGGACTGCGGAGAGAGAGGCTGCTGTTTCTATCTTCTTTTGTTCTCACATTTACTATCCGCCCACATGCGGAGACTATCTATCTCGATTTCTAGCTTGGGTCCCATTTAATATTATACTCTTCCTTCATAATATATAAATAAAAATTAATTTTTCAGATTCATGATATATTTAATATATTTATGTTATAATACATTAAATATATAATGAACCTAAAAATATGACTTTTGTTTGTATATTGTCACGGAGGGTGTATATCCCTCACATTTTTATCATAAAATAAAATATAAAATTAATTAATTTTATTTCTAAAATAAAAAAAAATAAACTTATTTAACTAATAACAGAAAATATGATTTTCTTTTTCTTTGGATTACCGATATTTTCTTCCAACCAAATTTTCTTGCCATGAGCAAAGACTCGAACATCTGATCATATGATTACCACTTGAATATATTATTAAAAAATATAATTTTCTTGCCATGAGCCAATCCCCTTGATCGAATACTTACTTGAGCGGTGAAGTGCTAACATTCTTGCAGGTATCTTCCCCCTTTGTGCTTGAAGTTGTTAACCACAACAAGGAATGCCTCAACTTGCATGTTCGGTCTAATCAGAGCAAAGACAAAATAAGGTCATTTGAAGAAGACGAGTTCCTAGGGGATTAAATTCGTTTGAATTTCATTTATATCGTAAGTATAGTTGTCACCATTTTATTACTCCCAGCAAAATAACAGGCTTTGTAAAATTAAATTTTTTCATAATTTTTTTTTTATGATCTATTACTTCAATTTTAAATATAAAATTCAGGGGTAAACATTTAGATTGAGACCAATTTTTTTTTTTAAAAAAAAACAAATTATACTTGAGAAAAGAATATTATTTAATAAAAAGGACTATCTTCTCGCTGACGGGTCTCGAGGTTGAAGAGTGGATCCTCAACCAGGCGACCTCTCGAGAGACAGGCAAAAAAAAGGACTATTTTCACTAGTGTAATAAAATAAACTTTTGTCTAACATGTGCAATATTGTACATGTTAAAGTAACTAAAGGTAGTAATTTTTTTTATCGTAAAAGAACAATTATTTATTAGAAATTTATTCATTTAATATAAAACGCAAAGTTTCAATACAAACTTACTATTTTAAACTTTTCTTTTTTAAGGATATTTTAAATTTTTTACATGTGTAAATTTGCACATGATAGAAAAATCCATAAAATGTCCACTGAGTTTAGCTCAATTGGTAGGACATTGCATTATATATGCAGGGGGTCGGGGTTCGAACCCCAATCATCCCACTTATCCATTTAAGTGTGGAATTTCTAGTCACTAGGCTATCTAACAAAAAAAACCAGAAAATAATAAAATTTAATATGCAATTATATCTATATATATTTCATATATTTCAGTTGTATATATTAATACATAGTGTAATGCATAAAACCGGTTAAAAAATTAAAAAGATCGTGTATCCTGTGCTTGGCACATGTCGTTATTTGAACCTGATTGCAAAATTAGAGTGAATGGTTTTTCTGACGATGATCTATCATACACCTATTGGGGAGGAACCATCAAGGTTATTAAGAGAAACTTAGGTCTCTTTCACAATTGTAAAGTGGATCATGTGGGTAGGAATGGTAATTGGGCTGCTCATTTTATGGCCCAAATTGCCACTAAGGAATGAGGGCAAAATTTGCAGAGATGTCAACGGGTGCCCACGGTTGCGGATTTTACATTACCCAAACTCACACCCGAAATCACCACCCAAACCCAAAGACTATTCAGGTGGCAAAACAAAACTCACACCCACACCATTGGGTTCGGGTTTTTCCATCCAAACCCAAACCCACAATACATTTTATACTACTTTGCAAATTTAAGCAAAACAATGTATGTCAAGCCAATCAATTAACAAAATATATTGTAAACTTAAGTAAAAACAAGGCAATTTAAACATATTTGTAATCAGCTAGCAAAAACATATGTTGTAAATTTAAGCAAAACATATTGTCCGGAAACCTTTGTTAACAACATTTGTTAAACATTGGAATCCCAGGAAACCTTTGTGTGCACATACATGCATGTCCAGAAAATGCAATTGTTCATAATAAAACATTTGTCGCATTATCATAAAAACATCCTTCCAGAGAAAACGTCGCAATTTTGACAAATGTCCATTATTCATTTATTTTAGTTCTGAAGAGACTACAAACCTCCTTTTTTAGCTGAAGACCACATAAGCAAGTAAAAACAAAATAACATGAATGCTCACATTAAAGAAACTCAAAATGATCGTGATAATATCATGTTACCTCATCATTGTTGTCCCCAATCACTACTTTCTCAACTGGAGGTTCTTCTGCTATTGGCAAAAGATAACCTCCTTCCTCATCTTTTGCGTCACGGTAAGAAAAGTATACAACCCATGTGGAACACAGTCCAGCTGTCTCAAAATCTTGAAACAAATTTGTTATGATATGTTTCTTAGGCATAGTGGTATATGCAAAAGCGGAGTAAAAACAATATATATAAAAAGAATTCAATAATAAGCATTCAATTATTGTTCAAAAAAAAACATAAGCATTCAATTATTATTTAATTCCTTTACTCACACACTCACACAAATAAAATGGTTTGTCCGGTTGATCAATAACAAGCTTGACTACATCATATAAAGTTTGTATTGATTCAGTTGAGTTGAAAGTTGTCTCTAATGTTTGATCATCCGGGAAGCGAATCCTTATAGCACACTGTAAAACAAAACATAAAATGTACCAATCACAAATCGATAAAAACATCATGACAATACAAGGTTATGATTTAGGCTCCGGTCCTAGGTTTGCCTAATTTTACTGAAAAATTTATTCTTGAAACTGACACTTCAGGTTCAGGGATGGGGGTAGTTTTGATTTCAAAATGGCCATCATATATGTTATTACAGCAAATAGTTCTGCCCTCGAATGTTACAAGCCTCCACTTACGTTCGTGAGTTATGTGTCATTCACCATTCACACAGACCAAAGGAGTTTACATGAGCTATTGACAGAGGTTATAGAAACACCAGAGCAGCAATTTTACTTGGCTAAGTTGTTAGACTATTCCTATGTGATTGTTTACAAACCGGGAGATCAAAATCGGGTTACAAACACTCTGTCCAGAGTTAAGTGCATGGTTATCACAGTTCCACACCTTGATTTCTTACTCAAATTCAAGGAACAAATGATGGATGATGAGGACTTTCAGACACTCTTAGTACAAGTTCAAAACAGTCCCAATGAGCACACAAAGTTTGAAGTATTGGATGGGTTGGTGTTTGTTAAAGGCACTCTTAGCGCAAGGATGTGACACAATTTGTCAAAGAATGCTCCATATGTCAACAAACAAAGTCTGCAACTCATTCACGGTTACTACAACCCCTTCCTATACCAGAGCGCATATAAGATAGGGATCCTATATTCTTAAGTCAGTTTTGGCAACAACTGTTCCGATTGAGTGGCACTAGATTACACATGTCAACATACTACTTTATAGAGAGTTTATAAACGCATATCAATCATACAATGAACCCAGACAGAAAATGACATATCTAACAAGATCTTTCAAGGAAAATTATTACCTTGGTCGTCATTGTTGGACCCTTACGCCCCTTAGCACGCCTACACTTCATATGACCACTTGTTGTACTCTTACGAACATCTCCAGCAACAGTTAAGTCTGGAATTGGTCTGATTTGAGATGAAGATGTTTCGAAAATATCAATTTTACGACCAATTCAGTGACCCATTTCAGAAACAGATTCATTTTCCTCTTGATGAATCAATACATTAACAACTTTTGATTTAAAAAACAAAAACATCAAATCAAATTACCCTAAATCAAACTCAATTAACAATATCAACATTAAAACCTAAAATCAAACCCAATTAAGAATATCAAAATATTAAAACCTAAAATCAAACTCAATTAACAATATCAAAATTAATACCTAAAATCAAACTCGTTTTTTTAATTTGATTTAAAAAATATCAAATTCAAAACCTAACACAATAACAAAATGACCCAAATTGAATATTACCTTGAACTTTATCTGTTTAACACCTCTAGTGAAGTTATTCATTATCTCGTGAATTCCATCGATGGTGTCGTTATTTGGAATCCGTCTGTTTTCATCTTCTTCCACACGCTTGAGTTTGTTCGGTGGCTCTCTAAACCCCGCCCAATATTCATCATCATCACGATTCACGGTCTCTTCTTTTCATGTTGAGAGAGAGAGGGAGAGAGAGAGAGAGAGAGAGAGAGAGAGAGAGAGAGAGAGAGAGAGAGATTGAGAGTGTGTGTGTGTGTGTGAGAGAGAGAGAGAGAGAGTGAGACTGAGCAAGAATGAATTTTTTCAAATTTGAAAACTGAACTGATGTTATTAAGGATTTGTTTTAACGGTAACAAAGAATAACAATAACCAATGAAATTTGGAAGTTGTCTTGTCCCACATATTTTAATTGAATAACTCCTTTCTTTTTTTTTATAAAATAATATTTGAATAAAAAATTAAGAAAATGTATTTTTGCACATTATCTTTCTATTATATCCTTATTTTAATTCACCAATATTTTTTTTTGCACACACTTTATCTTTCTAATAAATTTAATATATTATGTAAAAAAATTAATTTTTTAAAAAATCTTTAATTTTCCAAATATATATTTTAAATCATATACGGTTTTAAACTACTTCTAAATATTTGGAATTTATATTAGGGTATAATAGACAAAATATAACCTTAAATTATCAAAACGGCAAGTAATTTGAAACAATTTTTTTTCTAAAACGACAAGTAATTTAAAATGGATGAAGTATCTCTTACTAAGTTATCTATTCTATTAAAATGGATGAAGTATCTCTTACTAAGTTATCTATTCTATACTATATATAAAGAAAATACATGAGTTTTGGTGTGGACTTTTCATAATACCAACAATACCCTTGAATTTTTT
This sequence comes from Trifolium pratense, assembly GCF_020283565.1. NCBI lineage: Eukaryota > Viridiplantae > Streptophyta > Magnoliopsida > Fabales > Fabaceae > Trifolium > Trifolium pratense. The sequence goes on from NC_060064.1 coordinate 106,970, forward strand.
TTAGTTGCAACAAAAATCTTTTATTAACAAACTCAACATAACATAAGACATGCCTTTACGCGCCTGCCTGAACCGCTATTGTAATAAATTTAAAGACAGTGTAACTTTTTTAATCAATGAATTAGTTAAGATCCAGCTTGACAAAAAAAAACAGTGGACAAGTTTTTAGTAAATAGCTTAAAAGCTAGGTTATAGGCAGATGAATTTGTAGTGTTTGATAAAATTATCGGTTAAATTAATTTATTCTTCGTCATACAATACTAAACTAACCAGATTTAGGCGCCTCAAATTTTTCTATTGCTATTCTCACACTTATTCCTATCATCACCCGTTCGATTTCCAAAAACCAGATGGAGAGTCCAAGTTCTATCTATCATTTAAGTGTCTCTTCATATAGCCACATCCTTCTATATTATTTTGTTTTGGCTTAATTGTATATCTAGTCCCTTATGTTTATTTTAGGTTTAATTTTGGTCCATTATGTTTAAAAAGTTTCAAGTTGGTCCCTTATGTCTAAAATAAACATAAGAGATCAAATATGCAATTAAGTCTTTCAGGACAGCTTTCCAAGACCTGCTGGCTATCAATAGATTTCAGGAATGCTATCATGCGTGATTTCCAAAAAAAACATAGTTAGAGTCGTGTAGAAGAGATGGCCTAGATACATATCATCTTTGAAATTCTGGCACACTAGTAACACGATGTTGAACACGATGCTCCAACACTGTATGTTTGATCCGATGATCCAACACTGTGTTCAACACTGAACTAGATGAACAATAAGGAAATATAAAATGCACGAAACAGAATAACACAGTTATTTGTTAACCCAGTTCAGCATAACAGCCTACTCTGGGGGATACCAATCCAGGAGTGAATCCACTATGATAGTATTAGTTCAAAGCCCTCAATAAACGCCCCGTTTATGACTTCTCACCTAATCACCACCCGTGCTATATTCTACCTAAGTCACACCTAGGTATGAGAACCTCCGCTCAACTCCTCTTGATCACAGCCTCTGTGATCGTACACTTTTAGTTTCAACAAGTGAAGACACACTTCATAAAACACACACCAATTCCTTACTTAAAAGCTTTGGAATTGTATACACACACTATCTCCTTGCTTAGAAGCTCCAGAGATATTACAACACAAAGACACACAGTTCCTAGTCTAGTGGAAAATCAACACAAGACTTAGAACACAATAGACACAATACTAAAACCTAAACTCACGCTTTGTAGGATTCAAATCTGGTTTCAGTGAGTTGAACAATGGTGTCAACCTTCTTTAAATAACCTTCACGAGCTCAGGCTAGGTCTTCAATTAGGCTTCAATAGCACAACATGATTAATGGTTCCTTCAAGAAATAATCTTCAATTAAAATGTTTTGTTTCCTTAACTTGAAGATCTGATTAGCAAGCAAAACTTGATCACGAGATCCATTAATAATTATGCGTGACAACGCTCCTTATCTCAAACGAACATTTATTGTGGATTCCATATTTAGAATTTAAATCTTTTATCTCTTAATATTGAGGAACTAATAACACATAAATCGCTTACTGAAGATTCTGGAAACACCTGTGTGTTGGCACACAAATTAAAAGGCGTGGATTAAATCTTCAATCAAATCTTTCAAAGATCTTACGCAAAAATATATCATTCGCGAAAACAGAGCGCACTGGATGTGGAATCCAATGTTGAAGCATGAATGTTGTATCCAATGTTGAAGCATTCTATCCAACATCTTGCTTGAATATTTGTTTTAGCAAAATGAGGCCAACATAAAACACCAACAATCTTTCTTTGTCCATGGTGCCAGAAACTACCTTGGAGCTCACCCAATGCAGGTCAGGATGTCAGTTCTAATGTAAATTGAAATTCTGGAACGCAGTAGACAAGTGCTGAGACAAATGCTACAATAGTTGTCACGAACGGAGCACGCTATAGATTAATAGAATAATAAATTGCATAATATTAAAATACGCAAGAGGTTTCTTAACCTAGTTTGGTGCAACGTCACCTACTCTAGGGATACCAATCCAGAGGAATCCATTATAATAGTATTAGTTCTAAGTTACCAACAAACATCCAAGTTTACAATTTATCACCTAGCTACTACTCGTGATATCTTCTACCTAGAAACTCCTAAGTATGAGACCTCGTCTCACTCCCTCTAACAACACAAACAATGCTGCTATCTAACAATAACAAACCTACACGAAGAACACTCTTCAAGCACGATCCTAGCTATATGCTTAAAAGCTTAAGAGTAGGTTCACAAAATTAATCTCCTTGCTTAAAAGCTTCGGAATCAGTATACAACTTATAACTCAAAGTCCAACGTCCTAAGCTTGCATCAACGATACAAGAAAGACTCACAAATAACAAAGAACACTCTAAACCATAAAACACACGCTTTGGTAAAACACGACTTAGATGATTAGAAAATAGGTTTAGGTCTTCATATATATAGCCTTGGATAGCATGGGCTTGTTGCGCAAGTAAGGCCTTTTAGGTTACGGCTGTAACAGAAAAATTGATGGCCATCTAGCACGATTTGCTTCAAAATAATTCCATACGACGAGTATACCTACTTGGCCAATTGTCAGCGGATTTCAAATGTTGTAGCACCCACAACTTATTGGTTGGAGGTATCGGACCGTCCGACTTCAATGTTAGTAGCATGAAATGGTTGCGGTTCACCCATCCGAGGCACATTAGTTTCTCTCTATGTGGTGGTTCACCTTCTAACGGAACATGTTTCAAAGATCCCATTACCAACTAGTAGGACAACTGCATATTTGAACTTTTGTGCTATTAAAAATCTCATGTCTAGCATAATCATCCACTTGTTCTCAAGTGTCGATCCAACTATTTCCGGAATAATAGCATCATTGATTCGATTGTATCTTATTCTGAACAAAACACTTTTATATATCTTTGCTTGTTCTTCTCAAGTTCAATTGAAAAATCAAGACGAATCATAATGTGGGAATCTTCAAATTCCCCTATTAGCCTAGCAACAACATGAAATCCACAATGTCCGTCCGGTGCAACATCTTGGACGTTTTCAATAAACGAGTGCATGAAAAGAGGCAATTGTCCCAAGTTCGGCCGTGAAGGTTTTAATTTTTGAACTGGTGTCGAGTTTGGTGATGACTGACTGCATTTTCTTGAACTTTTCTGTCGTACCTCTGATAATGGAGATAGATTATACTGAGACTCTGCATGCTCGAATAAAGAAGGAGAACACTTGGTAGACCGCTCCTCCAGAGTATAACTTGGCCTATTTGACCAACTTTTTGGCACACCTTTAGTTTTTACTTTGCTTGGAGGTGGATACATCGTCGTTGTCTCAGGATACACAAACAGTCTCAACCTTTCTTTTATATGGACTTTCATGTCGTGGTCAGCAAGCTTGAACATTTTCTAATTAGATAAAACATTTAATAGACTATTAAAAAAATTGCAGTTGTTCTATTTACTGGTGTGTTCGCTTTCCATACATCGAACTCCCAGCAGGTACGTCAATAAACCGCGAGCACCCCCTGGTTCGCATTGTAGGAAGCGAACTACACCAGCAACAAAGACATAACATGATTTATTTCACTTTGTTGACCTTAATTTGTGATACAACAAATATCCACATAAACAACAGAAAATAAAGGTGTTTATGCAATACCTGTAAGGCATCAATTTATGACAAGAGAGTTAAATCGGCATTTTCTTCCAGTGACTGTGGATGTCATTCAAACTAATGGCTTTGCCTTCATTGACGGTCTTGGCAAGTGAGCACGTGCACGACAACCCCATTGTTGACTTTAGCAGACATCCGCACTTCGTCTTATCCGTACCAACCGACTCTACCCGATTAACCTCATTCATTAAGTGTTTAATTGCCTCTCTTGAAACATTTCCTTGCAAATGGGACCACAACATATTTCCTGTCAAATTTTGATCTCTAAAAATAATGCCTTGTTGAAACTCCTTCTGGCACTGGATTAATATATTCGTAAGCATGTTATCCATATTTTCCCGATTTTTACGGATGTCACCTAAGATGTTCATCAAGTATTTTTTTTTTCAATCTCGCATGAGATGACTCGGCCCTATTTTTTATGGTATTACCAAAATGCATTACGTGGTCTGTCCACAACCTCACAAACTTTTCTTTGACCGGACCTAGTAACGTGGCCTCACATATGCAATGAATTCTGGCCATTGTTGACAACATTCTTTGAAAGTCGTCAGGCAAGAATTATATTCATGCTTTGTGTCGGAATCAACCATGTTTTCCCAAAGAATCCTCACGTTTTTTCATACTTTGTGTATTCTCACTTTTTTGCCCAATTTTGCCTATTTTTTATAAAGTTTGCCTTGATATTCGATTGAATGTGGTACCGACAAAGTAAAGGAGTGCATTTGGGAAAAACAATGTTGACCGCGTTCATAAGAGCTTGGTCCCGGTCGGTGACAATGACCTTCATGTCGTCTTGACATCGCAACATCCCGCGGACGCTTTGTAATGCCCATACAAAGTTATCTTCCTTCTCCTGAGACCAAAGGGCGGATCCTACGGGGTAAGTCCTTCCGGTTGAAGTTGAACCAACAATTTAAAACAATGGGAGTCGGTACTTGTTTGTCTTGTAAGTCGAATCCATCATAAGCACGGTTGGAAACATATTAAAGATCTTAACCGAGTCCAGATGGCCCCAAAAAATACCGTTCATCGTTTCGGTCCCAGGCATAACTATGTGGTTATACAAGTACTTGCCTTCGGTCATACGCTTCATGAGATGTTGCATCTCGGTTCTTGAACCACGAATAGCGGGAGTGGTTATGGTGCATAAGCTTTTTCCTTATGCACCATGCATAACTAATGAAAATTGCTTAACGCACCACCCAAATTGCTCAGCGCCCCCCATATACTTAGCGCACCCCCAAATTTTCTCGCACGCCCCCCAAAACCATTTTTGTTGTGGAATAGTTTCAGATTAGATGTACTTATAATGTCAAAATCATTTTTACTGTCGAATAGTTTTAGAGGGTTGTAATCCAAAACCATTATGCTTGTGGAATGGTTTTGTGTGTTATTTATGTTGGGGGTGGGGGTGCGCTTAGCAATTTGGGGGCACGCTAAGTAAATTGGGGGCGCGATAAGCAATCTGGAGGGTGCACTAAGCAATATGGGGGCGCATTAAGCAAACTGGGGGCGCGCTAAGCAATCTGGGGTACTTATGCATGGTGTGCATAAGCCTTGCTTATGCACCATAACTTATGCCACGAATAGCCATAATCATTCTACAACGTATATTGTAAATATGTTTCATGGTTGTAGCTGTCTATGGCCACCTCTTCTTCAGTGTCGACATGATATTCCGCGGGAGTTCCATATTTTATGTCAGTTCACGGGCCAATTCCTTCTCTTTGGGTAGAAGCCTCTCAGCATATTTATGACCTTGAAAATCTTGAGTCATCTCGTGTTTGTGTTCATTGTTGACAACATTTAAACTCCATTGTGCGCTGCTCAACAGATAGCTCTTCATTTTGAACGAACAACCACACTTCAACGTCATCTTTAATTTGTTCGCTTTTCTTGTGGCGATACTCCCTATATTTTTTGTCTCTCTGATTTCCGATATGCACATATCCCTTTTTACCATTCTATTATCATACTTTGCAATCACATTAACGAAACCTAACTCACGTGCTAAATCACTAACCCAATCAAGCATTTGTGCGCGATTATCAAACTTCATTGCCGTTGTAAATTGGATGCGAAAATCAAATGTAGGAGGAGGAGGATTTGCACCAACATTGCCCTGTTCTTCAACCATAGGTTGCTTTCCTAACTTGATTTCTACTTTGTGTGCATTTGAATTGTCCATTACACTCCTTGACTTAAAATGAAAATAACAGAGCATGAAATTTCAGTCTCAAACATGTTCGCTACCTAGGGAGCGAACACTTACATGCAAGCTCGCTAAATAGGGAGCGAACTCAACCAGCAAAATATGTTTGACGTGATGTAAACGAAATGCTTTGCAAAACAAAAGAGAAAGGTTTTAGAGCGTGATTACCTTTGCATTCAACTCATTGACATCTTCGTATATATATATATATATGTGGAAACAGTTCGCTCCCTGGACGGCGAACCATGCTATCCATGTTCGTTGTGTACGATGCGAACGTTGTTTTAAAAAAAAAAAAATATTCTAGGGGGTGAATCCACTTTCACTTATTTTAACACTCGCTTTCCAAGAGGCGGACGGTTGCTCGCGTTGTAGACAACGAGGAGAGTCTTATGGTAATTTCAAGTCGTGATTGAGTGAATCCCGGGGGTGCGAAAAGTTGCAATCTTACCCGAGCCCCTAAAACAGATTGGTATGGACTAATTCTCTCCACCACGGTTTGAATTGGGTGGTGTTTTTGGAGCCAAATTTGTCCGACCCATACCATTGTCCACCCTTAGATAAAATTTTCTCCGAGATGCGTTTCTGAACCAAAAGGGTCAAGGTCTCTAAATAAATTGAAAGGTGTTGGTCCTTTGGATTGGTTTGTGGAATTAAATATAAGAAAATTCATGGACCTTAGGACTGTGTTTTGTGGTAAATTAGATATTTTGAACGACATCTTAAATTATAAGAGCTAGAAATTTCAAGCATCGATTTTTCTATTCATTCAGCTGTAAAGTGAATTGTACTTTTACTCAATCTGTCCTAAACTGTAAAATTATTTTTCCTACTTTAGCGGCTATTAGTCACCACTGTGTCACATTAAAAAATAATAATAATAATAATAATAATAATAATAATAATAATAATAATAATAATAATAATAATAATAATAATAATAATAATAATAATAATAATAATAATAATAATAAATCTGTTTGAGATCTGCTGCGGGCAGATAGCCCTCATACTAGTACTATCATCACCGTTCCAGCATTAACTTGTTTATGCATTTGATTAAACAAAATTATGCTATATTATTAACAGCTACAGGCTTCCCCCGACCCATTGAAAATCCTCTTGTGCCATCTGGCATGCGGGGCCCTGGAGGTTGTTTGGCAACCACTTGATCAGTAAAAAATGAATTATTTGAAGGGGGAGTTCCAAAGTGATTTACACGATTATTTTGATGACAATGAACTCGGCCACGTCCCTTAGCCCGCCCCAGATTACGCCCCTTCCTCTGCCCGCTTTCTTTGTCACATCCATGCTCTTCTCCCTGGCAAGTTACAGAAATTATGGTCAAAATAAAAAGGAAACGCATCACATAACTGTGATGCTGGAAATTTTAACACAGCAACTTAAGAGGACATGGACATGTGTTGTGAATGATGCACCAATACATTTCACAGCATATCTTGTATTTCATAAATAAATAAGGCAAATTGCTATAATGACCGAGTCATCATTTTGTAAAGAGCTCAAACATGCATGAAAATTAGAAGGATTTTAAACATTTGGGAAAAGTTTCCAAGCACAATCATATAAATGTACAACAACCTGTATGATTTTTCTCATGGAGTTAACAAGGGATAACAGAGAGCACATAATGCTAAACCTTGCATACTCTTTTTGCTTAAAAAGACCATGCAATAGAAATACCCTTTTGTCAGGCCTGGCATTGATGGAACTCAGGCAGATAAGTGATTCTAGTAAATATATGATGTTGCAAAACAAAACCCTTGCTACTCCGGATTCATAAATAAGCAAAATTTGACTTTCTAGATTCATTGAAAAGTAATGTAGCTAGTCAAATATTGACTAGATACATTACTTTTTCAATCAATCTAAAAAGTCAAATTTTGCTTATATATGAAACCGGAAGGAGGATATCATAAACAGTAAACTAAAATGAGCAATCACTCACCGCATGTTCATGCAACTGAGTATCAGGAAAGGAAGCACCCTCTAACTCTTTCTCATTTGTCTGTGGCTCAGGCACAGATGCATAATCCTCCTCACAGCTAACTTCAACATCAAGTCCCTTCCTTCCCCGTCCCTGAGTAGGTTTTGACTGGAAATAAAATATTAACACGATACATCTAAACCATAAAAATATCTCCAATTTTTTCGTTTTTCAAGTAACTCTGTATGACACGTGAAACTATTCGGCCAGAACATAGATGGTGTTTTTTTCCTAGATTCATTCAAGTTATTATTATTTAGAATATGCATCTGTTGTTTAGCGACAGAATATGTATTTGTTGACAAGGCCGTAAAGGCTTCTTAATGACAAGAAAACTCCAAATTAGCATCCAGTTGTATAAACAGAAGATTCTTGAGATATACCGTGCGTTTAAGCATTAGATGAACCCGGAGGCCGCTCCGCCAGTTTCCCTCATCATTTAGCTCAACGACCTGCCATTGGTTCTCAATCTTATCACTATATGGCCTAAAATGTAAACAAAGTTGAAAAGTAACCTGAAATGATTCCCTGCCAACTCATTGAAGGTGCTGTTACTCACCGCTTTCTCAGCCAGCTCAACAGATTCATATTCAACAAATGCATGCAACTGGAACAAAAATTTATAATATATCAATTTCTCTTTATTGGTAATCTAAAAGAGAAGAGAGGCCACTTGCATGTTTAACAAGCATAAATTCATATAATGCAAAATAAATTGTCAACAACACATAATTGTACAATGCAAGTTGAAACACAGGTGGACATGTCTATGCCGCATATCATAAGACTGCCAAATGAAATAAGAGCCTAAAAATTTGAAAAACAAATGATTAAGACTAGGAAGTAAGAGCATATATTTATATTCAGAAGATCAAATCAGAAAATTGGGCCTGCAATCTATTATTAATTGCAGCAAAGCTCTTTGGACAAAGAACTGAAATACCATTAACAGCCCCAAGGCAACCCAATCTTAGAGTATGGAGTATGGACAGCGTAAGAAAATATCATATAATATCTTGAGTGATGGGTGTCCAAGGGACACCATCGTCTAGTCCCAAAACCCTTGTTGCCATAGTATCACACATAGTTGTTCGGTTAACTGTCTAAAACACACAACCCTACATGTCATGGAGACCCCACCATTAGATTCGCCGGAGTTAGAATGATCGCTCCTCTCTCAAGCTCCGCCACACACGTTTTGTTGCTGTTAGTCATGCCGGAGTGTGAAGGCCATGAGCCATCCTCCAGACCTCCAACGAGGTCGTCATTGGTTCTGCTAGACTCGTCTCCCTTTCCTGGTTCTGTTGAGACCACTTATGATCATATGGGACCCACGTTTAAGGTGTGTTCTAGAGGTTTCTCTGCTATTTATAGTTTTTTTTCGTTGTGAACATGTCTAGATGGTTGTTGCTGCAGTGTCTTGGTCTTTCGTCGCTGTGACTACATCACAATGTTTGTTGCTTCAGTAACTTAGGTCCTTGGTCACAATATTTGATAAGACCCATTTAGCTGAGTCACTACCACATGAGCAGTTGGTACACTATGATACAGCTGGACATAAAATATGGAAAGTGTATTCAAGAAGGAAGAAGAGCAATAATGGAATTGGCGACTAAATTGGTTACTTATGATTTGTCTTTAATTTGGAGTGAAAGCTGTGTGCATCTGTCTTCCATAATAAAAGGAGTATGAGGGAGAGTGTCAGAACTCATCTTGAAATTTATCTTTATACTATAATGGTTAGGAAGTACTAACTTCCTAAAAGGAGCTCTGCTCTGCGTCAGAAAGTCCAGGAATTGTTTGATTCCTTTTTCTGTAATTGTTTCTATTGTTTGTTATCAATAAAGCTTTCACCCCTTTGTTGGTTTTCATTTACTGTTTCATTGTTTTTATACTGGTTCGTATCAATTTGGTCCGACCTGCCGGATACGATACGGAGCCGGTGAATGCCACCAAAGAAAGTCACGATCACTGTGTTTCAGAAAATGGAAGCCAAGGTCGATGCTCTTGAGAACGATATCGCGGAAGTCAGAACAACCCTTGCTAGTGTGCAAGATACGGTGAAGGAGAACCACGCTAGTCTTATAGCGTTGTTGGAGAAGTGTCTAGGGAAACCGTTACAGTCAGATGAGGTAACGAGCCCTTTGATACGCAAGACACCGGAGAAGACGGTGGAAGCTGGTCCGAGCTTTAGCGCCGCTCGCAACGATACGATGACAGAGTTTCGTCATGCTGTGAAGAAGGTAGAGCTTCCAACCTTTGATGGAGAAGATCCAGCTGGGTGGATCTCGCGAGCTGAGATCTACTTTCGAGTACAGGACACGATGCCGGAGGTAAAGGTGAAGTTGGCACAGCTGTGCATGGAGGGATCGACGATCCATTTCTTCAACTCTTTAATTGGAGAAGATGAAGATCTGACGTGGGAGAAATTGAAGGAAGCGCTGCTGGGGAGGTATGGAGGTCATGGAGAAGGGGATGTCTATGAACAGTTGACGGAATTGAAACAAACCGGAACTGTGGATGAATACATCACTGAGTTTGAATATTTGATTGCTCAAATACCAAAATTACCAGACAAGCAATTTCTGGGGTATTTTTTACATGGGTTGAAGACGGAGGTTCGTGGTAAGGTGAGAAGCTTATCGGCGATGGGAGAGATGAATCGTACGAAGCTTCTTCAGGTTACACGAGCGGTGGAAAGGGAAGTACGGGGAGGTGGACCTAATATTTATCGTGGATCCAAATCAGGAAGCGGGTCATTCAGGCCCAATTCGTATGGGTCAGGTAAAAATGGGTCAGATTGGGTGATGGTGAATTCAGGGGGAGGTGCGAAGAGCAGTAGTGGTAGTAATATTGGGCCTAAAACTGATAGGCCAAACCAAACGGATAAGAGGCGACCCGGCCCAAGAGATAGAGGTTTCTCTCACCTCTCTTACCAAGAGCTTATGGATCGGAGACAGAAAGGCTTGTGTTTCAAGTGCGGTGGACCATTTCATCCGATGCACCAATGCCCCGACAAGCAGCTCCGTGTTCTGATCATGGAGGATGGTGACGGTGATGACTCAGAACCGGCCGTCTTGGCGGTGGAAGTAGAAGATTCGGATGAGGAGAACAAGGGTGAAATGTGTATTCTAAACTTAAACCACATTTCATTCGAGAATCACAAAACAGTCAAATTCCAAGGGCAGATTTGTGGTGTTCCAGTCTTAATACTAGTTGACAGTGGAGCTACTCATAACTTCATCTCTCAGAAGTTGGTGGAGAAGATGGGTTGGGAAGTGGAAGAAACTCCATTGATGAATATTAAGCTGGGAGATGGTTCTCAGACAAATACGAAGGGTGTATGCAGAAACCTGGATATGCAAATTGGAGATTTTCCTTTATCTCCAGCTGTGCACTTGTTTGAATTGGGAGGAATTGATGTAGTTTTGGGCATCGAATGGCTCAAAACATTGGGTGACATGATAGTAAATTGGCGCCAGCAAACAATGAGTTTCTGGAGCAACAAGAGATGGGTAACTTTGAAGGGTATTGATGGAGCTGGAGGATTAGGAGCCTTACAGAGTTTGCTTTGTAAGACCAAACTCAAGAGTCAAGGTGTGTTGTGGGGATTGAAGAATGAGGAGCATGAAGTAGAAGAGAAGCTTACTGATATGCAACAAAAGGAGTTGGAGGGGTTGTTGCAAAGATATCAGAGTGTATTCAATGAACCAGCTGGGTTACCACCAAGAAGAAACAAGGAGCATGCTATTAATTTGGTGGAAAATCATAGTGCAGTGAATGTAAGGCCCTACAGATATCCTTATCATCACAAGAATGAGATAGAAAAACAAGTGCAAGAGATGTTAGCTGCTGGCATCATTAGACAGAGCACTAGTTCCTTTTCCAGCCCTGTCATATTGGTGAAAAAGAAAGATAATACATGGAGGATGTGCATAGATTACAGGGCAATCAACAAGGTCACTATTCCAGATAAGTTTCCAATCCCTGTTATTGAAGAATTGCTTGATGAACTGCATGGTGCTGATTATTACTCTAAGTTAGATTTAAAATCTGGATATCACCAAGTAAGGGTAAGAGAGGAGGATATAGGGAAGACAGCATTCAGGACTCATGAGGGCCATTATGAGTTTCTGGTGATGCCTTTTGGGCTTATGAATGCACCATCTACTTTTCAAAATTTGATGAATGATGTGTTCAGGCAATTATTGAGAAAAGGAGTGTTAGTTTTCTTTGATGACATCCTAATTTACAGTAGAGGATGGGACAATCACATGAATAAGTTGGAAGAGGTTCTGCAACTGTTAGACAAACATAAACTGGTGGCCAATCAGAAGAAGTGTAGCTTTGGCAAAAGAACTGTTGAATACTTAGGCCATTTGATTAACAAGGAAGGTGTTGCTGTAGACCCCAGCAAGGTGAACAGTGTATTGCAATGGCCAACTCCTAAGAATGTTAAAGGTGTGAGGGGATTCTTAGGTTTGACTGGATACTATAGGAAATTCATAAGGGATTATGGCAAAATAGCTAAACCCCTTACTGAATTGACTAAGAAGGACAACTTCAAATGGGGAGTAGAGGCTCAACAAGCTTTTGAGGAGCTTAAGAAGAAGTTGACCACAGCTCCAGTATTGTCACTTCCAAATTTTGACAAAGACTTTCTGATTGAGTGTGATGCCTCTGGAGGAGGAATTGGAGCTATTTTAATGCAAGACAAGAGGCCCATTGCTTACTATAGTAAGGCACTGGGGGTAAGAAACTTGACAAAGTCTGCTTATGAAAAAGAACTAATGGCAGTAGTTCTTGCAATTCAGCACTGGAGACCATACTTACTTGGGAGAAAGTTCACTGTATCGACTGATCAGAAGAGCTTGAAACAATTGATGCAACAAAGGATTGTTACTGCAGAACAACAAAACTGGGCAGCAAAACTATTAGGCTATGATTTTGAAATAGTTTATAAGCAGGGGAAGTTGAATAAGGGTGCTGATGCTCTGTCTAGAGTTCATGAAGGGACAGAATTTAGTAGCATTACATCTTATGTCAAATGGAGTCAGATTCAGCAGATCAAAAAGGAGGTGGAACAAGATGAGAAGTTACAAGTAATCATTAGTGCCATTCAGCAAGATCCAAACAGTAAAATTGGCTATGAATACAAGCAAGGAGTGTTGTTATTTAATGGCAGATTAGTGGTCTCAAGCAAATCACCATTAATTCCTATTTTTCTTAAGGAATTTCATTGTACCCCTCAAGCTGGTCATTCTGGGTTCTATAAGACTTATAGAAGGATTGCTGCAAATATACATTGGATAGGCATGAAAGGAGCTATTCAAGACTTTGTCAAGAGTTGTGATGTCTGTCAAAGGCAAAAGTACTTAGCTACAGCACCTGGAGGATTACTTCAACCGCTGCCAATTCCTGAACAGATATGGGAGGATATATCTATGGACTTCATAACAGGGTTACCTAAGTCAAAGGGGTTTGAAGCTATTTTGGTGGTGGTAGATAGATTGTCAAAGTACTCACACTTTATACCCCTCAAGCATCCTTATACAGCAAGAAGCATAGCTGAAGTGTTTTGTAAAGAAGTTGTGAAGCTCCATGGTGTACCACTGTCCATTGTGAGTGACAGAGATCCTATATTCATTAGTAATTTCTGGAAGGAGTTGTTTAGGATGCAAGGTACTCAATTAAGGATGAGTACAGCCTATCATCCAGAAACAGATGGCCAAACTGAAGTGGTGAACAGGTGCTTGGAGACCTATCTCAGGTGCTTCATATCCGATCAGCCAAAGACATGGGTTGCTTGGATTCATTGGGCAGAATTTTGGTTCAACACCAACTTTCATTCTGCTACAGGGAAGACACCCTTTGAAATTGTCTATGGCAGATTACCTCCTCATGTGACAAGATGGGTGCTAGGAGAAACAAGAGTTGAGGCAGTGCAGAGAGACCTCATTGACAGGGATGAGGCTTTAAGGCAGCTTAAACATCAACTCTTAAGAGCTCAGGAGAAAATGAAGAATCAAGCAGATAAGAAAAGGGTGGAGAGAAGTTTCATGATAGGAGAATGGGTTTTTGTCAAGTTAAGAGCTCACAGACAAAAATCTGTAGTAACTAGAATCTCTGCCAAGTTATCAGCTCGTTATTATGGTCCATACCCTATTATTGAAAGGGTAGGTGCTGTGGCTTATAAGCTGAAATTACCAACAGGATCAAAGGTGCACCCTGTTTTCCATGTCTCTTTGTTGAAAAAAGTTGTGGGAAACTATGATGAGAATGAAGAACTACCAGAATTAATGGAGGAAGGAGAGAATTATGAACCAGAAGCTGTGTTGGCCACTAGAAAGATAAACCAGCAAGGAGAAGAAATTAAACAAGTGTTGGTTCATTGGAAGGGGCAGACTGCAGAAGAAGCTACTTGGGAGGAAGTAATTATGATGAGAAGTCAATTCCCAAAGTTCAACCTTGAGGACAAGGTTCTAGTTGAAGGGGAGGGTATTGATAAGACCCATTTAGCTGAGTCACTACCACATGAGCAGTTGGTACACTATGATACAGCTGGACATAAAATATGGAAAGTGTATTCAAGAAGGAAGAAGAGCAATAATGGAATTGGCGACTAAATTGGTTACTTATGATTTGTCTTTAATTTGGAGTGAAAGCTGTGTGCATCTGTCTTCCATAATAAAAGGAGTATGAGGGAGAGTGTCAGAACTCATCTTGAAATTTATCTTTATACTATATTGGTTAGGAAGTACTAACTTCCTAAAAGGAGCTCTGCTCTGCGTCAGAAAGTCCAGGAATTGTTTGATTCCTTTTTCTGTAATTGTTTCTATTGTTTGTTATCAATAAAGCTTTCACCCCTTTGTTGGTTTTCATTTACTGTTTCATTGTTTTTATACTGGTTCGTATCAATATTCTTGTATGTTATGCATATTTGCACACCTATTGCGTTTCTTAGTTCTTCGCTATGTCTTGTTAGAGCATTTCTTTCTGGTCTACTTTTGCACATCTTTGTAATCCAGGTTGTTCGCTAGTATCACTATGTCAGATTTGTAGTCGTATGTCAAGTCTTGCAGTCAGCTCCAAGTTGTTTGTTGATCAACCATCCAAGTCACTCTTGTCACTGTCACCATGTGTTTTCAACCTTTTCTCAATTTCATCTCTAATGGAAGGCTCTCTAATCATCGGTCTCAGCGCACTATCCATGTCAATAGTTTCTCGAAGTCCCTTCGTCCAACCAATGTCAAGGTTGAGTCGTTGGCACCAGTCACTGATAACATGTACCACATAACTTGTTTTTATTTTGGGTAGTCCATTCGCCCGACAATCAAGATTGAGTCGCCGACACCAATTTCAAAAAAATGACCTTTTCCACACTTAAGTTGTTGTTTCAAGTGAATGACAACATATAGCCCAATATCGTTGTAGATTCGTTTGGGTGCAATGTGAAATTTTATTGCAATTCTGATACTTGGTTTGGTTTTATCTTCTCTTTTAAAGGGTATATTTGTAACAAGCTGAAAGCTTTAACTTGAGGGGGGTGTTAGAATATTAGAAAATATCTTGTAATATCTGTTAAGATATGTATAAGATATAAATTTAAATTATATTCTATTTTAGTTGTAGATTTGATTGCAATCACTTCTTTATAAATATCAAGTCAGTATCAAGTGATTATCAATAATATTCAAGGTTCTTATTATTTTCTCTCTTCCTTTTATCTAAAATTCCACAACTTCAACACTTAGTAAGCTTTAACTTGAGGGGGGGAGGGGGTGTTAGAATATAAGAAAATGTCTTATAATATCTTGAAAATGATAATATGCTAAAATATCTTAATTTATGTCATATAATTAGTTTTTTTATCATACAGTAAACTATAAATAAAGGGGGAGGGCTTATTTTTGTTTTTTAAATTAAGCAACCTATAAAATGTTTCTAAAAGTGAATAAAGTGTGATTGAGTTGTTGTTGTATGATAATATATCATGGTATTCGTTCAAATAAATTTAAAATCTTAAATATATATTACAGTATAGACCTAGCCCTCAAAAAACCCTCCCCTCCAAAATCCCCCTCCCAGAGAGACCCTTAAGATTAGTTTCTTCTTATCATTATGAAGTGTTTTCTGATTTTCCTATTTATTTGCGCTTAGGATTCTTGTGTGATATCCCTATAAATAGGGGTTATTGTTCTTTAGTCTTTTGTATCAAGCTAGTGTCATATCATATGTCTTCTTACTATTCTACTTTTATCTAAAACCCATAACATCAACAGACAACAATTAAGATCAGTCATAGTTCACCATAATTATGTTTTCTCACTATCCTACTTTTATCTAATACCCATAACATCAACACACAACAATTAAATTTCTTCTTAATGACTCAAACAAAAAACTCATAAGCATACTTAAATAGCTCTGTCCAATGGAAAGCCTCAGAGAATATCACGTAAAGCTTGGAAACCATCCCACAGAGTTCAATTAAATGTCAATTTCATCACCAGAACTGAAATTCATTATACACCGGATAAAGTCGTATCTACACGCTGAGAAAGTTATAGATAGAAAAAAACAACAGATGATTAAAATCAATAGTGGAATATATAGCACACGAGTTCATGCATGCACAAATGTATACCTTGTTATATAAAGGTATGCCATCAACTTTTCCCAATCTTGAAGCAGACGATGTTCCATTATTGGAGGTTTGAGGCGGACAGGTACGGATAGTCTTCACACTGCCACATAAAATATAATATGTAAGACACTTATAATTCAAAGTTTTGCAGAAACAGAAAGTAATAATGTGTTGAGATTCATGATGAAGAGTGTCAGAATTGATTTTGGCATTTTGCTTCTAAACATTAGTTAGACTAAAAAGTGAAAAAATTAGATTTTACTAGCTTGGAAAATTTGGACTAAGCTTTACATTAAACTTGCTTGCTTTTAAAATAAA
The DNA here is from genome assembly GCF_020283565.1 of Trifolium pratense. Taxonomy (NCBI): domain Eukaryota; kingdom Viridiplantae; phylum Streptophyta; class Magnoliopsida; order Fabales; family Fabaceae; genus Trifolium; species Trifolium pratense. The sequence continues at coordinate 123,861 of NC_060064.1, forward strand.
AACATCTAAACATGAATTGCACTTCAAAATCAATTTTAAGATAAATTATACAAAATTAAGCACATTCATGTTGGAATATATGTTCGTGAAAGATATGAAAATATCATGTTATAATTCAAAATTGCATTTATCAAATGCTCACCCAAAACATACTAAAAATAAAGATAAGAATTTCAACAAAAACCATCAAGAGTACCTCCCAACGGCAGAAAAAACCTTCATAAGATTCTGATGGCAATGATCCTCAGGTAGGTTTTCAGCTATAACAATGCGAGACTGCCAAAAAAATTGCATGTGAGAGTGAGAGTGAGAGAGAGAGAGTAAGCATAAGCAACCAGGATACATCCTGCATAGAATATTTCAAAAAGAACACAAGACATGCAAGTTATCAAAATACAACCCATCAAAGGCATTGCTCAATGTGCCTAAAGTCGGTCACAAGTTTGTAGTAAATAATTACTTGTAGCTCTTCAATATCAGACTCAGTTGGGGAATACTGGCGTTTGATTTTCTTTCCATCTTCACTAACTACCTGGAGAATTCAGTGATGATATATATTTGAAGCAACAAGAATAAATCATGAAAAGATGCACACAAAAAGTAAAAAAAAAGTTTCATGAAGCATGACAGTACACAAACTTACAAGCTTTGAAGAATTCCTCAAAACATTTGCAAGTTGGGAGTTGCTAGTTATGAGGGCCTTAATCTTCTTGAAAGATGCAACAACAGATATCGGCACTGTATAAATTTAGAAAAGCATTAGAAAGAAGTATAAAATAGGAGATCATATCAAAGTCTGAAACCATATACCGTCTTATACAACAAAATTCAAATTGTTCGAATTCATAATCATAAAATAACCATATTTTTATTAAGAGAGTACAACATACACTACAGCTAGCATGGACTGCACATAGGGAAGTCTCGCTCATGTAACTAACTGGAGTACACATTATCCTAGTATAGCGAGTATCACGTAGGATAGATTCCCTTGTAACTAACCAACTGCGTTGTCTCAGTTTGTTAGATCAGTTACAGATTCAGTTACAGAAGATTAGCTTATTGAGAATCCTATATACAGGAATTCTCTTCAATGTAATCATTTAACACAGTGAAAAATAGAATCTGAGTTTTCTACATTCTCTGCAAATCCTAACAGAATGAACCTAGAGTTCATTCCTTAATAAAGAGGAGCGTAGTAATAACTGAGAGTCAAAAGAAAGTAGAATAAAATGTTTGAGCCCATAGTAACTCAGCTACTCGGTGAAAAATAAGGAAACCAGAATATCTTACCAAAACCTTCTGGGTCTTTGTTGATGAACCTCATCAAATGATCGGTGGTAGCTAAGTTTAAATCACTGAAATAATACTCCACCTACAAATTATTATATAAAAATTTCCAACCAAAACCCTAGTCAAGTTTTGAGGCATGAAGTCAAGGGAGAAATGTAAAGATGCAATTTAGAGAGATGTGATCAACATAAATAGATGTCACAAAAATATAAATTCCATGTCACAAAGATATAAATTTAGAATGACGGTTATCTATCCTTAACTTCTTTTTCCCAAAATTAAATATGAAAAAGAATCAATTTCCTAAATGCCTCCAAAAATTCAACATAAAGAAGCATAATATGTTGCTGCATCTGAAAAGTAAAATAACATTTCACTTTCACGTGAATTATTCATTTTCTAAATTATACAATGCCACTAGGGTTGTCTTAGAAAAGTAAAATAACATTTCCCTCCAAATCATAAACCTCAAAACCATGATATAAAAGTACCAGAATAAGGATATTGTATTATATAAACGAGTTTTAATGGTAAATACACTTGTCTCTTCCTTCACTATTTTATGAAAACTTCCACAAAGCACCACTTATCCAAATAATAGTAAAGATAACAAATGTTCAAATAGTTAGTAGTCCTAAAGACTTTTTGTGTACTAATGGCACACTGTGGCGACAACTCAAAATATATCAAAATACCATTTTCTTGCCCAATTTAATTGTGAAAGAATGCTATTCTTGAAAGGAGATGCAATAATATCCAAAGAGAGGACAACAATAAAAGCACTACTTTCAGCAATAACATAAATAACAGGTATGATAGGTAAATCAATATATAATCAGAGGACCTACCATCATCATCAGCAATAAATTATCCTAACATTAACTATGCTGCAATCATAGCAGACAACAATTAGCAAAGAAACGAAGATAAAAAAATAGAAGTGTGATGGAGACCCGATAAACCTTGGGCTTTGTTTGGATTGATGGAATAGGGCATAATGGAGCGGAACGGAGTAGTATGGCATGTGGTTCCATTGTTTGGGTTTCTAAAAATGGGTGGAATTGAGTAGTATGTGATGGAATCCATTCCATCGTATTCCCTTATTTTTCTTCCCCTCCAATTTGGGTGTATAGGATGGAATCATGGAATCGAACTTCTAAATTTATTAATTACTAAATTATCCATGTTGTAATTTTAAAGAAAAACAATTTTCTCTACCTCGTTAAATCCTTGTCCAACATCTGAACTTTTCTAATTTATTCGGTCACTATTTTGTTCCTGCCTCTTGAATGTCATTACTGAATATTTAATATCTAAATATGCACTATGCAGAAACCTTGTCTCTTTTATCTCCTCCGTAAATCTAGCATCTGTGATTCATCGACCAGCTTTGGTGTTCTTTCTCTTTTTCATGTCCAGCTAATAAATTACTTTTGTTTTAGGAAGCGGACTAATACATAATGAAGTTCACTAAAAAGAAGCAAAAAATGAAAGGAATTAAATTTTACATGATAGTATTTTATTAAATGAGTAAAAATAGAATAAAAAATTATGATATATTCCATTCCATCCACTTTGGAAACAATGGAATGGAAACTTTGTTCCATTCAGTCGAAAAATATTCAAACAGTGGGATGGAAACTATGTGCATTCAATGATTCCTTCCAACTAGACCTCACCAATCAATCAATCACTATACGATATTAAGAAAGACTCTTGTGAATCAATTGGAACTTTGAAACATGGAATCAAGATAAAAGCAATGAAATTGGCATAGATATATTTATTAGGCAGCCGAAGTTCACTGACCTGTTTCAAAATTTTCTGATCAGCTTGGTCGGTGTGTTTGTTTTTTGAAGGAGTATGATCTGGCTCAAGTTGAGGCAGCTGATCGGAGGAGCTAGCATGATACTGATGAGGAGAACGGTAGTGATGATGAATTTGGTTGTAGTGGTGGTGGTGATTGACGACTTGACTAGGGACTGGCACGCGGCGGCCTTGAAGAGGTGGGGGTGGTGGTGAGTAAACATGTAGCATACCAGAAACCGGAGGAGGAGGAGGCGGCTGCAAATCGGGGCGTGGGGTGGGTCGATTGGGCACAAACTCTGGTGCCTGAGCGTTGAGGCGGCTAAGAGAAACGGTCCTTGAAAGAGATGGATCTGGCTTGGATTGAGTAGTGATCGAAGACGACGAAATGACTGGGGTTTCTGTGAGTGAGTCTTGAGCCATTTTCTTTCTGTGAGTATATATTGGTAATAGAACTAATCCACGAGAAAGAGTATATGAGTGAGTGAGAGTGAGTAGTAAGAAAGAAAGAAAGAAAGAAAGAAAGAAAGAGAGCAGCAAGATCGCTAACACCTCAATCGGTGTCCACGAGAGAGAGAATAACTCTCAATTTTTCGCCAAGCTTAGTATTAACATGGATGGATGGATTATTTAAAGATTGCTGACTTTCGATTGACCATGATCGACGCGGGCCATCGGCCCATCAAACTACAGTAGTAGTAAGACTTGAGTCGGAGGGTTTTCTTTGTTTTTGTTTTTTGAAAGGCTACACACACGGTAGAGAAAAATAATTCATTTTTCATAATTTTTGAAAGAGTATTTTCTATTCTATATCAAAATTTATTGTAAGATTTGAATTGTGAATATTGATCAAGAGTTTATTATATGATTTGAAACTAGGCCTAAATGATTAATTTGAATTAATGTTTTTGGTATAAATTAATTCATGCCTTCCTTTTTTGCTTTGTCTTTGTTAGGAGTATTTTTTCTTATAAAACATCTTAAAAACAACTTGTTTATTTAAATCAAATATGAATAAAGCAATTTTTATATATAAATTTCAAGCTATTGTAGCCTTAATATGAAAATTTCAACAAATTGGTCATTGATCTTTAACAAGTTCTTCCTTCAAAGAGTTTTAAACGTAAAATATAAACATGATCCACAATTAAGAATTAATACAAATTAAAAGAGTCAATTTTTAATTTCAAATGTCTGGAGCAAATTAAGAATACATCATTCAAAGTATAATGGTTTTCTTGTGGGGTTGGTATCAAATGGAACATTCGATAGAACTTAAGGGCGTGTTGTTCAACTAGTTGGAGATTATGGGTGCGTTTGATTTGCAAAAAAATGGTTACTGAACAGAACAGTACTGGAGAAGTGGCTGAGTTACGGGACTTGATGATCAATGCACAAGACAAACAAAATAATACAAAATTTATTGTAATACCCTGAGCAATGTTTGATTCTTGTGCACAAGTTAAAATTTTAATGTTTTAGTTTGTTGTTTTAAAAAAAAAGATGGTTTTTTATGTGATTGTTACATGTTTTTATATATATTTTGGTTATCCATTTGAGTTTAGAACACGTCAAAATACATTTAGTATTTTCAAATCTTGGATAAAGTACAAAATTATTGTAAACAATAAAGTATTTTCACTGATGTGAATGAATCAACTATGAATATGAATTGTGCAAGTAACATGAATTGCACTGCACTGCGTAGGTTTGCAGCGAAAAAAATGTGAACGAGCAGATGTGGGGAATAACAAGAAGTGTTAAGGATATACTATTCAAATTAAGGAAAAATATCAAGATGCTAATGAATGTCAAAGTTTCGGCAAATCAACTAAGCGTGTGAATTGTGTAAGCATGTGTTGGCAGTGTTGTACATATCTGCTAAACATAAAATCAAAGCATATAACTTATATTAGGAAATTGTATATCAATTGTATTTAATAGTTTTTCTATTATAGGCAAATTATAGGCTAGAGTTTAATTATAGGCTAGAGTTTAATACACGGATTCTTGGTTAATTTAGCTTTTAAGTGTCCCTTGGAAGCTTCGTAATAGATGGTTCAATTGCTTGACGTTGACTAAAATCATGCATTTTAGAACGACTCACATTTATCGTGAAGGGAACTATTGTGCAGATCGAATGGTTGTTTTAGGCATTAATGTTAATGGTTTTTTACTGGTGGGACAATGTTCCGTCGAGTGTTCAAGGAGATTATATTAGTAATTTAATGGATCTTCCGTCTTTTAGATTTCATTAAATCCACTGCACTCTTTTTCACTATCCTTGGTTTTATCCCTTGGGGTTTTCCAGGAAAGGTTTTTAATGAGGTAGTGGTAGGTTCCTTGTATTATTGTTTCCTTGGGTTTTGGTCTAGTCCCCCCAAGTTTGTCTCTTTTTCTTTCTTTTTAATAAATTTATTAGGGTGCTGCAAATGATAGATGATGATTATGGGGTGCCAACATAGTTGGGATGTCATAATTATCATGTGATGCCTATGCACGCTAATGTTTTATATATATATATATATATATATATATATATATATATATATATATATATGTGAGTCAGGATCCGTTGACACCAACTAGTTTGACACCAAATGTTACACCTCTCAATAACGTTTTAACCGATATAAATTTTATAAAATCCACCGTTGGATTGAAAGTTTACATCATATAGATCATTTGTGTAAAATTTCAGACAAATCCAAAATCATTTGATATGCTATTGAGACACATAAAGATTAACGGCATTTAAAAAAATACAAAAACCGTTAATTTTGATGTATCTCAATAACATATCAAATGATTTTGGATTTATTTGAAATTTTACACAAATGATCTATATGATGTAAACTTTCAATCCAACGGTGGATTTTATAAAATTTATATCGGTTAAAACGTTATTGAGAGGTGTAACATTTGGTGTCAAACTAGTTGATGTCAACGGATCCTGACTCTATATATATATATATATATATATATATATATATATATATATTTATATATATATATATATATATATATATATATATATATATATATATATATATATATATATATATATATAAGAATGAATATTAGCCATTGGATTCAAATGAAAGTCTAGGATTAAAACATCACTTAAGTGGGTCATGTGCTTCTCATGTGCCATTATCATTCCCATTGAATTTTCTTTCTCTTCCACAATCAAAATATTTATGCGTTTCTTCATCTTCTTCCTAGTATCTTTCAAGCGCTTCTCCTTTCCGGTCGCCGCCTTCTGCTTCTCAGTTCGGACAGCCGTTTTTCTCACCGTCTCCAGCGTTCTTGTGTTTTGCATGAAGAAGGTGGAGAGATCAATTTCTTTTATTTTCTTTTCTTTTTGATTTCTAAATTGATTAGAGATCAGATTCATTCATTTTTCCACCGAAATATGGATTTTCCGGTTGTATTAGAAAGCAATCTTAAGGGTCTGTTTGGTTCGGGGGTTTTGGAGGGGAGGGGAGGGGAGGTGAGGGGATATTTTAAATTAATTGTGTTTGGTTCAATTTTTAGGAGGGGAGGGGAGGTGAGAGGAGGTGAGCAAAATACCTCCAAATCCCAATTTTTGCTTCCCTCCAAATTGGGGGGATTTGGAGGGAAGGGGAGGGAAGGAGAAATATATCATTACCATTTTAATTATTTTGACATAATTGTCCTCATAATTATTTTAAAATGCCAAAATTATCCATTTTTTAGTTCTAATTTTTTTTCCAAACTTTTTTTTTATTGTTACGCATGTCTTTTTATATTCATAAACGGTTGTGCTAATTTTTTTTGTATTACATTGTTATCTTGTAAAGTTCATATAATTTTTTGAATCAACGTTGTTATTTTTTTTTATAGAAAATCAACGTGGTTACTTACTTTTTACCTGCATCATATTAGTTAGTATTTATATGCACTATTATATTTTTTAAAATATCATTAAGTTTGTTACGTTATAACTTATAATATACAAGAGTTTTTTTTTTTTTTTTTTACAATATTAGTATTAGTACAAGATCTTTATACTTATAAATAAATATTACTATTTTGTACAATATTAGTATCAGTACAAGATTTTTTTTGTTAATAATTATCAAAAAATTCTTTTAAATATATTTATAGGTAATTTAAACTTATAAATATTATTTTTGGGTTAGATCAATCATAAAAATTGAGAAAATATTGTGGATATATAGGTTAATTCGCACCAAGTAGCTATAAAATTGTCAGACTACATGAAAATTATAAGGATAAAAAAGTAAATTAGTTTTAAAATCTCTCCCCTCCCCCTCTTGAAACAAACATATATCTAATTAAAATCCCTCACCTCCCCTCCCCTTCCTTCTTTTGAACCAAACATATGTGTAAGTACAAATTTCACCTCCCCTCCCCTCACCTCCCTTCCCCTTCATTAAAATACCTCCCCTCCCCTCCCCCTATGTTGAACCAAACAGACCCTAAAGAGATAACTTGTTTTTGTTGATCTTCCTTCCATTGCCAAAATCATCAGCTTATGTAGATTTTTCCAAAACTAGATTTGTTTTTATTTATAGATTCATAACTAAATTAAAATCATGGATGTTATAAGTCAATAAGTGAATCTCATGGATTAATGGAGTGAGGAAGAAATGATTGAAACATAAACACATAAAAAAAGAGATCTTTGGCAGAGAAATTGAAAGAGGAACAAAGTGAAAATATGATCAACTCGTGAATAGAGTGAGTGACGGCTGCCGAGGAGAGAGATGGGTCACCGGGACTGAGGTGGTTCGTCGAGAGTGAGATGATTGCCTCCGGTGAGAGAGATTTTCGTCGTTGCCACAAGGAGAGAGAGAATATAAACAGCTACATGCCTGCATCGATATGTGTTTTATGTATTGTGGGGAAAAGAGAAAGTATTGGATCACATACAAGTGACTCATTTAAGTTATATTTTAATCTTAACCCTTAATTTTTAATCTTATGGCTAATATTCATTCTCATATTCTCATATATCTTTATCATTCTCATAATATACATCATCTCTCTCTCTCTCTCTCTCTCTCTCTCTCTCTCTCTCTCTCTCTATATATATATATATATATATATATATATATATATATATATATATATATATATATAACCAATTCCGATACAATTTTCAATTGTCCTCCTTTTTCCATGTATCGAGAAACGATCATGAACTTCTTGAAGGAATTCCATTGCTCGGTCTTGATTTTGCTGGTCAATGATGCTTTTAGCATTACCGCAGATACATGGATTGACAGGAGCAATAGAATTTAGTTCATCCCAAAGGGAATTGAGTTGAGTGAAATAAAGAGAAACAAACATGCCTTATTGTTTGAGGGCGGAGATTGATCATCCTCACCCTATCACGGTTTATTGTGATAGTCAAGCTGTTATTCACATTGCCGAAAATCCAGTCTTCCATGAACGCACCGAACACATTGAAATTGATTGTCATTTCGTTCGTGAGAAAATTAAATCAGGTCTTATCAGTCCTTCATATCTCTGGTCATTTGACCAACTAGCTGATATTTTTACTAAACCTCTCGGAGGCGATGCTTATAAACGACTAATCGGCAAGTTGGGTGTTCTTGAGATTTCAATTCCACCTCCAACTTTAGGAGGGGTGTTAAGGATATACTATTCAAATTAAGGAAAATATCAAGATGCTAATGAATGCCAAAGTTTCAGCAAATCAACTAAGCGTGTGAATTGTGTAAGCATGTGCTGGCAGTGTTGTACATATCTGCTCAACATAAAATCAAAGCATATAACTTATATTAGGAAATTGTATATCAATTGTATTTAATAGTTTTTATATTATAGGCAAATTATAGGCTAGAGTTTAATACACAGATTCTTGCATACTTATATATATATATATATATATATATATATATATATATATATATATGGAGAGAGAGAGAGAGAGAGAGAGCAAATCACATGAATAATATAACCAATTCCGATACAATTTCCAACTATCCTCCTTTTTCTATGTATCGATATATTGCTTAATTTATAAGAAGGAAGATGCAACGAGAAACCCTAATGATAAAAACGTATTTTGTTTTATTCGTCTGGACAAAAAGTTGTCCCCCGCTTTAGTGTGTAACAAAAAAGTGAGTAGTTGTGTTTGTCCCCCGTGACTTTTTTGTGCTGTTTTTTTTTTCTTTCTTTTTTCAAATCAAACGCTGCACAACTATTTTTGTTATGTGTTGTTCCTTATTTATTTTTTGTAAATCAAACGCACCTATACCCAACTAATGAGTACCATTATTTTTTTTACTTATATGAATTATTCAAATTTAATTTATTTTGATATAATATTATCCAATTTAAAAATATATTAATGATAAATACTTATTTATTATTTATTGACATAAATATTAATTTATTATCTACAAAACTAGTTAAAAGACTTGTGCATTCACACGGAGTCTATTGACTTTTATTTTATTTTTAACTTTATGATTATATTAATTAGGGGTGATCGTATCCGAACCAATCCAAAAGTAAAACCGCAAATCGAACCAAACCAAACCGAAAACCGCAAAAACCGCATTTGGTTTGGATGTATTTGGATGGCTTTCTTACTGAACCGCAAACCGCAAAACCGCAAACCGCAAAAACCGCAAAAACCGCGGATAACCGCAAAAACCGCATTAAGTTACTATTATATATTTATATTCCAATATCGTAAAAGAAAATATATTTATATTCCAATATACATGCCCAATTACCAAGTCAGTCGACCAAATTAATCGAACTTCAAGTTGTTTTTATTTTTTGTACTGAAATTTTATTTTGGTGTTGTAATGTTATTTTAAATAAACAAATTTTATCGGTACCGTGATGTTATTTTGAAAATTCAATTTTTTTATATATTTAAAATTGTAAGTTACTATAATGTTATTTTGGATAAATAATTTTTGTTGGTACTACAATGTTATTTTGGAACTTCAATTTTTTATTTTTTTTTTATGCTTAAAATTGTTCGGTACAATCGTTATGTTTTAAACCGCACCAACCGAACCGATCCAAACCGCATTGGTTTGGTTTGGTTTGGTTTGGATGACTTTTTAAAAATCAACCGAACCAAACCGAACCGCATGCATTTTTATCTCGCGGTTAGGATGACTTTTATGCTCAAAACCGAACCAAACCGCACCGCGATCACCCCTAATATTAATAATGTAAAAATTTATTTAAAATAAAATATTTAAAAATTTGTCATATAATATTGTTAAAATATAAGTGAAAGTATTGTGTTATTTATTGTAAAACTTATTAAATGAATAAATTATCAATGACAAATATTTATGCAAATTTTTATGTATTAGTTATAAATAATGGTCCCGTATATATTTTTTAATAAACAAATTAGAAATTTGATTAGGAATATTTTGGGTAATTTAGTAAATTTTAAAATAATTAACTTTATTAATATTAATCCTAAAAATAAACTAGTGGACACTTTGATGACTCTCAAAACAAATTAATAGTAATACTAAAATTAGTATACACATCATCTTTCTATTATGAACAAGTGGTAAGCACTAAAAATGACCATCCTATTTATAATTCTCATATTTATGATACTTGTGATACTAACCCAAATGATGTACTTGCTATGGAAAGAGAAAAGAGTTCACGTCCCTCTATATATAGACGTCCTACTTCTAATTTTGTCTTTTTTGAAAAACTTTAACCACAATGTGAAGATCCTATGAAGTTATGTTATTGAAATAAATCGGTCTCTGCTGACAGATGGGGTATAGACGGGTTTACCAAACAGAACAATTCAATTAACTTACTTGCAAGCTTTGATGGGGAGTGTTGTAAATGTTGTTGGCGCAGCAAGAAGCACTCACACACACACTTGAATCATAGCAGGCTTGCAAAAACACACACACTCTGCACAGGCTCAGGCTTGCCAATGAGCACAGTTGCAGATTCACAACTTTTGCAAGCTTGATCAAATTGAATGGAAAAGAATGAAAGAGAATTGATGATATGAATGTGTTGAAGAAGATGATAAAATGTAGAGAAAAAGAGAGTTTTTATTCATCCACTTGGGGCACAAAAGAAAGGGTTACATTCACTAATTGATGCATCTGGTGCATTTATACTATGCTTGACACACCAAGCAATTACAATCACAAAATTAAAACTAACCCCTAACAAACTCTCTAACTAACTCTAAAGACACTTCTAACTAACCACAATAGTTTGTTAGCTTAACTAACTAACAAACTAACCAATTACTTTCCACCTAAGCAATTGGTTGTAACAAACTTATGGTTACTTACTCAACAAGTAACAACTTAGAGATATGAATTATACAATGAATTTCACAAAATTCAACACTCCCCCTTAATTCATACTCTCTAAGGATCTTATGCACATCAAGCTTTTCAACCTTAAGAAGGTTTCCACTGTCACAGCCTTGGTTAGCACATCTGCAATCTACAGCTCTGTCCTGCAGTGTTCTAGCTTGAGCCTTCCATTGCTTACCTGCTCTCTCAGATAATGGAATCTCATTTCTATATGCTTGCTTCTGCCATGAGCCACTGAATTCTTAGCCAAATTAATTGCAGATAGGTTGTCAACTTTGAGTGTTACTGAACTACACTCCACATTGCTTATCTCTATGATCAAATTGCTTAACCAAACACCTTGACAAGCACTTAGGGAAGCAACAATGTATTCAGCTTCACAAGTGGACAGAGCTACCACTGGTTCTTTCCTTGAGCACAATGAAATCGGTGCACCACCATACAGAAAGATGTAGCCAACTGTGGATTTTCTGTCATCCTTGTCTCCACACCAATTTGAATCAGTGTATCCAACCAAATCAAAGTTGCTTCCATCTGGTGTTTGAAAAACAATTCCATTGTCTAGTGTCCCTTTAATGTACCTTAAGATTCTCTTTGCTGCAGACAAATGAGACATCTTAGGCCTTTCCATGTATCTACTGACTATGCCAACACTATAGGCTATATCAGGCCTAGTGTTGCATAGATACCTCAAAGATCCAATGAGTCTTCTGTACTCAGTTGAATCCACATCTCTTTCATCTGTCTCTTTAGTCAACTGAAGCCTTGGTTCTGATGGAGTAAGTGCTGGATTGCATTTATCCATTTCAAACCTCTTCAAAATCTCACTTGCATACTTTCTCTGATGCAATATTAAGCCTTCACTAGTTTTCTGAAATTCAATCCCTAAGAAATATGAAATGTGACCAAGGTCAACCATTTCAAATTCCTTCATCATGTCCACTTTGAATTTGCTGATTTGAGCCTCATTGCTTCCGGTAATCAACAGATCATCAACATATAGGCACAGTAAAATTGTATCACTGGTTGCAGACTTCATCACATACACTCCATGCTCAGTTATACATTTACTGAAGCCAATATCACTCAAAAATCTGTCTATTCTTTTGTTCCAGGCCCTTGGAGCTTGCTTAAGCCCATACAGTGCTTTGTTCAGCTTGTATACCTTTGATTCATTTTCTTTATCTATGAACCCTGGTGGTTGAACCACATATACTTCTTCTTCAAGTGGACCATTCAGAAAAGCACATTTTACATCCATTTGATGCATTGACCATCTATTGTAATGTGCTAATGCAGTCACTAACCTTATTGTTTCCATTCTAGCAACTGGAGCAAATACCTCATTGAAGTCTATTCCTTCTTTCTGCAGGAAGCCTTTCACTACTAGCCTTGCCTTATGCCTTGTTATTTCACCTTTAGGGTTCACTTTCACCTTGTAAACCCACTTTCACACCAATTGTAACTTCCAAGTGTTGTTTCTTTCTATTGACTCAATTTCTTCATTCATAGCAGCTAGCCATTTCTCATCTTTTACTGCATCTTCAAAGTTCACTGGTTCAGTTTCTGCATTGAATGCCAAGTGAACTAAATCACCCTCAGTAGTGATCTCATTATCTCTTGTAATGATGCAGTCATTGAGTCTTACTGATGGAACTCTGACCCTTGTTGATCTTCTCAGTTCATTGTCACTAGCAGCTTCTTCTGTCACTACTTGATCATTATCAAACACAATGCTTACTGAATCTTTTCTTCTGTTATTTGACCAGTCTCATTCTTTCAACTCATCTATGATTATATCTCTACTAATAACTATAGACTTGCTTATAGGATTGTAGAGTCTGTATCCACCAGTTGAGTGATATCCAACCATTATCATCATTTCACTCTTGTCATCTAGCTTTCTTTTTGTCTGATCAGGAATGTGTCTATAAGCTATAGAACCAAACACCTTCAAATGACTCACATTAGGTTTGTTCCCAGACCAGCATTCTTCAGGAGTTACATTGTTTAATCTTTTGGTAGGACATTTGTTAAGTACATAGCAGGCAGTGTTCACTGCTTCACCCCACAATTCTTTTGGTAAATGCTTACCTTTAAGCATGCATCTTACCATATTCATTATGGTTCTATTCCTTCTCTCAGCACTTCCATTCTGTTGAGGTGTATAGGGTGGTATCACTTCATGAATAATGCCTTCTGCTTCACAAAATTCAGTGAATTCACCTGACACATATTCACCTCCCCCATCAGTCTTTAACACTTTCAGCTCATGACCACTTTGCTTTTCAACCATAGACTTGAATCTCTTAAAAACATTAAACACTTCACTTTTCTTGTTAATAAGATAAGTCCATAGTTTTTGCTGTAATCATCAACAAATGATACAAAGTATCTATTTCCACCTGTTGAATCAACTTGCATTGGTCCACATACATCAGAGTAGATCACTTCCAATACACACTTGGTTCTACTCATCACATGCTTATTGAAGTTGTCTCTGTGTTGCTTGGACTGTACACAATCTTCACATATTTCATTTGGAATTTGAATTTTAGGCAAGCCAGATACCATGTGCTTACTATGCATCATGTTTAAATCTCTAAAATTCAAGTGTCCAAATCTATAATGCCAAGTCCAATCATCTTTCTCTACTGCTGTAGCCAGACACTTATGATCCAATACATTGAGTTCAATTTTGAAAGTCCTATTTTTTTGACATTGGAGCTTTCAAAATTAACTTTCTGTTTGAATCCATTAATCTCATCATATTGTCTTCTATGGCTATCTTATAATTCTTCTCTAGCAGTTGGCCTATGCTAAGAAGGTTGCATTTCATACCTGGTATATAGAGTACATCATTGATGAAGGCTTCATCACCATTCTTGCTTCTGATGCACACAACTCCTACACCTTCTGAGTTCAATGTGCTATCATTTGCAAATTTCACCTTGTTTTTGTGTGATTGGTTGAAGCTGGTAAACCAATCCTTTCTTCCTGTCATGTGTGTTGAACAGCCTGAATCCAAGTACCATTCCTCACCACAGCTCATATCTTCTTTAGTTGTTACCATGAACATCACAGGATCATCACTGTCATCTTGCTTAGCTATCTTTGCCTCATCATCTTGTGACTCGTTCTTGGACCAACACTCATCAGCAAAGTGTCCATATTTCTGGCAATTGTAACACTGAACATTGCTTTTATCAAATCTTTTCTTGCCACCTCTTCCACCTCTTCCATTAAAACCACCTCTTTGATTTTCATTCTTTTGATTTGTGTTACTAGATTCTGGTTTATCTTTGTTACCAGCATTGTTGTGCCCTCCTCTCCCTTTGTTACCATTCCATTCACCCTTTCCCTTCTTATCTTTGTAATTCTGTCGAGCCTGCAGAGCAATTTCACCTTTAGACTTGTCAGAATTTCTCTGATTCATTCTTTGTTCATGTGCTTCTAAAGATCCTTGTAATTCTTCAACTTTCATACTATCAAGATCTTTAGATTCCTCTATAGCTGCTACTACATAGTCAAACCTTGGAGATAATGATCTCAGAATCTTCTCTACTCTCATTGAACAAGACACAGTTTCACCACATGCTTTCATTTCATTAACCAGTTTTGCAACTCTAGTAAAGAAATCACTTACAGTTTCTTTATCCTCCATTAGCAGCTGTTCAAATTGTCTTCTTAGGGTTTGTAGTTTCACTTTCTTTACCTTCTGATCACCAGCATAAGCTGCAGCCAAAATATCCCAAGCCTGTTTTGCAGACTCACAATCACCAACTTTCTCAAATATATCTGGACTTACACTTTGATGGATTATGAATAAGGCTTTAAAGTCCTTCTTCTTCAACTCTTTGTGCTGAGTTCTTTGATTTTCTGTAGCTCCTTCTGTGAGTGGATCCACACCATTAGTTACTTGATCCATCACATCTTGATAGTTGAACAAGACCTTCATCTGCTTGCTCCAACTGTCATAGTTCTTTCCATCCAAGATTGGTAAATTTGCAGGGAATTGACCATTGTTGAAGGTTGCCATGGTTATAGCACGAACCAGGCTCTTGATGCCAGTTGTTGGCGCAGCAAGAAGCACTCACACACACACTTGAATCACAGCAGGCTTGCAAAAACACACACACTCTGCACAGGCTCAGGCTTGCCAATGAGCACAGTTGCAGATTCACAACTTTTGCAAGCTTGATCAAATTGAATGGAAAAGAATGAAAGAGAATTGATGATATGAATGTGTTGAAGAAGATGATAAAATGTAGAGAAAAAGAGAGTTTTTATTCATCCACTTGGGGCACAAAAGAAAGGGTTACATTCACTAATTGATGCATCTAGTGCATTTATACCATGCTTGACACACCAAGCAATTACAATCA
Organism: Trifolium pratense; assembly: GCF_020283565.1. Taxonomy (NCBI): domain Eukaryota; kingdom Viridiplantae; phylum Streptophyta; class Magnoliopsida; order Fabales; family Fabaceae; genus Trifolium; species Trifolium pratense. The sequence goes on from NC_060064.1 coordinate 139,699, forward strand.
CAAAATTAAAACTAACCCCTAACAAACTCTCTAACTAACTCTAAAGACACTTCTAACTAACCACAATAGTTTGTTAGCTTAACTAACTAACAAACTAACCAATTACTTTCCACCTAAGCAATTGGTTGTAACAAACTTATGGTTACTTACTCAACAAGTAACAACTTAGAGATATGAATTATATAATGAATTTCACAAAATTCAACAAATGTTGTATAATTAATAATTATTATAGATCTTACTTAGTTTTACTTAGCATGTTAGTTAAGCCCATTATATATAACACATATCTGAACTCTTTAGTGATCGTACTGAAATGATTAATTCTAACGTTACATATATTTTATTCTATAGTTTAACACTTTCATTGTGTTTGATTTGCTAAAAAATAGAGGATTGTACTGGACAATTGTTGTCGTACCTTGTTTATTTAGAAACTGATTATGAGATTGGATAAAATAGATAGCAAGAGACAGGACAACAACAATGGTTTTTGTCCCATTGAACCACAAAAAACTTTTTGTCAACAATACAACTATAAAAAGTACGAAAATACTAATTTTATTTTTGATGAATATAAAAAATAGGCACATATTAACGTTCTCCCAAGGGTACATGTTAAGATATCTCAATATATAAATTTTATATTTAATAATATAAGAAATTTAATACTTAAAAGTAAAAATGTACAAGTTTCAAAAAATTATTCCTAAATCCGTTTTCTTATCATGTGCCCGTAGGACACGTGTTAACATTCTCCTAAAAAATAGTATCGTTCTATCTCTTTTCGGAACCGTCTTGTCTTATCGTATATTATTTTGTATAGCATCCTTAATATAATATTTCTCAAGTGTTACCTTTAGGAAAATGTTAAAGAATGCCCCAGGATACTATTTAAAAAAGTAAATATAATAATTTGATATTGGAGTTTCTACATCCAACGCCTCGAAAGTTTTTAAAAAATGTGATTTTTAATTGATTTTTTATTTCCTTAACCGGTGCTCTAGTTAGCACAACCCTTAACTTAGGGATGACAATTTGACCCATACCTAGTGGGCACCCGCAAAAATTACCCATAACGGGTAGGGTAAAAACCCGCATTTTGGATACGGGGATGAGTATGAGTAATTACCCGCAAAAATAAACGGATATGGGTGCGGATACGAGTACCTTAGTACCCACCCCGCCCCATACCCACATAATGTATATATATTTATTATATATATATTTTTATATAATAAGATATGTATATCAATTTTAAAAAATACAACAACTATTAAACTATTAAATATTTTTAATAAAAATGTTTATTTATAATATAATACAAACACAATGTGAATATGTTAACAAAAAAATGAACTTTAATATGAGATTGGTAAAATTTTTGTTTATAATTTTCATGAGTCGACATTAAAATCTTTTAAAAAAAAATAATTATATTAAAAAATATGATATTTTATAATCAATCAATTTATTTTTAGCAAAAATACGGGTAACGAGTACGAGTACTTATGTACCCATAGAGTATGGGGACGGGGACAAATATTGCCATCCCTACCTTAACTTTAACATACATTTTCCTTATTTATTTGTGTAAAAATAAAAATTATTCATTGTTTATTTTTCTTTAAAAAAAATAAAAATCTTGTTAAGGTGAAAGAAAATATTTAGGGTGAGAGAACCGGGAGAAACAATGAAAGCAAACGAACATAAACCCTAGCCTTCAACCTAACACAGTCCATTATACTCCATTCTATTGACCTAGAAAGTTGAACGCCACTGTCAAAAGCTTTCCTTGTTTTTTGCAGAAATCGATTGATCGAATAACATGGACGACTTGGAAAGAGGGATTCTTATCATGTTTGATGAATGGGGAGCTGTAGACGATGAATTGAAGAAACAGGCTAAAAGTTACTGCAGCAATATTAAGGAGAAGCCATCGGTTTGTAGATTATGCATTGAAAAATTATGCTGTTCAAATCTTGTTCAAGTCCAATTTTGGTGCCTACAGACTTTACATGAAGTAATTCGGACACGGTACTCGACAATATCACCGGAAGAGAAGCACATGATCAGGGGCACTGTGTTTTCAATAGTGTGTCTCGAAGACAAGAACCCGGTAAGGGTTTTAGAAGGCCCCCCATTTATTAAAAACAAGCTTGCACAGGTTTTTATAGCTTTAATTTACTTCGAGTATCCCTTGATTTGGTCTTCCGTCTTTGTTGATTTCTTACCCCATCTACGCAAGGGTAACGTTGTCATAGACATGTTCTGTAGAGTTTTGAATGCACTTGATGATGAATTAATTAGTTTGGACTATCCTAGAACCCCTGAGGAGTTGACAGTTGCCGGTAGGGTTAAAGATGCAATGAGAGAGCAGTGTGTGTCCCAGATAGTGAGAGCTTGGTATGACATCATTTCTATGTACCGTAATTCCAATCAAGACCTATGCACCACTGTTTTAGATTCCATGAGGAGGTATATTTCTTGGATCGACATCGGCTTGATCTTCAATGATACTTTTCTCCCTTTGTTATTTGATTTGATTTTGGTTGGTGCCCCATCTGATCAGCTCCGAGGTGCTGCCGTCAGATGCTTGTTAGCAATAGTTTCTAAGCGAATGGAGCCCCAATCAAAACTGTCTTTGTTGCAAAGCCTTCAAATTACTCGTGTGTTTAGGTTGGTCACTGAGGATGGCAATGCAGAACTGGTCCCTGACATAGCTGCATTGCTTTCTGGGTATGCCGTAGAGGCCTTAGATTGCTTTAAACGCATAAGTTCTGAGGATGCTAAACGAATCTCTATGGAGCTCTTGAATGAAGTTCTACCATCCGTTTTCCATGTAATGAAGAATTTTGAGGTAGATGCTACATTAAATATCGTTCAGTGTCTATCAGGTTATGTTTCTACGTTGAAGAGCCTTACTCCTTTGAGCGAGAAACATATACTTCATCTGGGGCAGATATTGGAAGTTATTCTTGTGCTAATTCGTTATGATCCTGTATACCGTACTAATCTTGACGTGATGGACAAAATTGGAATAGAGGAGGAAGATAGGATGACCGAGTTCAGAAAGGATTTATTTGTTCTACTTCGCACTGTGGGTCGAGTAGCCCCTAATGTAACTCAACTGTTTATCAGAAATTCATTAGGAAGTGCTATTTCAAGACCATCAGATAGCAATGTGGAGGAGGTGGAAGGTTCACTTTCTCTTTTATATGCACTTGGAGAATCCTTGAGTGAGGAAGCCATACGAACTGGGAGTGGATTATTGAATGAGCTTTTGCTTATGCTTCTTTCAACAAAGTTTCCTTGTCATTCTAATAGGCTAGTTGCTCTTGTTTACTTGGAGACAGTGACAAGATATGTTAAGTTTATCCAGGACAATGCTCAATGTATTCCTATTGTTTTGGCTCCTTTTCTCGATGAGAGAGGCATACATCATCCAAACAATAGTGTAAGCCGCAGGGCAAGTTATTTGTTTATGAGGGTTGTGAAACTGCTGAAGGTGAAGTTGGTGCCTTTCATTGCAGTGATTTTGCAGGTAGCAATTATATAATCCATCACTCTTACATGTTTTTCTGTATTTTAAAAGTACTTACATGAATATATTTTTTAAGCAATTTTCTGTAGAAACTACTTCTGATTTTTGGGTTATTTTGTTCGTCCTTTTATGCTTGTATGAATGTGTGATTGGTTATTCCACTTATCTCTTGTCCTCAATTTGCTTGTCTTTCAAATTCAGAGCCTACCTGATACAGTTGCTCGGTTCACTACTATGAATTATACAACAGAAGAGATATCAGGCTCAGAAGATGGTAGCCACATTTTTGAGGTATTCATATTCATACTTCACAAAGTTTCAGGATATTTCTGTGAAATTTAAGGCTGCTATTGTATATTCTTATGTGTTGATTGACACACTTGACAGGCAATTGGGCTATTGATCGGAATGGAAGATGTCCCACCTGAAAAGCAATCTGATTATCTCTCTTCTTTGCTCAGCCGTCTTTGTCAGCAGGTTATTTTTTACTGAAAACTGTGAGATATTTTCTTATGAAACAAATATGAATACAAAATCTCAAGATACTTGAATTCTGAGAAATGCTTCGCCCCCTTTCCTTTTTTCCCAAAACGTTTATGCTTGGAGATTGTTAAAGACTTACAGCTGGTATTTAATGCAAGTAATTTAGTACGCTTGTTTAACACAGGTTGAGGCGCTGCTGAGAAGTGCTAAATTGTTAAGTTATGAGGAGTCTAAAGCCAGAATTGCTGTAATCCAGCAAATTATCATGGCAATTAATTCTCTCAGCAAGGTGCTTCTGTAATTTGACTTATCTGCCTTTCCCCTGTCTCATAATTTTGAGAAGATCCATTATGTTTTTCCCCCCCTCCATTCTTATTCTTAATTTAAAAAAATATAGGGCTTTAGCGAGCGTCTTGTAACTGCTAGTCGCCCTGCAATTGGCAACATGTTTAAGCAGGTTAGTAATTTTATATTTCAAATTGTTTTGTTTTTGTTTCCTGGTGGTGTGTATGTTTATCAGATGTGTACTTTATGTTATTTTGTAGTATGAAGCTTTGGAAAATATTTTCGTTATAGACGGAAATTTTGGAGATTTTTTTAATTCTAGAACCCATCATTGCAACATGCATATGTGAAAGATTACTTTTTTGTGTTAAGCCTTTTTCTTTTCATGTGACATGAGTTATTATTTCTTTATCTTTTATTCTAAATCTTGCCATTATTTCTTCTCCGTAGACATTAGACGTTCTTCTCCATGTTCTTGTTATATTTCCAAGAGTAGAACCTCTGCAAAACAAGGTAATATTATATTTAATGACTGGATATGTGTGTGCGTGTGTAAAAGATTAAGTAATTGTCATCTAATATCCATGCATTATATGTAGGTCACATCATTTATACATCGCATGGTGGATACACTAGGAGCATCTGTCCTTCCTTACCTTCCAAAGGCACTTGAGCAGTTGCTTGCAGAAACTGAGGTGCATATTATCTCTAATTTCTGATAATTTAATCCTTTTGCAATTTCTAGATCTAAATACATTTCTTTACATTGCTGTGTATGTACTGGACATTGTTTTTGGAAATGCATATGTTATGGTTATTGTAAGTACAATTGGAATGTGACGGTATTGTAAATAATATTCCTCTCGTGCTTAACACCTTAATTTATTCTTGACCATATTTGATTTGTTAACCCATTAGACACATTTATTCTTGAATGGTGTTTGAGAATATTCCTTTCGTTTGAAAACAGAAAACAGGGGGGTGTCTGTCTGATAGGAACTCCTACTATAGATCTGAATTAATGTATTGAAAAGAAAGGAAATGCATAAAGTAAGAGCACAAGGCTCCCAAGTCAGAGAGAACTCTCTAGCCTCTTATTTCGATTAACATGCTCTGCATAGCCACCAACATTCCATTTCTGCCTAAATAACCGTATTGTCAAATAGCAGAAATAGCAGCGTTGTAGCATAGTGGATTTTGATTATAATCAATATGAAAACTGTGATGCTATGCTATGCATGTTCCGCTATAAGGGTGATAGGGCTTCTATATGATTTAGGTTATTCTTTTATTAATAAAACCGAAGAGTCACGTCATTTGTGTTGCACATGGCTCATTTTTAGAATAGTAAAATTGAAGAGTTGCACTCCACTAAATCAAACTGTAACCATTACTGCACGTAAGCGGTGTGTGCTTTGCCTACATTCACCATTCACGTCCTCATACTTCTCGAGCAAGTGTGTGGCGACTCTCCTTGAGTAAAAAGGTCTAATTTTACTTCCTTTGTTTTCTTCTTTCATCTCCTTTTTTATTCTCCCTTCTCGTCCACTTTTTATTATTCGGTTTTCTCTCTTGTTATCTGTTTTTTCCCCCTTTCCTCTGTCTTTCTTCCCCTATTTTGTTTTCCCTTAGTTTCTTTTGAATTTTTTTCTCTCTGCCTCCTTGTTTTGTTCTATCAATATTTCTACTTCTTTTTGGTTACATTTCTATTCAAAGTTGTCAGTGCTGGGCAGTGAAGCAGAGCCGCTGACCCCAAAACTAATTTATAAAATAATTTATACTATATACATCTAAATAATTTATATTAATATCTAAGTATTTTTTTTTAAGTTTCTGATTTATTTGAACTTTTTCCCCACTTTGTTTTAGTGAGTCAATAAATAAGAGAAACGACTAACGTTTTTAAACAGAGGATCAAAAGAAGCTCTAGATATCATGTTGAATGAGAGGAAAATAGAAAGGCACATGGTGAAACCGCATGTTTCAATTACACAACATAGTGGGTCTGTTTGGTTCAGGAGCTGTCGAGGGGAAGGAATATTTTAAATATGTTATTTGTTGCTTAAATTTTCTGAGTAAATAGCCATTTTGCTCCCTGAAATTGTAAGAATCATCATTTTACCTCCTGAAATTTTTGAATAGGCAATTAAACCCCGTATTTGATTGATGTTCGGCATTCTAGTCCTTCTGTCAGCTTGCTCTGTTAGTGAGTCTGATGTGGATAAAGATGGCATACATGGCAACTGCAGCTGTAAGCCACATATACGCCATGTCACGAGGGTTAAATTGCCTAAAATGAACTACTATTTTAAGGGACCTTTATGACATTAAGTGACTATTTTCAGGAACCATTTTGGAAAAGTTAATATTTACCAAATTTCATTTTCTCTCCCCCTCTCTCTCTCTCTCTATTTATCTCCCTCTCTCTCTCTCTCTCTCTCTCTCTCTCTCTCTTTATTGCTATCTTTCTATATCTCTATCTCTTTTTTTATGTTTCTCTCTCTCTCTCTCTCTCTCTCTCTCTCTCTCTTATTTAACGTCTCTCATCTCTCTTTATCTATCTATCTATCAATCTACTTCTCTCACAACTTTTATGTCTCTATCTCTCTATTACTTTATATATATATATATATATATATATATATATATATATATATATATATATATATATATATATATATATATATATATATATATATATATATATATATATATATATATATATATATATCCTCCTTTCTATTTTATAAGTATTTTATTAGGTTAGGTGGATCTTCAAATTGCTATTAACAAATGATTTGATTTGCGGAGTTTCTGTGTCTATTGAGTCTTCATATTTAATTATTTATCAAAGTGAATCATTTCAAAATTATGAGACTCTCGTTAGATTATAAAAAATAAAAGAATAATTTAGTTTTAAAATCCCTCCCCTTGTTAACCAAACATATATGCAATTATAATCCCTTTCTTGCCCTCACTTTTGTTGAACCAAACAGACCCAGACTCTTCATATAAGCTTAATAGCACTAAATAAGATAATTACAATTTACAAATATTATATCTTAATTTACAATATATGATATGATATGATAGGATTGAAACTGATCCTAAGAGATAATAAACCAATATTCCAAGTTAATATTAAAATATAAAATATTATTTTGTGCACGTAAAAGCCCTAACCTTCACACTATTTTGCTCAAACATCAAAACTTCCATTTTCTGCAAGCAGAACAAGAATGCGACTCAGCCTCTGTCAACTCCGCCACCGCATCTATCTTTTTTTAGCAGCACTATTTCTGCGTGACCCATTATGTATTGCTGCCTTGTTTTTTATTTTTTGCCCTTGTTTTGTGAGAATACGACAGAGGAGGCCACATTTAGAGTGTCTTTTTTTAATTTTCCCCTTGTTTTAAACTAGTAGAGCTGAGTAGGCCTCATTTTATGTGTCATTCCCCTGTCTAGCCATGGCAACTTCAATTTATGTGTCATTCTCCTGTCCAACCATGACAACTTCAACTTAGAGACTTTTCTTTGTTTCCTCGACTTTTCTTGGCATTTTCATGTATGTTTTGCATAAGACTTGTGACTTTCATCGCTAATTATGGAGATTTCGTGAATTTTGAGTTATTTGTTTAATTTTACATTAACAATGTGTTTATAGTATTAATCATGTAATTTGTACAAAATAAGGTCAAATTATGGCCATTCCGCCACACACTATCCCTGTTGCGGGGATGAGTGTTCTGTGGCGCTATCTGGTATCGAAAACTACGGTTTGACGGTGATCCCGATTTGAAATGGCATACATGTTTTGCACCAGAGTTTGATTGTTTACTCTAGGATTTTATGAAATTGTTTTTGCTTTCTTCCTGTTTCCTACATAAAAGAGAAAATTGTGTATTCTCATGGTTAATTTTGTTGCAGCCAAAGCAAATGTCTGGTTTTCTTTTGTTGCTGAATCAACTTATCTGCAAGTTCAATATTTTGGTTCGTGACATTTTGGAGGAATTATTTCCATCTGTTGCTGATCGGATATTCAGTGTTATCCCAAGAGAGGGATTACCTTCAGGTCTTGATGCAGTCACTGAGGTATGAAAATTTTAATGCCGTTTCCTAATAAATAGCTGTGGTATGTTTTACCTTCCCTTTGAATTTTATTGAACTAAATTAACATGACATTTTGATTGCTCATTGTGACTTGATCACTGTTTGGTGAGACAGCTTGTGATTGTGACGTGTAATAATATTCTTGCTCCTTGCTACTGTTGTGAAATATCCAGTTTTCCATTTGCTTTTTTAATTATCTATAAATTAAAGCCATGAAATGGAAAATTCAATGGATCTTAGATAGGGATTAATTTTCTACAAATTAAAGCCATGAAATGGAAAATTCAAGGGATCTTATAGATTAGGGAAACAGTGATTCTCTATTTGCTTTCAACACATGCTGTTTTTTGCTCTGGTACTTAGGGCTCGTTTGGCCCATCTTTTTTTAGAGCTTATGCAAACAGATTATGCAATATAAATTAGGTTTTATGCTATTTTATAAGTTCACACCAGTGAAAATTGTAATTTTATAAGCTATTTTATCATACACTACCTTGACAAACTTATAATAATATATAAAAATTGCATAAGCTATTTGCATAAGCTCTAGAAAAAGCTGGGCCAAACGAACCCTTAGTGGATAACATGGTAGCTTTATTGTGGAATTTAAACTGAATATTTTTCTTAATTTGTACCTGTATACTATATTTTTGGTGTGATTGTAGCTGTATTATTTTGAATCGGAAATTCATCATGAAAATGCAGCTCTTACATTTCGTTTCATCTTATGTTTCAAAGCTCCCACATTCACAAATTTATATGCATGATGAGATTTCTCCCCCTTTTTTTCCTAGGAAATTCGTGAATTACAAGAACTTCAGCGAACATTGTATACATTTCTTCATGTGATCGCTACACATGATCTGTCAACTGTATTTATTGCTCCAAAATGTAAAGCATACCTGGACCCAGTCATGCAATTGCTTTTTTACTCTTCGTGTAATCACAAGGATGTTCTTCTAAGAAAGGTATGTGTAATGTTTTCTATTTATTTAATTGGGTTAATACCTCTTTTAGTCCCTACAAAATTGAGCGAATCCGATTTTAGTCCCTATTAAAAAAATTAGTTTCAATCCCTGTAATTTCAGATTCTTCACTTTTAGTTATTTAGGTGGGTATGTTTTAATTATGCAGCACTTTTATAATTTGAGTCGGCAATAACAATTTAAAAATGAAAAAAAATAAATAAAAATTAGAACATATTTGGATGCAATGTTCATTATTGTTTCATCACCATCATCTTCTAAACACAAACCCAAAAATTCCTAAATTCACTATATCTTCTTCAACCTGACTCTCCACCAACATAAAAAACTCCCAAAATCAAAGAGAAGAGAAAAGACAAAATCCATTTATCTCTTTCACGCACAGATCCCTCCATCCCTTTATTGGCATCCTTCACATCCGTTAAACCCACAATAAAAAAAAACCAGTGAAAGACCAAAACCCAGAAATTAACTATCAACCCAGAATTAATTTATCAACCCATAATCAATTACTCAACCCAGAAATTCAGCAAACCCCAAAATCCAGAAATTCATCAATACCCACCAAACCCAGTGATACAGCGGAGTAGACACATATGAGAGTGGCCATTGATGGTGCGTGACGGCAGATCTGCAGCAAATCTGAGACTAAGAGTTAGGGTTTCTAAGTTTGGGAGAGGAGTCATGCGTGTTGGTACTTTGAGTTTGGGAGAGAAGAGGTATGCATGTTGGATCTGTGAGAAAGGGATAGTGACAGGGGTAATGGGTTTCGGAGACAGCATGAGAAGGGAAAGGGGCTTTGGACTAAGGGGACGCCATTTATGGTTGAATGAAAAATTGTGGCTGGTTGCTTTGGAATTAAACATGATGAACTTGGAAAATTTGGGCAGGAAAGGAAATCGAGGAAGCTAATTTTACTTTATGCTTATTTTCTATTTATTTTGTTTATATTTTATTTTTACTTTCTTTTTTCTTTTTAAAATGTAATGTTAATCACAAAAAAGGCCACATGGAATTAATTAAATAAGATAAAAATGAAAATAGCCCAGTTGGCATGCCACACAGACAAATTCTACTGACATGGACTAAATGAAGGACTAAAAGTGAAGAATCTGAAACCGGATTCATTCAGTTTTTGCAGGGACCAAAAGGGGTACTATAACCCTATTTAATTAGAGCCTAGACTTCATCGTTTTTACTAGAGTAGTTAATACTTCGGACAAAATCTACAATCTGACTCTTTTTATTTTCACAATTTAGGCATGTGTGCAGATTTTTATTAGATTAGTTAAAGATTGGTGTGCCCAGCCATATGAAGAAAAGGTATTTTCTACTCATCTCTACTTATTCTGGCGTTTTATAATTTTTAACTAAATGATGATTAATGGTTTAGGTTCCTGGTTTCCGAAGTTTTATGATCGAAACATTTGCTACAAACTGCTGTTTGTACAGCGTGCTGGACAGATCTTTTGATTTCCGTGATGCAAATACTGTAAGATTCATTTATAGTTGTTTTATCTTAGCTATTTTCTCAAGTGTTATGATTCTGCCATCCATAATCTCCATGTGAATGACATATATCCCTCGCACATAGCAGAGTTTAGAGTTGTTTTCTTGTTCTTTGGCCTGTCAAGAAACTATTTGCTTATAATTTGTTTTTAATAAAAATGGCATCATTTGAGGGGAGTTATATGTTGTAGCATAGTCCACATAATTTGCTGGACTAGGTTGACAGCTGCGAATTCGAGTACCATTCGCAAAAAACTGCGAATCAGAGAGACAAAATCCGGTATTTCAAACCAGTTAAAAAACCGGTGAACCCGATACACTGGCTGGAGAAAATGACGCTTATTAACTCAACAGCGAAGTATTACCGTACTTCAATTAAAATGCAGTGTGATACCTATTTGATTTCCAAGTTTGATTTTGCTATTAGCTGCTACCTGCTAGTATAAAATATCATTCAATGTGGGACATTTTTATCCTATTATTGATAGCTGTTGGGCTTAGTTCCTTTTTTATTTTGTCGCTGTTGGGCTTAGTTCCAACTTGCTTAATTGACTTAGCATTGTGTAACTTCAAAATTTGTTAATTATTTTAATTGTATTTTCATGTTAAGACTCTTTATTTTGTCTTTTAATATTTTTAGTTAATTTTTATGGAATATTTATTTTTTAGCATGTACTTTATTGTTTTTTAAGTAGACTAGATAGGCAATTATTGATAGCTACTAATTAAAATATTAGAATGTAGCACTAACTCAAATAGCGTACCAGCTATTTATACCCCACATACCCAATACTTCAAGGGTTGCGTACTGTGTATTCATTACCACGTACCAAAGCAAAAAAAGAAAGAAAAAAAAAATGAATTGTTAATTTTTTAGAGTTAACATTAATATCATAATAATAGTAATGTTTAGTTTTTAAAAAATGCATGAAGGGAGATCATATGCAAGTTAATTGAAGTGTGGATGATGTGTCTAGGTCCAAATAGATAGGTGTCTCTGTTGGATATAGAAACAGGTATACAGCATGTGAGTATGAGTTTGCATGTTAAATGCGGCAATGGAACTGGGACTTAAAATGTTAATTAAATGAGAAAGTTGAAATCCACATTTCAGTGATTTGTTTTGATATTTTATTTTATGCCAATTTTTAGTACTTTTTTCCCCTCCTTTTTATTGTCTTATGTTTCCCTGCAGCTTGTTTTGTTTGGAGAAATTGTGGTTGCACAGAAGGTCATGTATGACAAATTCGGAGATGATTTTCTCGTTCATTTTATATCAAAAGGATTTTCTGTTGCACATTGCCCGCCAGATCTTGCTGAACAATATCGTCAAAATTTGCAGGTAAACTTCTTTCGAACAGAGACATTAAAGTATGCTTTCCCGGTCTTTAAATTTATTGATGCCTTTTGTCCATATCAATAATTGAGAGATACTGAAATGGGATAGAATTAAACTTTGAATCTGAATGTTGAACTGCGTATTTTGATCTTTTGTTGATTACCGAGAGGTACTTGTAATTTGAATATAAATGAATCCTAATAGTAAGCTAGGTCTGTTATACTAAAAACAACTAACAAGAATCTTCCAGAACCTCCTACAAATACACCGTTGAGAAAGAAAATGATTGAATTGCGTGGGAGCTATGCTAATTCATATGAATTGTAAAAAAATACTAAATCTAATGCTACTCCATTTTCTATATTTACATAAACCAATGCTTCTTATGTACTCCCTCCGTCCCAAAATATAAGAAAAAACGAGTCAAAGAAACTTGATATATATGGTTAAAGATTTGGACCAACTACATTCCCCCCCGCCCTCTCTCTCTCTCTCTCTCTCTCTCTCTCTCTCTCTCTCAAGTCGGAACATATAAAATATATGCACCAAACTGGTGAAAAATAGGGTGATTATGCTTTATTCCTCAGTCCTTGTCTGATTTAAAAAATAGAGAGGATACAATTAATTCTCTTCTTGAATTAAGGAGAATATAATTACAAAGGAAAATAAAAGGAAACATTAGAAATATCTAAAATCGCCTAGAAATAATAAAATAGGAAACTAAATATTTGTGTATTTTCCCACATTCCTCCACAAGTTCGTACATAGATATCTATCATGCCCAACTTGCCTATCAAATGCTAAAAGGTGGGTCTTGCCAAGCTTTTGGTCAAGATATCCACAATTTGCTGACTCGAAGTCACAAAAGGTAGACATATGATTCCAACATCTAACTTCTCCTATATGAAATGTCGATCAATCTCATATGCTTGGTTTTGTCATGCTGAGTTGGGTTATGAGCTATGCTAATAGCAGCTTTATTGTCAGAATATAATTTCAACGGAAGCTCGATTTTCATCTTGAGTTCTAAGACTTTGTGGATCCATAATGCTTCACAAATCCTTGTTTCTTGCTCCTCCATGTCACAAGATTACCCCAAACATAGGTACAATATCCAGAGGTTGATCTTCTGTTTGTGACTGAACCTGCCCAATCGACATCGGTGAAGATAGACGCATTTCTTTCAATAGTCTTCTTAAAAAATAACCCCTTTTTGGGATTTGCCTTCAAATATCTCAGTATTCTATAGACTGCCTCGAGATGTTCCTCGAAAGGAGAATGCATAAACTAACTTACTACACTAACTGAGAAGGATATTTCAGGTCCAGTGTGTGACAAATAAACCAGTTTCCCAACCAATCTATGGTATCTTCCAGTATCAGCAGGAAAACTACCTTCTCCCCAAAGTTTTACACTAAAATCCATGGGAGTATGTGCCGGTCAACATTCGCTTATTCCTATTTCTTTCAATAAATCTAGGTTGTGAAACTACAATACCTTCCTTTTATCAAGCAACCTCCATACGAAGAAAATATCTATCCCAAGCCCTTGATTTCAAAATCTACAACTAGTTTCTCTTTTACTCTTGCCATTTCAACTATATCATCTACAGTAAGGATGATATCATCAACATAAACAATCAGGACAACAATTTTCAATCATGGGGAACTTTGCGAACAATGTGTGGCCAGCTTGTCCTTGAATGTATCCTTGTTTCTTCGTAGACTGAATGAACTTTTCAAACCAAGCTCTCGGAGATTGCTTTAAGCCTCAACTTGCATACCTTTGATCCGACTTTTTCTTCAAAGCTAGGAGGACTATCCATGTAACTTCTTGTAGATCACCATTGACGAAGTTGTTTTTAACATCTAACCGATGTAGAGGCCAATCTAGATTTGAAGCAAGAGATTAAAGTATTCCGACAGTGTTCAATTTTGCAACAGGAGCAAATGTCTTTGAGCGGCCTATGCCATCTGGTAGTGTTTCATAACACTCGAAGTTTTGTTCTTTTCAAGAAATTTCATCTCCTCAAGTACAACTTCTCTCCATTTTGAAACTTCTAGAGCATCCTGTACATTCTTTGGAATCTCTACACTAGACAATTTGGAGGTGAAGACAAAAAAGACTACGACAAATTTGTATATGATATAAAATTGGACATAAGGGGTTTAGTGCAAGATCTAACAGGTTTTCTAACGGCTACAAGATCATCTATATCAGGATACAAAATACGAGTCTCAGGAACAAAGATATACATACCTTTCCTTTTCTTAGGAGGTTCATTATTCCCCGATCTAGATTCATGACAGTGTTGAGATGTGGACTCATGGACTTATCACTTTCTTTGTGCTTCTTTCTCACAAAAACCGTTCCTTTCTAAATCTCGTGTCCTACTTCAAACCTGTTCTCTTTAGATGGTTCGTCATTTTGTGACATTTCAACTATTTTGTTACTATTGTCATTTTCAAGATTATTTGCTTTCTTCATGAGAGTGAACTGAAATAATTCATAGATTGTCCACTAGTTTTTTGTATCTTTCTGCATCTAAAAGTATTTCCCTCTGATATGGGTAGTGTATGCGTTAGGATGCATAGGAGTGTCAACTGGTTTAACATTCATCATACTTGTTTCCTCTTAAATATCCACCATACTTCCCCAAAGAAATTAATGTCATACTTGGACTATGACCCGTCTATCCCCAAAAAGTATCGGAGCCTTGTGTTATTTGTAGTATTAATATGTCAAGGTATTTTATTTGTAGTATGAACACAAGATGTATTTGTTGCTGACTGATCATGACTTGTGTTCTTTCTTTGTTATTCTCTCTTAGGCCTTATTATATGTTGCTATTCATTAAAACTAGAAGATGATTTTTACTGTGGAAGTGTCTTGCTAGGCATATCTTAGTGCATGCTATTTTCTAGGGGAATCACTCGTTGAGTCTTTGTTTTAGTAGGTATAATATTCCCCATATTTCTTTATGCAGGGTAGCGATATCAAGGCACTAAAATCTTTCTATCAGACACTCGTAGAAAATTTGAGACTGCAGCAGAATGGAAGCCTTGTGTTTAGATAGCATATATTTTAAAATGGACAAATTTTGAGTCTTCGTCCTATACAGGCTTATTTTCTGGTCGACTTCTAGCACGGGGTAATGATTTCGGTTTTCGAAAGGTAATTAATTGTTTGTGATGATATGAATTTTGAACTTTCTTTAATTTTTTATTTTGAATCCACCCCTTTCTCCCAAATAAAGCAGTCACTGAATGGTGGTGAATACTGCAGTGCTGTGTATATAGCTTTTGCGGATGAGCTACGGATAATCTCTTGGCCCTATTTTTGATGAGTTCCTCTGCAATCTGACCAATAACTAAATTGTCTCAGGTCTTTCTTTATTCTTTTGTCCTACTGTTGTAAATTCTGGGAATTCTCTTGTTACAATGGGGTTACTTCTGTGTCTGTTTGAAGCGTGTCAATATAAGATCAAAATTTTGGTATTGATATTTTAGTCTTCCTTTTTTTCCTATTAATTAATTCCGTTTCAGTTCCTTTAAAAATTCGTTGATATAAATTCAATTTATTCATTTGTATATGTATCAGTATGTGAGAGGATCCCAACTCCTAGTATGGAGCCTGTGCCAATCACCGGTAAATAATTCGCCATTAAGAACATAATTTTGTTTTTTGGATTACAAATAGATCAATTTGTAAAATATGTTTAAAAAAAACATGGTTATTTGCAATGAAAATTCATATTTAGTCTCTCATTATTGTTTATTTGACATTGAGTCACCAGTCACGTGTGTATGGATTCAAAGGAAAAAAGTATCAGAATGATTTTCTATTACTACCTTTTGTCCTTTTTATAAAAAGTTATTTTTTTATATCCGGTCTGTATTATATATCAAATACATCGATTATATAATGAATTTAAAAAATCTTTTTTCTTATAAAAAGGATCGGAGTATCAAGTAAAATCAATGTTTTACAATCCGACTGAAGATTGAACCGGAATGACCTATGGGTCATGGTTCCATTGAATGAGCAAGTTCAACCGTTATTGAACTGATTAAATTGGATAATAAATAAAGGCTTAATGCACTTTTGATCGCTTATTTTGAAAAACTCATTTTGGTCAAATTTTTGCTCATGTGTCAAGCTCATTCGTGGTAGTGTCCATGTTAACAAATCATATTCCATGTCATTGGTTTTTTTTCTTTAAATCAAATATTATGTTTTAAAAGTATTAAAACAATAAAATAATTAAATAAATAATTGATAATAATTAAAAAACAGCAAAATTCCATGAATAAAAATCATCCTAAGTCCCAAATCAGAAAATGCAGCAACCTTTCTCCAACATCTCCCTCTCAATAATCCTTGGATGTTCTCTTATTCCTTTTTCTCTGTTACGATCACGCCGTTCTGGTGCAGATCACGTCTATGTTGGCAGCTGATTCTTCACTTTTGTTGCTCCTTAATGGTGGTGGTGTTTTTGCTTGGCTCAGTGTCGGGTGTTGGAGTGTTTGGCATCTTCTTGGCTTTGTGTTTCTCTTAGCATATTCCTATGCCGGTATTAGTAATTGGCGTGTGGTTTTAGTTTAGTGGCAGGCTTGGTGTTGTATTTCTCTTTCCATCCATCATTCAACATTTGAGTCTGTAAGTGACGCATTCTCTTTCCATACATACTTTTTAGACTTGCTGGTTTTCTTTGTTTGTTGTTTCTTGTCACTCTCAAAGTATGTCTTATACTTTGATGTGTACTTACTTTCTTCGATTTCCATCCATCATTCAGCTTTTGAGTCTGTAAGTGACGTATTCCCTGGAAACCTAAGACGTAGAAGCTTCTATTGATGAAGAAGCACCGAGATTGGTATAAAAAGAAGAATTTTGATCGATAGATTGTGGAAAGAAGACAATCTAGACAGAGTTAAAGGAATCAATGATTCCTGCAAGAAACTCATCCATCACAAAAACAAATGCGATTTTCATCTAAAAAGGTCATTATTAAGAATTACTCTCTCGGTCCTAAGATTTTAGTCTTTTTAGAGTTTTGCACGGAGATTAATAAATGGTAAATATTGATAAGTTAAGTCATTTTTACTCTTACTTTATTAAGAAAGAGAAAATATATTTAATTAATGTTTTAACTTTAGTAAGGGTACAAATGATAAAGTATCACTAATTGTGCATTGATTTCTTAAAAAGGACTAAAGATTTGGGACAAAACTAAAAAGGTAAAAGGACCAAAGATTTGGGACGGAGGGAGTATCTATTGAATTATTTTAATCTTTTTAGAACATAATATTTGATATAAATATAAAAAAAATTATATGAATATATTTTGTCAACATGAACACTGCCACATCATTCATGTGCTTGACACCTATGCAAAAATTTGACCAAAATGAGTCAGAGACTAAAATTCAGAAAAAATTAAAATGAGGGAATCAAAAAGCTGACTTTTAAAATACGAGATCCAAAATTAAAGTTTTTCGAAATAAGGGGACCAAAATTACATTCAAGCCGTAAATAAATATACTTAGTATATATATATATATATATATATATATATATATATATATATATATATATATAGGGTTATGCTATAACACACCCATCCATTTATATGAAGGTGTGTTTTAGCATGCTACACCTATTTGCTTTAGACAAAAATATTGTAATTAACTGTGTGGCTTTAAAGTCATTCTCTCTCGCTCTCATTAATTTGACACAATCTCTTTGAAAAGAGGAAAACCTTCCTTGTTGTTTGGTTAAAAACAATAGCATCAACTATGTGTATGTTTGGTTTGGCTTTTTCAAGCCCCAAACGTGAGTCCAGATACCCAAACGTGATTTGAACCAATATTTTGATGTTTGGGTAGTTGTAAAATCAAATCTCTAAAACGCAGAATCAGCCTCCAAACGTGAGTAACTTCAAAGCTACAATTTGGAGCTTTCACGTTAAACCCAAAATCGAATCAAGCTATTAACTTTTGGTGAGAAGTACACTTACCTAATTACCCTTAACTCTTTTCTCCAATTTCCTACCCATAAACAACTTTCTTATTCTTATTCTTCTTCATTACAACACAAAACATCAAGCCTTCTTTCTATTTTATCAGATTTGATGGAAGAAAGGAAAAAAAAAAAAGGGAGAGGAATAGAGAGAGAGAGAGAGAGATATTACAGAAGAATTAAACAACTTGAGGATAATGAGGGAGATGGAATTTTGCAAGAGAAGTTGAACAGTACTACGAGGAGATGAAACTAGTTGAGGATGGTCTGTTCTTCATCTTTTCAATTGAAATGTTAAAGAGACTTTTCACAAGATTATTTTTTAATTAAAATAGAAGTCTAGAGAGTTCTTATTCTAATTATTTATTTTTTTTATTTTTTACTGAACAGATTGGACCATGTTTAAAGGAGGGAGGAATGGCCTGGTGACATAAATTTAGTTTATCTATCCAATTTATTATAAATAAAATTTAGTTTTAAATATATAATAAAACCTATTTTGGTAATTATACATATAAAAGCAATTTTGATTCAAATTATCCAAACAACATCAAATTTTGATAATCAATTATATTAAACTCACTTCTGACCAAACTCAATTCTATCAAATTCAATTCTGTCAAAATCAATTATATCCAACACAGAACCAAACACATACTATAACTTTAGAGTCACTTTTCAAAAGTAAGTCCATATTTGTCAAAGAAAAAAAACCCTAAGCTACCAACCATTGAATTTTGTCTTCCTCTTTCTCTCGGTTCCTCTTTCCCTTCCTCCTCCTCCTTCAACCACCAACCATTTCATCTCTCTCCCAATAAGGTCTCTACCTATACCAATTCAAACTCTTCGTATATGATCCATCCTCTTCCTTATCAACATGGAACAACCGTGACCAAACATCATGCACTTGGTTTGGCATAACTTGTGACGACAAAATAAACACCACCGTAAGAAAAATTAACCTTTCAAATTTCAACCTCTTCGATCCAATCTCAACCGCAATCCTCTGTCGTTTGACAAATCTCACCACTCTCACCCTTACCAACAACTCCATCAACCAAACACTCCCTCTAGATACTTCTCTTTGCACATCCCTTACTCATTTAGACCTCTCTCAAAATCACAAGAAAGGAACAAGGCCGAAGCACAAGGAAGGAATCTACCTAACCACACACAATATTAATCACATCAAAACCAAACATAAATAGTTAATTATATATTGAGTTTAATGAACACGCGTCGTCAATGTAATTTAATTTTACACGGACAACTAATTAGAATGATTTAATTTTCAATGTCATATCAAGAATGTGGGTTAAGTGGATAAAAGTGTAAAATTATTTTACACCGTAAATGCATATTCCTTTTTCTTTTATATATTTTAAAAAATTAAAAATTTAATTATTTAAAAATCATAATATCTAATTTTTAAATTATTATATTTTTTTTAAAAAATTTCACTAACAGTTGGCGGTTTGTATTCAATACACCCATGAATTATGAGCTTCATGTTGCTCATACAAGGACACATGCAAGATACATGATTATGAAAATTTCTACAACAATATTTGGTAGGCTAGTGGCACACTTTCCTATTCCGCTATTTACTCAAATCAAGAATACAAGTATAATAAAAACTGAATAAGTTTTATTTTGATTAGAAGATCCAAACATATGAAAGAAAAAGATGAAAACTTCGCATAATAAATGACAAAAAATTCTTGTACATATATTTATTTTAATTTTAATTGAAAACGAAGATAAAAACGATAACTCAATATATATTTTCTTTAATTTGAATAAACTATTATTTTTTAATTTTTTTTTTCCCAATTTTCAAGTCATTTTAATCATTTTTTAATTTAAAAAAGAAATGAATGTGCTTTAATTTAAAAACAATGAAAGTTTTTTTATTTAAAAAAAGTAGTAAATAAATCTAAAATAAATTCTTGGGAAGAAACCAATTCAATTATTGAAAAAAATAATTATGATCGGAAAATAATGTTGCATATTTTATTTTTTATTAGAGTATAAAAAATAAAATTGGCACGTGATCAAAATTATAGGGTTTGGAAAAAACCTTTCACCCTCTTTCTTCCTTCCTCCTGCATCGGTCGCGTCTCGCGTCTTCCTCCATTTGTCTGCACACGGTTTCTGTTTCAGGTCTGAGGTCTCTGCTCACATTTTTGAGTAAACAGTCAATTTAGTAAAAAACTATTACCATCTTATCAATTTAGTCCATGAACTATACTCATATCTATCTCCTCTTTCTGTTATTCTTTTGTTAAACGACCCATTTTCTAAAACCCTAAAATATATTTTATCCTCTCCTTCCATATATTCTTTGACAGCCGCCAACTGTTCTGCTCTTCGGCAACGGTCGTTTTGTTTTCAGCTGACCTGTCTCGCCGCTAAAAACCAGGTTTATTTCCAATTTCTTGTTACACGAATCCCTCTTATGTTTCA
The DNA here is from genome assembly GCF_020283565.1 of Trifolium pratense. NCBI lineage: Eukaryota > Viridiplantae > Streptophyta > Magnoliopsida > Fabales > Fabaceae > Trifolium > Trifolium pratense. Next base: position 160,439 of record NC_060064.1, read on the forward strand.
TGTTTTGTTTAGGGTTTCATATTTTTCATTGTTGAGTTACTTCGGGTTTGTGTTTTTTTTTTTTTCATTGTTGAGTTACTTTGATTTGTTTTTTTGATAGTTTAGGGCCATTTGCTTTTCAAATTTGTGCAAAGAGATTTGACAGACAGAGATGGTCTCGGTGGGTTCAAAAGCATTACCATCAAGAAGCTGCTCAACGGGTCGAGGCAGCGCCGCCGCCACCAAGAGTAAGAAACCTAAGAAGGGTAGTACTGGTGATGATGCCGCCGCATTCGACGACACACATACGCACCATAGGAACACCTTCAGCTCTGCACCACATCAACAACAATCGCGTATTAGGAAACAGGTTGACCCTGAAACAACTAAATACTTGTCTGAAATCGCTAATCTTTTTGAAAGCGACAGTGTTGAATTGGAGGAACGATCACTGATATGTGCCAATGCCCTAGAAGAAACAAAGGGAAAAGAATTTGAAATTGCAACTGATTATATTCTCAGTCACACTTTAGAAACCATCCTCCAAGGTTGTGATGTTGACAACCTCTGCTCTTTCCTTCAAAGCAGTGCCAAACAATTCCCCTTCATCGCCATGGATAGATCCGGTTCTCATGTTGCCCAGACAGCCATCAACTCTCTCGCCTATCATCTTCAACACGACGACGTTCGCCCTCTCGTCGAGGAGGCTTTAACAGTCATATGTAAGGTCATTGCGGCCAATTCTGTTGACGTCATGTGTAACTGCTATGGCTCCCATGTGCTTCGGACTCTTATTTGCCTTTGTAAAGGAGTACCCTTAGATAAGTCTGGATTCTATTTGTCCAAATGCACTACGGCACTAGCTGAACGCTTGAATTTCAAACACTTCTCTTCGAACAAAGATGATTTTCAGCATGGCTTCCCAAATTTATTGAATTTACTTGTGTCAGACATCTTCAACCATGCTACAAAATACATCAAGTTCCTACAACTTGACCAATTTAGCAGTTTGGTTTTTCAGGTATGTTTTCTTTATATTTATATATGCTCAACTTTTCTTCATTTATCGATACTTATATACCATCAGATAATTGTGGAGCATGTGCGGCGTTGGATCTGATTGCTTTGGATATTTATCTTTCTTAACCTCTTGGTTGGGTTAATACATTTTCCGTGGTTACATATTGTACTTAACTTTTTACTCTTAGTTTTTCTCTTTAATTCCTTTCAATTTCACAAGATTTTCTTCAATTAATCGCAGACAACTCTACGGGTACTGGCAGGCAATGATGAAATGTTGTTAGATGTCATTCCTATCCTTCTTGGCTGCAAGAATAAGAACAATGCAAAGGGGAATTTTATAGAGGGTACAGTAGTGCCGGATCTCAAGAATTTGTTAAAAGAACCTGGCTTTAGCCGTCTAATGGAGGTGAGCAACCTATAGGAGGGAGTACAAGAGCTTGCTGTCTATACAAAGACAAGTTTAATAGAATCTATGTATAATTGACTTATTCTTAATTTTAGAGTTTTTTATTTCAAAAAAAATAATGTCATGCTCATTTCTTTCTTGTTTTTTGAAAACTCGGTATCCAGCCCAAGGACCGACTAATCCGATCTCATGTTCATTTCTAACTGTCTATTGCGTGTACTTTTCCTATAGTTTTTCAATGTATAAGCTAACTACTATTATATATCTTCAAACTAACCCTTCCACAAATCTAATCTAAAAGAAAGTTTGGTATTACAAGTAACTATGTCAAATTATGTATAATTGTTGATACTTGTTAGTCCCAAAACAATGTTTCTTGGTCGACAATGGGTCTGACTATTAGATATATCATGCTTGCAAATTGTACTGTGATACTTCCATAAAATCTTTATGTGATGCATATTTTCACGGGTCATTATATACCTGTGTTTCTCTATGGTGGCATCAATGAAATTCTATTTCTAAATAGATTTTGAGGTAATCAATTTTTCTAAATGTTTTACAGGTTGTTTTGGAAGTCTCTCCCTTGGCCTTGTTCAATGAATTGTTCACAAAAGTATTCAGGAATTCCTTGTTTGAGTTATCATCTCATCAACATGGGAACTTTGTTGTTCAAGCATTGATTTCCCATGCAAGCGATCAAGATCTGGTATTACACCTAGTTTCTTTTTTGTCTGAAGATGTTAGCAATTGCTTTACTTGTGATCTTTAATATTTAATGCTGGCCACCGATTACTTTCGTCTAGTGTAGGATCGGTTGGATTATGTGTGCATGTATTGCATTTTTCTATGACATATTCTTTAAAGGACATCTGTTTGCATTATGACTTCTCTTCGCAAAATGTTATCCCCATTTCTATTTTAACCTTTTCAATGTGTTGGTAGATGGAGCTGATCTGGGATGAACTTGGGCCAAATATGGAGAGTCTTTTCCAAATGGGAAGGTCAGGAGTGGTTGCTTCACTTATTGCTGCATGTGAAAGGCTTCATGTTAACGAACACAAGGTTTGCAATTTAGTTACTGTATCTATGATTAGTGGATTCCTATCTAATTGGTATTACTTTTACTACGTACTGAAGTTATTTTACTTTCTTAATTTTGTTCCACATCTTTATGAAAAGTTTAATTGCCTTTTTGTTCCTTTGTGGCAGTGTTGTCAAGTCCTTGCTAAAACAGTGAGTTTAGCAGACGAGTCTTCTAAATGGATTGTTCCCCGACTACTATTTCTTGATAGCTATTTCACCTTTGAAGATAAATCCAATTGGATCTGGCAAAGTGGTGCTAAAATGAATGTCATGGGTTCTCTGATCTTGCAGACAATATTTCGGTTTAATAGTGTAAGCAAATTTCTTGAACTTGGATATTTCTTTCTAGTTTTTATTGAACACGGGTCGGAGGTTGGTATGCCCACATGTGAATCATCTCAACTTGGAAATGTTATTAGAACTAGTTTCGGGTCGGAAGTTGTAGCACAAGAACCATCGGATTCCCAACTTGGAAATGTTATTAGAACTAGTTTTTCTTGGGGCGAGGGCATGCTTATGTAGAATATGTTTTCAATGGTTGGTTATTAGAATTGGGAGTTGGGCCTAACTCAACCCTACAAAACCGGCTTGGAAGGTGAGGATTGTCTTCACTTATAAACATATCGTCAGGCCATCTCTCAACCGATGTGAGACTCTTAACATTGGTTAAGCCTTTTCCTAGAGATCTTCCATGAGGCCCTGTATGGGATGCTTCAAAGAAGAAGCAAGCCAAGCTGGTCTTGCAGCATTTCTAAGACTAGGCATTAGACTTCCATCCCTAATTACAACCTAGAAATTTGGATTAATAAGTCCTGCCGACCGAGCTGTGGGAAAATAACTATGTATTTACATTGAATATGGTCCAGGGTAACTAAATATAGGAGAAGGATGTTCGCATTTTCAATTTTGTTCGAATCATTTGTCTTTGCTTCACTTGGTGCGTTCTTTTATAGGTTAGATTGTAGCTTTGAAGTTAACCTTGTGGTTGTCAAACTCTTGAGTTTACTCGCTTACAAAATCATTTATCTAAAACTGCATAGGGTACAAAACATTAACTTCACGGTTTTAGCAGTCTATTCCAAACATGCATCTAACATTAACTTCACACGTTTATTGAGATTTCTTTACGTGGACTCTTGAGTTTTGACAACCTTGTTTAAATTTATTCCTATGGCACATATCTGGGATTTTTTTTTGGGGTAACTTGTGGGATATACCTAGATGACAGGCTTTGCTTATTGTGGGAGTCAATGTAAACACTATGCCATATATTGCCAATCCTGGTTATATTACTCAAACAAATAGTGCTTTTAAATCTATCTTTGTATGCTATTTACAATGCCTACAACATTACCAGGTTTCCTATTTGTCATTTGATTTAATTTATGTATTACAAAATTCCTGTGCTGTATTACATTGTCTTTCATTTTATTTTTACAGGAACACATAAAACCTTATGTAACCAGTATAACATCCATGGACACAACTCATGTTCTTCAAACGGTGAGAGATGCTAGAGGATCACATGTTATTGAGGCTTTTCTGTGTTCAGGTGCTCCTGGGAAACATAAGCGCAGATTGGTTACAAAGTATGACTATGTCTTTCAACTCTATTTCTTGTATTTATATTCTGTGAAATTCTTTTATTACTTTATAGGATTCATATTTAAGTTTAGTATCACAGATACATAAACATTAGACGGGAACAATTATTTGGTTGAAATCTAATACATTTTATTTGAAGCTACAGGTTAACCTTTGTGATTTAGAATTCTTTGGATATTATTACTTTTGACTAGCTCTAAATGGTTAGCTATTGAAATTGTTTCCAAAATTTAGAGGGTGTTGAGTTCCAAACATTTTAACTGTGGACACCAAATTCGAAAACCTAAGTTTTGGAGGTGTATTTATTTATTTTTCATCGTTTTTAGCTAACTTTTTCTAAACTTCAGCAAGGTGAAAATATCAAGAAATTTGTTGCCATGTAATTGATTTCAAGAGTATTGAGAATATCTATTTTTTCCCTTTGTCTTTCGTTACCTGTTTTGTAGACTACAGAGGCATTTTGGAGAGGTTGCACTACACTCATCAGGTGCTTTTACCATTGAAAAGTGCTTCACCGCTTGTAATCTATCGCTAAGAGAGACTATAGTGTCTGAACTACTGGCTGTGCAAAGTGAGCTGTCCAAGACAAAGCAGGGCTCTTACCTATTGAGGAAATTAGACATCGATGGGTACGCTGTTGGCTATTTGCTGTATTGTGGAATTTCCATCTCTATTACTTTTCGTTGAATATAAATAGAAGCAAGAGCATGTAACAGGGCTGATGCTTTTTCTGTTCATACCTTAAAGCTTATGAATTAGAGTCTGACATATGTAGGACCGTTGTAGTAATACTTATGGCTTTAATTTATTGCAACAGATATGCTGCAAGTCCTGATCATTGGAGGTCAAAGCAAGCATCCAAAGAATCTACTTATAAAGAATTTTATGCTACTTTTGGCTCCAACGATACAAGGTCAATGAAAAATGATGGGTTTCTTGCTGACACTTCAAATAATAAATCTAATCCAAATAATGTGAAGGAAATGAGAAAAGAAATTGACCAATCCCTTGGTTCTTCATCATTTCTGAGCATGGATGGCTTTAACAGAAACCCAAAAAAAGCAAAGCAGAAAAACAAGAAAAATGCTGAGATTGGTGTAAATGAAGATGACTCTAGTAGGAAAAAGAAAAGGTCTAAGAAGGAAAAGGTTGAAAGTGGACATGATATTGCTGCTGCTGCTGAGGTAGCCAGGAAAAATGCAAAGAAACGTCAAAGAAATCGTGATATATCTGAGGCTTCTGGAAAGAAATTAAAGACATCAGACGAGTAGAGTGCAAGACAGTTTTGTTTATTGAATTTTAAGAAAAATGATGGCATTAATCACAGTTATTTTATTTCCTCTTTGCTAGTAATATTGTATCATTTACCATCTGTAGTGAGCAGTTAGTTACTGCAAAATATAGAAAATTTTCCTCCAATGAATTCCCCTCCCATGTATTCACTTTACTGCAAATTTGGAGATCATTTTAACTTTTTCAGATTCTAGAATACAAGTATTACAGATTTGACAAGTATATAACAACTGAACACAAGCTCGGTTAGCAAAACTGTAAAAATACAATGTTAATTGCAGTGCAGTCATTGGCACTTGAATTTTGAAATATCAGCGTACAATGACAGTAGTCCCGATTGTTTGGATGATGAAATAAAAACGAAATAAGAATAGAAAGTTTGGATATTGCCGTTTTCTTTTCAGCTGTATCTTGGAGGCAGGATTGAACCTGCGACACATCACAGCACATCATGGAATTGCTCGTAACTGTTGATAGAAAAACAGTTACTACTTGTTTTGTGAGCGGTTTGATTTGGTTGGGGGTATCATTCTGAAACTTGAACCTACCTGCTTAGAAAAATTCTTTCCATTTGCAGGCAAAACCTCGAGAGGGGATGATGTTTTGCTTGTTGGCAAAGAGTGCACTTGTATGCCCCTAGTGGATAAAAACATTGACACTAGAGAGAATATAAGAGCAAGAGTAGCCAATGTCGTGGATCAACTTTTCATTGTATACTGTAATAAAATGTAAACAGTGGATGGAAGATCTTTGCTTCTTACTCCTGTGATGCCCGGTGTATTGTGAAAGATACGGAGTTGTGATGATGATTGATGAACAGTCACTCAAATTGTATTACTATTATCTAGGCATCCACTCTTCTTTAGAATATTATCAGTAGTGTCGAAACCAAAATGCTAGGATCTGATCCCATTGGATTAATGTGGGATCATGTGCTCAACTTTTGACTGCTGCATCTCTTCTTGTCTTTGGATTAATGAAAATGGAGACTGAAACTTCAGTGAGGTCATGTGACCAGCCACGTGATGCTTACCTATAAGCTCTAATTTTATTGGAGATGAATTCACTTGAAAGCAAAGTTCTCTGCTTTTTCCTTATTTATTTATATGATACCAAAAGGAAAGAAAGAACAAAACAAGAATGTCCTTCTCCTTCCCTTCCTATATTTTTTACTATTATGTTTCTCATTAAATCATTTGAGTGACCGTTTCAGAGAGCTTTCGCTTGGCCAAGAAGGTGGTAGTCGCAGACAATATCATTTTATTTTGTATTTTTGACAATTGTCATAAGAGGAACATAGTTTGCTTCAAACATTTCAAATTGAATTTCAATTTTCTAACTATGGGAAGTAATTGTTTCTACAACTTTGATTGATTGCTGCTGCCTCAAATTTGGGCGGGTATATATATATATATATACCGTATATTATGTACTTACAAAGTAATAATAATAATAATAAGAATGAATGAATAAAAAGCATTTAGAAATTGGTGTTCCACTCTATTTATCTATCTATCTTGCTAGCTCTGTCCTGGTGCTTCTTTTGGTTTTGTTTGTTGTTGGACATGTGTAGTAGTAGAAGAAGAAGAAGTGGGACTCCATGGATTTAGGCTGCTTAAGGCTCTGCTGCTTAAAAGCCTCTTCAATGACCTCAATCTCCCTCCTCCCGTCCCCAAGGGCGATGACGATGAAGCAGTGGCCTCACAGTCACAATCATTGGGTATATCAATCCTTAACATTCCATTTCCAACATGATCATGTGTGGTGTTGTTGTTATGAATATTGGAAGAGGAAGAAGAAATGTTCTGTTCCAAAGTAGTAGAAGAGATTACTTGGTTGTGGTTTCCCCAAATCAAGACATTTGTTGGAAAAGCAGGAGCGGATGATGATGATGATGATGATTCTTGTTCTTGTTCTACTTGTACTACTAAGGTAGTAGTAGTAGGAGGAGTTGCAAGTGTGGTTCTGCAAAGAGGGCAAGTTGAATGTGATTGGAACCACATATCAATGCAGTGTATGTGAAACCTGTGATTGCATTGAGGCAAAACCCTCAACTTTTCACCTTCAACTACTTCCGACAGGCAAACCGAACATTCCAAATCCAAACCATCTTCTTCTTTGGAATTGAATACCGATACGGGTAGGGACTTTAGTACAGAAGCATCGAGACCATCACTCCTTCTTTGGCCCCCCCGCCGCCGGGATTGGGAATTGTTTTCTCCCTGCCGCCTCTGGCTCCACCAGAATCCCTTGGCAAAAAGATGAATGAAAAGAAAAGAAACAACAACCATGAAGAGAACTATTATGATGACCACCATGATCTTGCCGGTTATATCAACGGCTGGGGAATCACCTAGATTATTATTATTATCATCACTTGTATCACTCATTGTTTGTTTTGTTGGTTGCTTTGCAGGAAAAGGTAGTATGTTTTGAAGTTGAATGAATGAATTATGAGAATGAATGGGGAGGGGGGGAGGGGGTTAAAAAGAGAGATAGGAAGCCAGCAGGGGAGAGGAGAGTTCAAAGTTCAAACCTCCACAATGGACTTTTGACTTGGCAATCAACCAATTGAGTATTAAGCAAGAAAGAAAGAAACAAAATTGTTTCCCTTCTCTTTCTTCTCTCATGTTTCCTGGACCTTTCTTAATTAGTAGTATTTTATTTTTTCCCCCCTAAAGTCAAACGCAGCCTATGTCTCTCCTCTTAGTAGTCAACAATGAATAAATGAATGAATGAATGTAACTTCTTCTTCCTCCCTTTGACTGACCCATCCCATCTCACTTTACCATAAAACGCACCAATTCAGATCATTCAACTTCCAAATTTAATTATAATCCCCCTACTTTTATTTTTTGAGAATCACAAAGTCCAAATATGTGACCTTTATTAGTGTACAAATTTACAACTTTCAAACACAAGTTGCTCACAAATTGCTTGTTACATGTCTTCCACTAACTTACTTATTTTACAATTATTACAATATTAACATTTTGATACAGGGATGCTACACTATTCATGTTTTTTTTTTGGTAAGACACTATTCATGTTTAGCAATAAGTAAATAGTTTATTTAATAAATAAACATTTTATTGTAAAAAAAAGTAAATATTTGTCATCAAAACAATAAAATTAACCATTTCTATTTCTCTTTGGAGTATTTAGAAATTAGAAGAGGAGTAATGAGAAGTTTTGAGACGATGTGAAATTACAACCATCTATATCCTTTACCCCAATAAGTTGAAGCAAGCAATTTCATGGTTAAGGAGCATGGATATATTTCTAAGGTTTTCATAGAACTAGATTGTAAATTAGTAGTTGATGTAATCATCGGAGATCCAACTCTCCGGTCATTGGAGATATTATTTATCCTTGCAAAACATCTCTATCAAACTTTACGATAAAACGAGACTAATTCAATGTAAAAACGAGTTAAGTTTGTTTATTGAATAAAATGAGTTAAGTTTATCAATATAAAAAAAACTAATTCAATTCATCATTATTATTATTATTATTATTATTATTATACAATAACAAGAAAATATTTAATTAAATTTTTATTTGTAGACTCCCCATCATTGTTTCTATACCTAAAATTAGTAGAGCAGTGTATTAGTAAAAAAGGAGGTGGTAATAAGGGAAGGATGGTTAGAGGCCCGTGGGCTGAATGAGTGATGGGCTGGCTGGCTGGCTGAATAAGGGGCATTGCATTCCATTCATTTCATTTTCATTTCACAAAGAAAGAAAGAAAGAAAGAAAGAAACGTTATCTTCTTCTTCTTTCTGTTGTTGTTTCGCCTCCTTCCTTCCTTCCCATCACAAAGAAACATGCATGCTCTCTGATTCGTTTTTCTAATTTCCTCTCGCTGAATGAGCAGCCCCCATGCCTTTGATTGGTAAATATCTTTAATTCTCTCTCAATTTCTCAATTCAGTTTTGTTTAATTCTCCTCATAACAAAACAACCAGCTTTATCTCTCTTTCTTTTTAGTAATAATAGTAATAGTATACTACTAGTAGTACTATGTTATATATGCTTCATATTAATTAATTAATTAATTAATTAATTAATTTGCTGATATTAATTATTAGCAGAGATAGCATATGCACATTTACTGAGGGTCTCGTTACCATTACCATATTATTATTATTATCATCATCAACATCATCATCATCATCATCATGTCAAAGACTACTCATCAACTAATAAGATTAATTGGAACAACAACAACAACAACATCTTCAATGTTCGACGACAATTCCTCATTAAGGCTGTTGCTGCTGCTCCTCTAAATCCACAGCTTGATTTATCTGAAGAAGAACCACTTGATGAGAGGGAGAAGTTGAGAAGATCCAGGATTTCTAAAGCTAATAAAGGAAACATCCCATGGAACAAAGGAAGAAAGCACACTCCAGGTCAGTAATCTCTTCTTCTTCTTCTTCTTTTTTTTTATTATTATTATTCAAACTTCAAACTTCAAACCCTTACCTCTATTCTTCATTCATATTTCACCAGAAACTTTGCAGAAGATCAAGGAAAGAACACGCCTCGCAATGCAGAATCCTAAGGTGATGTCATGTAAGCATATTTTTGTCTTCATCAACACCATTTCCATTTTAATTCATTCATATCCATATATTTCTAAAATCAAACCACACTATTTGCTTCACTGTATTCTTATCTTAAATCTTAATAGGCTTATTCAGGTTTTACTTGCATACTTTTATTAATTGATTTATGTTACCATACAAAGAAACAAGACTAGAGGGTCACTTAGAGATTATAGTTAGAGGGGCTATCTTAAAAATTAAAATAAACAAAAAAATAAATAAAAATTTAAAGGAAGGCATCGATTGTGGTGTGGTGTGAAAGGGGTAAGCTTTTGTACAAGGGAAAGCCCTTGGAAATCGGAAGACAGACTTCTCTTCTACTGTCAGTATTCAACAAAATAATTCTTTTCTTTTGATTCTTTCTATCAATTTTGCAATTCTTTTCTTTTCCTTCCTAATAAATTCCTTAATATAATTTGGCAATGCAGGTCAAAATGAAGTTGACTAATCTTGGACATGCACAAACGTAACTATAAACCTTTCCATCTCCACTGTTGTTAATTTTAAATGCTGCTTCTTTATATTATCATTCATTTTACCCCATAGAATGTCCTTTATTGATTGCACAGTACGGAAACAAAATTGAAGATTGGTGCTAGAGTGAGAAAGCTATGGGAAAACAGGCGTGGAATGAAGATGGTGCAGGAGACTTGCTTCTTTGAGTGGCAGAATTTAATTGCAGAAGCATCTAGGCAAGGCCTTGTTGGTCAGGAAGAGCTGCAATGGAATTCCTATGAAACCTTGGATGAACAGCTTAAGCAGGAGTGGTTGGTGACCCTTGAAGAAAGGAAACAAATGGCAAGGCCATCTTTAAGCAAAAGAGCACCCAAGTCCCTTGAACAGAGAAGAAAAATTGCAGAAGCTATTGCTGCAAAATGGGCCGATCCAGTAAGTCTTGAGTGTTTGCTAGATCTTTTGCTAAGTTAGCACACTATTTGAGTCTCATCAATTAGTTGTTTGTGATTGACTTCAAAGAAGTTAACACTTTTTTACAAATAATTTTAATGTCCTGCTTACTTAATTTGATGTTTTGGATACTCAACATTGTCCCTCCCATGATTAACTTCAAAGAAACACATGTAGTTTCACGTAACTGGATTCTTATCCATGTTTTGAAATTATTGATAGTTTGATAGAATCATCAATTTTTTCTCTTGCTTCTCTAGGGCATACTTGGTTTCAAAATTGTTTGCTATTTTTATTTTCTGCTCACACCAATAATAACAAAATCATAAGTATTAATGTTTTCTTATTATTCCTGCTTTCAAGTTTTACTACTTCATATACAAATTCTTGTAATAACTAATGAGAACAGGAAATTGAAGTCGAAAACTTTTTTGCAAATTTAAAACACACTGATGTTTTGTTGAGGTGAATCTCATATAACAGATTTTTGTAAGCTACCAGGACCAACATTTTTTTTTATGTTGAATCAGGATTACCGTGAAAAAGTTTGCTCAGGATTAGCCAAGTATCATCATTCTACTGAAAAGAAACCAAGAACAAGGCCAAGTTACGGCGCACGACCCACCAAGAAGAAGAAACCCCTTACAAAAAGAGATTCTGATACTAGCATTCTTGTTAAGGGTGCCTCCAAAATTCTTAAGCCGATCCTGTTGAGACAAAGAAAATCCCCTGCATATAAGGATCCTTTGGTGAATTCCAAGCTTGAGATGATAAAGAACATCAGAGCACTGAGGGCTTCCATGGATACCAGACAAACTCAAGCCATTCAACAAGCAAGGTAGGCCCATTTTAATGCTTATTTTAATTGATTTCTTTTAGATATTTCTGTACTTATACCAAGAATTGAAATTTTGTATTTCTGATTAACTTCTTTTGAAGCATATAAGATCCTAAGAAAATATTAACAATCTCTTTTGTTTCAATGATCATGTTGGATGCAACGAACGTTGGTTACTTCTGTTTTGCTTTTGAGATTAAATCATAAATATAGGTTTTGCTTCATTTGATTCCAACTGTAATATATTCATAAAATAATGTTATATTCACAGACTACTGATTGCTGAAGCTGAGAAAGCAGCCAAGGCACTAGAGGTTGCTGCAGTGAAGAGTCCAATTGCTCAGTTTTCTCTAACAGAAACCAGAAAGCTTATAGCTGAAGCTATTCAATCACTTGAATCCATTGATACACAAAAGATGGATGACTGTAGTGTCCCTTCAGTTAGTTTGAGCGAGGTCAATAAGGAAAATGAACCAGCATTTGAAGTTCAACACCATTTACAAATGGCACAAGTAAATGGACATACAACATTATCATCAACTGACTACAAGTTCTCAGAAGATTTTGGTGAACTTTCCCTGGAGAGTCCAGTTAATGGTGTTCCAGAACTTCACCTAACCAATGGACATGCTTCCTTACCGTTCAGTTTGAATGGCCAGATAAACCAGTATAGCCCATCAAATCAGCAAAGTGAAACAGAACAAGATGAGATCAGCGAAGATGAAACAGAAACAGATCATTCTCCAACTATGGTGGGAAGTCAGTCCCTTGAAGATGAAACACTATCTAGATCCTCTATAGCAACTAAAAAGTGGGTTCGCGGAAGGCTTGTTGAAGTGAGTGAAGAAAAACAGTAAAATGTGTAAAGCTTAGCCCAGTTTTCAAACATAATACAAAACTGTCTGCTGCATGTTATATAGAACACCATAAATGCCCTTTAACGGCGTGATCAATGCAACACACTCATTGAAATCATTAGTTGACTTGAATCAGCCAACCAAGTCTAGGCAGACAGATGGAGACTAAAAATAGCATTAGCTAAAGAGAGAATGTACTTATGTTAGTTTATAGGATCATCTACTTCAGTTGATCTTGTTACATTGAACTGTGAAGTTATCATATTATTTTGTTACATTTACAGCGCATGTGTTAGTTATGCAGAGTATTCTATGTTGGTATCCCAGGCAGTGGCCGAATAATAGAGAGGCACATGGATGGTTGGGTGTTTAATTTTTTTTCTTTTTACATGCTGATATTTAAGATAATAGTAGTTTTCAACCTTTCCCAGGATTTAGAGTATCATGCATATTAACTACCCGCCGGCCATACACACACACACACACCTGAAGACACTGTTTCATATTCGCGAGAGAGAGAGAGAGAGAGAGAGACCCCCACAAGAGGTTTAGAAGTTTTGAGAAACAGAAAAAATAAACAAGAGGTTTGGTCAGTATATATGATGCGTCTAAATTACATAATCCAAACAAATCCCTTATGGATTGTGTAGTTCAAAGGATAAAACCTCTCTCTCCCTCTCTCTCTCTCTCTCTCTCTGTGAGTTATTCCCTCGATTGTTTTTGTTATAGAAGCAAAAGGATTCTAGAGTTAGTGAGGTGTTTGGGAAGGGAATGCATGGTTTCAACTTGGTGTGGCGGAGAAGGCTTTTTCAATGGGAGGAAGATTTAATACTCCAATTGGAAGGTCTGCTCCGAGTTATCAATTTGACAGGGGAGGGAGATTTTTGGATTGGCGGTTGGATCCTCAAGGTGTGTTTTCGGTTAAATCAGCTTATTTGTCACTTGCGAAAGAATTATTGAGGCTTTGTTGAGCTTCCTAGCATGGAGAAGAAATTGTTTAAATATATATGAGATAGTCCGACACTGTCTAAGGTGATTTCTTTCTCTTGGCAACTTTTGCATAATCGCTATCCAACTAAAAGTAATATATTGTTTTTTTGACAAAAAACTAAGAGTAATATTTTGGGGAGGGGAGTTCTACATTATACGACATATTCTGTCGGTGTTTGGTGTACCAATTGTGTGGAAACTACTATTCATCTTCTTTTGCATTGTGACATGGCTCAAAGTGTGTGGCGAGAGATTTTAAAATGGCTCCAGGTTGATATTTTAATTCCTTCAAATTTGTTTATTTTTGTTCGGAATGGTTTTTTTTATTGGTTTGGCATAATACCTTGTGGTTAATTTGGAAGGCTAGAAATGACAATATTTTCAACAACGAATCAAACAATTATATAGAATTGGTGGAAGTGATAAAGATTTTGTCCTGGTGATGGAGTGTTCATAGGTTGAAGATCGAACCGTGCTTGTTTTATGAATGGAAGTGGGAACCCTGCTTGTGTTTTGGCCATTAAATTTTGGTGTTGATGTTCGGTTTTGGTGTTGTCCGGGGCTGGGTTCTGGTGTTGTTTCATGTCCTGTGGCCGTGTGTTTCTGCTGTTTCTCTCAGGCTTCTCTGCTGTTTGGTTCAGTGCTGCTGTTAGAGTACTTGAGTGGTGGCTTTTGTTGAGTGGGGTGGTATGGTGTTCCTAGAGTAGAGCTGCGGTGTTTGGCTTAGGATAGTTTGCCTATTAGTTTTTAAATTGATTGTCTTTAGTTTTTGTTTTCCTGCTATATAATGCAGGCTGTATTTTTCCCAATCTCCTTTTGAGTACCTCTTATATTCTTTGGAGCTTTCAATGTATATAATTTGCTGTTAAAAAAAAAATAAAAAAAATCCTAAACAGAGTTTCAACATTGCAACCAGTTAACTAATTGTCTCTATATCACAAAATTCCAAAAATAATAGTGACTAAAATATCATTCAATACCCGTTGTCTAACTTGGTTAATTTTGGTGCAATCCCGCAGCAGCAGGAGATGGATTTCACCCCAAATACATTTCCTCCTAAATCCATATTCCCCAGTCCCCACCAACTCCACTCAATCTAACTTAGAAAGGCCTATAGATTGAGGGTTTAAAAAAACCAGAAATTTTTTAGTACAATATTAGCTTTGGGAACATTGTAGTAACACAATAGAAGGATTATGTTCGGATTTAGAATAGATTAGATGTCACGTATAGCTGGCTCATCACTTCCTCGTAGGGATCCTCCATGATCACTTCCAAATGTGAACGTCCGCCTGCTCATGTTAGCTCGCTGCACTAATCGTACCAGCGCTTGAACCACCTCTGACATTGGTGGTCTGAATTCAGGCTCCGGCTGCCCCAAAAAAAAAATCATATCAGGATGCATCAACACAAGCAGATATTTTCTATCCATTATCCATACACCCATATTGAGCATTTAGTAAAGGACGTATTAAACAATACCTGAACGCAAAGAGCAATAACATCAGCAAAACGTGATAGAGATTTAACAGGATATAGCCCTTTCAACTTAGGATCAACCATCTTAGCCAATGCATCAATGTCATGAAGCTGGGGTGTTGCCCATCGAACCAAAGACTGCTCCGGTCTTGCCCTTGAGCTGTTACAAAATGTTTTAACAATCATCACCCCATAATAATATTATATTATTTGTAACTTCAAATTCTGCGGATCCCTATTTTTTTAATTGTTACCTATCAAATGGTTTCCGTCCACTTAGAAGCTCCAACATGACAACCCCAAAGCTGTAGACATCACTTTGAAAGGTATACTGACCAGACAACGCAACTTCAGGTGCATCATATCCAGATCCAACATTATGGTTTAATATCTGAACATAACAAAAATATTAATTCAACAATTCACTAAAGTTAATGTCACTGGGTAAAGAGCATGATCATTCCAACTAAAGTGCAAAACAAATATACATCCAATGGAATTATTCAAAATAAAAATAAAAATACATCCAATGGAATTTCAGGCAGGCAGTTGGTAAATTAGTTAGAATCCTAGGGTACTGCACAGTTTACCTAGTTAATATTTTAAAATTAGCTAATAAAACGACTTTTCCAATCAATTAACCCAACTAGCGCACTTTTACTATGCATTGCCAATAGCTTAACCAACTCAATCTACAGGTTACTGCATTCATAATAAGAAAATTCCCTGCATTCATATAGTTATCAAGACTGCCCAAATATATTATACCCCCAAGCTTGTCTAAAACATATTAGAAGCTCAACTGGAGCGAGTTGCCATCATAAAACATATTAGATGCCAAAACCTTTGTTTACTTTTTTTTTTGAGCCAAACAAACTTAATTCATATCATTAACTAATAAATGTTCAATACATAAGGGAATAATCTCAAATCTATGGAAACTAGCCCAAACATTGGCCGCCCTAGCAAGAGTATTATCAACCAAATTCGCTTGTCTCCTAACAAACTTAACCTCAAAGTTTACAGAAGAAGATGACATAAGAAGAATAATGTCGTTAACAATTAAGTTCAATAAATAAATGTTATAACTTATAACCAATGCCACAATAAAAGTTGGACTGTTAGGTTGAACCAGTCAAGGCACTATATGTAAAGAATCCAAAAAACCAAAAGATTTAAAAGCATCGCAGATGATGGTTGAACCAGTTCAAAATCAATAAAAGAGAAAATTAGTGTGCAAAAATAGTTGTAGTTTCTTTTTTCTATTTCCATTTTTTATTTAATCTATAACATTTTTTGAGACAAAACAATATACATGTATACATGTACTTATTGATGGCCATATAAAACATAATATGGTCCATCAGTCCATCTATATTAATTTAAAATATTTTGATTTTTGTTATTTTATGTTTATTTATTAATTTAAATATCATAGTATTTTGATTTTTGTTATTTTATGCTTATTGATTTTTGAGCCAAACAAACTTAGCTCGGCAGGTAGGGACATCACATTATATATGCAGGAGCCGGGGATCGAACCCCGGACACTCCACTTATCTATCTTTGAGGTGGAATTTCTAGCCACTAGGCTACTTGACAAAAAAAAAAAGAAAAGAAATATCATAGCATAATATTAATATTACTGGTTTGACCGTACTTAAACTACATTTGACTCAATGAAGTGATGAACCATGAATCCATGGCTTCATTGATTCAATCCCTAGTTGGGTTTTTTAAAATTGGGCATGACTAAATATTTTAGGTAGCATCCATGATGTACAAGAGTTCAAAGAGATTAACAACAATAGAAATTAACAAATTGATATGAACAACAAGGCCTGAAAATAAGCAGAAAACCGGCAACAGACAGAGTAAAACCAATATTATTATCAAACACAATCACGTCCAATTATAAAACATTATTCACAACATAAAGTTCCATAAGTTCTAAAATCACCTGCTCTGCATTTGGAATATAGTTTGCCAATCCACAGTCTGAAAGATAAGGATTAAGCTCTGCATCAAGTAATATATTGGCTGACTTAATATTCTTATGCACAACTGATGGAGAACAAACTTCATGCAGGTACCTACAACAAAATTTGTGGATGAAGTCCGGTCCTGAGTTTCAATTCTCAATTATAACATATATCAATGCTTTATGTCCAACCATATGTTGCCACATATCATAAATCAGTGGAAAACTTCAATTGCAAGTAAAACACATTGATAAAAGTCAGTATGTAAGCTAGGTAAGAAGTAAGATGATAAGTGAAATTTATAAAGCTGGAAGAGAGATAGGTATGAGTTAATAAATCAAAGGGAAAACTGGATTTACAAGATTAAAATAATTCATATCTTCTAATCCCATTAGTTCCCAACTAACTTACTCTAAAGCGCGTGCAGTCCCCAAAGCTATCTTGACACGGGAATTCCATATCAATGGTTTACTGTATTCATCTGACACGTGAAGGAAGTCATGCAGTGATCCATTTTTATGAAACTCGTAAACTAAGAGGTGTTGTCCATGCTCTGAGCAATAACCTACAAGCTCTGTTACGTTTGGATGATGTAAATAGGAGATGTTTGACACTATTTCTATAAAATCTTCAGAAGAATCATTGGGAAGGACAGATGAATCTATTTTCTTCACTGCAAGAACCTACAACATTTTAAAAAAAGAAGTTAAAGCCATAACTTTTAAGCACATGCATTGATTCAAGGCTTGTCACAGTAGAAGAAGTCATTGTATCTATTGGGATCATATGCCTGTGGTGTCTATGTTTGCATAGATTTCTATGATCCTTTGTTTTTTCCCTCGGGGATCAAGAGAGTGAAGAGACTGGAAAAATACTAAATCAAAGAACATTATTTGTATAAACTATAAAAAATGTACACATGTGTATTGATACTGCTTAGATTTGATCCCTTTCCAGGGAATCAAACATAGAGTGGAATTGCATGAATAACGGTTAATACCTTTCCATCATCAAATTGAGCACGATACACACGCCCAAAAGACCCCTCATCAACAAGATGATCCACATTGAAGCTGCCAGTAGTAATCTGAAGATCGGCTATAGAATATGATTGGATATCTACAGGAGCTGTTACAATCTTCTTGTCTATAGTGGGCTTGTTTGAGAATTCGTTGTCCTCAAATGACTTATGACGATCAATAGGCGGGGGCTTGATATTTATTGAGTCAGAAGTATCCAACTTCTTCAAGTCAAGCATGGAAGAAGTCTGCACAGACGTAATTTCTGCATTATGACATTAAAATATGTTAATTTGGATAACAAAGTTGAAACACAGAACTTAACTGTTGAATTGAAGGCATTAATATGGTAAAGCAAGATTACTAATGAGAAAAGGACGAAGTTATATATAAGTAGCAAATAAAAAAGACGGCCCAACAATGTTCTAAATAATAAATTCAAAAATATTGCAATAAATTCCTCTAATCTTGTCCAAATAGGTCTCTGCTACGGTGTTGTCATTTGTTAAGCATGAACCCTTCCAGTAAAATAGTGTTATAACTAATAGTATCTTGACTTATAGAACAAATTATCCACACTGATAGGATATGAAAATATAGATATACTATACATGCATCAGGAGACTAGCTCCTGAATGCAAAGGAAGACCTCTGAAAACATGGAAAACTAAAAACAATTACATTACAAGCAAGAAAGAAAGAAACAATAGACTCTCCAAAATGCACTCAAATATTTCCTAACCTCTTGCACCCCACCCTATGAATACCTATACATACCCCAAATTCTGCCGCAGATCCCTATTCATCCCTTACCTCAGCAGCGGTCGTACTCCTAGCCTGCCAACTGCCTAATCTGTTTTTTTCTTGAGGATATTAGTGGCCAAGGTGTATTCAAGTTCAAGCCAAATTTTCCTGCTACGATACGCTCAGGCTAAAGGTGTATCATCCACCTAAATGATAGATGGAATTGTAGACCACATTTATCAGATAGGTTAAGGATTGAAATGTGGGAATTGGACCCAGGACCCACGCTAGGCATCGGGGTGGGTATTGGAGTTTGTTTAGAGTCTCACATTGCTCAAGTTCCCGATCTTTTAGACACATGAATATATGTTTGAGGCACCCTCATCCTTTAAGCTAGCTTTCGGGATGAGATCCAATATCATTTAACAACCGCATCATGAAAAATAATAATAAATATCTGTAAATTGTAGGGAATATGCATACCATGCACTTCATTTGAAGGAAGAGGAGCAGTAGACTGATTGCCCAACTTTTCTAAATCGGAATATGACTTCTTGGATTTTCTCTTCACCAGAAAGAATGCTACTATTGCCCCAACAACAATGATGGAGATCACAATTCCAGCTATTCCACCACCTCCAATTCCAGATTTTTTGCCCTCATTGATTGTGTCGCTGCTGGGATGTTGGCCAGTGGTACTTCTTCCACCACCGGGTTTGTGGTGTTGGTTGCTTTTAAGTACTGGAGGCGTCCCAGGAGGAGGTGGTGGTGCAGGTCCTGAGCTCCACGCATTACCACCCATCCTGTCATTAAATTTGTCATATTTTATGTCTTAGAAATTTATGGCAAAAATTAGCAGTTTTGCTAATAATGGCAATGCTTACTGAAGGTCTATGTTTTTCAACCGCTCCGGTATCCATCCTGTGAAATTATTGTTTTCTACATTCCTGAGAAGAATTTGAGAAAATAAACACAACCAGTTTCTTATGAAAATATAATTAACGATATTATTATATGATACAATAGAGACGCACAGACTATTCAGAGGCAGATTAGCAAGAATATCAACAGTGCCTGTAAACTGGTTGTTTTGCAGATACCTACACAATTGTTAACATGCCAACTTAGAATGAAATCAATAAGATGCAAATTATTAGCACAAAACATTAATAATTTGGATATCTACATGGTGGTTATGCCTGAAAGTGAGCTCATAGTCTGAGGGAGGTCACCTGTCAAAGAGTTGGAAGACAGGTCTCTGCAACAAGAAAAATATTTGAACTCAGTCTCGAATTATTATCAAAACCCAAAAAAATAGCTCCAGTTGCAAACAAAGAGCGTGTAAATTATGAAGCTACCAAAACCATATGGCTTGTGATATAGTGTTGTAGGCTATGTGTATATATATATTGTGAAAAAACGTCTTAACATGCAATGAAAAAACAATATTGTGAAATTATTACATTGTGTGCACAAATGGCAACCAATAAAAAACTTCATTGAATCATATTGAAGCTGAAAAGTGAAAAGGATCAATATATTATAGTTACAGTAACAACAATAACTTGACTAATTTTTCATGCAGCTGAATGGTTGGAGGAAACCTCACAATTTGGAGAGGGTAGTAAGATTTTGAAAGTTGACATTCAGTGCTTGCTGGAGCTGATTGTGATTGAGATTCCTACATTCTCAAAAAAATTATGAGGAAATAAACACATTTGCTTGTGGATGTGATGCGATTGATAGGTACAACTAGGAAAAGTTTGTAAGGAGATAATTACGCACAGGTCTGTAAGAGAGGTCAGGTTAGAAATAGAGTAAGGGACTGTCCCAGTCAAGTTATTATAAGCAAAATTTCTGCATAGAAAGAATGAAGATTGTTAAAAACAATAATATTATTTTACTTAAAATAAACTGAAGAGTGACAACTACATATATATACAAGACATACAAGCGCTGCACATTTGGAGGAAGTTGGTATGGTATAGTTCCGACAAGATTGTTGTTACTCATATCTCTGCAAAAGGTCACGGTGAACAATGGTAAACAAACAATGCACATAAAAATGGATATTTGGCGAATGAGACAATTAATCTTACAGAGTGGTCAGAGATGTTAAGCCTTGTAATCCGTAAGCCAATGTTCCAGTTAGAGCAAGATTGGATAACTGACTGATGATGAGTAAGAAAACAGTATTCATGATGAGAAAGCAGAAGCAAAAGTAATAATAATAAGCAAGCAGATTGAAAGTACATACATCTGTGTAACGCGGTTGGCTGAACAAGTAATGCCTTTCCAAGACTGACCACACGGATCATCATCATCATCGCCGTTAGCAGGCCAACCTAGTTGGGGAGGTGAATTCAAGCTTTGAAATATAGCCTTTACAGAAGTAACTGCATATTTAAAGATTAACCAAATTTTGAGACTACCCAATTTTGAAAAAGGAATTAGGTAAACAGTAATCCTCCTCCTCCTAAAATAGGAAGAGATGAACCAAACAAACAGACAATAAATGTAGTATAGTTAAGTTCAAACATGAAACAGGAAACATGCAAAGTAGTAATAGGAATAATCTAAACAAGTTGAGATATTTATAGTATTTAACAGGGAAAGAGCTAGCTTAGGTTTAAATAGGTAGCAAAATGCAAAGAGCAGAAAGTAAGTAAGAAATTAAGTAAGTAGTACCATCAGTTGGATCTGTAGTGGCAGTGACAGCAATAATGCAGCAGCTGAAGAACAGCATAAGCATCAACAACCTTACTCCTCCTCCTCCTCCTCCAACATCCACCATATCCCAACAGAAAGGCAAAAGTATATTCTTCTTCTTCCTTATGCACAACAGTAGCAGTGCAAGTGCTTTTCCAAATACTAATAAATAAATAAATTAAGCTGACCAGCACGAATTGCCTGCCACAAGAATCCAAAGCCACACAAACAAACAAACAAACAATTAAATATTAACTTATATTCTTCTATAATACGTTTATCACACTCACGCTCATAGATTAGTCACTGCTATCAAACATCTTATAACTGTCGGTATAACTTCATTTGTAGGGATCTCAACTCTCCACTTAAAGTGTTTCATTCTAGTCACTAATTTAATTTATTTCACAAAAATAATTAAATATGTAGCATGATTTTCTTTTATATTAGCTGGAGTGATAGCGGATGGATTTATAGCTAATAACTTTGGTAAGGTATATTAAGCTTATAGCTTATAAGTTCATATGATAAAAAAAAGACGTTTTTGATAAACGTTTATAAAAAAGAGTTAATAAGCTTATATTTTTTCTTTCAATTTATATATATATATATTTATTATTTTATATTAAGTTAGTTAACCGTTAATTTTATCAAACATTACAAATTCAATCCGGTTGCTTATTCATTATAAACAAAAAGTTAGCTTATAATATATTCGCTATAAGCTCATAAGCTACTTGAAATAGCGTTGAAAAACAAATTATAAACTCTTTTTAAATATTTGTTACAAAATAAATCTTTTTTAACCAAATAAACTTATAAACTATGAATTAGTTTATCTATCTTCCCAAGAATATTAGTTATGGATTAAAAAATACAAGTTGTTATTTTTTTATAGAAGTTATAATTATACAACATTTTATATAAAATTATTTCTTTTAATTTTTTAATCAATGTCATTAGGCCATTCGGTAGTATAGAAAAAACAAAAATTAATATGGTTGGAAAAACACTGTCAATGTAAATTATAATTTTTTTCTCTCTTCTATCAAAAATAAAAATTAATTAAAATGGCTACTATGATTTTAAAATAAAAATTACTTCCTCTGTTTCTGAACTTTGGTTATTTTACATTTTTATTTTAATTCTTTTAAGAAATTAAGATATTTTATCATTTGTCTCTTTACATAAACCAAATGCATGCATTAGATGACTTTTATTTAACTTTTTATAAATTAAAGGTAAAAAAATTATTGTAACTTGTTTTTTTTTAACATGATTTTTTTTTTAACTTGTTTAAATTTATTATTTCTTACTACCCATGCCAAAACCTAAATAGAAAATTATGAAAAATAATAGTATTGTTTTTTGAATTTATTGGATAATTAATATATTTGACCTTAATTAATACTAGATAAGTTATCTAATAAATCTAAAAAGTGAAAAAGAAGTAAAAAAAAATTCATTTTTAAACATCTAAAACAAACGGGCGTCAAAATTTTAACTTTGATAAAAAAAAGAAAAAAGAAGGAGTGATGCAGAGAGCATTGACAATTTTGGCAATGGATTTGACTGTATAAGAAATGAAAATGGCAATGCCACAGGTTTTAATGGCTGTTTGTTTGTACTATACTGTTTGTAGTGATAATGAGGGGTCAATATTTTCAAAAAGTGTCGGTCTTTAGATTATGTGATGATTGATGAAGTAAGTAATACACATAATATTGGAGAGATGATGATGTATCATGTATGTGATTGTGAGCGTAGTAAGAAGTCAAACTACATGCTAGTCAAGGCAAAGTTTGTACTACATAATATAGTTAAAAAGCAAGTTAACTTATAGCTGGAAAACTAGTTTATAGCTGATAGCTGAAAAACTATCTGATTGAAATTAAAGTGTTTGGTAAAATTAGTTTTTAAAATTATCGATAAATATAAAAAGACATAAAAGGACATGCATAGTGGGTAATTTTTCTCGTGTGTAAGTTTTTTATTTTATAAAAAATAATTAAATTAAATTAAAGGTTAAAAATGGAAAAAACTACTCCCTCCGGTCCTAAATATAAGAGGAAGTTTATTTTTTAGATTCATTGATAAGCTAATGTATCTAGACCATATTATGAACCAGATACATTAGATTCTCAATGAATCTAAAAATTAAACTTCCTCTTATATTTAGGACCGGAGGGAGTATAAAAAACTATAAGCTCAAACGCTACCTGAAATAGCATCTCAAGAAAGTTATAAGCTAATGAGAAAAGCTTTTTACCAAACATATTTATTTTTTTTCGAACAAGCTTATAAGTTAGTTCAATAAGCTATAAGCTAGCTTATTGGAATTACCAAACACACCCTTACTATTTCCGGTCCAGTGGCGGCTTGCACACGTGTGCGAGGTGTGCGACGGCATCGGGCCTCAAAATTTTGAGGGCCTCAGCTCAAAATTTTGAGGTCCTATAATATTACTTATATATTATTTATACCTATAAAATATCAGATGTATATTAATAGATTAACTTTTAGACCATAAACTAATAATTATATATTGTTAATGTTCATATAATATCATATGAGTATCAATAGATTAGTTATCTATACTCGTCAATATAATTTTAGTCCATTTTAATCTTTGCATAAAATTTAAACTTAGATTAGAAGGTTCCTTTTTGACGTTATATATAAAGATAATTATTTTGTATTTTTTATCCCATTTGATTTAATGCAATTGGTTTAATATTGATAATTTATATGTTTATAAGAATAAAAATGATTTTTTTATATTATACGCAATTTAAATCGACGTTTTTTTCTAAAAAAAAAAAAAAAACTTATATTAAAGGACCACTTTTATATTTTGCACAGAGCCTCCTAAAATCCGAAGACGCCCCTGTTCCGGTCTTAAACGTAAGAATTATTTTAGGATTATTTTAGGTTGATTAATGAATTTGGTCTAAATTTAGGTTTATTGAATGTTTGTATTTGGTATAAATTTAAATCATTCAATGAACCAAAACAATAACCTTTTTATTTTAAAAGAAGGTGTTGATGATGACATATTCACATATTGGACAATTGTTGACCTGAAATAGAGTTCGGGCCTGCAACTGTTAGCAAATGGGGCCATGTAGTGGAAAGTTGTGCTTCCAATGTTGAAACTGGGTTTGTTGTGGCATCTTGAACTAAAAGGAGATGTCTTGGCGGATCCACTTTTGTTGTGTTTTACTGAAGCTGCTGGAGTAGGATTAGGAGATTGATTTGCTTTCTGTGCACTCTTCTAACTTGTGCTTGATGACTGCGACACAAGTGTGTGCTCGAATGCAAGGAGGCCATATGCTCAAAAAAAGAAGTTGAACGCTTAGTAGAATGCTCATCTTGACTATAATGTCCCATCTTTCTTACACCTTTAGTGTTGACCTTTTTTAAGGTGAACGCATGGACGTTGTTTCAGGGTATGCAAACTAACGAAATTGCTCTTTTATTGCATGTTGTAGTCAGCAACATTAAATCTGGATTATTGCAGATAAAGATGTGTGTTAGAAAATTAATATTTTATATTTATATATGAATAACGTCTCACTCTAGCAAAAAAGATAAATCAAGACGATCTTCCTTATTTACATCATCATCATCATCATCAAAATCCAGCCGCTTCCGGTGAATTTCAGACAGACAAATGAGTTATCCTGCTTAATAGTCTTCGTAGCTGAACACACACACGACCACCCAAATACTATCTTATTCAAACAACCACATTTTAATGCATCTGTACCAACTTCTTCCACCCGAGTCACCTCATCCGCAAGACGTTTCGGTGCATTTCTGTTGGGGTTATTTGGGGGTGTGAAATCTTCAAACGTTGTTGCATTTGGATATTTTTACTCATCCGCTACTTATGTAGCGAATTCAGTTTACTAGTAGATAAAAGTATTATTTTTTTAAAAAAATTTGCAGGACGCATGAGAAAATTCAGGTGGTGGCAAAATAAAAATCTCAAAACTTTTTGCCCCTATTAAACAAGTTTATTTTTTGCTTAGAACTCATTTGCATAATGTTTTTTTTGTTGAACTTGTTGAGGGGTTTATGGGGCCATTTCATTCCCAGCATAAGAAAGATACATTGTTCTTGTTTTTTGATTTCTCAAGAAAGTGGCTCTCCAAGTTTCATGTTCGCTAATAGTTCATTTTTGCCGTCAATTATCACCTTCGTTCAACCTTCATCTTCGTTGGCAACCTCTGTTCGACCTCCGTCTTTCTTATTTGTATTGGCAAGTCAATAGGTAACTATTGATTCAATGGTTAGTCAAGGTGACTAGGAAAGTATAAAGCTCTAGGAGCTTTGGTGATCATTGATCTTAGGCCTAGATGAAGGAAGAATTGTAATCTTGGAAATGTAACATCAAAAGATTATAGTGGATAAACTGACAGGAGGTGGGGACGGGACGTAATCCAAAGTTTAGGGGTGAACCAGGATAATTCTTTGCGTTGATTTTCTTTCCCTTAATTTTTACTAACTTGATTTTCGATTTACATTGCACAGATCATTCTTAGATGGATCTTAACACAAGCTGAATTAATTAATTTTAATTACTAACCTTACTTTTGTGAAAAATTTTGCTACTTTAAAAAAAAAATGTAGAAACCAAACCAGCAGGAAAGAATCAAGTTGAATGAAAACATAAATGAATGGCATATGAAAATGAATTAAGAAGCAAAGAATGAGGAGAATCTATATCTGTTGGAAAGAGAAAAGGAAACGCAGATGTGTAGTATACTAGAGAGTGAGTGAGTGTGAAGGAAGTGAGGTGAGGGAACCTTTGTTGCGCGTAAATTGGTTTGTGTTGCTACCCACACCCACCCACCTGAATGAATGAATAATAATAATAATAATAAGTACTCCATCACACACGACACCACGTAACGTAATCTCTCTCTCTCTCTCTCTCTCTCTCTCTCTCTCTCTCTCTCTCTCTCTCTCTCTCTCTCTCTCCTGATTCCTTTTCTTTATTTGCTGCGCGCTTTTAGACAAAATAAAAAACGTAGTAGTAGTAGCAGTATGTGACCAGATGCCATTATTATTATTATTATTATTACAGCACAAAGAAAACTGCAGCAGCATTTGCTTGCAGCACCAGCATGTGACTTGTGTTGTGTTGTTTTGTGATTTACTCAAAACTCAACTCCTCAAATCAAATCAACCATGGATTCGGAAGAGTCCACCAGGTATGTTATTGTGCGTCCAGAAAAGGGTCGTTTTAAGGACTTATTCCGCTATGCACTGCTAGGCGCCGCTACATCTTCATCCGTGGATGTGGAGGAGGATCGCAGATGGGTCATCCTTGTTTCCATTCTTGTTCTCAAATTAATTGCTATATTTTCTATTCCTATGTACTGGACCGGCCGCTTTCTTGATTTTTCCCTCAATCTTATCTCTCTCAACGGTGGTTCTTTATTTCGTCTGCTTCACAACTTTCTACATGGTGAGTGAGTACTGACTGAGTAAGTAGTAATCAATCAATCAATCAATGTTTTTCTATTTTCATGCACTCATGATCTTCTTCAATACTTACTTACTTACTTACTTACTTGCATGCACTCATGATCTTCTTCAATACAGCCAATGTTGTACTACCTGAGAGGGGTTCACAAACTTTTGTAAGTACAATTGGTCAATTAGACGCCAGGGTTGATCTTCAATTTATGACTACCGAGGAAGAAGAGGAACCCTTCTTCAAACCACAATTAGGGAACCGCGCTTTAATGGACCTCTGCATTATGTCTTCTAAGTTAGCATATGAGAACCCTCGATTCATCCAAAATGTCGTAAACCTCCGTTGGATGATGCACTTTGTTGATTTCTACCACTGCTGGAATGGTAATAATAATATTAATATTCAAAATTATTATTGATTCATTTCAACTTTTTTCTTACTTATTTGCTTCATAGATTTCCAGAAACAGATGTCCACTCAACTCTTCATTCTATGTGACAAGCCCAAAGATGCAAATTTGATATTAGTCAGCTTTAGGGGCACTGAACCTTTCGATGCTTATGATTGGAGTACTGATTTCGATTATTCCTGGTATGAAATCCCAAATGTGGGAAAAATTCACATTGGATTCCTAGAAGCCCTTGGTCTCGGCAATAGAGATCAACCCTCCACCTTCTACTCTAATCTCCAAGGGAAATATACAACCAACTCTCAATCATCATTGCTCTCAGGCATTGATTCCGATGAAGATGATCAATCTTTCATGTCTCAGACTCCTCCACAGGAGGAGAAAACTGCATATGACATTGTCAGAACTAAACTCCGAAGCTTATTAGAGGAGCATAAGGATGCAAAATTCATCGTTACCGGCCATAGCTTGGGGGGAGCCCTGGCCATATTGTTTCCAACCGTTCTTGTAGTGCATCAAGAGATGGAGATGATGGAAAAGCTGCTTGGTGTATACACATTTGGCCAACCTAGAATTGGGAATAGGCAGCTTGGGAGATTCATGGAACCTCATTTGGATCGCCCTGTTCCAAAGTACTTCAGGGTGGTTTATTGCAATGATATTGTCCCCAGGTTGCCTTATGATGACAAAACCTTCCTGTACAAACATTTTGGAGAGTGTCTTTACTACAACAGCCACTACATTCAAAAAGTACGTATTTTCATCTTTCTTTTTATTTTTTGAATCCACTTCAATTTGAAATGCCTCATACTATATGTCAGCACAGAGAGAGAGAGAGAGAGAGAGAGAGAGAGAGAGAGGCTCATCATTATTTATTGGATCATATATTGTTTTTTTAAACTTGGATGACAAGATTATATTTATGTAAAATGTGTTCACACACTGTTGTATTTGCACCCACATTCATTTGATACTAAATATTTTATTGGATAATTAAATAATTTTCAGTTCTAAAGAAGTTAGTATTTGCTATGTCACATTATCAGATTCATCAACCCACTCTTCAATTATTATTTACTTTTATTGTTTTTGTGTTTTATCATATCATCCAAGAATGTGAAGGAGGAGCCGAATAAAAATTTCTTCGGAATGAGATTCATATTATCACAACATTTGAATGCTGTTTGGGAGTTAATTCGAGGCTTGACAATGGGTTACATTAAAGGAGATGAGTATAAGGAAGGGTGGTTTCACATATTGGTAAGGATAATAGGACTGGCATTTCCTGGTTTTTCGGCTCATTGTCCCACAGAGTATGTCAACTCTATCAGACTTGGGAAGGAAAGCTCCATTCACATGTCTTCTATCTAAGAATTCTTGAAGCTCTCATGTATTATGGCTGCCTTGTTCTCTGCTCCCAAAGTTTGCTGGGTTTTGTCAGGTGTCTAAAATTCATACATGAATGCTTATGCCTGTAGTTCTTTTCTTTTGCAATGTTTTCCCTGTTATGTGATTTTTATGTCGGTGATAAAGAGTATGTTATAAATACCACTAAGTAAAAACTTGAAATAAATGTATCCATAACAAGATTTTGTTTAAAGCAATCATGGTATAAGTATCACCACATATTTTCATGTTACAAAGAAAGTTGTTATGAGGAAATACTTCCATGGTGAACAATCAACATCTAATTTAATTTCTAAACTATAATTAAAATAGAACCGGTAACAAAGGTATTTTATTCAAGTATCAGGTTTTGAACTTGTGACGTGTTTTTCTATTGAAGTGTCAAATTGTAAATACAGAGTGACAGTTCAACAGTCCTCATAACTATTACATATATATTTCCCCAAGAAAAACTACTGCATGCTCTCATTAACAGAGGTGCTTTATCATTCCATAACACAATGCTCTCAACAAGAAGAGTTTATCATTCTGAATTTCCATCAGTAACCCTCATACCAAAATGAAAATATTGGTGTCCAAAGAATGAGAAAAGGCGCGAGAAGGAATAACGTCTAGTACTACACTATAGTGGAATCTCCATCTTTTGGCATCATATAAAATTGAACACATTGACCAATTACTTCAATCTTAAATTCACTTAAATAGGTCCATGGTGGCATCAGACCGTGTGAGCTGATTG
Source organism: Trifolium pratense (assembly GCF_020283565.1). Classification (NCBI taxonomy): domain Eukaryota; kingdom Viridiplantae; phylum Streptophyta; class Magnoliopsida; order Fabales; family Fabaceae; genus Trifolium; species Trifolium pratense. The sequence continues at coordinate 190,007 of NC_060064.1, forward strand.
GATCGCCTTCAGGTCTAAATTTTTCAGTCTCAAAACAGACTCTACATGTCCTCTGAGTGTGTGCAACTCCCCCAGCCTGCAATGGATTTTAGAATTTAAATTAGAAAAATGCTTGGGGTACCAGTACCTCCAATTTTTAACCAATAACAACTTTGTTTATGGAGAAGGACTTGCCAAGTAATAGTGTTGGCTAAATATTAGAGATCATTGAAGAGACGGTTAAGAAGATGATAACTAATGAGCCAAAATTAAGTCTACGGTGCACAATTAAGGTAGTGTTGTACTATGAACAAGTTTGTTTTTTACCACTGAATCAATAAGTTTCGTCATATCTCACTTGATCAAATGGTGGGACTTATTAATCCAATGGTAAAAACAAACTTGTGTATGATACAACACTATCTCATTTATGAATGATAGAACTAGCCCAAAACTAAATGTACCTGGCTATTTCAGCACGTCGTCTGGCCTGCTCAGCTATTAGAGAAGACCGCCTTCCACTGACCTCCAAGCCCGAGGACATCTGATTTAGTCCTTGCAGACTTCCCTGTGAAAGAACCCACTTTGCTGCCCTATCTTTCGTCCCATAGTCTTTCTTAGATGTAAAAGCAGTCTGTAGAAATACACAAATCAATAAACATTACACAACTTGCAGGGGCTTATCTTATTGGGAAAAAATTATAAGGTCAAAATGGAAGAATTATTTATTGACCTTTCTGTCAAATAGGAGATTCCAAGCTTCTCCGCTCAAGGCATAGCGCACTGTGAACTTAATGATGTCCAAGGGTACATAGAATATTAAACTAAATAACCATATAACACCAGCCCATTCCCATCCAATCCCTTGAATTTCAGCAAAACTGATATTTGCATAGACTGCAATTAAGGTGGCCACCTGATCCATATAAACCAATCCATTATTCAATGACGACAAATATTCTGAATTTCCTAATTGGATTCACTTAATGGACATATTAAAGCACTTTGTAGGAGCTAGCTACATATATTTATAACCGTACCAGTTGAGCTATTACAAAGGCACAAATCAATAAAGTTCCAGGTCTCTCTAGAAATGACCAACCACGGCTACGAGTAACAAAAATTAGAGCCTGGCTAATGATGCTAACTTGGAGATATACAGCCGACGAAACTTTCTCACTCTCACTGGATAGAGAGGTTACATGGAAGTAGGTCTGCAACAACACATTATTTAGCTTAAAGAAGTTGGTCAAATGAAATCAAATTTTCATTTGAGGGTTGAAAATAAATAGAGAAACATATAGTATTGTACCTCAAAGAAAGTGGTCTCAACTACTGCCCAGTAGAACAGGACAGTAACCAAAGCAAGGTAAGTGCCAATCACTACTCCTGTTGCAAATATCTCAGGCAGTTTCCAACTGTCAGGTGTTGGGGACGGCTTTACTCTGTCTTTAGCTATGGTCATGATAGTACCTAATTAAAAACGATTACATATCAGTGTATCAATAATTTGTTGCCTAATCGTTTTTATGTCCATGATTTGTTATATCTTCTAGTCTGTAAACAGTTCTGATATTCCTTTGTTACTTAAATGTAGGGATCAAAACAAAACTGTTTCTGTTAAAAACTACTGCGAAATATTTATTTCCTATAGTAAAGTAGAGATAACTAAATTTTAAAATAAGGAAAGTCACTTGTAATATTATTAGACCTCTTATTACAGAACAATATAAGAAGAGAGTGCAAAAATAACTATAGCAGTTCTTTATGGATTTATGTTTTATTTATTCTTAATTGTATCAGGTATGTGTAATTATATTTAAGAGTAAATAAGGAATACCAAGGGAAAATGGGTTATTAGGATGTAATTGAGTGGTTATTGGAAGGGAGAGACCAAACTCTCTAATTCTTGGTAGAGAACCATTGTAACCAGTCTGATGTATCCACTTTGGCAATTCTTTTATTATGTGTAATTCTATTTCATGTTGTAATCCTGCCCTATTATCAATAAAAGTCAGCTTCCTTTATTAAATTATATTCTATTTCGTGCCAGTTCTAACACTGGTACTAGAGCAGTAAGATCTTCGGGATTAGATGTTTTCAATGTGAGGCGTTGAGTCGCATATGGCGATTCTGGAATCTGGAACATGGGACTGAGGGGCTGTTATCCATGAGGGAAAATGTGGAAAAAAAAGCCTTGAACAAGAGAGGATGGAGCGGTTGGAAACTAGAAGGCCATTTGAAGGAACTGATGGAGACGGTGTGACACAAACTACAATTCGTCCTAATCAGAATGACAATTCTGGTGAAGGAAGACAAGCAAACAATGAAGGTGGTGTTCGAGGTCATAGAGAAAGGAAAGGAGAAAGTGACTATGGGATAGTTATTGAGTTGTTATGGGAGGGAGAGACCAAGCTCTCGAGTTTTTGGATGGTAGATAAAGACTCTCGAATTTCTTGGACAAGAACTTCCTTGTAACAATAGACAATATTTTTTCTTTTTTCCTTGGTTTATGTGTGAATTTATGCATTCTCCAGCGTGTGTGATTCTGTTTCTGTTGTAAAATATTCTACCATCAATAAAAGTTAGTTTCTACAATTAAATTGTATTTCGGTACCAGTTTCTAACAAATACCTAGAATTTTCTATTTTTGGTTATGGCATCCTCATGTTAGTTTCCACATCAACTGATTTGCAGTAGTCAAGACTCGAGTTATAGGGAACTCGCTGACTTAACCACCAGATCAATGCCTTTGGTTGCGATATCTAAGATTTTGTGTCTACCGACTATAGTTAAACTAGTATTTTACATCAAACATCCTGGTTATTTCTGATCAATTGTAGTCAGTCTAACTTACATTCCATTTGTGAAATAAACAATTTCACAACTTGACTTGTGACCTTCAAGTCATATGGCAACAACTACAACAGTTGCACCAAAGTTCCCTTTCCGATGTTAGAATTTTATATCTTAGCAAAATTTACTCCACTGGGCAGGTCAGTCCTCTTGGGTTATAAAGCTTGAGATTTTATATCCATTGGGTTGCTAGATTCATATATCTTTGGCAAAATTTACTCTTTTATGAACATACAATATACAGTGGAGATGTTCTAAAAACCAACGGGAAAATAGGAGAAATTCTGCATAACTTTGAAATGCGTATAATCTTCACTTTTATATTGTCATAAAGTCACAAAACCGTTGAGTATATAGTTTTCATCGACCATTTAGGTATGTATTTACAGAAGAAAAGGAAAATAGAAGACAATTTTCAGGGTTTATGTCTGTACTCCCAGGAATTGAAAAAATTATCTGTGATGTATTACCATCATTTAGGATTGCAATGATCAGGACCATGAAGGGTGGAAAATCATACTCCCAGATTAATGCTAGGAGCACAAAACCAAGCTGCAAGAGGGCATAGTTTGACAAGTTATATGTAAGTACACAGGGACTTATATTCAGTTCAAGTTTAAGATTATGTGAAACAAAGCATGGAAAATAACATTGAAATAGGAAATAGGAACTTATCTCACCACTATCCTTATGGTGATGGAGACTGCATATATCTGCAGTCATGACAACTGTCAAATGTATTTCAAATAAATAATAATAAAATCATGAAAGACTGGTAATTGAGCTATTACTGAGCATTTATAATGACTGGTGGCCTGAACAATATATTTACCTTTATGATGCTATTTTCTGCGAGTCATGCTTTGATGTTCAGGCTATTTAATATAGAGGAGTGCTAGGAACACTCACTCTTTAATTGGGGGAAACTCGTGTGAGTCTCACCACTTTATGTGCGACATATTTCCAACGTGAGAGACCCATATTAATTTCAACAAATTAAAGAGTGAGTGTTCCTAGCAAGATAGATTTCTTATATGATAATATAGAGGAAAAGAAGAGTTTGCATACTCAACTGTATAATTTTTCATCCTTTGAAATATAGCTCGGCTAGTTAACACAGCGCTAATAATAACACTTAACCCAGGCTCGGTCAAGACTATATCAGCAGCATTTCTTGCAGCATCTGTAGCATCTGACACAGCTATTCCAATATCCGCTTTCTTCAATGCTGGGGCATCATTTACTCCATCTCCAGTCATTCCAACAACATGTTGCTTTTCTTGTAAAATCTTGACTATTTCATATTTGTGTTCTGAAAGTATGCATCGATAAACTAATCATTAAACAGATTCGGTGAATTAGAAGAATTTAGGCAGATGATCACTTCTTATTTGGATGGAAAATATGAAATCATTCTGACTATGGATAAACCGTTAAATTATCCATATTATCTGGAATTATAGGTTATTGGAATCTGAAAGATGGAACAAAGATCAATTGCACAAGATTTTTTGCTGAGAGGACATAATTTTGACCATCTAGTTCATGAATGGTGTATCATTCTCTTTATTGTTTGCTGGGATGGTGAGGTATAAGTCTCTTTATTTGTTTACTTTATGTTTGTAGTTATTTATTATTCTGACATAATGGAAATGATAGGAAAGAAAAGAGTGAAATATATGATCTGAATGAAAAAACACAATATCAAAATAAAATACCAGGAAATACACCAGCAAATCCATCTGCCTTTTCAATGAGTTCGTCTACTGGGAGAGCTTCATTCGCATCTTTGTTGCGACCCAACAAAGATGAAGAAGGGTACATATTTGTCCCCATGCCTAGTCTTCTGCCTGTCTCCTTTGCAATAGCCAACTGATCCCCTGCATTGCCATGTAAACTGGCTCATCAAGACTTCAACATTTCAAATGAGCATATGTAAACAAAATTAGCAGACATAGTATTGTTTAACCACTTCATTGGAAAATATGCATTATTTTGTGTGTTGTAGACAAGGTTCCAACAGAGAGAAAATTGTAAAATTAAGTCGTCATGCTATCAATCACGACTTGCATATTCACTAGGAAATGAAACAAAGGAAAAACTATTCAACAAATTCTAGAAATAAAACATTTTATTTTATGCATAAAAAGTAACAAGTGACTAAACTTCAGTCTTATGTCCTATCATTGGATTTTCATTATTACCTGTAATCATCTTAACACAAACTCCAAGGTTAAGTGCTCTTCGGATGGTCTCAGCACTATCGTGTCTCGGTGGATCAAACAAAGGCAATAAACCACAAAAAGTCCACGGACTTCCAAGGCTATCCTTGGATTTTTCAGGAACTTCCTGAAAGAGTTATAACCTATCTAGGTAAGACATATTAATAATCAATGTTTTATCTACTTGCGCTAAAAATTAACGTTGACTTAGAGAATTTGCCACCATCTCATGAGGGGTGAAAGCAAATGAATGGTTTTCTATCAAACATTCTAATTTTTATGTAAGTTATGACTGCGTCTTCTAGTTTGGAAACTTCTATCTTTTTAGCAGGAAAGGAAAAGACAGCAGGATAACAGTCTGCTATACCTGAAAAGCAACCGCAAGAGATCGCAATCCCCTTGCAGCAAAGTTGTCTATGATTGCATGCACTTTTCCGGCAATTATGTCTTTCTCTTGGCACATATTTAGAATCTGATATTCAGGAAAAAAAAACATTTCAGCCATACTACACCAAGATAAAAAAAGTTATTATATGAAAGAAATTAAAGAAAAAGAAAATGACGGTGAAATAAGATTAACATTTCAAATTTGTTAATTCAAAAGATTTTTTTTCATTTGAAAAGGGCTCCTCTGAGAAAACGGTGCTTTAGATTTGATACCTGTTCTGGAGCTCCTTTGCTGGCCCTGTAAAAGTTGCCATCAGAATCAATGTATGTTAATGCTGTACGTTTGTCTACGGGATTGAATGGTAGAAAATGAACTTCAGTGATGTTTGCACGAGCCTGCATAGTAAAAGGGAAAATTACTTTTCTTTCATTAATATGCCATTGCTTCCATATTGTAAAGGAGTGTTGGGAAAACCATTGTAGCACATGTTTCTTTACACTCTACCTCCTTTGGATCAGCTAGCATATTAACAATGGCAGCATCAATGGCATCCTGATTTTCCAATCTAGCTGCCCTAGCTGCTAGTAGAACAATCATATCTTTGTCCATATTGTTGTTAAAGACCTGTTTCGCAAGTAAAACACTTCTCAGAAGTACTCTGAAGAATAAATCATCTAGAACACTAAAAAAACAGATCATCAGTTTAACACTCTTATGGATATAAATGTATTAAACCTTTCACACGCCTCCACCTAATAACTTAGGCTAGTAGGAAAGTTGGTTGATGACAAACGGTGCATCTCTATTTCTATAGTGATGCTCCTATGTATCATTTTTATTTTTATTAAAAAATAAAAGAAATAGTGTTAGAATATGTTAGAATATAAAGCTTAAACTGCTTCAAAAAATCAGCAGCATAAACTCTCCAAACATGATTTAACATGGAATTTAAGTAGTTATTTTAATGACGATCAAGTTGCTAATTGCATGCTTTTAAACGACTCATGGGGACCGCTGAGGAGTGGTACTCACCACAAATTTATTGAGTCCTATCTTCCTAGCTGATGATTTAGACACTAGGTCCTCATAAACCACATGGAACTATAAGGGTATGTTTGAATTCATAAAATAAATCATCAAAAGGATAGCTTATTTGTATTTTTTTTTCTTGTTTCAAAATCTTTATACATAAAAATGTAAAAACAAATGTTTTCATTGTTTAAACTTCAGAAACAGTCAACAAAATTAAAATAATGATAATTTTGTATTTAAAACTGAACACAAAAATTGAAAACATAAATCAGACAGGCCATAAATGTTTTCATTAACAATATAGATAGTGTATTTTCATATGTAGTTTTCAAGTATCTACCTCTATAAGATTTTGATCAACACTCAGGCGATTTAGCGTAAGAGTACCCGTTTTGTCACTGCATAGGACATCCATGCCTGCCATTTCTTCAATTGCTGTCATTCTTTTTGTAATAGCTCCCTTAAGAATGAAATCAATAAAAATAAAGAAAAAGCAAAGTCAGCTGTGCAAACATCTGCTGTAATGCTGTATGTGCCCCTATACCCTATGTGATAAATAACTATTAAGAGCAATACAGAATTTGCCAAACTTAAATTAACTAAAAATTTGCACACCTGCTGAGAAAGGCGATGGGATCCAATGGCAAGCGTTACAGATAATACTGTTGGCATAGCAATGGGAATTCCTCCAATCAGGAGAACAAGAAGGTTGTTGATTCCATCCCTGTATGATCGGTGCTCCACGGGGAACATTACAATTATTTCAAGAATCATCCCTATAGCTATAGAGAAAATGCAGAAGTTACCAATTGAGGTAAGAACCTACAGAGAAGGGAACAATTAGATGACAGTTAAATATTTGAGTGGTGAATCAAAACATTAGCAAAACTAATTTTATATTCAAGTGAGTTTCCATATATAATAAATGATTTAATCTTCCTTTCAACTTTGAGGACAAAGTATATAGTTCCTTACTCCTTTGTGCCAGTTTCTGTCATAAGTAAATAAAGCCGGGAAATTATATTGCAATACCCTTTGTAAACATCTTGGCTTGGTTATTTTTCTTATCAATGATTTTATGTTGAAAGTTTACGAGATTTACCTTCTGAAAGTGTCCAACAACTTCGGTACTGTCAACCAAGTGTGCTGCTTTTCCAAAAAAGGAATGAACCCCTGTTGCTATCACTACGGCTTCAATCTCTCCGTGTTTGCATGTGGAGCCTGAAAAGACCTCATCACCAGTTTTTTTTGTGACAGGTAGGGACTCTCCAGTAAGGGCTGACTGCATGAAACAAAACCAGGACATCATATGAACTCCATCCCGATTCTTGATCAGTTATATGCAATGAGGAAAAAACTTGTAACACAAGATTTCTTTATTTCAGTTTAACAAATTAAGACTTGCCTGGTCAATTTTGAGAGGGTCTCCTTCGAGCAAACGAGCATCGGCTGGAATGATATCTCCCAGCTTTATGCTTATTATATCACCAGGTACTAAAATAGCTGCATCATCTTCTTGCCACTGGCCATCTCTTAGAACCTGAACGATTAGATTCACTCATTAATGGTATATATATGCAAGGGAGGAACCATAATCAAGTTCATATATTCCCCAAAAAAAAACTCTCAAGAAGAAGCTGACCTTTGTTCTAGGAGCTAAGCGAGCCATCAATGCTGCTGCAGCAGTACCAGCATTATTTTCTTCTATAAAACTAATTGTTGAGTTTATTACCAGCAAGCATACAATCCCTACAAAGTCTTGCCAATCAGGACCCTCCCCCTGAAAATACCTCTCCAAATAAGGTTCAAGAAGTGGAAATTGAAATTAGATAAATGTGGGAGATTAAGTTTTGTACTGACTCCGCCATTGGCAAGGACAATTGCCATCAGTGCCGCTGCTTCCATAACCCATGAAAGAGGATTCCACATAAAACTAAGAAATTTCAATATTTTATTCTCCTGCATATATATTAACAGTTGAGGATGGAGTTATGGTTAGAATTGAAGAAGATATTAAGGAGAAGGAGAAGTGGTCTTACTTACTTTCCTCTCTTCAAGTTTGTTTGGGCCAAATATGTGAAGTCGGGCTTCAGCATCATCGGATGAAAGTCCTCTCGGTGATGTTTTCAACTGTTCAAATACTTGCTCTAGTGGTATGCGCTCCTGAATCAATCACCAACATAATGAAATGTTAATGTAAAGAATACTGAGTGAAGTTGAAAATGCAATAACAAGCTAGTTAGTTAGGGATGGTGAACCTACCAAATCAATTCCCTCGCGGTTGAAATTATCGGGATCAAGCAAAGGTTTATCGAGTTCCTCCGCCATAGCTAGCTACAAAGGTTGTTGTTAGTACGTATTATGCATTGTAAATAAGTGGTAATTGCGGTAAGTGAAAAGTTTAGTTGAGTAATGATGACAATATATATACATCTTACCAAAGAAAGAAATAGTTAGTTAGTATGAGAAGAGATGAGAAGCAAGGAAAGGAAGGGGTTTGGAGTAGAGTAGAGTGAGTGAGAGTGATGAATGAGAAGGTGAGAGGATTGATGGATGATAAAGAAGAATAAAAATGTTAGTTAGTTAGTTAGTTAGGTCCATTGACTGTTTGTTACTTTGTTAGGAGTAGTATTATGAATGTGTGGTGGTTGTAACATCCATCCATCCATCCATTTCCTATGCAATAAAAATGTTTGTTTGTTGAGTGGCGGCGCCACACCTTCCAACATATTTGATTTTGCACTCAACTACCTTCAGTCAACTAACTACCTTTCTAAATTTCCCTCTCGTCAATCTAACCTTCTTCTCATGCACTCAACTTAATTCTGCTACCAGTATTGCCAAATTCAATTCATTTCTTACCAAGGACTTCATTTATCATTTTTCTTCGATTAAATTTTCTTATCATCTCTATAAAATTTTCAAGTTTTATTTTTCGACTTAAATGAGCTAATAATAAAAAATATTTTATTCTTGTCATTCTCTTCAAATCATTTTGTATGATGACTTTAGGGGGGCGGGCTTCTTTGCCTCGGTTGATTCGTTAATTGTATTCCTCTATATTAAAAAAATTATTTATTTATTAGTAAGTTAAATATTGTTGATTTATTACCCAAAAATAATTTAATATTTTTGAATTTATGATTTAGAGGATTTTAAATCCAAAATCTCTAAATTTCATTCTTGCAAATCCCAAAATCACCATGGAAGTTAGGGAAGGTTAAACTAGTATTCAATTTTCGCACTTAATTGATTTCCTAGCTTGGATCCATATTTACACAGGCTTCCAATCAATAATAATAAAAATTACATATGATGTGATAGTCACATAAGCATTATACACGGTTCCATATCATCTAATGAGTGTCACCTCATCAAAATTGAACGACAAAATAAAAGGGATTAAATATTTATATTCTTGAAAATGGGAGGATCAAAATTACAAGAAAAAAATTCGGAAAGAAAAATCTTAAATTTAGAAAAATAGAGAGAAAAAAAATACATGTTTAAGCCCTTAAATTTAATAACTATTTGAAATGTGAATAAAAATAAATTAAAAAAATAATCTCTTACGACAATGTGAATAAAAATAAATTAAAAAAAGAAAAAGAAGTTTAAATTTAGTTAGGCTGAAGACTTGAAGTGAACAAAAGTAAGTAACCATGACTAGACAATGAGTAATTGAAGATACACATGACATGGTCATATTGTTCTTTTCTTGTACTGAAACAGTTTACAGCTCACGCTGAGATGTTAGATAGAGAAAGAAAATGAAAGAATCTCATGAAAGAAACACCTAAGATTATTATTAATTAATTAATTAAGGATTAAAAATGAAAGAAAATACATGTAAAAATAAAAAATAAAGAATCCAAAAGCAGAGGCACAACAGATGAGATAATAATCCTGCTGCGTCCATTTCCTCTTCTGTTATTATTTGATGTGCCAACTAAGCTCTTCTCAGACCACTACTCTTTTGAAGCATTTCACCGGTGCCAACTGGACCTATCAATATATAAAATTAAATGAGTAAACAAACAAAGTTTTATGGTGAATGACATGTAGTTCGACTCATAGAGACAAAACTATTTATGTCATATCTGTAGTCAATGTGAGACTTCCTTCTAACACTAATTAGACAAAGTTGTGAAGAGAGAGATATGGCACACAATCACATACATGTAGTAGGAGTAGGAGTGATGGAAGGGGCATAATGGTGGTAGATTTGAGGTGCAGGGACACCCATAGCCTCGGTTCTGTAGAGAGGGTGGTACATGACTGGCATCGCACCCACCCTTGGATACACGTAGCTCCCACCGCTTCCATAGCTCAGCAGCTTCTGCACGAGCCGTAAGTCTCCATTAAATCAATCATCAAATACTACTAAATTTGTTATTGAATTGGGATTAATTAATATATGCAACTGTGTAATTAAATTTAGCTACCTGATTGTAATGGAAACCGTAGTTATAATTGTAATTCATCATATGAGGATCTGTTCCAATGTAGAATGGAAGGGTGTGAGCGTGTTGATGATGGAATGGGGTAGGCATTGTGGGTGTGGCCACCGGATAATACCACTGCACCTGGCTGCTTGGAGGAGAAGAAGGTGGAGTAGTAGCAGTGGGAGAAGAAGAAGACTTTGTCCTTGGGCGGCGAGCACCAAGAGATGCGATGTTGCAGTTGGCTCGGCGACCATTGATGATGAGAGTTGGTTCCTGGCAAGCCTTGTTAGCCGCCTCAGGTTCCTTGAACGTAACAAATCCGTAGCCTTTGGATCTGCCGGTAAGCTTATCAGAAATGATGACAGCTTCAAGGATGTCTCCGTACTTTTGAAAGTGTTCTCTGAGAGTGTCTTTGGGAGTCTCCCAGGCAAGTCCTCCAACGAACACTTTGGTCAGCGTTGTGTCCCCAAACTGTGAATGTGATGATGAATAATATCCTCCATTGTTGCTGCTGCTGCTGCTGCTCATATTCGTTTGTTCCTAATTCCTTTAATTACCTTACTGATTAATATTGTTGAGCAAATGAGCAATGCAACTCAAATTAGCAATGAGGGGATGTGTGTGTGTGTGTTTTGATGAATGAACGAGAGAGAATGATGATGAGCACGATCACTCAGTTACTCACTCACTCAATCAATGTACTTGGGTGCACGTTACTTGCTACTTATCTGACTCACTCTCTCTGTTTTCATTTCAAAGACAGAGTAATATGATGGTTGGTATATTTTATAACTAAAGAGTGGCTGGCAATGGGTTAAAAGGAAATTAATAATAATTAATAGGAAGTAGGAGGAAATGACAGAAGAGAGAGAGAGAGAGAGAGAGAGAGAGAGAGAGAGAGAGAGACCCAAACTAAACGGGACAGATAGGAAGACAGATAGATTTTGATTAAGCATTAGCCGTCATCAACGTGATCCAGCCAGCGTTCTCACTCTCGCTCATCATCCCATCCAGCTAGCTGTACTAAACACTCCCCCTGTTTTGGCCCTACTCTTCTTTTTTTCCTTTTTTAATTACAAGAGGGTATGTATGTATGTATACACTCCCAATATATCCTAGAAAAAATAACAACTAATTTAAGTAGAACACTCCTCATAAACAATCATACTAAGTTCACCATCACACTCCATATTTGCTCCACATCCCTACAAAAATTTACTACTTCTCCATACAAGTCACATATTTGAACCGTAAAAGTCTTATAAATTCTGAATATGAGTACGCCCATCTATTTTCCTACCATCGTCTATGTGAGCGTTGTAACCACCAATTGATTTATCGAAATCCTTGATGTTTAGAAACCTGATTTTTGTTGGAGATGATTTGTGTAATTGGGATTGTGAAATCAAAGAATGAAGATAGAAGAAAAGAGTAAATGCATTGAATTGATAAAATTCTATTTTACCATGACTTATATACTTGTTACTTGGATAACAAGTAACTGACTCAAGTCTAACTAACTATAGCTAACAAACTAACTAATTATAGTTACCAACTATAAACTAACTGTACAAACGTGTGGTTGTTCAACATATACTCCCCCCTCAAGTTTGCCATTGACAAACATCTTGTTGAACACTCTGTCAATTCACTTAGTTTGCTATTGCCATTACTGTTTCCAATCTTGCAACTGGTGTCAAGCTTTCCAATTGAAATTTTTCACACTGTGGACAAATGATCCACACTTTGCTTTAGCACTTATCGCGACACCTAATCTACAAAATATTTCCTTGAAATCAATGTCAGACTTTTGTCCTCTGGCCACATCTCTTGCCTTGTGTTTTGCAATTGAGCCATCAGGTAAATGCTTCACTTTATACACCCATTTCACTGTTATTGGCTTCTTGTTAGCAAGTAATGACTTTAACTTCCATGTATTATTTCTTTCACTGGATTGGATTTCATATTCCATAGCTTTTCTCCACACACGTGACTTTGTTGCTCTTTCTGCTCTTCTAACTTGAGCTTCATCATGTGCTACTATTGGTTCACTTGTTGCAGTAGCTGGTGGACTTACTTTATCTTCAAAAATCAGTGGTAAGGCATGTTCTAACATTGTACTTGCAGCTTCCCAATTTCATTGCTCTTTTTCACTGATTGTCACATATCAGCACTTCATCTTTAGTTTTCATGGGATACACCCACATCATTTTATTGAATTCATCAACAAATGATACAAAGTATCTATTTCCTCCTAATGATTCAGTATCAAAAGGACCACATACATCAGAATGAATAACTTGTAGTGCTACACTAGCTCTATTAGGCATATCAGACACAAATGAATACACTTCATAGATTTCATTTATGATATTAATTTTAGGCGAGCCAATCACCAATCCCTTAGAATTTAAATCACTCAGGCTTCTAAAATTCAAGTGACCATACCTTTTGTGCCATAATGCTTCAACATCTTCACTCAATGTGGTGGACAAGCACATCATAGCATCAATTGTAATGTTGCATTTATAGGTGGTGTTCTTTGACAAATTGGATTTGAGCACTAAATCCTTCTTTGCATCAAACAATTTCATTGAATCACCTTCAATGGTTACTTAGAACCCTTTCTCCACCAATTGATCTAAACTCATCAAATTACAACTCATCTCTAGTACATACAACACCTCTTCAATTATCACTTCTGATCACAATGTTACCAGTACCTTGTGCTGCAAGTTTTCTGCTGTCAGCCAACCTTATGCTTGTTTTCTTGCTTGCATTAAAGTTGGTTAACCATTCTCGATGTGCAGTTATATGATTAGAACATCCTGTGTCCAAATACCATCCTTCTTGCTTACCAAATTCATCGTTTGAGGTAGCCATCATTATCTTCACTTCATCACCATCATTTCTTTTTCTTGCACTGCACAAGCCTCATCACTGTTCTTCTTTTTCTTACCCTTTGTATTCTGGCCTTCACCAAACCAGCATTCATTGTCATAGTGGCCTAATTTCTCACAGTTATAGCACTTTACATTCTTCTTGCTAATTTCTTTGAATTCTTGGAATTGACAGAACCTCATCCTCCTTTATATGAGGATTCAGCTTTATCACTTCCTTTTTCTTGGCTCTCTTTATTCTTATTCTTTGACCATTGTTTTTTGCCACCATCATTCTTTTTCTTTGAATGTGCAAACAATGCTTGGTCTGTTTCTTTTCCACACTTCTTTCACTAAATCGCAATTCTTTTGCTTGAGGTGTGCTTAACAATTATGCTGGTGTCATAGTTGTTATATCTTTTGTCTCTTCTACAGTGCAAACTATGTAATCAAACTTGGGGGTAAAGATCTTAGAATCTTTTCATAGAATTGTTGGTCAGAAATTACCTCACTATTTTGTGCCATAGAGTTTGTAATCACTCTAACTATGTTGAAGAATTCTTCAATTTTCTCTTGATCTTCCATCTCCACATGCTCATACTGTCTTCTCAAGGCTTAAGCTTCACTTTCTTCACCTTTTGACCACTAGTGTGACACCTCTCTAATGTGTCTCAGACCTCTTTTGCAGTTGTGCAAATTGAGATCTTGTCAAAATTTATCTCATCAACACTTTGATGAATGATATAAATTGTCTTACAATCTTTCTTCTTGTTGTCTCTATATGCTGTTTTTTGTGCTTCAGTTCCTTCATCACCAACGACTGCATAGCCGTTTTGAATCACATCTGACACTTCTTGAAAACCAAAGATTGCTTGCATCTGAATATTCCATCGATCTCAATTATCGCCCTTCAATTTTGGTAACTGTGTTGGAATGTTCTGATTCATCATGAACTATTCAACACCACGTGCAGCAGGATCATAAACTGGATTGCTTTATATACCAATTTGTTGGAGATGATTTATGTAATTGGGATTGTGAAATCAAAGAATGAAGATAGAAGAAAAGAGTAAATGCATTGAATTGATAAAATTCTGTTTTTACATGACTTTTTTTTTTGGACTAAAAGTAAATATTCATTCACTCAAATTGAAACATACATTACATAGATCATTACAAATTCGATTCCTAAAAATTGAAAAAGGTGAATCTACAAACAATCTTGTAGCACCTAGGTTAATAACATATAACAACATCATGAAAGTGCCTACAAATATGACAAAATAAATGTAACCGGAATCTTCATACTCCCGGATCTGCAACGTTGATGTTCAAGTCTTCATCAGATCTGTAATGAGTAACTGACTCAAGTGTAACTAACTATATATATAGCTAACAAACTAACTAACTATAGTTACCATCTGTAAACTAACTGTACAAACTGTGAACATCTAGACTATACAGATATTACAACATCTAGTAGAGCATCTGTATGGACAGATATGCTACAACATCTAATAGCACATTTGAATTACACTTCAACAATTTTCAAGTCTAACATTGTTAAAGTTATATAGTGAGAGGAGAACATTGTCTAATGGGGATAATCTTGCTAAGTTGTGTAGTTTCCACTTTGAGGAAAACATTAATTTTATCCTCCATCGTAGAATAAAAGGTGAGACTGAGTAATATACAAGGTTGTCAGAATCAGACTGATTATCGAACCGTTGAACTTACCGGTTCAAGGTTCAAATGGTCGAACCGGAGTTCAATCGGATCGGACCGTTTTTAATTAAATATATATTTTTATATTTTAAAATAGTATATAAAATAATAATAAGCAAATATTTTATTTTTTAGTAGTTTAATTTTTAGCCCAAGTTACAAGATATACCTTTTTGGCCCAAAAGCCCACTTGTTTGTAACCTTAAAATTGCTAAAGCGATTGAAACCCTAAATTTACTAAAGTGGAAGAAGTAGCCGCCAGCCACCTTTCTCTCACTCAGCATTCATGTTCTAAACTTTATTTATTGGTTTTTTAGTTTTTCATTTATTCTTCTTAATTGTTCTTCTACTTCTTCTTTTCTTTAACTTCCTTCCATTTCTCTATCTCAAATCTCCCTTCCTTCAACAAATACAAAAAAAAAAAATGAAATAAAAATCAAAACGCGATCTAACTCGTGGAAGAAAGAAACAGAAACAAAAAACCTTTCCAATTATTTATTTTCACCGATCTATACAGATCTAATCATCATGCAGGTGGATGATTCAAGATAAATGAAATTTTTGGAAGTAAGTTTCAATCTTTTTCTTTTCCAAACAAACCAAACATGTCGTATGTCGTGTTTGGTGTTTTCAGATTTTATTTTTTTAAAAAAATTAAATCGGGTCCTGATTTATAAAAAAATAAATAAATCCAGAACCGCTAAACCGTCCGGCCGGTTCACCGGTTTGACCCGATTCACGGCCCGACCGGTCCGGTTCTGACAACATATCTAAGTATTTAACACTTAATGAAAATTAGTCAAATGGTTAAATTTACAAATGGTACCGACAACATAGTAAAAACCTAACAACATAGGAAAAAATCTAATTCGTTTTTATCTATGGCAGATTAGCCCTTAGAACCCGATTCCAAATATACGATCCCTTGTATTGTTTTCCTAAATTCTTCTTGATTTGGGCCCTTTTATTTCTTAATAAATTAGTCTTTATTCAAAAGAATTACACTTTTGAAAGAAAGCAATTTTTTATCCAAACAATACCTTAAAATAGGTGTGTGGTTTATTAGAAATGTTGCGTAAAAAAAGAATCTCTTATTTTTAAATATTTCTCATTTTTACGGTCAAAAAAATATATTTCTCATTTTTAATGGATCAATCAATCATCAAGGCTCATTAAAGTGGCCCCAATTCATTCAAGATGATCATGTTATTTGCTAAGTTCGGTAACCAAATTATTTTCTTTGAAGCGTAATTGTCGTTTGCTCTCCAAAATTTACAAATTCTCTAATATGCAATTACGTCAATATATATATATATATATATATATATATATATATATATATATACTAGTATAACTTACCCGTACAAATGCACGGGTTAATGTTCAATGAAAAATATGAGATATTCTTTCTCAAATTAAAAAAAATGAAATATTAAAATTTTAATACTTTGTAATTTTTTTTAATTATATGTAGAATTAATTTTATATTTAATGTAATAATTAATTTAAATATGAAAAATGAATATTCCACTCTCCGTTCCCAACTCGCCTGTTATTTTTGTCCACTAGTATTATTTATCCTCAGTCTTTGCAAGAATTTCATCAAGATAAAAAAATTGAATAAATAAATTTCCTTTATCATATTCTATGTTTTTTTTTCTTGTTTTTTTTAATAAAAATATTGCTTTTTATGTGTGATAATTAGACATGAACAAAAATATAGTTTTTCATAAACTTAATGTTACTATCCTTTCTTTTAATTGGTATTAATCGCATTTTTCATATAATAAAATGTACAAATACATGTCTTACCCCCGTGTTGTAATTTTTTATTTTTGGTAACAAAACTACCTTTAAGGTAAACCATAATTAACAGTAAAAGAATAAAATAAAACTGAAAAATAATCTATGAACTTACTTCCTTCCTATTATATCTCAGTCGATGACACATTTTTCTATTTGATAAGAAGTAAGTTTAAATATTTTTTTTTGTGAATGATTAAATTAAATTATTGATTTTAATAATTTTTTTTAAGTGTACTGATTTTAATAGTTATTATTTGGTTTTCACCACCAATTTAACCTGGTTCGCGGGTCAGTTAAGCATCAAGTATAAATATTATTTTTTTGAACATGCCAAGTATAACTATTATTACTATATAAGGTGATAAAATTCTTGACCAAAAAAAGTAATAAAATTAAACGGATGAAAACCTAGGAAATCTCGCATGTGAGGGGAAAATATCAAAGAACACTCACTATTTCGCATATCAAATTAAATTTGACGTGTATATAGATTTATTTTGTTATTTTTTTATGCAAAATATTAATAATAAAATTATATATCCAACTTCATGCATTAAAAATTTGAATAAAAACATGAAATTGAAAGGAGAAGATGAAAAATGAATGATCAAATACTATAGAAAGATAGTTACATAATTTTCATAAAGGACTAATCTTCATCCCATGTGAAAGTCTCTCCATTTTTTATCTCGATTCGGCAGATATGTAAAAATATGATTCCTTTCTTCATGTCTCTTGATTCTCAACCCTGTCAAGAGTAAAAATAGCACAAATAAACAAAATAAATATAAGTACAAAGATATTACTTGAGAACAACAAAAATTAAATTGAACAAAAGAAGTAAACAACAATAGATATAGATATGCAGAAAAAAGTAGTGAGATTGAGAAGATAAAATACAGAAAAGAGAAGAGGGCTAACACACTCATTCTTGCATATAGAAAATGATAGTAGGATTTTCATCCTTGATTTTTTAAATTGCCATATATGATTATGATTACTTAATAATATTTGCTTCACATCCGGATCATTACTGTACCATTCAATCACACAAATTGAAAGCCACAAATGAACAATACTGTATCATTCAATCACATATTAATTATTTTTGTTTTTTCTTATACTCCATAGGGTTATGCATTATTAATATTTATTTTATTATTTTATTTTACTTATTTTATTTTTTTGAAATGGAAATGTTTTTTGTTATTTACAACATCATTTAAATATTATTGGAAAATAAACATTATTTTTTTTTATTTTAAAGTAAATTTCGAATTTAATTTTTATGAAAAAAAATCAAATGTGAATAAAAAGATTATAAGAATGGATTGGTCAAAAAAATAAATATAAATAATAAGAATAATAATGATTGTAAAGGAAATTAAAGAGAATTAGTAATGTTATTAATAAAAATTAAAATGTATTCAATTGTTTCCTTTTGAATGATTATTTTTAAAGGTGAATTCTTCGGTACACATATTATGTGGATGTGTACCGGTACACTGCTGATGTGGTTAACAAGTAATATAGTAATTAATGCAGATTTGCCAACAAAAAAAAATTAATGCAGATTTTGTTTCTTTATTAAGTTTTTTATATTAAACACTACTTTTTAATATTGGCAAATATATCCTTCCACAATAAATCAAATCATGCATCATATCTTTCAACTTATATATGATTTTCAACAAATTCAAATATTTTAATATTATTCTAATATCTTATAAATAATATTATTTTAGTATTTTGTATTTTCTTAAAAATTAAAACATGATTTTAATAACTTTTTTAATTATTCAAACAAAAAAAACTTTTAAAATTATTAATATGATATATCCAACTATGATTTTAATATTTCAATATTATTACCTTTCAAATTTTTTTTAATATTATTAGTTTATAAAAATTAATATACATTTACCACCTAACCATTAGTGCATATAATTATTAAAAAATATTTATTTTTAGTAAAAAAAACTTAAATTTTTTAATATGTTTATATATTTATTGTAATATTGTTAATTTTTAGTGATTCGTTATATTTTACAGGGTTAAATAAGTTTGTTATCGATACAAAATTACTAAATTTATTTTTTCATCTTCATAAGAAAATGTCATGTTTTGATCCCCACAAAATGTTTATGCATGCAATTTTGGTCATGTTGTAAAGTTGATGTATATTTCTGATGATTTTGCAAATATGTATAGCTCATTATAAAAAGTTTGTCCAAAAGTTAGGAGCACAAAATTTGATTTCTAGGTCAAAATATTCGTTACTTTTATCTTGATATTTTGATTTACAAAATTCATATTTAATTCGTCTCATATTAAAAAATACTAAATTTTGTAAATGAACTTTTGATATTGTTCTAGACATGCTTAATTGTCGAAATTTAAATTCATAAGTTATTGTTAGTCCAATTAAGTGATATTGAACGACTTGATTGAGAAAAATTGAATTCCTTAATAAAGTAAGTATAATTAGTTAAGTTTGCATATGAACTATGTTTCAAGTTGAAGGGTTTGATCTAAATTTTTTTTATTTCTGTTGACACAATTGACATTATTAGTCGAGACTTAATAGTCATTTCATTTGAACTATGTTTTTTTAAGTCATAGTTAATCTAACTAGTTGAGGTTGAATTGTTTGATTTCAGAATTTGAATTCTTAAGTGTTTCTCATTCCCACTTGGTCAAGTTGAATAGTGAGATTGAGAATGTTTGATCTCCTTAGTTCCTTTTAGTCTAATTGGTTGTGACTTAACAATCATTTCATAATAACTAGGTTTCTGGTGTAATAGTTCGTCCAACAATATGAGATTGAACTGTTAGCTAGAATGTTGAAATTCAACTTTTTAAGTGTTTATCATTTCAATTAGGTCAAGTTGAATAGATTAACTGAGTTGAATTGATTCCCTATGTCACAATTGAGAAAATTAGTTGAGACTTAACACTCATTTCATATGAATTACGTTTCTTGAGTCATAGTTAATCTAACTAGTTGATGTTGAACTGTTACATTGTCGAAATTTAAATTCTTAAGTGTTTTACATTTCAATTTGGTCAATTTATTTCTTTGGTTCTTATCGGTAGAATTGGTAGCAACTTAATAATCATTTTCTGATAACTAGGTTTTTGATTCACAGGTAATCCAATTAGTTGACATCGAAATATTCTATTGCTAAAAATTTAAATGTCATGTGTCTCATTCCAATTAGGTGGTATTGAATTGTTTGAGAAAAAAATTAAAATCAAACACGTACAATACAACTGAAGTTGTCCTGTCAAGTCCCTTAAGTTTTAGCATATCAAAGGCACCCTTAATCATGGTTGGTAGAATTACTTTTTTTTTTTTTTTTAAGAATCACACACTACATGAAAACCTCAATTTTTTAATAAAACTTGTTGAGGGATTAAGTAAGTAAAGCCCTCAAACTTATTAGGGGGCTTCTATGGTACATATGAAAAAATTCAATCTACCGGTACATTAGATCAATTAATTAATAATTATTTATTAAATCAAAAAATTAGTTGCCGATTATTGTATTTCAGATATAATAATTTCATAAGAAAAGACACAATTTCAATGTTTTATAAGCAATACACAAATGTTTTTACATTTTTTCATGAAAAAAATCAATATTGACTATTATGAGTGATAATTTTTTTTTTTTTTTTTTTTTTTATAATTTTGAGAAATAGTATTTAGTTATTATAATATTTTAAATGATAAAAAATGATTTATTTTGGAAAAATATTCATTTACCTAATAATTTAATGATCTAATATATCGGAAAAATATTCATTTACCTAATAGAGGTCTAGATAGGGTTCAATTTGAAAGCGACTCGCAGGTTTTAACTGAAGCTATTCGAACGAGGAATAGTGATAATTCGGAATTTAGTTTAATTGTTGCTGATATTATCCAAATTATGTTATCGTGTATAAACTTTGAAGTGAAGTTTGTTAGGAGACAAGTGAATATGGTTGCCCATTCTCTTGCTCGGGCGGCCAATTCTTGGGCTAGTTTTCGTAGATTTGAGATTATTCTCTTATGTATTGAACATTTACTCGTTAATGAAAGGCGTTAAGTTTGTTTGATTAAAAAATAAAAAAAAAATTGAAGGAATATTTTTAGTAAAGGGTAATTTTGGTAGAAACTCTCAAATATCTCAAATATTGTACAAAAAAATATATTTAAATATATATATATATATATATATATATATATATATATATATATATATATATATATATATATATATATTTGAGAGTTTTCCAAAAAAAAAAAGGTACCGTATATATAATATTTGAGAGAGTTTTTTAAAAAATATATAACATTTGAGATATTTGAGAGTTTCTACCAAAATTACCCTTTATTACAAATATTTCCTCATCTCCCCTTCACTCCATCTACTTCGAAACAAACATACCCTAAAGGAAAATATTACTCCATCCGATCATATATATAAGAAATAGTTTATTTTTTAGATTCATTGTAAAATTGATGTATCTAGATAACATTATAGTCTAGATACATCAACTTTACATTGAATTTAAAAATAAACTTTTTCTTATATATAGGATCAGAGGGGGTATTTAGTAAGAATTTTTTGATGCAAGAAAGAGACGAATGATACCCACAACCTAAAACAAAAAAACCAACCGCCGGAAATTGAAAAACCTTGAAATTGCATATATGAAACAAAAATATGAACTTTATAAGAAATTGAAAGAAATGCTTCAAAACGAGTGGTGCTATAAGTATAAAAAATAATAGAAATTGATGAAAAGCAAAAAAACACACATATTAAAACCCTTTTGTCAATTTCACAAAAAAAAAAAACCCTTTTGTAAAAAAAAACCATTTTAAAATTTTTGTAAATTAAAAATCTCATCTCATCTAAAACATCTCATCTCTTTTTATTTTATTTTTTTTACAAAACATCTCTATTTATTTTGACAAAAGGCAATTTAGGAAATTTCTTTAATTTCCATTTTAAAATTTTTGTAAATTAAAAGAGTAATTTAGGAAATTCCTATTTAAAGAAGTCTTGAAATGACATGTTAAATTATTATTACATGTGGACCAATTAAAATTATACACCTTAACAGTGTACCGGTACACGTCCACATAAGATGTGTACCGGAGTGCTCACCATTTTTAAATTATCATTAAATTTTGATTGAGAAGAACACCAAAGGAAATGTTGGTAGTGATTGATTAGTAAGAGCATAAATGGAAATAGGAATAAACGTAGGAAATAAATGTTGATTTGGGACACAATAATTACGATTGATTAAGAAGATAAGAAGATCAAGCCTTGGTTTGAAATGCAAAGGCCTTGAGAGAGAAACTCTCAAGCATATAATACATATATAGGGGAGGGATCAAGTTACACCGGTGTAACATTCCTCAAATGTTACACCGCTCAATAACGCTTTAACGAATATAAATTTTATAAAATTCACCGTTAGATTGAAATTTTATATCATGTAGATCATCTATGTTAAATTTTACAAAAAACTAAAATTGTTTGATATGTCATTGAGATCGAACAAGATTAACGGTTTATGTGTTTGTATTGAATGTCATTGAGAAAAATTTTTTTGATAGCTTCTCTTTAGCCCCTCACGCTTTCTTTTAGCCTCTAAAAAATTGAGAAGAATTTTTTTTAGGAAAATGCTAAACAGTGCCCCGGGGCACTGGTTAAAGATGCAAAAATAGTAATTTGGCATTGGAGTTTGTGCAGTCAACTGCTCGAAAATTTAAAAAGTTTTCTTTTCTTTTCAAAACTTTCTGTTTTTGGTTTCCTTAACGAGTGCCCCGAAGGCACCGGTTAGCATGACTTTTTTTTTTTATAGCTTCCACAAAGATCCGTACTGCCTCAATGTACTATATTATTATTATTATAGTTGGCGGCTTGCGACACACATGTAGAGGGAGGTACACCGAATGGAGGCGGAGAATGGCTTATTATTATTGTTTGTTGTGTAACATAAGAAAGGCATGTTTATTCCTTAATATTTTCTCCTTCTATTCAGCTCAAAGCATGTGCTTGCGTCCACTTGGATTGGAATTGGATGTTCACCCTCACAAACAACCTTAAATATTATAAGTAATTAAAATGTTAATTACTACTAGTAAAGAAAAAATCCTAATTGATCATGTTTTGTGAGTCATGTTTATGGCAATTAAGGTAGAATGAATGAATGAATGAATCTGCCAATGCAACAAAAACTCCAATCCTAATTGTTGTGTGTCCCTCTTTTGATGCTTACCTTTGCCATTTTAACAATAAAACTTATGTAGCCGTATACATATCCCCACTTTGATATCATTGACATTACAAGTAAGGTCAGTATTAAGTTAAAGTAACAACATTCACTCCCCCTTCATTCAAATCCAATTAATTAATTAACTTGCCTAAGTTTTTGATCCTCACTTCATTTACACTCCATTTCGATCAGTGCAATATTTGACTTAATTTCTTTCTATATATAAATTAGGCCATCTCCTAACTCCACATCATACTAACTATAGCTAGCTTCCCATATCAATTTAAGATGGATGAGGTTAAACAGGTCAGTGGAAAAAGAAAGGTATATGGGTTTAGCAACAAATGTGGTTCTTTGGTTAAGGAGCAACGTGCTCGTCTCTACATCCTGCGCCGTTGTGCCACCATGCTCCTCTGTTCTTATATCCAAGGAGATGACTGCTGAATTAATTTCACACCCTTCTTTAATTAATTAGTTACATATATATATTCTCTTCTCCTTTTATATCATGAATGAAGCTAGCTTGTTGATTGATTGATTGATTATTCAGTTGGGTTGTATGAGCTTTAACCGAGGCGATGCCACCTTAATTAATTACTCTCCTTCCGTCCCCTGTTTTTCTCTTTTTGAACCAATTAATTGGTTTTTATATATTGACAGGGGGACGGAACGGACATGAGAGTTTTATGGAACCCTCGGTGTTGCTTTTTCTTCAATCTGTACAACATCAATCAATTAACCTGCTGCTTCTAAACTTACTACAATAAGTTGACTCATCAACCAATTTCAGTTGTTTGTTTGTTGCTCTTCTATTTTTTCTTGTACTACTCGATCACACTTCACAACTAGCTAGGACATTGGGTTATATGTTAGTGGTTGTAAAGTGATCAAGGGAAGCTTTAATGTTGTATGTTATGGCAAACAAGTTGTAAACTATCAAATTCTTTTCTTCATTATCTAAGTATCCTTTTGTTCATTTGTCAATAAAAAAAAAATGGTATCTTTTTTGCAATATATTTTGGGTTAAAATTAACAAAAGGAACCTTACAAAAAGATAGTTAAGTGACATACTAGTAATGAAAATTAATCAGAGTAATTTAGTTTAATTTTAACTCCACGTGGTCTCTAAGTTTAAGTGAACTCCATCTTAATATGTCACTTTAAAGAATTTATTTTTTGGTGTCCATGGTAAAACCGTAGGAAGAACACGATTTTTGGTGTGAATGACTGAGAAGGAATTATATTGCATGCTAATTAAATGTAGAAAATCTATTCAATACTAGTATATATATATATGGGAGAAGTTATTATACATAAGTGTAATCCTTATGCATGGTACATAAATCAATAACATCCATTAGATTGAGCATCCACATGTAATAATCCTAACCAATCTCAACTCACACACTCACACCTAATCTCACACCCCCCAAATTTCTCACGTACCCCCCAAATTACTCGCGCACCCCCAAATTTCTCGTGCACCCCCCCAAATTTCTCATGCACCCCCCAATTTCTCGCGCACCCTCAAATTTCTAGCGCACCCCCCAAAATTTTTCACGCACCCCCAGATGACTTGTGCGCCCAATTTTTTTTTAACCCCCCATATTTCAAGCCTAAACCATTTTGCTGTGGGAATGGTTTCAAAAATATACACTCCAAAACCATTAAGTGCATAAGATGGTTTTGAAGTACAACCTATAATTAGAATCATAATTGTTTTTTTTTGGTACAATTATAATCATTATTTAAAACCAGTTAAATGGTTTCAGATAGTTATACACTAAAACCATTTGTATTGTAAAATGGTTTTATGTGTGTTTTTATGGTTTCAAAAATTCTGGAAACCATTATGCTGGTTAAATGGTTTCAGATAGTTATACACTGAAACCATTTGTATTGTAAAATGGTTTTATGTGTGTTTTTATGGTTTTAAAAATTCTGGAAACCATTATGTTGGTTAAATGGTTTCAGATAGTTATACACTGAAACCATTTGTATTGTAAAATGGTTTTATGTGTGTTTATATGGTTTTAAAAATTCTGAAAACCATTATGTTGGTTAAATGGTTTCAAATCACAATTATTGTTTGTATTCTAATTATAGGGTTGTACTCTAAAACCATCTTATACACTTAATGGTTTTGGAGTGCATATCTCTGAAACCATTCCCACAACAAAATGGTTTAGGCTAGAAATGTGGAGGGGACCAAAAAAATAAAATTGGGGGGCAAAAGTCATATTGGGGGTGTGCGAGAAATTTGGGGGGTGCATGAGAAATTTGGGGGTGCATGAGAAATTTGGGGGTGCACAAGTAATTTGGGGGGTGCATGAGAAATTTGGGGTGTGCTAGTAATTTGGGGGGTGCACAAGTAATTTGGGGGGTGCACTAAGTAACTTATGCATGGTGCATAAGGATAGCTTATGTATAATAACCAATCCCTATATATATATATATATATATATATATAAGCAGGAGCTACAGTGCTCACGGTGAGAAATAAGGAAACATTTTATGTTGTGATGTGAGCGATGATGATGATGGTGCCTCCTGCAGGTAGCCCAAGCGTCGCAGGATTCTACTTTTCTCTTTTGGTAAGCGTAGATTGCGGGCGGGGGAGGGAAGTGGGGGCAGACCAAAATATAAGTTACTTTTGTAAAAATAAAAATTGTCTTAAATTATAAATCACTCTACAATATTAAACTTTAATGATTTTTTTTTTCTTCTTTCTATCATGTCCTTCATCCGATCCTTATTTATAAAAGTGTATTATTTTAGTTTAAAGAATATTTGATGTTATCTAGTTCATGATATGTATTAGATATTAAAAAAAAAATTATATTAAATACTAGTAGAAGTAATTTACTGTTGTCCTACGAGCTTAGCTCAGTTGGTAGGACATTGTATTATACTCCCTCCGTCCCGTAATATAAGCAAAAAAAACCTCTTTTTGATGTCCCAAAATATAAGAAAAAACAACTTTTTTAATACTAAAGTTACAAAATTACCCTTAGTCATAATTCACTATTGTTTAGTTTCCCAATAAACTTTTGGGTAGTTAGCTTCTTTCAATATAACTTTTTAGCTTTCATCATTCAAAAAACTAATTTTTTCCATTAACAAGAAGTAATTATAACAAGGGTAATACGGGAAACTCAATTGTTTGTTTTGATAAAATTTAGAGTTTCTTAATAAATGTGAAAACTTTTTTTTTGCTTATATTCCGGAACGGATGGAGTAACATAATTTTAAATTTGACAGTGCACAACCATTAATTTTTTTTTTTTTTTGTATTATTTTTTGTCAAATGGTGACATTTAAAAAAAAAAAAACCACAATGCGCTTCATTTCAAATGCAGCTGGCACAATTCAATCAGCTTCCAAATAGAGCTATGTTTCTCACTTTTTGACTCAAATTTGGATAAAGGGATGATTGTGTTGGAGAGATAACAAGTACTAACGGATCATCTTGTCTACCTAATTAATTGATAACTAGGAGGAGGGTGGGCGTGGCTTGTGGTGGTGGGGAACCCCATAATTAAGCATGCATGATAAAGTGAACTCACTTTGTTTAATTTAATTCTCTTTTGGAGATTCATTCATTCATTCTTCTGTTTCAATTTCATTTAAGAGAGTTTGCTATATATAAACAAGGAAGGAAGCCATGCATCCATCCATCCATCCATCCATCATGATGAACAAAGGCCGCCACGCCTTGATAGCATTCTTGGTTCCTCTTCCATCTATCATCTTCTACCTCTCATTCATCAATTATTCAATTTACACCTGCCACCCTCTCCTATTAGTCAATCTCCTTTTCTTCTTCAATGTCAATTTGCTCTTTTGGCTCATCGCTCAAATCCAATCCAGCCACTGGGTATGCATGTATATATATAGTACATATTCACTCACTATTGTTTGTTTGTGTTAAATTAATTATTGTCTATTGTTGCAGATGATTGACCCTTATTGGACAGTGATACCTGTGATGCTTGTACATTACTATTCATCCCACCCTTTGGCTCACTATAATTGCTGGAGGTCAAGAATCGTGATCTTGTTGACTTGGGTGTGGAGTATTAGGCTCTTCCACAACTACTTCAGAAGAGAAAACTGGCAATGGGGTGCCAGACAGGATTGGCGTTTTACTGATATGTCCCAACAATATGGGAAACATTGGTGGTGGGCTTCCTTCTTCTCCATCTACCTCCCTCATCAGCTATTGCTCATTGGATTGTCACTTCCCTTCTATGTTATCCACTCCGTTAATCAACCTTTGAGCATGTGGGACTTGCTAGCCCTACTTCTGTGTCTATCTGGCATCCTCCTAGCATATTTTGCGGATACTCAGCTTTACAATTTTGTCAACAACAAAAACAAGAAGAAGGTCCTTGAGAGTGGATTGTGGTACTATTCTCGACATCCCAATTACTTGGGTGAACAACTCTGGTGGTGGGGACTTGTTGTATTCGCTTGGAATTTGGGACATGGATGGACCTTCATAGGAGCATTGGCTAACACAATGTGTTTGGGTTATGTTACCAAGCTTGTGGAACAGAGAATGTTGAAACAACAAAACAGAGCAGAGGCATATAGGATGTATCAGAGTACAACTTCCGTATGGATCCCCTGTTTCAAGTTCAATTCATCAGCTTCTAATTTACGTCTCAAAAATAAGAATGCTTGATTCATGCATATATATGTTTGTTGGTTCGGTGATTCATTGTACTGCCATCGTCTATATATTATTTTTCTTCTTCATTTTGTGATGTTTGTTGATTATGTGACAGAGTGAGTCATGATCGGGCTTTAGCTATTACAACACATATTTATGTGTAGATATATGGTTGTGTAATCTTGGCCTTTACTTAATTTTTATTGGTTTGATTGATGAAGGAAATAGAGGAAAGTAAAAAAGAAGAGAAAATCAATAAAAAAAAAAGATGATTATGTAGTAACATCACATGATATGATATGATATGATATGATATGATATGATATGAGAGAAAAAGAAAGAAACTAATGATATATATGAAATAAACATCTGTATACAGAAAATCACAAAAATAACAAAAATGAATTCTGAAATTAAAAAGAAAATATACGATAAACAACGCTAATTCTCAAATTATGAAAACATAAAATCACCAAGAGTGGCGATTCAAATGTGAAATTATTTTTATTCCAAAGTACTTTATCACTTCTTCTTCTATTCTCCTACTTGTACCAACACAAAAGACTAGGTATGGGTGAGTTATGCACCATCCAATCCAAGGTGACAACCTTTTCTTGGCAACTCCTTTGGTGCCGTCTTCCAACTAAGCGGAACTTGGATATATATCCGAGGGCTTTTTGTGGAGGAATCAAATCAAATGTGTGGGTGGGGCCAAAAAGAGTTGAAAATTGAAGATTATCTTTTTGCTAAATGCACTCTCTCTAGTCCATTTGGTATGAAATTTTTAATTGGTTCAACGTGGTGTGTATTCTCTTGGAGGATTTGTTGGTACTTCTCCAAAGTTTTTGCTCAATATAGAACAAAAAAAGGTGGGAAAGGGATCTTGCTTGTTTGGCATGCATGCGACTTTATGGGTGATATATGGTAATGGAAGGCAAGGAACGATGTAGTTTTTGTTAGGGGTGATCGTATCCGAACCAATCCAAAAGTAAAACCGCAAATCGAATCAAACCAAACCGAAAACCGCAAAAACCGCATTTAGTTTGGATGTATTTGGATGACTTTCTTACTGAACCGCAAACCGCAAAACCGCAAACCGCAAAAACCGCGGATAACCGCAAAAACCGCATTAAGTTACTATTATATATTTATATTCCAATATCGTAAAAGAAAATATATTTATATTCCAATATACATGCCCAATTACCAAGTCAGTCGACCAAATTAATCGAACTTCAAGTTGTTTTTATTTTTTGTACTGAAATTTTATTTTGGTGTTGTAATGTTATTTTAAATAAACAAATTTTATCGGTACCGTGATGTTATTTTGAAAATTCAATTTTTTTATATATTTAAAATTGTAAGTTACTATAATGTTATTTTGGATAAATAAATTTTGTTGGTACTACAATGTTATTTTGGAACTTCAATTTTTATTTTTTTTTTATGCTTAAAATTGTTCGGTACAATCGTTATGTTTTAAACCGCACCAACCGAACCGATCCAAACCGCATTGGTTTGGTTTGGTTTGGTTTGGATGACTTTTTAAAAATCAACCGAACCAAACCGAACCGCATGCATTTTTATCTCGCGGTTAGGATGACTTTTATGCTCAAAACCGAATCAAACCGCACCGCGATCACCCCTAGTTTTTGTGGTTAACCAAACTTCGGTGTTGGAAGTGGTTAAGCAAACTTCTTACGACTCTTGTTTCTTCCTAATTAAATACATCTTGTGTTTGATCATGGTTACCCTTTTTATTAATTTTTTTTTTTAAGAAGCTAAATTAGCTCATCCAAATTGGCGTCAGAGAGAATCGAACCTCAGACCTCAAGAGGAGCACACTCCCAGGTCCCAAGCCAATACCAATGCACTAATCCAAGTGAGTTTCTTTTTATTAATATATTATTTGACTTTTTAAAAAAGAAGAATAAAAAAGTTATAAAAGTCGAACAACTATTTACTTAAAGTCTCAAAATTCTTACCACTAAAATTAATTAATTGTTAGTTTAAAATTACAAATTATAAATATTTATCAATTATTATTCTCTACATATTATTCTCTTAAATGAAATGTAAGATTTCTTTCATATATTTTTCTCTCCTCGGCTCCCCTCCCCTCAAACACCATTCTCTCCCATCCAAACTTCCAAATAGACGGTAGATTGTGGGAGTTTAGGTTTTCCTACTAAACCCATGTACAACCAATATTATTTTTATTTAAGGGTTTGTTTCGTTTAATAGAGAGAAAGAGAAATATTTTAATTATTTATATGTTTGATTCAAGAGAGGGAGGAAATAAGAGAGGTTAAATTTTATTTTATTTTTGTCTTAGATGAAGTGGTAAATCCACTGAAATTAAACTCACATAATTGTTTGTGAAAGAGGTTAAATTTTAATTGCAAATATATTTATCCTTTATTATGTTACAGAAGAGTATCATAACCTTCTGTAATGATCGATGTATTTTCAATTTAAATTAATGAATACATAATTTGAGTAAAAAAAGTGTATCATAACCTTCAGTAAAAATAAAAAAGAGTATCATAACCTCAGGTATTAGGGATGGCAATTGGATTCATACTCAATGGGTACCCACAAAAAATGTCCACAAGGTAGGATAAAATTTCGCATTTTGGGTACGGAGACGGGTATGAGTAATTACCCGCAAAAATGAACGGGTATGGGCCCCATGTTGTGAAACCGAACCACACCAATAACCTTTGATGTGTAGGACAAATGAATTGAAGCAACCAAACAAAATGAATGAGCAATAAATCAACAAAAGCTAAAACTACCAAAAGCGATAAAAACACGAATAATTGTTTACCCAGTTCGGTCCAATAATGACCTAGTCTGTGGGAGAGCTCTCCGTTCCACTATGAACGATTCAACTTGATTACAAAGATTCAACCACAAAGAGTTGCAAGAATTTAGAGTTTTCCTAAATTCTACCATTTTCCCGAATCTCTTCCCGTGACCAAGAGATTCAAACAATAATGATTACAAGGTGAAAGAAAAGAGATCCAAACACTAGAAATAACTCAAGATAAACCCTCTTGCTTCTAGACTTGATATTGAATCAAAAACCCTAAAATTCCACCTTCTCTGTCTTCCTGGCGGCTGCAAAACGTAGCAGAAAGTATATGTAGTAGGACACCCGCGCATGGCGCAGGCTGCGCATAGTGCAACTCACAGCAGCAAAACACCATTTTCCGTTTCGCATTGCGCATGGCGCAACTCTCTGTTTTCCATCCCTTGTTTTTTCTGCTTTTTCCATTTTAAAGGCAATTCCAACACCCCATACCCATATAATATATATTTATTTATTTTATTTATATTATTATATAGTAATATATGTATATCAATTTTTTAAAAAATACAACACTATTAAACTATTAGTAATAATTTTGTTTATAATTAATTTTCATGAGTCAACACTAAAATCTTTGAATTTTTATTAATTCTATTAAAATGATATGATATTTTATAATTAATCGATTTATTTTTAGCAAAAATGTGGGTAACGTGTACGGGTATGGGTACTTGAATACCCATAGGGTATGAGCATGAGTACAAAGATTGTTACCCACACTAGTATGGAAATGAGTACGAGTATTTTTCAAACTCCGGGTATGGAAATGGGTACTATAGTATCATACCCATTGTCATCCCTATCAAGGTATTACGTAAATTAATTTACTGGCAATAAAAACATTACGCCAACAAAAAATTTAGAAGATATGCACAGTGTAATAAAAGGAGTAGCACACTATACTTACATGTAAATAATATCTGATAATTTTTTTTACATAGACGAAATGAAAAATCAATAAAAACTCACACACATAAAGTAGAGGAATTGGGGATTGAACTCCGGTCATGGCGTCCGATATTAACAATTTCGACATTTCTGCCAGTTGAACTTGGATTTGTGGACATATTTGATAATTTTTTTTTGACAATATAATAACAAAGAGAAATAATAATTAAGGATAATTTTAGAATTTTAAAATAAAATTAATGATAATTTTGCGAATATAATAAAATATAAGCAGTACAATTTATTTTAAAATGTCAATTTAAATATTTCATCATTTTGTTACAATTTTTTAATATGTTCAATATCCTTAATATATAATTCCAAAAAAATATGTTCAATTTAAATATTAACAATTTCGACATTTCTGCCAGTTGAACTTGGATTTGTGGACATATTTGATAATTTTTTTTGACAATATAATAACAAAGAGAAATAATAATTAAGGATAATTTTGAAAATTTTAAAATGATTTGTGGTCTCATAATTTATTTTAATATGTCAATTTAAATATTTCATCATTTTGTTACAATTTTTTTTGGATGATAAAATTTCAAAAAGTCTCTAAAACAAGAAGTTATTTTAAATAGTTTTTAATAAAAACCATTTTTGAGAGCTTTTTTTTTTAAAAAAAAAGTGAGTTTTATTAAATATTTATGTTACTAAATGTCAAATGTACTATTTAAATTTAGAAAAAGATAAATTTTAGAATAATTTTTAATATTTTTTATTAGATTATTATAAAAATAACTATGATGCCATGCTTTCCATTTTTGCACAAAAGAAAAAAAGACTATTATAAAAATACAAAAAAAAAATCAATTTTTAATGTTAAAATAAACAGACACATATTTATAAGGTGTGAGTATTTATTCATTAGGTGTAAGTATTTATTCATTAGACGGTACTATTAACAAGAAAATTGACCTGTTGAAAAAATAATTTTAGCTAGTTAAGTTAGGTCCCGTTTGGCCGTACTTATTATTTACTTTTGTATTTCTCCTTAAAAGAAATAGAGAAGTAGAAAATTGTATTTGACTCTATTTCTCCTTAAAAAAATTGGAGAAATAAAGTAAAGAAATAGAAAATAAGGAGTAGTTTGGTCAAACACAATTTTTTATATCTTTATTACTTTTAAGGAGAAGAAAAAAATAGAAAATAAGTATCGCCAAAATGACCCTTAGAAGGTGAAAATTTTATTTGAACGTGACATTTTTATTCACTCAATTAGCTAGCTTTGTTGGATGATATTTTAAAAGGATTTGATGGAGCATAAAATATATTAGGCTATTTCCACCCGCTATCGATTGTCAATTTTTCTAATGAAGTAGATATAGTATTTTAATAAGATGAATTAGGATTGACAAGAGATTAATAAATTATATATTAATTTATGTTATAGTCTCAGTCACGATTATTCGTGAGGAAAAGAATATTGATTTTTTAAGTGTTGGCAATTGGCATAGATATGTAAATTGTCCCTTCTGATCTCTTTCTCACTATCTTCCTCTCTTCTCTAGACTCTTTTTTATTTCTTTATATATATATATATATATATATATATATATATATATATAGCAGTTAGGAATGAATATTAAGGAGAGTGTGAGTGAGGGAAATGGATTACTCGGTAGTGAGGTCTTCTTGTTGTTGTAGTGATAGTGAGTTTCAGATGCCATTGCACTATCCAAGGTACACTCAAGCTGACTATGAAATAATGCCTGAGTGGAAGCTTGATTGTTTGCTCAAACAGTATGGCTTACCAATCATAGCTGATCTTCATCAAAGGAGAATCTTTGCTATGGGAGCCTTCCTTTGGTCTCATTACTGATCATCACCATCGTTCCAATAAGTAAGCCAAGAGTGAAGCTAATTTAATTACGTTGGCCTTTTACCTTTTTTAATCTATACAGAATCTTTTTGTTTACTAAATAATACTCTCTCCTGTCTCGTATATAAGCAAAAATCACTTTTTTAGATTTATTTAAAAAGAGATGTATCTTATCTATAATTTGGACTAGATACATTGTTTTTCTAATGAATCTAAAAAGGTAATATTTGCTTATATACGAGATTGAAGGGAGTATTTTAATAGCTTTACTCTTCGGCGGACATTGCTACTGATATACGTGTGAATGGCCGATGTTACGCGGGATCACATTCACAAGTGGGTGGCGATCTACTGTGGATAAGTGATCAATATTATTATAACGAATACGAATTTTAAAAAATTCACCGTTAAATTGAAAGTTTATATCGTATAGATCATTCATAAAGAAATTTATAAAAATTGAAGATCATTTGATATGTTATTGAGACTTATCAAGATAACAGTATTTAAGAAAAACTCATAAACAATTAATCTTAATAGGTCTCAATAACATATAAAATCATTTTTAATTTTCAAATTTTTTTATGGATTATCTATATGATGTAAACCTTCAATCCAACGGTGGATTTTGTGAAATTCGTATTCATTATAATGTTATTCATGGCTCGTCCACCATAGACAACTTAAAGTGATTCATATTAGAATTTGTCATGTGTGAATATATAATATAAGGAAGCACTGTAACACTAAATAAGATTATTATTATTATTATTATTATTATTATTATTATTATAGCACTTTTTTATGTTTTATTTTGAAATTTTAACAAATTTTGTATATTTATTTTACTTTAATATATGTATGAATTTTCAACGTAGTTAATGATTAACTTTTGTCGGAAAATTTGTGCAACATACAAGGTGATTTTTCTCCTCTCCATGTCGAATTATTTTCATACGCAAGATTAGAAATCAAATCTCTAACCACCCACTTAAGTGGCCCAAAACACTTATTACTTGGATCAATTTATTTTTTGTGCGTGTTTGATTTATTGCTTTCACCATAGCTACATATTACAAAGATATTTATCTTTTTTCTTTATATTTACTTTTAAGTTTAAATATGGTTTTAATCATCATATTTTTATCCACCAAAATAAATTGATCATCTATTTTTAAATTCCACAATTTTGATCACTCTAAAATATTTCGACTCAAAATTAATAGTTAATTTGTTTTAAATAAGGTGAGTACTTCTCTATCCTCACATAAATTGAGGGTATATGTCATATGCTGACATGACTTCAATCAAATTCAGTCATATAAGTGTAAAACTCAAACATAAATAATTTTTTACCAAAAAGTAATTTTGACTACTTTAATTATCAAATAATTATATTTTAGTTTACACATATTCTTATCATTTACTAAAAAATACTTTTCACAAATCATATTCATCTTTTCTTACGGATTCATCTTTTCTTTCTCTGTAAGATCAAAATTTTTCGTCGGCGCTTCGCTTGCCGCTGCCGCTTCACTTGTCGTCGTTGCTGCTTCATTTGTGATCCTTGAAGATTGCCGCTTCTTTAGGCTCCGGAATCACTTCTCCATCATCGGCCTTTTCACAATTGTCTTTCAGAATTTTGTTTCGGCTACATTTATTCTTTTCTTACGGATTCATCTTTTCTTTCTCTGTAAGATTAAATTTTTTCGTCGGTGTTTCGCTTGTCGCTGTCGCTTCACTTGTCGTCGTCGCTGTTTCATTTGTGATCCTTGAAGATTGCTGCTTCCTTAGGCTCCGGAATCACTTCTCCATCATCAGGCTCTTCACAATTATCTTTCAAAATTTTATTTCGGCTACGTTTGTTCCAGAATTGGTTCATCTAGGTAACATTGATTTTATTTTTTTATTCTCTGGTATGTTTCTTTTAAGAAGCGTCAGCGAAAAAATTTAATCTTAAGGAGAAAAAAAAGATGAATCCGTAAGAAAATATGAATAGGATTTGTGAAAAATGTTTTTTAGTAAATGATAAGAATACGTGTAACCTAAAATATAATTAATGAAAAGTAGTAAACTAAAATATAATTATTTGAAAATTAAAGTAGTCAAAATTACTTTTTGGTAAAATATTATTAATGTTTGACTTGGACATATATGACTGAATTTAATTGGTGTCATGTCAGCATAGAGCATATATACTCAATTTATGTGAGGGTTAATTAGAAAAACCTTTAAATAATATGACATACAAGATTAGATAATAGGTTTTTTCTAATCTCCTATTAATGAGAACAAGTCATATGCATATATAAAAAAAAGTTGGCTACAAATTAATTGTTATGAGTACCACAAAATAATCTACTCCTGCCGTCCCAAATTATAAGGGAAAAAAATAAAAATCACACTTATTAATAAAAAGTAAAATATGATAATTTAGAATATGTTTTTATGGGTTTTTCTTGGAATAAGTTGCATGGGAAGGTGTAAAAGTAATTCTTATTTGTTATTGTTTATTGAGAAAAGAGTAGAGAGAAAAAATTAATTGCAATTTGCATTAAATTTTATGAGATTAAAATAGTTTTTCCTTTATAATTTAGGAAGAAAAAAAAAAGAGATACCTCTCAAATTATGAAGTGGTAAGGTAGACATCACCCAAAAAGTCACTAGATTTAGTCTAGTAGCAAGAGATTTGAATAGTATAGTATGTATGATGTTCTGGGTTCGATCCAATGATCCGTTGTAAAAAAAAAAGTAGACATCACCCATATAGTCAAACTTTCAACATAACTTTTAAAAAATTCAATTAAAAGCTAATGCAGTCTACTTTTAAAAAATTCAATAAAAAGTTAATGCAATCTACAAGATTTGACCTGATGACATTTAAATCACACTTGCGCTGGCATACCATTCGGCTGCCAGCAATCTTGTGGCTTAAATATAAATGATGGATGCTATGCTTCTATCAGAACTTATCTAATAGCAGGCAAGAATAATGCTAGCAACACACTCTTTAACAAACACACTTCAACACACTCTCTTTTATTGGTTGAAATTCACATGGGTCCCATACAAAAATGTGGACCCATATAACTTTTATGAGACCCATATAAATTTTAACCAATAGAAGATAGTGTGTTAGAGTGTGTTTATTATTGGAGTGTGTTGCTAGCACTCCTCTAGCAGGCAATTCAACACTTAGTCTAACATTATTGTAGAATTGAAAGTTTGATCTTACTCAATTCTATGAAAATTATTTTATAAGATGAAAATATTTCTACTTTATAAATATTTATTCAGAATATTTCGATCGTAATCAATGTAAAATTTCTTAACGGTTAGCAATCTCCAAAAAATAAATGAATGCATTTTTATTATTTTGCGTTTCGAGACGAGTTAATGGATATTGCAATTGACACAGTGACACTATTGAAGGAGGATCGCTTACTGTAGATCTTACAGTCCACACTCTGTATATTGCTTTTTTGCTTCCAATTTATTTATCTTATCGCATCGCATCGCATCGCATGCAGTGTGGGACGAACTTAACATTCCGTTTAATCTCTCCTTTTTATGCTATCCATGAACAGTCTATTTGTAATAAATGCGACCTTAATTAATTAGTACGAGTAATAATATTCAAACTTCAACAGTGGGAGGTGGGAGCATAACAAACATACACCCTATTTTCAATACGGTATACAAATATACTCCCTCCGATTTATCATGGGTGTTTTGTTTAGCTTTTTCTTTTAGTTGCACTTGTTTTGCCACCTTAGGCATGGCTTATACTTGAGTAGTGGTCTAGTGGAGTCATAAAAATAATTTGCTGTTCAAAAATTAATAAATAAAAATACTTTACTTTTATATTTTTATTAAATAACTGACATGTATAATATAGATCAAATATATTTATTATTAAATTAATCTTAAAAATAAAATCTATCTTATAAATGAGAACAAAAAAAGTATCACTCATAATTTTTGAAGTAGTAAAAAAAAAGAAAAAAGCAATATATACACACACATAAATAAAAGGATACGACCGAAAATCCAGTCTAGTACAAAAATAGCAAGGAATATAAGAAATACTCCAAAAATAAAATAAATTATACTAGAGGGAGGAGGAAGCATACAACATAGCAAACTCAAACAATTAGGAATGACATACATACCAAAAATACCGTCAGACCACCATGATCCACCAATCCACACACCACCAAAGCCTGAAAGAAGGCTACAATTCTAACATAAGAGCTAGTGGAGAGAGAGCCGAACCAACTAAAATAAAGTCTGACACCAAACCCCTATCCACCCTCTCTATAATTAATTAATTTTGTATATAATTATTATTAAATTATTTTGTCAAAAAAAAAAAAGTTTTATTGAATTATCTTTCATGCATAAATATATTTAAAATTGACTTTTATATTTCAAGACTAATTAATAATATTAAGTTTTGTTCGTGTCTAATATATATAGACCTCTAAAATTATATATAAAATAATAAAACTCATTCATTTTAATATACTAGCAGTTTATAATCACTCATTGATCAGTAACAAAAAATAACCAAAATTGATCCAAAAATATTTCAAGTGTATTTTAGTCCAAATTTATATATACACATAAAAAATACGAATGAGTTGTCAATTAATTTTGGCTGCGGAGTTGTTTTTTAAATTCTGATGGACTAATCACTATTGATTCGAGATTGGGAGTTAGAGTCTAGTGACATATTTATATGGGTTGGGTTGATGGTCTTTGGTGGTCTGGAGGTTGAGGAGTGTCCTTCTAAGAATGAGATTAGAAGTGAACCTCTACTAGGTGGTATGTTTGGTTTCGGCTTTATTCATTGGTATTCCACTTATATACGGCACATTTGTTTTGTAGTTCCACTTTTTTCGACTTCATCTTGTACAGGTACAGAGACTGATTATTAATAATAATACATTTACCGTTAAAAAAAAATTGTCAATTATTTAACATGCAGAAGGCGAGTTGAAAATAAAGAAGAATCTAAATGAAGGGAGTAATTTAGGTCCCAAAAATCTACATTCCATATATAGCGGTAGCTAGGACAAGGTTATGGATATATGAGAAACAGTGCAGTGAGAATATATAGAATATTGGAATTAGGATATATACTTAGTACTTACATTGACATTGATCGATAAATGGATACGCGCGCGCACAGTTGTTTGTGAACAGTGGTGGTGACCGGCTACTGAAAAAGGGGAGAAGACACATTAAAAGGCTTGAAACGAGGGATCACATTGAGAGGAAATTAAAAGGGTGGTGGAGTGAGTCTGGAAGGGTTATACCTAACATTGTTGCTGAAATAATGGTTAAAAAAACAAAAATGAAAATAAAATATTTGAGTAAAAAATATTATTTTTTAATATTTCAAGATATTGAATGTATTACTAAATTATTTATAACCATTGTTCCGAGGAAGTCGAGTAGCATTTCTCTATTAACAATAATAAAAATGATAGTATCAATCGTTAGTTGGATCATGATTTGATCCCCACAATTGCGACCGGTAGAGATTTGAATCACTTGATGTCAGAACTGATTTTTAAATCAGATTATGAGATTCAGTAAGGCGGAAAAAAATAATAGTAATAAAAATGATAGTAGTACTAATTGATTTGACAGCTGGATAAGTTTTCTCCTTATGTGTATATAGTAGCATATGCAAATTAAAGCAATGGAACTTTTAATCAGCAGCTAGCGGTATGGCAGAAGATAGCAGGCAGCATACTAGTAGAGGTACAGTAGTAACTAACTACTACGTGGTGTTGTTGTGAACGACATCAACCCAACAAGACTAACTGAAACATTAGATCCAGCAGGAAGAGGATCGATCGAGGATGGATATATAACAATACAACAATCTTTTCTGTGTATCATTAAATGCGTGGCAGTACTCATCAACGAATATATAATATATATACTCACTCACTCCTACTAGAGTAGAGAGAGAGAGAGAGCATAATTTGCACTACAAAAATACTCTAATAATACTAATAATATATATACTGTATTGAAATGGATTTCATTATTGACTGAATTGGAGTAGTTCCAACGTTTCTCATTACTTCAAGATATATATATATATATATTGTCACGCCTATATATCAAACTCTTTCACCGCTTTTTACTTTATATCATAAAACGTTCGTTGCTACTACTATGAAGATGCTAAGTTTCATATGCTATGCTATATAACTAACCACTAATGATCAAATGATGGCTATTAATTTAATTAAGAAGAAATTTTTTAGGCTCTTGCCTTAGTTTCTAGCAAAATGAGAAAATTAAACAAATATAAAAAATGCGGCAAAGGAGAGTGTAGCACTAGCCAGCCAGCCTGCCCAAGCCAAACTATAACTCTAACAACTAGCTAGTAATAACTTCAAAACAAAATGATCAATGATGGATCATCACTGCTGGCGCCGATATTGGAAATTTGAGGGATCCAAATCAAAGAGCACTGCAGTTCCCCCTGACGTTGTTGCTGCCGCCACATGTTGTGGCGGTGCTGCTGAACTAGCAGAAGAAGTAGATTCACATTCCATGTTCACCCCAAATAGCCTCAGCCGTTTTCCGCTACTATTAGTATTATTATTATTATTATTATTGCCACCACGGTGGTGATGTGCAACCGGCACAGAATCAATTATCATATTAATTGGGACATTCACATTTCTCTGATCTTGTTGCTGCCCATGCCCCTGCAAGTGTTGATGAAGACCGCCACTGCTGCCGCCACTTGTTGCCATAGGCGTGATTGGAGAGGAGGGGAGATAATAGAGGGGATTCATATTACTAAAGTGCTCAGCAGCAGCAGCAGGAGAAGGGTGGTGGTACTGTTGTTGTTGGTGATGAAGTGTAGTACTACTAGTATTATAAAAATTGTTGTTGTAATATTGAGGATAAGGAGGAGGATGTATTGCAGTGGTGGCGGGGTAATACTGTGAGGTGTATAGTGGTGATGATGATGAGTAGTGATGATAGAAATTAGGAGGAGGAGGAGGATATTGTGGTGGGATGAGGTGGTGGTGGTGGTGGTAAGGATGTTGAGAGTGAGACCTTGGCCTCCAATCAATGTACAACCTGTGTCTGTAGGATTCATGACGGCCACGGTGAAATGAAACAATGTCACCGGCATCAAGCTTCTTATCCTTAACGAAACGACTCCATCCTTTTGTCATAACATAGCTCTGGCTACTGTTCCAATAAGAATATCTGAACCGCCACATTTTCCCATTCCGATCTTCAAAGTTTAGAAGAATCCCTTTGTCATTAGATGAATCCAATGGGAAGTACTTCTCTGCATACTGCTTTGGAATCACAAGTCGATTCAGCTTCCCTACGTCACTAGGTGTCACCACTTTGTCAAACATGTGCTCTTTCTCCACTACTACCGGTGGCAATGCCTCCTCCTCCTCCTCCTCCTCCTCCTCCTCTACCACCTTCTTTGAATTTGAACTTCCTCCTTCCTCCTTGTTCTTCCTCCCTTTTCCTCCTCCCAATCTCAACTCCATCATATCTACTTCCTCCACCTGCTTCCTCCCATCTTCTTCTTCTTCTTCTTCTTCTTCCAGCTGTTGTGATGTCTGTAACTCAAACTGTAACCCTAACCAAGTGGATCAAATTTTTAATTCATTCATTAGTAATTATTCATCTAATATATATTATAATAGATCCATCCATACAGATAGATTCAATTCATTTATGCATCAAGATCCCAAACCCCAACCATGGATTGATTTTGGTGTGGTGTGGATCATCAATATATATTTATTAATTAAATTAATTAAATAAACGACATATAATTAAGAATTAGAGATAGGTTTTGTCAACAAAAAAAAAAAAAATGATAATAATAAGATGGTGAGATCAAAGTCATAATAATAATAATAATAATAATAATAATATAATTTGATTAATTAATTTTTGCAAGTAGCTATAGGTAGTTAGATATGCATGGAGATGATGA
The DNA here is from genome assembly GCF_020283565.1 of Trifolium pratense. Classification (NCBI taxonomy): domain Eukaryota; kingdom Viridiplantae; phylum Streptophyta; class Magnoliopsida; order Fabales; family Fabaceae; genus Trifolium; species Trifolium pratense. The sequence goes on from NC_060064.1 coordinate 231,952, forward strand.
TAAGATTGAAATTAAAAGTGGGGGTAGTGGTAGCTAACTATACTTACTGCTGCTGCTGCTGTTTTGGCTTCCTCTTCCTCTTGTGATTGGGATGATCTCTTCATCTGCTGCACCTTCTTCCTCTTCCTCTACTTCTTCCCTGCTATCAGAACAATACCCTTTCACTTCTGCTTCCATTATCAAATTCAACTTTGATGTGGATCTCACTAATTTATAAAATGAATGAATGAAATGTTGATCAACATCAACTAATATATATATGTAGAGAGAGGAGGCCGGCCTGTGAAATAAAACAAATAAAATAGTAAGGATAAAAGGAAATTTGAGAAGAAATGGAAACGGTTGTGAAAAAGGTTAGAATGAAAAGGAAAAATAATTAAGGTGAAACAAAAGTAGGCTATTGTAACCAAAAATAAAAGTAGGGATAACTTAATTACCCAGATTGCTAAAGTGTGCCAGATTCTTTGTGATGGAAACCAAACAAACAAAATTACAAGAGTAGGTATTGTATTGTATTGTATTGTAAGAGGCTCTAGCTTGCTCCAATTAATATATAAACCCTAAACAAAACACAACCAAGTCATACCATTCATTCATTCATTCATTCATGTATATGGAGTGAGTGAGTTAGGATTCAATTTCAAAGGTTGGTCAACTTGTGGCGTTGACCTATACAAGTTAGCAGAGTTGCCTCTCTCTCTCTCTGTGTGTGTAATTACACAATGGAAGAAGCTTCTTTAATTTAATTATTATTACTAATAAGAAGGAAGAGAAGTTGTTTAATTTTGCAGTTTGATTTGTCCAAGAGAAGAAAAGAGAAGAGAAGAGAGAATGAAATTGGTAGATAGAAAGGTTTTACTACTCTTACGTGGGGGCCATGAATTATGTCCCTATAGTATAGTATAGTATAGTGCTCATGTGAGCAACTTGTCCTTTTCATCATATTTGGTATAAATCTCTACATCTATATATGCGCTTCCGCCTTCATTCTTCCCATTAACAAACCCTCCATCTTCATTTTCTTTTTAATTTAAACCATCAATGGATATTGTATTCATTTTATACATACATACCTACGTACATATACATAATAAATTGATAAAAACATACGATCAAGTATACGGGTACGGGGTGCCAATAGTGTATCAGAGAGGATAGGGTACTGTCCACTAATAATTTTGACTTTTAGTGTCTTTGATTGTGTGTGTTGTGGATGGTCCCCAACTTTAGTAGTGAAAGGAAGGGAAGAGCAAATACCAAAACTATCACAAAATTAAAACAGTCCACCCTGCACTACAGCTACAGCCGCTCGCTACCCTTTATTTTTATTTTTACTGCTTTATTCTCTCTGCATAATAATAATAAAAATAATAATAATAATAATAGACACACAATGCATATAAATTAAATTCTAATAATAATTGAGTAAAAAAAATCAAACATACAATATATACAAAATATTATAACACAAATTTAAAATTAATATTGTGAATATATATTTTACTTCTTTAAAATATTAACCGTATAAACTTATGTGTTTTTAAGGCTAGCTCAATATATTGAGTAAAAGAAGGCTCATTGTACAATATCATATAGGGAGTTTCTACGGTACATCTGAAAAATTTCAATGTACCGATACATTAGATCAATTAATTAATATATTGATGATTATTTTTATAAATCAAAAAATTATTTTTCGATTATTATATTTTAGAGATGATGATTTCATAAGAAAAAACACAAGTTCAATGTTTTGTATGCATTATATTAACTTTTTTACATTAAAAAATCCAATAATGACTATTATTAGTGATAAAAAAATTTAAAAAAAATATAATTTTATTTTTTACAAATTTGATAAATAACATTCAGTTATTATAATATTTTAAATGATAGAAAAATCATTTCTTTCAAAAAAATATTCATTTACTTAATAATTTAATGATCTGATGTACCGATACATTGAAATTTTTCTGATGTACCATAGAATTCTGCTATCATATAAAGTTTATAAAATATATGTATATGGGCAAAATTCCATGTCACCCGGCCCTATTTCATCAAAATCCATGTATTTTGCCATAATTGTTTTTTTTACTTTAGGCATAATAAAATGTGAATTTTAGTCCAAAAGATTTTATTGTTAGGATCAATACTCAAAATATGATTTTTGGAGAAAAAGATATGTGCTTTGAACCACTAAAATTGCAACAAATAAAAAATAGAAGTTCAAAAGTTTAAGTTTAAAGGAGGACAATTTTCACGAGTTTAAAAGAATAGAGAAAAAAAGTACAATTAATTTTTATAAATATGCTAATATATAATTTTTTATAAAATGTTTAGGGAGATTGTGACCTCTCTAGTATGGAGTAAATATAAATATTCTTTGTATGTGTGTTCATTGAGCTCTAATGTCTTTATTGGTTTGGAAATGCAGCACCATTTCATCACTTTAAATGTATTTTATGAAGAAAAAAAATTAAATATTGTTTATTTTAAAAAAGTTGTAAAACAATTTTTTTTACGGCAATTTGTAAAACAACGTTAATGTTACCTAATATTATAAAGTTAAATTTACTTTGAATATGAAAATGAATAATATTATTATTATATATATAAAGTTAAAGTTACTTTGAATGAAAATAATTATTATATTAATAATAAAATAAAACTTTGACCAATTATATAAGATTATTAATCACCAAGCTTTTACTTTTTTTTCACTTTGTTTTTTTTCTTCCTGTTACCTAATTATTTATCTATTTATATGAACTTTAGATATAAATAAATAATTTTTTTCTTACGTAAGTGATGAGTCGTTTCTGCAAGTGCACATAATTGCTACTAAGTAATAAAGTGATAAGTTATCTTCTCCACAGAGATTGTGCCAAAATTACTAGTTTCGCTTAGGAATTTAGAAAGTAAAGTAATTTGCATTCGCTTTGTTGGTTTGAGAGAGAAATAAAAGACAATTAAAATAAAAGGGTATGCGAATAGACACACGGGGTAGTTAAGTGTTTCGAATCCCTCTCTTACTCCTGCTTGATAACCGGCGTTATACTTTACTTCATTATTAATTATTATCCGACAGTTTAATTTCTATTAAATAAGTTTAGTTTTACCCTTCCTTATTTCTATTGCAATTTGAATAAAGTTTAATTAATCGTTGATACGTTTCCCCTTGGTTTTATTGTATGTATCATCACCTTTAACAAGTTCAACTATAAAAAGACGTCCTTACCTTTAACAAGTTCAACGTTTGACAAGTTCTCTCTACCTTGATTGATTAACCCTAAACAATTTAACTAAGTGTAAATCTTAATCCTACCCCCTTCCTCAGGTACTGAATTTAATGGTCTCATGTTGGTCGGTTAAATTGTCTTTAGTTTCGGGCCTATTAGTTTGTTGTCACGGGATCAGCTATGGGTTTGTTCTATAATGTGATCAAGATTAAGAACAAAGAATTAAAGCAAGACAATTATAGAAAATAACTAAATAACAATCAAATATAAATTTGTTCGAACCAAATTACATGTCTCAAACATTCATAAGGGAGTTCATCTACTCGACCTAACCTAGGAAAATAAAATTACAAAAACAATAAAAGAAAGGAACCTTGTTGCTTCAGAATTCATTTGTCCTCATTGCCTCCTCCTTAGAGTTCTCCTAACTCTGCTTGAGTTATCACTATTGTCGAGTGATTTCTGAATGAATAATTGTGAAGGAGGAGAGCTCTATTTATAGTTGTTTCGTAGATTCGAGCTTTTCCATCGTGCGCATCGTACCCATCGTACCCACGATGGCTTGAAAATCTGCTCATCGTGGCCACGGTGCGATCCATCGTGCTACGATGGATTGATTTGTTTTATTTTTTTAATCGCCTTCTCAACGTGTTGCGATGACTTTCATCATAATGCGATGAATTCTTCAATTTCTTCCATTTTTGTTCTTTTTTGATGTATTTTTCACTTTTCTTATTTCTTGGCCAAGAAACTTCATTTCTCTAGGATTTTGATTGTGTTAATCTTCAATTACTACTAAAACTAATCTAAAATAATACTAAAAACATTATATAATCGACTGTAATCAGTAAAAATAGATAAATGTTGGATGGTCTATGAAAATACATGTACGTTAACCTGTTCTTATGGCATGTGTCTTAATTGATCACCTTAATATTTACTTAAAACATTATGTTTTTCCGTTTCCTTTTAAATTTCTTCAAAGGCAATGTTATAACCATGAGTTTTTTTTTTTTTTGTATGACACAAATAGAAAAAAAAAATAATATTAAAGTCTGTTTGAATTTGACTTATTTTTGAGTTTGTCATGCAAATAAATAAATTTTTATGCAAATTAAATAAACAAAAACAACTTTATCGGTAAAAACTTATGAATTAACATAAAATTTTAATATTAATTTGTCACCCATAAATATATTAAAAATAATTGGTTTAGTGGTGAGGGGTTTAAATAGTATGTTAAATGTCATGAGTTCGATTATCAGCTCAATGTAAACAAATTTTTTTTTCAATAGTATATGATATAAAATAAAAAAGACTCGTAATCTTACAACCTCCGTTGGATTTGATTAACGACGTGTTTAATTTTTTAAAACTTAATTGCTCTTCCGTTCTAAATTATAAATCCCCTCAAGTTATAAATTATTTTAGGACATCGATAAAATATTAACGTTGTCTTCTTGGAATTCATATATCATATACTTTTTTTTTTATTTTTATAAGCATATATCATATACTTATTATGTTGTCTCCTTCGAGTTTTTTTTTTTTTTTTAGTCCAAGGTCCTCTTTCAATTCTTTTTAAATTTCTCTTCTCCAATGTTATATAAAGTGGTCCATATATATATATACCATCAATATATGTGTGCGTACATTTGTGTACGTGCCTAATTCTTAATTTATGTTGGATGGGGCCTCCAATGACCATAAATTATAAATCTGTATCAGTGATATAGACAAGCAAAAAGATTAACATTGTCATACTCAAGCTGTAGAGATAGAAACAGATCTATGGCAAGGAGTGTCAAACAACGTTGCCTTTGCCGTGGCTTGTCTAGTTACGATTGTACGCACTGGCAGCCCAAATATATATATGTTAAGTGTTACCTTTTTTGTTTCTTTTGGAACTCTCGTGGTCATGTTATAACTAACTAACTAACTAACTGGCTAGGTTTTGAAATGGAATATCCTCTTTAGAATACTAACACTGTATTATTATTACTTGCACATGACAAAAATAAGTACCATGGTACGTAGCAGGTAAATTAAGGTACCAGCTGGGAACTTCTCATTTCATTTCTTTAAATTTTTGTTATCAAACACCAAAACAAATAGCTAGATATATTTGTTATTTTTTCATGTTAAAGCTCTCGCTTTTATTTTCTAAAATAATCTTTTCTTTTTTCAAGTTCTAGAAAGAGAGAGTCTGATAGTTCGAAATTCGGTTGAAAATATAAGTAAATTTTGATCATATATATTTTTTAGTCATAATTCAAATTGTTTTAAACAAGAGAACCTTTATGCAAAGTTAACAATTTCCAGTAATTACAAACATGAATCATTTTTAAAATTAAAACCGGAGTTTCTAATGAGTTTTCTTTATCATTGAATATCATCGAGTTGTATGTAACTAGACTCTTGTCCGTACGATGCACGTGTGTGATATGCTGTTTTATATTATAATGTGGAAAAATTGAAACAATAAATATTATCAAAATAATAAATAATAATAGTAATAAAAGAAAAAGAGTCAATAATAAAAAATAAAAAAACAAAGATAAATATAATGTCTATCTCGTTATTTTAATTTTTTTTTACTTCCTATTACTTAATAGATTTGAAGTTAGATTAGATGATGATGACAATTAGTAGGTTTTGTCAATATATTATCACTATATAGTAGTACACAAATCCAAGTTAAATTATGCACCCATTTTCCAACTTATTTTCTCTAAATTGACTATGCCGTAAAACAAAAAACTCTAAATTTATCATGAATAATTATCCTACCGGATGACCTACTTCCATGATAGCAACATATTTACTATAATAATGAAAAAAGTAAGATAAATATTTCTAAATTGATACAGTATATATACTTACATGTATATGTATCTTAAGAAATGGACTTGTGGAGATAAAAACAATCACAATATTCCACCGTAAAATGATGAATCAATGCACTGTATATAGGTATAGAGTGCATAGGAATAGGAATAATTTAAAAATGAAACTAATCAATTTAGTAAAATATAAAGGATTTTTTTTTTTGCAAATGGATGTTTTTTTTTAAACCGATGGAATATGTGAGTAAGTAGTAAAGAGTGGCTCTTTAGTATCTCTATGAAAATTATGTAACTTAAATTTGGGACACATTAAGAAAATATTCACAATTACATAATTGGAATGGACTTGATTTTTAGTATAAGTTACTCATGTTTTAATGTTGACAACATGAAAAGTCATGTATATAAATGTAGGTATATGAAAAGTAGATAGTGTTGACAATAATGTAAGAAGTGATGTGACATTGTAAGTGACTGACGTGGCTAAATAAAAAAAAAATTATTGGTTTAAGTAGATTAGAATTTACATAAGTAGTAGGAGAACTATCTAAGATTTATATATATATATATATATATATATATATATATATATATCATTTAAAATACGTAAATTATCATTTTTAAGAACAAGAATCTAATAGAGCGACAAAAATTTAACGATTTGAGAATAGGGATACCAATTTCACAAGTGAGTAAAAATATGTGGACCAAAATTGTATAAGCCAATTTTTTTAATCTAACTTAACTAATCAACAAATCAATTTCTTACAAATTTCCCTTTTCTTTTCTTTTCTTTTTGGCTTAAATGCAGTTTTGCCCCCCCTGTTTTGATTAAATCGGAATTTTACCCCCCCTGTTTTAAAACGCGGACTTTTACCCCCCCTGTTTTATAATTTGTTGGATTTTGCCCCCCCTAAAATTCTGCTTTCGAGTCACAACTTTAAAGCTTCGCACACAACTCAATTTTGATCAATAATTTACCAAAAGGATACCGAAATGACCGTAATCGAGTTATCTTTCCACATAATCAAACCCCACTGAATTTGGAGTTACAAAGAGAGATTAATTACCGTTTTAGTGAAGGTATGTCCCCCAAAATTCTGCAAAAAATTTGCTTTCAAGTCACAACTTCAAAGCTTCGCATACAACTCAATTTGGATCCATAATTCACCAAACGGCTACTGAAATGACCGTAATCGAGTTATATTTCCACATAATCAAACCCCACTGAATTTGGAGTTACAAAGAGAGATTAATTACCGTTTTAGTGAAGGTATGTCCCCAAAATTCTGCAAAAAATCTGCTTTCGAGTCACAACTTCAAAGGTTCGCATACAACTCAATTTGGATCCATAATTCACCAAATGGCTACCGAAATGACCGTAATCGAGTTAGATTTCCACAGAATCAAACCCCACTAAATTTGGAGTTACAGAGAGAGATTAATTACCGTTTTAGTGAAGGTCTGTCCAATTACTAATTCTGCAGAAATCTACTTGTGATCTTCAAATTCAACATCGTCTACCGAACACATCGTAACTCCAAATTCGACGAAATTGAAATGCCAACATGGGTAATTTCGTTAGATTTCCATACATGTAAATAGTATTAAAAAATGAGCTACAGGGTGAGAGGAATGACGAGAATACCAGTAGTAGTTCATACGATAATTAATTTGAACAGACCTTCACTAAAACAGTAATTAATCTCTCTCTGTAACTCCAAATTTAGTGGAGTTTGATTCTGTGGAAAACTAACTCGATTGCGGTCGTTTCGGTACCAGTTTGGTGAATTATTGATCCAAATTGAGTTCTGTGCGTAGCTTTGAACTTGAGGCTCAGAAGCAGATTTTGTGCAAAATTTTGGTGGGGGGGCAAAATCCAACAAATTATAAAATAGGGGGGGTAAAATTCCGCATTTTTCAAAATAGGGGGGTAAAACTGCATTTAAGCCTTTCTTTTTTTGTCTTCTCTTGTACTTGTTAAGGGTCTCAATGTGGTATTTAAGTCATGAACTCCCCCACCTATTGCATTAAGTTTTGGGTTGGACTCTTCTCGTGCTTAAATCCTAACAATTATAGATGTCAACTCTTAAAATGTGTGATAATGTTAAGAGTTCTACATCAAAAATATCAAAATGCTCACTTAAGTCATAATACACTCTTTAACTTGTCTTTTAAGTTGGATTTTCTTCGTGTGAGTCCTAATAGTAATTGCGTGTTTTCTACACATTTAAAATTTTAGATTTCCATTTACAGAGTCTGGGGGTGGGGGTGGACCAGTTTCCATTTGTAACCATCTCTGCAAAGAATTAGGACACATACCATAAATTTGACATGTAGAGAGACAAACTACATATGCTATGTTCAAACGTAATATTCTAGAAACAATTATGGGCCATTATACCGCAAAAGAAGTTAGCTGGCTAACCCAACCTGAATTCAGACTTCTTTCTTCTCATTTATTTCCTCCTTTTTAATTTAGAAAAATGGTACCTAGGGTCTCTAAGACATTAGTTAAATAACTAAATATTCCAAATAATTTTTGGAACTTGTATATTTAATTTTTAAAAGTATAAATAATGTTTCAATTTATTTTTAAAAAAAATATTATTTCAAAATTATTTCAATTCCAAATATATTTATTGTTAAATAACTAGTACTCAGGGAACAAATTAACAATATTTATTTAGATAATTTGCTCCTTCTTGCTGATGCAAGTGGGACTTGTTTTTATAGATAGTTTGTTTTCCTTTTTTTTGTTTTTCCCCATTGTACCAAAAAAAAAAAAATTAACAATATTTATTTAGGCGCACAACCAGTTTTGTTAGGTGATATAGTATCAGCAAAATTAAAGCCCATTGAAGTAAAAGTTTAAGCTTTGGCAAATATATATGGAGTGCTATATACTATACTATGTCATTCCTTCAAAAAAAAAATATACTATGTCATAAAAAAAAAAAACACTATATCTATGTCAATAAGGTATCATTATCAAACTTTTGAAATATATTGAAAGCGATTTAAGGATGTAGGCTATTTATTAGTTACACCCTTCATGTTAGCATGCTATAAATGGTATGGATGGATTAAAATTCAAGAGTAAGATTTTTGAAAAAAATTGGTGAAGTTTATTCACCAGAGTCATATGGTAGACATCAAAGCAAATATAGAAATAATCACATTCCGATCATATTATTCACCAACAATACGTCTGATGCTGAGATTCAGAGTTGAATGTATATTATTAGAATTGAATGTAGAAGAACAGTGTATGAAAGAGAGAACAATAGATCCCTCCATTTTTTACGTATCAACTCTTAACCAATTTCTTTCCTTATTTTTAATTTCTTTTCAAATTTCAATTCAATCCTCTTTTTACAATTTATATGGTCTAGATTTTATATTAATTATTCTCTCAATTGTTTTTCACAGTTGAAAAATCTATTCTCAAAAGAGATTATTAGCGTGATTATCAGTGGCGGAACCAGAAAAAATATTATGGGTGGGTTGAAAAATAGTTAATCTATTTTCAAATTGAATCCTTCTATTTTCATATGTTACAATTTTGGTACCAACAATTTTTATTTTTACTCTAAAAATTGTGATTTTTGGCCATAAAGGTGATTTATTGTCTCTAACATTGAATCTAAAAGATGAAATATCAAATTTGAAACCAAAATTCACATTTTGTTGGCATTAAAATTCGCTATTTTTACGGTATAAAAGAAAGAAAAAACATTGAGATAGGACTAAAATTGCAACAAATATGAAAATATGAGACTTAAAAAATTAAATATTAATTAAACATATTTTTTTTATGTCATTTCATATTTATATATGTTAATTAGTTCAATTGCTAATTTTATTTAATACTATAAATTCAATTAATTATGAACTAATATTTACACTAACATTTGAACTAATATGTGTACCGAGTTACTCATAATAATCAATAATAAACTATAAATTAATATTTACATTAATATTTGTATAAATATATATACTGAGTGACTTAAAATTATTAATAATACATTTAAATTTATACTCAACATATAAAAAAAAAATTGGGGTGGACCGTGGCCCCACCTCAGCCCAACCCAGGTCCGTTACTGGTGAGTACTGAGTATTGAATCACACCTTATTGAGATGGAAAAATTTAGGAATTTAGTAGTTTTATAAGGAAAAAATAAAACAAACCAACAAAGTTTTTTTTTTCCTTTCACCACCAGTTTAATCTGATTCTGAGATCAGTTCTGACATCAAGTGGTTTCAGCGCCTCTTAATTGCAGTTGTGGGGCATCGCCTATCAAGTTCAGCGTCAATCACTATTGAACCAACTAACAATCGGTAAACCAACAAAGGCTTTAATAATTAGTTTCTAATATGACCAAAAAAATGTTTGAAAAAAATAGCAAACCACTAAATTCGTCTTTATTTTGTAGAACAATATCACCTTTGTTGGTTTACCGACCGTTAGTTTTTTTATTATAAGTATTACTGATCATTAGTTGGTTCAATAGTGATCTCTTGTAAAGTCTCCTTGAATCGTTCAACAAGTTGGTTCAATAGTGATCTCTTGTAAAGTCTCCTTGAATCGTTCAACAATATCACCTGCAGATGATTCTTGGTTTTGGAAGCATGACTCAAGTGATTACTATTCAGTTAAGTCGGCTTTTTTGGCGCTTAGTCGTGCCACAACTGATAAGGTGATCTTTTTTGTAGGGGAAGAAAGATTGCTTTAAAAAATGTGGAAAACTTGGGCCCCTTCAAAATTGACGGTCTTTTCTTGGCAACTTCTGTATGATAGGTTGTCGAGTCGCCAAAATCGCTTAACCGGAACATCATTGGGGATTCTAGTGCTTCTACGTGTGTGTTATGTAGATTAAGGCTTGAATCAGCTGATCACTCATTAGGTTATTATAACCAAATCTCGCTAGTTTTGTATGTATTCTTCGGTGGTTATATGTGTGAAGTTGGTGCCTCCTCGTGGTGTTTTAGGTTTTTTTAGGCTTTCATGGACATGGGTAGAAAAGATAGATTAGGGTGTTGTTAATTTGGCATACTATTGTGTGAACTATCTGAAAATCTCGAAATGACATCTTCTTTTCTAAAATGATACTTTCTGTCGAGTTTCTGGGGTGATAGGGTGAAACTTTTATCTTGGAAGTGACTTCTAGGTAAAAACACCGGCTCCCCCTTCTCCTCTTACGAGTGGGGTATCCACCCTACTTTATGATGGAATCGGTAGAGTTTGTTAGGGTGTCGTATCGGGTCTCGATAGGCCATGAGGATTGGATGCTCTATTGTTGTTTTGTCTGAATTACTTGTGGTTGATCCTTGTTCATCTCTTCCTGAGGAATTTTCTTATTCTCGTGGTGGTGTCTTTGAGAGATTCTAGTTTGTTGATAGTATATGTCTCGTTGTTATTCTTGCAGTTTTATTTATCTATTTGTTTTCATGTCTTACTTTAATTGTTGGATTTTGATAGAGTGTATTTTTTATATCTTAACTTCCTCTCGTACCTTTATCGTTTTATTTTTTAGTGCACCGTACCATTTTTGTTTTTATATTTATATATAATACGAGTATAATATAATATAATTGGCATTAAAAAAATAGTATGTGCAAGAAAATAGCATACAGATATGATGCAAAAATTAAGTTGGGCTAAGGTATGTTGATAACAAAATATTAATTGAATCCTCCCACATGGTGGTACTAATATTGAAAGAAGATGTGTGTGTGTGTCGTGAGAGCTTACTATTCTAGAGAGAGACAGAAAGAAAAGAGAGAGAGAGAGAGTACCAAAATGGTGAAAAATTGGGCCTAATTTAGTTAGCGTTAGAAAAAGATAGATAGATAGATAGCGACAAATTAAAGGGTGTGTAGTGTATGGTGTGGTAGCTAACGCGAAAGAAGGCAAAGGGGAGACCACAAGAATAGGAGTGGGACCATATCGTATATGTAAAAGGAATGGAGACACATGCAAAATTATACATACATACATACTACTACAAATCAACCAGATTGCTGGAAATGGAAAATTATTCAGTGGTGGCGAGTTTACCAAGTAATTCCATTTGAGATCATGTATGTACTTATATAACTATACTACTATATATATGGGGCACACTTTGCATTCTAGCATGTCTATTGTATGGTATGGTATGGTATTATAAATGGGATGTGAGGTGAAGGAAGGAAAATGATACTCTATGTGTATTTTTCAATAGCTATATATAGGCCAAATAATTGCAGCTTGCAGCTATATCATTGGTAGCTGTAGAAACATATATATACTATATGAATATGAATTATACATAATAATGTACGGTATGTAATTACAGTTCGTTTGGTTCAGATTTATGAGGATATTGATATATGGTAATTAAGCAAGCCTCTCTTGCTTTTTGATTAAAGTGTAGTACAAAAATGTGAAAACTAACTAACCCCACACTATAAGTCTACTTGAAACATACACTACACTCTTTCCCTCTGAGAAAACCGTTGGGCTGTCTTTCCATTGTGTGTGTGTTGGGTCGCTTTCTAATCTTGAATTACATATATAGACTCACTCACTCTATTTAGTTTAGTAGTACGTACTACTTATTGGATTAGGCCACTACCACTACTACTACTACCTAGATGCTACAGAGCCCCGCCCCCCCCCAACCCACCATCATCATTTATTCATGTATATATGTATATATATATATGTTGTTGCTTTCCAATACTGCAAATTATTATTATTATTATTATGGTCGATTAATTCATCATCTGCTGCCAACCTGTATTCTTTCATGCCAGGACAGGACTGCACTCTAGCGACGTATGCATTTTCTTTTTGTTTCTTGCATTCTGTTTCCCCTCATTAATTAAATACTTTACCTTAAGCTAAGCTGCTGTCAATGTTGTTCCCATTTCATACACGCCAACTATTTCTATTCTATTCAATTCAATTAGCCTTGCATGTCAATTCAATTTCTATACTCATCATAAATTCAATTCTAATTTATATTTCTAATAATAATCATTGCTTCTGTCTATCAAGTATATGAATGCCAATTATAAGTTAACATCAAGTACTACTGCTTGTTTCACCCTTCACAAATATATATATATATATATATATGGAAATTAATTATAATATTTATCACCATTTTCATTCATGTAAACCTGTACGTTATAATAGAATGGCCTGATATGGCGGGCGGTGTATTATTAGAGATAGTAGAGGTAAATCGTGTGGTGGTTTTACAAAGCATATTGGTAGCTAGCTGATGTGCCTTCGTGGTTGAAATGTGGGGAGTTTTTGAATGAATTAATGGACTACATTAGATCGAAGGTTGGACCGGGATTCCGAGATATTGAGTTAAATATTGATTCAATAACGGTGTCTCATGTTCTTAAAAAATAGGTGCAACGAGGAGTAATATGGTAAACCTTGGTCGAAAATATAAAGCGGTTGTTACAAATTAATGGATTGGAAAGTTCACATTCTTACAGAGAAACTAATCTGTGTGGGAATGTTTTGACTAAAATTTTATTAAATCGTAATATTTATCTTGATAATTTGTCTGAGCTTAGTCATTAGGAACTTACTTGATGGGGATCACTACCCATCGTTTGATTCTATTGTAATATATTTTCTTTGGATTTTTTTTTGACCCAATGAACCCAAAAATTCAACTAATCCTTAGTATATATTTTAGAAAAAGAAAAAATTTATATTTTAGAAGTATACAATTTACTTGACATGACTGGTTTTTTTAGAGTGTAATAGATTTTGCCTCTAAAGTTGATTATATTTAAAATTAAAAATTATAGTTTATAATTTTATAATTAATTTTTACATAAATTTAATGTTTAACTTACTTTTACTTGAATGTATTCAAATATAAATTATTTTATCTTCAACTCAATTTTAGTCGGAAAAGTAATTCACTCAAAATCATTTTTCTTTTGAGAATTCCACTAGTTTCTCGTGCGTCCTACGAATTTCCAGGTTTACCTTTTTGTTGCTTAATTAAGTAGCAGATATTATAAAAATGAGAATTTTGAGAAGAAAAAAAAAACACTCTCTTATCAATGAAATTTTCAAGATTTTAAACGTTGAATCCGCTAATTAAGTAGAGGACAAATGTATTTTAGTAGTTGTGTATGGCACGTGAGAAAAAGGACAGGATGGAAAAAGAATTTGTTTTTAAAAAAAATACAGTAATAATTTATTTTGTAGACATATTTTAGTTCTTTTGAATAGAGATGTTAAGAAATTTCGGTACATCTAAGCGCAAAATTTCTCAACCCACCTCCTGAATTTCTCTTTTTTCTTCGGAAAACGTTTTCCAAATTTTTTTTTAGTGTAAATTTTACACTAGAAAAACATTTCGGAACATATTTTCTGAAATTTTGGGGGGTGAAAAATAAACCTGAGGGGTGAGTTCATACATTTTCATCTAAGCGGCCATGTCGAACTGGCCCATTTGAGAGAAACCCAAACAATTTGAAATGTTCTCAAAGTGTATTTATGTGGAAAATTTCTCATCCCACCTACTCACTTTCTCACCCACCCCCTGTTTTTCCATTTTTGCCTCTGGTCAAAAAATTCGGAACGTGTTTTACGAATTTTTTTAGTTCAAATTTGGAAAAAATTCGGAAAACACATTCCGAAGTTGTTTTTAAAGGCAAAAAAAAATTCGGAAAACGCGTTCCGAATTTTTTGACCAAGGGCAAAATTGGAAAAACAGAGGGATGTGTGAGAAAGTGAGTAGGTGAGATGAGAAATTTTCATTTATGTGTTTGCCACATGATTTCCAACCCCATGTTTCTTTCAAGCTCTTTAAAATTTCAATTTTGCCCTCATAAATATTTTTGTAAATTTTTTTTCAAAATTTATATTTTTTGGGAATCTATTTTTCAAAATAGACTTTGGAAAATGTTTTCCAAAAATTCAAATATTTCGGAACGTAAAATCCGAAATTGCTTTGTTTTGTCTTATTTTCACATATTTATGTCGTATAAGACCTGTATGATTCTATTAACTTTATAAATTAGGTAGTTAGTTTTGTTTTTTGAAGAAATTTTAGGTAGTTAGTTGTTTATGTCTTTATTAATGTATATAATTTGTATACGAATATTAATAAAAAAGGTACATCATCTCTATATTGTGGATGATGATATGTATGTATCTTTCATACCCTCAAGTCAATAGAGAAACAAATAGTTGTGTTGATGATTTAGCAAACTTGGGTTAAAAAAGAGGATGGTTTAACTGGACTGTTGTGTTTTTCTCTTGTTATAGTGTGTTACAGTGCGTGTGTGGGGATGCACGCGTGCGGGTGAAAAGCAGAGAATAGAATAGAATAGAATAGGCGTTGATACACCGCGCGGTGAGTGAGTGAGTGAGAGGGAGGGAGGGAATAATCAACCAATCAATCAATCTGTGGATGTTGTCAACTCCTCTTCTCTTCTCTTCTCTTCTCTTTCTTTTCTTTTATTTTTAGCACACTACTTATTTACTTACTTACTTACTAGTTACTATGGATGAAGATGATGGTGCGGCGAATGCAGCAACAGCAAATAGGGTTTCATCTCCCTCTTACTGGTTGGATGCCTGCGAGGATATCTCTTGCGATTTCATTGATTTTGATGTTTCACCTTCTTCAGACAACAACAACAACACTACTGCTGTTGCTGTTGCTGATGATGATGTGCTTCTTCCTACTCCCAGTAATCAAGACTTTTTTGGTGGTATTGATCGAATATTGGACAGCATCAAGAACGGTGCTGGTCTCCCTCAACAACCTAATGCTGCTGTTACTGTTACTGTGCCTGTCGAAGATAATAGATGCAACAAAAGGGCTCGCGGCTACAACAATAATCATGACAGGAGAATCAATCATCAACCACCCACCAATGACAGGTTTGAGAGTTCTTTCAATAGGAAGAGACCAAGTGTGATTGATAGTAGAAAGAGGAAGAGGCCAGTAGGGAATAATCATCAAGATTCCTCCAATAAAAGGGGTTACTGGGAGAGGGATAAGTCTGGTTCCAATAACTTAGTCTTCCGTTCTGGTAATTGGGAACCCACCCAAGACAACAACATCAACACCAAACAGGAGGATACCATTACCGACCTCCCTGCTAAGCTGGACAAGCTTCCTCAGGAAAATGCCAGACAGTATCAGTTGGATGTTCTTGACCAGGCAAAGAACGGAAACACCATTGCTTTTCTTGAAACTGGAGCTGGCAAAACCCTCATTGCTGTTCTTCTCATTAAATCCATACACCAGACTTTACATCAACAAAACAAGAAGATGCTTGCAGTCTTTCTCGTTCCAAAAGTTCCACTTGTTTATCAGGTAATCTATCTACTTTCTCACAACCTATTTTTTTTTTATCTCTATAAGGTTTAATGCAATGCAATGCAATGTGTGTGTGTTTCCATTCATGCTGTTCTTGTTCTCTGTTTAATTACAGCAAGCTGAAGTAATCCGTGAGCGCACCGGATATCAAGTGGGGCATTATTGTGGAGAAATGGGGCAGGATTTCTGGGATGCTCGAAGGTGGCAGCGTGAATTCGACACCAAACATGTATTTCTTCAACTTTGTTTTATCTCTTTTATTATCTTGTTTCATATGACATGCCTTTTTGGGGTCAAATGTGTACATGTTGGATTGTTTGTAAACTTTTTCTAGTTGATTTCTATATTTTCACTTAGGAGGATGCTAGTAAATCATATTCGTACATAAAGGACATGACTCTGTATCAGTTTAAAGATTTTTGAATTGATTTCCCTGACCATGTTGCTATTCTTTTTCATTGGCCTGATGTCTTTTTGTACTGCAATTGCTCAACTGGTTATTCGTTCTGTAGGTTTTAGTCATGACTGCTCAAATACTTTTGAACATTTTGAGGCATAGCATAATAAAAATGGAAGCGATCAATCTCCTGATTCTGGATGAGTGCCATCATGCTGTGAAGAAACACCCATATTCGCTGGTGATGTCCGAGTTCTACCATACGACGCCGAAAGAAAAGAGGCCATCTGTATTTGGAATGACTGCTTCTCCTGTTAACTTAAAGGGTAATTGTGAAGATGCTTAACTAAACTTCAGATCCTAGACTGTTACTGTTTTATTTCAAGCCACGATTTTCTTGGGGATTGAATTCTTAGTTCAACAACTTTCTACTCTTTTAGTATATATATGATCAATGTTATTTGTGTTTATGGTATATTCAGGTGTCTCCAGCCAAGTAGACTGCGCAATAAAAATTCGTAATCTTGAAAGTAAGCTAGATTCAATAGTTTGTACCATTAAAGATCGTAAAGAGCTGGAGAAACATGTTCCTATGCCCTCTGAAATTGTTGTGGAGTATGATAAAGCGGCCAGTCTGTGTTATTTACATGAGCAAATAAAGCAGATGGAGGCTGAAGTTGAGGAAGCTGCAAAATCTAGTTCAAGAAAAAGCAAATGGCAGTTTATGGGAGCTAGAGATGCTGGAGCTAAGGAAGAGCTGCGCCAAGTATATGGTGTTTCTGAAAGAACAGAAAGTGATGGAGCTGCAAACCTAATTCAGAAGTTGAGAGCTATTAATTATGCACTCGGTGAACTGGGACAGTGGTGTGCATATAAGGTATAATATACTATTTCATGGATAGTGACAAATCATGAATTTCACAGCTATATAATTTCTCTTTCCTTTTCAGGTTGCACAATCTTTTCTTGCAGCTCTGCAAAATGATGAAAGGGCAAACTACCAACTTGATGTCAAGTTTCAGGAATCTTATCTGAGTAAAGTTGTGTCTCTTCTGAAATGTCAACTGTCTGAGGGTGCCGTTTTGGACAAAAATGGAGGAGATGGCTCAGACAATGGTGCAGCTCACAGTGGGTCTGATGAACACGAAGAGATTGAAGAAGGAGAACTTCCGGACAGTCATGGTGAGCCTGGTTGTTCAAATGTTGTAATGGCTAAAATTACATAGTTCATGGTTTGTTGTAGTTTATCCTGATAAGTTACTAGTATGCATAAAAAAATAGGACTTCTGAGGATTTTAGACAATATATTTTACATGTGCAAAAGTATTAGTATTTTCTGCATGAACATTCAGAACTTGGACACTTGGTGGTACCTATCTCTGAATTGCTTCCCATGTAGGAGTATCAAGAAGAATTATTGTCACCAAGAGCCTAAAATATACACTGACATTGTGCTTGTTATCATTCAACATCATGTTGTATGCTTCAATATGTAAAGTGATTAAGATGGAATGTAGTTTCGTGTTCTAATTAAGCCAGGACCCTTTTGTGTAGTTGTCTCTGGTGGGGAGCATGTGGATGTCATAATAGGTGCTGCTGTGGCTGATGGCAAGGTGACCCCCAAGGTGCAGGCTTTAATCAAAATACTCCTCAAGTATCAGAACACAGACGACTTCCGTGCAATCATCTTTGTTGAGCGTGTTGTATCTGCATTAGTTCTACCCAAGGTTATATATGTAAATTACAATTTACATGCATAGTTCCTTTTGGTTGCTTCAATTGCATGAACAAGATCCTATTGGTCCATTGTGTATTAATATTGCAGGTTTTTGCTGAGCTTCCTTCTCTTAGTTTTGTGAAGTGTGCAAGCTTGATTGGTCACAACAATAGCCAGGAAATGCGGACCTACCAAATGCATGATGCAATTGCTAAGTTCCGTGATGGGCGGGTAAGATTTATATCTTGCTAACTTGTCTCCACGATCAGATTCCCAAGGGGGAATTAATCCTTTGTATTTTAGCGATCTCATTTTTTACTCATATGTAGGTCACATTATTAGTTGCGACTAGTGTTGCTGAAGAAGGACTTGATATCCGGCAATGCAATGTTGTTATTCGCTTTGATCTCGCAAAGACCGTTCTGGCATACATTCAGTCTAGGGGGCGTGCTAGAAAGCCTGGGTCTGATTACATCCTAATGGTTGAGAGGTACTTGTTATGGCTGTGTCATCTGTTGGCATTTTCTATTTTTTGTTGTTCAAGTATTGTTTTCAAGAGTTTCGTAAGCCAAATAAAATTAGAACCTCTTTGTGACGGAATTATGTTTGGCCTCTGGGTTTTATCCTTCCTTGGATGACCTGTTTTCTTACTTATGGTTTACATGAAATCAAGTCAATTACCTGCTATTATAGCATTAGTTTCGCCATGGTGAAAGACTCAGATAGCCCATTCAACCAGTGTAACTAGAAACGGTTTTATTATTTTTTGGCTGCTTTTAAACTATTATTATCATTATGATTTTCCTCCAAGCATTGATTTTCTATTCTTTGCGGCTGGGTTTTCTCGAGGTACTTTGGTTTAAGAGGATTTCTTATATATTTGTTGCAAACGAGGTCGAGTAATTAGTGTGGATTGGAGGGTAGGTTGAAGCTGTAGTATAGTTGTCACATAGGATTTGGATCATGTAGTCTAAACTACGGGCAACTTAATGCAAGTCTCTTGGACTAATTGGTTTTCCATTTGAAATAAAACTAAACTGGTTGTTTTATTGTGTTAGAATGATTTATTTGCAAAATGTGTTTGAGTTTTCAATCAATGATTAGTTAGGCTGTCAAAAGTTGCTGTTTTTCCTTCTCCAGTAGACATGCAGAAACTGACACTTGGAATTTTTTATGGATATGGCATTGATCATCGTTATTTTCCCTCTTTTACATTTTATACCTGGTGTTTTATATGACAATAGGTTCTGAATAACTGAAAACTGTTTCCACCCCCTAGATTAATTTGTATTGTAATTGTAAATAGGGGAAATTTGTCACATGAAGTATTCCTAAGGAATGCCAGGAACAGTGAGGAAACTTTGCGGAGAGAAGCAATAGAGAGAACAGACCTTAGTCATCTGAAAGACACTTCAAGGTTGATTTCTGTAGATACCCATCCAGAAACAATTTACCAGGTGAAATCTACTGGTGCAGTGGTTAGCTTAAATTCTGCTGTAGGTCTTGTCCACTTCTACTGCTCTCAGCTACCTAGTGACAGGTGCTGCATTTCTGTCTGAGATTGGTGATTTGCTTTACTAACTTTTGTATTTTGAGCTTCAAATTATAATTTGGGTGTCTTCTGTTTATTATCCAGATATTCAATTCTTCGCCCTGAGTTCATTATGGAGCAGCATGAAAACCCCGGAGGCTCCACTGAATATTCTTGCAGGCTTCAACTGCCGTGTAATGCACCATTTGAAAATCTGGAGGGCCCTATCTGCAGTTCAATGCGCTTGGCACAACAGGCATGTCACCATTTATTATTATGAACCTCCTTGATTTTGCTCATCTTTATATGCAAGCATTGGTTATTGTTTTGGTTGTTTGCAGGCTGTTTGTCTAGCTGCTTGCAAAAAATTGCATGAGATGGGAGCATTCACTGACATGCTATTGCCTGATAAAGGAAGTGGAGGAGAAAAAGAAAAGGCTGAGCAAAATGATGAAGGGGATGCACTTCCAGGGACTGCTAGACATAGGGAGTTCTATCCTGAAGGTGTGGCTGATATACTGAAGGTTGGTTCATTCTGAAGGTTATGCGGTCTGGTCTAAGTTTTTTTTTTTTTTTTTTTTTGTGATGTGAGGTTTTTGGTATATAGTTGATCAGAACAGACAAGAACAGCCAATGTTTTTTCTTACTAGGTGGGGTCGGCTAGATGATTCAAATGACATCATAATCTCCTATCATAACAATATCTAATGTCTCACTTAAAAAAATATATCTAATGTCAGATCATTTAAATCCAATTCCTTTTAATGACCAGAACACGTAATTTATTATATGTGTACAAAGCTTGTGTTGTAAATAATATCTCCAATCAAATGCTTTGAGCTTAAAGGCTTTGGAGATGAATCATCAATGGAACTCTTAGAAATTGGGTTTGACATAACCCAACCCCACAAAACTAGCTTATAAGGTGAGGGATGATGCCCACCACTTATAACCATTATTCAGGCCATATTACTATCCAATGTGGAACTCTCAATAGAACAAAGAAGATAAATAATGAATAAGTGGAATCTAGAATTTAGAATTCTAGTTATTTCCCCATATAGGAAAAGACATGAACAAGGATGCTTCTACAAATGAGAATGCATCTACTATGTATCTGTGCATACTTTTATTGGTCTTCAGTTACAAGAGGGGATTTAATCTTACCTTCATGTTTTTGCCAATACTTGTACAACTTGTATCTTGAGTTTATTGCCTTGCCCCAAAATATCCATTGGTCCTCAATGCTATCTTTATTTTTAGGGAGAATGGATCTTATCTGGAAAAGATGCTTGCAACGACTCCAAATTGCTTCATCTTTATATGTATACCATAAAGTGCGAGAATGTAGGCCATTCAAAAGATCCGTTCTTGACTCAGGCTTCAGATTTTGCAGTACTTTTTGGCACTGAGCTGGATGCAGAGGTAGTAGTTTCTATCCGTGCTGCTGCTTCTAGATCATATTTGAGTATTATAACTCATTTTCTCCCTCTGACTACATTAGTTTTTGTAGGTGTTATCGATGTCGATGGATCTATTTATCGCTCGAACTGTGACTACCAAGGCATCTCTTGTCTTTAGAGAGTCAATAGATATCACAGAGAGTCAGGTTGAAAGATTAACAGCTGTCTATAATTTTTTCATAAGTTTTAAACATTTTAGTTTCTAATAACTGGTTGAAACCTATTTCTTTATGCCATGCAGTTGGCTTCCCTGAAAAGCTTTCATGTAAGATTAATGAGCATTGTCTTGGATGTGGATGTTGAACCATCTACCACTCCTTGGGATCCTGCAAAAGCATATTTGTTTGTCCCAATGGTTGGCGATAAGTCTTTAGATCCTATGAAACAAATTGACTGGCATCTGGTTGAGACAATAATTGGAGCCGATGCATGGAAAAATCCCCTCCAGAAGGCTCGACCAGATGTTTACCTTGGTACTAATGAGAGAACTTTAGGTGGCGATAGAAGGGAGTACGGATTTGGGAAATTGCGTCATGGCTTGGCTTTTGGGCAAAAATCGCATCCAACCTATGGAATCAGAGGAGCTGTGGCCCAGTTTGATGTAGTGAAAGCTTCAGGATTGGTTCCTAACAGAGATTCCATGCAAACTCAAAAGCATATCAACATGACTAGCAAAGGAAAATTGATAATGGCAGATACCTGTACCAGTGCAGATGATCTGGTCGGGAGAATTGTAACTGCTGCTCATTCAGGGAAGAGGTTTTATGTTGATTCAATACGCTATGAAATGTCAGCAGAGAACTCTTTCCCTAGGAAAGAAGGTTATCTTGGTCCTCTGGAATACAGTTCCTATGCTGATTACTACAAGCAAAAGTATGATGTGCATTCTCTTTTTTACATTATGTTTGTCATCTAGTATCTTCCCTTTTGTGTCTTGAAATATGTTACTGATAATATGTTAGCCACATTGCACCTATAATGTTGTGCAGGAAGACCGGGAAGCTAATCTTAATCTGTGAAGGATGCATCTTTTGTTACTTCCAATAGTGAGGACTTTGTCAAGAATGTCCCATGGAATGTGACAGTAGCATGTTGATCCTTCCAGATTACAGAAAGCTTTTTGTGTCTTCCTGCACAACTCAAGGTGCATATGGCTACTGATTCTCTTTTATTGCTTTCGTTTAGATATGGTGTTGATTTGGTTTACAAGCAGCAACCTCTTATAAGAGGGCGTGGTGTATCATACTGCAAGAATCTTTTGTCCCCTCGATTTGAACATAGTGAAGGTGCTCTCTCCTAATTCCTATCCTGTAATTATTAATCTTTTCCACAAATATGTTGATCTTTTTTAATGGGGATTGTTGCGTCTTTGTAGCACATGAAGGTGAATCTGAAGAGACTCAGGACAAAACTTACTATGTTTTCCTTCCTCCTGAGCTGTGCCTAGTACACCCACTCCCTGGATCACTCGTTCGTGGTGCTCAAAGGCTGCCTTCAATAATGAGGAGGGTTGAAAGCATGTTGCTTGCAGTTCAGCTTAAGAATATGATAAATTATCCTGTTCAGGCTTCCAAGGTATCTTCTCAGTTCAAGGTAATTAGCTTGTAATTTATAATTTCCACAGTTAACCCATGCCTTCTACATTAACAGATCTTGGAGGCCTTGACCGCTGCCTCTTGCCAGGAGACATTCTGCTATGAAAGAGCGGAGCTTCTAGGAGACGCTTACCTTAAATGGGTTGTTAGTCGTTTTCTTTTCCTAAAATATCCACAGAAACATGAAGGCCAGCTTACTAGGATGAGACAACAAATGGTCAGTAACATGGTATTGTACCAGTATGCATTAAGTAAAGGTCTTCAATCATATATCCTAGCAGATCGCTTTGCCCCATCCAGATGGGCAGCTCCTGGGGTGCTGCCTGTCTTTGATGAGGATACGAAGGATGGGGAGTCATCTTTATTTGACCAAGAGCAGTCGATTTGTAAGATTGAGAGGATGGACAACACTGACGGATTTGATGATGAAATGGAAGATGGTGAGCTTGAGAGTGATTCAAGTTCTTACCGAGTTCTCTCCAGCAAGACACTTGCAGATGTTGTGGAAGCACTGATTGGGGTATATTATGTCGAAGGTGGTAAGAATGCTGCTAACCACCTTATGAAATGGATTGGTATTCACATTGAGATTGATCCCGATGAGATGGAGTGTATAACAAAGCCATCCATTGTTCCGGACAGCATACTTAAGAGTGTTGATTTTGATGCTTTAGAATGTGCTCTAAATATTAAGTTTAAAGACAAGGGGCTGCTGATAGAAGCCATAACTCATGCCTCCAGACCATCTTCAGGAGTATCCTGTTATCAGCGGCTGGAGTTTGTTGGTGATGCTGTCTTGGACCATCTTATAACCAAGCACTTATTTTTCTCCTACACAGATCTGCCACCAGGACGTCTGACTGACCTTCGAGCTGCTGCTGTAAACAATGAAAATTTTGCACGTGTTACAGTTAAACACAGTCTTCACCTGCATCTGCGACATGGGTCCAGTGCTCTAGAAAAACAGGTTTTATTTCTCCCCAGTGACTTCATTTACTCCTAGTCCTTATTATATGAAAAAGTTTACTTTTTAGGTTCATTGAATGATTAATGTATTTGGTCGATGATATAGACTAGATACATTAATTATTCAATGAACCTAAAAAGCAAATTTTTTCTTATAATAAGGACTAGAGAGAGTATTAGTTAGTACTTGGAGATGGATCATGTAACCTACATCTCTAAATTTCTTGAGCAAGTTGTTGGTGATCTTTTGGTGTTGGGGTCCATGGTCCACCTGACATTGCGCTTTTGATTGTCTACAGATTAAAGAATTTGTGAAGGAAGTTCAAGATGAATTGTCAAAACCAGGGTTTAACTCGTTTGGTCTTGGAGACTGCAAAGCTCCCAAGGTCCTTGGAGACATCCTTGAATCTATTGCTGGTGCCATTTTTCTTGACAGTGGGAGAAATACTGCTGTTGTTTGGAAGGTTAGCCCCTAGCTTTTAAGCACCCTTCCTATATATATATTTTTGCCAAAATGGGTAAAATTTTGATGGAGACTATTATTGGTTTTTTCAATTTTCTCAGGTTTTTCAGCCTCTTTTGCATCCTATGGTTACACCAGAGACTTTGCCAATGCATCCTGTGCGTGAGCTGCAAGAGCGATGTCAACAGCAGGCTGAAGGTTTGGAGTATAGAGCAAGTCGTGCTGGCAATTTGGCCACTGTTGAAGTATTCATTGATGGGGTACAAGTAGGGGCTGCTCAAAATCCACAGAAAAAAATGGCACAGAAATTAGCTGCCAGAAACGCTCTTGCTGCTTTGAAAGAGAAGGAAATGGAGAAAATTCAGGATAAAAACGATGAAAACGGGACAAAGAATGGCAACCAGACATTTACTAGACAAACATTAAACGATATCTGTTTGCGAAGAAGCTGGCCTATGCCAATATACCGGTACGAAACTATCAAGTAACTTATATATCACTTTGAATGGATGGTTTAATAGAGCTAAAATGACCTGACTTTATTATTATTATTATTACTATTACTATTTGTAGGTGTGTGAGTGAGGGTGGTCCTGCACATGCAAAGAAGTTTACGTTTGCTGTGCGCGTCAATACTACCGATAGAGGTTGGACGGATGAATGTATTGGAGAGCCAATGCCAAGCGTCAAGAAGGCCAAAGACTCAGCTGCTGTTCTTCTCTTAGAGCTAATAAACAAATTATACTCGTGATAGATATTAGATAAATAGATGAAGTGTTTGTTATTCACATTCTATCTTGTAATCATTAATCAACTTGTTCAAACTACCATATCCCAATAACAAACAGTGGTGAAATAAATTAGAAACCACCGATATTTTACAAATTGCGAAAAAAAATGGTATCCAACATTTGTGATTCCAATGATAAAAATATAAAAGTTATAATCTACATTGTACTATTTCTGCTAGCATACGAACCTGCTAGCTTCTTATGCTTCTTGGAGCTTCAATTAGGTCTGGCTCTGTCCGTTCATAGTTCCATTGAGGGTTTTTTATTCTTACAACTCTGGTTTAATTTATCATAGTGGCTGTTCAGAAAGTATGTCAAAAACAAGCGTAGCTTTTTGATATCATTCATATTGCAAGCAAGCATACTTCATGTGTGTTTGGTTTCAAAGTTTAAATTCTCGGAACTTATTTTGTCTCTATCAAATGTGATTTTAGTAAAGATACATGTTTATTTTGTTTCTAGATCCCAGTTTAACTAGACTAGAAGTGATAAAAAGTAAATTTGCATTGAGTCAAAAAAAATTACACAAATTTAACATTGAACTTGCATAAGTAAAAACGTTCAATCATAAATCACCCCACTTTAAATATATCTTTAGTGTAAGTTCCTCTTGCACTATTGTGGTAAGAATCAATATGCTCTACTTTTCCACTAATAAATTTGCTAGTTAATATTTCGGTTTGACACGAATATTGAATGAAGATTACAAGTATGTCTTGTCGGGTCAACATTGATAAAAACATAATGCCAAATCAATTTGGAGGATTCTACATGAGAAACATTACATATCAAGCACAGTTAATACTTGATGAACTAATCAAGTGGTATAATATTATCCAACTAAATAAAATATAAAAGTGTAGATACGGTTGATCAAAAGATACTTTAGAACCGTGTGTTTGCAGCTTATTCTGATTAATTAATGGAGATTGGAGATTGGAGATTGGAGATTGCAGCTTATTCTTGTCTATCGCCTCAAGGTATGCAGAATATATTCCGCGTAAAGATCCCTGCGCCAAATTATTGATAAGATATTAAAGTAGCAGATATGAATGATGCAGATTGCATAATGCAACATAGTATGTTACAGATAGGCATGAGAAAAAGTGGTTGAGATATACTGACATTGAGTGCTGGATGGCTTCAACAGCAGTGCTTGGAGGTAGAAAATCATTCACCGCCACCTCCTTGTTCTCATTCTTTTTGTCTTAGCAGTATGTTAAGAAAAAACACTCAACTTGAGAAGAAGAAAAACCTTGTTTTCAAGTAGGAAATAGTAAAAACACATGCCGTTTTCATCATTTCCTATAAGGAATTTTGTAAACAATGTGGTCTTTTTATGATTAAAAATAAATGAAGAAATTAAACATGTTCCTATCTAGAAAATTTTCGAAAAAAGATTGTAGCAAAACATTGAACCAAGATTTTTATGGATACAGTCTTCAAAAAAGCGTCGAATTTCCATGATACGATGAGGTGCAAGTTCTTTGTAGTCGTTAAAGTGCTTATATTCTGGATCATCAGCGCATACTGCAATGATTTTATCATCCTTCTCTCCCTGTGTGAATAGCACAAATTTGTTATTGGAAATGGGAGAGAAGTTTTATAGGGTGAAAAACCAAATAGATAAGATAGGATACCTGATCAATCATTGGCATGAGTCCAATGGCTTTGGCTCGCAGGAAACAACCGGGAAGGACTGGCTCCTATCAACGTCAGCTAACACATTTAACTTATATACATTCATTCTTTAATGATAACTAAGTACACTTTTTTAAAGACTCAACAAAACCACCCACCCAGATTTATATATATATATATATATAAAGGATAATATTATTATTATTAATAGTTTACCTGCATGAGAACCAGGACATCAATTGGATCATTGTCTTCGCAGAGTGTGCGGGGGATAAAACCATAGTTATGAGGATAAACAACCGATGAATACAAAATTCGATCAACCTGAGCAATATTCAAATATTAAGATGAGAACTAGTTCATATTAATTGAATAAGCAGCAATTAAGCAGGAAATTAGTTTATACCTTAATCAATCCGGTTTTCTTGTCAAGTTCATATTTGACCTTGCTTCCTTTAGTAATCTCCACAACCTGCACTCATCAAAAGAAAGACATATGAAGGACATCTAGTAGCACTAATCCTAGTGACTAGTAGATGATGATGATGATGATGATGAGAACTTACACAATTGAAAATCTGGGGAGCTTGAGGTCCTGCATGGATGAATATATATTGAGAAAATGTAACTAAGAAGATATATGTTGATGAAACTTATAAATATATAGAATGGAATAAAAGAGTATGTACGCTACGTACCGATTTCAAGATCATGCCAAGGGTGTGCAGCTACTGATCTCCTTGAAAGAGATGAAAGAATCCTTTCATTCAAACGGGGAGTTGGACGGTTTTCTTGGGCTTCTTGAACTTGTTCATCATGCCCGCTCATCTTTAAACAACATAATTAAACGAATAAGCAAGCAACACAATTAATTAATCTCAAACTTAGATGCATATACAATGCAATGCAATGCTATGCTACAGACAGATAAAAGAAAAGGAAGACACACAGACCTTGACCAATTAAGAGTAAGTAGTAGTAGCAGTGAATGAATATATTAATGAAAGAGATATCGTAGTAATTAGTGTTACTTATGATTGATAATATATATAGAAAGAGAGTTAGTTAAAGGAAGGGAAGAAGAAGAAGAAGAAGAAAAGAGACTTAGTCAATTCATCACCCATTTTATAGGAGACATGTTCGCTTACCATTCCACTTGTTTTGTCCAAATTAATCCCTCAAATGCAACTTCAAAAATTCTACTATTAAAACTTTCTTCACCCAATTTTAGGACTTTTTTCTCGGGATAAATACTTTTTTTTTTTTTTTAATGATGTACGAATGATATGTTTCTTTGGTTTAATATATTAATTAAATTTACTTATCTGAGTAAAACAAAAAAGGTAAATGACTTATCACATGTCTTGAATCCGAGAGGTTCGAGATTCGAGTTTCGTTAGTGTCTTTGAAGATAGATAATTGTAAATATTTTTGTAAACGATCTTTGAGCCCTAAGGTCTTTCCTACCTTAGACTGGGGCACAATCTCTTCACCCTAAATTTTCTCTTTATCAAAAATAAAAAATAGTGTGGTTGATATGATAAAAATTAAAAACTGAACATGATAATTTTATTTGCAATGTATTTGATTTTAAAATTTTTGAGATTGGACAAACTAAGAGCATGTGATTGGGCAAAAATTGAAATTTATGTCATTCGCTAAACCATGAGACAATATTTTGTCCCAAGCTAGGAAGCACCGACACCTCTATGATTAGGCATGTCGCGGTGTCCGACACATGTCGATGTCTGACACTCATATGACACTCGTCCGACACATGTTGGATAGCTCATATCGGTGTCGGAAAAAATTCAATTTTTTCTTTAGTTTGACACTCCTTTGATCGGTGTCGGACACCTGTAAGACACTCGGTTGACACGTGTCGGACAAGTGTCCCAAAAAATAATTATTTTTTATTTGATTATACTCTCTTTAGGCACATATTAGAAATATCTACCAGAGTTAAAGATGTGTAGAAACAACAATATTGATCAATGAGGGATTGAAAACATTACATTTTGATTACGATATTTTTAGTTTTTTCGATCGTAGATGGATAAATAAAGGTAAAATACTATCATATCTTGTTTTAAAACTTTTTTTAAAAAATAACTTGCTCAAATTAGATTTACATGTATATATTTTGATTTTCAATTTATATGTTTTATAAATATGTAGCGGTGTCGGTGTCCTATATTTTTTACATTAGCGGTGTCGTGATGTCCGTATCCGTGTCGTGTCGCGGTGTCCGTGTCGGAGTCCGTGCTTCATAGTCCCAAGTATAAGTTGTGTAAAATATTATAATAATATTTTGTCCATCAAATCATACTGATCAATAAGAGTTGTACACTACTTAAAAAAATTTGTCTTGTGTTTTTTTTTTTTTGACATAAGGATACTTATAGCATTTCATTAATAATCAAATGACTTATACATGTCGGCACATCAATAAAAATATGGGAGCGAGCTATAGATGGGGCTATACCCTTGCTAAAGCATGAGCTACCTCATTCGCTTGTCTCCTATTAAACTCAACACGAGAGTTTTTGAAATATAACTTAAAACTACGAATACATTCATTCAACACATCCCCAAACTCAATAATATCGGACCCTCCCTTGTGGAAATAGTCAACCACTGTTTTTGAATCAAGTGCAAAATCCACTCTTTGGAGTTAAAGCTCACGAACCCAGTTGATGGCATGAATGAGTCTCAATGCCTCACCTAAGTCCACACTACATATTTATGAAATCCACATAGTTTTGGCTAACACAAACCGACCTTCATCATCACGAATGCACATTCCCAAACCCACGCGATTTTGTTGAGCCGAAAATGACGCGTCAATGTTGCACTTATATCTTCCAATTGCCGGTTTTTTCAAAACACGATCAGCCCTGTTGCTATTGCTTGCGGCATGCTCGTCGTTTGTTGTTGTTGCTGCAGTCACGGTGGCAGTTGCTTCCTGCATGTGCTTGTTGTTATTATTAGCGTGCTTCCAATCCTCAATTAAATGAAAGACACGGTCCAGAATTTGAGTACATGTTTCTACTGTATTTTGCCATAACCACATGTTCCTATTCCTATGTTTCCACAAACTCCACAATATATCAACCATGTGCGCAACATCTTGCTCATTTAAATGTTGTAACAACAGAAAAATTGCATCAGCAGCATGATTTGAATTGTTGACGGCGCTTTCTACTCTATCCCACAGCCCAGCGGCGCGCCAAACTTCGGTAGACAAAGGACGAGAAAACAAGATATGTTCTATATCCTCATAATTATTGTCGCACACAACACAATTTGATGGACAATGTACTCCTTTATCTTGGGCTTGGCTGCGAGATAAAGGAGTCTTGTGTTGTTGAATACATTATTTACTAATTAATTAACTTATTGACCGTATATCTTTGTTTTCTTTTGTAGATTGTACACAAAACACAAGTAACACAACACAGCACACATGGTAATGGTATCATATCTTTGTTTTCTCTTAGAGTGTGTTTGGATGGGGGAATTTTTTGAGGTAAAGTAATGTTTTGAGGGAACTCAAATGATTTGAGGTGAATTTCATTGTTTCAGGTCGATTTTTTGGATTTTCGACCGATTTTTATAGTTTCAGGTCGATTTTAGGTTTTCGGCCGATTTTTCGGGTTTAGGATCAATTTTTTTAAGATAAATAAAATTAAATGAAGGAAATTTAATTACATTACTCAAACAAAGAATTTTACAATTGATGGAATTTCACCACTTTATCCAAATAATGGAATTTAAAAATCAAGCGAATTCAATTGAAGCAATTGAATTGCCTAGTATTTAAAATCTCTTGAATTTCTGGAATCCCTCATCCAAACACTCTTAGGTAGTTATTACTTATTAGTAGTTGAACATGAACTCTCATTAATCGACTAATCTAATATATTTGTAAACTTCGTTTTGAGAAAGGAATACCCAATGTCATTGTTCTAACACAAGTGCCAACAGTCAAGTGAGAACCGTAGTAAATATTGGAGTAAATCAACTTAAATCCCGCATCTTTGACAGAATAAGCTTCATGTAAGTACGTAACTAGTACAGAAACCAAAATAATTTTGCTATTATTGCAACATTTTCCTATTTTTATTTTTTTGTATATTAAAAGTAGAGTTTGATAAAAAGAAAATTCTTCACACGATACTTACTACGGTTTAAAAAAGTAGTCATTTAAAAAAAAAAACTTTAAATTCGAGAAACATGTGTCAAGAAAGTTTTTCCAAAATGAGTGAAAGAACGCAAGCAAGCACCTTGTATCATCCCCCAAAATATGCATATCGACATACTAAGCACATCCTGTCCATGAGTTATTTTGTTCAATCAGGGTAGCGTTTGTATTAGAAAAAAAATATAGTTATTACAGATGTCACACAACTACAAGTAAAATGAAGAAAGTGGTAGAATGAAGGATGATCATAAATTACTTTTAATTTTCAATGCTCAAAACAGTACTTAAGGTTTCTTCTCTAAGGCTATTTTAGCGGAGTTTTTAACTGCAGTAACATCAGTCCAAGAAAGTAAAAGAACGTAGGTAGTAATTTAATATGGTACACACACCTACACAACAAGTTTCGATAGCTGCAGAATTAGAAAATAAACAGTACAAACACTGAGCAAGGGGAGTTGGAAATGATGGGCAAAACTCAAAGATTTTCTTTGCGTGATTGCATGCATATATCAAGCATCAAGTAGAACTCCCCCCTTCCAGGCGTATCCTCTTGGGACCCGTCTCTTCAACTTGATTACAAGCCGTTCCAACCCTGTTTTCCTTGGCCTCTACTAAACATCTTTTGTACGGTTTAAACCCTGTTCGACGAGTCTTAAGCTTACCTTGTCCAAGACCTAAGGTTAGCAGGCCATCCTCCTCATTGTTATTTTGTACAAATGGTAGGTTTTGCTGCACCATGTCACAATTAGAACTGCATTTCATGCTGTCAAGTTGATCTCTGTCGTCTACATTTTGCTCGTTATGCTTCATGTTGTCCGTCTGTAGATCCTTATCTATCAAATCATGAGGAGGTGAAAAGCTTTGGGGCAACACCTCTCTGGAGAATAGAGCCCGAAAGGCAAGTCGTCCCTGTAAATAACATTGGCATAAGGACAGAAGCAATACATGCATACAATACATTAAAATATAGGTCATTGTAAATACACTGTGATACCTCTTCAGACACCTCCTTCCAAGAATCAATAAGGTTGCTAATGCTTCTATATCGACGACTACTAGGATCAGTGGCTAAATGGTCTGCCTCAGGTGCTTTGGAATCTTCCTTTTCTTTATCATCCTTCTCTAGCACATCAGTCTCTTCACAGCTAGAGGTTGTGTTGGAACCACAAGAAGACCTGTCAACCAGTTTTCTGCCCTCCATTTTGTTGGGATCGGGGTTTTCAGAAATTGGTCGGTTTATGTCAAGATTAATAGTGGCCTTTGATGAAGTATTTAATTTGGCGTCTCCACTCTCCTCAGATTCAGATAAAGAAACAGCTGGTGACTTGGCAGCTGAATGCTGAGCTATCAAAGCTTCCGAGTCTTCTGGATCAAATATCTGATCTTGCAGAGGAGGATTTTGTAGTGTAATATCTCCTTGTTTTGTCTTCGGTGGTGCTTCACTAAGATTCGTTGATGGAACTACAGTTGCTGATGCAGGAGGACAGGCAAAAGCTGTATGGAGTGGAGCGCACAAAGGAAGCAGTCCATGAGCTGCCCACCATGCAGTTGCAGCAGCTACCGTAGCAGCTGCAATAGCTGCCACACCAGGAGGTGAACCAATTTGTCTAGATGGAAAAGCTCCTTGAGAGCAAGCAGGAGAATCGGCTGAACTTTCTATATTTGCATAGGGCCAAAATGTAGCAGCAAAACTTGCTGCAGCATGCGCTGCAGGGTGTTGCTGCAAGGTAGAGACAAGAAGACTTGAAAATGTAGAAGACATGTTGAGAAAGGATTGGTAATCATCATGATTATGTTGTGCAAATGGAGGACAAGGAGGAAATGATTGATGAATAGAGGATCGTGCCATGTTATTTTGACTTTCACTTGTGTTTGATGCAGCTGAATTTGTGAAAAGATTACGTTGCCCATTAATCCCTCCTATTGGCTGAAATGTGGAGTCTTGAATCAACATATCTTGTGATGGAGTTTGAGTGCTAGTTCCAAGGTTCCCATCAACAACGTGCACAGTGACATGTCTTGGGTAATTCTGATTACTTTGCATCTCATCTATTGTTAATGCCGAAGTAAGACCATCTGTTTTCTCAACTTGAACCGATTTAGGAGAACAGGAATTATCCAACTTAGAGGTTTTACAAGTGCCATCAGTCTTATGTGTTTGTTTGCCATCATCTATCTCCAACATCTGATTTTCAATCTCAGTAGCAGGAAAAGATTTGTTTGTTTCATCTCGAGTTATTACCTCTTTCACTGAAGGTGTAAACTCCCTCAAGGTGCAGGAGTTTGTTTGTGGCACTAAATTTGAGATTGAACTCTGGATTGCTGAAGAGACAGACGAACAGGGTGCCTCCTTGAGGATTGTAAATACTTTTGAACAATTTTCGTTGTTATTTTCTTTTCCAGTTGTTGGCCTTTCCTCATCTTTATGCTTCTAAGAAATAAAAAAACAAGTAGAATGGTTTTATTGAAAGGAAAAAGCACAGAAAATTTATATGACAAATGAGTTATAAAAAAGATAATATTAACCTCTGGAGGTGATTCTTTCTCAAAATCCATTGCCTGTTTACCATGCGAAGATGCAACTGCAATAAGTGGCTTTCCATACTTTGCTCCACTATGTAATGTTGGGGTACCAACATTGGTCTTGCGAGGATAAGGATTGCTTGGTTTTCTTTTGGGCCGTGGAGGGGGGATGTCTATGTCAAGAGCTTGTCCTAATGCAGCACCTTTTACAAGTGCTTCCTTCTCCAACTGAAAGTAAAAGTTGTAAAACAATACTCAGCAGGTGAAGTTTTACAAAATTAATTGAAAAGCATTAATTGGAGCAGTTGAATATTGATTC
Organism: Trifolium pratense; assembly: GCF_020283565.1. NCBI lineage: Eukaryota > Viridiplantae > Streptophyta > Magnoliopsida > Fabales > Fabaceae > Trifolium > Trifolium pratense. The sequence goes on from NC_060064.1 coordinate 266,014, forward strand.
TCAAAATACTGTCTAGATTTATGTAATAGTTCTTTCTAATACTAACATTCCAATGATTTCAAGTATAAAGCAGAATCAACTGGATACATGGTTTCTAATAGAGTATTATCTTCCAAGACAGCTAAACAAATGAACAAATTTTCTACCAACGAGATACGAAAATAAATCAACTATAGGTGTAGTCGTGCATTATTCATAAGGAGTGTGTGAGCTGGAAATTCATTTTAGTTTAATGGAAAAGAGATACATTTTAATTGGTTCATTATAGACTCTAATGATGTACGGAGTTATTGGCTTCAACTTATCCGGGCCAGAAAGTGCAGTTAAGCAGTCATATGAAACAAGACATGTCAGTTAACAGTCTCCACTAATTAGCAGACAGTGCCAAATGTAATCTATCTGAATCATGACCATATATTATGATTTGCAGAAACCAACCACTACTGTTGACTTGTACACAAACATGAAACATGGCCAAGATTTTGATAGGAATCGAACACAAAAGCAAGTTTAATAAACTAAAAACCTAATTTTCTTTTTTAAAACTTCCATTTTTTTCTCTCTCAAAAACTATTCTTTCAACAAAAAATCTTTCTTTTTCTGGCGGTTGATGCTCCAAAGGGCCAAAATTGACTCTGCCAATAACTAGATAAAACAATCATGGAGTCAGAAACAAACATATTGGACATTGCCAGGTAATTCTGAATTTGTAGATGTTAAAAGAAGAAGGAAAAAAATTTGACTAATGCTAAAAGAAGAATTAAACATGAATTTAGGGGAATATATAGCTTGAATCTAAAAAGCCTTATAGTAAAAGGAGGTTATCAAATCCAGAAAAGGTATTTTTATATTAGAGCGAGAAACAGAGCCCCATGAGATGGGCATGCATCTAAGTTGTATATTTAATCCTGGAAAGGACCTTCTGCTTTTAAAATCAAATTATTAAATCAAGCATAACAATTCTACTATCCAAACTTTCTTCCCAACACTCTTAGAGGGAATTTGGAATAACTTATTTGTACTTATATTACCACATAATTTGTGTAAATATTTGAAAGAGCTTGTAAACAATATATTTTTCAACTTATTTTCATAAGCTCTCCAAGATAGCTTATAGAAACATCTTATGCATAAACTATGTAGAGTGTACCCTCGCTTTCTCTTCATCTATAAAAACTCGTACATAGAATCTTATATGATACGTGCTTACTAAAGACATGATTAATTAAGTTGGTTACCAAAACTCCCCCTCACTCCATACTACATGATTGAAAATAGTTAACTAATAAAGGAGTGGTTCTAGGTATGTTGAGAGTTCTATCTCCTCAAAGATGGTGGGTTTTTCCCAATCGACAACTGTACTATTCCTACCAGTTTTAAACTTCATGTGTAACTTTGTGTATAGCAAGTAGCCCACAGCGTTGGGATTAGGTTGTGATTTGGGACTAAATGTGGTGGAAGATTGAGATTTAGTTTGCTGTGTTGTTTGGAAAGGAAGGTGGTTTCATAGGCAGGCTCAAGTCACTTCTTGTTAGAAATAAAATCTAATGGATGGACTATGTCAAGGATTTGGCTCCTCTAAAATAAGGAATTTAACTGACAAGAAAAAAGGTGAGGAGTTATAGACATTGATTGGATATAACCTGTTGCCTTTCCTTCTAAGGTAAACCCTTCAATTTAGAGAAGTCAGATTACTAAATCTCAGACTTGGAAAGGAAGGGGGTTTTATTTCACAATTTTGAAGTTTCAAAACCATACATGTTGGGGAGGGTGAATTGGTCATTCCATTCCCCTTATGAATACTAGTTAGCATTATATCCGGTGGTAGTCAGAAACTTAACACTCTTCTCACGGTGGTGGATTACCATCACTGCCTAAAGTAACATTAGACCCCAAAAGCGATGTCTTAAACAAATTAGGCTTTGTCTAATACGAAAGACTTCATCAAATCTTTCACCGTGCACAAGTCATGAATGACATTATAATGAATACGAATTTTACAAAATCAATATGACCATAATCTAGACCAAAGGTTTGACAATCAATATGACTATAATCTAGACCAAAGGTTTGACAATCAATATGACCAATTGCAGTCTTGTCAGAAAGTAGGAGAACAAGTTCCCGATTGTCGTTGTGTTGGAGTGTAGTACTTCAATTTCATCCAATATCATCTAGCGCCACTTGGGACCAGCTATGACTCCACCTATAGGCTTGGGAATAAACACCAAAGCAGAGACAAAGGACAGTACAGAGGAGATACACAATCATAATAAAAAGTACAAATTTGGAGAGGATGAGGATTGTGAGATGAACGAATACCTGTATGTAATCCAATGGGAAGTTCAAGTGCATGTGACGTAGGTGGGAGGGTGGTTGGAGCAGGAAATGAGGCTAGAGAATCAACAGAAATAGAATGAAGTTCAGTTGGAATTTGAGTCTGATGTTGGTAAGTTAGTGTTGGATATTCCGCCTTCATTGCGGTCCGCCCTCGTCCGCCTAATTGCGGCATTTGGGTTGCCTTCATTGCAGCCTATTTAGTCCCACATTGCTAAGAGATATGGCATGTGTAGTGTTTATATACTAGAGGCAATCCTCACCTTACAAGCCGGTTTTGTGAGGATGAGTTAGGCCTAATATAAAATATGACATGGTATCAGAGCTTATCCTTGATCTATTGTTGGGCTTCCCGCATCGTCCACGCTTCAGGCCCATTGGGCCCGAGCGTGAGGGGGTGTGTTGGATATTCCGCCTTCATTGTGATCCGCCCCCATATGCCTAATTGCGGCATTTGAGTTGCCTTCATTGCAGCCTCCAACACCTTCATTGTGTTGGGTGTGAAGGGGTGGATTTAGTCCCACATTGCTAAGAGATATGGCCTGTGTAGTGTTTATATAGCTTTGGCAACACTCACTTTACAAGCCGGTTTTGTATGGATGAGTTAGGCCCAATATAAAATTTGACAGTTAGCAAAGGAGGTGGAGCATAAGCAACTATTGGAGGAATATGAAGAAGGTCCTAGATGAAATTGGCATCAAGTACAACAGAAGAAGAAAAGAAGGAGGAAGTCTAAAACTAACGGCCATTTTGGTAACCTAGAAAAATACATTTGAGAAATTTGACAATTTATCTTTACCTAGAGTGAAGTCATGAACAAAACATGTGCAACCAAAGACACCGAGAGATGAATGCAGACCATAACTGATGAGGACGCATTCGCTATCAGTTCTGTGCTATCGGTGTATGTAAAACGTAAGAAAATTATCAATGAAAGGGACAAAATAATAGCCTAAAGTTAAAGAAACAAAACCAGGCCTCTAAATATCGGAGTGAACCAGAGCAAAAAGTGATAAGCACTTTTATTAACTCAACCACTAGAAGTAAGACGTAACTGACAAGACTAGCATTCGAAAGACGAAATTTTGGAGAAATTGGGAACCGTAAGACGCATTTTCTCAAGACTAGGATAACATAAGGGTTAATGTGGAAGTGTTTGAGAAGCACCAAAGACAAAAGCAACTCCTGATGAAAGTTAAAATGATACTCAAGACTCGTGTCATGTTCCAAACATTCATACACACACCAATCTGAGTGAGTTTGCAAATAGATATTAAATTGAAAAGACAACCTGGAACAAAAAGCACAAAATTTAAGGAAGCGTTAGGAGCAGGATGTGTTTGAGCACTGCCTTGAACTTTTTGTTTGAGAGCCATATGCTAATGTAACAGAGGGCAAAGCCGAGCAACAGAGATGAGAGAAACGGAACTGCCAGAGGCAATGACAAATAGAGTTGAAAAACGGCTGGTGAGGGGCGCCTGAGTGAGGAGAACTCTGGAGAGGCAGCCAAAAATGTTTCACCACAAAATTCTTGTAACATTATTATAATATTTTCTTAACGTACTATTCCATTCCGTAGATCTCGATAGTTTGAAGAATTTCTTGGATGGGCAAGAAGAGTAACTTTTTTTTCTCAAAGAAAGTATATCCTTGACTTGTACAACTTTAAAATAACTGATATTGCAGGAGCATGTGGCAGTTCAATGAACACTAAAGAAGCTTGTCAGTAAACTGTGTATCTCTAAGGGTTTGTTTGATTTGCAAAAGGTAAGTACTACCAGAACAACACAAACATTTTAAGTATTGAACATATTTTTGTCATGCACGATGTTTGGTAGACAAAATGTTATTTTGATATTTTAGACAACTTATACTTGAAACACAAACTTGCCTTGTGGTTTGGTGAGGGACAAGAATTTCAGTTTTTGTCTGAGCTCTTGCTCCCCAATTTGTTCAGCCCCAGAAGCAGTTTTACATTCTCACACAGTACAACTAGAGTTGTCCAGTCCCTTATTTTTTAACAAATTAAATGCACCCTAAGTTGCATTTTTTGGTATAGGTTCATGTCTCCCCCAAGAGACACTCATTCGGATGTCTAATGGAGCCTCTCAGGCAAAGCATAACATGTATTTGACACAACTTGGGTGGGTTCTCCTATAGACACTACAAGATTTTTGTAGACAATAAGACTCAAAACATGGCGGCTTATCAAGTGTACAGGAGCATCACTCATTCTCAATCACCTACTATATGATAAAAAAAGCTTCCACGTTAAAGGTAGTTGATACTTTTTAAATTTAAATATGAAAACATTATCAGTTTAAGGGTGTGATTGGTTTGTTTTTCATTTTGTTTTCATTTAAAGCATATCTGCCCTCCATTTCTTGTTGCTCAATGTGCCGAATTTCAATTCCCAACAAATGAATTTAGTTTTCTTAATCCATTATTTGATCCATATTGATTCATCAATGATCATTTAAAACCAGCCTGACAAACCCATATAGCAAGTACTGACCATTTTTCAACATACTATTTTAATGTGAAGAAACGGTGGTTTTTAGTGTGGCGAATTTTGCTATGAAAGTTATTCATATTGTTAGAATTTTTAGGTCTTTAATTTGAGATTGCAGCACTACTTCATGCCTTTGAATGGTATTGAGTAAAGTGAATCAAATACTAATATACTAAACTGACTAATAAATCAACAGCAGGTCAAAATAAAGCATAAATTGAATGGAAACAAGTAAATGAATCTTTCAGCATATAATCCCAAGTGAGAGAGGGTACCAATCAACCTTTGAAAAGAATTTTTGGGCATGGCTCCTTATTTGCACAGCAGTTTTGGTTCCTATATGCTCTGCATAACATAACAATAGTAAAACATGAGCAAAGGGGGGCCAGAGGGTGGGAAATACAAAATGAATTTATTCTTTTGAAGAAAACAAAATATATTGCCTTCTATGCGCTGCCATGCTCGGCCATATAGCTTGAGGGCTTCTAAAAATCTATCATGTTCCTCTTCTGTCCATCTTTCTCTTTGTTTTGTGATTGTATACGGTTTTCTTGTCTGCAAATAGTAGTATGTATCTACTTAGATGATTTATTATTATTATTCTTGATGAGAAATAAAAGTAGAAAAATGAAAGTGACCTTAACAAACACTTCTTCTCCAGATGAGTAAGCGTCCATGAGAGGACGTGTGCAGCTGCTAACGCTGTTTCAGATCTTCCCTGACGAAGAGTGGATAAAAATAATACCTCCTTTTGTTTTTTGTGACATGAAGCACAGCAAATAGTAAAGCCGTTGTTGTAGTAGTCAAAGTAAGCAAAAGCTGATGCTACTGCTACTGCTACTGCAAAAGAAAGAAAGCAAAAACAAATAGGTAGAGATCCGTCTCTGTTTGGTATAATAATAATAATAAGCAATTCAAAAAAACCATAAACATTCATTCCCTACGAATAATAATAATAATAATAATAACAAATTATAAGAATCGACCGCAACATAATTCTTTAATCAGGATCCTCACCAAAACGAACTGCACAGCACCAAAACCTTGGAAAAGTGGAAACAGCTAAAATTAGTATACACATCACTTCTATCTAACTAGTACTCCGTTCAATTTTCATTTTCCTATTTCATTGATTTGTCGACAAAATTTAATCACAAAGCAAGTCAATTTCACCTTCAATATTCCAATCCAGAAAAAGTTAATAATTATTAATGAACAATCGGTTTTGTGATTAAATTTACTCGGAAACTATTCAAAAAAAGAGAGGAAAAGCAAAGAGTACCTCGTATCAAAGTCATGTTGAAGAAGTTTGTAAGTGCGATCGTTCATGAGAATTCAGCCGGACGAGTCATTTCCGGCAGAAGCGAATCTGAGTATTTGGATCGGAGGAAGAAACAAAATGAAAGATAAGAGATTGTAGTAGAAGGAGAAGGAGAAGTTAGTATAATAATAATAATAATAATAATAATAATAGAATAGAAGAAGTAGTCGAAGAGAGGAATGGAGGAGGGAGCAACCTCTGCAACTAACTACTACTACTACATCACACACAGACCAGAAGCATCCACATCCAACTGTTCAACATTCACAACCAATCTCAGCCACTACAATTTCGACCCTTATTTTCAATTTTTTTTGTTATCAATTTTAATTTGAGGTCGATAAGGCCTCAAGGGCAAAATACGTACGATTTCGACAAGTGGCATGAATTTAGTGGCTGATAGTACAAACGCCCACCTTGCACTTTTCCTTATTTATTTTTACAAATTTATTAATTATATATATTTTTTGTGGTCTTTTCCATTCCAAGTGAAATCTCACCCACAAACACTTTGGGCTTTGGTTTTGGTCCGTAAAAAAGTGTCGCCAGCTGTCAATTGTGGACCAATCTTTGCTTGCGTGTCAATGGCAAGGGATTGCGTCCGGTTACTTCTGTACGGAGAGTCTTGCCTCATGCTTTCGTTTTGAGACAGCGTGGCATTCACTTTTCAGAAACCGCTTCAAGGACGCGTGCAGGTTCGCTGTGAGATCATGCAATCACACTGAGGGGTGTACGTGGGCCGGATTGGGTTGGGTTTGGTCAAAACCAAAACTCAAACCACATATGGTACTCCGGGTTAGGTTTAGTAAAATAACCACCCGTTATAACATTGGGCCGGGTTGGGTAAATCTACTAATTTCCGGGTTGGATTGGGTTGGGTTGTAGGTTACCCAAATTATTTTTCTATTTTTTTATATTAAATATCTAAATGTTGAATCATAATATTTTTTCATAAAAAATAACTCAATCAATATATTTTCTTGAAAAATAGGGTAACTTTTTTTCACTATAAAAAATAATCATCCATTTTTTTGTGTAAATCTACTAATTTACGGGTTGGATAGCGTGTTATCAAAATGATTTTTTTATTTTTTTTAATATCAAATGACTAAACCATGAATCACTATATTTGTTTATGAAAATTATTCAATTTTTTAAAATTTTAAAAAAATAATGCGAAAAATTATTATATTTGTTCATAAAAATTATTCAATCTTTTTATATTTTCGTAAAAAATAGTATAACTTATTTTCAATATAAAATTATTTAATAATCAAATGAAAAAAAAAATTAGTATTTTCATAAAAAAAAATTCAAAAAACATAGCACTAGTGGGTTAGTGAGTTTTTTGGGTTGGGTCCGGTTTTACCCGAAACTCGATTTTTTTAATGGGTTTTTCATTTTTGAAATACATATTCACCCACTTGCTCGACCCAACCCACTTTTTTGGGTTGGATTGGATGGGTTTGACCGGGTCGACCGGGTTTGCCCAACCCATGTACACCCCTATCACACTTCTTCCATAAATTCTTCTCTTATTTTTGACACAGAATTGTTCTCTTCTTTAATGTTCAAGTTATAAAATGAATTAAAATATGAAAATGCTAACGAGTATTTTGTATTTTGGATACTTTTTAAACATTTTAAATAGTAAAATTTTGTAAAAAAATTATCGAAATGTGTGGTATATTAGAAATTGAAAAATTTCACTTTTTAATCAAAAAAAAATTTTAAATAAAATATTTAAAGAGTGTCCGGGTACTTGTTACCAACACTCATTAAAATAAAAATCGAGCATTAAAGAGATTTTTTTTTTAAATAGTTTGGTAGTTATAAGTTTATAATTTTAAGGTGAACAAATGAATGTCGGTCTTTGCATATAATTTTTTTCATATTATATTTAATATTTCTACTGATTTACTCAAATTCTTAACATATTAGATAAAGAGTTTTTTTAAATTATATTTCTATATTTGATTTTTTTTTAACTTAGAACACAAGTTATTATTTTCTTATTTTAATAAAGTTTAATTAAGAATATGCTACTAACTTTTTAAAGAGCATTTTCCTTATTTTTTTATCACGTCGACAAAAATAATCTCCAAATTTTAAAATTAAATGTTTTTGTCATCAAACATATATATCATGTTTTTTGCGGTTTTAGTTCAACTTACACACATTCTTTACTTTAAATATGGTGGTTTTTGGAGTTAAAGTGATATTATCTTTAAAACTATAATTGAGTTAATAAATCACCACTCATGGAGGCATAAATCACACCACCTTTTGGGGTTAATTTTTTTTATCAAACTCATAATATGAAAAACATCCAAAAATATATAGCACAAATACTTGCAAGGGTTCACTATAAATTATCACATTTGATCACGTCCCAAATTTTAAATTAGCAATCACATTCGCACACTTATTTGCTTATCAGTAAGCATGTTCAATCTTAACCTTGCATTCGAGTGCTAGTGAGGTTTTAATCTTTTGTATGAGTTACCATCTAGGCATACTTTCATGTCGATCCTTTTGTAAACTCTTAACAATACTCACCACCGAAATTATTTGAATCTCAAGCCCGACAATTTATTGGTTCTTACTTTTTAGCCATACATAATTCTTTGAAAATACCCCTCAACTTTGAGATAAAAATCGTTGTGACTCCTAAATACTTGGAGAAATGTCAAATCCATCTTCTATTTGCATTTCGAAGTATAATCTGTCAAAACTGAAGGATCATCTGTATTGATTTAAAGAGCAGCCTTATGTTAGATAATAATATTATTAGGGCTTTAAGTATTGGGCTTTATATGTTAGTAGTTTAGTAGTCCATTAGGAATTATTATAAATTATTTTGTAATCCTTATTTTGTTAAGTAATGCTATTATAATATTATTGAAACCCTAGCCGTCACTTTTTGTTTCTCTCTATCAGAGCCTGTTTCGATCCTCCTTATATTATTGAAACCCTTGGGAACATGTGTTTGATTTAGCTTTTGAAGTTCGGTTCTATGAAAAAGAAAAAAAAATTTGTTCGGCTGAATCGTTGATATAGGTACATGAGGAAATTGATTGCTGTTCGGTTGCCAATGATGTTTTATGACGGTGAATTTTGATTTAGTTTTGGTGGGTGGCTTTGCAATTGAACTTTGAAGGTAATATATTTTTATTGGTTTGCTTGGTGCGTTGCAATTCATGATAAGGCACACGTTTGACTTCTGAGTGCATTGCTCTATGTGTGTACTTTGGTATTTAGTTAGTTTTGTTGATCTGTTTGGTTCAACCTGATTTGTTTGATTTAGAAACAAGGGTGATGCTGATATAATGCTGTGTGGTGGTTGAATTGATTTTATTTTGGTCTTTTGTCCATGTCTTGGTTCTGTTTTCTGGACTGATTTTGGATCTTTTGTTTTTGTGGTTCAGTTCCGTTTGATTTGATTTGGTTCTTACTGAATTGGTTTTGTTTTGTTATGGTTGGTTTTGTTTGGTTCTGTCTGGTGAGTTAAGATAGTACTCACGATCTGTCTGTCTGGTGAGCGAAAGCTCCCAATCTGTCTAGTGAGCGAAAGCTCGCAATCTGTCTGTTTGGTGAGCGAAAGCTCCAATCTGTCTGGTGAGCGAAAGCTCCAATCTGTCTGGTGAGCGAAAGCTCGCAATCTATCTGTCTGGTGAGCGAAAGCTCCAATCTGTCTGTCCGGTGAGCGAAAGCTCACAATCTGAATATCTGAATCCGGTGAGGGAATACTCACAATTTGTCTGTCTGGTGAGCGAAAGCTCGCAATCTGTCTGGTGAGCGAAAGCTCGCAATCTGTCTGGTGAGCGAAAGCTCACAATCTGAATCCGGTGAGGGAATACTCACAATTTGAAATTTGAATCCGGTGAGGGAATACTCACATTGAATCCGGTGAGGGAATACTCACATTGAATCCGGTGAGGGAATACTCACAATTTGAAATTTGAATCCGGTGAGGGAATACTCACATTGAATCCGGTGAGGGAATACTCACATTGAATCCGGTGAGGGAATACTCACATTGAATCCGGTGAAGGAATACTCACAATTCGAAGTCTGAAATCTGAAGAAGTTGAATTTGAAGCTATTAGTTAATTTAGTTTATTTTCGGGTTGATTTGTAACAAGCTCAAAGCTTAGTATGCTTTAGCTTGAGGGGTAGTATTAGAAATAAAATATTTAGTTAGAGTAGTTTGATTTTCGTTTTTTGTTTGACAAACTCTCGATGATTATCTGATAATGCATCGTGAGTTTGAGAGGAAGTGTTAGATAATAATATTATTAGGGCTTTAAGTATTGGGCTTTATATGTTAGTAGTTTAGTAGTCCATTAGGAATTATTATAAATTATTTTGTAATCCTTATTTTGTTAAGTAATGCTATTATAATATTATTGAAACCCTAGCCGTCACTTTTTGTTTCTCTCTGAACTTTAACACCTTATAAGTGAGTTGGACACCATATCTTTACCCAAAACCTTAATGCATTTAGTTTATGGGTCCTCTCATTTATAAAGTACTCAACTTTTATCTTTCTAAACAATGTGGAACTCAACTCACTCAAGTATGGGTCGTTCAATTCATTATGCTCTCAATAAAGCAAAAACTTTTTCATCTATACACTTGAACCACCGTAGCCGCTACACTCAACAAGACACGTCACATAACCATCAAAACTTTCGATACAAGAAGACGATTGAACCATTCATCGAACTATCAGTTATGATATCAATGTCAGGTTACGAGGGGAAAGTGAAGATCATCCACATTGAGATTAAAAACAATCGCATAAGTGAGTTTGACATTTTTCCACAAAAATTTATGTCATTAGATTTATGGATCATATTATTTATAAAGTATTAAACATTAACTTTTTTTTAACAATATAAAACTTAACTCACTTCAAAATTATCACATCAATTTTCTTCTGAAATACAAGTCATTCAATTCTTGATGTCACAACAATAATCACTTTACGCTAAGGTTGATGGAGAACTACAAGTTTTGTTAGACATATATAGATACAAATTTATACCGTTAATAGTATGAATATTATTTACCTTGTCAAAAACATGATTGTTTTATTAAAATATATATTCTTTCTGTGAGAACAATTATTACCTAAAAAAAATATTATTACCCCACCAAACCACTAATCAACGTTTTTGTGATTTAGTGTTTGAAATTTTCATGCACTCTGAATTTTTTACAAGACTTTTATTACTTTTGAAGAAGAAGAAAAAAAAAATATTTTTTTGTACTCAAATTGGCAATAACATTATGAAATTAGGTGATTTTACCTTATTAGAATTATTGTTGCTGGTGAATGCATCTCCGCACGGTGGTTGTAAATGATAGAGGTGTACCTGCAAGACACTTTAATGTTCAAGTTAGTATCTGTGTGAAGTGAGAGGTTTGAGAGAATAAAAATTAAATTTCATGACCCTTCTGCATGAGAAAAAAAAATTATATATATATATATATATATATATATATATATATATATATATATATATATATATATATATATATATATATATATATATATAGCTCTCAGCGTGGAGCCATGATCATCGATGTGAGGGCATATTTTTCGGTGTCGACGTTGATGACTGTCGAAATAACGACTAAAGTCATGATTGACAATAAATATCAACCATTTTGATGTCTCTCGTTACATAAAAGTTCAGACTTTTGTTGTTGTTGGGCATGAACGCTTGACTCTGAATCATCCTATGGGATAAGCTCGACGCCTAAATGACCTGAGCTAAGTTTGATTCAAAACATAAAAAATTTCCATTTTTTACTACAACATATTGCATAAATGAACAATGTTATTTGAACAATTTTTTAATATTTTTTTTTCTCTCATACTCACATTGTATTATTATTTTCTTTCTATCATTTTTGTCTAATAAGAAAAAATGAAAAAAAATTTGTCCCAAAGTTATCTAAGAAAGTTATTCAAATAAGTTTTTTCTTGCAGAAATATGAAGAAAAAGTTATAAGGTGTGTTTGGTAAGTTCAATAAGTTAGTTTATAGCTTATTGGACTAGCTTATAAGTTTGTTTGAAAAAATCAAAGTGTTTGGTAAAGAGCTTTTTTCACGAGATTATAGTTTTTTTTATATGCTATTTCAAGTAGCGCTTGAACTTATAGCTTATAGTTTTTTACAATTTTTTCCATTTTAACCTTTAATTTAATTTTATTATTTTTTATAAAATAAAAAATTATCCACTAAAAAAAAACTACCCACTACATATAAATGTCATTTTATGTCTTTTTATATTTATCAATCATTTAAAAAGCTAATTTTACCAAACACTTTAATTTAATCAGCTAGTTTTTCAGCTATCAGCTATAAGCTACCTTATAGCTTAATTTTACCAAACAAAGCCATAAACGCTTGTAACTATTTATTGTTTAATATTTATAGCTCTTTTCTTTTATAAAAAACATATTTGTTGTTTTTTTGTAGGTTGCTTATTTATTTAATATTAATTTATGATTATGATAGAAATTTGGGTTTGTATTTTTGTGGCATAGGAGCTGCCGTGTGGCCACTTGGAAAGTAGTATATAAGAAGGAAAATATTAAGTATGTGGTCGGCTGGTCGCTATTGATTCGCTCGTTTTGTCATAAACAATTTTACGATAAAGTGATTAATTCAAGTGGTTAAAGAGGGCTTTGGCTAACACGGAAGACTTCACTAAGTCTTTCATGGTGTACAAGTTTCGAATATTATTATAACGAATACGAATTTTATAAAATCTACCGTTGGATTGAAAGTTTATATCATATAGATCATCCATAAATTTTTAAAAAAAATTAAAAATTATTTGATATGTTATTGAGACTCATCAAGATTAACGGTATTCAATTAAAATTCATAAACCGTTAATTTTGATGGGTCACAATAACATATCAAACAATTTTCAATTTTAAAAAAAAAAATTATGGACGATCTATATGATATAAACTTTCAATCCAACGGTGGATTTTATAAAATTCGTATTCGTTATAATAATACAAGCAACTTGTGCATAGTGCACAATTTGTGCTACTTCTGCACATTAGAAGTAGCCGGTTAAAGAGTAATGAATTGTTTAGAAAATTTAGTTGCGATTTTAGAAAGAATATATTTTTATTAAATTTTATTTATTTTGAGGTCAAATTTTAAATTGGTGAAGTCTTTTTTATAAGAGCCAGAGAATTAACATCCTAAAAGTAATTTTTTTTTTTAAATAATGAAGCTGAAAATCAAACCTAAAATCGTTAGTATACTATTTAAATCTGCACACTATTAAACCAAATTTAATGGCTTAAAAGTAAATTATTTTTCATCAATTGCTTCTTCTACCCTAAAAAATAAAAAACTGCATTTCCCACTTTCTCCTTGCATTAACTATCCAACCTCCAAAGTTCTTAGGATAGGGTTTTTAAGGAATACTCCCTCTATCTCAATTTATAAGAAGAAAAAAGAAAAAAAAAACTTTTGATTGTTTTAAAGTATAAATAAAAATAATTTATATTATTTTTTTAAGGTTAAATTTTATTTAATTTACTCTCTTTCTTATTTTCTTCATAATCAATAACCAATAAAAAATTATTTTACATATTCCTATTAAATTTATTTTAAAGAAAACATAAAAAGTTATACTTTAAATTATATATTTTATTTTTCTTAATATGTGTGATTTTTTTGTTTTTTTATAATATGAGATGGAGGGAGTGTATGAATATTTAAGACCCGGAATTATTTATAAAATGAAGAGTTTTTTTTTTTTTTAAGTCTTGTAGATGGTTTTCTTCTTTTATTAAAGAGGGTGATCTTTGGTATTCTTTGACTCATAAGTTGCATAGGTACGGTATTTTTAAAAAAACTAAGGTACGGGTACACTCGTATAATTTTTTTTTTAAATATAGTTATATAGTTAAAATAATAAAATTATATTCTTAAAGCAAATAATTAAACATAAAAAATATGAAACTTTAAAAGTAGTTATATTGTGGTATACATGTTTAGGAAATTAGGAGTAATAGACAATAGGAAGACTATGCGGCTCTACTTTTAAAAATAAATAAAAAGGGAAGGAGACTGAATCAATTCTAATTTTAAACTAAACTGAATCTTTATTAAAAAAACTAAACAAATAAAAAAATAATGGGATTGGAAAGTGTTGCAAAAAAAATAGAATAGTTTTTGATGAAATATGTACCATGTGTGTACCCTGAGAGTACCACACGCGTACCACGCGTGTACCCGCATGAAAAAAAAAAAACTTGGTACTTTGAGGGTACGTACCATGGAGTACCATACGCGTACCGGTACCCGGTACGTACTTGGTACTCTGTCTAAAACGGAGTACCCGTGCAACATATAATCATTCAGATTGAGATTTACTACAATAAAAGTATCCCGCAGTTACGCACAATTGAGATAATTTGAACCTTTAAAGTCATCCAATGCATCTAATGTGTCAGAAAGTTTATTCTAATCCAAATCTGGTACATTGAATGACTTTAAAAGTTCAGATTGTCTCAAATGTGTGTAACTGTGGGATACTTTTATAGTAGTAAATTCCAATCCTAGTAACTCATGTGTATCTTTTTCATCTCATTTAATTTAAATAAATGAATTTTACATAAATCAACGTTGTTTGATTTCTTATCTTGGTGTGGTGTTTGTTTGAATTTCCGTCTTGTTGTGGTGTTCGATTGATTCTGATTGACAGATTAACTTTGAGTTTAATGAAAGTTTAAGTAGATATTGAATGAGATGAATGAATTTGGAGAAAAGATGAATTAAAATTAAATTAAATCAATTTATTTTTGAAGGAACCGTAAGCATTTTTTTTTTTTTTTTTTACCTTTACCTTAAAATTGAAAACAAAAAGGTTTTTGAAAACTTACTTTTCACATAGATGAATGAATTTGGAGAAAATATGAGAAGAGTGAAGAGAAGTGGATAAGGATGTGTAAGTAATAATAAAAATCCTCGAGTGAGTGAAGGAAGGAAGAAAGGCGGAGCAGCAGCCAGCAGATCTATACGTAACTAACTAACAAACAAAGTGCGATGGGCGATGATCTTCCTGATCAATCGAAGAATGAAGAATTACAAGACGAAGAAAGTTTCGCATATGCTATTCAACTCTGCAACTCTGTTGTTCTATCCATGGCACTTCAATCTGCAACTGAACTCGGCGTATTTGAAGTCTTACAAAAAGCAGGTACAGATGTTAAACTATCCGCCGATGAGATCGCTTCTCGTCTTTCCTGTACAAATCCAGATGCCTCCAAAATGTTAGATCGTATTCTCGCTCTTCTTGCTTCTCACTCCGTCATCAACTGTTCTGTACTTCCCGATCAACATAACTTTGGATCTTTTCATAGATTCTACACTATGGCTCCTGTTGCCAAATTCTTTGCTCCTAATTCCGATGGCGTTTCTTTAGGACCCTTGATTGCTTTGCATCATGATAAGATCTTCTTGGATAGCTGGTCTCAGCTTAAAGATGCAATTCGTGAAGGGGGTGTTCCATTCAACAGGGTTCATGGCACTCATGCCTTTGAGTATCCAAGTTTGGACTCAAGGTTCAATCAAGTTTTTAATACAGCAATGATCAATCACACTACTATTGTTATGAAGAAAGTTCTTGAATGCTACAAAGGTTTTGATGAGGTCAAAAGGCTTGTGGATGTTGGTGGTGGTCTCGGGGTTAACATTAACTTGATCACTTCAAAATACCCTCATATACAGGGTATCAATTTCGACTTGCCTCATGTCATACAACACGCCCCTTCCTATCCTGGTAATATAATCCACAATTCAATTGTGCATTATTATTATTATTATTATTATTATTATTATTATTATTCAAAAGTAAACAACCTGATGTAATAATGTTGGCAGGAATTGAACACGTTGGGGGAGATATGTTTGAAAGTGTGCCTAAAGCAGATGCAATCTTTATGAAGGTGAGTGGATGTTTGTGGTTTCTTGTAGGTCACTAAGCTCTTTATTAATTAATTTGTCTAGGAAAACTTAATTGCAATGCAATGATGATTGAGGGATAATATTTACTAGTTGTCCATCATTAGTATTATTTCTAATTACTATGTCTGTTCTCTTTTAATCATTATTTTAGATGATTTTTTGTATTTACTTGTTGTTTTAGAGGTCCAAAATAATATTAAGTATACTTTTATGGTGATGAGAAGGGTGTATCAGGACAGGGTATCCTTGATAAATCTTGTCAATGCCTAAGCAGTTGTAATGCGGAAAATATTGGTTTGGGGATTAAGACAGTTGAATCATTTCTTAACACATTACTTGCCTATATATGTTATGCAAATGACGTTTTTGTCAAATTCCTTATGTGATGATTTTGACAAACAAAGGAGATCCTTCTCTTAGGGGTAGTCTTCCCTTAGAGATTTACAGGAATATTCACTTAGCCTATGTTTGGAAACTCTTGTTTCCACTCTGATAACCCATGGCAGACCAAAAGCTACCTCGTGTAGCTTCAACTAAACGCTCGTCCAGTGACAGGCCACTGGTTTTCCAAACACACTACTAGTTAACCGGAGTGCAGACTGTCAGCTGAAGGAGAAAAGAGGTTTGGGGTCAGGGCAGGCTCGACCAATTAACTCAGCTAGAAGGATGAAGTTAGGGATGGAAATTATTCACCAAAATACGGATTTGTGGGTCAACTTGCTTCGGCCAAAATAAAAATGTGGATCAGATATACACAGGCAGGAGGCAAAGAGACTCTAAACTACGGTAAGGTATGTATATGTGAAGACAAGTTGAAGATACAAGAGAATATCATATGGAGGCCCGAAGATAATTCTAAAATCAAATTGTACCCATAATTCAAATAAATTAATTGGTCTACTAGTTGATAAGGCTATATGATCAATTACCCCGGACAATTTATAAGTATCAGTAACAGAAATCTTGAAACTGATTGGCAGTTAGGACTTGGAGAATTAACATGGTGGTTATTGGTTTAGATTAGCACGTGATTTATTAATACGAGTCCTCCATCCTAAATGAGTTTTACTGATACTATGACTTGAAGGATCTAAAGATTATAGTTTCTGTCTAAGGTTTACTGTAGCTGTTATCATAGGTGAGGGTTAAGAGAATATACGGAAGTTATGAAGAAAGTTTGGATACCGATTTGTCTTAGAATTCTTACCTTCTCAAGGCAAGTTCAGAGAATATGGCTGTTTTCTCAAGTTGCCCTTCTCACCAATGCCAGCTGTTGGAGTTGACAAATTACTGAAAGTGGCCTGTGCCGTTGCTCCACACGTAAAAAAGGGTTGACTTAAAGCTTCAAATGTTTGGCAATGTTTTGTTTCATACCAACTATGCCAAGACTTTTTCAATTGGTATGTTGAAAGTTGGCTGAATTAAAACTTGGATTATGAAATAATTACATGTAACTAAGACGATTGGAGTTTGTTGTTTAGGACTGTGGCGTCCACTATCGGAAATCATAGTAACTAACATGTATTTTTAGAATGCCACTCTATCTACTGGGATCATGATTAACGATAAACAAGCATGAATTAGATATGCTCAAAGGGTCTTCTTTGTTTTGCATTACCCCCTGGTGTTGGACATTGGTAGATTTTTCTCTTAACCAAGGCAAAGAAGCAGCTGGTTGAGGAGTTGAAAGAGACTATCAGGGGTTCTTCACTGCATTTTTTTTGTATAATCTTGGGTTCTTGCACAACCATGCAGACAGAGTTGTGGGGCATATGACATGAGAAGGAAAACATAAAGCAAATGCTAACTATATAAAGACAATATAGTGAAAGTTTTCGTTGAAAATTAATCATAATCATAATGATTTTCATAATTTGTCGTCTAAAATTTTAGAGTACTAAAAATAGAAATGAAAAATAGAAGCATAAAGCAAATATGCTCACTGTTTTGGGCTTACATAGTCCACAATTCCAAAATAAATTCCATTAGCAGACGAGGACAGTTGTTTTGGGCTTATAAAGTTTTAATAGCCCAGAATTGTGATTTGCTCTGTAAATAGCAAAATAATGCATTTTGGATGAGTTATATGCAATGCTATGGATAGATTATATTTATATGCAACTTACTGAGACTGATATGTTATTATATATAAATGCTGATAATTTGTGCAGTGGATACTTCATGACTGGAGTGATGAGCAGTGCTTGAAGCTTTTGAAGAATTGCTATGATGCTATTCCAGATGATGGAAAGGTGATTGTTTTGGAGGCAGTTCTTTCTATTATACCCGAGAATAATGCTGCCTGGAAATTTGCAGCCCAGTCAGATGTTCTGATGATGACTCAAAATCCAGGAGGGAAAGAGCGAACTGAGCAAGAATTCATGGATTTAGCAAATGGAGCTGGATTTAGTGGCATTAGATATGAGTGTTATGTCCATACTTTTTGGGTTATGGAGTTCTTTAAGTAGATACCATCCGCTCTGCTCATTGCGATTTTTGTTTTTGTTCATAACATTTTCATTGCAAAATTGACAAACAGTTGAAGTGTGTTTACATTTATCATTATTTCAGTTTATGAATACCCCAATCGTGTGAAATGTTGAATGATATATAGACTAATAGAGAAAGTGAAAATGAAACATAATAACTTTGATATTTTTCTTTTTAGTTTCACCAATGTATTTCATCCTATTTCTCTACTTGGTTGTGCTCTTCCCCGCCTTGGATTGATCACACTAGAAAACAACACACACCACTGAAAAACATCTCATGGTAAGATTTGCACTACCAGGAGATATCACCCAATAGATGGAGAAAATAGAGGATTTTGATCAATTTAAGGAGACCAGGAGCAACCATAATTTTTCGATCATATCATAACAAATGAATTAAACAGGTACGAGTTAGTCGTAAATAGTTTGAGTTTTGAAAGGTAGTATTAGTCTATTGATTACATCCAAATGATACCAAAAAAACAACAACAAAAAATCATTAAAAAAATAAAAAATTAAGCAAATTTAGACCGACGCAAAATATTGCATTTTTAACTTCTCAATAGCGCTGATTGTGCTAATAAACCGGTATGAACTGGCCAAACTGGTATGACTTATTCTCATTGATTGATGGGTAAATATTTCAATTTATGAAAAGGTAGATTAAAAAAAATCATGGATGGAGGTTCAATAATTTTAAGCGTGAATGATGACTAGGAGGTAAGAACACGATGGGATTAGCTTAGCTGTACTAGTTCCTTGGACTGTGGGAAGATAAGACTAATAGCAATATTTAATCATTTACCTTAACTAACCACAACTAAAAGTGAATACAAAGATAGAAAACAAAAAGAGAGTAGGTAAGAGATGTGATATGGTTAACAACCGCATAAACGGAAAAGAAAGAACTATACTATAGTAATATCTTTTATCTATTGTAACAAGATAGAAAGAGATAAATAAAGGTTCTAGAACAATATTGCCTCATTCATGACGTCTCTTTGATCCGAGTGAATCAACAAGTCTAAGCAAGTGTAAACATGAAATTTGGATGAAAATTTGTGCTTCCCTTTAGAAAGGTTTGATTTATTTTTGTACTTTGGATTTTTCATAGTTCAAATTCATATATATATATATATATATATATATATATATATATATATATATATATATATATATATATATATAGCTTGTACATTGTTTTAGAAATTCTCTATAATACAACTAAATTTACATAAAAGTAATTTGATTTAATATTTCTATATATTTTCTCCAGTTTTTATTAAATAACCAGTTTTCATACCATGCATGTTTATATATATGTTTAGTTACATGCATGTTTAATTTCCGTCAAAAAAAGTTACCATGCACATGTTAATAAGTAATAAAATCTTAACTCCCGTTTAACAATAATTAATCTTTATTACTCTGTCAAACAAATTAAAAAAAATTTATATTCAAAAGTCAAATATCAAATACCTGATTAATATTTGTTTAAGGAGTAATTCATATATACAGCTAGTAGTTGATATAGTATTTAGGATTTGATGAAACGTGTTCAATAATATTTTTATTTTGAAATGTAGAAGTGGTCAAGAGAATCAGCCCCCCTACACTTTCAGCGATGGATCATTTGCTAATGGACAGGAACAGGACAAAAATAAGTACTATACTATACCGACAGTTTGGATTGTATGATTCTACTCCTCCATTCTTAATTATAAGTAAAAGTCAACTTTTTAAATTCATTGAATAATTTATGTATCTAGACTATAATGTAGACCAGATACATCACTTTTTAAAGAATCTAAAAAGAATTCTTGCTTATAATTAAGAATGGAGGGAGTAAGAAATAAGAATGTCCATAAAGCATGAATTAAGTGGCTGAGTATTTTCATTTTTTTACTTACAATCTAAAATACTATATTTATTTTCAATTTTTGTTTTGAGGAATATCCTTTCTTCGTATCATATCTTCATATATTTCCACATAGACCTATTAATATTAAAAAAAAATCAAATCCTCTTTTTTTTTTTCATGCTAATAATCCACACGAGTTGTAAAAAAAAATCCACACATGAGTTGGCATCACTCAAACAATTTTGAGACCAATCTTGAAGGTGTAGTAAATTAATAACATCTTTAAAAGAAGTTTGAGATAAGAGATGATGGTAGAACGATTAGGGACAACAGTTGCAACAAGGGTAGCATCTATTTCAAAAATAATATAATCAAGGTGAAGATGACGAGCAATGCATAGCATGAAGTAAACTCCACATATCCTAAGAATTATTGCGACCAAGATTGCAATAGAAACCTTGGATATATAAGGTCACCCTGAACATCTCTAAATAATTTATTTATCATTCTATAACCTAGTATCTATTTTATTTTGAATGGACCAAGATATATTATGGAGAATGTTAACTTGTGCCCTTAAGGGCACATGTTAAGAAGATAAATGTGGAAAAAATTTATTGAACTTGTGGTGTATTTAATTATCTAAAAATTAAATTCTTTGTATCATTAAATGCTATATTTCTATTTTTAGGTAGCTTAACATGTGCCCTTAGGGCACAAGTTAACATGACCCATATATTATTAGTTGTTGCGTCTTCTCAATTACAAATAACTCGCCAGATGTTTGAACATTTTTGTCTTATTCGTACAGGAAGGAGAGCATTAGCTAGGGTCACAAATATATTTAGCTTTCATCACCCGAACCCAAAGCTTGTCTGTATTAGCAACAATATTTCAGGCTAGCTTCTAGATGTAGGCTTGGTTCAACATGACAATAATTTTACATTCAATGTCACCTTCCTCTTTAGATGAGCAAATCTTACTCCAACAAACAATGTGACACTTCTTTTGTTTTGATGGATCCCCTAATAAAATTTCTACAAATTCTCTCTACATCTTCAAAAATAGAAATAGGAATAGAACAAGTTTGCATAACATAACTAGGAAGATTAGTCAAAGAAGATTAAGCTAGGGTAGGGTAGGGTAGGGTAGGGTAGGGTGATACGACATGCAAAAGAAAGAGAGCTTGCTTTCCAGCTAGTTAATTTTTTCCTCATCTTGTCAATAAGAAAAGTAAACAAATGTTTAGAAATTTTATGGTAAACTTAAGGTCATTGATTTCTTCGGTATCTAAGATTTCCCTTTAGGCCAGGTTTGGATTAGCTTAATTTTGAGCTTATGCAAACAGCTTATGTAATTTTTATGTATTATTATAAGTTTATCAAGGTAATATATGATAAAATAGCTTATAAAAATACAATTTTCATTAGTGTGAACTTATAAAATAGCATAAAATTTAATTTATATTGCATAAATTATTTGCATAAGCTCAAAAATAAGCTAATCTAAACGGGACCTTAATATGATTAACTAGTGCCCCTAACATTTTCTTAAATTTAATATATAAATATTATTTTAATTAATATTCGGAAAATAAAATCTTGTCCATATCCAAACTTTTTTTAGGAACTTTCTTCCTCATTTTCACTTTTGCTGGAAAATATTCTCCGCATTCAAAATCCTAAACGGGTTGATTTATACGAGAATCCTCATTTACTTGTATAATTGACATTCATATACTCCCTCCGTCCCAAAATATAAGCAAAAAGTGGTCAATCAAAGTGGATGTAGGGGGCTTCAAAGAATGTTACAACTTTTTGTTTGTTTGTCCAACTACTAACATTTTGGTTTTATTATTACAACCACTAATAGCGGCTAATGCTGCGCAAGCCATGCGTATACTCCCTCCGTACATAAATATAAGCAAAAAGATACTTCAAATTTTGGTCAATATTATAAACAAAAGTTAACTAATTTTAAACTAATTAATATTACTATTCCTAATATACTATTATTTAATTCTATTTTATTTTAGACATTTATTTCACTTTTACACTTTTACACTTTTCAAAATGGGTAATATCGTAAACTTAAGTCATGTTTTTGCACTAAATTTTTTAAAACTGCGTAAACAAATTTTTTTGCTTATATTTGTATTCTGAGGGAGTATCTAAAGGTGTTCTATTTTAGGTGAATCTTTTTTTATAGAGGCTTTTTTTAGGGGAATCTTATACACTACTCTTAATAATTTAAAAATATTTATTCAATAATTAATGAGAATAAGTCACATAAAATATATTTTAAATGTATTATATGATTTATTCTCATTAATTATTAGATAAATGTCTCTAAATTATCAAAATGTATGATAGAAAAACTTTAATTTTAATATTACCCAAACAACAACTCTTACGAGAGAGATAGAGATAAATAAGCTAGCTGATAGCTGATAAGCTAGCTGATAGCTGAAAAGCTAGCTTATAGCTGATAGCTGAAAAGCTAGCTTATTGAAATTAAAGTGTTTGGTAAAATTAGCTTTTAAAGT
Organism: Trifolium pratense; assembly: GCF_020283565.1. Taxonomy (NCBI): domain Eukaryota; kingdom Viridiplantae; phylum Streptophyta; class Magnoliopsida; order Fabales; family Fabaceae; genus Trifolium; species Trifolium pratense. The sequence continues at coordinate 289,094 of NC_060064.1, forward strand.
GGTTATTAAATATAAAATTACATAATTGATAGTGGGTAGTTTATTTTTTAGAGTGGGTAGTTATTAAATTAAAGGGTAAAAATGGAATAAAGTGTAAAAAGCTATAAGCTATAAGCTCAAATGCTACTTGAAATAGCATCTGAAAAAAAGCTATAAGCTAGTACAAAAAGCTTGTTACCAAACACCTCTAATTTTTTGAAACAAGCTTATAAGCTCATATAATAAGCTATAAGCTAGCTTATTTGTGTTACCAAACAGAGCCTAAGATGTGTACGAGGTATTTTAAAATAAAATTAATTATGAAGGTGTTCTATTTGATAGAGACTTTTTCTAGTGAATCTTATACGCTACTCTTAATAATTTACAAGTATTTTTTCAACAATGAGAACATGACATAAAATTAAATATTTTAACAATTGTATTCTAACATAATTCATTACAAGCAACCGTTGTGTTGAGTCCCGTTTTAGTACGGTGTTTATTTTGTTCAGATTTGCTTCGATCTAGATCAAATACAGATTCGATGACTTTAGTGTCTTCAACGTTGCAGATCCGGGAGCATGACTATTTTGGACATTTGTATTTCGTCATTTCAATTGTAGACTTAAAGATAAAGACATTTTATGTTATTAACTCGGATGCTGTGAGTTTGTTCGCAAATTCATTCTTTTTAATTTTTAGTGATTTTGAATATGTGATGATCTTGATTGATGTAATTCATCGATTTGAATGAATAATATTATTGTTTTTAATGAGAACATGACATATAAAATAAATTTGTTTGTGATATTTACAATTAATTTTTAATAAATTTTTATTTCACATGTATAAAATGACTTATTCTCAATCATAAAAAAAAAAGTATGATAGAAAAACTTTGATTTTAATATACCCAAACAACAACTTACAAGAGAGACGTGATTGGACCCGCCTCTCTAATATCTCTATATAAGTAATTGGTTAGTATGTAGTTCATAATAAGAAAAACTCATATCATACACACACACACACACACCAAACCAAACATGTCTCCTTCAACAACACAGTCTAATGAACAACAAATCCCCAACGGAAAAGACAAGAATCTCCTGAAAACACAACAAGATGATGAAGAAGCCCTCCAATTTGCCTCACAAATAACAGGTTCCATTGTTGTTCCATTGGCTTTGCGGTCAGCCATTGATCTTGGCATCTTTGACATCCTAGCCAAAGCAGGTGAAGGAGCACAACTATCTGCACAAGACATTGCTGTTGAGATTGGAACCAACAACCCGGAAGCACCAACAATGTTGGATCGTCTTCTTAGGTTGTTGGCCAGTCACTCTATTCTAAACTCATCTGTTCCTCAACATCCACAAAGCCTTCAAATATTCTACAGCCTCTCTAATCGCTCCAAATATTTTGTCACCGATGCTGATGGTATCTCGTTGGGACCCACCTTGGCATTAATCCTCGACAATGTCTTCTACCAAAGTTGGTAAGTTTCATTAATTGGATTGATTAGTTAATTAATCATGGTTGTAGTATTAATATTAATGTACTAATTAATAATTAATGATGATGACTTAATTAATTACTAATAATAGGTCGGAGCTGAAAGGAGCGATAATGGAAGGAGGAATACCGTTCAATAGAGTATATGGAATGCATGCCTTTGAGTATCCACGTGTGGATCCAAGGTTCAATGATGTTTTCAACAAAGCTATGGTTAACTCAACCACTATAAATATGAAGAGGATTCTTGATCATTATCAAGGTTTTGAGCATGTCACTAAGGTGGTTGACGTTGGTGGTGGTCTTGGACATAACCTCAAATTGATCACAGCCAAATATTCTCATATTCAGGGAATTAATTTTGACTTGCCTCATGTCATCCAAAATGCTCCTAACTACCCAGGTAGGTAGTTACTAGTATTAGAATTAACTATCTATTTACTAATAGGAATGCTTTAATTAAATTGAAAAATGTTATTATGTTGATGCAGGTGTTGAACATGTGGGAGGAGATATGTTTGAGAGCGTTCCTGCAGGGGATGTCGTTTTTATGAAGGTAGAACTTATTTATGCTTAGAATTAAAAAACAAAAAATGTGATTAATTAATTAATTACATTAACATTGATTGGATTATAACATGTTGTTGAGTTTTTTTATTAAATAATTTGCAGTGGATACTTCATGATTGGAGTGATGAACACTGCTTGAAGGTGTTGAAAAATTGTTACAAAGCTATTCCAGAGGATGGAAAGGTTATTGTTGTGGACTCAATCCTTCCGGCCATGCCGGAGACAACAGGGAGTGCCAAGTTTGGTTATGCGTCTGATCTTGTAATGATGACTCAAAATCCAGGAGGAAAAGAGAGAACTGAGCAGCAATTCATAGAATTGGCAAAAGGATCTGGTTTTAGTGGCATAAAACCTATATGTTGTGTCTCTGGACTATGGGTTATTGAGTTCTTTAAGTAATCATATCTTGGTTTGGGACTTGGGAGTATCTCAACTTAGTTTGTGTTGTGTCTCAACAAATGTTTTACATATTTAATTTGTGCATTAATTCAAATGTTGATTGTTTTTTTACTGATTACAATAAATAATATGGGATTAGAAAGGTGTATGATTACATTGATTTGTCCTATCTTAATGAGTTCGTTAATCAGTTTTTTAAAATTAAGATATTGGAACAGGAGTACCAGCTTACTGATAATTTCAGTTACCAATCGTTAGTTGGTTTAGTGGTGATTGACGCTGAACTTGATAGGGAGGACCACGGTTCGATCCCCCGCAATTGCGATCAGGAAGGAACTGGAACCACTTGATGCCAGAACTGACCCTCGAACCAGATTAAACTGGTGGTGAAAAATAAAAAAATAATCAGTTATTGCGTCAAAACAAAAACTCAGTTATGAAGTTTTTCAAATTGACAATAATTAAACATGTTTCTAATTAGCTCTATTAATTTTTTAATTAGTTGGTATTGCGTAAACACTTTGCCATTAGGTTTTTCATTGAAGTATATACTATATATATCCACTTTCATTCATTAGAAAACAACTGACTTGGCTTGTTTTGTGAATTTGTTTACCAAACCAATTAAGACAAAAACAAATGACATCTAAGACAACTATATTATCATTGTCACCTCCACCCACCCACATACGACCCCAAATTCAGGGGAGGAAAAGAGGGATGAGATTGAAAATATTACAATGTTAAGAAATTTAATTTAATTAATGTGAAGAACATAAATCAAATCTTTTTTTAGAAAATGATAAATAAATACTACGTACTCATGATTAACATTAACGTATACTACTGTAGTATTTAAGATTGAGAGTATTAATCGGGAAGAAGCTGAAATCACTTAATGTCAGAACTGATTCCCGAATCAGATTAAATTGGTGGTGAAAGCCAAAGAAAAATTGAGAGTATTAATAGAACAAGATAATTTTATGAAATAAGAAAACATAGTTTAAACTTTGAAAGGACAGAGAAGGAGATGTCTAAATGATTTTTTGGGTGAGGTCAAGTCAATATCATTTTAGTTTAGTTTTCATTTTTGGGTGAGGTTTCAAGTCAATAATATCATTTTAAATTTCGTGAATTTGTTTACCAAACCAATTAAGACAAATTAAACACGGCTAACATAGTTTAATTAAACTTTGAAAGGAAATGATTTTTGGGTGAGGGTCAAATCAATATCATTATTATAGTTTAGTTTTCATTTTCATTTTCATATTGCCTTTCTCCATCTGCTTTGTTGAAGTGAATCAACAGCCAGCCAGACAATCTTCTTTTTCACGCGCAAAATAATATATTATTCTTTACAAATAATATTCCTTCCACTCACTCAAAAACAAACCTAAAAGTAAAATCAAGCAGACTTACATAGTACATTCATGAACCTTCCTCCTCATATATTCTATTATTATTATTATTATTATTATTATTATTATTATTATTATTATTATTATTATTAATTTGTCCTCTCTTCTTTTACCAAAAAAATATAAACGTGTTACGTGTCCTAGTTTCATTTCAGTTTAGTTTTTTATTCCTAGGCATCAACCACTCTGACCTTCCAAATCTTAATTCCTTACTTTTTTGCAAATTTTGATCTTATAAGTCATTTAGTTCAATTGACATTTCAATTTTTATTTTATAAAAGGGTACTTATATAGCATATCATTAATCAATTTTGTATTCAATACAATCCAATATAGGTCAACCAGTATTTGGACACTAGTCGAAAATGTGGTCGTTTTTACAAGATCATGAACAACGTTGTAAATAACATCACTAAATTCAACACTAGAGTTTACATACAAAGAAAAGACAGTTTTACAATCGTAAATTATGGGCATATTTGTTTCAGCTTTAAAAAAAATGATTTTTTCTTTGTATTTTTTAAAATAGATTTTCTAAAACCGATTTTCAAAATATTACAAGTTTTTTATATTCGTTTTTTCTAAATTGAAACACTAATTTAGACATCATATAAAATAAACACACATTATTGAAATCAAAATATAGTCAAAATCACTTTTTTTTCAAAAAGTTGTATTTCAAAAATGATTTTTATGAAAATCTATTTGAAATAACTTCAAAATTAAGTGATTTTTCGAAATTTTGATATCCAAAAAAAGTTTCAATAAAATGATCAAATACCTAAAATAACATTTTAAGAATAACTATTCAAACCAAATTTTCATTTGAAGCTTTTATAAAAGGTTTCTTTGTAAAAAAAAATTTACACAAAATTATTTAACACTATAAGAATCTATTTTCAAAAAATCTATAACAAACAGACTCAATATCTCCAATGTCAACAAATTTATTGTGAGAAGAAACTGTCCACCACTGATTTCGATCTAGCTCAAAATCTATAGATCCCAAATTAAGTTCTTGAACCTAGTGGCAGAACTGGAAAAAATAGTGTGGGTGGGCAAAAATAGTGTGGCAGAACCTTAGGATTTGTTTGGTAAAAATAAGCTAGCTGATAGCTGAAAAGTTAGCTTATAACTAATAAACTAGCTTATAGCTTATAGTTGAAAAGCTAACTTATTAAAATTGCAGTGTTTAATAAATTTAGCTATTATAAATATAAAATGACCAAAAATACATAATAGTTAAATTTCAAAAAAAACAAAAAATATAATTCTTTTACACAAAATATCTTCAACAATATTGTTCCTCTTCACTCTTCTTTCCTACCTCAAAAAGAAAATTACAATTTTTTTTAATAGTAATAAAAAAAGTAACAGTGGTTTCTTTTTCTTATACTCTATGTATATTGAGTAACTGTGCAACTTAAATTAATACTTTACGTATATTGAGGAACATGAAATCATCAAAAATAGACTACGGTATGAATTAATATTTGCAACAATACTTATCTAATATGTGGACCGAATTACTTACAATCGTCAATAATAAACTATAAATTAATACATATACTAAATAACTTAAAATCATTAACAATACATTTGAATTAATACTTTATCTATAAAAAAATTGAGATCAAGGTGGCTTGTGGCCCACCTTAGTCCATCCCTATCTGCATGAACCCAATTAAGCAATTATAGGAATTCGAGAAATTCACCGATCACCAATATGCACCACACACTGGTGCAAAGTGCAAACCATTGCAAGGATAAAAGCACAATTTTCATATCACCAAAAGGAAAAATCACAATTTTCATCTCTTAAACAAATGTTAATTCCTACTCAGTTTTGTTATTATTTGAGACCAAAACACTTTTTTTTTTGTCGGGTTCGAACCTGAGTCACGACGTTCAGCCTAATAATTTTGGCATTTTGTGCCAATTGAACTAGGACTTATCGGACATACCAAAGCACTTTTTGTTTTTAAGAAAAAAAGAAGTTTTTATTTAATCAAGAAAAACATAAGTTAAAAGTTGGATGAATGTACGATGTTAGCTAATGGGCCAAGGCCCAATTAGGCGGCAACAAACAATTCTCCGAACTACTAATAGCACTCACTTATTCTCTTCAATTAGAGGAAAGGAAAGTATCATCAACCAACACTTCCCAAATTAACTATATTTCCATTGCATAGATAATTTTCAAATAACCTCAGTAATTCTCCTAAATACTTCCTCCTCCGTATCACAATATATATGTCACTTTGACCAAATTACACAAATTAATAAATATAATTAATGTTATATGAAAAATATAAATTATGAGTTAATTTATAAAATTGTCCTTCATTAATGGTATAAGAAAGAAAAATTGAAGAATCGAAAGAAGAGAGAGTAATAAATAGTTAAGGGTATAATAGGAAAAATATCATTAGATGTTTCATTGATAACGTAAAATGACTTATAATTTGATACAATTTTTTTCTTCTCAAAGTGACATATAATTTAATACAGAGGAAGTACTAGTTAGTAGTGCTCTTCGTATATAGTTCACACATAACATGGAATGGAAACAGTCCCTAGAATTATATAATATGGCAGATAATATATTGTTTTGGACTGGGCCTAAAACTCGAGATCCACCTTCCCAAATGTTGAATTTGGCCCAAATCACGCGAAGGCTCAAAAGCGTCTTCCCCTACTCAACGGTCAAGCAAGTCGGCCTTTCATAACGGCGAATATCGGAATGATTGACATTTACTGTCAATCATGGTTTTTCACTCGTTACTCCGAAAACCATTAATGGCGAGGTCGTCATATTCGTCCTCCTGTTGATGACCTTAACTCCGCGTTGGGGGCTATATAAAGCCTTCTCGTGCATAAAACACATGGACATATGACTTGAGCGTCGGAATACCGATAAGTACAAAACCCCCTCCACTCACCGGAGCTGAAAAGTAACACTACCGAACAAGGTCATCACGTAAGATCATATACGATGATAAAATTTTAATGTTCCATAATCTCAATTGCAAATGGGATAACTAAGCGTAGCAATTGCATTAATTTTATTGAAAATATATGTATGCATAAAAAGTTACATTTATTTAATTTCTGGCTAGATTGCATATTTGGGACAAACAAATTATGTTGAGAAGGTTTTATATTGGCACAAAATGAAGAATCTTCATTTCCCAGTACTGTTTTAGCTTTCGATTCCGGTAATTTCTTTAACAGTGTCTTTTATTTTTTGTACCAAAGCTTCCCTGAAAATGTGGAATAATTCAATCATGAATTGAATTCATTTAAGTTACCAAATTATAGTATAGTAATAGATTATTGAAGAGTGTGTGTATGTATGTATGTACCTGTCTGGCTTGAAAACTAGGTTCTTGTATGCAAACCACTGCAAAAAATGATACATGTTAATTATTATTATTTTTTAATAATCTCGTGAAATGGAATACAAAGTGTAACTTAAGTGCACTATATATGTATGTATGTAAATATGTAACCATGACAGTAGTATAGTAGTACTGTTAATTATTACCCCAGTGTAGCCAATGCCTACAACTTCAAGAACCCCAGGAATTAAAGGAAGCCTATCAATTGCCTGTTATATACATACAATACAACAAACAAAGTCAGTCAGTCAGTCAGTCACTAATAACAATAAATTTGATCAAATGCAGTAAGTAATCATCAATAACTTACTGAGATCACCCCGGCCGTGCCCCATAATGCAACGGTACCAGCTACCGCTAGTGTACTCACTGCATATTTGTCTTCAACTTTCTCCCACTGTATATATATGCAGCAGCAGCAAGCTAATAACATTAGCAACCAACACAGAGATATATACAATTGTATCAATTTAAGAAAACAAATTTATAAGTTGTATTCTTCTTACAGCTTGCTGAACAGTCTTGAGAAATTCAGGAGAATCATCACTAACACTCAGCTGCTCAGTTGAGGCTGCAGCAACCTCATCGACGACTGCTGCTGTGGTTTCCTGATCTGTTGTGGTACTACTGGAAGCCATTGACATAACATTGCGAGCAATCTTCCTACCTGATGAATATATATATATATATTAATTAATTAAACCATATATATATCATTCAGTTATATATTATATTAATTGACTCTTACAGAATGATGTGGTCTTCCATGGACTAGTACGAGTATGAGACTGCACAGGTGGAGGTGGAAGAGTGGGAAGGCTCACACATTGTGGAGATACAGATGATTGTCTGCAGGGAAGTTTTCCATCAATAAGGGTGGATGTTATTGAGAAACTAGATGATGAGGTTGAGGAGGCCATTAATTGATTTAGAAATTGGATGTTGTTTGTTTGATTGATACTAATCTAATCTACAAATGAATGAAGATCAATATTGATTCTGGTGCCACAGTTTGAATTGAAGTGGTGAGCCACTCATTCATTTCCAAATATCATCTGGAATGGATAATGTGCTGACTTGGCTTCAACATACACCTTTCATTGGATACTACTAACTTCCTTCCTGGTTCACCTTTTTCATATCTAATTATAAATTAACAACTAACCTTCCAAAATATCTTCCACAAAATTCACTTTCTTTCTACCCAAGCAACTGAGTACTATATAGTTTATAAAGAAAGATCCAAGCATTGGCCTTACTTTAGAGTGATCATATCATATTTCCAATAAGAATTATAACTCAAAGGGATCAATTAACATCAACGGTGTCAAAGTTTATTTTGACACTCTTAGCTCTAACGCTATATACTCTAACAGAATATCTTAATTTAATCAAAGGCTCAAAATTATTCATTAATTTGATCAAAATCATTCATTAAAAGCTTACAATACTTTTTTTTTTTCTTTAATTCTATTCATGTTGTTGATATTTCAATTTTGCTAAAGTATCGCGGACCACATGACATGCTTCCTATAGTTCTATCTTGTTGTTTTATCTATCTATCTATCTATCTATAACAACAAGCAATGATTTGAGTGAATTTTTTGTCACGCCCCCACTCTTCTTGCGTCTCCCCTAAATTTTTATAAATATGCGAGCATGTTAGAAGTGAAAATTATGGAAAGATATGGTTCAAACTTCTAATTAAACAATAAATTATCAAGTTTATTTGTGCTATTTTTAAAAACAATTGACGAAAAATCCACAAATTCTAAATTAACTAGCAAAAATGCAAAATTGTTAGGTTGGACCATGATTGGTGTTTGAACTTCAATCCTTCTATTTTGTATGTATGAGTTTTCAATAATTTGTTATTTTATCTGTTAAGCAAAAAAAAATACGAAAAAATGAATTAATTAATAACAGAATTGTTCAGTAGTGTAAAATTTGGATTTGGTGATACAAAAAGAAAGGACTTTTTTCATGTACATATAACATATCAACTGCTCTTTTTACTACAGTTCTACAAACTTCATCAACATTTGAAACCAAATGAGCAGCATATCAATTAAAATTGAAAGAGAATGAGGGCACATGTTAAGAAAAATAAATGTAGAAACTTTTCTTTTAAAACTTGTGCATTTTAATCTTTTAAACATTAATTTTTTTTACATCATATGTAAAATTTCTATATTAGAATACCGTGCAAAATAAATGAAAAAAACATTGATTTTCTTACATCATTATATGTAAAGTTTCTATATTAAAATACCGTGTGCTTAATACATATTAACCACTTCAATGCTCATGAAAATAGCACATAGACCACGACAATCCATAGCTTCTGCATGGAAGTTAATCGTTTTTTCAAATGCTTAAGAATGTGTTAGTTAGAATGATCTAATGTAGAGAAATTAAAATTATAGTGAATTCAAATATTTCAATTAAATTCCCTTCATTTCCAATTTTGTTTGTTTGAATAGAGTAATCAATTTCAAATTGGTGCGTGGATATAAACGGTAAGTGGCCCGATAACGGAAACCTGATAACAGGTGGCCCAACGGACCGTGGTGGAGAGACTCTGATTCCATCTTAGAAAGATGTTTTCTCTCCCAAGCCCCCTCAATTCTTTTCTACCCCCTGAATTTTCGTTTTTGCCCCTGGGGTGCTGCGGTTTATACGAACCGAAATAAGCTGACATGCTGATAAATTTCGGTAACCACTTACCGAAATCTAGGACATTTTGGTTCGCAGGTACCGAAACAATTATTTCGGTAAACTTCTACCGAAAATGACCTAATTCCAGCGACCAACGTACCGAAATCTAGGACATTTCGGTTCGCAGATACCGAACAAGCTGACGTTCGTTTTTTGTGGGAGAGAAACCATCTCTTAGAAATGGATATTGGGCCTAACTCATCCTTACAAAACCAGCTCGTAAGGTGATGATTACCTCTAATATATAAACACTTAGTCAGGTCATCTCTCAACCGATGTAGGACTCTTAACAGTACCAAAATAGCTTCTCTTTTTATTGAGCCAAACAAGGAACATTAATTGAACTAAGAACCCAAAAAGAATGGACGAGATTGAGAGAATCAGAACCAGAAAAGTATAAAAGGACAAATAGAAATTATGTTGATAACGAGAATATTATATATGTTTTTAAAGGTGCATTGCATTGCATGGTAGATGCACTATATTGATTTCATCCATCCATTCATCCATCCCTCAAATATGAAATAACTTATTATTCAACACATTTCTAAAGGAGCCAGCCCACTATTTAGCTTTACTTGGTTCGGATTCGGATTCTTCATTCCACTAAATACTAGTAGCAGTTTTCACAGATCCAAAAAAAATTAGTCAAATTTTTGCAGCAACATAACATAGGCAGGAACCGGATGCCTTGAGCACTAACTAGCTAACTAGTTGCTTTCTGAGAATCCAATAGAGGACGATGATGTTTATATGCTAATATATATATGTCTCACTCAATCATATCCTAGAATAACTTATTTACTATAATAACATTCACTCATTCATAGGAAAAAGAATAAAAAAGAAAAAAGTGTCACTAATCTCACATACACACACAGCTTAATTATATTGTGAGACAGACTAGTCTTTCACTATTACGTACTAATTGTTGAATTTGAGCTTTAGAGTGAAGAACAGATCATATCATCACCTAACCTTCTCTAACACATGCAGTACTCAAACAAGCCCCGGCCCCAAAAAAATTCAAACTCTTACATATACTACTAATTAATTTCTACTAGTTTAAAACAAAAAAGAAAAGTAACAACATATTGCATTAATTTTATTACACTTTGATCAAATATTCATTCAATCCACTAATTTCATATGTCGATATTGCAAGGTGGATTGCCAAGCAGAGGAACCTGACCCACATAACCTTTCTTCAAACCAATCAATACATCACACTTTCCATAGAATCCATAATGTGCTGTTTTTATTGCTCCAGCTTTCCACCTCAACCTTCCTAGAAACACAAGTTTCAGACCCACCACCCCATAGGCCTCATCCACCATCAACCCATTCGATACTTCCACAGACACAGGCACCGCCGTGCCTCCGAGCACCGGAGACAACGAAACCTGACTGTGCTTCTCCAGAAAAAGAGGTGGTAGCATAACCTGCGGTGTTATGGCTTGGTTCTTGTAAGATACAAAAGCAGAGAATCTGTCATAATAAACAGAGACACGCCTGTTCGGGTTCTTTATGCGGACGTTGAACTGCAAGGTAGCAGAAAGGAGCGGTGGTGAGGTAGTGTTGAGGCCATATACGGCGACACCGACAACCGTGAAGTGGGGTTTGTGTGGACGGTAGACAAGCCATAGGACTAAAAGAGTGACACCAATTAGTAGAAGAAAAATGGTAAGGAATGTGCAGAATGCACGTTTGGAAGAACTTGTGCCATAGGGAGCAGGTTTGTTCATTTGTAATTTGTCTGGAGGAAGATGGTGTTGTTGGTTTTGAGTGCTTTGGTTTTCTTCCATGGGGGAAGAGATTTTTGTTATCTTAAGTTATTAAAGTTAAAGGAAGTGGAATATGTTTGGAGTTTGATAGTGACACAAAATAAAAAGCTTAGTTTGGTGGGGATGGATGTTTAAGTGCTGAATTTGCTACAAATGTGGGGGAAAAGGGAAATTAATAGGGCTCCAATGGACCATAAATAAATAAATAAATTATAAAGGAGCTTTGCTACAATATTATTTATTATTGCGTCACTTAGCTTGGCATTAGAAAAGTACAATACAAGACTCCAATCAGTTTCTCATTTTAATTTTGATGAGTGATCTGATCACTCCTTTTCTATTTTTGACCGATCATCACACTGCTTTGTTTAGTCACTATAGTCCTTGTATTATCCAAATTTGTAAATATATCCTCAAATGTAATGTGATTTTTTTATAGTAAATTTGATTATTGATTGTGTTATTTATTAGTCGTGTTGATCCATGAAATAAAATTATTAACCAAATAGAAAGTTTAATGGAGGTATTCATTTAATTTCTTCATGGCTAAGCATCACAGTTAACATAGCTTTCAGTACTGGAAAGAATTCTCCGTAGGCTAATGCGAATTGAGTTTAAAAACAAAAAGAATAATATTTTCTTTTTCTTTTAGTGCGTGAAGCAGGTAGTGTTGCTTTTAATTTTGCTTTCCTCAAAAACAAAAACAAAAATAAATGAAACAGCAAATGAGAACAAAAGTAGAGAAGAAGGGACAATGGAAAGAAGAGCCAAAGGAAAGAGACGTGGCTCAGTTTGAGTCCTTTTACCGACATTTGGATAAACTTATAGACTTTGTAAAACCAACAGTTTCTGCATGTAATCAAAATTTGATGTGCTCACAAGTGATTATGTGTTTTGATTTCAGTTTTACACTTGTTTGGTTCTGTTTCGACCATGCTTCTTCAGTTCCCACCCACAACCACCGATTTATCTATGTTTAGAAGCGGTATAACTAACAAAGGCCATAATGTTAAAATTGTTATGTCAGTCTTCAACATATTATTAATCCATAAATGGTTGCAGAAACAGAATTTATCTATGTTTAGAAGCGGTATTTAAGAATAAAATTTAACATTCTCTTTGAATGATAAAATACAATCTGAGCACACTGCTTATATTACCACACAACAGCCCTACATTAATTAATTAGTATAACAAATAACATTTACACGAGGAAAAATCAAAACTTCAAACCAATCACTAAATAAGTACAATCCTAAATTTCTAGGAGATTGTCAATGAGTCAATATAACAAGCCGACAGAAAATAGCAACAGAGCCATTAAAATCAAACAGATTTCACCAGATACAGTTAACCATTGTTGAGTCAAATTAATGTTAGAAGTCAGACTGTAAATCAATAATGAAGGTAACTTGAAACAAAACAATCTCAGTAACTTCCAGTATCAGCTACTGGAAGTTCACCGTGTACTTGGCGAACAAACTGCCCTTTCACCCGGGGGCGATTCTCTGCTTGTCTTTTCCGGCTTTCATATCGGACCTGTAAAATGAATTTGAGCAATGAGCATCTGAAATATCTTCAAAAACGTCAGCCTTCGCTGATAGCATATTGATAAATTAATATACATTCAAACACTAAATAATGGTAATTATTTCAGAGCACATGGTGCTGCAAGTAACTGCACAAGTTCCATATTGAACAATGAAAATAAATATTTCTAGAGTGATTCTTTTTAGAAGCAGTGATGGCATTGTGGTTGCAGTACCTTTTTATCATAGCATCTGTCTTTTCGCTTCAGTCGAAACTTCATTAGAGCTGCTTCTCTTTGGCTGGTGCGATGAGAATTTGTGCCTCCAAGCCCGTCATATTGATCATTATTCATAGAACTTTCAAGGTTGTTCTTGCCTACAACAGCTGAAGGGGCATTTCCATCACTTCCGCTGCCTATGCCTTCTTCACATACACCACTGGTGTTGCAATTTTCCACATCATGGTAAAAACTAGTACCACAACTTTGTCCGTTAGATGGAGAGTCGTCACAATCTATATTGCTTTGATCATTTATGTTTTGATCACAAGTATAGGTGGCATCATCTGACCAGTGGCGAGGTTCTGAGTTTTGACTTTTAGGGTTGGAGTGGGAGGAAATACTTGCGGGAAAAGGAGAACTCTCTTTATGGAACATTGATTTTGGTGTCCATGTGGGATGCATACCTGACTGTGCATCAAACATAGGTTGAAAAACATTATCATGTTCCATAGACTTATTATCAGAAGTGGACCCGGTGGCAGGAAATAATTCAAGTTGACTGTTAAGAGATTTTGCATCGACTTGTTCAGGCTGACCAATTGCCAGATAGGTGATATTTTCCTGCTTTAGTTTTTTAACATCATACTGATGACCAATATTTGTATTTTCCGATAATTTGTGTGATTCATGCAAATTCTTTGTTGGAAAGAAAGGCTTCAACAATGTACTGCTGCCATACCTGCAAACAGGATATTACAAGTATCATTAGAAATTCTGTAATGTTTATTTGAAATGCTGGATATGAAATGTGCTCTGTAACACAAGAATTGAAATTGATTTCTTAACAAAATAAGAGTTTTCAAAACAATAAAACCCAATTACATATATAAAAAAGAATACTATCAACAAGCATTCAAATTTTGTTATTAACATCTCTTTAGAGCATTTTTGAAATTGCTGTTATCTGATGATAAAATACACCAATATATCTGCTGTCTCTCGAGAAGCTTGGTAAATTTTACAACTAGTTGGTGATTACAGAGACTATATATCCATGTTCTCCATGTTTTAGTTCATATATCACAATTTAGTTGGCTTTTAAAACCATTCTTACACGTGTATCATCATAAACAAGACCCGGACAGGAAAGCAGAATTGCAGAAAACAAAGATAATTGTCATTTTTGTATAGAATAAATTTTGTTAATTCATCACCACAATGAAAAGTTTGTATGACATAAATGTTTAGTTATTTGTTTGTCAAAAAAAAAATGTTTAGTTATTTGATATCATTAAGAACTCAAAAATACATAATCAAATAGTGAACTCACAAAGAAAACGCAGAAGCATTTGAATGATTCAATATTTGCCCTTCTTCATTGGTAAGTTTAGGTGAGCTTCCAGGAAAATCTCTTTGTATAGAAAGTTCCAATTGTGTATCAAAATTGGCTGTGTTACCACCAGCATTGAAACTACAATCGGCATAACTGCTCTTTGGAATATTCTGAAAAGTAGCCATCAAGTCAATAGCTCCAGCAGAATGTTCTTCTATTCCATCATTACATTGATGAATCTTTGTATTAGTATGAGGATTGGCTTTGCTAAACTCTGTTTTTAACACTTCATCTTGGTTTTCTGTTTCTGTACAATCATAGCTTTGACCAAGCCTTAAACCTGTTGAAATTTTGTCATACCCAGCAGCTTTAGATGCTATTATAGTTGATTTCTCTGCAATAAATGTGAATTGTCACTAAGTAGCAAAATAAGGGCCAAAATACTGAACAGAAGTACAAGATACGAGAAAGTGACATACCTCCAGTTTCTTCGTTATACTCAGCAAACTCCCTTTCATATCTGGTAGAATTTTCGTGTTTTGCCTGGCTGGTATTGCTCAAACATGAAGAACTCTTCAGCTGGGACATATCCTGCATATTTTCCATGTATGAACACTCAGCTTCCAAAAAATGGTTATGTACAAGTAAAAAGTACTTTACAAGAGAGTTGCCAAAATATGCAGTTTTTATGTGAAGTTTCATGAACCTCGCCTAATCTAGAAAGAAAATTTTCCTCAAGTTTGCAGGAGAGTGGCTTCATATATGCATTGTACAAGAGATTGTAGTTGTGTGTCTTTTTATGTTACTCATGCCTAACGTTGAAAGCGTAGATAGAAAATTACTAATGAAATCAACTCAGGTAAAAGTTAACTGCTGCTTCATAACTAACACACTGAAACCTCATAGACTGACATATGTAACGATCATATTACATTATTTCAATGAAATTTTGGAGGCACGCAGAAGCAAAACTTACTTGAGCCTCACTAGTTTTTTCGCTGCATTCGACATTCTTTTGTGTGGAAGCCACAGAACCACTAGAATTATTGCTTGCAGCATTGTTTTCTGCAGCAACATCAAGTTTATTCTGTGGAAATGTTATATTTTGAGGAGGCATGCTAATCTGTATAAATAATATAAAATTGAATCAAAAAAGATGAAGTAACGTTTCTACAAGACAATAGAAATATAACGTTTCTACAAGAAGATCAAAGAACATTGACTTACGGTATGTTTTCTCCACACATGTTGCCACAAGTTGCTAAGCTCGTTCCTCCGAACAGGTTTAATGAGAAAATCGGCGGCCCCGTTTAGCATGCATTTGAACACCGTGCTAACTGAATCGTTAGAAGACATCACTGCACATTACACCATGAGAAATTGAGAATAAACCCTAACGCAATAGCCATATCTAACCAAGTAGCATCAAAATTAATATAATTAAGGCCACAAAGTACCAAGTTAAGACATACTTATGACAGGAATGTTTTTGCAAATGTCAAGCTCCATGATTGAGGTAAGTAGTGAAAAACCAGATATTGATGGCAACTCCACTTCTGTTAATACGAGATCTATTTCAGATGATTTGTTCTTCAATGTCTCCCATGCCTTTAAGCCATCACGAACTGCGGAAACTGCATTTAAAAAAATAAAAAATACCATTAAGAAGTTCACAAGCATGTCGGGCTTAAAGCTAAAAGCTAAATACACCTTCCACACACTAGGTTGGAAGACATAACTTTAACAGTGCACACATACCAAACACCTCATATAGTGTTTGCATGCTAAGGTGAAATTGTTTTAAGTTCAGAAAACCAGTGGCCCAATAGATTTAGGGTCTCTTTGTATTGACTTATTGAACTTATCTACTGACATAAGTAGATGTGAGACTGTTTAGGAAAACTTATGAGTTATGAAAGCTTATTTCCAACATAAGATCTACTACAGTATAGCTAGTACAAAAAACAATTTGACTTTCATTTATCTTTTGTTACGAAAATAGCATATAATAAGCGCTTATATGTGATAAGTGTTTATGCTATAAACTGGAAATTAAGTTGTTTATCCGAACAACCAAGTGATAAGCTCAAGTGATTAATGAGTTCTTCTTAAGAGCTCATTGGGGAGAACCCAAATTTGATTTTCCGGTGAAAATAATTATTGGCTGGACTTTAATTACTCCGCAACCGATTATCAGGATCCCTTTCCCAGGTTAATACCAAAAAAATTATTTATCCAAACAGAGCCTCCTTCATTTCCTTCAATACGTTAAAAATCTTGTTGGATGTTTTATTCTTTTATCGATGCAGTGTTGACTTACATAGTTGAACGTTTTTTATTCACGAATTCAGTAATACTAATTTACATGAACGCCAAAAATCCAGATCAAAACCAATAATCTTTTACTTTTTCGTTCAGTGATTAATATAAGTCAATTTTCAAAGACACCGGCAATGAACGATCTACTCGTGTTGGAATATATTAAAGACAAATTTATTTTAATTTGTTTAAAAAATAAAATTAAAAATTGTTTACAGAAAGTGAAATTAAACAAGAAATTAGGGAAAGAATAATAAAGAAAAAAACCTTTATAACCGCATTTGCGAAGAAGTGCAGAAATAATGTGGCGGGTAGAATCATCAGCTTCGACGAGCAAGACCCTAAGCATGGTGGGAGGAAGAAACTTGTGGACTGAGGAGTCATGATGATTGTTGATCTGCATCGTTGATTCACCCATTCTCAAATGATAAAGTAGAGTAATGAACGGAAAACAAAAACCGCATGAAACAGAGGAACCCTAGATTTGTAATTTGGAGAGAGAGAGCTCAGAAGCAAAATATTAATTTTCTTCTATACTTACTACTACCTTTGATGAGGAGTCTGTGTTATGTTATTAAGTAAGTAAGTTGAATGAATGAATGAATGAAAATATCTAACAAAAAAAGTCCGCTAAATTGAGTGGATGGAAAGAAAGAGAATATTACAAAATTTCAAACTACTTTTAAATGGTTGAATGACAGCCACGAAAATCGTAAAAATATCTTTGTGGTGTGTCAGAAGGCAGAAACAGATTGGATTGGACTCAACTCAATGTAATGTAAATGTGAGATCTATTTCTCTTCTCTCAGCTTCCTCCCTTGCTGATGTGCCTTCTTTTCCACCATCCGTTTTCATTGTGGGAACCACCTTTTTAACACGTGTCTCTCATACCTTCTCCTAACGTCATACACGAACAAAAAATCAAATATCCTCTCTATTGCAGCCACAAATACATCACTAACTAGTATTCTCTTTGCTTCTGTATTTTTTATTTTTATTTTTTAAATTAAGAGCAATTAAATATTAAATGGATAGATATTTCAATGCACTTGGTACTTTGTAATTTCTCCTCCTTCACCGATATTCCTCCTAAAATTTATTTAAAAAGTAATGTATCTGATCTATATTATTGATTGATAAGATATATTACTTTTACAATGAACTAAAAAAGTTATTTTTTACTTATAATAGTGACAAATAAAATAATTATAAAGGAGATTAGATCTTATAGAAAAAGCATAGAACAATTAATCACACAAACTCTCATTTAATCATAAAATATAAAATATAAGTTCTAGTAATTTGAGGCGAATGCACCAAACGCCAACACAGAATGGTGCACGTGTCCATTACTCCCTACCATATGCAGCAAGCATTGATTGCTTTTTCAAGCCAGACGGTTCGAAAATGAAACATATATTAAGATAATATAGGCAAAACGAAACATCTCTACCAACCTCTGAGAATCAAATCTTGTTGCGAAGCTAAATCAACCCTAAGTCAATTGAAGTCCAGATCGAGGATGGTCAATCAAATCTTGTTGAAAATATTTAGTTTATGGTTTTATTTATTTTTATATATATAAAAAAAAAAAATCAAAGCCCATAAAAAAAATTAAACTACAATAAGTCTAGGGGTTGTTATCCCCATAACATCAGCTAACAAAAAAGAATTAAACTTCAATTATATGGCACACTATTTTACCACTTAAGCGCCCGAAATCTTGTGATTAAAACAAATGATAATATATATACATATTAAAAATAAAAATTTCACCGTGGTTAAGGCCACAGTTGGTCTCAATATAGGTCCATCCGTGTAGACATTGCTCATAAATCATCAAATTAGTGTCATGCTAACAACCAAAATTAATCAGCATACTTGCACATTTATTCGCTTCACGGTAGAAAAATATTTGTTTTTGTCTTGAATGAACTTTTTTTTTACAAGTCTTGAACAAACCTTTTTTTTTTATAATAAATTATTAAACGATTTAAACCTTAATTGGTGTGGTGGAACTGTAGATGATATTTTTTGACAAGGAATGCCACGTGACTGCACAATTGGGATCTTGTGGTGGGGACTCTAACACGTGGACGAATCACTGATTTTATGTGGCTCTCCTGCGTCTCGGTTTATCTCTCACAAGTGGCTGGCGCCGAAGCCCCGATACTCTAAAATGATGAAGTATCGTGTCCGATACTAATTATCGGAAATTAATATTATTTTTTTTAAAAAAAATATAACTGATACTTGTCGGATACTTCTCCGATGCACGTATCGAAAAAGTATCGGACAATTAATGTTTTTTGATGATGGAAACGTAGAAAATGAGACTGATACAATTTGTGTTTTCTCTTGAGTATCGAATGTTAGAGTATGATGTTACCAACTATGTCTTTGGGTAGTACATATTTTTTTTATAAGCAAATTGTTAGTAATATTATATTGTTATGTTAGTTTTTCTCTTTATTTGGACTTGAACCCTGAATCTCCAAGTTCTTAACTCTTAGCTCAACTAGCTTAACCAGTTAAGTCACTCATCTCACTCTCCTTTTTGGGTAGTACTTAACTTAAGATATGTAATTGTTACTTGTTTGCTCAATTTGAGTAATTTGAATGTTAATTTTTTTATCATTATTGATTTTAGTTATGTTTGTATATTGTGTATTTATATATATTTAATTTTAAATAACGTATCGCGGCCGTATCGTATCTAGAATTTTAAAAATTTTCCCGTATCAATGTCGTATCATATCAGTATCGTGTCATGTATCGGAGCTTCATAGCTGGCGCCACATGAACACATCATCTTCTTTAATGATTCTCAACTATTTATTTATTTATTTATTTTTTCAACGGCTAAACTATCACAATTTTTTTTGTTATAATGGAACTAAAGAGGATTGTACCTATGACCTTCTGCATACTACCCAAATTCCTCACCATTAAACCAAATCTAGTGACTTTAAACTATCACAAATTAAAATGTGAAGAAATATTGAATTCGTGGTTCGAACTCCAGCCACTTAGAATAATTTAGTTGATATAAACACTTTATAGTATATTTAAAATTAGAGTTGGAATTTAGAACTTTTTATTTACTCACCCTAGAATTACTAGTTAATTAATTTAAGTTGTTAAAAAGGAATGTGGATCCTCTCCTTCATAGATCTGTACAGCACTCTCTCCTTCAAAAATCTGCACCGTTCGATCAATCAAATGGGCCAAAAGCTGTGCCTTGTTGGAAAAATTGAAACACAACAACCTTCCTTCTTCTCTTCGTGGCTAGTTCACGCCTTCTCTCCATCTCCATCTCCCCGGCCACCGCTCCGTTCTGCCACGCCGTCTTCCGTGTCATCCACTGATTAGAAGTTAGAACACAACACCCGTTTTATTCGTGAACTCAAATCGCTTTGTCGACTTCTCGCAGTTTCAGTTGTTGTTATCTCAGAGCGATGCACAACAGAGCATTTACAGTTTTATCGAAAAATCTAAGGATCATTGCTTCAAATGCCAAACTATCGTTGTCGTCGGGATCATCATATTCACCAGTACAAAAGCAACAAACTGCTTTCCATTCATCCAGCAACAACAACAACTCTTCTTCTTCTCCAATTGGTTCTCCAACCAGAGTCCAGAAACTCATTGCTTCCCAATCGGACCCTCTTCTCGCCAAAGAAATCTTCGACTACGCTTCTCTCCAACCCAATTTCCGTCACAATTACTCCACCTACCTCATTCTCATTCTCAAATTCGGTCGCTCCAAACACTTCTCTCTCCTCGACGATCTCCTCCGTCGCCTCAAATCTGAATCCCAACCCATTACTCCCACTCTCTTCTCTTACTTAATCAAAATCTACGGCGAAGCTAATTTACCCGATAAAGCCCTCAATACCTTCTACACCATGCTTCAATTCAATATCAAACCTTTAACCAAACACCTTAACCGCATTCTTCAAATACTTGTTTCCCACCGGAATTACCTTCGACCCGCTTTTGATCTCTTTAAGGATGCTCACAAACACGATGTATTCCCCGACACTAAGTCCTATAACATTCTCATGCGTGCTTTCTGTCTTAATGGAGA
The DNA here is from genome assembly GCF_020283565.1 of Trifolium pratense. Lineage (NCBI taxonomy): Eukaryota > Viridiplantae > Streptophyta > Magnoliopsida > Fabales > Fabaceae > Trifolium > Trifolium pratense. The sequence continues at coordinate 310,370 of NC_060064.1, forward strand.
TATCAGCATTGCCTACACACTGTTTAACAAAATGTTTAAGAGAGATGTTGTTCCCGATATCGAGTCTTATCGGATTTTGATGCAGGCATTGTGTAGGAAGAGTCAGGTCAATGGAGCTGTTGATCTTTTGGAGGATATGTTGAACAAAGGGTTTGTTCCTGATTCTCTGACTTATACCACCTTGTTGAATAGTTTGTGCAGAAAAAAGAAGCTTAGGGAGGCTTACAAGCTTCTTTGTAGGATGAAAGTTAAAGGCTGCAATCCTGATATAGTTCATTATAATACAGTTATATTAGGGTTCTGTAGAGAAGGACGTGCTCACGATGCTTGCAAAGTTATCGATGACATGCAGGCTAATGGTTGCTTGCCTAATCTAGTTTCTTATAGGACTTTGGTAAATGGTTTATGTCATTTGGGAATGCTTGACGAGGCGACTAAATATGTGGAGGAAATGCTGTCAAAAGGGTTTTCTCCGCATTTTGCTGTTATCCATGCCTTAGTGAAGGGATTATGCAATGTTGGTAGGATTGAGGAAGCATGTAGAATTCTCACCAAATCACTAGAGCACAGGGAAGCTCCTCATAAGGATACTTGGATGATCATAATACCTCAAATATGTGATGCAGATGATAGTGTTTTGGAGGAAGTTCTTAAGATTGAAATCAAAGGTGACACTAGAATTGTCGATGCTGGCATTGGTTTGGAAGACTATTTGATTAGGAAGATACGAGCTAAGACGAGGAAATTTTAAACTTCTGCGGACTTGCAACTTACAAGCATGCTTTTGTCATCCATGTAAAATATTTGTATTCAGTTACAGGTGAGAATGTCATTTTATTGCCTCCAGCAGTAAAAACCGGGTCAGGTTCATTAGAGAAAGAACAATTTTCAAAATATTGGTGATGACCTCAGAAAGACATCAGATTACACTAAAATCTATAACTGTATGTGTCTATTCAGTAGAAAAAGAACAATGTTTCTGTGGTACCAATAGAGACCGTTATAAATTATAATCTTCAATTTTATACAGGAAGGATCACATTTTGTTATACCTTGGGTGTACCTTCACTGGTACAATTTTGCTAATTAACTGTGGCATGTTTGTCATTACCTTCTCTGCAAATTGTTTCTCAATTTACACATAATTTTCTCTTTTATAAAGTCAAAAACTATAGATCATATTTTTATTGGTGGTAGTTTGATTTGCCTACTTAATGTACGTCCTTCTAAAATGCCAGCATTAACTGGCTGCATTACTTCATACAGGTGTTTCCTGCGCCACCTGATCGAGAAAAGGTAAAATCTCGTTTGTCTGAGTTTGGAAATAGCAGCAATGCTTTTAAGAAAGCTTTGAATTCCAGAATAGAACAACTTGTAGCAACCATTACACCACAGATACGGCCTCTATGACAGTGTAGGAACAATCAGCTACGAGCTTTCGGAGGCTGAGTATGCAGATAATGAGGTGAATGACCCATGGGTTCAGAGACTTCTTCATGCCGTGGAGACAAATGTGGCTTGGCTGCAGCTAACAATTAATGACCGCTAACAATTATGATACTTTTGTTCATTTGGTTATTGACTTCATTGTGAAAAGGCTTGAGGTCATTATGATGCAAAAAAGATTTAGTCAGCTTGGTGGTCTTCAGCTTGACAGAGATGCTCGAGCTCTAGCTAGTCATTTCAGCATCATGACACAGAGGACTGTTAGAGACAAGTTTGCACGTCTTACTCAAATGACAACAATCCTAAATTTAGAAAAGGTCTCTTGAGATTCTAGATTTCTGGGGCGAGAACTTTGGGCCTATGACCTGGAGATTAACTCCAGCTGAGGTTTGGCGTGTATTGGGTCTGCGAGTTGATTTTAAACCAGAAGCAATAGCTGCTCCGAAGTTGTAATATCATCTATATGGTCTCTTCACATTTTTTTAATATTGTTTTTCCAGTTTTCATCTTAATATGTATTACATGTTCATTCTTATTTTTATTAGTTTTAGTGTTTGAGAAAGTAACACAGTATTGTGATGGTTTTTGCATTATACTAGCTTCAAAATCAAAATAAGCCATAAATGTAATCAGATTTACCACCCAAGATAGTCTTTGTTTATGCAAGAAACATCTTGTGTGATAAGGTCATTGTTCCTCGTTATCTACTTGCCAAATTGATATTTTTTAAACGTAAGGGACCAAATTGAAACCTAAAATAAACGTAAGGGACCAAATGTATAGTTAAGCCTTTTTTTATTCACTTTTGAGACTTTTAGTTGATGTTACAAATCAATGAAGATCGATTTTAATGAGGTGGCACTTTAGGCGGTCTCTCCCTAAGTTTTGAACCATTGGCGGGCTCTCTAAACTACCAGTTACGACACAGGTTTAAATATATACTTTAGATTTTGCTGTTAGGGTATTGTCATTTTCACTATTGGATTTGCATCGTTTGTCAAACAGATCTCCGAAAACATGATGCATTTTCAAACCTGAGATTTAGATGCATACTGATACCTTAAAAGTGTAATGGTGAAAACATCAAAAAACATGCCAGGTAGATATTTGCACTTAGGACCTGTAATATGTGCTGAGACCTTGGCCAATCGATCCGTCAGGTTAGTAATATCTTCAATATGCTATGTTTGCTGTTTCTGTTATTCAAAACCTCAAATCAGTTTTTGTTCAGTACTGCTGCATATTACTCCAACTTTCTATTTGCTGTCAATTACATTTACACTTAAGTTTCAAATGTTTTCTATTATGGACCGATACTTGTTTACATATATTTCAAATCATTGCTTAAGAAATGATATCATTGACGATTTCACTATGAAAAATGTATACTAGCCTGTTCCCTAGATGTCCTAATTCTTTTAAAAATTAGTTTTTGCAATCTTGGTGAGGTGACCACCCACAATTACTTCTTTATGTACATGTACATCGAAGCTGAAGCTATGTTTGTATGTTCAACTTCCAAGAAAAAAGCACAGTAAAGAAGATATCACAGGAGGGGCTTGGCATGGCATGCCATGGACCATTTGATGAGCCTGTAGTGTGCAACTCCCCAAGTTTACATGTAAAAATTTAAAAGGCTTAAATGCACTTTTGATCCCCCTATTTTCAAAAAAATGAAGTTTTGGTCCCCCTATTTTAAAAATCAACTTTTTAGTCCCCCAATTTTAATTTTTTTTGAGTTTTGACCCCCCATTCCATTTTAAGGCTAATTTTGTTGATGTGGCATTGTCACTAATGCATATCAGCGTCCACATGGACAAATTTAATATCCATGTCATTATTTGTTTTTAATTCAATAAAACTTATTTTATAAAATAATTTAATTAAACCTAAGAAAGTTCATTAAAATAAAAAATCCAAAAATTCACAACCTCTAATTTATTAAACCTAAGAAAAAACAAACAATCACAACACGGACATGATCCTCTTTGATTCATATCAAACAATTGCATATTGAAAGCAAGTTTTGTGTTTCAAGAACCTTCAACTTTCATCATCATCCAACTTTATATAAAACTAATCTAGAATTAAACTTCAAACTTAAAACATTTTTTAGGTTTTCATTCAAACTCATCCAACGTCATAGATAGTTTAAAGAGTATGAGTAATTTCTATTGAAACACAAAATCATCTCTAATTTCTTTTCGTTTTTAAAAATCCAAAAATTGTTGAGTTTGAACGGAAACCATAGGACTAGTGAAATCCATAATGAAGGATTCTCTCCGACGGTGAATAAAATTCTAGTATTTGAAGGTTTGATAATTAGGGTTTCAAATTTCATATTTTATAAGATTTAACAATTATTATTTCAGTTGAATATATAATTCTAACAATTAAAATATTTTATAAATAAAATTTTATTGAATTTAAAAATATATAATAATGACATGGATATTAAATTTTTTTTTTTGAAGAAGGACATGGATATTAAATTTGTCCACGTGAATGTTGCCACATCATTAGTTACAAGGCCACATCAACAAAATTAACCCCAAAATAGGATGGGGGATCAAAACTCAAAAAAAATGAAAATAGGGGGACTAAAAAGTTGATTTTTAAAATAGGGGGACGAAAACTTCATTTTTTTGAAAATAGGGGGACCAAAAGTGCATTTAAGCCAATTTAAAATTTATGCGTGAAATAACAAAGGAAAATGTTAAATAATACCCTTGGGACACTACTAGTTAAGAAAACCAAATATAGTAAAGTTATTTGGAACTATGTAGTTAATATTTTTAAAATATAAAAAGTACTAGTTTGTTTCCTTAGCATGACCCTTCTTTTTATTCGAAAAATTTCGTAGAATTGATTTAGAAAATATAAACTTTGAGATGATTGATTTGTGTTTAAGAATGATATTATAAAACAAAATTTTGAAGAATTGTTTTTGTACTGAATGGTAGGATAGAATGGCAAAAGTTAATATGCATAAGCCTTTTCTTATGTATGGTGTATAAGTCATTCACAGCCATCAGATGATTTTACACATGTAATAATCATAACTGAAGAACTTTCTATTTTTGCTTGCTCAATTTCGGTCACATTTTACATGCGATTCGATCACCGATTTCAAAAACTAATACCGGAAACATTCATAAAATCGAACGACGATCAAAACGGTATAAAGAACGTCGAGTTTCGTTGATTATTGAGGGAGAACGAACCGGGTCAATGAACCGGGTCGTCGTGACCCGTTTCTGCAGAAAATGGGTGAGGAAGATGATGAACAGTGCGCGTCCACGCCCACTCTCACTGGGGGTGCGTGCGGTGCCAATGAGACTCCAATTTTTTTTATTATTTTTACATAAAAATAGTAAATAATTTTCTGAGAATTTTGGGACCAGTTTGGTATTTTTCTGAGACGTAGAACTATTTTTAGTTAATTAAATGAGGTAAATATGCTTTTATAAATATAAGATATTAATAAAATTTTCCCAAAATTTTATTTAGGGTATTTTGAATTATTTGGAACGGTTGGGGATACCTCACTCTCTTCGGTTTTATATCGTCTTAAAAATTTAAATTTATTTCACAATTTTTATTAAGGGTTAAATATGTTTTTGGAGAACAACTCTTTGAAACCATTCCACAGCAAAAATTGTTTCATACCGTTATACACTGAAACCATTAGTCTAGTTAAATGGTTTCATGGCGTTATACACCGAAACCATTATTATAGTTAAATGGTTTTATATGAGCATTAGTGTCAAGATGTTATACACTGAAACAATTAGTCTTGTTAATTGGTTTCAAGATGTTATACACTGAAACCATTTGTCTAGTTAAATGGTTTGATACTGTTATACACTGAAACCATTATTATAGTTATATGGTTTTATATGAGCATTAGTGTCAAGATGTTATACATTGAAACCATTAGTCCTTTTAATTGGTTTCAAGATGTTATACACTGAAACCATTTGTCTAGTTAAATGGTTTCATACTGTTATACACCGAAACCATTATTCTAGTTAAATAGTTTCATAGCGTTATACACTGAAACCATTAGTCTTGTTATTTGGTTTCAAGATGTTATACACTGAAACCATTAGTCTAGTTAAATGGTTTCATAGCGTTATACACTGAAACCATTATTTTAGTTAAATGGTTTCATATGGGCATTAGTGCCAAGATGTTATACACTCAAACCATTGTTATTAAGTAAATCAATCACATAACCATTTTACAAAATCATGCTACATAAAGCAAAAAATCATATAAAGCAATTAGGGTTAGTTTAGTTGAATTTTTTTTGGATAGTATGCATGAGATATTGGATTCGATCATTTTTTTATTGTAAAGAAAAATCGATATATATATATATATATATATATATATATATATATATATATATATATATAATGTATGAAATTTTATTTATATTGTGATTATGATTGATAAAACTTAAAATTAAATTGTATGTTTGACAAGTATGCTTTATATATACATGAACCATTCGTTATTATGTTGGGCTTCGAGGGGGTGTATGACGAAAATTAATTAAAAATGGATTTTTATAATATATACTTCAAAGGAACAAAAATTATTATTTAATTGGAAACGGGGGGCGTGCTAGAAATTTGGGGGAGGGGTGCGCTAGAAGTTTGGAGGAGGGAAAAAAATTGGGGGCGCGCTAGAAATCTAGGGGAGGAAAAAAAAAGTGGGGGGTTCACAAGAAATCTAGGAGAAAAAGGAAAAAAAAACTGAGGGGTGCGCTAAGCAAAAGGGGGGCGCGCAAGTAATGGGGTAGTATATGGGGGCGCACGAGTAATGGGTTGCCTAATTTTGGGCTTGGGCTGACCTTTGGTTGACTTTTGGTGTAGGAAGCAAATATGGTGGGTGTAGAAAGCAAGTTTATGCGTGGTGCATAAGTTTAGGCTTATGCACTATAACCACACCCAGATAGAATCATCGATTTTTTTTTTTTTGGGGGTACCAAATAGAATGATAGAATTACGGTACAGCCTCATTTTTTTTTGGGTACCAAATAGAATTGTTCATTTAACATCGTAAAACCCCAAACATATCTTACCCAATTGTAAGAGATTTTCAATGGTAAACCAAACACATGTTAAGTAGTCTCCAATAGGGTTACTGGGTTAGAGAATTCCCAAAAATAAACATGCACAATGCACTTAGTCATTACTCATTACAGATTAAATGTCTATAGATATGTATGTATAAAAGTAAAGGAAGAAAAGTTTCTCTATCAGCTCTTACAATGTTTGTTCTTGACCAATACTTTGTCACAAGGAAAATCATGTTCCATACACACACTGGTGATTGCAATTTGACATACAACAAAGATATAAGAGTGAAAATCTAGATTTTGATGGAACAGTCATACTGGGCAACCTCCACTTCTAGCTGATATTTTCTGTATATGAAGGTTCTCACATCAATATTGCTTGTATAGTTGTACAAGTACATACAAGAGCAGAGAGCTTCCTCAATGGGAGACACCTAAAATTGGAATATTCTCTATGCAGAATCTGAAAGCTCCAATTAAGTTCTGGTCTGCTCCACACCCTCTCTAACCACTAGAATTCGACCACAAAATTCCTGCAAGAACAAAACTAGGCATCAGATACAAACAACTCAACTGAAATAAGAAGAGCAAAACAATGAAAAGCGGAGTAAGCATATTTTACAGTTCCATTGAGAGACATAGCGGCGTCACGTTCACTCTGAGAAAGATAAGAGACAAAGGCATAGGTACGACTTTTCCCCTGTTTCATATCTTGCAACACCCTCACACTAGCCACATTTCCAAATTTACCAAAGAGATATCTCAGGTCTTCAGGTGTAGCAGACTTAGCAAGATTCCCAACATACGCCTTATGAGGTCCTTCATAAAATATAGTTCTCAAAGGCGTTGCGTTCAATGTCTCTACAAAATTCTTCTTAATATTCATCTGAAGTGAAAATTTAACCCGCATTTCGCGCCCTTCAACATCCTTCAATTTGAATGAAAAATAAAGTTTCAGATCAAATATCAACAATAAAAACACGTTGATTGAATTTGACATGACTAACCAATCCATCCAAGTTAGCAGCTGCATTTTTAGCAGCATTATAAGATCCCATCTTGACATAAGCACTCCCCTTACTCTCACCTGTCTCGGCATTCCGGCAAACCTGCAGCACAGCACATAAGAATTAAACATAAAAACAGCATTCCATGACATTGCAGCTGATTGAGATTACAAACATGAAACCAACCTATATGGGTCTAAATGTAGATGGAGTATAATAAATTGAAAATCTTGAGGTGTGTGGCAATAGTTTCAGATTAGAGGAGGCAGTATAATAAAATTGAAGATTTGTTTACGATTCAAATTAGTATAAGATAATAGCATACACATGTTATACATAAGCAAAAAAAAAAAAGTAAAAGAAAGAGAAACCTGTGCAGATAAAACGGTTCCATGAGGAGTAAAGATATCGAGTAGCTGTTGGGTGTCATAGGTTCTAGGAAGGTTACAGACGTAGAGTTCGGTTGTATTTCGCAGCTTGAGTGGTTGTTGTTGTTGTTCCGGGTCAGAAACGACGCCGTTTGGCGTTTGTCCATTGAGAACAGCCCTAGGATTTGAGGTGCGAAGCGAGAAAGAAGGATAAGGAAGCGCAGAAAATGAAAATAATCGTTTTGAGGAGCTATTACTATTACTACTACTAGCAAGGAGAGAAGAAGAGGTTGTCGCAGCGAAGGAGAGAGACAGAGTAGCTGTAGTAGTAACGTTGGCAGCCATATCGTTTATCCAGACAGAGTATCAAATCCTGATTCATCTTTAAAACACACAAACATCAATATTTTTACAACATTTTCATTTTTATTTTGTCAAAAAAACATTTTCATTTTCATTTTTTGTTCTTTCTTTTTCTTCTAGTGATTAATTATTATTTTTTGACTAACCAGTGGTTAATTATTATGCACCTACCATTTTGGCACACTCCCGATCGCAGTTGCGGGGATCAAACCGTGATTCTCCCTATCAAATTCAACGTCAATCACCGTTAAACCATATATAAAATCACATCATAATTTAAAATAGTATCAATTGCTTACATGTTATAGTTTAACTAGATATGTGACATGTAACATAATTTTACATTGTTGATACAAATTAAATTCATGAATTAAATCATTTTTCTAACAAATATTTTTTGAGTTTAATGGAGATTAATTAAGAGCGTAAAATACATGATCCTTGAATAAAAATTATTATTTTGTCGTGTCATATCTAAAAAGTTGGGTGATTTGTCGGAAATCGTGATTATTATTAGTTGACATTTTACACTATTGATGCATATTTGTTTTTCTCCCATCTATTTGGAAAGATTTTCGAATTTATTAATATTTGTATTGACATTTGAGTTATAGTGATTTTAATTTTTGAATATGTGCAACATCTCATTATAATATCTGAATGTGTAAAAATTATAGAAATTATAATTAAACATGATTTTATTAATTAGATTGGTCTTTGCATGTATTGTTGATTAATTAGATTAGTCATAAAATGCGTTTTGTGTTAGTCTATTTTAATTATAATAGATTAGTGACAAGATAAGTTGATCCCTCGAACTCAATTACTACTATATATATAAAAAAGAAAAGGATTTTATTTCAAAGCAATATTAGGTAGCCAAATCGAAATGAAATTTGGTTTAGAATGAAAGTGGGAGGTTTAGGCAACATATCTTTATTGGGCTCCAAAATAGCTATTCTGGCAAGGCCCAATTATGGATCCAACGTTCCCCAGTAAGTCAGTAACACTAACAACACAGAGAGAGAAATTACGATTGTTTATGGAAGGAAAGGAAGTTTCACATCCCGAATCATCATCTTCTTCATCTAACAATTTCTCTCTCTGCATAATGAATATTGGTTAGTTAGTTAGTTACTCTATTTCTTGTTGAAGATAACTCTCCTCAATTCTAACAGAATGGGATCCATTTCAACTCCTCACAATCACGTTAATGGATCCGATGAAGATAGTAACAATAATAATAATAAGTGGTCAATTGATTTCGGTAAACCAGAGGCAGTTGAATACGTTCGCACTCTCACCGATGTTGGAGCTATGACTCGTCTTCTCCATGAATGCATTGCTCATCAGAGATCACTCGATATGCAACTTGACGATCTCTTATCTCAGCGCACTGATCTTGACCGCCATCTCCTCCAACTTCAACGTTCTTCCGATGTTCTCGAAATTGTTAAGTCTGATTCCGATTACATGCTATCCAATGTCACTTCCACTTCTCATCTCGCCGATCAAGTCAGTCTCAAGGTTCGTGAACTTGATCTCGCACAGTCTCGTGTTCGTTCTACTCTTCATCGCATTGACGCCATTGTTGAGCGTGGTAATTGTCTTGACGGTGTTCTCCGTGCGTTAGAAACTGAAGATTATGAGTCTGCTTCAAGGTATGTTCAGACATTCCTTCAGATCGATGCGCAGTTTAAGGATTCCGGCTCCGATCAGATCCAGACTCAGAGGGAGCGTTTGCTTGATGTCAAGAAACAGCTTGAAGGGATTGTGAGGAAGAAACTTTCTTCTGCAGTGGATCAACGCGATCATCCTGTTATTCTTAGGTTTGTTCGTCTATATACTCCGCTTGGTCTTGAGGAGGAGGGTTTGCAGGTGTATGTTGGATATTTGAAGAAAGTCATTGGGATGAGATCCAGGATGGAATTTGAGCAATTGGTGGAATCTATATCCATGTCTAATGAACAAAGGACTGTCAATTTTGTTGCCTGTTTAACCTCTTTGTTTAAGGACATTGTGTTGGCTATTGAAGAAAACAGCGACATTTTGAGTGGTTTATGTGGTGAGGATGGGATTGTCTATGCAATCTGTGAGCTTCAGGAGGAATGTGATTCAAGGGGTTCTGTTATATTGAACAAGTACATGGAGTATAGAAAGTTGGCTCAGTTATCATCCGAGATAAATGCTCGAAATAACAATTTGCTTGCTGTTGGAGGAGTTTCTGAGGGACCTGATCCAAGAGAGGTTGAGTTGTACTTGGAAGAGATTCTCTCGCTTATGCAGCTGGGTGAGGATTATACTGAATTCATGATTTCTAAGATCAAAGGTCTCACTTCTGTTGACCCTGAATTGCTCCCTCGTGCTACCAAGGCTTTTAGGAGTGGTAGCTTCAGCAAAGTTGCGCAGGATTTGACTGGGTTTTACGTTATTCTTGAGGGATTTTTCATGGTTGAGAATGTTAGGAAGGCTATAAGGATTGATGAACATGACCCTGATAGCCTTACCACTTCTATGGTGGATGATGTATTCTATGTCTTGCAGAGTTGCTTGCGAAGGGCTATATCCACTTCCAATATCAGTTCTGTTGTCGCAGTCTTGAGCGGTGCTAGTAGTTTGCTGAGCAATGAATATCATGAAGCATTACAACAAAAAGTTAGAGAGCCAAACCTTGGTGCAAAGTTGTTCTTTGGCGGTGTTGGGGTGCAAAAGACCGGGACAGATATTGCAGCAGCTTTAAATAATATGGATGTTAGTAGTGAATATGTTCTCAAGTTGAAACATGAAATCGAAGAGCAGTGTGCTGAGGTAGGTGGTATATTTTTCTTTTGTACCTTCCATTCCAATTACATGTACTTGAAAATGAAATCTGTTGAAGTAGTAAATATGGTATTGTTGATGATTTCACTTTGATAACTGAATAGAATACTTACCTGTTTTTTTTAACCTGTTTAATGCTCATATTGTTTATAGTGTCAATTTTCAAAATATTGGCGATGACCTCGGAAAGACCTCTGATTACACTAAAATCTATAACTGTATGTGTCTATTCAGTAGAGAAAGAACAATGTTTCTTTGTTACCAATAGAGACCGTTGTAAATTATAAATTCAATTTTATACAGGAAGGATCGCATTTTGTTATACCTTGGGTGTACCTTCACTGGTACAATTTTGCTAATTAACAGTGAAATGTTTGTTATTACCTTCACTACAAATTGTTTCTCCATTTACACATAATTTTATCTTTTATAAAGTCATAATCTACAGATCATATTTTTATTGTTGGAAGTTTGATTTGCTTACTTAATGTAAGTCCATCTGAAATGCTAGCATTAACTGGCTGTATTACTCCATACAGGTGTTTCCTGCACCAGCTGATCGCGAAAAGGTAAAATCTTGTTTGTCTGAGTTGGGAGATAGCAGCAATGCTTTCAAGCAAGCTTTGAATTCCGGAATAGAACAACTCGTAGCAACCATTACACCACGGATACGGCCTCTATTAGACAGCGTTGGAACAATCAGCTACGAGCTTTCGGAGGCTGAGTATGCAGATAATGAGGTGAATGACCCATGGGTTCAGAGACTTCTTCATGCTGTGGAGACAAATGTAGCTTGGCTGCAGCCACTAATGACCGCTAACAATTATGATACTTTTGTTCATTTGGTTATTGACTTCCTCGTGAAAAGGCTTGAAGTCATTATGATGCAAAAAAGATTTAGTCAGCTTGGTGGTCTTCAGCTTGACAGAGATGCTCGAGCTCTAGTTAGTCATTTCAGCATCATGACACAGAGGACTGTTAGAGACAAGTTTGCACGTCTTACTCAAATGGCAACAATTCTAAATTTAGAAAAGGTCTCTGAAATTCTAGATTTCTGGGGCGAGAACTCTGGGCCTATGACTTGGAGATTAACTCCAGCTGAGGTTAGGCGTGTATTGGGTCTGCGAGTTGATTTTAAACCAGAAGCAATAGCTGCTCTGAAGTTGTAATATCATCTATATGGTCTCTTCACATTTTTTTAAATATTCTTTTTTTTCCAGTTTTCATCTTAATATGTATTACATCTTGATATGTTATTAGTTTTAGTGTTTGAGAAAGTAACACAGTTTTGTGATGGTTTTTGTATTATACTAGCTTCAAAATCAAAATAAGCCATAAATGTAATCAGATTTACCACCCAAGATAGTCTTAAGTCTTAGTCTATGCATGAAATGAAACATCTTGTGTGAAAAGGATAGTCTTAGTCTATGCATGAAACATCTTGTGTGAAAAGGTCATTGTTCCTCGTTATCTACTTTTGCAATTTTTTGATTCACTTTTGAGACTTTTAGTTGATGTTTCAAATCAATGAAGACTGATTTTAATGAGGTGGCTCTTAAGGCGGTCTCCCTAAGTTTCGAACCATTGGCTGTCTCTCTAAACTACGAGTTGCAACAGGTTTAACTATATACTTTCGATTTCGCTGTTAGAATATTGTCATTTTCACTATTGGGTTCTAATACTCAGAGTCTTTGCAAGTTTGCAGTGTATCATGAATCTTATATCAGAAAACAGGCTACTGGTGAATTCTAGGATACGGATTCACCTAATGAAAATTATCCAACTCAATGTTGTCTGCTGTTTGGTTCAATTATAACACTAGGCATTTACCCATCTCAACTGATCGGTGCAGTTTGGTTCTCTTGGATTCCTATTGATTTTGGAAATGTCCAACAGGCAAAGTGCTCTTAATCTTACTTAATGTAGTAGAGGCAATTGTAACATGGTGCTGTGCAAGTTTTTGACCATTATGGTCCAATGCACAGCAACCATAAAAAGGGTAGCAGGTATCTATATGTAATTCCTACCACTACTTATAAACAAACTACTAAATCTATGATCTTTGTTCATTAGACAAAGAGCTAGGCATATATAGCTCACTCTGTGTAACTGTTCTTCTTTCATTAATATGAGACTTCAAAATATATTGGCTTCTTCTTTTGCTCTCATGTGGTTATCAATTGTACTCTATTGTTGTACATTAGCGTGTAAATCAATAATTGTGCTTCAAATTAAACCTCAAACTCAAGTTGTGATTCACGCATACTCGATCATCCAAATGCTGCAAAATATGAAAGAGACTGAGACTCAACCAGTTTATATCAGATGGATGCTCCCAAAACAAGGGAAATGTTGCTTTGAATTGTGATTGTTTTGTTGTGAATTTTGGTATAGACAGCCTCTTGTGGAGGTTGATTACGAGTTGATGAAAATTACTTCATTTTTAGGTATCTCTTAAAAGAGGTATCTCTAGAAATTTCAAATCAAACAATGTGGATTCAATGCGACGAGAAAGGATCCTCTCATGTTGGAAAAAAAACTTGAGGAAATAATGTGGGAATCTAAGTCATTGAATTCAAAATATAGAATAATATTTAAATTTAAAAGAAATTGTGTAAAGTTGATCAATGGTTGAAAATTGAGAAAAATTGAGAGGATCCATTCTTCAATGCGACATATGCTGACCCTCATATAACTCATGCTTGAACTATCTCTATCTAATTGGAAAAAATAAGTCTTCGATCATTAGGTATTTTTTATTTAGCAAATTTTGAAAAGCATAATATAACACGTCCAATAACGAGAAATATTAAATTCATATGTGAAGTCAATTTTTATTTTTTTTCACTATTTTTAGAGTCACGAGATGGTGCCAATCCGTGGCAAGGGAAGATCTTAGGGGCTCAAAAAATACTTGCAAATGTAACCTCCCTCAAAGGGGACTAGCGATGCTCGAACCCATAACCTCCCGGATCCAACAATTGTCATTTTACTGTTAGACCAAACCCTTGAAGACCGGCGAGTCAATTTCTATGCACAGGCAAAGTATTAATTAGAGGAATTAGATAAGAGCATATGATGAGAGAAAATAAGGAGCAAAATGGACAACGATGCTGTCAATGCATCCATTTCAGGGACTACAGGAGTAAAATTTGAGTGCACAGAAGAAATATAAGAGAAGAGAATGAATAAAATTTTATGGATTTTCGTTGTCAACACTCAACAATAATTCCTTAACAATGATATGAATATTAGAGGAGAAAAAAATATAAAATTCCATCCTAACGAACAAATCCTGCTTATATAGTTCATCAACGGTAATACATTTTCTAATTAACATTTGATCTCTATTAAGTATAAGAACAAGAATCCAAAACTGAAAGTTCCAAGCAGATAAATGCCATGCTCGAAAATATTAGACATGAGCAGTGCCTTGAGTGAATTTGGGGTCCTCGCATCTGTACCTGCCATCAGGTCCAATTCCAAAACCCTTTGGATCAGCAAAGACATTTTCCAGAAGCTGGCTGCGGGGTGGAACCGGGCTCTCCTCTGCAAACTCGACAGCCTCCTCAATGACCTCGTCAATCTTCTTCTCTATGGTTTTCAACTCCTGTTCACTGGCTAATTTGTTCTCAATTATATATTTCTTCAATGCAGAGATGGGATCCCTACCAGCATAGTGTGCCTTCTCAGCTGCCAAAGCAAAAGCAGATAAATTATTCCCAACTAGGAAGACAACAATATACTAGAAGAAATATGAAATGATAGGACTCATTTTATCTAACATCGAAATATACTGTCTTGTTAAAATTAGTAATACATTTGTGGCAATCATAGTATCATTTCTGTAAGATGCACAGTTTAACCGGACATTTTAAAAGGGTACGAAATTGCGATAACTTCATCAAGCGATACAATAATTAAGAAACTAAAGACACCACATTGAAATCTGAACTAGGTGAACACGATGAAAGCATAACTAAACTCATATTATGGACAAGGTAGAAAAATACATGGCCAAAAACTATATTGGAAAAATCAGATCAAGCATTCAAAACTATATTTTCTGAAAAATGTTGATAAGCGTTGATCAAAGACGTTAATCAAACCATTGGGCATTGAGATTTATCCTCAATTCCATATTTCAATAAGGATGGTAATCCACTCCACAAGGCTTGGCATTTGCAGCCAAAATGCTGAGATATATTAAGGGTAGCCAAGGGGCTAAAATGTCTCATAGTGAATCAACCCTCAACAAGTATTTTCTTATGGGTCAGTATATAGTTTAAGAAAATGTTATCCATTTTCGTTTTCTATATTCACTTTTGATTACAAAACATTGCCTTAGTTTTCTGTTTTGTTTTCAAATGTTTGTACAAGAAACAATGAAAACAATGTGTCAGTTTTATAATTGAAAGTGAAAACAAGAAATGAAAACATACATTTTCTCAAACCAAACAACTACTAAACATTCCAAATTTGAGGATAATATTTCAAGCTTGAGACATCTTTAAATATATGCTAATCGGTACCCCAAATCAATTACCCAATTATAAACTGTTACATTTTTCAACATTCATAAACAAAAATCAATTAAATTGACATCCACTGAATAGAATGCTAATCGGTGACCCAAATCAATTGACATCCACATAATTGACATCCAACCATGCAATAAAAGTTCTCTTAAAATTAAATAAATTGAAAGAGTCTAGGAAGTTTTTTTTTTTTTTTTGGCAATAAAGTAAACTACTACATGACAGTAAAATAATGTACACGGATTATGCAGGGTGACATATCCATCAGAACTGTAACAGTGCATAATATAATTAACTTCAAAATTAATAACACAGTCAAAGTAGAGGCTAAAAGGAAAGCATAATGTAAAGGCTAACCAGGGTTGCATGTGCAGGAACACCCTTACTGAGTGCATGAACATGGTCCCTATAGGTGCTGACGACAGAGTCTTCTTTCTTAAGAAGCTTAATGAATCCAGTTGAGACAGCTTCTTGGCCATTGTACAAGTGAACAAAACCAAACATTTTGCCTCTGTAATACATTTGGGCACACTTGTCTTCAAAGGAGCGGCCTAATATCATGTCTTCATAAAGCACCAAGCCTTCCTCTTTGGTAATAAGCTTCACACACAAACAAAAACAACAATAATGAGAATTGGGCAGGTAGCAGCATGAGATTGTAAAGTATGTATATTGTATACTAGTAGTGAAAGAGAGTGTTGAATAAGTGGAAAGTTGAGAGTTTAATTATTATAAAATTGAAAAAGAAACACGGAATGAATGCATATATATAATTGATGATGTGGATTCAGAAATGAATTGATAAGAAAAAGGAAAGAAGGTGCGTACCAGATTAGAGGGATTGTTAGCCGCCTTGACAGAAGCAGCAGCAACGGAGGCAACAACGGTGGAGCAAGGTTTGTTGTTAGTAATGGGAGCATTGAAGGTTAGACGAGTGGGTCCGGGGAAGAAGGGTTTGAATTGAGCAATAGCAATAGGGTTGTTGGCATTGGTAGATCTCAAAGGAAGAGGAAGACCAACCTTCGGTGTCGACAACACAGTCGACATTATTGATTTGATTATTATTAATGGAATCACCACAAAAATGAATGTATGTATGTATAAGAAAAAAGGAATGAATGGCGGACGGAGGAAACAAAGAAGTAATAGAAATCAGTCAGCACCGCCTAATAAATAACTCAGTTTTTCTCTTTCTTTCTTTCAACACTTGAATGCACCACCAATCACAATCTCATTTCACTGTTAGATAGTAGTTAGTTAGTTCACCTATATCACCCAACTTTTCCTACAAACAAACAAACACCTCTTCTCTTCTCCCACCAATTCACAATAAAATAGGCTTGACACTCTGCGTTCGTGTGTACACCCCATATTGCAAAAATAAAAGCAGTTCATAAAATTGTAACACTGTCAGATAGTAACAAATAAAAAAATAAACATATATTATAAAAAGGGCCCAACCGGGTTCGAACCGATGACCTCTTGATCTGCAGTCAAATGCTCTACCACTGAGCTATGGACCCCTTGATGTCTACAATTCTAATAAAATCAAATATATACTATAACCTCAACACCTCCGGCATCATACAAACATCATTTCAGTTCAAAACATTTTATAAATTTGAATTGTTCAAATTTTGAGGAATCTATTATACTCACAATCTTACTACAGTTATATCTCAACATCTCCATGATGTTTTGCACTTGTGAAACAATGTGTAACTCTACTTGATGATACCCACACATCCAAGCTAGCCTCTAAGGTAAAAACTGACTTGTACATATTGTAAACTTGTTTCACGCGAGAACTATAAAATAATGGTACAACCATAGAATAATATTTTATTATTGAAAAAAATTCACATAACGATATGATGGTGGACTGAAGAAGCAGTACCAGTAACACTTGATTAGGTTTTGAGTTCAAAACATTGTATATAAAGATAATTGGATAACATGATCACCAAAGATCCAACACTGAATCAGCTCACCACACTCCAAATGTTTGCAAGTTTGGAAAAGAGTGGAAGACATGACTCACCAAGGTAAGATGGGAGAAGAGTCATCTTACATGAGTTTATTTTTCTTTACTTGACTAAAAAAAAAATAATATGAAAGAATTCAGAATCATTGAAAAAGGACATTGGAAGATTTTGAGTAAATCTTTTTTTTTTTACTCATTTTGAGTAAAAAATTTAAATCATTTCTCTCACTTTATTATACTCAACAATTAATTGGTTAGCTTTGGAGACCGCTGCTACACACCACATAACAAAAATTAGTACAAGTAATACACACCAAATAACCAAAGTTAGTACAAATAATGACATATATCAGAATTCAATAAAAAAGCTGAATACAAAGATCCCAACATGTGCAAACCCAAAAAACACCGCACCATCTCAACATGTCTAAACAAATAAATATAAGAGAAAATGTTTAACGCCTGATCCGCTGATTGTAAAAATAAGACGAAAATTATTTTATTGATGTTGTCATGAAAGATTCACCACAACCACACATGCCTTTGGAGTTTGGATTGTTGAAAACAAACTCAGATCTGCCAAGAAATAATATTTTAAACAAATGCACTCAAAAGAAAAAAGTACAAGCAAATAGCAGATCATGCACATGTAACCATACACTTATATTCATGCCATGTTAATATTCATGCCATGTATTCATCGACATCTTCCCTTTTCTACAAAGGAGGTCTAAGCCTTCATGTACAAGGGGTATGCTAAAATGGAGGCAGAACAGCCTTAAAACTCTAAAGGATTCAATCCAGAGATTAGATCAAGCAGTAACTAATGTGAATTAATGGATTTCGAGCTAGTGTTGTTGGACATCAAAATTTCATTTAATGAAGTAGATTTTTACACATGTGAACGGATTGCAACATAGTCATTGACTATTCCTAACAACAAGCATAGCATAGCATACAAGTTGTTATACGTACCACATATCATGAGTATTTCATCAAAAGCTTCCCTTTTAGTATTACATATTCATATGCAATACCCAAATACCCAATATTTGAATAAAATCCATTATAACCGAAATACAAATTCATTCATATATCTTCAGCATAAGGCCATAGTAAAAAATTGCAGTATCAGGTTAAACAATGGCCAAAATGTGCATGAAGTTTTCCCATTAGACAACAGGTCTAGCTCATTAACACTAAATAATAAGAGTTGTATAAAGATAAGCATGATTATTCACAGTTTGGAAGTGGAAGGGAAGGAGATTTGGCAAAACTTAACCCTGGCAACATAGGGGAACATGAATAATTGCAAATTTGCAACAAATTAAGCTTAAGATTCTAAGTCACTTCATATCAAACATCAACACATGAAATTATGGACACTTTTCAATTTCAGACAACACCAGTAAAAACTATCCAAACAAGAGGATGGATTCATCCAAGAGCAACACAGTGAATACTGAACAGACAGAACAATTTTACTTACATAAGATTCATTACTGTTAAAAATCCAAATGTGTATGAATAAGCTTCTTTTGGATTCAAATCAACGGTTTATAATCAAAACTACAAGATGGGCATATATAGTATAACTAAATGAAACATTTACCTTAGTTTGTCATCAACGAAATCTATCTCGGTTCTAAGAACATGAAAAACAGCCTTGTTATCAATCAATATCTTAACACCCTTATCTTCCACCAACTCAAAGTTTCCCTTTTTCATCTGTCAAAGCAACCGAAAATCTAAATCAACAAACTTCAAAGCACACTTTATTTCATCATCTCATATGTAATATGCATCAGTTTTCTAGAAATATAACTTTCACACACCAATTACATATGAATTGATTTTTCTAACTTCAACTAATTTTTTGTCGGAATCAATTTTCCAAAATCAATTTTGCTCACCAGAACCAAACATACACAAGACTAACCGTTCACACATAATTCATTTCCTCTATTTCAAACCTCACAACAAAAATCAATTTCTCAAAACAATAATCAACAGATAACAATAATTAACACAATATTGAAACAGAACGCAAATAACATACCTGCATAATCTAGGAAAAAACATCAACCCAATAACACAACTGTTATTCTGCGCCCAATCATCATCATCATCATCACAAACCACCAATAACCTCCTCCAAACAACATCCCAATCTTTCATCCACCACACACAAAACAAAACCACCACTGTTTTTCTTACATCTAAACTAATTAACCATCACTTAACAATTTATTTATATAATCACTTAACAAATAACAATCAAAACAGCTTAACAATCACTCATCATCATTCATCAAACAACAAGCTTAAAAATCATCAAAAATCAAGCTCTGCTTACCTGAATGTGACTGCGAGGCTGAGAGAGAGAGAGAGAGAGAGAGAGAGAGAGAGAGAGAGAGAGAGAGAGAGTGAGAGCGGCTGCGGAAGTTCAATATTATTATATATGACGAGTAATTTTACAATTAATAGTTATCACTTATTATAAATATTACAATTATAACTATCAATATCATTCAGGAGACAACAATTTACAATGATGGAATTAATTTTGCAATATACAATATTCGAGCTATTATAATTTACTCTATTAATATAGATTCATTTTTATAAATTTAATTATTTAAATAATATTTCTTTTTTGTATTATTTAATTGAAAAAATGTAAATCAAAATTAAATTATATAATATAAAATTAATCATTATATCTAGTTATATATCATCAATAATACCCCTTATCATAACATAAAGTAATCGCAGACTCGTGCGTATGCATGTTGTTAGAATCCATAACCTCTTGTCATTTTACCGATAGACCAAACCCTTGAAGATCGGCGAGTCAATTTCTATGCACAGGCAGGCAAGGTATTAATTAGAGGAATCAGATAAGAGCAGGTGATGAGAGAAAATAGATAACAATGCTGTCAATGCATCCATTTCAGGAATAAATTTTTATGGATTTTCATTGTCAACACTAACTAATTAAGGGTAGCCAAGGGGCTAAAATGTCTCATAGTGAATCAACCCTCAACAAGTACCCTTACTGAGTGCATGGACATGATCCCTATAGCTATAGGTGCTGACTGACGACAGAGTCTTGTTTCTTAAGAAGCTTAATGAATCCAGTTGAGACAGCTTCTTGGCCATTGTACAAGTGAACAAAACCAAACATTTTGCCTCTGTAATACATTTGGGCACACATGCCATCAAAGGAGCGGCCTAATATCATGTCTTCATAGAGCATATATATATATATATAATTGATGATGTGGATTGAGAAATGAATTGATAACAAAAAGGAAAGAAGGTGCGTACGTACTAGATTAGCCGGGTTGACAGAAGAAGCAGCAATGGTGGAGCGAGGGTTGTTGTTAGTAATGGGAGGGAGCATTGAAGAAGGTTAGACGAGTGAATCCGGTGAGTTTGAATTGGGAAATAGCAATAGAGTTGTTGGCATGGGTAGATCTATCACCACATAAATGAGGAATGAATGGATGGCGGACGGAGGAAACAAACAAGTAATAGAAATCAGTCAGCACCGCCTCGCCTAATAAATAACTCTCTCTCTCTCAATCACTCCGTTTTTATTTCAACACTTGAATGCACCTCCAAATCACAATCTCACTTCACTGTTACATTGTTAGTTAGTTAGTTTACCTATATCAACCAACTTGCAAAAATTTGAGATTCCAAACCAAAAGCAGTTTATAAAATTGTAACATAGTCATAAATAAAAAATAAACATTTAGTATAAAAAGGGCCCAACCGGGTTTGAACCGGTGACCTCTTGATCTGCAGTCAAATGCTCTACCACTGAGCTATGGACCCCTTGATGTCGACAAATCTGATGAAATCAAATAAATACTATACTCTCAACTCAACACCTCCGCCAACATACAATCATCATTTTAGGTTCAACTCTAACAGATAAGGGGATGTAGCATGCGTTGAGGAGTGTGATGCAATGATTTGAATGAAAGTGACACAAAAGTGTTGGTCAATGTTATCTACTCTTATTCCATTGAAATATGTGAATTTAGTGGCTTTGTATGGAGTATTGAGGACTATTAGAAAGCTTTTATATTTTAATAACAATTTTGACGTTAAGTTTATTCGTCGTCGAGCGACTATGATTGCTTATAGTTTAGTTGAAGAGGTCAGTCAACAAGTTCTTGATTATGTTTCTCCTTATATCCATCGATTTTTAATAAATGATTTTAAAAAAACTTTTTACTAATTTAAACTATTTTTTTTAGATTTTCACTTTTTCAAAATGCCAAACCAGACAAGGTAATCATTCAAAAAGGTAATTATTTAAATAAACAAGTAAAAAAAAATTCAAAACGCTCCGTAAAAAAACAGGTAGATCATTGAAAGAAAAAATTTAAGATTTTATGTTTGAAGAGAGGAGACACAAAATGCTGCACAACAAATAAAAGTGTGAGTAGTAAGTTAAAAAGTGTTAGTAGTTTAACAAAGAAAAGTATTACTACGATCTCTTGTAAGGAAATTTATTTCGGGTTCTTACGAATTTTTCAAACAACATCCACTACTTAAGTAGTGGACGGTATTTTTCTTTTAAATTTTTCATTTTATAACATTCGTTACTTAAAATAGCGGATGGGTAAAAATAAAAAGCGCGAGAAACTTATAGAATGCCAAAAAAATTCTTCTTATAAACATGTGAGATTCCTTTGGTGCCAAAATAAGAGACTACAATATTATAAACATGTGTGATTCCTTTAGTTACCGACATTTCTTATCATATTTTCTCTTTCTAGTTAAATATTTTATCTTGAATTTGAGTTGACTTAGACACAAGAATATTATATGAAAATAATTTATTGATTTACCTTATAAAATAGTATATTTTAAAATAAACAATTAAGTTACTAAAATATAAATTATAAAATAATTTTATACTAAATTAAAACAAATAATAAATAATTTTTATATATATATGATTTTATCACTGGAGTATATATGATTTTATCACTGAAGTAATTTTATAATTTATATAATCATAAAAATAATCAAAATTCTGCCAAAATTAGAATATTTATAAGTAAAATTAGAATCTAAATTTTATAACAAATTTAATTTAATTTTCTTACAATGGTAAATTTATTCTTTACATATAAGATATGTCGTACATTTATTTAACTTATCTATCATATATATAATAGTGTTATTAATTTGCTCATAACTTTTATAAAAAAAAATTCAAGTAAATAGGGGTTTCTTAGAATACCAAAAAATAAATAGGGGTTTCTTAAAAATATATCCATTCTAATGCAAATGCTAGACTAAAGTTATGTTTGTATGTAATATTTTACGGGGAATAGTTTTGTAAGTTAAAGAAATTGAATAGTTGAAGATATCGCCGTCTCCTCTTTATCTATATTTATTGAGGAGGGATCCGTTGACTCCAGGAGTAAATCTCCATTGAATTCAAAGATCTTTAATAAGTCAATATCGACATTATATTTCTTCAATCCAACCGTTAAATTTAAAGATTTTATTGAATAGACCAACTCCACAAATTTTTATAAAAATTTAAAAAATATAATTATGTATTCAGACTATTGAAATTCAACGGTTTTTTTAAAAGTTTGTCGTACGTTCAATTGAAGTTATCAAAAAAAGTATCAAACGATTTTAAAAATTTGTGGAGTCAACAGATCCCTCCTCATGTTTATTTGAGAGGAGGAGGGGGGGGGATAAGTAAAAAAATTAAAGTTTAAAAACAAGACATCACGTTAATAATATTCTATTTTAACTTGAGTTCAAACTTAACACAATGGTCAGACCCATCAAAATGTAGAAGGCGTATATAATATAAGTAATGAAAAAGTTCTGTAGTTATCCATCAAAAAAAAATTTTAATTTGAAAAATTTAATGGTGTTCATTTAAGATTTTTTACAACTTATAATAAGCTGCGGTAATCATAAAGTTTCAAATTTTGATGTATTATTTAAAAAGATATATTAATGGACTATGATGGTTGGTTCATACAGCATATCGTTACACACATCAAGAGATTTCAAAAGATTAGCAAGCACCGTCAACAATTGCAGTTTACATCATATAATAATCCAAGACATCAACAAACATACGAATAAATGCATAGAGCTATTTGCAGTTTTTGATCACCCTATGTTGGAAAAAATAAAACTCCCTAAACGTTGGATAAAATTTAATAATTAAATTCACCATGAGTCTCTCACCCTAAGAAGATGTAGGGGAAAGACGAGAATCAAGGACCCCAACGACAAGCAAGCTGAAAAATCAATTTGAGGTGGGCCTTTAGTCATTTCTAAAGTCCGTTAGAAGTAAATCATGGTTTTGTTTGCACTCAGGAAATAGGTATTCATTATGATGGGAAAGGATAGAAGTTGATAGCATTCAAACAGAAAAACAAACATGCGCTAAGTAACTCCAGCTTAACAGTCTCACACAGTTGAATCTCCTTTAGGATCCTTTGCACCAAGATATGCAACAAAGGCAATAAAATAGCAGAAAGAGAGAAGAAAAATAATGGTTGAAAACTGGTTCTGAAATACCAGAAAAGGAGGAAATTGATGATTGCTAGCAGCTATACTTGAATGATATAGCAGCAATAACCTAACATTTGAATTATTGTCATCATGGAATATATGTTACATCCTACAAATTCATGATGTGTTTTACCATAACTTTGTATACAAACCTAATATAATATGTTGGATTTGATACTATTGGGTTTATAAACCCTCAACGCGAATAATATGCTACTATGATCAATATTGATGTTAACATATACAAAAGGATAGAAGCACAATTTGGTTTTGCTTATGGCTCATGACATTTTAGATTTTAAAACAAATAAAACATGTACCTAAAAGATAATGAACAACTACGACGATAGAATTGATTACTTACGATTGGTTAGTGTGTTAGTTGTAAAAGACTAGCAAACACTAAACAAAGCTATAATTTAATTGTCCCATTATCAAACTCAAGAAATATGGTAAGACATGCCACACTACGTTTGATAGCAGAGAAATATTCAAACAGAACAGTGAAGCAAAAATAAAAAGGAGAATAAAATAAGATACACTTGGCCAAATCTTAAAATAACACAACTGATAGCTAAATTAAAATGTATAAGAACAATATCCAAGGAGAGTTAAAGGAACCACTGCAAAAATTGACCAAATTGTAAAAAAAGAACCTATTCATCAAACAAGCCAAAACCCATTTCCTCGTCACTCTCTTCTTCTTCTTTTGGCTCTTCCTATATCACATGAAAAAAAATTGAAATTAGACAACCATCAACATATAAGGCAGAATTCGACAAAAGGCAGAAGATATAAAAATATTTGACTTATGAAATACCTTCTTCTCAGCAGCTGCAGGAGCAGCTGCTGCTGCAGCAGCTGGAGCTGCAGCAACAGCTACGGCACCACCACCACCGCCAGCAGCATTGGCAATCAAATCCCTAATATTCTTCTTCTCAGCAAGTTTAGCAAATAAGGCGGGCCAAAAGGATTCAACTTCTACCTTTGCACTTTTCAACAAACTTGTGATGTTGTCAGCCTATATATATTATCAACAAAGTCAAGGTTCAACACAATGTCCAATTTATTTACATTAAATATATAAAAATTATATTACAAAAATTGAAAAATCTGGTCACACTTGCTGAGTATTAAAACCGATCTTAACACAAAATAACACGAATTGTAAAGGGATTTAGTTAAGTCAGAAAATAAGCTAAAATTATGAATTAAATGGAAAAAGTAAGGAGATGAAGAAGCATACAGTTGCGGGAATGTTATCATCTTCAAGGATGAGAAGGGCGTATGAGCAAGCAGTCTCTCCAATCGACATTTTGACACTACAAATCAAACACGATAAAAGGCCAATCAAGATCAAGATGGAATGATGTTTTGTTATTCAAATAAAATAAACAGAATAATGATCTACAAAACGAAGGAGTGTAACCTGAAATGGAAGGAAACGAGATCGGAGACGACCAAAGAGTGAGAGATAATAGCTCCGCAGCGCCGTAAATGTATTCTCAAATTAGGGTTTCAGGGTTTAAAAGGTATAATGGTAGCTATTGGGCCTTATAATTAATTTGGCCCATTTCAGAACCACACTTACAGACCCATATCGATATGAAAAATTCTCTATCCTCCCCCCGCCCACAAAAAAAAAAAACTTCTTTTCTCGCTCAAAAAATTTCGGAAAATATTTTTTGAAATTTTTACAGTGTAAATTTTAATTGAATTTACACTGAAGAAAATTCGGTAAATGTTTCTTGAATTTTTTCGCATGAAAAAAGAAATGTCGAGGGGTGATTGAAAATTTATCTATCGATATAAGCAGGTAGACAATTCTAATAAGTATATAAATAGCGTTTATTAATTTTTTTAAATGAAACATTATTTATGGATTTATCATAATTATCCACCTTAGTGGTGTACCAATACTTCTAAATAAGACATGCACCGGTGTGTTTATAATAAAGGTAAAGATCATTTCTCTCCTGACCCCCCACATTTCTTTTATAACCCCGAAAAATTTCATTTTTCCCCTTGCGGTTTGAAAAAAATTTGCCAAAAAACTTCGGTTTATATTCACCGAAGCCAAATATTAGACCATTTCGGTAACTGCAAACCGAACATTAGCATTTTCGGTACACAGAAACCGAACGTCAGCTTGTTCGGTACCTGCGAACCGAAATGTCCTAGATTTCGGTACGTTGTTATCGAAAATTTCATTGGGTTGCTGGAATTAGACCATATTCGGCAGAAGTTTACCAAAATAATTGTTTCGGTACCTGCGAACCGAAATGTCCCATATTTCGGTAAGTGGTTACCGAAGTTTATCAGCATGTCAAATTCCTTCGGTTCGTATAAACCGCAGTACCTCCAAGAATAAAAATGAAAATTCATTAGGTAGAAAAGAAATGAGGGGGTCGGCAGAGAAATGATCAAAGCTAAATACCGAGGTTTTGGGTGTGCATGTTATTGTTGGGTGTGGATAAGACTATACATTTTCAAATTTGATTGCCGCTGAGTAAATACATAGAATAGGCTAGTCACATAAGAAAGTATGGGTGGGCACACCATATATGCTCCTCCAGTTGCATACCCATTTTGAAAATGAACAAAGGTTGTCTATGTGCTAATACACACAACCTTGAAGCACAACACAAATGTATGTCAACTTTGTAAGTCGGCCTCCGCACTTGATTTCTTTTGTAGAGTCTGATAAAAAATATTTAAAAATGATTCGTTATTTGATATTATAATTCATTAACAATTTGATTTAATCAATTGATTAATATACTGCCAATTTGTTTTCAACTATTCAACTCTTTCTACAATAATTAGAAACTTACAATATATATGCGTGTGTTTGGTTCTGCGGCGGAGAGAATTGATTTTGGCAGAATTGATTCTGTAAAATTGATTCTGGCCAAAATTGATTTTAAGCTGAAGTGGTTTATGTTTGGATATATTCATGAAAAAGTGAGTTGAACAAAAAATTTGAGTGTAAAAATCAATTCTAGAATCAGAAGCTACGATTTCTAGCTTCAAGTAGAATCAATTCTGGAGACAGAATCAATTCTACTTTTGAGAAACCAAACAAGTCAGAATCAATTCTACACGTCCAGAATCAATTCTGGATGCTCCAGAATTGAAACCAAACATACACTATATCTTTCATCACAAACTTATACCACCTATTTAATTTGGATTGAAATGGATTCTTTGGTTGGCCAATCTTTCCTTTCCTAGTTGATAGATCCCAAATCTTCTTCGCCATGTTCTTGAATTGGCCTTAAGCCATCTGAAAGCTTGTACGAATGATCATGATCCCCATCTGTAGCAGTAGCTACAATTCGAGCCTGAAGCCTCCCCTTGGAGCATTCATGAAGGATCAGACGGCCTATTTCTGAATTGTCATCTCTCGTATCTACCTTCCCCATTAAATCTTTAAGTTCGCCTCTGGTCATTCGCACCTTAATTGTCACGGCTTGATCGCAAACGCGGTGAACTGCCAAAGGGTGCAACACTGATCCCTTGTTGCTCCCCTTCTTCCCAAAGCAAGCATTACCCATTTTGTTGTGTCTCTCCTCTGTGTTATTACCTGTACTGTAAGATATCTATGTCTCCTTGGAATAAGCTCTTCAGTTCCTTAATTAATTTGTTACTATCTATATTTATATATACTGGACAATTTTGGGGATAGACAAGACAAGGGAAGTAACGTATGAAGATCAAACATTATGGGTTGAAAATTTGACATTGATATGATGAAGCCAATGGACCAAGACCATTCTGCCACACAAAATAGAATACGTATTTGCTCTGGCCTAATTTGTTGTTCCATTCCATTTATGGTTGGTTCCCCCTTGTGGCAGGTTAACTTCTCATACATTAATTCTCATTTATTGCTTTCTTTAGTTAAACGCAGTACCAATGAATACTATTTGCTGTACCTGCATGGGCACGGTGAACTTGGATTCTCAAAAGTCAAAAATATCGATTTTATTTTGAAAAATGCTAGTAGTATCAATTTCTCTTAGAGCATTGTTTAAGGATTTTATTTTTGGTTAGTTAGTAAGTAAATTGTTATTACTCAATTGGTAAGAAAATCCTATTTTATATATAAGAGGTTTGAACCGCGACACTATTTATTTACTTTAAGAGTGAATTATATCATTAGACTATGTACCTTACAAAAGAAAAATTATATTTTCAAGACAATATTTCTTTTCATGTGTTTCTTAAACAATATACGAAGTACTTAACATATTGTTAGCAAAACCTTTTTTAAGTGTAGTTTTAATTTTTATTTGGGGTTCAAACCCCGATCATTTTACTTATGGTGGAATTTCTAACCACTATACTACTTGACAAAAAAAAATAAAAAATAGAAACGTTTCAAATTTATTTACGCAAAACTAATTTATTTTGTTGTTTTTTATGAAATTGTTTTTGTTTTTCTATAATATACTCCAACTTTTTTTTGGTTTGGTTATTAATATACTCCTACTTAGTTGGAACAATTTTGTTTATGTCTCTCTACAATGAATGTTTCAAAATATTGACAAAAGTAATGTATTTGCATCAAACTTTGAAATGACAAGTAAATATGAACATTTTTCACTACAAAATGACAAATAATGAAAGAGTGATGATATATATAACGAAACATCCATTTAACGAATTCTAAGAATGCTTACATGTTTTGTAAGTAGTGGTGGGTCAAAACATCGATATATCAACTCTCTTTTTTAGGAAATCATGGATGGATTTGTGTAATAGTTATATGGGAAAAGCTAACATGTGTTCTTAAGGTAGTTGTTAGTGTACAAAGATACGGTAGTAATTTTGTATCAAAAACTGTATCAAAAAATGTGTATTTTATCATTTTAAAAGTCAAATGTTGTTTATTCCAAAATTTAATTATTATTTAAAGTATTCTTAACATGTGCCCTGCCCCGAGGATACATGTTAGCATGACCCTAGTTTTATTTCATATCAACTTCGCATTTTTCATTTTCGTGGTAAACATCATTTTCTATAATGAAATACTAGCTTCTTTTTTTGAGTTTTTTTTGAAATTTCATTACATCATACATTTCGATTTTAGCGACTTATAAAAAATAAAATTAATAATTAAGTTTTTTTTTTTTTGACGCATAATTAAGTTTTACTAAATCTAAGAATTGTACCATACTCCATTTCAACCAGCTGGGCTAAACAACCTTTTATTAATATTCTTTCATATTATTTTATGGGTAAATAGTGTTATACCCCTGTAAAATAGACGAGTTTTGCGTTACCCCTGCAAAATATTTTTTTGAGATTACCCCCTGCAATGTCAAGATTCTTTGTGTTACCCCCTGGCTCAACAAGTGGGCATATGACATGGAAGAATCTTGACGTGGCATGACACGTGGAAATTAATTTATTTTTTATTTATTTTTAATTGCCAACTCATTAATTAATGTGGGTTTTTAATTAAAAAAATAAAAAAAAAAAAACTTAAAAGTTATTATATTTTTATGAACTTACTTAAAAGAAAGTTTTGTTATTTTTTTTTTTTTGACTAAAAGTTGTTATTATATATATAAAAAAATTCTTATATATATAATAACTAATAATAGAGTAACAAAAAAAAAAACGAAGATGAAAAAAAACTAATAATAATAATAGTAACCAAAAAACTAATAATAATAATAATAATAATAACTAATAATAATAGAGTAACCAAAAAAAAAAACTGCAATCACATAGTAACGCAAGAGCAATCGCTTTGCCCTAACCCCCAAATTGAAATTGAAAACGAAGAACAATCGCTGCATATGAACGGAACGAAAACGAAGATGAAACCGACGAACAATCGCTTTACCTCCTCACGGACTCAGTTTTGTTCTTCTTCGTCTTCACAGTTTCGTTCTTCTTCTTCGTCGTTTCTTTCTTCGAGTTCACCATTTCCTTCTTCTTGGTGTTCGTCAGTTTCATCTTCGTTTTCGTTCCGTTCATATGCAACGATTGTTCTTCATTTTCAATTTCAATTTGGGGGTTAGGGCAAAGCGATTGTTGTTGCGTTACTATGTGATTGCAGTTTTTTTTTTTGTTACTCTATTATTATTAGTTTTTTGGTTACTATTATTATTATTAGTTTTTTTTTCATCTTCGTTTTTTTTTGTTACTCTATTATTAGTTATTATATATCTATATATATAATTCATAAATAGTTCTCCTAACCCTAATCCACTTAGATCAATCAAATTGTTTCATTTAGCCACATCATCTATATTATTATTATTATTAGTTATTATTATTATTATTATTATTATTATTATTATTATTATTGTCATCTCTATACTTTTCATATTCTACATTTATATACTTATAGCTTTTTAATATACACTCACTCAAGCTTTTACTTACCCTTTACTTTTTTTGGTGAATATAATAATTTTTGCTTACTATATTATAATAAGGAGAATACAAAAATACACACTAATTAACTTTGTAACTCTCGGTAATATATTTTTCATCTCTTAAGTCACAATTCAATTTTCATCATTTGGACTCTTCTACCAATATTTTAATATATAGCTTACAACTATTTTAATTTGTATCCTATTCATATTTTCCTAACTAACCATTACAAATGTTAGAAACAAATATTTTCATCCCCTGGTGCTCAATCATGTGCTTAATAAGATTACCATTTGTTTTTCCGGTTGAATGTGAGAATAGATTTTTTCATATCTTATAATGTGCAATTTCTCTTTCCATTATCTTGCCTCTTCATCTTTTGTGCATCAGGTATAAATACTTATGTTATTTTCTAAAACCATGATTTGTTGTAGTTATTTTATTTTTTGCAAAAATTAACTTTTTGCATAACAAATAAAATTAAGAGAATTTGACATTTTTTGTTTGTTGCAGATCATACATTCAACTTTTGTGTTGCATATCATTTATAAGTTTAGTTAATTGTTACTGTATATGTGTATTTATATTCTATTATAATACAAATTAAATAATATATACTTTATTTTTAATTGAATTATGTAATAGTTGTTTTACTTTCCTTTCCTTTACTTTTTTATTTATTCATTTTTTTTATTGATATACTTATTTTTATAATTTTTGATTTTAGGCTTTGGGTCATCATCTCTTACTCAAACGAACTGAACTGTGAGGTTGATGCTCTTCACATATGTCCCTTTGGAATATTTTTAAAAGGTATGTACCCTTTAATTTTATTTGTTTTATTTGAGTTTTTATAATTCTGTCACTATTTATATGCCAATTGTGTGACTTAGATTTTGTCACATATCTTTTCATCCAATCCTTTGTGTGTTTTGAAATAGATTTATATGTTGTGCGGAGATATATCATATTACTCCTGTATATATAAATTTTAGATAGTCATTTTGTTACTCATGTAAAGTAAACCATAATCCTTAAACCAATAATATTTCTTCATTTAACCACTCACTTACAATGCCATACCACTTCTCCTTAGAAAATAAATCTTTTGAATTTCGAATTCTCTATTTTATTATTATTATTATTATTATTTTGATAATATGTAATGTTTCAGTTTTATGCAATTGTAAAATAAAAATAATTGTATCACACTCGTGCATCGCACGGGTAAGGGTCTAGTATAACAAAACTTTCTTTTAAGTAAGTTCATAAAAATATAACAACTTTTAAGTTTTTTTTTCATTTTTTTAATTAAAAACCCACATTAATTAATGAGTTGGCAATTAAAAATAAATAAAAAATAAATTAATTTCCACGTGTCATGTCACGTCAAGATTCTTCCATGTCATATGCCCACTTGTTGAACCAGGGGGGTAACGCAAAGAATCTTGATATTGCAGGGGTAATCTCAAAAAAATATTTTGCAGGGGTAACGCAAAACTCGCCTATTTTACAGGGGTATAACACTATTTACCCTTATTTTATATTTAAATTTAATTTTTTGTTTCAAAATTTTGGCCTAAACCCTAAAGCTAGTTTGAGTTGTTTGACCTTCAAACCGGTCTTTAAAGTTGAAAATTAATAGTTTAGAACATATTTAAGTCAGTTAAGAATGATTTTAGTTTGTAGGGATGTTGCATGTAATCAAGTTTGAAACTTGATACTCTCATCTATTCACCTTAGAAAAATGAACTTCTAACTATTAGATTACTTGACAAACAAAAAAATTTCTTAAATCGGTTCCACATCCTACTTAATATTAGACGGCCACTTTTTTTTGGTAAGAAGACGGCCATTAAAAAGTATTGAATTTTTAAGTTTTTTTTTTCCCTTCAATTTTAACTAGTTATTGAGTGCGATTAGGAATGATCGAGTTCATTCGGGTATCTCCATTTTAAGAAATTCAGGTCCAACATTCATGGTCCAATACCTTACTTTCTGCTAAATTACAATGTCAAAGGAGCTCCATTGCACTACCTTACTTTCTTTCTTTCATGGTCCAATACCTTACAAATTCGATATGGTAGGAACAATAATCACTTATACATTGGGACTCACAGAATAATGTAAAAGTAAAAGTGAAATTCTTGATTTGGGTATATTTTTCTGGTTACTTAGATACAAATACTAGCATCTCACTCCAGCTTTTCTACCAAACAGAATTAGACTTTGATACCACTTGTTGAAAGTCCACTGTGAACAACAAGAGATCAGTGTTTGAGTACTACAAGAAAAGAGATATTACATCTTTATCAAAAACTTTAAATATTATATATTCATAGATGTTGTTCAATTTAATCACTCACATTTTAAACTCAACAATGAGAAATACTGATATGTATGTTTTGCTTGAACAATAATCGCTCAAGAAACTAGAAATTGATAAACTTCACTTTAAGTTGCATTTTGAAAGCTAGAAAGTGTGCTTGGTCCAGGGGTATTCCTTTTTTGGCGCATGCCTTTTGTTAATTTTCTGTCTCTGTATACTCTTTATTTTTTGGCATCTTGGCAAAACTTGCTCTTTTATACTTCCTCCATACTTTACTTTTTAATTTTATTTTTCATTTAAAATTGTTATTAAACAATTACACTAAGAGAGATAGTGTATGATGTAGATGTTTTGTTTTTAAATTTATTAAATAATTGACGTATTTGGATTATGATGTAGATGAGATAGATCAATAATTCAATAGATTTAAAAAGTAATTTTTTTCTTATAATAAAAATTAAAGGGAGTATATTTTCTCTTTGGCTTTTTCAAAATAAAATCATTTGGAAAACTATCCAAAAAATAATTAAAAAAAGTAATTATACACTCTTAAAACTTACTATTAGCTACAAAAAAGTAATTTTATTGTTATAATTTTTTTACTATCCAAAAAATAATAGTTTTATTTATTAAAAAAAAAACTCTTAAAACTTTATTATTATGTTTTTTTTAAAAAAATTGACTGTTAAAAAAAAATACTAAAGTTTTATGAATTTGTAAAAATAATAAAAAAATAAGTTTATTATTTTTTAAATTTATTAGTTAAAATTCTTTTTAAATTTAATTTTTATTATTTCTTAAAATTCTTAAAAAAAAAGAATAATAAAGTTTTAAGTATTTTGATTTTTTTAATTATTATTTTTTGAATTTTTTTGGTAGTAAAAAAAATATAAAGTTTTAAGAAATTTTTTTATTATTCTTTTAAAAAAATATTAACTGACGTGGCTTTTTAAAAAATAAATATAAATTAAGTGTATTTCCACGTGTGCATGCCACATCAGCAAAGATGCACGGTCAGATGCCCCGTTATCCATCTAGGAGGCAAAATGAGAGAATCTGCACATTGCAGGGGGGCAAATAGAAAAAAAATTCCCGCATGAGGTAAACGAAAAATCTCTAATTTTGCAGGGGGTAAATAGGCATTTACCCTTTTTATAATTTCTACGTGGTCATATATTTCTATTCATATATTAATATGTGTGTCTACTTTTTCATAATTCTTACGTGGATCTATAGTTTTACTCATATTAATATGTGTGTCTATTTTTTTTAAAGTTTTACTCATATATATAAATATGTGTATCTATTTTTTTATAATTTTTACGCGGACCTATACTTCTTATCATATATTAATTCATCTTTATTAAAAATTTCTAAATTTTTGTGGGAGATTCTTATAATACTATGAACATGAATACAAAAACTCATTCAAAAATATGAAGAGACAACTTTATTAATATATGAGTAAAAATACAGGTCCTATATAAATAGTAGAAATAAAATATAAAAACATCGTGTAATAAAGTATATATATAATCATTATAATAATATTATTTTATTAAAATTTAGTATAAAAAGACAATTATGTCCTTCATTTTGATTATGTGTCAAAAAAATATAAAAAATGAAAAATGGTAGGTTGGTAAATTCATTAGTATCTTCTTTTATTAAATTTACACAATATGATTCGAATTTAATTCAAGTTTTCTCTAATTCGTATGTTGAATTACTATACAAGTGAGTTATACATTAACACTTTAACCCAAAACTTTAAGGCGTTAAGTTTATGGATCCTTTCATTTATAAAGTGTTCAACATTCACTTTGGTAAGCAACGCGAGACTTAACTCACACTTGCCACGACAGAATGACGTCAAAGTTTGGCATCGATGTTAGATAGATAAAGAAGTTGTCCAAAATGGGACCAAAACCGTATTCCGCCACATGGGTGCATATGTTGGGTTCTCATGAAAAATATGCCTTCAGACACAACTTGTAGATCATTGCCACATACAATGTTGAACTAATTAAGCAAGTCTTTCTATTTAAACCCCAACAGTTTCAACATATTTGTACACCATACACATTCCAAACAAACAACTACTTCACCATGGCTACACACATTCATCACTATCTACTATGCTCCTTTATCATAATCCTTCACCTTGTTTCTTCTACATTGGGTGATCAAAACTCCAACAATTATATCATTCACATGAATTTATCAACTATGCCCAAACCTTTCTCAAGCCAACAAAGTTGGTACTTAGCCACCCTTTCCTCACTACTTGACATTACTTCTAATAATCAAGTAACAATAAATAACGACCAATTGAACTACATTTCTTCTTCAAAAAAACTTACATATACCTACACTAATGTCATGAATGGTTTCAGTGCAAGTTTGTCTCCTTTGGAGCTTGAAGCTCTAAAAACAACTGTCGGATATATTTCATCCATAAGAGATTTACCTATCAAACCAGACACAACCCACTCTCCTCAATTCATTGGCCTCAATCCTGTTTCAGGAACATGGCCTAGAACACAATACGGAAAAAATGTAATAATTGGTATGATAGACAGTGGAATTTGGCCAGAAAGTGAAAGCTTTAAAGATGATGACATGCCTAACATCCCTTCACGATGGAAAGGCCGATGTGAAAATGGTACTCAATTTGATCCGTCATTGTGTAACAAAAAACTCATAGGAGCTCGATTCTTCAACAAAGGATTGCTAGCAAATAATCCTAATATAAGAATAACCATGAACTCCACACGTGACATAGACGGTCATGGCACTCACACATCAACCACTGCTGCGGGAAGTAAAGTTGAGGGTGCATCCTACTTCGGATATGCCTCCGGATCAGCCATAGGTATTACTAAAATATCTCATTTATTGATAACTTGATCAATTGGTCAATAATGAATTTATACAAGTGATCCTATATAGAAGATATTAAGGGGAACTAACTTAAATAATTTTTAACTAACTAATAACCAATTTTATCTATAACAATAGGCATTGCTCCACATGCTCATGTGTCCATGTATAAGGTATTGTGGAAAGAAGGAGCATATGTATCTGATACAATAGCTGCAATTGATAGTGCAATAGAAGATGGTGTAGATGTTCTTTCATTATCATTGGGTTTTGATGAGGCACCTTTGTATGAAGACCCTATAGCTATAGCCACATTTGCAGCTATGGAGAAAAACATTTTTGTATCTACATCTGCAGGGAACAGAGGGCCAGTGCTTGAAACTCTGCACAACGGAACACCGTGGGTAATATTACTAAAATATTTCATTTACTAATTATAACTTGATCAATTGGTCCGTAATGAATGCGAGAAATTCTATTTATACATATGAATTTATATAAAAATGAAGAAGATAACAACTTTATCTCTAATAGGTAATAACTGTGGCTGCTGGCACATTAGACCGTGAATTTCATGGCGATTTAACACTTGGTAATGGATCCATAGTCACTGGCTTGTCTCTCTATCCAGGGAACGTTTCTTCAGAAAAGGTTCCAATGGTTTTCCTGAGCTCATGTGATAATTTGAAGGAACTCATCAAAGCTAGAAACAAGATTGTGGTATGCGAAGACAAGAATCGAACACTCGGTACTCAAGTGGATAACTTGGACAGTGTAAAAGTTGTTGGAGGTGTTTTCATATTGAATAGTAATGATGATGTAACATATTACATTCAAACTAAGTTTCCATCTATTTTTTTGAATCCAATGAATGGAGAACTAGTCAAGGATTACATCAAATGCAACTATAGTAATCCAAAAGCAAGCATGACATTTAAGAAAACTGTTTTAGGTACAAAGCCAGCACCAATTGTGGATAGTTATAGTTCTAGAGGACCATCACATAGTTGTCCATTTGTGTTAAAACCAGACATCACAGCACCAGGAACACTAATCTTAGCTTCATGGCCTCAAAATGTTCCAGCAACAGAATTGCAATTCCAAAACAATCTCTTCAGCAACTTCAACTTGTTAAGTGGAACATCAATGTCATGTCCACATATTGCAGGTGTAGCAGCACTTTTAAAGGAAGCACACCCTTGTTGGAGCCCTGCAGCCATTAGATCAGCAATTATGACAACCTCGGATATATTAGACAACACAAAAGAACTCATCAAAGACATTGGTAATGATTACAAACAAGCTTCACCTCTAGCATTGGGAACTGGTCATGTTAACCCCAATAGAGCACTTGATCCTGGACTTGTTTATGATGCAGGAAAACAAGACTATGTGAATCTTTTATGTGCATTAAATTTCACTCAAAAGAACATCATGGCTATCACAAGATCCTTTTCTAACAATTGCTCTAAACCTTCTCTAGACCTTAATTACCCATCTTTTATTGCATTTTTCAATGATGATAGTGTTGAGACAAAGATAGTAATTACACAAGAATTTGAAAGAGTAGTAACCAATGTTGGGGAGGAATCAACTATCTATGTAGCTAACATTACACCAATTGAAGGGTTCCACGTTAGTGTTATCCCAAACAAGTTGGTGTTTAAGAAGAAAAATGAAAAGGTGGCATACAAGTTGAGAATAGAAGGTCCCAAAATGGAGAAAAATAAAGTAGTTTTTGGGTATCTTACTTGGACAGACTCAAAGCACGTTGTTAGGAGTCCCATTGTTGTGACAAGTCTCAGCTCAGAACTAACACCCCCATAAAGTGTTTCCGTTCAGGATTATCAACAGCACCACCAGAATAACACAGTTACATATCTCCCACATTAATTTTAGATCGGGCGGTTTATATTATACTAATAATTTCACACAATTAAATGATCTTGTCCGCTAATTTAAATTCAAAAGTTGTAATAGAAAAATTTGGTAGTAATTACTTTTTATATATTGTTGGTAATTATGTGTAGATTTTATTGCATTTAATGATAGAAGATTTGAGATATTGCTCTTAAAATTGACGAGGACAAATTAAGTAAATTAAGTAAGTTAGTAGTATAATTACTTTTAATATATTGTTCATAGATTAGTAGATAAGTGAGAGTCTCATGCTTCGAATCTAGATCTACATATTATATGCAATATTATATCTACGAACTGAGTTATGTTCACGGGAAATAATACTCTTATATAAATATATTTTGTTAAAAAAACAAACATATCTCTACAAAATTATTCTACACGCACTTCGTCAAGTCTTGAATGATAATTATGTTTTTTTAATAGATGAAATCACAAATAATTTAAAATTCTTATACAAAATAGAAGGATCGGAGTTCAAATCTTGGTCATGCGTATTACATGTAATGTTTCTATCAACTGAGCTATACTTGCATGGACACACTTAATTTTATTATATATATCTTATCTTATACCACCTTTATTTTCTTGGTCTAGTAATACAATGGCTTTTTTTAATCAAACAAACTTAACGTATTTCATTAATTAACTAGTAAATGTTTAATACACAAGGAAATAATCTCAAATCTACGGAAACTAACCCAAGAATTGGCCGTCCGAACAAGAGTATGACCAATCATATTCGCTTGTCTCCTAACAAACTTCACTTTAAAGTTTATACACGATAACATAATTTGGATAATGTCAGCAACAATTAAACTAAATTTCGAATTACCACAACACCTGATTCGAATAACTTCGGTCAATCCATGTGAGTGAGTGAGTCACTTTCAAACTAGTAATATAGTGTTTTGACTCACTATAAATATATAGAAGTGAATTCAAACTCCAACATCTCTAATAATATTCTTTAATAGCTACCGATTAAGCTATCTTAACGAGACATCTTACACAACCTTACTTGAACACGATAATATATATTCAACAACAATTTGTTAATAAAATAAAATATATAACATTCTTTGTAAAAAAAAATGAAATATATAATACTGTATTCAATAACAATTGGCATGCAATTCAAACTTTGAATGTCACGCTTATCAAATTATTATTATTATATATATATATATATATATATATATATATATATATATATATATATATATATATATATATATATATATATATATATATATATATATATATATATATATATGTATGTATATATTTTGAAACATATCAAATTATTTTTTAAAAAATGACCAAATTGCAATTGTTATCCGTGACTTCTAAAATGATTGTAATAAGCGTTCCAACAATAAGAGGTTTTGACTCTTAAATAAGTGATCGCAAGTTCGATCTTAATTTTTTGCATAAGAAAATCTGAATAAAAAGAGAGTCATCTTGTGTGTCTCAAAAAAATTTCATCAAAGATTATTCAGAAAGATTATATAGGAGTACATACTTACGATATGGTAATTCAAAAAAAAAAAATTGTAAACTGGATTTATAAAAAAAAAAAAAAAAACACATTTGTTTCCTTTCAATTTAATGGTAGAATTTGTAAAAAAAAATTATTTGTTAAAGTATTATTACTAATTAACATATTATTCATTTTACGATGAATTTAAAATTTATTTCTTGACTATAAATTTTTGTCATTGAACTCACAACTCATATACTGTATTTTAGTATGTGGGAGTTTATGAAATGCAATATATATAGTTTTTTTTTTTTACTTAGCTTTTACCTGTGTAGCATGGGTACTCCTAAAATGGTGAAGTACATGTACCGGGTACGTATCAGTACTGGATACTCCATGATACTCATATGGTACGCACCGATTTCGTGCCATTTTTATTTGGTTGATTTATGATGATGAATACGGAAAAAACATATTGGCTGTTGAAAAATCTCTTAAATATTATAATTTTTTATTATACTTCAATTATCTCTCATTTTGATGAAAATAGTTGAGACGGTGGACAAAAAAAAATTAATCTTCAAAGCATGATGATAATAATTCACTTAAATTTTTTTTTTTTAATATTTTATATTAACGTACTCGTACCTTAAATTTTCTAAAAATGTCGTACCGTACCCGTACCTAGGCAACATAGCACTGAATATCTACGAAGAACCCGTACGACAAACAAATTCTCAATTTTCATTTTCCAAGCAATTTTCTTCATATACAATATAGGAAAGATTTTTCTTATTACTTAGATCGATTTATAATTGATTTTTTTTTTGGGTACAAAATTATGATTGATATTTAGTGTAATATTTAATTAATTAGTTAAAATAATGAGACATTCTCACGATGTGCATATGCACATTTATTTATGCATATACTAAATCTTATAAAATTGAGGTAGGTTTTAGTTGACCCTTAGCTTGATCTTAGCCATTACGAATCACTACCATAAACACGGCACTTATGAATACTATTTCCACAAAGGAAAACCATACTTTTTTTTTTCCAGGGAAAAGGGGCTCTAGTAATCCAGAGTTTGGTCGCGAGGTAAATAAAGTCTGGCCAAAAAATTGTTCCACCCAAGAATAGAACCCAGGTTCTCCCAAAATTCGTCCGTTTTGGTGAAACTCATTAACCACTTGAGTCCAATAACTTGGTTAAAGAAAAACCATACTTTTGCTCTAATATAAATAGCACATATATAGCAAGTCTAAGATATGGATAAGAAATTTCAAGTACTATAGGAAATAATAATGGTATGCTCTAAAATTATGACAGAACAAGAATTCAAGTCCACTCTTTTTATCTTTCTATTTATATTAATGCATGGAGTGATTTCAACTCCTCCGGCAGATCCAATCAAGTGTTCATCAAATTAAGAATACAAACTGCACCATCACTAATGCAAATGGCGCGTTCCCCGATCGAAGCATTTGCAAAGCCGGTGAAGCTATGTATCCAACCTCAGAGACAGAGCTCATATCTATTGTCGCGTTAGCTTCAAAAAACAACCGAAAAATGAAAG
The DNA here is from genome assembly GCF_020283565.1 of Trifolium pratense. Taxonomy (NCBI): domain Eukaryota; kingdom Viridiplantae; phylum Streptophyta; class Magnoliopsida; order Fabales; family Fabaceae; genus Trifolium; species Trifolium pratense. The sequence continues at coordinate 351,148 of NC_060064.1, forward strand.
TTGCAACACGCTTCTCTCACAGCATTCCAAAGTTGGCTTGCCCTGATGGCCAAAATGGACTTCTAATAAACACAAAAAACCTCAACCGTGTGTTGAAGATCGACGTTGAATCGATGACAATGACAATAGAGTGGCGTGACATTGAGACAGATCATTAGTGAGACTGCAAGGTTTGAAATGGCTCTGCCATATACACCATATTGGTGGGGTTTAACAATTGGTGGCCTACTTGGTACTGGTGCTCATGGAAGTACTTTGTGGCCTAAAGGAAGTGCTGTTCATGAGCATGTAATACATATTAGAATTGTTAGACCTGCAAGTCCTGAGGATGGCTATGCCAAGGTTCGAAATCTTGATGAATCTCATCAAGATCTTAATGCAGCCAGAGTTTCTTTGGGGGTTCTTGGAGTTATTTCTCAGGTAATATATATGCACTTTATGTTTTGTATTTCTTGTAGCTAGCTAGGGCCGATAATGAACCGAACTAACTCGAACAAAGCTCGAGACTCGATTTGACAATTGATTCATTGAACTTGGTTCATGAACTAAATGAGCCGAATATGAACTAAAAATTAAGTTTATTAATTAAATAAGCTGAATCAATTTTAATCGAGTCGAGGTCAGACATGTTCAACTTGACTCATTTTCAGCTCTACTTGTAGCACTTCATTGTTTCATTATACACAAGTGTATTTGCAATATTCTTTCGGCAAATGCTAACTAGTGCACCGGGCACCCGATGCACTATTTTTTTTTTTTGGTAGAAAAAGAGGGCTAACGCCCCCGATACACTAATTAAGAGTATAAATTTTTAATTTTTTTTTGAAACATAAATTTTAAGGGTCTGTTTGGTGCACATAATAGAGAGACAGGATATGATAAGATTATACTATCCTATATATTATAAAATCCTTTGTTTGGTGTATCAGTTGGAAAGGATAAAACAAATCTATTACTTATCATATATCCTATTGAGCCTTTATTATTTTTATCCTTATTTTATGCTAGGTTAGCAACATGATAGGTTAGGCTAATCATATTCACGCTTGTCCCAGTCTTCGATTCCTGATGAAGGCACTTTGCTGCATTTTTTTATTATATTTATTCAGACGCTTGCCATGGTATGATATGCATATAAATTTTTATTATTTATTAGTATATTAATATCGATCCACACGAGTTGCTCGATTGCTCACCCACATACTTTTTTTTACTAAGCTTTGTATGTCAATATTATTATATTCAAATTATATCAAGAACATGTTAAAATTATCTCCGGACAAAAAGTGAAACATAATTTTTTTACGAAATAGAAAAATTTAAGGGACAAACATATCTCATTTTTATTTTTAGGAACTAAAAATCAAAATTCACTATTTTTATAAAGTACAAAACACTTATTCAACCTATTTATTAATATTAATTAAATTATTTTATTTCATAAAAAATGTGTATAAAATAAATTTGTCATTACTTATTTTTATTGTTCTTAATGTTTATTAAAAATATAAAATTATTTGTTTTATAAAAATGTATTTTTTTAACAAGAATAATTTTTTCATTTAAATATAACATGTATTTTATCATGTCAATATCAAGTGTCCACCAAACATTTGATAAGATAAAATAATGCTATAATTTTTTTATCATGTTTGCACCAAACACATGACAGGATATATGCTTATTATGTCACTATCCTATCCTATCATTACCCGGTTTCTTATCCTATATTATCTCTATCCTATCATGCGCACCAAACAAACCCTACAGATTATATATAGTCAAATGCGTTAAAATTTAAGTTTGATTTTTTATATAAGTTAAGTAAGCAAAAAAAATTAAACAATACCCGATAGTTGATAAATATATCAATACATTTCCACAATTACACGATATGATATGAAACAATATTTTAGTATGTCAATAGGCTTTAAAATAAATATAAGTTGTTCGTGTCTTGTTATTTTATTTTATTTTGACTAAGTGTCCATTTGTTTGGTTACAATGAGCTGGAGATCGAATTCATTACTTATAACGTATTATTCAAACTCCTTACCACTGCACGAAACCTAGACTTTGACTAAGTGTCCGCTTATTTATATGGCAAGTAGTTTCTGTATTTTTATATAGAAATGGTTCATTTGTCCAACTATATACTTCTCCAACCAACAAATGATTTTATATATACACCACCGGCAGACATATCTTAACTTATGTGGGAAACGTATTCACCTATTAGGTAAGGGTATGCAAGTTATTGTCCAAAAACTAATATTAATCAATCATACAAATTTTATTAATATCTAATATTGTATTATATTTAATATATAAAATATAATCTATATATATAAATCTTAGATAGTTGTCCAATTGTCTATCTAAACCTTAATCCACAATAAATTGAATATCAACCATAGACATTTTAAAAGTGGCAATAAATCTCAATTCAATATTAACAGATTTTGTTGCTTTAAAAAAAATATTGATTAATTATCAAAAAAAAAAAATATTGATAATCTTAATTGAATATCATAAAATTTATTTAACTTTTGTAAAACTCTTGATTAAAAACCACAAGATTTTTGTTATCATAAAAAAATATTGGCTTAATTGCACTTTTGGCCTCTTATCTTTATTTTATGTTTCAAGTTGGTCCCTTATCTTTTAAAAGTTTTAAGTTGGTCCCTTATCTTTTCTGCATGTTTCATGTTGGTCCCTCCCGTCAAATTTTTCACTATTACAGTTAAATTTGGACACATGTCATCTTTTCAAGTGTGGTTTCCGTTTGCCACGTGTCCAAATTTAACGGTAATAGTGAAAATTTTGACGGGATGGACCAACTTGAAACATGCAGAAAGATATATAAGGAAAACTTTTAAAAAATAAAGGACCAACTTGAAACCTAAAATAAAGATAAGAGACTGAAAGTGTAATTAAGCCAAAAATATTTTAAAATCCTTTGAAATCTCAATCCAATACACCCCTAATTATATAAAAGGCTAAATAGCATTTTTAGCCCCTAAGTTTTAGAAAGTTGCAATTTTAACCCCATAAGTTTCAAAATAGCAGTTTTGGCCCCATATGTTTACCTCCTTTTGCAAAAGTCAATTTTGACCAAGTCAACACTGATGTGGCAAATCACTTAGGTGACTCAGCTGCCACATCAGCTTTTTTTTTTGTCATCTTATAATTTAAAAATTAAAAAATTAAAATAAAAATAGGAATGGAATGGAAGAGTCGCCTGATGGTGAGCATATGTTCTGTTTCTTTTTTTTCCTTTCAACAACACAGCACAATTTGATTTAAAATTACAATAAAAATTTCCCTTTCAATTCATCAAATTCATGGGAATGTTGTGAAGTGTGGATTGGACTAAATTGCATTATATAGAATCTAATTTCGTAGAAGCATATTGCGCTTTCGAAAAAACCGCAAAGTATTTCTTCATTTATTCATTCTTTGATTTGATTTTAATTTTAAATTTTGTTTGTTTGTTCAACAAAATTTTCAGTGTTTTTGTTCAGGAATTTCGTAATTGGGAATTATATGGATGATACTTGAATGCTATTCTATGATATGTTGAGGGATGATGATATAGGTTTTCCTGATAATGCTACTCTTGTAACTGTTCTTCCAACTTTTGCTAAGAAAGTTGATATTCATGCAAGATAGGATATTGGATTCATTGTTATATTGTCAAGACATAAATGAAACTTGATCCTTCTGTTGGTTGTGGTCTTATAACATTATACTCAAATTGTGGTAATATTATATTAGACTATTAATTCCCTTTTTTTTATTTTTAATTATAAGATGACAAAAAAAAAAAAGCTGATGTGGCAGCTGAGTCACCTAAGTGACTTGCCACATCAGCATTGATTTAGTCAAAATTGACATTTTGTAAAAGGGGATAAACATAAGGGGTCAAAACTGCTATTTTGAAACTTAGCGGGCTAAAATTGCAACTCTCTGAAACTTAGGGGGTCAAAAGTGCAATTTAACCTATATAAAATGAAATTTGTATAACTTACACTCGATATGAAATTGTTTGGGTTGTTAGCAATGATGATGTCAATTTGACTTTGTCTATCACTCACTAATTTACAGGTTACCCTAAAATTGGAACCACTCTTCAAGCGATCTCTTACATATTTGACAAAAGATGATTCTGTCTTAGGTGATGAATTGATTAGTTTTGGAAGGAAGCACGAATTTGCCGATGTATCGTGGTATCCAAGTCAACAAAAGGCTCTTTATAGAATTGATGATCGTGTCTTGGTAAATACATCTGGAAATGGCTTATATGATTTTACTGCATTTCGTTCCACACTTTCGCTTGCATTAGCGGTTGTCAGATCTACCGATAAACTAATTTAATTTAATCACATTTCATTGTATTTATTTGGGTTCAAAATTGTGTTTGAAATGGTGTTTTTTTTCTTTCTACGGTTGTGATTAACAGAGGAGCTTCAAGAAGCAACTCGTGATGCTAATGGAAAGTGCATCGGTGCTAAGTTGATAAATGCAACACTGGCGGGCTCCGGTTATGGATTGACTAACAATGGTATTTCTTTTTACATATATATTTTTTTATAAAGCACCGACACAAATACAATATATATTGACACTTCAAGATCGATAATAAATTAAGAAAATTAGTGTCGATCTGATACCAACACATGACATGTCTTCCACTATAAATGTTAGTGCTACAAATTGTTACACATTCTAAAATTTTTATTGTGTGTCCGAATTCTTGTTATCTCTATCTTAATCAATAAAGCATATAAAAACAAGTAATTTTTTTATACTAAAAAAATCTACAATATGTAGGAATCTTTCGTGGCTACCCTGTTGTTGGATTTCACAACCGAATGCAGTCATCGGGAACATGTTTGGATAGTTTGGATGATCAAATGATAACATCATGCTCGTGGGACTCAAGAATCAAGGGAGAATTCTATCACCAAACAACATTCAGTATTTCCTTGTCATTCGTAAAAAACTTCATTGAAGATGTTCAAAAGCTTATTGAGTTGGAGCCAAAGGCCCTGTGTGGCTTAGAACAGTACAATGGAATTCTTATGCATTATGTTACGGCTTCCGGTGCATACCTGGGAAAAATAGAGGATGTTGTGGATTTTGACATCACATATTATCGTAGTAAAGATCCATTGACTCCTAGACTTTTCGAAGACATAATCGAAGAAATAGAACAAATTGGATTGTTCAAATACGGAGGGTTGCCACATTGGGGTAAAAATAGAAATATAGGATTCGTTGGAGCAATCAATAAATATAATAAAGCAGATAAGTTTTTGAAGGTTAAAGATGAGTATGATCCGCGAGGACTTTTCTCTAATGAGTGGACAAACCAAGTGCTTGGACTTAAAGAAGGAGTTTCAATATTGAAAGATGGGTGTGCATTGGAAGGATTGTGTATATGTCACAAGATGGTCATTGTGCACCAACAAAGAGTTACTTCTGTAGACCGGGCAAAATTTATAAGGAAGCGAGGGTTTGTAGACGTGATGTTAAAACCAAAGAAGAAAATGATACGAAGGACGAGCTATGATAGAGTGATCTTTTGTTGGTATAAGTTATCATGTGTATTTTGTGATATATTCCTTACTATTTGTTTGAATAAAAATAATTCTCATATATTAAAGAGGAATTTAATTTCCCTTTTACGAGATTAAGTTGTTTTCAATGTAATATTGTTTGTTATATTATAGTTTGTTTTCTATGATTAAGATTTGAATTTAATAAATAAATAAACAATGCATTGTAATCATGGTGCACATAACTCTTTTTATTTTTATCAATTACACTAACTCATTTCATTCATCAAAATAGTTTTAAGATTAGATGAGAAGTGATCAAAATCATGACTATTAGCAAAAGATGATTTATATAAATGCTAAATTATTTTTTACTATATTTGAGACATATTATTTTGCCTGTGGTGTATATAAATTTTATTGGGTAAAAAAAGTTTTGCCTAATAATTTTTTTAGGTTAAATAAATTTTTCTTCTTCATAAAAATAGTATGTTTGCAAAATTCACAGCACACATTTTTAGGTTAATTATGCTTAAACATTTTAATTTTATAAAGCCTAAATTCACATATAAATCCACACTTCCAAAGAATTGCTGTCATTGTCAGCCTCTTGAGCATCAAACTCCCATGAATTTTGCTTTTTAGGTTCCTTGCTCGACATTCCAAATTTCAGTTTTTGACCTTTGAGCGTGATTTAGATTATATTTTTCAAACTATTGGAAAGCAGAATAAAATTAATCATTTTCATGTTACCAGAATCTTTGACGGACTTACATTTCATGCAAAATTAATTGATATTCACAATTTAAACTAAATAACATACATAGTACACAACTTAGATAAGCATAGTTATAATTGCAGGAATTGTACCAAATTACTATTTATTTTGGAAAATAGAATCTGAACCATTCCTAAATAAAAATAAATAAATTTAGAAGGTCTTACTAAGAGTAATAGTGATGCTTAAAGAACAAATTTGGACTGCTATGAACATTGAATTCTTTGAGTGGGCCGGGCCAGCCCAAGAGTACATTGAATGCTTTTGCTACTTACCACAAAAATATCATTTGGTAGGTACGTGGAGAAGAATGATTGGTGGGGGGGGAGGGGGGTGCAAGTGAAAACGACCGCTTCATAGGATAGGAGTATTATGACAAACACATTTTGTTTTGTGTTAGTGTTATAGTCTCTCTCTCTTTCTCGGATAAACTTCTCTTTCTCCATTTATTTATTTATTTATCTCTGTCTTTCTCTCTCTTAAGGGAAGAAGAAGAATCGCAGAACACAGAGCATACTAAGAAGCAAATCTGAAAACCCTTCTTTGTTCAATTCACTCTCTCAATACAAAAACACTGGTATGCTATTACAAAATCACTCACTCCTTTTTCTTATTTTCTTCAAATCAAATCGCAAATATAACAAAACAAACAAACAAACAAACAAAATTGCCCCTTTTTTCTCATACGGAGTTCCATTTCTCACTCATAAAAATCATGCACCACTTATCGTTTCATTTGGATCCAATTCTAACTATTCTCATAACTCCAATTTCACACCATCTTTCTTTTTGGTATGTAACATTTCTCTTCTCCGTAGTACTTTTCATATATTTTTTTTCACATCATACATAGATAGATAGGGTTTAACTCTTAACTTGAAAAAGCTTCTTTTTTTTTTCCTTCTTATTTCTCAACTCCTTTTTTATCACATAAATTTACACTCTTTTCTTTCTATTTCATTTCAATAGCTCATTCGATTTGTCTTGTCTTATTATCTACTATTATATTTTCCTCGTTGACATTCCTTTTTCCACCATTTACAAATGTATAATTTTTATTTTTATTTTTGCTTATAGATTTGGATGCTAAATTAAATATTTAACTAGGTCTGTTGCCTCGTTTTATTGTATACAAAAAATGAACATTTAGGTCTGAAATTTTTTAGGGCCTTATTTAGGGATTTTGCTAGTTTGTCTTTGGAAACTACTGCATGGAATAACAGAATTCGAGCAAATATTTATACAAATTGATTGTTGTACAATATAACACTTTCACATAGTGGAATTTGAACTAACCCAATTTTCCGTAATTCACAATTGACAACACTGCATTAAAACCTACCTACCAAGACTTTTTCTCCCCTCTTTAAGAAAATAAATTCCAAGATACCTGATGCCTTTAAAGTCCGCTGACTTTCGACGGTCATATATTTGCCAACCCATGCAATGCAGCTGCCTAGTATTCCTTCCATATATATGTTTTGTGATTAATGGGTGAATCTGCAGGTGTTTGCCTGTTTATGACAAATACCTGAGCCGATCATGTCAGAGGGTGCAGAGATTGACGAGCGTGTTGACCTCGATGAGGAAAATTATATGGAAGAGATGGACGATGATGTTGAGGAGCAGATAGATGACGATGGAGTGGATGGGGGTGAAGATGAAAACGCTGAAGGTAGTGCCGAAGAAAATGAATATGAGGAGTCGGCGGCAGAGGCTGGTGGTAAAGACCAATCTACCGAAGGAGAAAAAAGTGACCGTGCCACTGAAGAAGATGACCAAAAGCCATCGCTCATTGATGACGAGGAGAAAGAGAAGCACGATGAACTTCTTTCGCTTCCTCCTCATGGTGCTGAAGTCTTTATTGGTGGACTTCCTCGGGATACACGTGACGATGATATAAGGGAGTTGTGCGAGCCAATGGGTGATATTGTTGAGGTCAAGTGATAAAATGCTCTCATGATATTATGAAGCTTTTCGTTTCAGCGTAGGGGAGAAATTGGGATTATTAACATGAATTTGATTTGTTGTTACTTTTCAGATTAAATTAATCAAAGACAGGGAAACTGGAGAAAGCAAGGGTTATGCTTTCGTGGCTTTTAAAACCAAGGATGTGGCACAGAAGGCCATCGATGATATACATAACAAGGAATTTAAGGTATCTGTGGTGCTTTCTGAAAATCTTATTCACTATAATTACTTTTCAAACAATTTTCTGTCAATAATCTTATTTTGGTGATTGCTTTTAATTGGTTCAACATTTTTCATGGTATCAGGGTAAAACTTTGAGGTGTTCGCTGTCTGAAACCAAACACAGGTTGTTCATCGGCAACATTCCAAAAACATGGACAGAGGATGAGTTTAGGAAAGCCGTTGACGGTGTTGGTCCCGGAGTTGAAAGCATTGACCTCATAAAGGTTGGTCTTGAATTCATTGTGCCACTAGCTCATATGAAATTGTTCAATGCTTATTTTATAGTGCCAAACCTTTTTTTGTCTGTTATAGGACCCTCAAAATCAAAGCAGAAATCGTGGGTTTGCTTTTGTTTTGTATTACAACAATGCATGTGCTGATTATTCACGGCAAAAGATGGCAAGTTCGAATTTCAAGCTAGATGGAAATACACCAACTGTTACTTGGGCAGATCCAAAGACCTCACCTGACAATTCAGCTTCTTCACAGGTAATTTCCTTGATGAAAGTGGAATTTACGTTTTAGAAATGATTTAAATGGCTATTTCCAGTGTTGTTAAATAGCATAGCAGAATTTGAAAAAATCGCTATTGTTCTACGATATGCTATTTAGTACAAAAATATTGTGAAGTAGCATCTATAGCTGCACTATAGCACTGTCGCGTTGCGGAAATCGATCAAACCACTATTCACTGCAATCGCAATTGACAACATTGGTTATATCCGACATTGCATCAAGTGTTTTATCGTACATTTGTAGATGATAATTGCTTTCCTTTTCCTGTTTTTTTTTCTTCTTCTTTTGTTTTGCCTGAAGAACCACAACTTTTTTTTCTTCTTTTGCTTGCCTGAAGAACCACAACCTGATTTACATTTGCAAGTTTATTTATGTTTTGCTTTTGATGCGGACATGAGCACATAAGAAAAACCTGTTTTTCTGCGAGTGATATTTATTTACTTAGGTGCCATGCCTCATATTTTGAGATACATGTTTAAGCTGTCAATTTGTGTAAATCGGGTCATTTGTTTCAAAAGAACAAAGGAATGAAATTGTTTGTCATCTATTCTTTTGGGATTAGAAAAAGTTTAGTCGGAGATAAGGTTGCTTATTCCCAATGTCAAAGTATATAACAAGTCTGAGTGAGTTTTCATGGTGGTTATGTGGTACTTAAAGATACTTATCAGTGTCATGGGTTTTAGATAAAAGGAGAAGAAAAATAATCAGGATTTTTTAAGCATAATTATAGTAAATTATTATTGATCATAAATAAATATAAAATACTAAGCCTATGACGCATAGCAGAGCTGGTGGCCACTGCGACACAGTCGGCCTGCGAGGCATCTTCCACAGTTGCGGTGGGGTCATGGCCAAAACCCGGTATCACGTCCACTATTAGGATTTCATGGCCAAATCTCCAAAATATCCTTATGTCGGGTCAATCTGGTCGTGGCCAAAACCCAGTATCACGTCCACAACCTATAAAGAATGCAAAATATCGATGTAGAAAAGCAACCTACGACCTACTTCTTGGCTCTGTTTAATCGTAACAAATTATTGACCAACCTTGATTGGCGGCTCTTCTTCATAGTGACTTAGTGCCCCAAACTATGCATAAAGAATGCGAAGAACCTGTAGTTGGTTCTCTTTGTTATCATTCAATCTTGATCATAGATTCGTAGCTAGGTAGTTCATGTGGCGATAGTTTCATGTATGGACCACTTGATCCGACTCTTATTAGGTTGCTCTGTACGAACCCTACGTCCATCCTTTTCCTTCCCTTATGAGTTCTGAGGACCTCCTCTGTAATCTCCCCCCCACCCTCTCTCTCAAAAAACAGGAAAAGCCTGTAATGGAAAAAAGCTTGGAGTTTAAATTTCTCAATATATGATACTCCTTGATTTTTCAAGATTTTGCTATTTGGGGCAAAAACCAAGTGTTCCCAGATCCTTTTTTTTTTTGGTAGACCGTCATTTAAAATCATTTTCATATATCTGTATCTGGTCTCTCTATTGTTTTCCTAATTTTCTCATGTTTATTTTTTAGGGAAAATTTCTCCCTCCTGGCGTAAATATGTCTCGTAAATATTTACTTTCCTAACCAGCTGTTGTTTCTTATTCTGCCTTTGACAATAATTTTATATTAATAATTTCTACTCTGCCGCAAAGTTGGTTTTCTTTTCCGTCTCGTCTATAGTTCTATTCACTTTTGACTTCATGGTTTTATGTGATATGCTAATGTCAATTCAAAGCCTTGGTTGTTGCCTAATTGAGTTGTTTTGTTCATCCCAAGGTGTTAATGCTAAGTCTTCTTTGTTCAGCTTCCTAGAGTCTATTTCCTTGTTAGGTTGGTTCTTTAGTAAGTCACTAGCTTTGTTAGAAAGTGAGACGCATGGCATTGATAGCCTCTCTATGTAAGCTTATCATTGTATCGTGTTAATGCATCCTGTACCCGTTCGATCGATTTCAGATTCTTCTCACATCCTTCATATCACAATTTTATCTGCCTCTTGCAATGTTTGCAAGCATTTGTCCTTGGCATGGAAATGTTCTGGGCCTTGAACCATCACAGGTGTCTTTTGTTTTTTGGACAATTGTATTTGTGAAATTAGTGGGTACTATAGTTGAGACTTCTGCAGGATGCTGGTTTTGTTTGTTTTAAAAAACAGATTAGTGTTGACTCTTTTTTATACTTGAAAGCATCACAGATGTGAATATATGGAGGTGTTTATTTTACTTGAAAGCATCCTTTTGAAATTTTGTTTTTGGTATTTCAGGTTAAAGCTCTATATGTGAAAAACATACCTGAGAATGTTACTACTGATCAACTAAAGGAGCTATTTCGTCGTCATGGGGAAGTAACGAAAGTGGTCATGCCACCTGGCAAAGCTGGAGGGAAACGTGATTTTGGTTTCATTCATTATGCAGAGAGGTCAAGTGCATTGAAAGCTGTAAAAGAGACAGAGAAATATGAAATTGATGGTACATGATATATACAGTTTAGTTCGTTCTAAAGCAGTGTTGCCCTTGCAAGTTTGTCTGTTTTTTCTTTCTATGATATTGTATTTGATCTATCATTTGATTTTCCTGTTTTTGAGTGAAATTGTATATCACGAATAAAAAATTGTGAAACCAACTTATCTATGAATGAATAAACGTTTAAGGGTGTCACTGGTCTTATTGGTAAAAGATGCTCCTCTTCAAATGTGTAAACTTAATATGTTTAATGTATTTGAACTGCAGGCCAAGCTCTTGAAGTTGTTATTGCCAAGCCTCAAGCTGAAAAAAAACCTGATGGAGGCTATCCATACAATACTGGACTCCATCCTAACCATCTTCCACATCCTGGCTATGGTAACTTTTCTGGAAATCTTTATGGCTCAGTTGGGGCTGGATATGGTGTTGCTGCTGCTGGTTATCAACAGGTATTTAGCAATTTACAACAGATATCTACAGCTGTGGTGTTTAATTCTCAGTTTATTCTTTGTTCTAATCTGTCTGATTTTTTGGGTTCTTATGTACGAACAAACAGCCAATGATATACGGCAGGGGTCCAATGCCAGCCGGAATGCAGATGGTTCCAATGGTTTTACCAGATGGTCGAATTGGCTATGTCCTGTAAGATGTTTACAACTCATGTACACGGTTTCATTTCCTTATATTATTTGATATAATACTTAATCTTCATATTGGATATGTTCTGCAGTCAACAGCCTGGTGTACAGGTGCCAGCTCCCCGACCACGCAGAAATGACCGGGGCAATGGTCCAGGCGGTCAGGCAGGGCGTGGAGGAGGTAGTGGTAATGATGATGGAAATCGTAATAGAAGGTATCGGCCCTATTAGTGGAAGATGCCAGGTAAATGCAATGTGGTTCTTAACACCTGATTGTGTCTTCATGATGGTGATGGGGCCTTAGGGATCTCTGAAGCATTGACAGAAAATCCTTTCTCCATCATGAACCCATAAAAAGGGAAAAACAAAAACTCTATGAAGAAAAAGTTAAATTAGGATTAGGACCAGTGATATTTTATTGAGTTGATGTTGGTATCTACTGCTGTTAGATGAGAGTCACAGCTGAGTAATTGCCCATCTTTTTCTGCCTGTAATGCTTCTTAGCATTATTTATTTATTTAGTTGACTACCGGTAGTAAATTGTGTTAATTTGGTTTCAACAACTTTGCCATGTTTTTGTTACTCATTTTGCATGCAGTACTCAATAGCTCTTGACTGTTTGTTGTAGATCAGCAATTTAGCTGTCCACCGTTTGTTGTAGCCCTTATTTTGTGATCTTTAATAGATCAGCGATTTAGCAATGTTGATGCTACTTCATTGTATTCAGAATTCAAAAACTTTGGTTTTTTGTTATTATCATTTAAGCAAATGAGAGTTTAATGTTATGTAGTTACGAGAAATTCTTAGGTAGTTACGGACATACGTAACATCTAAAACTTAGGAGAACATCCAAATAAAATGCGAAATCAGTTTTTTAATATTTCATTCACCGAAACTTATCACAAATTTCTCCTGCTGTAGATCTATCGTCCCCGTCTATCTTTTTCATGTAGAAGTCGATAAAAAAAACATTTTCATTCAAAATTGATCAGATTTTCCAAGAAAGAATTGTTTTTGATTAACCTTCATAACTTTTTTGGTTCTGAAAATTGGTGTCAACAGCCTACATGGTGGTTTGCCACAAGAACATACACAATTCTAGCTTTCATGCAGTAAAACGATCCGAGATTAAAATTTGTTTTTGCTTATAAAATAATAAAAAATAAACAGAAGATTCTTATCTAAGAATATTTGCTTACATATTTTGTATTTTTATTTATTTTTTATAATTTGGGATGTGTTTAAACAAGATCTCTAACAATGTGGATGTGAATATATTATGTCCGATGGAAGTGGAGCCTATGAAATATGGGAGATGGACTTTGGTTGCGAGAGAAAGTGGATAATCTCAAAATTTTGAACATATGATTATTTTCTTTATTGACTCTTTTAAAAAATTAGATTTAAGTATGTGTCAATATATGATAGACTATGATAAAATGTGTTGTTAGGCTCGTTCCTGCACATAAAATTCTTAGTCTTGCAAGAAAATTTATAATATTAAATAAGAATTTCCAATTTGAATGTTGAGATAAATGAGTAGTAACATGAGAAAGAAAGAAAGAAAGAAAAAAATAACATTGGCATTGCCCATAATCCATATGGTAACCTTCTTAGCCTCTTAGAATTATAAGCACTCAATGCCAACATCGGGTTAATTCTAGCACGGGTGAGTAAAACGTTATCACTCCGTAGAGTGATGAATTATTTGTATGTGCTTGTGATATGCACCAACAATAATATTCCATAGTTAGTGTGGTTTACTTTTTATTAGTAATTAGTAAAATGCTTACTACTTTCCTTTGATATATGCGAAATGGATTGATTTTGAGAAGAAAATAACATGACAGATGCAAAGTTTCCTGCCAAATTGGCTGATGTGTTTGTTCTCGATCGAGACCCAACTCATCATGACCCTAACCCAAATAATGGATTTATCAACTATCAAGTGAGAGGCCTATATTATATATATTACTATATAGCAGTTTAGTAGAATCAACAACTAACAACTAAAATGCTGCAACAAATGAATATGAATACAGACAGACAGACAGACAGATAGATACTGAGATACAATACAATGTTTGGTTGGAAAAATGTTTGATTTTATGATACATGGCAGGGTCATACAATGATCATGCGAATACATACATATTCTATCTAAGTGTAACTGGACACAAAAGCAGAAATTTAAATAAACTTTTTGTTTTCTTGTATTAAAAAGAAGAAAAATATATGTTTGATGTGTAAAATAAAGTAGGAAGGAAGGATGAAATCAAATGGTATCTGAAAGATGACGAAGACGATTTTCCAACTCATCCAATTTAGGACCCCAATGGTCATTTATACAGAGAGGACGAACATTGGTGTAGTCAACACAAGTTTCTTCCATGTGACTGACCATATTATTAGAGGATGAATCCCTTCCGCGTTCATGCTTCTTCTTCTTCTTACGGTTACTTGCTCTCTGCAATGCCCAAAGTACATCTGAGCCACTAATTTGCTGTTTTGAATTTGATTCCAGATTGGCCATAAGGGCATTACCCAATTCCCCAACTTGATTATCTGTGGTTACGTTTTGGCGGTGGCGACGGCGTGGTAGAGAAGTGGCTGAGACGGAGGAGGGAACAAGAAGAAGAGGCTTGTAACATGATGATGATGATGATGATGGTGTTGTTGTGTGTGGTGGGATGACCACAACGTTGGAACACCAACACCACATCTTTTTCTTCTCTCTTAGAGTCCTTCATTCTTTTTAAATCCTTTTCCTTTCTATTTATTTAGTTTTTAATTTTTTTTAGGATTATTTATTTATTTATTATTTAGCGTAATTTTTGTGGAATAAATCTTTTTGCACACATTAATTATTGCTTTTTCAACACCTTAATATCCCTAACTTAGGTCACAAGCAAGCAAGCTTACCAAGCTTGGCTTTGTGAAATAAATCTTGACAAAGAAAAAACCCACAAAAATGATAAGATCGACCCTCTCTATTTGATCCTTGACTTTGACAATATAAATATTTTAATATTTTAGCACGCTCTTAATTTGATTCCCAAGAATATGAACATTATAAATATTCTGATTTCATCATTTACTAAGTAAAACACTCAATTGTTCCTTAAATTCATCCTCTTGTAAATGTTGGTTACTAAACATGTGTGCTGAACAAAACTCAAAATCCATTGAGAGGATAAAAAACTCACTGCGGTGGATCAGTGGAAGTATGATTCGAGTCGGAGGTTAGAAATTCGAGTGTTGGGAAGTGATCCACGATACAAAAGGGGAGTACCTGCATACCTTGTGACGTTGTGAAAAGTTGGTTTTATAGGTCAAATGAAAAGAAACATCTTATATTTGATCTTGAAGTCCTCATATAACGCTTCTTCTTCAAATCATGGAGGTGATATTGGGCCAATGAATTGGATGTGGAATGAGTTTAGTCCAACCCAAAAGTCCAGAACAACATGGACGGTGATTATATGTCTATTAAACACTATCAGACCCGAATTTATAGTAAAACATAAAAAAATTTATAAAATGTATAAAAGTATAGATACTTTTTTTTTATATGAGAGAGGTTGTAATTTGTAAAGCTACTGCGCTATGTACCTCCGGGTTATTAATCTTATTTTTTTCTGTGTTCACATATTTAAGTGAGTATAATGATTGAGATTGGTGAGATGTTTAGAATGTGATGATATATTTTTTTTTCGAAGAGTCGTGTTAACATGTGCCCTAAAACACATGATAAGATAACTAAATATAGAAAGTTAGCATTTAATGATATAAGATATTGTAGTATTAATGTATAGAAAGTTAAATACACAATTTTCATGAAAATATTTCTATATTTATCTTCTTTTTTAAAATAAGAATTTTTGTCCCATTTTACCTATGATATCCATATAAATGCACAACTTGAGTTACCAGTTCTAGTTGGTAAAAAATAATGTACTTATCACCAACGCACTAGAAAACGGAGGTAGTAAGTATATCACAAGATAGAATATGATCAAATCAATCACGTTTAATTAGTGATCTACTAACTTACGAACAAGTACTAATAAAATAACAAGAATTAATAATACTTTTTTTTGTTACATTGAATTAATTAACAATTATAATTATTAATAATAATAACAAAAGTACAAAACACCAAAAGAAAAAAAAGAAAAATGTAACAATCTTTGTTTTACAAATAAATTTTAATTTTAAGTAGCAACAGAAACAGGGACACTAACAGGATACTTATGAACAGAGTCATCCCATGGGTTGCCCCGCCAATCTCCAACTTCAGGCAAGTCACGCACAGCCTTCCACACAGCGCTGTTACACTTAAAACCCGACCCGAATGCAATCTGCCATACCCGATCCCCTTTTGTAACCCGGCCCTTAGCCTCAGTATAAGCAAGTTCATACCATAAAGAACTACTTGAAGTGTTTCCAAATCGATGCAGAGTCATCCGAGACGGTTCCATATGCCACTCACTGAGTTGAAGATTCTTCTGCAACTCGTCCAAAACCGCTCTTCCACCAGCATGAATACAGAAATGCTCAAAAGCAAGCTTAAAATCAGGTATATAAGGCTTCACACCTGAACCACCTTTCAGAACCTTCCTCCTAACCAATGACACAAAAAACATAAACTGTTCTGTAAACGGTAAAACCAATGGACCCAGAGTTGTTATGTTTGTTTTCAAAGCATCACCAGCAACAGCCATTAATTCTCTAGCCAAAGAAACACCAATGTTCCCAGCATCATCTTCTCTCTGATAAACACAGTTATAGTTCTTGTCATCGGCTCCTTTATGGGTTCGAACCGTGTGAACCAGTTTGTACTTAGACCGGGTTCTATCAGAGGGTTTATTAGATAGAAGTATAGCAGCACCACCCATTCTGAAAATGCAGTTAGAAAGAAGCATTGAACGGTCATTTCCAAAATACCAATTCAATGTTAAATTCTCAGTGCTGAGAACCACTGCATATGAATTTGGATTCGCTTTCAAAAGATCTTTAGCAAGATCAATTGAAATAAGACCAGCACTACAACCCATGCCTCCGAGATTATAGCTTTTAATGTTTGTTCTTAGTTTGTAATGGTTCACAATCATAGCAGAAAGTGAAGGAGTTGGATTAAATAAACTGCAATTTACAACAAGAATGTCAATGTCTTTTGGATTAACACCTGTTTTAGCAAAAAGTGCGTCTAATGCTCCAAACATTACAGCTTCTGCTTCCAAACGTGCTTCTTTCATGCTTAGATTTGGTGGACGGGACATTATTCCGTTTGGCAACGAAGTTTCGTCGCCTAAACCTGCTCTTGATAAAATGCGGCGTTGGAATTCAAGTGTTTCTTCTCCGAATTGGCCGCTATCTTCTAACATTTCAACAAAAGATTCCACTGCTATTTTCCTCTCATTCTCCGGTTTGTAGCACGCAAAATCCACCATGTAAATTGGCGGGGATCGTTTCGCATAGTACAGACCGAAGAGGAAGAGTAGTACAATTGAACCTAAGGCTGTGTCGGTGTCAAGTTGGACGGTGTGTTCGAGCAAGAGTTGTGAGAGACGATCAAGTTTTAGATCAGTGAGTTGAAATTGAACTGCGAGGAAGAGTAAGAGAGGGACAACGAGGGTGAAAATGAGGATGGTTGTGGCATTGCATGTATAGCCATAACCTAACTTGACATACTTGAGCTTCACCGTCTTTAGAAAATCCGGTAATCTTTGCCGAATTTTGATAACGGCAGAGGATGAGTCTTTGAAATTCATCTCTGCCGTTAGTCTTTCTTTATCCATGTCAATGCTATTGCGACCCATTAATTTAATTTAATTTAGTCTCTGTGCTCTCTTATCTAATCTGCAATGTGTTTTGTTTCTTTTTATGTTTGTGTACTTGAGAGGGTTTCTGACTTCTGAGTGCGTCTGTGAATTGGGATTGTGATGTTTCTCAAAAAGACTTGGGGGTATCCTTTGTTTATAAAGGAAGGAACAAGCTGAACTGTCATTTCTTTATTAATTAAGAAAAATTACTAACTTGCTTAAATGGAACCTTTCCCTTTCGTTTCTTTTATTTATTAAATAAAAATTGTTTCCTTAAGCTTAAATAAAGCTAATAGCACCCTTTTAAATTACGAGTCAAATTTTTTCTAACTGAATCCAACTACTAGTTGGCAATGGAAATTCTCCCTTAGGCAGCTATCATCAATGAATAGTTAAACAAACCACATGAGACTTTGGTTATTAACTGCAAGAAAGCTAATATTTTATTCATGTGAAATTAATTTTTTGGGCAAGTAGTTTAAAGAAGGATGGATTATAGATATATAGGTCAACTAGATTAAACCACCTATTTTTTAAAAGGAAAAGTATTATTATGGATTTGATTACTTGATTTTGGGTTTTGTGTTTGCATTAGTTGATAATATAGCGTGGTCAAATTGGATAGAAAAGACAATAAATAGAGTGTAAGAAGGAGGTGTAATTGATTATTTGGCGTGTACTAGGTATTACTAGTATGTCTTTGATGGTAAAATAAAATGGAGCAAATGAAAAAAAATAAAATAAAATTGATTCCCAAAATTGTGGGTGTCGTGGAGCAGTTGGCAAGAGAGAAAAGGAAGATGGGGTGGAAATGGAAAATTGATGGGAAGGGCGTTGGTTGGTTGTTGTTGGCTGGTCATCAAGGAGCAATTAATAGTATTGCATTGTAATGTATGGTTATGTTCACATTTTGACAAAGTCTCACTCAACCCCAATTTTAGAAGTTGGACAATAAGTATGATAAGTTCAACAATCCAGTCATAAGATAACCAAATAATTTTGTTATGGGTTTTTTTAACCTGTGCAATATTGCATACGATAAGAAACAATAAATGCATCATTTTATTGAAATTGAAGATTGTTTGGTGGTATGGTAATCAATTTTTAATATTAAAAACCAAAATCTTGTATTGTTGAATTGTAGAATAAATAACGAAGAGTGGGAAAAATTGCAGAAACTCAAGAACAAAAATTTGGGGAAAATTTGGAAAAAAATTGGAGAAAGAAGCTAACAATGTTTGACGTGAAAAAGAGAGAGCGGTGAAGATTGTGGTGAGAGAGAGAGAAAGAAAAGAGAGAAAAGAGAGTTTGTTCAAGTGAAGAGAGAGAATTAGGGAGCATTAATAAAATTTAGAAAAATCATATAAAATAATGCATTTATTGTTAGAAAAATCCTTAACAAAATAATTATTTGTTTGTGGTCAGAGATGGCTCATGCGTATGAAAAAATTTGGTGAAGCCAGTAATACATTTAAATTTCCATGAAGTAATTTGGATATAGGAAACCAAAGAAAACAGTATTATGAATTGTAAGTAGCTGATCTAAATAATGAATAGTTGGGGTGAAGCCAGAAATGCGAGAGGCAGAGTTTGGTGATGGAAGGTAGAATTAGGGTCTATTTGGTAAAAATAAGCTATAAGCTAGCTGGTAGCTGATAAGTTAGCTGATAGTTGAAAAACTAGCTTATAGCTGATAACTAAAAAGTTAGCTTATTGAAATTAAAGTGTTTTGGTAAAATTAGCTTTTAAAGTGGTTATTAAATATAAAATTACATAATTGATAGTGGGTAGTTTATTTTTTAGAGTGGGTAGTTATTAAATTAAAGGGTAAAAATGGAATAAAGTGTAAAAAGCTATAAGCTATAAGCTCAAATGCTACTTGAAATAGCATCTGAAAAAAAGCTATAAGCTAGTACAAAAAGCTTGTTACCAAACACCTCTAATTTTTTGAAACAAGCTTATAAGCTCATATAATAAGCTATAAGCTAGCTTATTTGTGTTACCAAACAGAGCCTTATATGATATTTGACTTTTCTGGCTAAAGTTATATGCAATCGGATTGAATCGAACTTATACATACATATATATTATTTTTTTGACACCTTATACATACATACAGACATATAAATTGGTTGTTGGAAAAATTGTTTTAGGCCAACAAATTCAAATTACATTACCTAGTTTTGCAAAGCCATCCCTCAATGAGTCCAAGAGTACCGTGCAAGTTAAAACTTGTGAATGAAATTTCAACACATTGCCAATTAATTTGCTCAAAAGTCCTCACTGGAAATTAGAAATTACTACTACCAATCCATCTTAAGTCTTAAGATATGAAATTGTGATGCTTTAAATTAATTTCATGGCCACTCTTTAACAACACGTGAATTACATGCTGCATCCTCTGGCTACATTATTATTACAGACAACAGAATCCCCCAAAGGGAAAGAGAACACGTTGGTTGATAGATTCATTACATAATTTCGTTTACTCTTCTCAATTTTTTACTATTTTCGTTGACTTTCACAATATACACTTATTTGCTGTCATTCTTCTTCATAAAACTTCACTCATTCAATTTAAATTCTTAAAAATATATATATTCATATATACTAGTCTTCAAAAGTACAAATAATTATACTGTACTTTCTTCATTGTAAAAACGCATTTACAAGGACTAAAAAATAAAATTAAGAAAATTAAAATATCATAATTTGTTAAGGACTACAAAATTTAAATAATATTAAACATATGAAATTTTTGTAATTATAACGTGTTCTTCGATTCAAATCACTCAACAAAATATTTTTAATGTTAGTTCATATGATGAGGTTGCGCTCACATATTTATACACTCAACATCTCGAAAGTTTAAGCAATGTGAAACTTCAAATACTTAACACTAAAATTCTAAGTTGGTGAGTGCTAGGTTGCATTCCCATTTAGGTGTGCTAGTTACCTTCTCCTGATGTGGCACCACTTAAAATTGACCATGTGGACTTTATTGACTATTTATTTTATACATTAAATTTTGTTTTGCATATTTAAACTTATAGTTTTTGTTATTTGCATAATCCCCCACTTTGAATTAATAATATCTCATATTTCCAAATAAAATTAAATAAATTTATCTTTGAAAGAAATCCAAAATCTCACGTTCAACAATCTACAATTAGTGTTCTTGTTCTTCAATGGATCCCAAAAATTACTGTTTCTCAACTCCCCAGTCTTTCCAAACATGTTTCTCCATCCCCCAATCTTCCCAAATCCACGCCTCCACTGCCACCACCATCGATTTCTGGGACGGTGATGAATTCGAAGGTCTTCCCCTTGAACAACAGCCTGACCTTCACTTTCCAATTGAGATTTTTGATGTTAAAAAAAAAAGATTTTGAGATGTATTTAAATCTGAGATTTAAGGTATTCATCATTGAAAATGAGTTTGAAAATCATATAGAGAATGATTTCCGATGGTGCATGTGATTTTAAACATTGATTTTAGTGTTAAAATACTCAGATTTGGTCGGATCTTACTTGGGTCATCGGGTTGTATCACAACCCGGCTGGAGGTTGAAGACAACCAGATTTTGTTTTAAAAAAAAATATTTCATGCATGTCAATATATTTTTCTTCATTGAAACATAGAACAAAGAATACTGATATGGTAGAGCGGTTGGGATTCTAGTCTTTTATTTGAAGGACGGCAGTTCGAATCCCAGTTAGGACTTTTTTTGGTTAAAATTATTACTTTTGAAAAAGTTAAGATAAAAGAACAATGTTTCAAAAAATAAGTATAAAAGAACAAAAAAACCCACCTTCAGTGGATTCGAACAGCTGAGATAGAAAGCATAGATAAGAATACAACAACACCAATTGTGCTACTTTTTCATGTAGGTATATGTTAAGTCTTTTATTATGTATACTAATACAGTTAGCAAAATTATAATAAATTTTGAGATATAATGCACATTTAATTATCATATATAGTATAAGTCATATATTTAATACATGGACCTAAGTTTTTGGCGATTTTTACAAGACTTATGTTTTTACTAATATATTAATAAGGTAGCCTAGTTTTTCATAATTTTTACATTATCTATATTTATATTCATATATTAATATGAAGACCGTACCTAAAGTTTTTTGGTGATGGTTTTACCATTGCTCTTTTTCTTTTCTTTTTTTATCAAATATTATATCCTTTCTATTTTTTTATCTTTTAATCTACTTTTCAATAAATTACTATTTCATGTTACCAAGTGAAGAGCGGCAACATTGCGACTCCCTTTTAACTAAAGCACTATAATTTGACTGAAGATCATACCCCGGTTTAACCCAAAACACTATTAATCCTTAGTCTCCGACTGATGATTATATTTCGGTTGAAGTTAACGACTTAAAAATTATACTTTATATGTTAATAGTACTTCAGTTGAAACGAAATATAATTCACAATTAAATTATACTCCGGAGTACTTTATATTTAAATTTTACTTTAATTATTTGATTTTTAGGATATTAACTTCAACTCAAGTATAATCGTAAGACGAATTATGCTTTATTTTTAAATTTGTATTTATTTAAATATTTTTTAAGTCATTAACTTCAACCGAACTATAATCTTATGTCAAAATATATTTTATTTATATTATTTTTATGTCATTAACTACAACAAGAATAAAACATTCAATCAAAGACTATGACTAATAGTTATTCGGTTAAATCGGAATATAATCTTAAGTCAAATTTTACTGTATTTTTAAACTTTAGATTATTTAATTAATTTTCAAGTCATTAAAGCGGATAATCTTAAGTGAAATTTTACTTTATTTTAAAATTTAAATTTATATTTGTAATTTTAAGTAATTAATATCAACAGGCATATAACCATCAGTCAAAAATTAGGGTTAATATTGTTTCGGTTGAACCAGAGAATAATCTACTTCTAATATAATAAAATTGATTAGGCTAAATTACACTTTTGGCCCCTTAACTTTCACAAAATTGAGGTTTTGCAAAAGAGGCTAAACATAGGGGGCCAAAAGTGCTATTATAAAAGTTGGGGGGCCAAAGTTGCAAGTTTGTGAAAGTTAGGGGGCCAAAAATACAATTTAGCCAATTGATTACTATCAAATTTACTAATTTTTCCTTATCAGTTTTAATAATATTCCAAATTTTGACTTAGATAATATTTTATTCTCAGTCAAAGACTATGGTTTGAATTAGATCAAAGTCTTTGGGATGATAGTAGTTTAGTTGAACTGGAGTATAATGTTAAGTCAAAATTATACTTAATTTTTATAATTTTTAATTCATTAACTTCAATTGGAGTATTAATCTTAGTCTAATACTTGTGTTAACGGTGCTTCGGCTAAAAAAAGTATAACTCTCAGTTAAAGATTATGATTTTTGAATTTTTTTTTTCTTTCACCCTCTGATTCCTAGGGGAAGGGGGCCTTAGTAGTCAAGAGTTCGGAGCGAGTTCTGGCATCAAGTGGTTTCAATCCGCTCCCAAATGCAGTTGCGGGGGATCAAACCGTGGTCCTCCCTACCAAGTTCAGTGCCAATCACCACCGAACCAACTAACATTTGGTGGTTTTCGAAATAATTTTAGTTAAATTAATGATGTTGCGGCTACTCCGTAATCATTTAAAATTAGGTTTTTTCTAATTAACCCTCACATAAATTGAGGGTAGGTGCCCTATGATGATGTGGCACCAATGAAATTTATCCACATTTATTTAAGTCAAACATAATTAATTTTTTACCATAAAGTAATTTAGACTATTTTTATTTTCATTTAATTATATTTTATGTATTATATTCTATGAATTTATATTTTGGACCAAATTACTTCTGATTTGTTTGCTTCTTCTTCAAATTGTATTACGTCTCAAACAACTTTCTTCTTCGCGTAAAAAAAAAACTTTCTTCTTATTGTCAAAAAACTTTCTTCTTCTTCTTAATGCTTTCAATCTCTGCTGCAGCCTCCACCACCGTCATGTTAGCATTCTACGGCTCCTCCGCTTTTGTGTTATCCGATGTCAATCTTTACTGCAGTCTTCGCCACCGATCTATCGGATTTCTTCAAGATTCTAAAACTTGTGATTTTCAATTTCTTAGATGTTATGTTTTTTAGCGTATTTTTTCCTGTTTTTTTTTTTACTTATTTTTTCCAAATATATAATCTTTTACGGTTTCAACTACTCCTAAATATTTGGAATTTACATGAGTGACTTAGATAGCTAACAATTTTTTTTCTTTCTAAAACGATAAGTAATTTGAAACGGAGGGAGTATTTACACCGGAATAGCATGAATTATTTGATTTGATTTTTTTTGAAGCATTATTTGATTTCATTTAATAAATGTACAAGTGGAATTGTATATTTAAATTAGAGATATTAGTTTTTTTTTCTTTGTTGTTTTTGTTCTCTTATTATTTTTATTTAAACTAACATTGATATATATTTATTTTTTCGAATCTATAACATTGATTTTTTTTTTTAACTAATAACATTGGTATTTTAGAATCAATATATAACATTTAGAAACAAGCATTCAATGATCAAATTAATTCTAATTATATTTACACATAGTCTAAAATATAATTAAAGAAAACTAGTAACATAAAATATAATTAATTGAAAATAAAAGTAGTCAAAATAATTTATGGTAAGAAATTAATTATGTTTGACTTAAATACACGTGGATGAATTTCATTGGTGCCACATCAGCATAGGGCAACTACCCTCAATTTATGTGAGGGTAGAGAAGTAGTCACCTTAAAATTATATAAATCGTATTTACATTTAATCCAAAATAGTTAAATTGAATAAACAGGAAGCAATTAATAATATTCCATATATAACGTATTAATTGTTAATATATAGATAATCATACATATATGTACTAAGTGAAACGTTTTATAGGATAATGTCCTATTCAAATGGTTAAGTTATCTGCTTAATATGTTTAGGACCCGTGTTCAAATCCAGGTTTTATCCAAATTGCTTATTTTTTCTTCTTTTTTTTTCTGTATTTTCTAGGTGTTTATTAAAAAAAAAAAAATTAACAAAAATGTCAGGGACGGGAATTGAACCCGCAACGCGCTTTTTAAAGGAACAACACTTCAGCCACAACGACACAGGAATAAGTTTTGCCTTTGTTTGCGTTATATGATATATATAAAATCTGAATTGATAAAAATACTAAATTAATTGCATCGCCTTCAACCTTCAGTCGGGTCACATCGACCCGTTTACAGACCCGCGAAACCAGCACCAAACCCGAAAGTTGCAGCACATTTAAATGTCGAAAATAATAATTAATTATCCAGAAGCATCACAAAAACTATTTACAATACATTTATGATTTTAGTTTTGATTCAAATAGTGTAAAACAAAAACCTGGGTTTTAGATCTGAATGCTTACAAAGAGGGAACTCAACAATTTGAATGCTCACAAAAATAAAACGAAGAAGAAGATTATGGATTTTAGATATGAGTTTCTCTCAAGTTTTGAGCTTGTTTATGCCTCGTTTGAGTTGATGCCAAATTTTAACAGGATATTGAGGAAGAGATGAAGAACAATGATGTTGTGATTTTTTTTAGTTGTATTGTGATGTTGTTTTAATTAATTTTTACAATAATAATTTAAATTAATAAACAATATAAAGATTGGGCCAATTGTGAAAATAATAAAAGTATATAGAACATTTTATAAAATAATAATTAAAAGTGTGAGAGAGAAATAATCCAGTTGTCCAATTTTAATTGGATCCACATCAGGTGTGCTGTTTGCACACCTCTTTGTGAATGTAACCTAGAAAAAACCTTCTAAGTTTGGTTCGTGTTCCCTCCTTTTAGTTCTTTTAAATTCTGATTTTTCAATTCTATTTTTATAGGAGAAAAATGAATCAACTTTCCAACCATTTTACTATAAATCGAATCACATCATGGTTTGAATCACAATATACCCTCGTTCGAATCAACAAGTCATAATGTGATTGAAATATGATTTGGGTGTGACTCGAAACAACCAACAACCTTATTTGAATTAAAGCATACTGAACCTAAAAAAAATAGTACAAATTTTAAGACACACAATTGGAAGAAATTAATTCATAATACTTTCGAACATTTAACTACATGTTTAAGGGTCTCAAATCTTTTACAACTTAAATTAATTTATTGTTGATTTTTTTCTGCTTAAGGTTTGGAAATGAATGGCCATGAAGATATTACAAGGAATTGGGTCCAGAGTGTGACAGTTGAATGAACATTTTCCAAATCTTCTCAGAAAACGGATCAATATAACTTATGCTGGAGCATTCTGTATTGATTCCACTACGTGTAGGACCTTTGAACTGCGCAAATTGATAATGGTCCCCTATAACAGCGGGTATACATAACCATAAGGCACTAGGATTGATGTGTTCAGTTAGCAAGTGATATTAAAGATTTTAATTTGTGTGCCATTTGAGAGAGTCTGAGTCATAACCATAAGCATCACATTTTATAAGCTCTTCAACAAGAAACTGATTCAATCAACTCAAATAATGACGTTCATTATTGTCAAAAAATTAAAATAATGGCGTTCATAATTAGAGGGTCCTTATTGCCAAAATCATGGGGTCCTTATTGCCAAAAACATTAAAGATCATGGGGCATTTGGTTTCTGGGCACTCGTTAGCATTTTTTCTTGAATTTAAAGAGATTAATAAAATTAGCTATAGAAGTAAATACAAAATGACATAAGAATATATTTTAATTGAATATTCAAAAAACAGTTAAAATAACAAAGATATAAATGAGAGAATATGATACGCTATGTAAACTCAAAAAATATATAAACTCGTAAAAATATATTTTAAATTCGTGAAAACAAAATACTACTTCTAGCAGCAACGTGCAGGGGAATTATCAGGGACTTCTTTGCTTATTTTCGAGGTTATTTTACCCGTAATCTTGGAACTGTTTTGGTACTTCATGCAGAGATCATGGCCATCATTTTTGCCGCCGAATTGGCAAATAACTTTAGTTGGTTTCATATTTGGGTGGAGAGTGACTCCAAATTAGCTCTTAGTATGTCTGAGGATTCTAACATCGTGTTTTGGGCCTTTGCGTAACCATTGGGGTAATTGTTTAGTACTCAATATGACTACTGTGAGATCACATATCTTTCGGGAAGATAATGACTGTGCGGATAAACTTAAAGATCATGGACATTCGATTGCCGATTCTATGTGGTGGGACTTTTTGCCTTCTTTTCTTCGGGATAATTTTTTACATGACAAGTTGGGTCTTCCTTATTACCGTTTAGCTTAGCTTCTTTTGGTTCTTAGTTTTCTCTTCGGGGTAAGGCCTAGTCTCCCATGAACATAGCATTTTTCCTATTTTTAATATATATTATTATGAGCTACAAATAAGGATGAAGGTGTTTCGAAGTATCAACATAATTGAGATGTCGACTCGCTCTATAATACTCTTAATTTATTAATAGAAAAAAAAAAACTAGTAAAAGATTAACGTTACCAAACCGTCCTATGATGATACAATTTTAGTCTTGTATAGTTTTTTTTTTTTGAAGGATAGTCTTTTATAGGTTATAAGCCAGTGAATTGACTTTATCAAAAGAGCCTTGTACTAGTTTAAGCAGGTCATGCTCAAATTAATCCTAAGCATGAGCTAAATGAAATTAAAAGATACTCATATATATTGTAAAAAATAAACTCATATATCAACACATGTAAGAATATTTCGTCCACAAAAAAACTCATATAATATAAGAATAAATCATCTAAGAAAAAAATGATTCAAGCTGAAATATAACTCACAAATCATATTGTCATTATTGTACCCCAAAAAATATCATATTGTCATCAAAAAGAAAAACTCACAAATCATATTGGACAATTAGGGCCTCTATCTTGTTTCTAAAACAAACAGGGCCTCTATCTTGTTGGGCTTTCCTTTCCCTTTTTTGTGTGGGCTTATTTTATTTTATTTTATTAATAGATATTATTTTTGGAAAAGACGTTTTCTCTCCCGACCCCCAGGGTTTTTTTATACCCTCTAAAATTCCATTTTGCCCCTCGTATTTTGAAAAAATTGGCCAACTTACTTCGGTTTCTACAAACCAAAATTGTTAAACATGGAAATAAAATCGGCTTATATAAACCGAAATACCATAAGTGTTAAGAAAAAAAGAAAAATTTATGTGAAAATTCGTGTAGAGCTACTTGTGGTAAATTTAGCATATCTCTCTGAATATAAGTTATATTCTAATTATTTTTAATCTAGTATAAAAAAGGCAAAATTTACTACAGGATTGACATCGGAATTGTTAAATTTCATTAAGTATAGTATGAGAAAATCTACCTACAAGTTTGAGAAAAGTTTTTGCTCTGTTTCTGTACCAGTACCCGTTATTTGGTTAAACTGAACCAATTGGACAGTTAACCCTGAAAACAAAAATTATATTTGTGATCTTGACACCCTAATCTTTCCAACGAGTAGTCGTTTACTCAAATCGGACATCGTTTAGTATTTCAAATAAATTGTGGAAGTTGAGAGTCTGATGTTGAATTTATGCAGAAAATCTGGAACGCAGACGAAACGCAAAATTTGGAACACAAAATTTCTGTTTTTATTAACCGAAATATTTGAGCATGACAAAAAAATTCGGTTCGTACAAACCGAAGTACCCCCAAGGACAAAATCGAAAATTCAAAGGGTAAAAAAGAAAGACGGGGGTCGGGAGAGAAAACATCTTTGCAAAATTTTAACCCATACCATACCCTTACATTTCTACTTTCATCCCTACAAATCGTAAAAAATTTCAATTTTATCCTTTGTTATTTGATTTCACCTCTGCAAAATTAATTCTGATACATAAAAGTTTTCCGCATCTTAACAAATTTTCGGTAGGAGTTGAGCCATTTTATTTTTTTTGAAGGAAGTTGAGCCATTTTATTAGAACTGACATGAATTGAGAATAGAGAAAAAAAAAATAGTTTTTGGCTTCAACGACATATTACAGAGATATGAGAAAGAGAGTAGTATTTTTTAAAATCTCAATAAATCGAAGTTAAACACCTGATTTATTTCACATAATTAAGTTTATAAATAAATAAAATTATTATTTAATTATTAATAGAAAATATTTAATATTTTCAATAAATATTTTAATATGTGCACGTATATATAAAATTAAGCTCAATATATATTAAATTATTAATATAAATTTAAGCTCAATATATTTAGTTGTTTTTGGAAAATATTTTTTTGCTAATATTTAGCCTGATCGAGTTAGCCCATCACAAGCTCGGGTTTATAAAGGTTGGATAAAAAGTCCACTTGTTGGGTGTGTTTGTTCGACATTTTTTTAAGAAAGAATCGATTTTCTTTATAAAAGAAAATCACTTTTATAATTTTAATAATGTTTGTTATAAATTTTTTAGAAAATCATTTTGTTAGAAAAATTATTTTTAACTTAAAATTAAAAGTTAATCATAAGAGTGGTTATATAATCTATTTTTTTATTTTAAAAAAACAAAGGAACTTAAGTGTATAGGAGCTTAAAAGAAAAATTATGATAGTAAACAGTAACTTCAATTTTTTTTTAAAAAATCTCTAATTTTTCTTTAAAATAAAATATTTTTAAAAAGTTTAAACAAATCTATAATTTAATTCAATTTTAAATCCTACATATCTTGTGCTTTTTGTGCAGCCCATTTTAAGAGTTCTATATGGAGTAGACAAAGTTGCTCAACATATATTCAAATAATTTTTTTTATCTAATATAAAACTTTTTAACAGAAAATAATTTTTATTCTTTTGTTTACTTTTATGCTTACAAATATTTTATTTTTTGTTCCTTCAAAAAAAAAAATTTTTTTTTGTGGCTAACGTCTCAAAGAAAATGCCACATAATTAACAATGATGATGTTGCACCAAATAATATGTCAAACTAGTGCCATATCAACTACTTTCTCCGGTCCTTTTTATAATAAATACTTTGAGGAAAAAATTTGGTCTTTTTTATAAGAAATTTTAACCAATTTTCAAATGGTTTAAATGTTTAATTTCACTTATGCCCTTATTTATTATTGCTGGGATGTTTATGTTGGCTACATTTTGCAAAAACAAGTTATAGCCAGCATGCTACACAGGATGCTGTAGCATGTGAGTACAACATTAATGCTGACCTGAAGCGTGCTAAATTTTTATATCATATCTTTGGAAGATTTGTTTCATATATAATTTCGTACTTATCTAACAAGCAAAGACGTGCCTTGTTCTCCAAGACTCCTAAGGCGGTTTGTTTATTTTATTTACTCCAAAAATATTTGAAGAAATATTTTTGAACCAAATCTTTTTATTTGAAGAATATCTTTGAGCTGACCGCAATTTTCCAGCTGTATTTTTTGAAGACCTAACTTGCGCAACAAGTCCATCTCATGCTATAAATATATGAAGACTCAAACCAATTTTACTCACCACAACCGAATCATAAACAAATATTAAAGATGTAGTCTTTTAGGGTTTTGTGTCTATGTAAAGCCTTGTGCTTTACTTTTTATACCTCTATGGTGTCGTCATTGTTTATCAAAACACAGAGATGGTTTGTTTAGTTAAGTTGTAATTTGTGTACTATCTTCAAAGCTTTTAAGCAAGGAGATTAGTTGGTTGAACCTACTCTTAAGCTTTTAAGTACGGAGTTAGGATTGTGTCTTGAAGGGTGTCTTCACAATTGATTGTTACTACGTTAATATCACAGGTTGTGTGATAGTAGGAATTGAGACGGGGTCTCATATCTAAGTGTTCCTAGGTAGGATTTGCACGGGCAGTGTCTAGGTGATAAGTCATGAACCGTGGTGTTCGTCGAGAGCTTTGAACTAGAACTATTATAGTAGATTCATTCCTGGATTGGTAACCCCAGATTAGGTGGTGTTGCACCGAACTGGGTTAACAAATAACTTGTGTTATTTATCTTTCTGCACTTAATTCGTTTTATTACTCTCAGCGTTTATATTACTACGACAGTTGCTGTAGCATCTTGCGTAGCATCTGTCCACTGCGTGGCAGATTTCAATTATGAAATAGAATATTAAAAATAAGTAAGTTTGTTGAATTAAGAGTAATTAAATAAGAGTATACATTACATAGAATACATTTAAATTTATAAGAGTATTAAATTAAAATAACTATGTAAGATGTGTTTCATTGGTCTATGTAATTTTTTTCAAATTGTTCCTTATAAAAAATATCGGAGGGAGTATTTTTTTTGCTTTCACCACTAATTTAATGAAGAGTTGACACTAGAGACCAAATGCAGAAACTTGGCGAAAACTTCAATAAATAAATTATATGAACCAGATTCAAAATTAAAATTTACTATATTTTGCAGGAATTAAATATACATTTAAATCGTTCACGTGAGTTTAGCTCTGTTGATAGGGACATCACATATATTATGTAGGAGTCGGAGTTCAAACTCCGAACACTCCATTTATTCATCTTTAAGGTGAAATTTATAATCAGTGGTCTACTTAACCAAAAAAATAAAAATAAAAATTCAATAAAATTATTATTCTCGTTCTTCTATTTATAATATTTTTTTATATGTGTGAAATGAACAAAAATGATTTAGTATATAAGAAGTGAACTCATTCTTATAAATTTGATGCTCTTGTTTGTTTGTATCATCCTCTTGTTTCACATTCTATCATTTTCAATGTGTAGACTAACTTGCTCAAATCATATTCCACGCATTTGCAAATCACTACTACTTTTATAGCAGCCGTAGCCAAGTTTACTTGTGTTCTTACTCCTCCTATATATGGCAATTTTCTCATGCCCCTTATTTTAAGCAAAATGAAAAACAAGTACTATTTGTTAGTTTTCAATTTCAGGGCAAGCTAGCCTCTTCTTTCTTTTTAAGGGATGCAATTAAATATGGGAACAAATGATGAAGAGGAAAATGGAGACAACAAGAAAAGTAAGTGGTTTACAAAGCTTCCATACTTGCTCATTTTATTCACATCATTTTTTATAAGCATAATAGTTGGAGGTTGTGTTCTTGGATGGTGGCTACACAAATACCATCCAACAAATAGCCAACTTTGGATGGTACCCTTTGGCTTTGTTCTCTTCCTCACTCCTATCATTGTTTTGTTCTCAATGATTGTTCCTGACCTGTGTATTTCCAAAAGCGATAAAGAAGTCGATGATTCACTTTCTGAGCCAAAGAAATGATCTTGGCATGTATTAGTTCTTTTGTTTTCATTCTCATGCTTCTAAAAGGTGTAGAGTACCTTCATGTTTTCTGGTTTTGACTTGTGCAACATAATGGATAATGGAGATTAATTATCATCATTCAGAAAAATACTCTTTTGAAAGTTTTGTATGAAACAGTTCAAATTATCCTTGGTTCACGATTCTCTATACTTGATTCTGTAAACTACAGCTCTCTATACTCTTTTATTTTTTATTTTTTTTCATGTATGGATATGGACATTGATCAAACTGAATTCCAGTAATCTTATGATAGTTTCTTTCTATGGATTAATTGAAGCATTTTTCAGTATCGGTTAACTTTATTAATCCCAATTCTTGTTTTATTTTATTAAAACCAAATACAAGTAGTACTAAATATTAGTATGTGATTTAGAACATAACTGGGGTAGTTGATAACGAGGGCCAAATTTTTCAGTATTTTTTGTGGTGCCGTGTTTTTATAGTATAATATATGATGTAATTTGATTTAAGACTCAAGACAAACATTGGTAAGGTGAATATGCATGGGAATGCAGGGCAGGGGTAGGCAAGTTACAGATGTTGCCTTCCCCAGATCATTTTAACAATCCAATTGGATTGCATTGGATTTGAGAATTGACTAGACACGTCATATAAGTCACAAAGTCTTTTTTGAACCAACTTATGGTAGCTTTCATAATGCAGAAAATTCTCCAACCGCCCCTTGAAATCTCTGTATTTATTTCCAAGAGATGGTGTGACGTTGCATTCCAATAATACAAACCAGTATTTGGAAGAATTCTAAAAAGTCAGATTTCTTTTTTCAATACCAATTTTAATTTGTAATTGATGTCAAATTCAACACAAGTTCGATGAATGAAGCTATTTATTCACTTCCCATGCAGTGTTTTTTATTATGAATACATAAAAATTGTAAGTGACAGTAGTTTCATACTACTATATTTAGAAAATAAATTGTATTAAATTATATGTATATAAGTTTAGCTTGAATTGTCTGTCAAAAAAAAGTTTAGCTTGAATTGAATCCATTTTAAAAATCAAATCCAAATTAATCCAATTCAATTGTCATTTTCAATTCTTCAATAGGTGATATCAGACCCATAGAAAACAAGCCTCCATCCTGCAAAAACCAGGAAAACTGTACATGCCAGTTTCAGCAATTCTTCTTACACTGAATCTAATCCAATCTTAATAGCATGGCTTCTGCCTTAATAACACAACTAGTAATCTAGCATTATATTTCTTGAACAAAAAGCAAGAGTTTCCATTCATTAAATATTAACGAATTAGTAACAAATAAAAGAGAGAACCCATCCTCTTTGTGCATCTTGTTGCTTGAATGGATAAGAACCGACCATCATAAAGAATTGAACAACAAAATAAATTTCGTGAATTACTTGATGCCGGTCTATTCTTACCCTTTTTTATCAACAGTTCCATGTCCATCACTCCCATTCAAATTTTGGGCTCCCTATTTCCTTCACAAATCTAATCTTGAATTAACTCTAAAGTCCAAGTCCCTAATGATATCACCCAGTACAACATAGAAGTCAAATTAATAATGCATTGACTGATAAAAGTGAAAGTTTCACTCTGATCAATTAATTCCACATGCAAAATCAAATCTACATTATATCCCCTTCAGATGGAAGATTCTTAAAACTGAATATAAGAATAATCAATACAAATCGAATATAAGATTACATACATACATGAATCAACCACACCCTTCTTTCATTGCAAACAAATAATATATGACCAAGCACAATGCAGTATTTTCATGCCCTATGTTGAACCAGTATTAAGTAAGAAGAAAATGGTATATTTTTTCTTATAAAAAATCGTAAGTTCAAACCTATAACTCACAAACTCCCTGATCTTCATACATCAACATCTGAACGTATTGGGAACTCGATGCCCCTTAGTGCAGGTATGTTGTCTAAATCCTCTTCTGAAAACATTGGAAGCAACCATAGGGACTTTTTTGTGCCAAAAACCTATAAAAGAGGTCAAATAGATTTCAGAAAACCACATAAGTGAATGACTACATTCACAAGCTATTAGTTTAATTAGAGATCATGTGGTTACAATTACTTTAATTTTCAATAAACGCTTACAGAATTCATAGCATAACTTAAGATTATTCTTCAGCGGTCAATATAATCTATTAATTTAACAAAAGATCGTGAGACTATTATTACAGGATCTTTTTATGAAGATGATTCCTCAGTGGAAGACTTACGTTAAATTGCATTAAAAATATAACATTGACATCATTAAAAGTTAAAACTAGGTTTTGGTCACAGAGAAGAAGGGTTGGACAACAATGGGCAAGTTCAAGTCCAAAGCCCCCAATTCAACCCAAACCTAAAAGAGATATGTAGGGCGCAATCAGGTCTAACGGGCCTTTTGAGTTGGGTGAGTAGTGGGATCATCGGTTTTGGTGAGTGACAATAATTGTGGCATGTGTAAATGTTGGATAGAATTTGATTTTGGGTCCACTATTTTTTTCCATTTGTGGGCCTATATTGGACAACAGCCTACAAGTCTAGGCTCGGCTACTGTTGGGCTGGCTGGCTCGATACTAGGTCAGAACCAACAATGGTTTCCAACTTTATCTTCTCCAAGCATCCCTAACCTAGAGAAAGGGTGTTCTGCAATTCTGATCAATATCATGATTGCAAGATACCGTCTCGGCTGATCTTAGTATTTCTTACTCTCACCATTGCCTACACAGTCGACGACTGTCATCTACAACTTGTGTAATCTCTCAGTCTGCAACTCATGCAATGTCTAACCTTATGTTGGACGACGGGTTAGGTCACTGACCAAATTCTGTTAAGAGAACCAAACCTACCTGACTTAATATATCTATACTAATTTTTCAACCAAATGACCCTTGAACCTGATATTACATGCGCAAACACTTACATCTGCTATCAGGTAAGTCAGGTTCGGGTCAGTCCACATGTCTTTGTCCAGCCGTGCTGAGAAAGTGGCTGGAGGGGGATTAGGATTCTCTCTGTTTCTCAAAGAAATGGATGACTTCATTTGGGGTGAGAAAAACATTAAGAAATTGAGAGAAACAAATTAAATGTTGAAAAATATTTAATGCACTATCTACTTTTTGTGTCTTTCTCTAAACAGAGCCCTCCATTCCTTTTGAGAAATGGACAGGATCCTAACCCTTGGAGGTGACATAGGAAAAGTTCTTACATCCATTTTTGTTCCACTCGTCTTCAATCTCTATCTCTTTCCTTTGGTTTTTTTAGTCCTGATTTATAAGAAATGGTTAGAGATCCTTCCTTCAGTAATAAAATTCCTGCTCCAAGAGGATGAAGATTTTGCTTGAGGGGAGGACAGGTCAGAAAGGTGTATGGAATAGCATCTTTATACTTATTATCTCATTCATTCTCTATCTCCCACTCTCTTTTCCCTTTCTCTTGGTTCCAGAAACCTCTGAAACGCAAGTTAATCTTGCAACTTATAAGCACAGAAAATTTGTAAAAATAGGAATTGAACATTATACCATTACTCTTGTTGCCTATAACTTAATTAATGGAAAAGAAACTTACGAAGTAGCTCTTGAAACAATTTGTTATTACTTCTCACTTAACTAATCCTTGTTTGTTCATACATTTGATCCGGATAATTCTTTTTTAAAAAAAAACACATTTTCTTTTTTACTTTTTAAGTTTTAACTCAAAAATATAATAATAAATAGTGAAACAATTTTACTTTGCACTTCCTCTATCATTTTATATAATCTTAGGCTACTTGATATTCAATATTACCTGCTCAAAATTTTTCTTCCTTCCCAAGTCGTACCTCCACCTGACTCCTTTTTTCTTTTCATGAACCTAAAAACATCATTTTCCCAAATAATATTTTTAGATAAAAGAAAGCACTAAGCTGCAGGAATAATAATTGAGAACATACAATGCTGATATCTTAGTTTTCTGAAAATAATGCCAAATTGCTTTGAAAATTACCTGGTAGTTAGTGTACCAGGGTTTTGTAAAGGTCAATACCAATGAGACATCAATGAATGGATAGTTGAACAAATAACTAAGTGAAACGAAAAAATAGCGCTCAAATACTTAACCCTTGTGTCCTAATCAAAGATGACATAACAGTTTTGATGATTCTGTTGTAAAAGCTTAAAATAGTCTGGCATGATTTCTACGTCGAGAGAACGGGAATTTGCTGGGTCTAAGGCACAATTTAACGATATTGATGCATAAACAATAGCCGGAGCACTAACCGATTTCAAATAGGGTAAATAAAAAAATAACATTGTATTGATTACCTCAACTGAAGTTGTGTTGCTTAACAGAAGAGATAAATGCATAACTACGAAACAGAGAAGACTCAGCGCAAAGGCTAAATTGAGAACTGCATCAAGGCAAGCAATCTGTAAGGAGCAATAATAGTCACGATAATGCAATAAAAAGCTAGTCAGAGTAACTCGCTAACTTGGTATATACAAGAGGACTACTTATACTTACTAGAAGCCAAGAAAATGGCAGAAAAGCCCCCAGGAGACAATTTATGAGTCTTGGCTCCGCCAAAGAATCTTAAAAAACTAGGAATCAGAGCTAAGCAATCCAGTGTTGTCTCGAGGAATGTATACAGCTACAAATGGTGGAGGAGAAAAAATAAAGTTAGGTACAGTATACTAGAAGTAGCAAGTCATTCAATTTCTCCTAATAGCATTGCTTATACTTTCTGTTCATGTTAGTAAAGGATATCAATGTATAACTGATATAGCAGTTGTACTATACTTATGCAAATCCAAAAATTTCTTACTAAAATTTCAGTGTTACACTTACATCCACTTGCCAGCAACAAACAAATGTTTCCCTTGTTATTTCAGTTAACAGAATCACAGAAGTGATGGCTTAAGGGATTGACAATTGAATTTTCACTTGATTAAGGGTGTATTTAGATTTGGCTTATTTGAGTTTATCTCCTGGCATAAGCACTTGTGAGACTGTTTAGGAGAACTTAATAAAATTGCTTATGACATATGTTGATAAGTTGTTTTCAGCTTATTTTCATAAAGTCTCTAGGATAGATTATTTAAATAGCCTATAGCTTAGACGAAAACATTTGAACTTTAGTTATAGAAAATTAGAAATAGCTTGATTGTATACATAAGCGTTTATCAGGTAGCTATAAGTTACAAAATAAGTTGTTTATCAAAACACAAGGCTGTAAAAAGAAACAAAGAAGAGGTACTAGAACATTTAAAGAGGTAAAGAAAGAAAGAATATAATAGGAGTGAAGAAGATGAAAAGTTACCAAGAAGAGAAGAAAAAACTTGTAGTTTCGTGCCCCAACACAATTGACGACCCAAATACAATGATGATCCATCTTAAGAACACACCTTTGACCTAGCGTTTATATGATATATGTTTCATCATCATCATCATAAATTAATTAAGAAAAATAATAAGATGCAAAACCTAATTGATCTAATTAAGTGAAAATTAAAAAGGATTACATACAGATAGAGCAGTGATGGCATCGTGGTGGCTTGGCGTTTTGGCATCGAGTACAATAACCGGCGGAGGGTGTTGTTGATGTCGTCGTCTCCAATTCGTCGAATTGGTTGGAAGAAGATGGAGGAACAGCAACATGATGATGTAAATTGGGGTGGGGACGATGATCATGATCTAGGTCTTGTAGGTGTGAAAGTTGTTGTTGTTGATGTGGTATCCAGTTTAGAGGAACAGAACCAGGATCATTGATTACGACCATGAAGTATGACCAAGTTAGTAGAACGAGCTGCAATGAATGAATGAATGAATGAAGAAAACAGTCAGTCAAATATGAAAATGGAATTATTGAATTGAATAGATGTGAGAAAAGAGAGAGTTACTACTGACGAGAGAGTGAAAGAGGATGAGAATAAATAAGGCGGAGAAAGAGGAAGATGAGAATCGGAAAGGAAACAAGAGAGGCCCCCAAGTAACGAAAACGACAGCGTAGTAAGTGAGTGCAACGATAGCAGCGAACAAGAGGATCATGAAGTAGCCAAGTACTCTGAGAGCTGAACAGAACTTAAAGAGATTCATGTTCAACATTGGGAATGGGAATGGGAATGGAGGAATAAATCGTCTACTGCTTCTTCGCGCCGGGAAAAGGCGTCTCCATATATCCGAAGAAGAAGAAGCCAGGGTTGTTAGATTAGATTTTGCGTATCTGGTTTTGGGTTCCACTTCCACTCTCCTTTTCTCCCCCACTCTCAAACAATCTTTATACG
Organism: Trifolium pratense; assembly: GCF_020283565.1. NCBI lineage: Eukaryota > Viridiplantae > Streptophyta > Magnoliopsida > Fabales > Fabaceae > Trifolium > Trifolium pratense. Next base: position 389,664 of record NC_060064.1, read on the forward strand.
GGCTCAAATATGTGGGTGGGTAGGTGGGTCACTTTGGATCCGAACCACAAACATAAGGGTAACGTTGGAATTTTAACATTAAAAAGGGACATTTTTGTCAAAAAATAAAAAAAAACACAATTCATTTTTCTCACTTCAACAATATCACTGGCCACTTCACTCCTTCCTCGTCGTCACACCTTGCCCCTTCTATCGTCGTTGCACCAATTTTGCTTCGGGCGACGTTGTTACCTGCACGATCGCTCATTGGTGGGTGATATGTGAAATTTATGATAACATTTTTATGATGATAACTTAATAATTGGAAGAAAGCAATGTGGCACTCGGTTTAGCTTCTTTTTTTTTAGGACTTTCACATTCTCTCAAATTTTATTTTTTTTGTGTTTTATTTTATTTGTTTGCGATTTCAGTGTCTAGATGTGACATTGTGTTGTTCGTCGTCTTGGTGCGACAACGTTGTTTGTTTTCTATCTTGTTGCAGTGTTCTTTTGGTTTCGTATTTAAAGATTGATTTCAATCAATTACATATTAAATCAATGATTTAGATTTCATAGTTGTAGATTCGAATATATACGTATTCCAATCACTTTAATTAATATATTGGGTGTTGTGAGATTTTTTTACAGATTCATTCTTTTTACTTTTAGCGACATTAAATTTGTATTTCTATTCAATATATTATATCAACAACGCCTTTTATAGTTTTTTTAGTAAAAAATAAAACTTGATAATTGGATAAAATCCTTTCAAAATATTTTAACATTATTTTTGTCATTAATAAAGATTTTTTTCCCTTTATCTCATTTTATTTTATATTCAATTAAACAATGAGAGATAAAAAAAAGTATCTTACCATTTTTTACTCTATCAAATAATTAAAAAATAATCTCATTGTTTAATGATTTTCTTTCCTTCCATTTTTTAATTTATTTTTGTCTAAACTTTGATTTAAGGGAGAAAAACTTATTGTTCAATCATTAATATAGATTTTTTTAAAATACTATAAAAAAAACGTTAATATTAAAAAATTGTCAATTTTTTCAAAATTTAAATATTAACTTTTTAAATTACAATTATTACTTTTAAAATTCTTAACATGTGCTCGTAACGCAATCCAATATTTAGTTTTTAAAAAGTTAAAATACACAAAAGAATAATTTAAAAATGCTTATTTTTGTACAAAAGAGGGACAAAGCCCCATAAGCAAAACATACTAAGAACTAAAAGAACACTCTAAGACATGCAAGCGTCGAAAGTATCATCAAAATTGAGACTCTGTAGCTCTTGAGGAGCAAAGTGATTAAAAGGTGCTAGTTGACATGGTCACGGGAAGCTGCAAGGTTAATGGAAGGATTTTGACTTTGATCAGGTGCATTCGCGATCTCAAGAACTTAGATTGGCAAGTTCAAATTAATCATACCGGTGAGAAGGAAACATATTGGTTGAATAGTTAATGAATTCCAATCTAACCTTGAATTATTTTGATTTGCATATTTTGAGACTCCTCAACTAACACATTGAATTTCAATCTAACCCTATCTTTGAGCTAAATTCATTCAAAGGTACATGTCCTACATCCTAAGAGATATTGAACTTTTATAAGTGTCATCACAATTAAACTTGAACCATCCTTCTTGAAGTTGCTTCCAACCAATGAAAATAATATAATTTTGACAAGCCCATCCATCCTAACGAGTTTGCTCGCATCAATCAATCTCCATAGACATCTTGAAAATCATATGAATTTGAGTGATGAGACGTCGAAAATCCTCTTAAAAAAATACTTTTATTTCTTTACATCCACGAAGTGCCACACGATATCATGAAAATAGTCTTCCATTATCTATTATGTGTTCTTTCTCCATATTATCGAATATGCATTCCTTGCAAGTAAATGAAAAAAAATTGGTAGTGTGATTAGAAGCCACTATCGTTAATTCAAAGTTCAACCGCGAGATAAAGAAAACCTGACCAAAAATTATTTTCATCAAGAATCAAACTCAAGTTTTATCTAACAATTTGTCTTAGGGGAACTCATTAATCACTTGAGTTCAATATCTTGATTGTATAGGACAAAACATTATTACCTCAAAATAAAGTAACTATGCAATCTCAGCCGTTGATACAAAGCAACGGCTCACAAAAAGGAGATTACCTTACCAAAGGCCATCCCCCCACAGAAGGCGCGATTCTTTGGAAGCTTCGGACAAGGCTGTGTTCTGTTGTTGTATTTAGTCATACTCATCATCACTGCAACTTCGTCAGCTCTGATTCCATCACTACGTCGTCTTTAGCGAAAAAAATACTTTTATCTCCTACTACCTTCCGCTCTACCCACTACCCTAAACCCTCCTTCTTCAATTTAATATTAACCCAACCCACATCTATGGCCCACAATCCCTTAATTACCTCTTTTACAAATTAACCGAAACAAATGCAATAAAACACACTAACGTAAAAAGTAGAAAGTAACTAACGGCTCAGATTACTCTAACCGGCACAGATCAACGGTCCTCACTGTTTTACTTACTTAAACAGTGACGCAATGCTTTGCTGTTTATAGTTTCTCATTCACTTACTACTACCTAATAAACAAACAGTAGAGAGAGTATGTTTTGTTTTGTGTTTGTTTGTTACTTCTAACACTGAGACCAGACCTTGTCTGCTTTTACTTTTCATTTTTTTGTTTTTGTTTTTGGTTTGGTTCTTCGTGTGTGTGTGTGTGTTTCTGTCTCTGTCTCTTTCTCTCTCTCTCTACCTGACTCAAAATTCTCTGGTTTTATCGTTTTCCTTTTAACAGATCTCACTCTTTTGCCGGTAAATAACCGGATCGGAGTAGAATCTTCTGGAATGTACTCTGTTGTTTGATCTAAAACAAGTAAGCTCTCCGTCGCCATGGGTCAGTGTTACGGGAAGACAATTCCCGGCGCCGATAACGACCGTGAGCAAAACACAACCACCATAATTGCCACTTCAGAAGACGGCAATCGGACTCCGTTACCATCTACCCCCAACGGGATTCCGTCTGTGAAAAATACGCCAGCTCGGTCGTCTTCCCACGCTAGTCCATGGCCTAGCCCCTACCCTCACGGAGTAAACCCAAGTCCGTCGCCAGCTAGGGCGTCTACGCCCAGAAGATTTTTCCGGCGGCCGTTTCCGCCTCCTTCTCCGGCGAAGCATATAAGGGAGTCTTTGGCGAAGAGGTTAGGGAAGGCGAAGCCGAAAGAAGGGCCAATTCCAGAGGAGAGTGGTGTTGAAGCTGATTCACAGTCGTTGGATAAGAGCTTTGGATATAGCAAGAATTTTGGAGCTAAGTATGAGTTGGGGAAAGAAGTAGGGAGAGGGCATTTTGGTCATACTTGTGCTGCTAGGGCCAAAAAGGGTGATCTCAAAGATCAACCTGTTGCTGTTAAGATCATCTCCAAGTCTAAGGTAAACATGCCCTTAATCCAATTCCAATTCTTCCCAATGTTATTTATCTACCTTAATCTTACTTGATAAAAAAAATGATAACTTGACTAGGTTGTCTTTTTTGTCTTCAATTATGCATATTGATTTAGTTGATTGATTATTTGGACTTGATTATGATGATGGCATTTGGACAATTCAAGTTGATCTTGATTGGCCCTTTTGTGTTGGTCTTTTGCTCTGTTCATTCTCAGGAATCTATGAGATTCTTAGGCTATTGCTATTTGTCATGTGGTTTTCCTATGCTATGTTCTTACAATGCTTTGTTTGTAACTGGTAATTTAATTGTGAACTGAATCAACTGATTGGAAAGTTGTCTAGCATCACCTTAAGAAATTTCCTGCATGATTGGAGTTCTGATGTTTGTAACCGATATATCACACATGTATTCTAAAATTTATTTATTGATTTTGTCGGTTGTTGTCAATGTGTTAAATATAATTATTGGACATAAAGATTTATGGAACATAGTATAACGAGTGTTCTTGAGAAGTTTGTACCTGATATATGGCACATGTATTCTAAAATATATTGATTGATTTTGTCGGTTGTTGTCGATACCTTAAATATCATTAAGGACAAAGATTTATGGAATAATGAGTGTGCTTCAGAAAAACTAGCCTGGCCTCTAAGCAATTATGAGTCGTGTTTCCGTTCTTGGAAGCATATTTATTTATTAAAATCTTGAGTGTGTATATTAGCTGTCAGAATAATGCACCACACTAGGTAAAAACTCTTCCAGTTTTGTTATAAATAGAAAATCTTGAACAGTCTCGATTTACTAAGAAACCTGAGCGGGTTGACGTAGTGGCACCACACTAGGTCCGCAGTGGGGGCAAATGTGTACAGTAATCTCAAGTAGAAGCTCTCTGGTTTGAAACATGTGAAAAACAAATCCACTCGTGGAGGGTGAAAAATAAAATTCAAGCCATGGTGTTTGCACAAGTTTCTCCTTTCCTTCTCTCAAAATACAAAAGTAATGTGCTTGTAAGCCCTAGTGAGAAGCTAAAAAAAAAATTATTGTATGCAGAGAGTAGAATCAGATAAAATTTAAATAGGGACCAATAATGAAAATATATACCATTTTTACATGCACGAATGAAATCACTTTTTTACAATAAAAATCTTTATGTGCCTTCATGATATTTAACGCATCGACAACAACCGACAAAATCAATCAATATATTTTGGAATACACACGTCATATATCAGTTACAAACTTCTGAAGCATACTCATTGTACTATGTTCCGTAAATCTTTATGTCCCTTAATGATATTTAACGCATCGACAACAACCGACAAAATCAATAAATAAATTTTAGAATACATTGTGCGATATATCGGTTACAAACATCAGAACTCCAATCATGTAGGATATTTCTTAAGGTGATACTAGACAACTTCCTAATCAGTTCACCATAATGACTATCTAAATCAAAACTTACCATTTTTTCAATAATGAAAAACATGACCTTTTTTAGCTCAACAATCCTATTGAGCTTGTTGTGTTGTAAGAAAAAAGATAACAGGTGAAGAAAAATAATTTTTTTTTAGCGTGGTTGATTATTTATTTTGATAACTTTGTCATGTGAATTATATTTTATGATTTTAGAACTTCAAAAGCAGTAGCAATTTTTTTCAATTCCTCAGCTTTTTGCAGTTTCTAGACTCTAGTACAATTGGTATTTTATTTGATTTTACATATACGTATTATTGACAATCAAAACTTACCTGCTATTTTGTCGTTTACACATTACTCATTTTTGGAATATCTTCAGTTAATTTCTAGAACCGTTAGGGGAATATATAGTTTGTCGTTTGCATGTTTTCTGTCTATTTTATCCCTATGTGTAGAGATACAGTAGTTAAGCTCTTTCTTGCGTGTAACGGTACATATATGCTATTTTGTCGTTTGCATATTACTCATTCTGAATATCTTCAGTTAATATTTAGAACCGTTATGGGAATATATATATTTTGTCGTTTGCATGTTCTCTGTCTATTTTATCCCTATCTGCAGTGACTCAGTAGTTAAGCTCATTCATGTGCGTAACAGGTCACAGGATCGATTCCTGCAGGAACATTCTTTTTTAAATATCGATTGTTAAAGTTTTTCCCGAAAATAGCAAAATGCATCTTGCTGGAATCGAACTCAGTGTCATTACGCCTTGTTTCCAAAAAGATTGTTACCACCGCGCCACAACCAACATTATGAATAATATGACACATAAATTGTATTAAAGTATAAAGGAATTTATGCTGTTTGAGCACCTCAGTTACCTATTTTGGCCCCCTCAAAGAGATTGTTTGAGAATATTACTTACCTAGTATGTTTATCTTGTACATTTTGAAACATATGTTTGGGAATGTCTTAAATCAGGTCTGCTATTTGGGCCGTAATTAGTCTTATGATATATGCAACTGTAATCACTACTACCATATCATAAGATTCACTAAGTCATGCCTTATAAACTATATTTATGTAATATGCTTGATTTGGCAGATGACCTCAGCAATAGCAATTGAAGATGTTCGTAGGGAGGTGAAGCTATTGAAAGCTCTGTCAGGCCATAAGCATCTTATCAAATTTCACGATGCTTGTGAGGATGCCAATAATGTGTACATAGTTATGGAGTATGTCGTTTTATCTTGTTTCAGAATCATCTATAACGAGGCTTTGTTGTAGGATTGTTAGAGAACTGAATCGTCGTTATATCTTATTTGTACACATTTTTACTAAATGGGCGAATCAAACTGCAGAGTGGGCATCGGTTTTCTCTTACCCATCGCTTTTTGTCAGTCTTTGCGATTTATTTCCAGTTTCTAAGTTTTATTTATTTTTGCATTATGTTCAGTCACAACTTTTTTATACTCGAGAAAACATTTTTAAGTCTACTCAAAATATATTTTGATGAAGGATACTTTGTGTTTAGGTATAGTTAAACATGCATCTTCTATTTGTGGTATCCTCATATAGTGATGTTCATGACTTATTTTCTTATCAGATTGTGTGAAGGTGGGGAGCTTCTTGACCGAATTTTGTCAAGGTTAGTTTTTCTGATATAACTGTGATTTTCCAAGAGGGTTTTGTTTGGAACCTTGTATACTAGGAGGTTGTTTTTTGGGTGATTTTTAACGCAATATACTGTTTTAGTGTGGTTGAAAAATGTTTTCTTTTCATCCAGGGGAGGAAGGTATACCGAAGAAGATGCAAAAGTTATAGTTTTGCAAATTCTAAGTGTAGCTGCCTTTTGTCATCTTCAAGGTGTGGTGCATCGTGACCTGAAACCCGAGGTTTGTGCATTAAATCTTTCCATAACAACTTGTAACGTCTAGTTCTCATTTTAATCCTGTATGCTTAATTATACCTGGATAAGAATGTAAGCAATTTTGATGATTCTTTGTCCGGTTTCAATTTTACAGAATTTTCTCTTCACTTCAAGAAGTGAAGATGCTGATATGAAGCTTATTGATTTTGGTTTGTCTGACTTCATTAGACCAGGTTATAAATAAAACAATTCTCAATTTTTGTTTCCATGCAACACTATCTACTTTTAACGAAGACTTCGGTCTGCTGCTTCTTTTCATGCATGCTTCATTAGATGTTTGTGGATACTGGATATATAAACTTACCTTTTCCATTTGTCCGTGCTGATATACAGAGGAACGATTGAATGACATTGTTGGGAGTGCATATTATGTTGCACCTGAGGTTCTTCACAGGTCTTATAGTGTGGAAGCAGATATATGGAGTATTGGTGTTATCACCTACATTTTATTATGTGGAAGTCGACCATTCTGGGCACGAACAGAATCGGGAATCTTTCGTACAGTTCTCAGAGCTGATCCTAACTTTGATGATTTACCTTGGCCATCTGTGTCTCCAGAGGGCAAGGACTTTGTTAAAAGGCTCCTAAACAAGGACTACAGGAAAAGAATGACTGCTGCTCAAGCTCTAAGTAAGTTGTCTTATCAATTTAGACTAGTAAGGTCGGTGTTATATGCTACATAATGCTTCTTATTGATCATCATTAAATTCTCAGCTGTATAATGTCACGTCAAAGAATAACATTTTGATATTATTATTACTCACTTGGTTCGATTAGGAATAGTCATAGTTATAGTAACAGTGTCATTGCAAGTTTAATTTTAAAACTAATTAATGCAAACATGTCCAATTGCAGCTCACCCTTGGTTGAGGGATGAAAGCCGTCCTATCCCTTTAGATATATTAATTTATAAGTTGGTGAAATCTTATCTTCATGCGACACCATTCAAACGGGCCGCTGTAAAGGTATTATTTATTTCATTTCCTGGAATATGCTTACACTGATATGACCATAGAGGTTTTAATGATATCGAAATTAGAGGATAGTTTGTTGGTGTTGTTTTTTTGATTTTCTGTACTTGATTCTTATTTCATACTCATCTTTTCACTTAATTAATCTAGGCCCTTTCAAAAGCATTGACAGAGGATCAGTTGGTGTATCTTAGAGCGCAATTCAGATTGTTGGAACCAAATAGAGATGGGCACGTCTCTCTCGACAACTTTAAAATGGTAATCTTCTGCTTCACTGTTAAATCTTCAGGTCTTGTTATGGTGGAAAAAATGTTAATGTTTTATGTTTTTTGTGTGTTAAGAGGATTGTCATTTAATCAGCACAACTTGCTCATTTATGCATATGTTTTTTCTCCCTGTTCATACCTGTATTGAGAGTTTGTGTCCATCACTTTGTGTAATTTCTTGTGTCACTTTTGACCTTTCATCATCATAAATTATTTTAATATTGAACTTTGCAGGCTCTTGCACGTCATGCGACTGATGCAATGAGGGAATCAAGGGTTCCTGACATCATACACACTGTATGTATGGACAAATTTTTGAGTGCAACATTTGTTTCATTGGAAATCATTCATGTTTCATCGTCAACTTAGACTTTCAGTCATAACAAGTTACTTATATAGTTATATCCCCTAAACTTCTGCATGTTAATTTTATAGATGGAGCCGCTTGCCTATAGAAAGATGGATTTTGAAGAATTTTGTGCAGCTGCAACTAGCACATATCAATTGGAGGCACTTGATAGGTGGGAAGATATCGCTTGCACTGCATTTGAGCATTTTGAGATTGAGGGAAACCGTGTGATATCAATCGAAGAATTAGCAAGAGTAAGTATATTAATTTCTCTTGCAAATATAATAAATAATGCATACCTCCATTTTCAGGTTTGACTAGGTCTAGGACATACAGTTATGCTGCTCTATTTTTTTTAAAAAAATATATCATTAACATGGCTGCAGGAGCTAAATCTTGGTCCTTCGGCGTATTCGGTTCTCAGAGATTGGATACGACATACTGACGGAAAGCTTAGTTTACTTGGATATACTAAATTTTTGCATGGCGTGACTATGCGGAGTTCGCTTCCAAGACCTCGTTAGTCTTGAGTCCTTTGGCACATAAAGTTTGGAGGAAAAGATTTATAGGTTTATTTATAGATTTTATAAAGATTATTTTTTTTTCTTCTTAATTTATCTTTCGGGGTGGCGAAAAGTGGAATGTGTATAAATGAATGTGTTGGCAAATATGAGAAATGTTGAGTAAATTTTATGTTTAAAATCCCCACCTTTTGCAATATTTTTCAGATAATGTGCTCCAATAGGTTTGAGTTCATGCTTATTAATTTGTTTGTGAATGTCAGCCAAGTCAAAATTAAATTAATTTCTATCAATATGGTTTTTTTACTACAAGTATCTGGAAAATTAAAACTAGCGACTTAGTAAGTGTATTAGTAATTTCTTTTACAAATAAGTGCATTAATATGTGGGTGATATGTTAACAAATCTTTAACAACCGGATAAGCTTTTTGATATTAGTGGAAGGATAAGATTGATTGATTGCGGGGATTATGGCAAAGATGTTGGTGATTAACACAATTCAACATCATCAAGTGGTTGTTGAGGTGTCAAGATGAAATGCTATGTTTGGTTAACTATAGTAAACAGATTGCATCATCCTCAAACCCTTGAAATTGGGTTAGATACATCATGTTTCATTAAGGGACATTCTTGAAAGTTAGCAAAAAAATTAACCCTAATACATACTGGATTTGAATTGTGTGCGATGTGACTGCCGATAACATCTGAACCATTCGATCAAGATAAGACATTCTATATCTTCGTGCAACTTTGATTTTCTTAAAGTTGGATGAGACGGTCTACATGATACTCGCTATGTGCATTTACAATTGCGAATGTGAATGTACACAAGCCATATTTGTATATGTTGCACATGATTAGTTACTTCACCCACCATAATTCACCTACAAAAAGAACTATGGATAGAAAGCAGAGAGAGGTGTTGTTTGGTATGTACTGTGGTGATGATATAATAGACTAGAGACTACGTACGTAAGTTGAATTCAGTGACTCAAAAGATAGAAACCGTTTTGGCCCTACATTATTGTCATTTCCTTCTTTTCAATTCTTTCCTTTTCCAAATTGGGTAGTGCACCAATTACTCCATTTCCATTCAATGGCAACAACAAATTCCTCATAAAAGAAAAAGAAAATTAGAAAAAGGAAAATAATTAAAAGCATCTATTTTTTCTTGCTTTTTTTTTTCATCATTATTATTTATTATTGAAATGAACAAGTTAAAATTAGAACAAAGTGACTACAATAGCAAAATATGTAACATTGTTTCGTCACCATCATCTTAATCTCTAACAAAGAAGGAAAAACCAAACCAAAACATGGTTTAGTTTCAAAAGCCAAAGCATCTAACATGATGGTTGTTATGAAGAGACTTTTCTCTATCAATCAAACCTCTAATGTTTCTAAACTCTTCAACATGACATGGAATTTTTATGGTTCCTTTCTGATCAAAACCATATTCTTCCTCTGCTTCTTTGAGAAGTTGCATGAAAAGTGGATGATTGAAGTATATAACTGGCACAACGAATCTCTGTTGATCTTCTCCTTGACCAACCTTGATTGCAAGACACCCTTTTGGTACATCTTTGAATTCTTGCTTCTTCCCATGCAGAACAAACCCTCTAACACTTCTCTCACCACTTCCCATCTATCTGCAACAAAAAAACAGAAACAAAAGAAAATGAAAAAACGAGAGACAAGTTTTGTGAGTGTGTGTTTATAGAGAAAACCTCAAAAGAAAACAAAAAAAATTTAAGGGTGTGATAAGAGTAAGAGTAAGAAAGTACATCATATCTCTCACTCAGACAAAAACAAAATCAAAGGAAAATGCATTCCAAACTAGAAAGACTTATGGGGTGGGATTGGGATATATATGACAACTGTGTTGTATGTCGACACTCATTTACTCACTTGGCCTCTTCACCGTTGGATTAGAATCACTTTCATAATCTTAGCCATGTTTTCTGGCTGCCCTAAACATTGATCTTAAATGAAAACAAAAGTTAAGTCATATTTTTAGTCTAATTTTGGTAAAAATATATATATTTTTAGATTTTGGTAGTCTCTCATGTGTCAAAAAAAATTATAAATAAATATTTTTTTATTAATTAAATAATTATGTATCTGGTCTATAATATGAATCAGATATATTAATTATTTAATATATTTAAAAAGAGAATATTTATTTATATAATTATAAAAATAAAAGGGTTTTGCTAAGAATCCAATTGTAGAAACTTTCTATTAAATTTTGTACAATTAATTTGTGATCAAAGTTTAAAAAGTCAATTAAATATGTACGAATTATGATAAAATATTTACATTTTTGAATCACTAACATGTGTCATAACTATGGACACACGTTAACTTTTCCAAACAAAAAGATGACGCTATTCTCTTCTACTTTAACCAAAATTTTGTATTCAATCCCTAATTTAGATATGCAGCAAGAATCATTGATTAGTTTATACAGTTACACACAAATAATATCCGTCTCACTTCCGATGTGTAGTATTTATTTTTATTTGTTAGTGGTTTAGAATCGGATGCAACCTTGACCTTTCCAATGTCACTTTACACTCGTACGATCAAGGACAGATGTGGTGATCATATTAGTCTCTCTCTACTTCTGAATACTTAATCGGAGTATATGTGTTATTAATTAATTTATTTATATAATACTACTAACTACTGTGAGTATTATACATATTAGTCACGTGTCAAATTTCAAAACAAGAGTCTTCCATAATATTGTCTTTATTGCGTTAAAAAAAATAAAATAATGTCTTTTTTTTTCAATAAAATATAATATACTTTTTTTCCCAAGTATTCCGATAGCTAAAAATTCCACCTATAAAATGGATAAGTGGAATGACAAAGGTTCGAACCCCAACCCTTTACATATATAATGCAATGTCCTAATTTTCTTCTTAGTTATAACTAATTTTAAGAATCAAATAATATAAACCATCTATATTAATTATTCTCCAATAATTTATCACTATCACATTTTTAACTATTTCTTTTTTAGGGAATCACATTTTTTAATGGTTTAACCATATAATACATTGCTAAATTAGTCTGTTAACACAACACAACACAACACAGAAGGTTGAAGCTAGTCTTAGAAATTGGTGAAAAGGAACGGTTCTTCTTCCGATCCGGCCAGCATCTCTCTTTACAAAAATGATTGATAAACTTGCGTTCCTTCTTAAACGAGAACCCATCCCTTCACGAATGGTCGATCGGTATTAAACCATTGATAGGAAGTTTCTAAACAAGAATATCTCGTAGGATATTTCTATTCTTTATTCTAATTTTCAATTCCGTGTGAATTTTTCATTGTTAGATAGATAGATTATAGATAGATAGTAGTATGCTTTTTCTTTTTCTTTTTTTTTTTTTTTTTTGGACATATGTTCTTTTTTTCTTCTTCTTACAAAAATGTTACTACAATTATATAATATACCCTAAATTGTTGACAAGTACGTGCTAATTTTTTGTTGTTGCAAATAATAATAATGAAATTAGTCGAGACTGTATTAATTGTATCTAATTCCACTAGCTACACATTTGTGGATTGCTGATTCCTTTTCACTTTCTTGCTATTACTATTACTATTATTATGTGGCATTGCGTGCTGCCCATGGCTTGCTTGCCTGGAGCAAAGTAAATAAATTCAGTTTTCTTTTTTTGGTGGAATATCATTCAATATATGTAGGAAATTACTTTTGACGTCTATAAGCTTCTGAAACACCATCTACTACTTAAGTAGCGAATGATATTTTTTTTAATCAAATTTCTCATTTTATAATATCATCTCCTTAAGTAGCGTGAAAAACTCATAGGGCGCCAAAATAAACTTTTATATTTGTAGAAGGGAGGCCATAGAGTTTTAAAATTGGGCCGAGCAACCCTAACCCAAACAGGCCCAATAGAAAAATAAGTCTAGCAGGATCAGTCATAGTAATACATTTTTTAACACATTAATTTAATATCAAGTTTTTAGAGGAAAACGCGATGCATTGATCTTGAAACATTAACATATATGTTTATCAAGTGCGCGGGTTGGATGGTGCTTATAAAATTGTTGATTCTTTTGCTAATTTAGGATGTAATTTGAAAACTGGTATGGTATTATTTCAGGAACCTCTTGTTAAGATTATATATAATATATATATTGAAAATCTCTTCTCTCCATTTAATTTTTGGGCCTTTAATTCCCTCTTATATTAGTTTAAAAAATAAAACTACCAAATTCACCCCTTCAATTCGTCCTAAAAATATGAAAGGGAAATAAAAATCAGATAAATTGAAGTTTTATTTTTTTTTGACTCAAGATAAATTGAAGTTGGTGACACAATTATTTGGGGAAAAATTGAAGTTGGAGACCAACTAGAAACTTTATGTTCATTTTTTGTACCTCATTCATACATGATGAAATTAATTTCATTAGTTCATCATCAAGACTAATATATATATATATATATATATATATATATATATATATCCATGAAGAGAGAAACATATATGCAAAAATTATAGTGCCTAATTAATAAAATTGAATTGTTTAGAAAGATGAAGCTCTGAAGCAGGCAACTAGGTGATGTTGGTGTTGGAGGGACTTGTTAATATCATCATGAATATGAATCATGTGTTGAAGAGTATCCTTAAACTGCTCCAATTGACAAGGGATGATTATAGTACCCTGTTGACAAAAACCATACTCTTCCTCTGCCTCCTTCAGAAGCCCAACAAAGAGTGGATGATTCAGGTAATTCAGTGGTACAATAAATCTTTCTTGGTCTTCGCCATGATCCACCTTTATTGCAAAACACCCTTTTGGTATATCTTTTGTTCTTCCATGGTGGTGCTGCTGCTGAACTTGTCTATAGCTTTTGCCCAACATCATAAATTTGCTAGCAAACACAAAAGATAGAGAAGAAGGATATAGATGAATGAATACTGAGGAGGAGGTACGTAGGAGGGTATTTATTAAGATTAGGAATAAGAAATGGATAGGAATAAGAGTGGGAAAGTTCCAACGAAGTACGTAAGAGCGTATTGAATGAATTGATTGTCAAAAGTCAATTCACTCGTAAAGCTAAAGTCGACAAAGTTAAATAATAATTGAAAATATTAGTGGCTGGCTGGCTGGCTAGTATTATGACTTGTTCCAAAATATATCAAAATACTACTTAAACTGGCATGGCATGTGCGTGGAATGATATTCAACTAATCTTTTTCATGCTTTGTTTTGTACAAAGACCACCCTACTATTACGGAACAGGATTTGCTGCAGTAAACTTTTCACACAGTGTATAGATTCAATATGAACCGACCGATCTAAAATGGACGGATAAGATCTAAAACAGTGTGTAACTTTGTGATTTACAACTGCAGTAAATCTTGATCCCTACTATTACTATACATTTACTTCCGGTTCCTTCCATGTCATCATGAGACAAAAATGAAAGGGACAGACAACGTAGCGGTATATTGTGTTTTGACCATAGGAATGTAATGTGGCTACACACTACACACTATTTGTGACAGTCGATGTTTTAAAATTTTACAATTACTTAGATAAAATAATATTCAAAATCATTAAAGAAATTAAGAATGAGTAGGTTGTGACTGTAGGTGGCAATGAGTCAATGAGTCGGCCTGACTAGTGATGATTAAGCTCAAGAGGATTGATCGTGTAGACCAGGAGAATGCGACTGCACCGGCGTTGAAGGTGGTTGAGAGCGTTGAAGATGGTTGAAACCCCTGTTGGAGCGGAGGGGGGTTGTGTACCTGCAGGCACTCCGACGCTCAAGTCAGTTTGTGTGTGAGTAGGTTTTATGTGCTAAAAATATGCATACCTTGTGAATGAAGTGGAGTCACATATATATATAGCCCCCAGCGCAGGGCCAAGGCCCTTGATGACATTAATGGCCATCAAGTGGCTGCCGGAAAACGGCTTGGAGGCCTTGATGTGCAGTAAATGCCCATCATTCCGATTTACGGCCGTTACGATACGTAAGAGTATCAGACCGTTGGAAGGTCGAGCACGTCTTGCGGGCTCTTTATGGCAGGCTTGCTCGGATCGTACTTGTTCGACACCCTCTGATGCTCGAGCGTGATGCTCGGCCCAGAACAAGGAAGAGATGATGGTCCAAAGAACAAAGTCAAGAAAGACGATAGGGGTAGCAATGAGTGAGGCAATAAGTTACACACTCTCCATGAATACCAAGTGAGTTTAATACCATTTCAACTCAAAAACAACCTCTCTTATATATCTTTTGTTTACCTCATTTTTTTATATTAACCCTCTGGTTTCAAAGGAAGGGCCTCCCAGTAGTGTCTGGAGTTCCTGCGAGGTAAGTAAAATCTGACTAAAAATTGTTCCCACCAAGAATCAAACTCGGGTTCTTCTGAACGATTCGTCTTAGGGAAAGTTCATTAACTACTTGAGCTCAATGTATTAGTTTGTTTAGCTCATTTCTAATCGAAATAAGATTAATCATTCACAGTTGAATTCTAATAAATCACAAATCCAATATTTGGTGAAGACCCAAAAACTAACACGGCATTGCTATTACAGGTTCTTAAATTAGACTAATTGCAGATTTTTTTTGAAAACTTGATATCCGGCCCTAGGACCGACTAATCCAAGGGGACCAATCCCACCGCCCACTTGCGAGGGCCCATTTAAAGCCAGAGTTTTTTGCTCTGCATGGGCTTAACCCACCGAAATTGACACTAGGGGGAAACAGTTGCAGAAATTAAACAATGGAGCACAAAAGACAATGGAACAAAGTCAGATTTGTGCGCAAAACAATGTATAGCAAACAGCACATGCAGTGAATTTGTATTTTGTACTGTTGCCCCCGGCCCGTGACAGTAGCTTAAAGGCATAATACCTTGGTTTGAAAGATGAAACTGACCTTAACTTGGTTGAGGATGATTGTGGTTCTTTGACATTACTAGAAAATTTGGATGCATTTGGTTAATCTTTTGGCCGATTATCAATGGTGGGATATCTGTAACAAAACAACAAGGCCCTGGGAAACAGACTCAGCCTGTTTAGCATAATCTGTAAATTAATCAATAATCTTAATAAAATATATTTCAAAATATTGAAATGAGATATAAAATCAATTGAGTCTAAATGAACAGCTAGTATGATTGTTTAGCAAGACATCATAGTACATCAAGAGCCCTGCATGGAGTTTGGTTACAGTAACAAATTTGACCGATACACAACACAAAATAACGTTTTCCTCAAGTTCAGTTTTTATGAGTCGCTGACTTGTTTCTTTTTTCCATAGTGCTGCATAGCAAATGCAATGGCCAATATGAGCAACGGCAACAGGAATTGCAATGCCTTTGAAACAAATCCTGATGATTGATCGCTAACTTTGGGTGTTTGTTTAGATGGCGGCGGATTGTTTTTAACTTCAGTTGGCATGGTGGATGTGTCGACATGCCCAATAAAGTATTTATGCATCATTTCAATGGCAGAGTCACTGTGACCCACGTCTTCAAAATCAACTGTAGCATCCTTCCCTGTAAAAAGACAAGATTTTAATATTATGATGAATCAACCAGACTGCAATAGTTTTTTCGCCACTAGATTAACATATTATCAACCAACCAACTAACAAGGAGAAGTCAATTACCTGTTGATGAAATTAAAGATTCGTCGCCTCCTGGATGATCATCCAAAAATGGGGTCACATCATACACCTACAATGCAACAATGGAACACATTTTAAGAACAAGAATGAACAAGAGGCAGTGGATGGAGCCACAAATATTTCCAGGAACACTGCACTAATTCCATGTACATATGACAGGAAATATGATTATTCATTTACTCATTATCAATTCTTTATATACTGCATTTATCAGAAAAGATGAAATTTTTCAACGTCCATAAAAAAAAAAAACAACGTTGTATGAAATCGATCTTACTTATTTGAAGAACTAATAAAATCAATTTGACCACTGGTTTGACAACTATATCTGCGAATACTTGCCCCTAACCTAATGATGCAACAATCGCTTGCACAATTCAGAAATCACCTCCTTTTGTCATTAGTTGTGTATAGCTAGGTACAAATCAAGAATCAAAATACATAATAATGTGTTACATGAAAAGTTAAATCGGCCGATTTGGCATTGCATTGCAGAGTTGATATATAATTTTGATTTATTCTTAACAAATGATGCAATGCAGTTAATAAAATCATAAAAAAATGTGGTGGATCTATATCTTCTATATATGTAGATGAAATTGAAGAAGCATTTAGCATACATTATACATTATAATGAATCCAAAGAAAAGAGAATATAATAATGGAAAAAGAAGGGACCTTTCCGTTGACAATAATCCAGCAATCTTTTTTGTTGTTGTGTTTGGCGATTTCCTCAAAAGTATAAGTTTTGGCATTTGAACCCATTGATTGAATTTTCTGTCTGTCACACAGTCACTCACAAAGAAAACAAAAACAATATTGAGAGAATGTTTCCGGGTACCTTGGAACAAAAACCGCAAACTTGAAGAAAAATTCTTACATATACCAACAGCTTTCAACTTCAAAGTGCAAGCAAACTATCCCACCAATTATATATATATATATTGTTAAATCTTTAAATTATTTTATTTTATTTTTTCTTGCAAAAAAAAAATACTATATCATATATTTTATATAATTTTAAATTTTTATAGATTAAAGGAGATAAATTTATTTTTTTTTATTTAAATGTACGATAAAAATTGAAATTAAAATTTGTTCTCTGACTGCTCTGGAAGTCCAAATTTGTTATAATGAATATCAGAATTAAGATGAAATATAAACTAAATTGGTTGCTTTAATTTGATGCAGATTGAAGTGGAAGTCGATAGTGATTCAAGAGCGGCTTACTTTAAGCGGGCGAAAAATGGTCTATATCTTTGGAGGTCTCTATTAAAATTTAAAGGTTTTGCTTCTTGGTTGGTAAAAGATGCATTCACTTGTCTCTACAGTTGCGTGCGGAGATGCCTTTGGTTTACCAAAAAAAAGCATTTACTTTCCAAGTGATCAAGATGATAGATTAGTTCATTTGTTATCTAGTTTACTTGTTTTTGTCACCCTATATTGGCATCAGAATAGCACATATATACAATGAGAAAAAGGAGGAAAAATAATTTTTAGACATTAGTATTAACTTTTGATGATGCAAGTTTTTGTTTGTTTACCAAAATGCATGACTAAAGTACATAAGTTAGCTCATTATATTTATGTGTTTCTTACCTTATTAACAAGTGATGTACTGCTACATTTTGTTCATTGTTATGATTTATGGACACTAAATCATGTTAACATGATCATCACAATTTTTCATGAAATTGCTAATATAAAATCACAATGTACTCCCTCCGTCCCAAAATAAATGACATTTTTTTGACTTGGTATACTATTCATATTGACCTTATTTTTCTGCTAATATATACATGCAAATATTATCATATGAGATGTTTGATTTGTCTCGATGAGTATTTTCAAAATATACAACTTTTATAATTTTTAATAATACATAACTAAAGATATTAACGATTAAAGATGTGCATTGACAAACGTAACTGTGGTCAATCTGGTCATTTATTTTAGGACGGAGGGAGTACTATTTTTCGAAGAACTTCTACTTCTACTCTGAACAATGCAGAGAACTTAGATTCAAGTAAAATCAAATGACAAGATAAGCTGTAATGTATGTAACTATAAAAAGTTGACAAAAAAAGGGGTAGGCTAGATTAGGTTTAAGTAGTGTTTCATTAGAATGAATGGAGATTCATCCTAGGGAAGTGAGATTCATATCCAAAATAGAAACATACTAGAATATTCATGTTGACCGAGTTCAGTTTTCTATCAATATCAAATCAATATTCAATACATAATCGTAAGATATAGTATTCTATTAACATTTAAAAGTAAAGGTAAAAAATAGAGAAAATGAAAACAGCATCCCTGATAAATATAAAAAGGAACAATTTCAACTTAGAAGGATAACTTCATAAAAGTTTAACCAGAAAAGCTAATAAGTAGGGAAGTTAGGATCAACATTTTGAGCCCAAGACTCCAAACCCCCAACAATATCCTTAGCAGAAGTAAAACCCATTTTGTGAAGGTATTGAACAGCCCTTTGAGAGTCATTTCCCCTTCTGCATACTACATATAATCGTGCACTTGATTCAGAAACCACGCCTTTTTCCTCTTCATCTTTCTTCAAAATTGATGATATTTCCGGCAACCTAGACTCTAAAGTTGAGAATGGAATGTTCAAAGAATTCGGAAGTGACACAATCTTGAAATGGTGAGATGGTCTAACATCAACCAACACATGTGGTTCCTTGTTGACAATTATTTCGTTGTACTCCTTGCTGCTGATTCTTGATTCACTAGGAATTAGATTTAACTTCAAAGGAGGCTGCATTTGCATGGAATTGGAATGCATTAATGATATGAAAAATACTACGAGTTTAATAGAGATGAACAGTCTGTGTAAAGTAGTATTACACCGACGTCCAATGAGAATTCATCGTATTGCTATATATAATAAGCCTATTTTGCAACTGTATTTGCAAAATAACTGCAAAATATTTCATTAGACATAAGTGTAAAACTAATTTATGCATAGTGCATTTCTCCTTTTATATTAAGAAGGGTTTGTTTGGGCCAATTAGCAAAGAGAATATTATGTGTTAAAAGAAATTATACCACACACAATGGAGTCTGAGTGAAGTTCTCATAATCAAATTCTAGGAAGTACTGCTGATTAAATTTTGCATTTTCTCCACAAGCTTCACATTGCATAGACCTTCCTCTGATTTTAACCTGTGCAATAAGAATATATAATCACTAACTAATATATATAAGATCTTGCTACAGACATTGGAATTCTATATCTTAACTCCATCTTGTTGGGCAATACATGAAAAATTGATCATACAGACAATAAATAAGCAAGGCTGTGAAGTTATTAACATACAACACGGATCCGTGCAGACAATGCGTCTAAGAGAAGCATCCTTCCGGAGAGTGGTTCACCAACAGAAGCTGCAATCTTAATTGCCTCGAGAGCTTGGAGACAGCCAATTATACCAGGAACTGAAATGAACAGAGCAAATGTCAGAAATTAAGAACAAATTGTAATAGCAGGGAAAAATAAGGTTTGAATGAGAAGCAATGCAAATTTCTTCTTTTTAGATAAGGAAATGTTAATATATTAGTTACACTAATATGTTAATATTTTCTCTTTCATGAGAGTTTGAACCCCGGTCCTTTAACTCCTTTTAACAATTCGCTCAAACAAGTTGAGCTACCCAACCTAGAAGCAGTGCAAGATGAATTTATAAATATTTAACATGAATGGACACGGATGATAGAAAGCCCTGCATCTGGTAATCAGATTTTGGCTATACAAGTCACCAATGAAAGAACATAAAACATTTCACACCAATTGTCTTTCACCATTAAATCCTACTAATGAGTTCAATCTCCAATTAACAATTTGAAAATGCAATATGCTTTATGTTGCAATCACTTGTGATTATTACTCAACTTCTTGTCCCTATGATTCTTCGGTCTAAATGTGCTTTAACATAGTATGATTACCAACATTTATGAAATTAGACGATCAGAGGAAATATTCGTTATTATCAAAGAAGAGAGCATACCTACTCCTAGTACTCCACCGTCAGCGCAACTTTGGCATGCTGTTCGAGGTGGTGGAGTTGGAAAGAGGCATCGATAGCAAGGACCACCGTTGTGGTTGTAGACAGTGAGCTGCATCATACGTTTTCCATAATTATATCTCAAATTTATGCGATAAAAGCAAGTATCTAAAAGCACTAGTTGCTCTGTAAAGCATCATTCGACTTAAATGCTGGAAGAAAAGTAGTTAGACAAATACCTGCCCTTCTAATCCCAAAGCAGCACCTGATACAAGTGGCTGCATGTGTACAGTGAAAGCAATTAATAAAAAAAATATTCAATAGAAGTAACTGAGGTGGTCCAATAAATCATGTCTACATATGCACACAAAATAAGACAAATATATGAGAAAGGCATAAATTTGCAATTTTTCAAATTTACACAAGGATTTTAGGTGAAACTACACAAGGCATAAATCATGTCTATATATGAATTCAAAAATTTGATTTGATGTCTAGTAGTAGGAGAAATTGCACAAGGATTTTAGGTGAAATTATTCATAGCAATACACTTTGAAAACTATTGAAATTAATAAGGGCATTTCCATCATAATCAATAGCATACATCCAAACCAGCTCAGAAATCTAAATATTGTTTGTGGAAGTTTCAATTTTTTATGTTAGAACTTAGAACACACATCTTCCTTTTTTACTAAATTAATGTTAGGTATCATGCACATCAACGAACCAAATACAAATAATAATACCGACTTACAGAGTGCATTTGTGAATGAACATAAAAGATATAGTAACAAGGGGAAAGCCCTGTGCGACATCAATTCAAATGGTCACAATTTGTTTGTATATTGAAAGTTGAAACATTAAGATTTACCTTGCCTAGTACCACACAGCAGTCACTGATCATATACCGGGTGGGAGCATTATCCGTTGCATCTACTATTATATCGTACCTAGTAAATTCACACGGCAAAAAGAAACCAGATTCAGCGGTAATATTTCAAAAGGGAAACGGAAAAAGTAAGCATAGAAGAAAACAGGCCTCAAGAAAAAATGAAGACCGGTCTAATTATAGAAAGGAAACATACTTGCTGAAAATTTCCAAAGCATTGGAAGTCCGCAAAGCTTCTTCATGTTCCACGACTTCAATAGATGAGTTAACCCTAAATATTCACAAAAACTTAGTTCCAGCAATAGTGATACAAAGTTTTGACATGGTGAACATTAGGAAAGATTAAAGAGAGCAACCTACGAGCGACAAGCAGCAGCAGCGGATTTCACTTTTGGCTGACCAATATATGCTTCGGTGTGTATAATCTGAAACACGGCATGAATGAGTTGAAGTGAATAAGATCAAAGTTACAAACAGGAAATAAACGCAAACAAAGATACCTGTCAACAACAACGCAAACACCGCTAGACAATACCTATGGACAATACAATACACAAAGTACATGTTGCACTTGCAGTAGCCATGCCACAAGTTCAGAAAAAATACTATACCTGTCTATGCATATTATTCAGCTCAACCTTGTCATGATCAACTATTCCCAATTTACCTAATTACAATTTTCAAAATGTAAGCTTTAACAAGAGCATATAATTGAAGACAACAATGATTAGAAAAAGTGTCATATTTTACCAACACCCGAAGCTGCAAAATATAACAACGCAGGAGCACCCAATCCTCCAGCCCCCACAACTAAAATCGACGACTTCAACAGATTTGCTTGCCCTGTACACCATGAGAATGAAAAAAATAGTAATTAAAAATTGTCTCTCTTCTCAAGGGGGCATAATAAAGCGGATAAAACAATCTTCAAAGCTTATGAGTTAGTAACCCAAAACCAATTACTATATTCTAAGGCCTGTTTGGATTGACTTACTTGAACTTATTTACTAGCATAAACACCAGTGAGAATGTTTATAGAAACACCTTATGACATGTCAATAACCTATTTTCAGCTTATTTTCATAAATATTATAGGATAACTTATGCATAAATAGCTTATACATAAGCACTTATATGATAAGCGCATATACTGCAATCTTTTCCATAAGAATCAGTCAGGAATGGAACCACTGGCCACTGCTTAAGGGGCCCAACCAGTTAGACCAATTCATTGTTATACATAAACACTTATATAGCTTAATAAAAAAGTATGGAAATTTTGAATTAAAAAAAGAAACTTTCCCTTCTTCTTGTTATATTTGATAGTGTAATGTGTACCTTGAACACCAAAGGAAGGAAGAACAAGGTGGCGACTGTATCTATGAATCATATGAGGTTCCAATCCATTTGTAGGGTAAGGTGAAGAAGAGCCATTGTGTTTATGGAGATTAATATCTTTCAATTGAGCTTCAAGAAGTGATATTTTGTGTTCGATTTTGGTTTTTTCGTCTTTGAGTGATTCAAGTTGTTGGAGAATCTCTGAAGAAGACATTGATTCAATATTATCAGTGTGTTGTGTTGTGTTGTGTTGAAAAACATAAACAAACAAACAAACGAGTGTTGTTGTTGACTTTGATTTAAGGGTCAAACATAAACCTCTACTTCTCCGCCGACATTTACATGCAAGCAAGCAGCACAGGCTCTCTTCCTCAACGGTGACCTCCGCATAAATGATAGTAACCACTTAAAAATAGGAACCAATTATTTTTTATAAACAAAATATAAGGACCAACTTGATAATTTAATATAATCGAAGAATTTTTTTTAAAAAAATATTAACAAAGTCAGAAATTTATTTGTTATAGACTCAAAGATTAATGTGGTATTTATTCATAATTGTTGGAATCCATTTTGTAATGCTATAACATATATCTTCATCCATATGTTTCATGCAAAGTATGTCAATCATCATGCAATTTGTTGCAGAGAGTTTTCAAACTTTAAATACAAACATAATTTTTTTAGTGATGTATTTTCCAATATTTTTAGGCGCGTCGGAGTATCTATGAAGAAAGAGGTGTATGTGAACTTCTTCAACGAACCATAGAATGGGAGATCATACTAAGACCAACAAATGTTTCTCAGTATACAGGTGAGTAGACTGAAACATGCATGTGTCAATTTGATTAGAATTTCCTTACTTGTGATATTGAGGACCGGAAGTTAGGATAAGCGGCCTTCAAAATTGCTTGAAATAAAATAGTCAAAGAAAATATGTTACGACAATCAACATATATACCACTTACCCAAGCATATATACCATTGTTTTTCTTACTTATTGTTTCCTTTTGTAATGTTTACTTTGATTTTTTATCCCATGCATGCACCAAAAATAAATAAAAAAACCTTTGCTGCTAAAATGAAAAGTCGATGCTAAAATGATCATGGAATATTACTACTCCCTTCGGTTCTTAATATAAGAAACAAACTACTTTTAGATTCATTGGAAGACCAAATACATCAATTTTTCAATGTATCTAAAAAGTAGTTTGTTTTTTATATTAAGGACCTGACAGATTAATAAAAATATGCTCAAAATTGTTGAATCTAAGGGGACTCTAGATGGTTAATTCATATTGTGCATAAGCTGACTTGGTGTGCAAGCTAGCAAAAGTGAAAGTGTAACTAATTGCTTCTTAAGCAAGTTAGTTAGTTTGTTAGTGAAGTTTGTTAATAGAGTTTGTTAGATTCAGTTAGTTTTGTTTTACCTAGGTTGTTAGAGTGTATTAGAGTCAGTTAGGAAGTTGTTAGTTGGTTAGGGCCTAAGAGAATCATCAACCATTGTGATGATCTAGTATAAATAATTGGCTCATGATTAGTGATTGTAATCAACTACTTTTCCCCATTGTGGATGAATAAAACTGATTCTATTTTTCCTAATCATCATCTTCTTCTTCCTCTGTTAAACAAGTGCTTTTCTTCCTTTCCATTCATTCACCATTGTTGCAGCAACAAGGATTGTAGATCCTGCAGAAACTGTGCTCATTGGCTTGGCCAAAGTGACAGTGCAGCGCGCACGTGTTTCCTTGATTGCCTGCTTGCTTGCTAGGCCTGTGCAGGCCAAAGTGTGATAAGCTTAAAGCTTCAGCTGCGCCAACAAAAATAACAGCTAAGGTATAAAAGTTCATTTCAATATTACATCAACTTTAACAAAACACAATTTTCAATCAGAATAAACAACATTATAGGAGTTACAAATTTATTGCAAAACATCACTGTCTCAATAAAATAACTATATGGATTACCAACCATAAACAAATTAAACCAATATCCCCCTCTTAATAGACAGATTCATAATTTCTATCTTTCGATCATATGAAAATTAAGGAAGCATCTGGTTAAAGACAAAGTCATGCATGCATGCGTCCATACATTTATTTTCCACCAAAGACAGTAGTGGACAGAATCTTCAACCTTTATTCACCATACCATAAGCTAGAAACACAAAGAAAGAACCAAATCACTATCTTCGAATCAAGTATTGCGGCCATCAACATGTTCCTTCACATGGTAACCATCACCAAATGGCTTTTTTGAGAGAGAAAGACGCACTCCTGGATCGTGATGGGAGCAAGAAGCGTGATACAGTAGAGAGTTATTCACACACTGCACATTGCTGTTCATGTAAGCAGCCATTGGAAATGAAGATTTTGTTCTCCCTTTGTGATTCTTATCTTTCTTGTTTATTTTTCCTTCCTCAGCACTTGAACTCTCTGATTCACCACCATCAACTTTGATATTATTTGAATTACCTTTCTTGTGTAGATAGTTGGGTTGGTTTTTCTTTTGGGATTGAATTAGTTCCATATAAGCTCCTCTATTTTCCCCTGCAATTGTTATCACTCTCATGCCAGAGTCCTCAGAATCTGACAACTTTTTCTCCTTGCTGGTTTCTCTTCCTTTGACAGTAATATGTTTTCCATGAACAGAAGAATTGTTGTGATTTTTAGTCTCCCTGTGGAATTCACCATTGCTGTGATTTTGAGTCTCCCTATGCAATTCACCATTGCCATTGTTGTGCCACGGGTTAGGCATGCCGACGGTTTTCTGAACCAGCACTGCTTTTGGCTCTGGCTCCACTGGTATCTTAGATTGTTCTTCATGAGTTTTGAATTGGGAAGGTGGGAGTGTCAAAGGAGAGGGAGGTGAAGAGTTGGATTTGGCATTTGGAGAATGCATTGGGCTATGAACAGTTTGTTTAATAGTTTTTGGAGATTGAGTGGGAATCGGAACACGGGAATTGGTGGTGGTAGTTTTCTCTGGGGAAGAACTACTTGAATAATGTGTTGCCTTTTGAATAGGAGAAGATGTCATTGAAGAAGATGAAGAATTATGATTTACTCTATGAGGTGGAGATGAAGGTGTGTTTTCTGTTTTCTTTTCTTGAGGCCGAGTCTGATTATGAGGCGATGGTGGTGCTGAAGCAGTCCTAAATGTAGGTAGAGACATAGTAGGGCGAGACTCTGGAGCAGGTGCAGGTGCGGGAGTAGGTGCCGGAGCAGGTGCTGGAGCGGGTGCAGGTGTGGGCGCAGGGCGAATGGAGGTTAAGCGGAACCATGGACGAACTGGGGGCGGGTTAGCCATGGTGTTTGTTTGTTTGTTGGAAATGTTGAAGATTTTGAAGAGAAGCTAAGAAAAAATAGGGAGTAGACAAAAAAAATGAGCGCACAAAATTATGGCAGAGGTTGTGTTATATTTATAGATGTTTTTTGACATCATTGGAGAAAAGAACAATGATGGGGAGTTTAAAACACAACTTGTACCAGGTTGAAACAAAAAGGGAAAATGAGCAGTATAAAACTAAAGAAATGGGAAAGGCATCAGATTCAATTGGCACTTTCATCCATCCATCCATCCAGCTGACACAAGCTCACAAAGTAAGATTGGTATCTATCTCCCATTGGAGTAATTTAAGTTGAATTTTGTTTTGAAATTAACCTACGGTGTATATGCAATAATAATTTATAGTGTGTTACATCATATATTACATTTACTTTCATATAATATGTGTTTAAGGATCAAACATAGTAATTAATGTTTGTCTTGCTTCCTATTGACTTTGCTTGATGAGGTAGTGAGGTAGCGATGCTTTCTTTCTTTGTTTCTTTTTAAGATGCTTCATGGGACTTCCTTCCTTTCTTCCTTTCTCTAACGTACGTAAAAGAGGTCCCAACGGTGCAAACTACATATCCTTATTGAAGCGATACAGAAGAAAAGAACATATCCATAAATAAAGTTCTTTTGTTGGTCAACAGTAGATGGTGCAATTTGTTTATAATAAAGTTCTTCCATTTTTATATTTTAATGAATGATAAGACATGGTTTTAATTTTTTCTAAGGTCACGGTTGAGTACTGGTGCATCTTTTTCCTTTTTTTTTATTTTAATTAATAATAATTGGTTGGGATGGGACTAAAAGCTGAAGAACCAAGAATTTATTCACACACAATGGTTGCACTTGCACATAATTTTGATACCATTTTTACATCAAGAAATAAACATTTTCATAAATAAATATATCAAAGAAATACAACTGGTAGTAATTAATCTCAACCTTGACTATTCATAAGCTTAAAATGAGGTAAGCTTAGCCTTGTTCAGTCCCCAGATGGTTACTATAAGGAAATCCCATCATCTCAACACATGGGATTTATTCACAAACTATTCTTATATATATGATCATTCTGTCAGTAGACAAAGTCGACTAACAGTTTAACATAAAATTAAAATGATTTCAACACAAATTTCATCTTAACTATAATCAGATGGAGGAGACTAGAGGAGAGGGAAATGACGAGTCGAGTTGTTGACGATTCATTAAATTACAATTGTGGTTGAGGACACATAACCTAACTGCATACACTCGGTTAGTTCTTGTGAAAATTCTTAGCAAGGGGCTTAAGATCCTCTTCAATATCATCTCTACATTTTCCTATGTTGTCTCTCTATTCTCACTACGTAATCTCCCCATTTTTTCTTCATCAAGCCCCCAATTTTATTGTTCTAGTTCTAGGGGCTGTAAAGCAGCAGAGGATACAAACTGCATGCATAGTTATTGCATTTCCCTTTCAATTTTCATGTAGCAGTGAACCGAAATATTGCTAATCTCCTTAAATATGACATGACATTTAAGAATACCACAAATTAAGTTTTATGATTAGATTTAGAGATGCTCATTCAATAACTAAACCATATTCAATGGTTTTTGAGATTTGTGAAGTTCTACACCATTTTACAATGGTGTGTCTTAATTGGCGCCTCGCAGGGGTTGAGTAGTTCAACTGGTTTCAACTAAGGATTAAAGGAGTTATAGGACAAGGCTCAAACTTTGATGAAGGACAAAACACTAACACAGTACTAACATTTTCCTATTAAAATCACAGACACCTCACTTCTTAACTTTCAATTTCAAATTTCATTTTTGCATTTTCTTTCAGAAAATCGAAATTTAGAATACCACGAACTCAGGAATTCCATGAATAAATATGATGCGTTTTTATCTTTGGATTAACAGAGATCATAACACCAAGTTTGCAATCAATGGAAAATATCTAAGGTTACAACTGAGAGCTAAGTAAAGAAGGAAAGATTGCAGATAGCTTCTTCCAAGTTACATACATTAGATGAGGTTGGAATTGGATTATTCTTGTACAACATTTATTACTCACAAATGTACATAGCAACAAGCAAACCTTAAGACTGGGGATGCTCACAATCCATCTCACCCCATAATTGAATTCAACTCGGATCCATCGTGTCCCTTTAATCAAACCTAAACAAAGTCATTAAGGCCGTATCTAACATTGTTTCATGAAAGAAAAAAAAACTAAAACAAAGTTAAAGTATATCTCATTTCATAATTTGATATATAGTTGGAAACGAGTATGGGTTAATATTCATCTTACTCAACCCAATCCTCATTCATAATACATACAAAATATGTAGTTTTATTGGACATATCTTTCTCATCAAACTCTCACAGTCTCACTCACACAAGACAGACAGAGGAAGACCGAACTTTCATTCACTATTTCTCAACTCAATCGACACTAAAACTAGCTTATGGCATGTTGCCTTTACATTGGCTTTTAAATCAATAACTGTTAAGCAAACATCTTGCAGCTAATGATTTACTGGTTGATGGATTTTAACATGGCAGTCAAATTTGCAATATATAGCTTACTTGTTTTAGGGGCTTTCAATTTGAGCTACATCTGTTGTACATTTGTCTTAGCCTAGAATAATGACTTTGCTTGATTTAATTTAATTTCTGAAATGTTCCAACATAAGTTCTAAACAAATGCCTACCAAATGACAAAGAGCTAGCACTCATTCCTTTTATGTAATAATTTGAACATAAGAACATCTTTATATACTACATTATACAAAAGAATGGTGTAATACAATTATGCAATGCTTGACTAACACACAATTATGTTACAAGCCCAAAGGAAAAGGCAGAATGACGAATTTTGCATTTATTGATGTTGCCAGAATGCCTAAATTGGAAGTAAAATACCTGGGAACTTACACGTGAGAATCTTACATTCAAGGCCATTTTGTGAACTCAAACACTTTCAATACAATATCAAATCCAGTGGGAATCTGCCACACAAATAGCAGAACATTCAATGTATTCAGCGCGATGTGCAGATTTCTTGCTGTTTCACTCCCTTTCTGCATTGGTGGTACTAGAGCTGCTGCCAGTGCCCATAAGACCGTAATACCTGTAGAGAGAAATGTGCTATCAATTTTCCATACCAAATATATAATCCCCAACTCAGAAAGCTACAAAGATTGCCAAACTTCGTCAGTTTGAATATATTTCTTATCTTTACCCCAGTGTAGTCAATTGCGGATTGTGAAAAGCAGTAGTTTGTCAAAATTCTATCACACTACACTGGTGCTATAGGCTATAGCCTTGCTATGACGACCGCTATTTGACAATGCTTTGTACTAAATCGCGTAGCACGGAACAGTATAAGTTAATTAAAATTCCACTATGTAATAGCTGCTATTTTCCATTAAATGAAATGCAAATTTAGTGTTTACCTGCTCCTGCAAATAAATGTGGACCGGGAAATAGCTTTCCTGTCCTTAACCATGTGTTCAATCCTCCACCAACAGCCTCAAAGACACCAAATCCTAGAAGTATAGATCCTGCGTTGAAGTGCTTATCCCTATATGAACCTTTGATAAGCTCTTTCCTCTCCTAAATATAATTAACAAATAATTAAGTGTTCATCAGATTCAGATTTCAATCAATCATTTTATTTACAGCTCCACACTCTGGTTACAAACTTACAATTAAAATCAAGATCCAAAGAAGAAAAAATCACAGAAAGGATGAAAATTTTCTCATCTGATTATAAAAATCAGGGTCCACTTTGTAATCGAAAAAATCCATTACATCACACTGTATCAATATCACACCCTATCTTGATGTTCCAAAAAGGGCTTTCAATCTCTAATTGAAAATGCATATAATTTATGACAATTACAAGAGTAATTATGCTTCTGCAAATAGTAATACAACTGGCTTTCATTTCAATTGTGTTATGATTGATTAAAGTGAAAAACAAATAAAGATCAGGGTTATCCGGCCCCGCACAAGTGCAGGGGTGAGCTACGCAGCCGGGCCTCCATTTTTTGGGGCCCAAAAAAAATTATGTGGAAAAAACCATCACATCACACTGTTACATCCTATGAATTAGCATGCAATAATACTGCATAAAGGGTACTACTACTACATACTACCTCAGTAAGTTTCTGAATTTGGAGTTCCAGCGGTGATGGCGGTGAAGATTCAACTGATTTACCATCTGGTGTAACTGGAGCAGGTTTGAGTTGTTTCTTGAGTTCGTTAATATCATTCTGAATAGTCCTGACTCGACGCCACTGCCACCCCAAATAACCTGCATATAGTGTATAGAAGAACAAACCACCCAAAACAATGGGGTGTATGAGAGCAAATGTTCTTCCTTCGAATATACCAAACTCTCCACCAGCAGCAAGTGCATCCTATTTCATCATCATCAACAACAATAATACTAATCAATCAATCAATCAAACAGTCATGGACAGAAAACAAGTAGAGATGAATGAATGAATGAATGAATGTGCATGAATGACATGAAAGAATAAGATTGTGTGACGTGTCCTTGCTTGCCTTAGTATCTAATAAGAAGGGTAATGTGATTGCTGTGAGAGAAAGAGAAGTGTGTTTGAGAGTGTTGATAGTTTGATCATGATCTAAGGAAAGCTGCTGTTTTTGTTGGGTTGGGACAATATCCAATTTGGCAGAAATGGATGGAAATGGAACATGTTTTAAGGTTGAACAAGATTGGCGTGTCTTAATGGTTGGAAGTATAGGAAGCTTTAGAAGACTGAGTGTGGAGGAGGCCATGATACTGAAGATATGTGAGGGAGAAGAAGCTGAAAATTCAGTTTAACAATAAAACAAAAGGTTAAGGTTCTTGCCTAGTAGTAAATTCAAGATAAGGTTCTTGTGCTTCACATTTTGCATTGCATTCACTCATTTTTCTTTGCTTTTCATTTGTTGGACCTTTCTGTTCTCTTCATTAAATTAAATGGCTACGTGTATACAGGTTAGAGCATCCACAATTGACAATTCAATTCACCTATTTTTTTTCTCTCTTAAACCTTGCTTGATTTTGGTCCACATATCTGATTATGCAATTTTGTATCTCATTTCAAAAAAATTGACAAACATGTGATTCTTTCCAATGATTTGTTTTTAAGCGGAGCTTATTAAACATTTAACTTCAATCATTTGATAAAAATTTCTTATGTAAATTTCCATATCATATCATATGTGACCCAATATAATCATGACATGTGGTGCCACTTTCCTCAATAAGATGACTTTAAAACTAACAACAAATTTTGAGTTTACATATATATAATTTCTCTACATAAAAAAAAAAAAATCAAAACAAAATACCTTAAAGGAAATAAGACCAAAAACCACTAATTATATGAACTAATATTATATTTAAATCAATAAATAATTTTTTTAAATAGAATAACATCGGTGGTATCAAACTCGAACATAAAAAAACATTCATTGCTGTAATTCAATCAAACTCAAACAAAATACTCTTCAATTCTTTTTTTTTTTTGTCAAGTAGCTTAGTGGCTAGAAAATCCATCTTAACAATAAATAAGTGGAGTGTCTCGTGTTCGAACTCGGGCTCCTGCACATATAGTGCGATGTCCCTACCAACTGAGTTAAGCTCACGAGGACTACTCTTCAATTCTAATCAGTATGGAAAGCAAATATCAGATTAAATTGATCTTCACTCATCACCACATATTATCCCCATTACTATATATATATGTACTACTTTTCACTCTTTTTCTCTCTTTAATTTATATCAACATGAACATGAAGGTACTACTTTCTTCATTTCACTAATTTCTAATTCAGCACCTGAGATTATATCAATTTTCGATCCTTTAAGTGTACCAACATTATTTCCAATATTATTATTACACTCCAATGACCTTTTTGAGACAACCTTATTAATCTCTTCAAGCAATTTCAAAAAAGCAGAGTTCACATTTTCACCACTCAGTGCTGATGTCTCTGAGAAAAATAGGCCCTGATCATCTGCAAACTCCACAGCATCTTCAGTCTGTACCACTCTTTGTTCCACAAGATCACCTTTGTTACCAATTAGCATGATCACAATGGAGCTGTCTGCGTGTGATCGTAGTTCCTCGACCCATCTAGCAACATGATCGAACGTTTGTCTTTTGGTTATGTCGTAAACCAGCATGGCTCCTAATGCTCCTCGGTAGTATGCACTTGTAACCGCTCTGTACCTATAAAAAATATCAGCAAACAAAATTTACAGATTGTGACTCACTTTCATCCATGTCTCTTGTGAAAATTGTGACTTGGTAAGTTTTTTTTTTTATTGATGTGGCATAAAATGCTAATATTTTCTCTTTTGATTATTGATTTTATTTTGTTGGTTTTTATCTGACTGATGATTGTATCAGTCATGGATCGATTTCAGATGCACTTGATCGATTTGGCCTTGACTAAAGCTCATTAAGCACTCGATCCATACGAGTTGGTTAGACGATTTGTGTTGCATTGCATAACCAAGTTTTTTTTTACTAACTATAGAAAATTCTTTATTTAACATACAGAAGTCCTTAATATTAATACCATTTGAAAACAGATATATCTACTTAAAGACAGTCAAGATTGGATTTTGAAAACATTGGGTTTGGTATAGTTATTTTGTCTAAAGTTTGTGGAATTGTAAGTATGAAACCAAATATGAAAATTATAGTAGGATTCTTAATGCCTAAATTGGGATCACATTATGAAACATCTTATTATGCAAGTCATTAAAAAAAGAAAGAAAACACAATGCACTCTCTCAAGTTAAATTGATGGACAAGCAAGTAAAGATATATATGAGAGGAAGAAAATATAAACCTTTCTTGGCCAGCAGTATCCCAGATCTGAGCTTTGATGAGTTTACCATTAATTGTGACAGTTCTTGTTTGAAATTCAACTCCAATGGTTGATTTTGAGTCAAAACAGAACTCATTCTTTGCAAACCTTGACAATATTTGAGTCTTTCCTACTGCTGAGTCACCAATCACAACAACCTTAAATACATAATCTATTTTCTCTTGGATCCTTTCAGGTTCCACTCCATTCATTTCCTGATTCATTTTTATTTTCTCAAGATGATCAAAAACAGCTTCAAAGAAATTAAGCTAAATAGACTTCCTCACATAATAATAGTAAGATATAAAGCTATTTGGTAGAAAAGGTAAGTAGGAGAAATAAAGTAAAGGAAAAGGAAAAGGTTTGGAAGAAAACATGAATTCAACAACAACCAATGTTGAATTACCAGTGACAAAAGAATTCTCTCCCTTTAATGCTTTACCAACTTAAGTGTAGTAGTACAATATATATAAAATATACATATTATTTGTATGCATATCATATTATTGCCTTTATATATATTATTATTATTATTAAACAAATTTTCTAGAGCTGGCTGTGATGCATTGCAAGGGGATTTGTATATTGTCATTTATTGAGTAGTTGAAGAGTAAGATTATTTTTTTATGAATAGAAAACGAATTCGGTATTCTGTTTTACAACACTTATACAATCGCTTTTGTTTTTCTTTTATTTATGTAATTCAATACATGATTTGTTTTTAAATACAGATATAGTAATTGCAAAACATTCAAAAAGTGTTAGAAGCAAATTGAATCAATCAAGGGCTTTCATAACAATATAAAGATGGTTAAAAATGAATTATTGAATGTTATTATCAAGCCAACTGTTTAGTGCATGACTTTATCACAAAGATAGTGCATTATTGTGTTTTAATGAGTTTTTTTTTCTTCTTTTTCAAATTCATGCATAGTTTTTTCTTTTTGATGACATTTCCAAATAGCTCTAAAAATTATTAAATTGTAAATATTTATTGATGGCCTTTTTTAAAGTGCTTGTTTGCATACTAATTCAAGTATAAACAACAATGGCCCTGAAGTAGATTGGTGAAACAGGTCATACTCTAGAGTAGAAAAAATAGCAAAGTGAACACTTGTTACCAAATACAAAAGTGAATGTAAAAACACTGATATTGGATTTTATTTTTGTCAAATTTCCTAGGGACCAAATTTTTTCCCCTTAAAGTGAATAAATATGGAATTTTGAGGTCAAACTCCGACACCTATATATTATTGTATGATTCCTTATCAACTAAACTATGTTCACAGGGATCAAACATAGTTTAGTAAAATGTTTTACAAATAATGTGTGCAAAGGATAAAACATGTCAATGTAAACTTATTATTTGTGACCTGTGTGTGATGATGCATGAGCGTGGCCTACCATACCATACAATTGAATACAGCAACACATGATGGGATCTGTGTTTAATTACATGGCTCATTGCAGTGTCCATACTCCATACTCCATAGATAAATGTTAGTACTAGTACATAAATTAAAGAACATTCTTTAATTCCAACACAGAGACGGAGCAAACACTAGAGTAATTGAAAAAAATTGGGGAAATTTCAATGGAGTAGCACACAAGTTGAGGATTTTCACTTTCTGCACCGACAAATTTGTGCCTTAATGAAGTTATTGATTGTACCGACCATATGTTTTTGTTTAGTCTGCTGGGCTTGTGCAGCCCAATTTAATAGCTTTATAGAGAATTTCTTCTAGTGACTTCCGTGTTTTTCTCGTACGCCCTTGTTTGGTTCTATTTTTACCTTTTCGCTATTTAAGTAGTATGATATTATCAAAATGAGAAATTTTACACCCTATGTAGTTCTCTACTTAAGTAGAGAACTCAATTCTGTACTTAAATAGCGAGCGTGTAACGTTTAAATCATTGACCTCTTACTCCTTTATTGGTACATTTGCTTATTTATTAAACTATGACTACTCTAGTAATATCTCTAATAATTACCAAGTGAGTTACTCTAACGGGACAATGAGAAATTAAATTTTTATATGTGAACAAACAAAAAGAAAGGAATTACCAAATAATTTCACTTGCTAGCTAGCCGGGTTGTCTTGTCTTGCATCCATCAACTTTTATTAAACGCGATTTTGGATTTGTCTCTACTCTCTACTCTCACTCACTAGCGTTGTGCCTAATTCATTCATTCATCAAGCACATAAATAAATCAAACGACAAGACATCGTGGCCTAAACTTATCCTCTCGTTAGTTTCTTTCTTCACCTAACACCTTGGTTCAGTTTAGTTGGTCTCATTCTTCTTCTTCTTCTCTCTTTTTCCACCATGGATACTTTCTCAACCTCTGTTTCAACCCTCAAAATCTCATCACTCCCACCATCATCATCAACAAATCACTTCACCCCTCATCCTCATGCTATCTCTCCACGACCCAAACCCCATTTCTCTTCCACTTCCAAACTCAACAACAGCATAGCCACACAAAAAACCAAACCTTTCTCTCCTTCTCTACCATTCTCTTCCTCAAACACCCGCAAACTATCTTCTCCAATATTCCATCACACTCCTGCTACTGGCTATGCTGCTGCAATCATAGATGTAGCTCAAAAAACCAATACCCTTCACCCAGTTCAAAGGGATGTTCAGAAACTCTTGAAATTCCTCAAAAAATTGAAATTTCAATCAGACGGTGGTGGTGTTGACCCTTCGGCGATGTTAATGAAGGTGGTGGAACAGGGAAATTTTCAAAGGCACGTGGTTGTGTTGGTGAAGATGCTGATGAAGAAAAACAAATTGGAAATTGTTGAACAAGTGTTGGAAGAGTTCGTGAGGATTTATGATGAGCTGTGTGGAACTCAAGTTGTGTTGGTTTCATCAGAAAGAGAGATTGGGGAATATGAAATGTTTGGGATTGCGAAAAGTGTGCACAAACTCAATGGAGCAATTAGGGTTAGGGTTAGGAATTTGGTTCAACCTTCTTTTGCACTGTAAAACTCAAAATCATGAATGATAACAACATTTTTACCTGTAATAAATGCAAATGCAATTTTACAGAATTTCAATAGCAATTGAGCATTTGAGTATTTTAATTGATTTGATCGATGATTTTTCGATTCTGTATCGCACTCAATAAAATGAATAAGTAACAAAAAAGATTCCGTTGCCGGGACTTGAACCCGGGTCTCTCGGGTGAGAGCCGAGTATCCTGACCAACTAGACTACAACGGATTGTTGATATTTTTTTCTCATAAAATTATATATTGTATCGTTAACGTGTCCAACGGATTGTTAAGAACCTATCAATTTTGATATTGTTAATTGATTTAGACCTCAAAGATAGATGATGCAAGATTCTAATGGTATCTTTTAGTTTTTTTTCTTGAGATTTGTATGTATAAGTATAGATGAGTCTTACTCTCTCCATTGTTAAAGCGAAATCTCATACAAAAACATGTATTTTTTTTTTTTAAATTTATCGTTGAAGTTTGATGATATGACAAATAAGTTCCATAATTTTGTAAAATATCTCTTACACAATTTACTTATAAAGAGTCACTTAACATTTAAAAATAATATTTTTACCAATATGATGTTGGAATAATTAAATAAAACAACTCTAGAGAAAATAACTGAATTTCAATTCCTGCAGTCATCAATTCTAGTTTCACATATAACTCAAAAGGATCTAAGTTGTGAAGATATTTTGAAGCCCCTATTAGGAGGTCAAAGGTTTTGATTACGATGGATTAAAAATATATATTTTTGGTAGTTTGGTAGAAGAAGTTGATATGTATGAAGTTGATTAATGAATAAACTTTGTGCTTTTATTTTGAGATTTTAGTTTTTTAATTTGATGGAGATTGATGAAGTTGAAGGTGAGAACGGTAAAGAATGATGAAGAAAAAGTTGAACATGAAGAACAATAAGATTTTTTATTTTTTTTTAAAAAAAAGAAGAAAATAATTTGATGATTTGTACTTGCAACTTCATCAATAAAACGACTATAAAATCTTTTTTAACATAATATGTTAGAAAATTTTAATAGGGTTAACGGTGCAAATTTTATATCCCCTCTTCTATTGATGAGATTTATCATGCTTGTTGTGAGATGTGTCTGGATAAATTTGGGGAGATACAGTTTATTGTAGATAGCTTTTGAACTTTAAATACACGTATGACTTTGTTCGAATGTCATTTTTGATAATTTTAGGCGAGCAATAATATATGTGAAGAATGAGGCATCTTTCAACTTCTTAAGTGACCCACAAAAAGGATGTAGACCAACAAATATTTCAGTGTACGAATGAATAAGAAAAAAATATGTGTGAACTTAATTGAAGTTTCACCACTTGTGAAATCGAATTACGAGGATTTTCATAAAACTTATGATGAATTGAATTACACGAAAATAGAAATATCTGGTGGAGAGAGAGGAGGACAAAATAAGTAGATTAGACGTGTGTGTGGAAAAAAAGTTTAAGCGTTTTAGACATTGCAAGAGAAGATTATGGTCAAAGTAATAATAGTAATCTATCTATTTATTAATAATAAGCAGACGAGTGAGATGGTAAACTAAGGAAGGAAGCAGTCTTGTTCGTCTTTCTTCATGAAGATTCACTCGGTACGACTATTCATTCATTCATTCATTAATTCAACATTAACTTCATTTTTTAATTTTCTTTCTTTCTACTCAAACAAAACTATTTCACTTTCTTCTGTTTTTTCCTCTCTCACTTCCGCGCCTTGTTTCTTCTTCTTCTCTCTCTCTGGTTTATGTTTTTTCATGCTATTGCTTCCATTTCCCCTTCTCCCCCAGGTAACTCTCTCTCTCTCTCTCTCTCTCCAAAAGTCAAGTCAACTTACCATACTTTCATTCACTTTTTTAGTCATGTTACCGTTTTTTAGGCGTTAAAACGAAATGTCTTCATTTTATTTTATTTTTCTTGTAAATGATATGCAATTCATTCTTCAACTAATCCTGTTTCAGTATCTATTGCTTGATTGTACTAACAAAAAGTTTCAAATCAAAACTTAATCTCCAGCTACAAAGTTTATTGCATTTTGCTTAATATTATTTACTGTCATTTATGTGTGTCTATTCTATCTACCATATAATTACAAATCTAATGTACACTTTAAAGTAAACAAATTTATAATTATCATGTGGATTTAATCCTTAGTGCCCTAAATAATATCCTTAGGAAATGGTTTTCATGAATTTCTTTTGTTCATACATACTGGATGTGTGATGTAGGTATTTCAAATTGAACTCTAACTAACTGGTATGGAACCATTCCTTAATCATAACTTGCAACAACAAACATTATTTGCTGTATTTGTTTCATGGGAGAAGAACGGATTTTATTTTCTAGACTAATTGTTTCAAGGCAAGAGGATGGCTTCTCTGGAAGCTATTTCTCAAATTATAGACACCGTTTCCGAGTTTGTATTTGCTTCAGACAATGTCCTTGTCAAGAAGGGTAGTTTTAAGGAACTTGGTGATTACTTGCAAAGAATTGCACCTATTTTAAAACAATTGAGGAAAGAAAAGGTCAGTGATTCCGAGACATTCAACAACGCCATCGAGATTCTGAATCGTGAAATTAAAGATGCAAAGAAATTGGTTCAAGAATGTAGCAAGAAGAGCAAGGTGTATCTCCTGGTGAACAGCAGAACTGTTGCTAAGCGCTTAAAACACAACACTAGCGAGATCAGCAGGGCAATTGGTCTTCTTCCTCTGGCTACATCAGGCCTTTCTGCTGGAACGATTGAAGAAATTGAAAGGTTACGTGACAATATGCAAGCAGCTGAGTTTAAGGCAGCCGTATCAGAAGAAGAGATATTAGATAAAATCGAGTTAGGGATACAGGAAAAGAATTTTGACCGCTCCTATGCAAATGATTTGCTGCTTCTCATTGCAGATGCTCTTGGGATTACAAAAGAGCGGTCGACATTAAAGAAAGAGCTTGAAGAGTTTAAAAGTGAAATTGAAAATGAGAAAGACCGGGCTGAGGCCATTCAAATGGATCAAATCATTGCTTTGTTGGAAAGGTCTGATGCAGCCTCGTCAACCAGGGAAAAGGAACTCAAATACTTTGCAAAACGAGATTCTCTGGGTACTCAACCCTTGGAGCCTTTACAGTCCTTTTTTTGTCCTATTACTCGGGATGTTATGGATGACCCTGTGGAAACTTCATCTGGGCAAACATTTGAGAGAAGTGCAATTGAAAAGTGGTTTGCGGAAGGAAACAAAACATGTCCTCTATCTTGCATTACTTTAGACACGTCGATTTTGAGACCTAACAAAACCTTGAAACAATCAATAGAAGAATGGAAAGATAGGAATACAGTGATTACAATTGCTTCAATGAAAGAAAAAATCCAATCTGGGGATGAAGTTGGAGTATTGCATTGCCTGCAAACTCTTCAAGGTTTGTGTGAACAAAAGGACCAGCACAGAGAATGGGTGGTACTGGAGAATTATATACCAGTTCTTATCCAATTTCTTTCCGAAAAAAACCGTGATATAAGGAATCACGTCCTTGTCATCCTTTGCATGCTGGTGAAGGATAATGAAGATGCCAAGGTACATAATTAGTAACCTTTAAGTGATCTTATAGTTTTTTTAATAATAATCCTTCTGTTCTATTTTAATAAAGAGTGGTGTAGCAGCTTGCTATGTTTAAAATTTGTCTTTCTATAGATATATTGATCGATTACAGTTATTATTCATGTTTCAATAAAATGAAGATATATCTAATTTTCCACTTTGGCTAAAACCTAAACATAGCGAATAACGTTTTAAAAAAGAGATCTCAAACAGTTTATCTTACATTCAAGAACAGACCTGATGTAGGGATTAAATTTAATCTGTAAAAGACAGATGCTCCTCTCGTCATTCAATAATCAGCCCTAAGTCAAGCCTTCAAACATTTACAAAGAGGCCTAATGCAAAATTTCATTCTGATATCATTATTTTTACATATTTCATATAGAAGAACCTCTGACCAATTCTTAAATAAATCGATTTGGTACAATACATATATATTCTCCACTGGACCTACAAAATAAAATCTCAAAACAGATTGGTGTAGGAGCTTTACATTAGAGAAAACACTACCTAATATGAATTTTAGATATTCTCATCACACTCTCATCTATAATTTTGATCTAATATCTAAACCCCTTATTCTGTCTAATTTACCGTGTAATTAAACATGCAAATACCCTTCATAACTATGTGTAACTTCATAGATATTTTCTCCTAACCCTGAAATTTTTTCAGGAAAGAATTGCAAAAGTAGACAATGCAATCGAGTCTATTGTCCATTCTCTTGGCCGTCGTTTGGGGGAAAGGAAGTTGGCTGTGGCATTACTACTGGAACTATCCAAATGTGATTTGTTAAAAGAATACATTGGAAAAGTTCAAGGTTGCATACTACTATTGGTGACTATGTCTAGCAGTGAGGACAGTCAAGCTGCCAGAGATGCAACAGAGTTGCTGGAGAAGCTTTCATGCTATGATCAGAATGTTATACAGATGGCAAAGGCAAATCATTTCAAGCATTTATTGCAGCGTCTCTCCACAGGTTTATCTCGAACCTTAAATTTTGAGTCAGTGTATAGGTTGCTGCTTTTTTATTTTCAGTGATTATGCAATGATGAGGAGAAACCTTCTTAACTGCGCTAGCGAGAAACCTTTCCGTTTAGGAACCATGTTGTTCTAATCTACAGTTTTTGAGAGTTTCAACTAACTGTTTAAATGAATTATTTGAGGAACTGCATCAATGCATTTACAAATGGACACTATAATTAATGCACATGCCTGTTATTAAAAAAAAATCAGGGATGATGTGAGGAACAAGCCCTTACTATAAATTTTATACTTATGCAGGACCAGATGATGTGAAGATGATTATGGTCAAAATGTTAGCAGAAATGGAGTCAACAGACCACAATAAGGAGATCTTGTTTGACAGCGGTATTCTGGCTCCTCTTCTTCACTTGGTCTCGCATAATGATGTTCAGATGAAATTGGTTGCCCTTAAAGCTCTACAGAATCTATCTAGTTTACAGAAAAATGGACTAGAAATGATTCGACAAGGTGCAGCACGCCTATTATTTGGCATTCTTTTCCAGCACAGCCTTCCTTCCTCAAGTTTGTCAGAACATGTAGCTCCCATAATTATGCAACTTGCTGCATCTACCATCTCTCAGGATACACAGACACCAGTTTCATTGTTAGAATCCGATGAAGATGTTTTTAACCTTTTCTCTCTAATTAGCTACACAGTGCCTGATGTGCGACAATATATTATCCAGACTTTTTATGCCCTCTGTCAGTCGCCGTCAGCTTCAGATATCAAAAACAAGCTAAGAAAGGTATTCAATATAGTCCAAGCAGGCATGTCTAACATAATTGAGCACCAAATTTTTTTTATTTGCTAATGTCTAAAATAGTCTACATATGTATTTGCAGTGCCCATCGGTTCTTGTATTGGTCAAGTTGTTTGAGAATGAAAGCCTAAATCTTCGAGCAAGTGCTGTGAAGCTGTTTTCTTGCCTGGTTGAAAGCAGTGATGAGGCCACCATACTGCAGCATGTGAATCAGAAGTGTGTTGAGACTTTACTCCAGATCCCGAAATCTTCATCTGATGAAGAAGAAATTGTTTCTGCTATGGGAATAATACGTTATCTTCCAAAAATTGAACAGATCACTCAGTGGCTTTTGGATGCCGGGGCGTTGCCAATCATTTGTAATTATATCCAAGAAGGGAAGGACAAAGATCTCCGAAATAGTAAGCTGGTAGAGAATTCTGTTGGTGCCTTATGTCGTTTTACAGCTCCAACAAAATTGGAATGGCAAAAGCGTGCTGCCGAAACTGGGATTATAACTGCTTTAGTACAATTGCTTGAAAGTGGAACTGCTCCAGCAAAACAGCTAGCAGCACTGTCCCTAACTCAATTTTCTAAAAGCTCACAAGAACTAAGCAGTCCAATGCCAAAGCGCAAGGGATTTTGGTGCTTCTCAGCCCAAACAGAAGCCGGATGCTTAGTTCATGGTGGTGTATGCACCGCAGAATCATCATTTTGCCTTTTGGAGGCTGATGCAGTAGGACCACTAGCAAAAACTCTCGGGGAATCTGATTTTGGGGTGTGTGAGACTTCCTTAGATGCTCTTCTAACTTTAATTGACGGGGAAAAGCTGCAGAGTGGTAGTAAAGTGCTTGCAGATAAAAATGTCATACCACTAATAATAAGATTTCTCGGCTCCTCTTCCCCCGGATTGCAGGAAAAGTCACTTAATGCTTTGGAAAGGATTTTCCGGTTATTGGAGTTCAAACAGAAATATGGAGCTTCAGCTCAAATGCCTCTGGTTGATTTAACTCAGCG
Organism: Trifolium pratense; assembly: GCF_020283565.1. Taxonomy (NCBI): domain Eukaryota; kingdom Viridiplantae; phylum Streptophyta; class Magnoliopsida; order Fabales; family Fabaceae; genus Trifolium; species Trifolium pratense. Next base: position 432,107 of record NC_060064.1, read on the forward strand.
GGGTAATGGCAGCGTTAAATCCATGGCAGCTCGAATATTGGCACATTTGAATGTGCTTCATGATCAATCTTCATATTTTTAAAGAATGTTGACTCAATTAAATGTACTGAGGAGCAAAGTTTAGTTAACTAACAACCATAAGGTTCAATTTTCCCTTGATCCTTTGACCATGGCATGGCAAAGACTGTTGCAAACTACAAGTTTGGACAGGAAATGGGATTTTTTGACAGAGAAAATTGCTCTCATCTGGCAGCAACTTGAAAATCATATATATCTTGTATAAGTGTCTTCATCCAATATAGGCTGTTGTTGTATTAAGGTAGGATTACCATTGGACATATAGGAATTTATTCGGGGCTTATATTATACTGCCCAAATATTTGTACACTTTGAGGATTGATTGGATTGTCTGGTTACTTGTGTTAAAAATAGAAATCTCTTTAAACAACGATTGTATTCTTTGTTATGAGAATTCTTTGTTCTGTGATTCATCTTATACTGTAAAAAATTTATGTTTATTATTTATTTTGGTTATTGTTCTATCTTTTTAATTGTGTCTTTGGTGACTAGTTAAAATTGTGTCTTTTTTAATTGGTGAAAGACATTATAATATTCTTTTTATATAAAAAAGACGCTTAAAGGCTCAATTAAGTTTATCAAAAAATGTGAAACTTGAAGCTTGACACCATAGCCATAGGCTCAAAACATGCTTAAGCAAGAAACAGTTAAGCAAGAAGAAGAAAAGGAAATTTTATTATGCATAAATCTAATTGAGCTTCTGATACAAGTATCACTTATATACAAACTATATATCTCTAAGATAGAATTCTATAACTAACTAACAGAATCCTAACCAACTCAGTTAGTTACAAAACCAAAATTCTAACTAACTTGTAATAATAGCAACTGTTTCCTTCACTTGGCTTTTATCATTAACACCCCCTCTCAAGGTGGAATGTATATCCAACATTCCAAGCTTGGATTCAAGATTAGAAAAAGGTCCTGGATACAAAGATTTAGTCAATGTGTCAGCTATTTGATCCTTGGAAGAGACCGGTAGGAGATGAACAATGCCTTGTTGTATCTTGTCACGAGCCACATGGCAGTCAATTTCTATATGCTTTGTGCGTTCATGAAATACAGGGTTAGCAGCAATATGTAAGGCTGATTGATTATCACAATAGATGACTATAGGTGAATCATGAGAGATGTGAAAATCCTTCAGCAAGTACAGTAACCACTGGCCTTCACAAGTAGCTTGAGCAAGAGCTCTATACTCAGCTTCAGATGATGATCTAGACACTACATTTTGCTTCTTACTTTTCCAACTGATGAGAGAGGAACCAATAAAAAAACAATATCCTATATCTTCTGGTATCAGGGCAAGATGCCCAATCTGAGTCACAAAAACCTTTAATGCTCAAAGAAGAAGATGAGCTGAAGAATAACCCTTTGCCAGGAGGACTATTCTTAAGGTATTTAAGAACATGTAAGTCAGCTAGCATATGTTCATTTGTGGGTGCAGATAGGAACTGACTAAGTTTACTTACAGCATAAGAAATTTCAGGCCTAGAATGTGTTAAGTATAAAAGTCTCCCAATGAGTCTTCTATAAGCTGTAGGGTCAGATAGTAAAGTACCAGAAGTGTTGTGAAGTTGTAAATGTGGTTGCATTGGTGTAGTACATGGTTTTGCTCCAAGTAAGCCAGCATCATTCAATAAGTCCAGTGTGTATTTTTTTTGACATAGAGAAACACCTTTACTTGTTCTGTCCACTTCAAATCCCAGAAAGTATTTAAGAACACCTAAATCTTTGATACTAAACTTGTCATTGAGTAAGGTCTTAAGTGTAGTGATTTCATCCATAACAGTCCCTCCTAAGACCAAATCATCCACATACACTAAGATCACTGTGAATCCAGCATGTGACTGCTTTGTGAATAAAGAATAGTCAGATTTTGACTGGATATACCCTGAAGAAATGAGTGTATCTGTGAGTTTAGTATTCCACTGTCGGCTGGCTTGTTTCAAACCATAGAGAGACCTTTGTAGCTTGCACACTAAGTCAGGGTGAGGAAGATCAAGGCCTGGTGGTGGCTTCATATAAACTTCTTCATTGAGATCTCCATGTAAGAAAGCTGTATTAACATCTAACTGAAAAAGAGGCCAGTTTTGTGAAGCTGCAATAGCCATTAGAAGTCTGATAGTGGTCATCTTGACAACTGGACTAAATGTTTCAAGGTAATCAAGCCCTTCAGTTTGTGTGAAACCTTTAGCTACTAATCTGGCTTTGTATCTCTCAACAGTACCATCAGCATGGAGTTTCAGTTTAAAGATCCATTTGCAACCAATAGCTCTTTTGTGTGCAGGTAAATGAGCAAGACTCCAAGTATTAGTGTGCATCAAGGCAGACAATTCAGCTTTAATAGCATTAGTCCAGTTTTCATCTTTTAATGCCTCCTCATATGATGTAGGTTCAGTAATGGTAGACAGGTTCATGATATAGTGTGTGTGTGTGTGTGCAGGAGATAAATTTTGATAAGTCATAAATGAAGATATAGGATACTTACTTGAAGATGAGAGATTGGAGGCAGAAGAATGTGAAGCATGGATTACAGGTGTGAGGAGGTTACAATGATAATCTTGTAGGTAGCCAGGCATTGCAGTTGGTCTAGTAGATCTTCTGAGTTGTATAGGAGGCGATGGAGTAGTGTTAGATGGATTAGTGTTATTAGTAGTAGTGTTATTGGATGAAGGAGAAGGAGTAGAACTAGTTGAAGGGATTGGCTGGGGAGATGGTGGAGAGGTAGAGTGAGATATAGGTCAAGGAGAAGTGTTGGTAGATTGAGTGTTAGGTTGTATAGTAGGGTTAGATGCTGTATCATAATGAAATAAATCATCAAGATAAGCAGGGTCAGGGGTAGGTTTAGGTATAGATGAGTTGGAATTAGCAGATGAATCATTGTTATAAGGAAATAAATGTTCAAAGAATATGACATCTCTAGATAAAAACAGTTCTTTATTGTTTAAGTCAAAAAGGATATGACCCTTAACACCAGATTCGAAACCTAAAGAGATGCATTTTCTGGATCTAGAATCCAATTTTAGTCTATTAGCTTTCAAAGTAGAAGCAAAACATAGGGAGCCAAAAACTTTCAAAGTGGAAATGTCAGGTAGTTTTTTATGTAAAATCTGATAAGGTGACTTGTTAGTCAAGAAAGGGGTTGGTAATCTATTAATGATGTGGATGGCATGACTGACAGCATGAGCCCAAAAAACTCTAGGTAGATTAGATTGAAAAAGAAGAGCTCTAGTGACAGCAAGAATATGTTGATGCTTCCTTTCAACAATTCCATTTTGATGAGGGGTAGCAACACAAGAGGTTTGATGTAAAATACCAGTTTCATTATAAAAGTCTTTGAGTAAAAATTCATTTCCATTATCTGATCTAATGCATTTAATGGTAATGTTGAATTGTGTTTGAATCATTTTAACAAAGGATTTAATGACATTTGAAGTTTCAGATTTGAACTTCATTAAAAATATCCAAGTGTATCTACTTTTGTCATCAACAACAGTAAGAAAATATTTGTAACCTAACATGGATGGGGAAGCAATGGGACCCCAGATATCCATATGCACAAGGTCAAAAACAGATTGAGAAATGTGCTGACTATGAGGAAAAGGAGGTCTTTTCTGTTTAGCATAGAAACATATATCACAGGGAAGTAAAGAAGGCTTGAAATTGACAGTAGGAAAACATTTATTTATTGTAAACAATTTTTCATCTGATACATGTCCAAATCTCAAGTGCCAAATGTTAGAATCATTTGGTTTATTTACATGTAAGGAATTTGTTGAGAATAATATGCCTAAATATCTTCTGAAAATCTTAGATTTAAATATTATTTAGATTTATATTTAAAATATGATAATATTAGGGTTTATGATTTATATTTCTGTTTAGAATATTTAAGATTTGTTTAGAATTTATTATAGGATTAGTTTTGTTTTAAAAATATATGATTTGTTTTTATGTAGCTCTATATATAGAGCCATAAGCATGATGAATAAAACAAGAACTTTAGTATTCTTCATATAACCCTATATTTGAGGAGAGTTTTCTCCCTAAATTTATATCTCACCAAATTCCGCAATACCAAAAACACAAAAAACCATATCAGTGGCATCCGAGCCAACGTTCATAAGGACCTGTGAAGATGGATTTTTCAAAGGTTGCTCCTCCGATCTTTGATGGAGAAGACTATGATCTTTGGGCGGTGAGAATGGAGGCATTCTTAGATGCTCTAGATCTATCGGAAACTGTGGAGGATGATTACGATGTTTCTTCGTTACCAAAAGATCCCACAGCAGAACAAATGAAAACTCATAAAGAAAGAAAAACCAAGAGGGCAAAGGCAAAGACTTGTTTGTTTGCAAGTGTCTCACAAACCGTCTTTATTAAAATCATGACTCTCAAAACACCAAAAGAAATTTGGGATTACCTAAAAGAAGAATATAAAGGAGATGAAAGGATTCGAAGCATGCAAGTTATGAATTTATTGAGAGAGTTCGAGTTGCAAAGAATGAAGGAGGATGAAACAATCAAGACATACGCTGATAAATTATTGGGTATTGCTAATAAGGTACGATTACTAGGCACTCAATTTTCTGATTCCAGAATTGTGGAAAAACTCCTTGTACCTGAAAGATATGAAGCCTCTATAGCCGCCTTGGAGAACACAAAAGATTTGAGTAAAATCACTCTGCCAGAAGTGTTACATGCATTGCATGCACAAGAACAGAGAAAACTTATGAGGGAAGAAATAACTATAGATGGTATATGTCTAGCAAAAGGTTTTGGAAAGAAATACCAACACAAACCATGTCCTCATTGCAAAAAGGATAATCACTCACCAAAGAATTGTTGGTGGAGGCCTGATGCAAAATGTGAAAAATGTGGTAAATTAGGTGATATGATGAAGGTATGCACATCACAACAACAACAAGGAGATGTTAACATTGCTCATGAACAATATGAAGAAGACCAGGAACTACTACTTGCAATCTCAGGTTTTACAACCAACAAACCGTCAAAAGAATGGCTCATTGACAGTGGTTGCCCAAACCATATGACTTATGATCGAGATCTTTTCAAAGAGCTCAATAAAACTTCTATTTCCAAAGTCAGAATTGGGAATGGAGAACAAATTGCAGTAGAAGGCATTGGAACAATTTCAATTAAAACTCATGCAGGTATGAAACAAATTTCCAATGTTTTATATGTTCCTGAAATTAATCGGAATCTTTTAAGTGTTGCTCAGTTGTTGGAGAAAAATTATAAAGTGATATTTGAACATAAAAGTTGTGTGATTAAGGATCAAAACAATAAGGAAGTGATCACATCTCAGATTAAAGGCAAAATATTTGTTTTAGATTTAATGAAAAATGATCATATTATTGAAGAGAAAAAAGAACTTAAATTCAAAGAAGATCGCGAAGATTCAGGTATTTTGAAGAAATTTCAAGTTAATGAGGAGAATAAATATGCTTGTGAAAAATCACCTAAAAGTCATAACAAATGCAATGTTTCTACCATGAAGTCCACAAGGCACAAAGATGCTAAAGCTTGCGATAAGAAGAAGAATCAAAACAAGAAGAATAATTTTTCAAGAAGCTCAGATTGGATACGCACAAAAGATATTCAGTCAAGGAGGAGTGTTGAGAATAATATGCCTAAATATCTTCTGAAAATCTTAGATTTAAATATTATTTAGATTTATATTTAAAATATGATAATATTAGGGTTTATGATTTATATTTCTGTTTAGAATATTTAAGATTTGTTTAGAATTTATTATAGGATTAGTTTTGTTTTAAAAATATATGATTTGTTTTTATGTAGCTCTATATATAGAGCCATAAGCATGATGAATAAAACAAGAACTTTAGTATTCTTCATATAACCCTATATTTGAGGAGAGTTTTCTCCCTAAATTTATATCTCACCAAATTCCGCAATACCAAAAACACAAAAAACTTAACAATTTGTGTTGGTGGAGTGTGAGGCAAGCTAACTGAAGGAGATGTTAAAATGTACAATCCATGTTGCAATTCAGCTGTGTCAATCATCATCTTGCAGTTGGAATCCTGTATAATACATTTAGACTTATAAAAAATGAGATGACAAGCAAGTGTACGGGTTAACTTTGGAACAGATATCAGATTATAAGAAAATTCAGGAATGTACAAAACATCTGAGATGTAAAAGTGTTTATTAAATGAAATAGAACCAGCATAACAAGCTTGAACAACAGATCCATTTGGTAATGTTATAGTGATTGGATTAATTCTTTTAATAAACTGAAAAAAATGTGGAGAAAAACACACATGATCAGTAGCACCTGTATCTAGAATGAAAGATTCTAGTTTAGGGCTACCAGGAATGGTACAAACAATACATGTACCCAATTGGGTTTTGGAAGTGATTTGATTAACACTATGTGAAGGCATTGAATGTGACCCTTGAAGTAATGCTAGTATAGCTTTATGCTGCTCAGGAGTGAACATCAATGACCCAGAATCTTGATCATTTGAAGAATCATCATTGGCTTCAGAGTGATTGTCATCTTCATTAACACCAGTGACATACCATGTGAAACTTGAAGCTTGACACCATGGCCATAGGCTCAAAACATGCTTAAGCAAGAAACTGTTAAGCAAGAAGAAGAAAAGGAAATTTTATTATGCACAAATCTAATTGAGTTTCTGATACAAATTATCACTTATATACAAACTATATATCTCTAAGATAGAATTCTATAACTAACTAACAGAATCCTAACCAACTCAGTTAGTTACAAAACCAAAATTCTAACTAACTTGTAATAATAGCAACTGTTTCCTTCACTTGGCTTTTATCATTAACAAAAAACGTGCTTTGACACTTAAAAATTAGAGACTAAATTATTAATTTTAAATATGTTTTTTTTTTACTCATTTTGAATTAATAAAGTAAAAAAACATGAAAAAGTAGACAAACAAATAAAACACTCAACTATGCAAATACACGCATTAAACAAAAAAAGATCTATAAATCAACAAACTTGTTTTATACAAGTAAGATAACACCATTTTTTTCAAAATTAACTTAAATAACTTATTAACAAAAAAGTTATATAATATTAATTATTTATTTAGTGAGTCATCCAAAAACTTGCATGTAGTTTGACTGGCAAACACCCTATGTAAATCCATCCTATTTGTTCAAATGATTTTCAACCTTCACTCTTTAATTTGTTAAAATTAATGTGAGTTTCTGAATTCAAAAGATAGTGTTGTTGACACTCATCTTATATATAAATGTTGATGTCAATTATTCGATAGATTTAGACACTATTCCGTTCCACCCTTAAGTGCGCAACACCACATTTCAAGCTATTGTTCACTTTATGTCGCATATGATCCCTCATGATTTTGTTCTTCGTAAAAGATACCTTGTTGAGTTGAAGAGTGTGAGTATTATATATGAATTACCCTTATTCTTGATGCTGAAACAATATGAGACTGTGTACGAGAACAATTGCTCTCATGTTATTAATTGCCTCCTTTCTACTATGTGGTAGTTTTATTTGTACTTGTACCTCCAAGCTTAGCATGTCTTATGCTTAAGTCTCAAACAATGCGTTCATACTTTTTTGTTAACATGGCCCATGGAGCTTCGGATTCTTTGCTTCATTAGCAAGTGATACCCTTTCTTACTTTTTTTGGGTCCTCAATTGCACCCTTCTTCTTCGAGCCATACTTTTGTCAAAAAATGATGAAAGTTGATGACCACAAATCACTCCCTCACTAACTAGCACCATAGTGCATGTTTGGGTGACAATCCTACATAAATGATTTTAACAAAACTTAATTTTTTAAAATTAACATCATGCATATTACTTATATTATGTACGGCTCAGGTTTTTTTTTTTACATCATGTTGGCTCAGTTGACGAAGTTTGAATCTTCGATATGCATTATGAGTTAAGATTTTTGAACTCTAATTAACATCTAAGTTTACCAATCCATAATACATTGCATCTCAGCCATATGCATTCCACCGGTGCTTACACCCTTCATTCAAGCAAGCATAAAATATAGTTACTGGCTCATCAGACGATCTAGTCTGAAATTCCTTATAAGCAGCTTTATTGTGGCGGCAATTTGGGCATGGTACTACAAAAAAAAGAGGAACAAGTGAGAAAAGTAAGAAAGAATAATGGAATTATGAAGAAAAATAAAAATAATTAGTCAATAAGTCTCGACAACAACAGTATTACAAAGAATAGGGGGATAGTTAGTAGTTACAACTCATCTGTGGTCTCAAAGATAAATATGTTGTCCATATTCGAACCAGCCTAACATAATGGAATCCCATGATGAACAACAACACAAGCGTAGTGCAAGGAAAATAAACTCAAAAGTTCCCATGATAAACCAAACTGAAACATGGAAACTCACATAAACGGAACCGTACCACAACTTCTAGTTCTACTTCTCCACATAAAGCTTATAATTAGTTTATGATGGAAAATACACAAATACTCCATGGGCCATTGGCACCTGAGACGACTGTGTTGCTATGATCTTTGATACTAAGAATGTTTTGATTTCTGGTGTTTTTTGTGGCCTTGTCATGGAATTAATGTCGGAAGTCTTGATCATAATGACAGAGAAAATGTTGATACAATCACATACAGCAACACCCCATAAAATATGGGAAACTCTAAAATAGCTCCGTCCCTGCATTTGCATGATGTAGATGACAATTACAAATTATTACATGTACTCTATCAACAAGGTATACAAATAAAGAATAATAAAATAAACTCTTCAAAGTTCCAACAATACAACTATTTTCCAACAAGATGATGGTATTCTGTTCATATCATGCTATAAAGATATCTTCCAATCATAAATTTTCACTTCAAAATCTTTCTCATCTTCTAGCTTCTGTCTGAGTTCCTTGGCACTCTGTGCGTCTTTGGCAATTAAGAGAGCAAAACCCCCACCACCAGCTCCAACCAGCTTGTAACCACAACAGTAAGGACTAGCAAAAGAAAATAACTTGTCTACAAAATCATTGCTGCAGTAAGGGTCAAGTTCCTGATGCAATCTCCAAGCTTCCAACATTATCTCACCGAGTTCATCAATATCACAGTTCATCAAAGCTTCCCTCCCAATCTTCGCCAGCTCAACAAGGCGCTTGATACTCGATACAAGAAGGTTATCCCGGCGAAGATATCTAATTACCACCTTCTGCAAGACTTTCTTTGCAAGTCGAACCTACAAAACAATTCAATATACAAAAATTATCATGTTAATTATAAATATGTTACTTGGCCAATATTTCCCTGCAAGAAAGATCAACAATATACTACAATCTTCTAGGCAATTTAAGAAGAAAATTTTGGACAAACAAAAAGACAAAAAATACTTAACATCTCTTCAATATGGAGTTGTCAGCCAGAACACAAAATGCATATTTATTTATATATTAATAAACGAATACGTACTTGACCAGTAAAAACCACTAGAAGCCTTTGCTGCAACTCGGAAATCAACTGAGGCGAAGCCAACAAGGGGACGACTTGAAGCCGCAACGGAATTCCAGGAAAGCTTGAAGTACATTTAATCCCTGGATACAAACCCCCAATTTGGTCTTGCCACCCACCTCCTGTACCCATGAGTTGTTCCAACACTAAAACAAGTCTAGCAACATTCTCAGTGCTGTCATCCCCATCAATTATCTGGAGAAGCCCTTTCACTACTGCAGCAGCTAAAATACTAGACGTACCCAATCCGCTACCACGTGGAACATTGGCCCATGTCTTGATGTGCATGCCCATATCAACAAGAATGTTTTCGCGGATAATGCCGGTCACAAGTAATGCACATTTCACTAACCTAAATGGATCATCCCCGTCAAATGGTGCACATATAGATGTATAATCCTCGATGTATAACTCATCGTGTGTGTCATCACTAATTAATACTCCTGTTGTTTTAGTGGTCTCAATGATAGTGCCAAGTGGAAGAGAACCTTCTAAGCTTATTGCCATATTTAGAACACATCCAGCACGCTCAATGCTCCATGGAGGGGTATCACTCCAACCACCAACAAAATCTACACGCACGGGCAATTCTACTTTTACCTTTCTAGGATGAAAAGGCTGACGAATTGAACCATTAGCATTGTTGTTAATCTGGTGTTCGTCACAGGAGATACTACTGGGAGACTCTGACAAATGTTCTGCAGGATGCAAGTAAATTCAGCTTCAGAAAATCCCTTTTTCTATTTTTTTACACGAATTAAAATTGTAAATGCAGTTGTCTATTTATCTAAATATATGAGTGGTTGTAAAAACTGACAAATGTTCTGCAGGATACAATTAATGCAGTTAAGAGATATTGTAGTTTTTATTTTACTACAGCTAACACGTGTTTTAAGAAAATATAGAAGCATCTTAAAAGAGTAGGTGGTATTTTATTTATTTTATAAGAAAATTGGATAGAAACCCTAGCGTGAATTACATAGTCATATCAGGAGAGTCTAACCAGTAACCACCCAACATGCCTACTGCCTAGAGGTTATGGATGTATAAACTGAAATGAAAATAAATAAGATTATCAAGTTAACAATCCTAGAAAACAATGGTAGCAATTGAAGGGTGATAAAACAAAGATTGTTTGAGAGAAAGGTTTTGAAGGATGGGTCTTGGGAGATACAAGGATGTGCTAATGAAGTGTGGAATAAGATTGCTAGAGGGATTATAAAGATGGAAAATAGACACTAGAGGGATAACAAGGATGATGCATTAGCACTCTATTTTTTGCCTTAAAAAAATAAAATAGTATTGTAAAACATAATCCTATGTGAAAATAAGAAAAGTAGGAATAAATACAAGGTAGCTGAGCAAGACGATAACATAAGCAGTCATTCAGTGAAGTTAACATAAAAGCATTGAATCTCTATACAAGTCATTAGCCATTTAAGAAGAACAGGGCATCTATAGACTTGCTCAAAGTAGGGAAATAAAAATAAGACTTTAACCAGGTGAGATGCATTAAAGATAAGGAGAGAAAAGTGTTGAACAAAGCATGCACCTTTAAATCCATATCTGACTGCTGAAGCAGTTTCATCAGCCACAGCATCCCAAACTCTGTGCTCCAACTCACATGCTGTTTTTTCATCATTGCAAGCTCGAAGAAGATCGACTTGCACCTGGTATGCCCGGCTATTGGGGAGTATGTTAGTGTTTTGCTCCTGAACTTTTGGACACATAGCTAGGAGATCTTTGCATATTTCAACTCCGGAATCCTCTTTTTGAAGAATTTCTGCACATAGTTGAGACAAATTGCGTCCCAGCATGCCATAGGTAACACAAGCTCTAGCAATTCCTGCTGCTAGATCAGCTTGATGATTACTAGAAACTATGCACATTGTTGAGAAATCAATTGATCTATGCAATTCCTCCAGACTGATGCGCTGAGCAGATTTCCACAGAGAAAGCATGTCTTCGGTTTTTTGTTTAACCAAACCCATTAACCACATTGCAACCTTAAGCATTTGAGCATAAGGAAGTATGGGGAATATTTTTGAATTCCATAAACACTTTCCATCAGTGCCTGAGGAACCCCATAAGTCACTTTCTTGAATACCTAAATCATGTAAAATTTTCTTCCAGGGTTTCCCACAAAATGTACCATCTCCAGAAAGCGAACTTTTGGGGTTATCATGAAGGCCACAATATACCAGAACTCGATCACTCCTTCCAACCAAGGGAACCTCCCAAAGACAATGGCGATCTGGAAGCATGAACTTCATTGAATCTTCAGCACATAAATAGTCATCATCTAGAGATATGTTGGCTCCAACCACTATACATAATGAGCCAATATGTATTCCACCAGAAATAGATGAATCATATATGAGAGAATCTTCTCCTACCGAGACGCCAGGTGCAATTTTACTCGAAAGAATAATAGCAGATGCTGTAATGTCAGATGCAGTGGTTGCGGGAATAGAACACAGGTGTCTTCTACCAACCAGTTCCGAACCAACACCGCTGAGGTGATCTAAAACTTCATTTGAGGTCCCAAAATGCAAGAACAACAAATCATCTGTAAAAGAATAAATTTTGGTAAGATAGATATGAGTAATGATATAGATACAGAATAACAGATTGCAATTAGGCTTGACATACAGGCACAGTAGCTGAACATCCTCTGCTTTCCCAATTTATTGACTAGTTCTTCACCCAAAGGGCGCTTTCTCAACCACTCATGCTTTGCAGGTACCCAGGCAGCAACCAAATCTTCATATAAACTCATCTGGACAGCACAAAGCATATATTTAGATAAATTACTTCATTTTTCCACAAGTTAAAAGAGCATTAAATGCTTCAGTGGAAAAAAAGGTGCATTTGGACCAAATACATTTTCTTGCTTATTATTTTTTTACGTGAGTACATAAGACTGAATTGATTCTATTGATTGTAATATACAGCTTGTAAGACATAAGAGGGAAAATACAGACAAAATAAGACACACTTCAGCTCATAACACCTTTTAAGTAGTCTATTATGCTGTTAATAATATGTGCATATTCCTGAATTTTGCCTCAGGCACAGATTTAAGGAGGAAGACAAAGGATTCAATGCCCACAATGAACGTCTAAAAAAGTAGATACCATTTATAAATCCTGAGGAAGAAAAATAAATTTTAGGAATGTGAAATGAAATTCATAAATGATGATTTATTTTATTCAGAGACTAGATACAATACAACATGGCACCAATGCAGCAAAATACATAAATCGATACTCGACTTTAATCATGAAAAGTACTAAAATGAAAATTATGATATCAATATGATGCTAATTTCAAGTACAAATCGATTTCTACCAAATAGTCAGAAACAGTACCTGTCATCAATTTATCATCATTGAGGATATAACATATTAATTCTTAAAATCAGTATCCAATGCATGGAGCAGACAGTACAGAACTACAGATTTCAAAAGCTATCTGAATCTCAAAGATGGAAAACAATATGTGGAAAACCAGCACTGAACTAAAGTTAAACCACAGAAATAATTCTACTCTTCTTTTCAATTGGAAAAAAATAAAAAACTGTAGGCTACGAACCAAAAAAAGAAGAAGAACTGGACCGTGATCCAGTTCACAAGTTGCAACAGAAGCAGGGTAATTCCAAAGTACAATCACATGATTCACAGTTAAAGCAAACTAAAGAGGAAGGAATAGCAACATGACAACATCCAACGTACAATAGTTAATTCTAATTTATAAATTATTTTCTCGATTTCTTGGCTAGACTAAGATATGATTGGCACTCAAACATATAGATAGAAAGACCGCTTGGCTATTATTCCCTTACACTATACAGTTTATGATTTTTTGGTAGAATGGAACTTGTTTTATGATACCATTTCCATGGCCCTCCCCAAACATTCCTATTTGCTCATATTGGAAGGAAGCCAATGCATGGTGTATTAGGTCCCACAGAAATTTCATGTGTGCACCCATGGGCGCACACACATATACCTCAAAAAATAGTTCTATTTTAAACTGACAAATGATTCAATCATCAACCTATCAATTTTGTAAAACACAAATTAACTTCATAACTATGTTTTCAAACTCAAACAAACTGTGTCTATAAATATAAATCCAGTTGTTAATACCAACTATATAATACCTCGTTTCTGCTCCTTATGAGGTCCGAAATCATTTCCTGAGAGGAACAAGCAAGTGTAACAAGATCCAACCACGCCTTACCTCTTCTAACCGCTATTATACCAGTATCAAGTAACGTTCTACCATCAACTAAAACTGCCTTACTTTGAACCAGCTCATCCACATTAGGTTTCTGTAGTAAATTATCCACTAAACTGAGTGTATAATTCTGCGAGGAATGTACTTCAGTTTCAGCTGCAACAATTACTCCATGATTAGAAGCAACATCAAGGGTGATTGGAACAGTGATGATGCAAGAAGTGTCCTCAGGAAGTGTCATAAAAGATGCATCAAAACACGGAAGAACATCACCGGTCATAGTCAACATTCCACCTGTAACAGTTTAAAGAATCAATTGAATAACAACATTGTCATTAAATTGATGTTTTTATTTTGTTTTGTCCTATATAATATAAACACACACAAGTAAAGACAAATTGAACAATTACTCTAAATGCATAACTAACTAACTAACCTTGATCTCCAAAAGCTTGTCTTGCACAAGAAGCAATAGCAAGAATATGATCAAAAAGAAGCGGAACAGGACCATCAGGTTCATCAGAAGCTAAGAAAGGAAGTGGAAGAAACACTTTACCCATAGGATTAGCCCAAGGAACCCTTTTTGAATCACCACCAGCATGAAGTAATAACACATGCTTTTTGTCAAGCACATTGGAGGCAGTAGTAGTGCCATAATGGAGAGCAAGGGAATGGATGGCATTGAGAGTGGCAGCACCGGAACCGATACGGTGGCCGAGAGGATCAGGGACGGCGAGAGTGAGTGTGGATGGGGAGATCCGGCCCATACGTTTAGCCCGATTGAGCTGAGAATTGTAGAGATGGGCTTGTTCTGGGCTTGCGGCGGTGAGAATGATAGCATCCCATGTTGGAACCCTAGATGGATGTCGGACAGACAACCTTAGATGGTACCATGATTTTCGCATTAAGGATGCTAAATCCTCTTTTGTTCTTCGTCTTCTCTCCATTTCCGACAGTACAGTGACAGTGGAAAGTGGAAACAGTGTTTGTTAAGAAAAGACAAAGACCAGACCAAGACGAAGAAGAAGAAGAACCATGAGATGAAACATTCATTTCCGACCGACAAAATAAATAACTACCATATATACATAGCAGTTGAAAAATCTGCAAGAAGACAAAAAAGAAAGGGTAAATGAAAGAAAAGAATGGCTTCGCCCGGGTTCGAACCGGAGACCTTCAGTGTGTTAGACTGACGTGATAACCAACTACACCACGAAACCATCTTGCTACTTCTGGTCATAGAATCAAATAAGTATTTAATATTAGGAGAATGTTAACATCTGCACGTATGACACACATTTTATAGAATCAAAAATAGAAATTATGCTTTAGAATTATTGCATTTTAACTTTTCAAGCATTAAATTTTTTGTATCATTAAATGTTGAATTTATATATTAAGATACCTTAATTTGTGCACCAAAGGCACATGTTAAAGAAGCAAAAGTAGAAATAATATATTGAAACATGTGCATTTAACTTCTTAAGCATTAAATTTTTTTTTAACAATAAATGCAATTTTCTATATTTATTAAATAGAGATATATTTTCATACAAAATCATTTGCAAGAGATCATCTCCACCTAACATGCATAATATATGATCATTAATTGTTGGTAGTTGAAACAAAAAGAGTAGTCATTGCTTTGAGCTATAATCTGTGTATCAAATGAAGAAAAATGTCAGTTTAATTTAAGTGCTGAGAGTTACATTTTCTCACTTTTAAAGTATAGTTAATTAGTTATTCAATTTAACGAGTGACCATGTGCCTAAGTCAGAATGGCTTATTTCCTTTTATAAGAAAAAAATGGCTTATGGACATCTATTTTTTTTGTTGACCCAATAATTATATGGACATCTATTGAGTGTCCATATAAATTAAATTAAATAGAGATATATTTTCATACAAAATCATTTGCAAGAGATCATCTCCACCTAACATGCATAATATATGATCATTAATTGTTGGTAGTCGAAACAAAAAGAGTAGTCATTGCTTTGGGCTATAATCTGTGTATCAAATGAAGAAAAATGCCAGTTTAATTTAAGTGTTGAGAGTTACATTTTCTCACTTTTAAAGTATAGTTAATTAGTTATTCAATTTAACGAGTGACCATGTGCCTAAGTCAGAATGGCTTATTTCCTTTTATAAGAAAAAAATGGCTTATGGACATTTATTTTTTTGTTGACCCAATAATTATATGGACATCTATTGAGTGTCCTACCAACTTCATTTGTATTTTTTATTTTGAGAAAATTGTATATTTAAATTGATTGATTACCAAAGATAAGTAGTATACCACTCACTCACTTCTTACTCATCAATCGGTGGAGCGGTTGGAGCTAAGAAGCAACCATCTATCGGGTGGCATTTGGCCTGCATATTCCAAAAACACTTGTTTATCTCATTTGGGTTTGGGTGGGGAGGATGATGTTAAATTACTACTACTAGTTATAGTTTTCATTTTTATTGGAACAATAAGATTACAATTAAATAAACTATTTATTTAAATAGTTAAATTTCTTAATTTTTTATTTTCAAAATCAGTATCAGGTACATTGAATCACTTAATCTGATTCGGAAATTACTTGTAACATTAAGTGGTTTCAGTTTTCTCTTAATCGTAATTGCAGTTTACGGAAATCAAACCGTGATATTTTCTACCAAATTCGACGTCAATCACCACTAAATCACCTACTAACAATTGATTAAACATTTCAATTTTAAATTATTAACTTTACATATGTTTTTTTCATAAAACTTTGTTAAAAACTTATTTAAGTGTTTTGGAAGACTCCTTAGCTTTCCTTTCCTTCCCCATAAAAAAAGAAAAATAGGAAAAAGAGGAGCAGCAGTTAGTTTAGTTTAGTAGGCATAGCATATGGATGGATAGTGGGGCCTATTCCAATGGAATCCAATACAATACAATAATGAAATGAAAAGAAAAACAAAAGTGTCACTCTTTCTTCTTTACTAGTAATCCGTTGTTGTTGTTTGTTGTTACAGACGGTGATCATTGACCGAAGAAGAAGAAGAATGGGTTTGATTTGGAACAGAGTTGATAGACAGGACATCAAACCTGGCGACCATGTCTACACCTATAGAGCTGTTTTCGCTTATTCTCATCACGGTCTCTCTCTCTCTCTCTTTCTTTTTCACTTTTCATTTTTTTATCGTTCGTTACCACAATGCTGCAGATCCAATTTTTATAATCATAACACCACCATCCAATTTTTTCAGTTTTCTTATTATTATTTCTCTCACTCAATTCAATCTGATACATTTCATACCGTGCAGGCATTTTTGTTGGGGGTAGCAAGGTTGTACATTTCAGACCAGACACTAAAAACTTCAAGTCAATCACCGACGCCACATCTTCAAACTCAGACGACAATCTAACACCGACACCGTGTCCAACCTTTCCTGATTGTGGATTCAGACAACCAAATAGTGGAGTACTTCTTTCTTGCTTAGACTGTTTCCTTAAAAATGGTTCTCTTTACTCTTTTCAATATGGAGTTTCGCCCACAGTTTTTCTCACCAAATTAAGGGGCGGAACATGCACTACTGCATTATCTGACCCACCTGAAACTGTTATCCATCGAGCTATGTATCTTCTTCAAAATGGTTTCGGTAATTATGATGTTTTTCATAACAACTGTGAGGATTTTGCAATGTATTGCAAAACTGGTCTTTTGATTGTAGATAAACAAGGAGTTGGTAGAAGTGGTCAGGCTTCTTCTGTTATTGGTGCTCCTTTGGCTGCAATGCTTTCTTCTCCTCTTAAATTGTTAGTGCCGAGTCCTGTTGGTATCGCTACCGTCACAGCAGGAATGTACTGCATGAGTAGATATGCAACTGACATTGGTGTTAGAAGTGATGTGGTCAAGGTTGGTGTAGAAGACTTGGCTATCAATTTGGGATGGAATTGTCCCGATGATGCGGAGGAAGAAGAAGATGAGGTAGTTGGAAATGGAACTTCTAACTCGCCGATTATCATAGAATAAACCATATGATCTTGTGCACATGAAAACCTCTGCATATGTTATTCTAAATTGTTACATTATATTATACTAGTAAGTTGGTCGCAGATATAATCTTCATTTTACATCTGCTGTACTGATATATAAGGCTTTTCTCTTTTCTTTTACTTTTCCTTACCATCATAGTTGGTGTCTAGTTACTTGTGTTGGGCATGGGATGTTGTAATTGCAATAAGACTTGTAGTAGCAACTAATAATGTTTAATTATTAAATCTTTAATTATCCTTTCAGATGATTTTCCTTTTGGTAGCCCAGAATTAGTGCAATCATGTTTTTAATTCTGTATATTTCAAAAGTTTTGTATCCTTGGTTTATCGAGAAGGGTCTGTGACATTCTTGAGGGTTAGTGTATCACGCGGAAAATCCTTAAGGACAATGAGATCAGCGCCTCTTATGATACTTCACCGTTTGATTGTTTGTTTGTTTTGCAAGCATTTGTGGCAGATACAAAGAAGCATTATCAAGAACAAATTATGATGTGCAGCTGAGAAAATTATGTTGGCTTACTTTATATTAGTCTACCATGCTTTAAAAGATACTTCAATAAAGATACTTTAATAAAGAAAATAAATTTAACCTAGTGGGGGTATTAGTAATACCATAAGTACTGATTGAGAAACAAACTAGCTATTAGTTGCAGGGAAAAGTAATTAAAAACCTGGGAGCTTTATCACACAAACGTTCTACTCAGAATGGAAATAACTATTAGTTTCAGGGAATAGCAACACTTATAACAAACGGCTTGTATCAGTCTCAAACTCTGCTAGCAATGCAAAAAGAACATTATGATTTTCAAAAGATCTTGGTGTGCCCCAAGAAGAAGAAAATGGTAGGAAGGTGCTTTGTCTGCCAATTAAACTTTGTAACACAAGAGATCATGACAAAAAAATTAGTTAATAAATTGTTGACATGTGAAGGCATTTGACTTGTGGGTGAAGGAAATGATTTCCACTTGACCCAAGGTAATCCACCTTGATTTAACAATATGCTAGCTTGAGTATTAGTACAATTTACAAGTGTGTGTGTGTGTGAGAGATCATCCACTCCAAAACATGCCCCCTTTTGCAGTTTTCTTTTCCCATTATTGATCATCCTAATAATTCCATCAAGTGCTTTCATAGATAGTTGGAAGAATCTTGGATGTGATAAGTTTTAGATATACTAATATCAAAACTGACAACTCCACTAATTTTTGTACAGGCCAGATCCATCAGTCACAGAAATTATAATATAGGAAGTATAACGTGCACAAAGCACACAACCAATTAATATATAATATGGTTATAATTTTTTAATATGAGTCTTTCTTTATTCATCATCAAAACTCACTTGGACCAAATCTTTGACAGCATACAAGGGTGATCTACTTCTGATAGAAAATTAATTTTTTAACACAGATTGCAGATTGTTCTAAATTGCAGTATGCAATATAATTAATTGTTTTAGAGGTCTATGCAATGTCATCACAATTCGCAACCGCAACTGCAGTCTGCCACTCTTAAGTGAATATCCATGATTTGGTTTGATTTCCTGCATGATAAACCAAGATTGGTAATATTGTGCATTTGAGCTTGACATCATCATCAATGAATTAGGAGCATAGTTATTAGCTGAATTGATCAAACCATTAGAACAAGTGTTGTTGTCACTGATTTCAACATATGGAGAAGATCACAACATGCCTGCAACATGATATTTGTCCATAGCTGGAAAAGCCAAACTAAGATCATTGCCTTTAATCATGTTATGTGAAGATATAGATGATGAGAGTGATGGTGATGATGTTATGATCTTCTTGTTCTTCCTGGGATGACTGACGCAGTACGGAAGCGCTAGGTTAGCAAAACGCTAAACCTAATGTATAAAGACAAGCCGCAAACACAAACTTGTCAAAATAGGGTTTCGGAGTCCACCGAAAGAGTAATTTGGAATCCACCAAATTTGAGAAAAATCTATGAATTTTATTAAATCAAAAAGGTTGCCTTCAAGGTTACAATAATTTAGCTTAAATAGGAGTGAAAAATAAATATAACAAATCTCCTAAAAGATTGTAAAAATAAAAATAACAAACCTAGCTAAATAAAAATTACAAATCTACCTAAAATATAAAAATAACTAACCTAGGTGAAATATAAAAATAAGAAATCAACCTAAAATATAATAAAACTAAATCTAACTAAAATAATAATATACAGAAGAAATCCTCCTACATCAGATGACCACCTTCAAGAGGGATGTTTCTGAACGAACCACATTGTGTCCAATACCTTATGGAAGTTTTGCACAAGTATATATCTTGGTTGTGTGAGTCTGTAGTTTGTTGTAATAACAGAACTAGGTGTTGCTTGGTTTGCAAGTTGGACAATTCAATTGCAGCCCTTGTGCATGAAATCGGAGTTATCCCTTCCATATGGCAAAAGTTCTGAAAGAAAAATAGAGCCTATAAATAATGTTACACATAATGTTCATATGTGACAGACAAATATTATTATCCATTACATAAAAAGATCACAAAAAAGATAGATAGATATATATAACTAATCTCTTATATACCACTTGTTTGTTTAGTTTCTCTGTAGACTGCAGCTGCAAATTTGTTGATGCAAGAAAGAATGTTTTAGTTGGTTTGTGGACTGGCTTTATTTGTTGGTTACTTTACCAAGGATGTACAAAGTAAAAGGAGAGAAAAATAACCAAAAAAGTAAAAGGAGATAAAAATGTGTCTTTTTTTACTATATTTGCAATTTATCTTATTAATCATATTTGAGCCTTAGCCATAAAAAAATTAAAATAATTTTGAGCCTTTAGGACTTAATGTTTTTCGATGGTGGAATATATATGTGATGTCTAAAAAATTCAATTTAACACTTGTCACATCTCATTTTTATCTCTCTTTCTCTTTATTAGACTGCGAAAAAAAATCATTTTTTTACCTTTTCATGTGAAAGAAAAGATTTTTTTTTTGTCCCCACAGAATCACGGGACAACTTTTTGTCCTCAGCACAAGTTGTCTAAAATACCAAAATAACCTTTTGTCCACTAAACATCGTACAACACAAAGTTTGTTCAATACCTTAAACGTTTGTCTTGTGCTGTTCTGTCTTGTACTGTTCTGTCCAGTATTTATATTTTGCAGATCAAACGGACCCTTAGTGTCGATTGAATTGGGTGGGGAGTGGTTTAAAAGAAAACAATTGAGATTAAAAGTAGCTCTATTGAAAAATACTCATATATAAAAATACTCATATGTCCCGATCAAATACCACCGTTTGATCTGCAAAATATAAATACTGGACGGAACAATACATGACAGTACAAGACAGAACAGCACAAGACAAACTTTTAAGGTATTGAACAAACTTTGTGTTGTACGATGTTTGGTGGACAAAAGGTTATTTTGATATTTTAGACAACTTGTGCTGAGGACAAAAAGTTGTCCCGTGGTTCTGTGGGGGACAAGAATTTCAAGTTTTGTCCTGTCCCTTAGCCCCCAGTTTGTCCAGTACCAGGAACAGTTTTAAAATCAAACACAGTACGGCAGGAGTTGTCTTGTCCAGTCCCTTAGGAGTTTGAAAATTAATTATACCAAAAAAAAAAAAACTTGAAAATTAATCCATATAAAGAAGAAGAAAAAAACTTGAAAATTAAGGGGTTTTTTATTTTAAAAAAAAAAAAGCAAAGCAAACGCGTTCATCTTTCTCTGCAAACAAAGTGCAAACTGAGCCACATCCCTCTCCATTGGACCGCCGCCATCGTCTCCCTGCACCGCCCCTCTCTCAAAATCGCGTTCCCTATTCCAACAACCTCCTTTTTGTCCAACAGCACCCTATTTTGAATTCTCCAAGGTTTTCAAATTATGGTAAGCTTTTCATCCTTCATCTCGTAGCTTCCGATTCGTTTTGTCTGTAATCTCACAACACCTAAAACCCTATATTAAATTTTCGATTTCAAAGTGCTTATTTTTCTTCATACTTATTTTTTTATCCAATTTTTTACTCGTGATCTCTTTGTAAAAGTTAAATTAGTTCTTTATTTGTATTCAATTTTGTATTGACATATCGGTTTAGGGCTGAATTGAAAACCAAGGGCTGAATTTGAAATACTTGATCCTCTTTTTGATAAACATGTTAATTAATAGCTTATGTATAAGCTATTCCTGTAGATAAAAAAATTTAAAATCAAATCAAATTGTTTTCACATAAGGTATAAGTTATTTGCATAAGCAACCCGTGAGAGCTTATGGAAATAAGCTAAAAAAAAACATTTATGAACATGTCATAAGCTGTTTCTAAAAGCTGTCTCAAGCTGATTTTTGTTTAATTGGCCATAGTCCATATGCCCTTTTTGTGATACCAGAATTATTGAAGGGTGTCCTATTGGGAGAGCTTCTGAAAATTTGTTGACATTCAAATTGTCTTTCTTTTGTGGAACAGGCTACACCTTTAATGGCAGGGATTGCTGTGGCTGCTGCAGCTTATGCCGGTAAATATGGTATCCAGGCTTGGCAGGCATTCAAAGCTAGACCACGTGCATTGCGTAAATTTTATGAAGGTGGTTTTCAGCCTACTATGACTAGGAGGGAAGCAACTCTCATACTTGGTGTTAGGTAATGTCATTTTGGTTTTGTAAGATTCCTAGATATTGATTATGTGAAACTCATTACAACAATAACTTCGGGAAAAAACTAACATAAGGTTTTTTTTAACTGTCCGATACCCGGTTTATGTTAACTAGGACTAGTTTCTTGCTGATGTAGCAAATGCAGTGCCACTTTGTTGTGTTCTTCCTCCACACTTTACATTTCGTATTCCCATAATTTGTTTATGTCACATGTCTGACATTTTTTGTTTTTCCTTTTCTGTTAATTGATTCCATTATTTAATAGTTTACTACTTGGCTTTGTTCCTGTATTCTTATTTCTCGACAGCCATACCATCCACTCAACCACATTCACATTGCTTTCCTTGTTATGGACTTGTTAATTATGCACGAGGTTGATGTGGTTTGTCATTTTAGATTTTGACTTCTGATTATTAGTTATGAATATGTCTTCAATTTTCTGGTCTTCTTATTATGATTTTTGAGCATTTATATGTATGGTATAAAGTATAAAGTATAAACTAGATATCTTGTGTGTATCTATATTCCTCAGTATAGTTGTCATCCTGCTGTCCTACTGTAACATTTTTCGGGTCAGCTGCTTCACACTTTAATTTTAATATAGGATTGACAACTTCGATGTTCGTTTTATTAGTTTCATAATTGTTCATACCCTTGAACTGATTCAGATTACTGAGAAATCAAGAACTAATTCTTGTCCATTTGATGTTGATATTCCTTCCTCTTTAGTTTGCTTTACTTGTAAATCATGTGATTGTACTTTGAAATTGCCGTGCTCTTGATGCAACTTGCGACTTGTGAAGTGGACCTAACCTGGTCCATTTCTTTGTTCAATTGAGAAGAAAAGCAGAATTATTTATTTGATTGATTTAAACTTAAAGTTCAGTGCATGTTTTCCATATTTTGTTTTTCTCTGTACTGTTTACTGATTTTAAGCTTTAACATTTTATATTCTGAATGGTGATAAATTCATGAGAAGCACTATTTCTGATTATGGCTCATTTGATGGAAATTCAAGTGTACTTGAGTAGCAACATATTGATTTCATAATTTTCAATTTTAGTACTTTTCATAGTTAAAACGTGTTATGATTGATTTTATTTTATACGTATTTTGCTGCATTGGTACCATGTTGTATTGTATCCAATCTCTGAATAAAATGAATCATGTTTTTAAATCTATATTTGTATTCCTAAAACTTATTTATTTTCTTCCTCTGAATTGGCTAACGTTATATACATTTTAGACTTTCATATTGGGTGTTGAATCCACTGTTTCCCTTCCTAAATATGTGCACATAATAGACTGCTTAAAATAATATGGCTATAATTTCAATCACTTCATTCAGATTTTAGACTGCCTAATTGGTTGGAGCTTAAAAGGCGTTATGAGCTGCAATGTTTCTTACTTTGACTGTATTTTCCCTCTTATGTCTTGTAATGGGATTTTATTGATTATTACTGATTGAATTTTGTTCTTAATCATGCTCTTGACAAATATTTTACCATAAACGTTTTCATCGGGCTGATTTTCAATTGTCAATATGGCAGACAAACCACTCCAACAGATAAGATCAAAGAAGCACATAGGAGAGTGATGGTTGCAAACCATCCAGATGCTGGTGGAAGCCATTATCTTGCTTCCAAAATCAATGAAGCAAAAGACATGTTGGTTGGAAAGACTAAGAGTGGTGGATCAGCATTTTAAAGCCAAATAACCTTTCTGCCAATTATCCCGACAGTTACGACTGAAGAAGTTGCGCTTGATTTAATGTCTGATTATAAATTTTGTACTCATCCTCCCATTACTTTATTAGACCTAATTATATAGTGAGAAAGTTGAATATGTGTCGATGATAAAATTATTGTAACCTGAATTGTGTCTTTGTAGTTGAGTTGAGAAGGCAATCAATAGGTGCTCTTATTTTTCACCCCTAGTTTAAGTTTATGCCACTATATCATATACTATAACTTGTATTGTGACTTTGAATGTGATTGGTTGTAAACTTCCGAGTTGATGCAAGTTATTACTTTTTTGTTTTTGCTTGTCAGAGGAATAGTGCATGGTTTAGCAGGGTTTAAAATTTACCTGCTTTTAAAATATGTGAATATTGATTAATAATCACCATCATTTGTAAGTCAAAACTTGGAAGAAACTTATCCATTTTTATTTTTATGTATAGTTTGTATACTAGAGTTTATTAGTTGATGAGGCATTGAGCTCCCATACTAACATACAACTAAAATCCCAACAGGAAAAGGTCTAATATTGAACAGGAAAAAATGGTTACAGGTGGAACTAGATATTCCAATTTAGGCCCCATGCATCTTTTATATCCCAAATATTCCAATTTTGCCCTTGATAAAAACTTCGGTTCGCAGAAATCGAAGTTTTTTCTAGTTCAAATTCAGGAAAAATTCGGTTAACAGAAACCCAAGGCAAAAAAAATTCAGTTCGTAGAAACCGAAGTTTTTATTGAAGGGCAAAAAGTAAAATTCAGAGGGGAAAGAAGAACCATGGGGGCCTAAAGAGAAAATATCCTAGAAATGATTTTTTTTTTTTGTCGAAACTACAAACGAAAGTAAGCTGATGAAAGAGATCCATTTTGGCTTTTCCTAATGAGATTGGGCTTGGCTTCCTTGGGAAGTTTAAAAGAAGTTGACCCAATTTAAGGAGAGATTTTCTTTTGCCACCCTACTGGTTACTCGTGCGTCCGCATTTCCCGTTTTATCCTTCCGCTATTTAAGTAGCGGATGTTATAAAGATGAGAATTTTTAGAAAAATGTTTTCTGCTACTTAAGTAGAGGACGTTATAAAGTAGGGTGTTTTTGGGGGGTGTCTGCTACTTAAGTAGCGGACGGGGGTATTTTGGTAAATTCGTAGGGCTCGCGGAAAAATGGATAGGGTGGTAAAAGTAAATCTTATTTAAGCAAGTGGATTTGGAGCATCCCCATGCTGCTATAGGGAATTGGAATGGGTCAGACATAGAATATAGCCACTGCTGGCTTTCAATTCAATCAAACAATTTAAAATTCAACAACCAACCATCATGTCATGATCCATGAGTTATATGTATTTTTTAAGACCTGATATAAGCTATCTTATGGACATTTAAAAGGAGAATAAAGTTGAATTTGGGAAGCATGATCTGAGACTCTGAGTTGGTAATAGCCAGCTTCAATATTTGAGTTTCTTCTCTTCTAACATAAATGGGAAGAGCTCCTTGTTGTTCAAAAGTTGGGTTGCATAGAGGTCCATGGACTTCTCGTGAAGATGCATTGCTCACCAAATATATTCAAGCTCATGGTGAAGGCCAATGGAGATCACTTCCAAAAAGAGCTGGTAATTTAATTTTTTCATTTCTTCGGTCTTTTAAGTTTTCTTTAGGCTAAATTACACTTTTAATCTGATAACGTATTTTTAAGTTTCACTCGAGTCCCTTATTTCTTCGGTCTTCTATGTCTGTTTTTCTCATTTGAGTCCAACAAATATATGAATTCAGGGCTTCTTAGATGCGGAAAAAGTTGCAGACTTCGATGGATGAACTATCTTAGACCGGATATAAAGAGAGGAAACATAACTCCAGATGAAGATGATCTCATTATAAGAATGCATTCACTTCTTGGAAATAGATGGTCTCTTATCGCCGGAAGGTTACCTGGGCGAACAGATAATGAGATAAAGAATTACTGGAACACACATCTCGGCAAAAAGCTCAAAAAACAAGAACCAGTAGAGAAGAAGAAGAATAAAAAGATGAAGAAGAATGACAAGAACAAAGTCATAACCAAAGTACCAGAAGATTCAGATAAGAAGACCTTAGTTTATATACCAAAGGCTATAAGGATCAAGAAGAATTTATCATCTATAATACCAAGAACTGATAATACCATAAACTTGGATTCCAACTCAGTAACAACAAGCCAAGAGGAAGAGCAAAAAGCAGAAACAAATGAGGGAGACAATGATATATTTGGATTGTTCTTTGGTGAACAGTACCATGAAGACTTGGTCAACATTAACAGTGATGACATGGAATGCCAATCTGGTTTTCTTGAGAAGATGTATGAAGAGTACTTGCAGCTATTGAAGAATGAAGAAAATCATGAAAATTTGTTAGACTCTTTTGCTGAGTCCTTATTGGCGTGAGTAATAATAAATGTACAACTAAAGACTGAAAATATTTTGAGCAAATGCAAAAAAATAATTTTGTCAAGTGTGATTGTGATAAACTTACTATCTGAAAATGTTTGAATCTGTTTAGCATTCTAGAAAATGAAATAAAATTACTATCTGAAAATGTTTGAAGCTTAATTAGCTTTCTCACGTTACTTACAACAATTACAGTCATTTTCCAACAATTAATTTTGATGTGTATTTTTTTAGATCGATGGATGAAATGACAATGGTCATTAGAAACTCGCACACATAAATTGAAAAGTATGTGTTCGAAATTCGGTAACGGCGTATGACGTAACAATTTCGACATTTTTATCAATTGAGTTAAGATTTGTGGACTGAGTATGTGTATTTTAACATCTAAAGTGTGACAATATATGATACCATGACAAATACATTATTTATAAGTTTTAATTACAGTTTTTGTCTTATATTTTCACTATTTTGCATATTTGATCCCCTATTTTAAAATCTAACAATTTTAATTGATTTACGATATGTTTTAAATGTAGATTAAAATATAGAGTCATGCTAATTAATCATGAATTCAAATATTCAACTACTAATTGTTCAAAAATAAAATATAGACTTTGTTTATGTGGGAAGATCTATCGTCAAAAGACAAACCCAGCTAGGGCAGATTCCATATATCAACGACAAAAAGTCATTGATTCTTTTGTAAGAAAAAAAGGTCATGCATAGATTCTAATTTCTAACTTGAGAGTCAATACAGTACTACTTACTAATAGTTAATAATACCATACCAGATCAGTAAAATACGGAGTGTATTGATTGAATATTGATTTGATTATCAAAAAAGATCTTTTTTATAAACTTTTTTCAACTACCACTCACTCACTCACAAGTCACAAGTGACAAACAAGTTGGCCTGTCATTTGTTACAAGTCAATCCAACACACATAGTTTAATGATGCCGTGCATGATAAGATAATCTACTACTCTATTGAAAAGAGGAAGATATCAACATATATAAATGCTTCTCTTGAATCAGTACTTGTAAAGTAACAGAACAAGTCAAAGGAAACCAAAGAAAAAGAGACAATCTTGAGAAGGTGAAGGACCTCTTTCATTAGATTAGATTAGATTAAAGTAGAGAAAATAAAAAAGCCTTACTTCCTAATACTTGTTTTCTTGTTGACACTCCCTCCAAATAAGAGAAAAGGGATCTTTTATCATTCATACTCCATTGATTTTTTAAAATTTGTTGTAAATAATGAATAATTTTCAATAATAGGAAAAATATAATTTTTCAGAATGTTAATTCGTGCTTTAAAGGAAAGCTAAACCCCTTACAAAATTTTCAAAATCATTTACTAGAATCTCTGTTTTGAATTTCAATTAAAATGTAAAACAAGTTTGAATTTCCATTTTTATTATTATAGAATAAAAAAAAAATAGTAAAGGCCAACAACTTTTGAACCATCTTTTAGGAGTTCATATTAGATACACCCTAAAATTAGAAGACAAAATCAAATACAATGCATGTATTAAAATCACAATAGCAATAACATTTTCAAGACAACTTTGATATCAATTGAATGATTTGAACATATATCATATATCTATCATATTTATAATAATATAATGATGAAGAATATGTTTATCTTCTTTGTTTTTTATAATGAAGAATATGTTTATCTTAATGATCCATGCGAAATAAAATTTATAGAGTACAAGGAGGGATGAACAAGGATGAGAGTAGACTACTCTCATGGTTGTCTTGGTTGTCGTCGCATGCATGTTAACCATTCATACATGTGAATAAAAATTTAGCATAAACTTCCTTCGAACAACCTTCGATACATCTTATGTAATTCAAATAAAATGAACAAATTTTTTTACTGTATGGTCTGCTCTGCCCAATTTTTTTAAGCACCACCAAGTCATCAATAGACCTAAATGGGTAAATAAGTAAATTCTCTCCTAATCAACAACCTATTCATTTCAGCGAATCCTATTTGATATTTTTTAATTAAAATAAAAAAATAAAAAGTTTGATACAACAAAATTGAAAGAAAAAAAAAAACCTTGCACATCAGGATTTTTGAGCCAGTAATTCACATGTCACTAAATCATCCATGGATGAAGCAGACCGCCCAGCACCTATGACGGGAACTAGGTTGAAGATTGGCTCAACTTTTTTAACTTCCCTCTGACTAATTTGAGAAAGTTCAAAAAGTGCATTGCAGAACATGGGCTGTATTAGCTCCACTGACATTTGAAGGCTTACCGGAATATAGAACCTCAAACTCTGCATGACATGAGAACAGAATTCAAAATGTTTAATTGTCAGAGAAAGATTAGGACCGTACAAAATAATTGAGGAACAAAGTACAATCCAGAGCGGAGGTTATCGATGAAAAATCATTTTGAAAACAGGAAATGAATTTGGTCCTGAATGCCCAACAAATATATGAACAAAACAATGGAGGAATAAAATTAATTCAGTATGTGATATTCTGATAAATATACTAACCATTATATCTTCCCAGGCAAAGTCGTTATCTATTATAACTTTGTCAAGAAGATAAATGCAGAACTTTGATAACTGCTCCATACATGATTTTGGTAGAGAATGTTGATCATTATTGTTGACATAATCGGCAGGCAGAGAATCATTAGATATCTTTGCAGCCAGCTCACTTGTGATCGACAATATAATGACACATATCTTTCCCGGAATCACACATTTCTGAATGCAAGAATCATGCCAACTTTCCTGCTTGAAACCCCAATAACATGATGTCTTTGAACAAGAACTTTTTGTCATGGTCTCAATTTCTTCATCTGCACCATCCTCCACATAAAGAATGGGCTTCACTTCTACATATGCTCTGGAAAGCCATCAAGCGTAGATTCCAAACCAAGTGTTAGCCAACCATGATATAAATATTGTGAGGAATTATTAAAAAAACCAAGGATTAAATAAAAAATGGAATACAAAAAAGAAAACAGATTGCAGACCATATGTTTGATAATGACTCAAATCACACGAACCAAATAGGTGTCCGTTACAATATCAGTTAAACATTAATGTTTTTTTTTTCTTTCTATCAACCCATTTACTATTTATTACTCTCTATTCTTTCAATTCAATTAATTTTTCTTTCTCATACCTTAAATAAAGAATAATTTTGTAAAGTAACTCATAATTTCTCTTTCTCATCCAGAATTAACTACAATTCTTAATTTGTGTGAAATTGCTAAAGTAACATATAATTTGGGATGGAGGTAGTAGTTATTTTGAGAGCACAAAATCCATAAGGGTTCACACTCTTAAAATAGTGAAACTTAAGCTAATCGGATGAAAACTTGATTTAAATAAATTATAAGATAACAAATTATAATTTCTATCCCTATACAAATTGGCCTTCTTAACTGATTGTGTATCAGTGGAATGATGATCAAACAAGATGCATAGTTGAGAAATTAGACCAATGAAACTACAGTACCTTTTAGGTAGATTTGGAACAAGGACGTAAAGAAATACAGGTTCTAATGTTTTGTACTTTTTGCCTTCCTGTGAATCAAATATCTTCATTTGTCTTAGAATTGTTTCATGTTTCTTTTCGATATCAACTCTCTCCGATAAAGAGATATTTTTAGAACAGTAAATAACAAAGCTAATTGCAGATGTCGATATTGAGCGGTTAAAAGATTTTGCCACTGCTTCACTGTTTTTTAGTGCCTGTTCCAGTTCAACCCCTGGGCCTCCACCGCAAAGATTCATGGTAGGAGGGTCAAGCCCGAGTTGACCAGCCATGTGAAGTATACCCTCATGCAAGGTTGCCTGCAAGTAAAGAAGCATTCGAAAGAACAGAAGAGTTACCGGATAGCATTTGAAATTTGATAATTGTATCATAAATTAGATTTGTTGACTACAGTAGTATGAAGTAAGGACACCCTAAACTTAGTGAACTTGCATTGTTCAATTACACTGTTATTGTTTATGTTTTCCTCTGTTAATAAGAACACCCCAACTCCTGAGTTACAATGCCCTAACATATTTAAAGATGAAGGAATAAAGTTCAAGGAATTAAATTGTCATTTTGGGGATCAGCCAAAATTAGTTTGAACACACTGCAGACATATATTTTTCATTTAAGAGACTTCTAACAGCAAATGGTATACTAATTGAAACTGACAAGATACTGTTTGATCCAGCGCCATAATATTTCGCATCGATTTCAGTATAGTTAAATCCCCTTTCCAAAGAATAAATCGTTCCTATATGAAGCTAATCAAATTAAAGAAACGCGATGTGAAGGTTTGTCCTAAATCAACTTGAATCGACAATAACCAGTTTCAACAGCAATCAACAAAGTCCAAAATCAATTTTCACAATAATATATAATGAAGCGGGATATAGATAACATATGTAATCTTGCTTTTCTGTTGATAAATAATTGACAGGTGCTAGCAATGGCTGTTTACCTGGCTGTATGGCCCAATGCAACTAGGTGCCCAACTAGAAATACTCTGCACATGCAAAACCTTTTTATCTTTATTATTTGCTACCAAAACTTCAACATATGCTCTACTAAAACCCATCTCAATGAGAGGCATTTCAACTGTACTACGAGATGGGACACCAAATGGGCACCTCTGCTGTGTTATAAACTTCACATATGTCTCATTTGCCTCAGAGAACTTATTCATGTCATCGATGTACAGGTGAATATAAAGTACATTCTCCCAGCCAAAATCAAAACTTGCTAACTCTGATTCAATTTTCCTCAAAACAATCGTTAAATCTTCCTGCAAATCTGCTTTCAAGAAATAAGAGTGGTATATGTCAAAGAACAAAATAATGTGGAAGAGTAAGATGCAACTTAAATCATTAATAATATAAGAATTATTATTACCACTGCATGAATCTTGCAACGAGCAACATATGGAGAATGTGTTCATGTTATTTGTTCTTGAAACGTTAAATTTATGTTCTACAACATCAATTGGATAAGTGCAATCAAGAGGCTTGCATTCAGCTTCAAATCCTTCTAGACTGTCATGCACTTCGAACACCGATCCTAATTTCTGCATACAAATCTCATGTATTTTGTCTTGTGTTTTTAAAGAGTGGTCGTCTGGCTTGTTTTCCAAATGAAATGCCAAGGGATGAAGGACTCCAACAGGAGCTATGGAATCTGAAGAGTGCATCACAACTTGATATTCATCAAGCACAATGCGAGCATTCTGGGGGAAAAAAAAAATAAGGAACGTATAGATAACAGAAGAAAATGGAAGAAATTTTTTTTGGGTATAAGTTTGAGGCACCATAAGTAATAAATTTACAAGATTGAATTCTCAAGATCAGCAGGAACACAGAACAGACATTGAAAATGAACGAGTTACACAGAGCACCAATGGTGTTGGAACTTACAGTAAAGAGCGGGCAATCAAGAGTCAATGTTTCATATTCCCCTCCTTCACCACAAACATTGATTCCATATGACCTGCAAAAAAGAGTTACACAGACGTATAGGGTGAAATGGAAATATAAAAACACCGTAGAATAATGTTAATCCACATACTTCGAAGAATTTATATATACACACAAAGAAAAAGGAAGGGTGGATATATTTGACATACTCTTTCAATTTATGCAAATAAGCATTTAACAAGGCTAATTCTTTACCCAAGTGCTTAGCAGGATCCAAACCCATGGCAGCTACCTTGTGAAATAGATAAAGAATTAAATTCCAAAATTATAATTATCCAAGTACATAAAATTAAAAAAAACAAGTCTTACAAAATTTGGGTAAAGATGTCTCATACTCACCAACCATATTATTCAAAGCAACCCTATTTTTAAGATTATATAGAAGCACTAGCATATCGTGGAACAATTAAATCTTGTCCATTCCGTTTCAAAAAAAATTAAATCTTGACCATTGATATTTAGTTGCTGAGCTCAATATGATCAAAGCAACAGTTAGATCTCTATATGTGGATGATAACTAAGATGAGTCATATGATATGAACATAGGAATTCCTCCCATTTACAAATGAAAAAAGAGAGCAATAATTAATAAAAGCAAAGTCAAACAAGTTATACCTTCACAGTTACAGCTACTATTCCATTTGCAATCTGGTCAGAGCCAAAACAGAGTTAGAATTATATTGTATACATGCAATACAACCAATTATATTGAAAATATCCCAAAACACAATTTACCATTTCATTGAGGAGCACGGACTGATCTTGTTTCCATAAGTATGCCAAAGAAACAAGGCCTAACCTTGAACATACACTTTCCACCCGCAGTCTCTGATAGTCAGATGCAATGGCTCCAGAACACACCGCAGTAACTGAGGGTATCTGCCTTTTCACTTCACGTAATAAAATATACATATCTTCAACTTCATCACCTTCTGTCTTTTTGTAACCAAGCTCTAGATGCCTAAAAAAATATAATTTACAGGATAAAACCAAAAATTAAATAAGATGAAATGTCATTGCTAGGTAAGGCAATAACACAGCCATACAGTCATCACAACGAGACGATTCATTGTAGTAGATTATCTAGAACCAACAAAATAGAAAACTTTGATTTGACTTAACTATCGACTACTGAGCTTTCTAATCTAATAGCACGTTAACAGGACTTTAATTTCATCATAATTTTCTTAAATTAACTAAACTAACCTACTGATTTAATGAAACAAAATATCAAAGTATTTATTTTTAAAAGGCTTGCCTTGAGGATCCTTGTATTCGCCTCCTAAACAATGGCAATCCCATACATTCAGCATATTTGATGATAATTTGATGCCCAACCTGTGGAAAACATTGAACAGCCCATTTAACTTTTCAAAACAAAAATGGAAACACACACACAAAAATGAAAAAAAAAATAGAAAATTGGAATTGAATCATACAGTTTGATACATGTAGCTATCGAGCTCGTCGACGGAATCATCAACTGGCATCAAATTCGCCAACGCAACAATCTATTGCAACATAAAATGGGGACAAAGATTAGGATAATAATCGATTATGAAGTTGAGGAGGTGGAATAAAAAGAAAAACCTGATGGCCATAGTGAATAGACTTCATCATAGCGTAGCAGCTATCTTTACCGCCGCTAACAAGTGCAACCACCTTCATCTTTGCAACGCCGACTGTGTAACGCGTGTTCACTGAAGAGATCAGAGTGGTCAGCGGCGTTTGTGACTATTCAGTGAAGCTGTTCTTCCATCGGTTTTAAGAAAGAAAACAAAAACTAAAAGAAAATATTTTTTTTTTTAGATTATTATGTATTTGCCTCATTTTTTATACCAAATACATTGCTTATTTTATGAATTTAAAAAGTCAAATTTTTTATATTAAGGATCGAAAATGAGTAAAAATAAAATTACTCATGATTGTTATTGTTTCTGTTTTTTTATGAGTAATTAAAAAATTAACATGGACCAATTCATTATAGTGTGGTTTTAGTTTGGATTGAATATTAATATCATGAAAATATAATACAATAAAATATATTTTAAAAGAATATATATTAAATATTAATGTAACATCAAATTAATTTTATGTTCCTATAAATCCTCATTGTAATCTAAAAAAAAAAAAAAAAATTTGTACAAAAATAAAATACAGCATTAATTAATTTTATTAAAGAAAAATAAGCCAAATAAATATATTTCCATGTGATACCTATACATTCGAGTAAAATTGGACTCACAACCCATTTATATTCTTAGTAAAAAAAAAAAACCCATTTATATTCTTAACACATATTGCTCATTAGTTGTGCAGAATATCCGCTTTTTATGAAGCTCTCAACGATGAATTATATGTCATCAAACTTTTCCTTATGTTCCTGAGAGATTACTATATTTGTCAAAAAGTTTAATTGTTGTGCACTGTCGGTGTAAAGATTTTTTACACATACATTCAATGATGCGTTGTCACATCATTTAATGAATGTGACACATCATGTGTTTTTAAATATCATACATGACGTGTCAGTATATTATTGGATGCATATGTAAAATAATTTTACACTGACGGTGCATATAAATTAAATTCTTTGTCAAAAATATTGGAACGTCTAAGGAATTGTCATGATATTGAATTATAGATAGTAGCGTAGTTTTAGGATTTTTTTTTTCCATTTTTGCCATTACTAAAGTTTTGAAAATTATCTTTCCATTTTTTGCTTTCTCCATTTTTGCCATTACTAAAATTTTGAAAATATAAATGCAATGATGTGATATTTAGTAGGCGGCGAGTTAGGATCTTCTTCATTTTTTATTATTTCTATTTCTTCCATTATTAAAGTTTTTAAATATTTCGGGTGCATAAAAGTAATTTCACCTCATTTAGTGTCACACTTTTGCATTTATATTTTCAAAACTTTATGATAATAGAAGAAATAGAAATAATTGGAAATAGAGAGGATCTTGACTTTTAGTGGGCTCAATAATTTAATATATATCATAAACACTTCAAAATTATAGTAATGGAGAGGGAAAATGGAGAGGAGAAATGGAGAGTCTAACTCGTTTACTATGCTTAAGGTCTGATATGCATAATGTCAAATAATAATTAAGTTCATGTGTTGGTTTGTATATATGTTTGTTCAGACCGAATGATACTTCAGTTCAGACCGTGCTATGTTTGCTAGTTGCTACTTTATTTCATCACTTGTTGGAAATAAGACTTGAAATATAGATAAGTAAATACAAGTTACGGTGATTTATTGTTGCCAACATTGATTACATATAAATCAATGAAAATCGTTCATCAAAGAAAATTAATGGACCAGACAAATATATAAAAATGAAGGCAAATCAGTGCCTGAAGAAGTCCCACATTGAGCTTCAATATTAATTAGCAAATTCTTCCAAATTAAAAAATATAACTATAGATTACAAGATGTTCCAAATTAAAAAATATAACTAGAGATTGCAAGATGTTCTTATCTTTTGTGCCTGCTTCCACGTTTAAGTTCTTCCATTAGCAGATGTGCTACTGATTCATATCCCATTTCCCGAGCTTCATTTCAGTCAATCAAAGAAAACAAGTAAGAAAATTGTACATGACTCAAAACAGATATTATATTAGCATAGAGAGAGTCGAGTACGGATGATTATTGTTGAGAACTTTCTGCATGTGTTCTGATTGAATTTTTTGAGAATGGAAATGACATCTTAATTTGAAGATTGTAGTGAAAAAGAGAACTTTAAAATGGCAAGTTGACTCTAATTGAAGAGTTTTGTTTACTTGACTTTATGATTTTTATACATGGTAAGTTGTTACTTGAGGAATAACAACGGTCTAAGTTTGGGGTTGTGACAAGAGTCTTTTTCTTAGGAATTTTATCTCAATCTAGAGGTTTTTAGATAAACTTTGTATACAATTATAAATAGTCACAAGTGTGCTTAAAATGTAATGGTAAGAATTTAAATTTTTCTAACCAGAAAACTCTACAATGAGTGTTGTTATTGGTGTCATTTTAGATGTTACACGGAAGAAAGTCAACACAATTTGAAGATAAGAAGACCATGTGAAGTTTGAAGACACTACACTGCCTCAAACGTGAGGCGTTCAGGTGATAAAAAAGAAGTCCTCGCACACTCTCAAGCGTTAGATGAGCTTGTGTGAGGCGTTTAGCCTGCACGTGAGGTGTTCAACGCATGCTCTTTTCATCTTCTGGTCGCTCCTAATTATAAATTTTTGCTCATCAATAAATATGACACCTCCTAAGTTTAATACAATTGCTAAGTTACAATTAAGATCAACACAACTTATGAACATGTATAAGTTGTGACTACATAAAGACTAACCTTTGTGTATTGCAATCCCTGTTGGTGACATCTTTCGTTTCCTCAGGCATATTGAGCTGTTAATAAATTACGGTAAAACACATTCTG
Source organism: Trifolium pratense (assembly GCF_020283565.1). Lineage (NCBI taxonomy): Eukaryota > Viridiplantae > Streptophyta > Magnoliopsida > Fabales > Fabaceae > Trifolium > Trifolium pratense. The sequence continues at coordinate 468,692 of NC_060064.1, forward strand.
TTTAACATATTATAAACACATTTATGCCTGCATATATATATATATATATATATATATATATATATATATATATATATATATATATATATATAGTATATAAACCAAAAAATAGATTAAGTAGATGCTGAACTTTAATAGTTATACCTGTTACATATCCAGTAAGGGTTTATTCCTTTATCTTCTATGCAATGTGGACACATCCATTCCTTGTTCTCTCTCACCTCCTCAATTTCTACATCAGAAACATAGTGAACAGTTACAAACTATCAATTTGAGTCATTTTCAGCAAGTAATCCATATATGGGTGGGATTAGAATTCACAACTGTTATTAAAGCACAATTTATAATTTCCTGAAGAAACAAATTTTCGGGTATATGATGATATTACTGTCCTACTTTGAAAATAATGAAAAATAACCTGTTTTTTATGACAGATTTGATCTCACTATGTAGGTTATTGGACTTAAAATATAAGTAATAACATCAAATAAATATGATATCTAGGCTCTAAATGCAATTTTAATTTGTATACACGGTTTAGATGAGTTATTTAAGCACGAATACTTGTTCTTCTTACTTACCTTCACCATACCGAACCTTAAGACAGGCTCGACAAAAGACACCGTTGCTCGAGTGACACACTGAACAATCAGTCTTTCCTGTTAAGAATACACAGTGAATCTGTTAGAACATAAAAAAAAAAAACCTGTGCAAAGACTGCAAAATAAGGCATCACTCAAATCTTGCCTAGACAAGGTTCATCCACGTCACAATTCCCACATCTTTTGCAATCTTCTTCCCCACACAATTTCTTTTGCCTGCATTTATGTTTTGAATTGCAATTTCTTCATTACTTATCCACATATAACACAAGCACGCACAATGGTACACACACAATTATAAACTATCCTATATTCTTTCAACACATTATCTATAACTAATTTGTTTTTTAAAAAAGTCAATTTCATTGCTTCTTAGATTGATCACTTTGTAAAAAATGTATTCAATTCTTGGGAAATGAAACAATCACAGAGAGTCTATTACAAGCATTCCTTCTAATCCACCCATATATGGATTACAATGTTGTCAATTGCATATTATTGCTATCCTAATTAAGGCCAATATCTAACACAATGCTATAGCTTCCATTTTGCAATAATTTGTACCAAAAAGTGTATTGTGGAACAATGGCGATATGTTCAAATTACACTATTCTATAGCTGCTATTTAACAACAATGACATATGTGTGCATCTATGACAAACTGTGTATGAACCTCTACCACCAAAATCAAACTTTGTGACGAAAGAAAGCTGTGTTGTTAAACAAATCTCATAGTTTAGAACAAATAAGTAAGAGGGCAAGAGACTTATAATATGGACTGGACCTGCAAAAATGGCAGCATATCCCCAAAAGTGGATTATAAACACTGCCTCTACCCTTGCTATCGCAGCGCCTGCCAGAACTCTCTGCTGAAAGAAAATGCTCTACATCTTTTGGATTAAGTTCAATAAGAGGTGCATTTGCAGGCCTCTTCTCTTCTTCCCATTTATTTCTAGTTACAATGCGTCTCTCCTTCTCTTCTTCCCCTTCCTCTGTAGTTAACTTCTCTGTCACAAAACAAAATTCAATAAACCATCAGAGTTCATGCTAAAACACAATGCATCAAATGCAAAAATAGAAGACATTTGCACATCTAAATCATTTCAAACCGTGAGATGGTCGCGACGAGAGGTCATCAAAGGTAGCTGTGCTGGCGGCAACATCCTTGATTCGCTGAGATCGGCGCAGGGGAGTGAGACCGTAAACCGTTTTCACATTTGTACGTAGTTTTTTTGTTGGAGTAGATGCTTCTCGAAGCTTGGAAACTTTATTCAAAATACCCAATGATTCTAACCTAGCCTTCATTCATTCATTCATCAACATAAACATCATAAAATGAATATTAATCATCCATTAATCATAATGAAGAATGAATTGGTTACCTTGTTCTCTAAGATGCGAGCGACTCTGAGAGCTTCGTAATCGGATTTTGATGATTCTCTCATTTTCATCTTCGCCATTTCATGCTTTTCTCTGCTTTCTTTCAGACAGCAGAACGAAATAGTAGAATGAATGAGTAACGGCTATATTCTGGTTTTTAAAGGTGTTTGATATAATGGAGAGGTTTTATAGGATGCCACGTCATCATCAACTCATTAAGTAATTTTTTACAGGATGCCACGTCATCATCAACTCATTAAGTAATTTAGTTTTCATTATGACTTTTAAAAAAAAAGTATTGTTTGATCACTTGGGTGTGATTTTGTTGGAATCGGCTTTTGTTTAACCAAAAATATGATGGTAAATTTAAAAATAAAGCAAAATGATGGTAAAAAATAATACTTCATTCATCTTAAACCAGATAAAAGCTATTTATTTTTATTCGATATTTAATTTTGAGTTGTTGGTCCTTTTGTTAGGTGGAATATATATGGACTTCTCGAAATAAATATATTTTTGCAGATATTGATCAGCTGATGAAAGCTTCTCTCGTTGCTACCGTATTTACTCAATTGCAAATAACTCTTCAAGCGTTTGGAAAGGATTATCTCCCTACTTCTAGAGTTGTCCGAGGAACTCGATGGCAAAGTGGAGACTAGAATGCGGGCAACACTCTGACTAATTTAGGGAATCAAGATTTAGGGAAGGAAACATCCCCTTTGGTATCTATGGGAACATTGGTTGGTCAAGCGTGCTACATGTAGAGATTTCAATTATTTTAATTGGCATCAAGTTGTGTTGAGAAGCAAGACTTAAAAAGTTAATTTGTTACTCTGATTTCTTTCATGTAGTCTGTTATCCGAAAATTCGTATGAGGGATTCGAAAAGCTACTGAGGGCTTCGAATTAAGGCAATCATCGAACAGGATAAAAGTTTCGAGAGATATGGCCTGTGTAAAAGTTATGCATCAAGTCAAAGTTCGAAGATGATCAGTCAAAGCGCCAAAAGAAGATATTTTCCTCCATAATTCAAGATTCAAATTCAAATCAAGTCTAAGCGGGAACGGTTTCGTGAACGCGGCCACGTCGTGGGCAAGTGGGGATCGTGGAGATCGAAGGACCCGGCCACCACGGAGCAGATGTCAAGATATTTCTCAAGGCTCTCAAAGCTCTATAAATAGAGAAGTCTTAGACTTTTTTAGGGAGTTCATTTCCGAGCGAGAAAAATACACTGCCTAAAACAGAAATACATCCGCACGCTTACACACACAAAAACATCAATAGGATACACTTCTTAGCACAGGTTGTAGAATCTCGAACGATGTATGAACTCAACTTATAATTCAAGTACATTTTTCCTTTTATTTGTACATTAGCTTATAGAGTCAAGTTCGTGAGCGCACAATTTACATTTACAATCCAAACCTTTCGTAAACCTGTTAGTTAAGAACCCATTCAGGATCTAATCCAGGTCCTAGATTGTTCATTGGATTCATTCTGTTGAAGTGCAAAAATACTACTTCATTTTGTTAATATATCACTGTCAACAATATCAACATTATGCTAATATGTTGGAGATTATTAGAAACTATGTGAAGAATGGTTGGTATTTTGTTTTGAAGCATACTCTCCACAAAGAGAATGCTGATATTGTTATCCTTGCAAAGATGGAAGCCAACTGGTTAGACTCGTCGATTATAAATATTGGATTTTATCAATCTAACTTTGAATTAAAGATTTTTATCGAGTAAACTTTGAATTAAAGAAGCAAGTTATATATATATATATATATATATATATATATATATATATATATATATATATATATATATATATATTTATTTTTTTTAAGATTTTAACTACATAAATATTTAATAAAAAAAAACTACATAAATATTAAATATTTTTACTATTTTTAACACTAGTATCTTCTAATAGTAATAAATAAAGGTACTCACTCACTCATAATCTTAGAATCAAGGTCAACATGGTGGTTAGTGTGGCTTTGAGAGTAAGGGGCATTTCTATTTCCTATGTTCATTATAAAAAGCAATTTAAAAAGAAAAGGTGTCCCTTCTTTGTAAGATAGAGCAGTAGCAAGTAGTTCTTATCTTTTAAAATGACAAGAAGGATAAGTATAATCCACCGTTGATTTTCTGCCACATTGACACGTGTCATTACATAGAGACTTCTTCCAAATCTCCCTAGATTGGATTTTTATTGTGGACCCATCGTTGCTAAGTACAGACCAACCATTTGACAAAGACGGCTTAAACCAGACAAAAAAGATAACCAAAGAAACGACGTCGTAACATTAACTTGAGTTCAGTTTTCCGTAATGAATCGAGCCCAAAAAAAGAGTGAATAAATGATAACAACGAAAACGAAAAAACAAGAAAAATAAAAACAGAGGCAAAAGACATGTTTTTGTTTCACGTGTGTCATCAACACCCTCTTCATTCTCTAATTCTCTTGGATCTCTCTCTGAATCTCAATTTCTCGTCCTTCTTTTCTATCCATTCAAATTGATCCAACCCTCTCTACTATCTGCAAATTTTTCTTTTGGTGAGTTTTCATTCACTCAATTTTATTGGTAGTTCATAATTTGGTACCAATTTTTAGTTTCCTTTTCTGGCTTTTGTTTAATCATGCATCGTAAGTTTGATTTCGTTGAAACATATGTTAATGATAGTGGTATCATAAATGTTATGTGCAAACCACCAAATCGGTCCCCGAAGTTGTAACACTCTAAAATTTGTCTCTAACTTTGCGAATATTTCAAAAAGGTCCATGACTTTGTTAAATTTTGCTCATATTAGTCCTTCAAAGAATATATTATTAGGGACTAAATTGATAATAAGTGGATAAACTTGAAGACCAAATTAATAGTAAGCTGTAAAATATAGGGACTTAATTGATATTAAGTGGTTAATATAGGGACCTACTTGATAATTTTAATAGAGTCATGAACCTTTTTAAAATATTCATAAAGACAGGGATATCTTTAAGTGTCTTGCAAAGTCAGGGATTATTATGGTGGTTTACTCTTAATGTTATGGTTTTGTTATGGCATGCACTCTGAGTTTGACAGTAGATTAAAAGAATCAACATCGAAACTATTTAATGAAGAGTTTAAAACATGTTATTTTTGACTAATGCAGTAATGTGCATGTCTCTTTCTGAAAGCACATGTTAACAAGACCCTATTGACCCTAGAATTAGATGCCTAACTATATAGCGTGTGTTTGGTTCTGCGGCGGAGAGAATTGATTTTGGCAAAATTGATTCTGTAAAATTGATTCTGGCCAAAATTGATTTTAAGCTGAAGTGGTTTATGTTTGGATATACTCATGAAAAAGTGAGTTGAACAAAAAATTTGAGTGTAAAAATCAATTCTAGAATCAGAAGCTACGATTTCTAGCTTCAAGTAGAATCAATTCTGGAGGCAGAATCAATTCTACTTTTGAGAAACCAAACAAGTCAGAATCAATTCTACACGTCCAGAATCAATTCTGGATGCTCCAGAATTGAAACCAAACATACACATAGATTAAGATTATTTTGTACTATAGAAAGAAGAATCAGCGAGTTTTAGTGAGGATGAAGTTTCATAACAGCATCACGGTGTACTCTTTATTTGCTTAATTGCTTTAGGTTGTGTATGGTAAAGTAGGTGGAAGATGGAAATGCACTTATACATGTTAAAGACTACTATATGATATTGGAAATTTCTATCTCAAGCTGTATCATGTCCAAATGCTTCAGATTTATAATTTTCTCTGATATAGCTTTCTTTTATTTGCATTACACTAATGCTATTATCTTTTACAATTTATTATAGTAGTGCCAATCATACATATATCAATGTTAGTTTTTATTATTTTTTATTGGGGGTAAGCTAATCACAGGCTATCTTATTTGTGATATCATTGTTTTTACTTGTGACATAAATCCGTTGTAATGGATTCAGATGCTTTAAACTACAGGTATTTTTGTTTTGCTCAGAGGTTATGAAAGAAAATAGATAAGTGATGGCGGCAGCAGAAGCGAGGACTTTGTGGCAGAGAACTGCTAATCGATGCTTTGTGCAGGAAGATGCAAAAAGAGCTCCCAAGTTGGCTTGTCGCCAATCTTCATGTGCAGCATCACAACTGGTTGATCCTGGACCTGTCAATACAGCAGATGCATCAGATGGTGCTGCCATTAATGCCACCCATTTTAACATCAAGTCATCATTTTCTCATCCATCATCTGACCCTCGGTGGTGGTTGCATTTGCAACCTAATCATGGATATAAAAAAGGTTTAACAAATGAGAAGTTAAGTGCATTGGAGGAGGAGGTGGAAACTCTGATAGCTAGTGATGAAAGTAAATTTTCTTGTAAGAATTCTCTAGCATTTCCTGAATTAATGGATGTGATGTCAAAGCATGAGATAATGGAGATTGATTCTATTGCCTGTTCGGTGTCCTCCAAGCAAACAAATGATTTTTCCATGGAACCAGATTATTCTTGGATTGAAAGTGATAAAGCCGAGCCGTGGTGGCGGACAACAGACATAGATGAGTTAGCTTCTTTTGTTTCTCACAAATCACTCAACCATATTGAGAATTGTGATCTCCCGCCTCCTAAGAAGAAACATCTTACTGGATACCCTTGTTCTAGGGTTATTACTAATGATGACAAAATAAAGACAGCATCTTATAACTTGGAAGGCAAATCCGGAAGGTTTTCCAATTCGAAGCAGGGTCCTTCTGCCAATGAAGGACTCTTGTATTTTGCTTCTGCCAAATTTTCAAGGTATTTTCCTGTTGATATCAAATAGTCACATCAATGCCTTAGGGATTGTAGTTTGAGGTGTGTATTGTTTAATGCCTTGATTGAATAAACAACTTAATTAAGCGCTTATCATATAATTGCTTATGTATAAGCTATTTCTATAAAAAAAAATAGAGTTAAAATGTTTTCAAATAAGTTATAAGATGTTTTTCTAAGCTATCCCGGAGAGCTTATGGACGTGTCATAAGCTATTTTCATAAGTTCTCATAGTCTCATGTATAGTGTTACACGTGCTTATGTCAGCTAATAAACTCAAATAAGTCAATACCAAATGGTTCTTAGTAGAACTTGTTGATCTTGCTCTTATGCTTTTTATTTGCTTAATATTTACTTGGACCTACAACTTCATTGCAGTCATACCCCTATACACGAGGATGTCAAGCAGAGTGAACAAAGTTCTGAGGGAAACACCAGCAAAACTCAACTAATGGAGGCATTATGTCACTCTCAAACACGCGCAAGGGAAGCAGAAGAAGCAGCAAAACAAGCTTATGCAGAGAAAGAGCACATTATTGCACTCATTTTTAAACAGGCTTCACAACTTTTTGCGTATAAGCAGTTGATTAAACTGCTGCAGTTGGAAACTCTCTTCAATCAGATTACCAATAATGATCAGTCAACCTCTACTCTCTTTCCGGTGTCTCTTCCGTGGATGTCGTATGAACATAGGAAATCACGGAAGAGAAAGCAGACATATTCCAACAGCAGACGTGATAGAGAAGGCAAGTCAAACTGCGATATTACAACATATGCTGTTGCGATTGCGTTAGGATTAAGTCTTGTTGGGGCAGGCTTGCTATTAGGTTGGACTGTGGGTTGGATGTCGCCTCGTTCGTAGTTCTGTAACATATTTGAATCATTGTCTTGTTTGTCATATTTTATCAGATCTGTCTGTATTTTTGTAGATTAGTTGGTACATAAGCTTTGTAATTTTGTATGTATGTTAATCTTTTTCTGATGATTACAAACAGATATTTCTCTTAAAAAGCCTAGCTAGGACAGTATCCAATGGGTGAATTAGTGTTATATTTTCGACATCCATTCTTGTTTTTGTATAGTATGTTGTTGATTTAAAATAACAAAGTCATGTTGATGATGGATGGAATCAACAAATTTGAATCAATGATTAAGAATCACGTGTGCTTCTATGAATTTCAAAACATTATAATTAGATAACAAATATTTATGATCATGAAGGATAGATATATTTATAAATTATAAGGTGTTTGTTCAGGTTGATAATCAAATGTGACTAGGTCTAAACACAATCAACAGTTGTACTTGTACTTTAGAGTATTTGGTGTGTGCATAATAAATACTTTTAAAAGAATAAACAAGCGAACCCGGAGTATTTACACTACCGGAGTGAGAATAAGGGATTAGGAGCAATGCAAGGTGAGAATAGCAATCACCTAACATGTACTAGCATTTAGTGGGCTGGATGGGCCAGCTTAAGTCTGTATTGGCCCAAATAGCTTAGGGAGAAGGAAGAAATTAAAAAAAAAAAAAAAAAATTGGAATCACACACACAGAAAGAAGAAAGGAGAAGATACGTGGTTGATTGAAGAGAAGGAGTTGGAAGTGAGAGAGGAATTCGAAATCGAAATCGAAAAATGGCTGTGATGGAGAAGCTCAAGATGTTCGTTGTTCAAGAACCTGTCGTCGCTGCTTCATGCCTCATCGCTGGCTTTGGTATCTCTCTAAACCCAATCTTAACTAACCTTTCTTTTGTGAATAATTTCATATAAAAAAAATACTCTATTACTGCTATAATTAGGGTTTATCGTTGATTGATTTAGCTTCAAATCCATTCAATTGATTATTGTGATTCATTCATTGAATCGAACGCTGCAATTTGATGTACAGAAAATTATACAAATCTGTAATTTTGGTTTTTGTCTGATACGCACCACTCTCAACATCTTCATTGTTAGCTGTATGAGTGTCACCGAGCAAATCATTTGGATGTGATATACAAAATTTTATTAACAAAATGTGTTTCTGCTATATTTCATGAATTGCAAATGTGGGTCTTAAACTCCATACTCGATTGAATTGGCCACATGAGATCATGTTGTCGGTTATCATTTACATCAAAATCATGAAAAACTATGTTTGTTTGGAAGTTGATTATCTTGTCTAATCACCACCTATGCCTAATCACCTATGCCTTTTATTTGGTCAGATAGATTACATTATAAATGCAACCAATTTCAAGTTGTTTATTGATTATCTTGTCTAAAATAGTGCTAAGTTACAGCTATCTGTTTGATTCTCTTAGATCCCTGACTGGGTGCTGGGAAGGGCATAAATCCCAATAAGATGTTACCTTTGGTGGTCTTAAATTGATTCGTGTTCTATATAACCGGTTTATATTGTGTCACGTTTCTGCTTCAAATTAGATTTGGCATACGGTTGAACCTGTTTCTTGTTGGATGTCGTTGTTTTCTATTAACATGCTATTAACTTACTGTTGTGAAATTTTCTGCAGGCCTTTTTCTACCGGCTGTTGTGAGGCCTATTCTGGACTCATATCAAACAACAAAGCCACCTCCTCAACCTGCTTTGAGCGACGTGAGTGTTTCTTTTGGCTTTAACTTTTTTGCAGTATTGTTTTGAAACCGAATAATTTGTATAAATTTTTAATATTTATCTCATCATGACGGAGTAACATTATCTATACTAATTTCTAGTTTGTATTGCTATGTCCTCAAATCCAAAGGGTTCCAATTTGCTATCTTCTGTTTTTTCTGAATCACTTGTAATAAGAGCCTTTAGTGGAAGTTTGTTGTGGAAGAAGTAGAGTTTCAGCAAAAACCATCCCCTACATTCAGTTTTTTTTTCACCAGTATAACTTGAGACAAAGCGCCCAGTGTTTTTAAGTGCCCGCAACTACAATAGATGTAAACCAGCCATTAGTTGCAGGAATAGCTCTCTTGATGTTGTTTTAGATGCGCTCGCTAGTACCATTTACTTTTATGGTTTTCTTATATTGGTACCCTGTGTCATTGCAGGTGGTTAACGGTATGACAGGTCAAAAGTAAGCTGATTTACTTGAGATACAAGGGGATAATTGCCAACTTCTCTGCTTGAACTTTTTTTCGTTATGTGAGTAATAAAGTACCTAGTTACAAAACATTTGATTGAACATCCATTTGTAACACAATCTATCAGTTCCAGAGACTTCATTTCATATTTAGGTTAAGTGTTTGGTTGAATGTCAGCTTATTCTGCTGCCTGATTGATTTTGCCTTTACTAGCAAATGCACTTTATGAATTGTTCCTCTAGTGACAATATGAAGGAGTTTTGTTTAGCTGACTGGAATACATGAGTAATGTTTATAAATGAATTGGCACAAATACTTCTTGATGTTATTTTAGCTTGTCATGATATCATGCTTTCACTAGGATTTAGATAATCTCCTTTTCCTCTCATTTTCACATTCATGTTAGGTGTTAGGAGAGAGTGACACAAAAAATAACTTTATTAACCCTACATTCAAAATCAAAATTGGGTAAACAATTTCCTGTCTCTCTATTCACTACTGAAATAAAACATTGTAGGACTGAAAAAATGAAAGTACATAAGTGGTGCAAATGGTTTATATATGTAATTATTGCGTGAATGAGTATATTTTTATATTTAATGTATGAAAAGATAGCTAATTCAATTTCACATTTTGTTGTTTGAATTAAAAAACTAGTTTAAAGTTTAAGTTTATTTTAACCATCTCAAACTTGTTGCTCGCTTACCTTCCATCCATGTGTAATTATCTTGACCGTCTCAAACTTTTTTTTTTTAATAATAAAAGATTTATAAGTAAATTTATACTTTAATTGGTTAGATGCATTTGGAAAAAAAAATTAAATCTGTTAGAGACAATATCCAATGTTAAAAAATTTATTATTAATTTGTATATAAGTTTCATATAATTGTTGTTATATGATAATTAGTGTTGAAATTACATTTTCTATACTTTATGAGATCTTATAATATACTGTCAGTTTGTCTATGATATATAATTTATTATTATCCTTAATCAACAGTTTATGCTAATTTATTTTTCAAACTTATGCGCTATTGTCGTCACCGTAAGCGATATTTTTATGAAAATGAAAACTAAAGATATGTTGAATGGAAAAGAAAAGGAGAAAACATCTAGGCATTTCATAAATTCATAAGATTATTGTATGAAAATTGCAACTTGACATATTGAAAACAGAATATAGATTTAAATCAATAAATAAATCCAAATGTAATTTTGCCCTCAATTTTATTGGTATGCTACTAGTAGAAGCATACGTGAACTGTAGCCAATTCAATGGAGTTACAACTTGGAAAAATTTCTGTCCATAAATATCATTTTCACTGGACATCAGGCGAAAAAGTCATAAAAGTGGTTGAAACTTCACTTGTTATTTGGCTCTAATAAAGACAAGCACTAGAGAGAATTAGGAAGCAAATGGAATGGAAAAAAGGAGAAGGAAATGATAAAAGAGACATGATTGCAATTATGCAAGGGAAGAGAGTAGTAGTAATTGTCACATTACTAATTGAGATACACCTATTACTAAATTCTACTAGTTGGTAAAAAAACCATGTACAACTTATCACCATCTCACTAGAAAACAGAGACTTCAGCATGAACTAACCCCACACACACTTTTACAATAGCGTAGCAGCAGGAAAAGCTAGTTGTGTTGTGTCTTCCACTATAATGAACATGTCATAGTTATCATCACATACATAAAGATAATATAGTACAGATGATGCCCTGGATAGTTTTGCAGACACATGATTCTTTACCGGCAAAATCTCAAAGCCTAAGGCCATTCCCATCTTTCTTCTTCAGCCTTTTGCTCCTCCATTTAAGTGGAACCACCTGCTTCATCCCTTGACGGATGGTTGTCTGCAAATCAAAAATTAGAAGATCATTTGCATCTGCATTGTAATAATGATAACAACATATATTTCACGCAAATACGAACAAATTAATCAAATTAATACAGTTCCACAAGACACAGGACACACGACTTTTGCGACACGCCGAAGAAACATGCATGAAAAAAGAGTTAAAGCTTACCCAGACACGAGACTTGCCCTGATGAGAGAGGCTGGAAGAGCTCCCAGAACGTTTCATCATCTTGTTGTGAGTGACAGTAGGTTCTGCAATGCCAATGGTTCCAGTAGAAGAAGATGGAAAAACATGACTACCCCCACTGATCTGATCTCTTTTGACATTTTTCCTCCAAGAACCGAACCAAGCACTGTCTCTTTTGATAAAGACATCCATAGTACTACCAAGTAACCCTCTATCACTACTAAAAGAACCATAGCAACTGTTGTCTTCGTCAATTTTAAAAGACGGTGACCGGAATCTGTTGCTGGATACATAAGGACCCTGCTGCAAAAGAGTTGGAGATGGCACTAGCAACCTCGGAGGAAGCTCTAAACATTTTTCAGTGGGATTGATGAAGGGGACAAGAGCATTGCAAAGCCTCGGCTTTCCGGGTTCTTGTTCCCAGCGAAAGGGTACTGAACCTGAGGTTTGCAGTGGTGGAGTCACCGTTCCAGGTCTCTCTGGGGACTCCATTTGCTTTTGCAATGGTGAGACAGAGAACAAAGGGAGCCTTGGTATGCTGCTCTCTTGCTCTGATGCCTTTGCTTCAGAAACCATCACACTTACTCTCAAACTGTCTTTGTTTTGAGGGTTGGGATGTGATGTGGTCAGGACTCAGGAAAATAATAATGAAGGGGAAATGATTTATATAAAACGGGAAAAAATGATCATTTGGTGAGTGAGTAGAGTACTGAAATGAATTTGTTTGCAGAAGGGGAAAGTATGTGAGGACATTATTAGGTGAGAAGACCAAATATGTATTGTGTGTTACTTTCCGTTTTGTCTTAGTGTGCAGTATTATATTACCGATACTACCCTTACCTTTTTTACAAGTAAAAATAAAATTATAGTGGAAGATTACCCGTCACTTTAAGCTACAAATTTTGCTCGTTCATAGAACACTTACAAAAGTAATTATAGTTACCGCAACAAGAGAAATTAGTAAAGCTTAAGCTCACAAAATGTTACATGCATACCACATACTACATTGTTATTTGAACCTGTAACATGCTGAGCAAATAATACACTATCATTTGTTGGTTTGCCTTAAAAATATAAGTAAAGAAATTATGTGTAATGCAATTTTTTAATTGTATTTAAGCCCACTCTAGAGATCATCATGATCATGCCACCCTTAGCATATTTGTCTTGTGTCAAAAATTGACAGACCGATGACATTTTCATCATTTGAAAAGTAACAAAAAGTAGCCACTCACTTAGACCACTGCTATCACTCCATTTTACACGAGGACAAAAATTCTGCAAAGCAAGACTATTTTGTCGGCATACTATAAGTAAGTGGGTGTAAAGGTATATACATATATGTTATTTTAGACAACAAAAAAAAAAAAAAAAAAACTTATACTACTGTATACCTTTACTCTCATTGTATGAATATCAAAATTTGAGCTACATTGTCAACGCTGCATAAAAATGTTGTTTTATTTCTTAAGACTACAATTTGTACCGAAACATAAGGTGATTATATCTTGCCATGCCATTGCCATTATAAGCTTTGGATGCCAAATTCATTTGGATTGACAAGTGAAAGTGACGTATCGTTAATTCATTCCTGTTTGCTACCGAACACCATTATATAGATCTCCTTCAATAATTGCTAATACATATATGAGATGTCAACAAATATCACATATCAGCTTCATCTAATTTACGTAAGTACCCAAACTATTTATCCCTTGAAACATGCTTAACGTTGATTCTAAGTTGATTTCCTTGTTAATCATTATTCTTACAAGTTATTTTTATATGGTGATAAGTTTTCAACACAAGTTACTAGAGGACAATAACTTCTTCATTTGACCTAAAAACTTGGAGCAAAGATTACCATATCACCCTAATAAATTTTGGAATGTTACACTCACCCCCTTAAAAGAATTTCATTTCCAAAATTTCGTGGCCAACTAATAACTCTGAGCGTTTGCTGCGCTACTTTTATATTTTTGTAAGAAAAAAAATATTTTAACCACATTAACATTGTTAAATATATTGGTGTATTTACTATATTAGGATAAATACAAAATAAAAAAAATATTAACTTAGGAGTAAAAAAATAAAAATTACGAAGGTGAACTTTTTTATGAATGATACATTAATAATAATAATAGGCAAAAATGAGGGGAAAAATTATAAAAAGAACACCATAAAATTATGAGAGGGTTCTGGATAGGAAATAAGGGCTATGAGTATTTTCTATCTATACTTGACTAATTTATACGATAATTTCTCTTCAGGCTCCCGTGTTTCTTTTTCACGCCTTGGATTTCGTTTTTTCTCTTCGATAAGAACTTCGGTTTATGTTTACCGAATTTCTTTTGCCTTGAAAAAATAAAATCGTTTTCTGTTTACCAAAATTTTCCTGAATTTGAATTATAAAAAACTTCGGTTTCTACAAACTGAAATTTTTAAGGTAAAATTGAATTTTAGGGGGTAACAAAGAATCACATGGTGCCTAAAGAGAAATTATCAATTTATACGGGCTTATAGAAAAAGCCCAATCTAATTTGGTCTGAGTGGGCTCAGGCTTCAACTCGTGGAAATAGAAAGCGAAACGCAGTCGTTTAAGATAAGAAAAAAGAATAACCGTCTTTTTTTTTTTATATATAAGATTGCAAAAGCCAAAAGGTATAATAAACTGCGAAGCGATCTAATCCGAATACACTGAATCTGTTTCATTCATTCATTCTTCTTTCTTAAAATTCATAGTTATCGTTCGTTGTTCTGCGTTTTCTCCAAAACATGGCCACGGCTTCAGGTATATCTCTTTTTCCCCCAATTCAATTTTAGGGTTTCTTATTCTCTTAGGTTTCCGTTAATTCGTTCATCTGCGAATCGATCAACATGGTAGCGAACGCTCAATCTGTTTCAATTTTATTTTGTACCCAAAAAAAATAGGGTTAGGGTTCATTGATTGAAAATTCTTTGTAATTTCAATTTTAACATGATCGTGTACTTTGAAATTTGTTTTAGTTAGACGGTTTATTAAATTTGATTGGTGTGAATTGCAGTTGCATTCAAATCCAGGGAAGATCATAGGAAACAGATCGAACTCGAGGAAGCCCGTAAGGCCGGGCTTGCACCTGCTGAGCTTGATGAAGATGGCAAGGAAATCAATCCCCATATTCCTCAGTATATGTCCTCCGCACCTTGGTATCTTAACGCTGAGAGACCCGTAAGTTTTTCCCCTCCCTCTTATTTTTCTTAATTAGTTTTTGAGAATCTTATAGAATTTTGTGAGGAAGGTTAGAAAGATTCTAGATGAAAATTTGTTGTACTTATGTTCAAAATATGAAGGAGAAATAATTTAGTGTAGAAATCGATGAGAGAAGCATCTCATAATTGATAAACATACATAATTTTAAAACTGAAGATGAGCTTAGTTGTACTACAGCGACAAATTCTTAATTAATTACGTAGAATTGGTATAAAGATCAATGGAGTGCAAAACATTTATTATGTCTTAGTGTTGTAAGATGAATCCGTTATAATCTCTTGGTGTAGTGTGTTGAGTGGAATGAATTATTGTGTTTATTAAGTATAGGTATACAGTAGCAAGTGATATTGTCCCAATTTATCATAAAGGGGTTTGATGGGTTGAATTTTCATGTATATAGATGTATATTATGTTGGTCTATGTTACACGAATTGAATGCTATTTTGCTCTAAGATTTTCTGCACATTCGTAGCATTTATGCTATGACTAATGCTTATTAATATATTTTTGTCCTTTCAAATCAAAAGAATTGGTATTATAATTTTATAAAGCACAATCTTTAAGTCAAGTAGCAAAACCTATATTCCTCTTGAACCCCCTTTTCAAGTGTTGAGGAGAAAGGACAATTTTGACCAACTTTTGTAGCTACTTGAATAATAATGTTATTTAATTCTATTCTAATTAGAATGATATGCAATCTCTGGATTTTATAATGATTAGTTGAAGTATTTTCACTTTCTTAAGAATAATGACCTAGATGAACAAATTTTTGTTCAAAAATATAATATACGGTTAAATGTCATTGAGGTATGCCTAATGCGATACTGTTATTTACTGTTAAATATAGCTGTTGCTTAAAGTTAACACAACAAATTGTAAATCATATTAAATATATATATTTTCCAACGATTATCTTTTTGTGTGCCTACTGGTTCGCAACTAGTATTTGATATATAAAAACTAACATATTCTTCTGTTTTCTTCCTTCCAATTGTAGAGTTTGAAACATCAAAGGAAATGGAAGTCTGATCCCAATTACACAAAATCATGGTACGATAGAGGTGCCAAAATATTTCAGGCCAACAAGTACAGGAAAGGTGCCTGTGAGAAGTAAGTGATCTCTTTCACTATTTCAAAAGGCGTGTGTGTTTGTGTGCTGTGCCTTCTAATGTTATGGATGCTTCTTGTCTATCAACTTAATAAGAAAATGAAATTAAGTATATGGCATCTGTCTTGGACTGTGTGTGTATTGTCTCAATAGCTGTCAAATTCTCTTATGAGTTTATGAACACTGTCAAACTAGTACAAATGAACCCACACAGAATCTTTTAGCTAAATTCTTCTAGTTAGTTTACAAGCTTTGATTGATGCATGGTTTTTGTGTCAAAATGACTTTTTGGCGGATTTAGTTGGATATTTGAGGTTAATTGCATCTACTTTGCACTGCATATTAGGTTTGTAAGAGTTAATTACTTAATCTGATATATGGATCTTATTTTGTTCTGTTTTGTTATTAAACTTTATGGTATTGTTGTGAGGCAAAAGGCATCATAACAGCTGTCTTGGGTCAATTATTGAATCAGTTTCTACTTCATTCCCTTTACTTTTTTACAGTTGGAATCAGGTTTAATTGTATTTACTTCATTATGTTCATTACTAATACTAAGATATTTATTTTGTATTATTTTCAAAACATGTGAACTCTTGCATGTTGACAATTCAAGTTTGTTGGGGTTTCATGTGTCTACCTAAACTATCATGTTTGAAAACCTTGCTTGTCTGTACATATATTTAGATTGTCATTCTCTCTTCTAAGTTTAGGTTAGTAGCTTAATATTCATCTTTACTTTTTTTTAGTTGCGGAGCTATGACACATGTTTCCAAGGCATGCATGGAAAGACCACGGAAAGTAGGAGCAAAACATACAAACAAGCACATTGCTGCTGATGAAAAGGTAGAAACTTTTGAGCTTGACTATGATGGCAAACGGGACAGATGGAATGGGTATGATTCGTCAACGTACGCTCGAGTTATTGAGAGGTACGAAGCCAGAGATGACGCTCGTAAGAAGTTCTTGAAGGAAAAACAGCTGGAGAAATTGGAGAAGGGCGACCAAAATGATGAGGGTGCTGCAATTGATGAGGCTGAAGATGATGATGAAGATGATTTAAGGGTAGATGAGGCAAAGGTTGATGAAAGCAAACAAATGGACTTTGCAAAGGTTGAGAAGCGTGTGCGAACAACAGGTGGTGGGAGTACAGGAACTGTGAGGTAATGTTTATGTTGTTCTCATTGTAAAAATGCAAGGCTAAGTTGATTGGTCCCATATTTACAACTAACACTTCTATTATTTTTCACACATGGATTGTAACTGAAATATCTTAACCTTCAGGAACCTACGTATTCGAGAGGATACTGCAAAATATCTTCTCAATCTTGAAGTCAATTCTTCACATTATGATCCCAAGACCAGGTCCATGCGTGAAGATCCTCTCCCAGAGGCAGATCCAAATGAAAAGTTTTACTTGGTAACTTGTCTCGAAGATCAATTTTTTTAGGAAACTTAATGTTTTTAGTTTTTATTGCTTTTGCATGTTAATCTTGTATTTGAGTTTAAAAAAAATTATGTTCTGTGTAGGGTGATAACCAATATAGAAATAGTGGTCAAGCTTTGGAATTCAAGGAGTTAAACATCCATGCTTGGGAAGCATTTGACAAGGGACAAGATGTTCATATGCAAGCAGCTCCTTCCCAAGCTGAATTGCTCTATAAGAATTTCAAGGTCATGAAGGAGAAATTGAAGTCTCAGACGAAGGAAACTATTATTGAGAAGTATGGCAATGCAGCTGACGAGGACAAGCTTCCAAGAGAACTTCTGCTGGGTCAGAGTGAGAGGCAAGTTGAGTATGATCGTGCTGGTAGAATTATTAAGGGACAGGTAAGACTTGCATTGTACATCTTTACTGTCGTAAAATTTTAAGTTGCGTTATGCTTGGGAAGATTTTTGTTCAACTCAGCATTATGCTTTTTGTTGTTAGGATGATAGTAATTGTTATTTTCTGTTGTTTCTAATAGGAAGCTGCAATCCCCAGAAGCAAGTATGACGAAGATGTTTACATTAACAACCACACAACTGTTTGGGGCTCATGGTGGAAGGATCACCAATGGGGTTTTAAGTGCTGCAAACAGACAATACGTAATAGCTATTGCACTGGTGCTGCTGGTATTGAGGCTGCTGAGGCTGCAAGTGATCTCATGAGAGCTAATATTGCACGCAAGGAGGCTGCTGCAGGTTTGTATGCTGATACCATATTCTTGATGTGCCTCTATCTCCTTCTCTTCTCTGTTGTTATTAGTTTCTTCTTCTATGTTTGATTATTGCTTGTTCATATTTTGCATCTTGATTCTTCGTTGTTGATCTTTAACTGTTTTCTTGAATCCGTACAGAGGATCCGACACCAGCAGAAGACAAAAGGCCTGCTACATGGGGAACTGATGTACCAGACGACCTAGTTCTGGATGATAAATTGCTTGCTGACGCACTCAAAAAGGTAATATAAATATATCAGCCATACACGCGGACACACAAAATTTTACGCTTCAACATCCCTCGATATTTATTAGTTCTATTGTTTTTTCTTATTCTATCTCGTGTGGAATTAATTATTGGTTTATGCCAATAACTTTGTCGACCTTAATTACCAAGTTCGAGACACCAATTGATTCAAACTAAATATTGCATGTAATTTGTTGAAATTATGACTGTCTTTTTTTTTTTAAAAAATAATGTTATGGTTTAGCAATAGACGATGGATTTTCTATTTTAGCATAAGGTAAAATAATTTATTGTGGATATTTGAATCTTTTTGAGGTGAATTATTCAGATATTCACGTGTTTGTGCATTGTGCTGGTATTTTGCAGGAGGATCAAAGAAAGAGAGAAGAGAAAGATGAGAGGAAGCGGAAATATAATGTTAGATGGAATGATGAGGTATAATTTTCTTTTTTTTGCTGGTCGAGAATTTTATTTGTATACATACACTCTTGTTGCAGATTTTTAAATCGATTTAATGCAAACAGGTTACTCAAGAAGACATGGAGGCATACAGGATGAAGAAAGTTCATCATGATGACCCGATGAGTAAATTCATGAACTAAGCTTTGGATGGAAAAAATGCCTTCATTCATTCCATTACAAAGCCACAAATCTTGTTTTTTTTACTGCCAGAAGGATTGGGCAAAATGGATGATATTGAGAAAGGGGAGCAGGTTGGAATTCTTGATATTTTGAACCGCTGCTTTGTGGCTAGTTAGTTATTTTAGCATTTGGAACACTAGGCCATTTAATGGTTCAATAGCCTCTATTGAATAGAGTCTATTCTTGTTTTTTCTTCCTTGTGTATCAACTTCCGGTATCACGTCATGTATGTATAAATTTATCATTCCGGAGTTATATCGTTAGTTTGATGACTGTCTGTGGTAAAAGAGTTAACGTGTTTTTTTTGTAAGAAAATATATATTATAGTTAGGGTTGGGAACAGGCCGGCCTTGATAGGCCTGAGCTTGACTTATGATTTTTCTTCAGGCTTGAGCCTGATTTACGGCCTATCAAATGTTATTTGTTTTGGCCTGACCTGAGCCTTTTTAAAGTCTGGTCTGGCCTTGTAGCCTATTTAAAAGCATGTGTTACATAAAAGTCTCTATAGTCTTTTTAAATAGGCTAAACAGACCTTAAAAGCCTATTTTACATTTAAATTTTTATAATTTCTTCAACATTAAGAAAAAAACTAATAAAATGATTAGCACAATAATTAAAAAATAATATATTTTTTCTTTGGGAAAAAAAATATAAATAATAATAGGACAAAACTTACATGCATTTTCATACATGCATTTCTTACTTTTCCTCTCACAAAGAGGTGGTTAATTGTGTTTTTTCATTTTGAAAAAATAAAAGAAAATTATTTTTTAATAAAAAAAACTACCTCTTTGTGAGAGGAAAAATAAGAAATGCATGTATAAAAATGCATGTAAGTTTTGTCCATAATAATAATTAAATATAAACATATCGGCCTATTAGGTTTTGTAGGCTTTTTTAGAAGCATGAGTCTGGCCTGTTTATGTAAACAGATTTTTTTCAAAGCCTAAGCCTGACAGTTTCAATAAACAAGCTAGGCCATTAACAGGCTAGGCCAGGCTTACACAGGCTGAAGGCGCCTGTAGGCCGTCTGACCTATTCCCAATCCTAATTATAGTTGAATTTAATTTATATGCGTCCAATAATATACCGACACATCATATATGGTAATTAAAAACACATGATGTGTCCCAATCATCAAATGATGTGGCAACGCATCATTGGATGTATGTGTAAAAAATCTTTATACCGACGGTGCACAACAATTAAACTCATTATCGTTTATTCATCTTTTAAATAGTTTAAAATTTATTTATTTTTAATTTTTTATACAAAATGTAGGGAAATCAAGATTCTTTTCATTTGTTACTCTTTCTTGTCATTACTAAAATTTTGACAATATTGCGTCATAAATTTTTTTTGACAATATTAATACCATAGTATGATAGTTGATTCATTGTACCAAAATAATAGTATGATAGTTGATGAATTAAATTTTTTTTTTTTTGGTACAAGATGAATTAAATTATTTATTATATATTTTAAAATTATTATAGTAATAAAGATGAAAAATAGAAAGAATAGTATCTCACTTTCATTCTTAGGACGCACAATTTAACAGTATCTCACTTGCATTCTTATTATTTCTGTAAAAAAAAAAGGGTTTAAAAAGCTCTTCACGTGCTTTATCAACCTCAGTCCAAACATCTCTTGAATTTCTTTCTTAGGCTATGTTTGGATTGATGGTATGAAATGGAATGGAGCGGAATGAAATATAATGGAATGGAGTGGAACGGAATGGAATGGAACAAAAATGTCATTCCACTGTTTGGATATTCTATGACGGAGTGGAATAATGTTTCCATTCCATTGTTTGGAAATTAGACGGAATGAAACAAGTTATAATTTTTTTATACCAACTATACCCTCATTTAAAAATATTATTATTTAAATATATCTGTATATCTATTGTTACTAGAAACTATCTCCTTCAAAAATAAAATAAAAATTTAAATATGTGAGTGGGAAAAGCATTGTACTAGCAAGAACTGTGACAAAAAAAAAATACTCCAATTGAAACACAAATTCTATTAATGGTAATAATAGATGTTACAAAGAAACATTTCTTTTGATTACTAGTCCTACATTTGCATTAGGGGTCCATATACAAAGGCTAACAAACACGCACTACAGACAAGGAAACTACAATATAAGAAACAAACCTTTTATATATCTATTTGAAACCTTGGAAAATACACGGATCCAGCCAGAAACACGAATGAAAATATAACGAAAACTATCACGTACACAGGCAAGAAAAAAGAAGATGCATAAGAAAAGAGATACACTGAGCAGAGGAAAAAAAAAAGTGAAGGAACAAATTTACTAGGAATAGAAAACATAATATAAATAGGGATAAAATAGTAATATTTTAATTGTGAAGATCCATTCCATTCCATACACCCCAAATTGGGGGGAATGAAAACTTGAAGAATTGGATGGAATGAGATGGAATGAGTTCCATTGTGTTCCATTCCACTCCATTCATTTTTTACAAATCCAAACAATGGAATCTAATTACTTACCACTTCATTCCATTCCACTCCATCACATTCCATCAATCCAAACATAGCCTTAAGGTCAGGTCCCTCGTCCCTTATTGAATTTCATATATAAGGCTAATTAAAGGGAAATTTAAGAATAATAACCATAATTAAAGAGTGTAATTGTTGTGTATAGTTGATGTAAAAGTTTTTTTACACATATATTCAATGACGCGTTGCCACTTTATTTAATGAATATGTCACATCATGTGTTTTTAATTACCATACATGATGTGTCGGTATATTATTGGACGAATGTGCAAAATAACTTTACACCGACGGTGCAATTAAATTATATTCATAATTAAATATGATATAATTTTATTTTTTTATGAATATCTTTTTTGTTTTTTATATTCGACAGTCCGCGGCCTAAGGTCCGGGGGGTCTAAATTATTTTATATTATTATAAAAAAAATAAAATTATACTAACTTCAGTTAGTCTAATGGGTAGGGGTTGTCTCCGGTAAAATTTTCACTGGATCCTCTTATCTGTTAATTTTTGCCCTCAATTGCTTTTTATTGATTGACCAACTTGTTGAAAAAAAAAAGTGCATGGTGAGGATTTCATGGGAGAGAAAATTAATGGGAGAGAATCCATTCCCTAGTCTAATTCACCTGCGAACAATATAAAAAAGTATCGATTTTCAAGTACTATTGTTATGTACTTTGTGGTTTATCATTTTTTTTTCTTGGGAAATTCTAAATAGTATTCGGGACAATGATTAAAAGAAACAAAAATGATAATATAATCTTAAAAGTTGTGTATTCAATGTTTTGAAATTTTAAAAAAGAATATTTTCTATTTAAAAACTGTGTTTTTGTTTATTTTTGTTGCCTTAATCGCTCCGACCCATATTATAAGCAATAAAAAAATTACACTAATTAAAAATACACTTATTAAATAAATACGATAAATAATTTGAAGTATGACTTTTTGTGTTTTTTTTTAAACTAAGTTTTATGGAAAAATGTAAAAGATTTTTTTTGGGTTATTGGTTATGAAAAAAGAAGCGAGAGAATAAATTAAATCCAATTTACATTAAATTTTATGACAATAAATAATATTAAATATTGAAAATGATAAATTTTTGGTGTTTTTTCTTATAATTTAGGCAAAAAAAAGTAATTTTCTTTTCTTATAATATACTATATGGGACGGAGTACAAGTGAACACTAGTATTTTGCAGGACTCTTTTCTTTTATTCTACAAGGTTTATTATTACTATTATTATTTTGGGCCCTATTATTTATGTTTAATTTATTTATTTGAGTTATTCGATACTAATAACGATCAAATTTTATTTTTGTGTTATTGTTTGTTGTCATTATTAAAGCGTATTATATTAAATAAAAGGCTTAACTACACATTTGGTCCCTTACGTTTATTTTAGGTTTCAATTTGGTCCCTTACGTTTAAAAAGTATCAATTTGGTCCCTTACGTTTATTTTAGGTTTCAAGTTAGTCCTTTCCGTCAATTTTGTCACATGTGGCAGTCAATTTGCACATGTGGACTGACACGTGGCACTTGGACACACTGACACGTGTACTGTTCAAACGGTGTTAGTGACAAAATTGACGGAAAGGACCAAATTGAAACCTAAAATAAACGTAAGGGACCAAATTGATACTTTTTAAACGTAAGGGACCAAATTAAAACCTAAAATAAACGTAAGGGACCAAATGTGTAGTTAAGCCTAAATAAAAATAAGTTATTTTTCACATTTTATCAATGAAGGAAAAAAAGGGACGGTAAATTAAACCACTAGATTTAGTCTAGTGTTAAGGGGTTTGGATAGTACGTTATAGGTCATGCGTTCAATTTCTAGATCATTGTAAACAAAAAAGGGACGATAAATTTATACCCATAAAATATTAGAAACATGGCTGAAATATTCTAGACTAAAAATTCAAAGCTTATTTGTAAAGTAATTTATAATTTGAAATTTAATAGAGTAATGAGTTCATAAGATTAATTTTGAACTACTAACAAATACTTCATTTGTCCCAAAATATAAGTAAAAGTTGGTTAAAAAAATGAATGTATTTAGTCCAAACCTTTAAACAAATACATCAAATTTGTTTAACTCAATTTTACTTAGATTTTGAGACGGAAAGAGTACATGCAGTTATCGGAGTTCCAATCCTAAACTTGACATGTCTGTGTGGAATTGTGAAAATTTGAGTGATGATGAATATTTATGAGAAATGGGAAAAAAAGAAAAAGGAAAAGAGTAGTATTAGTAGTAACTATGAATGGAGGAAGGCACACAAAATGCGTGAAGGCGAAGCTGGCAGGTCTCTTCATTCACTTCACTAACTCACGCACGGACAGAGCGTGGGATATGCATGCAGTAGCTGTAGAGAAACAAAGAGGCACGTTACTCGTGTGTGTTGTGGCTATGCAATTGCAATGCAATCAAAGTCTCCATGCCAAAAACATGTGACAACATTCACCTAATTTTTACATTATTTTGGAAAATGTTACTTCATCCCATTTTTGAGCATATATCAAAAAATAATAAGTATCGATTAGTTAAGTTATTTTTAACTCTAATAAAAATGAGAAAAATTTATTTAATAGTAGATGTTTTTATACTTTAGTTTCTTAAAAGAATCAAACTTTTGAGATGAAAATAAAAGGTTAAAAGGATCACAGTTTTGAGAAAAGAGTCGTGAGGGGAGAGCTTTACTAGATTGGATCGGCATACTGAGCATTGAACAATCTTACAAGTGATTCTAATACCATATTTTTACCCGAAACCTTAAGATGTTGAGTTTATAAGTCATTCACTTAAAGTGTTCAACCTCAATTTTTTCAACCAATTTAAATTTTTTTCTCGCACTTGATTAATCTCAACAAAAATAACTAATTAATTAGTGCAGTAAAATAACTATTGTCCCTTGCTGCACTAATTAATTAAGAAGCTTAGATATATCAAAATATTTTGAATTCATGTATATTCTTTTTATAAAACCTGAGTATTATTAAAGAGCAATATCCAAAATTGGATTGATTACATTACAATATGATAAGAGGAAAATTTCTTACACCACTTTTCGCTATTTAGGCCAAAGTTATAAGAACATCTTCGATAATCTTTTTAAAGTAACCTATTTAAATTTTGCAGACTACTGTATTAATAATACATTCTCTATCATGAGTGTGATCAATCTCCTACCATGTTAACCTCCATATAGATATGAACCATGCACAATTTTCAATATTTGTCACACCAAAGACGTTATTTTTTCTTTCTAAGAAACTAAATTAGTTCACCCAATTTAATACCAGAGAGAATCGAACATGAAACTTTAAGGATAAACATATTCTCAAGTTCCAAACTAATACCATCAAAACCAACCCAAGTGGGTTCACCAAATACGCTATTGTTGGACCATTCTATAATTTAGATGATGATTGTCACATTGTTCAAACATAAACCAAACAACAATTCTTCATACTACATTAAAATCGAACGAAAACCATGCTCCCAAACGACCTCAAGTGTTGTGACCAAACTCCACACTTCACCATAATAACGTTAAAAGATCCTTGAATACAAACGAAACCACGTAAAAAGATTTTCTGCTACAGAAACAATCGTTAATTGTCAGATATAAAACCAATGACTGAGATCAATTACAACATATAACTAACTGAATGCTTTTTCAACAGCAGCAAATCCATCCCAAAACCACCAACTGATTTCCATGATTATATCATGCTTAAACTCATTTATTTATATAGTCTAGTAGTAAAAAATAAATGTCTATTATTAAGGACTAGAACTAGTAATAGTAGGAGTTTAGATAAATACAAAAAAAGTAAGAAACCCGCCGACTAAAGCTCTAATGAGGTAAGTCTAGTAAAGTTTTTATCAAGTCCTATGTTGACCTAACCATGGTTTAAGGTTTTCACTTTGCTTTGCACTTTTTTGCAAACCCATCTCTCTCTCTCTCTCTACTTACCCTATACCCTACCCTACACACTCTTCCCTTCTTCAATTTTGACACACGCACCACCCCTTCCTTTTTTCCTTCACGTTTTTTGTCACCAACAAGGAACAACCATATACCATCATCAACCTTCACTTTTTCCCTTAATTGCCTTCTTTGTTTCATATGCCAAAAACCCTCTTCTTTTTTCAACACACCCCTTCTGTTTCCTTAATCTCCTCTTTCCCAATGTCTATTTCATCACTCACTATTCCTTTCTTCTCTTGTCTTGTTCCTCTCTTACCACCTTAGCCCTTTCAATATTTCTTTTTCACCTTTCTTCATAAATTTTCTTCCAAGATACCATTTTTATCATTGCAAAAACAATTGGGTATGTTCAAAATTTAATCTTTGATTCTTGGGTAGTTTTTTTTGTTTTTGAGATGGGATCAACAAAGCGCATGTTATGGGATGAACAAGAAAAATCCATGGTTGGAGCTGTTCTTGGTGGTCGAGCTTTGGATTTTTTGATAACAAATTGTTTATCAAATGAGAGTGTGTTAATTGGTGTTGGTGCTACTGATGATTCTCTTCAAAACAAGCTCTCTGATCTTGTTGAAAATTCATCCAATTTCAACTGGAACTATGCTATTTTCTGGCAACTTTCTCAGTCAAAATCCGGTGATTATGTTCTTGGTTGGGGAGATGGGTGTTGCAGAGAACCAAGTGAAGAAGAAGAACAAGAAAGTGGTGGTGGAGTTAAAGGAATTCTCAGTCTTGGCATGGAGAAAAATGAAGAAGAACAAGAAGATGGGGTGAAGCAGAATATGAGAAAGAGGGTTTTGCAGAAGCTACACACAGCTTTTGGTGGTTCAGATGAAGACAATTACGCTTTTGGCCTTGACCGTGTAACCGACACAGAGATGTTCTTTTTAGCTTCTATGTACTTTTCTTTTCCAAAAGGGTATGGTGGACCCGGTAAGTGTTTTGCTTCTGCTAAACATTTATGGTTCAAATCTGTTTCTGATTACTGCGTTCGTTCTTTCTTGGCTAAATCTGCTGGAATTCAAACTGTTGTTTTAGTACCTACTGATTTTGGTGTTCTTGAATTGGGTTCTGTTAGAATTTTACCTGAAAACTTTGAATTGTTAAACACTGTTAATTCTTTGTTTTCAATTTCAACTTCAACTTCCACCACACAATCATCATCATTGTATCCTAGAGTTATCAATGAAGGAAGAGATGAAAGTGGTATTTCAAATTCTGTTCAAATTCCAAAGGTTGTTTTGAGTTTGAACAATAATGGTCGTACACATTTTAGGGAGAAACTTGCTATTAGGAAAATGGATCATAGTAGCAGCATTAACTTTCCTAGTGTTAGAAATGGTGTTTGTGGTTCTTCTAGTTGGGGAGTGAACCAAGGTCAAGGTGAAATTTTTGCTCCTAATGGTGTCAGAAAGGATTTTAGGCTCAATAACAATAATAGCAACTATCAACCACAAAGGCAGGTTCAAATGCAAATGGAAATTGATTTTACTGGAGCGAATTTGAGGGCTAATTCTGTGAGACCGGTTATTGGTGAACCGGAACTTGCTGCTGCTGATGTTGAGGCTGATCAACCTAGTGATGGAAGGAGGCCGAGGAAGCGCGGAAGGAAGCCTGCTAATGGAAGGGACGAACCGCTCAATCATGTGGAGGCGGAGAGACAAAGGCGTGAGAAGCTTAATCAGCGTTTTTACGCTTTAAGAGCTGTTGTACCTAACATCTCCAAGATGGACAAGGCATCCTTACTTGGTGATGCCATTGCTTACATCAATGAGCTTCAAGCGAAACTCAATGTCATGGAGTCTGAGAGAGAGACATTTGGAAGCAGCACTTCGAAGGATGGATCGGCCAACTCGAGATCAGAAAATCGTCATCAGAACATTAGAGTTCCTCCTCCTGATGTCGATATTGAAGCTTCTAAGGATGAGGTAACTGTGAAGGTGAGTTGTTCTCTTGATACTCATCCTGTTTCGAAATTAATGGAAACATTCAAAGAGGCACAAATCAGTGTTGTGGAGTCGAAACTCGCTGCTGCAAATGATACTATCTACCATACTTTTGTAATTAAATCACAAGGATCTGAAGAGCTTACTAAGGACAAGTTGATTGCAGCATTTTCCCGAGAATCCAACGCTTTACAGATATAAAACTTTGTCCATATAGGCATGAATATGATACATAGAGAAGGAACCAATTTCTAAAGCTTCCTAAGAAATTTTTGTTGTGCAGCTGAAGATCTAAAGAGCAAAGCAGATGGAACTAGAGAAGTAGAATAATAATAATAATAATATATAGCTCCTATTAATTAACCAACCGTGTATAGGGCAACCAATTTATGTTTGTCTATAGTATACACAGTTTAATTATCAGAAATATTGTTCCTGCAATGTCCATTGTTTTATTTAGTTCAACCAATGTAATTGACATGGTAAAAGGATCTTATGTCTCTTCATGCAATGTCTCTCAAGTTCTAATTTTTTTTTGTTCTTCAAGTAGTTTTGTGCATTAAGAGGATGGTATTAGTTAATTACTATATCTTTGTCTTTGTTACTAATAGATTATAGATAGATCTTGTCTTGCTAGATTTTTTATATTATTATAGCTATGTTTTTCCCTTCTTTGGGGAGATATAAAAATAGTAAATTTGTTTTTTCTTCCTTTTTTCCAAAGGTGAATCTTTTTCTCCTATTGCAATTTTGTTTTAGTTTTGTGATGCACATGAAAAGGAAAAAAAGTATTGTTACTGCTCCTTTGTTGTTGCCTCCTTTTCATGACTATTTGAGGTATCTAATTCATGAAGGAAGGAAAGAACCTTAGACTAAAAAGCTAAGTAAAAAAATGGTAAGAGTCTAAAACAAAAACAAACAAATGAAGGCATAAACTCAAGCACTTGTTGCCAAGAAGTGCTTAAGTGTTGTTATTCCGAACATAATCCAGATTCCAGAGATTACTCGAAGGTGATAAAAGGAAAGGACAAAAGAGTTCACGCTAATGGTGAATTGATGGAAGAAATGCTACAATGAATAGAGGTGGCAACTGGAATCCATGTTAGAGATGACGATGAATGAAGTCTACATGTAAAGACTCTGATGCTCAAGCCAGTGAGAGATATTAGAATGAGACGTATCTTCTGAGGTTGTGAAGGGTCTGTCTTACATAGGTCAATAAATATGGTATTGGACGGATGAACGTGACATTGAATTTCAGCGAACTCAAAAGCACTAAGCAGTTGTAAACCTCAACTCAAGGTATTGAATAAGTTGATGGCGTGGAAGCATTTTAAACCCTGATTTCTAAACATAAAAATAAAAAAGACAAGACAATAATGAAAGCACAACCACAAGCACAGCATGGTACAAAGTAGGAGAAAAAAATAGTAGTACTTCTTTCTATAGTAGCTAGCTTATGTTGAGTGGTCCTGCAAAATGCGCGTTGTTATGTCCTATTTATTTATTTTGAATATGTAAAACGTTCACGTGCTCAGGTCCTTTCAACTAATGGAAACATGTGGTGCATGTGTTCTTTCCTTTTACAACTGAGTGAGTGATTAAGGTGAGAAATTGGAGAACTTTGAAAAAGGAAAAAAAAAAAAAAAAACCAACATAAACAGTTAACTCAACTCTTTGCCATCCTTTTACTATTTTTATGGTAATTAATAACGTGATGTAATTTGTTTTTTTTACTGTGTTAATTACATTTGTTTTTTTTTTTTTAACTATTTTTATGGTTGAACTTTATTGTTTTCCTTCTATAAGACTTCATTTAATTTCCATTACGGGTATTTAATCTCGGTTGAGAAACTATTGAACACAATGTGAGTACTTTGATTTTAGCCGATTTCTATTATATATATTTAACAATTTATTCTGATGTGGATCTACTTTATATTTGTTTATGTTCTTGTATGTTTATTTTGTAGTCAAGTTATCCGTCTTTTACTTCATCTTGTGGCTTGTGCTGCCACCTTCCTTCCGTTCTTATTTTACACTTTTGCACATTATTTATAACTCTTCTTGTTAATGGGTTCGTAATATTGTTTCATACATATAGTGTTAAAATTTGTAAAATTTTGTCATTTCATTTTTATGCTAAATATATACCTTATTACTATAGATTTATATCTCTTGTCAAATTTAGTTATATTTTTTCGATTATTATTTCTTTCACCACCATTTTACCAATTTGTACATATGCTTGTCATTTGCTTACTGGAACTACAATGAGTTTTACCTTAAAATTACAATTAAAGTAGTGCCGTAATTTTATTTAAACATAATTTTTGTCAAAATCACAATAACACATATTATAACAAGACTACTCTCAATTTTTATATACATTTATCAATGTATGTTTAATTAAACATAAAAAAAATCTAGAGCACAAAATCCACAACTTTCAAGTGATATGATATCTATTACATCCGACAAAGAATCAGCTTAAACAATTAAAGTAACAAAAAATGTGACCATAATTAGAGGCCGTAAAGCAAAACACTGAACAAGGTTCTTTTGGTGTCAAATTAACTTCCTATGCCCATAACTCAATCGTACCCTTTATTCCACTTTGGATTGTCTAGGATGAAAATCCTAATTCCAATGTTTGAAGAATCCTCTATGCCTTTGGAGTTTGAAGATAGCTAGCTAGAGAAAAGAAAAGATTCATTCTATGGATGGGATGTGGGGTTCGTTTTGTGTAACAAAATACACAAATATCAAGCATGCCATGTGGTGTGGTGCACTATGTTCTTTTTCTCCTTTTTTTCTTTTATACATTAATCATTGGTTCATAGAAACTCCTGATAAATCAGAGTTCGGCCGCGAGAGGTTAGAAAAGTCTTGTTAAAAATTGTTCCCATCAGAAATTAAACTAAAGTTATTCCGAATGATCCGTCTTAGGGATCTAGGATGAGCTCATTAACCACTTGATCCTAATATTCTTTTTCTTTCGTGTATGTGATGGTGCATGCATATCGACACTCATTAAGGCTAAATTAGAAAGCAATTTGTGGGATCCATTAGTAAAAATATCAAGTAAGAACTGCTCAAATCTATATGAGGATGGAAATGTACATACGAAAAGAAAACCACATATTAGGATGTGATTTTTGTTTTATGGTATAGTTTCATTGGTGGAGTACAGATGAATGTAATGCATGGCTGCTATACTATAGTCTAGAATTATGATTGGAGTTTAGATGGTCCACAACCACAAGCACCACATACTAACTATCATGAGCTAAATGTGGAAAACACTTGCATGTGTTTCTCATTTTTCACTGTTTATTGGGGCCAAAGATTTATGGTGGTGCATCAATATCATGAGCACCTAACCCACTCATTTGTGTAGTATTACATCAGATAAAAAAAAAAACAGATAAAAAAAAAATCTTAATTTAGTTTTTTTATACTGTCAATTTTAATTTAGTTCCTAAACTATCACTCTCTTATTAATTAGGAGGAATGATATTTTGAAATATCATTTCACAATGGATACACAAGATAGAGAAATAAGAAAAAAGGAAAAGATGAAGAGTACATTAGTTTTCTTTATGCATTTTTAAATTAGTTTTCTTTTGTACTCCCAAATTATAAGGGAAAATATCTTTTTTTTTGTCCCAAATTATAAGGAAAAATCATTTTCAAGATTTTTTTTCCTTAATCTCATAAAATTAAATCGAAATTGTATTTAATTTTCTCTCTCCCATTTTCTCAATAAACAACAACCAATAAAAATTGTTTTTACATCTTCGCAAAACCCACAAAAACATATTTCAAATTATCATGTTTTACTTTTTCTTAATAAGTGTGAATTTTGTTTTTTCCCTTATAATTTGGGACGGATGGAGTACTTCATTATGTAACGTCTAATTTAGCAATTTGTAATATTTTTTTTGGTCAAGTAGCTTAGTGGCTAAAGAATTCACTTCGAACTCCGACTCTTACACATATAGTACGATGTTCTGTCAACTGACCTAAGCTTATGAGATTCATTATGTAACTTTCTATATTGGTTTGATACACACATCACAAACTCGCAAGTCGGTGTATAATTCATCATTAACTATTACAACGTATATTAAAATTATTAATAATCATAAATCACATAAAACACATGAATTATTAAGCAAAATTTTGTCCACCAATCATTAGTTGGTTTAGTGAAGATTGACGTTGAACTTAGTAGGGAGGACCACAATTCAATCCCCGTAACTACGATCGGAAGTGAATAGAACCACTTGATGTCAGAACTGGTCCTCGAACCAGATTAGACGGTCCAATAAACTGAATACCGATAGTTAAAAAAAAAAACTTCTCCCCTTGCATTGTATGGGTTGGAAAAAACCAAGGTACGAAAGACGTATATGCAACCCAATTTGCCCAATTTGGATAAATTTTTTTTTTTTAATTTATAGTACAAGCGCTTATTATAATAAGCGTTTACGAATAAGCTTATATAAATTATTTTTATAGTAAAAGATAAAATAAAATTATTTTTATATATATTACAAGTTATTTCCAATAGCTATATTGGAGAACATATATAAATAAGCTAGAAAAAATTTACAAAAATTGTCAAAAATTATTTTCATAATTTTTTTTAAACAGTCTCACAAAACTTCAAAACTTTAACTTTAAACTTAATTTTTAATTGAAAGTATAATTATTACATCCCAAAATTAAAAATAAATCTTAAGAGCCAAAAAAGTTAACAAAATGTTGCTCTAATTGCATCTTTAACTATCCGGGTTAATGACCCTTCCACTCCTAACTCTTAAATTCCTTTAGCCTTAATAATGTAGGGTTGATCTTCATTAAATCTTATATGAGCATAAGTTTTTCTCGTCCCACTACTTCGTTGCCTTTGAGCTTTTCTCTCATCCTTTCACGTCCACTTTCAAACCACATGGGATTACACTTCCAATTCAACGAGTCACCTTCTCTCCAATAGGGACTCACAACTATTTGATTAAGTGAACGAGCATATTTTAGAACATTCATAACAAACTCAATTTCATGCCAATTGCCAACACAACCTCCCAATTCAATAACTTTTAACTCGTCATGAGAGAATATTTGAACATCTTTAAAATCTTTCTGATTTTTAGAGAATATTGAATCTGCAAACTGTCAAATTAACATTACAACAAAAATGATATTAAAAGCCGACAATCATATATCAAATATTACCAATGGATGCAAATTATATAAACTAATGACAAAAGTTTGTATAATTAAAAAAAAATTTAAAATACTTCGGAGGAAGAGTTACAACTACTTAAAGGAATCAAATAAAAAATTATATTTGGAAAAGATTATGGGTGGCCAAGTGCAATATAAGGATGTTCAGCTAAATTTATTTGTCATGGATAAAAATACCATAACGATAATCACAAAAAAATAAAAGTAAAATATGTGTATTAATCATGTTCACTTACTTACCATGACCGAAAGTTTCTGCAAAAGAGGAGAAGCTTGAAGGATGTTTAAGATCCACAAAGAATCATACTCCACATCATCTAAGATGTATGAGTCCGTGTAAACAATGAGGTTTAACTGTTTAAGATGTTTGAATGGTTGAGTAGTTTGTCGGAAAATTGTGATCTGAAAAAAATGTGTAAAAAAAAACTTCAAAATACAATTCAAAAGACAAAGAAATGTTTAAAAAATAAAATGAAACCTTAATAATTTATGACTAACCATTGAAAATGTGGTCACATGCATATTCTCAAGCTGAGGAAAAAACGTTGCAAATGCATCAAGCTCTTGTTGCAACGAAATGAAGAATTTAATGCTCTTTAGCATAGGGGTATTAAAGTTCAAGATATCCAATGAAGTAAGTTCAAGGCAATCTAGCTCCAATGAAGTGAGTTTAAGACAATCCAGTAAAATCAAGTTTAATTCCCACTGGTTATGGTTGGATGCAACATAGCACCCTCTAACCTTAAGATGACATAAGGATGAACTTACTATCTTTGGCATTGATGATTCAAACTCACAAATAAGTAAGCAAAGTTCTTCGAGTTGTGGACAATTAGATAACAAACTTTCAATAAAAGTTTCATTCAGTTTTACCTCTTCAAAAGATAGATATCTTAAATTTTTTAATGGAATAAAGTCATAATTGATGGGATGACAAACAAGACAATTTTCAAGACGCATGTGGTTTAAAGTTGAAGTATTAGTCTCCGAAAACAAAGCAAAGTCGAATTTATAACGATTTGATTGAGAAGTGAGATTGAAAGGCACATAAGGCCTTCCTAGAAAGAGCAGATCAATTTTTCCAACTCCCCTTGAAATTGCAAAACTTATCCATTGATCAATAGTGTTGCTTTGTGAATGATTTAAAAAGAAGTTTACCCGAAAATAATCAATCTTTTTGCCCTGAAAATTCTTGACAAATTGATCTACTCGTTTTACAAATTCATCCCTACTTATATCCAAATTGACGCTTCTTTCCACACTAGGGACCCCAATGAAGATAAACTCGGGTTCTATAGCATAATTTCTATGGACATCAATGAGATGCCTGGTTTGTAGTAGTTCCTCCTCGCTGTTCCCAAACACATTGAAGATATCAAAGTTGAGATCTCTTCTTAGAGACCAAAGCTTGTACCACCTTCTAGATAGCATACTGGTTTTCAACAAATCTTTAATGGATAACATAGTCATGATATGAGATAAAATGCAGTCAGACAATTCACTAATGCGGTCATCCATTTTATTGCCCGAAAATAGTAACAACGTACCTGAAAGATATATGTAAAGTATAAGAATAAAGCTCAAAATAAAATTATTTGACACTTCTGCCAATCCATCATGATTCCACTACAATAAGAGTTGTGAATATTGTATGTTATGGTTGATATGATTTCTTGTATTTTTGGTATTATAAAATTTGGCGGATATATTTTTATGTTTATATATTGTTACATGAAGAATATCATCATGTTTTTTTTTTCTTTCTCATATTATAAATCATAGCTATATGGCTTTATATATAGAGCTACATAAAAATATTTAAATAACAAACTAATCCTGTAAATTCTAAAAAAAATCCTAAATATTCCAAACTGAAATATAAATCTTAAACCTAATATTATCTATTTTAATTATAAATCTAAAATATATTTAAATTTAAAATCTTCAAAAAAAAAAATTTATGGATTATTCTAGACAATGGTCTATTGGAACAAGTTTTGGGAGAAAACTTGATATTGAAATAAACACAAGTGTTGAACTAAGTGTTAGTGTGAATTGAAAAAAACTCATTTTAAGTTCACATTGAAGGAAACAACACCTTAGTAGTGTTTATACATTATATGAAAGGGTGGCTAGAGCCTAGAGGTACTTGGTTTTGTAAACGTCTTAAAAGAAAACATATCTAACCTTACTAATAATTTTTTCAATGACATACCTTTTCGAAAACTGATTTTCAAAAACTGAATGTTTCTTAAAGCAAAAAACAACATGGTCTTTCTTCTTTCTTTTTTTTTTAACGGAAAATTTATTAGAGCACACTCAATCGAACAAGATGAATTCAAGGGAGATATATGTTTTTTTTTTTTAACCTTATTTTATATACACACACATTATTGAAACCTAGCATTTATATTTCTTCTTCATCTCTATGTTATATACTCTTTGGATAGAATTGATAGGGAAACATATTACTTGAATCATGCATGTGCAAATTAAATTTCATAATTCACGACAACTTTTCCAAAATAAAATACACTTAATTTGTAGCAGTACTAAAGAATTAATGGAAATATAATAGAAGAGATCTAAGGAGAGAAGATGATGATAACTCACTACCGAAGAAGATGTGGTGCCACAAGGTTGGTTTGGTTGGATTGTGAGAGAGTCCAGATTATATTCTCGAAACAAGGAGATGAAGAATTAATGAAACCAACAACATTATAAAAGGTCAGCACGCCAAGATATATTCCTTAAATAAACTTTTTGTGCATAACAGAATAGAGATAAAGTAGGGTAACAAGTTTCATAAACCATAATATTATAGTAAAAAGATAGTATATGGTTATCCAATTATGTGTTTGTTTTTTTTTTCTTTAAAAAAAAACTGAATTAAATTACCCAAATTGACACCAAAAAAATCGAACTCGAGACCCTAAGGGGGATCACACTTCCAAATCTCAAGCCAATGCCACCGGAGCAACCAAAGTGGGTTTGATTTTTTTTTCTTTTCACAAATTGATTATGTATTTGTTGTTTAGTGTACAAATGGAAAACGGATCGTTTAGCAAAAAAAAAAAAATGGAAAACGGATCGAGTTTATATGCAGTCAAGATTAGAGCTGTCAAAAAGGGTCGGGTTATCGTGCCGACCCATTAGCGCTATCCTTTTACACGGGCCGGACTTCATAAAAAGGGGGTCGGGCCGTCATCGGCCGGCCCACAGGCTTTTGGGCCAGCCCCTTAAAGAATTAAAAAAATTATTTAAAATTTTTTTATAATCTTTTTATTGTTATATTTTGGTCATATTTTTATGCATAAATTCATATATAATTTTTTTATTTATTTTTGTTGTTTTATTGTCATTATTTGTGTTTTGTTCCTATCTATAATCTGTTTTATTCCTATTTTTAAGCATATCATCTTTTTATTTTTTTCAAATTTTTTTGTGTGCAATTACAACGAAAGATATAAAACTTGGAATATGTTTATTATAAGTCTATCATCTTTTTATTGTATTTATTTTATATTCTTTCTATATTATTTTTTTTACTTAAATTACAATGGATGAATGAAAGATATAAATTTTGGAATTTTTTTTGGTAGTAATAATAATAATATGATAAAAAAACTTATTGGATTAGGATGAGATTATTTGTTAGAGATTTGTTTGTTTGTTTGATGAGGATAAAGAGGAAGATATTGTTGTTTGAGAGATTATGTGAGAAAATATAGGGATACGAATTACCTACTTGAAGATTTAGTTGAGAAATATAACATAAATTTAATATAATATGTTTTTTTTTTTCAAAAAAAAATACTATGAAAATTAGTGGGCCAGCCCATCGGGCCATGTAGGCTGTTGCTTATTGGGTCGGGCTAAGCATGCCGGACCATGAAGTTAACGGGTCGGGCTGGGCCGGTCCTTTTATTTGATTGGGCCCCTCCAGGCCAGACCGGGCCGGCCCCTTTGACAACTCTACTCAAGATGTTGTCATTCAATCAGAGTCGTCCGATTAATATTAAATGACTCAAATTTTAACTCGATTTTAATATTTTAAATATAACTTTTTTTATTTTAAATTAAAAACTATTTGATCTCACTAACTGCATGCTATCATGGGTGACAACTTCACCCAATCTAGGTCCAGAACAAATGAGAAGAAACATACAAAGTTAAATTTTAATGGATATCAAAATAATTTTATACTAACATCTATAGTTCAAGTATCTCATGTCATTAATTAAAGTGGGTGATTTAGTAAAATACAGGTTTGTTATTAGATAATTTTATACTCTTAAAGTATATCCTATTTTCTCATAATAATATTTGCTCTTTGTTTATTTATAAAATTGCATATATAATTATATATATCGTGTTGAAAGTCATAGGTTCTACTTGTTTGCTACAATTTTGTATTTTTTTTTATTTTTTTTTTTTTTTACAAAAATCAATTTTAATTTTAACCCTCATTTGGCTTCACCCTTAAAAAACATTCGGTACGTAATTTTTGTCCCAAAAAGTTTAAAAATGTGTTCCAGAAATTTAACATTTTAATTCCGTTTCCGTTAGACAATATTTGGAAAATCATTTTGTAAGTTGTTGGTTTGTTATCATTACCTCATCTCTAACTCACCTTCCTTAATTCTTCTAAAAAGTTCCTCAATTTTTATCCCATATTTGTATTCGCTCCGTCCCAAGATAAATGACTTAATTTTGACTTAATTATTATTAATGTGATATACTTTGACCATATTTTTGTGCTAATATATACATGCAAATATTAACATATGAGATGTTTGATTTATCTCGATGAATATTTCCAAAATATAAAATTTTTAATAAATAAATTACACAAGTTTCAATACAAATTTACTATTTTAAACTTCTTAATATGTGCAAATTTGTACATGATAAAAAAATCCTTTTAATAATAACTAATTAAATATATTAATAATCAAATGTGTACATTGACAAACATAAAAGTGGTCAAACATATCATTTATTTTGAGCCAGAATATGTGTTGTTTGTTTACCCTTCTCATGCCATTTTTTTTTTTATGTTGATTATGTATGGAATCCTATCCTACAACTGTGTGAAAATTGTTCCTCAATAAGATTTAAGCTAAAAATAAGATTTAAGCTCAAAAATCATTTATTTGATGTAACACTTGGATTTGAGGAAGCCATGGATTTTTTTAGGGAATAAAAATATGAGATGAATTTGAGGAGAGAATTGTTAGATGGACGTTGTTGTTGTGTAGGATGCAGAAAAACTATGCGTGAACAAGAGAGAGAAAGGAGCATTCGGAATTTAGCTTTCGAAATGGAAAAAAAAATGAAAAAATATATTTCGGATTCTATGTTCTAAAAATATACGCGTTTAGAACCTACGTTCCAAAATGACCTGGGGTATAATCTCGTAAGTTTGGGGGCCTGAAAGCAATATAAGAGGGCTAGAAGAGCAATTTTCATGAAGTTTGCTCATTAAGATATGCTATGGCTTCGAAAATTTTAACCTGATTTATATGTTTTTAATTTGGTTTTAGGCATCTTGGATATGCTATGGCAAATGGTGGTAAATGTTCAGAACTCATTTTAAGAGTTTTCTGGTTTGTTGATTTTGGGTTGTATTGTTTTAAATATATAAATCTGTATTCATTATAACGGTTTAATTGTGGCTAAATTTCTGAAACTCATTTTTAAAGTTTTCCGATTTGTAACTTTGGATACCAGAAATATTAACTCAAATTTTTTGAAAAACTTTGTGGGGAAATCAAATGATAAAAAAGATAAAATTGGTGAAAAAAACGATAGGGGGTGGGAGTAAAATTTTCAACTCAGAAAATCTCTCCTGTTGAATTTTTTTTATCTTACTCCCCTACAATTATGCCCTCAATCCTACATTTTCAATAAATTAAGCCGACTATTTTTTCCTTATATATAAACTAAAATCACTTTCTTTTTTCAATTTTACACACAAAATCACAGAGTTTAGATTATTACCTCTCATATACAATTCAAAGTTGTACAAAAAAATGGGAAGTATTATGACAGAAAAAGTGAAGCTTCTTGTAGCATTACTTGCTCTACCGTTCTGTTTTGCAGGATTTCACATTCTCAGTTTCACATTGCTCTACATTGGCATTATTGGGGTAAGAAAGTATACAAAGCTGAAATGAAAAACTCCACACTCTCAGTTTCTTGTGAATGTTGAGTCACAAGTGATTGTGCGGGCGGACTTAAAATTGTTTTTGATAAGTTTGGAGGTTGTCGACTAGAATTGATCGATACTAACTCGAAATTAAAATTTGTAGCTTTCGCCTTAAAACATGATTTTTAATTCAACTCAATTTCTAACTAATATTAACATTACAAAATCAATTCAATTAAAATTAATAGGTGAAATTCAAACACTTAGCTAAAGCACACAACCTGTTTTTATCGGAATGCATTGTATTTATCAAAGAACATAAAAGCAAGCAAAGAATGTACTTTCAATTCCTAACTTGCAGAATCCATTACTGTATATATATCAAAGAAGGTAAAGCAAGAACGTAATATCAATGCCAATACATTAATCTTGAATGTACATATCAAAGAATATAAAATATCAAACAAGAATTTTATTTCAATTCCTAACTTGAAGAATCCATTACTGTATATATCAAAGAATGTAAAAACAACTTACAGAATCCATTACTTCACTATGAAAAGATGAGATTAGTCCACATTTCTTCTGCGCCGAATGATTACACGGTAACCATGACATTTACCGAGGACTATTCAAAAAATCGAACCTCTAATGAATTTGTTTAAGGAGTTTAAATTTTTTTACCACTTATACTAATTTACTTGCTTTAAGTTGTTTCTCTTTAACATGTGATTTTTACTTATTTCGTTTAATGTGAGTTTGATTTATTTAACAAGTTATTCTGATGTGGATCTACTTTATATTTGTTTATGTTCTTGTATGTTTATTTTGTAGTCAAGTTATCCGTCTTTTACTTCATCTTGTGGCTTGTGCTGCCAGCTTCCTTCCGTTCTTACTAGTCCCACACCCGTGCGATGTGGATCAATTGCAAAGCAGTTTGCTTGTTCATGAACATAGAATGAAAGGTCAGAAAGATGAAGAACAAGTCTTGAAAATGAGTAACAATGGTGGTAGAGGGAGAGGGCGTGGAGGAAGAGATGGTGGTAGAGGGAGAGGACGTGGCAGAGGTAGATTCAACAAAGAAAATGTTGAATGCTACAAATGTCACGAGTTAGGCCATTTTCAGTCTGAATGTCCAAGTTGGGATGAAGATAATGCAAACTATGCAGAGTTTGAATTTGATGAGGCTGGAGAAATCTTGCTTATGGCTCAAGGTACTAAAGATTTTGAAAGCAGCAATGATAGTAAGTATGAAATTTGGTTTCTAGATTCAGGATGTAGCAATCATATGGTAGGAAATAAGGATTGGTTGTTTGACTATGATGATAGTTTCAAAGATTCAGTCAAATTGGGAGATGATTCCAAAATGGCTGTAGTTGGAAAAGGGAATTTGAGATTATACATTGCAGGGTATGTTCAGATTCTCACCAATGTGTACTATCTTCCTGGTTTGAAGAACAATTTGCTGAGTATAGGCCAACTGCAGCAGAAAAATCTCACAATAGTGTTTAAGAATGACACTTGTAAGGTGTACCATGAAGAAAAGGGATTGATTATGTTCACTCACATGTCAATGAATAGAATGTACATAATCAAAGCACCAGTGTTGATTCCACATGGTTACAAAGCAACCCAATCTAATGATGCTCAGCTTTGGCATCAGAGATATGGACACTTGAGTTTCAAAGGGATCAACATTTTGGCCCAGAAGAAAATGGTACAAGGCCTACCATATGTGAAGGAACCAGAACAAAAGTGTGATAGCTGCATGAAGGGAAAGCAACAGAGAGAATCCATGCCAAAGAAAACCCTCTGGAGAGCTAGTGAAAAACTGCAGCTGGTACA
The DNA here is from genome assembly GCF_020283565.1 of Trifolium pratense. NCBI lineage: Eukaryota > Viridiplantae > Streptophyta > Magnoliopsida > Fabales > Fabaceae > Trifolium > Trifolium pratense. The sequence continues at coordinate 509,783 of NC_060064.1, forward strand.
CTCTGATATCTGTGGCCCTATCAATCCTGAATCTAATGGCAAGAAAAGATACTTCATCACCTTTATTGATGATCTGAGCAGAAAGACATGGATCTACTTCTTGAGTGAAAAGTCTGAAGCATTCACTGCCTTTCAGAAGTTCAAGGCTATGGTGGAGAATGAGACTAAACTCAAGATTCAATGCTTGAGAACTGACAGAGGTGGTGAGTATACATCTACTGCATTCAATGAATATTGTGATCTTCAAGGGATCAGAAGACAACTTACAGCTGCCTATACACCTCAACAGAATGGAGTTTCTGAGAGGAATAGGACTATTATGAATATGGTAAGAAGCATGTTGTCAGACAAGAATGTACCAAAGAATTTTTGGCCTGAAGCAGTCAACTGGTCAGTCCATATACTCAATAGATGTCCCACTTTTGCAGTCAAAGATGTCACACCAGAGGAGGCCTGGAGTGGAATCAAACCCTCAGTAAGCCATTTTAAAGTTTTTGGTTCCATTGCTTATGTTCATGTACCAGATAATCTAAGGAAAAAGCTTGATGACAAAAGCATTGTCTGCATTCACTTGGGCATAAGTGATGAATCCAAGGCCTATAAGCTGTATGATCCCTTGAAAAGAAAGATAGTGGTGAGCAAAGATGTGAGATTTGATGAAACAAAACAGTGGAATTGGGAAACTAAAGAAATTGAAACAATTAAGGGAAGAGAAGTGATCCCTGATACAGATGCTTGCTCATCAAGCAAACACAGTGAAGAAGGTAATGAGGGTTATGATGATCACAATGAACTCTTGAATGGGAATGAAGGTGATCACAATGAGGTGGTTGACCAAATAGTTCCAGATTCAGAAGATAGTGATGAAGAAGATAACCCTCCCTTGAACAAAAGAGTTTCAAAGAGGCCAGGATACCTTGATGATTTTGTTACAGATGAAGCTGAGATGCACAATCTTGCTATTTTCACTTCTAGCACTGATCTCATTACTTATGAAGAGGCCTGCAAGCATGATATTTGGAGAAAAGCAATGGATGCTGAAATTTCAGCTATTGAAAGCAATGACACTTGGGAATTGACTGCATTACCAGCTGGTGTTAAGAAAATTGGAGTGAAATGGATATACAAAACCAAGTACAATGAACAGGGCAAAATTGAAAAATATAAAGCAAGATTGGTTGCAAAAGGCTATTCTCAGCAGCAAGGCATTGACTACAATGAAGTGTTTGCACCTGTTGCAAGGTGGGACACCATCAGAACTATTCTTGCTATAGCTGCTTTGAAAAACTGGTATGTGTTTCAGCTTGATGTGAAAAGTGTTTTTCTGCATGGAGAACTCAATGAGGAAGTGTATGTAGATCAGCCTCTAGGGTATCAAAAGGAAAACAAGCAATTGGTGTACAGACTGAAGAAGTCCTTGTATGGATTGAAACAGGCACCAAGGGCTTGGTACAACAAGATAGAAGCTTATTTTAATCATGAAGGATTTGAAAAATGTCCTCATGAGCATACCCTATTTGTCAAAAGTGAAACAGATGGAAGAATTATAGTAGTGAGTTTGTATGTTGATGACTTGATCTTCACAAGCAATGATGAAAAATTGTTTGCTGAGTTCAAGAGTTCCATGGAAAGAAATTTTGCAATGACTGATCTAGGAAAGATGAGATACTTCCTTGGTGTGGAAATAAGGCAAGATGGTAATGGAATATTTTTGTATCAACAAAAATATGCAGTTGAAATCTTGCAGAGATTTGGGATGAGTGATTGTAATAGTGTGAGCAATCCTATTGTGCCTGGTAGCAAGCTTCAGAAAGATGAAACAGGACAAGCCAGCAATTCAACTTTGTACAAGCAAATGGTAGGGTGTTTGATGTACTTGCTTGCCACCAGACCTGATCTAGCTTTTTCTGTGTGCTTAGTGGCAAGATATATGGAAAGGCCAACTGAAATTCATATGGCTGCTGTGAAAAGAATACTCAGATACTTGAAGGGAACAACTAGCTATGGCCTGTGGTATGAAAGAGGTAAAGGATATGAGCTGGTTGGGTGGTCAGACTCTGATTATGCTGGTGACATTGATGACAGAAGAAGCACATCTGGCTATGTGTTTATGATTGGCACTAAGGTTGTGTCATGGTCTTCCAAGAAACAACCAATTGTGACATTATCTACAACTGAAGCTGAATTTATAGCTGCAGCTGGTAGTGCTTGTCAAGGAGTTTGGTTGTCTAGAATTCTGACTGCTATTGATGCAAGGGAAAAGAGCTGCATCACCATTTACTGTGACAATAGCTCATCAATCAAGCTATCTAAAAATCCTGTGATGCATGTAAGAAGTAAGCATATAGATGTGAGGTTCCACTTCTTAAGAGACTTGACTAAGGAAGGTATAATTCAGCTGGTTCACTGCTCATCCTTTGAGCAAGTAGCAGATATAATGACCAAGCCATTGAGTTTTGAGAGCTTCAGCAGAAATAAAGATAAGCTTGGCTTGTGCACTTTGGAGTTGATAAATTGATTGGAAATGATGTTCAATTTAGGGGAGCAATTGTTAGGATGATCACTTGTATTGTTGTATAGTTCAAATGTTATGTGTAATTGTGTTTTAGTTGATAGCTTGGGCCTCAAGCAAAGCTGGCCTGCAGCCTGGCCTGCAGCTTGGCCTGCAGCAGCTTGCCTGCGCGCGCGCGTGCTTAGCATGACTGTGGGCTTGCCTTGCCTAAGCCTAAAGCTGTTTTGTGTGATTGGGACTTTGCCTATATATAGGCTTGTATTGTTGTTAGTGATCAATGAGAAGTACAGTTTACTTCAACAAAGATTACTCTCAATTTTTATACATTTATCAATGTATGTTTAATTAAACATAAAAAATCTAGAGGACAAAATCCACAAAAAATTTAATTACACAACAAAGAAAAAAAAAGTTTAATTACGCAACATTTAAATTATGTCTTTGTAGTGAGTGTCGCATAGCTGTAGAAGTGTCACATACCCTGCAAGGGCCTTTGTAGTAAACATGGATGCATCTTTTAAGTTATCGTATAAACAAACCAATGTAGTGGCCCAGGAAAATGTATGGCATGCAGACAAATCTCTAAACATAACAAGCCATTTGGCATCCACACGTGTGTAACTCTTGTCGGTCAGAATGGTACATCCAACCAACATCAACATCCATGCCCTGGATGCGTAGTCATATCTCCCGTATAAATTGGCATTCCTCATATAACTCTCATATAGCCACTGTTGTGAAAAATAACCAACCCTCTGCGCTGCAGTCAATCACAATGCAAACTAATATATACTCCTCCCCTAACAACTCAACTGCAAGTGTCGCAGCTTGTTTCTGAGTAACTGATACAGGAGTATAAAAGTGACCCCTAACAGGCAGATGCAAAAGACATGCCACATCGTCCAGAGTAATAGTCATCTCGCCGAACGGCATGTGAAATGATGATGTCTCAGGGTGCCACCTCTCAACAAATGCGGATAGAAGCTGCGGATCGGTAAGTTTCAAACTAGTCCGCTCAAGCCAGCATAACCCCGAAATATTCAACCACCCTTGAATAATTTCAGGATGGTGATCAGGAACCCTCTGTCAGCTACCTTTTTTTCCCTAAAGATGCTATCCGTAGCTCAATTTTGTCACCTATGACACGTTCCTACATATATTTTAAAAAATACATTGTGAATAATAAATTAGATCGGATAATTGGATGCATACCATAAGACATTGAAAATGAACTATAATAATATTTCAACACTAAATTTGTATGCAAAATAAGGATTTAACAGTTGTAACGAGAGTATAAACAATACAAATTAAAAAAAATTTGATCAATATAACTTAACAAATAATAACAAAACAAACAAAGTATTACCTGACCAAACCATACATAACGAGCAACATGCTGCACGTATCGAGTCAAAAGACTCGTATTGATCGGCCCTCCAGGCCAACCCTGTTGCAAAGCTTGCTGCTCAGGCACTTCCGGCAAAGGTTCATCATGTTCCAGCTCCCCCTAATGTTGTCGAGACTCTTCACGTCCTCTGTTATGCCTAATTCTACCGTCTGATCCTCTGATGCGCACCACTGAAGAAAAAAAATTTAAAAAAATCACTGTGAACCGGTACACTTTGAAAAAAGTGTACCGGTATGTAAATTTAAACTAAACCGTTGAAAGCATACCGGAACACTTGCTTTCAAGTGTACCAGTATCAATATTCATACCGGAACATTTTTTTCAAGTGTATCGGTGAACAAATCGAACCGGCACACTTCAAAAAAGTGTACCGGTATGTAAAATTACACTTGCTTTTCCTAAAACGCCAAACTCACATCGGAACACTTTGTTTGACTAGCGTAGAGAATGAATTTTTTTTCCAGTTTTACATTATATATGAGGGCATATTTGTCATTTTAAATTTGGTTGTTGGGTAGAATGAAGATTGTTGGGGTAGAAAAAAAAATCGCTATCCTATTAGCTTCTAGCCCAGTATATTTTTTTGTCCTTATACTTCAGTTATTTTTTAATTATTATTCTGAAATATGACGTTAAAACGATAATGAAATAACATATTTTTTTAGTTATATTTTAAAAAGTTGATTTTAAAGATAAAGATAAAAAATTATATTTATGGTCTATTTGAATTACCTTATTTTTGAACTTATGCGAAACAACTTATGTAAATAAATAAATATTTTTGTATTATTTTTATTATAAGTTTTTCAATGTCGTTTATAAAAATACAGTTTTCATTAGTGAGAACTTATAAGTTTCCTTCAAAAAAAATCATAAGTTAACACACAATCTTATTTATTTGCTTAATTTATTTTTCATAAGCTCAAAAATAAAATAATCCAAACGAGCCTTTAGTTTATTGAAATATTTATGCTACATAAAAAGTAATGAATAAAATATATTGAAAAACATAGTTGTACTTTAGGCCAAATAAATATATTGAAAGATGTTAAAAAATAAAAAATATATTGTATTTATGCTACAATAAAAAATAATAAATTTATTGAAATAATTATGATTAAATTAAATTAAACATTATAAAAAAGTAATAATAAAAATAAAATTTACGTTATATTTAGGCCAAATAAATATATATATATTTTTAAAAATAGAAAATAAAAAATATTCTGAATAAATGTGAAAACTAAAGAAATATTAAATTTGAAAATGAAAAAAATTAAGTTAAATTGCACTTCTGACTTTCTAACTTTCACAAACTTGTAATTTTGACCCTTAACTTTTAAAATAACATTCTTTACCTTATATCCTTCACAAACTTGCAATGTGACACATGTGACATGTGACACACATTCAAGTTAAATTTATTAACTTTTAAGACCTTTTTAAAATACTCTTTTGACAATCAAGATTTTTACATTTGGAATTTAATGGATTTGTAACACAAATTTTTAAGATTTCAAAAAACTCAATAAAAATAATTATTGGTCATAAAAAAAGACTCTAAATTTTTTTGTTAAAAAAATCGATTTTCATTCAATGTTTATCTTTGTGGTTTTATATGTTACAGGATCTCTATGATTTTACTTTTTCTAATTCGTTTTTACTTTCATCTATTAGCGGGCTTTATATATTGTTTGGCCAATTTTGTGACCAATTTCATGTCATAAATTTTGTATCATAAAGTCAAGAAAAATTGTATCATCTCGTTAAAATTATATCAATGCATACTAGAACAGCTAGAGTCAAGAAAAAAATACCGTAAAGATTTGTTAGTTTTTTTTATTTATAATTTAATAAGATTTGTTGGTTTTTAGGTTGAATTGATGAAAAAGATTGTCACATAGGCAGGCGTAGATTAGGAATAGATCCACGGATTTGCTATTTTTTTTCTTCAACTATCCGATTTATTCAACCGCCTAATCTAGTTCGGGATCAATTTTACCATGAATGGTTTAATATAAAGCTCTGATTTAGGAATAGAAGTCGCTCAAACAAACTGTATACAAGAATAAATATCGTGCCGCCGCAACATCATTCGCCGAGTTCCGACGAGACTATCTCACACACCTTCTTCATTTTCTTAGTTTAATGTGTATATCTCAGTTAATAATGCAAAATAATTCGCCTGTCTGCTTTCACTTAATAATTTTTTCCATTTAATTCAACATCTCTATGTGACTTAATTTGTTGTTTTCCATAAGTCAATTATTCATTAAAAAAAATGAAAAATTTAGAATAATCTTTAACATAAGTTTGCATAATTTTTATTATTCTGATGTGGATAAGTTTTTATATTTGTTTTACGTAAAAAAAACAGCACTGCTATATATTGCGAAATTGAATTCACGAATATATCATGAGCGCTTTTTACTATGTGTAAAGTGTTCCATTTTGATTCAAGAAGTCTACTATTTAGCTATTTAGTTATATAATTTTAGTTTTTTATTTTAAAATTAAAGGTACTTTGCCAATTGTCACCACACCACTTGAATGGCCTATTAAACGTGTCCCCATTCACCTGCCTGGCTGCCTCACTAAATAAATCAAAATAATTATTTTCATTAGCACTGGAAATGAGTCGAGTCGAGTCGAATCTATTTGTGCTCAACTTGACTTGATAAAAATTGTCTCGGCTCGAAACTCAACTCGAGTTCAACACGAGCTATTTTTTTAGATCGAATTCGGCTCATTTAGAGTTCACGGACAGTTTGACTCAGTTTGTTAGAATCAGTTCGTTTTCAACTTGAAACTCAACTTAAGAGTTCGACATGATTTTTTTTTTCTATTTATTATCTATTTTTTATATACACTCTGATGTGAAACTATTTATTTTTCAAATTCGTAAAAACACATTATTGTACATGATGTTGTCTATCCATTTTAATGTTACTCATTTTTATCCTATTATTGTTAAGTGTTTGTCTTGGTCCCCTTAAGATTGTGGTTTGGGGTTCGATTTCCGACTCTTATGTATGAAGAAAAAATTCGATTGAAATGGGAGAACGCACCATATGTGCTCCACAGATTCTTCGACGATGATTAGTTATCACTAACAATGCTAAATAAAAAAATAACAACAAAGAAATATTTTAACTATACAAATAAGACATTTTATTAGAGGATGGAATAAGAGATATATCTATTCCCATGTTACCTTTAAATACAGTATAATGTTAATACTTTCATGATAAAAGACCCTTTTTTATAATTAATCAAGTTATTGTCCTTTATGAGTTGCAGCGGTGATTCAAAAGCATGCAGTGATCGGGTTATTTCGATTGCCGCTTTCTTCGTGAATCTTTCGTGAAATATAGTTCGCTATAATAAGCGTTTTCAAAAAAAAAAAATTGTACGGTATTTGTTACTACTTTTTTATATACTTTATGTGACTACTTTTTTTTGGTACAAGATTTGTTAGTTTTTTATTTATATTTTTTTATAATTTAATAAGATTTGTTAGTTTTTAGGTTGAATTGATGAAAAAGATTTGCTACTTTTTTTTTCACGACAATATCTGATTTATTTGATCGTCCAATTTTATTCGAGATCAATTTTACCTTAAAAGAGGTTTATTTATTTATATATAAGGCTCTAATTTAGGAATAGAAGTTGCTCAAACAAATTGTATACAAGATCGGTGCCACCGCAACATCATCCGCCAGGTTCCGACGAGACTCTCTCACACACCGTGTTCATCTCCTTCTGTAAGTTAATCTTCTAAAAAGATTTGCTACTTCTTTTTTTTTTCTAACTAGGAGGAGGATTGGGTTATTTGGAACCCTAGTTTTTTGTTTCGTGCGTGAGTGAGTTCTGGAATGAATGAATATTAATAATACTCTCTTATTTCTCTTATTTCAATTTCAAACTAGTTAGAAGCAAGGTTTTAAATAGCGGTCGCGGTCGCGTCAAGGATTTTGCGATTTTGGCTATTACAGCTGTTGCGTTATGAAATACGGTCGTCGCGGTGTGAATTAATCAGAATATCGCACAAATTTTATTAAAATTATTTGTACTATGATATATGTATAACAACTTAAATATTAAATATGAGATAAATGTAAAGTTTTGAACTTGAAAAGAGTTAAAAAGATATAACACTTTATGTTCATATTTGTATTAAAAATGTGATTTTTATGCATTTCTATTGGAAAAAATATAAATCTCGGTAACGGTAGGCGCCAATACCTTTTTGTCGCGGCCGTTTTCGCGGTAACGGACCTTTATTTAAAACCTTGGTTAGAAGCTCTCTTGTACATAGATTAGTGTTTGTACCTGGGAGTGAGAAGCTATACTACATGCCTAGCATAAGAGACACAAAACAAAGAGAGGAGAGCTTGGACAGTAACTAACGAGGAAGGGAGAGAGTGAAGAGAAATATAAATAGATAAAATATATATTTCTTCGCGAGAGAGAAAGAACAATTCTTGCTCTCTTTGTTGTGTTCAACTAGTTTGAAATAAGAGAGGAGAGCTTGGACAGGGATTGAATTCTCTTATTTCAATTTTCTTCTTCTTCATATCATTATTACTTTAGAGCAGCCCTCATTGTAGTGGAATATAATCATGATAGATAGATTGATTGGTGTAGTATCACGTATATATTTTGGGGGGGGGGGGTTAAGTAGGGGCTGGGCCCCCCTCTTGTCATATTTTTTTTCTGTTAAAAGATTAGTAACGACTGTTTGATGCAAAATATGTACCCAGAACATAATAATTGTAACAATTTACTTTAAAATATTTTGATGATATATATTATACACTACTAAAGTTCAAATTCAATTAAGTTAGTTCTGATTGTTTGCTACAAGTGAGAGATAAGGTTGACAAACAAGATAGAAAATGAATTTCAAACTAATTATGTGATTACTTACACCGATAGAAAAATTGCTGAAAAATTTAATATAGATTCAGTTGTTGATGAATTTTATGATATAGAACAATGTTGTGATTACTTACACCGATAGAAAAATTGCTGAAAAATTTAATATAGATTCAGTTGTTGATGAATTTTATGATATAGAACAATGTTGTGTATAACTTAGATAAACAATGTGATGTATTTTTTATTGAGTATATTTAAGTACTATTATAATTATTATAATTATGATTTATTTAATATTTATTATTTAATTATTCCGGCCCCCCATTTTATAGATTCCTGGATCGGTCACTGCTCAGGTGCATTACCATTCTTTTCTAGTATGGATCACATCAGTGAATTGCCTGACGAAATCTTGTCTCATATACTGACAATGTTACCCGTCAAAGATTTATTGAAAACCAGTTTATTGTCTAGAAGGTGGTGCAAGCTTTGGTTTCTAAGGAGAGATCTCCACTTTGATATCTTCCACGTGCTTGGAAAGAGCGAGCAAGAAGTATTTCAAATCAGGGATAGTAGTCATAATTCTATTATGGAGAGACGCCGCGTCCAACTGGATATCAATATGGATGAATTTGTAAAACGAGTAGATCAATTTGTCAAGAGTTTTCAAGGCATAAAGATAGATTCTTTCTTTGTGAGCTTCTATTTAAATGGTAAACACGGTGATATTATTGATCAATGGATTCGTTTTGCAATTGCAAGGGGAGTTGAAACCATCAATCTACCCTTATTAGCAATGCCTTCCGCTTATGCTATTGATACTACTCCATCCAAACTACGATACAAGTTTGCCCTTGACTTATTTTCGGATACTAATGCTTCAACTCTAAAGCATATGCGTCTCGAACATTGTCTTGTTTCCCATCCTACCAACTCTGACTATATTCCCTTCAAAAATTTGAGATCTCTTTCACTTTTTCGTGCAAAAGTGGATGAAATTTTCATTGAAAGTCTGTTATCTAATTGTCGACGGCTTGAAGAGCTTCACTTAATTTATTGTGAGTTAAGATCATGGATGCCAAAGATAATGAGTTCATCCTTATGTCATCTCAAGGTTGGAGCATGCTATATTGTATCTGACAACTCCCGGGTGAATATAAACCTGATTTCACTAGATTGCCTTAAACTCACTTCATTGGAGTACATTGGATATAGTTTGGTTACCTTGAACATTAATACCCCTTTGTTGAAGAGCATTCGTTGCGCTGTTCATTATGGTGAAGATCCTAATGTACTTGCACTCTTTGCAACTCTTCCTAAACTTGAGATTATGAGATTGGACATCTCTTCAATGGTTAGTCATCATAAAGTCTTGGTTGGAACAGTGAATATTTTTAAATTTATGTCTTTTGAATGATATTTAATTAATCTTACATTTTCTTGTTTAGGACCTTACTTCTCTAAAAATAACTCAACCATTCAAACATCTTAAGCAATTGAACATCATCCTTTTCTCACCTTTCGAGACTGTAGAACATTCGAAATTCGATCTTTTGGGGATTGTAACCCTTCTACGAGCTTCTCCGCTTTTGCATAAGCTTTCTGTAATGGTGAGTGGACATGTTTATACACATATTATTCTTTATTTTTCTCCATCAATATTCTCTCCATTGTAAAGCAATATTTGAGGAAATAAAGTGGTGATCTTAACCATTGATCTCCAATTCATATTATCAATGATCAATATCAATTGTAGATACTGACCATTGAAAAGGTGAAGATCAATGATTAAAATCAATTTTTCCAAGTTTTAGTTTAAAGTATTTTAGATTTATTTATAGGTATATACAAACTTTTGTTATTAGTTTAGAAATGTTTCTTAGATATTTTGATTTGCATTCATTGTTATAATCAGAATGTTTTCTATTTTTTTTAGATCACATATCCAATGATCATTGAAAATCAGAAAGTTGTCAAGGATATTGAATGCACTCACGATGAAATCAAAGTTATTGAATTGAGAGGTTGTGTTGGCAATTGGTATGAAATTGAGTTTGTTATGAATGTTCTAAAATATGCCCATAAACTTGAGGAAATAGTTTTGAGTCCCTATTGGAGAGTTCATGATTCATTCAATTGGAAGTTTGATCCTATATGGTTTCAAGATAGGCGTCAAATGATTAGTGAAAAACTTCAAAGTGAAAATGTAGTTGGAAGAGAGAAACTTGTGCTCATATAAAATGTATAATGTCTTTTTATGTTATGATGTAATGATAGGATAATATTAATATTTATATTGCTGGTAATTTTATTACTTGTAATCATTGCAATTGCATTTGACTACCATGATAATAATTTTAAATCAGTAGAATTTTTTTGTTCAATTGGAATTATTGACATTTTATATACTGTAATATTAATTTATTTATATTGTAACAATTATGAGTTAAGAGGGTAATAGATGTGACAAGTGATATGGCTTGAAAAGGCAATGAGATTTCCTTCTCACTGTCTTTCCTTCATCGTCAAGTTTCTGGCTTATTTTTATAAGATATTGTGGCTTGTTCTTATTGTCCAGATAATCAGATATCTCATGACCTTTAATCCTGTGTCGCTGTTAAAACCATTCAGTTGTTTAATTTGTTTGGTGCCTCTGCAAATCGACCTAATGTGTTTCTCATTTCACTTGCGTGATTTCTTTAAGTTCGGTTGATTAATAATAGATTTTAGTGTTTTTTCAAAAACAAAAAAGAAAAATAACTTTACTGATGATTTTCTCCTTTCTTTTCAACCAACCGGTGTAATGTGTTGACAGTGACACTAATAATGTATGCTCTACCGCCGCCTCTATATATTTAGATAGTTCAGATCAGAAATTCACATTCCAAAGTATCATGTCCACATCTATAATAATCTACATAAATATTCTAAATATTTATTATAACTTTAATTATTTTAAATCTCTTGACTCTGAATGCTACTTAAATAATAATAAATTGTATAATTCATTTGTAATATGCACGAGTAGAATACTATTTATGAATTCTACCAAAAAAAAAGTCCACATACACCTCTTTTCTTCATAGATACTCCGACGCGCCTAAAAATATTGGAAAAGACATCTCTAAAAAAAATTATGTTTGTATTTAAAGTTTGAAAACTCTCTGCAACAAATTGCATGATGATTGACATGCTTTGCATGAAACATATGGATGAAGATATATGTTATAGCATTACAAAATGGATTCCAACAATTATGAATAAATACCACATTAATCTTTGAGTCTATAACAAATAAATTTCTGACTTTGTTAATATTTTTTTAAAAAAAATTCTTCGATTATATTAAATTATCAAGTTGGTCCTTATATTTTGTTTATAAAAAATAATTGGTTCCTATTTTTAACTGGTTACTACTCCATTATTCTCTTGCAACAAGAACTTAGCAAGTCCAAAATCAGCAACATGAGCTTCAAATTCTGAATCCAACAAAATATTATTTGACTTAACATCTCTATGAACAATCATAGGACAACAATCATGATGCAAATAACATAGTCCTTTAGCAGCTTCTATTGCTATTTTCACCCTTACATTCCACTCAAGATACCCCCCTCTTTTACCATGCAAAACTTCACCTAAACTTCCATTTGTCATATACTAATAAACAAGCAAATTTGTATCTCTATTTGAACAAAATGCTAACAACTTCACAATGTATCTATGCCTTATTCTACCAAGTGTTTTTATTTCAGCTGATAAACCATTATCATAAGAACAACCTTTGTTAATTCCTAGTAACTTTTTCACAGCTATTTTTTCATCATTTGGCATTGTACCCCCATATACAACACCAGCACCTCCTCTTCCTATGATGTTACTTTCCTTGATACAACCTAAGATATCATCACTTCCATATTCAATCTTCTGAAATGCTGTTAACTTCCATGAATTCGAGTCTTGCCTAATTCCTTTTCGGCTTTTGATTATAGCTAATGTTGCGAAAACCAATGAACAAAACAGAAGTGCTAATGCAAATAGAAGCTTGTACTTTACCAGAACTCCAGGTTTCGCATGACCGTTGTTTTGATCCTGAGACTCAGATACCGTTGATGAAGAACGGTTGCATGGATTCAAATCATATCCACATAACTTCGGATTACCGATAAAGGAAGTAGAATTGAACATTGAGAATTGGCCTATTTCAGGAATTGAGCCAGAGAAGTCATTATTGGAAAAATCGGCCGAGGTTAAGCCTTTTATAGCACCAAGTTCCTTGGGAAGTGTTTGGTTTAAGTTGTTCCACGAGACATTAAGATAGTTAAGTATGTGAATTTGAGAAAGCTGAATTGGAATAGGACCTGATAATTGATTCCGACTCAAATCTAAATAGGTAACCAAAGAACATTCACCCATCTCAATAGGAATTTTTCCTGAAAAGTTGTTGAAACTCATATCTAGCCTGAGAATGTTCTTCAACTTTCCTATATCTTGAGGAATTTCACCTGAGAATCTATTTCCATGAAGAAGCATAATCTGCAAATTTGGAAAGTTTCCAATAGAACTAGGTAGAGAACTAAGTTGTCCTAAACGAACTCGTTGAAGTGTATAACATTCACCAAGTTCATTAGGCAAAGAACCAAACAGAAAATTGTTAAGCAAGATAAGAATCTTAAGCTTTTTTCCAATGCAACATAATCCATTCAGGGACAAACATAACAACACTTAGTTATAACAAATTAACAAAGGTATTCAAAATCCATTTACCAGACAAACATAACAACACTTTTTATAGACAAATTAACAAAGGTATTTAACTACTTAACATGAATCCATACAAACATAACAACATATACTACTTAGTTATAGACAAAGTTAAGCAACTACTGATATCATATTGCTGGAGGTGCTGCTTCTTGTCTTCCCATGATCACAACGTCGTATCCGTGTCTCGCAGCGAGCGCGTGTGCTCTGCGCACCATCGTGACATAAGTATCGATGTCAGTGACATCGATACGAAGGTGAAGAAGAAGAAGCTGTATTCCATCCAACTGCCTTAGCACTTCATTCACCAGCATCAATTCAGCACTGTCGGTCACTCTAATCCAGATTTGTACCCCAGCCATCTGCATAATCAGACCAATTCATGAATAACATTAACAAATATTCTCACACAATTGTATCATAAACCTAAATCATGAGCAAGAAGCAATCGGAAGCTGCAAAATTATCACGCGTCAAATGCAGAGAACCTTTGAACAAATGGTAACAAAACGCGATTAAGCGATTACTTCGAATTCCTATAATCTATTCGAAATTTTAACAAATTAAACATATCATAAACCTAAATCATAAGAAAGAAGCAACCGCAAGCTGCAAAACTATCACGCGTCGATTACAGAGAACGTAACAAAACGCGATTAAGCGATTACTTCGAATTCCTGTAATCTCTTCGAAATTTGAACGAATTGCACAAATAAGATTGTGAAGGAAACGAAAATCTACCTCAAAAACTCAACAATCTTCTGTGCTTCTCTGCTTCTCGAAAGGGATTTTCTGTTTCTCTGATTCTCAGCTTCTCGAAAATGAGATGAATATTGGCGGGAGATGATATTTATCATTTGTTCATGGGCCTCCTTGTCAACTGGATCATAAGCCCATTATCCAGCCCAAAACGGAGGTAACGATAGACGACCGTTCAATTTACATCCTCTAATTTCATATTTTTTTCTTTATTTTTGTTTGTATTAATAAAATTTTAGATTATAAAAAATTAAATTCAAAATAAAAAACAATAATATATAAATAATATAATATTTATTAAATATATAAAAATCCATTACCAAAAAATATGTAAAAATTAATTAGACAAATTTCTAACCAGTTCTCGAAACGAGGAACATGGGGATGAGGATCATTTTAAATGGTCGGAAAAAGAATGGTAAAATATTCCCCGCTCATTCCCACCTGATTGACATCCCTACCGACGTGACCTCGTCATCATGGTTCGACCGGTACAACTAGCTAAGTTTGATTATAATAAATAACGTAAATAAAAATGCATTCGATAAAGAATGGTTTATAAAACGTATATATGAGTGAGTGATGATGTTGAATTGTGACCAATAATAGAGGTTTAAAGTTTATTTTTTATGCATATCTTCTTTTTATTACAAATATAATATGTCATATTTTCTTATTCTTTCTTCATCTATGTATTACATTTTTATTTTTTGTTGTTAACTATAAGGTCTTTGAAGAAATGAAAAGGAAATTGTGAGATGGAAAAGATAGAAAATTGTGATATGATAATAAGTGAAGTTTGAAAAGAAAAAAAAAATTAGTGGTTTGAAAAAAAAAAGTGAATATGGACCAACCATTTAGGTAAAACTGGGACGGGTTTATCAATTTTATGGTTTCCACCGATTCACACCGGTGTTTTTGGTTATTACTCAGTTCTATAGAACTCCTATTTTTCTTAATTATCTAGATCGGTGCTAAGTGAGAACTGTAAAGATTTACATAGATAAGATGAAGAAAGAATACTCATTCAAATGAAAACATATCGATGAAGAAAAAAAAACTCTTCGTTTGAAAAAAAAAAGAGTGAATATGGACCAACCATTTAGGTAAAATTGGGACGGGTTTATCAATTTTATGGTTTCCACCAATTCACACCGGTGTTTTTGGTTATTACTCAGTTCTATAGAACTCCTATTTTTCTTAATTATCTAGATCGATGCTAAATGAGAACTGTGAAGATTTACATAGATAAGATGAAGAAAAAATACTCATCCAAATGAAAACATATCGATGAAGAAAAAAAAACTCTTCAAAGTGAATATCACATGTCAAAAGTAATTTTTTTTTCGCGTGCTTGGCACTGATCTCACACTAGTTTAACATAAAGGGTGACATAGTGAAAAGTGCATATGGAGTAATTTAATGTGTGGTTTTGGTCGATGTTATGATTATCACTATATCAAATTTTTAATGAACCGGTACTAATATGTTTAGTTAAACTTCACCACTTGTATTATGTAAGTTTATTAAAAAAGGACAACTTATGTAAGTTTATCTTATATTTTTGCGGATAAAAAATCATAAAGGAATTAAGTTTTTTTAAAAAAAAATCGATATGACAAACTAATTTTCAGTGGGTCCATTTAAATTCAAAGTTTTTTGCTTTACATGCATCAACTAACTCACCAAAATCTACCTCAAGAAAAAATCAAACGTGAAACATTAAAAAATTCATATCATGTCAACACCACCACTAAAATGAGTTAAAGGAATATATCATTATATTAAAAAGTATATTTATCTTATGAATCATGTATCATATTATTCATACATGTACAATGTTGATATTTTCTTTTAACTAATAAAACACTCACCTATAATAATCTACATAAATATTCTAAATATTTATTATAACTTTAATTATTTTAAATCTCTTGACTCTCAATGCTACTTAAATAATAAATTGTATAATTCATTTGTAATATGCACGAGTAGAATACTATTTATGAGTTTTTGTATACTAAATTTAGTTGATAGAGATATTATATATGTAGAGGTCGAGGTTCAAAAGTCGGATATTTATTTATTTATTTACCTTAAAAGAGTAAAATTCACAAGTCATCTATGTACTCACCTGACCTAATCACCTTATTTATGAAATTTCAAACAACGGAATTACTTGAAATAAAAAAAAAAAAAACTAGTTATGAAAATAAAGAGTTTAATTATTATGGATTGTGACAGATAATCCAATAATGCTGGGCATATAAATTAAATTCAAAGAAGAAGAAAAAGAGAGAGCAAGATTTGTCATTTGAGAGACAAGTTTGAGTTTGAGTGATCGCCGCTTGCTGCTTCACTTACTTCAACCCGACCGACCACAGCCACCAGGTATGGTATTGTAACGTTACCTCTCTCTCTTCATTTTCATCTTAACATTCATCATCATTCATAAAGATGCCACCTTTTTATTTGCCACAAAAATGGGTTTATTATAAGAATAAGTGTGGGTTTTTAGGAGTTGAAATTTCTGGTTTCAAAACCTAGAATTGCTTCAATTGAATGTTGTTTGTTACTTTCTTCATTGCTTCATGTTACTATGAAACTAAATTATTCTCATTTTTCAGATGAATCTAAGTGATGATGATATTACTGAGAGCTTTAAAGATCAGATCAAACAACATGAAGACAATATTGACTTCCTTAATTTTCAATCTAATCGCCTTACTGATACCGTACTCGACTTACAAGGTATCTTCACAAATTTATTCTCAAGAAGGGTAAATGATTATTAGAGTGTGATTAGAATTTAAGATTCAACATTATACCTTATTAGTTTGGGTGTCACTTAATTTAAGTGACAAACCCTAATTTAGTGCATTTTTTAATGAAGACTTTGATATAGGAATTGTTTTATGAATTTTTTTGGCTGATGGAGTTTTTACTTTTTAGTGAGTCTTGGAAAGTACCATTCAGCTAATGTAATTAAATCAGAGAATGGGAATGGTGCATTTCATACTGAAGAGGAAACAGTGGAACAAATATTGAAGAAAGAGAACTCTGCTGCTGGCATATTTTGTTGGATAAAAGCTAATACTCAGACATCAAATTTGGCGTTTGTGAAAGATACTTTGGGTGTTGTGGCTACCCTTGCCAAGGTTGAGAGTGATGATCTCAGCAGGTAAATACCATCGTTACACCCTTTTGTTCATTTGGCTTCAATCTTGCACCAGGAAATATCTGTATTGTATCTACTAGTTATTCTGTTTTAATACAAATTGCAATCATTAAAACCGCTTTAATCCATATCGGTACTGTGGTCCCTAGGCTCTATGCAAAACGTTGTTGCATCAATGTTTCGAGTAGCGGCCAAATGCAGCCACTAAGGAAAATCTTTTTCAAAACCCTAAAACATACTCAACTCGTAGTTGTTCCCCATGGTTTTTTTCCCACCTTCTAGTCACCTTTCCTAAAAATTCTGAAGTCTTCTAATTTCTTGGGGATGATAGATTGACTTGGGGGGATAGACAACAATCACTAGGAAACAGAAAAGAATGAGGAACCAAGCTGCCGGAATAGGAGGATGCAAAACAAATGAAGTCTGGTACTGGTAGTAAAGAAATTGAACACGAATCCATGATGATGAGGAAGAACTCATAGATAGAGATTCCATTTAATGGAATCACTTGTATCAAATGAGTTATATTAAGCCTTGGAGGTTAAAACTTTTTTACTTTAGGTTTGAATATTAGTAACAGCAGTAAACTTTAATTAATAGTTAGTAACTTGGTATAAATGAATGCGTTTAAT
Organism: Trifolium pratense; assembly: GCF_020283565.1. NCBI lineage: Eukaryota > Viridiplantae > Streptophyta > Magnoliopsida > Fabales > Fabaceae > Trifolium > Trifolium pratense. The sequence goes on from NC_060064.1 coordinate 527,920, forward strand.
TTTGTATTTTCTTCTATTTTTGCGCTTTATATGTGTATGGTACTGTGATATAAATTTATTGTATTATTGTATTAGTTCCCTAAACTTCGATGTAGCAGCCATACCATTGCCCACTATCCCGCTATAGTATTTCAGGGGTTATCTACGATGGACTACATTGTCTACATAGACTAAAATACACCATGCAGAACATTCATGTAACATAATTAGTGAAGTTTTCAAACTTGTTAATGCTAGTATAAATCTTTAAACGCTTCTAGCACACTCCATTTTTTTATAGTTTATCTCTTACGAACAAAGTAACAAAAATATAAGCTATTTACTACTATTACTATTACTTATTTTTCTGAAAAATGACAATTTTGTCTAAAACAGGATCCTTTCTGAGTATTTGGGTTTGGAGACGATGCTTGCAATTGTCTGCAGTACTAATGAAGGTGTTAAAGCACTGGAGAAGTATGATACAGAAGGCGCAGTTAACTGTAATGGTGGTTTGCATGGAATTGGATCTTCAACCGGAAAGAAAATAAATGGCCGGTTTGTTGTCATATGTCTTGAAGATTTAAGGCAAGTTACATATATGAGAGTGTATATATGCGCACTGCATTTGCATGCTAGTTTTTCACACAATTGATTCATGTAGAAAGAGATATACACAGACCTTATCTAGGACTAACTTGTGCGTCTTTGTGCATGGTCTAGCTGTATATCACTCTCTTCATAGGGTGGGAATAACTCGAATTATAATTTATAAGTACGCACACATACAATTTAGAAGAAAGCTAAACTGTTGTACTTGTTTTATTTCAGACCATTTGTTGGACGTTTTGTTGACAACGATCCACAAAAGAAGCTGGCTATTCCAAAGCCGACACTGCCAAATGGGGAGTGCCCGCCTGGATTTCTTGATTATGCAGTGAACATGATCCATCTGGATTCAAATAGATTGTCTTTTCTTACTGCCGGTGGGCACGGTCTTAGAGAGACACTGTTTTATAGCCTTTTTTCTCACCTACAAGTATATAAAACTCGGGATGAAATACTGCTTGCTCTCCGATACATTAATGACGGAGCAGTGTCATTAGATGGTGGGATGATTAAGAAATGTGGTATCTTTGCTCTTGGTAGTAGGTCAGTATCCAGTTAATCTTCTCCTTTTTAATGCATGCTTGATTTAACATGATTCTCTCTCCTTTTTCAAATCCCTTCCTTGATGGCTAACACTTTCAATTTTGTTAGTAATTATCTTTGACGAACATATTACTTCGTAGTTCAAATTTTCTCATTTCAATAATATCATAGATTCATAAATAACTTGTTCGGTTGATCAATTGATTTGTTTCTTCCAATTAGACATTGAAAGTTTTAAGTTGCAGACCATTGAAAAATGAAAATGTTTCATGTATTTTACAAGAATGATAAGCCTATCTGTGTAGATAAGTGATTGAAATCATTATGCCCAGCCTTCTGGAAGTTTGTCTTGGTGTGTGTATGTTTTCACTCGTGTTTTGATGTTTTAGGATAAACTTTTGTACAAATTTTATCGTGCAGAAAATAGACTTCTAGAATATCTAGATGCAGTAGCGAAAATCAGAGTGGTAATAGTTTTGCACAATGAATAGCTGTTGTTACCAGCTTTATTCAGAATTTATTTTTTCTGCATTAACATCTTGTCTTATGACCATTTACTGTTTTTGATTCTCTTACTTTAATTTATATTTACTACTGTAATCAGAGGATTAACTTATGTTTTCATTCTCTGGCTGTAGACAAGATGTAGAAGTGAAGTTTCCTCTAATTTCTGGAGAATCCGATGTACCTCCAGATTATATTGAAGCTGAAGATGTGGTGAGGAAGCTGAAATGGGAAACCACTAAACTTGCTGCTGATATACAAAGGGAGCAGCAGTTGCTGGACTTAAGAAAGGGCAACTCCATAAGCCAAGACTAAAATGTTGTTAGTAGAGATTTGATTCCCACAAGTAACATCGTAGCAACTAGCCATATCGAATTATGTATTAGTAGTTCATTTTGCCGGCATGGCTCTATAAGCAACCATAAGGATGTGCATTAACATAGTTTTGATGGGGGTAAACCGAAACATATAGTTATGCTTTTGCCACTAATAGGTCTATTGAGTCCAAAAGAAACTTAGATATTTTGTTTAGTTATGCATTTGAATGAATGTTGTAACTTGGATGTCGGTTATTATCGTTTCTTCCTTGCAGATCCAATTACATGCTGATTTTTTTATCTTTAACTCTTTTTCATCAACCTGACTCATTTCAAACTCAATTCAAAATAAGCCGATTTGATCCAACCCAACTCAATTTGTAGCTCATACTTTCGTTTTGTGTTTTAATGTTGTCGCATTCCTTTCGTTTTTGTGTTTAGAGAAATGTTTTCAAAACTACAAACCAACACAAATTATTACTGATCCATATTTGGGGTCCGGGTTAGGCCAAATCAGGTCCAAACTGGCCCATACACAGTCCTACCTGGGCTGTAGTTTCATTAATCTAGTTCCAAGAACTTTAATATTTGTCAAAATTCATATATTTTATTTTTCTTGATAGCCTGCACAATTCTCCATGGTAATTGACCTATAAAATTGTCCTATATGCACGAAATTAACTTTATATACAAATAGTACACTTTTAAAATACTGAAAAGAAAATATCCAGTATTATAGTAATACTTAAATATAGTCTTGACCACCTAAAAAAAACTTAAATATAGTTGTACCATCAATATAGTTGTACCATAAAAAAATAACTGACAAACTATCATAATTCAGAAACACTTAATTACAGCCATCTCCAACAATTTTTAGAAAAATGTCCCTTCTGGCCACAAATATAACATGATACGTTCTTGCTATTAGGTTCATACTTCCTTTGAAAACCTGGTGGCGGCTTAATGTCAGCCCCGCTCGACCCCCCTTCATTGGCACGGTAAAATTTTGCCCTATCAGAAAGAGGCTCACCCATTTGTTTCACTCCATTGCGAGATTCTTCCTCTTTTGTTATGAGTTCCATTAACTTCCAAAAAGGTAGATGCTCCTCACGCATTAACTTGATGGACAAGTCTTTCCAGGATAGTGGAAGCTTTGAAACAATGACACTAACATGGAAGTTCTCCTCAATAGGCATTCCAAAAGCTGCAATAGAGTCTGCAATGCAATTAAGTTCTTGAATTTGGTCAAGAACTGCTTTTTGATCAACCATTTGAAATTCAATATACTTTTTCACCTGAGATATCTTGGTGCCATATTCTTCATACAGATAAACAAATTTTAAGTCTTCCCATAAATCCTTAGCACTCATTTTTCTATTTGCATACTTGTTGAATAGATTATCAGATAAATGGCTCAAGATGTTACGACGACACGTTAAATCATCATTTACCCATCTCTTTCTAGCAGCTTTGGTTTCCCCAGCACTTGCATTCTTTTCCCCTAATGTAGCATTTGGGCATGGTTCAGTAAGCACATAATTGATTTTTAACTGTTTGAAGAATAATTCCATTTGTTCAGCCCAAACTTGAAAATTCTTTCCATCAAAACGGACGATCTCAATAGGGACAGGCTCAATAGTGACAGGCTCAATAGCGACAGGCTCAACAGGAACATCAATAACTGAACTTGCAACTTCTCCATTTTTGTTGCCATTAATCCCTGATCTGCATTGTTTTGATACATGCTTCAGGTTAGACCAGTCTAAAGTATTCTTTTAAGCCAAAAAGTGAGTAGTAAATATTCAGAAGAGTGCAGAAATTTCTCCAACTAAAATACAACATTGAGTATCATATAACAGGCAGTTAGTAATTCTTAGTATATACCATCAACATGCATAGAAAAGAAGGGAAGCGGGATTCAGCATATCCGTGGATCCCTCAACTACATTTGGACACTCAATTGATCATCTCATTCTGAACATAGAAAGTTGCACAATTCGTGAAATCTCATAACTCAGCAGTCAACATTGAATACTCACCTTATCCTTCCTTCCAACTTTGTGATAGCTTCCTCTATAGCGGGAACACAATTCTTGAAGGTTGACCATTGTTCAGAAGATAAACTTATCCCTGAAATCAGTGAGGAACATGTTTAGTTTGGGAATTCAGAGTAATCACTTTATCAGAGAGACAAACTCCAACTTCAACAAAGAGCAGCTAGCAGGAAACAAGAGATTTTCACATTATAATGAGGCTATCTTTTCTTTAATTGTGAATTGCAAGAAACTGTTTTTGGAATCGTGGATCAAATCTTATTAAAAATCATAAGATACATAATAAATAAAAATATGACATCAAATAAAAAAGATAAGCTGGTGTATCATAAAAGCTTTAATAATCATGATTTGAATCTCCTTTTACCTTTTCGCCTAACCCACTTCCCACTAGTATCAAGTGAAAAGAGAGAGCAATCGGCAACCAAAAAGAGAGCATTGGCTTCTAAAAAGACAAGGGAAACCCAAAAAACAGAGGAGGGAGGGCGCAGAGCATTGCGTATATGGAAGAATTAAAAATAAAATAAAAAACGCTCCATATTTGGGTTACTTGGAGGGTTTAATTTCCGCTATTTCTGTCCCATTTAAGGAAAATGTTTATAAAAAACTTAGAAAGGCATTCTCAGAACCGGGTCACGTTATCCGGCCATTTCGCGCTTCTGTTAATTTTTTTCCATTTTTGAATCATGCAATTGCAATTTGGCAGATATAATCTTTTTTTTTTATAAGTACGAGCATAATTTGGCAGATATAATCACGACTCAACCTTTGGTAAAAAATAAATAAATAAAAATTGCAAGTCAACATGTGATTCATATGAGAAATCAATTCAACCTGCAATTTGCATTGGAAGGCTTCGATCTGTTGTGTATCGGAAATCGGAATAAGGTTTGTATAACACTAACAACACTGATATGCATGGTTGACAGCCAAATACACAATTAAGCATGTTAATTAACTAAGAATGTTCAAGATTACATACAATCCCAGAAAAATACTCATCAATGAGTGTTAAGGGAATTTATATACATGCATATTGCATAAGTATAAGAAAAATACGATGTAGACATTTCATAATAATGTCCTAACGTATAATACTCGTGAGCAAATTCAAGCAACACTTACAATATAACAAAGCACGTCACCAACGCAGAAAATAATGCAAGCAAAATCAATAAGAGAGGAAAACAAACATTAGAAAGGTAAAGCTTATAACATTGTGAATGAAGCAATCACCTTTAGCCGTGGGAAGCTGTTTTCCATCTTTATTATAGAACTCCCTAATTGACACCAATGTCATCCCTTTGAAATCTCGAACCGCCACATTCCTCCTGGTTGATAACTACATCAAGCAAACAACATCTATTAAGATCAATGACAAGAAAAGTAGCATCTAATATACAAAAAATGAACAACACTTTTAAAATTATAAAACCCTAAATATTACAAACAATAAAATCAAAGTCCATTTTTTTTTCCCTACAAATAAAAAAATCTAAAACAGTGGATACACCATTTTCGGAGTAAATTTATTGGCAAACATGCAAATTAAAAGTTTAGGGCTTTTAGAAGATTCATCATCACAATACTAATAACTGCATTGTATTAGGTTAATAACTTAATAAGAAATGGATTAACAAATAATCATGTTATAACTTATAATTAAAAAGAGTGATTGATTAACCTGGCAAATGACTTTTTCGGAGTCATCGTTTTTGCGTTTCACTCCCACCACTTTATTGAACTCTTGTGGTGGCTCCTTGGGTGTAGTTACATTCACCGGTTCATTGGACACTTGTGGTGGTTCGTTGGGTGTCACCGGCACCTCCGTGGAGAGTTGTGGCGGTGATTTCTGGGCGTTGGCGATGGAGAGAAGATAAGTCTCGATAATGGTTCTGACAAAGCGTTTGGTATCTGGACCGGAGAGGTCGATACCGAGTCGCTCAGAGGCGGCAACTCGGATAGTGAACTCAGTGGTTTCTTGAATGTCGGATTTTTGAAGTATATCCAACACCATGTCTTCAACTTTCCGGCGAGTTTCGGCTTCCATTGTGATGCTGATGATGCAGAATCAATGGTTTCGGGGGGAAACCAAAAACTTGTGTCTATTTATTAGGACCAAAAAAACAAATTGAAATTAAAAGGGTTTTTTTGTACCAAAAAAAAGAAAAAGAAATAAAAGGTTTTGTTTTTTGTTTGTTTCTGAGTGACAGACACAGAAATGAATAAAAATGAAAAAAGAGGTTCCACCGAGACTTGAACTCGGGTTACTGGATTCAGAGTCCAATGTCCTAACCGCTAGACCATGGAACCATTTCATGTAAGTGGTTATTACATATTTAATTTTACCCTGTGTAAATGTAACGGAAGATTTTTTTTTTGGTTGATGTGAGAGGGAAATGGTGAGTTAACCAGCGGGGAAGACCAACTTAGTCGTCCGAGTTCAAAAATCAAGTTTTCTTATTAATGAGTTGGCGGACCGATCCACCAAACAAGTTTTTTATTTTCAACTTATATATTGTTTTATGATTTTTATTTTTTTATGAAACTCAAATCTTATACGATAGTAAATAGTAATGATCTAACAATATTATAATTAGGGTCATGCTAAAAACAAAAGGGAAAGAAAATTAAACTTTTAAGATGTTGACTTCACAAGTTTCAAGATAATATTACTATCTTTAGTTACCTTAACCAGTGCCCCGGGGGCACCGGTTAGCATTTTCCTTATAATTAGGCTTTGGGGTATTGGAAGGTTTGCGTTTTGCTCGGAGGTTGGGGTTTCGTCATGTGGAGTTGAGGAGAGATTCCTTGAGTGTGGTTTAGAGGTTCATCAGTGAGAAATGTGTCCTCAATCCTCACTGAAGGTTAGAGTGTGAAGCACATTAAAAGATTATTTCAATTGGAGTGGGAGGTCTTAATTTGTCATATTTACCGTTGGTGTCTTGATGCTTTTGGGCATATTGGGTGTGATTTAGGTTCTTTTGATGAAACATATTGATGATGATGAACATTGATGAACAAAGTGATGAAAATCTATTTTTATGAGTTTTTTAAATTAAAAAAAAGCATTAAAAACAGCAGACATCTTGGCATTTTCTAGAGTTATCGATATAAATTAACATTATGAACTAATATAACTAACGGATTGAAGAATCGAGTACTATTTTGTATTTTTATACAAGTCGGGGGGACTACTGTGACAACGATGCACACATTCAAGAATTAAAATTGTAGTTTCTCCTTTTATTTTTTAATAATTAAATTTTCATGTGATTCTTCACTTTGACTCTCGTGGCCGATCAGTTTTTTGTTGACTCAACGGCCAAATTTAACGTCGACTAACAAAATGTAGATTTAAGGATTATACCGTAGTTTTTTCTCAGTAACAAGTCAGAATGACAGCGACAAAAATTACTGTTTTCCAAGATGATAAATTAACTAGAACTTTGACCCATGCGGTGCATGGGTCTAATTAGGTGTAATATGTAACAATAAAAAATAAAATACAAAAGTTCTAAGAGCATTTTCAATAAGAGTAGTATAAGAAATTTCATGGACTAATTATTCTATATTTGTTTATGTGCTTATTTTACATTTTATTTATTTTTAAATAATTTTGGAACCCCATCGTTTTGTTTACTTATTAAAAAAAATTGTTGATAACTAAAGGTTAAAAAATTGATGATAATTAAAGGTTAAAAAAGATTAAAGACATAATCAAGAACATAAACTTAAGTAGACATCCATAAATAAATAAAAATTGTGATTAATTCCGCCGTTCAAATTTATTGAAAACAGGGTTAACATATTATGATTCCTAAATTCTTTCATAATTGAAGCACGTGTTTTTGCGGTTGAAAGGTTTTATTGTAAGTAAGGGATGCAGGTTCGATGACAAATCTTTATTTTTTTAATATAAAACTGCAATAAAAAGAAAGAGAAAATGAGAGGGGAAAAATTTTGGTTTAGGGTTAGCTTATCTTAGCAAGCTTATAATATAAGAGATTATCAGTTTTTAATTGTTTAAATTGTGCAATGAAAATTGATGGTGCTTAATTGTCCTATGAAATCTTTCCTATGAAAGTTGATGGAGCTTAACACTTTGTGGACATAATTTAAATCACAATTGGTCTGCTAGTGCATATTGTATCAATTGACCATCGGTTAATATTAAATCTGCAATGTTAAAATCAAAATAATGAATGTGATTAGTGATACGACTATAGTTGTGTTTGGTTGTATTGCAAAAAAAAATTGATTTAGCAGAATTGAGTTTGATAATAACTTTTCAAATTACACGTGATAATAACTTTCCAAATCTCACATGATAATTATTCTCTAAATTTATGATCCGGTAGAAAAAAAATCATTGATCAGGAAAGACATAAAAATATTTCGTGATGAAATAATATAGTCAACAATAATTTTGATATGATATACTTTTAAAATTGATGGTGCTTATCAACTATTGCACATAATTTTAATCACAATTGGTATACTTGCCATAGTGGTTAGAAATATTGTCTTGCACTGAAGGGTTGCGGGTTTGAATCCTGGTCAAGACAAAATTGTATTATTTTTTAATAAAAATTATAAGATAAAATGGAGGGAAAATAAATTAGGGTTTAGAGTTTGCTTGTGTATACAAGCTTATGATATAAAAGATAATATAAAAGATAGTTGTGTGCGTATATCCGAAAAAAGTAGATTTAGATAGTAGAACAGTGGGATAACGTTTTTCACGTGGACTGACTCCGCGTAACAGAGAAAAAAGAACAAAACTGGAAGTGAAACAGTTAGAAGAAATATCGATCGGGTAAATGAATTAACCTATAGATTCAGGCTGAGATACAATTCCTACGCCGCACCACATCACAATTGGTATGATACATACAATACAATACAATATTGATCGAAAAGATAAACCACTTTTCAATTACATCACGCACGAGTCAACGTATAATTCATGTTTTCAATTCATATAAGTAGTATAATTTCATCAATTCATATTTTTCTTATAAAATTAGTAATTCACCGCCGATACGTTTCGATAATTCCTAATCGTAATTCTTTCTCCAACGAATTCATCTTTGTTCTTTGAATTTTTCAATTTTTCAATTTTTCGAATGCTAATTGACAATGCATCATCATCATCATCATCATCAGATTCCACACCGCTCCGATCAGATGGACTCTCCATCAGGTGGCCGTCCTAAATTGCCGGCGAAGCGAGGTGACGTCGCCGGAGAGAACCACATGCCGCAGCTTAAGAATCAAATCAAGAACAAAATTGAAGAGGCTGAACAACACATGTCCAACAATAAGAGGAAGAAGATCGTCGTCACCGATCTAAGTAACGGATCAGTCTCGGAGCTGAATCGAAACTCGACGAGAAAGAAGAAGAAACCGATTGATCAAGTTAGCATAACATTTTTATTTTGATGATTTATTTAATTATACGTTTTAATGTTCTGAATACACAATAATTCAATTCAATTTGCAGGAGAAGGAAGGTGATTGTGGCAAGGGATTAATTGATGTGTATAAGGTCAACAAAGCCAAAAATGGAGTTAAAGATACCAAAAAACAGGTGAATCAATAGAGAACCGCATCATAATTCAGTGTCGTCATCAACTGTATAAACTTGTGATTTTGATACTTTTGAAGATAGACATTTATAATGTATGCTTGGTATTATTAACATATGTGTTGGAGTTCATTAATTATAATGAAGGTTCTTTTACCTTTGAATTTTACTATAATGTAGGCTTATCAGGGTTTATCCAGCAAAACCAAGGAGAGTGGAAGTTTGATGTGTCATCAGTGCCAACGGAATGATAAGAGTGGCGTCATCTTTTGCTCGAGTTGCAACAGAAAGCGCTATTGTTACGAGTGCATTGAGAACTGGTAAGATTTCTTTACTTTAAGAAAGGTGAAAATTGTTTTATGATATTGTCCTGAAGAAACTAGTTGATTTCCCATATTGATACATGCTAATTAGCTTTTTTTTCCTTATTTTCACGATGCTGGCCACTCACTGTGATTGAGATGAATCAGGTACCCGGGAAAAACCCGAGAGGACTTCAAGAATGCATGTCCGTTTTGTTGGGGCAACTGCAACTGCAAAGCTTGCTTGCGGGAGTTTCCTGTGCTAATGGTAGATGTCATCCTTTTATTTTCAAAATTCAAAAATAAACTATATGTGATTTATATTTATATGCTTACTGTTGAGTTTATTCAACTCTTGTCCTTATTTTCACAGGAAAGGGAAGTAAATGCCAGTGTCAAATTACCGCGGCTGTTGTACTTGCTATCTAAAGCTCTTCCAGTTCTGAGGCATATCCACAGGGAGCAGAGCTTCGAACTAGAGACTGAAATCAAAATAAGAGGTAACATGATGAGAACCATGTGCACAGAAATTTAGTTTAGTTTTTAAACTCTTTCTATTTATATGATGTCAGGTAAGCAACTGCAAGAAGTTGACATAACAAGAACAAAGCTAGATGAAAGTGAGCGCTTGTACTGGTACACTTACTGACTATACTATCATAAGAAATTAGAATGCATTCATTAGAATTTCTGTTGTTATTTTGTTCCATCTTCTTTGTCTTTGGTTTGTCTGGCACTTTTGTGGAACAGAATGAAGTCCTTCTCATAAATATTTCACAACAAGGCCTTGATTGCATTTATGTTTTAATATCCTATTTGGTCCTAAACTGGATGCCTCTATTATAAATGGCAGTGACAATTGCAGTACATCCATATATGGATTTTACCGTAGCTGCCCCAACACAAGTTGCTCTTATGATCTCTGTCTTGTTTGCTGTCAAGAGCTCAGAGAGGGTTACCAACCTGGCGGCATGGAGGCTGGAACATCTCATGAAAAATTTGAAGAGATTTTTCACAATCACAATTCAACAAAAAATCAGAGTAAAACACGTCGTAAAAGATATGACTGGGAAAGCGAACTTGCACCTACTAGTGTTCCTTCTCAGGCTGACATGTTCTCTCCCTTCCCAGAATGGAAAGCTAATTGTGATGGTAACATTCCATGTCCTCCAAAGCAGCGTGGAGGTTGTGGTACTGCATTGCTAGAACTGAGACGCATTTACAAAGCTAATTGGGTAGCAAAACTGCTAAATAATGCTGAGGATCTCACTAGAAATTACACGCCTCTGGATGTGGATATTACTGAAAAGTGTTCTTTATGTCAGCTAAATTTGTTTGAAGGAAAAATCAACCCTGACGTCAGGAGGGCATCATTCCGGAATGACAGTAAAGATAACTTCTTATATAGTCCAAATGCCCTTGACATTTCTGATGATGAGATCGAGCACTTCCAGAGGCACTGGATGAGGGGTGAACCTGTGATTGTGAGAAATGTTCTGGCCAAAACATCAGGTCTTAGTTGGGAACCAATGGTTATGTGGAGGGCCCTCAGAGAAACAGGTTCCAAAGCGAAGTTCAAAGAGGAAACACAAAGTGTTAAGGCTGTAGATTGCTTGGATTGGTGTGGGGTAAGTTGTACAAGTAAATTATTTGAAAATAATCTATCTACTCAGTTATACTTCATTTTATTTACATGGCTCTGCTTCACAGGTTGAAATAAATATACACCAATTTTTCAAAGGCTACGTAGAAGGCCGAATGCATATAAATAAGTGGCCAGAAATGTTGAAATTGAAAGATTGGCCTTCATCGACCTCATTTGAAGAGCGCTTGCCTAGGCATGGTGCTGAATTCCTTGCTGCACTTCCCTATATGGACTACACTGATCCAAAATCAGGTCTTTTAAATTTTGCCAGTAAACTTCCTGCTGGCTCGTTGAAACCAGATTTGGGACCCAAAACATATATTGCTTATGGATTTTCTGAAGAGCTTGGCCGAGGAGATTCTGTGACAAAACTGCACTGCGATGTGTCTGATGCGGTAATTTCTGCTCTTGCAAATCCTTGTGTTTTTTACATGTAGAAACCTGTTGTTGAGAGTCCTTTACCAATCTCTGATAAATCTAATTGCTGGTATGTGGCATTTAGTTATAACTTAATTAATTAAACAAAGACAAATAGTTTGACGAAGAGGTTATACCAACAAAAAATATAGTAATACCGACAAATATAGACGAGTAAAATTGCAAGTCAAGAAAAAGATGTTTCACACTATCTAGAATGCTTTTCAGGATTGGGGTTAAGTGGTTTTTTCCAGAGGAGGGGTCATCTTCGGACCCAAACCAGGAGGAGCCCCTTGCTACGAATCAACCGACCGAGGTAATGGGGCCGGAAGCTCCTAGTCCTTCATGGTTAAAAGAAAAGATTTGGAGAATCTTCAATATTATAAAAGGGCGGAGAACCTCCTCCACAGTTCTAAAGAAACTTTGTGAGCTTCCCCAGGGAAGCTACTCAAAATCCCTAACATTCTAGAAGATATGGTCGAACATAAAGATGAATTGAGGAATTCCAAACTCCACAACGAGTTAGCAGTGAGAATTGCCGATTACCATTATGATAATAACTGTGTCCAAATTAACTATTCCTTTAATTAATGTTGAAGTGTTGCTCAAGATATGATTTTTTTTAGAGACTAAACTTATCAATCCTTTCTTATTTGGTTTGCTTCCAAACTTGTCCCAGAACATCATCTTATGATTTCCATAATTTTTGAAAGCCAAGGTGCCCCTCCGATATGTTCACAAAACTGATAAAAAATCAATCATATGAACTAAACTGATAAAAAATCATGCCAGCCTAAATGAGCTACAACTGAATGCCAAAATGTGATGCAAATTCAAATGCATTAGGGACGCATCAATTTGGCGTTAAAAATGCTTTCTTGCATTGATATTTGGAGTTAGTGTATATGGAGATCCCATTGCATATGACGGAACAAATGGAGAGAATGAGGTGTGCACACTAAATGTGTTTGACAAGAATTCTCGTTTGTTGGCTATATTTTTTTTCTCCGGTGCTCTCTTCCTTTTAAATGGCAAATCTTGTTGAGATTATTTCCTGCATCACTCATATAGGAATGGGTGGTAATATTTTTTGCTCTCAATCCCTTATTGCCTCTCGTACTATGCCTAACAGCCTAAGGATGTTTCGGTTCTACACTATGGAGCCACCGAATGTCTCATTCAAAACTGTTTACTTCATATATTTCTTCTAGTATTCATTGTATTACAGTTGCTGATGATTCTTGTCCTCATGTTGTTGACTCTGAGAATATTGAACTTCAACCTTGTTTTAAAGGGTAAGATGTGCTACATGTTCCCACGCCCTCTCATTACCTTATCTCTATTCATAAGGTACCAAGGACCATATTTGTGCAATGATCTCTTTTCATCTCAGTGTACTTTTCAGGATCTTGGAACAAGGAAGACGATTCAAGTTGTTAAGGAACAAGAAGGGTTGTACTATTTGTCTGATGAACAAATTGGTCTAAAGGTGTTGTCTTCCACACTTCGGTCTTAGTCAGAGTCTCACTCTTTTGCCTCACAAATTTGGTTTCGGCTCAAGGTTCTTTTTTAAGTGACATTTGTCAGTTTTCTAAGCACTATCAGACTACTTTGCCTTCTAGTCTTACTAAAAGTCTTTGTTAAGAAGTTCCACATCAGTTGTGAGATGACCTGAATATATATCTATAAGTGAGGACAATCCTCACCTTACAAGCTGATTTTGTAGGGTTGAGTTAGGCCCAATTTCCAATTTTAAGATGGTATCAGAGCCTCTTACACGATTTGCTGGGTCGTCCGCTATCAGGTTTATGATCGAGCCATCCACCATTTATATCCGCGCCTCAAGCCTAATAGTGCTGCCTAATAGTGCTGGGCGCGATGGTGTGTGTTAAGAAGTCCCACATCGGTTGCGAAATGGCCTGAATATATGCTTATAAGTGAGGGTAATCCAACTTACAATTCGGTTTTGTAGGGTTGATTTAGGCCCAATTCCCAATTCCCAATTCTAAGAGCCTCGAGCAACTTGATCTTATTCATTCTAATATTTAGGGACCTGCCCCTATTTATAATATTTCTGGTGCGAGATGATTTGTTTCTTTTACAATATGGTACAAAGTACAAAATCAATTCGGGAAAGACATTAATAGATTATGTTTTAACAATTGCAGGGAATATGTCAATCATAGGCTTTCTAAATTTATTAGTAAACATGGCATTATCCATGAATTTATAGGAGTTGACACCCCACAACAAAATGAGGTTGTAGCAAAGAAAAATCGTCACTTACTCGGAGATGCTTGAGTCTTTCGCTTTCAAATGTCTATCCCAAAATCATATTGGGGTGAAGCAATATTGATTACTCCACATCTAATTAATTGTGTCATCTCGCGTTTTAGGTAATGTTAGTCCAATTTAATTTTTTATCTCATATTTTCCTTCTGTTCTAATCATGCAGGGTCTCGAGTATTTGGGTGTGTTGCTTTTGTCCGTGGTCATAAGCAAAGCAACTAAGTTGTATGTCACATCATTTAAAATAAGTTAAATCACCATTTTTAAGTACAAAAATCTAATGAAGCGACCAAAACCGAATGATTTTAAAATAGAGTGACCAATGTCATGAGTGAGTAAAAATAGGCGACTAAAACTGTAGTTAAGCCAACATTATTTTGGTCAATGTAGATGACATTATCATTGCTGGTGATTAAATTAAAAAAAAACAAGCTCTACGGGAGAAGTTAGCAGCTTTGTTCGCAATGAAATCTCTGAGAAAGTTGAAATGCTTTTTTTGAATAGAGGTTGCCTACTCCAAACAATGTACTTATACCAAAGGAAGTATGTCTTCTATCTTCTCACTCAAATGGGAAAGTTGGGTTGCAAGAAGAAAAGATCTTTTTCAATTTTTAAAAACATTTCTTTAAAACCATTTTAGAAACACAAATCAAGAACCAATAAAAAAGTTGAAAACTTACAGGTGGATTAGACTATAAGACAGAGATGAATATCATTACTTTCATGAGAAAAGATAAAATCAAGTGATCGCCACAGCAGATTTCAAAATCTCTTAATAAGATTCACAATTGGTTCAACCAAGAATCTTTGGGGAGAATTATCTACCTCACAATTATAGAAACTTGTCAAATTGTATTAACATCATCTAGTTACAAATCTGCATGAACTCATATTTATAGGTATGCAAGTTGGACGCGAAACACCCCCTTTAGATTACTAAAACTAATCTATGTGCCTTAATTACACAATAGGCTTCTAGATAGAAATTGTCACAATTACAATGGGAGACAACCAAAAGATATGAAAGCTAAGTTGCAACAATTTTACTAGACTTCTAAAAAGACTCCTAAGTTGAAACAAGCATCAAACAGGTTTTGAACCCAAGAAAATAGCAATCTTTCCTCCATCTCCATTCGGAGTCTCTTTCTAATTGATGATCTCAAATTAAAGTATGAGACTCCTACGAAGCTATTGTAGGTACAAGTATGCCATTAGCATTACAACAACCCATTTTAGCATGCATCCCTTCAGGTTTTCAATTGGAAAATGTATTCACCAAAATACTTTCAAGGTCTTTCCCGTGAGTTGAGAATGATAGTCATAGATGTATATTCACCTACTTGAGAAGAAGTCTTGTGTTATAGAATCATCTTCACATCTTCCATTTTTGTATCCTTTTCATGTTTGTAGCTATTAATCTGTTTACTTAATTTTAGGATAGCCATTAAAAGAATTTATGCACTCTAATTTATACAGTGACCTTTGTACACAGTATGGAGTTCTTTTTGTGTGTCTTAAAAGTTCAATTTGATTGCGAACAATTAGTATCCAAGTCTAATTATTTCCACTCCTGAAAATTTGTAACCTCCTATTTTTGCAGTATTTTAGTTACAATGCGAGTCTAATTATTATTCCCTGACGAGTTCAATTTTGTGATGGAGGTTTAGGTGAATGTGTTGACACACACAAACAAGGTGAATATAGCTCCCTGGCAGAGAGAAAACATAAATAAATTGAAGAAGGAATATGGTAAAGAAGACTATTTGGAACTCTATCGTGAAGCTTTAGATAATGTTGATGTAAAATCCAAATCTAAAGCATTGGACCATGATCAAAAGGCAGAGAATGGAGTTAACCGGATTTTACCAAGTAGCCAAGTAGAAAAGTGTATTTCATCAATATCCGAAGACTTGAGTGGCAAGGTAGAAACACAGAACACAGAACAATGTGATGATAACGGAAAGGGCTCTTGCACCTATAGAAATGTTGCTGTAAGGAACTCCTCTGAGGATGATAGTGTTAGCATAACATCATCCGCTGAAGTTTCGGATTATTCTAGGACTTCTGACCTGGAGCAGCTTCAATCTGCAACCAGCTTAGCATCAAGTAATGCAAACATAAAGAAAGACAGAGTGAAGATTGATTTTTCAGATGGTAATGTGTCTGGTGATCCCAAGATTGAATCAAAACAAGGCATGGGGAGAGATTCTTTGGACATTGATAATGGAGCTGCGGCTGTCCTTGGTGGTGCTGTTTGGGACATCTTCCGCCGGCAAGATGTCCCAAAAATAATTGAGTACTTAAGAAAGCACAAGAAGGAATTTCGCCACATCAACAACAAACCTGTTGATTCAGTGAGTAGCATTACCAGCCATTGTTTACTGTACTAACCGGAGGTGGAGAGCTGAGTCTTTTTAATATGCTGGTTTCAGGTTATACATCCCATTCATGATCAGACTATATTCTTAAATGAGAGACATAAGAAACAGCTAAAAAGAGAATTTAGTAAGAACCTCGCCTTATTTGCCTGATTTAAACTTAGTCGAAAAGTACTACTGCTAGCACAACACAGTAAAACATAATTTTCTCTATGCAGAAGTTGAACCATGGACTTTTGAGCAACACCTTGGTGAGGCTGTTTTCATTCCAGCAGGATGTCCTCATCAAGTGAGAAACAGACAGGTAATATAATCTGGTAACAAACTTGTATTTTGAAGTTCTAAATACAATCTGCATTCTTATAATCTCTGGAAATAGTATGATCTCATACTCTTGATCTTTGTTTTTGTGTCTTGTTTTACAATATGGTTTCTTTGTAGTCCTATGGACTCTGAAAGTCGAGGTTTGACATCCTATTCACAGTCTGCCCCACACATTAATGATTTTTTTTTAAAGATTATAGCACTAGGGCATGACAAGTTGAAAATTTGAATATAACGGGTTTTCAAGGATCAACCTTCAGAGAAATCTGAGATTTATATCGGGGTTAAAATAGGGAAAACTTCGGAAAGCTGTGCCTATCTTGCTAGCTTGTATCTACCATTCAGCAGCGCCAACAGAGGATCTGAATCTATATGATATTATCTGTGCAACTTGTAAATTAGAAAAGTAAATAGCATATGATCTTTCCCTATGTGTTTGATGATTCTAAGAAGAATATGATAGTGTTTAATCTGGAAGGTTAAAGGCCCATGTCTTAAACAGTTAAACTACTGGTTCTCGAAACATGTCAATATAGGGAGTCCAACATGTACCTAGTTTCTTATTCGGTAATTATACTGTAGTGTAGAAGAGTTAGTTTGCATCACCTTTTCATCCTTGAAACTTAATATTGCACGATGTTCGTGCTGAAAGATTTTCAGGAAGTATTTAGTGATAAAATGTTTTAAGGAATTTATGGTTCCCACTACGGAAAGTGTAAACATTATTTACTTGTATTTGTTGCCTAACTCATTTTCATTGTTCAGTCTTGTATGAAGGTTGCACTTGACTTTGTTTCTCCTGAAAATGTTGGAGAATGTTTACGACTGACTGAAGAGTTTCGTTTACTCCCGAAGAACCACAGGGCCAAGGAGGACAAATTGGAGGTAAATCTGTCTTTAATATCTCGTGCATGTTGAGTGTCCCTCAACCACAACCTTGTATTTCCTACCCTTATATGATTTGTTCTTTTCTTTGTCAGTCCTTCTGTTAACTAATTGGTTTGTGTGTTTTCAAAGTATATATTTTACAAAAGAGCTTACCAGTTTTACTTATTGTCAATGCATTTAGTTATTTTACCCCATTGAAAAATTTACATTCTTGACAACCTCTCTTCTTTGACAGGTTAAAAAGATGACCCTTTATGCTGTGAGTAATGCTGTTAGACAAGTTAAAGAACTGGTTGATAGCCAATGATGGTTCGATCCTAATTTTTTGCAAATTTAGGGAATAAGATTGAGTATAGAAGACCCTTTTTTTTTTTACCATAAGGACCGATATGTTATTATCTAGTAAAGGATGGATATTTATTTGATTATTACCATTTAAAAAAATTGATGAGTACGATTTTTCAAATCTTGATGGTAACTTAGGGTAGGGCTGAGCACGAACCAGCAACCCGACTCGAAACCAATATAACATTGGACATGAGCGGGGGGGGGGGGGGGTAAAATTAAATCTCTACCTAACCATTAAAATGCAAGAGGGAGATGTGAATATATAAATTTTATATCTATTCTAATTTTTGTTTCTCATTTACTTGATCTATTATTGACTCTAGATTCATATATTTGAAACAAAATAACTGCATCTCAGCCTCTTTATTTTTTTCATTTAATTCTTCTATCTTTGGATCCATTGCATACGAGGTATTGAACTATTTTAAAATTAAGAATTTTTTAATAATTGAGTTTTATACGTAAACAAAGGTTCAATCTAACTCGTGATAACCAACCCGTTCTAACCGCCACTTATACGGCCCGACACCCGAACAAACCGAAGATGTAAACAGTTGGAATTGGGTCTAAATTAAATGGTTGCAGTTTTTATCGGTTTGAAGATTTTTGGCCCAAATCCAATCAAAATTTTTGATGCCCAGGCCTAACTTAGGGAGTAAGGTCGAGTATAGTAGAAGACTGATATGTTTATGCTATGACTCCCTTTGTTTCAACTTTTTTTCAAAAATGATTTTTATAGTATATTATCTTTTTGTTAAAAAAAAATTCAAATAAAAAATAGGTTTAATTAACTTCAAATAAAATATTATTTATTTTTATCATTTTGCTATGATTTTTTGTGGATAAAAAAAAATTAAAAATACTTAAAATGAGAAACTATTTTGAAATTTCACGAGACTCTCACTTTGTTTTTTATCATCCTTTAAAAAAATTAATTTTTAACACACACTCACCATTTCATTTATTCATATTTGTAGCTAGGTTTATTTTGACCTAGTTGAAGTATTCATTCAATTGTGTGTGCCATTTACCTCGATTGAATATTTGGATTTATAAAAAATTTGGTTTTAAGTTTTTTTTTATGTAATAGAAGAAGGTTTTTGTTTGATTTTGAAAGATGGAAGAATTCGAGGAAAACGATTTGGTTTGAAAAGAAGATAAACAAAGATGAATACGAAAAGGACAAAATTTAGGTGCAGTGCTCTAAGTGTTGTTCTTACTGTTCCCAATTAGAATTTGCCACGTGTATTTGTTAATTTTAATTTCACAACTCATTAAAACTCTGATTACTCTGTTACTTCTCGTTTTCCTTTCAATTTCAATGAGCATCATCAGATCTCACACCACCTCCACCGCCCATGGTTATTTTTCCCTTTCCCAGCCTTTCTCTGTCATTTAAAAACACTTTCTCGAATTATGAATAGAAGGCGATGAAATTGGACATTAATTTTTCATATGTAGTTTCAATTTTTATAATCTTTAAAATCCAACACTAATCAAATTAAAGGGCATAATTACAACATATCTGCATAATTGTTTTTAGTTTGACTAGACGAAACACCATTACAACATATTTGCATAATTACAACAATGAAAAAATATTGTGATCTCTAAAGGGTTGGGCCTGATGGCAACAGGAAATCATGAATTCTCTTACATTGGAACCCTGAAAATGTGTAACCAAGATGCTAGGAACCTTTTTAAGGTGTTCTGTGTATATGATACTGAAAAAGCAATATGTTGTCATCTCCTCTGGCCTTAATTATAATAATTATAAGCAAATTATACTTTTTAGATTCATTGGAAAACCAATATATTTGGCCTTAAGTAAGTAAGTCTAGATAGATATATTGGTATTCAAATGAATCTAAAAAGTAGATTTGCTTATAATTAATTAAGTCCGGAGTAGTACGTCCTTAATATTTAGGGCCTGTTTGGGTGGTTGACTTATTTAAACTTATCTACATGCATAAATACTTGTGAGATTCTTTGGGATAGCTTATGTCATGTTTCCAGCTTATTTCCACAATGAAAACAACTTATAATTAGATCCGAATAAGCTTAAAATCGGAACTTGTGTTCCAAAATATCCCGATTATTTAATTTCTGAACCTGAAATTGATATTTCACGACCCGATCCATCCCCTTAATTATTTCTTAACCTGAAATTGGTATTTCGGGACTAATTTTTGTGATTGAGATGTCTTTGGAATGGAAGTACTCAAAGAAGATTGGTTCTATAAGTTGTGATGATGAAAAGTAAAACCAATCTAAAGATGAGACATTTGAAGTTGATAATGACTCTTGTGGAAATGAAACTAACGGATTAAATTTCTTCCCTTTCTATGAAGCTTCGCTAGAAAATGAATACAATCAAAGCAACACACTCTTTAACAAACACACTCTAACACATTTAATACATTTTTATAAAAGCAAATATTATTATTTTTTAATTTTTTTAATTAAAACATATTTTTAATTTAAAAAAAATGTCACATAAGCAATTTTTAGTCAAAAAAGTCAACAGAGGACTAGCAAATGCAAAAAGGGGTAAACTCGGGGGGCCAAAATCGAGCAATTGAAACTTGGAGGGCTAAAATCGAGCAATTGTGAAACTTAGGAGGTTAAAATCAAGCAATTGAAATGTGGGGGGCTAAAATCAAGCAATTGTGAAACTTGGGGATTTAAGCATAAAAAATAAGTATGCCGTAATTAGTTGGTGTAATTAGATATCCTCGTACAAATCAATGAAAATTCATTTTTTATATTCTTAGTAAGAACCTCTACCAATAAGAAATCCGATTAATCTTCAAACATTCTCAACAATAACATCACGATGGCATCTTATTCAAATACAACTATGAGAGGAAAAAACATGACATGTAGAGATATACTCCCTCCGGCTTTATTTATAAGAAAAAGTCAACAAAAACCTATCGTCGAGCCCATAAGCCATACATGTCTCCAAAATTTGAGATGTTAAATTTAATAAAAACCTATGGTCGAGCTCATAAACCTACAATCATTTTCTTTCAATACCCTCTCCACTGTAATTAAACAAACTAATTTAAAATAGTTTTAACTAAACAACTCTCTTTAGCTGATAATCATTTTGTTAAAAAACTCAGCTTGCTCAGGAAAATACTCCAGCAATTCATCCTTTGTCACCCAAACAAAATCCTTGCATTTTTCAAAGTCAAACTTGTTTTTTGCAATTACTTGGGACTTGAAGAAGAATTTCTGTCAGATGATTTCAGCAAAGAAAAAAATGAGCAAGTATAATCATAATTCATAATCAACTTTCACGCAGAAGACATTGAAAAGGTTGTGGTGCAACCATACAAAGCAAATGCCTAGAAGTTATTTCCACAGAGATGTCAACCATCCAATAGTAAACAAAAGTATCACAATTTCCTATGAATATATATACCTTAAAAGATGTGGATACTGAATGGTCTTCATTAGGTTGAACAACCATATGGGCCATTGGAGCATTTCCAACAAAATATGTATTGGAGAGATCTCCTATGACTGATTTCAATGCAGACTCTGCACACTGCAAGATTTCAAAAAATTAAGAGGCAAAAGAATATAAAGGAAATAGGAAGGGGAAAGCCACATATGAATGTTCGTTCACCTTACGCATGGTTTCCTCTGATTCATAAAGTTTCTCTGGAAAATGCCACACAGGCTTCCCGCTTGGAGCCCCATAAGCATCACCATAGAGAAGAAGGTAGAGTCTTCTGTCAAGAGCTCTTTTTAGTGACCTAAAGAATGAAGCAGTAAGAAATTATGCAACCACGCAGTAATTATGTAAGAAGACAAGTTCAGTTCTTAAAAAAAAATTAACAGGCATAAAGGAAATGGCCTAATTAAGTTTGTCTCCCAAAATTGATTGAAATAATATTAGCGTCGACTGTTATCTATAGGAGACACAATGAGAAATTGAGGATTGGACTGCCCACAACTCTTGCATAAATGTATTTCCAAGTAAGAACTAACAACTCTATAGCATTTCTATGAAGATTCTGAAAGACTGAAGGGTACATGAAAAATACAACTTAATATCTGGATGACAAGCATCAACATTATATATTTACTAATTAGTCAAAGCTAAACTCAATCGATCACCAATTGAGAAGGTAAGCGAATAAAAAACAAACTAAATAAATCCTGACTAAGAACATTTATACTAACACACCACGTCAGAGATAATTGACACTTGCTCACTCCGAAGGAATACGAGGACAAGACAATAACCAAGTTTTTTTTGACAATAACCAAGTTAATAATTGGAGAAATCATAAATATTTGACATGATGGCATTTTTTATATAGTTTTCTTATTGTAAATCACATATGTGATGAGGCATACCTTCGATCATTGTTTTGGTCTGCTTCGGTGATTCGCGGTGCTGGTACATAATCAATCTGATATTCACCTTTCCCCCTGGAAGTAACATAATTTTCACAAGGATATATAAAAAAGAGATGCATCTGTATTTTGCAAATTGTGACATCACTTAAAAGAGTCAATGTAGATACAGGAATACTTTTTGAATACTATAATATCATCTATAATTTTAAAATACTGTTTTTCAAATTTTTATTAGCCAGGCCTTTGAATCAATATTTGTTCCTTTTCTTTATTTCCATTCTTAATTTTGTCCATCTTTTCAACTCTCTTGAAGCTTGCAAATATGTACTGATAATTAATCAATTTTAAATAACTGAAAATCTTAATTTATAGAACTACTCTTAAGTACTTATACCTTGCATCAGATCTGTCAAGAAATTCATCTGGATATCTACGTTGATACTGTTGTCGCCATCGAAACCTAAACAGCCAAACCCCATAAAGAAAAGTAGCAGTTACTATAAAAAAACAACAACCAACAATATCAGTAAGAGAAGAGAACAGACAACAGGGCAGACGGAAATAACAAAACCCTTAGCTAAATCAGGTTCAAAGTTTACTAAGCTGCAAACCACAGTATAATCATCTGAATTTGAAATGGTGATGGAAAATCCTCATGTTTGAGGCTTTAACCTCATCTTTCCATCGTATAATGGGAGAAGAGAAAGAAAGCATTTGATATTTCAATTCATAAATTACCCTTTTTATACAACTTGGGTAGACAAGAATTCACTGAATAAACAACAATGTGAACCAGAAGACACTATTACGTATTACCCTTACTTTTTTTCTCTTGGATTATCTGATGAGAAGTTAATTTGGATATTCCGTGCTACGTTGCTAGACGATATATACAAATATAACAAATAATTGACAACTGCCAATAGTGTATGCTTCATCCTAAACCTAGTTTGCAAATCAAGAAATTCATAAAAAGTGAGTCTAAGTAGCTAGCTACATTGTGTTGCAACCCTGTCCTATTATTCTATTGACTGACCTCCAGAAGAAGCAAGCACTTCCTTTTTCATAAATGATTGATTAATTTCTTCCGTTACTACTAATCGAAGAAGAGTAAATAAAAGGTCAAATCCCCAACCAACCAACCATTCTAACTTTGGTCCTTTTATTGGTATTTATTTGATTTGGAATATGAAAATAAAGTAAAATGCATAAAGAAAGACTTACGAGAATTCCTGAAATGCATAAACAATAGGATCAATTTTGGGAATGACCACAGGCAATCTCTCAAACAGCACAGAGGCAACCATTTTGTCAGAGGTGGTCGCCGTGCTGAATCCTCGCCGCCGCCTTGTCAAGAGAGGCCGAACCAGTGACATCTTCTTCATCCTGATTAACAATAAATAAAAATATCAAAATAATATACGCAAAACAGAATGCAGCAATGATAATTAAATCGGAAACTTTGAAAGAGGAATGAATAACAATGAATACTGTTGTATAAACCACATGGTACTTTGGAATTGAAAAAGTGAAAGTGGAAAAAGTAACATAAAAACTTACTTTGGATTTGAAGAAGAAAAGAATACAGTAACGCCGGTCGGTCGATCAATCGTAGTTAGAGAATGCGACGTCGACAGTCGACACTCACTCAGTAAGGAAGTTGCTGCATTCTGCTTCCTACTTGTTTCTTTCTCTAAACCCAAAGCTGAAACGATGTCGTTCACCTTCAAAGAATAAAATTAAATGCTCTTCTTTTTTTCTTTTTTTTAAATAATATGAAATGCTATTTTCACAGACAATAAATAATAAAATATAATATTCCGTTCAAAAATAAATAAACTCACGAAAATATTCCTCCTATTTTTAAAATAATTTTTTTGGTCTCTTTTTTTTTATATTTGTTGCAATTTTTGTCTTAACTTATATTTTTGTCCTTAAAGTGACGACTTTTAAAGCCAAAATAGATGAATTTTGGTCTCAAATATAATATTTTATCTTTAAATTCAATGTTGAAAACAATAAACTTACCTTTTAGAATGCCAAAAATCATAAATTTTAGAGAAAATATGAGTTTGAGACCAAAATTGTAACATATAAAAATAGATGGACTAAAACGTTTGATTTTAAAATAGGGAGACTTTTTTTCGTGAGTTTAATAATAAGGGACCAAAAATTCAATTAAGTCAATATAATATTATAAATTACCCGTAAAATATACGAAATATACATGAAGAAAAGACGAGAGACGCATGATTGCGGAATTAATGCATATGTAATAGAGGTGAGAATATACTAGGCCGAGTTAGGTTTTGCCAAGCCTGAGTCTGGCATGTCAAAAAATTGAAGGCCTGAGCCCGGCTTGTGACCTATCATAGGCCCAATTTTTAGGCGTGAGCCTGGTCTTGCTTATTTGATTTGATTTTATTTGTAGATAGAGTGGTAAGTACAATATAGAAACTCACATTAATAGTGGTTCGAATTCGAGTAACCACAAAAATTATCCGGTCCAACATTTTTAACATCAACATTTGGTCTAAAACTTACAAATCATATTTGATGTTTTCTATACGATATAAAAGTCACATTCAACTTAAAAAATTATTTGTTGATTGACTCTAATTGGCATAACCATAAAAAAGCATTTGGCTTAATAATTTTGGAAATATTAGTTAATTTAAGCATTATAAACTATAAGCACAAACATAATATAGATACTGACACATTAACATCGATAATAATTTTAAAAAATAATATAATTCAATAATATAATTATAAATGTTAGCATAGTATCAGTGTCTAACACCGTACACATGTTCTATACCGAAATACGTCTAATTCGAAAAGTATTGGTATTTCATATCTACTAGTATGTGATAGGAAAAGGTCACATTCAACTTGAAAACCATTTTTATCCATGATTACGACACAAAACAAAAAGTTCATCCAAAAGAAGCTTCCTTCCTAGTTCCTATTACCTATTTTTCTTTCTAATATTTATCAATCGCAAATTTCATAAGATATTTTAAGCTGCATTCCATTCCATTCCATGTGCCCTTAGTAGAGTGATTGGCGCAATATCATGTGGTTCATCACCGGCCATAACATCAACATATCCATCCATGCTATAAACATTCACATTAGAGGGCATGTTATATGCTCGATTTTTTAAACATCAATAATACCATTTCATAAGTTAACAGATTAAAAATTAGGGTCTTGCTAACGAGTGCCTCCGGGGCACTCTTTAAGCATTCCATTTAAAGAAACTTTTTATTCAAAAAGTTAAACACTACAATTTTCAATGCGTTGACTTTACGTATTTCGATAAAAATTCTATAAAAAGCTTACTATTTAAGGACTTAAAGAGTGTCCCGAGAGCACTATTTAGCATTTGCCTAAAAATTAATGTTTCATTTTCGTTATCTTTTCCTACACCCGTACCCCTTTACATCTATCATGTAAACAAAATATGGAAGGGAGATTGTACCAAAAAGAGGAAAAAAAAATAATTTTGTCTTTCCTTTTGCTTTTTGTCATATGATGATGATAACTGAAATTCAAGATTATGGTATTAAAAAACGGTGAATACTTTTTATCTTTTTTAATAAAAACATGGTGAACACTTTAGTACCATAATTTGATTGATATATATCCAATGTTCAATTATATAATGTCATATTATATTTTTATATTGATTTTTTTAAATAAATTTTATATATACGTAGTAGAATCAACGAAACTCCAATACTCTATAGGACAAAACTTACATGCATTTCCATACATGCATTTCTTACTTTTCCTCTCACAAAGAGGTAGTTTTTTTTTATTAAAAAATAATTTTCTTTTATTTTTTTCAAAATGAAAAAACACAAATAACCACCTCTTTGTGAGTGGAAAAGTAAGAAATGCATGTATGGAAATGCATGTAAGTTTTGTCCTACTCTATAATACCTAGGATTTTAACTTGGAAAATTTGTAAAGAAACACAACTCTCACATACTCCCTTCAAGTTCAAGCAACCAAAGTTATCTATTAAAAAGTTATACATCTAATATACCAGTGGTGGCGTGGTGCTATTCATTGCGAAAAAAATTTTACGAACCTATCACAAATAGTATTTAACGGGTAGATCTTGTCTTTATTGGAAAACATGGATGACTAAAGATAAAGAGGCGGAGAAGGTATTTAGGCAAGTGCACTATCGTGATAAAGTAATTCGAGATAAGTATTTACCTTGATATAAAATGAACAAGTTATAATACAAACTTATTATTATGAACTTCTTAACATGTATAAATTTGCATCAGAAAAACCAGTTTTCCATATAATCAGTTTTCATTGTATGGGTTTTGCTCCTTACTTCCACCCTAAGAAAAATAGTACTAGTATTTCGTTGTTACCAAATCCAAGTACGAACATTCAAAGAATTTATATAAAGTTATGGGAAAATTGATGATACATACTTCCAATTTATTGCACCAATAACCCAAGGGGAACTATTCTTGCGCTTGCACAATTCCACTATCCTGAAGCACCACTTTTTCAATAAAGCATTTTCCTAATATTAAGAACTTTACCAATAAAGCTACCAATAGAGCATAACTCATATCTACCACCATGGATGGTTAATTGATATTAATGCCAATGATCATAATGTTAAAAAAAAAAGGGCAGAATTACACTGATAAGTCATTTATCTTATTTATTTGTAACACTTTAGTCTATATCTTTTTTTCGTAACATATATGTCTTTTATCTATCAAAATATGCACAAATTAGTCCTTTTGTCCGTTTTTTCTATTAAAAAACACTAAAATAACTTATATTAATAACTTTAATGTTTAAAATCTATTTTAATTAAAAACCCATAAATGCATAAAGCCATAAATTTTATGAACATCTTCTTCCTAATGTTCATCATCTTCATCCTCATGTTCATCCTTATTCCTTAAATTAAAAAAGAAAATGCTCATCCAAATTGCTCGCATATCTTCTTCTAAAATCAAAATTTAAGATCGCCAAATTCAATTGAAAGAAATAGGACTTAATAGTGAAAGGAAATTAGCAAATTTCCATCTATCCTTCAAAGTTCAAATTATTGTTTTCGAGCAAAACCATTGTATGATTGTTAAGTTAGATATTCAACTGGAAACTACAATCATATATATTGTTAACTTAGATCTTCAAGTGGAACCAAGTTTCCAGAATGTTTTTTTTTTCTTTTTCTTTTTTTGGGTTTATGTTAATTTTTGTGTGTGTGTTGGGATTATATGAAAATGAAGATAAATTTCTGGGATTGTATGAAGTTGATGATGAAGATGAAGAGCTAATGACGAATTTATGGGTTTTTAATTAAAATATATTTTAAAATTAAAATTATTAATAAAAGTATTATTTTAGTGTTTTTTAATAGAAAAAATTGACAAAAGGACTAATTTGTGCATATTTTGATAGATAAAGGACCTATATGTTACAAAAAAAAGATAGAGGACTAAAGTGTTACAAATAAATAAGATAAAGGACTATCTGTGTAATTCTGCCAAAAAAAAAACATAATTTCCATTTGTTGAATAAGAAAAACAGAGAGGAAAAAAAACATATTTAATCTATATTTGTTTTGACCACGAATATCAACTCAAGACACGTCCATTCCAGTCCACCACCGTGAAATGACAACTTGTAGCTTCTCTAAATTCACGTCGAATTTGTCTTAAAATGCGGGAAAGACTTAATCAAACATTGCAGTATCTAAAATTAAATTAAATGTGCAAACAAAAATTCAATCTAGCATAAAAAATGGAAGAGTTAAATTCTCACAAATGACCAACCAAAATTAAAATCATACTATCTAATAAACGTGTTCACATTTAACTCTATCTCAAATAAAATTATTAATCTTTACTAGTACTTATAAGAATCTATATAAACCAAAATAAAAACAAAAAAAAAAATATACCATCATCCCCACATAGTAGATTCGCAATGGGCACTTGGTGGGAAATTAATTACTAGCAACAATTTAATTGTAAGAAAGAAGGAGTGAAAGATTCTCCTAAACAAGTTAAACTCTTAAAAATGAAAGAGTTAAACTCTCATACAAACCAAACCAAGTTAAAATCATATTTAATATACGTGTTCACATTTAACTGTACCTGAAATAAAATTATCTTTACTTAAAAAATCTACAGTACTTTACTGTATAAACCAAAATAAATAAAAATTGGCAAATGCTAAATAGTGCCCCAGGGGCATTGGTTAAGAATTTAAATTTAGAAGGTTTTTCTTGAGTATTGTGTAATCAACACATGAAAAGTCTAAATTTTAATTATTTCAATACATAACTTTTCTTTTATTTCTTCTTTTAGCTCCTTAACTAGTGCCACGGGGCACTAGTTAGCAAGACCCATAAAAATTAAATGTGTACTATGAACCCCCACATAGTAGATTTGGCAACGGGAAATTAATTAGTACTAAGTAGTAACAAATAAATTGTACTAGTACTAAAGTAAGAAGGAGCGAAAGATTCTCCTAAACTCAACTGTCTATCTAGGTTAACAAAATGGCAATTAGTAGCAGTAATACAAGTAGTTAGTAACTAACTAATGTTATCCAGCTAGGTCAACAACAACCATACCCAACCATAATAATAACAACAAATAATTCATTTTCACACAAAATCACTGCACTGAGTGAGGAGAGAGGCACCCCACCCCACCCCACACAAAGTACTACTGTCATCAACTCATACATAAGAACCGCCTTCCCTCCCTCCTCCTCCCGCACCGCACCCATTATTACTCACTCACTCACTTATTTATTCACTCACTCCCAACTCAACTTTCTTTATTCATTCTATCACACTTCTCTCTCTCTACAATGGAACAACAAGTGAAGAAGAAGAACAACAACAAAACCTTTGTCTTCCTATTTTTAGCCATTTTCTTCACTCTCTCATCAACAGCTGATCCATCTCACTTTCAAACTCTACCTATTCACTCTCTCCCCAACCCTTCAACCCTCTCATGGCCCGAATCAGAACAACCTTTATCCATATCCGAATCCGACGACAACCACCCAGATTCTCTCTCCCTTCAACTACACCATGCAGATTCACTCTCCTCCAACAAATCACCACAACACCTCTTCAATCTCAGACTCCAAAGAGATGCAGCTAGAGTCCAATCCTTCACCACTCTCGCAGCAGCATCTCTCAACCAAACCCGTCCACATAGATCCGCAACGGGTTTCAGCAGCTCTATCGTTTCAGGTCTTTCACAAGGTAGCGGTGAGTATTTCACACGCATAGGTGTTGGAACTCCGGCGAAGTACGTTTTCATGGTTCTTGACACCGGAAGCGACGTCGTTTGGCTTCAATGTGCTCCATGCCGGAAATGCTACTCACAAGCAGATCCAGTTTTTGACCCGACAAAATCACGCACCTACGCCGGTATCCCATGCGGTGCTCCTCTTTGCCGGAGACTTGACTCCGCCGGATGCAACAACAGGAACAAGATTTGTCAGTATCAAGTTTCTTACGGTGACGGGTCATTCACGTTCGGAGATTTCTCCACTGAAACGCTGACGTTTCGTAAAACGCGTGTTGCGCGCGTGGCTTTAGGATGTGGTCATGATAACGAAGGTCTTTTCGTTGGTGCTGCTGGTTTATTGGGTCTTGGTCGTGGAAAATTATCTTTTCCGGTCCAAACCGGTCGCCGGTTTAATCAGAAATTTTCTTATTGTCTTGTAGACCGGTCTGCTTCCGCAAAACCTTCTTCAGTTGTTTTTGGCGACTCAGCCGTTTCACGAACCGCCCGGTTCACTCCATTACTCAAAAACCCTAAACTAGATACTTTCTATTACGTTGAACTTCTTGGAATCAGTGTCGGCGGTGCGCCTGTTCACGGCGTCTCCGCTTCTCTCTTCAAGCTCGATACCGCCGGAAACGGCGGTGTTATAATTGATTCGGGTACTTCGGTGACTCGTTTGACCCGACCCGCTTACATTGCACTGAGAGATGCTTTTAGGCTTGGTGCTTCGCATCTGAAGAAGGCACCGGAGTTTTCATTGTTCGATACTTGCTTTGATTTGTCTGGACTCACTGAGGTGAAGGTGCCAACGGTGGTTCTTCATTTTCGAGGTGCTGACGTGTCACTTCCGGCGACGAATTACTTGATTCCGGTGGATAACAGTGGAAGCTTCTGTTTTGCTTTCGCCGGAACAATGAGTGGTTTGTCTATTATTGGTAACATTCAGCAACAAGGGTTTCGGGTCGTTTATGATCTTGCCACTTCTCGGGTCGGGTTTGCCCCGAGAGGGTGTGTATGAGTGAGTGAGTCATGAGAATTGGGAACAACTCTTTCCCTTTAATTACTCTTTACTCTGTTTTCTGATTATTACTATCAATTATTGTGTCTTTTTTTTTTTTCTTCTTTTTCTAAGTTTAATTTTATGTATTATTATAGATTATTAGAGAAGGAAGATGAGATCTTAAATAATATTTGTAGATCTCACAGAGGAACTAAAAGATTTAACAAAATGAGAATGTTTTTAGTTTCCAATTCGCATGTTGGTGTGTTTTTTATTTTCCAATTAAATACTACAACTACAAGTCTACGATCCATTTTAGCGTCAACAATTTCGTACGTTGATGGTAGATACCGTACGGTGATGTGAAAACCGTACTTATGTCTTCTTTTGCCATTTCACTTTCACCCTATTCGTTTTCACCATTACATGCTAAGGCATAATAATAGGACCCCTACCCTACAACTATAGTACTAATAGGATCAGGATTGTAAACTCCGGAGTATCAAAATTGACTCTGATTAAATAAGAGATTGAAAATGATAATAGAGATAACTTAAGTTTCAAAGAAATATCTCCCACCCAATATATTTCTTTGAAACTTAGTGTATGTTTGGTTTCAATTCTGAAGCAGACTGAATTGATTTTAGATGTTTAGAATTAATTCTGACTTATTTGGTTTTTCAAAAGTAGAATTGATTTTGCCTTCAGAATTGATTCTACTTGAAGTTAAAAATCGTAGCTTCTGATTCTAAAATTGATTTATACACTCAAATTTTTTGTTCAGCTCACTTTTGCATGAATATATACAAACATAAATCAATTCTGTCAAACTCACTCTTGATATGATTAATATGTAAGTACGGATTAATATGGAGTAATTTAAATATCTATCGATAAGTAAGTCTTCAAATATAGTCTCAAATGATAAGTTTTTGAAACTTAATATTTTCTCTATTGCTAGTGAACCATCATGTAACTCATCTTGCATTAACTTTTACTACAAAAAATAAATAAAGACTCTACAAGTTACCATAAATGGAGAGTTGACTCTATGTGGTATAGTGTCTTAAAGTCTTGCAAGCCTTTTTTCCAACCGTAACCAAAACGGTGTTTGTGACTTTAAAATTCTTGCAAATTCGGTGGCTTATGATTCATACTAAAGTAATAATAATTAAAGTTTGCTTGAAGGAGGCAAATCACATGCTCTAGTGCCGCATTTCCAAAGTGGCCAAATTGCACATGCTAGAGTAGAGACATTAAGGTCAAAAGATGTGAGCACCAACCAGCCAAACACTTAAAATATTAACAAGCACACATACAATACAAAGGTAGATAAATACTCCTATGTGGAATGGTTAGTAGTATTAAGGAAAGGTAAAAGCAATAGTCTCTTTTCTACATTGGAGTCTAGCTGTAACTAAATTTTATAAAGTGGAGCAACCACTAAACCCACGGCAACGATCCTTTTTCTAAAACCACTATGAAGCTAACACTTTTTCAAAGGATTAGGGATTCTCTCACACGCGTAAAAGAAATAGGAAATAATATGAATAATCTACACTAATATAATGAAATATTAATCAAAAGGCAAATTGTATTGAAATCGGAAGAAAAAAGAGAAAATATAGTTAAAGATTAAGTGTATGTTTTTCTTTCAAACATGCAAGGTGTGAACGTCCATCGTAACGTCCCGGACTGATTTCTTTTTTATAGTTTTATAATTCATTTGAAAACAAGTCATCATTATTTCCTCAAAATTTCAAGATATCCAATTAATGTAAACTTTTAAGTCCAAAATATATACTACAAGTGATCAACTTCAAAATATGTTAAATTTACGATTAAGTAGCTATATACAATTGCTCATAAGCCCTATTTAAAATTTATAATTATAGACTAATGAAAACCCTTTTATTTAGCCACGTGCACGTACGAGCAAAACATCAACTTCATATTTCTTTGGTACCTACAACCATATTTAATGTATGAGTCAATTTTCTTATCCAAATTAAATCATGCCGAACAAAAGATAAATGTTATAAAAGAATAATAAAATACTCGGCCGTAAAGAAGAAATAAAATAAAATTGATGCCAGAAACTATTTTTAATCACACTTTATATACCAATTAATAGTGCATGAAGTGCAACTAGACTATGATCCATATATCATCATCGAACAATGTCCCGCCATTAGGTATTATTCCTAACCACCCCAAACCTATAACCACTATATGCCATGTTATGCATACTATAAACACCCTTTAAAACCAACACCATTTCATTAAATCCAATGAAAGTTTAAAACTTTCTTTTAAACCCCATATAAAATCACCATTTTATCGAAATTGACAGAACACTAGATTCCACAATCAACCACACACAAAAATAATCATAGAATTAAATATACAATCAGACACACACGTAAGTACTCCATACTCCCTCGTCCCATATTATAAGAAAAAAAAATCATTTTTTCTTGTCCCAAATTATAAGCAAAAACTTATGTTTCAACATCAATTGTTTTCCATGGTCAATTATATGTTGTCATTTCCAGAGTTATTTTAAAGAATGTGTTAAAGATATTGATAATCAATGTTAACGAAGAAGATACCAAAGTAACTTCAAATGTGATGTATAAATAAGTTACTTAAATGTATAAACACATATTTAATATCTATATCACATTTAGATAACTTATATTGTAACTATTATTTTGATAATACCTATTGTTTCAATTTTAAATTTACTACTTATATAAATAATTTTTTGACGTTATTATAAAATAACACATATGACCCGTACATCGCAAGGGTAAGCGTCTAGTATATATATATATATCACATTATGTATAGCCCAATAAACTAGCTAGATAATAATAATACCTAAAACCCCATTCATGATCTTTTATAAGTTAAGTAAATGCACTAATGAAAATAATTAATCATAAAAGTTATTAAGAATTGCATATACTATGTTTACAAAAAAAAAGAATTGCATATATTATAAAATATCGGGTGTTACGTTATTATTTATTACCCTTAAAATAGTTTCGTCCTCAAAACTATAAAGTAAGATATTATGAAAGAGTATCTTCAGTTTACGATTTTATCGGATCTATCTAGGACCTTTTTTAGTGTCACAATCTTTTTTTGTTTTCCGTTTTCATACCAGAAAACTTTTCACAATTTGTTTTTTACTTATTTGTATTTGAAAAAAGAAACTTTGGGATTGATGAATAAAAAACGAGACGAAATAAAAGAGCTGCAGAATCATCATAGTTATAAAATATTTATTATCAAACAAAAAAGAAAGGTGGTTATTAGATTATTTACCGAATCTGGGTCTGATAGACCCGGTATATTTTATATTTCCTCCACGGACAAAATATTATTTATTACTCTTAAAATAGTTTCGTCCACAAAACTATAAAGTAAAATATTAGGAAAGAGTATATTCAGTAAATAAAAGTGTAGATAATAAAACCACTTTTAATAATATAAATTAAAGTGTTCTAACACATAAATAAAATATTTATGAATATAAAATAAAAAATTTGGGTCTTACATCCATAGTGATGATAGTTTTTTCTAGCAAAATCCATAGTGATGATAGTTAAGAGGAGAAGAAATTGACTTTTTAGCATTAAACAATATTTGATTTGAGTTTTTAATGATGTTTTATTGTTGATATTGTAATATACTAACATATATAGACTAAACACATTATAGTTAAGAAAAAAACTCGTCACTTTTGTTTTGATTATAAGTGTTGACTTTTGTAAATTGTAATAAAGGTTATGTTAAACGGTGTTCTCTCGGGCACTTGTTAACCATACTAAAAAAGAAAATTAAATATAAAGTTAATGTTAGAAAGATAATCTTTTATACTTTTAAGATATTAAATGTACAAATTTCAAGATAAAATTTATATATTTATATGTTTAATTACTGTTTAGCATTTTCTTATGATAATTTTTTTTGACTAATTATTTATAATTACTTTCCTTATGACTAATTATTTTCCTTATGATAATTATTTATAATTATATATATGTAAAAAAATGCACGCATATTTTGGCTCATATATATAAGTAAAAATCAACTAATTTATCAACGTGAAATGGTTTACAATGGTACATAACACGTATAAAAACAATTTACATTGACATTGTATCAAACAACATTCATTCAACAAAAAAATTATAAAAGCAAGTCACTCAAATCAAATTTAAACAAGGCAAATGCGGTAATTACACTGTTCAAAAATTATGACCGTTCGATTAAGATCGGACGATTGGTATTTAAAGATCACAAATTTTATATTTTAATTGCATTAAAATCTGAACCGTTCGATTTTAATTGGAAGACTCTAATTTACTGACTACATCACATAGAGGTACTACATTGAATCTACGTCCAAACTCACAAGACTATTTCTACTATTACTTGTTATGGGACTCAAGGATCAATTATCGGCGCAAGAGTTGATTGACTCGATCCGCGGAGCCATGGATGTGGCGGAGGATCCGCTTACAATTCTTGTAGATATATTATGAAAAATTGTGTTTCTATAGAATCCGATTATCCATATGTTGGTGAGCATTCAAAATGTTGTCCTAAAAAATGAGATTTTATATAGATGATTATCATGTGATTCCTTTCATAGGATATAATGAGAGATCGTGTATTTTCTTAATTATAGTCGCAAAATAATTATAAACAATAATTATTAAAAAATATTGTATATTCTCTTTGCTACGTATCTCTTAAGTCTGATTAGTCAAGATATTTATAATAAAATAATTGGGATCGCATGTTGGAGATTTTCTGATTTATTACACAGAAATATTTTCAACGATGCATCATAATTTTAGCCTAATT
Organism: Trifolium pratense; assembly: GCF_020283565.1. Taxonomy (NCBI): domain Eukaryota; kingdom Viridiplantae; phylum Streptophyta; class Magnoliopsida; order Fabales; family Fabaceae; genus Trifolium; species Trifolium pratense. The sequence goes on from NC_060064.1 coordinate 563,675, forward strand.
TTAAATCTCCCAAGATTTTGATCAATTGATATCATAAAAATTTGATTTTAGGTTTAATCCACCCGTGCGAAGCACGGGCTACGTCCTAGTTAAACATCATGTGTATCTAGTAAAAGAATATACCTATAAAGTTATTCTTTTATCCTTCTTTAAAATTGGACACCTCTTATTTTAAGATCATTTTGAGTCTCTTTACATCATATATTATTATTATTATTATTATTATTATTAAAATTACTTCATATATTACTTCTTTATTTTGGTAATGTCTTTTTTAACCATTTATAATTAAAAATTACTTCATATATTACTTCTTTAATTTAACATAAGTTTTATTATAAATTAAAAATGTATTTTCATATTATTTTACGTTTGCAATTTCAAATATAAATTTTTTTTTATAGAAATTTTAAAATTATCTTTATAAATATTCTAAGAGCCTTAATATCTGCTTTATCTTATGGCTTATACTAAATTTTAATCTAAATTTGAATAAAAAAAAAAGAGTAGATGGCCTCAGCAGAAAAACGACAGTCTGTTTTGTCGTATGGTGAACGGAACTAGTTAATGTAGCGCGCAAGAAAGGAGCAATTGAATTGACCACGAAATGTGATGATGTATAAATTTAGGGTTTTTCAATTCAAAATCAGAAATCGAGATTGAAATTTGGATAGATAGATAGGTATGGAGGAAGAAGAAAAACAACAACATGGAAAAGGAAGCAAGGTTAGGTCTTTGATTGAAATGGCAACAAACTCCACCGCACCTGATGTTGATCCCCGCCTCCTCAAAGCCATTAAAACGGTGGTCCGCTATTCCGATTCCGAGCTCCGACTAGCTTCTCAAACCCTAATGGATCTCATGAAGCGTGACCACTCCCAGGTACTCTTTCCCTTTTTCAATTCCTCGTCTCCAATTAGGGTTAATTCAGTCCAATTTTGAATCAGATGCGATATTACTCTGATTGAGTCCAATTAGGGTTATTTGATTATTTTCATTGGTAATAAGGAGAATAGTTCTTTGTAGATTCAGATTAGGCTGTAATCTCCAATAAAACCCCTAGATTGATATTGGATTGATATGTGTTGCAGGTTAGGTATCTTGCACTTCAAATAATTGATGAAATCTTCATGCGTTCAAAGCTTTTTAGGACTCTTATTGTTGAGAATATGGAGCAATTAATGTCCTTGAGTGTTGGGTTTCGGCGAAATTCGCCGCTTCCTGCACCTCCATCAGTTGCATCTGTTTTGCGTTCTAAGGCCATTGAATTTTTAGAGAAGTGGAATGTGTCGTTTGGGGTTCATTACAGACAGCTTAGATTAGGATATGATTATTTGAAGAATACACTCAGGCTTCAGTTTCCTAACATACAAGCTAATGTGGAGAGGATTCAGCAAGAGAGAAGGGAGAGGGAGAGGAGGTCGAAAGAGATTTTGTTGAACAAGTATGAATCTTTGAAAGAGAAATTGCCTTCAATAAAGGGAGAGATACTGTCTACGATGGGTGAGATTGATGGGTGTTTAGACATTTTGCATTCAAAACAGGAGCATGAGTCAGATGATATCTTAGATGATGAAGAGCTTGATGACTTCCGCTCTTTGGAGCTGCAGCAACTTCGCCGTGAAGCATTGAATGAAGGGGAAAAAGTTTACGAGAGCAGCGAAAACAAGGTAGTTTTTGATGCATTGAGGGAACTGTACAAACTTCTGGTGACAAAGCACTTGGTTTCCATCCAAGAATGGGTTTCCGTACTTGTAAGAGTTGAAGTAGTCGACAATAGATTTAGAGATTCTACTTTGAAGGAGTTTATTGATATCCAAAATCGTCTTAAATCAGTTAAAAAGAGATGTGAGGAGGCAGGTTGTTCTATTCTATCAACACGTGATGGGGAAGAAGATTTTTGGGAGGAGGGTGATGTTCTATTCGTTGAAACTTCATCTAGTGCGCCTGATAATCAAAACAAGCACACTGACATGGCATCAACTTCCCATAATACGAGCAGTGATAATCTTGGTTCATACGCTACAGAGTCTAAAAGCTCTAAAACTTCCCATAATACGAGCAGTGATAATCTTGGTTCATACGCTACAGAGTCTAAAAGCTCTAAAACTGATAGCCTACATCATGGCGGAAATGAATCTGAGTCAAACCCTCTGAGGAGTAAACTTTTGACCAATGCTCCTGTGGTAAGTTGGGGTTCTCACTTGGATACTTGGGGTTCAAACAGGGTTTTTATGGCCAACCAGCGGGGCTTGGATCTTGATAGTCACTGGGGTAGGGTAGATGATGATGCAGTTATTCCATCAGATAAAATTGCTGAATTGAGTGTTCCAGCAATGCCTTATGAAGAAAAGCAAATTGAGATCCAACCATGCCATGCTCCTTTGAGAAAAGGGGGACTCTGTCGGAGAAGAGATATGAAAATTTGTCCATTTCACGGACCTATTATTCCTCGAGATGATGAAGGGAGGCCGCTTACTACAAGTCCTTCAGAAGACGTGAATGTTAATGTAAAGACTGATTTAGTAGAGAAGTTAGCAAAACAAGCAGTAAAGAATGTCCGGGAAACTGACAAGGAGGCGGCCAAGAAGAGAGAAATTGATAAACAAGCATTGAAACGTGCAAAACTTGCTAAAATTCGGGAACACAACGAAGCAGTTTTACGGGATGCTGCATTGGCTTCAACTTCAAGCTCAGCTGCCTTTGGAGAAGAAGATGAGGCAACTAAGAGAGACAAGAAAGCAAGTCTCGCATCCATGCTAAGAAAGAAAGTAACATCAAAAGATAGAATAGCTCGGAAGCTTTTGAGTTCACGGGCAAGGTAGCTAGCATTTGTCAATCAAGGATGCTAAATATAGAGGTGCCTTCGCAAATCAACGGTAAACTGGTATGGTTTTGATGGAGCTTGTCTGATCATGAGGCCAATTATTTGAATTGAGAGAGGTGGATAAGTTATTTTTTCTTAGGCAGATTACCAGGATAAGTTAATTAGGAGTAGTAGTTTGGTCTGTTTGTGTTTCATTTTTTAATTTTTTTACCCCACATTTTATGTGAAATCATTTTGTATATATTATGTGCCAGAAGGTTACCAATTCGGCAATTGATGTGGTCCTGTTGGTTGTCAACAATAACTGCTTTGGAAATTGCAACATGTCTTGAATTCATAAAAATTGTCACAGAAATGAATATTGGCATCTGTGATTTGGTATGGCTATTTTGGCTGAGTAAATGAAATTGCAGTAGCAGTAGCACACACACCAGATCCGTGAGGTGTGGAAGGGATCTTAATTTGGAAAGTCTCGTGTGATATTTTAACAGTCTGAAAATGTGTCATAAATGGTTTCCACTATAGAGTCATGGGTGGTAGTTCACCTGTCACTGAAGTTGTTTAAATAGTTGCCGCATGTAGTTATTGCTTCACCCATCAAGACTTTCCTAAGATGCGCTTATTTTATCTTAAATTTCAAAAGATGGAGCCTACTCCATCACCTAAATTATATACTCTCTAAAATTGCTGATTATTTTACATTTCTATATACTCATTTTTGCATCTTTTGTTTTCCTTTCTTTCTTATAATGTCTCATCACATCTCTATTATTCTCGTCATAATTACATGTATGTGTAAATGTGTTGCAAAATTTAATTCTAAACGCTCATCGTTTAATATATTTTGAATCACTTGTGGCTTACATTACAAGAGTGAAACTACTTTTTTTGACAAGTAGAGACAGTGTGACACTATTTAGTACATCACTATTTGAGCTAAAACTCCGCAACAAATATTCATGCCTTTGATAATATCTCTAGGCATGGTGAATTTTCCTTGAAGTAAAGTTGATTGTGAATCGTTATTATGATGAATAAACCATACGTATGGAAATCAGATCTCTTATAGTTGATGCTACTCCTGATACAGTTACGCAAATATAACTCTTATTTTCATGAAATCATAATACAATGCAGTGGTGCACACATCATGATTCCTGTTCTATATTATACTGCTGCACAGTGAGAACCATAATTGAAAGAAAAAATTGACAATTGTACAATATGAAGACGTTTACCGAAAAAGAAAGGAATATCAGGACAAAATAATTATTAAATCATCACACATTCACCATCACAACTATTCTAACTTTTGAAGCAAACAGTTTTTCAGCAAGTGGACCAATACCTGCTCTAAGTAACTTCATAGAGCATTCAGTCCTTACAAGTTACAAGTGTTTTATAGTGTGTCCTCAAATTAGGTAACTCTATGACCAAAGACAATTAAGACCACAAATTAATCAATCAATCAATAATATAAAAAACTAGCATAACTTGTGATACACCACCCGGCATTCACGCGAAAATGATTGATGTGTATCCAAAAGTGTACACCAAGGCAATCATTCAAATGAATTGTGTGAAAAGCATGAGTCACTATATATCTTCCTCCACATGCCACAGTTGTATAGGACTTCGTTCTTATTTTAAAGAATTAAAAAAGCTATTTAAAATTGACATAATCCTGAATTCCTGATCTTGGTTTGGATAGGGACAATGGGGTTGATGGACTTAGGTAAATTAATTCCCTTAATAAATTAATTTATCTTTTCTATCATTGAGATATGAAGCCCTTTATTACCATGACAGCCAACAATAGTGACAAATATCTCTCATTACATGTTCCATCTTGATCTTGGTACTTCTCATTGCTGTCTTCTTAACTTCTCTCTTTGTAGCTTTTGTTGATTAAATCATGAAAACCATTAGATATAAATCAAAGGGTCCATAGAAGTTAGGACTGCTGTATGGTGTCACTACTTTGATGTCCAAGAAGACCAAGGAAGGAAATTAAAGCATCAATTTTTGTAAGAAACCAAATTAAAAATCTTTGCTTTTCAAAAACACACATAGCTACTTACACAGCTGAACCATTCATATCTCAGATTCAACTGTTACATATGTTAGTGGGTTTGGTGGTTTAAAAAATGGAAACAAGTGGTGTTCATAGCAGTATATTGTCATTGACTATGATGGAAGAGGATGAATATCATCACAATCAGTTTTCTTCAATCTCAAAGCTAGACAACAAGGCTCCTATTACTACCAGTGTCCATGATCTTCTCGAATGCCCGGTTTGCACCAATTCAATGTACCCTCCAATCCATCAGGTTTGTTATCTGAATCTCATTGTGTATGCTTTAAGTTTATGTTAACAATTCTAGTTCATAAAAACCACCAGTTTCTCAATTAAAATAAGTTCATGGTCCTTTTGGCATGGAAAAGTTTTCATGTGTATAGATTTCATGTTTGTGAAGAGGGATTTTGAAAAATTTATATGTAGATGCTAATTTTAACTTATACCATAAGTTGTTACACCAAACTAGATAAATTTGATTAGTAGTGCATATAACATGGTGGCTAATTCTTAAAAATCAAATTTGTTTTGCAGTGCCTCAACGGGCACACCCTTTGTTCAAATTGTAAGACCAGAGTACACAACAGATGCCCAACTTGCAGGCAAGAGTTAGGCGATATAAGGTGTTTAGCATTGGAGAAGATAGCCGAATCACTTGAATTTCCTTGTAGATACATCTCTCTTGGTTGTTCAGAGATATTTCCATATTATTGCAAAATCAAACATGAGTCTATTTGTACCTTTAGACCATACAGTTGCCCTTATGCTGGATCAGACTGTTCTTTTGTTGGAAATATTCCATACCTTGTTGCTCATTTAAGGGATGATCATGGTGTTGATATGCATTCTGGATGCACTTTTAACCATCGTTATGTCAAATCAAATCCTATGGAAGTAGAAAATGCTACGTGGATGCTAACGGTAACTAACAAAATTCTCTATTTACTGATTGATCTAGTTACTTAGCGATTGATTGAGGCATTTGGTTTCCCTGCAGTCACTAATTGCACACATTCAAACAGTTAGCACATCGGTGGCTTTTGGGTCAAGATTGAACAATTTAGATTTCAAGCTCAATATTTAAGATTTCTAAAAAATTGAAAATATAGACGGTCAAATCTCGATCCAAGAGACACCAATGTGCTGATTTCGTGACTGCATGCCATTGATGATTGCAGGGAATTCGAGTGCCAAAGTGCGAGACTGAAAATGACAAATGAATAGTTAACATTAGCATATATTGATTTGAGTTGGACGACTTTTTGCAATTCAGTTTCTGAATTGGTCACTAAATGGTGAATGTTTTGTTGTTATATTCATGCACAATCTTAACTACACATTTTGAAATCTTATCCAAATAGTTAAGGCTAACTCTTATGTTTTGGTTTATGTAGGTTTTCCACTGTTTTGGTCAGTATTTTTGTCTCCATTTTGAAGCATTCCAGCTTGAAATGTCACCTGTTTACATGGCATTTCTTCGATTCATGGGCGACGATCGAGAAGCCAAGAATTACAACTACAGCTTAGAAGTGGGAGGAAATGGACGTAAACTAACATTTGAAGGGAATCCAAGAAGCATTAGAGATAGTCACAAGAAAGTGAAGGATAGTCATGATGGCCTTATTATATACCGCAACATGGCACTTTTCTTCTCAGGTGGGGATAGAAAAGAGTTGAAGCTAAGAGTAACAGGAAGGATATGGAAAGAACAGCAAAACTCTGAAGGTGTCGTGTGCACACCCAACATGTGTAGCTAGCTTGTGCTACTTCTTATTGTGGATGATTTTGAAAAGTCTTATCCCAATGTATGATACGAAGAATGATACCACTTTAATAATACCATGTTGTTAAAAGTTACTGTGCTAGTTAGGGGTTGTTTGGTTTGGCCATGGGAACAAAAAACTCATGTTTCAATGACCATTTGCCATGATATGCGGTTGGACATTGTTTGTTGCACCATGAAAACAAAAATACATCGGTTGTTTTTAGGTTTAATGGTATATTTGGCCTCTTATGTTATTTTAGGTTTTGATTTAGTCTCTTATGTTTAAAACATTTTAAATTGGTCCTTTTAGTCAAATTTTTGTTTAAATCGTCTACCTAGTTAATCGATTTGCATACGCAAAACTTTTAGAAAAAATTAACTCAAAATTTAACAAAAAATTAGAAAAAATTTATTCAAAATTTAACAAAAATGGTGAACTTATGTTGACATCAATAATATGGGAGCCCCTAATATGATCCTCATTTTTTTGGGTCCACCGGTACTCCTCTCAAATTGACCTGCTACAACAGGTTTCACTATTTATTTTTTGGTGGGTCCCACAAAGCTCAGAAATAAAAAAAAAAACTTATTTTTAAGTGAGAGTGGTTGATTAGGTTTATGTCATTATATTCAACTGTGTAAATCCAATTGAATTTCATCTTTGTCTTCCCTGTAAACGAAAACTTGCATCAATGTTAAGTCTCTTTTAAGTTTTAACACTTATTAAAAATAAAATAAAAATGAGTCCAGGAAAACGAAAATTAAAGATCTGGCACAAAAAATCTTTCATTACCAACAACAATGGAGTTTTAAGGAAAGGAGAGAGATAGGCAATGATCTTTTCAATTCCAAAATCTGTTCTTTTTAATTGAAGTGGTGGTGATGGTAATGGTAATGGTAATGGTAATGAAAGATTCCGGATGCTTGATGTTTCAGTTGCCTTACTAATTCTTCTCGTAATTTATATAAGTGTTAAAAAAGATTCTACTTGCTGAGCCTGTAACCAATCGAAGACCATACCATAGCAGACAAGACAACAACTTCTACTAATGAAGACAAGGAAGATGACTACTTTTTAGACAACAAAGGAAATAAAATGAAGACATTTATGCTGAAAATCATTCAATGTTGGTTGAGGATAAGGGTTCATGCGGTAATTTTACTTCAATAAATTTTTTTACTCTCAAGATAAGTTATGCACCCAAAAAATGATATTATTTACAAATATACCACTAACCTGCTATAGGAGGTAAACTAAAGAGGACCATGAGTGATCCTTTCAATTTAAGGACCATATTAGGGGCTCCCCAATAATATATGAGACCAATTTAAAACTTTTTAAACATAAGTGTTGGGTCAACACGAGGGGGCAGCCGGAGTTGGACACCACACTTTAACCCAAAATCATTTTAAAAAAATATCATCTTTTATAATATAAGCTTGTATACATAAGCAATTTCTAAACCCTAATTTGCTTTTCCCGTTTCCCTCCATTTTGTCTTGCAATTTTTAATAAAAAATAATACAATTTTATCTTTACTAGGATTTGAACCCGCAACCCTTCAATGCAAGGCAATATTCTCAACCACTATGCCAAGTATACAAATTGTGATTAAAATTATGATCAATAATTGATAAACACCATCAATAATTTCCTTTATATTTATTAGCATTCCCTTTTTTTTTTACGTGTTTGCATCATCAATGATTAAATGTATTCTATATATATATTGAGTATTTTTTTACCGTATATATCCCTAATATGGTTACATAATTAGCATTCCTTTTTTTTTTTTACGTGTTTGCATCATCAATGATTAAATGTATTCTATATATATATATTGGTTGTCCTTTTGTATTCTATATATATATTGAGTATTTTTTTACGGTAAATTGTGTTAAAAAAAATGTAAAGATGTTAAATATCAAGCAATTAATTAATACATTTAATGTCGTTTAATTTTAGAAGTTAATTAATACGCCTATAATTAATACGATTTTATTTTATTGAGTATTTTTTTGTCTCTTTTTTGGTTTTTAATGTTTATGCGTAAAATTAATCTTTTATATTATAAGCTTGTATACACAAGCAAACCCTAAACCCTAATTTGTTTTCTCTGCTTTCCCTCCATTTTATCTTGCAATTTTTATTAAAAAATAATACAATTTTGTCTTGACTAGGATTCGAACCCGCAACCCTTCAGTGCAAAGCAATATTTCCAACCACTATGGCAAGTATACCAATTGAGATTAAAATTATGTGCACTAATTGATAAGCACCATCAATTTTAAAAGTATATCATATCGAAATTATTGTTGACTATATTATTCATCACGAAATATTTTTATGTTTTTCCTAATCAATGATTTTTTTTTTCTACCGGGTCATAAATTTAGAGAATAATTATCATGTGAGATTTGGAAAGTTATTATCACGTGTGATTTGGAAAGTTATTATCAAACTCAATTCTGCTAAATCAATTTTTTTTTGCAATACAACCAAACACAACCATAGTCATGTCATTAATCACATTCATTACTTTGATTTTAACATTGCAGATTTAATATTAATCGATGATCAATTGATACAATATGCACTAGCAGATATTGAGATGATGTTACGTAGTTGTGGGAAGAGTTTAAAAGATTATCCTCCAAAGCCTAGAGCAGACACATCATTAGTTCCTGATATACAAAATAGTTTAATACACGATGAATTGAATTATAACAGACAATCATTAGCTGAGGAACATGTTAGATTGATGTCAACTATGACTTCAGAGCAACGTAAAGTATATGACACAATCGTGACAAGAGTTAACGAAAACAAATCTGGTGTGTTTTTTCGTTATGGTTATGGCGGTACATGGAAGACATTTATCTGGAGGGTTATGTCAGCCGCATTACGCTCAAAAGGTGAGATAGTTTTAACAGTTGCCTCAAGTGGGATCGCTGCATTGCTTATACCTGGCGGTAGAACAACACATTCAAGGTTTTGTATTCCTCTAAATGTTGACGAGTTTTCAACATGTATCATAGTTCCTAAAAGCCCTTTGGCGCTATTAATACAAAAAGCAAAGCTCATTATATGGGATGAAGCACCAATGATGCACAAACACTGTTTCAAAGCTGTTGATCGAACTTTAAAAGATATTCTCAAGTCTGTTGATGAAAAAAATAAACACATTCTCTTCAGTGGAAAAGTTGTTTTTGACGGAGATTTTAGACAAATTCAACCATTAATACCCAAAGGTACAAGGACAAAAGTTGTTCATGCTACTATTAATTCTTCAGTTCTTTGTAATTTTTGTGAAGTTTTAACATTGAGTAAAAACATGAGGCTTCTCGGTGGTGCTTCGAGTGCAGACGTTGAACAAAGAAGATTGTTTTCTAAATGGGTTTTGGGTGTTGGCGATGGAGAAATTGGAGATGACAACGATGATGATTTAGAACTTGACATTCCATCAGATTTATTGATTCCAAATTCAGGTTATCCTCTTGCTTCTATCGTTGAAAGCACATATCCCCAACTTTTACAAAACATGAACGATATAACGTATTTCCAAAATAGAGTTATACTAGCTCCTAAAAATTCAATAGTCGACACAATAAATGATTATATGTTGGATTTAATTTCCTGGTGAAGAAAAAACATATTTGAGTTATGATACTCCACTCACACAAAATCTAGACGGTCAAACAGTGGATGATGTTCATACTCCCGAATTTTTGAACACGATTTCTACGTCGGGACTTTCAAATCACAAGTTGAAACTTAAAGTTGGAGTTCCAATTATGCTATTAAGGAATTTGAATAAAAAATTAGGATTATGCAATGGAACAAGATTTATTATTACGAGATTGAGAAAACGTGCTCTTGAAGGAAAAATTATTTCAGGAAGTAATATTGGTGATCAGGTTTTCATACCTAGATTTTCTCTGACACCATGAGAATTCATTTTAAATTTTAACGGAGACAATTTCCTATAATGATTTCTTTTGCGATGACTATTAATAAGAGTCAAGGACAATCTTTAAAGCATGTTGGGATATATCTCCCGTTGCCAGTGTTTTCACATGGTCAGTTATATGTTGCAATTTCAAGAGTTACTTCTAGAAAAGGATTAAAAATATTGATCATCGATGACGACGATGAAGATACGAATAAGACTTCGAATGTGGTCTATAAGGAAGTTTTCCGTAATATAATATAATTTTCTTTGTATGAATATTTATCCAAAATTATTGTTGAACTATCGTTTAATGTTATTCAACGTTTTTCATATACCTTACATTATTGAAATTATCATATCTTATTTAATCATTATATATCTTACAGCTAATTAGACCCGCGCACCGCACGGGTCGACGTTCTAAGTTACTTAAAAAATATTGAACCGCATTCAACTTTAAACCGAGAAAATAATCAGGGTGTAAAAAAAATCTAAAAGAAGAGACAAACCGAGAAAATAAGTAGATATTGAACCTTTTGTCAAAAAAAAAAGAAGTAGATATTGAAGCTGCTCCGTGATGGTTCATTTGCCTTAAACCTCTCGAATCGAGACAAACCGCATTCAACTTTAAACCTCTCTTTCTTTCGCTCGCTCGCTCGCAAACTCTCTCGCACAGAAAAGAAGATCCATCATCAGCTTCAACCAGAACCCTAAGGTTTGTTTTTCATTCCCTTTCACTTTTTCTTCTATTTATTTTCAATTTCTTTAAACGTTTCTTCAACAATATTCTAGTGGTTTTGATTTCAAATTCATGCAGTCCTAATTGAAATTAATTTATCTTTTAAACTTGTGTTAAATTCGTTTTCGACTCATGATGGTTCAGAAACCACTGCTACATGAAGGGTAGGGAATATATTTATAAAAATTCAGTTTTTGAAGGTATAACATGCTTGAGGTGTAGTTTTTTGGTAGGAGTTAGTAGTATCAAACATTCCGTTAGGACTCAATTCTCGAACCAGGCAATTTCTTATCAAAAGAGGGAGACGATGTATTATTGATGAATGTAATGTGATTGAAAGGCTTACAGAAGGGAAATACCCAAAATTGCCACAGAGCATATGCTCCTATAGGAAGCTATTGCTCCCTATCATAACAAACTAGATAGATTCTCCCGAATGATCCCCTCAGATGTGCACCTTCTTACTTAATAACTGAAAGTTGTTATCCGTCTCAACCTCACTCCCCTGCGTCAGCAATTCATTTCTCTCTCGCAAACAATTTGCTTCTTCAACAATATACGGCCCCTTTTTTGTAGCCACTCTTTTATGGGTCTACGTTCGTCTTGTGCAGAGACCTGATTATTAATAATAATATATTTGCCGTTAAAAAAAATACCATTAGTAGATGAATAAAAAATTTCTACAATTTCTTCTTCCCAAAAGAGTGACATTTTGTCAATGTTAATAATTAGTTGTCAATGAATAAAAAAAATTCCTTTTATTAAAAACAAAAAATTCTTTTGCTGCCCTACCTGCCTCTCGTGCGTTTCCATTTTTATCCTTCCGCTCCCGCTACTTAATACTTAAATGATAAATTTTTTAAAAATGTTGTCCGCTACTTAAGTAGTGGAAAATCTGGTAGGGTGTTTTTGTAAGCGCGCGAGAAAATAAGTAGGGTGTCGGAAGAAAATCTAAAAAAAAAAAAGCCTTATCCCAAGCCCAGTCCACTTCGTTTTTAAGAGGCCCACGGTTTACTAAAGACAAAAATAAAAACATTCTAACAAACAAATAAAATAAAACAACTCGCAGGATCAGTGAGAAAGTCGGCCGGAAAACAGTAAACTCAACTGCCCGGAAAACGGTAATCGGCAGTAAGAAATAGTGAGAAAAGTCTTTCCTTCTTTTTTTTCAAGAAAAATTGGATGCGGCACGATTCACAACATCTTAACAGATTCAAACTTTTTTGTTTGAAGCAGGGAAAAAAATGAAGATTGTTTCAGGTGCAGTTAGGTCATTCAAAGGCAATATGTCACATCACAACCATTTTCTCAGAAACCTTTCTACTTGGCCATTTCCAGGTAGCTACTCAATACCTCTCTCTCTTTTAATCAATGTTCTCTGCCTGGTAGTTAGTACCATCATTGTTGCTGATTTCAGCTATTATGGCTCTAACCTTGTTGTAAGGTTTTTCGGGTTTTCGCATTCACAATTGCAGCAACCATATGCAATTTTTCCTAAACATCAAGGACCTTTCTGTAGTTGCAACTGTAACCGGATACAAGTTAAAACCTTTATTTCAGTTATTGGTTTTAATTGTTTATTGGCTTTTTTACTTGTTCAGTTTGTAAATATATGTTATGCTCCATTGCTATTTTTCGATAATAAGTTTGTCAGTGAACCAAAGGAGGTAACGAGGCTTGTCGGCACATGTGCTAAAGGCCTCGTGCCATTGCTAAATCTATGGGCATTGTCTGGATTTTCTGGCATACTCTAGCGGCCCAAATATAATATGCATTATCTTCCTTTTACCATATCACCAGTTATATGCACACCTAAATTTTCACATCTGTCTTACACTGGTAAATGATAGGGATAGTTTACTACACTTGCCTTTTAAGTTATTTAGGGTTATGTTTCTAGGCTATATTTTGTAAATATTCAAAATTCAAAACAGGGAGGGTCAGCGTAGTTTCAGGAATGAGAAGGAAACTTAGTGTAATAATAAAGCAAACCTCTATGTATTTCAGTTTGCATATAGTTAAATGAGAATATCATTTTCATGTTTTTGGTTATAAAGGCATAGTCTTCTATGGTTAGTATGTTTTGAATTTGTTATTTTATTTTTTCCTAAGATGATGATTTACTTCTATAATCCTTATGGTCACCTTATTGAGCAGGAAATGGAACTGCTAATCATCAGGTTAATAAGTCAGAGTCTCTAGAGGAATTTGAGCAGCGGATATTCAGTCCTAGGGGGAATTCAAAAACTGATGCCATTTTAGACAAGCTCAATCAACAACAGGCAAGGACTCGAGATAGATCTGCTGGAAATACCCAGATGTTGGATGATCTCGAACGAAGTTTTGACACATTATCTGATGGAATGGATGGGAAACTCAATAATGCTGCCAGATACTTTGAATTTGATCATAATGAAATCGATAAAGAAGATTATTCTTATCGATATGATACCACTTTTCAAAAGGGATCAAAATATGATACAAAGGTATGCCGAATACCAATCGTACCTTCGTCAGTTATCACCATTACATATTATGTATATATGTGATCTCTTTCTAATCTTTTTAATTTTGTTTGGTGTGAGGGAAGCTTTTAGTTTATGATTGAGTTGAGCTTTAGATGCGACCAATCATAACATGTTTGGTGGGAAATATTTCATGAAGTATAGTGAAAATTGTGTTTTGAAATATATACACGTTGGTTTCTTAATGATAACATAAGCTTGTTATGGGAAATTCAGAAAATAATGCAAAACCTATTTTTATTTTATTTTATCATACCGTGATCAATATTCATATTATACTCTAGTTCATATTGGACATGAATGAGATGGTGCTTTCAGGGAAGCCTTTTTGCAAGAAAGTTTCTTGTTCTCTTCTGTTGAAAACAAGAGTTTTAAGGGGAGAAAGGGAATCAAACCAGATGTGTGACCGAGATAGAAAAAATATTTCGCTTATTGGTTAAACATGTAGCCTGACCTATACCTATCTAGCCAAGTTGTCAAATCACACTTCTCTCAGCAGCTAGATAAAGACATGAAATAACACACATTTGTACTAATAAGATTCGGTATATGGACCAATCATGTTGATAAGTTATTTTTAACTCACCATTAGTTTCTGTCTGCTTTAAACATTAAGTGCTATGGTTATGTATGTGCACTGCTTTGTATTTATGGGATTTTATGTTGTGTTTCTTTTGTACCAGCTGTATCGAATTAATTTTCTGATCTGTGCAATATCTTTCTTCATACAGGATCTTGATCTTAAAAAACCTGCTGCACAAAAATACTCCAAAAGGGATGAGTTCATAGTATCCACTAAAGAAGTTCTTAGTCAAGCAGATTTCAGGGTCAGCATTTCTGTCAGAGTTGTTCTGTTATAAGATATTTTATATATCATATGTGTAGTTAGCTAATTACTTTCTATATCTCTGTTTGCTAAGTTAAAGTGAAAATTGTCACGTACATGAATTTGCAGTTTTTGCATGCAAGTAATACAATACAATAAAATAAAAACAACAATGATTTTGTTAATTTCTCGTGTCAAAGTTATTGGTCAGAGATAAATTGGCAATGCATATAAACTAGATTTGACAATTGTTAAAAATATCTTATACAGATGGCTAGGTGTCTGTGTACAGTGCCCACCATCTTGTTATTCTAAGATTCATGGAAAAGGTGTACGAATGGGTCAACCTTAGATCCTTATGTTTTAGCAATAGATGTACATCTTACCCAAAAAAAAACAAAGGGTGCATTGTCATAGATTGCGGGTTCATTTGAACAAGTAGAGTTGTCCTTTCAGTTTTTCCCCGAACATTATGCCTTGCTTCTTTAAACCTTAGATCCAGTTTGGTATCCCTTTAAAATTATGTGAAAAATTCAGGATGAACTTTTTCATATGCAACTCATACATAAATTTATTGTGATATTATCGTCCTAAAGTCCCCGTTGATTTATGGCGATTTAGCTTTTATATTGTGTGAAGGCGGATGAAAGTGAGGAAAATATTTGTGACAAATCTGCTTTGTTGTCATGATCTTGATAGTGATGCTAAGTTTTTTGCATATTTACCCTAATAATAATAAAGGCTTAACTATACATTTGGTCCCTTACGTTTATTTTAGGTTTCAATTTGGTCCCTTACGTTTAAAAAGTATCAATTTGGTCCCTTACGTTTATTTTAGGTTTCAAGTTAGTCCTTTCCGTCAATTTTGTCACATGTGGCAGTCAATTTGCATATGTGGACTGACACGTGGCACTTGGACATGCTGACACGTGTACTGTTCAAACGGTGTTAGTGACAAAACTAACGGAAAGGACTAACTTGAAACATAAAATAAACGTAAGGGACCAAATTGATACTTTTTAAACGTAAGGGACCAAATTAAAACCTAAAATAAACGTAAGGGACCAAATGTGTAGTTAAGCCTAATAAAAAAATGTTCCGGTTAATGCTATTTTTGGAACGGCTCTTATATCACTGTTTTTATGCAGAATGTAAGATTTTTGGCAAACTTCATAACAGAAGCTGGAATTCTTATCAAGAGAAGCAAGGTAAGTTCTAATCCACTGCAGTGTAATCGTGTAAGAATGATGACCTATTAAGAAGAAAAAAAAAATAAAGGATGGATTTTTAGAATTAGTACTGCACTCATTTTCATTGTTCTCCTCGTTTCCCCCTACCCTTTAATTTTTTGGATCTTACCAATTGTTTCTTATTCATTTTGACTAGACTGGCATCAGTGCAAAGGCTCAAAGGAAGGTTGCAAGGGAGATTAAAACTGCACGAGCATTTGGCTTAATGCCCTTTACTACAATGGGTACTAAGAAATTTGATTATGGGAGAACTATGGAGAATCTTGATGATGACTTCTCGTACAGGAGTGAAAGGAGAAACATGCCTAGTGAACATGATTTGGAAGAAGACATCGCTTAAGGCAACCTTATTAATGTTTATGCCGCGGTGTTGAATTAGCTTGCATAATCTTCTTTTTTTGTTGTTTCTCTACCTAGATTACGAGCAGTTGAAATTTATTGAATAAGTGATTTTGCTGGTATACCTTGATTGCTATGGTGCCTATGTTGTACTTTTATTTATATATTCTAAAGTCTTGAGCATTATTTACTTGAATATGAATATTACAATGATTAATACCAATACCAAAATGCTTGTTTGCCGATCCTAGTTGTTGAGAAGTAGGAGCTTTGGGGTCTAATAAACCCTATTTATTATGTTTAAGCTTAATGAACTAAAGAGTGTTACTGAATACTCTCTTAGCTCTTGCTACTAAATTTCAATCTGTGGTTAATAGTTCACATGACACTCATCATAGACATTTTTAATTATTGCAAGGTTTATGATTGATTGTTATAAAGAAGTGAAAACATATATTTTAAAGTATTCAATACCTCTACATGCATGTAACACAACTTCATGAATGTAGTGTGGGATATGCAATAATAGAAATAACAATGACTGCAAAAGGACAAATGCTATAAATGACACCCCTTCATGTTTCAACTTTGCTGCTTGATTGTTGTTGCATGATATCTTGGACAAGCAAATTCATATTAAGATAAGAGGAGCCTCCTTTTCCAACAGCTCTATTTGCCATCTCACTTAGTTTACTAGCTCTTTCTCTCCTCTCATTACTTTCTTCTCCCTCATCCATCACCATGCATATTGCTTCCTTAATACCTTCCTTCTTCACCAACACACCTAACTTCTCTTCCTCTCCCCACTCCATTGGAAGCTCTACACCAAGGCTCACTCCAATCCTCAACACTTGAGTAACAAGCTTCTCATTCAAAAATTGGTCAGCAAATAATGGCCAAGTTATCATTGGCACACCATCACTTATCCCTTCAAGTGTTGAATTCCAACCACAATGTGTTAAGAATCCTCCGATAGAATGGTGTGATAATATTAGAACTTGTGGAGCCCAACCTCTAATTATAAGGCCTCTCCCTTTATTCCTTTCCTCAAACCTTTCTTCACTAATCCACTTTTCCAGCTCTTCACTTTTATTTCCTTCCCTAATAACCCAAATAAATGGCTTTTTAGATGCTTCCAGGGCCAAAGCCAATTCCATTAGCTGTGAAGGAATTAAGTTGCATAAACTTCCAAGACATGCATAGACCACAGACTTTGGTTGGTGCAAATCTAGCCACTTTAAACAAAGATGTTCACTTATTGAGGCCATGTTCCCTCTTTGTGCCTTATCCAAACCATCTTTGTTGCAAAGTGAAACTGGTCCAACACACCACACCTTATCATTTCTTTCATTTTTGTAATCCTTAACATATGCTTTCTCCAACTCCTCAAAAGTGTTTATGATTACACCATATGACTTTATTTCAGCTTCATGCATCTTCTCCCCAAACTCCTTCATTTCCTCTTTCACTGTTCCTGGTATCTGCGCTTTGGTGACTTGAATTTGGTCAGGTATGCCAGGCACAATGAAATACTCAGATTCCGAATTGACGGTTTCAAGAATCTTTGAAGTGTGTACCTTGAGTATGCAATGGAGACAGAAGCAAGAAAAACCATGAAATGAAATCCTTGGAATTTTATGCTTTTCAGCTATTTGTAAAGTCCAAGGAATGCAAAAATCTGAAATAATGCAACTTGGTTTTGGTGTCAATGCATCAAACAAATCTTCTGCTGGTTTTTGGAGCATGGTAATTGCATTGAAAAGATTGAATATGTTTTCTTTTGAATTTACCATGTCGACATTTTCACACCCTTCTGGTAATCCTACTTGTTTTGATGGAAAATTGAGTGTTACAAGTTTGATTTGGAGGCCAGAAGAAACAGCACGAGAAAGAACAGAACTAAAACGTGATGCATTTTTTGGTGTAGTAAATATGGTAACAATAATACCACGTTGTGCTAAAAGTTTAGCAATGTCTATCATAGGGATAATGTGTCCTTGAGCTATGAAGGGAAATAATACAAAATGAGGAACATCATTATTAATGTTTACTTGCAAAACCATTGTCTATGTATTTTGGGGGTTAAACTTGAATTGAATTGAATTGAAGTGTGTTTCAATTAAATGTTACATTGTTTTATAATGATGATATATGTGTTCTAGAAGGTTTTGTATATGATTGATGATGTAAGAGCATATGCAATGAATATTGGATTATATGAGGAAGTAGTGATGATGTACAATGCATGGATGAGGCTAGAATGATATATATGGATCACGTAACATGCTTTATGATTACCACAAATTCTCTAGCAGGACCAAACAAAAGACAGAGAGAGAAGAGAGACATAGAAAAGTGACGTGAAGATTCAGTATAATTAATTCTTTTTGTCTGGCCCAGAATATTCAGTATAATTCTATATATGCTGTCCTAGAAAAATGTCTTGCCTACTTATTTATTTGAAATTGAATTTGTTAATTAGATCTGTCTAGCAAAAATTACTTTAATGTAAAATGTTAGATACTACTATATACTAGTTTGGCTTGGTCTTGAAGTTTGGTCGTTGCTTCTAGATTATTATTATTATTTTGCCGCCTATTGACCTCCATAAGTAAGAAGAGGACAATGTGTGTTCTCTAGAGACCAAAACCGTGAGAAGGTTTGAGCCTTTTCAACCCTTTCAATTTGATATTAGGCAAATTTGTTAACTTTGTTTGAAAGCAATTGGTAGATTGGGATAGTGTTACATCCGATACATAATAATCAGATAATTTTCAAAACTTTGCTAACGATTGACATTGCCAATTAGAGTTTTCTATGTTTTTATGTCCAGGACAATGATCATGTGCTTTGTTTAGTTTTTTCTGTGAAATCTGGTAATATTAATTCTAAATCTAACACTATATACCACAAGTCTCAACACATATAACCTGCTTATATGATAAGATATGAGACCAAGCAACTTCGATGAATTCTTAAATTTCTCAGTGAAATGAAATTTATTTCAACAAATGCTGCATTTTTGTTAGATTTTATCAGTATCTTGCAAGGAACATTTTAGTTTTTACGTGTACTATTTGATCTAAATTGAAACCTTTGTGTTGTTGTCCTTGTGCAGAAATACAAGAAATTAGATAAATTTGATTAGTAGTGTTTACACCATGATGACTTTATCCTGAATCTAATTTGAAAAATAGCATTATTGTATTACAATCTAAAACAATTTGCAATGTGACAATGTTGGTTGCATTTTCTTACCAGCAATCTTCACTCAAGAAAAAAAAAAAAAAAAGAGCAATTTTTATGTGAGTGTAGCGACCACTGAGATTGTTTTGAGTATCAGAGAAATGTAACCTATACTCAATACATAATCTCACTTTAATATATCCAATCCAAACATTGTAACAACCACTTCATTTTTCACATCCATGTTTTCACTCTTAGCAAGCACAACCAAGCAGTTTGAAACAACACAAACTCTGTTCAAGAAATCAGAATATCAACTTACAATCCAAACAGGGAAAGGGTTTGTCTATTATGCTTGAAATTCAAATTTAATAAAGAAATAAACTACAAACTCCGAAAGAATTTGGTATCTATATGAAACTACATAAAAAAATGAAAACCTAAGAAGTTATAGCAAAGAATGGTGTGAGATTCCAAGCAAAGAAACAAACCTCCTTTGTTATGAACTAAAATCAAATTATGCTATACATATATGTACTATTGTACACACATTTATATACCTGCAACCAATGCAGATCTCAACTCTGATTAAAAAGGAGAGTTGAAAATCTTATCAAGACGCTGGTCCATGATTTGAGAAACAGCATCCATCAATGTAGCTTCACTTGTGCCAGGAAGAACAGAATCCAACGCTTCTTCAACTATTTCCTCTATCACAGATTCCTTGTTCAATGATTCCCTGCACATCATGTTTCCAATTGCAAAAGGGGTCAATCCCCTCTCAACCCCTTTCTTCAAAAGCATGGTTGAGATTCTAAGAGTACGGGCACATTCAATTGGCAGATCCCATCCATGAAACTTCAAAAGGGAAATATCTTCTTCAGCATCCAGTGACTTTATGTACTCAATAGTTTCCGTGGAATATGGCTTCCGGGCTTGCGGCCAGTAAAGCCATTCAAAGGTACAATCTTCAAACTGTCAGAATAGCAAAACTGTTAAATGATTGGCTCAAACAAGACTCCAGGACAATCTATATCTACTAGCACGCCGATCAGACTTTGTAATTTCAATAAACACAAATCAATTGCAATCCTGGTAGTTCAGTTTGTAAGTCAGATATAACTTGGTTCAATATATTGAAGAGTACACATAAGAAACAATAGTGCTGTCAATTGCATATTGTGGAAAATAGCAATTTGTTCAAATTCCTCTACGCAACAGTGCTGCTATAAAGCCGCTATAACCGCTACTTAACAACATTTTTTAGTAAATAGCATATGGCGGAAAGCAGTAGTGATTTGTTCAAATTTTGCTATGCTATAGCACCACTATAGCTACTATTTAACAACACTGCACCACATACATTAAAACACAACAACAAACAGAGCATAAAATTGAATGCTTACACTTGTGGGCAAGCAGTATCCATGATCAATTGGAATCAGAACAGATTGGTCACCGTCCTTCTCTGTGCTGATCAAAATATTCCCAGCATGCCTATCTGCATTTGCCAGTCTTATGTCCAGTACACTAATTTTGTGTACTTCCTTTACCGGGAAAGCCCCAGGACCAATATCTTCACAGCTCCCACTATTTTTCACAAACATCTGCATGGATCCAATCTTAGCAATCAAATCTCCTGGATGGTTAAATCCCTTATGCAAGCACTTGACCATCAATGTTGGAGGAACACCAGCAAAACCCTTCACATCACCAAATAATTTGCGGCGTCCACTTATTGGATGATCCAAAACATAAGCCGCAACTTCCCTGAATGCGCCTTGACCAACTCTTGTACCCTTTTTTAAGCCTTCACCGTTTAGTGATAATGGAAGACCTCGAGGGTTATTCACAGCCATTGGTTCTTCATCAATAGGCTTAAAAACAGACACATACTTCTGACCAGTTGAATCAGGCATAAAGTAAGCTCCCCCTGTACCTTCTGCCGAACCTATGGGATATTTCTCACCAGCTAGTCCATCGTATGTAGAGTTTACCATATTCTGAATCACTGGAGCTAACTCAATTTTAGGGTTAATTATAATCGGCTCCAAAAGAAAATCACTATCAGGAAGCTTTCTCGGCACCACTCTCTGAGTGGCATCAGTATCTTCTTCATCGCCAACTTCAAGTTTTCTACCACAAACATCTTTAGTCTTATCAGACAAGTCTGTTGCTACAATTGACAGCTCAAGGGGCCTTCTATGAACTTTTGCATGCTTTTTTCTAACAAACATGTGCACCACTGCATCATTATGCTTGCAACAGATATCATCAATAAGCTTCTGATCCTCCAACCGTTCCCCATTACACACAAGTTCCTGCTCCTCAGGATCATCAAACTGTTTCTCCTTTTTAGAAATCCGTCGCTTTATGTACTTGACATCCCTACCTCGTTCAACCTGAAAAGAGAATTCCTTTCCGGAAGATGTTTTCACATTGATAACCTGAAGATCTGATAGTTTGATTATCAAATGCAAAACATTTCCATCTGTTACTCCATAGTCCTTGAGTAAAGAATCACTTCGGGCAAGTTCACGACCAGCATAAACCAATTTCTGCTTGTTAGTTAAAAACGGAAGACTCTCAGACCTTTGGATTTTGAATTTGACAGACTCAATAGTATCCCATTCCATAACACGGATAGGAGTCAACGAACCCGAAAACGAAAGAAATATGAAAATGGATTGGTCCTCAAAAGGCAAATGAGATGGAAAATGGGATGCATTTGGAGACAACAATGGCTCAGTGGGATCCACTGGACTAAGAGTAGTAACACCAGCAGATGACATTTTTCACTAACGATTTTTATCAAACAGGTTCAGTGCAAAACAAATTAAGCTTTGATTATACTACGAATCAAAGCCCCTAAAAATTAAAATCTACAAATTTCACAAGATATTCATCATAGCTGAAACATGTATTATCATAAATTCTACAATTTGGTACCTAGGTCAACAATTGATAACGATCAATTGATCATGATCATACTCATACACCTAACCTAGGTCAAGAATTAAGCTTTAAAAACTATAAAATCTTTTGAAGGAAATGATCAAAAGATCAAACCCCAAAAAAGACCAATTACCAATATTACCCTTCAAAGATCAAAGGAAAAATTGTGAAAAGTGAGAAACAGAAAGAACAAGATCATACCCCAAAGAAGCTGATGAAACGACGTCGTAAAACGAAAGTTGGAAGCTTTTTGAGCAATAAAAGCAAAAGAAAGTAACGGGTTATTGAATTGAAAATTTGAAGGGAGAAAAGAAGAATGATGATGATGATGGAAGATTATTGTTAATAATAATAATAGAATTTTTGAAGGGTTGATTTTGTTGACTCAGACAAAGGTAAAGAAAAAATGGAAATATTCAGAAAACGACAAAGTTATATATATATATATTACGTGTATACGTGTACAGTGGGTGGATAGAGACAGTGTTATTATAGTACTACGTTAGTGTTGAATGTCATTAATACCCTTTAACTTCGAGAGAAAGAAAAAGGAAAGGAAAAAGGAAAGAACGAGGAAGGTAACGTTATAGCATCGTGGATTGTGCATTGTGGAGAGTTACACACACGAGTGTGAGTGTTGGCACTACCAACCAACAAGTGACACGCAAATAAAAAGTGGTGCGAATTTTTTGTCATTATTTTTGGTATTTTTTGATGTGGAAAATGTTGTCATGGACGTGGATGTGACCTGGAATCCAATGGAATGGATTAATATGAGATTAATGTTTCTCCATGCTAAATCACAGTCACCATACCAATCTAATCTATCTATTTACGAAACCCTGCTTATAAAAAAAAAATTAAAAAATTTATTTATGAAACCCTCAAATAAAATTTAGGCTTAATTAGTCTATTGGTCCCTTAAAGACATTTTAGGTTTTACAATGATACCTTAAAGAAAAAAAGGTCCGGATTGGTCCCTTAAAAAAAAAAAGGCCCGGATTGGACCCTTAAAGACATATATTTTGCCATATTGATCATTTCCGTTAAATTTTAACTCCAAATATAACAAAAAATTTTAATGGTTAAAATTTTAAAAATTAATAAGGTTTTTGGTAGACCACTTACACTTAATGACATCCACAATTCAGTCTACTAAAACTAACGTTTTTTGTAAAAAATTGGCGAAAAAGACCAATTGAGAAACAGATGTGTCTTTAAGGGACCAATCCTGACATTTTTTTCTTTAAGGGACCATTGTAAAACCTAAAATATCTTTAATGGACCAAAAGACTAATTAAACCTAAAATTTACGGATACAAAAATAAAATATGCAGCAATTTGGAACGCAAGAAATGTACATTAGAATAGATATTATAAATTAAATGTTCTGCCATAACAAAGTTACTAATCACATTCACACACCATAACAAAATATTTGCATATTTATTTATGGAAAATGTCATCATGTGTCATGAGGACACATGTGTATTAAATAAGTAATTGTTATCATAGTCTATATTTTTTTTTATAAAAGTTTATGTGTTACATGTTCTAAGTAATTGTTTTTACAACACGACATTGAAGTACATTATACTTTAACCGTTTAAATATTTAATTTGAATTCATAGATAATCTAGACTCATAGTGTGTTCTAAGGGTAGAAAAAAAAGAACGTTTTGTGTTGGAAGATAATTTTTTAGAACTTTTGATTTCTTGATTACACAACTTTTAAGATATTATTACCACAACACATTTTTCAATTTCTCACCTTTGCATATATTTTATGGAATTGGCTTTAAACTGCAAGATTGTATAACAAATGATCACAAAATCTCTCATTTTCAGAGCAAGACACCAGGACACTGTAGAATATTTTTTCCCCATTTACATTCTAATCATGCTGTGAAGTATTTGTCTTTGAATACGGTGCACTGATTAAGTGCGCCATTTCGTATACCAGAAGGAGTTATCAGAGCAAATTGCATGTTATAAATATTCAATACAGTTTGATCAAAAAATGGCTACAGAACAGAATCACCTAACCCATCACAATGCAACCTTGACAGCAGAAACAGGCTACTAAAATTCCAAGCAGAGCACCAGCAAATACTTGAGATGGTGTGTGACCAAGAAGTTCCTTCAGTTTCCTTTCACTAATTGGATGCCCTTGAAACATGTCAGCTAGAATCATATTAAGCACCTGCGTCCAGCGACACACACAATTTTCTGTTCAAAAAAATTCTTCATAAACAAAAGGTAAACATAGTTTTAAATGACCACAGAAGCCAGACAAAATGACAACATATCTTTCCTATCCTCATTTGAATTAGAGATTCCCCTAACCCTAAGTAATACCGGCAATAAAAAAACATTGGAGTAAGCCGGCTCAAAAGAGCCCGGGTGATGATTTATGCATATTTGATATTTTGGCAAACCTTAGCAAGAGATGCTTAAATTTGAATGTCATAGAAAATACATGGGAATGCAGATGGAGAAAGATACGTTGATTACAATTGCAAACAAACAAAAGATTGGGATTTTCACATCTAACAGATAATTTAGCAGCACTAGGGGACATTTGGACACAAATATCAACATGGCCCTATGGTTTTTTTATTAATTAGAACTTCGAAAAACAGAGGTAAATTATCACCAATTCTAAAAGGTTCCACTAAGCATATACATTCTCGATATAACTTCTGGTTCTTTCCAATTTGAGGAAAAATCATAACTTGCTCTTCCTGTACTATAAAACTGTTAAAACTCAAAACAGCATGGCTCAAAATCATAATAAGTCAGTTACAAGAGACACCTACCAATGAAGAAACATAGTAGCTATTTTTGGTGGTCAAACACAAAGCTAGTTAAAGGGGGATAGTTTCTACCAGTCTAAGTTTAGGGCTTATAGCATCCTCTAAAACCATAATTCAGAGCCACCAAGACAGTAGAAACCAAGTATTTGAAAATCAACAAATAGTTACTTTCAGCCTTAAACTAAAATGTAAGTTTTAATTTTAACATCCAAAGAAAATAAAGGTACCTCCAAGTTGGATGTTGAAGTTATGAGATTTCGATAAAAGATGGAGAAGAAGAATAATAAGGACATTGAATATGATAAGGGTGTAATATGATTGATAATATCTTCATCTTTTGCAAAAGACTAAGCACTAATCATTAATTATAGGGATACAAGACTCCTGATCCTAATTGAATAAGGAAACAAATCATGATACTACGTATTATGTAAACTTATTCATAAGAGACAATCTAACCAAGTGATTGGACTTAAGTGGTTGATAAGCTTCAATGAAGGTCGAATCAATTGGAAGTATCCAGGTTTGATCCCTAGCTGGAACAATCTATTGTTAGACTTGGTTACCTCTTGACCAAATTCCGAATTACCAGGGTATTCCGAATTACCAGGGTCCTTCTCTCCTGGGACTGAAGGACTAAGACTAAAAATAATCCTAAGAGATAACCAAAGATAATAAACTAATTCTCTGGGAGAAACTAAGGTATTCTAACAGTAAACACTGTATTCCCATGCATTCACCAAGTCCTATTTGAATAGGTATTTGATTCTCCCAGAATATTTGAGGACCAAATATACATTAAGAAGTGTACCAAATCGTTAGCCTTCTTGCGTGATGGCACTGTCACACTGAGCAAATCCAACCATCATTTTGACCCCAAAGGAGGGGAGATGTCCATAATGTCCAAAATACTGAATATGCTTGGTGAATTTTCGAGGAAATTAGTATTCGTGTTAAGATCTAAAACTCTTTTGTTACTTACAATTCAAAATTAATGGACAAATTCACAACTAAGCATAAGAAAGAGCACAACAAGTTCAAAATCAATGGTCAAATTGACAAATCACAAGGTTTGAAATTAAAATTACTACTGTAAAAGGTGAAGGGACTGGCTCCCCTTCATTAGAGCTAGATTCAGCTCAATCAAGCTAGGTTTAATCTAATCAGACTTATGTTCATTCACTTTGTTGGAATGTTGGGTATATTGAAAACTGGCAAGTTGCAATAATGAGTTAGCCAAGGGGTTGAGACTCAATACAACATGTTTCATCCCCTTTGCACATGGACTGACATTTGGAAGTTAGATACATATATGAAGTCAAGTGCAGGGAGGTTGAGGTTAATGTTTATTTTGCACTACGAAGTTCTTATGATATCATTTAGTTGTTGCATTTTGGGTTTCATAAAACATGAGAAAACTTGTTCCATTGTCCTCAAATTCACAAGTCAAGGCGAGTCTATAATGCAAGTCTACACAAGTTTACACAAATGATTTTGTGATCAACTTATCTCAACATTGATGCCAAGATTCGTAACCTCTTAAGATTGTTTGAGTTAGCTAGAAAGTTTGACAACCGGTCATGCAGATTTTGTTGGTTAATTTAGTTTTCAGTTATGCAATTATAGATATGCGTGTGTGTGTGTGTGTGTGTGTGTGTGCATATAGTATCAGCAATGATAATCAATGTGAAACATTCTTTTGTTATCCAATTCTTAATCCTCTCCGTTGACAATATTCAATGACTCAAAAGTCAAAACCCATTAGCGACAACTACAAAATCTAACTTGATGCAATATATAAAACAACACGCAAAACAACTTAAAAAAGTATAGCAAATGAATAAGTGATTCAACAAGTTGTCATGTCTATCAAGTAGAAACACGGACACAAACACATACACCGGACACAACACAAACAATCACACGTCGACATTAATAATAAATTTGAGAAAATGACATAATTCAATGTAAACATAAGTGTCCGTGTCGTGTCAGACACCGGAACACTTCTAATAGGAGGAGTGTAAGTGATTCATATCAACCAAATATGAATGATTAGGATATATATACCTGAGCTTGCATGCCAGCATGTCTTCTAACACCAATAGCATCATACATAACAATAAGACTAAACCCCAAACAAACAGGAAAAAGTGAATCAGCAACACCATGACAGAGAGCAACAGAAGTTGTAAGAGCAGTACATAATGCAGAATGAGAAGAAGGCATCCCACCAGAAGCACACATTAACCTCAAATCCCATTTCCTTTCCACAAAGAAATTCAAGACAACTTTAATAGATTGTGCAACAAACCAAGCAAACAACCCAGAAACAAAAGTTGGGTTTGAAGCCAATGTAGCCACAAAAGGACTAATCTTAACCTTAGCATTAGCAGTTACACTTAATAAAGCTACTCCTAACCCTCCATTTTGCAAGTAACAACAACCTTGTTGGTTTTCATTGAAAACCCTGTTTTGGATTTTGAAAGCTGCCACCTTTTTGATGATTTGCGCCAAAGGGAAAGAAACCCAAGTTGGGTTTTGTTGGGAATTGTTTGAATCAGTTGTTGTATTAGAATTAGAGTGAGATTGAGAACAATAAGTGGAAGTGGGTCTGACGGTGTTGAAGTGCAAAGATGAGAGAAAAAGAGGATAAAAGTGAAAGGATGATGATCGAAGGATAGAGTCCATGAGGGAGGGAGGGAGGGAGGTAGCTAGAATGTTTGGATTATTTTGTCATGTCAGTTTTGGCATTTTTAAATAAGAGGGAAAGTAAAGAATCAATCATGGAATTGGAAAAGTTGCGTGTGTTTTGTGGATTTGTTTAAGATATATACGGCATGGCATATATGGTGAGTGAGGGTCAAGTTAGAAGAAGACCTTTGTCTGGATTTGACGAATACAACAGCATATTCCTTTTAATGGATATCTGCTCCAATTTGTTTACTCCCCGATTGTTAATATAAGAACAAGTTCGGTGTTATAAATTAGATACATCTAAAAAGTAAATTTTTTCTTGTATTAAGACCGAACGGAGTAACTTGGAAGGGGTATCATCTTGATATCCGCCAAGTAAAATATGATTAATAATTGATTTGATTGATAGTTGAATTCAGATTCTTTCGAACAATTTATCAAAAGATAAATTGATTAATCAGTTGAATTTAATATCTTGGTTGAACTTTGCTTAAGTTATAAGAGATTCATACATATTTTAATAAGTGATACATATTCGGTAGAGCAAAAAGAAAATTAATACTCCCTTCGGTCTTATATACTGTATAAGTAACATTTCACTTTTTCGATAAACAAAATGTTTCTTATAAATAGGACCGGATGGAATACTACCTATTAAGAAAAAGTGATCAAATAAACATTCTCTCTTTGCAATCCCCACATTTTTGTGTGTGAACTTATATGATATTGTAGGTGGACCACTTCATCAAGTGGTCCATGATGGACCAGTTATGAATAATATTATAATGAATACGAATTTTACAAAATCTACCGTTGGATTGAAAGTTTATACTATATAGATCATCTATAGAAAAATTTAGAAAAATTGAAAATCATTTGATATGTTATTGAGACCCCACAAGATTAACGGTTTATTAAATACCATAAATTTTGATGGGTCTCAATAACATATCAAATGATTTTCAATTTTTATAATTTTTTTTATGGATGATCTATATGATATAAACTTTCAATCTAACGATAAATTGTGTAAAATTCGTATTCGGTAGATCACTTGTCCACGGTGGACCAGTGATGGTGGTCACCGTAGCATTAGCCTGATATTGTAATATTGTATCATATAATGTATATATTTTTGACTTGATAATATGTTAGACCTTAATATGATATTGTATTTATAAGTGGAAACAATGGTCAGATTGATTTGTAAAATCTCAAACGTGACAAATATTTGTTCCGATAAAAAAAATCAAGGCAAACAAAGTTTAATTTCTATGTTTATTAAAAAAAAAATCTATGCACTAACCTCCGGCAAGCTTTATAAACCTAAAGATTAGCACACAAAACAGTCAAATAATAGAATAAACATATTATATGACCCAAAACAAAAAGAAATGTGTTGATCAAACACAATAAATCATGGCAATGACACACAGCACTGCATTACTGAAGAAGGAGAGCATAGAATTCAAGTTCATTACCTATTCACCATTCTAAAATCTATTATCAGTCACTACTACCATAATAATCATTTTATCCCACATGTAGCATATTACTTATCTTACTGCATAGCTCTAACATTAAAGCCACCAAAATAAGATAGGACAGAAAATGAAAGAAAAAAACAAGAAAATGATCATTTAATTCAGTCTTTCATTATTATTATAGGGTCTCCATTGTTATATAGAAACAAGGTGCCGCGTTCAAAGTCAGGTAGCCGGTCGCTGCCAATGTAACAGCAAGGCCGAGAACGTTTCTCCTGATATTCATTGTGTTCATCCCAAGAAAGCTTATTTGAGTAGAACACCTCGCTGCCATTGTAACGGCCAGAACAACAACATTTCTTTAGATGATATTCATCGAGTTCATCCCAAGGAAGCTCATTTGAGTAGAACACCTCTTCCTCCTCTTGATCAAGTTCAATACTTCTACATATTAAATATGGTTTTAAAATAACCTTAGAACTTTTCAAGCACCAGAGACATGCTATAACAAATAATAGGTAAGGCTAAATGACACCCCTTTAAACATGATACATGTATACACACAACAACACCTAAGTAACAAAGTAGATCTTGAAAGGTGAAAAAAATATCCTATTGAATCCAATAAGAACATCATAAGTAACAAAAATAATGAAAATGGTGACAAGTTATAGCAATGAGCCAGGTTTTTTTGTTTTCTGTTTTTGTATCAAATTCGTTTTAGAGAGAGCATATTAACCACTTGAGCCCCAATTACTTTGTTGTACAGCACAATGTGAAGATAAACATCTAGAAATATTAAATTATCACAAATGGTATGCACATAGTATACAAAGCTATACAGCAAAAACATTTTGTTTGTGCATTTATGGAAAGCTTTGTAAACATAGTGATTGATTGGCACATAAACCAGTCAAATAATAGAATTAACATGTATCAAGGGTAAATTTGAGCACCTTGACTTTTCCAACAAGTCCTCCTTTGCTTCTTGAGATCCACTGTCTCCAAACTTGCGAATGTGATCTATGAGGTCATCGCGAGAGATAGGGGGGGCACCGCCATAATAAAACTCGCGACCGTAGGGATGGTTGTCACAGAACCATTTGAACATGTTCTCTTTCTCTCCCTCTGAGGAGAAGATACAGCCATACTTCTTGCACCAATTTTTGAACCCTTTACGAAAGTCTTTTTCAGAGACCTTGTATTCACAAAAATGAGTTATAGAACAAGTAAAAACACATTATTTTGACACTAATTTTATATTTGTTTTTTCTAAATTCATACACTAATTTTGACATTATATAACATAAACACACATTATTGAATATCAAAATATAGTCAAAATTACAAATTTTTGAAAAAGTTGTATTTCAAAAATAAATGATTTTTCGAAATATTGATATTCAAAAAAAGTTTCAATAAAATGATCCAATACCTAAAATAACATTTTAAGAAATAACTATTCAAACTAAATTTTCATTTGAAGCTTTTATAAAAAAATTATTTGTAAATTTGTTTTAGTCAAAATTAACACTACAAGAATCTATTTTGAAAAAATCTATAACAAACAAACCATCTATTTCATTTTAGGCCAATTCCCCTTTTCCGACTAAGATGACTATTTTCAGGGCGTAGACGCCGCTCTCAACTACACATAAAAACCTTACTACTTCTTGGTTTACAAACGAAAGTGTGGTGGAAACACTGATGACCACTTCTACGCAGTCTTATGATCAATCTTGTCTTACTAGCGAGCGGATTCTCTTTTTTGGTTAGATATTAATACATAGTACTAAAAGACTCTTTGTCGGTACTAAAAGACACTTTGTTTTTATATCACGAAAATATAAAAACAAAGTAAAAATATAATATTAATTTTTGGAAATAAATTTTGAGAAAAACTTCGAAACGTTTTTTTTTTTTTTTATAAAACAATTATGTCCGTTACTTAAGTAGCGGACACCCCAAAAACACCCTACCTTTATAACACCCGCTACTTAAGTAGCCGACGTTATAATTTTCAAGATTTCATTTTTATAACGTCCGCTACTTAAGTAGCGGAAGAGTAAAAAGGGAAATTCATAAGGTGCGTGAGTAACTAGTAAGATGACAAAAAGTAAATCTCTTATATAATAGAGACTCATTTGTATTTGGGCCCCTTCATATCGGGGCTGAACCCAAATTTGCTTGGCCTCCGAATTAGGACAACTTTAGTCAGGAATTCGATTCATATCTCATGCCTACGTAAAAAAATCAATTGGGAGGGTGAAGCCACTTCATGTGCCTCATGGGTTTTCCGACGAAAATTAGTCATCGCTTATGATACTGACCCAAATAAAAATCTATGTAAAAACTATCAAAAGCATAAATGATAAATAAGTAACCTGTGAATAGTGATATGAAACTGTTCCTATATTAATATTAATAGAATGATAAATGTATTTACAGATCAACAATGGTTTATTTAGGACTAAACATAGGAGAGTCAAACTCAAATAGTCAAATGTGAAGCATGTAGAGTTGTAGACATAAATTTAGCATCATTATTTAACAGATTTCCTCCATGTTCGCCTTTGACTACGCTTTTTGCGTCACACCATTTTTACTTTTCTTATAAATAAAGTTTCAGTTCCACAGCTACTAATAACAATATTTTTTTTTTTCATTCATTTTCTTTGTGTTGTACCCTTAATTAATCATTGAATAAAACTTACTATTTTTCTGGTGTATTCAATTCATTATTTTCATTAGCTTTTGTGATGGCATGGTCTCCTACATGTGCTACAAGGGCTTACCTTGATACCCTTCAACTGGTATGTATATATGTTTAATTAATTAATTAACTTTCTACCATTTCCCTTTTTTCTTATCTTTTTTACACATCTTGGTATATAATATTCCACAGTTTTTTTGTCTGAATACATGAATCAAGGGTTTGTTTGAATTGGGTAATTATTTGACCTTATATACTAACATAACATAATCAATTGTGAGGTTGTTCGAGAGAGATTATGGAAATAACTTATTATGTGTTTATAAGTTATAAGTTCTCTAAGGGGTGTATGAAAACGGCTTATAGTTTACATGAAACAGTTTGATTTTATGTCAACTTTGTTGTTGAGAAATAGTTTATACATAAACGTTATCTGATAGACGCTTAAGGCCTCTTCGAATTTGCTTATTTGAGTTTATCTAATGACATAAACACTTGCAAGATGTTTAGGAAAACTTATGAAAACAGTTTATGACATGTTTATAAGTTATTTTCAGCTTATTTTGTAATCTCTCCAAGATAGCTATCTGAAAAAAACTTATATCATATACGGAAACAATTTAACTTTATTTTATCATAGAAATAGCTTATACATAAGCATATAAAGATATCTAGGTGAAAATGATGGCTACAATTTTGTGACAATAAATAGCTAACTAATCTAATTCTTTGTTCTTAGCAGTGTAATAATGTTGATAGAAAACAAAGTAGCTTTTGGAGAGTACAAGAGCTAGGAAGTAATGAATATGTATCAGCATTAGCAGCAGGAATGAAAGCAAAACTTATAGTTGAAGTAACATCGTCTCCTGCATCATCATCAACAATAGCCCTTGCAGCTGCCGCGCGACAAACTGGAGGCAAACTTGTGTGTATTCTCCCTGAACCAGTTCTTGATGAGTCCAAAGAATCTATCAACAACTCAGGACTTAAAGACCAAGTAGAATTTAGAACTGAAGATCCATCGAAGTTATTACCGCGCTACAAAAACATTGATTTCTCCCTTATAGATTGTAAAGATGAAAGCTATGTAATGTTGCTCAATTTGCTAAATGTTAATCCTGTTAAATCTGTTGTGGTTGCAAATAATTTGGTTGGTGATAGAAAAGGGTTGGAAGGGTGTGTAAGAAGAAAAGATGAGAAAGTAGCAGTAAGATCTGTGAAACATCCTATAGGCAAAGGTATGGAAGTAACTATGATTAGCAGGAATAATGAAATTGATCATAAGAGACATGTCAGAAATCATCATCATGCAAGAAAAAAGAACAAGAGCAAGTGGATTGTAAAGTTTGATGAGAAAAGTGGTGAGGAACACATATTCAGATTACCTCAAGTTGACTTGTTATGGAATTAACATTGAAGCCATGACACAAACACGGACATAACATCGACGTTGGTAATAATTTGAGAAAGTTGAATATTTGAATTAACCACATCTAGTCGATGATATGTTGAATATCAGACACACCTTCAATTTGAAGTGTCGGTGCTACAAAGATTCCTTCTAAAACAATATTTTACTTTTGTATTAATTTATCCATACATGGAAATTAATATAAGAAGAATATATCAAAAAGGTTTCTAATGAACTGACCCTAAGATTGTGCAGGGTTTGTAATAGTACATACTACATAGTATTTTTAATCAAAATCTCCTACACATAATGCTAAACAAAGTTGGTGTCTAAAAGGAAATTGAATTAACTACTACCTTAGCTTTGTTATTACTCATTAAGATGTCTATGAGCTTTTAAAACATATCTTGTTGAAATTTGAAAAATTTTATGTTTAAATAATTTTGATTGGAGTATGAATCAACGCTGCTCATAAAAATATATAAAAAAATGATCCAAAAAAGAAAAACTCAGTTGGATTTAGAGTTTTCAACAATAGAAAATGATGATGATTACCTCCTAGTACCAACCAATATACCCACCAACAACCACCAAATTCCATAACTTGAAATGCAAGAGACTAATACCTCTCAACTATCTTGTTTGTTAGGATTTCATATTCACATTTCCTCTCTTATTCTTGAGTTTTGTAACCACCATTCCTATCCTTGGATCACAATAGATCTAGTCTATGAATGGCAAAGCTAAGATCTATGGCTCAGTTATGGCCATCTTTTGTAAGAATATGTCTGCTGAATGTTGTCTTCAACTTCAAGATCATTGCATTAGGGGATGACATTGGAAGTAGTAGTGGTTTTACATCATCATCATCATCACAAACTACATGCAAGAATACAAATTTTCAAATTTTTCTCCCTCCACCTTATCAGAATATATCCTCTACAATATGCAAACCTGTTTGGCATACATATGAATTGAGGGTAAGTTCAAGTTGAACCGGAATAGTAAAATTCTAATTCTTGATTGTTCTGTTCTACTGATTTATGTATCCCTTCTTAATTACTCCCTCCGGTCTATTGTATAACCCAATTTTTTTTTTTCAAGTTCATTGAATAATTGATGTATCCAGTCCATGTATAATATGAATCAGATACATCAGTTGTTCAATGAACCTGAAAAATGAATGTTTGTTTATATATGAGACCCGATATAGTATACCATTGAAACTTGTTAGTTGTGATGTATTTTCTTATTTAGTTTTCGGGTCTAGCTACTAAAAAGTGAACAACTCACTTTAGAGTCTAAAGTAATATCAATGATCCATCCTTGATTTTCTCATTTCATTCCCTACTTACTTTAGAGAAGGCAAATTCATTTTCTTTACATGGTTTTAAAATTTTGGTGTTCTGTGATTCTATCTTAGGCAACTGTTCCAATTCTAAGGAAGTGATTACATGAAAACAATTTTATTTTGAATAAATTGATCTTCTAAAATTGTTTCCATCATGGGGTTGAACAATAAATTTGAGGCTAAAAATCAATTTTAGCAAGTTATAATCAATTGTGGAGACAAAATTATTTATATATGAAAACATGCTAACATGTCAAAATCAATTCTACGCGTTTAGAATAAATTTGATCTTCTCCTAAAGTGGAGTGAAACATACACAAAATCTAGTAAAAAGTTATTGATTTATTATTATCATTTGCAGTACACAAAAAATGATGATATCACAACCATCATATTATCTGCACCCTACACTGTTGGGTGGGTGGGAATTGGATTTTCTAGAGATGGTAAAATGGTTGGATCAAGTGCAATGGTGGGGTGGATTAATAAACATGGTCATGCAAAAATCAAGCAATATTATCTAAGGGGTAACAAATCATCAGAAGTCATTGCAAATAAAGGTGAACTGCCTCTAAATAATGTGCCTGCTGCTGTGGCAACAAATGGTGCTGAAATTTATTTGGCATTTCAGCTTCAAACAACAGTTCCATTTGGGAAGCAACCAATTTTATTGGCTTTTAGTACTAAGCAACTACATGAACACCACCTGTCAAAGCATGATGACAAAATAGCAATTCTATTTGATTTTTCTTCAGGTGCAAAATCAGGTAACTTTGTTGGTTTAAATATAATATTATTCTCTGCAATTATACTGTTATTTGGTTTTTAGTCTCCGTAAATTGAAAAAAAATTGTTTTTAGTCTCTAAAGTCACCTTATTGGACCATGTGGCGCCACATGTCATGGTTATATTAGGCGATATGCCACCTTGACTAAAACCATATATCAACTTTTAAATTTGCAGCGACTAAAACCAAACAAAAAACTTACAGAGACTAAGGGTTCGTTTGGATTAGCTTATTTTTGAGCTTTCAAACAGCTTGCAAATAAATAAATTTTTATGTATTATTATAAATTAGTTTATGATAAAATAGTTTATAAAAATACAATTTTCACTAGTGGAAACTTATAAAATAGCATAAAACAAAATTTATATTGCATAAGCTGTTTCCATAAGCTGAGAAATAAACTAATCCAAACGGACCCTAAAACTAAAAAATGGAGTAAAATCATATTTAAACCTTAATTTTTTGGTCTTATGATCAATACCATGTTTGTAGCATAGACTATTATAATTTTTTTCCTTCAAGATAAGTAATTTTTCTTGACAATTATCTATTTTGCAGGTTCTAAGGATCCATCATCCAATGGTTTGATTCAAATGAGGAAGAACCATGGAATAATGGGTATACTAGGGTGGGGCTTAATCCTGCCAATAGGGGCAATTGTTGCTAGATACTTCAAACATAAGGAACCACTTTGGTTCTATCTACATTCAATCATTCAATTTGTTGGATTTGCTTTTGGTCTTGTCACTGTCCTTCTTGGATTACAACTCTACTCCAAAATGCATGTTCACATTCCAGCTCATAGAGGAATTGGCATTTTTGTCCTTGTGCTAAGTATTCTTCAGGTATGCCACTCACTCATGTTACAATAACCACTAAAATATTTTTGGTGAAAATTGTTTAAACTTGTTCTTCAATGTACAGCCTGAACTGACTTGAAAACCATGTGAATTCAGATATTAGCATTCTTCTTGAGGCCAAATAGGGATTCCAAATTTCGCAAAATGTGGAATTTGTACCATGGTTGGTTTGGAAGAATGGCACTATTCTTTGCATCATTGAACATAGTGTTGGGAATGCAAGCTGCAGGAGCAGCTAATGATTGGAAGATTAGTTATGGATTCGTTGTTGGTATTATAATTGTTGCAGTCATCGTTCTAGAAATACTCGCATATTTGAAAAGGTTAGAGAAGCGTTCTCTTCCTCCAAATTTCCCAATGGACCCTCTTGGAGTTGGAGAAGAAACCTTTCCAAGTAATCATCTACCAAAAGGTACATTCTTAATTTGATGGTTTAAGTTGTTTCATGTAACATTGTATCTAATATACCAATTTGATGATGCAGGATGAATGTGTTGGATCCTAGTTTAACACTTGTATAAACTCATACTTTTGGAGTGATGT
Organism: Trifolium pratense; assembly: GCF_020283565.1. NCBI lineage: Eukaryota > Viridiplantae > Streptophyta > Magnoliopsida > Fabales > Fabaceae > Trifolium > Trifolium pratense. The sequence goes on from NC_060064.1 coordinate 600,779, forward strand.
AGAGATATATAGCTACCTAGAAGTTTGCCAAAAAAACTTTGGCTTCCTCACATGAACTTAATATTGATCTTTTGTTTTTTTGTTTTTTTTTTTTTTTCCCTTTGAGTTTCTGCTGCTGCTTGATCGAGTGTAACATCTTTTTTTTTTCTTTCTAAATGTACAGAGAAATGTTTTTGAAATTTATTAATCAGATTGGTGAGTGCTTGTGTTTTGATCAAAGGAGCATATATACAATTCCTTAGCTCTCTCAAAGTCAGAAAATGACACAAATATATAGAAACTGCTGCATTAATCGAAAGAGCTAAGCTTATATAATGTGGCAAATTAAAATCTGAATCCAAGTAACTAGGATTGGTAGAGTGATGAGGAATTTGAGTAGTATGTTGTAGGTTCTGAGTTCGATTCCCATATCATTGTAAACAAAAAAATCTTAATCCAGTTAAAAGAGGTGTATGCATTTACTGGATAAAACGTATGAAAAAAATATAGTTAGATTTGGATAAAGATGCAATGAGTTATACTAATTGGAAAAGAAAAAAATTAATAAAAAAATGCATTTTTATGTATTTACTGGCTAACTCAATTGTTATATTTCCCCGAAATTTCAAATTCAATTTGATAACTTACTTGCTTTCAATTATTTGGAGAATGCTAATATGTGTATTCTAAAAGGCGCATGTTAAATAATTCAATCTAAAAATAATGCTTTTAAAAATTGGACATTTAACTTTTTTGAAAGTCAAAATATTACATTTTTTTTAGGTAGCTTAGTGGTCGAAAATTTCACTTTTAAGATGGATAACTGGAGTGTCCGGAATTCAAACTCCGACCCCTACATATAATATGTGATATCTCTTACCATTTGAGCTAAGCTCATGAGGACAAAGTCAAAATATTACATTCATCTATGAATGTGTTCTCAAATATTTTTATTTAGCCTTGCGCCTATCTAAGTGTTCCTTCGAACTTAGTTCAAAACATGTTGAAATAAACTTACTTCAAGTGCATTTATGCAAAAACACGTTTGAAGTACTTTTTATACAAACTCGATTCAAGTGAGTTTATAGGAACTCAACTGGTACATTTAGGCAAAGTCAAAGTCAGTTCAAAGTAAGATATGTAATTATTATTTTTTTTTGGCTAAAAGTAAGATTTGAAGTTGATATGAGATAAGAATAATGTAGGTATTGATAAAAAATGATAATAATGTAGGTAATTTAGTTTTTTAGAAGGTAAAACTGCATTTTTGGCTTTTAACTTTCACAAACTTGTAATTTTAACTATAACTTTTATAATAACACTTTTGATCTCCAACTTTCGCTCATTTCGCAAAAGATTGACCCTTGTTGATTTTGATCAAATCAACGCACACATAGACAATGATTTACATGTCACGTCTACCTGTCTCACCATGTAGACAATGACTCAAACGTGTGTTGATTTGATCAAAATCAGTGATATGTCATCCTTTTGCAAAATGGGCTAAAGTTAGTGGTAAAAATGCTATTAAAAAATTTGAGGGCCAAAACCACAAATTTTTAAAAATTAAGAGGTCAAAAATACAATTTAACCTTTTTAAAATTTAAGAGGGGTGTAACTTGGAATTATGGGGTAAAAGTAAAACACTAAAAAAGTTCTATTCTAAATATTTTCCACACGAAATAAAATTGGCGCTTCCGCCAAAAAAATTCCCACGCTAAATTATTCAATTTTACAAATTTCACCATCTCCCTCCTTTCTCCTTTTCTTCCCATTTCCTTTTTCTAACACAAACATTATTTATTTAATTATTTAATTTCGTTATTTTCTTCCGCCGTCGATTCATTTGTGTTCTACCAGAATCAAATCAATTAGGGTTTTCTATTCCTCACAATCACAAAAAAAAAAAATGATAATTAAGCCTACTTTGAAATCTGGAACGCAGAATCTGAAGCGATGTAAGCTGGAACAAGACAAGGATTACGCACCTCCAGTAATTCAGAAGAAGCAGAGACCGAATAACGGTTTTTATTCCATCGGCGAAAGCGAAGGCTTGAAAATCATTTCTGTCTGTGGATCCGGCGAAGGATTCAATTGCGGCAGTGGTGGTGGTGAAATTCACTCCAATTCAGCTCCCGTAGAGCTGAAAGCTGCCACCGGAGAAACACCTCTGTTGTCATCGCGAACATCGAGAGGTCGTGTTAAAAAAGTTCCATCTAAGTTCAATGATTCAGTTCTTCTCGATCCGAGAAAGACTAATGGACGAATCGATAGATCTGAGTTTGGAATTGAAGATGATAATAGTGAGATTGGAATTGGATTTGTGAATAAGGGAAAGGAAAACAAATTCGATTCAAAAACTGAAAGTGATAATGGTTTTGATGAATTTGACTATGATAAGCATGCTAAATCGTTTAAGAGCGTTAAAACGACGGTTAAAGGGAGTCGTTTGTCGTTGGTTAAAACCGAGAGTGGAAATGGTTTTGATGAAAAGGGTAAAGAGGGGAAAGAGATTTATAAGCTAGAGGATTTTGGTTTGGGTGATATAGTTTGGGCAAAATGTGGCAAGTGTTCTCCGGCATGGCCTGCTGTGGTGATTAATCCCATTTTGCAAGCTCCTGAGTCTGTTCTCAGGCGTTGTGTTCCCGGTGCAATTTGTGTTATGTTTTTTGGTTATTCGAAAAACGGAAAGCATAGGGTAAGCTTTTTACAATAACAACTTTATATAAAGGTTTGAGTTATTTTGATTGTGATTTTTTATGTTTGAAACTTGAAATCTAATGAATTGGTGATGTGCATTTGGTAGGACTATGCGTGGGCGAAGCAGGGGATGGTATTCCCCTTCTTGGAATTCATGGATAGGTTTGTAGTGTGTGTGTGTGTTGAATGATTTTGGTTTTTGTTCTTTCTGCAAGAATATTTGGCCTGTATTTGCTCATATTAAGAATTGTCATGTTTAGATTCCAGGGGCAGACGCGATTGAACAAGAGCACACAGAGTGACTTTCACGTGGCAATGGAAGAGGCAGTGTTGGCGGAAGATGGCATCCTGGACCCACACTTTGTAGCTGAGCAAGCTGCGGAGGTCACGGGTTCCTGTGCTGATGCGACATATCACTGCCAAGACCAGGTGATTTTTATTTTTTTCACTTTGTGTTGCATATGATCATGACTGACGATGACGATAATCTATTAGTTTAGCATAAAATTGAGAGAGATCTAGCTGTGTTGTGAACTACTAATATTTTATATGACAGAGGCTACAGGCATTAGTCAGCTTTTATCTCAGTAGGAAGGAGTAAGGGGCTAAGGACTATATATGCTCTATCACCTTATTTTGTTACTGCATGCTTCTTTGTCTTTGACCTCATAAATCATGTTTGAACACTACTCATGGATTGAAATATATAATAACAATTAATCACCTTGGACCATTGAATGAAACATCGAGAGTTTAAGTGATGCATGCCATATCATGATGATTTTTTAAAAAATCATGTCTCAGACTGTAAAATCAAACATTATGATCTGTGCACGAGTTTTTGGCCTGCTTTTGATCCTTTTTTGGTGCATGTGTTTTTAATTTGAAGTCTTTCATCTTTTTCAGTATATCTGTATGAGAAACGGCACTAATTTCTAATGAATTTCTCTTTTAAATCATATAGAGTATGGTTAAATCTGTAATTTTATCCAAATTATGCAGGATACAATATCCTGTTATGGCTGTGGTTTGACATTGCCATGCAAAACCATGAAGAAGGTTAAGGATTCAAGCTGTGCTCCTCAGCATTATTGTAAATCTTGTGCAAAGGTTCAGCGAATGACTCATTTAAGATGTCTTTAGTTTCTTGACTAAATATATCTATTGCTGATATTTAATTAACACTCATGGTTCTGATCCTACAGTTACTTAAATCGAAACAATATTGTGGCATTTGCAAAAAGATTTGGCACCATTCAGATGCTGGTGATTGGGTTAGATTTTACTTCTCAATTTGGTGTCTGCTTGATTTAATTTATGCTTATTTCACATAGAATCAAAATTTTGAGATCTTATGGGGATGGACACTTTGAGTCAGGTATGCTGTGATGGTTGTAATGTTTGGGTGCATGCTGAGTGTGACAAAATTTCTAGCAAACTTTTGAAGGTATCATATTATGGTTAACATGGTCCTACATCTCTCTTTTCACTATTCTTTTGCTTGTTTGATGTCCCTGGTCTAAAATATTATGTAAGATGACTAATTGGTTACTTGATGCAGGATCTGGAAAATATAGATTACTATTGCCCAGATTGCAAGGGAAAGTCGGATTGTAAATTATCAGCATCACAAACATACAAATCAATAAAGTATGTAGTAATTATCTATTGCTTCCTTTTCCCATACATCCATACTTGTTTGTAGAGGCATTCAGCATTTGACTTTATTCTTTGAATCTTATGATATTTATTTTGGGGTCAGATCAGTAGGGAACAACCAAAAACCTGTGTTACCTGAAAAGCTAGCGGTGGTGTGCAATGACATGAAAGGAATTTACTTTCCAAAGCTTCATTCGTAAGCCTTCAACACTTATTTTATAGGGTTTGATAGCTAAATTAAAATACTTGACTTTCCCTCCATGCTGCAGACAAATTTGTTAAATTTGTATTCTTGAAGATGTTCTTTATCCACCTCAGTTAACAAATGTGGCTTGGTTCATAAGTGAAACTACCTCTCATATGAGAACCTATATATTTTTTTCACCTCTTTTTCTTACATCATTCAAGAAGAATTTCATATTCCTTTTTTATTAATTTTTCTTGCAGAGTTATATGCAAGTGTGGCTCGTGCGGGTCAAGGAAGCAGGCACTGGCTGAATGGGAAAGACATGCAGGTTGCAGAGCCAAAAAATGGAAACTTAGTGTGAAAGTAGAAGGCACAATGCAATCACTAATAAAATGGGTATGTGTCATATCTTTTTAGATTAGATACATCACAAATCTTTCTGGTGGATTGTGTGACTGCCAGTTTTGTATTTAGCAGTCAGGTAGAATGGGGTCATTTTCACTTGAATCACTTTTTATGCTGTCTGCATTACTTTTTTTCCCAAACTTTTCCAAATTCGAAGTATAAAGATATAGTCCTGTAATGTGTGTGTAGTGTGTCTTCATATTTCTATATTACTTTTGTGATTCTTTCTCATTTTTGAAATCACAATACAAATTTCCTCAGATCACAGAACATAATTCCCAGGCTGGAATTTCCAAGCAGTTAGATCAAAAACAGGTGCTTTCCTTTTTGCAAGGTAAACATGTACTTCATATGCACTATTGCATACTGAAGGTTTCATTTCTTTTATGTGATCAGGGCTTATGGAGAAACTTAGTTTACTTTTACTTTATTGCCTCAGAGAAGTATGAGCCAGTTTATGCGAAATGGACAACAGAGAGATGTGCGATTTGCAGATGGGTTGAAGATTGGGAAGATAACAAAATTATTATCTGCAACAGGTGCTTTAATCATCATTCAGGATTTTCACCCCTACTTGTAAAGTTATTATAGATATGTTAAAATTCTGTTTCTGATTTACAAAACTTTAAAGGATCAAAAGTCAATTACTTCATGTTCACTTGTTCATTGTGCAGATGCCAAGTTGCCGTTCACCAAGAGTGCTATGGGGCAAAGAATGTTCAAGACTTTACTTCCTGGGTCTGTAGAGTGTGTGAAACTCCTGAGGTAGAAAGAGAGTGTTGCCTCTGTCCAGTAAAAGGCATGTCATCTACATTTAATTGTTGGATATTCCGCCTTCATTGCGGTCCGCCCCCATCTGCGTAATTGCGGCATTTGAGTTGCCTTCATTGCAGCCTCCAACACCTTCATTGTGTTGGGTGTGAAGGGGTAGATTTAGTCTCACATTGCTAAGAGATATGGCCTGTGTAGTATTTATAAGCAAGTGGCAGTCCTCACCTTACAAGCCGGTTTTGTGAGGATGAGTTAGGCCAAATATAAAATCTGACATGGTATCAGAGCCTATCGGGTCTATCGTTGGGCTTCCGCCTTCCTCCGTCGTCCACGCTTCAGGCCCATTCCGCTGGGCTGAAGCGTGAGGGAGGGTGTTAGAAGCCCACACTCGGTGGGATTTAGTCCCACATCGGATAGATAGGACTCTTGAGAAGAGTTTATAAAGAGGAGGCAATCCTCACCTTACAAGCCGGTTTTGTGAGGATGAGTTAGGCCAAATATAAAATCTGACATTAATAATTTCTCTGGTCTTGCCATTTTTGCTGTATTATTACATTATATCAAATTCTTCAGGAAAGTAGTAACTTATGGATCCAGCAAAATAATTCTACAGTGAGAAATAGGCAATTTTCATTCTTATCACGATTAGCTTGACTCTATCATGTACTAACCGATCTATGCATGCAATCACTTTATCCCATTTTTTACATAGTTATGGAGAATTCACTTATATGTCATGCAAATATGTTTTGGGGGTATCTTGAAGAGCTTATTTAAAGCTTATTTGTACTTATTTTATGATATAAGAACTTATATTAGTGTTTGGATGAACTTATAAATAATTTATGATGTGTTCAAAAGTTGTTTTTGGCTTATGTCTGAAGTCCTAACACTATCAACTTACCTTTTATATGGCCTTTTCCCCTTTTAATTTTTCTGTTGTGGTTATATTTGTCATCCATTGCTAATTTGCTTTTATAATACGGGGGCAACTCTTTGCAGGTGGTGCACTGAAGCCAACTAATGTTGAGTTGCTGTGGGTTCATGTAACATGCGCTTGGTTTCGGCCTGAAGTTGTTTTCCGAAACCACGAGGCAATGGAACCTGCCTCTGGAATCCTTAAGATTCCTGCTAATTCCTTTTTGAAGGTAAACCATAGGGGATAAGGCTTTCTTGAAAGTTGTTGTTGTCAGGTGATTTTAGCTAGTAGCCTGCAATATTCTTTCTAGCAGTAGCTATGAACTAATTTGCATGCTTGTTATGATGATCGCCTGGAGTGAATTCTGTTGGGGGCAGGGGATAAAAATGACAATTATACAATATAATTTTTTATTTTTGTAATTCCATTCCCCAACATTGTTTCATTACCCCTAAATTACTTATACAAAACACTTTACACTCAAGTTATTGTGATCCTTTTCTAGTTATTTTACACTCTTACTTTCACATTCATTATTTATATGTTTCTTGTCTACATTGGTGCCAGACTTGTGTGATCTGTAAGCAAAGCCATGGTTCCTGTACAAGTTGTTGCAAGTGTGCTACATACTTTCATGTGATGTGTGCATCAAGAATGGGATATGGCATGGAAGTAAGTATGATGGTCGTTTTACTTAAATTTAAACTGGTCCTTGATCTGAAACTGCTACTTTTTCTTCTTAATTTTCTCTTTTCTTTGGAGGGCAGCAAAGTCATTTATGTCTATAATAAATATATAGATTTCTATGAAAGTTAGCATTTAGTTATATGGCGATTATTACCACTGCTGGGAAAATATGTTAATATTGTTTAAATGTACAGTTGCGTTCTACAGTGAAGAAGGGGACTCGAATAACAAAGACGCTAATATATTGTGCAGTTCACAGGTTTGAGCTCTGGTCCTCAAATTATACTAATCTTATTTTCCACGTGTTCTTTTGAAAAACCGTTTTTACATTTTAATTTCATTTTAGGGTCCCAAATCCAGATTCAGTAGTGGTTCTGCATACACCCCTGGGGTTATTCTCTCCAGGAACTTCACTCCAAAATCCCAAGGGACGCTTTAGAGGATCAAAGATTATTTCATCAAATAATATAGAACTCCTTGAACCTTCAACCTCTGAACATTATGAGGTTGAGCCACTATCTGCAGCCAGGTGTCGTGTTTACAAAAGGTCTCCCAATAAGGTACTTATTTAAGACATACTATTGTGGCAATAACTTTTTATCAAGTTATCAACTTCTCTAGAAATCATACTCATTCATAGTCATTTGCAGTTTTTCCACTGCATCGAAAACTATGTAACAGATTATTATCTATTTTCTTTAATTTGGTCTTGTTCAATACATTTTCTCCTATATTGCCAGAAGGATGATGCACCAATTATTCACTTGCTTGGGGGGCCAAACCTTCATTCTTTAAGTGCAATAACTCAATTGAACCGCAATACGGTAAATCTTCTTGTTTTGGTGTTCTGAGCTATGACTGTACCACTTCAACTGTTTTGTCTTTTGGTTGAAAGCTATCTTAGTTCTAATCTTGTTCTGTGATAGGATGCTGGGGTATTTTCTTCATTTAAGGAGCGCCTTCGCCATTTACAGGTCAGTTAATACCTCAATTTGCCACAGTTAAACTTCATTTCCATATCTTAATTTTTATTTTGAAATAAAATCATATCACCTTTTTTATGTTTTGTTTCTTTTAATGTTTTTGGGTTTTAGAAAACGGAAAATTTTAGAGTTTGCCTTGGAAAATCAGCTATTCAAGGATGGGGCCTCTTTGCTCGTAGAGATTTGCAAGAAGGGGACATGGTAACATTTCATATTAACTTAAGATGGTCACTGAAGTGTAAAATAAATACTGCTACAGTTTCCCCTGATAAACTATATTTACATTCTTCATGTGCCTGTCTGCAGGTTGTTGAGTACCGTGGTGAGCAGTTAAGGCGCAGTGTTGCTGATCTGAGGGAAGCAAAGTACCGGTTAGAAGGCAAAGATTGTTATGTGAGTCTCGTTAAAATTGTTTGAGATATCTGTCTGTACTTTTCTCCCAGCCACTTGCTGTTTGCTACTTCATGTTTTATTTGGATAGTAGATAATGGGATTTCATTAGATGTTAAATCAAATCTTAATACCAAATGAAAAAAATTATGCAGCTGTTCAAGATAAGTGAGGAAGTGGTAATTGATGCAACAGATAAGGGAAACATTGCACGTCTAATAAATCATTCTGTAAGTTATTTCCAATTAATATTGTCTTGGTTTTATTGTAGACTTGTAGTACTTCTGAAGAATTGTAGTACTACTTCATTTCCTCTGTGATGCTGATAAGCGACAGAAAAAAAGAATTGCACAAATGTTAGTTTTACATTATGAATGTTTTATGTTTCTGAAAAAAATAATGAATCAATGTGACTGCTGCAGTGCATGCCAAACTGCTTTGCAAGGATTATGTGTTCTGGTGATCAGGAGAGTCGGATTGTTCTTATTGCCAAGACCAATATTTCTGCTGGTGAAGAACTAACGTATGGTTTGTTGTGTTATATATTTTTTGTGTGTGGTGTGCATGCAAACAATCTTGCATATTGGGCCATGTCATGCAACATGCTGCAGACATTTTTTCTTGTTCAGGAATGGTTTTTTTTTGTCTGACTTTTTCTTTTCCATCTCAACGTTGCCACAGATATGACTACTTGTTCGACCTAGATGAGCGGGCTGAACTCAAGGTTCCCTGCCACTGCAAAGCCCCCAATTGTAGGAAATTTATGAACTAAGTTGGTCAATGGTTTCACATTGTTTCTGCCAGTGGAGCAATTGCACTATCCAAACCTTACAGGAAATATTTGTCCATTGAGATTGTACTTTTTTTAAAGTTAAATTAATTCATTTGTATATCACTTTATTTATTTCATTATTGGTATAAAAGGGAAAGTCTTCCAGCCATGAGCTCAAAGCATCTGTTGTTACTGGCCGCGCCTTCCACATCCATACTCTACATTCAATTTTATGACGTTAATGGATGCAATTTAGGCCGCCGGATGTATTATGTAATTTATGTTCATTACATACTTTGTAAAGACACTCCTTTGACAATCATCACTGCTATATTTGATTTGGGTTCATATTATATAATTTCAGATTTGGGTTTCATATTATATAATTTCAGTTGCAGTTTTAGGTTCAGAGACCTTTAAAAATGGACTATTACTGCTACAGTTTGCTGATCATAGCTAACTTCTGTTGATCTTATATATGATATTTTAAAATGCACCAGAATCTGTTTTAATTTAATATTGGTACTTTGCATTATACAGTTAATCAACTTGTATCATTTTAAACAATTGAGTTTAATCAGTGCAATTTGTTTTTTTGTGCAACGTCAATGTTGTGCAAGATATATTTAACTATTGTCATATTAAAAAGATATTTTACAAAGAATATATTACTTTACGACAAGATTGTTTATATTATTTTTCTTCAAAACAAGGCAATTATGTGTAACAAGCCGTGTGCAGTAGTACAATACAATTCTTCAAGTCATTATTGTTTATTACGGTAAATCTTGTTAATTATATATATATGTACATGTCATTAACAATTATGAATTTGATGATCTTTGGAAAGGCAAAGAGAAACAAGAATGTCTCTGAAAACTCTTTCTTGGAAGGAGTCTGAAAGCTGAAAATATGTTAGTAAACTTGTTTTTAATTTTATCCAATTGCCTATTATGCTGACATGGCAAAAAAAGAAGACATACTTTAGTTGATCCTTTCTTTATCTTTGTTAGACATTACCAATTACTACCATTATATAATAATACCATTTGACTTTAATTATTGCTTCTTAATTAACTTGGATGAATGGTTTTCAATTCTTCATTTTATTAGTTGGTTTGTTCTTATTCATCTAAAATAGCAATGGACATCTTGAAGTTCCTCTTTCACTTGTTCATATTATTTCCTGTCATATATACCTCAGAAGACTATTGTCGAAATTCTTGGTGCAGTGAGAATAACATCCTTATTCGTTTCCCTTTTCAATTAGAAGATGAAGGTGATCGATATCCTTATTGTGGCTATCCTGGTTTCAGCTTAACTTGTACTAATGATAGCAAAACAGTTCTAACACTTCCTTATTCGGGAGTTTTCTATGTTCGCAGAATTGATTATCTCGGACACCACATACAAGTCTATGATCCTCATCATTGCCTTCCAAATCGTCTTCTAAGCCTCAACCTTTCAGGTTCACCTTTTGATACTGAATTTCTTACTAATTACACCCTCTTGAGTTGCTCAACTCCTAACCTAGGATCGCAATTCACACCCGTTGATTGTCTTAGCAATTCTACACATTTTGTATCAGCTACTCCTTCATTGAGCTTCCCCAATTCATTGCCTCAGTCTTGCCATGTTATTAGAAATATCTCAGTTCCAGTTACAACATCATATCAGGAAATTTTCAGTGAAGATCTTCAACTAACATGGTCTTCACCTGATTGTAGATATTGTGAATTACTAGATAGCATGTGTGGATTTGAGAGCAGAAATAGTAATCATGTTCGTTGTTCCCCTAATCACCAAACAGGTAACTATTGATTTTTTCGGCATGTCAACTCATTTGTTTAGTGATTCATGACATGATGTTATGTCATAATTTAATCTAAATTGTTTTGTTTTTGTCAACTTTCTTGCTTAGTCAAAAACTTTATAATCTAAATGTTCATATATTATTCAGAATGACACATACAAAATTTGTTTGAAAATTTTAAGTCAATGATATGGTATCAAATATCAATAACCATAATGGTGACATTTTTATGTGTCGACTTAGTGGGTGTTACACTACTATGCAAGCAAAAAATGAAAGAACTAAAGGGGAAAAAATGAATGAAAAACTTGGTGAATACTACTTATACATAGGATGCATGCGAATTGAAAGTAAAAAGTCACATCAATCCTTCTTTTTTTCAACAGATACTAACATATTTATTCATAATTACTCAGAAGTCAGAACTTTTCCATTTTCAGACCGTTCGCGAGATGGTCATTCACACGGTAGTCTTTTGATTTCAAGAATCATCATATTATCGATTGGGGGAATAGCTATGTTGTGTGCAATTGGGATAGGATGCTTAACGCACTTCAATCGCAGAAGAAGGACAATATCAGATGAACCTGCCATTGACATTACCATTACAAGGATGAGGATGGGTTTAGATGAGTCAACAATTGAGTCTTTTGAGAAGATTGTATTAGGGGAGAGCCGAAGACTTCCGGGAGTAGGACACACTGATGGAACCGGATGTTGTTCAATATGCCTATCAGAGTACAACGGCAAGGACATAATCAGATGCATTCCTGAATGCAAACATTGTTTCCATGCTCACTGCATCGATGCATGGCTTCGCATGAATGCTACATGCCCAATTTGCCGCAACTCTCCCTCCGCTAGTCATTCTCATTTTCACATATCATCATCATGAATCAATTTACAGAACCATTGCTTGTAAATCACACCATCAGAAATTGGGATATATGTATTAGTGTATATAGGTATAGATAGGGCTTTCCATATTTTGAATCTGCCTTCTGATGAATATTTGTTAAATTTATTCTCAATAGTTTTCATTTTGTATGGAATTAAGTTAAACAGGATAAAAGCTACATGAGGTTGTTGGGTTTTTGTATGATTGGCTACATTTTGCAAAAACATATTTTAGCCAAGTGTTGAGACAAATGTGCTGACCCCAAGTGTTGTGACAAATGTTGGTACACTTTGGAACAACACCTGTCTCTGTATCTGCGCGCGCCAGCTAGCTGTTATTATTTTTTACTCAATCTTTTGAAGATCTGTTTGAAGAATTGTTTCAAGGTTTCTTACAGAGGATGGCGCACGTGTTTAATGTGTTTCAGGAGGCAGCCAAACCCTAGTTTTATTTTCCAAAGGAATTATATTTTTGGAAAATATATTTTTGCGTTTCAAAAATATAACTATAGCTTTCAAAAATATATCACAGCTGCCGCAGTTCTAGAAGCCCTAATTTTGTCTTGAAGCCCAAGTCATTCTACTACTATAAATACGAAGGCAAGCATATGGTTTCAAGTATCTAAAATCGTGTCTTACAAAGCGTGTGTTGTTAGGGATTTTAGAGTGTTAATTGTGAGCCTTTCTTGTGTCTTACTGATGCAAGCTTAGGACCTGAGTTTATTGAGTTGTATGTGTGAACTTCTCCTAAGCTTTGAAGTACGGAGATTGTTCTAGTGTGTTGTGTGGTTTGCTCGCAAGCTTTTAAGCAAGAGTGAATCCTAGTTTCTTAGGAGTGTGTCTCCACCTGTTGTGATCGTGGAATTGAATAACAACGCTGTCTGTGTTGTTAAGGTGGGAATTGGGACGGGGTCTCATATCTAGGAATTCCTAGGTAGAAGTGTCATTGGGTAGTGATTAAGTGAGAAGTTGTAAACGGGTGAGTTTAGCTTCGAAGTAATACTGCTGATAGTGGACTTCATTCCTGGATTGGTATCCCCCAGAGTAGGCTTTAGGCTGAACTGGGTTAACAACTCTTGTGTGTTATTTACTTTACTGCTTGTATTGTTTTATGTTATTTGCTCTGTTTATAGACAAGTGTTGGCGCACTAGTAACAACATCTGTCTACAACAGACAAGTGTTGTCACACCTTGATCAACACCTGTCCACTGTGTGCCAGGAATTTCAGAGGTGATCAAACTTTGGGATTCATTTTGCAGTTCTAATTTAGAGACCTTTCAAAATTCACAATTACAGCTACATTATGTAACTTCAAAGAAACATACGCTGATCGTAGCTATAACTTCCGTTGATCTTATCATATGTTATTTTTAGGGTAAAACGTATTTTTCGTCCGTCCCTAAAATATGGGCATATTTGAGTTTTAGTCCTAAAAAAAAACTGTGTTCTACCTTTTGTAAAATTAAATTTCTTTCCTATTAGTCCATTGTTTTGACATGTCACTCAAAAGTGCTAATGTGGCCGGAATTTACTAACTAGACCATTGCCACGCATTTAAGGAACGCTGACTTAGCTTTGTTTTTGGTTTGAATCTTAAAAAAAATAAAATTAAAAATAGTGTGAAAAAGACACAAATGCCCATGGACAAAGTTTTTTTAAACGGCAAAAGTCAATAATTAGTTGTTAATGTTAGTATTTCTTCTTCATTTTATAAGTTATGGTTTGTTCTTATGGTTCATCAAAAATAGCAATGGATATCTTGAAATTCCTCTTTCACTTGTTCATATTATTTCCTGTCATATATACCTCACAAGACTATTGTCAAGATTCTAGGTGCAGTAATAAGGATACCTTCTTTATTCGTTTCCCTTTTCAATTAGAAGTAGAAAGTGATCAGCATCCTTATTGTGGTTATCCTGGTTTCGAATTAACCTGTACTAATGATAACAAAACAGTTCTAACACTTCCTTATTCAGGAGGAGTGTTCTATGTACGCAGTATTGACTATCGCAGACAACAAATACAAATCTATGACCCTTATCATTGCCTTCTAAATCGTCTTCTAAGCCTCAACCTTTCAGGTTCACCTTTCTTAACCGAATATCTTACTAACTACACTCTCTTAAGCTGCTCAACTCGGAACATAGGATCGCAGTTCTATCCAGTTGATTGTCTTAGCCATTTTACACATTTTGCATCAGTTATTCCTTCAGCGAGCTTCACCGATTCTTTGCCTCAGTCTTGCTATATTATTAGAAATCTCTCAGTTCCAGTTCCAAAATTTTATCATGACTTCTTCTTAAACAGCCTCAGTGAAGATCTTGAACTAACATGGTCTTCACCTGATTGTAGATATTGTGAATCACAATATGTCATGTGCAGATTCGAGAGCAGAAATAGTGATCAAGTTCGTTTGTTTCTCTGTTAACAAAACAGGTAACATCTGACTCATCCATATCCTCCTCCGTCCTTGTAGTGTTAAGGGCAAGGACATAATCAGATGCATTCCTGAATGCAAACATTGTTTCCATGCTCACTGCATTGATGAATGGCTTCGCATGAATGCTACATGCCCAATTTGCCGCAACTCTCCCTCCCCTAGTCATTCTCATCTTCACATATCATCATGAATCAATTTTCAGAACCATTGCTTGTAAATCACACTATCAGAAATTTGGGATATGTATTAGTGTATTTGCTTAATCAATTTTTTCTCTCCCTTTTCCCAGGTCTGGTCGAGACAATATAATTTGTAATGCTCTTTATTGGAGTTAGATCATGAAAGGATTTGGTGCTTGAGCTTCATATTTCTTATTCTCTGTTAATTATGTAATACAAGTTTGATAGCAAGGGGTTGGAGTTTATGTATACCAGGTTTAGGAGTTTATGTGGAATTGATCTATCAGTAGGTAAGATTATTGTAAGATGATAGTGTATTGGACTGTATTACGGTTTGGTAGATAAAATGGCTAGTCTTACATGGGCAAAAGTATTTGGACACAAAATTTAGATACACATAAATCTTTAAATCATGTACATTTCAAAGAAAAAATTAGAAGAAATTAAAACCAAATTTAAATTGTTTGCATCAAATATATGGGGACGAAGAGATCAACTGAGCACAAAAATATGATATAGTCAAAATGCAATGATCATAAGCAAAACAATTATGGGCAATGTTGATAATAGTGTATAAATTAGTACCTAAAAAACGCAAAGCAATAATATTATATGAACATGAGTTTTTCTCTTCCGACTACTTCTTCACCTTGGAGCTTTTCAATCATCCTTTCACGTCCACTTTGAAACCACAAAGGATCAAACATCCAATTCGACGAGTCATCTTCTCTGAAATAGGGACTCACAACTATTTGCTCAAGTTTGTGGGCATATTTTAGAATATTCATAACAAACTCAATTTCAAACCAATTACCAACGCAACCTCCAAATTCAATAACTTTTATCTCGTCATGAGAGAATATTTCAACATCCCTAATATCTTTCTGTTTTTCAAAGAATTTTGGCTCTGCAATCTGACAAGATAAATTTAAAATCAAAACATGAATGTTTGAACCAATGAATACAAATCAAAATAATATCTAATAAAATTATCGAAACTAATAAAAAATTGTAATATTAGAAAAATAAAATAATGAGTTGCAACTCCTTAGAGGAATCAAGTTAAAAGTTAGATTCGGGAAGATAACAGGTGGCCAAGTAAATATTAAAATGTTTAAACCATAAAAAATGTAAACCATTGCATTAATTATGTCCACTCACCATGATCGAAAGTTTCTGTAAAAGAGGAGAAGCTTGAAGGATGTTAAAAATCATCATAAGATCACACTCTTCATTTATGGTGTCGAAAGGCAAGTAAATGATGCAGTCCAATTGTTTAAGATGTTCGAGTGGTTGAGCTATTTTTAGGGAAGTTGCGACCTGAAGAAGGTCCTGCATGGTTCAAATTATAATTAAAATTCAAAAGACAAAGAAATGCAAAATAAAAAATCACTAATCCAACACTTTATGACTAACCATAGTGATAGTATATATTTTCAAACGCATAATCTCAAGTTCAGGAAAAGTTGCACAGAGAGCAAATGCATTAAGATAGTTTTCAATTTCATCAAAGTAAATAGAGAAGTTGATTCTCTTCAGCACACGAGTATTAGTGTTTAAGGCAGACAGATCATTTCCGCAACATTCTAATGAAGTGAGTCTAAAGCAGTCCACTAACATTAATCTTATGAATCTGGTGAAATTGTTGGAGGATACCTTACAGCATCCTGACACTTTGAGATGATATAAGGATGAACTTACTATCTTTGGCGTTGATGAATTGAACTCACAATGAACTAATGAAAGCTCTCGAAGGAGTTGACAATTAGATAACAAACTTTCTATGAATATTTCATCCACTTTTACAAATTTAAGTGAAAGAGATCTCAAATGTTTGAACGGAGTTAAGTCACAGTTGGTGGGATGGCAAACAAGACACTTTTCAAGACGCAAATGCTTTAGAGTTGAAACATTAGTAATAGTATTTGTAAATAAGCCAAAGTCAAGTTTATAAAGTTTGTTTTGAGTTGTGCTATTGGCGGTATAAGGCCACCATCGAAAGAGTAGATTGATTCTCTCTACTCCCCTCGCAATTGCAAAACATATCCATCGATCAATAGTGTTGCTTTGTTCACAATCAAAATAGAAGTTTACAAAGAAAGAATCGATAGCTGTGCCAGGAAAATTGTTGAGAAATTGATCTACTCGTTTTATAAATTCTTTGGGACCCAAATCCAAATTGACACATCTGTAAGTTCTAGAATATACAATGTCAACAGTTACTTCAGTGAGATATCCTTTTTCTAGTAGTTCCTTCTCAGTTCCAAGCACATTGTATATATCAAAGTACAGATGTTTTCTTAGACCCCAAAGCTTGCGCCATCTTTTAGAAAGTACACTTGTTTTCAACAAATCTTTGATGGATAACATTGTGAGGATATAAGACAAGATATCGTCAGGTAATTCACTAATGTGATCATCCATTTTATCTTAAAAAATAGTGAGTCACAATAAGAAAATTGAAACAAGAGATGGACAATTGAGATTTGAGATGAGAAGTGACTCACAGAAAAAGAGGAAGAAGAAGAAGGTATGAAAGAGTGAAGAATATCTATCTATCTATGAATCGGAGGAAGAGGAATTGCAGCAAGCGGCAATACAAAGCAGCCAATCCTAATTCATAACCTAACCACCATGTAATGTGTGCTGCGGTGTATCTATTCCTTTATACGGCTAATTAATGCAATATTTTTGTGCATTAAATTATTTTTTTTCTTATGTAACCAGAGAATCTAATGTAATATTTTTTTTCTTTCTTATTTTGGTAATTAATGCATTAAATTATTTTGTGCACACGTGTCATATATTATTTTATTTTTATAATAATAAGGCTAATATATATCTTTTTAAAATAGAGTTACTTGGGTCTTGTAACAAAAAAAAAAGTTACCTGCGTCCCATGAGTTTAACTCAATTAACAAGACATTGTATTATATATGTAGGGAATCGTGGTTCAAACCTCGGTCATTCCACTTAGAGCTGTCAAAGGGGCCGCCCCGGTCTGGAGGGGCCCGGTCAAATAAAGGGGTCGGCCCAGTCTGAGCCGCTTAGTCCGGTCCGATAAGCAAAAGCCTACATGGCCCGATGGGTCGGCCCACTAATTTTCATAATATTTTTTGTTTTTGAATAAAAAACATATTCTACTAAATTTATGTTATATTTCTCAACTAAATCTTCAAGAAGGTAATTCGTATCTCTATATTTTCTCATATAATCTCTCAAACAACAATATCTTCCTCTTTATCCACATCAAACAAACAAACAAATCTCTAACAAATAATCTCATTCTAATCCAATAAGGTTTTTGTCATATTATTATTATTACTACCAAAAAAATTCCAAGTTTTTCATTCATCCATTGTAATTTAAGTAAAAAAACAAAAATATAGAAAAAATATAAAATAAATACTATAAAAATATAATAGGCTTAAAATAACTATATTTCAAGTTTTATATCATTCGTTGTAATTGCGAAAAAAAAAAAATGATATGCTTAAAAATAAGAATAAAACAGATTATAGATATGAACAAAACACAAATAATAACAATAAAACAACAAAAAAAATAAAAAAAATTATATATGAATTTATGCATAAAAACAGGACAAAAATATAACAATAAAAAGATTATAAAAAAATTTAAATAATTTTTTTAATTCTTTAAGGGGCCGGCCCAAAAGCCTGTGGGCCGGCCCATGACAGCCCATGAAAAAATCTGACCCGATAAGGCCCGGCCCGATAAGGTATAACCCCCTTTTATGAAGCCCGACCCGTGTAAAAGGATAGGGCTAATGGACCGGCCCGATAGCCCGACCCTTTTTGACAGATCTAATTCCACTTATCCAAAAAATAGTACTATTTGTATATTTCTTTCAACAAAAATAATAATTAAAATCTTCTTATCTTGTAGAGCATGATTATGTGTTGAAAACTTCGGTGTCTATCTACACTATAGACACTCGTGAATTTACTTTTTTTCTTCTTCATAATATTTGCCGTTGTGCTTGAGTCACATAAAATTATTACGCATAAAATAGGGTGCAAACAGTGCTCACATTCTAGAATACGAGGAGGTTATTTTGGTAATTCAGTTAGCGCGTGAGAATTTCTAGGGTGCACAAAAAGTAAATCTCTTGAATGAATTTGAAAGTGTATTTTATTTAGACTTTGTAAAGTGGGAAGTGGAAACCCGGCTGGTCCATTCTCTGGCTCATTTAGCCTTAGTTTTGAACCACTCAAAAACCTAACATGGTTGAAAACGGGAAGAGGACAAGGAACCAAATGCAGTGGCGCTTATAAATTAACATTGGCCGTTTAATTTTTTTTTAAAAAAAAACAAAGTGACACAACTTTGATGAAGCTAACTGGACTGGAATCTAAGAGTATTTTACCAACTAATAAAAGCAAAATTGAAATTGTTCATAATATAACACAAGACTTGCGGGTTATACATTTGTCCAGCTTCTTTTGGCAGTTTGGTAACAGTATTATTGCATCAAATAGCTCACAGTGAAAAACAAAACAAACATAAAATGCAGGCATTAGTCTTTTTTGCAAGCCAATACACAATTAACTGCTAAACAAAAACATAGGAGCGGTTATAACATACTGTACAGAGAACAAACTGCTTCACGGATGATAGATGCATTTCAAAGTACTTTTCATTTCTTTGCTAGCAGTTTCTTCGGAAGTTTATCCAGGGGAGTCGATTTTAAAAGAAAAAGCCTTGCAGCACGCTCCTGCAAAGTACCTCCACATTTTAACCCACGTGATTGGAGTTCAGTCTTCAAATTTTCCAAGCCAAGAACCTATGAAGATACATATCCATGGAAAGTACATCAAACTTCAGAGCCTAACAAATAGTACTTGACTAGTGGATCTAGTCTATAAATGACATTGACATGACTTATATTTTATCCTATCATGCGTGTCTAAAACTACAAGTTCATCATATAAGTTCTACTCAATATGTTAAAAAATATATATATCATTGGATTTCTTTAAAAATAAATAGTTTGCTAAAATTTTACTTAAAAGTTACTGTTTGTATCAACTAACTGAAGCACATAAACATATCAAAGTGCAGAACAACACAGAAGTCATCATTATGTTTTAAAAACATACCTCAAGTTCTGCAGCTGAATTAAAATCATCAAAATTCAGAGGCTCCTCCTTTGCAGGAACAGTAGTGTTTGGCAAGCTTACTTCCATGACAGCCGTTTTATCCTCAAGAGAACCATCAACTTCCATGTCATTTGGCAGAATTTCAGAGCTCACAATATTTGAGTCTTGAGTTACAGTGCCATGAACCTTGTAATCCTGACAGCCATTATCTTGAGCACTAATTCCAGACTCCAATGCCTCTGAACAAGGCACCGCATTAGCCTCCATCACATCATCATTTACCATGGGTTCGGCAGCAACACTCAGATTTTCCTTAATAGTTTCACTACTCTGGGATCCTCCAACAGTTTCAACTTTGCCTTCTTCAACGGTTTCCTTCTCTTCTTCAGATCCACTCTCACATGAGCCGACCCCAGAAGATTCTCCATCCCGCTTTAGACCATTCACAGAATCAGAACTATCTTCCGCCTTATTTAACCCAGACTCATTCTGACTATTTAACAAAACAGATTTCTCGGTTTCCCCCTCATCATTATCAACATCTTCATCAGAATCATCACTATCACTTTCATTCAATGTCCTCTTCCCCATCCTAGAAAATCCAAATACCAACACAGCACAAATATAAATACCAATCCATAATAAAAAAACCAACAATTGACTCAAACAAACAAACAAGCACATCCAAATTTCACATTAAACCTATGTTTGGTTCCACACTCATGCCCCTAGACCCACACTTTTAGGATATTATTACTTTACAAAAAGGATATTATGTGGAACCTATTTCATACTAAACCTATTTTTGAATCCATATTTGTGCCCCTAGAATCATCACATTTGGGTTAGTCAAACGTGATTAGTCCCAAAATCAACCTGACCTTAAAGCTAATATTTCTTACTTCTACGGTAACGGAATCAATTCTCAAATTTATTGACATATATATACACACAAAACAATTCATACCGAAACTATCCAAACATAAACTGATAAAAATAACTTTTTCCATGAATATATCCAAACATAAACGATCAACTCACTTTCAATCAAAATCAATTTTATATAATAAATGTGTATAAACGCAAAACCAAACACATGCTAAATCATTTTATTAATCATCGCCTTCATAATAAATTGAAACCATAGCTTACCATATCTTCAATTTCTTGGGATCACTAGGAAGAGAAGCTTCCGATGTAGGCGAAGATTTCCGCTTGAGAGAATCCTGAACAGACAAAGCAACCTCCGCAACACAACGTTCAGATTGTTCCCTATATTTAGCTACATACTTCTGAGCTTCACCATCACCATTCTTACCCTTACCCTTATTCTTCTTCATCTGTTTCTTCAGAAACTCCTCAGCAACCTTCTCAAGCTTTCTATCTTCTTCACCAGCTCTCCATTCCTCCAATCTCTTCTCAGCATTCACATGTCTCAACCTTCTTCCACTCATATCCCTACACGCATCGAAATTGTTCGTCTTTTTCTGCCCCGCCTTCGTCGCCGCTCCACGAAGCAACGATCCGAATCCTCCTTTCCCACCTTTCAGACGAAGAAGAAGACGCACAGATGGGAACATGTTCCCTCCTTCCGGCGAACAACATATTGCCGATTTGTCGTCGTTGAGGTGGCGGCAACCGGTGACGAGGCGTTGGTGTTGGATTGGGATTCCGGTGAGTTGGAAAAGACGATCCTTGATCGAATTTGCGTAAAGGATCGGAGAAGGGAATAATAGGGTTAGGGTTTTACCGTCTAAGTGCTTCACGAAGAGATTGTACATCGTCTGGCTCTTTTCTTGTTCCATTGTCGAATTTGGGGAAATTTTGGGAAATTAGGGTTTCGGGTAAATTCGAGTTTTGGAATAGGGAGAGAAAGATGTGTAGGACGCTGTATGAAATATTATCTCGCTTCATGTATTTATAATTTTTGGACTTAAAAAAAATAAGGGTATTGGCTATCCAAAAAAATAAAAAATTACCTAACTATTGCTTCCGGTGAAAAAATTAAAGAAATTAAAACTTTAAAAGAGATAAATTTTATATTAAAATGAACAGTTTTATATTTTAAAAAGATAAATTTCTAAGACCATTTTATATATTAAGTTTTTTAAGGTATCAGTTAGTATTTTCTAAAAAAATAAAATAGGATTTAATGTGTTTTTTTATTTTTATGTAAGAAATTTTCGATCATTTGTTGTTAACGAGGTCTTCGTGCGGCAAAAAATTGAAAAATTGAATTAATGTCTTTGTGAAATATGAGTTAATTTTAAGGTAATTTGATTGAATTTTGGGTAGAATTTTAAGGACATTCTACTTATTCATTTTAAGGGTAAAATTTTTAGCTACTAAATTACTTAAAAAACATTATATTTACCATGAAAACATTAAAATATCAGTTCGGTCTCTGATTCGCCCACTAGTGATTCTTATATCTCTTGATCTCTTTTAAACTCTTAATTCATATATATAGAAAATGTAATGAATTTTTACATTAAAATGTTACTTATATCATAATCATTTTTTCAGTCACATACATAATAATAGTAGACGTAGTGATGTTATGACAATGTATAATATTTTACACTAAAAATGTATTCGTGAGCGTAACTTAGTTATAGGAACATTGCATGTAATATGCATCATGCAGGTTAGTTATATGGAAATTTCTATATTTAGCTTGTGTTCAAAATTTTGAATTTAATAATATAAAATATTTAATGCATAATAATTGAATTTACCAATATGATGCGACAGCTCACTTGTGAAGGTCATGGATATGGATTCAGTGAATTCACACATATACTGACTGCAGTGCAGTCGGCCACATATAAACCGTCCGATCAAGATCGGACTGTCCGATCAAGATCGGACGGTTCAGATTTTAAAATCAGATTTTATAATTAAAATCTGACCTTAAAATCTAAGCCGTCTGATCTTGATCAGACGGTCGAAATCTACTGACTGCATGCAGTCGACTTCACAGAATCCAAATCCGAAGGTCATGGAGAGACTATGCTTTGGTTCATTCCACAATTTCCATAAAAATTACTGTACATGAATTCCAACCACTAGGTTGTACAACGTTGGTCATGTTGGAAATTAATGCACCGAGCTAGCTAGGTATGTTTTATTCTTCAAACAAAATGACTATATTTGACCAACTACATCACAAACAAAATCTACAGAGTTACATGTACAAAATTCACCGAGCTAGGCCTAGTGTTTCTTAGTAGTGAAATCAGGCTCAGCTGGTTTTGGTGGCAAAAGAGGTAACAATCTCTGCGGCATTCGGTTGTGTCTGTTATTTTCTCTCAAGTTTCGTAATGCATTTGCAGCAAACCTTGATGCATATATGGTTGCACCAAGGCTTATAGTTGACCCTTCCTCGTTGGCTAGAACATCTTGTAGCTTGTCTTCGGCTTCACGTAATGTCCTCTCAATCTTCTTTTTCCAGTATCGACGCCAAGCTGCTTGTATGAAACATACAGCCCATGTCTTCCATTGCGGCGAATATAACCTGCAAAAAAACATATATATATTGTTGAGCAAGTTTAACAAAATTCTTTTTACTTCACTAATCCATAAATAATGATGCATCATCAAAATTAAGAAAAAAGACGATATCAAGTCATACCTGAAAGTGTGTTGAAGTTGTTTGCTATTGATAAGACGTCGAAATTGGGAAGCAACAAACTTCAAATCATCAGCCATGAGTGCAAATGCTTCAACTTCTGATATAGTTTCTACTGTTCTAGTTGAAGTTGGTAGATTTGAGGAAGAGTTTGGATCCAAAGCCCATGTTAAAAGTTCTTCTCCACAAAAATCACCAGGCATTAGAAATAATGAGTTGAAGAAACCAGTTCTTCCACCATTTGTTGTCATGGTAGCGACTTTTCCACGCATAATGAAAATCATTTCATCAACCGGATCTTCTTCACGGACAATGCAACTCTTCTCTGTATACAGAACTGGTTTCAATCTATCACACATTGCATCCAACAATTGCTCGTCCATTTTCTCAAACATTGGCACCTAATGAAAAATTAAGAACATGAAATGTTCATTAAACACGTTCATTTTCTCAAAAAGTGTTTACATGGTGAAATGATTATAGACGATACTCACTTTTTTAACTAAAGCTAAGCAAAGATGACGCTTTATGTCTCTTCTAAGATCTTTAGGGAGGTTGCGAATTAAAGTCTCTTCTTCAACACCTCTATTTTCTTGCCATTTGTATTGTTCATAACTTCTAATTCTTTGCTTCAAGTTATCAGGTAACATACGGTGAGACATCCATCGTTCTGCATCCCTCCTCTTCACTCTCATCTCTTCTACCCTAACAGTTGTAGATTGCAAATATTTCTGTAACAATGTTCAACACAGTCTATTAGCTCATTAATCACCAAAAGATGTTTAACATAACGTGTTTAATTTACAGCTCAAAAACTTATGCAAACATGGACTTCAATGGAAGTCATTGTGGTTTTGGAACTTTGTGGTGAACTTTAAATCATTATAACAGGATGATGATATACAAAAATCTATAGAAATTTAGTTTCTTTCCATAGAAAATGCCTTTCTTTGTTAATTTGAGTGTCAAGAATTTCTCCCTATAAATATATATGCAAAAAACCTTTTATCAACACTTACCTGCATGTTTCCAATAAGTAATGAGAATAAAACCAATCCAAAGATGGCAATGAAAATTGCAAAAGCTATCTCCGGGACGTAAGTACTTGTCTTGAGGTTTTGTCCAAGAGAACTGTAAAATATGACAAAATTTATTACTTTTGTCATTCTGTTAGAATGGTCTAGAAACTGCTCTAAAAATCAAGATAAGGATACAAAGTCCTACAGTTCTTAAAATGTGCATGAAAGCAGTAGAAGAACTATCTTTTACCAACCTTAAATTGCGCAAACCCCACCAAAAGCAGTAGAAGAACTTCTGAGGAAATTCTGTGGTAGAATCTATCACTTGTGATTGTAGAGCATCGGAAAATATTCCAAAATTGAAGATTTTTGTGTCCTTGATATCATCAGGGTCAACAAAATTACATGTATTATTGAGTAGTAGGAAGACACTTTCATTTCGATTTCCACAGCCCAAATATGATGCATGAAAGAGGGAAGCATTGTTCATCTGTCTGCGCCAACACCGCACTTGTGATTCTATTGAAAGCAGATACCAGTTAGCTCCAACCACCTGATATGCCACAGCCACATACAAAAATTTTGTGATCAAAACATTTTGTCATGATAACTAGGACATATGTTATAAGATAATGGAATCTGAAGAATGCAATTAAATCAATTTACATGACTGGCTAGCATGTAGAGTAAAAGATTGAAGACAGCTCCAGCCCACGCTGTCTCCGCCAATATGCCTGAAGTTCTAGTTACTTCTTGAAATAGTGGACGAATCCGCAATAGTCTCGGCACATACTGAATTAATACTGTAACCTTCAACAAATCCTTTGCCAAAAATGGACCCGTGCTTTTCAATTTTGGAATAACAGCCAAAACAATAACCTGAAACGCCAAAAGAATTAACAACAAAATTATGTCTTTCACATATTTTTTTTCAAGTTACTCATGTAGTAACTCTGAGCTGAGTTACTCCGCTTAGTAACTCATTATAAACATTGAATTTCACCAATTCAACTTAACTTGAAAGAAAAAAAAAGAAGATAATTATTCTAAATGACTTTGGCTACCATAGTACTTTTACATCCATGGAGCTCTCTCCAGCTAAATGTCAGGCATTAGATTAATCCACTGAGTAACATTTGGCTGGAGAGAGTTGCAACGCTGGAGAGGATTTGAATGAGTATCGGTACTTGTCATTAGAAAGTATAATTAACAATGAGTTGAAATGTGAGATACCTGTGGAAGGGGAATAATTGAAAGAATGTCAATGATGAAATGAGAACTCAGATATCGTTTCATTATGGCAATAGGATCGTCAACGAGTTCACCTCTTCCAAAAACACGAGAAGAAGGTGCAATAAACCCAGTTCTAAACTGAAAGATGATGCGAAGAATGTAGAAAAGATCAAAGAATGTGCGAAGAACACTGGCAGTAGTCTGCAACGGTTCATCCAAATCAAGACATTTGTCGTTTCCGACAATCACCGGAATGTAAAAGAAAAGAGGGTCCACAGAAATTGCCATAACACATGTGATTACAAAGATTTTGTTCCATTTCTGAAGCATTGGCCCCTGTGGATCAAGAATTATGCGCTTAGAAGAAGCCGATTTTTTTGTTTGTCTTTCATTTACTGGATGAACTGCTGAAGACGGTCTTCTGAATTTCTTCATCTTCTCTAATCCACTCTCAAGTCCTCTTCCAATGTTCTTCAAAATAGAACTTACACTTGGTCTCTCGTTTCTTTTGTTTACAGAATCTTTCAGCTCTATGCTAAACGACGACTCTGATCTCCAATCCTCAAACCTGCAATGAAAAGAGACATACCAAATCATGTTATTAATATGAAATTGCTAACTACATGACTTAGGAAAACTAAGAAAAAGGCATATTATAGTATTATCTTAGTACATGCTGCCAAAGTATAATATTACCACTTCTATTATTGTTTCACTATTGTAATTTGGACTATTATTGTAAATTTAAATTTGGTGGCACATGTCAAAAATACTTTATAGACTATGAAGCACGGACACTCCTCGGATTAGGCGTGTTCAAGTGTCGGTGTCCGAAATCGACACACACCGACACTTATTATCACATTGGATCGGTGCCCGACATCGACACGACACCGACACTTATTATCACATTGGATTAAGTCATTTTCTCAAATTATTATCGGTGTCGACGTGTAAGTGTAAGTGTCCGTGTCGTATACAGTGTTTGTGCTTCATACAATAAATATGACTCAGCATGAATGAATTAGGGAAATTACAGTCCTAAAAGATAGAAGCTGAAGATATTATTCTAAAAAGATTATTAAAAATATGCAGAACCAGTAGGGTTGAGCAACCTTACCTCACAAATTTATGTCCTTTTCCATTCATGATTATGCTTTTTTTTTTGCAGCAAACAAACACTATAATACTTAACTCAACACAAGACTAATGCCTGCAAAAGTAAAATCCAACATCAAATTAGAAACTCGTTTTCGTATTAATGTTAAATTAGTTCAAATGAATTAATGTAGCTATAGAAACTGAAACTGAAAGGGTGAATAAGTTAAAAGTAAATAAATAACGCTACCAACAAGTTGCATATTTCAATTTAAGTCTGTTAAATGATAAAGTCAAGTCTCCAAAAGTAAATACCAACATCAACCAGGGACTGGTTAGCAAATGAATTAATTAATTAATTAATTAAAGGACCACTAGTTGAATTAATCAGGGATGAAGCATGATATTGAATCACCACAATGGATAAATAAAAGTAGCATATAACAAAAATCATAAGGAACCTTGGGGGTTAATTAACAAGTAATTAACACTACTAATTAAGTTAAATCAATAATAAAACAGTTTTGAAAGCAAGGAAAATATAACAAGTTGCAAAAAGTAGAAAGGTAGTTAAAGAAAAACATGGTGGTTAATTTCATGAAAGAAACATAAAATAATTAAGGAAATACTAACCTTGTTAAACATGCAGAAAGAATGAATGGTAGGACAGTTTGTTTGTTTCCAAGGAGGTAGATATTCTTGATTAATTTGCAGCGTTCAAAAGTTAAGAAAGGTAGAGATAAATTGATGGCTATGTTGTCGTTGTTGAAGAAGAAATATAAAATGACAAGAAAATAGAAAGAGGATGGAAATTGTGAGAGGGAAGAACTATGACTTAGTCAGTCAAGTCAGCCCATGCATATTATTTAAATTTCTAGCTTGTTGAATTATGTTATACTAGTGGCCAAGGTTGCGCCTGTGTACAGTGTCTATTATATACATTTATATAAAAAAATATAATTTTTTTTTGCATGTTTTATGTTATGGTATATTAATAAAATATTTTTGCTCCTAAAAAATATTTATGTTATGGTGAGTTTGTTAATAAAAAAATTTTAGTATTAAAAAAAATTCAAGAGTATTATTGATAATATGAAAAGTCCACACCAAATTTTTTTACATCCTCAATTGCTGGCTAAAGAGGATGTTAATTATAGATATGTAAATATCGTCCACAAACCCTAATCTTAGATAGTTGTGGAATTGCCTAGATAGTTGTGGAATCTATATATATAATTCCTAGATAGTTTTCCTACTATCCATCTTAACCCTAATCCACATCACCCATTTACATCCAATTAAATCACACAATAATGCCACATCACTTTCTTATATTATATCATTTTCATCTCTTTTTTTTTTCACATCACTTCCTTATATTATATCATTCTCATCTCTATTTTTTTTTTATATTATATCAATCTCATAATAAATAATAAAGAATTATGATTCTCCAATTATCCAAAAATTGATGTCACAAGATGTTACAATTTTCTACATTATTATTGAATTCTACCTCTCCAATTATCCAAAAATTGATGTCACAAGATGTTACACTCTTCTACATTATTATAACATTTCTTAGTGACAATGAAGATGAACATAGTTGGATTCTCTTTCAACATTTATCCCATTTAAATGTCAACCGTTTTCATAGAAACAACAAAGAGTTTATAATTTAGTCACAAAAAAAAAAAAAAAAAAAAACGAAGAGTGTATACATTATTGACTTAATTACATTATAATTTTAGAGAAAAGTGAAGGTTATGCAAAAAGTTAGGTTATGAGATTGAAATATATAATAACTATTAGCATTATCATATTTCATTCAATTTTGATGGTCTGTACTCATTCTCTATACATATAGGTATATATATTGGTTGGAGGAAGTGATAAGTACATCACTTTTATATTATTATTATTATTATTATAATTTTCATTTTATAATACTTATTGTTACAATTTATACGAATAATTTTTCAACATTAGAATATAAAATATTACATAACACCTGTGCATCGCACGGGTGTGGGACTAGTTATATATAAATCCTAGATAGTTGTGGAATTGTCTATCTAAACCCTAATCCACAAACCAATGAAAATCTTTCATTTAGCCACATCATCCACTTACATCCATTTAATGGGGGATTAATTGTAATAATAATAATTATTATTAAACCCAGTTGGGGTTGGTCGAGTGGTATTGGCTTGGGTCCTTGGAGTATGCTCCTCTCAAGGTCTCAGGTTCGATTCCCACTGGTGCCAATTTCGGTGGGCTAAGTCCATACAGAGCAAAAAAACTCTGGCTTTAAATGGGGCCCCCGCAAGTGGGCGGTGGGATTGGTCCCCTTGGATTAGTCGGTCCTAAGGCTGGATACCAAGTTTTCAAAAAAAAAAATTATTATTATTATTATTATTATTATTGTTTTGGGTTATTATTCATTTTAAATTTTTTTGTTCATTTTATTATTTTGTATATTTTATTGTTTTTTTTCTTTCAAAAAAGTTAATGTTTTTGCTAATAATCTTTTGTCCAATCTTTGTAAGTATAAGGAGTTAGTCGATTGTCAGGACTACTTTCTAATGTTAGTAAAAAAAATAGATAAAATAAAATTTACTAATGGTTGTTATGCCCTGTATGATTTTTATCATATTCGATATTTGAATATGAGTTAAGTTGGTTTATCTTTGCTCCAATAAGTTTCAAATTAATATAAATGTCAAATTCGATAATACAGTAGTTTTTTAGTAAGAGATAATGAAGTAGTTTATCCAACTCAGAATCCTCCAATTAGATTTATAATATAAATAAAAACTTATGTTTCAACATCGATTGTTTTCCATGGTCAATTATATGTTGTCATTTCCATAGTTATTTTGAAGAATGAGTTAAAGATAATGCTAATCAATGTTAATGAAGAAGATACCAAAGTAACTTCAAATATGATGTATAAATAAGTTTTTTAAATATGGTTTAATTTTCATAATACTTAATGTTTCAATTTATACGAATGATTTTTCAACATTATAATATAAAATATCGCATAACACCCGTGCACGGGTGTGGGACTAGTATGAAATTAAATTAGGAATTTTGATTTTGACACAAATTTATAGAGATCAATTAAACTAATTGTAAAAAAAAAATTATGTGTGGTTTGACAGAAAAATTAAACTAGGAATTAGTGTAAGAAAATTGAACAAGAACAAAAAAATTGCTTTGACAAAAACAAAAAAAAGTATTGGTTTTTGGATATGGATATCCGGTTAAATAATCGGTTTTTATATTTGCATAACCCAACCATATATCAATAAATCGGTTAATTTCATTTTAGAATTAACCGGTTTTGTGATCTTGGATTTGGATGTGGTTTTGGATTAATCACTATAATCGGTTATTTTGTGCACCCCTACCATATGTACCAAAAAAAAACTACCCTTACACCGTTATTTGCAGGGTCGTAGGTCTAATATATATAATCCAACCAATTAAAAATATCATATCATTTTAATATCATATTAATTGTTTCATCATCATCATAAATAATAACTGGAAAAATGAAAATATTTATATTTCATTTGTAATTTTTTTTGTTATGTGATAATAATAAAATAATTAATAATAATAATAATAATAATAATAATAATAATAATAGAAAAGTTACAATAAACAATGAAATGACTTTTTTTAAACGGATAAAGTAGATAATTTTAGCACGGGTGTGATGCGATTGTTTATCTGAAACACTAATTGACTGTAGCTTGCAAAAACGAAACCCACACACAAGCATCAAAACAACAGCATACATACACAGAAAAAACATCCACAGAAACTTCCAAATGCTGGCTAATGAAGCTGGTCCCAAAGATAACATATAGTGTACTAAACAAACCAAAAATTTGATATACCAAAGATTGACATACTTAATGCTAGCCACCATCATAATATACATTTAACCCATAACTCAAGCCAAGGAGCAAGATAGGTGATATAAGAAGCAGAAAACAAACACAAATTCCAACATCTATAGAAACTTTCAATTGCTGGCTAATTCTCAAAGGTAATAAGACAAGGTAAGCGAAAACACTTCAACCATGCTATGATTGGAGTTTGAATCTCGGATTCTCTATTTTATTATTTTGAAAATATTTATTGTTTCAATTTCTCCGATTATAATATAAAACAACGCATCACACATGTGCATCGCACGGGTAAGTGGTCCCTAATGGGTTCACAACAACAATATTCACCACTCCGGCTTCAATTTTCTCATCCTTAACACCACCATATTTTGAGTAATATCCATATAACAACATTTGTATTATCCCTAAGACAAATCCAACCACATTTGGAAGCTGCAAAAAAAAAAATAAATAATTATAACGTGAAAAAAATACAATAGTAACAATTTTATAAATAATTTTATCTTTCTTTACATGGCATGTGCACCGGCTTATCCATCAAATCATTAAAATTTCTTCATAAAGAAATGATAAACTAAAGTGTTAAAAACCAATTTCCAAATAAAAGAAAACTACTAAAGTAAAATAGATATAAAATTGCGGCTCACAATAAAAATGAAAATACTTCACATTATCTTTATATGAATCTCTCAAAATAAAATATTCAAAAGTTTGTATAAAATAATCTTAAAATCACTTAAAAAGATGACAAAATATACTTACACGAGCTACCATTTTTCATAAGTAAGGATGTAACAAAAGTGAAAATAGAAGCGTTTATCTTCTTCTCCTATGTCACATACACACACACACACACACACACAAAGATGACAAAATATACTTACATGAACTACCATTTTTCATAAGTAAGGATGTAACAAAAGTGAAAATAGAAGCATTTATCTCACACACACACGCACGCACGCACGCACGCACGCACGCGCGCGCGCTCACACACACACACACACATACTTACATGAGCAACTATTTTTTATAGACTTCCCGAACAATAATGATGCAACAAAAGTACAAAATAGTCATGAGTAAAATTATCTTCAAGATATTAAGACCCAAAATAAAATAATTGTACTACAAATAGTTACATTTTCTTGAGAATAATAATAAAAACTATACAAAGTTATATTAACATTCCTTCAAAAGAAGTTGTCCTACCTAAACATGAAAACATGAAAGTTGGCAATACAAAATGAAAAGGTTGGGTGTAAGAATGAAACTAAATATATATCGAAGAATCACATCACTTGGTCTTTAATTAGTGCAAATGCAAATAAATATGTGAACTAAAAAGTTACTTTGCATTAGAGAAAGTAATGTGTAATTAAAATCTACCGTTATGCAAATGAAAGGTCTCATGAATAAGAATTATGAGTAAACTTTCCAATTTTTATAATAAAACTCATTTATAAGAATATGGTTGTAGGTTTATAACATAAAAAAGAAAAGAAAAGAAAGGATAGATATAGATGACAATATAAGGATAAGTGATGTGACATTTTAAGTGGCTGACATGGCTAAATGAAAAAATTTCATTAGTTTAAATAGATTAGGGTTTAGAGAAGTAGTAGGAGAACTATCTAGGATTTATATATATACAATTCTAGTGAGATATTTCCATTGGAGATTCGTTCTGCTGCTCAAAGTGTCAATGTATCAGTCAACATGTTTTGCACATTTTTTGTTGCACAAGTTTTCTTGACCCTATGCCACATGAAGTTTGGCTTGTTTATCTTCTTTGCCTTCTTTGTAGTGGTGATGACAATCTTTGTGTATTTCATGTTGCCTGAAACTAAGGGTATTCCAATTGAAGAAATGGGCAAGGTTTGGAAGGGACACTCATATTGGTCAAGATTTGTTGATAATGATGATAAAGGTGATGAAATTGAGATGGGAAAGAGCAATTAGAAAAAAAGTGTATTTAATTACTCATATGTTTTCATTCTTATAAAAATATTTTTATATTTAGAAAAATAAATGTATGAGAAAATCAAGTTTCTTATAACGATAATAAATTATTAAAAATTTTGTAGCAAAGATTACTCTATAAGTATAAATTAGTCTACCAACTTTTCATATTTTACAGCTATGCTTATTTTGTGTGCTCATTCTCCATTGTTTAAACATCTTCAAATAGTAAATACCTCTATTGCACAAGCAAGTAGATTACTTTCTTCCCAACCTGTCAATGCTATTTTCTAATTATATATGTATTTCTTTTTATTTTTTCAGAGGAAGAAAAATAGAGGAAGATATTGTATATATAGTTTTTTTTTATGAGATGTATATATAGTTTTTTTTCATAAGTAAGGATGTAACAAAAGTGAAAATAGAAGCATTTATCTCACACACACACGCACGCACGCACGCACGCACGCGCGCACGCACGCACGCACGCGCGCGCGCTCACACACACACACACACATACTTACATGAGCAACTATTTTTTATAGACTTCCCGAACAATAATGATGCAACAAAAGTACAAAATAGTCATGAGTAAAATTATCTTCAAGATATTAAGACCCAAAATAAAATAATTGTACTACAAATAGTTACATTTTCTTGAGAATAATAATAAAAACTATACAAAGTTATATTAACATTCCTTCAAAAGAAGTTGTCCTACCTAAACATGAAAACATGAAAGTTGGCAATACAAAATGAAAAGGTTGGGTGTAAGAATGAAACTAAATATATATCGAAGAATCACATCACTTGGTCTTTAATTAGTGCAAATGCAAATAAATATGTGAACTAAAAAGTTACTTTGCATTAGAGAAAGTAATGTGTAATTAAAATCTACCGTTATGCATATGAAAGGTCTCATGAATAAGAATTATGAGTAAACTTTCCAATTTTTATAATAAAACTCATTTATAAGAATATGGTTGTAGGTTTATAACATAAAAAAGAAAAGAAAAGAAAGGATAGATATAGATGACAATATAAGGATAAGTGATGTGGCATTTTAAGTGGCTGACATGACTAAATGAAAAAATTTCATTAGTTTAAATAGATTAGGGTTTAAAGAAGTAGTAGGAGAACTATCTAGGATTTATATATATATACAATTCTAGTGAGATATTTCCATTGGAGATTCGTTCTGCTGCTCAAAGTGTCAATGTATCAGTCAACATGTTTTGCACATTTTTTGTTGCACAAGTTTTCTTGACCCTATGCCACATGAAGTTTGGCTTGTTTATCTTCTTTGCCTTCTTTGTAGTGGTGATGACAATCTTTGTGTATTTCATGTTGCCTGAAACTAAGGGTATTCCAATTGAAGAAATGGGCAAGGTTTGGAAGGGACACTCATATTGGTCAAGATTTGTTGATAATGATGATAAAGGTGATGAAATTGAGATGGGAAAGAGCAATTAGAAAAAAAGTGTATTTAATTACTCATATGTTTTCATTCTTATAAAAATATTTTTATATTTAGAAAAATAAATGTATGAGAAAATCAAGTTTCTTATAACGATAATAAATTATTAAAAATTTTGTAGCAAAGATTACTCTATAAGTATAAATTAGTCTACCAACTTTTCATATTTTACAGCTATGCTTATTTTGTGTGCTCATTCTCCATTGTTTAAACATCTTCAAATAGTAAATACCTCTATTGCACAAGCAAGTAGATTACTTTCTTCCCAACCTGTCAATGCTATTTTCTAATTATATATGTATTTCTTTTTATTTTTTCAGAGGAAGAAAAATAGAGGAAGATATTGTATATATAGTTTTTTTTTATGAGATGTATATATAGTTTTCTTACCTTTCTTATCAATACACAAAATAAAATCACACTTTAAAAGTAAGTATAGTAGAATGTGGAACATTGTGAATATACTAGACCCTTACCCGTGCGATGCACGGGTTTTATGCGCTATTTTACATTATAACGCGGAAAAATTATTTGTATAAGTTGAAAATAATAATTATTATCAAAATTATAATAATAACAATAATAATAATAATAATCATCTAAATATAATATATTAATGTAAATATGTGTTTATACATTTCGAAAAACTTCTCTATCCACCATATTTTGAAATTACATTAGTATATTACAACAAATCAATAACCCAACAACTAAAGAAATCTAGAGTAAACTGTCAACAAAATTGATACTAATCACTAAGTAAGAGAATGCAAGAATATGTATGTACCCATAAAAAAGAAAAAAGAATCCAAGAATAAGACTAAAATAATTAGAAAATTTCTTTAGCCAAAAAATAATAATTAGTTAGACAATTAATAACTTGACTGAGATTTTAATGTGGGTGATTATTTACTAATAAAAAATAAAAAATAGAAAAAAACTTGAAAAGTAAAAAAAAACTCCACCTAAAATCTTAATCAAATTTTAGTAGACAATGTGAAGAATATTATTTACAATAAAAACTTGAAAATTTACAAAAAGAAAAAACAAACTTGAAAAATCATCTATATAAATGTTATTGATGTGAGTATATGAAGAGTACATAATAATGACAATGATATAATATAAGAAAGTGATGTGGCATTGTTGAGTGATTTAATTGGATGTAAGTGGCTTATGTGGATTAGGGTTAGATTAGTGGTTCCACAACTATTTAAGAATTATATATATATAAAGAAGTGATGAAAATAGAGATGGGGATAGTAGGATAAATTAATTTCCACGTGTCATGCCACGTCAAGATTCGTCCATGTCATATGCCTACTTGTTGAGCCAAGGGTGTAACGCAAGGAATCTTGACATTGCAGGGGGGAAATCTCAAAAAAAAAAAAAAAAAATGCAGGGGGACAACGCAAAACTCGCCTATTTTGCAGGGGGTATAACATTATTTACCCTTCATTTTTCTCTCTTATTCCCTCCCACGCCCGCACTCCTTCGCCAGCGCACTCAAGTTTAATCTATTCCAAAACCCCAAACTTCATGATGTTGGAAAGTTAAGGTAAGAAAAACTAAATTCTTTATTTTCACATTTCATGAGCAGAATTTCAAACCCTTTAACCACTTTTCCCTCTAATTCATTATCCATGAATTAACTGAGAAAATTACATGTACATTTCCCCTTGTGGAGTTGGTAAGGAGGATTGAATGGGGGCTGAAGCTATGATGGAAACTATTAGAAGCCAAGCAGTTATAAAAGAAATAGATTAAAGGAATTGAAAGTAGATGGAGAGTTTAAAGGGGCTGAAGTATAAGAACAAATATCCATATTTATTATAAGGCATGAAAATTAATGGAAGTGAAACCTGATGATTTCATCATTCTTGTGCATCTTATTGAGGTGGGTTCCTTTTGGTTTTAAACCTTAGTTGACTAATTTCAATTATGTTTTAGTACAATTTAACTTAGCGTACAACATAGGTTATGATAAGTGTCCTAGTTAAATTTATACTAGAGAACAAGAATACTCATGTAATTTAGACTACAGAACAAGAATAGTCGAATGAAACTCATCCTTGCGGTTTTGCTTATTATTAAATTTCACTTAATCAAGTTTTTAAGGATTTTACTTGAAATAATGTGTATGCAATAGTTTGGGACGCAAGCTATTAATTTATGGAAGGATTGGAATATTAAATATTCGTATAAATTGAATAATAGGTAGAGAAGAAAGTGAGGTAAGAAGGGTTAAGAGGTGAATGTGAATGAAATATAAAAAAAAAAAAAAAAACATAGGTAGAGAAGAAAATCAATTCTTTCGAAATGACTCAGGTGGTGGAAAGAATTGAAAAAAAAAACAAAGAAATAGAAAAACATTTATAATGTCCACCAAAAAAATAGTGGTTATATGAAATTAAATTTGTACAACTTTTCATTGCTTGAAAAAAAAATATTAGATTTATTGATAATTGGACACTTCAAATTAAATTGGGTATATGAAAAGGATAGTGGTGTATGAAAATATAAATGAAAATGGAATGAAAAGGCATATGAATGCTTCAAATTAAATGTGGCACATATGACAAATCATTAGAAGTGATGCTAAATAAAAAAATATCATTACTATTGTTAATTTTTTTATTATTTGTTTTTTAAAGAAAATGATTTAAAGGTTATGATTGGTTGATAGAATTAGGGTTAGGATTAGTGGTAGGAGAACTATTCAGGATTTATATATATACTAGTCCCACACTCGTGCGATGCACGTGTATTATGCGGTATTTTATATTGTAATGTTGAAAAATCATTCGTATAAATTGAAACAATAAGTATTATGAAAATTATAATAATAACATCAACAACAACAAAATAATAATAATAAAAAAATGATGTAAATATAAGATAGATATTAAAGATGTGTTTATACATTTCGAAAAGATTACAATGGATCCTATTGCATCTACCAAAATAAGTTGGTAATCCATAAATTATCATGTCGCTATGAAAACGGTTTGTGGTCATACTCATACACTGTGTGTATAATGAAAAGTCATGGGTATATAAATGTAGGCATATGAAAAAGTGCATAGAGATGACAATGATGTAAGTAGAAGTGATGTGCCATTATTGAGTGATTTAATTGGATATAAGTGACTGACGTGGATTAGGGTTAGATTAGTGGTTGCACAACTATCTATGAATTATATATATAGATGTTTATACATTTAAAAAACTTATTTATACATCACATTTGAAGTTACTTTGGTATCTTCTTCATTAACATTGATTAGCAATATATTTAACTCATTCTTCAAAATAACTATGGAAATGATAACTTATAATTGACCATGGAAAACAATCGATGTTGAAACATAAGTTTTTATTTATATTATAAATCTCATTGGATGATTCTGAGTTGGATAAACTACTTCATTATCTCTTACCAAAAAACTACTGTATTATCGAATTTGACATTTATTCTGAGTTGGATTTTGAGAAACTTCAGTAGTCCCACTAAAATTTACACCAAGTGCTACTTCCATGTTGATAGTAACATCTACCTGGACAAAAATTAAAATAAAGTATTTGTTAGATCAACCAATGTAAATCAGTATATCTACAAAACAAAAGATTTTATAGATATTCAAAGCATATGAATTAAAACTACTGCTGTAAATATCTTGAATGCAAGTAATTAAGGGAGGAAACGAAAATAGTTAAAATGACGAACTATTATCTAATACCATGAGCAAGCACATTAAAAAGGAACAACATGAAAAAATAAGAAGGATGAAGAGGTGAATGTGAAAGGAAGATAAAAAAAACATAGGTAAATAAGAAAATCAATTATTTCCAAATGACTAAGGTGGTGGAAAGAATTGAAAAACAAACAAAGAAATAAAAAAAGTATTTATAATGTCCACCGAAAAGATAGGTACTTATATCTATATATATAATTCCTAAATAGTTGTGGAACCACTAATCTAACCCTAATCCACGTCATCCACTTACATTCAATTAAATCACTCAATAATGCCACATCACTTCATTATATTATATCATTCTAATCTCTATGTACTCTTCATATACCAATAACCTCTATATATATAATTCCTAAATAGTTGTGGAACCACTAATCTAACCCTAATCCACGTCATCCACTTACATTCAATTAAATCACTCAATAATGCCACATCACTTCATTATATTATATCATTCTAATCTCTATGTACTCTTCATATACCAATAACTTTTCAATTTTTTTTTTTGTAAATAACCTTCTTCACACTGTCTACTAAAATTTGATGAAGATTTTAGGTGGATTTTTTTTTTCAAGTTTTTTTTTCTATTTTTTTTACGTTGCAACATAGTAACATTGTTTTTTACTGTGCAACATAGTAACATAGTTACTGGACTGGGCAATGGGCTTAAGAAAATAT
This sequence comes from Trifolium pratense, assembly GCF_020283565.1. Taxonomy (NCBI): domain Eukaryota; kingdom Viridiplantae; phylum Streptophyta; class Magnoliopsida; order Fabales; family Fabaceae; genus Trifolium; species Trifolium pratense. The sequence continues at coordinate 639,466 of NC_060064.1, forward strand.
CCAATAAGCCCAATTAGAGTAAAAAGGATGATAAGCCCAAAGCAAGTAAAATACAAACAGGCGGTTAGAAGCTAGGGGGCGACCATCAATTCTAAGACAACGCCAGAAAAGGTTGGATTCTGCGTTACTGAAAATATCTTCTCCTTCCTTGTATCAACCGCTAACTTAAGAAGGAAGAAATAAACTTCTCGCAACTGCCATAGCTTGGAGACCAAGGTTCTCATCCCTATTCTCACGCCATACCACTGAAGAAGATGCTAAGGACCGGATTTCTAGGAACCCTTGCTTGGAGAAGAAGACTAGAAAGCTCTATAAATAGTTCCATACTCTCACTTGTAAAAGGATCGAATTCTGACATAATAAAACTCCCAGGGTTGTTGGGATCAAACTGAGTGTAATCACGCCATTTGATCAATAATACAAACCCCCTTGTTTTTTACCAGAACATTTTGGCGCCCACCGTGGGGCTGCGGTAAAAACATTTGTCCCAGCCTACCACATCAAACTAGACAAAAATTAAACATCTCCACATCGTATATCGCAAAGAAAGAAGGCCAATCTGAGAAATCAATCACGTTGACAAACACTTCCAGTTAAGAGTTGTCTGATTCGCTCTTCGATTTACCAAAAGGTTTATCCATCTGCGTTTGGTATGGTCGCCGCTAGCCAAGCTTCAGGCGACAACAATGAAGTCGCCGTCGCCGCCGTCATATTCGTGAAGAACCGCCGTGTCGGCACCATGATTATGTGGGAACTGGTCTAGTGACTGGGTTCAGAAAATATATGACGATCGAAGCAAATCAGCATGGAAGAGTCACCATATTCGGTAGCATAACCCAAGTGATATCATTCTAAATCTCTTTGATGAAATTTATAATTTTATTTGGTTTTCTCAATAAAAGCCACCATGGATGAATTTATGTTATTGGGAGAAAACACGCTGCGTATGAATCTATTACTGCATATGAATCTAATCATTCTTCTCTTGTCTGTGTATCGGATAGTCTTTCAAGATATGAATTTATAATCTTTGATCATTGTGTTTCAAAACAAAAATGAAGAAACCCATATATTTATTAATTCCCTGAATTGCTCTGTTTTTGACTTCCCCCAAAAAAGGCTTCTCACAGTTAGTTTATTGATATCGCTTTAAAGAAAATTGGTATCATTAACTGCTAAAAGAAAATTTGGATATGAAGTTTTCACTCTTGTAGAAGAGATAAGAAATAATTGGAACAAAGTTATCTGATTATCTACATTTAAATTATGGAAACACACTTATTTCCTTTGTCATTAATTATGTTATTCAAGCTCTATTGTTTAGGATTCTGAACATGAAAATTCTATGAGTCTTTCAAAACTTATCATGCTAACCTGAAAATGTCTTTTGAACAAAATACTTGCTGACTAAGTTGCAATTTTTTATGTGTTTCAAAGGTTTGTGTAAACCCTCTAACTATCAGGCTTACCTTATATTTATGCACGATCAATAGTGAACCTGTAATGAATTATAAGTGATGATAATGTTATAGCGGTAATAGTAAGGCCTTTATCATTTAGTGTTTTCATTTTCATAGTTGAAAATTGCAGTCTTTCAAGCACAATCATGTTCAAGTGAAATGTTATATAAAAATTGCATTATGCTTCTGCACTGATGTGGAAAAGACATTGTTGAGTCTGTGGACAAAGTACTATTTGATTAAACTTGAAGTAAGAGAAGGTCAAATACAACTTCGAAGATCAGATCCGTCACGTTTGAATTGAAATGGTGTCGCCATAGTTGATGTGAATCTAAACTCTCCAACTCGCCGAACTGGCGCCACTGTGACTTACCGTCCAACGTCGTCATCTCGCCGTAGAATCGTTTTTGTTGCTAGGCGACTCCCGATCCAGGTGTTAACGTTCTTTTCCTCTAACTTACCATTTAATCATATAGTTCTCGCTCTCTCTATTGTGATAATATATTATTTGTGCATATATACGTTATCGGTTTTATTAACATGGTTAATTTATAGTTCATGAATCACATTCTATCGCCATCTATAATAATAATAATAATAATAATAATAATAATAATAATAATAATCTCATCAATGAGTAAAAGAAAAGAACATTTGTACTTATGTATTTCAAGGTTAATCACTAGAATGAGACTTGTTTTTCTTTTAGTGTGCCACTTTACAAGATCTAAATTCAAGAATCGCTGTTCTGTTTGGTTCAAAACTGTTTGTGCTTATTTGATATGTGATATCTTTAACCCTGCTATAAATTACTCTAGCACACGATAAAATATTTTGTGTGATTGTATGAACTAACTTTCTTAAGACCTCATGTAAACATTTTAAAGAACTTCAACTCTGATAAGTAGAATAAGTCAACACTTTAAATTAAAATGACCAAGACAAATATAACCAACAGAGAAAGTATAAAAATTTTCATATGTTTCTACATTTTTTCGGTTAAGAACTAAATTAGTATTCTTCTTACAAAGTATTTTGCTTTTTAATTATAACTAACATGAATATGCTTTCTCTACGTATCACATTTTTATTTGTTTCGGTATCGATTAATTAAAATTAATCATACATGCAAAGTTTCAATAACTAATGGAGTATATGAGACTTATTATTAGCCGACGTGTTTTTTGCAGATACTTGAACCACTTGCTATAATGTCACCTTCTTTGAAATTTATTCTTTTGAAATCTTGATTAGGAAATTTAGTTTGTTCATCTATGATTTCCATTTTGATTCATTGATGTTAATCATAGTGCAGGACAACGAACAAATGTGGAAAATTAACATGAAAATTCAATAATTATCACTCGGCGAGATAGAAGCCGCCAACTAATATTTCAGGTTGAAGCATATTCCGCGATGACTACCGCAATAGAACTCAGTCTCGCCACGCCAAAACATAATTGTTTTTCTTGCTAGGCGAGGAGCGCCGCGACAAACCGCCCATGGCGGTATCATTTTCGTTTGTTTTATTTTTCATATATTATTATTGTTGAACCTCTAATGTATCAAAGCTTATTTGCAGTAATCATGATTAAGCTGCAGGCTCTGAACAAAAAATTATTCAAGATCAACTCATATGAAAGCTCTGAAGAAAAACAAGGTTGAAAGGCCTTGGCGTTACCTATAAACCTTACGAGTTGGGTACGTCAGAAAAAGAAAATCAAACAAGGTTGCAAGGCCTTGGCGTTACCTGTAAGTCTTACGAGTTGGGTACGTCAGAAAAAGAAAAATAAAAAAAAAAAGGTTGCAAAGCCTTGGCGTTACCTGTAAGTCTTACGAGTTGGGTACGTCAGAAAAAGAAAAATCAAACAAGGTTGAAAGGCCTTGGCGTTACCTGTAAGTCTTACGAGTTGGGTACGTCAGAAAAAGAAAAATCAAACAAGGTTGCAAGGCCTTGGCGTTACCTGTAAGTCTTACGAGTTGGGTACGTCAGAAAAAGAAAAATCAAAAAAGGTTGCAAAGCCTTGGCGTTACCTGTAAGTCTTACGAGTTGGGTACGTCAGAAAAAGAAAAATCAAAAAAGGTTGCAAAGCCTTGGCGTTACCTGTAAGTCTTACGAGTTGGGTACGTCAGAAAAAGAAAAATCAAAAAAGGTTGCAAAGCCTTGGCGTTACCTGTAAGTCTTACGAGTTGGGTACGTCAGAAAAAGAAAAATCAAACAAGGTTGCAAAGCCTTGGCGTTACCTGTAAGTCTTACGAGTTGGGTACGTCAGAAAAAGAAAAATCAAACAAGGTTGAAAGGCCTTGGCGTTACCTGTAAGTCTTACGAGTTGGGTACGTCAGAAAAAGAAAATAAAACAAGGTTGAAAGGCCTTGGCGTTACCTGTAAGTCTTACGAGTTGGGGGCGTCAGAAAAAGAAAATAAAACAAGGTCGAAATGCCTTGGCGTTACCCGTAGGGAGCGTCAGAAAAAGATACAGCGAAGAAAGGCGAGATTATCAACACCGCCAGAAAAAGCTTATACACAACCAAAGCAAGGCGATTCATTATAACGCCAAATCATTTGCAACCACCAAAAGGCATCAGGTATAAAGTTATTCATAAATGATATATAATTATATTTAAAGAGCTAAAGACATTGCAGGTGCAAAGTTAAAAAAATTTTCAAAGGTGAGGTTATTTTCAACACCAGACACAAAGTATAATGGAAGGGCAACTCCGAGCAGCGCCCATTCTTTTTAAATCGCCAACAGTTACAAAATAAGGCGTGTAAGCCTGACAGTACGAAAATCAACTACAACAAAGAAGTGGCAAGACGGATTACGCCAGACTACTTACAATCTCCAAATATAGAATGTCAAAAGAAAATAAAAAAAACTTATGTTGAGTAGAAGAAGCAGAAGTATAGACTAACAAAGTTACTAGCCACAAAGTTTCAATTCGTTTCCAAGAAGGAAAGGCGATCCGCGAAAGACGAAGAGGCGAGATTGGTGACAACGCTGGCTCGAAAATGCAAATACGATGGAAAAGAAGGAAGGGCGACTTGCCAACTTGCTCAAAGTCGCCAAGAAACAATGACAACAATATTCAAAGCCACAAATGGCGTGCATCAAGATATTCAAAAGTCATAGAAGGGCGTACAAAGTATCTAAGAAATATCAACAACAAAAAGAAGGACAAGGCGACAAGCAAACAAAGAGTATGAGTCAGCAACAAAATGGGCGACATAGAACAACATCGAGGCATAATAATTGCCAAGTGACTTCATTCAAAAGCACTTCGCCTTCTTGAAGCCTCGTGCTTGGGGGGCTGTGGACTGGGCAATGGGCTTAAGAAAATATCCAATAAGCCCAATTAGAGTAAAAAGGATGATAAGCCCAAAGCAAGTAAAATACAAACAGGCGGTTAGAAGCTAGGGGGCGACCATCAATTCTAAGACAACGCCAGAAAAGGTTGGATTCTGCGTTACTGAAAATATCTTCTCCTTCCTTGTATCAACCGCTAACTTAAGAAGGAAGAAATAAACTTCTCGCAACTGCCATAGCTTGGAGACCAAGGTTCTCATCCCTATTCTCACGCCATACCACCGAAGAAGATGCTAAGGACCGGATTTCTAGGAACCCTTGCTTGGAGAAGAAGACTAGAAAGCTCTATAAATAGTTCCATACTCTCACTTGTAAAAGGATCGAATTCTGACATAATAAAACTCCCAGGGTTGTTGGGATCAAACTGAGTGTAATCACGCCATTTGATCAATAATACAAACCCCCTTGTTTTTTACCAGAACAGTTACATTTAGGTCCATTCTTTAATCAATAATCGTTTATTTTTATTTAGCTAAACAAAGTATAGTATATAATTATTTAAAGCAGTGATGACGAAGAAAATATTAACGTAACTTCAAATGTGGTGTATAGAGAAATTTTTTGAAATGTATAAACACATATTTTATATCAATATATTATATTTATATTATAATAATAATTATTATTTTTATTGTTGTTTTTATTATTTTGATAATACTTATTGTTTTAACTTATACAAATAACTTTTCCACGTTATAATATAAAATAGTGCATAACACCCGTGCATCGCACGGGTAACGTGCGATGCACGGGTGTTATTTGTTGTTTATAATATAACGTCAACTAAAAAATTTAAATAATTGAAGGAGGAATGACCTATAGTTGAAACTTGAAATAAATAAAAAAATCATGAACATACATTTTTTTTAGGCAATGACATGCATAGTTCATAAGTTGTTTTTTTGGTACAAACATAATTCTTCAAGTTCTTCCAACTTTGTAACCAAAAATCAAACAAACAAATCAATTATTAAGCATAAACAGTGTCAATTATTCGGAGAAACACAATTATACATATAGATCAAGTATATCAATCTCTAAATTAAAAGCAAAATATATATAATGCAAACATAAAAAAGTATAAATAAATAAAAAACAATACACTATTTAATATATATATATATATACCCCCGTAATAGAAACCCAAAATAAATAGTAGCATATATAAAGGCAATTGCATAATAGTAGTATTACATTATAAATATATAAGCAATCACACCAAGTGCTACTTCCATGTTGATAGTAACATCTACCTGGACAAAAATTAAAATAAAGTATTTGTTAGATCAACCAATGTAAATCAGTATATCTACAAAACAAAAGATTTTATAGATATTCAAAGCATATGAATTAAAACTACTGCTGTAAATATCTTGAATGCAAGTAATTAAGGGAGGAAACGAAAATAGTTAAAATGACAAACTATTATCTAATACCATGAGCAAGCACATTAAAAAGGAACAACATGAAAAAATAAGAAGGATGAAGAGGTGAATGTGAAAGGAAGATAAAAAAAACATAGGTAAATAAGAAAATCAATTATTTCCAAATGACTAAGGTGGTGGAAAGAATTGAAAAACAAACAAAGAAATAAAAAAAGTATTTATAATGTCCACCGAAAAGATAGGTGCTTATATGAAATTAAATTTTTACAACTTTTCATTGCTTAAAAAAACTTTTCATTGGAAACTATTAGATTTCTTGGTAATTAAAATGAGCATATGAAAAAGATAATAGTGTATGAATAGAAATGAAATGAAAAGACATATGAATGCTTCAAATTAAATGTGGCATATGACAAATCATTAGAAATAATGTGGCATGTGGCTATATAAACAATTAATTACAATTGTTAATTTTTTTATTATTTATTTTTTAAAGAAAATGATTTAAAAACTATGATTGGTTAATATAATTAGGGTTAGGATTAGTGGTAGGAAAACTATTTAGGATTTATATATATACTAGACCCTTACCCGTGCGATGCACGGGTGTGATGCGATTGTTTTTATTTTACAATTGCATAAAACTGAAACATTAAATATTATAAAAATAATAATAATAAAATAAAGAATCCGAGATTCAAAAGATTTATTTTCTAAGGAGAAGTGATGTGGCATTGTAAGTGAGTGGTTAAATGAAGAAATATTATTGGTTTAAGGATTGTGGTTTACTTTACATGAGTAACAGAATAACTATCTAAAATTTATATATACGGGAGTAATATGATATATCTCCGCACAACATATAAATCTATTTCAAAACACATAAAGGATTGGATGAAAAGAGATGTGGCAAAATCTAAGTCACACAATTGGCATATAAATAGTGACAGAATTAGAAAAACTCAAATAAAACAAATAAAATTAAAGGGTACATACCTTTTAAAAATATTCCAAAGGGACATATGTGAAGAGCATCAACCTCGCAATTCAGTTCTTTTGAGTAAGAGATGATGACCCAAAGCCTAAAATAAAAAATTATAAAAATAATGTTAAGATTCATATTACTGTTTTTTTTGACACAGAAAATTATGTTATATTATTAAAATTCATATTACTGTTTTTTTTTGCTGCTAAGATCACCACAGAAGATCAAGACATTGATCACTTGAATCATTTACCACTTGAATATTTTCTATTTTTCATTGCAGTGGTGATTGACATTGGAGTTGGTAGGAAGAACCACAGTTTGATCTTCACAACTGTGATCGGAAGGGGCTGAAACAACTTGATGCCGAAACAGAACCAAATTAGGCGGTTCAGTGGACCGAATACTGGTGGTGAAAAAAAAAATTGTTCAATACACTGCGGTATATCAACCAACACTTGGGGACTAGTTGAAAATAAGGACACCTGAACAAGATTATGAGCAATCTCATTTGCTTGTCTCCGGATAAACTCAACACTCGAGTTGTTATAAAAATTAGAAAAGTATGATCTACAATTTTTGATAATATCATCAAACTTAGTAGCATCTGATCTAGATAATAAGAAACTGTCAACCACTTTTTTTGAGTCCAGCTCAAAGTCGATGGTTTTAGTTAAGTTCATGCATCCAATTAAGCGCATAAATAAGCCCACCGGTACGGTGGAGGACGGCGTTGAAGGACCAATGTTATTTTAATAAATTTTTATTAAAATATTAAAAATTCGACTACAGTTCGACATAATTCTTTTTTAGTTTGAATTATGCTCGTTTAAAATTCACAAATGGCTTGGTTCAACTCATAAGTTCAGTTTGTTTTTAGCTTGAAATTCGATTTGAGAGTTCGACGCCTTTTTTCTAGCTCGTACTCAACTTCATTTTAGTTCACAAATAACTCGGTTTGGCTCGTTAGTCAAACTCAAAAATAAAATTTTAAAAAATAATTAGATACATAAATAAATTGAAATTTATACCACTTATTGAAGTGTTATAAAATCATATATATATATATATATATATATATATATATATATAAATTCAAAATTATTTTAAAATATTTTTGAAGTGTTATATATAAACTTAATTTCCAGTTAAAGTTCAGTTCATGATTAAATTTCAACGAATAAATTAAACTTTTTTTTCTTATCCTATCCTGCTGGTAACTCAGCTCAAATTCAATACAAGAATTATAATTAGAGAGACATGATAGGATAAACTTTAAAATTAACTTATCATATCCTGCTGTATCATCAAACACTGGATTGCAGCATGATATGATACATTTATCCTATCTTGTCTCTTATCTTGTGCACCAAACGGACCCTTAATTTATATGCACGATAAAAAAAATTATGTGAATTAAATTTTGTCGTGTCACCTTTTTTTTTTTGTCAATGTTGTATCACCTTTTTATTCTATATACGGACACCTTTTCCAAAAAAATTCTATATACGAACCAGAAATGTTATCCAGACATTCTATATATCCAACAAAAATACAACAAGCAGGGCCATTTTTGCCATTCCAACAATAAAATTAAGGGTTATTTAGTAATAACAAAAGTCATTTCTTCTTCCTTCATTTCTCTCTCTTCATTGCAACACCACTCGTCCGTCATCCGTCGCCGTCACTCCGTTCATCCTCGCCACCACGCCATCACCCAATCACGTCGTTCACCAGTTCCAGTTCTCATCACCACCGAATCACTGACTAGTCCACCACCACCACTGTTTTTCTTTCCGATCAGCTGCAACCAACGACGACTTTACCGTAGAACTCCACCTTCACGACGTTGTTCTTATCGGTCCGTCGTACTGCAACTACTAATGACCATGCCGTCGAGCTTATGTGTGTTAGAGAGAGAGGGGGAAGCACGGTGAGAGAGAGATCTAGATCTGAGAGTTGCAAAGAAATGGAGGAAAACATAGTGAATAGCAGAGTAAACAGAAAAACAAGAGCTAGGGAAACATAAAATGTGCACCAAAAAAAGGGTATCCTAGTGTTGTTTAGAGATTAATTCCATCAGAAGTTCCTGTATAGCATCCAATTGTTTCATCATTTCAGCTTGACTGTTGGCCTGACTAGCTAACTCTTTTCGGATTTCTTCTTGAAAGGTCTTGAGTTCAGTAGCAGATACAAATGCAGGGTTAGAGCTTTGACCCATATCAGAAGATGAACCTTGTTTCCTAGTATTGTCCCTTACTTCTTCGGATATTTCTGCAGTAGGTGAAACAAGAGAACTCCTTTGTCTCTTAAAAGCAGGTTCTTGAGGATTCTCTTCAATATCATCATCAAGGATTACCAGAGATGTTTGCAGTGTTCTCTCAATCTTCTTTTTCCTGTATCGACGCCAAGCTACTTGTATGAAACGCGCACCCCATGTCCTCCATTGCGGCGAATAAAACCTTAACAAAAATATTGTTGATCAAGTTTAACAAAGATATTCATTTTACTTTGGAAATTAAAACTAGAAGATAAACACTATCCATAAATTATTTCAATAATTGAAGAGGAAATGCGGTTAACTTGTTTTTTCATATAAGCTATTCCAGAGAGTTTCCTGAAACAAGTTGTAAACAACTTATATATGAATATAACGCGCGTTATTTTCATAAGTTCTTTGAAATACATATATAGGTCTTATATCTTAAGCCTAAATTGAGTTTAATGAGACTATATAAGCACTTTAATCTCAAAAGTCAAAACCTAAACAAAGCATTTTTTAAATTATATTTAGGGTTATGTTAACTTGTGCCCTAAGGGCACATGTTAAGCTACCTAAAAATAGAAATAGAGCATTTAATGGTAGAAAACATTTAATGTTTAGAAAATTGAATACACCACAAGTTCAATAAAAGTTTTCCACATTTATCTTCTTAACATGTGCCCTTAAGGGCACAAGTTAACATTCTCCTTATATTTAAAACTTGTTTCCTATTTTGTGCAGCACTTCACTGATCCATAAAATGTAATGATGCATCATCATCAAATTAAGAGAAAAGACGATATCAAGTCATACCTGAAAGTGTGTTGAAGTTGTTTGCTATTCATAAAATGTCTAAATTTGGAAACAACAAACTTCAAATCATCAGCCATGAGTGCAAATGCTTCAACTTCTGATATAGTTTGTACTGTTCTAGATGAAGTTGGTAGATTTGAGGAGTGTGGATCCAAAGCCCATGTTAAAAGTTCTTCTCCACAAAAATCACCAGACCTTAGAAAGTATGAGTTGAAGAAACCAGTTCTTCCACCATTTGTTGTCATGGTAACGATTTTTCCACGCCTAATGAAAATCATTTCATCAACCGGATCTTGTTCACGGACAATGCAACTCTTCTCTGTATACAGAACTGGTTTCATTCTATCACACATTGCATCCAACAATTGCTCATCCATTTTCTCAAGCATTGGCACCTAATGAAAAATCAAGAATATGAAATATTCATTAAACATGTTCATTTTCTTAAAAAGTGTTTACATGGTGAAAACGATTATGGACGAATGGACGATACTCACTCTTTTAACTAAATCCAGGCAAATATGACGCTTTATGTCTCTTCTGAGATCTTTAGGGAGGTTGCGAATTAAAGTCTCTTCTTCAACACCTCTATTTTCTTTCCATTTGTATTGTTCATAACTTCTAATTCTTTTCTTCAAGTAATCAGGTAACATACGGCGTGACATCCATCGTTCTGCTGCTTCTGCATTCCTCATCTTGACTCTCATCTCTTCCACCCTAACAGATGTAGATTCCAAATATTTCTGTAACAATGTGCAACTCAACATTTAGCTCATTAATCAACAAAAGATGTTTAACATAGCTTGTTTAATTTTGAATCAATTTAATAGGATGATGATATAAGAAAATCTATAGAAAATTGAGTGTCTTCGCAGAGAAAATGCCTTTTTTTGTTAATTTGAGTGTCAAGAATTTGTCCCTATAAAATATGCGAAAAACCTTTTGTCTATGATCTAACAGTCCTTATTAACACTTACCTGCATGTTTCCAATAAGTAAAGAGAATAAAACCAATCCAAAGATGGAAATGAAAAACGCAAAGGCTATTTCCGGGAGGTAAGTACTTGTCTTGAGGTTTTGTCCAAGAGAACTGTAAAATATAACAAAATTTATTACTTTTGTCATGCTTTTAGAATGATCTATAACCTGCTCTAAATAAGATAAGGATACAATGTTCTATAGTTCTTAAAATGTGCATGTTGCATTAGCATATTAAGACAAGGATACAAACTATCATTCACCAACCTTAAATTGCGCAAACCCCACCAAAAGCAGTAGAAGAACTTGTAAGGAAATTTCGTGGTTGAATCTACCACGAGCGATTGTAGAGCATCGGAAAATATTCCAAAATTGAAGGTCTTTGTGTCCTTGATTTCATCAGGGTCAACAAAAATACATGTACTATTGAGAAGTGGGAAGACTCTTTCATTTTGCTGCCCACAGCCCAAATATGATGCATGAAAGAGGGAATCATTGTCCATCTCTCTGTACCAACACCGCACCTGTGATTCTACCGAAAGTAGATACCAGTTAGCTCCAACCACCTGATATGCCACAGCCACATACCAGAATTTAGTGAGCAAAACATTTTGTCATGATAACTAGGACATATACTATAAGATAATGGAATCTGGAGATTGCAATTAAATCAATTTACATGACTGGCTAGGAGGTAGAGTAAAAGATTGAAGACAGCCCTAGCCCATGGTGTATCTGCCAATATGCCTGAAGTTCTAGTTACTTCTTCGAATAGTGGACGAATCCGCAATAGTCTCGGCACATACTGAATTAATACTGTATACTTCAAAAAGTCCTTTGCTAAAAATGGACTTGAGCTTTTCAAGTGTGGAATTATTGCCAAAGCAATAACCTAAAATGCCAAAACAATTAACACCAAAATTATGTCTTTCACATCTTTTTTTTCAAGTTACTTCTGTAGTAACTCTGAGTTGAGTTACTCCGATTAATAACTCATTATAAACATTGAATTTCACCGATCCAACTTAACTTAAAATAAAAAAAGAAAGATAATTAAGACAAATAATGCATTCACTTTGGCTACCATAGTACTCAACATGAATCCTTTACATGCCTAGAGCTCTCTCCAGCTAAATGTCAGTCATTAGATTAATCCACGGGGTGACATTTGGTTGGAGAGAGCAGCAACGTTGTAGAGGGTCTGAATGAGTATTGGTACTTGTCATTAGAAATTATACTTAACAATGAGTTGAAATGTGAAATACCTGTGGAAGTGGAATAATTGAAAGAATGTCGATGATGAAATGAGAACTCAATGAGTATCTTTTCATTATGGCGAAAGGATCGTTCATGAGTTCACCTCTTCCAAAAACACGAGAAGAAGGTGCAAGAAATCCAGTTCTAAACTGAAAGATGATGCGAAGAATGTAGAAAAGATCAAAGAATGTGCGAAGAACACTAGCAGTAGTCTGCAATGGTTCATTCAAATCAAGACACTTGTTTTTTCCGACAATGACTGGAATATAAAAGAAAAGAGGATCCACAGAAACTGCCATAACACATGTGATTAGAAAGATTTCGTTCCATTTCTGAAGCATTGGCCCCTGTGGATCAAGAATTTCAAAAACAAGAATTTCAAAAAAAGAAGAAGACGATCTTCTGAATTTCTTCATCTTCTCTAATCCACTCTCAAGTCTTCTGAATTTCTTCATCTTCTCTAATCCACTCTCAAATCTTCTTCCAATACTCTTCAAAACAGAACTTACACTAAGATGACTCTGATCTCCAATCCTCAAACCTGCAATGAAAAGAGTCATGCATACCAAATCATGTTATTATTATGAAATTGCTAACTACATGACTTAGGAAGACTAAGAAAAAGGCATGCTGCCAACGTATAACATTATCACTTCTATTATTTGTTTCACACTTTCACTATTGTAATTTGGATTATTAATGCAAAATTTGATGGCGACATGTCAAAAATACTTTATAGCCTGGGAAAGTTTAAACTGAGTGACTTTTTTTATAGTGGAGCACTTGGATCAGGATTTTCTGTGCTGTTACAGCATGATGCTGTAATAGATCAGGACCGTTCATCTAAATCGCGCGGCTAAGATTGTTTACAATAATTTAAAGTTGTATTAATATGAACCGTCCGATCTGTAATTAATGGCTGAGATCTTAAACCGGATGAAAACTGTCAGCATGGAATATCAATCCCGAATAGTCGGACAAATGAACACCATGCATATTCAATCATCATAAGGGTAGGTCCCGACTATTTGGAGGTTTGGTTTAAAAATTAAAACCGGACTCTATATAAAAAATGTTAAAAATTTAAAAAGACTTATCCTGTATTGAAATTATAAGAAACATCCAACAATGAATTGATTCAAATAGTAAGAGTTTTCGTTCCCTTAAACACGTGCTCATGGATACGATTTCATGGCTCATGCTTATGAAGAAAATTCGGTTGGGAGGTGAGAAAATTCCTAATCAAGAATCTTGTAATCATTATAGGGTCTCAAAATTAATATCGGTAATATATAACTATTATTATAGGGTCTTAAAATTAATCTATTACTACATCTGCTATTTTATAAATACTAACAATATATGACTATTATTATACGACCTCAAAATTTTGAGTTGAGGCCTCCAAAATTTGGAGGCCCGATGTCGTCGCTCACCTTGCAACCCCTTGCCGATGTATGAGTTGCTTTTATTTTTTTATTTTTTATTTTGTTGTTTACATTTGAGACCGGAGAGAGTATTGTGTTTGAGTTTGCTCCATTTCATATCATATCATTTGTAGTAAATATTGGATTGGAGTAGTTCGATTTCGGACAAGAAAAATTTATTGTCAGATTGTCAAATTTTATTTATCTTGCGGTCGAATTTTGGATTACCATGTACACATCCCTACTCGAGAAATCAGAAAGTTAATAAATATATATATATATATATATATATATATATATATATATATATATATATATATATATATATATATATATATATATCCCTCTGTCCCATTTTATAAGACTTCGTTTAACTAAATGTACTATTTATTTATCTTGTTTTGACCATATTTTTTTAATAATACATAGATGTAAATATTATCATATAAGATCTTGTTTGATTTCAAATTATCAAGTTGCTATAATTTTTACTAATACACAATTAAATATATTAGTGATCAAAATTATGCATTAAGATACGTGCGGTGCGGTGGTATGTAGATTTTATATTTTGACCGATGGTTTGTTTGTTTTCATTGTGAGACTTCTCCAAATGCAGAATTTTGAAAAGCTGGGATTTTTAGCTTTAGAAAGTCGCGACAATAAAGCATTGGGACACGAGAAAAATGTCTTAAACGCCCATCCGGTCCAAACATTAGCTGAATTAATTTTGGTTAAAGTGAGTTAAATGTAAAGTGAGATATGTTTGAATAAAAGTAATTTTTTTTTGTGGATGTATATTTAGATGGTTTTGATCAAAATTAATTAATTTTACATGTAGTATATTTTTTGTGTGTCTAGTGTCTAGAATTTTACATTTAAAAATGAAAAAGTGATAATAGGGTTTTAATTAAATTTAAAAGTTTATGTTTTGACAAATAATTTATATTTATAATCTCCGGCACACATGATTTTGTTTATACAGTACAATAGTATTTTCTTTTTATGCTTATTTACTAAAAAAAAAAGATATTGGCAAATAAATCTATTGACTATAAGGTTAAAACGTCGAATTTTAAAACGAGATATCTATCACTTGAAAAAATAAAACTGGATGAAACTTTCATTGAAAGTATGTTGTCTAATTGTCCACGACCTGATTATTATTACTTGCACAGCTTCTTCTCCGATGAGTTAGTTCTCTAAATTCTATTATTATTATTACTTTGGAGCAGCCCTAGATTGTAGTGAAATCATCATCATCATCATATATCATGGATTTGGTGGAAGCGTCACATTAGGTTCAAATCATTAACACTAAAGATAGTGAGTTCATCCATACTATGTCACTTGGAGACTGGAAGGTTACATATGTTGCTATGTTGTATCTGGCAACTTCTGGAAGGATATAAATATGAGTTCACTATTGCTTTAAACTCACTTCATTGGAGTACATTAATGGATGTGATTTGTTAAAGAGCATTCATTTGCATCACTTGAATCTTAATGTATCTTGGCAACTCTTCATGAACTTGAGATTCTACGATTGTACATCTATTCAAGGGTTAGTCAAAAAGTGTTGTAATAATGATCGGTTTACATTTCTTTGTCCTTTGAATGATATTTCTTTAATCATACATTTTCTTGTTTAGGTCTCACCTCCTCCAAAAATAACTCAACCATTCAAACATCTTAAGCAGATGAACTTCATCGTTTTCTCGCCTTTGGACGATATATATAATATGTAGAGTTTGGTCGTTTGGGGATTTTAACCATCCTACTGTTGTTGGGGATAAAGGGTTATGATCGAGAGAGTTGAGAGAATATGAATTAAGATGAATTTAGGGAAAAGAGTAAACTTGCATTATTCACAAAATGAGATTACGTATAGTTATATACACAAGTTTATTTAACTCACAAGCAACTAAAACGAACTACCTAAAACTCATATGAGCATAGAATACTTCTATTTATACATTTGAAAAACTTTATTCTTTATTAATGGATAATTTTAGTAAAAGAAATGGATAATTAGCAACAACAAAAAAATAGTAATAACTAATGAATAAGTGGAACGTCGCAAGTTCAAACTTTAACTCTGCATATAAAATGTAATGTTCATATCAACTTAATTAAATTCACAAATATGTGAAATTGTTATTTTAATATGTCAGCTTCAGGTAATAAATATGTATAGATACTAGTATATTGATTGTGCCAAAAAAATAAAATCATCGTCAATAAAGATGTTAAACTCGTCCTGTGAGTTTAGCTCGGTTGGTAGGACATTTGCATTATCCACCTTAAAGTGAAATTTATAGCCACTATACTACTTGGAAAAAAAAAGTAGACATTAAACTCAAATGATGTTGATAAGTTTTATTTATAATGAATCCTTCAAAAAATTAAGTTGGGTTCGATCCCTGACTTAGGCATGCAGCAGTGTTAACCAAGGTCATGGGTCTCATCCTAGCTTAACCAAGGTCTCGGAGATGATGCGAAGAATGTAGAAAAGATCAAAGATTGTGCGAAGAACACTAGCAGTAGTCTACAACGGTTCATTCAAATCAAGACATTTGTTTTTTCCGACAATGACTGGAATATAAAAGAAAAGAGGATCCACAGAAACTGCCACAACACATGTGATTACAAAGATTTCGTTCCATTTCTGAAGCATTGGCCCCTGTGGATCAAGAATTTCAAAAAAAGAAGAAGACAATCTTCATCATCTTAGTCAGCCAAGTCAGCCCATGCATATTCAATCATCATCTTGCTATTTATTTAAATTTCTAGCTTGTTGAATTATGTTATATTATTATTATTATTTTGACAGAAAATTATGTTATCATATTATTAAAATTCATATTACTGTTTTTTTTTGTTTCTAAGATCCACATTTATCACTTGAATCATTTTTTTTATGTTACATTACCGTGGTGATTGACGTTGGATTTGGTAGGAAGAACACAGTTCGTTTCTCGCAACTGCAATTGGAAGGAATTGAAATCAGTACGGCGGCGTGCGAGTCTCGCGCTCGTCGGGTAGTTGGGAAAAAGGCGAGACTAGAGGTATGTTTAATTGTGTCATTGGTGATGGTATGTTTTTTATTACTAATTAGTGATTACTAATTAGTGACTTCTGCTAATTATATGCTAATTCATAGAGATTAGAGATATGTGGAGAGATGCTATGAAATTAGAATCAGCATATGAAGTAATGTACATGCCTAAAAATAGGTATCTTTAACTAAATTAGTTTTGAATACCAGCACAATTCTTATTATACTATAGAACTTTATGCTCATCAATAATGAAAAATCATTAGAAATTTCAAATTTGTTATTCTATTGGAATTATTGACATTTTATTTTATATATACTATACAATGTTAGTCACATATGAAGTAATCATATTTGTTTTATGTTTAGAAATGTACATAAAAATAAATTGTTTTACTATGCTAATTAATTTCATAATTTAATTTTATCTATAGTTGTTCTGTACGAACCTAAAGAGAGACACCTGTTGTTATCTCTTTTGTCATCAAGTTGCATCTCTCAATATTCTGTTCATGGTTCCATGAGTGTGGGGATGGTGAGGTAACTAGTGGCCACAATTCATCAATTCTTTGCTTTCTTACTCTGCGAACGAGCGTCTTTGCATGTTGTTTTAGGATTCCATTGACAGCTTTAAGGTAGTTGCTTGAGTCATGGTCTCTTAGAATTGTGCCTTCTGATCCATATGCTGTTGGATCACTTAGTGTTTCAATAGGGTGCGGTTGATTCAGAAAGGTGCTGAGAACTTTTGGTGAGTATCCACATTTGGTATTATCAAGCTGATAGAAGGCACTTTCTGAAGGAAGCAAAGGGTGTGGAGGCGATGTCTTCTCATCCGGTTGGAGAATGAATATTTTTCCCAGTGGTGAGTACAATAGCTTCTGAAAATATCCAAAGAAATTAATGTGAATATGAAACATGAACTTACTAGCTAAATGATGTATATGAACATGAAGATAATGATAGAACAATTATGCTTACATTTTTCGTTAGGCAAGGATGTGACCGAAAAGTGCGGTTTAAGCGCTTAAGGATGACGGCTACATGGTCGGGATAATTACAAGAGAAGGCCCTGGGAACAATATCTCTATGCATCATCACACAGTGGATGTGGCTTTCATCCACGCCTAGTTCATCGATTAATTTTTGGCCTCCACAGAATACAAATGGTGAGCCAAAAGTCACTACTGGTTTAAGAGTTGAGGGGCTGACAACTTTCCTAGTCAATAGCATCAAATGAACCAAAAGAGAGAGACTTCCCCCGAGGGAATGTCCAGTGAATTGAAGCTTTGCACGATCACCGTGTCTTTTCAAATGGTCCATTATTTCCGGCATGAATTGCTCGTATATTCCTTTTGCCGCTTCATATATTCCTCTATGAACAAGTACATCTGTGTTCTGTAAGAGAATAGATTATGAGTGCTTTGGTATTTTTACTTATAAAATCTTCTTGCAACATAACAATGAATGAAGGTTTATCCATTTCAAAAACAAATAGTTGTTCTTAGTTCTTACCTCAAATTTGGTAGGCTCGAAGAAGAGATTTGCTTGCCAAGATGATAGGGAGTCTGAACCCTGCAACGACATAAAACAAAAACGTCTGTTAAATTTGACTGATATTATATAGCCTGATGGTAAAACTGAGTACCAAATATTAGTAAAGGAATTACCTGAATAACAAAGCATCGAGTGTAGTTGCTGAAATCATCACAAACAAACCATTCACAAGGCGAGGAATGAAGTGACTGGAGGTTTGTTGCTGCTTCCTGCCTTTCCCTCTCTCCGGCTGCAACCACAGATGTCACGGTTGACGCTGCCATATAAGCTGCAACCTCTGATTTATAATCTCGCGAAGTGTCTTCTTCCCGTTCCAGAGAATCTTTTCTTCCACTAAAATCCTCAGTTTCACTTTGTTGTGACTTAGCAGCAAGAGTCAAAAGGTTCTTAGCTCGCTGTTGGACATAGGAAGCGGCTGAGGCAGCAATGTCATAAGCAATTCGAATTTGAGGCTTATGTTCATTATTTTTTCCTTCCTCTAAGATACCTTGAGAGGCTACCGAGTCATCTATAGGAACGCCTAGCGAGTCCTGATTAAGTTTTGCTTTTAATTTGGCCACTGCAGCTTTCTTCTCTAAAGAAGATGTTATAAATTGAAGGCTGTAGTATCTCCTCAAGTCCTGAGCCTACAGATTGATTGTAAAGAAAGACTCGTATGATCATGTTTCTCTTTCGATTTACACATGGAAAAGGAAAACAAGAAACATAAATGAAATTTTCATGTCTAAGTATGCAAATCTTGAGAAAAAGTCAATAAATTATAAATACCATTGGTGCTTACCTTGATTTGAGGTATTTCATATGCCATGTTGCAAAGGAAAGCTAGCTGAGAGTAAAGTTTGGTATCAGACCATCGCACTTGAGTGAGAAATTTTGAGAATGAGTCGCGATCGTATGTCACTTCTTGCCCGTCTTCTTCATCATAATCCGCCATACAAACACTGTCATCATCACAATCAAATTCACCATATGTATCATCGTCGAATATCACATCCATATCCACGCTTTCTATCGGTAACCTGTTTCTCCAATGTTTCTTAATTTCCACAAGCCTCTCTATCCAATTAGCTCTATTTACTTTCTCGTCTTTACTACTTTCCACCATGTTTTCCTCACTATTTACATCCTTCTCCCTTTTATTCATGTCCTTGCTGATTTGTTGGTCAAATAAAAAAGACCGCAACGAATTTGGGAGAATGGAACTCGAAAATTGAAATGGAGAAGTTCCCATCGACCGATTCTCCTTAAGTTTTGGTTGCACCGACGAGGCCTGTATACGGTTAAAGGAGCAACATAGATGGTTGTCAGAATAAGACCTCTGCATAATGGAACGTGTGCATATGTCTATGCTGGATCTCGACCGACGAAGACCATAATGCTCTTTTGTAATGTCCTTAGTTACAGAGTTTGTTGGAGAGGTAGGCATGCCGACTGCCGTGTAAGCCATACTCGGTTTCTGTAAATTACAAACTACTACATATCAGACCTCGAATTTTGACATGTTGATTTTTCTTTTCATTTTGGTTCATGAAACAAGCCTGACATGTGAATATGGATTTTATAAGAAAACTTACTAGTTACAAGAACTATGTATTTAGTTTCTTGGTATCAACGATAGCTTTGTTAAAGATGTTAAAAACATGTTATAGTTAAACTATATAAAACAAAAACATCATTATTTTGTGTGTATACCACCAAAGTTAAGGACATAGTTAGGTTCAAGACTACACTTATGGCAAAACTTTGACGATTTTTACCATTGCTTAAGACGTTAACTAGGATCAGATGGACATAGGGGCATTATTCATTAGAGAAAAACATGCAAACTTCGTTGAAATCTACTAGAGAGCAAAGAGAGACATGTCACATTCTTTGTTCCTTCATGAATTAATTTAGTTAGTAAAAGGTTACGTCTAAGATTGTATTATTTTCCTCCTCGAAATTGTCGCATATTTAAGAGATCTAACTTTGAACCGATATGTTAGGAAGGAAAAAGACTTGCTCCAATTTCAAAAGTAGTACCAAACAAAACAAAAATAGCATAAACTAAAAAGTAAGGACCTTGGAATTTCCAACATAATATATCATTGTTTATATTCTTTTGAGAGAACAAGGTCTTACTATATTATATTTAAAATTTATAAAATATAGATAAATAAAAAAATTATCTTATATTGTGTCAAAAAAATATTATCTTATACTAGTATTAATTTCATTAAAATATATACATCAAGATCAACATTAACATTTTATTAACCCACTTGGATGAGTCCGATGGTATTGACTTGAGACCTGAGTGCGCTCTTCATTGAGGTTTCAAATTTGGTTCTCTCTGGTGTCAATATGAGTGAACTAATTTAGCTTATTCAAACAAAACATTAACATTTTATTCTCTTTTATTAAACGATGTTATTCTCAAAATATTACAATGACATATTGAATGACTTTTTTTTGGTACAATGCTGAATGACTTTTTATATACGTATAAATATATATAGAGATAATTCATATGCTGAAAATTTTAATCCAACAATGAATAGTATAATTATATCCAAATATTACATCAGTGTACTAATTTGATCCTCCTTTTCAAAATTATATACAAATTTTCCCATATTTAAATAATATATACCAAAAATTGATAAATCACACATAAATAATGATTAATAAAAAGTATCTAACATGTGCAACCTTGTACACAGGTCCGTCTCTGAGTTTTAGGAGGCTCTGTGCAAAATTTAAAAGTGGCCCCTTGATAAAAAAAATATAATTTTTTTAAAAAAAATTATCGATTTAAATTGTATATAATATAAAAAAAATCATTTTTATTCTTGTAAACATATAAAATATCAATATTAAACCAATTGCATTAAATCAAATAGAACAAGAAATACAAAATAATTATCTTTGTATATAACGTCAAAAAGGAACCTCCTAATCTAAGATTAAATTTTATGCAAAGATTAAAATGGACTAGAACTATATTTCCGAGTATAAATAACTAATCTATTGATACTCATGATATTTTATGAACATTAATAATATATAACTATTATTTTAGGACCTGAAATTTAATCTATTAATATACATCTGATATTTTATGGGTATAAATAATATATAAGTAATATTATAGGACCTCAAAATTTTGAGTTGAGACCCTCAAAATTTTGAGACCTGATGCCGTCGCACTTCCCGTACATGTGTGCATGCCGGCTCTGCTTGTACACAATAAAAGTGTTAATATTAGTTAGCTTTTATTTTTATAGGTTACCAACTTTTCTATTTGGTGGAAAAGGAGATTACATATATAGAGGTAAAATTTATAAAAAAAAATTAGTTGGTTAAGTGGTAATTGACGCTGAACTTAATAGGGAGGACTGCGGTTTAGAGGAGACTCAAACCACTTGATGCCAGAACTGACTTCCTAAAAAATATCTATAAAATAAAATAAGATGATTTTTTTTTACGCAAATATGATGAATAGTACCCTAAAATTTAATTATGTATTTATCATGCAATCAATATTTGGCCCCTATTGCTAGCCTCAAAAAAGGTGGATTTTGACTTCAAAAATACTCCCTCCGGACTTATTTATAAGCAAAAGTCAACAAAAAGTTTTGGCTTTAACTATAAGCAAAAGTTATCAAAATCAACTTTATTTAATGTTATTCTTCCAAAAATACCCTCATTAATTGTTTTGCTTTTTAAACATAATTGTAGAGTTCCAATGCAAATTATAAGGTCATTTTAGGAATTTCAATAGAAATATCACATGAAATTAAGACAAAAAAGTTACTCCTTAAAAAGTGTGCAAAAAAGAATTTTGGCTTACAAAAGAGGCCGGAGTAGTATTTTCGTTTTAAAATCAAGCTTTTCATCACTAAATTACTTACTTTTGAGGGGAAAAAATCATCATTTTTGGAGACTAAAAATATGAATTGGGATTAAAATAATCATCATGATATTTAAAGACCAAAAGTTTCAATTTCAAAAATATGAAGACGGTTTTTTTGTTTACAACGGAGTAGGGGATTACCGTACAAAAAACGGAGCAGGGGATTGAACGTATGATCTCATACATACTACTCAAATTTCTCACCAATAAACCAAATCTAGTGACTTTATGAATACGGTTTTTATCAGCATAATAAAATAGGGGGCCAAGTAATTAACAAGTCTAGCAAGTTAAATGTATTAGCATAGGAAAACAATTTATTTTTATGTACACTTCTAAACATAAAACAATAGTAGTAATAAAGGATCAAGCCATATACTTTTGACTTAAATCCACCCAAAAGAGAACAATTCAAAAGGGATATTAAACGAAAATGAAATAAAGAACTTGGATTATATACAGATTATAGGTTTGTACAGTGAGAGATAACAAAACTGAAATAACAGTCCTTTAAAGTTTCTTCCAAAAAATGTTTCTAAAACAGGAAATTGTGGACCATGAAAATGAAATGAAATGAAATGAATGAATGTGTATATAATATATATACATACCTGATGAGACTGAGACTGACTGAGCGGTAGGCAAGAAACAAGCCGGAAGCACCCAAAAGAACAGAACATGCACAGATAGAGGAAACAACAATATATGATCAAGCAAGCTCACCAATGGTGTCTATATTGGGGTGTAACAATTAATATTGGTTCCCTGAGATTGAGATGCAAAACGACAAATAATGTAATGCAATGCAAGTGAAGTGAATTGAATTGAATTGACCACACATCCAGCGAAACCTCTCTCTCTCTGTCACTGATTACTCTGTGTTTATATTTAATAGAGAGAGAGTAGGAGGAGTATACAACTAAAAAACAGAAATGTTACTTAAATGAATATTACAAACTTCAAGGCTCAACAAACACCTGTGAGAAATATGAGAATCTTCTCATGTGGTGGTATGCCCAAAATTTAAACACGAGGACATTTTTCATAGACCAAAATACCCCCTCATCTACCTTTACTAGTATCTTACACCTCTCCTCTCACTAGAGTTGGGAATAGGCCAGGCCAGATTTTGACAGGTCTGAGCCTGGCCTACGATTTTTCTTCAAGCCTAAGCCTGGTCTACGGCCTATTAAATGCAATTTTTTTGGCCTGACCTGAGCCTGTTTAAAGTCTGGTCTGACCTTGTAGTCTGTTTAAAAGCCTTTATATAGTCTTTTTAAATAGGCTAAAAAGGCCTTAAAACCTATTTCACATATAAATTTTTATAATTTCTACAACATCAAGAAAAAGCTAATAAAATGATTAGCACAAGAATTAAAAGCTAATAAAATAACAAATACGATTACGACAAAGTCTATTAAGTATACCATAATACAATTATTATATAAATAATAATATTATATAAATAATAATTATTAAATATAAACAGGTCGGCCTATCAGGCTTTGTAGGCTTCTTTAAAAGTATGAGTCTGACCTATTTATGTAAATAGGCTCTTTTCAAAGCCTGAGCCTAGCATTTTTAATAAACAGGTCAGGTCATGCTTAAACAGGCCGAACTGAAGGCGCCTGTAGCTCGTCTGGCATATTCCCAACCCTAACTCTCACAATATTCGTCGCATTTCATCATTTCACATATCTTACTCCTCTGTCTCACATAATACTATTAATTAGAGCAAATAATATTGTGCATCAATTAATTGTGAAGTTGAAAGTCTCACATTAATATACTAGTATATTGATTGTGTGACATATTTTTAACAATTTATACATTTTTTTTTGCAATAGAGTCATGCTATAACGAGTGTCTCAGGAGTATGTGTTAAATACGCTGAAAATGGAAATAAAACATAAAATTAGTGTAAAAATATAGAATATTTTATATTTTCAATAATTGAATGCAATAATTTCAATGTTTGTCTTTGTCCAAAAGTTGTAATTCAGCTAGTAAAAAATGCAGAAATTGTTAAGCCGAACGTCATGATCGATCGGAAATTTGAACTCCGACTCCTTCATTTGTGTCTATGAGATTATATTGACTAATTTTCTACCACTATTAGCGGCTAATTTTCATCGAAGAATTTTAGCAATATACAAAGTGAGTTCTTTATACGTATAAGTCAGGAATTTCACCACATTCTCAAGAAGATCAAAAGACTTAAACTGTTAAACTAATCAGTTTTATATTTTAAACGAGGAGCATGTTGTTGGTTGACTCTAATAGTACAGTATATTAGTTCATATTTTCTTTTTAATGTGTTGGCCTAATGGCCTCCACCAAATTATGTGAAGTAATGGAACTCTGGTGAAACACGAAAAATTTAGCAGACTAAACTTCACATTCATTCATAAATATGCATTAAATTTCAAAGTGGGGTCAACACAAAACATAAAAGCCTCCATTGTTAGAAGAGGGCATTTTGGTCATACCGAGAAAACGTAGGGCCGCAGTTTCTTCTTTCGGAATAAAAAATGCATAAAGAAAAACCAAAACGAAAAAGAAAAAGAAAACAAATTAAAAGGAGAATTTGGAATAGAACATAATAATTACAAAATTGGCATTGTTAATTGGTGAGAAGGCCAAATGTGCGGTTGCATGAAGCAGGTGATGCCATTTGCCGCCACACTCTCAGCGCCAGTGGCGGCTGCCGTCACATTCTCTTTCAGCTCGTGCCGTTCAGGAATGAATGGAGCAGGCAGGTTGAACCAATAGTTTTTGGTTTGGATACGTGTAATGAGCTTATAAAAGAGATTTTAGAAAATATACCTTCTTCTCGTTTTCTTCATGGCCGCTGCCCCCACCTTAATCTAGTTTTTTTTTTTCTTCACATTGATCAAGTTTTTCTTTTGTGTTTTCTTTTTTGTGATTTTGCCGTCTGTGCGGCGTTGTGTTGTTCGTCGTCTTGTGCGACGTTTTTGTTGTCCCGTATTGTGCGGTGTTCATTTGATTTCTATTGAAAAGATCGACTTCAGTCAATTACAGATTCAACCAATGATTTAGGCTTCAATGCTACAGATCCGGAGGCATGGATACTTTGGTGACTTTAACTTTATCATATTATTTGTTGTAGCATTTTGCCGTTGTATGCTATTAACTCGGATGCTGTGAGTTTTGTTCGCAGATTCATCCTTTATGTTTTTAGCGATGTTGATTATGTGGTTGTATTTGATGTAATCTATCCATTTGAATGAATTAATATCATTTTGTTATTGTAAAAAAAAAAGATTTTAAAAAAAATTGCTTTTTAGCTGACAAGTCGCCCATTTAAGTTTTTAACTCATTGCATCATTATGTTTATTCTGATTATCCCCCTTTCAGTTGGGTCTAAATTGTCTGTGTCTCAAGTTCACATCAGATTGAGACTCAAATTTATCATGATATCTGAATCAACGACTACATTAACATCTTTGTAAACGTAATTGCAAGGCACTAAGGTGCAACAAATTAACAACTTAAAGGGCTATTTGTTAGCTGAAAAATTTAAAGACCTAACTGTTACAAACGCGAAACTTAAAAGATCCCTGGTTGCATTTGACGTAATTTATTTTGCGTATTCAGATTTTATAAAACTCTATTTGCAAGTTGATTTTTTGAGGAGAAGTGAAGGGAAGATTTATTTTTCTTTTTAAAATTAAGAACAATATAAATGTTTTTAACAATAATTGAATGAAAAACACGATAAATGAGCACATAATATTTGAGATCATTTTAAAAAATATTTTATAATATTATTATTTAAAAAAGAAAATTAAGTCTTCATCTTACCTCCACTCCAACAATTGAAACACAATTCCTGCTTTCTTCTCTTAATTTATCACTCTTTTTTTATTTCTTGAAAGAAACAAAAAAAATTTGATCCCTTTCGGTTAACATCATCAAATCAAACCAGCATACAAAGAAAGAGCATAAATTTCACAACATGCTTCAAAAAGAGCAGACCAAAATAAATTGAAGTGTTTTCGCACTTTTATACGTTGCAACTGAAATCAAAATACCACATTATTAAGGTCCAAATAATATATTACTCCCTTTCGACCCTAAATATAAGAGAAAGATTACTTTTTAAATTTATTGATAATGTAATGTATTTGAACCATATTATGAGCTAGATACATTAAATTCTCAATGAATCTAAAAAGTAAAAAATAAATAAAATTGTCTTAGATGAAGTGGTAAATCCACTTAAATAGTATATGGACCTGTTTGTTTCGATTTTAAAAAAATGAATTTTTTCTTTCTTTTTATTTTTTAAAATAGATTTTCTAAAACCGATTTTCAAAATATTACAAGTTTTTTTATATTTGTTTTTTCTAAATTGAAACACTAATTTTGACATCATATAATATAAACACATGTTATTGAAGATCAAATCATAGTCAAAATCACAATTTTTTTAAAAAGTTTGATTTCAAAAATGATTTTTATGAAAATGTATTTGTTAAAGGTAATCAGATCATCGTCCTTCCACAGAGAGGGTTTGTGATATCCTTCTTTCTTTGATTCAATTCAATTCAACAATGGCAAAATCAAAATCAAAATCAATGGACGTTGCTCTGAGCATGACAAATTATTTATTCTCAAAAGAAGAATATGAGGAGAAAAACCTCATCTTTTCCCCCTTGTCTATCCAAGCTGCTCTAGCCGTCATGGACGCTGGTTCAGATGGCCGCACGAGCTTCTCTCCTTCCTCCGATTTGACTCCACTCATTACAAGTCCACTGTAGCTTCACTTGATTTTAAGAAGGGTGGTGGATGTGGATGAAGTAGTCCGCAAAGTGAATTCATGGATTGCACAACAGACTAATGGCCTTATTACGCACCTTCTCCCTCCCGGTACGGTAACCAAATTTACCAGGCTTATCTTTGCAAATGCACTGCACTTCCAGAGTGAGTGGAAACACAATTTTAATGCTCTACCAACATAATCTCTTTTTCAACTCCTTAATGGCACCACTGTTCTTGTTCCCTTCATGAATAGCAGGAAGCAGAGGCACTATATTAGAGCTCTTGATGGTTTCAGAATCCTTCGTCTTCCTTATAAACAAGCTACAGATAGAAAACACGCCGCTTCTCCATGTGCATTCTTCTTCCAGATGCAGAAGATGGACTTTCACCTTTAATTCAAAAGTTGTCTTCGGAACCTGGTTTCTTGAAAGACAAACTTCCTCGGCAGAAAGTGCTGCTAATCTATTTAGGGGTTCCAAGATTCAATATTTCTTTTACATTTGAAGCTTCTAATGTGCTCAAGGAGGTTGGAGTGGTTTCACCTTTCTCTACTTCGGATGCCAATTTTACAAAAATGGTGGAACCCAATTCTCCTTTGGATAAATTGCATGTGGAAAGCATATTTCACAAAGCTTTCATTGCAGTAAATGAACAAGGCACCAAAGCTACAGCGACCGCTGCTGCGGTCATTCGGAAACCACTAGGTATTTCTAAGCCTCTGGATGGAGGGTACAAAGTTTAAAGCTAACCGCCCTTTCCTCTTCTTGATCATAGAAGATTTCACAGGAACCATCCTCTTCGTTGGACAGGTCCTCAATCCCCTTGATCGAGCAGACATGCCGCTGGCGGTGCCGGTAAGCAATCTCAATATCTGATTGCATTTTTGTTGTTGTGTACTTTTTCAGTTTCTACTCATAAATAAAGCTATTTGATTGAACCAATATTGTTTAAACAATGGGTTCTGAACTGTTTTGCTCATTACTATATATTTTTGTAACTTGTGTTAGTGTTACTGATCAGTTGACAGTATACAAATTTCTCAATTGAGAAACAAACTATTAATTTTGTGGTCTCCAATTCGGCTGATATAGACTTTATAGCTGACCAACATTTCCTCTTCTTTGTCAGAGACGATTTCGTGGGATATCAGAAATCAATGGGCAGCGGTGGCACGATAGCATTTTGTGATTAGGACTGTTCATGATTTTCTTTACTGTGCTGTAGTGGAATAGTTTTAAAACGGTGAAAGGACTAATTATCGTAGTCTCTGATGAATTTTCATTGTTCTGTAGCGTTTCAGTTTGTTCTTTTAAAGCTATTTGATTCAACCAAATTAACCAATCTTGTTTAGCAGTGGGCTCTGGACAGTTTTGTTCATTACTATACTTTTTTGTTTTTATGTTGTTGTAGTGTTTTTTATGTTTTGATTGTATTTGGGGAAAACACCCTAAGAAAAAAGGGACTAACACCTGACAAACACTGTATTGCACAAAACAAACATAAAAGAAATAGAACATAACACAACAAGAGTATCATAAACAGAGTCATAGAAAGAGAAAGCTCCCTCATAGTCATAGCAAAGGAATTAAGCTTCCATTATCAGGGGTAGCCACCCTTGTATACTAGTGCTTCCTTTGAACTGCTGCCCTGCCCTGGGCTGAAACTGAGAACCCGTAGGTCTCTTAGACTTCTGAAATATGAACTAACATCCAGGAGCCAAAATTTCAATTAGCATAACCTTTGTTGGAGACAGTGTAGGGGACTTGTGTTTGGCTGTTTTTCTTGTTTTTGTTTTTGAACTTTCCACGTTACCAAATAAAAAGCTATTAACAAATAACAAGACTATAAATATTTTATTGGTTATTATAAATATTTCCAGGTTTTATGAAGCTCTATTTGCAAGTGGAGAAGTGAAGGAAATACTTATTTTTCTTTTTTAAATTAAGAGCAATATAAAATGTTTTTTTTACAATAATTGAAATAAAAACATGATAAATGACCATATAAATACTTGAGATCATTTTAAAAATTATTTTATAATATTATTAATTTAAAAAAGAAAAGTAAGTCTTCATCTCACCTCCACTCCAACAATTGATGCACAATTCTTGCTTTCTTCTATTAATTTATCACTTTTTTTATTTCATGAAACAAAAAAAAAAAAAAATTGATCCCTTTCAATTAACAACATCAAATCAAACCAGCATACAAAAAAAGAGCATAAATTTCACAATTTGCTTCAAAAAGAGCAATCCAAAATAAATTGCAATGTTTTCTCACTTTTATACGTTGCAACTGAAATCAAATACCACATTATTAAAAATGAAAATATATGGCATAAAATTTGTTTCTGTGTGTTGTTTTTACTGTTCTCTAATTATAATTTAATATACGAACTGTGTGCCTAACCTAAGTGGAAACGGCCTCAAAAGTTAGACACAATCAGATTTGATACAAACATGATTTTCTCGGTGCCGGCTGAAGAATGAATTCTCAACCAAGTGACCTCTCGGGAAACAGGGCTACAAACATGATTTTCTTATTCATAGAAATCACTTATTAAACAGACCATAGTTTTGCTATCGAAAAGAAAAGTCTAAATTTCTAAGCATATTGGTAGAATAGGAATAGCACATCAAGTTTTAAAAATGCAACAAATTACAATGATATGATGAAAATAATATGGCTGATCATACCGATCCAGAAGAGTCTCTAAAGCCACAAAGAAAAATCACTCCATCAAAGTAAGCATTAGTAATTGCACACCGATAAGTTGCAGGGACAATACTTTCCAAGAAGTATCAATCTATATTATACAGTAAAGCATGCAACAGATATAGTCATCTACATTAGTTGGACATTTTGGTTTGATTCAGACATAATATCTACTTCGTTGTTGTTTACAGATTAAATTCAAGAACCGTGGATGTTCATATTCTTCCAAGTTCCAACATAGTGAAGGCAAACTCATTCCCTAAAGTACCTGTCACAAATCAATCAACCCAGTACGTGAAAAACTCCGAGCTTGTGCTTGAAAGTCTTTTAAAGATTACCACCGCTCTCTGAGACGACCATCAGGTAATGTTGGAACAAGGACCTTTTCATTATTCTGTCTTGTGTCTTGAACTCGTGTAATTGTCTTTCTCTTTCCAATCTCCAATGTTTCAGCCTCCTCCTCATCAAAATCTGGCGGTGTATCATCATCATCATCTTCATCAATCCAGTCATCATCGATATCACCACCATCGTCATCAGCATCTGACCATTCTTGTTCCTCTTCACCACTTTCATCCTGTCTGCTATCAATATCATTCTCTTCCATGCCATCTCCAATTCTAGTTCGGGCAGCACCCCTACCCTTAAGAAATCGTGGAATATCAACCAAAGAGCGAAGTTTCTCCTTTATAAGCAACAATTTGTCCTTGTCTACCAACTGAGAATCTCGATAAGCTTCCCTAAGGAACACAGAATCCCTGTCTCCTTTCAATGAGATATAAAACATATCAGGGTGCCTTATCAACATCCCTCTCAATTGCTGAGAAAATCTAAACTCCTCTCGAAAATGAGTGAAGTGATCAACAAGAGTTCGTTTCTCAATTGTGAGACTCAAAATCTCATGAATAACTCCACAAGCATGCTTCTCTTTCTCCGGCGTTCCCGAACCAATCATTGAGAAATCTGAGTAAGGAGATATATAAGGAATGTCTCTGAACTGCATTATCTTCCTCATCTCACCCTTGGAAAGATTAAGACCCTTAGGAAGCTTCACTCTATTGAATTTGGGTGGCCTGTCTATAATTAAATTCTGCTCATCTATTTCTCGAATTCGATTATCCTCCACAGATAGCTCCGCCGCAGAAACAGCAAGCTCAGGATCCCAATGTGTTAATTCAAGTGCAGGACCTCTTTCCGTCTCAACAACTTTGAAAAAATCCGGGTACCTATGAATAACTGTATCACGAAATTCTCTCGTAAGTCCCAAATCATTCGCCAAATGGGCAATTTTTTCTAACAAAATCCTCTTTTCCAATGACATCATCAATAATTTTCTAAGCTTAGTAACTACAACATCTTCCATTTCATTCCTAACCTTCAATTCCTCAAAATAAAGCCGTTCCGCCTCAGAAGTCATTTTGAATTTAAGAGAAAAACACCCTTCTTCCACAATCTCAAACACACCCGGGAATTTCCTCAAAAGTACAATTAATTTTCTCTTTTTATCCAACCCTAATTCTTTTTTATGCTTACCTAGTTCTTGAAGAGACATAAGCCTATTAGGTTGACTCACTAGTAATTTCCTCACCTTAAGAACAAATTTGAGCTTCTTATCTTTCTGTATAACATTATCAAAAGGAAGCTCTTTTCTTCGCTTCACGGCGGCTCTTATCGGCACAATTTGAAACCTGGGCCTAACATGTGATGATTCTAACGGAAACAAACGCAAATTGGTACCCAAAAATTGGGATTTTTTAAGGGAACAATTAATTTTGAGAGAAAGGTTTGGTTTTTGAAATAAGGGTAGTTTATTTGAGATGAAAAATGGTAAAGGGGTAGATAAAAAAGAGATTTTGGGTGAAGTAAGTGATTCCATGGTTGTTTTTCACATAAAGCAAGAAATTACTAAGTGGTAGAAAAATGAAGATTGGTGAAAAGGATAATAGACTCACCAGATTGCTGTGTTTGTGTTTGTGATGCTGAATTGAAGGATGCGGATTGGGATTGAAAGTGATGAAGGTTCTGTTTATGGTGAAACCTGCAAACAAGCACCTTTGAGGCTTCAACTGGAATTTGCAAACCCCAACCAAAACCCTGTTGCAAAATAGGATCGATTTATTACATTACATTATCCCCTCACATTTTATTTTCTTTTCCTATCCTATTATTATAAACAAAAAATCCTATTATGTTATCAAAGTGAATTCTCTGTGTCAAAAAAAATAGTCAACCAATATATTTTTATATTGTATGTTTTTTTAAAATTGATTATAACAATTTAAATTAAATTAACAAAAAATATGTATGTATGGATATAAAACTTAGGTCAACTCGCGGATATTAATATCATTTGATTGGACACTCTTTTATCCATATTTAAATTCGAGAACTGCGATCGGGAGAGGGTTGGAACCACTTGATGCCAGAACTAACCCCGAACCAGATTCAACTGGTGGTGAAAAACAAAAACAAAAAAAATCGAGATATTGTAGTTGTTTGTGATTTTTGGTAGTGATTGTCATTACAAAAGAAAAATTTCACATAATTAATTATTAATGTTTTATTTCTCCAGAATTATTTTCAAATATAATATCGTTTCTAATGTTAGATTTGTTATTGTCAATAATTAGTAGGAAAAACAAATTATATTTTCAATGAGGTCGTCATAGTCATACTCGACTTATATGAGAGTAAGAGCAATGGACCAGGGGAGGCGCATCAACTTACGAATCTTCATTTTGACAGAGACATGAGGACGAAAGTGATTGTAATCTCCTAAAATTAAAGTTCATGGTCGATTTGCAATGAAATGCAAAATTGACAATAAATTACCTAGTGAATTAGTTATCCCACAATGTCAAGAGAAAGAAACCATTTATTCTAAAGGATTTTCGTGTTAAGCCTCCAAAGTCCGTTCTCCATGAATTACCAAGCGAGCTACTATCACATTATTAATTTTAATAATACAATTATGAGAATGCTATATGATATTTTGAACAATGGAGGTAGATAAATGATCGTCGAAAGTGTTTACAATGAGTATATGTGAAGAAATTTATTTGCCTATTCAATATAATGAGTTTGAGGCAAAATATTAGCGGGTATAACAAATTCTAATTTGGAATTGGACCATATTTACAGGTGGTCCATGATTGATCAATTTTGTTATTTTAACAAACAAAAAAAATAAATCTAATTCTTAGGTTTTAATATAAAAAAAAAAAAAAAAAATTTACTTTTATATGGTAAGGTAGAATGAGCCGGTAAGGTAAGGTAAACCCTTATTTACATGCGATTTAAACCTAAGCCTATTTCCGTTCTTCCCCTGTTTTGTTAACGGTAATCACACCTTTCTTCTCCGATTCACCACCATACCTGAAATTTTCTGACGCATTCTTCTAGGGTTTGTGATCAGAAAAAAACAAAATGTCTGTGCCACCGGTGCAGTGTATATACGTAACAGAGGAATTTATTCACGAATGGAGAACTGCCAACCATTCTTTCAAGCTCTCCCAACCTGTTCCATTGCTTCGCTTCCTCTACGAACTCTCTTGGACTATGGTGCGTGCGTTCCTTCTCTCCACTTTCGCTCCAAATTAATCATTAATTTCGGTGTTTCCATTACAAATTTGCAATTCGGGTGATTAATCCATTGTCATGATTTTTGTTAGGTTCGGGGTGAATTGCCGTTTCCCATGTGTAAAGTAGCATTAGATTCTGTCACATTCTCCGATAACGCTTCGGCTGAAAAACTAGCATCAAATTTTGCAGATATAGTGAGCCAAATGGCACAAGATGTGAGTTACTGGTGCTTTTCTTTGTGAAATTCTTGAAAAACTCGTTTTTCTGCTCTTACTACTTAATTTCATTGTTATAGCTTTAATTTGGGAATGATCATGTATGAATATGGATTGAAGTCACTTTGATATGTTTGTCAATCCTTATTTTTTATGTTCTTATTTGGTTTTGAATTGTCCTAATCCGTTAGGCGTAACTCAACTACCAAGGACCCGTTTTGATTAGCTTATTTTTGAGCTTATGCAATTTTTATGTATTATTATAAGTTTGTCAAGCTAGTTTATGATAAACTAGCTTATAAAAATACAATTTTCACTAGTGTGAACTTATAAAATAGCATAAAAACTTCGTCTACATATAAAAATAAACATAAAAAAGGACCGGTGATAATTATTGCTTGTCATAGCTTGGTAGAGTTTTTATTTTTTATTTTATTTACAAATTTAGTTTAATAATTATTGAAATATCATTTGATTGTTGATTTATGTAAAGTTTCCACATTCTTAAACATCAGAACACATACATACATATCTAACAAGAATATAACCACACAATGGGATATTGAATTGTTTTGCAACTTTAAGTGTTTAAGATTTTATAACTATATATTGTTTGTATCAAGTCCAGCAAATCTATTTACTTGCTCATCTCCTTGGTTACAGCTTACATTGTCAGGAGAGTTTCGTTCTCGTCTCATTAAACTGGTCAGTATTTGATCTTGTGTGTTCTATTCAATACAAATATTTATGTGTAGATCTTCATCTTTTGTATACAATTAATGGTTTTCATCCATCGGAATTTTTCTACAATTTATTTTTTGCTTAAAAGTTTTAATTTTTTAGGCAAGATGGCTTGTGGAATCTGAATTGGTTCCAGTTAGGTTACTTCAAGAACGTTGCGAGGTCTGCCTTTTTGGTCTCTTTCATTTTCAAATTATTAACATTATAGTTCATCATTTGTTCTAGACCTTAGTTAGTTTGTTGAGCATTTTTTACGAAGGCTTGAGCTTTTATTGCATTAGTAAGTTTCTTGCATTTATAAAATTTTATTGGTATGTTATGCATTTGCAGGAAGAATTTTTGGGGGGAGACTGAATTTATCAAAATTAAGGCTCAGGGAGTTGAAGGGAAAAGAGGTGAGCACTTAATTTCTATAAAGTGCCACAATGTAAAGGGGAGCTCTGCTTCTTTTTTTCCCACTTTGATTTTTCCTATTTCCTTATGTTTCCCTCTTACTCTAAATTACTCACAGGTTTGTTTTTAAGAGGAAGTAAATTGAGTTTTTTGTCCTGGGGAAAAAGTGGGGTTTGCCACTTGCTAATCCCCACCATAAGAAATCCCCTTATACCCTGTGTAGACACACACATGCAATAGAACAAACTATAAGACAACGAACTTACAATTATATGTCACACACATCACTATCGATCTTAAGCTTTATTCATACTTGGTCTTTGATGCTTATGTGATGGAAAAAATTATAAGACAAGGATCTTACAAAGTTACAATTATATGTCACACACACCATTATTGATCTTGAGCTTTATTCATATTCGGTTTTTTGTTTGTTTATGTGATGGAAACAACTATAAGACAAGGATCTTGCAAAGTTGCAGTTCTATGCCCCACACATCATTATTGATCTTAAATTTCATTCATACTCGGTCTTTGTTGCTTGTGTTGAATATACAAGTACTTAATAGTGTCTACAGCAATAGTCAGTTAATCGTTAGTTAGCATTGACTGTTAGTAAATAACAAAGTTCGTTTCTGTGGTACAAGTTGGTTGCAAAGCGTAACTAACTGAATCCTATTGGGTAAGCTACACCGGCCTATCCTCTTGTATTCAGAGTCAACTTTTCAGAATCAAATATTCAGAATTTAGATTCTTCACTCTGCACTATGGCTGCTGATTGGAATTTTATTATTGTTTGTGTTTGATTCATTTGTGCTGTTGACTTCAGGTCAGAGTTAATACACGACTTCTTTATCAAACAAACCAAATTCAACCTTCTCAGAGAAGAGAGTGAGGGCTATGCCAAACTGGTATAATCCGTATTTCCGTTCTCTTGACTTCTTTGCTTTTTTGGATATTTCCTATGAATTATTATTACATGTCGGCAGTTTGCACATTTTGACTGAACACAGTGCATATACGAGAAATTATATCTTACTTTTTTGAGTTCCATTAATTAAGAAGTTTTTTTAGATCCTAAGAAAAGTAAAACAATATTGTAGGTTACTATCAACATTATTTAATTTATGGGGCTAAACGTTGCTCTTCTACCACTGTAGTTAATTGATTTCAGGTTTTACTTGGCCTGAAATACACATGTTTGACAATTCTGAACCAAAATCAAACCTATTTTTTTAAAATGGTGTCCTTCTATCAGTTTCAAAATAGCTTGAGTATATGGCAGAGAGTTGCGTGTTGAATATTTCCCAATACTTTTGAAGAAACTGAGAGAGTAGAGACTTGTAGATCAAGATACGGAACATGCAAATAACCTTTACAAACTCAAGAATATCCAAGACAATTACCTTTGGCTGAAAGAGTAGATAATTTATCACAACTTAGAGAGAGAGAGAGAGAGAGAGAGAGAGAGAGAGAGAGAGAGAGAGAGAGAGAGAGAGAGAGAGAGAGAGAGAGAGAGAGAGAGAGAGAGGAGAGAGAGAGGGAGAGAGAGAGAGAGAGAGAGAGAGAGAGAGGAGAGAGAGGAGAGAGGAGAGAGAGAGAGAGAGAGAGAGGAGAGAGAGAGAGAGAGAGAGAGAGAGAGAGAGAGAGAGAGAGAGAGAGAGAGAGAGAGAGAGAGAGAGAGAGAGAGAGAGAGAGAGAGAGAGAGAGAGAGAGAGAGAGGAGAGAGAGAGAGAGAGAGAGAGAGAGAGAGAGAGAGAGAGAGAGAGTGAGAGAGAGAGGAGAGAGAGAGAGAGAGAGGAGAGAGAGAGAGAGAGAGAGAGAGAGAGAGAGAGAGAGGAGAGAGAGAGAGAGAGAGAGAGAGAGAGAGAGAGAGGAGAGAGAGAGAGAGAGAGAGAGAGAGAGAGAGAGAGAGAGAGAGAGAGAGAGAGAGAGAGAGATCATGCATGGAAGACACATATAAATATTAGAAACTCAAGGAGGAGAAATATAAGGTGGTTTCTTAGGAAATAAACGAGAATGCTTACTTTTGTTGTTTAAATGACAGGATGGCATCCAATTAATCAAGCATTAGGATGGGTCCATCTATTGTTGTCCCTTGGTCAGGTGAAGTTGCACTAGTGTGGAAATAACAAGAGCTTTAAGGACACGAAGTGAAGTTATGGTTCTATGTGTAGGGACTTAATTGTAATGCTTGTTTTCTCTTTTGGGTGTTTTGTTATGAAACTCTTTTGTAGATTTAGGTAGTCCTCGCGACATGGTTAGTAGACATTACATTGGAACATATCCTTAAAATTTAATTGGGATTTTGTAATCAACAAAATATGGTTCTTTTTGGCATTCTAATTCTTACATATTGCATGATTGAATACAACATAATGTCAATCTTTAATCTTTCCAGATAAGATTCTTTTGTATGCTATTTAAATTTAGGTTCATTGTACAGGTCCACTCTACTTTGTCGGGACTCTGAAGCACCCGACTCTAAAAGGATCTGCATCAACAATTGGCATTATTAAGGTCATAGCGATTTGAAGTATTATGACTATTCCATGATTTTCTGTTTTTGTTTTATAATAATAATGATCATACTTTCTGGCTTAGCTTACTTCTGCAGTCATTGATTGGTCATTTTGATTTGGATCCAAAACCGTGTTTTTGATATTGTAAGTTGGATCTCTTCAAGTGTCTTTTCCCCAATAAACTCAGATTCCTATCTTCAT
The DNA here is from genome assembly GCF_020283565.1 of Trifolium pratense. Lineage (NCBI taxonomy): Eukaryota > Viridiplantae > Streptophyta > Magnoliopsida > Fabales > Fabaceae > Trifolium > Trifolium pratense. The sequence continues at coordinate 677,059 of NC_060064.1, forward strand.
TATCATTTGTTGTTGTAACTGGCTACTGACAGATGTTTCTTATCAGGTGCTTGAGTGTTTTGAACTTCAGCCAGATAACGACATGTTTACAGAGCTGATTCCTATTTTTCCTAAGGTAGATAAAAATGGAAGCCTAGGTCATTCTAATTTTTAATTTAAAATATAATTTTTTAATAATTTTTCTCTTCTATGCAGTCTCATGCTTCAACAGATTCTTGGATTTAAATTTCAATATTATCAGCGCATGGAAGTCAGTAATCCTGTACCATATGGGCTCTATAGACTTGCAGCCTTGCTGGTGAAGCAAGATTTTGTTGATCTTGATAGCATGTAAGATGTTGTGCTCATTGTGCTGCTCAAGAATCACATTTAGCAGGTCTTATTTAATACTACAAGTAGTAACTCTGAACAATTATTCAGTACCAAATCAATTTTTTGCTCTATGGTCATACAAAGTGGTGGTTGCATTGGAAGGGATTTACACACACCATTTGTGCCTCTAAATATTAATCCCTTGTTGTGTGAGTTGTTCATAAACATCCTAAGAGAAATTGATGATGTATAGAGGAATCAGTGCACCATAATAATCATGCCAAAAACTAACTAATTCATACGTATGTTCTTGAGTTAATGAAACTGACATGTAGACTGAAGGTGCTTTGTGCAATTTGTGATATACTTTTTTTAACTACCATTTTGATTACAGATATACTCATTTACCTCCCCCAAGGATGAAGAAGCATTTGAGCATTATAGCACTTTCTCTTCCAAGCGCCTCGATGAGGTATTCACGCTCTTGCAGTTTTTTATTTTTTATTCTTATTGTTTTGGTTTGGAATAAAACAAAATCTTCACAAACACTGTGTGGGATAATACTTGGTTGTTAAAATGAAAAAAAGAATCAGAGATTTTGCCAAAGAGAGAAAATGGAGAGATTAAGAGCCAAAAGATCTTGAAATTGCAAGAAAACAGTCCAATCCCTTCCTGTGTTTCAGAACTAGAGCACCGTTTTTGTTGGTTCATATTTCCCTTCGATACTCATTGGTTAGCATGGTATTCAAATTAATATATGGGTGTAAGTTCCTGATTTTATACAGTCACAGACATTTGGAAGTTTTATGACTTTCTTAGCCATGGTGCTGGCTTTGGTGGTTCCTTGTTTATGGCCTATGTGAGGTCAGTCATGTATGTGGGCTCATTAATGCCTTGCATTATTAATCTTTCCTTGGTCTGTTGGTGACCTGTTTCTGAATGCTGCATCAACTCAATTAAACAATCTGGGTTGCGTATTTCACTGGAATATGTGAACTTCCAGTTCTTAATTTTCAATTTCAATCTATTTGACCTATTAGTGTTGGTGTTAATTTTGCGTAATATTAACATATTCATGGTTTTGTTTTGGGTGTAAACCGGGTATCCTCTCCGCGCAACTGCAGAGACTAATTCATGGTTTATTCCTACATTGTTTTCATATTTTATTTTGGTTCTTGACTGGTATCAAGCAGATTAACAATCTTAATTACAGGCTAATAAAATTGGAAAAATAAACCTTGCTGCTACTGGAAAAGATCTAATGGATGATGAGAAAATGGGGGATGTCACTATTGATCTCTTTGCTGCTATAGCCATGGAAACCGATGCAATTGGCGAGCGGAAATCCGAGCTTCAAAACAGTCAAACATTGGGCTTGCTTACTGGCTTTCTTTCTGTGGATGACTGGTATGCTGATTTGTAAATCTACTTGTAGCATGTGGTTACAAAGACAGTTATTATTACAAGCTGTTAATTTTTATCTTTTGCATGCTATATTTTTGTGATGCTTCAATAAAATGCATAACCTTCCGTGTCAGTTTAAACTGCTTTGGATACTATGTCACAAAATAATGAATATACTTATCTCTTTTTATATACTGAATGTTAATTACTCAACAATGATGACACTGGAAAATTGTTTTTGCTGTTTGTAGAGACATTTGCCTTGAATTTCATTTGCGCTAATGTTAATACATGTGATGGTTTGATCAGCATTGTGTATGTTATTGAGCATGGTTTTCAGTATCGTACGATACTTGTGAGTCGTATCTTAGTTTGATACATAATTGAACCCAATCAATACAAGTTCCTGTGTGTATTTATTTTGGACATGGATCCCAACTAGTGTTGTCTATTGTGGGTCGCAGTTTGCTCAAATTCCGCTACACAACAGTGCTTTAACCGCTATTTCACAATATTTTGTACTAAATAGCATATCGCAGAACAATAGCGATTTGTTAAAATTACACTATGCAATAGCCAGCTATAACCAATATTTAACAATACTAATCCCAACTTGAATCCTGTTTCGTTCTAATGAATCCCAACCTGAATTTTGTCAACTTTGTATAGCAGCCACCTTTTTTTTTTCTCATTTGATTTTTGACTTGAATCTGGAATTCTTTTGAGGTTCATATATGATATATCAACTTATATTTTTGCTAAGTCACTTGTTTTTACTTAGAAATACCATATTTTAATTGATCCTCTATGTTAGAATTCTTAACAAAGATTATATTAAGAATTCAGAAAATAAGTCTTCCAATCCATACTTTGAATCTCAATTCGATAACCATGTTTTTGAGATATAACGTGGATCTTAAAGTTTATAATTTTTTCCTTAAGATTTGGTTCTTTCCAGTCCCACTAAATTGATTTATGGTTAACACAATTATTCTTTTTGAAAAATGTATTTCAGTGTTTGTAGAACTCCCTCTGATGCATATATGTATATATTCATGGGTTGGTTTCCTTTTGTTTTAACAGGTATCATGCACATGTACTATTTGAACGTCTCTCACCACTCAATCCGGTGGAACATATCCAAATATGTGATAGTTTGTTTAGGTAAGGCTTGTGTATAATTTCTCTCTGTCATGCTGACACCAGCTTTGAAAACTTATATTTGGGTGCGTTTTGGACATGCATGTCTGTTGAATGTATTTATGATGTGTTTGTTGGGGGGGGATAGACATGTCAATTTTGATGCGGATGTCTACTTATAGTGAGTAGAGCTTGTAGTAATATATGAAAAAAAAGAGGGTGGGCTATAAGATATCCTCCAAAAACAAAAACTAGGTTTTTCTTAGACTGTACTGAAAGCAGTATGAAATAAAGGACATAAGAACCCACACAAAAATCAATCTCTAACACTAACTTTGCCACGACCCAATTTGGATCATGACTGGCGCACAAACTAATCACCTTATTTTAGCAAGCCTTCTCGAAGTCCAACTTTGTATCTGCTATTAAACATCTAATATAATTTTGAAATATCAGGTTTTTTTTATACTACCCTTTTTTTCTCGAAGTCCAATCTTTCCTTCCAAAATATTTTGAAATAGACTGTGAGAAGCTTTCCCTGTATGTTTGTAGCATTTGCATGCATTTAACAGTATATTTTTGGGCTAATTAGTCGAGCTTCGTTACGGTCAACAATTTGTTTGAATGGTTGTTTTTATCAATAGCTTTAAATAAAACTGAGATCTTCATACAGGCTTATTGAGAAGTCAATTTCTTCACCGTATAATGTTATTCGCCAAGCACATCTTCAAAACCCTGGATCGTCCACTGGAGGCAGCACCAATGCTATGGATGTAGATAGCCCTTCAGGACACAATTCTTTCATAGATCTTCCGAAGGAAATTTTTCAGATGCTTGCTTGTACTGGACCTTTTCTCTACCGAGATACTATGTTGTTACAGAAGGTGCATTAAGTTGTTTTAATATTCTGATAACTTGTCTCCTTGGTGTATTTTATGCTGATTATAATTTCCCTTTCTGCCTAATTCTCCCTCAAACATGTGTAGGTTTGTAGGGTGTTGAGAGGTTATTACCTTTCTGCTCTTGAGCTTGTAAGTCATGGTGACGGTGTCTTGAATCCTCAATTTCATGTTATTGGAAATCCTCACCTACATTTGAAGGAAGCAAGGCTAAGGGTGGAGGATGCTTTAGGAGCTTGTCTACTACCTTCTCTACAGTTGGTTCCTGCTAATCCAGCTGTTGGCCAGGAAATTTGGGAAATAATGAGTCTTCTTCCTTATGAGGTTTTCCTTTGCATTTGTTGTTTATCCTTTTTCCTCATATATTGTTATCTGTTATCTACAAGATTGATCGATGAGTGTTACTTACCTAGGCACGATATCATTTATACGGTGAATGGGAAAAAGACGATGATCGCTATCCTATGCTGTTGGCTGCTAGACAAACTGCCAAGGTTTGACAATCTATATGTGTGGACCATCTGTGCTCAATGTCGCAAGCCTGATTCTTTGTTATCTTTATTCTATTTTCTTTATTTTTATACAGTTGGACACTAGACGTATTTTAAAACGGTTGGCAAAGGAAAATTTGAAGCAGCTGGGTCGGATGGTCGCAAAATTAGCTCATGCCAACCCTATGACTGTCCTTCGAACAATTGTTCACCAGGTGCTGATTTACTAGAGCTTGTATTCTGCAAAGGCTGAAGGGCTCTGGCCTATATATATATATATATATATATATATATATATATATATATATATATATATACACACACACACACACACACGATGTTGTGCACTCTGTTATGTTGATTTTTTCATATTGTGTGATATGCAGATTGAGGCATACAGACACATGATTACACCTGTAGTGGATGCTTTTAAGTATTTGACTCAGGTTTGTATTTTTTTTTTGTATTTTCCTTTTACTATCTTTTTCACTGCATCCACTGGTGATATCATAACGCATGAGCTCATAATAAGCAGTAAGAGACGTGTGCCCTAGGTAGCCTTCCAATTAGTTTTAAGTTCAGCCATTTTTCTTTTCATATATGTTGTGGTACTTTTCCATATGTTGTTTCTTTTATACATTAATCATGTTCTGCTTTTGGAAGTTGTTTTTAATATTGGTAGATTGTTTTTGATTTGGAGCCTTACTTTTTTGTTCTAATAGCTTGAATATGATATATTGGAATACATTGTGATTGAGCGATTGGCACTTGGTGGACGTGATAAGTTGAAGGATGACGGGCTTAATTTGTCAGACTGGCTTCAATCTCTAGCTTCATTTTGGGGCCACTTGTATGTATAGTTGTTTCCTTCGCAGTTCTATTATATTTAGTTTCTTGACAAGTTATCATGTGCATTTGGTTAGGTTATATAGGAAGCAACTATGATCCTTTTGAAATTTATTATCAGGATTTTTTTTATAATCATATTATCAGGATATGTTACTGAATCTTATTGGGGTTTCTTCTGTGATTAAAGCATAATGGGAACACCTTGTCTTTTATGTGTTGTTTGGGTTATATTTGACTTTTATAGCTATTTCTTGCAAACTCTCATTATTTTGGAATTATGTCACGTGTATTATTGATATTAACATTCCCTGTCATTTTTGTACATGTATGGCACCCTATAGAATTTAGATAAATCCGGAATGCCTTGCATCAATCAAATTCCAGGTTGCGGTTCAACCTTAGCAAATGCAGGATTACTAGGCATATCAGTATCTTGTATCCATGACTGGCAATTCAGATCAATTGAAATCACTTTGCTTGCCAGTTGGTGGGCATGCACAGACAGCTGTATGATGTGCAGTTACTGTTATTCGGTGACAGATATTTTGGAGCACATATTTAATGGTCAATAGGGGTGGGCATTTCTTTGTTATCCTTGCAGAGTTCAAACTTCCATTAGACCATTGTCCTTGTAATTTCATAACGACAATTCATAAAGTTAATGTGCCACTTAAGATATACAAGTGACTTGTCAGCTGCAATGCAATAGGACTCTACCACAATAGATGGAAAAATATCAGATTTAAATGAAGTTATTCGGTAAGTTGGATAGTAAAGTCTCTTTGGTAGCTCGGAAGTTCAGTACTGTTACCAGATACAATTAGTTAATGGAGATAAAATAATGAGTGCTTGCGAAGTGCAATAATATCAGTTGGATTATCATCTGTGTTGTCTGCATGATATCTGTGATTCTCAATGATCTAGGTTGGAAGTCATGTAATCAAGGAGATAAAAGAATGGAGTGATTTTAATGTGAACAATGATTTTTATTATATGGGCGATACTCGTGGTTCTCGGTATTTTTGGTCATATATAATGTCTATAACGAAATGACAGTTTATTGGCTATTATGGGGTACTTACTTTGAGGAGGGAGACAGATCCTTATACCATGTGTTAAACATTTTGTCTTTGCTTAATTTGTCATGGGTTTAAAAATTTGTGGATCAAATTCCTAAGCTGTTGGCCTTGTAGAGAGGGAAGAGTCTGTACTGTTTAACTTGGGCTATTGCTATATGTTGATTAGTCATTGTGGAAACCCAACTGTTGGACATGGATGCTTTGTCCTTGGTGGTGGAGCTGATGATTTGTAGGTTTGTATCCATCGAATGAGACTTAAGTTGGTAGTGGCATTCTTGTTGGTGGAATACTCCATTAGTTATTGCTTTCACCTTGTGATGCTAATGGAGACCGCGAGATATGAAATAAATCATTTACTCTTTCTGAAACTGTTTATCATACAAATGGACATAATGGAGGGTATCTGCTGTTAGATAGTTCTTTCTTGAAATACGAGGAGCTCAGAAAGTACAGATTTCATTTGACTTAATCATCAGTAGTTTACTTGGTTGACCTACGATAGTTCACTACAACAGGACAATTTGTGATTGTGTTGTCTGTATAGCACATTGAGATTGAGTTTCCCTTCTTCTAATGAATGGATGAATAGCATAACAAGTTTTTTGAATATATGGTTTTGTGGTTGGCCTTGTAGAAAGGGAAGAGCCTAGACTGTTTATTTGGGTTATTGCTATATGTTGATTAGTCATTGCGGAAACCCAACTGTCGGAAATGGATGCTTTGTCCTTGGTGTGGAGCTGATGATTTGTAGGTTTGGATCCATCTGATGAAACTTAAGTTGGTAGTGACATTCTTGTTAGTGGAATACTGCATTAGTTATTGCTTTCACCTTGTGATGCTAACGGAGACCACAAGATATGAAAGAAACCTTAAACTCTTTCTGAAGCTGTTTTTCTGCAAATATGAAAGACCACAAGACATAATGAAGGAATTGTGCTGTTAGATAGTATTTTCTTTCTTCAAACGAGGAACTCAGAAACTACAGATTTCTTTTGACTTAATCATCAGTTGTTTACTTGGTTGACCTATGATATTACACTACAACAGGACAATTTGTGATTGCATTGTCTGTATAGCACATTGAGCTTGAGTTCCCCTTCTTCTGATGAATGGATAGCATAACAAGTTTTTGTAATAAATGGTCTTGTGGGGGTATATATATTTCGAAAATGAAGAATGATATGCTTGCTGCTGCATTATGTTTGCTACTTTGCGGAGCATACTTGTAAATCCTGAACAACTTTGGGGGGCATTATTCCACTAAAAAAATGTTTTTGCTTTGGAGGGATGGGGATTGAATTCCCTGGGCTTTGGAGGGGCGGGGATTGAATTCCCTGGAACAGTTTGGTTTGATTTTCTTCTCTCTTGTCCTCTTTTTCTCTAAAGCATTGTGTTGATTTATATAATATTCAGTGCTTAATAATATAAAATAGAGTTAGAGTGTGGTTATATTCTGTATTAGCTTTCTAAATTCCCCTGACTTGTGAATTGAAGTTTATGTTTAATGATTTGGTTCTTCTTTAGAGGGCTTTAGTTATATTATTAAATAGCTACTTTCAATATACACATGACTCTAAAAATACACGTTTTGGAAAGAAATTCTGCTCAATAAAGTTATGGCATAAGGTTGTGTATGTAAAATAGGAAATTGAAGGAAATGTATGATCTATCTTTCATGATTTAGTAAACATGATGTAAAATAAGAAAAAGAATCTCAGTTTTTAGCAAATATGATGTATGCTTATTTGAATTATTAAAGAGAAAATATGTACTCAGACAAATGTAGTTGACTGTGAAATGAAAGAGATTGGGATTAAATGACTGGCAAATATTAATTATAAGTGAATAAATGAATTCAAGAAGCAGTCAGTCAGTCAATAAGAAATAATTATGGAAACAATGAGTAACATGCATGAAAAAGAAATTTGATAAATAGCATGCAAAACAAATACAATAATTTGGTCGATATCATTGACCCTCAAGTTTTATGAGCGAATGTAGGACCTAGTATGCAGCATTTCTTGACAGAATGTGCCATTGGTTATGTTGTTGATCTCTATAATTAGATTTAGCAATTTCTTCATATTCTTTGGGCAGAGTTCTTGGGATGTGTGGCAATTAATATTATTATTATTATTACTATCCAAGTTATGAGGGTCTCCGCTAAACATGTTTCTAGTTGACAAAACCGTGCTTGCAATTTCTTGCCGGCTGTAAGATTCAGCTGTATAGTTTGACTTCATTGATCTTGTCTCCATCATTGCCTGTTTTTGTTCATAATTGTGTATGACGTCTGTGTATGTTGTTTCAAGAGCATGATATTCTATGATTGTTTTAATGAGTTCAAGTTTTCTTTTTATAATAGATGTAAAAAGTACCCATCAATGGAATTGCGGGGCCTTTTCCAGTATCTTGTGAACCAGTTAAAAAGGGGACAAGGAATTGAGCTTGTTCTACTGCAGGTTCTTCTTCTTTGTTGATTTTTCAATTAATAATATACTTGTGTGAGACATGGATAATGAAATTCCAAATACTGGTCATGATTAAACATTATTGCTGGTTTTTTAGGAGCTTATCCAACAAATGGCAAATGTTCAGTACACAGAGAACTTGACTGAGGAACAGCTGGATGCTATGGCAGGGAGCGAGACTCTTAAATATCAAGCAACTTCTTTTGGGACGACTCGAAATAATAAGGTAAAAAAAGTAAATTTTAAAGGTTTTGGAAAGCAGGAGATTGGTGAAATAGTGCTTTCAACATATTGAAATTTTGCTCTAGGTGAAAGGGAGACAGTTATGTTGGTGTGATGGTTCACTCTTTTAATTTACACTGGCACAATTGTTTTGTTTTGTACTATTGAACTGGTTAATAAACACATGTTTGCATATGGTCTTGGAAAATTTAGTGAAGACATACAATGAGCATCATTTTTTTTGTTGCATAACTGATTGAGCTTAAAGGTGAACTTCCTGAACAATGGGCGAATGTGAACTAACTGTGACTAAGTTTTTCATGCTTTAAGTTATACCTAGTTTAATATTTTATCGTGTGAGTTGGTGATTGACTATGTAAGTCACTAGATATCTAATAATCTATGCAGGCAATGATAAAGTCAACTAGCAGGCTTACAGATTCATTACTTCCTAAAGATGAACCGAAGCTGGCAATCCCCCTCTTGCTTCTTCTTGCTCAACATCGTTCTCTGTAAGCTCTTAAACTTGTAAATGTTAGAGCTGATGATCAAAGTTTTATTCTGAAATTTTATGTTTTTGCAGGGTTCTTGTCAATGCAGATGCACCCTACATTAAAATGGTCAGTGAACAATTTGATAGATGCCATGGAACTCTTCTTCAATATGTGGATTTTCTAGGCAGTGCAGTCACACCACGATCAAATTATGCTATTCTTATTCCCTCACTTGATGACCTGATCCATCTTTATCACTTGGACCCTGAGGTTTTCCCTTTTTTCTCTGTTTCTCATAAACTTCATTACTGCATGGATCTCTATTTCTGTTTTGGTTTTCCCTTGAGTTGGAGTATTTATGGCATGCCATTCTTTACTTGAACCTGTATTTAATTCCTTTTTTTCTGGTCAGGTTGCTTTCTTGATATATCGCCCTGTTATGAGACTTTTCAAGTCTAAGAGGACTCCCGATGTTTGCTGGCCCTTGGATGATAAAAATATTGCAAGTGATCCATCTACGAAATTTGAGTCTGACCCTGCAGATTATTCTGATAGTATGGTTCTAGATATTGGCTCCAACAAAAATCCTATTAGGTTATAATTCTAATTGTTCCATGTATTTTGTTAAAACTTTCCTGCTATTCTTCAACGTTAAACTGTTAAAACCAATATGTTGAGATGGATTTAGATTCCATTCCAGCTGAAAAACTCGAGCTTTAAAATGTTACTTTCTTATCTGTATCAGATGTACGGTAAGATATTCATAGTTTATGTTAAAATTAAGAATATATGTAGATATTCTTTAACTGTACAACTTCCTAGATTAGCTGTTAACATTCATAGTCTCTACAACTTCTTAGGCATTCAATGTATTTATTGTACCTTCATTATAAGTAAATTGTGTGTGGTCTGAGTTTGACACACAGAATTTACATATTTCAATAGTTTATTTCTGCTATTTTATGGATTAGTATTTACAATTGTATTGTATTTCTGTTTGCAGTTGGTCATATCTTCTTGATACTGTTAAAACCATGTTGCCTTCAAAAGCATGGAATAGCCTGTCTCCTGATCTTTATGCAACATTTTGGGGTCTCACATTATATGATCTGTACGTTCCGAAAAAACGTTATGAGTCAGAAATAACCAAGCTGCATGATAAACTTAAATCTTTGGAGGAGCTTTCTGACAATTCAAGCTCAGCAATCACCAAGAGGAAGAAAGAAAAGGAAAGAATTCAAGAATCCCTTGAACGTCTTATTAGTGAACTGCATAAGCACGAAGAAAATGTCGCATCTGTCCGCAGACGGCTTTCTCAAGAAAAAGGCAAATGGTTAAGTTCATGTCCTGATATCTCGAAGAGTAACATGGAGTTTCTTCAGCGTTGTATATTTTCACGCTGTACTTTCAGTATGTCAGATGCTGTTTATTGTGCTATGTTTGTACACACACTCCATTCCCTTGGAACACCCTTTTTTAACACAGTCAACCATATAGATGTTCTTATTTGTAAAACCCTTCAACCAATGATATGCTGCTGCACTGAATATGAAGTTGGTAGGCTTGGCAGGTTTCTCTATGAGACTTTGAAGATTGCTTACCGTTGGAAGGTAACTAATTATTATTATTATTTGTTAGAGTTTTATTTGGACAATTTTTTTATAGCTTTTCAGGGCTGGTTCAATTTTTCTAATGTTTATGTTCATCTTTCTGTTTCTACCTTTAATTATGTCCAGAGTGACGAATCTATTTATGAACGCGAGTGTGGAAACATGCCGGGATTTGCTGTGTATTATAAAGAACCTAAAAGACAGCTAGTTACATATGGGCAGTTCATTAAGGCAAGTTCATCTGTTTACTAGTTTACGGCTGCTCGTAATTGTTTCCTTGGGGGGGGGGGGGGGTTTACCTTGTTTCTTTCCGACGTTACATAAGATAATGCTGTATACAGACCATTTTCATATTTCTCTATTTATTGCTGATAGTTACACAGCAAATGGAGTTCAAAAATCACAGGGTCACTAATTCGCTGTCTGGAATCTAGCGAGTACATGGAGATTAGAAATGCTCTTATAATGTTGACTAAAATTTCCAGTATTTTCCCCGTATTGCGGAGGAGTGGGATGAACCTTGAAAGGCAGGTAAGTTATCCCTATATTAAACTTTTATTTTGAACACTGATGCATTATTTTTTAAAATATTTCATCTTCCACGTAGGTAGCTAAGATTAAAAGTGATGAAAGAGAGGATCTTAAGGTGTTGGCAACTGGTGTAGCAGCAGCACTGGCTGCTAGGAAGGTATGATGTTATCTTATTACAAGCTTATTTGTTGTCTGTTTTAGCACACTAATCTCATCCAATATGCAGCCTTCTTGGGTTACGGTTGAAGAATTTGGTATGGGTTATCTTGACGTGAAGCTTGCACCATCTATGACTAAATCTGCAGCGGGAAATTCTGCAGCAGTACAAAGTGGGATAGGTCTTCATGATTCTCAAACTGAATCTGCCAGTGGGAAACATCTGGACTCTGGAAACACAGTCAAAGACCAGACAGTACAAACAAAAACTGCAGATGGCAAGTCAGAAAGAACTGAAATCATTACAACGATAAAATCAGATTCTCTGCCCTTACTTGCTGGACAATATGGGGCATTAAGATCTGCAGAAAACCCTACGCAAGTGGAAGAATCCATAAGTAGGGCACCGGATGAACACGTTACAAGAAATGCTGAGGTAGCATTTAATTATCTCTGTTATATTGTGTAGTTAGCATTTTCCATTTGTATGATGGGCTTGTCAGCAATCCATTTTGCGTCACTTGTCACATTGTTGACTAGCTGCTAATTGCCTCAGCTTAATGCTTTAGTAGAGGGAAAGAAACCGGGAGAATACATGTGATCTGGAGGAGGAAGTTCTACTACTAGCCGTTATTGATAGGAGAAGAGTTGAAAAACTTCTGTAAAATTTAGAGTTCACACTAATCATTAAAAACTAATAAATGTATATCTTAGAGCCAAGTTTGTGTTTTCACAAGAATGTGGTAAAACATCTCAAGGAATTTCTAAATCTAATTGTTTCAAACCATTATATAGTATGCTTCCTTATATGGAGTAACACAAAAGCCCAATTTCAATAGTAAATCTATTTACAAAAACCTATTCCCTTGGTGCAGCTGTGCGCATTGCTAAAACTTTTTTTTTTTTTTTTTGTAATTGTTTTTTCATTCATATTGGTGGACACCTTCCTGACAAGGGTGGCGCTATTTCTAGTGCATACTTGGCTTTGGAGTATTGATTCTCCCACTGCTAAAATTCTTGTCTGTCCTGTTTTCCATTTTACTCCATTTATGTTTATCCATAATGATTTAGTTCTCCTGTTTTCAGTCAAGAGCCCCTGTGAAACATTCAGTGGCTACTGGTTCATTTTTGAAGCCATCAAAACAAGATCCTTTGAAAGAAGATGGTAGATCTGGAAAAACTGTTACTAGAACTTCTGGTTCCTCGAGCAGTCACAAGGATCTTCAGACCCATGCTCCAGATGGAAGACACACTGGAACAAACGTCTCTTCTTCAGCTACCTCGAAATCTAGTGATAAAATTCGGAAGCGAGTTGGTTCTGTTGATGAACTAGACAGACTAGGTAAACGGCGGAAAGGGGATGTAGATCTAAGAAATTTCGAGGGTGAAGTTCGATTCTCTGAAAGAGAGAAGCTGATGGATCCTCGATTTGCCGATGACAAAGTGGGACTTGATGAACTTGGTCTGTACAGAGCATGTGATAATACATTTGAAAGGCCAAAAGAAAAAGGCAATGAAAGATATGAAAGGCAACACAGGGAAAGATTGGACCATCTGGACAAGTCTCTTGGTGATGATGACTTTATTGTAGAAAAACCTAGAGACGTGTCGATAGAAAGATATGGAAGAGAACGATCGGTTGAGAGGATGCAGGAGAGGGCTCGTGAGAAAAGTTTCAATAGACTCCCTGACAAGGCTAAGGATGATAGAAATAAGTTACGATACAATGATGCATCAATAGAAAAATATCACACTGAGGGCCGCTTCCATGGACAAAACTTGCCTCCACCACCCCATTTACATCCTAATATGGTTCTTCAATCTGTTGGGGCTGGTAGGCGTGATGAAGATGCTGATAGGAGGTATGGAGCTACAAGGCATTCTCAAAGACTTTCTCCAAGGTATGAAGAACTGAGACGGTCTGAAGAGACTCTGATTTTGCAGGATGATCCCAAACGTAGAAAAGATGATTTTCGAGATCAGAAGCATGAAGAAATGAAGGTATGAACCAATATTGTATATTTTAAACCCAAATTCTAAGAGTGCATACTAATTCTCTCAATTCAGTGGATGTGTTACTGTGGATATGTACATTATGGCGAAAGGACTTGAACCGAGTATTATACATGTAGCATAGCCGTACGGATTAGTGTTAACATTTTACTAGTGAATATGTGCTTAAAAACATCAGTAGTCATATATGGATTTTTTAGAGGCTGAATATGTATGTCCCTTTGTCTATTCAATAAACTAGTTTTTTTTGTTCCTTAGCAGTTAAAAGAACAAAATACAGTATGGTTTTTCTTTATACTACTCATTAAACATTTATTAACATGAATAGTTTGTGGTAAGTGTCTTCGGTGACTAAATTTGGTTGCAAGCGAAAGAGCGGCAAGCATTTACCTAGCATGGGTTTCTATGAGGAACTACTCGATGTAAAACATCAACAATTATTTCAAGGTTAAAATGCAACTAATCTGAGAAATATTTCAGCATAGGTTGAGCTAAGGTTGCTTCCTGATTGTGATTATCTCTGATTTATACTTAGTATACTTTGACATAAGTATGCAATGTCGTAGAACTTAGGTTTGTTTTTTGTGTTTTCCCTAAATGTTGTGGTTTGCATAGTTGTGCTTCTCAGCACTCAATTTTTTGTTTTTTCAGTGTTGCTTCTCAGCATTCATTAACATCTTCTGAAGTTCTAATAAAATAGACATGATACAGCTATTGTTCTTCTCTGCAGATGGAAGAGAGGGAAAGAGAGAAAGCAAACATTCTAAAAGAAGAGGATTTAAATGCTGCATCCAAGAGACGTAAACTTATGAGGGAGCATCTACCAACTATAGAGCCTGGGGAGTACTCACCAGTTACTCTTCTCCCCGGTATTGGCATGTCACAAGCGTATGATGGAAGAGACAGAAAGGGGCCAACGATCCAGCATGCCAGTTACATAGATGAACCTAGTCTTAGGATTCATGGTAAAGAGGTAGCCAGCAAGCTGAATCGCCGTGAATCAGATCCGTATCCTTAATTGCAAAATACTAGGCTGATATGCATGCATGTAAACATTCACAAGTTCACATCTTTCTAGATTGTTTCTATGTGCTTATTTACGTACCTTTTCTTTTATTCTGTTTCATGCATCGGAAAAAGCTGTGAATGGGGTCTTTGGTAAATGAGTTACTTAAATGGTTCTGTATGATACTATGTGTGTCTAGATTGCATGCTATTCGTTCACTTATTTAACCAAAAACAGAGTTAATTTAAAATCCTTCAGTAGTAGATGCGTTAGTCAAGTTTAAATACATGTTTTCATTGGATTTGATGAAGATATCCATTGATAATAATGGTGTACTGCTGTGTCCTTGATTGATTATTATCAGTTTGTACGACCATGACTGGAATGATGAGAAGAGACAAAGAGCTGATCAAAAGCGAAGGCATCGGAAGTAAATAATGAATGTGTGATTCACAAGTAAAACATTTTTGAAGGTTGTTCATTTCGTGGAGGTGCTAGGGTCACATCAGTATTATCTGCTACCTTGTGTACCGAATTTTATCTGTTCAAATTATTTTGTTTCCCCCAGTAAAGTGGGTGCAAAGAAAATATGAATTGACACATACACTTGTATATAGCATTTATTTTGGGTAGCAAGTGATCAAATGTACTCTTTGACGATGTGATTATTTCACCTAACTTCATTTATTACATGATTAGTCTAACATAAGAAACACAAATTTTTGTAAACTTAGTATAACTGTTCTGCTGATTTTACATGAAAACTGTTAGAAGTTCTATGCCTTCCGGTTCCTAAATGAATGACTGAACTGTTGAAGTATCTTTTTTCTTTTTCAGAATCATTGAAGTATCTATATCCCATAGAATAATGTAAACTGAGTTTCAGAATTTTAATATTTGAACAAGCTCAATTAAAATGTCATATGTTTATGTTTTGGCTAAATTGCAGTTTTGGCCCCCCACGTTTCATAATTGTGCGATTTTGGCCCCCCATGTTTCATAATTGTGCGATTTTGGCCCCCACGTTTCACATGTGCGATTTTGGCCTCCCAGGTTTGCCCCCTTTTGCATTTCTTGGTCCCCGTTGACTATTTTGACCAAAAATTACTACATGGAATATTTTTGACACGTGTCTTAATTGTTTAAAGAATACAAGATTTGGTTTTGATACTAAATGAGTCTCTTCATTGATACTAAATGTAATATTTACATATACTAATAATGCGCAAAGTGAACGGAAGAACGCACTGCCGATGAGTGATATGAGCCAATTCGCGAGCAGTCATAAGGCTTTTTCGAATTTTGTTTGGAAAGCTGTGATATAACCTGAAGAAATTGATCAAAAAGATTGTTTTACTGATGGAGAAGAAGATGAGATCTTGGTTCAATTTTTTGCACCTATTTTGTCAAAAAAATAATAATTAACCCCCAAAAAAAAAGTCACGTGACCTTTCTTAATTTTTTTTTAAAAAAAATAATAATAATAAATTTTGGTTGGCCAATACAATTAAAACACGTGTCAAAAATATTCCATGTAATTTTTGGTCAAAATAGTCGACGGGGACCAAGAAATGCAAAAGGGGGCAAACCTGGAGGGCCAAAATCGCACATATGAAACATGGGGGGCCAAAATCGCACAATTATGAAACGTGGGGGGCCAAAACTGCAATTTAGCCTTATGTTTTTCTACATTTTTTTTGGTTGACACCATTTATTAAAATAACAGAGTTGACACTCAATGGTTCACTAATACATCATGTGTTGTTGGTTTTCAAGTTTCGTGCTGTCGTGATGAAAGTAATTCAAATCAATCTCTCACAATATGCATAGTTTAATTGATAAAAACATTATAATATGTAATGTAATGCTAGAATTTGAATCCAGAATTTTTCACTTATTTACTTTGAAAGATTAAAATACTAATCATTAAATTACATGAAAAAAAAACCTATATGTATCAATATGGTAATAATTTTGTAACATTGGTGTTATTATAAAAAAAAATAGTAACATTTTTCTCAAGAACAACAAAAATGAAAAAGAAAAGAGTGATTGATCCTTCCGCGTTGTTGCTGAAGACAAGTCCAATAATTCATTATCAATGAGAGCTTTCACTTTTCTTGACCCGTCAAAGGGGTTTGTGCTTATTATGCCGTTTGAATTGGTCACAAATTAAACACTCAATCTCTCTCATCTCAATTTAGATGACAAAATCAATTCTTTAAAAAATTATATTCATAGATTTTAGAAAAACAATATTGTTATGAATAATTTTTTTTAACTCTTTATAAAAGATTAAGTCTCTTATGTTATGAAGTCAAAAAAGATAAACATAATTGGTGTAAAAACATATTAATTATAAGAACACAATTTTTCATGTTTACCACTTTATTTAAAACCATTTTGAGAATTGGATGTCATATAGTAAAATCTTCAATCCCCAATCCTATAAGTGGAGAAACTTGAATCAAATTCACATATAAGGATATTTATGTCATATCCACTCATACACCAAAAAAACATCTATTTACGTGTCAATCTCTCCACTAAACATCAAAATATTGACATTAAAATTTTGATGTCAAAATATATTTAATTTGTTTTTTCATTCTCTAGAACACAACCAGGGTCCATGGGTCACAATAGAATCAGGACCCACATTGTAGAAAATTCATTTTGTTTACCTAGTCAAATTTATTTCATTTCCACTCAACTTATAATTATATCTTCACTAATATATGAATATGATATGATTATATATCTTCCCCAAGCAACTCCTCTATTTCACACACACCTTCATCACTCTACTTAGCACACCCCCCCAATTTCATCATCATTTTATTACAAAAATGGAAAAGACTACTTCTAAGAGAAAACATGTTAGTCTGATCAATGAATTGATCCAAGGAAAAGAGCTAGCAAAGCAGCTAAGCAACCATATAGTTTTATGTTCCAATGAAACCAATGAATTCTTGATTGACAAAATAATTTCCACCTATCAGAAAACACTTACTATGCTCGACCATTGGCCTAATTTGGAAGGAGAGAATAAGACCATTGATGATGGTAACAATAGGGATTCTCATTGTTCTTTTACAAATGAGAGTCCCAAAAGTGAGGTTATTATTAAGAACAAAGCTCTCTTCAAGAAAAGGTAATGTCAAATTATTTATCCTTATATAGTTTTAAAACATTATTTTATCATAGAAATCAATACAACTAATAGTATTTAAAAAAAAATACATATTACCTTAGAGTAATAGTGACAGTGATACCTTAGACTTGTTTTAATTTGAATTTGTGGGGTGCAGGAAGAGCATGGACACATGGAAAGAGCAAGTGAAGTTTTGTACAAACAAAGGATTGTTTGAAGGGTCTTTGGATGATGAATATAGCTGGAGAAAATATGGTCAAAAGGATATTCTTGGAGCTAAGTTTTCAAGGTTAGAAAGCTTTATCTTCACTTCATTTAATTTTATTTTTTTAAATTCGGTATTTGTTCCAAAAACCGATTGGACTATATAAAGATAAATAATTGGCACCGAGGAGAATTCAAACTTAAAATCTAGAGAGAAACACACTCTGAAGTCTCAAGCCTACACCAAGCCAACTTTGGCCCGGTTGCTATAAATTTACCTTTTGAGGTGCATAGGTGGAAATCCCGATTTCGAACCTCGATCCCTGCATATAAAATGCGAAAAATATTTATTTATTTTTGTTAGTCGATGACATTTGTCATTTTACAATTGAAAAAAAAAATCCAAAAAAGTAAAACTAAAATCTTGTGGTTTGCATTGCAGAGGATATTATAGATGCACACATAGAAATGGACAAGGGTGCCTAGCAACAAAGCAAGTTCAAAGATCAGATGAAGATCCAACAATAATTGAGGTTACTTACAAAGGAAGACACACATGTTCTCAATCTAAGCCTTTAAAAAAGGATTTTCCCTCAAAATTAAATATAATAGGTTTAGACAAAAATAAACTCCACAATGATAAAAAGAATCAACTACAACAAACACAAGAAGCTAGTTTCACTTTGAAAGCAGAACTTGATGTGAAAAGAATGGACTTAGAAGAAACCAAAGAAGATATCTTCCCTTGGTTTTGTTTTTCTTCTCCATCAATTGAATCAGAAAATGAGACTATGAGGGAAAGTTTTTGTCATGGATTTATATCACCAGAAACTTCAGAAGCAAACTTTTTTGGTTTGTCAGAATATCAATTGGGCTGCATTGGATTATGCCAAAATGTAGTACAAACTTCAGAATCTGATATCACTGAGACAGTTTCAGCCACAACTTCAGTCACCAATTCACCAATCCTTGATTTGGATATTTTGTTACATAGAGGGGATTTTGACACTGATTTTCCTTTTAACATCTCTGAATATTTCTCTTCATAAAATTCCACAATTTCTTAGACAGCAAGAATAGCTTAGTCTGTGTCCAAATTAAATATTATATACTTTGTAGATGATGTAACTTGTAAGGGTATATTTAACAAAAAGTGGAGAAGTTAGAAGTAATTATTAGGCAAAGTGACACTAGTAGTCATTTTACAATTGTCTCAGATGGAATTTAAACTCTCTATTTTAAGATGATAAAGTCAAACTCTTACCGGTTACCGCTCATTTTACACTTCATATGTTAATCCATAAAACAAAACAAAAAATGAAACCTCTCTTTCATGCTAGTTTGGAAAGTTTTCTTTGTATTTAATGTACCAAAATAAAATGACTAAAGATCACCCATTCTTCTGGCACATTTAATACAATCATCCAATATCATCTTAGTGTCATATTTATATGCAAATCCTTTGGCAAATAGCTTTGTTGACCCCCACTTCATATCCTTCTTTGGCCCATCTGCATATCTGAAATTTAATTTTCAAATGAAAACTATAAAACAAACAGTTCAATTTGAGTTTTTCTAAGACTGTAAAATCAACATTAAAATCAATGGAAAATGTGCATGTATGAGAAGAAGACATAGGTCAATTTGAACCATTAAATAAGACAAATGCAAAAGAAAAAAAAATCAAACTAGTTGAATCAAGCATGGTTCAACCAGACTGAAGTATAACCATGATCAAAGAAACCGTCAAACTAAGCATTTCCCGATTCAGATGGTTGAATCGGCTGATTCTATCCGATTTTGATTAAGACTGCAACTAGATTAACCAAATGGCAAGAACAATCACTTACTCTTGATTAACAGTGAATTCTGAATGATGAAGAACATAATGATTAGCGATCTCTTTTAACGAGACATAAGAACTAGCACACAAGAATCTTCCATTGATTGAGGAGGTACTTTCCATGCAGAATATATGAGCTTCACACACATCATCAACATGTACGAGAGGAATTTTCCCTAGAAATTGCTGTACAAACTCCAGTGATTTGCATCCATTAGTGTTTCCTGTGATCGGTGAGATACATATTCGCACGCTACCTGGTGTGAAAGATTGAAGAGTATCCCCTCCTACAACCCCACAGAGAAGAGTTACCACCTCCAACCCTGCGCCATTTCCATCGTTCCCGCAGCTCAACATATATTTCTCTGTCACTGTCTTTGAATAAACATAGTCCTAAAAAAACAAGTTAGTTTTATAAAGAGATGAGGCTTGAAAACGGTTTATTAATAGCGTCACTCGTCACCTTACAAGTTAGCTTTATATAAAATTTGTTTTTGACTCTGTTGGGAATTTACCTTAACATAAGCATCATGGAATAAATATGCCAGTGAATCATTGAGAGGTGTCCAACAAGTTTCATCCATTACATCCTTGAAACCAGTTCCATCATCTTTCATTGGAGATGCAGATACAACAGATCCTGTGTAAATGAGACGCTTCACCGTTCCCGCTCTCTTACAATACATGGCAATGTTTTTTGATCCAGCAAGTGATGCTTCAGTAATGTCCTTGAACTGCTATGCATTTTCCATTATCAGATTCATTCATTCTTAAAATTATCTATATACCTTATTATTACCTATGTTTTCATATTGTAAAAACTCTGGTTTGACGTAAGGTGGCCACTGTCACTCTTCTTTGTTCTCACTTGTTAACTAACAAGACCTTATCTCATTTAATGTGAGACTCTTATAAATCAAACCCATCTTTACAAAATCGACTTTTTTTTAAATACCTTACAAAACTGACTTTGTAAGGAATGAGTTAGACCAACCTAAATTCTATTACCGTATCAAAGCTTATCCGATAATCATTGGCCACTTGAGTCACGCTCTAGATGTCTAGTACTACGCATGAGAGGAGGGTGTCAAGAGTCTCACATATAATAGAGATAGTAACATGAGTTTATGAAGAAATAGTGACCCTCCTTTTCTTACCAATCGATTACGTAGGGATTGAGTTGAGCTCAACCCAAATTTTAATAGATAAGCATTCTATTGGAAACGAATAAATTACCATCAATTTGGTCCCTGAACTATCATCATCTCTCCGATTTGGTCCATGAACATTAGAAATATAATAAGTAGTCCCTAAACTGTTATTAATCAATCAAGTTAGTCCCTCAATTTCCTCGAATCCAAGAGAGAGAATGATGGCTCAAGGACTATTTGATGGTTCACGGACCAAATTGGCGAGAGACTGATAGCTCAAATACCAAATTGATGGTTTGTTCTACTGTGAAGACATTTTAAAACAGTAGGATATAATCAAAAGGTTAACCTGAGAACCAGGTTCATGGATCAAGGGCGTAGCAACATGAAAGACAAATTGACAGCCCTTAATGGCAGGTTCAAAGTCAACTGAGTTGTAAATATCTGCTTCAAACAATACCAGTTTCTGTTGTGACTGTGGAAAGCTCTTTAAAAGGCCAACCTTAGACTCATCCTCTGTAAGTTATGATTACAAAGTTTTATCAGTGGATTGTAGAACAAAATTCAAAATCAAATCCTATTAGACTATTATTGTATTTGATTAGCAATAATTATATTTGATTAGTCAATAATTGTATTTGATGAGTCATAATTGTATAGGAAACTCTCTTTGTATATAACCTATCACAATGTAATACAATAATAGTCTAATAAATCCACAACACAAGACAAAGATATGTATATATGATAATATGTATGTGCAGATAAAAGAAAAGTACTAACTCAAGTCTCTGAGAGTTGCATGGACAGTGTAACCCTTAGCTAAGAGCTTGTTGATGAGCAAGGAAGCAATGTAACCAGAAGCACCTGTGACGCATACCTTGCAGCATGCTTCCATCACCAAAATGTACAGCTAGCATCCAACAACAATCGTGGGTTAGGTGTATAAACATATCAACCATGATCTTCTTCTTGTCTTTTCTTACGTTCAAATTAATTATAAAAGTTTGTGCATGTGAAAGACTTGTATTATCCTATACTTTGACCATAATCACATTTTGATTTTAGCAAAAAAAAAAAAAAAAACCAGATAGTATAACTCAATTGACAGAGACATTGTAAATTATTGCAGGAATTGGGATTCGAAGTTTTTGAACCCTATGCTCCTATTTATGCATCTTAAAAAATGAAATTCTAGTTACTAGGCTAAAAAAAACAATTAAGTGTCTGTTTACATTGTAAAAAAATATATTTAATCCTAAAAAGTATTTATGACTTACTTGAGAATCGTGAAAGTAATAATGATTAAATTTGCATGGGAACCAAGGTCGGATTGTTAAAATATCCAAAAACATATTGCAACCGTATTGCATGGAGTATCGATTGTCGACTTTTATGCTCTCAAATTATTTCTCTTTTTTGTCAAAAAATTGAGATGGACCACCCAACTAAATTCTGTTGGGCTTGGTATTAGGGGAAAGCCCAAAAGCATTAAGACAGATCATGTAAAGATAGAATAGAGAGAATTAGAGTCGTTCAATCAAAATAAATGGTTAAAATTGATTCATTTTATAAAACTGAGTTGAAATTTGAACCGTAAGATCTTGAATCAAAGATCAATATCGATTACTACGTTAAACTGTGTGAAAAGCCTACAACAATCAATCTCAATCCAGAGTAAAGAGGAAAAAGGGACATTAAAATCTAAAAGACATAAACTACTCTTCAAAAGGGCTCTCAAGATTTGATGAAAATCCTAATTTCATTTCTTATTTTTCCATTAAAGAGGAGTGACTTTGAGTCATTTTTTAAACCCAAAATCACCATTCTTTATCGTTTCTCTTCATGTATCTAATAAAAAAAAGTAGAGAATTGCTTACGCACATGAAAATAATACCTCTAAAAAATCAAGCATTAACATATCTATGATTTTGTGTATCGCGGTGTCCGAATGATAACTAAAAATTACTATGTCTCCAAGCTTTAGAGGACAAAAAAAAGCTCTAAAATGTAAAACGTGTGAATAAACCGAACAGTGGGAACGTTTGGTTTGATGCAATATTTGTTTGTGGTATGGCATCAAACGCGTTGGGTGCTTTTGGACGCAAACACCACTAATTAATGGACATCACATTTTGGATTTCATTTGATAAATATAAGTGGCTGAAGTAAAGCCATTAAGTTCTTATCGTAATCATTTTAACTTAAATATATGGAGTTTATATATAAGCAAATTTTATTGAAATAAATAAATAAACAAAGCTCGTCCCTATTCTTATTGCAAACCAACAAGCCAATCACTTGATAAGTGTCAATCCCCTCATTATAGTGCCATCAATATTATTGTTCATTTGTGTCCCACAACTTTTTGGCTAGTGTCCCACGATCGTTGTCATTTGGATGTAGATACCATTATATATTGTTCTAGTCCTAGAGAAACATAGACAACACATCATGTACGTACATATAGTAGAGTTTTCACAATATTTGAAAATTTCAATATATATACATAACACACATGCTATTACCATTCATTTTTTTGACCAAAACTATTAACAATAATTAAAAAATAAAATCATATAACAAGATAATAAATTAACAAGATGTTTTATTGAAGATAATATTAAGTAATATAAGCTAATTTGCGACATTGGATATGTTGCTCCACTTTAGAGCTAAATTGGAGATATGGTTTGTGGAAGTTCCATTTTCCCCTAAAGTTTTAGCAGCAGCTTCCTTAAGATCCTTCATTTGGTAACGAAGTTTCTTCCCATCTTCACCTTCCATCAAACACTTAACAACACTAGCAATTTCATGTCTCTCAACAAACCCATTCTCATTAAAATTTGGTCTCAAACCAACCTTAGCACCCTCGGTTAAAATAACAGCATTCATCTTTTGTTCCGCAAAAAGCGGCCAAACAACCAAAGGCACTCCGTTAACAACACTCTCCAGAATAGAATTCCAACCACAATGAGTCAAAAATCCACCCGTCGACCCATGAGCCAAAACCGAAGGTTGCGGGGCCCAAGACGAAACAACAAAACCTCTCCCTTTTGTTCTCTCCAAAAACCCATTTGGTAAAAAATCAAAAGGATCAGAATGTGTTTCAGCACTAAAATAAGAAGCATTAGCAATTTTATCATTTGGGCTTCTAACTACCCATAAAAACCTTTGCTCACTCATTTCTAAACCAAGAGCCAATTCAATTATCTGATTACTAGAGAGGGTCCCACCACTTCCAAAAGAAACAAACAAAACACTCCCATGTGGTTGGTTATCTAACCACTTCAAACACTCTGAACCGTTCGCCCCGGTTTGAACCACATCTCTTTTAACCAACGGTCCGACCGGGTAAATTTTCGGTTTCCCTGGTTCTTCCTTTTGTAACTCCTTAACCGGACCCGGTTCAAGTTCTAAAAAACTGTTTTCTATAATCCCATCTGCTTCACCATATCTCTTGGTGTTATGAAGAACATATTTGTAAGCATCGTTCTTCCTGTCCTGAACCGGGTCTAGTAAATATTTTCCGTGAATCGGAAAACCGGGGATTTGAACCGGTTCGGTTAATTCTCTATACTCGCACTGAACCTCTTGATCGAGACGAGGTAAGTAAAGAAAAAGAGAAAGAGCTGTGGTTGATGAAGGATAGAAAACATATTTAGGAACGTTAAATTCGACGGCAACGTCGAAAGCATCGGTAGCGAAAAGGTCGACGATAACGGCGGTGAGAGTATGAGTGGTAGAGAGAGTGGTGAATTTTTGACGGAGAGAAGGGAGAGAACGGAGAACGGTGAGAGAAATAATAGTTTCAATTTTAGCATCTGGTGGAAGATCGGAGAAGGAAACAGGTGGAAGGAAAGTGTGTGAAATGGAATTAGGAAGAGATTGGAGAACGGTTTTTTGAGCTTTTGAAGGTGAAGCTTCGGTAGGGATGATTAAGGTGATATTGAGATTTTGGTGAAGAAGAATTCGTTTGGCGAATTCAATGATTGGGATGAGATGTCCCATGCCTGGTGATGGTAGCATAACCACCATAGGTGGTTTTGATAATGGTGTCGATACTATTTGTTGTTTCGGTGTTTCTTCCATAATCAGATGTAGATGCAAAATGTAAATAAAATAATGCTCAGCTCAAGGAAGGTTGTTGATATTGTTGTTGGTTGAGATGAGAATGTGAGGAAGAATTGTTATATATAGAAATAGAAAGAGAAGGAAAAGAAAGAGAAGAGTTTGGGTTGGGTCTGTAAAGGAGGCAAGAGTTTATTAAATGATTGATTGTTACTTAGTGGCAACTAGCGCTTTAATTTCAGTGAACGACGTTTTTACCAATTTTTAATTATATACTCTATTTGTTTTTTAATATACGTAATTGGTAGTAGGAGTAATGCTTTGGATTTTGATAATGCATGACCTTTTTTTGTTACATGATAGTAATTGATGAGTTGATGATTGAATTCACGATCTTTAATATATTATTCTCTCTGGAATATTTTATAAGTAAAAATGTATTTTCTATGTTCGTTATATATTTAATGTATTTGGTCTATACCTTTGGTCTATGGTATAGACCAGATACATTAAATAAATGTACAATAAACCTAAAAAAGTTTTTTTTTTCTTATAAAATATTATGGAGGGAGTATCTAAATCCATCACTATTAAATCTAATATAGTGGCTTTGATAATGCATGACTTTATTTAAAGGGAAAAGTAGGTTTTTTTTTTTTTTTTAGAGCAAGATATATAATATTGTTGGTGTAAATTAATTTTGTAGGAATTGACGGATAAGTTGGAATTCTATTTTGTTGTTGGTAATGAGTAGTATAGTAGTACGAATTTGGATTTGCTACTGTCAGAAAAATATGCAATGTTATATATAATCAGGGACGGAACTAGGTACTCTTTAAAAGAGCCGACCGCCACCCATCAAACATATATTACCATTATACTATCCCTATATAACATAAAGTCCGCCACCCCTGTCATTCAAAACAAAAATTACAGTCTGTATTATACTCCTTATATTATTTTTAATTTTTTATAATATGTAATGTAATTATCTCTATACTAATACTCTATATATATTATACATAGGAATTATCTCTATACTAATACTCTATATATATTATACATAGGAATTAGTCTATATACATATAAATGATATAATATAATACAGTAATATTTGTTTATTATTTGATTTAAAGTCACTAACCAGTAACGAGATAATAACAAAGTAAAGTCAGAAGCCACTAGCTAGTTACTAATTAATAAAGTTGTTTCGTGGTTTAGTGAAGTTGTCTTATCTAATCTCTTATATTTTTTAATAAATCAAATGCACTATTTAGATAATATAATAGAGAAAATCTAATTCATTTTAGTAATTATGGATGTGTTCTATAAAAAAAAGTCGAAGATAATCGTTAATATGATGGCTACATTTTGGTATGTATATTCTTTAATTTGTAGGATTTTTTTTTTGTTTAATTACATTTTTTGTCCCTATTTTAGAAATCGATCTTTTTGGTCCTCATATTTTCACCTATGTTTCAATTTTGTCCCTAACTCGTGTTTTTTTTCCCTTTAAGTGGAGACAATAAATTATTTTTTATAAGGAAAATGCTAAATAGTGTCCCCGGGGCACTGTTTAAGGAAGCAAATATAGTAATATGACATTGAACTTTGTGCAGTCAACGCCTCAAAAGTCTAAAAAGTATTATTTTCAATTTAAAAATTTCCTTTTTTGGCTTCCTTAACCAGTGCCCCGGGGGCACCGGTTAGCATAACCCTTTTTATAATGCTAAAAATCATAATTTTTAAAGTAAAAATATGCATTGGAGACCAAAATTGCAACAAATATGAAAACAAAGGGACCAAAAAATTCGATTTTAATATAGGGAGACTATTTTTGGGTGTTGGATAAAATAAGGGACCAAAAGTACAATTAAACTTTTTTTTATATTAGCGATTAAACAAAATTTTATAAAATTATTAGTAGTGTTATATTTCTGCCACCCTCAATGATTTTTCCTGGTTCCGTCCCTGATTATAATTGATCTCGATCATTAATTTCATATTTAACTATATACGTATATTAAATAATTTTGACCATTCATTAATGGATATTAATATATCTAGGAAATCTGTTTCTATAATAGTGCTACTACTTTGTGTAAAGGAGGGCATTATGGGTTTTGGATGATTGAGTGAGAGAAGAAATTTGTGCTTGTTGTTGTTGGGAGTAAGTAGAAATAGATAATAATTTTATATAATTCATTCATACAACATAGGCCAATATAATATAATAATGGAGGAGGAGTTATAATAGTATTATCTAGAAGGAAATGGATGAGTAGGGACAGATCTTGCAACATGTGTGATATAAAGGGATGATGTCAATTCATACGTAAGGCTTATGCCATAAACACACGCACACACATGAATTTTTCCATTCATTCATAATAGTATTGCTTTAATAATATCGTTATTATAGCCCACACGTTTGTGATTATTTCCTTCCGTCCCTTTCAAAAACAAAAATGCAATGGAAATAGAAATAGGACAATTGCTCGGGGTCTTGAATATAAGAAAATTTTAGATTTATTAAAAAATTAATGTATTTAGTTCATATTATAGATTAGATACATTAAATTTTCAATAAATCTAAAAAGTAAAATCTCTCTTATATTAAAGATCGAAGGGAGTGTCCCGGAGATTTATTTGTGTGTCTGTGGTTGAAGGAAGTTAGTGAACCTGGACGGCATCAAGGGCGGCTGAGTTTGTTTGTTTGGAAATAAACATTGACGGCTTACCTTTGGCAGTAGCCATTAATTAACGACATAAATTTCAATAGTTGGTCAGTTCCCATCAACAAATTATCTAATTAATCTATATAGCTTACTACTGGTAGTTACAACATACTGTTTCTTATGCACTACTTATCAATTCTTTCCATAAATATTAATGATTTTTTTTCCTTAACCCGTGATTTTCATGAGATGAGTATCAATATAGTAATTCATATATAGTTTAAAATAGTGTAAATAAAGTACAATTAATAATTTTTGAATAAGATTTGAATTCAACTTGTGATAGCTCATTAATTATTTAAGTTTAAATTATTATGTATACACTTTTTTATTATTAAATATTATTAATTCAATCAACTAATTTATTTAATTTATTTGTTTGTCTCAAAAAAGTATTTGTTACGGCTCTTATAAGTTTTTTTTTTATTACGAGAGAAAAAGACAAAAACAAAAGGGAAACTACTTTCTAACAAAAGCCACACCCCATGCATCGGCAAAGAGATGGGGAGATAACTCAGCAGGAGGCTCAACAAGCTTCCAGAGATAGTGTTAGCTCACATTTTAGCTAGCATATCAGCGCAGCGTTCCCTTCTCGGAGCGTGTGATTAATATATTTGCCCAAGACTAAGGCACATGGATCTATGATAAGTTGATTGTACTCTTCATTACGTCTAAAACACAAACAAACGAGAAATTTTTAGTCTTAGTCTCATGAAGACTTTTCAACGGAGATAAATCAAACAACTCCAAAAATCAAACTCAGATTGTAATATTGAGAAACAATAACAACTCTTCCAACACTATATTATTGAGTCCTCTTTTTAATCATGTTTAACTTTGTATAAGCATTGCATGTGATGTGAATATTCTTTTTATAAAATAAAAGAATGTGACAAATGAAGTAAACATCTTTGAAAGTGTGACCACATCGACCCCGCTTACTTTACATGTTTTGCTAAACTACGACGTTATAGTGATGAAACAATGATGCAAACGAAACTATATACATATTCTTACGTGTCACAACATGATGCTAAATTCATTGGCATGTTATCATGTTAATATATATATGACTATGGCCTATGGGATTAATTTGTTATCACACATTTGTATGATGCAAATTATATCTTCCCGTGTGAGCCTAACACATAAGATAAGAGGCCTTAAGCAAATCTTGATAATGATATGAGATGTTTTTTAAATTAATAAAAATATTTTTATTTCGCAAAAAGACAAATAAAAAGGCTAAATTAGATAAAAGATTCCTTAATTTATTTTATGGTTTCATTTTAGTCCATAGCTATTTTTTTCCGTATTAGTCCCTTAAATCTATTCCGATAGTTTGTAAACAAAAACGTTAACTTTTGGACACGTGGCATTTAGTGGTTGGGTGAAAATTAAATCCCTTATTTTTTTCCAAAATTAGGATTCTTCGATTTATTATTTTTTTCATCTGAAAATTGAATCCCCTTCTTTAACCTATAACAACAACAACGAGCATAAAGAAATTATTCTTCACTACTGGGCTTGTGTAATTGAAATTTTTCTGGCCAATTTTGGATTGTTCTTGGACCCTGTGGAAAATCCATCATCTTTAAAGAGAGTGTTTCTTTCCACAGCTCATAACTCGCTACTTAAGTCGAGAGTTGGGTTCGCACTTTAAGTAGCGAATTTATAAAATCTAATATTTTTGTCCCCCTCATCCTTCCTTCACCCATATGAAATGCTAGTTAAAATGCGAACTTAATTCGCTACTTAAGTAGCGATATGTGTTTTTTCATATTTTACATCCCTTCAATACTCGCTACTTAAGTAAGAAACGAGATAAGTTTGGAATTTTAGAGGGCGCGCAAGAAAATCAGGAGACACGAAAAGAAACACTTTGTTAAAGATATCATTGAACCCACTCTACTTCTAATGTAATCATATGCCTTGCATGCAAATTTTCTTAGGGCCTGTTTGGTTCAAAAGAGTATAAGGGGAGGGGAGAGATTTTTATAGAGGGGAGGGGAGGGGAGGGAAGGAAAGGGGAGGGATGATATAATTAAATTACTTTTTTGTCCTTATAATTTATAAGAGTCTCATAATTTTAAAATTATTCACTTTATAAATATTTAAATATAAGAACTCAATAGACTCGAAACTCCACAAATGTAATTATTTGTTGATGTTAATTTTTTTTATCTTGATGGTTGATTGAATCTAATAAATAATTTATAAAAATTAAACTGCACACAAAAATTTTAAATTTAATCTTATAAAAAAAATTATATATATACATTTAACGTAATAGGCAAAGACAAAAAGTTATATAAAACAAATTAATCACATGTAACAAAATATAAACGTAGGCAAAACAATTATATGACAAAATTGTATATTCGATGCAACAGATTGAAAATTGTGTGGAAATAAGAAATATCAACGAATCCAAAAAAAAAATTGAAACAAATTATATATGTATGTGTGAGGGAATAATAATTAACGTAAGCAAAAACCTAAACAAATAGCAAGTTATCTTTTTATAATAAAAAAGTAGCAAGTCTTTTTTTGACACAAAAAAATAGAGCAACATTAAAAATGCAAGTAAGGATGATTTTGGTATTTAAAAATAAATATAAGGATAATTATGTCAACATAATTAAAATTGTAATAACATTTAATGCCTCCTCTCCCCTCCAAATCCCCCCAATTTGGGGGGAAGCAAAAAGTGGTCTAAAATGTGTTTTGAATCCCTCCCCTTCACTCACCTCCCCTCCTAAAAAATTGAACCAAACATAAAAAATTGAAAATATCACCTCACCTCTCATCCCCTCCCCTCCAAAACCCCCGAACCAAGCAGAACGTTATATGTGGAAAAAAGAAACTAATTTATTTATTTTTCCAAAATCCAGATCACCAAGTTAGTATTTTTTATGCTAATTTATACATTGCTATCTTTCTTCTAAGTATGCACTCTGTTAATGGAAAGAGAAAATGAAGAAGCAAATGAATAAGTTGAAGAACACTAATTTTGGAGAAGAGAAATAAATGTAATTTTAAGCTAACCCCTAAATGTCACGTAGGTATAAGTTAACGTTTTTGTTAGGAACTAACGGAACATGACCAATTTTACTCATAGAAGTAAACTTAAGGGGTCAAAATGAAACAAAAAATAGTTGAGACCAAATTAAAATCACAAAATAAATTAAGGAAATTTAGCCAATAAAAAACCTATCAGATGAAAATACTGATTCCTTGAAGCTGTTCTAGTTTCAACTTTCAAGCCAGCAATTTTCTTAACTCTAAGCAGCATGCTCACCAAATGCTGGTAAAACTCAAACAGTGCACATACATATTATCTATTGAAAACATTCTCCACATACATGGTTTCTTCAAGTGCAAGATAGACGGTGTCACACTCAAACCTCAACCGTGTTCAGATGTTGAAATATTGCGTGGTAAGGGATGATCATGGCTCATAGTTTTTGGGTTTCTCTAACTTATATGAATCTTCCAGCAGTTGAATGTGAAATTTTGGGTTTCTCTAACTTAGTTTTTCATCCTCAAATTGTACTGTTATCATACTTTACACATTCACCTTTACCTAAGATATGAGGTGTCCTAGTTTCATTGTTTTCCTATGCTAATGTACTCCTATTCCACACATTTGTATACATTATTTGATTGTTTTTTTCAATTCAATTCAGTTTAATCTTGCTTTCATCTGGCATATATAATATGTTCAATCTTATTCAAACTGTAAGAAGATTCTGTGATGGTATATTTGCATAAATGATCACAGCATTTGCATCAATAAATCATTCCATGAATCAATTGGTCCTGGCAAACACCAATGCAAACAATCATTCTGTACTTTACCATTTCCAGATGGATGAAAAAAGCGGTACGGTCCCGGATGCCCATCAGGTCTCAACAATGAGAGCCAAGTTGTGTCAAAAAGTTTCAAGTTTTCACCTGGCGACGTCGCAGCAGTCTTGTTAAACACTTCAAGTTCAATACCTCTCATAATAGAATCTACATTACTGATATCAATTTGACCCTCTTTGAAAGGCACTGTCCTATTGCAATACCCTCCATTAAACCACTGCTCATTTTCAAAGTGATCTGGTGTGGTTGTTCTGAATAAAACAGTAGTGTTGTTATTTGTGTTCGTCAAAAAATCAAACACCATCTGCAGCACTTTGCGGTATGCATAGTCGAATCCTAGTTCTGTTAAATTCCTTCCAGGACAGTAATGGCAGCCGGTTATCATGCCGTTTTCATGGTATATTGCAGTCTTGAGAAACCATTTTCCACCAGCCATTATAACATAATCAAAATTGTTAAATTGATTAGTCCATTTGGTGTCTAGAATATCAAGATAAAGGTCTATTTCTTTGGAGGAAACTCCATTATTGTCTTCAAATATATCTGCTTTGAGAAGTAAAGGTGACCATATTACTGAGAGTGTGAAGTTGTGAGAAGGGAATTTCCATATTTTTGATCTATATTCCTCATCATGGTAAACCTCATTAGCTTCTTCAACCTAACCACACAATCATTATTATTTCATGGAATTTACTACCAAACTTATTACTAAAAACCAAAAAGAAAACATGAGTGTGTCCAAAGCTGAGTAAGAAGTAATTCTCACCTAAATATTACTAGTCACTTAGAGAGACAACAAAATCTCTCAAATTCATACCACATTAACAAGAACCATAACTTTAAATTACGCTCTGCAACCACACTAACAGATTTGGAGATGTTCGCAATAGTGTCACAATCATGGGCGGAGCCAAGGGCCAGCAAGCCTGGGCAGTTGCCCAGGCTCTGACCAAAATTTTTGGTATTTTTAGGGGTTAGTTTAGGGTAAAACTGAAATATGTAGGGGTTAGTTTAGAACAAAACTGAGATTTTTTGTTGGACTATTTATATATTACTATGTCACATGTGAAATTTTGCCCAGACTCTATAATTTTTCTGGCTCCGCCACTGGTCACAATCATAATTGTGTCTGCATTTTACCACGATATAAAAGTTCGCAATGTAATTCCAACTGCAATTTTAAACTACGACGAGAACATATTGGCTATTTTCACATAACAAACCAAAAACAGCACTATGAAGGTGCATTTTTGCAAATTGATTAGTAGAGGAAAGTAACTGTACCTTTGAGAGAATACAAAGTAAAGATTGCACATGGTTGCGAGAGATTGAATCGCCGATAAAGGCCCATGATTTATTCCTCATAATGTGAAGGAATTCCTTTGGATTGAACTTTGGTAATTCACAGCCCTTTGGTTTCCATCTCCAGTAAAGGTACCCCAAATCAGGACGTCCATTTCTGATACAGTTTTGAGGATCTTGAATCAGATGGCAGCTCTCATTTGTGTACATTGGACCAGATAGGTCCTGTACCCAATCTCCCACAAAAATATCACATTTCACTGCACCTTAATAGCATCAATTAAAAAAAAAATCAACTATTAGCATCAAAATATGTAGCACACATTAATTCATACAATTTCTTTCATCCCAGAATTATTATTCTGGCTAGTCAATAGTACTAAATTCAAAGAAAGAAAATAACCTAAGAAACACCGACACAAACGCCGATAAGGGCCGGCTCAAGGGCCGAACAATCCAAGCAAGGGCATTAGGTCCCAAAATTTTAGGCCGGAAAAAAGTGCCATTTAGTTATAAATATAAAATACTACATTTATTTTTTCAGTTTAATTGGTACTAAAGTTGAAGCCTCAAATTCTTAAGACTAAAGTCCATCTCTTAACCTTAGCAAAACCTACTTTAGGCCTCTAATTATGTTGGGCCGGCGCTAAAGCCGATATTGATAGTGACACACATAGACACTAATACGGAGAGTAATAATTATTTATTGATTTTTAAATGATAAAAGTGTATAAAGGTTGAAATTTGACAACAAATTTTGCAATTGATGCATTGATTAAAAAGTTATGAATGATTATTAGAACATGCATGCACAGAGAGAAAATGAATGTTACCTGAAACAGGAGGGGTGTGGGTAGGAAAAGCAAGAGAAACAGAATGATTAGTTGTGTGAGAGGGAAAAGAAATTAATGGTGACTCTGCTGTTACATTTTGGTTTTGAAGAGGAGAAGTTGTTGTTGTGTGCATCATGAGAAATGGTGAGAAAGCAAATGAATGATCAATGAAGAAGAAGCGAAAAGCGAGAGCAAGAAAGAGACATGATACTCCAAACATAAGGAGGAAGAAATGGTTGTGTTTCTGCATTATTATCATCTCGTCACTCAGAGAGAGAGAGAGAGAGACCAAGTAGTAAAACAAAGACGACGAGACCAAATTGTGTGTGTGTGTGTGTCCTATGAAAGAGAGAAAGAAAAAAAAAGGAAAATTTTGATATTAATGGAAGGAAATAAAGGGTACGTAAAGTACGTGTTTTTTGCAATATTCGACTTGTTCTGTTCTGTGACCTATAATTGTGGATTTTGGCTCTGTTTCGAATGAGTTTGCATTGGGAACATATCAAATATACAAAATCACATAATCCATTACCCAAAAGCACCAGATGGCGTGAGTCTAGTTCGATCTCTGATTTGAGTATGTAGCAGTATTAAAACTTTTAAGAAGAATTTGCCACCTATTTGATTCTACAATACATAATTATATTGTTAGTTGGTTCAGTGATGATTGATGCTGAACTTGGTAGAGAGAACCATGATTCGATCCCCGCAATTGCGATCATGAGGGGCTGCTACTTTCATTGCTTTTATGAGGGCCTGATCTGAGATTAATCGGAGTGATCACATATTGTCGGTTGTTCACAGTGAATTAGGGAATCGAGTTCCGAAGAGGTGCTCTGTAAGCTCTGGTTACAGAATGATGCAAAGCAAGCGGGAAAGGTACCGAAAGTAGTTGTAGAAGCAAACGAGTGAATAGACCCATGCCAGAACCTACGCCCGAATCAGATTAAACTGACGGTGAAAGCAAAAAAAATAAAATACACTTTGTATAAAAAAAATTGCACATGTTTTTTGCATAATATCAATAGATTCTAATTATACATTTATTAAATCATCTTTAAATCATTTTTAATCCTAATTTAAAATGAAATAATCAAGATTTTCTTTTTATAAACCAAATTGAAAAGGGAAATATTTTTTTACTAAATAAAATTGTAATACTCAGGTAACAGTGTAAATAATAATAACTGCATCACTCAGTTTTTGTGTACCCAAAAACATATTAGGATGGATATAACTAACTGGATTTAGACCGTCCGATTAGAAATAAACAGCCGATATCACCGAGATCTCATAATGTAAAAAAATTATTAAAATTTGGGTGGTTTAATCAGAACTGTTGGCGATGAATGACCAAAATTCATTACTACGGCAAACCGTATGAACTCAGTACAGCAGAGAATGCAGGCCCTGGGTTAGAGTGCAAGTTATTAACATTACTCTTTGCTTCTTTTGTGGCAAGTCCATCTGCTAACTTGAGCATTAATAGAGATATTGACTGATGTGGTTTGACAACATGGCCACTGACACTAGGATAGGATGTGATCAAACCCTGCCATGCAAAGATCTCACAGTGAGTGGCACTGCCATAAGATCTCTTCTACCTTTGCTTCAAACTAGGCAATGCAATTAATACAGAAGTGAAAAATGTACACATTCTTCAATTATATCTACTCCCTCCGGCCCTATATAAGGAAAAGTTGGTTGATGTATCTAAACAACATTATAGTCTAGATACATCAAATTTACAATGAATTTAGAAACTAAACTTCTTCGTATATATAGGACCGGAGGGAATATTTTAAATGCGTGCAAACCATATGGAAGAATCCACAGTAATCTTGCTCCATATCATATTAAGATATAATATAACTACTACAAGCTGAACAAAGAATAGATTGCTAATTTTTACACATCAAATTCTACACTGGATGCAAGGTTTTCAGCCATACCACTTTAACTTTCCTAAAACTACTTCATATCAAGCATGAAACTTCTAATGCAGATTTTTTAACAAAAATAAAAATTCTACACATTACATGTCATCTAAATTCAAGCCATGCACAAAATCACTTAAGCTTTTCGGTACGATGAAAGAATTGCAGGTAATCTTGCAAACATTTCAACGCTCAAACCTTCTCAATCTTCTGCAGGATGGAACGAAATTCACCTTCTCAAACCTGTAAAAGAATATTTGTCCTACATTTTCACTATTGAGCTGTTCGAGGTGCTTTCATGCCGAATCCATGCTTCACTTTCTCCACTCTGGAAAATTATCAAGAAAACGAGACTTCATTATTTCAGCTGAATGCTCTTAAAGATTAAGAAAAATTAATGGCAACATCAACAATCATAATATTCAAATACTGCAATCTTGTTGAAAAGTGAAGTTAGCACAACAACTGAAATCATGTAGTATTAAGTTTATGCAATATAAGGAAGAAAAATATAACAGTTTTGTGGTAAAGACAGGTAAACTCTTCGATTCAAAGCTTTAAACATGTTGGATCATCAAACTGTACCAAGTCACAATAATGTTTGATTGAATTGAAGTGTCATAAAAATTTAAAATTAATAACTAATTAGTAAAACACTATGGTTTTCAAGTAATTCATAGAAACACAAGTGCATTAAAACAATAAATGTAGAAAATTATTAGAGAATAGGAACAAAATCAACAAAAACACGGTACTAACGTTGGTGCAAGTTTGCCAAGGCAGTCCAGCTCTTCTCCAGTGTCTTCGTCGAGGACTCTCCCAGAAATTTCAATGATATAAGACCTATCTCTATCAGGGGGAAGTCCTCTTCCAGATAGCAAATCCAAATCTTTTTGGTGAAGTTCCCTACCATTTACAAACACACCAGTATTCCCACCAGAACATTTCTCTGGCAAGGGATGATTGAACTCCTCTATTAATGGCTGCACAAGAAATCGTCTCATTTAGTTAATATCAGAACATTGGACAACAGCTAAAAGCATGCAACCAATGGACTGAGTTAGAATAGTAGAACTTACAGGAATTATTCCAAGACAAGGCCCACCGATGACACCCCAGAATCCTGCCCGAAAATCATACCTGTTTGACGGAAAATCTGTTAGTAATAGCATGTTGTATAAGCAATCAACAAGAAGTTATAATTTGTTACAAAATTGTGATATAATGAATCAAGAAATGTCATTCTGTAAAGGGTGTCTAAACATGTAACTCAATTTTATGTTGTCAGTGAACATGTAACAGATATAGCAATTTAACTGAGTTCGCTAAATAAAACAGCAATTTAATGGATTCCTCTTATATATATCAATCTAGCATAGCATCAGGTTTAAATGGTACCAAATGTTATAGTTTACTGTAAAGCATACTGACCAATAATTTCCAGGCTGGATTGGTCCAGCATGTTTTTCAGCTTTCTTAACCATACGATCTGACAAGGGCTTCCCGTTCACAGTAACATTAATTTTGCCACGATCATCTGTTTGATTAGACCGAGAGAAATCTCGGAAGCTTTTCTTGATTATGTTTGCAAAGAATGAGTCACCCCCTTTGTTAGATCTATGACGGTCGTGTTCTCGGCTAGCATCTCTTGAATCCTGGGAGACCCCGGTGTTAGAATAATCATGGACATCCATTTCAGTTGCAACTGCTGTTTCTTTCAAAGAATTTTGGCGCGATGTAATCTTTTCCAATTTTGCCTTCTCTTGCTCAGACCGACTACTTCGGTTGCCTCTTCCAAACCGATTTACAGCACGGTTACTATTAGAGTGATCAATATACTCTTGTGGAGGTGATCCAGAAGGAGGGGATAGAGAGTCTGTCGTTGACCGAGGAATGGACTTTGCAGCCTCCCTT
The DNA here is from genome assembly GCF_020283565.1 of Trifolium pratense. Taxonomy (NCBI): domain Eukaryota; kingdom Viridiplantae; phylum Streptophyta; class Magnoliopsida; order Fabales; family Fabaceae; genus Trifolium; species Trifolium pratense. Next base: position 714,753 of record NC_060064.1, read on the forward strand.
GGAGCAATCATTACTTCTGAACTATTTTCATCTTCGGATGTGCTAGGAGATGAAGAATGAAAATTCTGCATCTCATGCGACTTGTTAGAGTTCAAAGCAGCCGCTGAAAGTGATTCTTTATCTACTGAGAGAAAATCATAACCAGAATAATCGTCAGATGAGAAGTTGGCACGGCTCCTGTTTGCAAAACCACGAGTATGTGATACACGGCTACTCAGAACCTCATTAGAGCTATCATCAGCCCTTGCTGGAGGTCTCTTCATCTCTGAATGAGATATAACCAGCTTCTTATTGATGAGAGAAAAACTGATTTCTGAAGAACAAGCTCCACATCGCATTTTCTGCTGACGATTTCTTGCAAGAACCAGTGCTTTTTTAGGCAGTTGCAGTAACTCAAAGCAATTATGGCACATGACGAAAGGTGAACCACCAGCTACAGGACGGCAACGCCGGCTACTACTAGCTAGCATTACCTTCCGAGGACGGTTTCGAGTAAAACCACCCATCTCAGAGTTGAAGTCACTAGGCCATCTTGTATGTAACTGATTTTCACGAAATCGGACAGGGGGAGCGGAAGCTCTAGAATTGTGAACATGTGAACCAAATCCATCTGGGATCTCATGATGATACAACATAGGATCATTTGAAGTATCAGGAAACCTGCTGTTAATGAATGAAGCAGGCGGCACTGGCACTGAACCTCTTCGTTTGTTGTCATAGCAGTGGAAACAAGAGCAAGAAGGCAGGTGATGCATTGCATTATTGTTATGCGCATACAGTTCGTATGAATCTGGATTAGGATCAACATACCGTCCAGGAAAGTAGGGATGTAATGGTTGCTGTGAGAACTGATTTGGACCTCTCCTTAACATTTGGGATGCAAAAGGATCGCCATATTGATTTGGATTATGCATCGAAGGATGGAAATTGGGCATTGCCGTTTCATGACCGCCTATATAAGGATATGGATCATGACGATAATTAAGATGAGGTGGACCTGCCATATGTTTATCATGTCCATAAAACTGCCTTGAAGTCCGGTTTAATCCTGACGGTCCATCGGGAAACCACGGATCCGAGCCACCAAAAGGATGAGGATCTGGAGGAATCATTCTTTCATCCGGAAGAACCTTATCTTTCGGGTTGTTGACCACTTCTGAAGACTTACTGAGCTGGTGTTTTAACTCATCCAGCTTCCTTAAAAGCTCGGCTCGATCTTGCTCAAGATGCTGAACCCTATTTGCTCCATCTTTTTCTTTATGATTCCTTCGTGATTCCATATAACTATTAGAAAAACCAGAATATCCATTTGAAGGTCCTTCATCAGGATAACTGGAAGTTGGAAATCTCACACTTTCCAAATTAGCTCGTTGCTTTCTCCGAAACCCCTCCATCTCGGCTCTATCTCCATTTTGCAAATTAGAAATTTTACCAGATAACTTCGACCCATTTTCACAATCAATTTGAGACTTGGGTTCCTCCTGTTTTCTTTCCATTGATTTACCCATTTCATCATCATTGTTTCTGTTGACATCAACACCATTTTCCAAAACCCCTTTCTCCTCGGCATCCTCCAATTGATTTGGATTAGGATTTCGAACCCCCTCGTTTGTTTTATTCTCCGAAACCCCTTTACCCATTTCATCATTGTTTCTGTTAACACTAACATCCGAAGTATCAGTAGAATCAGCTAAACCTTTCTCTAATTTTCCAGAACCTTCTCCAACTTTTCCCTCATCTGACAAACTACCACTCACATAACCTTTGTGTTTTGCTGAAAAATGAAAATGACAACTAAATCATCAGAAACTAAAATTAAAAAAAAAAAACCTTTCCACCAAGTTCTTGTTTTTTTCAGCACAAGTTATACACTTTCTAATTTCTATTATTGAAGCAAATAAGAAACTTAATGAAACTGATTAAATGCATGATTAGTAATAATGAATGAATGCTACAAAAGTGATTAAATTTAATTTTTTGTTTACCTCTAAGAACAGCACCGCAACCACCACATTGATAGACAGAGTAATCAGCTAGCTCAGGAAGGAGATTTTCACATTTGGGGCAGCGAACCAACCGCAACTTGGAAGAATCAGCCATAATTTGGTGGAGTTAGAGAAGATACACACTAAGAAACCTTGAAGCAGAAGAACATGAGAAAAAAGAAAGAAAAAAACGTGGTTTGAGTTGTTGTCTTGTCTTGTTTTCTAGTCAAAAGTGGATGCTTGGTTTTTCTTGGGGAAGACAACGAAGACAACAACGTTCGAAAGAGAAGGGTATGTTGTTGTTGTTGTTAAGCAATAAGCAACGCTTTACTTTAGTTTGGTCTTAAAAACAAAGTGAAAAAATGACAAAAAACGCTGAAAGAAAAGAGAGAGAAAACTGAAAAGAGAAAGTGAAGTTGTTCTTTATGCTTTTTCTTTTGTTGCAGATGCTGATGCTGATGATGATGATGATAATGATGCTGATGCTTCTTCTTTCCACTATTTTTCTTCTTCTTCTTCTAAGAATAAGAATCCACTGGTACTTAATGATGGAGGAGTTGGTGATTCAGAAGAATCACTGAGGGTACAAATTTTCATCTGTCAATCTTACAATTTGGTAAGATTAATTATTATTAATTAATGTAGGACTCTGTATAATTTTTTTTTTGACTAAAAATAAAGGATATTCATTCCTTCAAACTGAAAGAATACATCGATGTAATACAAATTTAAATTTGCTAAAAACAAAAAGGATGAATCTGCAAACAAACTCACAGCATCCATGTTAATAGCATAAAATGGCAAATTACATAAGCCTACATATATGACTATATTGAAGTGTCTGGAGTATCCATGCCCCCAGATCTGCAGAGTTGATGACACAAAAGTCGACATTGGATAGATTTGTACTTGATCGGATCTAATTCTTCAACCTGAAACAAATGAACACCGCACAAAGACGGGAAAACAAAATACAGCGCACAGAGACGGCACAACAGAATACACCGCACAAGGACGGGATAACAAATAACACAAAACCAAATAAATATGTGAAAAATCACACTTATTTAATAACGAGAAAGAAAAAATAATTTGGAGGGGTGATTTTAGGTCAAGATTGAAATTACCCCTCTTTGATAAATTAAGAAGAAGAAAAAAGGTGACAGCTAGGGTTAGAACTTAGAAGATGAGAGAAAAAGAGATACAAAGATGACATCTTCATAAAATTATTTACGCATATAGGACTTTGTATAATGTGTGTGAATGAGTTGGGGTTTTGAGAGAAAGAAAATTAAAATAAAATGGAAAATGAAAAGAGTGGTGAAAATCATCAATTATTAACAATTATTAACCTGTAAAAATAAAAGTCTCCTACCGATCGTTAGTTGGTTCAGTGGTGATTGATGCTAAATTTGGTAGGAATGATCATTGTTCGATCTCCCGCAACGGCGATCGGGAGGAGGCTGGAACCACTTAATGCTAGAACTAACTCTCGAACCAGATTAAATTGGTGGTGAAAGAAAAAAAAAAGTCTGGTGAGCTTAGCTCAGTTGGAGTTGATAGGGACATCATACTATATGTGCAGGAGTTCGAGTTCGAACTAGGGACACTCCACTTATTCACCTTTAAAGTGAATTTTATATTACTAATAAAAATAAAATAATTGTTCAAAAAAACTAATTAAAAAATATACTAATAATGAATTGATTCAAATAATAAGTGTTTTGATGAACATGTGGTCAGGATTACTAGCTCATGCTTATTGGAAAAAACTTCAATTGGGAGGAAAAAACTCACCGTGCATATAGTTGAATTATTTGACGGAAATTAATTTTGCTAACGACGGTGAAAATTTGTTAAAAAATATAGGAGCATTTTCCGAGGTAGTTGTGTACTTGGTTGAGTTGGTTGTATGCCAACGAGAGGAAAAGAACCAAGTAATTGTGTCCAAAAGGACTAAACGACGTCGTTCCAAGGATTCGTTTTAGCTACTGGACATATTATTAGTAGCAAGCAGTAGTACATGTACATGTACTACATGTGCATTGGGAATGGACACATAGTTTTTGTTTTAGTAATTTTTAGACTAAAATCACATATAGCTAAGCTAAGAAGATTAAAATGGAAGGTTGTAATATTATTGTAAGTACTTAACTGGTAAATTAAATTGATGTGAAAATGGAAGGTGGACCTATTCCCCTCTCAGTTGTCGTCACTTCTCAATTATTATTAGATTATCAACAAAAAAAATATCAATAAGTAACTTCTTTTTTTTTCCCTTATCTTAGAATGTCATTGCCTTGACATTAGTACTTTTTTAATCTTGAAGAATGATGAATCCTTCCACAAGTGAAAATGGTGTCACACTCATGTGCCTCATACAACCCAGCATAATAATAATAATAATATAATGTAAATTTGGATTGTTTCATTTGTATTGGTACGCGTTGTTTTCTTGCTTTTTCAATTTTGATACGGTCAAACAAAAACCTCACGTCAATGTTTTAAGGGTCAGTTTATTTTTGTGGATTTTTTCATATAAAATTGTTGTGTTTTTTCATATACACCTCAACCATATAAGCCATACTTATCAAAGAGGTGTGTTATTCAGACACAAATTTTGAGACACAAAATTAACACAACTCTATTTTCATTCACAAGTACGTAAAATAAGGTATGCAAAAAATATTAAAAAAAAATATATATTTGTTGTATTTTTGTCAAATAAATGTGGTTACATAACATTTTCCCTTAACAAAAAAGAGTATAAGGATGTGTTTCGTTCAACGGCAAGAGTTGATTTTAATAGAATTTATTTTGTAGAATTTGTAAAATGGATTTTGGTTAAGAGTGGGTACATACATTGATATCCACTCGTTTATACTAAAAATTAGATTTCACCTCTTTTAAATTAAAAACACTTAAATAATCTCTTAAATTACATTCATATGTTTATTTTTTATTTGAATATTAAACAAATCATTTTCTCTATTTCTTTTTTTTATTTAAAAAAATATTGTTGAGAGAAAATAATTTTGGACAATTAACATTTTTTTTATAAAAAAAAAAAAATACTAAAATACAATTTAAATTCATGTGGCAAAAGAGGCGTAACAGGATACCCGAAACCCGTTGAGGATATCCGATCCCCGTTGGGTATGGTTTGGGGTTATAATTTTTATCACCGCTCGAATTTGAGATGAATTTAGAGAAACTCGAACTTTATATATTTGAATTTAGGAGGGCAAAACTCATCCCCATCTCATTGCCATGCCTATTCATGAATGATGAATCCTTCCACAAAATGAAAATATTGTCCGCTCAGAGTCAGAGTTGCTACATGGAATTTAAACAATTGATAAGGAATTTTAATTCTTTCTACTTCGATGACAATTATAATAGGATTTAATTGATATGTACTGATGGTGTAAAATAATTTTATACCGTCAACCAATACCAACCATGTTTTCCGTCACATCACCTCACTTTACCCCACTTTCTTGACATGACGTGGTAAAATGATGATTATTTATTAGACGATGATGTAAAACTATTTTACACCGTCGGTGCATATCAATTAAACTCATTATAATAAGTAACTCATGTGTAACCTACCAATTTTATTTATTTTTAATTTCACTGGATTTTGATCGGTAAATTCAAAAGTGGGCTCCACCTATTTCTATTAAAATAGTGTTTTTTATTGGTAAGTTTTCATTTTTTAGAGTTGTTTTTTCTCAAATTTCATTCTCTATTTTTAAGCAGTTTCATGCGTCACCATGCTCCAATGCTAAAATAAAATAAGTTACCCTTACTTAGTTTTAAGTTGGGGTGCAACGGGCTTAAATGCAATCATCAACCCAAGACCGTAGAATTTAATAATACCAGAGCTTTGATATTTGACATATGTAGAAAAGAGGATGTAGAAAAGAGGACAAAGAAGTGTCTGGGGTGTTTCGGATACACCAAAATAGTCTCGCATCGTTTGGTAATCGAGACTAAGGGTAGGTTATATGCAACACTCACCTTTTAAACCACCGAGACGTCTTTTTTGTAAAGGACAAAATCATGACGGCCTAACTCCAAAGCGAACAATCTCTCGGAGATGTGGACTTGAGGTCGGATCAGAACAATTTGGATACTATGAAACAATAGGAATAACATGTTATCTCACAATGAGAAGAATGGTGCATTACAACTTGGTAGGCACTATGCAAGATTTCAGTGTTAGAACGATTGGTACGTACATGGCACAAAATACACAACAACGGACTGATGAGAACCATGAACATATGCCGCAACAATACACTTGGCAGCCACCAAGAGTTTCGCTCAAATGCAACGTTGATGCTCACTCAATTATCGAAACTGAAGCATTGGCTTTGGAAGAAGCTATGCAAGTTTTGCTATACACAAACCGTGGTGAGTGTAGTACATGGTTAAAAGGGTTTTTATGGTTTGGCATGCGACTATTTGGGCTCTTTGACGTGTTAGAAATGATAAAAATTTCTCCTACAAGTCAAGTAAAGTAATGTTGGGGATGTCTTGGATAGGATTAAGTGTACTTCTTGGAAATGACATTATGAATAATATATCCCAACATATTTTTGACTAATTAGTAAAACCAACACTTGATATCACTCAATAAGACTTTCATGGTTACTTGACTATTTAGTCACACTCACATAATTTTTGATTATTTATGAAATAATTAAAAAATTCAAATTTTGTGAGCGTGACCAAAAAATTATATTTGATCATGTGACCATATAAGAATAATTTCAAGGGGCTGAAAAACACTTGATATCACCGGTATATAAATAAATATGTAATTAAGTATATATAAACATATACTTTTGCAAAGCAAAAGTTAATCAATATCGTACCGTCGTACGACTAGTTGGTTAATTTGTTTGTTATAGTAGTTATAGTGGTTAGTTTAGAATAACCGTTTTGTTAAACTCATGCATGTATATATATGAGTTATCAGCTTATCCACATCATCTTCATCATTCATAATTTTTCATTAACCATAATTTCTTGATCTTCAGTCTTCACCCAAGAACAAGATCTCAGTCTTCAATTCTTTCTTGAATCAGGCAAGTTAATATTATACAGTAAATGTACATGTATCTTCATCCTTTTAAGAGTTATTGTTAAGTGATTGGTTTGTTTTCCTTCTTTGTTATGCAGATCATCAATTCAAAATGTATCCAAACGGCAGTACGAATTTCAGTCCCATTGTTCGAGGTCGGGAGATAATGGCAGCCCGCGCTGCTGCGCGAGACGTAGAAATCGCCGCCTACGATGAGGCTGCTACCTCCACGGGAGCAGTTATTGGTTACAAAAACTACAATGTTAAAAACTACACGGATCTTCGGGTGGATAGTGAAGATATGATGGAAACAACAAAAGGACCCCTCCAACAGCCAAGAGTGCAAAAAATCTTCATAATGAATGATAACGACAAAGATAAAAAACGTCTTAAGGATCAGGCTCGTGAAATGGGAAAGAGGTTTGGATATTACGTGACTTTTTCTGATCAAGAACTACCACTTTGATATAAGCATCATGCAGATATAATATTCAAGTAAATTTGTTGTGTAATTGCACTAGAAGTTAACTGTTAGTTAAGTTTGTTAAACTTTGTACTTGTTTCTAGCCTATATAAGGCACCATTTGAGTAATGAAAACCTAAGCATTTTGTTTGCCTGACACAATTAACAACATCCCTGCTCACATCCGCGCTCTTACTTTTCAAAAATATGTAACTCGAGTTTTAGAACTTGAATGTTGTTTTTGAGATTTCAAGTCATAGAACTCAAACACCTTCAATACATATCTAAATTTTTTCGATATTATGCATTTAAGTTCTAAAACTTGAGCATATAATTTAATTTTTTTTTTGGGTATAATCTTGAGGATATAATTTAATAGTTCGAATTCTATAACTCAAATATCCTTATAGCTTTACACTTGTATGAGAATTTCAAGATTTTTTTCTTATGTTTTATTAATCTTAATTTTTATTCAAAAAAACCAACTAATTTTATTTTTATTTAAATAAAAATGCCACGTGCAGGTGTTAAATGCATGTATACATTTCAAACGAGTTTTATTTTTGGGGGGTTTACAAGTATTTTTCTTGTTTTTGAAAACCAATTTTTGTTGGGCTCATACGCAGCCCAATTTGCAAGCTAGCTCGGCGCACCTCTTTTATAAATACTGGGATTACTATTACGATTAACACATACTTAATAGCAGATCTCATTCTTCTTCTTCGGTGAGTTTGTTCTCATCATTGATCGGTGGGACTGTCACATGATTTTATTTTAGTCACATGCTAACGAGTCTCCCGGACGTCCTTTAAACCTTAAATAAGTTTTTTTTTAGAATTTTTATGGGAATGCTTAAAGAGTGCTTCAGAACACTCGTTAGCAAGACTCTTTATTTTATCATTGTTTGTAAAACCAGATTTGATTCATTATATATAATGTGATTTGTCGATACAATTTTTTACTAACATTTTTTTACATAAAAACAACGATTTTCACTATAGGATTACAAATTAGTTTACTATTTCTTTTTGTTTTTCTTATAAGTAATCTGTTTAATCTGGTTCGGATGTCAATCATGGTATTAAGTGGTTTCAGTCCCACCCGATCGCAGTTGCTTGGTTCTCCTTACCAAATTCAGTGTCAATCACCGCTGAACCAAACCAACTAACTATAGTTTACTATTTATTTCAGGTGCATTGTAACTATTTTAAAGAAATGGATGATCTCATTAGTGAATTGCCCGACTACATCTTGTCGGATATCCTGACAATGTTATCCATGAAAGATTCGTTGAAAACCAGTGTACTGTCTAAAAGGTGGTGCAAGCTTTGGTCTCTAAGGAGAAATCTCTACTTTGATATATTCAATGTGATTGGAAGCAGTGAGGAGGAACTACTACAAAAAGGATATCTAGTTGACGTCCTTGATACTTCTTTCTCTGGTGTCACTACTATGGAGAGACATATCAATCCGGATATGAGTAAGGATGAATTTGTAAAACGAGTAAATCAATTTGTCATGAATTTTCAGGGCACAGTTATGGAATCTTTTTCAGTGAACTTTCATTTAGATCACGAACAAAGTAGTACTATTGATCAATGGATAAGTTTCGCAATTGCAAGGGGAGTTGGAAGAATTGATCTACTCCTTATAGGAAGGCCTTATAATGCACCACCTACAGGTCGAGGCAATCCTTGTACATTTGACTTTGGCATAATTTCGAAGTCTAATACTTCAACTCTAAACCACCTGCGTCTTGAAAATTGTCTCGTTTTCCATCCAACCAATTGTGACTTTACTCCATTAAAAAATTTGAGATCTCTATCACTTGAAAGATCAAAACTGGATGAAACTTTCATTGAAAGCCTATTAGTTAATTGTCCACGACTTGAAGAGCTTTGCCTAATTTCCTGTGTGTTCAAATCATCAATGCCGGAGATAGTAAGTTCGTCTTTATGTCATCTCAAGGTTATAGGGTGCTATTTTGTATCCAAATGTTACCACCAGGTGACTGTAAACTTGGTTTTACTAGATTGCCTTAAACTCACTTCATTGGAGCTAGATTGCCTTCAACTCACTTCATCGGAGGACGGTTTCGTTACCTTGAACTTTAATACACCTATGCTGAAGAGTATTGAATTCTCCATTCCATCCAATCAAGTGCTTAATACATATGTTGCTCTCTGTACAATTTTTTTTCCTGAACTTGAGATTCTGCGTTTGACCACATTTTCTATGGTTAGTCATAACATGTTGGAAAAGTGATCAATTTTCATTAATTTTTTTACATTTCATAGTCTTTTGAATTATATTTTAAATCTTGCACATTTTATTCAGGTCACAACTTCTCCGAAAATTACTCAACCAATCAAACATCTTAAACAGTTACACCTCTTTATTTTCGTGGACTCGTACATCTTAGATGACATGGAGTATGATCCTTTGTGGTTTCTAAACATCCTTCAAGCTTGTCCTCTTCTGCAGAAACTTTCAATTATGGTGAGTGAACAAGGTTAATGCATTTTTTTTTTTACTGTTATCGTTTTTATTCGTAACCATGACTTCATAATTAACTATTTGGCCATGGAATTAAGATTACATTCATCTAAAACATCCTTATATTAATAAATAATTTGAGCATATTGCACTCAGTCACCCAATATTTTTCCAAATTTAAATTTTGATTTGATTTTTCTCTAAAGAGTTGCAACTCTTCTTTTGAAGTATTTTGTTTTTATAATTATACAAACCTTTGTTATTAGTTTAGATCATTTTTTTAGATATTTTGATTTGCATTCTTTAGCAGCTTTTAATACCATTTGTTATTTTAATTTTTTCAGTTTACGGATCTAGAGTTCTTTGAAAATCAGAAAGATGTTATGAGGGATGTTGAAACATTCTCTCATGATGAAGTAAAAGTTATTGAATTGGGAGGTTGTGTTGGTAATTGGTTTGAAATTGAGTTTGTTTTGAATGTTCTAAAATATGCTCATAAACTTGAGCATATAGTTGTGAGTCCCTATTGGAGAGACGATGACTCGTCGGATTGGAATTCTAATCCTGTGTGGTTTCAAAGTGGCCGTAAAAGGATGAGTGAAAAGCTCCAAATTGAAGAAGTAGTAGGACGAAAAAAACTTGTGCTCATATAATATTGTATAATTAACTGTTTTTGTCAAATATTATTACCAATGTCAAATATTTAAAACTAAGGCAACTTTATAGAATGAAAGTTACTCCGAATGTCAAATATTATTTTTTTACAAAATAATGTCAAGTATGATTTTTATTATTATTATTCAATCAAAAGCAGTACTGATATAGCTCTTGACAACATTTTCACTCAAGATTTGCAACACAATGCTGTGTGTAGGACCAACACATCTTGGTGTCTTATATTGACTAACAGCAGTTCCTAATCCAAGGTAATGATCAAGAATCTTCTGGAAGGTTCCTCTTCTAACAACTCTAAGTTCTAAAGCTCCAATAGCATTGACTTTACGCGAACTAGTGTAACCTGCATCAATGAAAGACTTATCCAAACAATTGCAACATTCACTTAGCACTTCTTCACTGGCTTCGCCGTTGATTTCCCAAAAGATTACGTAGTTTCCAGGATCTTTCGATAAATCAACATGACTTGTGAATTCAACAACTTCCAATTTCTCTTCTACTAAATTTTTTGCTGCTGCTTCTACAGCTAACTGTAAATCTTTCTCTGTGTTCTTGTCGATGTTAATGTTCAGTAGAAGACTACTCCTACGAATAAACTTGAGTTCTGGTGTTGCGTTATGGAATCCCATAACCTTTACCACATCCCCTAGCCTATACCTGTATAAACCTGAAATTTAGCAACCAAGTTAAAATTATTAATGTTTGTTTAGAGTTATTTTTTAAAAAAAATAAATAAATGAATATTTGAATTGGAACATGTAACCGATTCTGTCGTCAAAGATAAGGTATTCCATTCAGCTAAACAACCAAACATTACACCATATGTGCAAATCACTCTCCATTATCGGAGTTAAGTACTCGATTTAATGCAGAATAGAAAAGATACAACTTTGTATTAGTCTTGCTCCTGACTTATACATCTATCGGTTCATGGCTAACTTGACAAGTTAATAATGAACAAAAACATCACCAACAAAAGGAGCAAACAAGGAATGGCCGCAAACTTATAACTGACTAACGCCGACACCATTTTCACAGGGGAGGGAGGCATAATAGCAGTTGAGGAGAGTGCCATAAGTGTTAAATAAGTCATTTAAAATGGGACGGAGAGAGTAATAATAACAGAAGAGTCAAAGGCAAATCTACCTCCAACTTTTTCTGCAAAAGAAAAAGTCTACCTGCAACTTGCAAGGCTATGCTAGTATATTTTAATCTGATTAGGTATGATGCAACTTTCAAAAGCACTTAAATATTAGTATTAGTATGAATTTATTAGTGCCCATTTTTAATGGTCCACATTGTTAAACTAAAGAAAACCTTTATCCGCCGAAAGCCCACGAAAATAGAAAGGAAGAGTCATTGTTAATCCATAAGTTTAGCTAATTTATCGTTAAGAGTTTCATATTGAATAAGACATGACTTAAACATAGGTTTATAAGTGGGATAATCATCACTTTACACACCGATTTTGTAAGACTTAGTTGGACTCGACTTAAATATCCGTGACCATATCAATAATGTTAGCTGCAAATAAAATAATCTGTATGCCCCACATGTATTGATGTCAAAAACCTGTTTCCTTCATAAATCAATAACTACTTGAAAGAGGAAGAAAAAAAACACATTTGCACATGTGAGGTATGTAAGAAGTTTTGTTTTCAGTTTTTCATTGGCACATGTAATGTTTGAAGAAGTTTTAAATGTGCAAGTAGCTAGCATTTCTCTTCCTTGTGGAATGTGGACTTATAACAGAACCTGATTTTAAAACAATAGTGTTTCTTTATACACAATATGGCACCATTACATTTTTCAATATTAATGAAGAATAAAAAAGTAGGGTCCTTGGTACTGATTCTTTTCATCAATTATTGTGAAGGTACCAAACAAAAGTAATTTAAACCTACAATAATTTACTCCCTCGGTAAATTTTTATGTGTCGTTTTTCTTTAAAAATTGTTCATATTTACTTGTCGTTTTTCAAAATTTAACATAACGTCGATTAATATTTTGTCAATAATACTCTTAATAATTTATCATAGTGAGAAAAATTGGTGAAGCGTGACAATAAATAGTACTATAAGATAAAGACAAATAATTTCGTCGAAGTAATAAAATCTGTTGATTAATGATAACTAAAAACGAACGGAGGGAAATAGTGCTTACCTGTGAAAGTGGTCATAACAATTTCATACTCTTCACCAATGTTCACCTCAGTGAGTCCTACAGGTTGAACATCAACACCTAGGAAAGTATCTTCATTCTCAAGTTGTTTGAGAGGAATGAACTCAAAGTAACCAATTTGAGGAAGCACAGCATAAGTTGCCAATTCTGGTGGAATTTTCGGATTAACATTTGAAGCTATCCACCCTTCAGAAGCTCCATAATCGGCAGTCAACAAAGGTAGCACCCCGGCATAGTGCCTCAATTTTTCCAAATATGGTTCCATAGAACCTGTCATGATTCCATAAATGTATTTTGCATTCGGAAAAAGCACCGGTATCAAACCATACCAGTTGCTTAATCCGATACATTTTTTGTGGATTATGTTAGCTAATTCCGGATTTGGTTTAAGTAATTTAGACATAGCGGTTCGAATAGATGGAACTGTGATTCTGCTGCTAAGAACCCCTTCTCGTATATCATTACAAAGCTCTTCCCAAATTTGTTCAAAGGTTCTGAAAGAAAGGACAATGCTATGTGCGAATGTCGAAGATACCAACTGAACTTCCTCTCGAAAAATCAACCCGCATAATAGATGGCAGTATAATGATTGGAAAAAATCACCACCAAATATCACTTCTTCTGGACTGCAGCATTGGGATTGAAGTGCCTTCATTGTCGGTTTGTAAGATGGATTACGAAACACATTGGTTGTAGCAGTTGTAGCTATTAGACCCCCTTTTGTTTTGAACTGTTTGCTACCGTATATAAAGTTTAACGCCTTCCCATTTTTGCTAATAGGAAACTCTCTGCACAACGAAATTATCATAGAACCAACTCGAATTAGCAAAAAAACATGGCAGGAAAGAATAGAGAATACGAAAGAGGAAAAAAAAAAAAAAAACATAGGTGCTAATCTATAGATGCTATTTATAGTGTTCACCAATTATAACATTTGACAGTAGATTAATTTTTCACTTAAAAGTTAAATTTCGAATAGTATTGTTTATCAGCCATGCTATTTGGCAAGAAGGAATTTGATCAGGAAATGCGCGAAAAAATGTGTGCTATGTTTTTAAGGGGAAAACCATCATCGAATTCGGTCCTTAGCAGAAATCACGGAAAGTATAAGTTATAAGGACCAATCATATACTGCCGCGTCATTTTGTGAAAAGATTTTTTGCGTCAAACATCATTTTCCTTTGTCTATACAATTGGATATTAAATTATGATTGGAGAATGTTTAGTTGTGTTAAATTGTGATTGAATAACAATAGAAGAAGTATACAAGGAATTGTGCATAAATTTTGTTCCAAAACAAAGTATATTTTCAACAAACAAATATCAGAAATGAAGAAGGAAAAAAGAAGCTAAGATATGAAGTTGTAGACCTGTTCCTATAGGCGAAAGAGGTTCGATATATCTGCATTGTGGACTCAAATAATTCATCGTTCCACGGTATATATTTTGGCTTCCCCTGAGTAGTGCCAGAACTGCAAGAATACCGTTCAAAACAGCGAAAAAATTCAAGTTCAAGGACTAATTAAGATGAAGTTAAAAAAAAAGAAGCAAAATAACACACCTTAAAGACATAGTGGTAATTGGTTTTCCAGTAAGAATAGTTGAATCATCACCATCAAGAATTCTATAAATAAAAGGTTCCAAATCTTTATGAGTAGCGATCGGAACACAAGCCTTGAAACTCTCAGGATCAGTTCTTCCATTAAGACCAAAATTCAGCAAATATTCTGCTGATGCATTATCCTCCAAAATTCTTCTAAGTGTTTCTCTCTGAACTCTTTCTGCATCTGTGCTCAGTGCCTCAAATTCTTCTATAACTTTGTCCATGTTGAACTCTTCCAATTTCTCTAACATCCTCACAACACTTCAACAAAGTTTATTTGTTTTTTTTAATATTTAGCAATCTGAGTGAATGAAAAGTGTTATAAAATACAAAGTTTAACAGAAGGTGATTGGGGAATAGTCAATTTTTGACAGTGAGGATAGACAGAAAAAGCAAACATTATATAATGAGTACATTATTGTATCATAGTGGACAAAGTAAAGATAATGTACACAAAGTCATAAATTTGTATAGTTTTCTTTGTTTTTACATGTGAAAGAGCCTGAATAGTATTTGTTTAACATGTACTTTTTCTTTGTATAGGTAGGGGTCCTATAAACAAAGCAAATACACATGTTACATGTCCATGGAACCTTTGTAGGATAGAAAAGAATTTTTTTTGAAGTTGTAGATTTAGAAAGTGAAGGAACATTATTAGCCAAATTAGCATAGCAAGTGATTGGGGGTTATTCCGGAGTTCTCGTATCTTTTGTATTCTGAATTTTCTCTTGTTCTTTTTGCGTATTATATACAATATTATTTGTCATTCCAAAAAAAAAAACATAGCAAGTGATTATTCACAAATTAAATTATAATTAAGCCTTATAAATTTTGCTTTTCTTTCCCTTTTATTCTCCTTTTTAAAGCAATTGTCACATAAGTCAACTCACTTTTCTATAGACAAGAATCAAGCACTCTCCAACATGAAAAATTCTTTAAGAAAATCAAACAAAATTGATATGTGATATAAGATCTAAACAAGAGAAATTTCCAGAATAAAGGTGAAAATTGAATATATATAAAAAATAAAAAGGAAGGGTAAAAAAACATGAAGGAAAATATATGAAAAAAAAGTCAACTCTCTTGTTTGATTTCTCTAATAATTGTGGTAGAAATGGAGAGGAAAGAAAAAGCATCCCTAGTAATTACTACCATTAGCAATACTAAGAAATTAGCTTATATTATTTTGGTTATAGTACAAATTGAACATAAATTGAATAGAGCTGCAACCTAAACTGTGGCACAAGAAAAAAAGTCAAAAACAGAAGTAAAAGGACAGAATTTTACCCAAAGTTGATGATAGTACTTGGGGTGGCAGAGATTCTTGGTAAAATTGTAGCTTGATTTTATGTTTGGTGATTCCAATCAAAGTAAGAAGTAGTAGTAGTGAGTTTATGGTTGCATCAGACAGAGTATTAAGGTATTACTAGTAACATGTTTATAACTTTGTTTGTCACATAGTTAGTAATACTATAGTTGTTGTTGTTGAGGTGGTGGTGAAATCAAGAGAAGAGAGAGTGAAGAAACAAAATGTAATGATGGGTTGGGTTGAAGATTCTTTCTTGGGAGATGGAATAAATACTATACTAAACAGATTAGATGAAACTCATTCCAAAAACATGTGGAGTGGTTGGATTCATATAGGATTCACGGATTTGGATTCTGTGTAGTTGATTGTACTGCAGTCACTAAATCTAGACCGTCCGATCAAGATTAGACGGCTCAGATTTTAAGATAAGATTTTAATTATAAAATCTGATCTTAAACTTTGAACTGTCTGATCTTGATCAGACGGACTGAACGTAGCCGACTGCACTGCAGTCACTAAATTCATGACTGCATTGAACCCAAATCCTTAGATCGACTCTTATGCTATTCAGAGTCAGAATGGTTAAACTAGTAGTACCATGATGATCTAGTTGTTGTAATGCCGATAATACCCCTCATGTTTTGCGACAATTACTAGGGAAATAAATGAGTAAATTGAGTCTAATATTTGTGGATGTCATCAAATAAATCGAGTCTTTCAATATTTTAAATTAGTCATGTGTCAAACGTTTTACAATTTTAGTTTTTCATGAATATTTGTTTTACTTTCCATCAAATAATCAAAATAGACATTTTAGCTTATCGTCAAATTACCATTTTTTTCTCAAATAACTATTGTTTTAAAATTGATTGTTGACTATGTACCACTTAAATTATATGATGTCAATCGACTTGAGTTGACCTAGTGATATTGGCTTGAAACCTTAGAATGTACGTGTTCCTCTTGATGTCTCAGATTTAATTCTCATGGTGTCAATTTCAGTGGGACAATCCATACATAGCAATAAAACTCTCTGACTTTTAAATGGACCCTCTACAAGTGAGGATGAGATTGATCCCCTCAAATTATTCGATCCTTAAGCTGGATACTCCACATAACATTTAACAATCCACATTTATGCATTTAATAATATTAGAAAACAGATACTCCACATTTGTGCATCAAAAAAGGGACTAATATAAATAACGTTTAACAAAAACTAATTTAAAATAAAATTTTAAAAAATATTGTGTAATGCTATCTCATATTTTTAGTGTAAGATAAAATTTATTTTTTTGTAAAAAAAATTATATTCAGCCTATATTAATTAGATACACAAAGGAAATTTCCTATTATAAATAGAGGAGTATGAAAATACGTAGAGTTTTTTATTTAATTTTTGACTTAGAGTATCAAAATAGAGTTGTTTTGTTTGTTTTTGTTTTGTTGAATTTAATTTCACGAAACGTCATCTTTTGGGGACCACATACACAGCATGTCGGCAAGTCCTTTCTCTTCTCCCTCTTTGTTAGGCTAACTCACGCCTCTTCCGTCCATTTCCATATCGTCATATTACTATTTTTTTTAAAAAAAAAACAAACGAAAATTCATGGTTCTCCGTTCTAGTATTTTTTGTTTATTTTTTTAAAATAATTTTTATTGTACTAAGTTTAGTAATCATAACTGCTTGATAAAAATAAAGATTTTTTAAAAATATTTTTGGTTTCACATTGGTCTCTTAGAGAAAAAAAAATCTGAATAGGTCCTTAAAGACATCTCCGTTAATCACTTTGGTCCTTTCCGTCCATTTTTTCGAGGACCAAACTGATTAACGGAGATGTCTTTAAGGAACCTATTCGGACCTTTTTTTTTTAAAGGACCTATTCAATTATTTTTTTCTTTAAGGAACCAATATGAAACCAAAAATATTTTTAAGGGATCATTTTACTAATTAAGTTTTTATAGCGTTAAGTTTAGTAATCATAACTGCTTGACAAAAATAAAGAGTCAGAAGTCCTTTTGACCAATGTACCAAAAAAAAAAAGTCCTTTTGACCAAGTTTAATGCAACATTGCTTGCTAAGTTACTTAAATCATGTAAGGTGCAGGACACATTCTTCCACTTAAGTGTAAAATTAAAATTAGAGATTAAGATATTATTTAAGTAATAATCCGTCATTAGAATAAAAAGTATAGTATCATAATTGAAGGCACAAAAACACCTATAAGTGCTTCGATATCTGGCGTGGATTTCTTCTAATTTAATCAAGGTCATGGGTTCAATCTCTGCCTTGAGCATCCAGCAGTGTTAAAGCTTTTAGGGAGAGTTTGTCGCTCATTTGGGTCCACAAAGTTCGAGAGATTAGTCTTTGCAATCGTGCGCAGATGATACCCGATTTAAAATATATATATAGTATCATAAAATTGAGTTGAGATAAAAATAAACCCACTTAAATATACTTAAAAATTCTACTATTGAGAATGCTCTAAGTATCCAGAGCTGGTCCAATATATTTTAAGAGTTTAATTATTGTGCACCGTCGGTGTAAAAGTTTTTTACACATACATCCAATGACACGTTGCCACATCACTTAATGAATGTGACACATCATGTGTTTTTAATTACCATACATGATGTGTCGTTATATTATTGGACGAATGTGCAAAATAACTTTGCACTGACGGTGCATATAAATTAAATTCATATTTTAAAGCCTAAATCATATATAATAGTACATCATACTAATTAGTTTGAAACCAATTTGATGACTCATTTTATATTTCTTCAAATAACATTGCGTTTTAGTCACACGCACGTTCACATAACGATGAACGTTTTACATAGTAGAGAATTAATTTATAATATATATAATATATTCTAAATTGAGAGTATAGCATCTCCCAAAATTGAGAAACCATTTTAGTGGCTTACTCATAATTAATTCAAGTAGAGCAGTTAACAAAATTTGTTTAACTAATGCCGTAGGCACAAACACACCTATAAGTGGTTGCTTCACTATCATTAATTAACTTCTAAATCCTCTTTGATTTGTTTCCTTCACCAATTTCTCTATAATTTCCATCCATCTTTATATGTTTGCTTCTTCACCGTAGATACATTTTGGTTTTACATTCTTCTTCCATGCCTGAAAACAATAAATAAATATAAAATGACTTTTGGCCTTTGGCCTTTTGGCCTTTGTCCAATAGACATACTGCCATACCAGGTCAGACAGAACAATCAACATTGTTCGAGATTTACAATAGATTTTACGTGTAATAATCAATCAATTATAATATTTCATACTTAAACCCAATCACAATTGATGTGAATGAAATTAGTTTCAACCTGTCAGAACTGACTCCCAAACCAGATTAAACATAAATTATTGTTTTGATGAAAATGGTGTGAGAAGAAGGCATACCTAGAATCTTTTATGGTAGTTTGAAATCTTGATGAAAAGCATTTCTTGCCAAATAACTTTGGCTCATGTTTCTCTCTTTTCTTGGTTTCTAATTTTGAAATACATGTTTTAGTTGCAGCAACCTGATCTCTTACGATCTGCTCGTTTTCTTCGTTCCATTCATCTTCGGTCGGATAATATGAAGAAAGAATTACAAGCAACATGTTAAGTTCAGCAAGAGATGTGTTTGGCATTTGTGAATGACACAATGTTCCATTTTCTTCTTCCCTTTCACATTCTTCAAACCTATTTATCTCGGTGTTTTTTTCTTTCTCTTTTGCTGCCATATTGTGAACAAAAACTATGGCTCATGAGATCAATTAAAACTTTATTTTGATAAGAATCTTTGTATTTATGTATTAATATATGAATGCTTGAAATTATTTTCTTTTGAGTATAAATAGATCATATATAAATGTAGAAAATGAGATGAAAGGGGGTAAAAAAATTCACTAAGATTAAGGATGCTCAAGAAAGTTATTTGCCTATTTTGAGCTTGAATATAGATATTTCCCCCCTTAATTAATTGTTTCCAATTTTACTTTTCTATTCCAAAATGTAGGGTTATTATTAATGAACCTTTTATTCCTTATCATTGTTTGGTTCACACTAATATAAAGAAACAAAATGAAGACTATTTATTGTGAAGGCGAATACATTTTTACAAGTGTATATAATGAAGCTAAAAAATAAGTCTATTCAAACAGATCATGTGTATAGAATTTGGAGAAACATAAATCATAGGATCCAAGACAAATTTGAGGAGAACTAGTTCACAATTGCGAACTAGTTCATTATAAGTGGTGTGTAAACTATACATGAGTATGAAGAGCAATATTAATCCTTCATTATCTAGGCAACGTAATTGCATGAGTATGCTTTTGGATTTGGCTAATTTATGGGAGCCAAAACACTTTGGAGTAGGGTGTGCACAAATCAAACCATATTTAAACCAAAACTATCTAGATGGATTGGAATTGTGATATCTGGTTCGACCATAAGTCTATAATACCGTATTTTTGAGATATTGTCCGTTTTGGGCGTTGTGTGAGTTCATAAAATTTTGTCATTTGAAAAAGACTTCTCATTGAGTTGAGGAGTCTGAATATTGTATATAAACTACTTTTAACCTCAATTTTAAGTAAAATATGACTTTTTAGGTATACTATTAGTATTATTAGTTGGCCCCCAAGTTAAGACGAAGAAAGCGCTCATAGATAAATTCTCACAAATAGCGTCATTGTTATGAACATAACTCGGAGTTGGGAGAGTTTGGAGAGGACTCAGTGGAAGAAATGTTTCAGTGAGTCACTTGTCACATGTGCGCTGACTAATCACAAACTTGTGAACGTTATGGGAAAAAAAGTGCTATTACGAAAATTAGGAGGTCAAAATTGCAAGTTTGTGAAAGGTAGAGGGTCAAAAGTGCAATTTAGCTTATAACAAGAAAGGGAGGTATTGTTTTGGTGGTTTAATCCCATTTTCCTTTTCCCCACCGAAGGAACCCACCCTTACTCCATATTTATTTATAGCCAAAACTCAATTTTTGTTCAATTCTCTTCAAAGGATTCACTTCACTCACTCACTCACTCACTCACTCACTAGAGAACTTATCAGAGAAGACTAAGGATCAAGGTTGTTGATCAGTTGAGTTGATAGAGAGAATCGTACAATACAATGGCTCCCAAAAGATGGCTTCCTCTTGAAGCTAACCCTGATGTCATGAACCAGGTTTCTATCTATCACTTTTCCTCTTTCATTTCAATCAATCTATTATTTTTTGTTACAAATACTAATTTTAATACATACCCATTTAACAATTTTTGTAAAAAATCAATCTTTGATGAGTTTCAGTTCCTTTTGGGTCTTGGTCTTCAAGAGAATCAAGCAGAGTGTTATGATGTATATGGATTAGATGATGAGCTTTTGGAAATGGTTCCAAAGCCTGTTCTTGCTGTGCTCTTTCTTTATCCCCTTACCACCAAGGTTTATTTTCATATATATCGTTCTTTTTCTGTTGTTTTTTTTTTTGTTTCATTTTTTAACCATTTATATATAATTTTATTTGCTTCTCATGTTATGAGTTTTTATCTGTTATTAGTCTGAAGAAGAGAGGCTGCAGCAGAATAATGAAAAAAGGGTGAGTTCACATATCTAATTATATCATCTTTTGACAATGGCTATGAAATCTGAATTTGGGTAGCATATATTTTTGGTTATTTAGATAAAACTCTTGTATTATTCTGGTGTAGGAATATAGAAACAATATGAAGCACAAACACAGACACGGACACCCGACACGACACAGACACTGACACGTCGACACCGATAATTTTTAAAAAAAAAGACATAATTCAGTGTAATCATAAGTATTGGTGTCATGTCGGTGTTCAATACCAACGTGTGTCCGACACCGGGACACGCCTAATCTAAGGAGTGTCTGACACCGGGACACACCTAATCTGAGGAATGTCCGTGCTTCATAGGCAACAATATGTAATTCTACGATCTTTTAATCTATTTGATTGTAGAGCATTTAACATGCTTGTTTGATTGTTTCATTGAACAATGTTTATGAAATCAGAATTTTGGGTAGCACATATATGATATTTTATTGATTATTTAGATGAAACACTTGA
Source organism: Trifolium pratense (assembly GCF_020283565.1). Classification (NCBI taxonomy): domain Eukaryota; kingdom Viridiplantae; phylum Streptophyta; class Magnoliopsida; order Fabales; family Fabaceae; genus Trifolium; species Trifolium pratense. The sequence goes on from NC_060064.1 coordinate 736,662, forward strand.
GTAATACTTTCATGTGTTGTTCTGGTGTAGGAATATAACAACAAAGTGTATTTTATGAAGCAAACTGTGGGTAATGCTTGTGGTACTATAGGGCTTCTTCATGCTCTTGGTAACATCACTTCTGAAATCAAATTTGGTAAGTTTTCAACAATCCAATTTCCTCAAAATAAACTGGGTGCATCGACAATTAGACATCGATATATCATTTAGTTTGTGTTGTTATCAGTTGAGGGGTCATTCTTTGATAAGTTCTTCAAATCTACTGCAAACTTGGACCCAATGCAGGTTACTTCTTCGTTCCCAAACCTCCTCTATTTCGTTCTCATATTTCACAGATGAAAGAAATTAAGACTTTTGGTCAGATAACCATAAATGCTCATGTGGAATTTTCTATCGTGGTATCTTACAGCGTGCTTTATTTCTCGAGAATGACAGCGAGATGGAGGTTGCTCATTCCGCAGCAGCCACTGCTGGTGATACAGAGGTATTTTTACTGATTAAATTTAAATTTTAAAGCAACGTAAGTTGGATTGGAGAGTTCTAATATGATGTATTAATGATATAGATGTAACTAAGATCAAAGGTTCATTTTTTAGCTGTCTATCTTGATATGATCCTATGCATTCGGAAAATCTTGCTCTTAATGTCACTTTTGTTGTTATCGTTATTCTTTGGATATGATAAACTGATACTTTTGCAGAGACCTTTATACTACATAGTTTATATTGATAGGTCCTTGTATAATGAGTAATGTTGGGAATGTGAATTTGGCCCTTTAGACTATAGATGTGAAATTATGCCCAAATTTTATTGTTATGTAACTGAATTTTACAAATTTCTCTGTTTGAAAACTTATATTTCCATTCCAGGGTTATGTTCACCGCACCATTAGTCCCAATCTTATCTCTGTTGTCTCTGTCTGTCACCATCGTGGTGTTCGCCGTCTTTGCAATTTCTACTCTTTCACTATTCAAACACCACCCTCTAGTTTATTTTAGCACAGTCCATACCTCAGGACTCCCAATGATCTCCCTATCTAACACCCACCACCGGTCCTCCATTCTGAAGTCCTTCCCTTTTGTCTTCTAATGCACAAGACTTAGCACCTTCAATAGAACTAGCTAAGGCTAAAGCTCCTAGTTCACCAAAATTAGTATATTAGATGGGAAAAATACACAAGCTGGCTTGATAACTTTTGACGTCTGAACTCACTACGGGTAATTAAGATAGTAAGCCTTATATTTTTTCTCTAATTTTCCTTTGTTTGATGTTCTGAGCATTCCTTTGCATAACTGTGGCTGAGACCCAAATAACTGCTTTGAAAAAGAGAAAAAGTTTTGTATCGAAGTACCCAATTTTAGTTTCTTTTTTCAAAAAAAAAAGGATGATGCAATGGTATTGATTAAGATCATACTAGATGCTTTGAGAATAAAGGATGTGTGCCTATCAAACTAGTTGTGAACGAATCAACGATTAGCATTGCACATAATCTAGTTCTAGGAACAACACACATTGTGTGAGTGGTTTGTTTAGTGAATTTTAGGTGGGAGAGACCAATCGTTCAAATACCTAGTGATTTTTATTTTCCAGCATGTGCTTATGTTTTCTCAGCACTTTGGGTTTCCTTGACCCGAGATAGGAGGAATGGATCAACATACTCGCACTTTATAAAAGAGAAATTGAATAGTTGTTGGTTAATGGTTAGTGAATTTTGGGTGGGAAAGACCAGGCATATGAATACCTGGTGATTTCTATTTTCCATTTTGAGATTCTGTTTTCTCCGCACTTCGGGTTACCTTGATCCTAGATAGGAGGAACACGTCAGTAAAAATGTTTCTTTTTGTAATTGCTACTTTCTGGGCTATAATCCTCATCAATTTAATTTTATCCTGAAGAGGCAAAACTCTGCAGTACAAAAAACAAATAAGTTGCTTATTTCAATTTTATTTCCTTTTGTGTGTATTAACAATGTTTTGTTTGAAATATTTGTAATGCAGGCAGTAGATGATGTCAATACTCATTTCATCTGCTTTGCTTGCGTGGATGGTAATTTCTTTTGTGTACCTCATTAGCATTTTCTTCTGTTTGGTATTTGTAAACTGGTCTAAACAATAATCAAGATGCAACATGCCGTGACTCACAGTTATTTTGGCAAACCAGCTGTGATATGAAAGATGTACTAAACGGAGATCCTTTACATTAAAAGACTTAAACCAGTTATGAACTCTTCTCTACCTTCCGCAGTTCCATATATTTATCTGATTAATTTCCTTGCAATCATATTGCATGCAGGTGAACTTTATGAGCTTGATGGAAGAAAGTCAGGACCGATATCACACGGTCCATCCTCACCAAGTGCTTTGTTGAAGGTAAATATCTTACAATGTTAAGGCTTTAACTGTATTGTTCCTGAAAGACATATTTTTAGCAAAAGGCTATAATTTGATTTGATCTGCATATTCATAGAGATAAAATATTGCATTTTAAATCACTAACTAGTGTAGTGTACATTTAAATTTACTGCAGGATGCTGCTAAAGCCATCCAGAGCATGATTCAGAAGAATCCAGATTCCCTCAACTTCAATGTCATTTCAATATCAAAGAAATCCAGTGATGGATATTAAGGAAGTCAATGTGGGATTTTTAGGGTTAATTTTTATTTTGAACTAATTTCTTGAAGTTATCTTTAGTATAATCTTCAGACATTCATGCAGCTTTTTATTCACTTTACCTCTGTATGCTCCGATTTTTAGTTACAAGATCTCGTAAGTTAAGCATATTTGATTAAAACTTGATGCTATGCCTATACATTTCCTGTATGTTTGGATTGGCGGTGGGATCGATAAAATTACAGTGACACTGTAATTTTTTGAAGCTGTTTTGTGTTTTCCAAAATTACAATGACTCACTATGATTATGTCAATTTCACCGTCAATCCAAACATTTTTTGACGAAGAATATTAAAGGAATTTTTGAAGTCAAAATCATCACTTAAAATGGTATTTAATAAATTTTTATTTTATCAAAAGCCATATCATCTTCAAAGTAAATCTCAAGGAGAGAGCAATAAACTTGTTTGATCATAGTTAATTACTTAATTTTTCTAATAAAAGTAAGAAATAAAATGCTTGTTTGAGTAACATGCTTCATCTTAATATTTATTCTTGTTTTTTTTTTCTCTCCTTAAAACAATAAAATACAGGTAGTCTAGAGATATTTTTATTCTTTGTTGTTGTTTGATGTTCGATCAACGGAACTGGATCACCTCCTGCAGTAAGGAGAGAGAAATGAAAATAAAAAATAAATGAAGAAGTGATGATGTGATGAGAGAGATGGATACATAAAATGGGCATGAGATTATCAATTATGTGGAATAAAAAGTTTATCCATCTAATTCTTAAGGAAAAAGATCTTCAGTAAGCTTAAATTCAGTTAGGAGATGAGAAAAAAAATGTCAAATATTGTTCAAATTAGAGCTAAAACGTTAACATATGTATATTTATAATCGATAATTTAATTTTGAATTTAATCTAACATTTATAATTTTATTTTTAATTTAGAATTTTAAGTCTTATGAATATTAATTAAAGAAACTATGAAAATATAATTAATATATTATTAATATTAAATTAAAAATAAATTGAAAATTACATAATTCACACCCAATTGATTTCTCTCATTCTCACTAATTAAATATGACTTTAGTCATGCATTTCAATAACAAATAACATCAACCTATCAATCATATCTTGTAAAGAATAATTTCTCCCTTTTATTTTTCTTTCTATGTACTATTAAATATGACTGTTTAAATCATACATGTCATGTGATAATGAATATTATATATATTTTTATGCACTATTAAATTCAATCCCTTGTCATTTTTATTTTATATTTATGAAACTCTTTTATCTATAATTTATCAAATAACTATCTATTAATTTATCTATATTTTATATTATAGATTAACCACTATTATAAAAATGAGTCTTGCTAAACAGTGCCCTCGTGACACTCTTTAAGCATTTCATTTAAAGAAATAATTTATTCGAAAAGTAAAATATTTCAATTTCTAATGCGTTCACTTCACACATTTCCATAACTTTTTAACAAAAACTTACTATTTAAGGTACTTAACGAGTATCCGGGGGCACTGCTTAGCATTTTCCTGTAAAAGTTGAAGATTTTTTTCTTATAAAAATAAGTAGAGTGTATATCCTATTATTGAGTTCGGGTGGTTAATAAACTCTCTCTAGGACGAATAGTTTGGAAAAACCTGAGTTCAATTCTAATGGAAACAATTATTGACGCCGAACTCTGAACCCTCTAGAGGAACAATTTGGATCCTCAGCTGCAGTCTGTCTGCTGCTAATCCTGCTGCATAATCCTACCCCTTTATTTAATCATTCATACTGATACATATTAATACATATCAAGAGTATCCATAGGTAATTATAAGAGAATCAAGCATATTAATTTCATTCCATATAATACTATCATTCCATATTAATCATTCCATACTATTTTGACTAATTCCAAAAGAATCACACGCTGCTTTCTTTGTTTGTTTGTTCTGTTCCTGCAAAGTCTTCCCTGCAATACTAAAGCTTTCGTGCCTCAAATTGAAACTAATTCATCATGCTTTTTTTTTTCAACATCCTCTGGTTTCTACGACATTTTCGTTTTGATTATCACAATATTAATGGTGAATAATGTGCAGTGGTGCTCTAATTTTATTTTTAAAAAAACTCATTATGGAAACCAATGTGGTTAAAATTCAGTGGTTTATGTTTTGTCGTTTTGATAGCCAGGATAGTCAGTAAAAGCCTGATGAATCCAACATTGAATTTATTGCCTCGTGCAGAATGTGTACCTAAGCATTTCTTCAATCTTTTTTGATAGTTTGCTTGTCCATGTTTTGCTTTTTAGTTTTTGGTTCTTGAGAAATTAGCTCAGTACAACTGTGAGTACTTGTTGGCGCACTTTCATAACCTCATGATCGATGATTATTTGGTGAAGCCTTAAATGTAAAGTACTAACTATATGAATATGTGCATTGTAAAATAAACATTTTGAACACATTGGTAAGACGACGTTACTTAGCACAAGTGAATTTAGCAATCAATCATTGTTAACATACTTTAATAAAAGACCTATTGAAAATAGGAGCTCTCGTCGTCAATACTTGAGCTAACCTCTCAGAGTAATCTATGGTCAATACTTGAGCTTAACTTTTCAAAGTAATCTATGGATCAGATCAATATAAAAGTTGGTGATATAACTGACCTAGATTATTATTCCACTACAAGAAAATTCAACTAAAACATCTTCCAAAATGATTTATGTTGCAAAGATCCATCTCGTTATGATCAACCTTTCTCAAAAAACAATTTGTATAGAAGTGAATTGATAAGCCAAGGGTAATTTTTATGCAGATAATTCATATAGAAGCGAACAGAACAAAGAGACAAAGAGACTTTGCAGGAACAGAATAAATAAACAAAGAAAGCAGCGTGTGATTCTTTTGGAATTAGTCAAAAATAGTATGGAATGATTAATATGGAATTGATAGAATTATATGGAATGGAATTAATGTGCTTGATTATCTTATTACCTGTGGATACTCTTGATATGTATTAATATAGATCAGTGTGAATGACTAAATAAAGGGCTATGCAGCAGGATTAGCAGCAGAGAGGCTGCAGCTGAGGATCCAAATCGCTAGAGAAATATAAAAAAAAGAGTATATACTTTTTTTTTTTGACAAAGAAAAGAGTATATACTTTTTTTTTTACAACAAAAGAGTATATACTTAAAAACATATTAATGGATGTTAAGAAAGTTGATCCTATAATTATTAAAATATAAAAAAAAAAAAAAACTTTTTTTCAACCATAAAAAATAAATTATTTTAAGCATTTCTCTAAATTTATAGACATATGGTATTATATATTTATTATTACTAATATGATATGATATTTCTATATAAAAAAAATTCCAAATCATCGCATTTAGTATGATATCCATTTCATAACCAACAAGTGAATTGTCTTATCATCTTAAATAATAATGAAGTTAATTTGGTTAAGTTATTATAATTTGTTTGAGGTGGATATCAACCCTAAAAGTTAGCTCTCGTTCGTGATCATCACCTTTTTGTCTTTGTTGCTCGCGAAACAACGTCCCTATTTCCTTCTCCACATCATCACCATAACGCCCCTCCGTATTACCAATCATTGGTCTTCTTTCCAACTCAAACAACATTTTTAAAAATATCAAATTTAGATTATTACCAAACAATAATCCAAAAGACCAAAACTGATCGCTACCTACCACTAATTATCAAACCCTAATAAAAAAAATTCAAACTTTCCCGTCGCACCACAAGGCGTTTGAATTCATTGGAGTTCTTATCTAGGTTTAACCTAACCCAATGGATGGGTAATAAAAAAATATCAAAGGCTTGCAAGAACACTTAGGGTTTTGTTGAATAGATTAAATAAATGTTTCCTATTTGTATTTTTATTGGAAAAAATGACGGTAAAAATAAAAAATGGTTCCTAATTTATTATTGATATTTTTGTGTTGTGTTGGGTTGTGAGTTGAGTTTTTTATTTTATTTTTTATATATGGACAATAAATACAATGTTCATGTTTTTTAATAAATATTTTTAGGTTGACGAGTTTACGAATATTTTTAATTAATTTTCAGGTTAGCTCGTATATGTGATTTTTAAAAAATGTCAACATTTATATTGATTCATCAAAATAAGCAACATTGAAATTTTAACAAAAAAGGTATAATGTTTTTTTGACTAAAAAAAGGTTTAATGTTAATAGGTTAAAATTGTTATTTTTAAAATATAACAGCAAAAATTGCCGAATTTTAAAACATAGGAGGTAAAAGTGCATTTTAGCAAAAAAAAAATAAAAAATTATTTGATTATTTGGGTCGGTAAAAATGTTACCAATTAAAGTTTTTAGCAATTTCTGTTAGAGAGGTAAGAGGTTCAATTCAATAGGTAGGGAAATTTTGTTTTGTGGTATACAAAAAACACACACACAGATATATATATATATATATATATATATATAGAGTTTAATTGCTCGAGTTTTGTGGGACTCAAATGTGACAAACTCTCTCTAAAAATTTTAACGCTGATACATAGCAAAAAAATAAAATAAAATAAAAAACAAATCTATGATGTATTGGTTAAGCTAGAAAAGACATGTGTCACCTTATATAAACGTTATTCAGCTGGACGGTGTTTAATTTTAAATCGGTAATGGGTCAAGTGAATGAAATTATTGTCCTCCGGTGAATTATGGGACAACTTTCTGTCCTCTACAAAGTTATCTAAAATAACAAAATAATCTCTTATCGATCAAATATCGTGCAACACAAAATTTGTTAAATAACTCATATATTTGACATGTGTGTTTCAGTCTTGTCTTTTAATGTTTTGTCCGGTACTTATATTTTGCGGACCTTAGAAAAACATATGGGTGTTGCTAACGAGTGTCATCGGGACACTCTTTAAGCACTCCATTTAAAGAATTTTTTTTATTAAAAAATTAAACATTACAATTTCCAATGCGTTGATTTTACCATTCCCATAAAAATTCTATAAAAAAACTCACTACTTCCTCCGGTCCCTTATATAAGAAAACTTTTGCTTTTTAAATTTATGAAATGATTGATGTATCTGGTCATTTTTTAGATCAAATACATCAACGATTGAATCTAGAAAACAAAAATTTTCTTATACTAAAAATCGAAAAGAGTATTTAATTAATCACTTAAAAGAGCCGAGACACTCGTTAGCGTTTGCCATAAAAAATATTTGACCAATAAAAAAATTGTTTACGGGAGTAAGAGGAAAAGGGTATTAATGTCAGAAAAAAGAAAGACATTGCAATTTGGCGGTTGAAAAGTAGAGAGTGGTGGTGATGAATGATTAGCGAGTGTGAGTGAGTGAGTGAGTGAGTGAGTGAGTGAGTGTAAGTTAAGCGTCAACAACTCTAAACAAAGAAAAGCATCGATTTTCCTTTTCCCTAATAATATTCCATTTCCATTGTTATTGTTATTGTTATTATTATTTGTGAGTGTTTTAGTTCTTCTTTTTTTCAAAAAGCGTGTTCCCTCTTCGCGACGAAACCCTAATTCTTCTTCTTCCGATTAACAAAAAATGCCTCGAGAGATAATCACTCTTCAGGTTGGACAATGCGGGAATCAGATCGGTATGGAATTCTGGAAGCAGCTCTGTCTTGAACATGGCATCAGCAAAGACGGCATCCTCGAAGATTTCGCCACTCAGGTCCACCTCTTTCTCTCTTTCTCTCAACAACATGTTAGATTAGATACTAGTTTTAACTAGTACTAAATTAGTAGAAATTAACTAGTAACTTTTCTATTATTATACAATGTGTGCTGTGTGATTACTGAATGTTAGTTCTTTATTTTGAAATGGTCAATGTTGGTGGTTGGTTTGTTAGATTAAGTGTATGTTTGGTTCTGCAGTGAGGAAAATTGATTTTAAGTGAATTGATTCCGACTAAAATTGAGTTGAATGTAAAGTGATTTATGTTGAGATAAATTCATGTAAAAGTGAGCTTAAGAAAAAATTTGAGTGTAAAAATCAATTATAGAATCATCAGCTACAATTTCTAGCTTCAAGTAAAATCAATTTTGAAGGCATAACCAATTCTACTTTTAGAGAAACCAAATGTACACTATTTTTTCCTCAAGGCTCCAACTCAAGTTTGTTAGATTGATATTTGCATTTTTTTGGTAAAAAAATGGCGCAGGGAGGAGATAGGAAAGATGTTTTCTTTTATCAAGCTGATGATCAACATTATATACCGCGTGCTCTATTGATTGACTTGGAGCCGAGAGTTATTAATGGAATTCAAAATAGCGACTACCGGAACCTCTACAATCATGAGAATATCTTTGTCTCTGATCATGGTGGTGGTGCAGGAAACAATTGGGCTAGTGGATACCATCAGGGAAAGAATGTTGAAGAAGACATAATGGACATGATTGACAGAGAAGCAGATGGTAGTGACAGTCTTGAGGGTTTTGTTCTATGTCATTCAATTGCTGGAGGAACAGGATCAGGTTTCATTCTTCTTTCTTTACATAATATTTATCCTTTGAACTTCCTGTATTCAAGATGAAAAACCTTGGAGATTGCTCAAATATTTTCACCTGTGTTTTTAATTTTGTTTTGCAAATTTTGCAGGTATGGGGTCGTATCTCTTGGAGACTCTGAATGACCGATACAGCAAGAAATTGGTTCAGACATACAGTGTATTTCCTAACCAAATGGAGACAAGTGATGTGGTGGTCCAACCATACAATTCACTTTTGACACTCAAGCGACTGACTCTTAATGCTGATTGTGTTGTGGTTCTCGACAATACTGCACTAAATAGAATTGCTGTTGAACGACTTCATTTATCAAATCCAACATTTGCTCAAACAAATTCGTTAGTTTCTACTGTGATGTCTGCCAGCACAACCACTCTTCGTTATCCAGGATACATGAATAATGATTTAGTTGGTCTTCTTGCCTCTTTGATTCCTACACCAAGATGCCATTTTCTAATGACAGGATATACGCCTTTAACAGTGGAACGTCAGGTGAGATCTTTTTGTCCTTTTCCCCTTAAAATGATGTTTAGAGCATTAAGATTTTTCATATTTTTTTTGTCCTGTGAAGATTTCTGTTGTTTTGTTGAACTTGAACAATCTACAGTGAAACTTCTAATTTTCCCCTCCCACTCTCTATGTCTCATTTTATAATTCTTTTCCATAATATAATTGAGATATGCTTGTTGTCCTGCAAAAATGTGCTTTATTCTATTACACTTTCAGGAAAACATCTAAAAATTTGATTGTATTTCTTTGCAGGCTAATGTAATTCGTAAGACCACTGTGCTTGATGTCATGAGAAGACTTCTGCAGGTACAATGACTGCTTAAACAGTTAATCTTCAAATTGAATGACTATGTGATCCATTGACATTTCTATTCTTCACAGGCAAAGAATATTATGGTCTCTTCTTATGCAAGGACCAAAGATGCTAGCCAAGCAAAATATATATCAATTCTGAATATCATCCAAGGAGAGGTTGACCCAACCCAGGTAATGACAATAATTACAAAGCATCGATGATGCTTATGAAGTTTACCATTTGTTAATTGAAACTGAGTTATAAAAGCTTACTTATCATCCTTTTGTTAACTGCTCATTTGGTTTTGCATTGATTTTATTAGAAAGGCGCCTTCTTAATAATTAATATTGCTCATCAGCTGCTACTAATTTTCCTGTGTGAAGCACCGATTTCCTTCTATTTAACATTAGATCTTTTGCTTCTGCTGTAACATAAAAGGAATTTTATACTCATGTTAAACAATAACAACCAAGCCTTATCCCACTAAATGGAGTCAACCACATGGACCAAACGACACCACAATGCTCTATCGTATACCATATTTCTCTCCAACTCATGTCAAAACCTTGAAAAGATATAATTAATCTTCAATTGATGTTGGTGGAGCTTTCCTAGTCTTTCTCTAATATATCTACACATAATTTCAGTTGTGTTGCAGCTTGCCTAGATTGACTTGTGATAGTATCATGTATGATGTATCTAATATGCAAATATTTTAACCTTGCTAAACTGATTTTATGGTTCTCTATGGATTTAGGTTCATGAAAGTTTGCAGAGGATACGTGAAAGAAAGCTAGTTAACTTTATTGAGTGGGGTCCTGCAAGTATTCAGGTCTGTGATCTGTGGCAAATCCATTTAAAGTTACTGCAGCTGATTCCTTTTCTCTGTTTCATATTTATTTTTCTGACAATCTCATCTTGTTTTTTCTGGTAGGTTGCTCTATCCAGGAAATCACCATATGTTCAAACTGCACACAGGGTAGGACTGTATATTGTTTTTCTTTCCGTCTTAGTTTTTATGATTATCTTGTCTTTTTGCATTGCATCTGATTGCACTGGAGATAGTTTAACATATCTTTTTAGGAATGGCTATTATTCCGAGTTTGGATAACCAAGAGTTAGTAATAACCTGTGAGCTACTGTGTTTATTAGGTCAGTGGGCTTATGTTGGCTAGTCATACTAGCATCCGTCACCTTTTCAGTAAATGTCTGAGCCAGTATGATAAGTTGAGAAGGAAACAAGCCTTTTTAGACAACTACCGGAAGTTCCCAATGTTTGCTGTAAGTGATCCAACTTTGTATCAATCTTTTCGGCACTGCTGATGCATCTGTTCTGTACTTGGCTGGTAGCATTGCCATTAAATACTTGTCATTTCATCTGATGTCACCAATAACAATTGGACAGGATAATGACCTCTCAGAGTTTGATGAATCGCGGGAGATAATTGAGAACTTGGTTGATGAATATAAGGCCTGTGAATCCCCAGATTATATCAAATGGGGAATGGAGGTAGATGCTCCACAACCTTACTTCTAATTTTTAGTTTATCTGGCATACTGCTAATTTATATTTTTTCTTTGTATAGGATCCGAATAATATGATGACAGGAGAAGGCAATGCTGCAGGATCACTGGATCCAAAATCAGTAGTGTGATGAAACCAAGTAAGCTATTATTATTAGGCCATAATTATATTTTCTTTGAGCTTTAGATTTGATTTTACTTTGTTCCCCAAGCAATATAAATAAAAGATGAAATATGAACGCTAAATGTGGTTAGCGCGATCCTATCAGTAGTTTCAATCAGTCAGAAACTATTAGTTTGGTTTCCTTCTAGGACTGTTCCATGTGAATGTAATGCTTGATGTCTATAACATCCTTATGAAACATTAATGTCTAACATTCTTGTGTACTTAACAGGCAGGTGACAAGCAACAAGGGAGGGGAGGGGTTGTGTCAGAACTAATCATGAGAACTTTTTATTTTTTTGGATGGTTTTTTGTGGTGTGTTAACTTAGATTTGTATTGTTTGTTTATGATTTGGACATCCATCGTAGTACAGAATTCCACTGTATTTATTCGTTTTCAGCAATGTATATGTTGGTTATTGGTCATTGCAATGTTGATATTCTGCCAAAGATCTCAAAACTGATGAATAGAGTGTTTGGTTTAGCTTTTGCAATGGTAGACGCACGTCTATATGCCTTTTCCACTGTGAATTTGTGAAGCCACAAATCCTAGATTTTAGTAGCCGCGCGTCTACTAGAAATTCTGCATATTGAAATACCGTAAATACTGAATCTTAAAATGACAACCGTTGCTAGATTTCTTTCGAGCGATCAATTCTTCTAAACACATTCTAAATATTACTACTAAACAAATATAGTTTAAACACAATTGTAAATAGCCAAAATAGTCTATGTATATTTTTTTTTTTACAATGGTGTTCAGGATCGAACTCAAGACTTCTAGCATACTAGTCAAACTCCTCAATGCTAAACCAAATATAGTTGCTTAAATAGTCTCTAGATTTTTGTCTTGACAAAAACAATCTTAACCTGTCTCGTAAAATAGTCTTATTAATTTTGATAATTAAAAGATTATGACGTTAAATTAACATGTTATATTAGGATTAGGACTATGTTGTTTAGTTAAAAAAAGAATTAGGACTACATTATAAGCTCACTAGAGACTAATTTGTAGATTTTTTTAATATGAATTACTTTTACAAGTGGTCTATCATATACAAGTGTTTAACAAAATATTTAAAGAACATATTTAAAATTTTAACTACAACATATATTTTTTTTAACAAGCATACATTTTTTTTTTTTATAAAACTGAGACAAACTAATCCTTCTTACATCATCTTCAACAAGAACTATGACATACATTATTTAAAAGCTTAAGTTAATAATCATATTTATTTTTATGATTAACATAGTGATTTGTCAAAAAAAAAATGATTTAATTGATTTTGATTTGATGAAAATAAAGATATAGTTTTTGTAGCAAAAATAAAATAAAATGTCTTGCTAACCGGTACCTCCAGGACACTAGGAAGCACCGACACCTCTATGATTAGGTGTGTCGCGGTGTCCGACACGTGTCGGTGTCCGACACTCTTATGACACTCGTCTGACACGTGTCGGATAGCTCATATCGGTGTCGGGAAAAATTCAATTTTTTCTTTAGTTTGACACTCCTTTGATCGGTATCCGACACCTGTAAGACACTCGTATGACACGTGTTGGACAAGTGTCCCAAAAAAAATATTTTTCTTTGCTTATACTCTCCTTAGGCACATATTAGACATATCTACAAGAGTTAAAGATGTGTAGAAACAATAATATTGATCAATTAGGGATTGAAGACATTACATTTTGATTACGATATTTTTAGTTTTTTCGATCGTAGATGGATAAATAAAGGTAAAATACTATCATATCTTGTTTTAAAACTTTTTTTAAAAAATAACTTGCTCAAATTAGATTTACATGTATATATTTTGATTCTCAATTTATATGTTTTATAAATATGTAGCGGTGTCGGTGTCCTATATTTTTTACATTAGCGGTGTCGTGGTGTCCGTGTCGTGTCGCGGTGTCCGTGTCGGAGTCCGTGCTTCATAGCCAGGACACTAGTTAAGGAACCAAAAGAAAAAATAAAATAAAAGTTGTGCATGAAAAACATCAAAATATAGACTTTTGTTGTATTGACTACACTATTTGCAAGTAAAATTTTCTAAATTTGAATTCTTAACAAGTGTCTCGGGACACTATTTAGCATTTGCCATAAAATAAAGATATACTCCCTCTAGACTTATCAACGAAAGTCAAAAACTCAAAATAACATATTAATACGAATATAATTCATATTATTTTATTTTAAAATAATAATATTATAACAGTTGTTAGGATAGCATCGGTCTAAGGTGTGGCACTCCCCTAGTTTGCATATACATCTTCGCCGCCGCGCCGGAGCTTCTTCGCCACCATCTGGTGTTCTCTTTCCCCTCCCTTGGTGAGTTCATCCCTCTCAATTTACCTCTCTGTTTATTTTATTTTTTTTTCTCAATTTCGATTTTCAAACCCTGACATTTTTTGAATGTTTTGAAGGTCCTTTGAAGATGACGACAATACGTAGATTTTGCTGCAACGATCTTCTTCGTTTTACAAATGTCAATCTAGATCATCTCACCGAAACTGTACGATCTTCTTCATTGAACTCTATATAGTGCTTTTCGATTTGTGCGAGTTCTTAAGTTTTGCTTCTTTGTTTCAGTTTAACATGTCCTTCTACATGACCTATCTAGCACGATGGCCTGATTATTTCCACGTTGCCGAAGGCCCCGGCAATCGAATTATGGGTTACAGTAAGTATCTTATTGTTTTGTTTAAATCCAGTTCCACTATTGATTTTCAAAAGGATTGAGTTTTCTCCTTTGCCTAAAATGTTAGGATTAGAGTGGTTTTAGAATACATAGTGAAGAGAATGCACAAAGAGGGACAGAAAATTGGTGAATTTGAAATCGTATTAATATGTGCAATGATTGATTGATACCCTGAGAGAGATTACAGTATTTATACTACTAACCAACATAGGGACATTTGTAATTGTCTGAAACAGTTACGACACGGGAAAATAATCTATTACTAGAGTAGAAATTAGAGTATGACCCTTAGATGGGTGAGACAGATAGCATAAGGTCCAATGACATGCAGTGAATACAATATAGTAGTACTACTAGCATTGGGTGAGAACTAAGAAGTAAAAACATAAGATTCAGTAATGAATGTTGCCTTTGGTAGATTATAAACTTGTTGCAGGATTTGCCGGTTTAAACTTCAGTAAGGTTTAGGATAGACATGAAGCACTTCACAATCAGTGAACTGACCTAGAAAACAAAAAGGGACGTTGTGGATTAGCTTCTAGCTTATGGGATTTCGCAACTGATATAATATTTGGTTTCTGACTTCATTTTTTTTTTCTTTCAAGTTTATATGAATTTATGGAAAAATTGGCTGAGTGAGCTTTTGAAAATAGCTGAGGTTTATATTCACGGCAAGATCATTTCAACTTTTCTTTTCCTATAAGCGCTTATTGAAGTCTTCATCCAAATTAGATCAATGACACTTAAGATGCCTTCTGTTGTTTGCATCTTCTAATGCATGATGCAGTTTATGTTTCTCTTAAATGTTCATATTGTGTGCCAAACTGTGGATTAAGTCGTACGATGTTTAATTTTCTAGTTGTTTGATCTTCATGTTAAAGAATATGGGATATTAACACCAATATCATTAATGTAGTTATGGGTAAAGTAGAGGGGCAAGGAGAATCTTGGCATGGTCATGTAACTGCAGTAACTGTTGCTCCAGAGTATCGCAGGCAACAGTTAGCCAAGAAACTAATGCATCTTCTGGAAGACATCAGTGACAATATGTAAGGCATGCGTATGTTTCATTTGTAATCTTAAGTTTCTGAAACTTCCCCCTTTACCATTTTCATGATTTTTTTTTTTTTAATTTTCTTTTCCCAGTAGCTTTTTGATAAATCGTATCTTCTAGACTTTATGATATGTGATATTTCTCCAATCACTACGAATTTCCATTTTGTTGGTTGCATCAATACTTTCGATTAAAATATGTTAATTTTGGGTTTGGGTTGTGGTGACATTCTGGAATGTGCTACCAGTAGCCTAATCAGTGTATGTGGAGATCTTGATATAAGTTAGAATTGGATTTTGCAGTGACAAAGCCTACTTTGTTGATCTATTTGTGAGAGCATCAAATGCACCAGCCATCAAGATGTATGAAAAGGTAATGATTCTGTACTATTCATTTCCGACTAAACCTTCCCTTGCTTGCAACTTTCTTATGGGTTTATGTACAAGATCGTGTCAAATCAGTTTCTTTGTTAGACATACAGAATGATCAAGGGAGTCTCTTGATCTGTTATTTTTTTCCCTATGCATTCCCTTGTTTTTTGAACTGTTTAGGAGGATTTTGATCTACGTGTTAATTTCTTATGGTCAATAAAACAATATCTGGCTGTTAAAGAAGGAAAGGGTATAATAGACCTTTAATTTCAAGGGAATGCAGCTCCTACGTATACTATCAATTTGTTTTAGATTTTGAGAGGCTTCAAAAGCAGTTCCATCTTTATGCCAAAAAAAGTTGCTTTGATAGGAAGTGCAAACATTGTGTCCGAAAGCGCCATTTCTGTCATGTTACCCTACACCATGAAAGATCTCTAGTTTCATATTCAAGTCAACATGTTAAAGTTCATAAGCAGTTTCGCTAGAGTTTCCACAAAATCTAACTTTTCATCAGAATATGAGAGTATCAAACGAGAACTGGCCCCACCATCTTGGAATATGGTAGCTGCAGCATAGTAGAGAAGTTAAAGCAATTAATCATAGATGCCTTCTGTTTAAAAATTTGGGTATCTGTCCCAATTTATTTCATTTCTTAGCTTATTTCTGCTGGCCAGTTTGTGTGGATTGTATTTGTACACCACAATAAATTGCACATTTTCTCACTATGAGGACTTGTGTCGTGTGTGACTATTGACAATATGAATATTTTCCAAACTAGATTGGTTACTGAACCGGTAAAGAGAGATATTTAGGTTTTTGAGGCCCAACTGGCCATTGGATTGATAAGGTAAAGCAAAATACAAGTGTATAACAACAATAAAAGCCTTTTTACCAATTGGTGGAACCGGTGGCATAATATTAATATTATAGACCTCTTTAACACCAAATCCTTCTAAATGGTTTGACCTGCAGTGTTTTTTAGATAACATTTATAGCTGATCATGGGATATCTTCCGTATGGTCCACCTTCCTTATTAGTGCTTTCACAATTTTTCTTCACACACCTAACCTAAGTTGTGACTCTGCCCTCTTTTTCACATTTTGTTGCTATGTTCTGCTTAACTTTGTCTCTATTTCATTCATTCATAATCTCACTTTATCTTTTGTGTCCACTCATTTATCATAACATTCCCATCTCTGCTATTTAAGCTTAATTTCTAGCTATATAAATATTTAAACTATAAAAATTTAAATACAATATAAATTTGCATACAGGTTACAACTGTACCTAACAAAATGTCAAAATCCATATATGAAACTGATTATAGAAGAAAAAAAATAAAGAAACTTAACAAATGGCACAGTAGTCTTGTGTTGTTTTATGCCTTGAACCTCAAAACATAGGTTTGATTCTTTTTTAAAAAATTATCTTCACTTTTCAGAAGAAGACGTTATATTAATTTGTTGTAAAATGTCTGTTGAGATGAAATTTTGTCTCGATGGATTGGGAGTCTTCTTCCAATTGCAAAACTTAGTCCTTTTAACTGGTAAAATTGTGTTTGGTTCATGTGATTTGGCTAGTTCACGGATAATCCGATCTTACAGGCTGGTTTGGTCTGATTTTCAAAACAATAGACAAAACCAAATTTTCAGATTGGTGGGATTAATTGAATTAGTGATCGGAGGGCTGCTCTCTCCCGCAAACGTAGGGCATATTATATATTTATATTAAAATATAATGTCACTGCAAATTGAATGTTAAGGTTTTTTATTGAGAATTTACAGATTACTTGAATCATAGGATACAGACTTCTATTTGTTTTGTTGGATTGGGATACCTTTTCTTTCATTAGATTAGATTAGGATTTTCTGAGTCTAAAGCTCGAATTGCTAACTAATTATTTTCCTATTTAGCTTGGCTATGTGATTTATCGACGAGTGCTGCGTTATTATTCTGGAGAAGAAGATGGATTGGGTATGGTTCCATGTTTTTGTTTTTAATTCATCTCTTACTCTCTTTAAACAAAGTTCATGTAACTATTTATTTGTTGACGATTATTCCCTTTATTTTCAGATATGAGGAAAGCATTATCTCGTGATGTTGAAAAGAAGTCCATCATCCCTCTTAAAAGGCCTATCACTCCTGATGAATTAGAGTATGACTAAATTGTTGCATGAGGAGCTTATTTTCTGCTTTAAAGAAAATGTATTGATTACTTGTTGTAAGTTATATTTTGTTCTACTGTTAACAAACCTCATTTTGAAATTTTGAAATCGTTCTCACCAGTAATTCTAATTTTGAAAAATTTCTTGTAAGCGTTAAGGAGGGCAAAGTAAATAGCCATGATTTACTTTTAAACTGTAAAAAACGGGGGCGAGGCGCGGCTGCTCCACTCCGCCGCGGTCTCATGAACTGAACTTCATAGCCTTCCCGTGCGAATGGGCACTGTGTTGTGGGTGGCCATTTAGGTGGTGCATTTAATAGTCATCTCTTTTTATCATTTGTCGGACTAATCTGGCAAGTAATCTTTTTATCAGCAAATATTAACTTGTGTAATTTTTATTTCTAGAGTTGATTTCTATATCATTTATTTTACACAACACAACCAAACATACACCAAGTTATTAATACCTATATTTCCTACTATTTAATTATTGTATATTGACCTACTAAGTTTTTTTTTTAAATAAATGTTATCCATATATGTGCAAACTTATTCAAACATAAAAAACGTAAGAGATTCTATTCAAAAATAAAAAAAATAAAAATAAAAAACGTAAGAGATCAATCTAAAACCTATTTAAATCAATTTGTTCATGGTTAGCCACTTGGACATTTTTGACGAAATTAATATCAAATTTGATGGAAAGGACAAATTTATTATAACATCAATAATGAAAAATCAACTTAAAACTTTTTAAACATTAAAAATCGTGTGAATTCCTATTTGTTTTACCAAAATAAATACTGGAAATAACATTTTATCTGCACAAGCTTATAATCTTGCTGTTTTGGAGCCAACTGTCTCAATTCGTATGATGGCACTAACTAACTTTTACTTATAACTTATAAGGTTGTAAATGTAATGATGAAACTTGACACTAGCCTATCCAAAGGGAAACTTGATCATTAGTAGATGCCCATTGGGCCATTGCCAAGTGTTTTGTTGCATCTCGAGTTCCGACTTCTTGCGATGTCAGGAACGTATTCTGAGGCTGAGACTAGTGTCTTTGATGCAATCAATTATTAACCTAACTTTAAACATGGAATTAGAAGACCTCCAGCAAACAGGCTGGATGATGAATGCATAGTATCTTCTATGATGAAGTTGAATGTCTATGATTTAAGGCATACTTGACAACTTCATAAAAGGAGACAACTATGCCAACAGATGGACCAGCACGACCTACACGGGGAGCAACACCGGTAAATAACCCCCTCAATCCTCCATCCCTGTCCCAAGAAAAGTAAAGAGCCCAAAGTCAGTCCAAAATATATGCCCTAAATGACCTCTTAATTTTGCTCAAGAAATAACATGATCTACAAAGCAAGAAATCAAATTATGTCAAATCAATATCAGTTTAAAAATAATGACATACCTCCAAATTTCCAGCAATGTTGTTCTTGTAGTCATCTTTAATGCCCTTTCAGGATCCTTCTGGGAAAATGATAAAGAGACCATTTTTTTAGCGAAAAGGAAGTCACCAACTATGTACTTGGGCAAATTAAGTTAATGTACATGATTCCCCAGATAAAATTTAATGACGACTAATGCAAGAGCAGCGCACCAAAACATATGATGAGTAATGCGAGAGTAAAGCAGCAAAACATTGGGAAAAAGGTATTCCCATTTTAAGAATACTGTCACGCCATGCTCTAAAGTTTAAACTTATGGTAAATTATGGAACTCTGCAAGTTTTGATCTGTATAATTAACCCAGCCTACTACAGTTCAGCAATGCCCAATTCTAACTATATCACACTTCTGCACAATTTTTCATTAAAAATGAAGTAAGATTGTATAAGGCAACTCTGCAAGTTGATTTGTTTAACGAACCATACCTATGAAAGTTTAGCAGTGCATAACATCTTAACTGCATTTATAGTGTGCACAAATTTTCATTCAATTTGAAGCCCAATGACACATGTTAAAGCTAAATATCCCTCCAAATGTTCAAAGTTTGTATTGTTTGTATAACAGCACATTCATGAACAAATATTATGATGTCGGAGGCCTAGCTCCACAGGTTTTAAGGACCAAAACAGAATTAAAGTGTGGGAAATTTGATTTTAGCCAGTGGCTAACATTGCATTTGTTTCGTGACAATTTTGACTTCTCAGCAGGAAATAAGGTGAGTGAAGTGCATGAAAAATTATCACTAAAAGCAAGGTTCAACTTCTAACCTCAATCTGTCGTCGAGTTTTTGCCACATCAAGTGGACATGTGGCAGCAGATGCTAAAGTTCCTGCTACAAAACCAGCAGAAAAATTTGCCCCAAGGATAGTTGTGGCACTTGGTTCTTCACCCACTAGTACAATAATTTTTTTTCTTATCTGCAAACATATCCAAATAAACACATGCACAAAGAAATATCCCAAACAAAATCACTTATTCATTTCACAAATATAATAAAATATTACCGGCTCAAGGGTTGACCAGCAAATTGCAGAGTATGGAACATCCCTAGAAAGCTGTGCTCCAAGCCCCGTCCACCAAAAACGATACCTGTGTACTATTTTAAAAAATTAATCAAAGTATTTACAAATTGAGGCAACCAAAAGAACACAGACATCATACAATGCAACAGAAGTAAACTCAAACTTGTTTTAACTCAGAAGGAAAACACAGAAAGATAAATCAGAGAGAGATGCAAGGAGCACACTTACGGTTTCGAAGAAAACTTGTTCCCTGGTCTGGGTTGATAACTTCAAGCAACGTCTTCCATATACCTGGAGGTTTGTCACCTTGTGTTACTCTAAATGCCTAAGAACATGAGACAAAGTCGGTAGGTTAACCTGGAAAAACCACAGAACAGAACTTTCTATAGAGAAGTGGTTATAAAGAAATCACATTGTTGTATTATCAGTATAGGAAGATCTTCAACTATTTGCTTTTATTTGTGTGTGTGTGTGTAACCGTGTATAGACATTCTTTTTTCTATACAGTCGTATTTTTTTCTTCATGTTTTCAGGTAATAGGAAATATTCTATTTCCTTACTTTTAGGATAGCAATTAATAGAATCTACATACGTTAGTCTATAAATTGTAAATGTATTTGTAGTTTATACAATGCCAATCATATCTTAGAAAGTATCCAGTCAATTTTTTCTCTTCATGTCATGGCAAATTATGCAATGCATCAAAATTTTAACATAGAATTTGTTTACCTGCATGCGAGTCCTTGCAAGTTCTACAGGATAACAAGAAATGCAAGCCAATGACCGTGCAAGCGATCCTGCTACTAATGGAACATAAGGCGTTAAATTTGGAGCATTTTGAGTTGTATACTCCTCCATAAAGTTGCGGAAGATATCGTAACAAGGCATATAAATTCCAACCTATTCACAAACAAACCATTAGTATACTGTATATAACTACATGTGCGATAAACCTACAAAATAGGAGAACGAAAATGAACAGTATCATCATTCCTATAAAGCAAGCCAAAAACAAAAAATGAGAAAATTCAAGACAGAAAAGATAGCTTACACTTGGCATGGCCAATGTCAAACTAGCATTTGTGCCTCTCCACAATCTGGTAAACCCTTCCTGCATAAATTCACACCTGTGATTGTGAACCCTCTTATAGTAAGTAATTGCAAGCCAATATCATAACACATTCAAAAACGCGGCGACACGGTAACTAACTAACTATTTTTTTCATTTGAATTGAACTCAACAACCACAGGGGCACATTAATGAAGTATCTATTCCTACTTGTAAGAAATGTTTTCAACTTACTGATCAACAAAGAAATTGCATAAATTGATAGAATATGTTATAATCTACTCCTTATCACTGATCACTCTACTTCGTAATCTCTGATTCAACTAACTACCAAGCCAATATCGTAACACATTCAAAAACGCGGCGACAGCGACATGGTAACTAACTAACTAACTAACTAACCTGACGAATAACTTTGTAGAGTACATCTAGCGTCCCTTTATATGGTAGTGGCGTAGTTGTGCATTTGATAGAATTGTGTAGCATCTGAAAACAAAAATAGTAACTAAAATATGTTGTGAAAATCTCAAATATAATAATAAGCAAAAATTGAAGAAAGAAACATTACGCACGGTGTTAGTTTGAAAAGATGGCATTCGATGATAAACTTCATGATAGGGAACTCCGGCAGCTTGCGCTTGAAGTCTTGTCTGAAAACAAAGAAACGAAATTGGATGGATGATTTGAACAATTGATGATAGTAGGAAATCGGGAATTAGGGTGGTGGTGGTACCTTGGCGACATCGAGGGGATTAACGATGACGGCGGAAATGAAAGCGGCGCCGGCGGCGGAGAAAGCACGTTCTGGTACGGTTAATTGTGCGTCGGAATTGGAATTTGTTTGTGACATTCCAATTCCAATTCCAATTTGAGACTAGTTTAGAAAATGATTGAACAATTGAAAATTGAAAATGGAGTATATATATATATATAACATAATATTCGTGGCGTGAAATTAAGCGCGGCGCCAAACATCGTGGAATATCCCTTTCCTATTTTAATTTTAATTTTAATTTTAGAAGGACGTTTTTATTTCCTTTCTCCTATTTCACACCGGTATGTATGATGAGAATTTTTTATTTTTATTTTAGGAATAATTTTATTGGTGCTAGATTTTACGAATAATTTTATTGTTTTAAACATTTTATTTTTTAGCTTGCAAATTGGCAAGTATTACCTGTACCAGAAATTGTCAAGTACTAAAAACTAAAAACTCACGCGACTAAAGTTGGAATTTCATGGTGTTTAACTTAATAATTTTGATTTTTCTAGTTATATAAACTATTTTCTCCGGTCTCAAATGTAAGCAACAAAACAAAAAAATTGAAAGTCTCAAATATAAACAAAAATCTACCTCAATTATTATGTACATGCCGTTATTCTAATAATTTTACCCTTAAATTAAAGGATTTAATTGATATGCACCGACGGTGTAAAATAGTTTTACACTGTCAACCAATACCAACCATGTTTTCCGCCACATCACCCCACTTTATCCCACTTTCTTAACATGACATGGCAAAATGATGATTATTTATTGGCTGATCGTGTAAAACTATTTTACACCGTCAGTGCATATCAATTAAACTCTAAATTAAATATTGATTCAACCAATAAATACAATGGTTGAGCTTACATATGAGATTAAAAAGGATACCGTTATTCTAAGAAGGGTATAATTGAAAATGAGGTGTTTTTTCTCCTTAATCGATGCACTTTCTTAAAGGTTTTTTTTTTTTTGCGCTTACCTATGAGACTAGAGGGAATATGTTAGAACAAACTAGATTTGCATTGATCGTTAGCTATTTCTTCTAACCATACAATTTAGTAATGGAGTGAGGTGGTTGAATGAATTTGTAGTGTAAAATGTTGATAAAGGAGTAAGGAAAAGACAGGGTTAGAAGAGTAGCTTAGCTCATGAAAAGGAAGCCAAAGACAAAGTATCAGTGCCAGATAGAATTACAAAAACTCGTAATCATCGCAACCTCTTAATTAAGTGGTTTGAATGTAAAACCAATTACATTACATATATCAACAATACCTTTTAAAATTGGTTTGAATTCATCATAAATGCAGAACTGGAAACACAATTAAAATGGCAGCTATCTTGAGATATTTCAAAGCATACTTATCAATCAGCAATCCATATATTATGGAGGATAAGCATCAAAATTATGCAACCTTAGCTTGTACTACATTAGGCTCTCAAGAGTCCCTCGTTAAGTGAGTAAAACCTAAAAAAGAGTTGATAAGTGGGACTGTGGGAGGCATCATCCCTCACTCTAGAAACCGGTTTCGCAGGGTTGAATTAGGTTCACCGCCAAAACATTCATTGTTGTTTTAGTGCAAAATTTTCTTTGTAACACAAGTGATGGCCATATGAAAGATGAGTTAAAGAGATGAGCAGTGGAAGAACCTTAGATATTGTCAAGGCGCGCGGGGCTCCATTGGTCCCTTAAGATATCAAGACAAATACTACCATTGCTCCTCCATGATAATTGTTACAAATTGTGATTTGGAGAAAATCTCAATTAAAGAGGGTCATAGATGGACACACAAGAAGTATCTACACAGAATGAAAAATTACCAGCACTGCATGAGGTTGGAGGATCTTTCTGAAGGTCCTCGAGTTCCTTCAGGATCCGCTTGGAGCTAATATTTTCACTTATCTCTTTTGATTCTCTCATATTTTTGTCACCAATTCCGATTCTTTGTTCATCGTAAAGAAAATCAGTTTTATAATTAATTTTCTAAGAAACTATACTTAAATAGCGTTTTATCTCAAATAACTTTTAGATTTTTTGCTTTGAAAATTGGCAATAAATAGATAAAAAAGCGTTTATTTAGCACTTTTTCTATTTTATTAATAGACTAATTTCAAGTTAAAAAAGAAGAAAAAGAGAGAGACTAGTTTCAAGTAACTGACTGTGTGAAATTATGTCTAGCACTAACACACACACACTAGAAACCAGATACAACATATTTATCAATTGTCAAGAAGATATGTCATATAACAAGATCTAATATCCTGCTCTGCCCAACCTGACCTTAAGGGTCTGTTTGGTTCGGGGGTTTTGGAGGGGAGGGGAGGGGAGGTGAGAGGATATTTTAAATTAATTGTGTTTGGTTCAATTTTTAGGAGGGGAGGGGAGGTGAGAGGAGGTGAGCAAAATACCTCCAAATCCCAATTTTTGCTTCCCCCCAAATTGGGGGGATTTGGAGGGGAGGGGAGGGAAGGAGAAAGATATTATTACCATTTTAATTATTTTGACATAATTGTCCTCATAATTATTTTAAAATGCCTAAATTATCCATTTTTTAGTTCTAATTTTTTTTTCAAACTTTTCTTTTATTGTTACGCATGTCTTTTTATATTCATAAACTGTTGTGCTAATTTTTTTTGTATTACATTGTTATCTTGTAAAGTTCATATAATTTTTTGAATCAACGATGTTATTTTTTTTTTATAGAAAATCAACGTTGTTACTTACTTTTTACCTGCATCATATTAGTTAGTATTTATATGCACTATTATATTTTTTAAAATATCATTAAGTTTGTTACGTTATAACTTATAATATACAAAAGTTTTTTTTTTTACAATATTAGTATTAGTACAAGATCTTTATACTTATAAATAAATATTACTTTTTTGTAGAATATTAGTATTAGTACAAGGTTTTTTTTGTTAATAATTATCAAAAAATTCTTTTAAATATATTTATAGGTAATTTAAACTTATAAATATTATTTTTGGGTTAGATCAATCATAAAAATTGAGAAAATATTGTCGATATATAGGTTAATTCGCACCAAGTAGCTATAAAATTGTCAGACTACATGAAAATTATAAGGATAAAAAAGTAAATTAGTTTTAAAATCTCTCCCCTCCCCCTCTTGAACCAAACATATATCTAATTAAAATCCCTCACCTCCCCTCCCCTTCCTTCTTTTGAACCAAACATATGTGTAAGTACAAATTTCACCTCCCCTCCCCTCACCTCCCTTCCCCTTCATTAAAATACCTCCCCTCCCCTCCCCCTATGTTGAACCAAACAGACCCTAAGGTAGTCTTGTCTTGGGCCCTAAGTTCTAATTCTACCATATAATTTCAAAGTAGAATCATATATTACACCTTAAAAAGGTAACATACCTTATTTAATTTTCCACTAGATTATTTCCATTTTCAATTTTATCATCATAGTTAATTATAATAAGGTGGAAGAGGAAGGACAACTCTCTTCCTTCACAAATCCAACATGCTCATTGCTCACCCACCACACCACATTTATGTTTTTGCACTGAAACCAAATGAAGAACTATATAAATTTTAATCTATGGAAAAATAAAACAGCAAACAAACTACGTCCTCAATAATGGAAACATGCATGGAGACTCTCTCATTGTCTAGAGCAGTGTTTTAAAAATCGGACCGGACGGTCGGACCGGTCGGACCGCAAACCGGAGGTATATCGGTCTGGTTCGACATCTGGACCGGGTATGCAATTGAACCGGTGTAAATCGGAAAAAACCGGAAAAAATCGGAAAAACCGGCGAACCGGCGGTTTTGAAAACCGGCGGGTTGACTACTTGACTGTTTTTTTTTTTTCCTCTTCATCGGACTAACAGAAACATCAACAAACAAGTCCAAATCCAGATCTAACAAATTCATTATACATAAAAGTATCAATAAACAATTCCAGATCCAGATCTAACAAATTCATTATACAAAAAAGTATCAACAAAGAAGTCCAGATTTAACATTGAGATTTTTAGAAAGAGAAGAAGATTAGGAAATAGCAGGACGAAGGAAGCCAATAGATCAGTTTAATCATGATGTTTTTGTCTGCTTTGATGTTTAGCTGAGAGGAGAATAAAAATACAAAGAACATGACAACATACATTTGAAAGAAAACCAGAGAGAGAGAGATTGAAACTAGGGTCTCAAAAAAAAAAGTATAAATGGAAGGTAAATATTTGACGTGGAAAAAAAAAAACAAATACTCCTAATAAAGTGGTAGACAGCTGTGTGTGGTAAATAATAGTTTTTATTATGAATTATTATAATACATATACTCCAATTGTATCTAAATTGAGATATGAATTTATTATATAAACTTTTACTTTTTTTTTTCCTCTTAAACTCAAACTCCAATTTCTTAAACAACATTTTTCGTTAAAAAAAATTCCCTTATTTTAAATATTTTTAACTTCATTTTAATTTATAGCAATAGTAATTGTAATATATTATAATTAAAAACACATTTCTTACTAACTTGGTTGTTAATTTTGTTATAGAGACCAATTTATTCAACTAAATTTTACGATTCGACCAGTTTAATAACTATATAATTTTATTGTGGAGACCGGTTCATTCCATCGGTTTTATTTGGTTTAATCCGGTTTGTCATGCGGTTCGACCAGTGATCTAGTGGTTCGACCAATGAACCAGTGACCCAGTACCCTCGCCGGTTCGATGACTGGTCCGGTTTTTAAAACACTGGTCTAGAGTGATTGAGTACTACTACTAATTTTATATATATACACAACCTATTGAACTATGTACATCCTAAATTTCCAATACACAAACCAATCGTTAATTGGTTCAGTGGTGATTATCATTGAGCTTGGTAGGAAGGACCACAGTTCGATTCCCGCAACTGCGATCAGATGAGGCTGAAACCACTTAATGCAAGAACTAATCCCCAAACCATATTAAATAGTCTAGTGGGTCTGATACTGATAGTGAAAACAAAAAAATCGCAATACACATTTGGGAGAACCAAGTAGCAAGTTGATCCAATATGTCTTCACCTCTTGCACAATGAAATGAACATCAATCCAATAAATATATCCCCAACTCACTCTATTTTTGTTAACCCAAAGGTATCTTTCGTACGCAACTGCAAAGACTAATCCCTCGAGATTACTGAGATCCATTTAAGGGGTTGACATCTCCCAACAACTCACTCTATTTTGATCCTGTAATCAAACAAAAACAAATCAGAAACATGCCATAATAATTTAGAAATGAGAGAGAATAGTTAATTACAGTGTTAATTACCATTTGATATTACGCGGAAAGTTCATAGCTTCCATACAATATTACGCATTTCATTAGGTAGTTATACAAGATGTTTTCTCTCCCGACCCCTCTCATTTCTTTTCTACCCCCAAAAATCCAATTTTGCCCCTTGCGGTTCCAAACATTTTTGCCAAAAAACTTCGGTTCGTATTCACCGAAGCCAAATATTAGACCATTTCGGTAACTGCAAACCGAACATTAGCGTTTTCGGTACACAAAAAACGAACGTCAGTTTGTTCGGTATCTGCGAACCGAAATGTCCTAGATTTCGGTACGTTGGTCGCTGGAATTAGGCCATTTTCGGTAGAAGTTTACCGAAATAATTGTTTCGGTACCTGCGAACCGAAATGTCCCAGATTTCGGTAAGTGGTTACCGAAATTTATCAGCATGTCAGCTTATTTCGGTTCGTATAAACCGCAGTACCCCCAAGGACAAAAATGGAAATTCAGAGATAGAAAAAAATTGAGGAGGGTTGGGAGAGAAAACATCGTTATACAATTCAAACAATATTAAATAGTAAGGCCAGTCTAATAAGAGGCCCAACCCAGCAAAAGTGACCTAACAACAAAAAAAAAAAGTTCCACTTCTTCTCCTTCATCGGTAACTAACACAACACGTTCTCACTTCTCAGTCCCTTTACCGTCATTCCGTTGAAGAACCTTCTCCATCCCACGCAGGTCCAGCCACCGCGCCGCCGCCGGTGACAACCGCTTCCACCGCCCTTCCCTCTCACAGTAACCTTCTCCTCTCTCTCTCTCTCTCTGAAACAACGTCTTACTGTTTATTATCCTTAGCAATTCATAGTATATCAGTAGAGTTCTTCACTTGCAGCTATCTTGCTTGAATATGTATATATATATATATATGTGCTTCAATTCAAAACCAAGAAATTAAATAACACTAGAGAAATTCAATGTAGAAGAAATTGAAAGCCAAAAAATTAACTAGTTGTATCACTGTAGAGAAGACAAGCCCTAATGAAAGGATTCAAGTTCTTTTAAGCTTAAATTCAATTAACAGTAAAGACAATAAGGCTCAGTATCAATTGATTATTTAAGTTTATCTACTAGCATAAACATCTTATTTCCACAAGCTATCCGGGATAGCTTATGAAAACAACTTATAGCTTGTATGAAAATAATTTAACTTATTTTTATAGAAATAACTTATACGTAAGCACTTATGCAGCTATTAGCGCTTAGTGAAGTTACTTATCCAAATGGGATAGCTTATGAAAACAACTTATAGCTTATATGAAAATTGATTTGGTCTAGATTATGCAAAATCTCACTGTTGTGGAATGATAATTGGGATTTTGGAAGGTTTTATTAATGTTCCTTTTTTTCTTTGAAGCAAAGAAAACAGAGTAACGAAAAACAACGTTTCCTGTGCAAAATAGTTTCAACACCATAGATGGAGTACGTTAGCCCAGAAGGACTTCGCTTGGATGGTCGCCGGCCCATGGAAGTACGGCTGTCTTCCACCTCGTTTCTCTCCAATTAATTTTCTTTTTCTTTTTGAATTTTGCATGCGATTTTTTGTTTTGTTTTTTCTCTTCTGAACTTTACCTTACCATGTTTTCCCCTCTCTATGCAATCCTAGATGCGACAAATTCGAGCAGAGATTGGTTCTGTATCCAAAGCTGATGGGTAGATATTTTTCATCTTTTGCCCCTCACTTTCTAATTTCAATTTTTTATTTATTTAAATTCAGTAATAAATTTATTTAAAGGCATTTCACCATATAGTTATTTTCATTGTGAAACCAGGTCTGCCATTTTCGAGATGGGTAATACCAAAGTGATTGCTGCTGTTTATGGCCCTAGAGAGGTACTATATAATCATTAGACTTGCATATGCATTTGTACTCATGCAATTTGAAGATGGATAATTATCCTTTCTAAGGGATTAATCAGCTTTGATGATTAGAAAAGTTTTGAATTTGCATTTGAGATTTAGATGATGTTGCCGTTTTTTTAGTAACTTCTATATATTTCAGGTTCAAAATAGGAGCCAGCAAATAAGTGACCGGGCTCTGGTATATTTCTTCTATTAAGTTATAGTAATATCATTCATTGAATGTACTTTTAGTTTATTTATATGCATTGTACTGAACATTTAATCACTTTTCGTCTGCATTTAATCTTTTAGGTTCGATGTGAATACAGCATGGCTAATTTTAGCACTGGTGATCGCATGAGGAAACCAAAGGGAGACAGGTTATTTCTTATTTACTCATTTAGTTTCCCAGTCTTTTGTATGATTTTGATACTTGATACTTGATACTTAATTGATATAGTATTGATGAACTAATAGAACTAGAGTGAGCGTAGCGACAACAGAATCACCCTAGAGAATAACTTGCGACATTTCTATATTTTTGCATAAGTAGGAATTAAGCTATGAAAGAGGTGTGGAACTCAGGAATAGTACCATGTTTCATTCTATGGATGCATTTTTGGTATGGCATTGTTGTTAATTGTTATAGAGAAATTTAGATGCTGGTTTGATTGAGAGGCTAACTGAATAGGACAGCATATTAAAGGAGGAAATGGTAGCAGCTTGTTAATTATCAAGGTAAAGGCATAATGCATAATTTGTTCATGGGTCCAACTCCACAAAACCTCGGTAAACAAAGTGCTGTCTTCCCACCTTGCTTGTATGATGGGTTATGACTTATGACTGTTTAGCAGCTTATCTTTCAGAAAATTTCCAGTTGAGCGGCCCAATGGCACAAGCTTAGATGGAAATATCAGCAGCAGGCACGACTGATCATTGATTTTTGAGAACCTTACCACCTGGGACGAGCTGATTTTGAAGGAAGCTTTAGCAGAAACATGGTGTGGAGATGATCAGTGGGAATACTCACCTTGTGGATAAGGTGGGTTTTGGAGGAGTGGTATTGTTAGGATCTATCATTATAGTTTTTTTTTTTCTTTTGGGGGGATTATCATTATAGTTATTTAGTTAATAAGAGAAGTTAACTAGTTAGAAGGGGTATAGATTAGTTAAATAATTAGTTTGCAAGAGAAGTTAAGTAGTTTAAAGGGATAGTGTGTATACATAGGAGAAGTAAGGATGGGAGAGGGCGTTCATTGTTTGTTGTATTGTGAAAGGACAAAGGAATTTTGTGAAAGGGGAAACCATTGGAGGAGAGTCTCATCTCTCGTTCTTATTCTTTAAATAAAATTTCTTCATTTTTTTTCATTTCTTTCTATCAATTTTCCATTTCTTTCCCTTTGTTCCTAACAGACTCGGTGCTCAATGTTTTAAGCATAAATATTCAGTCATTTTGTTTGTCTTTAAGAGTTTGTTATATTGGTTCTTCTTGCATGGTTCCCTAACCCTTGTATGATGGGACAACTCACAATCTCATGTTTTTTTACTTCTATATTTAATTGAAGTTTTCTCATGCTACAGGAGATCAACTGAAATTTCTTTGGTTATTCGACAAACCATGGAAGCATGCATATTGACGCATTTAATGCCCCGTTCCCAGGTTCGATTACAGTCTTTGGACTTTCTATTTTAATCAGTTTAAATTGTGTATTTTCTTTTTGCAATGATTTGGTTATTTAATTTGCAGATAGATATTTATGTCCAAGTTCTCCAAGCAGATGGAGGTAATTCATGCCTGTTAATGGGATGTTGTGACCATTTTCTCCTCTTGTTGTCATTTTTCTTGTTCTTGTGCTCAATTATAAAACCTTTCTCCTGTTAATCGTTGGCAATACTTAAAATGGGTCTCTGTATTTCATATGACTTTTGTTCGTAACATGCCTTTCGTAGGAACTAGGTCTGCTTGTATAAATGCTGCAACTTTGGCCTTAGCTGATGCTGGGATCCCTATGCGTGATCTTGTAACTTCCTGTAGTGCTGGATACCTCAATAGCACCCCTCTGCTTGGTATATATCTGTTTTACTAAAAAAATTAACACTGTAACAACTAACAAGGGTGGTTTGTCTTTTTTCTGTAACAAGTGAAATTTTGATATAGCACTGTATGGTTTGTCATAATTATTGAAAGTTGCGGATTGAATATGGACAGATTTGAACTATGTAGAAGATAGTGCTGGGGGTCCTGATGTAACTGTAGGAATTCTACCGAAGTTAGATAAAGTGACGCTTCTTCAGGTAATTTTCCGTTTCTTAAAATGAGTTTGTGTTTGTACCTGGTCCTAGCTTATGGACTGTGTACCATCTTGCTTGAATTTGAAAGTTTGTAATGTCCATAGTCCATACTGCATGTATTTTGCCTTTTTTATAGAGGCCTCGGATCCTTGAGACCCATTTCTCTTTCAATCCTTCCTCTTGCTCTCTGCCATTGGCAATTAACACAATCACATAAAGACTGTTGCTTTTGAAGCTATATTTCCTCTCCCTCCTTCCAAAATTGTTTCTTATCATTAGACCTAGGTTATGGAAAGTTAGAAATTATGTTCATGTTGAAAAATCAAAGATTCTGCACCTTTTGTTTACTTTTTTTACTTCCTAGACTTTCATTTTGGTTTTGATGAAAATGATTTATAGTGACTTGAACCTTTACTCTCTGGTCAGTGTTGAGACGCAATTCTTTTGTTTAGTATCAGTTAATTCTGGATCAAGTACAGCTTCATTTTCCCGCATGAAAACATTCTTAATATACTTATTAACACTTGTTTTAGGGATGCCAGTAATATAGTGGCCACTATTGACTTAAGAATTTGCACTTGTTATTATAAAGGCTGATTGAGATTGAGAACTTGATTATTTTAACAGAAATAGATCACTCTAACATTTGTTTGTAGAAAGCAATGCATTTATTTTCTTCACCAGTTTCTTTCATTGGAATTTTCTGTTGCATTAGGACCAGTTGCCGTGTTACATAATTTATAATGGAAAGCTTATAGTTTAATTGGACGGCGTTGGGTTAAGTGTGATTTTTGGATTACTAGATTTCAAATTTTGTTTGCACACTAATTTCTTGTGTACTTACTGTAGATGGATTCTAAACTACCAATTGACATTTTGGAAAATGTCATGCAACTGGCTACAGAAGGCTGCAAAGCAATTGCCAACTACATCCGAGAAGTAAGAACCTGCCTCATTTATGTGATTGATATATATAGGAATAATAACATGGTTCACATTCCATTTCATTGGTTAATTCCTAATTTCTTTGTCGGTTAACAGATATTACTTGAGAACACAAAGCAACTTGAGTATCGACGGGGTTCATAGTTTTATACAAGTAATGTTTCCTTTTTGCTTGCATTTTAATTTGGTTTATTTCATGTTATACATATGAGTGTATGATCTGATGCTGTGGCGGTTGCTGATGGTTGTCTTTTTCCTGAACTGCAGGTTAATCTGTTCATCAGTCGTGCAATTTTTTAATTAGAATTCTATAGTATTCACCTAAAGATGTTTGCATACGGTACTGAGTCGAGCGGAAAAGTAGAGGCGAATGTGTTTAAATGTTGTTGTCACCTAGTGTTTTACCATTAAACCCTTAACAACAGTGTTTTGTTTCATTTAACCGAGTTTGAATTATAAATTTGCCCAATTTTTTTCTTCGATTTCTGAGGTTGTAAATCTTTGGAGTTCGAACTGTTATTAAATCATAAAATTTTCAAGAATAAAAAACGTTTTTTTTTAAAATGATTTAATAAAAAGAAATTTTTTTTTTTGTCAAGATTATCCCCCTCACCTCCCCTCCATCTACCTCGAACCAATCGGACCCTTAAAAAATTAGAGAAATACAGTAAAGAAGTAAAAAATAAGGAAAAATTGAGTCAAACACAATTTTTTACCTCTTTACTACTTTTAAGGAGAAGAAAAAAGTAGAAAAAAAGTAGGGACAAACGGAGTCAAAGTCATAGCTGACGGAAACATATGATAAGCTTCACCGATAAGGATCATCGGCTGCAAAGACCAATGCTACCATTCCTGCTGCAATACCTTAGCCGCAAGATCAATGTTCCGCTTTCTTATATATAGCATTGGATGCAAACATATCATTACTTCATTAAAATAGTGGTCACCACTAAAGGAGGACGTTAACAATATTAAAAAAAAAAAAAATAGGTTATCAAATTTTTGTGTAGTTCCATAAAATAAAAGATTATGGATAGTTTTATATTATAATTTTCACTAGTTTAAAGACCGTGAATTTGCATGGGTCTATTGACTTTTATTCAATATTTGAGTTTATCACTATATTAATGTAGAAAATTTATTTAAAACTAGCGGGCCAGGCAGGCACGTTCCGCGTCTGCCTGTATCTAACTTATGTACCCAAAAAAAAAGATACGCCTTATGTTATGATGAGTTTGTTAATAAAAGATTTTTGTTGCTACTAAAAAAATGCAAGGGTAATGTTGGTATTATGAAAATTCTACCCCAAAACTCATGTATTCTTTTTATATATTATATAGTATAGAATAAATATAGATGAAAAAACCATAAAAAAAAAGAGAGGAAGTTAAGGGCAATTATGGAATAATTAAAAAATTATAAAGGAAGTTAAGGGTAAAATGGACCAAAAAAAATCCAGCCCAAACTCCCTTATCCCCTTTATATATTGTTATAGGATAGATTAAATATTTAAAAATTGTTATATAAAATTATTAAAATTAAAATTATTTATTCAATTTTTTATGTTTTAGTGACAAGAATATAATTTATATGCACCGTCGGTCTAAAGTTATTTTACACATGCGTCCAATAATATACCGACACATCATGTATGATATTTAAAAACACATGATGTGTCACATTCATTAAACGATGTGGCAACGCATCATTGAATGCATGTATAAAAAATCTTTACACTGACGGTGTACAACAATTAAATTCTTAGTGACAATTACAAATAGTGGCCCCGTATATATTTTTAATCAAAAATTAGAAATAAATTTAATTTTAATAACTTTATATAACAAATTTTAATAATTTCTTTATTTGATGAAAAATATTGTTTATTTTTTATTTATATATTCCTGTTTGTATGAGGTTTCATCTTTTTTTTTTTCTATATTATTTCAATAATTTTTTTATTGACTAAACTTTCTATAATTTTTTTTTCTTTCCTATTTTTATGTATAAATTGTTCTACTTTGTTCTTATCTATAATCTGTTTTGTTCCTACTTTTAAGCATATCATCTTTGAATATATATTTTTTTTCCTTTTTTTACGGAGTATTTTGTTATGTGTTTTATTTTTGGATATTTTTTGTTAAAAAGATAATTTGTTATCGGTTTCTTGTGGAACAAGACAAATATTTGTTACTAACTTTATTTATTTATAAATACTATATTCGACTCTTTCACTCCACTTGCACAACTTCTTCTTTCTGGGTGAGTTAGTTCTCAACTTCTCATCATCTCCCAAAATTATCTTATTACTTCAGAGTATAATCAGTATATATCATTTATTTGTTGAATGGAATCAGTTTCATATATACAACGCAGTTGCGAAAATTATTAAACTTTACCTATGTGTTTCAGGTGAATTGTGACTCTTTTCTAGTATGGATTGCATAAGTGAATTGCCCGACGAAATCCTGTCTTATATCCAAACAATGTTATCCATCAAAGATTTGTTGAAAACCAGTGTACTATCTAAAAGATGGCGCAACCTTTGGGCTCTAAGGAGAGATCTTCACTTTGATATCTTCCATGTGCTTGGAAGCAGCGAGGAGGAACTACTACAAACTGTGATTCCTACTAGTAGTTCTACTATCGAGAGATGTGTCCGTCTGGATATCGGTATGAGTGAATTTGTAAAACGAGTAGATCAATTTCTCAACAATTTTCAAGGCACAAAGATAAATTCTTTCTTTGCGAGCTTCTATTCATATGATAAACACAGTAATATTATTGATCAATGGATTAGTTTTGCAATTGCAAGGGGAGTTGAAACAATCAATCTACTCTTATTACCAATGCCTGAAACTTGTGCTACTCGATACAAACAATACAAGTTTGCCTTTGACTTGTTTTCGGAGACTAATGCTTCAACTCTAAAGCATCTGCATCTCGAACATTGTCTTGTTTGCCATCCCACCAACCGTGACTATATTCCCTTTCAAAATTTGAGATTTCTTTCACTTGAAAGAACAAAGTTGGATGAAATGTTCATTGAAAGTGTGTTATCGAATTGTCGATGGCTTGAAGAGCTTCACTTAGTTTTATGTGAGTTCAGATCATCAATGCCAAAGATAGTGAGTTCTTCCTTAATACATCTCAAGGTTGCAGGATGCTATGTTGTATCTGGCTACGTCCAGATGCAAATAGAGCTGAGTTCAATAGATTGCCTTAAACTCACTTCATTGGAATACCATGGATATAGTTTGGATACCTTAAAAATTAATACCCCTTTGTTGAAGAGCATTCGTTGCACTGTTTTTTATTGTGAAGATCCTAATCAATATGGACTCTTTGCAACTCTTCCTCAACTTGAGATTATGCAATTGGACATCTATTCAATGGTTAGTCATAAAGTGTTTGATTAAATTTCTGTCTTTTAAATGATATTTTTTTTTAATCTTACATTTTTTTCTTGTTTAGGTCCCTACTTCTCTAAAAATAACTCAACCATTCAAACATCTTAAGCAATTGAACTTCTTCCTTTTCTGGCCTTTGGATATTGTAGAAGAATCAAAGTTTCATCTTTTGGGGATTTTAACCATCCTACGAGCTACTCCGCTTTTGCATAAACTTTCGATAATGGTGAGTGAACATGATTAATATACACAATTTATTCTTTTTTTTAGGTGCAATTAAGATCATATAGGTTTAAAAAGGTCATGCATAGTAATTGTGTATATTTAACTCCTATTTCTATTTTTTTTAGCTCATACATCCAAGGATCATTGAAGATCAAAAAGTTGTCAAGGATATTGATTTATGCTCTCATGACGAGGTCAAAGTTATTGAACTGAGAGGTTGTGTTGGCAATTGGTATGAAATTGAGTTTGTTATGAATGCTCTAAGATACGCCCACAAACTTAAGCGAATAGTTTTGAGTCCTTATTGGAGACAACATGACTCATTGGATTGGAATTCTGATCCTGCGTGGTTTCAAAATAGGCGTCAAAAGATTAGGGAAAAACTTCAACGTAAAAATGTAGTTGGACGAGAAAAACTTGTACTCATATAAAGTTGAGTATAATGTATTTTTTTTTAGTTTTGTTGTATTGATAGAACAATATTAATATTGATATTCCTCATAATTTGACTACCTGAATAATTATTTTTCCTAATAATTTCGTCCAGTTAATCTCAAAAATGTCAACTTTGAGAAGAATGTATGAGGTACTTGCCCTTTACCATGTCAAATTTGCCGATCCAAAGAGAAGATCGTAATACTTAATTTAATTAGCTGAGCCCTCATTCAAAGAGAAGAGTAGTATAATGCTTAATTTTGTTCTTGTTGTTTTTTAATTTAAAATTCAGTTTGAAAACTAAGTCATTAAAGAAATTACTAAATCGAGTCGCAGACTACATCACTCTTTTTAAGATTGTTTGCGGCATTACACAAATTTGTGCCACTTAATCTTCAAGATAAAATAGCTCAGTTCAAACTAATATCGAATATCTGCTGCATCGTAAAAATCGGTCAAAAATTACACCTTATATATAGTATAATACCTCTCGAATATGACATTATGACCAATTGTGTGTATTGCGGCAGAAAAGCCTTGAAACAATAGAATAGAAAAGAAAAAATAGATGAGGTAGGAATAGAGAGAAAAGAGAATTCGAAATTGCTGAAATATGAAGTAACTAGTATAGACACTCGTGTCAAGTACGGCTAGATTTTTTTTTTCTTTCATAAATTTTAAAAATATTCTTCATATATACTCCCTCCGTTTCGAAATATAAGAGAAAATTGGTCAACGAAAGTTGATGTATTTAGTCCAAATTTTTAATCAAATACATCAATTTTTATTGATTCATTTTTCCTTATATTTCGGGACGAAGGAAGTATAATTCTATTTTGAAATTAATGAATGTTTTAAAAGTGAAAAATAGAGGGTTCGGACCCACATCACATATGAATTAGCTTTTGTTCATAAAAACATAATAATTTGCTTATTATATATATATATATATATATATATATATATATATATATATATATATATATATATATATATATATATATATATATATATATATTTTTGATGTGTTGTTTTTTTTTTTTTGTGGTTTCCTTTACATATTTTAATTTGTTATTTATTTTGATTTGTTTTTTTGTTCTTGTGCTTGGTCCAGTTATTATATTTTGTGTTTAGCTATTTTTTCTTATGCTAGTATTTGTTTTGGGTTTGGGGTTGATAGTTGAAAAATGTGATATTGACATTAAGATTTGTTGGAGTTCTATATTATACGTTAAAAAAATATTTCTAGGTGATCCTTTTGGTAATGATTAATATTTTTGTAAATTATATGTATTAAATTTTAACAAATAAATAAATTGGTAGGTCGGTTCGTCATCTCATTGATAAACAAGACAAACTTAATTTTTGAGCTCGGGCTATAAGTTGGCTTAGTCCGCCACGCTTTCAAGTGGGCTTAAACGGGATGGGCCACTCGCTTTACCACCCCTATATAAGAAGCTGATATCCTAACAAAGGTTCTGAAACATGACACATTCAAGGAACTTAAGAACAAATCATTGGAGCATTTGAATTGAGGAGGCTTGTATTGAATTAGTACGTTAATCCTAAATATAAGATTTTATTGTGATTTTTTCTTTGTCTTATTTTTATAAGACTCATTTCAAATTTTTAAGGACATTAATTAATTCTTTATCAACATATATAAACTTAATTATAGGATATCTTTTTCTACAATATATATATATATATATATATATATATATATATATATATATATATATATATATATATATATATATATATATATATATATAATAAATACTCTAAAAAAAATACTAATTCACAATAATATTAATCGTAAAAACAATATTAATTGTCATTTAATTTAATTCTACGATAAACTTTCTTAATTTTCTTAAAGTGGTCTTTTTATATTGAGAGATAAAGGTAATAATTCAAATGATCGAGTATTAACTAGATAATATTAGTAAAAAAAAAAGTATTAACTAGATAATAGGTGTGCTAGTATGTTAAAACTACTTAATAGTTTGTTTAAGTTAGTTGTTTAAGCTGAAGTGTGAAAGTCTTGTATATATATATATATATATATATATATATATATATATATATATATATATATATATATATATAGAATTGTACAAATTTTAAATAATGCAATT
This sequence comes from Trifolium pratense, assembly GCF_020283565.1. Taxonomy (NCBI): domain Eukaryota; kingdom Viridiplantae; phylum Streptophyta; class Magnoliopsida; order Fabales; family Fabaceae; genus Trifolium; species Trifolium pratense. The sequence continues at coordinate 775,539 of NC_060064.1, forward strand.
ACATATTACTCTCTCTCTCTCTTCTTCCTCAATCTATCTATTTGATTAACTAGTTAACATAAAGAATCCAAGAAACAACCAAGAACCTGTGGTTATGGATGCATCGTGTTCCACCATAGGTCCCTCAAAGATATACAAGCATTTCAGTGTTAGCAACAGTCAACAATTAATGGAAGCAAGAGATGCTATGCTACTTCAACCACCACATATATACCGTACGTGATGTGTCTCCATTTTCCTCAAAGGTGTGACCACTTACGATGTGCTAACATTCAAATACTTTGCTGGAAGATATGGCACCGTTAATGTGCATGTGTGTGTGTGTATATCACTATAACAATATTATCCCATTTATGTTCAATATAAAACCAATTTTGATTCTCTCCATTGAAAAACAATTTGAAGAAGAAGAGTATTGCTACATGCATGCCATTTTTCATGTGAGTTTCCATTTTTCATGTTGATTATTATTTTTCTAAATTAAAATAAAATAAATAAAAAGGATAAGTATATCTTTTTAAATTTTGGGTCGATGTATCCTTTGGGACTATGTTCACACAAATGATTTGGTTTTTTAAATTATTTTTAAGTTTCACTAAGTTTTCTTTTTGACTTTTTTTATATGTTTTGACTTTTAAGTTATAAACACTAGATAAATTGAGCCCTTAAATTTATTTAGTTTTATTTTGGTTTCTGAATATGTAAAAAATATATTGAAACTATAAACACATTTATAGTGTCTATCAATGGTTTTTTGGTACATTCTGTTATCAATGGTTTTTTTTTGGTACCTGTTGTTATCAATGGTTTTATAAATTAATAAATTGACAAAAAAAAGTACTCTTTTTTTTTACACAAAAAAGTATATTTTATAACTAATAAAAGAGACATTTGTAATTGTATTTTCAATTTTAATATATAGATTTTTTTTTTATATAGAATTTCAATATATAGATATATACTAATGTCTCACACTCACACGTTCAAAAATCAAAATAATTGTATGTAGTTGGATTAGTGGAAAATTTAAAGGTAAAAATGTAGTTGGACAAACAAAAACTTGTACGCTCATATAAAGTGGAGTATAATGTTTTTTTTTATTATTTTTATTTTGTTGTAATGATTGATACTGCTCACAATTTTAATAGTACTTTTTTTTTACTCACAATTTTATTACTTGTAACCAATTAAATTAAATAATATGCATTTTTAATTAAGGGGAGTTGAAACAATCAATCTACTCTTATTACCAATGCCTGAAACTTGTGCTACTCGATACAAACGATACAAGTTTGCCTTTGACTTGTTTTCGGAGACTAATGCTTCAACTCTAAAGCATCTGTATCTCGAACATTGTCTTGTTTGCCATCCCACCAACCGTGACTATATTCCCTTTCAAAATTTGAGATCATATAGGTTTAAACATCCTAATATTCTAAAGTTGATTTGCATTCATCAGTATAACTGTATAAGTTTGTTAGATTTAATTCCTATTTCTATTTTTTTTAGCTCATACAACCAAAGATCATTGAAGATCAAAAAATTGTCAAGGATATTAATATACGCTCTCATGACGAGGTCAAAATTATTGAAATGAGAGGTTGTATTGGTAATTGGTATGAATGTTATGAATGTTCTGAGATACCCCCACAGACTTGAGCGAATAGTTTTAAGTCCTTATTGGAGAGAACATGAGTCATTGGATTGGAATTCTGATCCTGCGTGGTTTCAAAATAGGCGTCAAAGGATTAGTGAAAAACTTCAACGTGAAAATGTAGTTGGACGAGAAAAACTTGTACTCATATAAAGTTGAGAATAATGTGTTTTTCTTTTATTTTTTATTTCTTGTGACGATAGAACAATATTAAAATTGATATTGCATATAATTTTATTACTTGTAATCAGTTAAATAATTTGCATTTGACTATCTTAATGATTATGTTTTCCGAATAACTTCGTCCAACAAAAGATCCCTAATCTCAAAATTTCAACTTTGAGAAGAATGTATGAGGTACTTGCCCTTTACCATGTCAAATTCTCGCAGTTTCGTTAGATGATCTGAATTTGCCCCATTCAAAGAGAAGAGTAATAATATGATGCTTAATTTTGTTCTTGTTGTTTTTTAATTTAAAATTCAGTTTGAAAACTATGCCACTAAAGAAATTATGGATCGAGTCACAAACTACATCGCTCTCTTTAAGATATTTTGCTGTTTAAATTGAGGATAAAATAGCTCACTTCAAACTGATACTGAATATCTACTGCATCATAGAAATCGGTCAAAAATTACATCCTCTATATGGTATGAATACCTCTCGAATATGAAATTATGGCCGATTGAATATGGCGGAGAAGCCACTCTTGAAACAATAGAAAAGGAAAAAAAATAGATGAAGTGAGAATAGAGAATTCGAAATTGCTGAAATTTAAAGAAACGAGTATAGACACTCTTGTCAAGTACGGGTTATTTTATAAATTTAAAAAATGTTCTTCATATATATAATTCTATTTTGAAATTAATGAATGTTTTAGAAGTGAAAAATTGAGGGTTCGAACCTACGTCACATATGAATTAGCTTTCGTTCCTAAAAAATATAATAATTTGATGTGTTGTTCTTTTTTTGTGTTTTCCATTACATATTTTAATTTTTTATATATTTTGATTTGTTTTTTGTTCTTTTGCTCGGGTCCAGTTATTATACTTTTTTTTTTTTTTGTGTTTAGCTATTTTTTCTTATGCTATTTGTTTTGTTTTTGGGGGTTGATAGTTGAAAAATGTAACATTTGTTGGAGTTTATTATATGTTTTTTTTTACAAGAGTTCTGTTGGAACAAATCTACAACTTGTATAAGAATTTGGTACAAAATAAACACAAGTTGAGAGCTGTGAATTTGAAAAAGTTCATATTAAGTTCCACATTGCTTGAGACACTCACTTCAGTAGTGTTTATATACAATAAGATCACTATTTGGGGTATGCCCCCAAGGGATACCCAGTTTTGTAAACGTGACACACCATACTGAATATCACACGCGCGCGTGCACCGCTGCCGTCGTCCGGCTCGGATCGGGCCTGAGCTTTGTGATATAGAAAAAATAATTAATTGTTATTTTCACTATTAGTGTGCATTCTTATTTTCACTATTAGTTGGGCATGTAAGTTGGCTTAGTCCGCCCCACTTTTAAGTGGGCTTAAAGGGAGTGGGCTACTCGCTTTACCACCTTGTAAAAGAAGCTGATATCCTAACAAAGGTTCTGAAGCATGACACATTCAAGGTACCGAGGAATAAATTAGGTGTTGCATCAGGGGAAGGGAGACTAGTAATCCCGAATTCAATCATTAGGTAAGTAAAATCTGATTTAGAAATATTGTTCAACCAAAAAATCAAACTCGAGTTCTCCCGAATGATTTCTCTTTTTTTTTTTTTTTTGCTTTCACCACAAGTTTAATATGTTACGGGGTCAGTTCTGGCATCAAGTGGTTTCAGCCCTCTCCCGATCGCAGTTGTGGGGATCGAACCGTGATCCTCCTCACCAAGTTCAACGTCAATCATCACTTAATCAACTAACTATCGGTGAATGATTTCTCCTTTATTGAAACTCGTATGGTCCTTTTTCATCAAACTTTCTCACATCAATTTAAAAATAGTAATTATGTGAATTTATTGTCGATAAAATTTTACATTTTATTTAGTTGGATTGATGAAAAGACTGCCACGCAAGAATTAATTTAAAAATAGTAGATTTGGAATAGATTCTCGGATGCGTGGTGTGACTTTTTTTTTATTTTTTTTAACAGTAGGAATTAGGAATTAGGAATACAAGATCGGTGCCGCTGCAACATATTCTTCTTCTTCGGTGAGTTAGTCTTCTCAAATTTTTTTTAGGGCAAATATATTATTAATAATAATCAGCTTTTTCTACGCAAGAAGAACAGAGACGGTAAGCGGAACACCAATAAAGGCGGCATATAAGCGGAACACTAATAAAAATAGCAAAAGATTCTTATCAAAATTCTCTTATATAAATTTTCTTCTTCTTCATATGATTATTACTTTAGAGTAGCAGAATCACTTAATATATATTTCAATTTTCTCAGGTGCATATTGTGGGTCTTTTCTAAGATGGATCGCATTAGTGAATTGCCGGACGAAATCCTATCTTATATTTTAACAATGTTATCCATCAAAGATTTGTTGAAAACAAGTATACTATCTAAAAGGTGGCGCAAACTTTGGTATCTAAGGAGAGATCTTGACTTTAATATCTTACATATGCTTGGAAGCACTAGCAGAAAACCATTAGAAGAACGTGGCCATTTGAATATCAATATGGATGAATTTGTAAAACGAGTAGATCAATTTCTCAATAATTTCCAAGGCACAAAGATAGATTCTTTCTCTTTGAGCTTCTATTCAAATGATAAACACAGTAATATTATTGATCAATGGATTAGTTTTGCAATTGCAAGGGGAGTTGAAACAATCAATCTACTCTTATTAACATACAACCGATACAAATTTGCCTTTGACTTATTTTCGGAGACTAATACTTCAACTCTAAAGCATTTGCGTCTCGAACGTTGTCTTGTTTGCCATCCCACCAAATGTGACTACATTCCTTTCAAAAATTTGAGATCTCTTTCACTTTACTTTTCAAAAGTGGATGAAATTTTCATTGAAAGTTTGTTAACTAATTGTAGATGGCTTGAAGAGCTTGACTTAGAATTCTGTGAGTTCAGATCATCAATGCCAAAGATAGTGAGTTCTTCTTTAAGTAATCTTAAGGTTAGAAAATGCTATGTTGTATCTGGGAACATGAAGAAGGAAATAGACCTGAGTTCATTAGATTGCCTTAAACTCACTTCATTGGAGTATCATGGATATAATTTGGATACCTTAAACATTAATACCCCTTTGTTGAATATCATTTATTGCACTGTTCCTGATTGTGAAGATCCTATTCCTAAACAATATGCACTCTTTGCAACTCTTCCTAAACTTGAGATTATGAAATTGGACTTCTATTCAAGGGTTAGTCATAAAGTGTTGGAACTGTGAATTGTTTAAATTGCTTTGTCTTTTGAATCATATTTATTTAATCTTACATTTTCATGTTTAGGTCCCTATTTTAAAAATAACCCAACCATTCAAACATCTTAAGCAATTGGACATCACCTTTTATATCGAAGAATATTCAGAGTTCGATCTTTTGGGGATTTTAACTCTTCTACAAGCTTCTCCGCTTTTGCATAAACTTTCTATAATGGTGAGTGAACATGACACATTTTATTCTCTTATTTTTTTGGTATTATTGTTCTGATTTTGAGTCATGGCTTCATAAATTAGGGTAATACTTTTGACCTGGTGAGTTATGCACTTAAGATCATATATGTTTGAACATCCTAATGTTCTTTTACATATTGAGTTTATTGCACTTATCTGTCCATTATATTTCCAAATATAGCCTTTGATTTGATATACCTTTAAGGAGTTTATCTGGATATTTTTATTTGCATTTATCGGTATAAGTTTATCTCGGATTTAACTACAGTATTTGTTTTTTTTAGCTCACGCATCCAGAGATCGTTGGAAATCAAAACGTTGTCAAGGATGTTGATATATGCTCTCATGACGAGGTCAGAGTTATTGAACTGAGAGGTTGTGTTGGCAATTGGTATGAAATTGAGTTTGTTATGAATGTTCTGCGATATGCCCACAAACTTGAGCGAATAGTTTTGAGTCCTTATTGGAGAGAATGTGACTCATGGGATTGGAAGTCTGATCCCGTGTGGTTTCAAAATGGACGTCAAAGGATTAGTGAAAAACTTCTGAATGAAAATGTAGTTGGACGAGAAAAACTTGTGCTCATATAAAGTGTATAATGTCTGATGATAGAACAATATTAATATTTATATTGCTCATAACTTTGTCTAAGATCAACACAAAAATCCTTGATCCCAAAATTTCAACTTTGAGAAGAATGTGTGAGGTGCTTGCTCTGAATTTGTCGAGTTGATTTTGAGTTCTCAGATAGCCCTCATTCACAGAGAATAGTAATACTCATCAATCATGAAATTTTTTGTTCTTTTAGAATTATTGACATTTTATGGAGTGATCGTTATGGATCCTGACACACTTAGCATTCAATGGTGTTAATTAAGTTAAGAAACTCTCACATGTGCTTTCATATTTCAAGTCATCTGGAGAGTAACAAACACTATATGTCTATATATGTATGGTGGGAATAGAAAAGGATGTGGAGTCTTGCGTAGAAAGTCTTGCGTAGAAAGATAGTTTTTGTTTGGATCGATGAAATGTGGTGAAATGGGATGTCTTGTGTAAAAACTTAGGCTTTGTTTGGATTGATGAAATATGATAGAATGGTGTGACGTGTGATTCCGTTTGTTTGGATTTTAAAAAAATGAATAGAATGAAGGAGTATATGATGACATTCCATCACATTCCCTCATTTTGGTTCCCCTCCAATTTGGGGTATATATGATGGGAATCAAACTTCTTTAAATCATAATTACCGAATTATTCAAATTATAACACATTCTTATTATATTCATCCATTATTTTATAAAATCTTAACTTTTCACCTTGTTTTCCATCAAAGCCTTAATTCATACCCACCTCAAAGTTTATTTTCGAAATTTCAAAGTATCTTCCATATTTTCCATAGAGAAATTATTTTCCATCAACTTGATAATTCTTTTAGTGGAGAATAATAGAAACAACAACTACCATACATTTTTAAATTGATAAAAAAACTACTGTGTCAAAAAAAAATACATACTATCTTCCCTAAGAAAATTTATGACACTATACATAAATTATTTTATAGTTAGCTTTTATCACATTCATAGTGTTATTTTGATTATTAAATTATAAATATTTATATAGTTTTTTTTTTACTACAAATATCTATGTAGTTGTCATTAATTATCTTCCATTAACAATAATTTATTTTTTATTAGTTTAAAGTAAATTATATTATATTATACCAATCGTTAGTTGGTTCGGTGGTGATTGACGCTGAACTTCGTAGGAAGGACCACAATTCAATCCCCGCAATTTAATTGACGCATCAGATTAAAATCTCCCTACTCACTTAAAATCTTATGTGATTATATTTGTGCAGATTAGAAAATCTTCATATATAAACTTTCCTAATTTATACAATTGATTATTTTACTAAAAATTATTTAAAAATTAAATTAAATAAAGAAATGATTAGAGGCATTACGGTTATTATATTGTTGAAGCTTTTGTTTTTGTTTTTCTGGAAAAGAAAATTAAATTGATACAGGCATACACATGCCTGAAGATACAAAAGAAGTCACAAAACCTATTGTCACACAAACACAGCTAATGATAAATGAACTAGAAGTATATAATAACCATAATGCTTTTGGTTTAAAGAAAAAAAAACTTAGTGTTATATTAGTATTAAAAATTGAAGAGAGAGGTAAAAATTTATTCTTGTAAATTTTGGAAGGAATTGCAATAAATTAGGAAAGATTATATGTAGGTAGATTTTTTCAATCTTCAGAAATATAATCACATGAGATTTTAAGTGAATGAGAAGATTTTAATCTGACGCGTCTATTAAATCCGATGATTATTATTAATAGTTCTCATTTCTCACATAATTATCAGTTCTCACCTGATACACTCCCTATATATATATATATATATATATATATATATATATATATATATATATATATATATATATATATATATTTTTCTCAGGTGCATTGTGACTCTTTTCTAAGATGGATCGCATTAGTGAATTGCCTGACGAAATCCTATGTTATATCCTAACAATGTTATCCATCAAAGATTTGTTGAAAACCAGCATTCTGTCTAGAAGGTGGTGTGAGCTTTGGACTCTATGGAGAGATCTCCACTTTGATATCTTCCACGTGCTTGGAAAGACCAAGGAAGAAGTATTACATCTTCCTAGTAATTCTCCTATGGAGATACAAGTCCATCGAGATATCAATATGGATGAATTTGTAAAACGAGTAGATCAATTTCTCAACAATTTTCAAGGCACAAAGATAAATTCTTTCTTTGCGAGCTTCTATTCATATGATAAACACAGTAATATTATTGATCAATGGATTAGTTTTGCAATTGCAAGGGGAGTTGAAACAATCAATCTATTCTTATTACCAATTATGCCTTGTACTTATGTTACTCCATATGAACCATACAAGTTTGTCTTTGACTTATTTTCGGAGACTAATGCTTCAACTCTAAAGCATCTGCGTCTCGAACAATGTCTTGTTTGCCATCCCACCAAATGTGACTACATTCCTTTCAAAAATTTGAGATCTCTTTCACTTTACCTTTCAAAAGTGGATGAAATGTTCATTGAAAGTCTATTATCAAATTGTAGATGGCTCGAAGAACTTCACTTATTTGGTTGTGAGTTCAGATCATCAATGTCAAGTATAGTGAGTCCATCCTTATGTTATCTCAAGGTTGGAGCATGCTTTGCTATATCTGACAACATGCCGAAGAACATAAATCTGAGTTTACTAGATTGCCTTAAACTCACTTCATTGGAGTACCATTCATTGTTGTACGATGGATATAGTTTGGATACCTTGAACATTAATACCCCATTGTTGAAGAGCTTTCACTGCACTGTTTTTTATGCTGATGATCCTAATCAATATGCAATCTTTGAAACTCTTTCTAAACTTGAGATTATGAGATTGGACATCAATTTAAAGGTTAGTCAAAAAGTGTTGGAACACTAACTGAATTGTTTAAATTTCTGTCTTTTGAATGATATTTATTTAATGATCTTACATTTTCTTGTTTAGGCTCTTATTTCCCTAAAAGAAATTCAACCATTCAAACATCTTAAGCAATTAAACATCAACATTTTCCAGCACTTTGTTACTGTAGAACCTTCTGAGATCAATCTTTTGGGGATTTTAATCCTTCTACGAGCTTCTCCGCTTTTGCATAAACTTTCTGTAATGGTGAGTGAACATGGTTAATACACACATTTTATTCTCTTTCTTTTGGTGTGTGTTGTAACTGTTGTGCACAAATAGTAACAGAAGGTAATAATAACGAAATTGCAAACAATAAGAACACAAGAAGTTTGATAACGGAGTTCCCCTTAGGTACGTCTCCGGCTGCAGAATTCGCTACAGCTCGTTTCTATTAGATGAAAGAATGAATTAGGGTTTCAGTGTTACAAGCGGTATATATAATATCAATAGAATGACGTAAATACCCCTGCACCATACCGCGGGGGGCTATCGCCCCCCGCACCCCCCTAGCGCCCCCCAAAACATCTGGTCAAAGCCCATATGGGCAGGGGGCGGCCGGAGCTTCGCTCCGCTAGCTCAGCTCCGGGCCGCCCCCAGCCTCTTCCTGATGCATATATGAACCATACTCAACAATCTCCACCTTGGTGAATATCAAACCCATATGAAGAACCTCTGTATGACATCCGCATCCTTAGCGCTAGGGGGGGTCGTTTCCTTCTTAACACTGAGAAACATGTAACAAGTCCAAGCAATGCTTGAACTTGTCACTGGTGACTGGCTTGGTCAACATGTCAGCTGCATTCTCTGAAGTATGAACCTTCTCAAGTAATATCTGTCCAGTTGTAAGTAGCTCTCTGATCTTGTGAAACCTCACATCAATATGCTTAGTTCTGGCATGATACACTTGATTCTTGGCCAAGTAAATGGCACTCTGACTATCACAATGCAGTTGAACTCCACCTTGCTCAACACCCAATTCCTTCACTAATCCTGTAAGCCATAAGGCCTCTTTGGCAGCTTCAGCTACTGCCATGTACTCTGCTTCAGTTGTTGACATAGCCACTATAGATTGAACTGACGATTTCCAACAAATAGGTCCTCCTGCAAGAGTAAACACATAACCTGTAGTAGACCTCCTGTCATCCATATCACCGGCGTAGTCTGAATCAACATATCCTACAACTGAAGGATTACCCTTTTCACTGCTAAACATGATACCATGACCTATTGTACCTTTCAAGTACCTGAAAATCCATTTGACTGCTTCCCAATGATGCTTTCCTGGCTTAGACATAAACTTGCAAACTTGACTTACAGCTTGTGCCAAATCTGGCCTTGTACAGACCATAGCATACATTAAACAACCAACAGCACTGGCATAAGGAACCTTTGACATATACTCAATTTCTGAATCTGACTTCGGACACTGATCCAATGTAAGTTTAAAGTGATTCGCCAATGGAGTGCTCACAGCTTTCGAATTACTCATGTCAAACCTGTTTAGTACCTTTTCAACATAGCTTTTCTGAGAGAGCCACAATTTTCTAGCTCCCTTGTCCCTGTGAATTTCCATCCCAAGAATCCTCTTAGCAGCACCTAAGTCTTTCATGTCAAACTCTTTACCCAACAAAATTTTCAGTTCATTTACATCATGTAAATGGTTAGCAGCAATTAACATATCATCAACATAAAGTAACAGAAAAATAAAAGAGCCATCATCAAGGCTCCTGACATAGACACAACAGTCATACTCACACCGCTTGTAGCCAATCTGAAGCATGTAGGAATCAAACCGCTTGTACCACTGCCTGGGAGATTGCTTTAGACCATATAGAGACCTCTTCAATTTACAAACTAGTCGGCCTTTTCCAGTGTCACTGAAACCCTCTGGCTGCTCCATGTAAATTTGCTCATCTAGATTACCATGAAGGAATGCTGTCTTCACATCCATCTGTTCTAAATGCATGTCTCGGCTGGCTACCAAGGCTAACACTGCCCTGATAGAAGTATGTCTAACGACCGGAGAGAAAATCTCATCATAATCAATCCCTTTCTGCTGTGAGTACCCCTTTGCTACAAGACGAGCCTTGAACTTTTCCCCTTCTTTTTCTGTTACTGCTGGTTTTCTCTTGTACACCCACTTGCAACCGATAGCCCTCTTGCCCTTAGGAAGCTGAACAAGCTCCCATGTCTGATTTTTCTGTAACGACTCCATTTCTTCCATCATAGCACCCATCCACCTTTCTTTCTCCTGACTGGCCATAGCCTCTCGAAATGTGGAAGGATCTCCAGAACTAGTAAGAAGTGCATATGCTGCCAAGTCTTCGTACCCATATCTTTCTGGTGGCTTAACGGAGCGTCGTTCTCTATCACGGACAAGCTGATAATCATTTTCTCCAGCTAAATCTTCAGTTGCTCCACCTAAAACTTCAGTGTCATTATTAGTTGTTGTAGTTTCAGGTGGTTGTTGATGTACCTGTGGTATGTTATTGGTTGGTGTCGGCTCAATTTCTACCTGAATGGCTTCTTTGTTAGGACTTCCTCCTACTGATTCTGTCACTTCTGGTTGTTTCAACATAAATTGCTCATCAAAAACAACAATTGGTATCAGTGATGACGCTTAATCCTGCGAAATTCGAAGTGGCAAGGTTCGACGGGACGGGCAATTTCGGATTATGGCAGAGAAGGGTTAAGGATCTGTTGGCGCAACAGAGTCTACAGAAGGCGTTGCGCGAGACGAAGCCGGCAGACATGGACGACACCGACTGGACAGAGATGAAGGAGAAGGCTGCGGGTTTGATACGCTTGTGCGTTTCAGACGAGGTCATGCATCATATCCTTGATCTAACAACTCCGAAGGAAGTTTGGGATAAATTGGAGAGTCAGTACATGGAGAAATCGCTTATGAACAAGTTGTACGCGAAAAAAACGGTTGTACAGTCTCAAGATGGAGGAAGGATCAAATTTGCAACAACACGTCAACGTCTTCCAAAACATTCTCACCGATCTGACGAGGCTTGGGGTTCAGATGGACGATGAAGACAAGGCAATCATACTGTTGTGCTCGTTACCAGAGTCATACGACCACTTGGTGACTACCCTTACTTACGGTAAAGAGTCTATTACTCTCGCTTCGATTAGTTCTGCACTGTTGTCTCATAATCAAAGGAGGCATAACACAGAGGGCGGTAGTCAAGGCGACGGTTTGTATGTGAAGGGCGGTTCAGATCGTGGACGAAGCAAGGGTAACACAGGTCCTGCAAAGAAGAGGAATAAATCTAAGAACAGGAAAACAGCAGAGTGCTACGGTTGCAAACAGATTGGCCATTGGAAGAGGGATTGTCCAAACAGACAGAAAGGGGCATCAACTTCAGCCAATATAGTTCAAACTGATGACTCTGGCAGTGAGGGAGACTTACTTTGTGTTTCATCTAGCAAGTGCACAGATGCGTGGATTCTTGATTCTGGTTGCTCCTATCATATGACGCCGAATCGGGAGTGGTTCACTACATTCAGGTCAGGCAGTTTTGGTTTTGTTTATTTGGGTGATGATAAAGCTTGTGCTATCACTGGAATAGGGCAGATTAAAATTGCTATGGATGATGGTGGTGTGCGGACACTGAATGATGTTCGATATATTCCAGAATTGAGAAAGAACTTGATCTCCTTAGGTACTCTACAGGCACATGGTTACTCATACAGGTCTGATGGAGATAGGGATATCTTGAAGGTTAGCAAGGGTGCATTGACAGTGATGAGAGCAAAGAGGACTGCAGGTAACATCTACAAGCTGTTGGGGCATACTGTTGTAGGTGATGTTGCGTCGGTTGAGTCTGATAATGATGCAACAAAACTCTGGCATCTGCGTTTGGGTCATCTCAGTGAACGTGGGATGATAGAACTTCATAAGAGGAGTCTGTTGAAGGGTGTTCGTAGCTGCAAAATGGATTTATGCAAATATTGTGTTCTTGGGAAACAGTGTCGTGTTCGGTTCAAACCTGGGAAACACAAAACAGAAGGGATTCTTGATTATGTACATTCTGACGTGTGGGGACCAACTAGAGAAGCATCCATGGGAGGGTCAAGGTACTTTGTCACTTTTACTGATGATTTTTCTCGCAAGCTTTGGGTTTATTTCATGAAGCACAAATCTGAAGTCTTTTCAAAGTTCAAATTGTGGAAGGCTGAGGTAGAGAATCAGACAGGCAGAAAAATCAAGTATCTACGGTCAGATAATGGGACAGAGTACACCGATTCACAGTTTCAGAAATTTTGTGAGCAACATGGTATTCAGAGGCATTTTTCAGTTCGCAAGACACCGCAGCAGAATGGTGTTGCAGAAAGGATGAACAGGTCTTTAACTGAAAGGGCAAGATGTCTACGGTTGAATGCAGGACTCTCAAAAGGTTTCTGGGCAGAGGCAATTAACATGGCGTGCTATCTTATTAACAGGTCACCACGGGCTTCTTTAGAGGGGAAAGTCGCAGAGGAGGTATGGACAGGTAAACCCATTGATCTTAACAATTTAAGGATTTTTGGGTGTCCAGCTTTTGTGCATATATCCAGTGAAGATCGATCCAAACTTGATCCAAAGTCGAAGAAGTGTGTCTTCGTCGGTTACTCTAAAGGTGTGAAGGGGTTTAAGTTATGGGATCCGGTTTCAAAGAAGATGGTTCTGAGTCGAGATGTTGTTTTTGATGAGCAATTTATGTTGAAACAACCAGAAGTGACAGAATCAGTAGGAGGAAGTCCTAACAAAGAAGCCATTCAGGTAGAAATTGAGCCGACACCAACCAATAACATACCACAGGTACATCAACAACCACCTGAAACTACAACAACTAATAATGACACTGAAGTTTTAGGTGGAGCAACTGAAGATTTAGCTGGAGAAAATGATTATCAGCTTGTCCGTGATAGAGAACGACGCTCCGTTAAGCCACCAGAAAGATATGGGTACGAAGACTTGGCAGCATATGCACTTCTTACTAGTTCTGGAGATCCTTCCACATTTCGAGAGGCTATGGCCAGTCAGGAGAAAGAAAGGTGGATGTTGGGGAGTTCGGGGGAGCTCGGGAGAAACAATGGGTCAATGCTCCAGGACCACACAAGAGAGGGAGACGCCACATCCCAACCCAAAACCTTAAGGTGTTAGGTTAATGGGTCACCTCTCTTATAAATCCAACATTATTCCCACACATAGTCGATGTGGGACTTAAACACTCACACTTGAAACCCAACATTCTCCCCCAAGTGTGAGTTCCCCCACATACTATAGTTGATCCAAACCAGGATCCTCTCCTGCTCCCCCACCAAGCCGAACCTAGGCTCTGATACCAATTGTTGTGCACAAATAGTAACAGAAGGTAATAATAACGAAATTGCAAACAATAAGAACACAAGAAGTTTGATAACGGAGTTCCCCTTAGGTACGTCTCCGGCTGCAGAATTCGCTACAGCTCGTTTCTATTAGATGAAAGAATGAATTAGGGTTTCAGTGTTACAAGCGGTATATATAATATCAATAGAATGACGTAAATACCCCTGCACCATACCGCGGGGGGCTATCGCCCCCCGCACCCCCCTAGCGCCCCCCAAAACATCTGGTCAAAGCCCATATGGGCAGGGGGCGGCCGGAGCTTCGCTCCGCTAGCTCAGCTCCGGGCCGCCCCCAGCCTCTTCCTGATGCATATATGAACCATACTCAACAGTAACTGTTCAAATTTTGAGTCATGGCTTCATAAATTAAGTTAATATTTTTGACCTAGTGAGTCATGCACTTAAGATCATATATGTTTCATGTTTGAACATCCTAATGTTCTTTTATGTATGTATTGAGTTTATTTCCAAATATAGCCTTTGATTTTATACCTTTAAGGAGTTACTGAGTTCTTGGATCGAAATTCTCTCTATTGGAAAACAATTTGAGAAAATAATGCCGAGATTTTGACCATTGATCTCTATATTATCAATAGTCAATATCAATAGTAGATCTTATCTATTCATAATATGGAAATCTATAATCAAAATCTCCACTTTATTTCCAAGTTTTTTGTGTACATTCATTCGAAGTACTTTATACTTTATTTATTTCCAAGTTTTTTCTTATATATTTTGATTTGCTCATTGGTATAAGTTTGTCTCGGATTTAACTACTATTTGTTTTTTTAGATCACATGTCCAATGATAGTTGAAAATCAGAAAGTTGTCAAGGATGTTGATATATGCTCTCATGACAATGTCAAAGTTATTGAACTGGAAGGTTGTGTTGGCAATTGGTATGAAATTGAGTTTGTTATGAATGTTCTGCGATATGCCCACAAACTTGAGCGAATAGTTTTGAGTCCCTATTGGAGAGAATGCCACTCATCGGATTTGGATTGGAAGTCTGATCCTGTGTGGTTTCAAAATGGACGTCAAAAGATTAGTGAAAACCTTCGAAATGAAAATGTAGTTGGAAGAGAAAAACTTGTGCTCATATAAAGTGTATAATGATAGAACAATATTAATATCGATATTGCTCATAATTTTATTATTTGTAATCATTAACTTTGTCCAAGACCTGATCACAAAATCCCTGATCCCAAAATTTCAACTTTGAGAAGAATGTGTGAGGTGCTCTGAATTTGTCGAGTTGAGTTTGAGTTCTCAGATAGCCCTCATTCAAAGAAGAGTAATGCTTGTTATTTAGAGTTTTCTGCTCATCAATCATGAATTTTTTTGTTTTAGAATTATTAACATTTTATGGAGTGATCGTTCCTGACACTTAGCATTCAATGGTGTTAATTAAGTTAAGTAACTCTCACATGTGCTTTCATATTTCAAAGTCATGTGGAGAGTAACAAACACTATATACGTATGGTGGGAATAGAAAGGGATGTGGAGTCTTACGTAGAAAAGTTAAGTTTTCTTTGAATGGATGGAACGTGGTGGAATGAAATAGTTTAAATTTCATTTGGTTTGATAGAATGGGATGACATGTGGTCCCGTTTGTTTGGAATTGAATGGGATTTCATATTTCATTACTTTATAAGATCTTAACTTTTCATCTTGTTTTGCTCATATGGTCTTAAATAATTTTTTTTTTTTAAAAAAAATATCATGTGCACGACACGTATGGAGTGTAATTGGACCGGTTTGGATCGGTTTTTGGTGAATCCAATGTGTGAATCAATGAATTCTCAATTGGTTCGGTTTTCGATGTTTTTCAAAAGTGAAACCGAACCAAACTAATTGGATACTTTAATCGGTTTGCAGCATTTTTTCCGATGTATTACATGCTGTTATTTTTTATTTGATATATATTTGCTGCTATTATTTTTTCAATCACACCGAACACTTGATGTAATCAATCAATTATCACCATACATGGGTGGGATGAGTAGCTCAACTTGTTAAGGAGTAGGAGGTTCAAGGTTCAAGTTCTGAAAAAAATTAACATAACATTGTAATACTAACCACTAACATTGTTTATCAAAAAAATAAATTATCACCATACATTTTCAATCAAATGTTTCAAAATTTTATCAGAGTGTGTCAAAGCGTGTGACCGTAGCATTATTTATTTATTTTTTTACAAGTAACCCTATTTTTGTTTTACCGTCAAACGTAACCCTATTTAATGATATCAATAGGAGCTTATAAAAAAAGACGAAAGTAATAAGATGATCATTGGGTGACGCTGCAAACATCATTGGCCGAGTTCCGCTAATGTTGTCGACTCTTTCATTCCAATTCCACAGCTTCTTCTTCTTCTTCTTCGGTGAGTTAAAGTTAGTTCTCATCAAAACCCTAAGAGTATAAGGATTGGTTAGATTGTCGCGTAATTTCATTTTGATTAAATCTTACCTAGCAATAGTGTACTACTATTACTACTATAATCAGCTTTTATTCACTGCATGGAGTATATCAATTATTTGTTGAATATTGGAATCACTTTTATACAAACCGGTCTCCAAAACCACCACACTAGATCTTTTTTTAATTACTAGTACTAAAATTGGTTTACAACCAACGATTTTCACTAAGATTATAAATTTCTTCTTCTTCACTTTGCTTATATTAAACTTTACCTATATATTTTCTCAGGTGCATTATTGTGACTCTTTTCTAAAATGGATGATCGCATTAGTGAATTGTCTGACGACATCCTGTCTTATATCCTTACGATGTTGTCCATTAAAGATTTGTTGAAAACAAGTGTACTGTCTAAACGGTGGTGCAATGTTTGGTCTCTAAGGAGAGATCTTCACTTTGATTTCCTCAATGTGCTTGGAAGAAGCCAGGAAGAAATATTAAAACCTATACATCATCTTAGTAGTTCTCCGACGGGACACGTCAAACTGAGTATCAATTCGGATGAATTTGTAAAACGAGTAGATCAATTTCTCAAGAATTTTCAAGGCACAAAGATAGATTCTTTCTTTGCTAGTTTTTACTTAAATGGTACACACAATAATATTATCGACCAATGGATTAGTTTTGCAATTGCAAGGGGAGTTTAAAGAATTAATCTACTCTTGTTACCAGACAAGAAATACAAATTTGCCTTTGACTTATTTTCGGAGACTAATGCTTCAACTCTAAAGCATTTGTGTCTCAAACGTTGTCTTGTTTGCCATCCCACCAAATGTGACTACATTCCTTTCAAAAATTTGAGATCTCTTTCCCTTCACCTTTCAAAAGTGGATGAAATTTTCATTGAAAGTTTGTTATCTAATTGTAGATGGTTGGAAGAGCTTCACTTAGTTTCTTGTGAGTTCACATCATCAATGCCAAAAATAGTGAGTTCATCCTTATGTCATCTCAAAATTGATGCATGCTATGTACCTGGCAACTCCCATAAGCATATAAACCTGAGTTCACTAGATTGCCTTAAACTCACTTCATTAGAGTACCGTTCATTCAATGGATATAGGTTGGATACCTTGAACATTAATACCCCTTCGTTGAAGAGCATTTATTGCATGATTATTTATTATGATGATCCTAATCAATATGCATTCTTTGCAACTCTTCCTAAACTAGAGATTATGAGAGTGGAAATCAATTCATGGGTTAGTCAAAAAGTGTTAGAACACTAAATTGTTTCAATTTCTTTGTCTTTTGAATGCTATTTATTTAATGATTTTATATTTTCTTGTTTAGGTCCCTACTTCTCTAAAAATAACTCAGTCATTCAAACATCTTAAGCAATTGAACATCATCTTATGCATGCCCTTGTATACCGTAGAACATTCAGAGTTCGATCTTTTGAAAATCAGGAAGTTGTCAAGGATATTGATATATGCTCTAATGATGAGGTCAAAATTATTGAAGTAGGAGGTTGTGTTGGCAATTGGTATGAAATTGAGTTTGTTATGAATGTTCTAAAATATGCCCACAAACTGGAGCAAATAGTTTTGAGTCCCTATTGGAGAGAACCAGGGACGGATGCACATAGAGACATAGTGTGGCTATAGCCACACCAGAATTTTCCCTAATTTTTTTTATATATATATTATCCTCCATGTGACAACTTTTCTCTGGTTGTTGTTATGTTCTGCGCTGTTTTTGCTAGGTTGAAGAAGAAAGACAGAAGGAAAATAATAGTTGGGCTCTATTACATACATTAACCCGATGTCCCATTTCATTTTTGTTACATTTTTAATCTCTTTTTGGTTACAACTGATGGACCATATAACTCACTTTTAACTTAATTTTTTTGTTTCCTTTTTTTTTTTTATCTCACTATTGTAGATTTGTAGTTATTTTATTTATACAAAACATTGTTTCTCTCATGTTTATCTTTTTTATTATTAAAAATTCCTTGTTTTAGACTTGATGAAAATATTTTTTTGGTTTTATTCCTTATAAATATATAACGTTTTGTTTTTAGTCCGTGATGTTTTATTTTAGTCCTCGTAAAATATGTTCATCTTAAAATTAAAGGTTAAATTTGTTTTTGGTTCTTACATTTTGCTCGCTTTTTAATACTAGTCACTATATTTCAAAAAAGTCACTAGATTTGGTCTAATGGTGAAGGGTTTGGGTAGTATACAGGAGGTTCTAGGTTCGATCATCTCTGGGCTCTGGCTCCATTGTAACCAAAAAGTCACTATATTTCAAAAAAATATTTTTTAAATCCCTATAGTTCACACCCGCCGTTACCTAATTTAGTCCCTGTGTTTGTTTTTTAGACGGAAAAATGATGTGGCACATAGGTGGACCCGATTAAATGTATATTTTTGGATATACGTGTATATATATATACACACACACATTAGTAGTAATCTCATATATTGTTTGTTGTTTAACTGAATTATTAGAATGAATAAAAAAATTAGTAGCGCCTAAATTTTTTAGCCCCACTGATAATTTAGGTCTAGATCCGTCCCTGGAGAGAACATGACTCATTCGATTGGAATTTTGATCCTATATGGTTTCAAAATAGACGTCAAATGATTAGTGAAAAACTTCAAAGTAAAAATATAGTTGGACGAGAAAAACTTGTTCTCATATAAAGTGTACAACGTCTCTCATGTTATGTTATATGATAGAACAATATTAATATTGATATTACTCTTAATTTTATTACTTGTAATCATTGCAATTGCATTTCACTACTTTAGTTTCTTCCTTTCATTCTAGAACTCCAAGTAGTATTTGTTTGTAACATGAAAAGAACACGACAGAAAACCTAATATTCCTACAAAACATTACTACAAAACAAGTAACTTAATGCAACATCAACATAAAACTTGGATAAAATTAAATTTTGTACAACTCTATCCTCTCAAAGACCATTTCCGTCGAGACCGAGACGATCACTACAAAAACTTATGGCACAACCGATAGTTGAAGCCGCCCTGTCCATTCCTCTCCAGGCTTCAAGTTCACACAGGTTTCTCTATAACTGCCGCATCTACACAAAGCATTTGTTTATACTCCTCTTCGCCAAACTTATGCTACTCCATACAAACCATACAAGTTTACCGTTGACTTATTTTCGGAGACTGATGCTTCAACTCTAAAGCATATGCATCTCGAACATTGTCTTGTTTCCCATCCCGCCAACTGTGACTATATTCCTTTTAAAAATTTGAGATTTCTTTCAATTTAGTGGATGAAATGTTCGTTGAAAGTCTGTTATCTAATTGTCGATGGCTTGAAGAGCTTCACTTAATTTCCTATGAATTCATATCATCAATGCCAAAGATAGTGAGTTCATCCTTATGTCATCTCAAGGTTGCAGGATGCTATGTTGTATCTGGCAACTTCAGGATGGAAATAAACCTGAGTTCATCCTTTTCTAATCTTTGAAGACTATAGAAGATTCAAAGTTTGATATTTTGGGGATTTTAACCATCCTACGAGCTTCTCCACTTTTGTATAACTTTATGTAATGGTGAGTGTACATGGTTAATACACACATTTTATTCTCTTTTTTTTTTTTGGTGTGTGTTGTTACTATTCTGATTTTGAGTCACGGCTTCATAAATTAAGTTAATACTTTTGACATGGTGAGTCATGCACTTAAGATCATATATGTATGAACATCCCAATGTTCTTCTACATATTGAGTTTAGTGTATTTTCAAATATAGCCTTTGATTTGATTCCTTTAAGGAGTTAGGAGTTCTATCATAAAACATTATCCCTTTTGCTTTTAGTGACTATGATTATCAATGTCTTACGATACATGCAAGTCATGTTTCAATTCAAAACAAAATTGAACTCAATATTTTCAAATCTTTTTGTGAGTCTACTTTGCAGTTTGGACATGAATCACAATCAAATTGTTAATCCAAAAAAATTTCTAGAAATTTCTGTAGTCAGACACATTTTCTTTTCGACTTTATAGTCGATAACTATTTTTTATTTTAATTTATGACTTGCATTATTGAGGTTTGTATACAACATATGAACTTATTATTTTGAACATGTTTCTTGTTTTTACTAAAAAAAATTGTCTTTTAACTATGTTTGCAACAACTAAATTCCAGAATTTCTTAAATAGTGGTCAGAAAATAACCTCCTCTGCATAATGACGAACACTGAAAGCTCTGCCTCTTTCCTCTTTGAAGCAATTATTAGCGTCCAGAAGATTCTTTAGTTTGTGGGAAAATGTTAAATCAGCAGCCTCGATGAGATTTGATTCCTCATCCAACAAAAAGTATAGACTGAGAAGTTTCTGCACATTAAATCAAAATGAACATTAATCAGACAACATTTTTGTTTTATCCTGATTAATGTTCTTTTTGCAGTTCAAAGGCACATTGTTTGTACAGTGTTAGAATTTGAGAACACGGATCTATTTGAGAAGGTACTTATTTGGTTTAGTTGTCTAAATGGTTTAAAGTTATTCCTTTTTTCTTTTTCTTTTTTTGACTAATAGAGTAATTCCTTTTTTCCTGGAAATTGAGCTTTTATTGTAGTTGTTTCGTTCATTTTTAGGAATTATCCCTTTCTATTAAATAAACCATTTTGATTTAATGTGCAGAAACCTCTCAGTCTATTCTTTTGTGCTCATATAAAGTGTATAATGTTTTATGATAGAATAATATTGATATTGCTCATAAGTTTATTACTTTTGTTTCTTCCTTGCATTCTAGAACTCCAAGTAGTATTTTTTTTTGTAACATGAAAAGAACACGACAGAAAACCTGATACTCCTACAAAACATCACTACAAGTAATTTAATGCAACATCAACATAAAACTCAGATAAAATTAAATTTTTACAATTCCAACCTCTCAAAGACCACTTCTGTCGAGACCGAGACGGTCACTACAAAAACTTGATGGCACAACCGAGAGTTGAAGCCGCCCTGTCCATTCCTCTCCAGGCTTCAAGTTCACAGGTTTCTCTGTAACCGCCGCATCTACACAAAGCATCTGTTTGTACTCCTCATCGCCAAGGTCCACCATTGATTTCGATTTCTTCTCCCACGGATTCCACACAGCTGCAATTCAAGTAGAAACAAATATGTCACTAATATCAAAGAAATCACAATGTCCATCTTCGTTTGTCATATGATATGAGTTGTGAACTTTTACCAATATCAGGGAGACCTTCCTTTTTTATAATATATGTTTGTTTCTTCTCATGATCGATAACTGCAATTATATTTGGAGAGCTAAGATAAACACGATCCACCTGCTCGGAACAAAGGATCAATTTTGAAAACCTCATTATTCACAGGCTAGGAACGCGGGCCGAAAAGGAAAGCAAAAAAAAAAAGCTTGACTTGTGTCGCAGAGCTATAAATATGTAGATGTTGTAAAGATAATAAATATAACCCTCAAGATTTACCTCGGATTCAAATGTTATCGCATCTCCTTGTTCTGTAAATCGTTCTTTTTGAAAAAGGTTGTCCAGGTAATCAAGTGTCTCAAGACCTTCAATCCTTATCTCACTATACATAATTGTTAATATGAGCTAAATAATCCAACAGTCAATAATTTGAAATACAAGAAAAAGATGGTTGGACATCATTTTCTGTCGTCAAAAAAGGAAATGATTGTCAAGTACAAGAAAGCATTATCCATACCTAATGTCAGAAACCAAAAAGTGTGTGTGGTATGCGAATGAGAAACTAAATGGCTTGCCATTGATATTCCTGACTCGTGATATCAGATTTAGGTCTCCGCCTGTTGTAAGAGACACTCGAAGGCGGAACTCAAAACTAGTACAATTAGGTAATTGTTAGCTTATTGTGATTTGAAATTTGCTTCCAACACATAGAGAAAAGTGGTAGGAAAGAAGCACATCAATACCTATGTGGCCACCATTTCTTTTCTTCTTCAGATGATGATTTGAGTAGCAGGTCTACAAAGGATTTCCCATTGGAATCATTTGCAGGCAGTGGAGGAGGATTCTCATCAATTGCCCATATTTTATTTTTTGCAAATCCATGCAGCTCCATCGATCCACAGTTTCCAAACTATTATATACAAATTTAGGTCTAAGATGAGTTTTGCGTGTTAAAATTTACTGAGATTTGAGACTAATATTCAAACTGAATATACATACTTGTGGAAAACAAATAGGAATTCCTCCCCGTGTTGCTTTCAGCGCCTTCGAAATTGTCTACAATCAATTACAAACAAGAGAAAGTATATGACTGATTGCTTTTTTACAAAGTAAAATTGGTTAAAATTCTATATTTCACACCAAACAAATCCATATACAATCTGAAAATGTAAAATCATTTTAATCAAAAGGCACACGCACCTTGCTACTTGTGAATAAAAGTTCTTCCCCGTGCTCCTTGCGCCATGAAGTGACCTGTGCTCCCTGTAAGCTTATCTAATTTCAAGAAAGGACAGTTAATCCTAATACCACATTAAATTATATTCATATTTAAAGTTATATGATTGATTTCATCAAATGTTAAAACCGATGGGAATACACCAATCAACAAGTTCTTCTCACCTGTGCTGAAGCGCCTTGTGGAGTCCGAAGTACAACTTGACCAATTCCATTCTGGTCCTTTGTAATTTCAGTTGCTGCTCTAAAGTCCCACACAGCTGCAGAATGTCCCATCTGAAATAATTTAGCTCCTATACTTCTCTACTCTCCAAGCAAAATTGAATACACTTAATGAATTCGTTACATGCGGATGCCTACGGTGAAACAAACAACTGAATTAGCTTTGTCAATCAAAAGCAAAACCTTAATATCCAATTACTCGTCTAATCTATCCTCACTGGTATGATTCAGATCTAGTGCGCCCAAAATCAATTTTAACAAAACATGAACTATGAATGTAAGTGAAAATTTCATTAAAGCTATGAAAGACAAAAACATAAACATCAAATTTGAACATTTGGCAATTGAATATCAATCAACCTGGCACACACCAAAACATGTCCCTTGAAACTTGTCAGATTTACAGCAGAAAAAGACAATTCTCTATACTAAAGGAATTTAGAAAAAATCAACAATTTTTACACAATGTATAAAACCAAGACACATAAACAACAGTAAAAATAAATTTCATCAACAATATATCCAAAATAATAATAACAGTTCCATTAAGAAAATGTAACTTAAACTCAAGACAAGACATTAATTGCAACAAATGAAACTCCTATTTATGAAGCACTTACGTTAGCAATCTTGAATCATTAATTCTAATAGAAACCACAAATTGACACAAGGTCTTGAATTATAATGCATGATTGCTGTCAAATGAGTTCAGAAATTCAAGCATCCAATGACAAGAAACAATACCTATTCAAAAGAACTGCAACAAAACCAAAGGGGTGAGAGAGAAAGAACAAAAACAAAAAGTGCAGAGATGCATTAGAAACAAAGAACTATAAAGTTGAAAGGTACCCTTTTCTTAGAAGCATTGATTCAAACACTAAACTTGCAAATGAATCATGAAAAGATTAAAACTTTCAACCAAACCAAGATTGGAAAAACAAAATAAAAAATTACAGCAACATGTAGTAGGTGGCAATATCATGGGAAAATGGGATAAACATTGATTTGTATATAAATTGGTATCGTAAGTTGTTAGTATTTTATTATGTTGGGATCTAATCTTAAGGATTAGGACGTGAATATACGAGAAATACGTACAAAGTATAAACACGTGTACAAACCGACAAATAGTCTAACGTTTTTTCGAGAGAAAATAGTCGAACGTTATTTAATCATTAATCATGTAAATAATTTGAATTTTTTTAAAAAAACTTGGTATCCGGCGTTAGTACCGACTAATTCAGGGGATCAATCTACCACTCACTTGCGATGTCCCATTTAAAGCTAGAGTTTTTTTTTGCTCTGTATGGACTTAGTCCACCGAAATTAGCACCAAGAGGAATCGAACCTGAGACCTTAAGAAAAACATACTTCAAGGATTCAAGCCAACACTACTAGACCAACACCAAGTGAGTTAAGAATTTATTTGAAAAAATAAAAGTAAAATAATATACACTGTTCCAAAGGTTTTATTTTAAGTAGTTTTAGTGGATAGACTCACAAATTTAAATGTAGAAAAAAAGTGGAATCCAGGGTTTAAATTCTGGTCACTTTAATGATGTCTCTGGTAGCTACTCCCTCCGGACACAAATATAAGCAAAAAAAAAAACTGTTTAGGCAGTGTTTAAGAAATGAGTTTAATGGTTGTGCACTGTCGGTGTAAATTTTGTTTACACATACATCCAATGACGCGTTGCCACGTCATTTAATGAATGTGACACATCATGTGTTTTTAATTACCATACATGATGTGTCGGTATATTATTGAACGCATGTGCAAAATAACTTTACACCGACAGTGCATATAAATTAAATTGTTTTGAAAAATGTAAAAGTGAAATAAATGCGTAAATAAAATAGAATTAAATAAGGATATATTGTGAATAGTTGATTAATTAGTTTAAAAGTAATTAACTTTTGCTTATAATAGTGACCAAAATTTAAAGTATTTTTTTCTTATATTATTATTTATGTCCGGAGGAGCATCATTTAAGCTACACTTATGAACCACTGTTTCAAAGGTTGAAAGGTACCGTATCTTCCTAGTTTGGAGTGTTATGTGACGGAGGCAGAATTATTATAGACCGTTGAATAAAATTTTACTTGTGATATAATTCATAAACAGTTCCAAAAATAAAAATTAATTTTTTTTCATAAATTAACCCATAAAAATGTCATTTTTGACTTAAATTATTGAGTTTAATTGTTGTGCATTGTCAGTGTAAAGATATTTTACACATACATCTAATAATGTGTTGCCACATCATTTAATGAATGTGACACATCATGTGTTTTTAAATATCATACATAATGTGTCAGTATACTATTGGACACATGTGTAAAATAACTTTACACCGACGGTGCATATAAATTAAATTCTAAATTAATTCCCACAAATATTAATATATTCGGGCTAGAGCCGGGGCAATTGCTCATTCTTGTTGGTCTTAAAAACCGCCCATGGTGGTTGAGAAGATGTTTTCACTTCCCACCTCCTGTGAATAATTTATACCCCGCAATATTTCAATTTTGCTCTTACAGAAAAATTCAGTTCGTATAAACTGAATTTTTACTAGTAAATTTCGATTTTTAGAAATTGAAAAATTTTCAAGGCAAAAAAAAACTTCAGTTTCTACGAACCGAAGTTTTTCCAATGACTAAATTGGAAATTCAGGGAGATAAAAGATTCACGGGGATGGGAAGAGAAAACATCGGTCGAGAATACTCGATTCTCTCCAGTGAGAGAATGATGTTGTATAATTTCAGTTGTCCATTTCATTTTGATCTATATATAATTAATACTATTAATTAATTGATGTACAATCGATTTAAATCATCGATGATAAACATAACATGAAAGAGATGGTTGGTGTGAATTCAGAATAAATAGTCACAAGTTGTGTTGATGAAGAATCTTGGAGAGGAAGATGAAAATGAAATCAAAATTAATTTTGAATTTTAATGGTACATAGCTATCAACATCACACTATTTTAAGGACATGCGTATTTGTTGAGGTTTTTGCTTTTTTAAAAATGAGTTGTGGAAAATGGATTTGTTAGTGAAATTTTGGACTTATCTTTAAAATTGTCTCTCTTCTTTCTACTTTTCTCTAATGATGGGAAACACTTGCCACTTTTTTTTACAATTATTTATCACTTTCTTTGAGTGAAATGTCACCTTTTTTTATATATAATAATAATATATGAAATTTATATCGTTAGTTAGTAATGACCAATAATATCTATTGGTCGACTATATGCACTGAATTCTATCTTTCTAATCAAATTTTTTCAAACGTAAAAGTTATTGATCGAAATTGTAATAACTTATTTAAAGAGTTTACAAACCAATCGTTAATGGGTTTAGTAGTGATTGGCGCGAAACTTAGTTGGGAGGATTACTGTTCGATCCCCGCAACTCCGATCGGGAGGAGATTGAAATCATTTGATGTCAAAACTGACCTCCAAACAAGATTAAACTAATAGTGAGAAAAAAAAAAGACTGCATTTCTTACCACTCCTCACTTTTTAATATACATTGTTGTAATTATTGTAAAGATAGACTAAAAATATGGTACTTTGGGAATTTTTTTGCGTGAGAACTAGTATATGTTTTATTGATGGCGACCCGTTATTTGAATTACTAATACTCGTTTGGAAGTTGGATAGACTTATGTAATCTACCAAAATTTAAATAAATAGGACCTTAAATTAAACAAAGGTGCATGAGACATTACTCTTTGAAAAATTGAGTAATTATCTAACGATCAGTAAAAATTAATTATAAAAATTTACTTTTATTCAATTTACAAATTTACTTATATGACTAGTTTTAAAAATGAAAAAGAAAAATCTTTTTTTTTTGAAGAAGCTAAATTAGCTCACCCAAATTGGCGTCATAGAGAATCGAACCTCGGACCTCAAGAGGAGCACACTCTCAGGTCTCAAGTCAATACCAATGCACCAACTCAAGTGGATTTGAAAAGAAAAATCTTATAAATACAAGTATGGATCTACTCCGGTGGATAAACACTCTGGTTATTCAGCCTACCTCACCGATATTCGACATGTGGTCACTAATATTTTTATTTTTTTTGGTACAATCAAAAATACCAATTTTAATCTTTTTAAAACTACACTCATTCACCCTCATGCGTTTTTTGAATTGGTAAATTAATGTTATAAAATTAAATAAAAATTAACTATTACTCTACATCATATAATTAAAGTGAAATTAGCGGATGCAATTTGGACTGAATTGCTTCGTTTTCGATATGGGATGTTATCATCTTCTGTGATGCTTCCTCATGTTACGAAAGGCCGTATTCCTTCATCGCTTTGGTGGAGAGATATTATAAATAGGGGGAGTGATTTAAGTGACTGCTGGTTTTCGTCCAATATTAGTTGCCGGGTTGGTAACGGTAATAATATCGAGTTCTGGAACTTTAAATGGTTTGGTCCACAGTCCTTTAGTTCTTTATTCTCTGATTTGTATGCTAAGGAGGTCAATAAAAATGCCTTGGTTAGTGAACGATTGGAAAGAGAGGATGCAGGTTCTGTTTTTCGAGGGAAGTGGAAAGGGCCGCTGGATGTTGCAGAGCAGCAGCAGGTACTTGCATTACAAGGATTACTTGCTGGATTTTTTTGTTCAGAAGCTGAACCAGATCGTTGGAGATGGTTACCGGATACTAACGGCAGGTTTTCTGTTAAGTCTTGCTATTCTTTTTTATTATCATCAAGACAGGCTTTGACGTTGGAAAACAATGTGGCTGAAGCGCTTTCTAGGCTTTGGAAATTTGATGTGCCGTCCAAAATCAATGTATTTGGTTGGAGGCTTTTGCTTAATAGATTGCCTACAAGAACTGCTTTACATCGTAGAGGTATTTTATCTAATCCGTTTGAGTTATCATGTGTGCTGTGCTTTCGGCATCAGGAGGATGGAGCACATCTTTTCCTGCTATTTCAGCAAAGTGGTGGGGTGCAAGGTGCTTAAATGGTTAGGATTTGTGACATCGCTGGATAATGAAGCTATTGCTCACTTTTTGTTATTTGGCGAGTTGTTTAAAGTGAAAGATAAAGGACGTGTTCGTTACTTGGTATGGTTGGCAACTACTTGGAATTTATGGAAGTTGCGTAACAAGGTCATTTTTAAGGGCGAAATTCCAGATATTTCAACGGTATTGGATTCTATTAAACTTTTCTCGTGGTTGTGGTTTAATAGTAGATTTGGTCGTAATTCTTGTTGTCCTTTTTCTAGTTGGTGCTTAGATCCAATGTCTTGTATTCAAAGTACCTAATCTTTGTTGTAAGGGTTTGAGTACCCCTTGTACTCCCTTATAATAAACTTTGCTTATATAAAAAAAAAAAAAAGTGAAATTAGCGGAGTAATTTAACCTGATACACACAATTACTATTTAATGAAAGTATAATATCCTATTTTCTCTTAAATAAAACTAAACATTTACTGTGCACAAGATTTGCTATTACTTACCACAAAAAAGAAAAGATTTGCTATTACTTACCTTCGTCTTTGAATATTCTCTTAAAAAAATTATCTCTTTTTATAAGATCATTTGTAAATTTTTAACCATGTTAATCATGTTTATCAATATACTCATATTATTCTAATATACTCATATGATCAATAATATTCTCCTATTATTTTTGTCAAAAAAAATCAATATACTCATATTTTTCTACACTTCATAATAAATACTTCAATGTAACTAATACTCTCACTTAAAAGATAAACTTATTGCAAAAACAATGCAAATTGTCAACAAATATAGTATTACAATCACTTTTTTTATTTTTGTTATTTTTATTCAAAGAGAATGTATGTTATAGTAAAAAACTAAAAATATATTATACTAAATGTTTATCAAACAATTATATTTAGAAAGCATATGGCATATGGAATGCAATGGAGACAAGGTGGAATATTTGTACTATGAAAGTAGGAATGAAGATTCACATGCAGGCAGCAGATGCAATGCACCGTACAGTACCAATAACTTTCGTTTCTCTGTTGACTGTTGATATAGAAAGTACCTAGGGCATTCCAAATTTCCAAAATATAAAATTTGATTTCAAAACTTGAGTGTTTTTGATGAAAAATAAGCTTGTCTGCAAAATGTATTTTAACTTCTGTGTATAATTTATAGCATAAGATTTATTATTCAATTAACTTTTTACATAAATACACTCATGCAAATATGCAATTCAAGTGTACTTTCGAAATTAAATATGATTGTGTAACTAAAAAAAAATCAAGTGTACTTTCTCCGATCTCATATATAAGTAATCATTTGTTTTTCAGATTTATTAAATAATTGATGTATCTAGTCCATATTATAAACCAGATGCATCAGTTATTCAATAAACCTGAAAAACGAATACTTACTTATATATGAGACCAAAAAAGTCAAACAATGAAAAAGGACCAAAAAAGCCAAACAATGAAAATTACAAGCCAGTCAATGAAAAAGCCATAATACCTTTATTAGACACCATTATAAGGTGCACACCAATCATGAAGACATTAATACACACCATATTATGTAACAGTTCAACATCCTTCTCTAAACTAAAAATCTCTAGTTCTCTTCATTATACAAACTTTAGTAGTCATCCATATTTGTCAAATCTAAATAGAATAAAGACTTCTTTGTCCTAAGTAAAGTAACTGATGATCATGAGCAATTAATTAGTTCTGGTTTTGATGGATTTAGATACTAAAATTCAGCTGATCCATCTCTCAGAAAACTGTTAGCAGTAATTTTGGGTTTGTAATATGCCAAAATTACATGACTATGGTTTTTTGTATCAACCAGCAGCTACAGCATCAGCTCTAGGACTTGTATCTAGTAGTTGATGCAGCTTTGCACCAGAGTTTGGTTTGTTGTCACAATAACTATTCTCATCCTCCATGGCTCTATCATTAGAACCTGAATTGTTATTAACTCTTGATAATAAGTTTTCTGTACTTACAGGTGTAATCCTCTGGCTGTCAATGCTGCTTAAAATAATCTCTTTTGGTTGTCCTAGTTGAGCAATTTTGAATTTTTCCTGAGTCAGAAACAATGAAGTACTCAGCATCACAGAATAACACAACGAAATGCATAACATGGAGAAGAAATGTTATGTGAACAGTACCTTCAATGCAGCATTTTCCATCCTCAGTTTTTCAGAACTCTCAGCAAGTCGATTTATTTCTGATTTAAGTGACGCACTCTCAGCATTCAAGGATTCAACTTTTCGTGCCAGTTCTTCGGCCTCAGCCTGAAATGAGCATATATGAGCAATAGTCTCAAGCTTATTTTGAGAATAATCTTTACCAAGTGTATGACAAGGGAAGAGCCTGATTAATTTATGATTATGAGAGGCAACTAAAGAAGCAATAGATTATTTATACTATACCTGCTTTCTTAGTCTTGACCTCCTAGCAGATTCACGATTTGATTGTTTCCTCCTCTCACGTTTCAGTTCACGCTCATTCTACACATCCAAACGTACCAACAGGAAATATTTTGTCAGTAAGAGGATGAGGATATGCATAACCATTATATTGTGTTTAGGATGCGTCTCAAATGCACTATATATGATGATTTGAGCTGTTATGAGGAATTATATGCTGATCATACCTGCATCCAAGCCTCTGGAGGCAACACAGCAGAAGGTTGTGGGGCACTTGTTGGATTTGTTTTAGATTTAACACTGGAAGGATTTTTCAGCTCCAGTGCAGTGGTCATCGCTGAAGAAACTACCGGTCCAACTGCCATCATCTTATTAGAAGTTGCAATTTCTTTGGAAGCTTGACTACCTTGTGTATGAGTTTTGCCTTCTCCATCATCTGCTTAAACAGTAAAGAAAAATGTAACCATCACCACTGATTATTTTGATAACATATTTAGGATATATAACATCTAATCAGTATAAATTCCAGTATCAGACGCCAATATCTATGCTGTATCAAGTCGGAAATAAAGGTAAAAGCCCCTCCTTAGAGTCTACTACTGTCTGAATCTGATTGCAAAGTTAAAAACTTGAGCAATACCCCTTACTGAGCAACAATGATTGGATATCGTTCAAATTATCAAAATGCTACTCAATATAATCATTGGCATCATGTGTGCAGTGATGATGATAACACAAATATAATTGTGATCCAAGGACAACTCTATTGTTCATCAAGATATAACACTTGGTGAAGAACAGAGTCATACCAGTGGTTGGTGTTCCCTCACGGCTTCTTTTCCTTCTTGTTTGATTAGCCTGAGTATAAAATGGGCAAATATCATAATTTAATGGTTCAATTTTGTAAAATCATTTGAAATTTGAAATAAAAATATACTGCAGGTGAACAATTGCATATAGTCAACATAGTTCAGAATAAGAATTGCATTGCAAGCAAGTCCTCACCCCTGAAGTGTTGCTGTCACTTCCATCACTTGAACCGTCAGTATCCACGCTGTTCATATCATCACAAAATTACTTGGTTAGCCACAACAAAACTATTTCAATAATCAACTTATGGACCAATCTTATAGACCGAGAGGAAGTAGAGAGCAATTGCATAAAGAGTATTGGTTTCCTTCCACCGAGAGAATGTAAGAATGATAAATAGAATGTATGTGTGTTTTTGGCGAACTTCATATATAAAGAGAACAGATCAACGAACCTCTGTGACAGCTTGCTTTCAGCTCCAGGCTCTGCACTCTCAGCATGGCCATTGCCTATTGACATTGCAAGGCCATCGAACCCTTTCAATTTCTTCATCAAACCCTGATCGGTATTTCCAGATGATTTGGGAGGTGTCTCTATGCTTAAAGGAGTTCCAGTCTACATTGTTGCACCAATTCCAACCGTTCATAATTTGATAGCATTTATAGACTAGAGTAAGTACTGATCTCAAAGAAAATTAAAACTTACAACAGGTGAAGATGAAATTCCTTGACTATGTGGATGTGTCCCCTATATTTCACAAACATGATTTATAAGATGGTGCAGAAATTTACGAAAAATAAAGCATTCACGGTAAGAGACAAAAAAATCTCTGATATAGTGCATTTAGGCTTAAAATTCATCGCGAGTTTGAAGATGCGTCGAGGTTATCAAAGCACGGAAAGGCTAGTGACAGAAGAGATGCAACTAGATAAAAATAAGACTAAAATCACCAAGGGCTAACAGAAACGACATAATCACATCTCAATGTATTTTCAAATTTTGTCTGTATCGATCAATTTCAGTAAAATATGAACCAATTGTGGTTCACACAATTAACATAAGTTCCAGTAACAAAAATTACAAACTATAAATTAAAAGTAGGCTTACAATAGGAACTGCAGGGTGAGTATAAACCCCTCCATGTGGATACATTGCTGCATAAGGATGTCCATAAGGTGGCATCATAGGCTGCAAGAAATAATAAGTTCAAAAGTTAGTCGTTGATTCGTGTCATCTAGGGTATATACCAAGACATAAAACAAAGATTGGTTATATTATATAACATAAGAATTGATGTCTGGGTTATTACCTGTGGTGGCCCCCACATATATGGGTGAGGAGTGTGACCAGAAGGCACAGGTGAATTGTAGTATGGTGGCATGGCAACTCTTGGCCCATAATATGCCTGAAGATATAGCAGACAATTTAGATCACCATAATCAGTTTCTAATAGGCATTTATGTTTGTAAAGTTCCTAAGCAAACCATTTTCAAGTAGATAAAATATCATAGTCTCATACCACAAAATAAACATTTTTTGTTCAACGAGAAAACAATTAAGGGCCAAAGCAATATGTTACCCAACTAGGAGTCAAAATCAGTACTCGGTAGCAATTCAAGGCCTAATTTCAGTTTGATACTTATTAATTAGAGGTAAACATCGTTCGCAACAAGAAACTAGAATGAATAGTACTTCAATCATTAACAGATCTTGAAGGACTTGAAGGAAAAATTTAGTAACCTGCATGGCTGCCCAATCAGGATAGACATGAATATTTGCCTGGTTATTGGTCTGATCCTGTTCATAAGGTAAGCACACAAAAACATCAAAATTCAAGTTTTTCTACAAATGCATTCACTCAACACCGCGAAAGAACAGTAGAGCTCACCGCTGTTAAAGGTGAAGAAGGCTTTTCAGTCTTGGTAGATTTCTCTTCCTCACTGGTTCCCATTGCAAGCACCTAACCTAATGAAAAAAAAAACACTTTGGTCAAATATTGTAGAAAGATCCTTTGCCGATTCTTTAAAAATAAAAATAAAAAAACCTCAACCGCATGATTCCAACAAACAGTAAACATATTCAAGTATTCAACCACAAACAACATATTTTGCAAAGTAAAATCCTGATTATAACTTCAAAAGTATATTAAGCTAACATATTAAGCTAACATAGAAATAGCATCATAAAAGTATATTGATTGTAATCTCCTTGATAAAACATGCATGGATAATTTTTCCTGTTTTCTATCTCAAGCATAACTTCAAGAAGATAATCTAGCACCCCTCTAAATTTATAATCTGAATATAACTTCAAAAATTCACAGTAGAGTGAGTAGTGTAAGTAAACTAAGTATTAGATTTACACGTCAGAGAAACCAACTGATCTAAACTCATGAGACGAAGACTAACACTTGAAAAGCTCATATGATTTTGTTTTACTATGTCACAAATACCTTTCAAGAAAGATTGGAATATTATTGGTAAGCTAGAGATAATTCAATTAAAGGAATATAGAAAAATAGTGAAATCATAGAGTTAGTCAAAGACACACAACTAGTGGAGGGTCAATTCAGTCTTTTCCCCAAACCACAGGACGGATAGAAAGAGAGAGACATTGACAACGAGGCATACCAAATCAAATCTACCCCCAACAAGGCTCTACAAAATTTATATGACAAAAATACCCTTCCATGTCAATTTTCCACTTTCACTATTTCACATGCGTCAAGATATATTGATAAGAAAAAGTTATTAAACTCCTGAATTAGCCCTGATCCAGTTTCTATTCAGCTAAAAAAAACTAATTTAAAGCAAATCAAAATCAACAACACATGAAAAACACAAAAACATATCCAAAACCTTAAATTGATGCAAATTTAGATCCAGAAGAGCCCTTTTGTCTGTTTAGCTACAAAATATAGAATTTAAAATAAATTAATAAACTAAACAAGATAATTTGAAGTGTTCTTTCAGTAACACTCAATCATGAAACTTCAAAAATTCAAACTAGAACACATTGAATTTTCCTCAGACCCCAAAATTAAAAAACATTCAAAATTAAATCTTTCAACTAAATAAGTAACAGAATTTTAAAAAAAAAACATACCTAACAGAATAAAAAACAAACAAGGAATAAAAAAAAAACAGTCCTCGCAGGTTGTTTGTTGCACCAAGTATTCTCAACAACAAAAAAAAGTTGAATTTTTTGGAGAAGTAATTAAAGTGGTGTAGTAGAATTATGCATTTTCTCTCTCTAAGAAAAACGAGGGAAAGAAAAAAGCTTTGTATCTTTCTCTCTCTAAAGAATGCTTTGAAACAGAGAAAAGTGAAGAAGAAGAAGAAGAAGAAGAAAGGAGCGCGAGGGGGATATCCACGTCATTATACACGTGTCGTATGTAGGAGTAATCGTATACATATACGGAGTATTCCGTATATACGGTGTATAGTTTGAGCTGGCTATATTATTCCAACGTCACCAGAGCCGTACACGTGTTACAAAAAGAAATGATCTACGCGTCTAATGTTAGGGGGTCCAACCTAGCAACACGTCCATGTGCCCTTTCAGATTCATATTAATTATTTAATTAAATTAATTAATTATTGATTATCTGGCAAGATTGAATTGGATTTTTCTATTCAATTATTTAATTCTAAATTTGAAATCTAAATTAAATTGAATTGAATAAGTCTTTTGAAATCCACGAATAGCCACTTGTACAAAATCTTCGGCCACGCCTTGAAAACACTGTTTCTGATTTTTGCTTACTTTTTTACTTTTTGATTTTTTTTATGTTTAATATACTATTCTAGAAAAAAAAAAATATTTTATTAGTTTAGTGACTAGAAATTTTATCTTAAAGATGAATAAGTGGAGTATTTGAAATTCAAACCTGAACTCCTGTATAATATATATGATGTTCCTATCAATTAAGTTAAACTCACGGGAACTACT
Organism: Trifolium pratense; assembly: GCF_020283565.1. Taxonomy (NCBI): domain Eukaryota; kingdom Viridiplantae; phylum Streptophyta; class Magnoliopsida; order Fabales; family Fabaceae; genus Trifolium; species Trifolium pratense. Next base: position 810,989 of record NC_060064.1, read on the forward strand.
AAAATTTAATTGGACACTGATATTATTTAGTTGTATAAATGTTATTTTTAAGAGGATTTATTTTGCCCTTTAAAAATATTGCGACGTGTAACTTATTTTTCTTTTTCCTTTTATTTAAGAGTTGAGTGGTTATTCAAACATCCAATCAGCTATGGAGTGTGATTTCAGCAAGCGGATAAACCGATGATAACTACTCAAAACGTTGGTCGATCGCTACTCATCCCTCTTATTCTTTTCCGTGAAGTGATTAATCCCCAAAATGGGCATGTAATCCCTATGGAAAAGCATGTATTTCAATTGGAGTAAATTTTCACCACCTAATGGTAGTTCTTGCACCCCCTCCTCTTTCACCTATCTATTAACTCCCATGGGGATTCCGTAACTGAGATCATCGTGCAAAGTTATAAAACTACTGTATACCTCAAATTATTATTTTTAAATAATAAATATGAATAATTTTTTGGTCCAAAATAAAAAGATGCGTATTGTTACTTTTTACTTTCATATTTTTAAGTGGATCTAAATTAACTATATTCAGATCAAAATAAAATGGGTAATGTTCATATTCAAAGAATTCACTTTTTTAATGACGTTTCACCTTTTTTATGACATTTTTTAAGTGTGCGCACTTGGCAAGATATTTCTCCTTTTTGGACTTTTGGCTCTAACCTATGATTAATCCCAACAATTTTTTTATATCCATTTTTAAAAAGATTGATATGTATGCTATGGAAAGTTGGAGGTGGCAAGGTTGTCGTTTTTATGGTTAATGGTCAGGAACTACCATTTCATTGAATTGAATACTTTACTAACTTTTTCTTTAACTTATGAAACATTGTATGTTTGCTCCGTAATGGTGACATGCTGACTAATCCAAAAGTACACAATACTTAATTCCATATGGTTTCATGAAAGAATATCAATTGTATTGGGTTTGGATTTTTCTTTCTCGTAGTTTAATTAGTAGATATATATTATGTCTATTCATATTTGCAAAAGATTTTCGTTTAACTTTTTCAACTTTTCATTTAAATGAAAAAAAAAATTGTGTAAAAAGGGTTTTATATAGCTATCAAATACACTACTTTGCAACAAACACTTTTATTGAAATGGATTTCACTGTATAATTGCAAAATTGGGCCAAGGATTTCACTACTTTCCTTTTTCTTTTTATTTCTTACAAAGTCTCATATCCATTTTACACGAACTAAATGAGATTGATCAAGATATATCACAACAGATACGAACAGACAACACTTGTAATATTTGCTGTCGAAATCAATGATTTTTAGTGTCAATCAATGGGTTAGAGGCCATTGTTCCCTCTATCGTCGATGGTGATTCTACGGCTTCCAGCAACATATCAATGGTTGTGGTTTGTGTCAAGGTCTATACATCTTCTAGCCAAGGACTTATGTATGTTATCTTCTCTCTAATATCACACTTCAACATATCTACTAATTTGAACATCAAAGTACTTTCAAGTACCTTTCACTTCAACAACAACCATTCAGACGCCACGTGTTCATGCCAATCACTCTTTTTAATCAATAAAGATCATGATTCATATAAAATTCAACAAAAGATTGTAATAAAAGTTGTATTTTTAGCATATTTCAAAGTTTGAGTATATCAAGTTTAGGAGCTCAATAAAACAAAAGGCAAATCTACGACTATAAAATGCTTAGAGAAACTACCAACCAACAAGTTCTTCATATCAACAAACATATTTTTGCATCGACTCTTTGAAAGAATACAGTTTTTAAGTAGAACTAGTAATAGACTCATTCTATCGCACAAGTCGTAACGTTACGACAATATTTTTTTAAATTATAATTTGGTAATTAAAATTCGTTGCAATTATAAATATTTAAATTGAAAGAAACAGTTACATAGTTAGAACTTGTTTCAATCACATATGATAATTATTTTGAAATTTTTATCAGTGATAATTTGTCCCGTATATAATAATTGAAATTTATATCAGTTAGAATTTATCCCGTATAAAATAGTTTTTTTTAAATTTTTATTAGTTAGAACTTGTCTCATGAATAATAATTATTTTGAAATTTTTCAATATTTATAATTGCAACCAGCAAGTTCTTCAGACTCTTTTAAAAAGTATAGGACGATTTTCTTTGTGCCAATTTAGGTAGGCTAATTTAACTTAAAAAAATTCTTCATATCAACAAACATATTTTTGCATCGAATTCAGACTCTTTCAAAGGATATATTTTTTAAGTAGAATTTATTAGTCACTTAGTTAGTAAACTAAATTTGTAAATAAATTGTATGAAATGGTTTAAGAACTTAAGCATGGAGTCTGACACGGATGCTGCTGATATAAAAATATAGCTAATCGACACTCTTATATATTTATAAAAAAAAATCTAAATTGAGAATCATAATATATACACATACATTAAAGTTGAGCAAATTATTTCTTTAAAAAAAAAAATTAAAACAAAATACGATAGTATTTGTTTGACCTTTATTTATCCATCTACTATAAAAAAGTTAAAAATATTTCAATCAAATACAATCTTGTAATCCTTCATTGATCAACATTGTTGTTTGGACAGATTTATAACCTTTGGAGATATGTTTATAAGAAGAGTAGAAACAAATAAAAATAATTTTTTTTAGGACACTTGTCAGACACGTGTTGCATGAGTGTCTTATAGGTGTCGAAAATCAACCTATGGAGTGTCAGAGTAAAGCAAAAATAAGTATTTTTGGACACCTATTTGAACTTTCCGACACGTGTTGGATGAGTGTCATACGAGTGTCGGACACCGATACGTGTCCGACACCGTGGCACGCCTAATCATAAAGATGTATGTGCTTTACAATATAGTTTAGGGTTTAATTGATATACACCGACGGTATAAAATAGTTTTACATAATCCTTTAATAAACAATCATTATTTTGTCATGTCATATCAAGAAAGTGGGGTGACGTGACGGAAAACATGATTGATATTGATTGACAATGTAAAATTATTTAACACCGATACATATCAATTAAATCATTGAATTTCGGAAGGAAAAAAAAAATAAGGGCATTTATGGAAAAGCCCTTGGATGGGTTGGACAACGGAAAAGCAAGGTTGGAGCACGTGGCAAATGGGGTGTCACTATCGTCAAAGTAGACACGTCAGTCAATAACCAACGCCGGCCGTTGATTAGAAACGCATTTGACGGTTATGAAAATTTAAGTGACGTAATTGGTTGTGTATGTTGCTTTGGTGTGTACACACACCGACAATGATATTACGTGTCCATTAGCAACACACGCAAGCCAACGTGGACCAACTTACTTTACTCCCACTTTCTTATTTTAAATTATTTTTTCGCACCATTTTTTTTTTTTTTTGCAATAACATCATTATTTGTTGTACACACACTTTCGTTTCAAAAAAGTAGAAAAAAATATGATTAATGTTAGTTAACATAACAATGAACTAAATTAGAGATGATACTTGGATTTTTTTTTTTATAAATATTTTAGTGATTAAAAATTACATTATTAAAGTAAATAAATGAGATAATCGAAATTTGAACTCCAACTACCTACATAAATGCATTGTCACTACCAATTGAATTAAGTTCAAGAAATTATATTTGAAATCACATTCCAACAAATTTGTTGGAATAGATAGGTAAAAATTTGTTGGAATAGATAGGTAAAAATTCGCATTATTGTTAGACAATAGTACTGATATAAGTATTAGTAACAAATAGGATGTATATTATGAGAATGATATAGTCATATGAGAATATGAGAATGAATCTTAATATATATGGATTAAGTGAGTTCTAGCCTATCTTTTTTTTTTTTTTATTTTTTTTACCCATTTTATCGCTTCTTCGTCCTCTCTCATTTTCTCATTGCATCTAGGGTTGGGAACATGCCAGAACAAGCCAGACTTTGATAGGTCTGAGCCTGGCCTATGATTTTTCTTTAGGCCTGAGTCTGGCCTATGGCCTATCAAATGTTTTTTTTTTTTGCCTGACCTGAGTCTTTTTAAAGTCTGGCTTGACCTTGTAGCCTATTTAAAAGTCTGTGTTACATAAAGCATCTATATAATCTTTTTAAATAGGCTAAACAGGCCTTAAAAACCTATTTCACATTTAAATTTTTATGATTTATACAACATTAAGAAAAACTAGTAAAATGATTAGCACAATAATTAAAAGCTAATAAAATAACAAATATGAGAGATGGAGGTAGGGTTTCTAATTTCTATTCGTGTGCTGCGTGAAATATTGTGTCTAAATAATATATTTTTTCTTTGTAAAAAATAAATATAAATAATAATATTATATAAATAATTATTATTCGGCCAATCAGGTTTTGTAGGCTTTTTTAGAAGTCTGAGCCTGACATATTTATGTAAACATACTCTTTTCAAAGCCTAAGCCTGACATTTTTAATAAATAGGCCAGGTCGAAGGCGCCTGTAAGCCTAAGTCTGATTCATCGTTATTGTTCGTTGTTGCTGTTAAAGCATTCACAGTAGAAAAATCGACAAGCACAACTCTTTAAGGGTTTGATTCTTCAATTGAAATGATTCATGTCACCACAACTCTTTAAGGGTTTGATTCTTCAATTGAAATGATTCATGTCACCGCCAAATTATAAAATTTAATCTTTGAGCACTTTATTTTGTTTGGAATATGTTTATAATAATGTCTGCAGTAGAAATTGGCAACACAAATTGAAGTGCCGGAAGAGATGAAGGAATTTATGTTAAGCAAACCCCTTCACTAAATAAGAGACATGTTCTGTAATTCGATTTTTATTTCTTTAATTTGAAGTTCCAAATCTGCAAATGGTCATGGTGGTGGGTTGGAGAAGATGAAGTGTATTGGTTTATGAGAAATGATACAGTACAGAGAGAAACATGTTTTATTGTTAATAAGTCTTTTAATCCAAACCGTCTATTTTTAATCTAATGGTTAAGATTCATTCTCATATAACAATATCATTCTCATAGTATACACCATCTAGTAACAAATACGGGTATAAGCACGTAGGTGTTCAAAGGGTAAGAATACGGGGCTATAACTTGAGCCCACTACTTCTTTATTTGTTAGTGGGCTTAACCCGTTTTATAACTTGATGTTAAGTTCAAATTAAGGCAGATAAGTTTACTTTATACTCCCCATTCATATTCCCACCTCCTAAATCATATGAACTACTTCTATCCTTAAATAAATAATTTTTTCCCGAAAATCACACACCCCTAAGATATTAAATTACTGGAAGTTTAAAAAAATAACCTTTGTCAAAACAAAAAAAAAAAATGCACCAAAAGTAATTTGAAAAAAAAAATTTGAGTTCTAGATTTTATCTATCACTATAAGTCAATTTTTAAAAAAGAAATCACAATTCAATACGAAGTTGTAGATCTCTCCAAAAATGAAAGTTCTAATATAAATATTCATATCGGAAATTTCATTTTTAGAAAGTTCAGTTTTTTTTTTAAACTTCCGGTAATTTTATATGCTGGAGTATATTTATCTATCCGGATGCGAGAAAAATATTCATTATGAAAAGAAAAAAAAATTATCTATCCATGTGAGAGAAGAAAAACATTATTTTCTCCGCCCGGATGAGTAAATTTTAGGAGGTGTCAGACACAGACACAACACCAATATTTATAATTACATTAAATTACATCATATTTTTAACAATTATTATCAACGACGTATTAGTGTCCGTGTTGTATCTGGTGTGTGTAAGAAAGTTGTGGAGAGAAGTTAAAGTAGGTCTCAACTTGCATTTTGTTGAGTAGTCCAAACTTGCACATAAAAACGTTTCATTTAATTTTTTGTTGATTTAATTTCCAATAGCTAGCAAGCATGTGAAAGACTGAATATGGATTCTTATAAAAAAAAAAGAGAGACTGAATATGGATCCAAACATAAGATGCTTAAAGTTGGCCCCTACCACCCAATTCCCATGTGTGGGTAACATTTTGAATACAAATTCATCATAAAAGAAATTTGAAATATTCATTGCTAATTAAGATTCCAATTAAAGTTAAGTAAAAATCACAAAGTAGTTAAAATCTTTGATGTTTTTATGTCTTCCTAATTAAACTGAGTCTCCCTTATGATCTAAGAACATGATGATATAGGTGTTGAAACTTTATATATAGTGCCACTGCAATACCGACACACACAACCGTGTGAACCTTATCTCAAACAAAACTTATTTGTCTAAAACACTACGCAATATCTATACTTACAATACCTCCAACACCGTCCAAAATGGTCACTTTTGTCATGTGTTTGATCCTTAACAAATATTGTAAAATCAATGTAAACATGAAGTTTCCATACTAGTATAATATTGCTTCATTTTTTAAGTGATTTTAAGGTTTAAAAAATGAGCTCAAAGACATTTATGAATATGTTGTTGTTCATTTTCACGTTTGTGTTGCCTTGTTTGGTTGGTTTGAGTAATGGTGAGTGTGATTTCGAGGCTATTTTCAACTTTGGGGATTCAAATTCAGATACTGGTGGATTTTATGCAGCTTTTCCTGCTGAAACTGGACCTTATGGAATGACTTATTTCAATAAGCCAGCTGGTCGTGCTTCAGATGGCAGATTAGTTATTGATTTCATTGGTAATTCAACAATCTACATTTAATCTTTTACATTACCCTAATGCTTTTCTTTTAGCTTCAGTGAATACTATGTTAATTTTTTATTTTTTTTTACTTTTCTTATGATATCACTCTTTATGATTGTGGATATAAAGTCATGATTCATGAAGGTTCTAACTTCTGTTTTTTTTTTTTAAATTATTTTCTCTTTCTAATCTACAACAACAGAACCATAAGGTTCCTTAATTATTGTACAATGTACATTTTGATTGTAGTTAACAATATTTTTTCTAATAGACAAATTAGTATATTAGAGAACCACTTAAAATGTGTTGAGTCATGAGAGAGTTCGGGAATCATCACATTGAGTCTTGAATAACCACATAAGTGAGTTTGACACTGCATCTTAACCCAAAACCTTAAGACAATTAGTTTGACACTGCATGACATATATTTTGTTGTTTCTGCTATACTGACTCAGAAGCAAATGGCATTTTCCTCCTCACCATTAATTTCAACTTTTATTTTTGTGGTCCAAAAGAAAAGAAATATTAATTCCATAAACTATTAGAATTGGTTGTATATCTTAGTCTGTACTTTCATTCATTTTGTAGTTGTGTATTTTGAAGTTTGAACAACTAAATTTAGATAACTTTTCCAACAAGTTTTCAAGCCGTTAATGCAATTCAAATAGGTGATTAATTAGTTCAGTAAACGGTAACATAATTTCATCAACCATAGATTTGAACTTAATTTTATTTATTTGATTTGGCAGCTCAAGCTATTGGAATTCCATTTTTGAGTCCATATCTGCAATCAATAGGATCTGATTATCGACATGGGGCCAACTATGCTACATTGGCATCCACTGTGCTTCTTCCTAATACCTCTTTGTTTGTCTCTGGGATCAGCCCTTTCTCTCTTGCTATTCAGCTCAACCAAATGAAACAATTTGCAAAACAAGTCAAAGAAGCCGATCAACAAGGTACAAAATGCACGAACTTCCTACTCAATCTATAAATTGGACAAAACTTGGTACCGCTATAGACATTGTTCCTACCAAAAAAGTAGTATAACTGTCACCGACATTATTCCTACTCGATCTAACCCTTCGTTAATATATTATTAATGTATTGATTTCCTTTAATTGTTGGTCAGATACCAAACTTCCTTCACCAGATATATTTGGAAAATCTCTGTATACATTCTATATCGGCCAAAATGATTTCACTTCCAAGTTAGCAGACATTGGCACAGGTGGAGTACAAGAGTTTCTCCCTCAAGTTGTTTCACAAATCGCTTCTACCATTAAAGTAAGACTAACTTATGTCTTTAGTTAGCCACGTTGTGCGGTGACAAAAAATGATTTTGCAAGTTGGAAGAAGAAATTGTTATTAACTTGGAATTTTTCTTATTGGAATTTATAGGAGCTGTATAATCTTGGTGGAAGAACATTTTTGGTGCTTAATCTTGCACCAGTAGGGTGTTACCCTTCATTCTTAGTAGAGCTTCCTCATAATAGTTCAGACCTTGATGAATTTGGATGCATGGTTTCTTACAACAATGCTGTAGGTGATTATAACAACATGTTGAAAGAGTCATTGAAACAAACCAGAGAAAGTCTCTCAGATGCTTCTGTCGTATATGTCGATACCTCTAGTTTTCTGTTGGAGCTTTTTCAGCATCCTACTTCTCATGGTACAAACACATCTCTTTCCTATAGCATATACCTCTATTTGGTCCGTCAAGAGAACTGGCTAGTTCAACCAGACTATATGAAAATCTGGATCAAACCAACCAGTGAACTAGCTAGTTCTCTTGACGGACCATTTTGTCCGGTTTTCAAAACATTGTTATAAAGCACATTATCATAATTTGTCCGGTTTTTAAAACATTGCCATTTGGAACAGGTCTTGAATATGGTACAAAGGCATGTTGTGGATATGGAGGGGGTGAGTACAACTTTGATCCTAGAGTATACTGTGGAAATACAAAGGAGATAGATGGAAAAAGAGTGACAGCAACAGCATGTGATGAGCCTTACAAGTATGTGAGTTGGGATGGGATACATGCAACAGAAGCTGCAAACAAGCTTATAACTTATGCTATTCTTAATGGAACTTATTCTGATCCTCCTTTTCCATTTCAACAACATTGTGATATTCAACCTATAGGTTGATCCATTTCCTTCAAGAATTCATGGCTGTTTCTTATCATATCTTAGTTAATTAATTAATAACAATTGATGGATGTGAAACAAGGTTGGAGATATTACAAAAATTTAATCAGAATAAGAAATTTCTAACCGTACAACATTTCAAGTGCAGAATGAAAAAATTGGCCAGAAAAAGTAGAAAAATAAAATGATTGTTGAGTGTGGGATTTGAACCCACGCCCTTTCGGACCAGAACCTTAATCTGGCGCCTTAGACCAACTCGGCCAACTCAACTTTGCTGTTTCTAATTCTAACTACAACTTACTTATTCATTACGTATTTGTAAAGATCAAATGATTAGTGATTTTTTTTTAAGAAGTTAAATTAGCCTAGCCAAATTGGCACCAGAGAGAATCGAACTCAAGATCTTAAGGAGGAGTACACTCTCAGGTCTCAAACCAATACCACCAAAACAACCTAAATGGGTTTAAATCGAGACTGCAAGTAAAACTAAGACTTCAAGTAAAACAAAAAAGAGCAAAACAAAGACCTTCTGGATAAGACCATCAGCCTAGGTAATAGGGGTGACAATAGTTACGTCGGTTTGCATGGATATACGTTCTAATTTACTTAGACTTAGGTCAGATCAATCAATCTATTTTTCTATAATATTTTTTCAAAAGTCTATTTAATTAAAAATTCAGACTACAAGTTACAAGGAATTTTTAAATTATTATCATTATTTTATATTTAATTTTGGATTAAATTATAAATTTATTAACTTTTTCGGTAAATTAAGACTATTAATCTATATTAATTTTTCACATATATAAACACATTATTATAAATTAGAATTGAAATGCGATTTTTATATATAGTTAAATTTTCTAAAATGTCATGTTAAATATTAAATGAGAGTTTAACATCATTGGTCTATTAGTTCATTAATATATTTAAAATATGCTCATATGGAATAAGTTCTTAAATAAGTTAAAAAGTCATATCAATTTTTCAAAAAGGAGATCAGGCTTATAGAATAAGTCTATAACATGCTACAAATCAAGCTTAAACTTTTAATATTTTAACAAGCCAAATTTAAGTTTCGCAAAATCTAGGTCTAATCTATTCTCAATCCTACTAGAAATAAACAAACTCAAATTAAATAAATTTAAGCATTATCATTTATCACGAGTTGGTGCTTCTAACTACACACACATATTATTAGAAATGAATCCATTTTGATCTTAAAAGAATCTTCTTCTTTTTTACAGTATACTTAATACTATCGAAATTATAGAAATGTGACCGAGATAATATAGCATATGGTGTCTTTCCATCTTTAACATATGGGGTTTATTCTGTCAAAAAAATGAAATATGGTGCTTATATTGTGTAATATTTTATTTTGACAAAAAAAAAATTATACAGTGTAATATTTTTTTTTTGACGAATTATACAGTGTAATGTTAGTAAATACTCATAGTTTAATATAAAAAGTAATGGTAATGAAAAGTAAATTAAAAATATAAAAAAACAAATGATTAAACTTGGGTTTGTATTTCTCTCAAAATGGTTTCGTGGTGTAGTTGGTTATCACGTCAGTCTAACACACTGAAGGTCTCCGGTTCGAGTCCGGGCGAAGCCAAATTTTTCATTTTAATTTTTCCGTGTCAAAAACAATATGGACCTCACAGAAAAGGTGATTTATATGAAATATGACTCTTAACCTCCTTATATTTTATAGATGGTGGAAAAAAAATTTACATGCTAGATAGAACACCATTGTATATCAATCAAACAAGTGTTTGATTAAGGATATTCTTTTCTAGGAAATATGTGTCAACACTCAACACTACATAAGTAAAACTCAACACTACATAAGTAAAAATATGAATGGTGTCCATTCAGAATTCAGAATCATACACATATATAAGATTTGCTGCATTATTTCAACAATGGAATGGATTAATACAAGGTTGATACTGATAGAGATGGAGGAATTCTATTCTATATCAAGGGATACAAATGCCTCTCATATAACAAGACATAGAGCAAAACAAACAAATGATGAGCAAGGGAGATAAACTTGACTTGCTACTAATACATTTCTATTCAGTTCCGGCAATTTTCTTTTTCAGCGCATCAATATCCGTAGCTAGTTCCTTTCTGCTAGACTGTATAAGAAAACAATTTTATCATGTATGAGAAATGTACTGGATTATGATTGTTGAAAGAGGATATCCGATGCAAGAAAGTTCACATGGACATTCTTATAGGCCTATTTAGATGACTTATTTACTTACATTTGTGAGATTGTTTGAGAGAACTTATGAAAACAACTAATGACATATCGATAAGTTGTTTTTAGTTTATTTTCATAAGCTCCCTAAGATAACTTATGAAAACAACTTAAAATAGTTTTGACTTTATTTTATCCATTGTTATAAAAATAGCTTATATACAAGTACTTATATGATAAGCTTGTATCTTATAAGCGTTTAATTAAGTTGTTTATCCAGACACAGCATGGTGTGACATTGGGTTCATTATTATTAATCTCTTCAATTTCTCATTTTTCATAAACACCAACACAAATGTGTAAATTTCTAAAGCATTAACATAACATAGTGATGAATGATGATGTATTCGACAATCGACGTACCTTGAACAGAAGGTACCGGTAGACAAACCAGCCAGTGTACCCTAATCCTACCAATTCCATAATCTTTGGAAGCTGAAAAACAAAGAAAGTTGTTTCAAAAAAGTCTAACAGAGCAGAAAATTGAAAAGAAGTCAATTTAACTAAGCAAGAGTGATATGGCTTACCAAGGGGACTGAGTTGATGGCACCAACAAGAATTGAAGATAACCAAACAGCAACTAATGCACCACCACCATATACAAGGACGGTGGACTTGTTTTCAACAGCATCCCACTGATAATAACAGATAGAGGATATTATTTATAATTGGTTAGTAAAACTGTAAAAGACATGAATGCTGCCAAAGAGAGGATTAGAACTGTCGCTTCATATTGGAGGCGTGTCCGATACTGACACAACACCGATAATATGTGATTACGTTCAAATATTTCACTTTCTCAAATTACTACTGGTGTCGATATGTGTAGGTGGTAGTGTCGCGTCTGTTGGCCGTGTTTGTGTTGGTGGTTCATATTGAGAATTAGAATGGAACATTAGGAATTTAACAAAAGTAAATTCAAAATGAAGCAAATTAAGCAATTTCAAAGCTTCTTGCCTTCGCCTTCAAATCTGAAAACAATTCATCGGTATCGAGAGAAGTAGATGGTTCATCTGAAGAAGAAGCTCTAGTCTGAAGTAGAGAAAACTTCCGCGACTCTGAAAAGAAGGAAACAAACAACAAAATAATTTAGAATTAAAAAGAAATATGTTAAACAAAAAAAATCAGAGGAACTAGTAGCTTCAAGTGAACATTGAAAGTAGAACTAAAACTAGAGACATGGAAGACTTGGTTATGATGAAGCATGTCATCAAATATAGCAACACACGGAGTCAATTTAGATAAACTTATGAGGATATTTTTCTTCAGCAAATAAACACAGACCTAGGGCCTGGATTGACTTATTTGAATTTATCTACTGTCATAAGTTTTGTGAAATTGTTTGGCAAAATTTATAAAGACAGCTTATGACATTTTTCATAAGCTTTTTTCAGCTTATTTTTATATGTTCTCCAAGATAGCTTATGCAAAGAGCTTATAGCATATACAAAAAAAATTAAATTTTATCAGATGCTGGGATTGACTTATTTTTGAGTTTATGAAAAATAACTTATGCATAAGCTTTTATGTATTATTATAAGGTTGTTAAGGTAGTTTATGAAAAAACAACTTAAGAAAGATACAATTTTTGTTTTTTTAAGAAGCTAAATTAGCCCACCCAAATTTTTTTTTAAGATACAATTTTTGTTAGTGAGAACTTGAATTTGTATTCTGAAGGTTAGGGATTCAGCTATTTGAAACAGCTTATAGCATATACTACCTACAAAAACAACTTAATTTTATCAGATGCTATAAAATAGGTTATGCATAAGCCCTTATTGTAATTGAAAAGTATCCTAAGCCAAAAGATAATCCAAACAAGCCTAATTACATATACAATGAACATATATGTGAGCATTATTAATAGAATTGAAGTGGCTATCCAAAAAAGTGTGTTGATAGTTATAATACCTGAAATAGAGTGTTTAAGGAAAAGGGAAGAAGAAGAAGAAGAAGGAGTGGTGGAGAGACGAGGAGGAAGATATGGCAAAGCAGAGCAACGAGTAACGTTGGTGGTTGTTGTAAGTAGACGAGGGACTAACACTGTGCTTGTGCTTGCTGCCACCGCCATTGTCTCTCTATCTCACTGTGCTGAGAATTTTTTTTGTTTGTTTGAGGAAAATAGAGAGAATAGCTTTGCTTGTTATCCTCTGTAATGTGTTTTGGAACACTGATTTCACTTCTTGACACGTGGACAAAACTCCGATTTTTATTGGCTCATTATCTATCTTCAAAATCCTTATTATTGTATGCTTTTACAATTTTCATTTTTTTCAAATAAAATCATTTTGCTTCTATTTTTGAGAATAAGAGTATATTCCTCCGTGGGGTATAGTGAGATTTACTTTTGTAATTCAACTGCATTTCTCGCACATCTTATAAAATATTTTCGTGGATTTTACGTTTAAAATCTTAAAAATTTTAAGGTAGGAAGATATTTTTTTTTTTCTTCTCAAAAATTTTATTTTTTACAAGTTGTCTGTTTAAGTAGCACATTCTGTCTACATTCTTCTAAAATTTCATGTTAGGGGAGTTTTTTTTTTTTTTCTTTCTGAAATTTCACATTTTTATAACGTCCGCTACTTAAGTAGTAGATATTATAAAAATGAATTTTCATGTAGGGTATTTTTCTCTAAATTTCTCATTTTTATAACGTCCACTAATTAAATAACAGAAGGGTAAAACTGAAAACTCGTAAGACATGCAGAAGGGCTTTTATTCCATAACAATCTTTTACAGATGGGCTTAAGTCCACATTTATTTTTCTTTTTGAAAAATTGCTCTCCAGGCCCTCACATTTCCCCGGGCCACCCGCAAATTCAAAAATATTTCTAAATTTGTTCCCATTTACTTTGGATCTTAACTTCTAGAACGGATATATTTTTATATTTTATGTTTTGAAATTGCTTAAATTCAGAACCTACATTTTAAAATGGTGAATTATAGTTGACGATTAGATATGCACATATTAGTTTAGTTTGGAACATATGTTCCGAAATAGGTTTAGATCATAAGATATAAACAGATTTCGGAATTTAAATTCCAAAATACAAGTAAACATACATGCTAGATACAATTTATGTATTTAGAGTATATTATTGTCTAGATACATCAACTTTATAATGAGTCTAAAAATGAAATATTTTTTATATATAGGATCGGAAGCAGTATTTTCTTTATTCACTCATTTGGAAACCGTACAACCCAATATGTCATATATATACCAATTATTCAATAAAATAAACAAATAATTTTTTCTTATAATGGAAACAAGAGAGAATAATAAGTAAATAGATCATGCCCTACTTATTAATCACTCCGGTCTTAAATATAAGAGATCTATTTTTTAGATTCATTGATCATCTAATATATTTAGTCTATATTATAGACTAGATATATTGAATTCTCAATGGATCTAAATAATATAATTTTTATTATATTTAGGAGCGAAGAAGTATTTACACTCTCATTCTCATTGGACACTAGCATCCATTATTAGCAACTAATTAGAGGATATATATAGATCATTTTACTGTTTTAATGAAGAACTATACACAACTTTTAAAACAAATATATATATTTCTGTTGGCAATAAAGATGTCAAATTAACATAAACTTACAGCTTGTATGATCTCTAACTATTACTCCCTAAACAATAGTATACTACTTAAAATAGAAATGAAAGAAACGTTTCTCAACCCATTAAATAATTTAAAGGAAAAATAATAACATCATGGGTCATGACACTAAAATAACTATAAAAAATAACCGCAAAACCACAAAATGACAAAGTGAGTGATGATGAAGCCATATTCATGTTCCTCCAACTTTCCATACCCGGAATGGTAAAGCCTACCAAACTCACATCTACCGTTCTTGGCTCTAAATAGATCATAATGAATTGAATTAATTAATATTTTTTAGAATTATAACCAGTGTACATGGTTACTAGTTGGGTTAATTCGAGTCGGTTAAACATGTGGTTTCAATTTATAAAATACATAAATGAAAATTTTATTTCCATGTTTCAACTTTTATCAATGTCTTTTTTTATTATTAAAATTCAAATTCCACACATGAAATTTATATTACTCACACACCTTACAATAGAATATTATAGTACTTTTAAACGTATTTTAAATATTCAAAACAAATAATTTTTACAATTGTACGAGGTAGAAAACAAATGTCAATTATACTTCAAGATGATAAAATACTCTTTGTTAAGAAATAAAATACAAAGCTTACTTTAGTTGGTAGAGACATTACATTTTATATACACGGTTAGAGTTTAAATCTCGAACATTTCACACTTATCCATATCGGACAAAAAAAAAGCAATTTACATTTTTTTTTATAAGATGATAAAAAATGGTACTACATGCAATAGTAAAAAATCGAATCAAAAATCTTGATTAAATTACAAGCTGCATCATCTAATTTTTTTTTCGAAGTGTAAATGGTACTTCTACGTGCAATACTAAAAAATCCATCTTCAAATTTTATGAAACTCAAATATTATAAATTTTCATAAAAGTTTTACATACATCTTCAAACTAAAACTAAAAATTAAATTCAAAATCTTGTTTAAATTAGAAGCTGCATCATCTAATTTATTTTTTTTAAGTTACCATAATATAAGTTTGAAGTTTCCATCGCTATATAATAATGACTAATCTCCACCAAAAAATCTTTAAAATACACAAAAATAGATTCTTCTCTCCCGACCGAATTTTCTGTTAATTTAATTTAAATTTTAAACCTTGTCTCAACAATATTTTGTTGAACAAATTTATATTTTTATTTAATTTTAATATAAAAAGGAGAAGCACTTGTGTTTGTGTTGGCATCTGTTCTCTTCTTTGACATCTATCTATCCCATAGGGTTCGACTGTCTTTTCACAGCCTATCTCTTTCTCTCATTACAGTCGTCGTCGTCGTCGTCGTCGTCGTCGTCTTCTTTCCGATGAAGGGTCTTAACAACGCCGCCGATCTATTTGATCCTCTACTCGTCATGGAATCAGACACTCTCTCTTCTCCTTCTTCTCATGATGCCAATGATTTTGCCTTTGCTTTCAACGATAGTAATTTCTCCGATAGGATCCTTCAAATTGAAGTCATCAACGATCCAATTCAACCTTCTTCTAATGCCGACGGTTGCTCCACAGTTGCTGATTGGGCTAACGACCGCAAGAGGAGAAGGGAAGACATCAAGAACGAAAATGGTATCAAAAAAATTAATCTTTTTTTTCAAAACTCACAAATTTATTATGTAACTTTATTCCTGTTCATCTGTTTATGAAATTATTCATGGTGTTTTCTTCTTGTTTAATTGTTTATGTTCATTTCATTTCTAGGGTTGTTACTTGTTAGTAGAGTATATAGGAAAAAAAGATTGAAATGTAAAACTCAGATCAAATGAACGATATTAGGGTTCCCGCCAACTGATAAGGAACATTTTTCTATGTTAAATGCAATGTGTGTATGTTTAGTATCACGGTGGATGTGTCAGAATCATGTAGCTTCTGTAAAATCACGGTGGGTCATCGTGATTCTGGTATACTCACCGTGATACCAAAGATAGACGCAGTCAAACTTTGATATGTCTTTCAAATATGTTCAAGTGTTATGGATTACTCAGGCATATACCGTACTGAACTTACCGGTATTTTGAAGTAGTCATAAAAATGGTATCTTGAATAGTTGTCAAATATTCATTAGTTGTTTGCAGCAAATTGCCGAACTGGACCTTCCGGTAAATTGATTATTTGTCAAGTATTCATTGGTTGTTCGCAACGAATCCTTTACATTTATTGTAAAAATCTGCCTCCAATCAATGACTGACAAATCATTGCAGTTTTCTCTATTTAAGTGGAGAACCACGGAGTAACACAAAAATCTTTTTTTGGAATAATAATAACACACAAATCTTTCTCTCGATTATTAAAACCCTTGTTTACTTTGGTGGTTGCTGGGGCTGTGAAACCCAGGGGCGCTTTCAAGTTGTGGAATCAGCCTCTTGCAAATGTTTTACAGATGCAGAGCTGTCTACAATGGACTCACAATGGTTCCGACCCTTGTCTGAACCCTTTATTGGCGGGAGTTTTATAGCGTTCTAGGTTGCCCCTATAGTTATGTCATTTGCTTCATTTTTTGGCGATCTATTCATGGATTTTAGAATTTTTTTGGTAGCAGATTTATTGCCCGACCAGCCTGATTTGATCGACTTCGCGCCGCGTGAGCCTCAGGATGAAGAGGCAGATGCAATGCTTGAAGAGTCCCCCTCAGGTACTTGGATAACTTAAAAATTTCAAACCTAGTTTCTCAATTATATGATTTTTTATTTATTTTAAGAGTTACCATGGTTCAAGTCATGGAGGCAACATCTTGAAAATGTAAAGCAAGGTTGCCTACAGTAGACTCGCCTTGGTTTGACCCTTACTTGAATCCATCCATTATGGGAGTTTTATAGCACCAAGTTGCTCTATACTGGACCATGTTTATCAGAATCTTAAAATTTATGCTACCGATTGTGCAGTTTGATAATCTTACTGATAATGACTGAAATTGCACAATCTGGCAAAAATTGTGAATCATGTCTGTACAATGATTCCGTTGCTTCTGCGACAATCTGGATTGCCAATTTGGGTTGTCTATGAGCCTACAAGATCTTAAACCGAAAACACTTTTCTTTTGCTTGAACACAAACATACCCTTTCAATAAACGTGAAGTTTTCAGTTCTGTTCAATGATTTGAGTTGGTTTATTATTAATATAGGTGATGAGGCCTCTACTGTTGATGATGCCAATCTTCAAATGGACTGCTCTACAGTTGTTAAAGTGAAAACACTGCACATCAGCTCCCCCATCCTGGCTGCAAAGAGTCCATTCTTCTACAAGGTATATGTCTCTTGCTTATTGGTTAAATTGTAATACTTTTGAAAATTTCATGTTTGCTTAGTGTGTATAGTTTGCAGCTATTCTCAAATGGGATGAGGGAGTCAGAGCAGAGGCATGTCACCCTGAGAATTGCTGCATCGGGTATAAATATATATGAAAAGCTTTTTGGATTATTTGCTTAATCATATGTATTTTCTCCAATAGTTTGCTTACAAATGCTGATTTATTTTGCATGTTACAGAAGAAGCTCCTCTCATGGAGCTTTTGAATTTCATGTATAGCAATTCTCTGAGTGTTTCCTCACCACCTGCATTGTTGGACGTGCTGATGGCGGCTGACAAATTTGAAGTCGCATCCTGCATGAGGTACTGCAGCCGAGTGTTGCGGAACATACCTATGACACCGGAGTCTGCATTGCTCTACCTCGATCTTCCTTCCAGTGTCTTGATGGCAGATGCTGTTCAGCCATTGACTGATGCAGCCAAGCAATATCTTGCTTCCCGTTATAAAGATGTAACGAAGTAAGTTTCTTTCCACTTAATTTAAATTACTGATATGATCTTTGTTATAATCTCCTTAAAGCGGGATTCATAAAATAATTATCACATAGCCTGAGAAAGAGCTTAGTACTAATTAACAAAATATTTGTATTGTATGGAAGGCCTTCTTTTTGTTTAAATCTCAAATGTAGTTTTGTCTCAATGCTAATAAGTTTCACTAATGACCAGGCATCAGGAAGAACTCATGGGCTTGCCACTTGCTGGAGTTGAGGCAATACTGTCCAGTGATGAACTGCAGGTGGCATCAGAGGATGCAGTGTATGACTTCGTGCTGAGGTGGGCACGGACCCAGTACCCAAAGCTGGAAGAGAGGAGGGAAGTCCTCGGATTAAAGCTTGCCCGCTTCATCCGCTTTCCATACATGACCTGCCGCAAGCTGAAGAAAGTCCTGACTTGCAACGACTTCGACCACGAAATCGCTTCAAAGCTAGTAACCGAAGCCCTTTTCTTCAAGGCCGAGGCACCTCACCGGCAACGGATACTGGCTGCTGAATCTGCTTCATCGAGTCGCCTCTTTGTGGAGCGGTCATACAAGTACCGCCCTGTTAAGGTAGTGGAATTTGAACTTCCACGCCAACAGTGTGTGGTCTACTTAGACCTGAAGCGGGAGGAGTGTGCCAACTTGTTCCCATCTGGTCGGGTATACTCCCAGGCTTTCCACTTAGGTGGTCAAGGGTTCTTTTTGTCAGCACACTGCAACATGGACCAGCAGAGCTCATTTCATTGCTTTGGGCTGTTCTTAGGAATGCAGGAGAAGGGCTCTGTCAGCTTCGCGGTTGATTATGAATTTGCTGCTCGATCGAGACCAACTGAAGAATATGTCAGCAAATATAAAGGCAACTATACATTCACAGGGGGAAAGGCTGTGGGATATAGAAACTTGTTTGCTACACCGTGGACATCATTCATGGCGGAGGACAGCCTTTATTTTATTAACGGTGTTCTCCATCTTAGAGCGGAGCTAACCATCAGAAACCGACTCGATGTACAAGTGTAAACTTCGTCTTGTAGTTGGTTGGTAGCTGACTTTTTTTGTAGCACAGTTTATCTTTTCATGTTAACCCTCTGTAATTATATTGTTGTAATATATGCTGGCAAATCTTGGTGGCTAGTGCTGTAGATCAAGTTAATGGTCTGGATAAAAAATGTCCCTGCACTCCAGCTTTGGCACTGCAAAACAAACTTGAGCTTGTATGTCTTTTGGGTTGAATGTATTAGATTGTAGTAAAATTGTTTGGTTGAAATTGAGTTTGAAATGAAAGACATATTATTTCTATATTTTTGAGACTCTATGTTATTAACAGTTCTGCTGCTTTAATGTTTGCCATACCAGTGATAAGAATAATTCATGAAAGGGCTCAAGTTACTTTGAAAAATACCGAATCACTTAATTTTAAGGAGCTCCTTTGCCATATTGTAACCTGCCCAACCTTATTCCATTTGTAAACAATGTTGGATGATCATTGTAATGAAGGTTTAGAAAAAATAGCACTTGTAAAAAATTATGCTGTGACAGTGTTACAAATGAGAAGTGAGATGCAAATCACATGTGAATGAACAGGAACTCAGTTGCTCAAGAATGTACTTGAAAATCCATGGCAATAATTTAAGACAAAGGAATGGCAATTGGTAACTGAAGCCAATAAAACAGCCAACAAAAATTAGCAACTAAGTGGAAGGCAGATCCTGTTTTCAGGTGAAAAAAATCAGAAGAAAAAGTTTAAACCAAAACTCCTCTGATCAACTGCATGATGATACCAACAGGTGGAGTGAAACTATGAAATTAGAATTTTAATGTGACATAATAAACAAGAGTGATTATATACTTGTAATATTTTTTCATCATCCTTAATTTACTCACTGATTTTAATGTGTATTACAACTAATACTTTTCTGTTGAATTCATATAAAATTTCTCATAAAAAATACTTTTAATTTTTTCCCCTTCATTTTCAGTAGTAATTGATCAATACGATTAAATATTCTTAATATATCATCAAATGGTTTCGTGGTGTAGTTGGTTATCACGTCAGTCTAACACACTGAAGGTCTCCGGTTCAAGTCCGGGCGAAGCCATCTTTTTCTTTTTCATTTATAAATATAAAATAAAGTAAAAAATTTAAAAACACTGTTTAAAATTTAAAATTTTGCTACTATCTTTATCACATACTTAGAGAGGGGAATCAATTTTTCCGCTAAACTTGAAGTCTCTTTAGATGCCGACTTCTTGACTCATGCTTCTCCTCCATAAGGCGTTCGTGATGTTCTTATGGACGACACAACACAATAAAACCTTCTTTCTTCGTAAATAGTTTTGTTTTTCTCTTTTTAGCTTCTTTACAAAAAAAAAAAAACTATTATTTTTGAATGTGAAAACAGATGAGGAAATGTGTATATAAATTTTGCACGTCCAATTACAAAAATATATTTAATCATTTTTTTTAAAAAAAAACATTACAAAAAAGTCTCATTCTTTTTATTTATTTTTCGTTACCACTATTCTTTTATGCCAAACAAACAATAATTCAATTTAAGATCACAATGTGACATTTTAATATTTAATCAAAATTTAAAATAAAGAGCAGAGACAATCTCTTAAACATGTTGGCATATATCTTATGTCGCCAGTGTCTTCACATGGTCGGTTGTGTCGCGATATCAAGAGTTACTTCTAAAGAAATATTAACGATTTTGATTATCGACGAAGACGGTGAAAATACAAATAAAACTTTCAATGTAATGAAATATTTCGTAATTTATCATAATTCCTATTGTATGAACATTTATCAAAATTTATAGTTGAACTAATGTTTAATGTTAGCCAACATTTTTATATATCTTTAGTATTAAAAAATTTCTATCGTATTTTTATTATTTCATATTACGGTTAATTAGACCCGTGCACCACGCGGGTCGAAGTTCTAGTTACAATAAGAATCTCGTCTACAAAAATTTAATTCTAAAATTAGTGATATAAATATGTAGTCCCTCAGAGTGTGACACAATTACAACCATATGGTCTACAAAGATAATTCCAATGTTCTCTCATCATAAACTTGTTTTACTTGATCAAAAATAGCATTTGCTAGTCTTAGAGCAAGATTTATGTTCCTCTAACCTTGCTTCAAGCAGTTTTGCCATAAATGAATTATCTTTTACTCCTCTAGGTAATTTGTAATGAGACTTGTTAAAATCTGGTACAATCAATGTAGTTTTCCACTGTTTAACAGGACTACCATTAACTTTAACTGCAGAATTAACACAAGAATCTTCCCTGCAAATGGTCTCAGGATATACCTTATCACCTTCTGATGACATGGAACTGTTTCCAACTAGGCTGTGGCCTGAAGTAATTCTCTTGGTCTTGCCTCTATCATGTTCTGGTGGACCTTGAATTGTCTCAGACAAAGTTGATACCATAGGACTAGGAGTATTTAATAGATTTGTCTTGTATCTTCCAATGTCACTTGATTTCCCCTCAACAAAACACTTGGTATGTCCTTTGTCAGAAGTCCTTTTCTGTTCAAAAATGTCGGTACTAACAGAATCTTCCTCGGTAAAATTATGAGGTGAATGTATTGTCTCCTTTAGTGGAAAGGAATCCAATGAAGATAGGCGAGGGCGGATCTCCTTATGCTCTTTAATGGATGCATTATTATTTCTCTTTAAGTCAATAGATCGTTTTGCACGAAGAACTGTTTCAATATCAATGCGTAACTTATCGACAATTGAATGTGTACGTGGGAGATTGCTACCACAACCATCTTGAACTAGCTTCATTTGCGTGCGCTCATCAAGCCAGGCTTCCGAAATATGAAGTATTAGCCGATCAAGGCTTTCGCCTTTAACATGACCGTTATTAGCTTTGTGCCTAATAGATCGTAGTTCATGTTCATAATCTCTCACTCCTTTGGCAAAATCATCACATAAATTCTCCAAAAGGATCCTTGCTTTTTTCTCTCTTTCAAGATCTCTCAGAGTACCACGGAACGAAGACTTCACTTCAGAAAGCTCACTAGCCAACTTCTGGTACAGGCTTTCTGAATGCTTTCTTAACCTCCTTTCAACATCAATCTCTTCCTTGACTGATTGAACTATGGCTTTGATCTTTTCATGTTCTTTGTTCTTGTTAACAAGTTTGTCTTCTGTTATTTGCTTCATTAAGTTCTCCATTTCCTGCTTAGTCTCATTTTTTTGTTGCAATAACTCTTTTACCTGTGTTTGAGAAAAACCTAGTTCCATTACCAGAGCTTTCACTACGGCCATATTTGACGGATCCTGTTTTAAATAACACAGTCAACTTGTTATACCGGATAAAAGGGTTAAAGTAACATTTTAAGAACCTTATGGTCTATACATAATTTTAAAAATACTCATTAAAAACGTCTCAGAAGGATCATCGATGATAATCCATCATGGTTTACAAAATAAGGTGCAGATCCTTGTTCAAATTCCTATTTACATACTCACTCATATCTTAAAAAGTCATAATATTTGTGGGATTCAAATGGAATCTTACTTCCATCAAGCGACGACAACTACTAGGGGACACAGACTGTCGAGAAGAACCATTTCTGTTAATTGATCTACGGTGCTGAACAGACGATGCTTGAACACGTCTTCTCGAGTCCCTAGCAGATGCTGGCTATATTGAGTTACAAAGTAAGAATCATAAATCAAAATATATAAAATGTCATCAAACATTAGTATCTAAAAATGCTTCAAACATAATCGTGACTTTAGGAATTATTGTTTGATAATCTTTCTGATATCGATAATTATTTTAGCTTTGATGCTTGTCATTCCGATGATCTAACATCTAACAGTAATTTAACGAAAGAGATAAAGTGAGTTCTTGAATGCAGTTCCACAGAAACACAAAACCACTTTCTTTTCAAATAATAGAGACCTAAGAACCCGATTACATGGACATCGAATACTATGTCACGTCTCTTCATAAGGTGCTCCTTATCATAATGTAACCTTCCCAAACTTATTTGATTTGTCAACATCAACAATATTGGATACTCATTTAGAAAATGGCCACAGTTTAAAATGTAAATCAACAATATTGCAAAAAAAGTAAGATGTAAATCACATGTGAACATAACAAATCCAAATGAGAAAATGGATAGGAACTCAATTGTTAACAACAAGTGGTAGCTCAGTCGTAAGAGTTTAACCTTATAACCTCAAGGTACCGATCAAGTTCAAATCACCTCAGGGACGATCGTAAAATGACCATTAGTGCCACTAATTAATAAAATTGCTAACAGCAGGTAGATTGAAACTATGAAATTATAATTTTATTCATATAAATCTACATCACCCTCTTAATTGATATATACAAAGTTATAGACTAAACCAAACAAATGTCCCTAACTTTTAAAACTAAAACTGAACTTTCTAGTTATAACTTATAGGCATAAAAAAACAGTATACAACAAGAATGGAAACATTTAGTACATAAATAATTTTACCAAAACTTTCATTGCCATGTGTAATATGCATGACATGGAACACAAACACAGTGTAACATATTTTGACTAAACTATTAAAGAACCAAATTATACATAAAAACCAAAAATTGAAAATGGGTTTCAAGCAAATTATTCAAAGATGCAAAACAAGAAAAGCACACCTGGTGAGAATGAAATTCCCATAGTTTGGCACAAAGTTTTCTTGCAGAGAGTGTTTCTGAGGAGGGAAAGTTGAGAAATTCTTGCTGAACAACAGTGTTAACATTGTGTTGAGAATCAACAAGTCTCCAAGTGGGTGGTGGGGTTGAAGATCTTCCTCTTCCTTCTCTCTTCCCAACAAGTTTCAACTTTTCTACCATTTTTATCAATCCTTCATCATCTTCTTCTTCCCTTTTCTTCAAACCTTTTTCTCTTCTTTCCATCTTCCTAATCCAGCTTGAAATTTTTAAAGTTCAATTTTTTATAATGTACTACTAAATCTTGTTCCTTTTTAACAAACAGTGAGTGAGATTGTTCAACATAGATTCATTCAAGTGTTTTATTACTTCTTTGTGTTTCAAACATGACAGTGTTGTGTCACTGTCACCATTACAAGTTCTGAATGAACAAACATCAACATTCAACATGTTAAGTATGAATGAGCTGTGAGTTGCAAAGTCAGCATTCTTTCTCACACTGCCACGTCAACACATGTGGGGTCCACTGTCCTTCCCAAACACCTTAATTTTCTTGTCCTTTTGTCTTGTTTCCTCTCTAAATAATTGTTTCTTTCCACTTTTATTTTTTTGGCTTTTAGCCAATAATCATCATAAAATACAAAAATATAAAATTAGGTGATGTTGTTGTACGTATATGTAGAATAGATCATTTATTTTAGAATTTGAGGGAAAAATATTATATAGTATGCTTTTTATGATGTACTCCCTCCAGAGGTCATAAGTAAAAATCTACTTTTTAGATGATTCATTGAATAATAATGGATACATCCATTATTCAATGAATCTAAAAAGTGAATTTTTTCTTATATTTATGTTCGGAGGAATTATGTATATTAGCGGATAGCAACATTTGTGTGAATGTATCAAATAGCAGATCAGTTATTTATTGATGTAGATTTCACAATTTTACGTGAAACCATTCAAGAAATAGTTGCAACTTGTATGAAATTACATTTAATAAGAGAATTATAAAAAGAGTAGTGCTAAGTATCATACAAAATTCACATATACAAATGAGGTTTTAAATTTGAATGGTAGCTCAATTGATAGGTACATCTTATTATACATGTAAGAGTTGGAGTTCGAACCCCAAATATTTCACTTATTCACGTTAAAGGTACGAATAGAAGAAAAGAGATATATAATATACACCTCAAATTGGTGGGGAACAAAATTGAGGGAATGTGATGAAGTGGATGTCATCATATACCACGCTATTCTATATATTCATTTTTTAAGAATCGAAACAATGAAATCACATTTCATACCATCTCATTCCACCTTATTCCATTAATCCAAATAAAATTTAAAGGTGAAATTTCTACCTACCAGACTACTTTAACAAAAAAAAAAAATATATTCATCTTACCTAAAGATTTTTTTTTGGTCAAGACCTACCTTAGAGATTTTACTTCGAGAGAAATAATGGTGTTTGTAAAGTAATCAACATACATTTGATTATATATTACTTTATAAATGGGTTATCAAACAAAACATACATTACATCCAACAACAAAACGCAACTATTGGATGAAGTATTTGGGCTTCATCATATTGGCTTTGAAAGTCACAAAAAAGGCTTGGCCAGTCATGTTTTTTGGGTGGAAAGAATAGAAAAAATTTGGGTAAAATAAAAAAAGCCTAAAGTTTAGAGGTCAAGATTTCAATTTGTCATTTTGATTTCATTCATTCATGCTAGGGTAACCTAAGCTCTGCCTATAGATGCTATAAACTATGAGATCACAGAGGCATTGTGTTTCTTGAAGAATATACTATTATGCATGCAATTATGACCAATATAGTATGAATGTCATGTTTGTGGGTGAGTATAAGTTGAATTGCTGATAACTGAGACATGTATAAAGGTACATAATGTAAAGTTTTTAACAGTTCGGTTTGGTTAACTGTGGTTCGGTTCTAGTTAGAAAACTCTAACTGAATTATAGTTCGGTTCACGAACTACTGCAATTGGTTCAATTAATTACAGTTCGGTTCGGTTCAGCAGTTCGGTTCAATTAGCAGTTATTTTTGAACAGTCCTAGTATGACACATGCAATAGAGAAGTGGAGAATCCGATTTTCAATTCATAGCTCCTCCAATAATGTCTCATATAGCTACACTTACGGAACGAAAAGATCATCCCTTTTTGTTACAATAATCTCTACTGTCGTGCATGGAAAATATCTTAAAAGAATATTGAAAAGGAGTTCATTAAAAATTAAGCATGCGGTTTATTGAAATTATATATGGGATGATACAAATTGCAGTGAGCACAAACAAGTGGTCCACAAAATTGAGTCCATTATGATAACCAAGTATCCAATTTGTGGTCCATCTTCCCTCTCATCACATTCACATGTCATGCCTTGGAATTTATTCTTGGATTATTATCTTTAAAGGAGGCATAAGATTGCCTAAAAATATTCAGTTTTTAGTGTCACTTTCATAGTTCATAGTAAAAGTTAATTGAAGAGCAAAAGCAAGTCCATTATTCATCACTTTCTAGTTAATTTTATTTTCATCACTCTTAAGCCAATACAGTATTTTTTTTCTTTTCACCAAAGCCAATACAGTATGTTATACTATGCATTGATGGTAAATGGTAATGATGATTAAACCACTACATGATGCTAAGAGGTAAAAACTTGACTGATAAAACAGCAAAAAGGAAGATTAGGGACTGATTAGAAACTATCATAATAGTCCCAAAGCATGGGAAAATTGAACAGTACAAACAAAAACAACATGTTGGTAAAAGTAGCAATGGAAATTTAGAGACGGAAATACTTCAATGAATACGTACTAGAAAAAGTTAAAGTAGCGATGGTAATTTATAGACGGAAAAAGCAAAGTCTTTCTCTAATTCTGTCACTAAATATTTTTCGTCGTTATTTCAACTTTTTTTAGTGACTAATGAGCTTAGTTAAGTTACCTAATTGTTTTTTCTTTAACTGTGTTGGTTATGCAGAAAATTCTAGAAGATCTAATGCTGTTGCGGATTCTAGCCCTCGGAAGAAAAGGGGAATGGTTCTTCCTTTTGAACCATATTCTATCACATTTGATGAAATTGTATACTCTGTTGACATGCCACAAGTAAGTCATTTTCAAAGTTGTGAATTGCAGTCATAGTTGAATTGCGATGATGTCGCAATTGTTGATATCGTGGAAAATTTAATGGTCAAATATAGTTGATGCGACCAAAATTATAGTTACGATGCTGTTGCACAGGCATAAAAAACCTTGACACCAAGACTTATTAAGCAATGCACGGTAATGTCACACCTACTAAACATGCGTTCAAAATCTTATATTTTGTTCGTGGAATTTCGACTTCCAGGAAATGAAGGATCAAGCTGTAATGGAGGACGGGTTAGTGCTTTTGAAGGGTGTCAGTGGTGCATTTAGGCCCGGTGTTCTCACAGCTTTGATGGGTGTTAGTGGAGCTGGTAAAACTATTTTGATGGATATTTTGGCTGGTAGAAAAACTAGACGGTTACCCTAAAAAGCAAGAAACATTTGCTAGAATCTCTGGCTATTGTGAGCAGAATGATATCCACTCCCCTCAACTTACACTCTCTGAGTCTTTACTGTATTCAGCATGGCGTCGTTTACCTTATGATTCCAATACCAAAAAGGTTAGTACTTATTGCTCAAGACACCTTATGATTCTACCATTTACATGTTTTATTAAGGTCTTGTTAGAATAAATGAAATATGTTTGTGTATCTTGAATTATCTCATAGGATTAGTTTCTTAATTATATTAGTCTTTGAAGATTAGTTTCCATAATTATTTGGGATTTGAGGTCTTGTATCCTTACAAATAAGGTTAGCATTCAGTCTTTTGTGTCATATTTTCATGTCTTTATTATTAGGATTCAAGACTTTATTATTTGTCTTATCCTTATTTTATCCAAACTTTTGAATCTATTTATCAATTGACTCCTCATTCAAACTTTTGAATCTAACATATGATTGCAGATATGTTCATTGAGGAAGTCATGGAACTAGAGGAGTTAAATCCATTGAGGAACACAGTAGTTGGTTTGCCTGGTCTTTCAACTGAACAATGAAAGAGATTAACTATCGCAGTTGAATTAGTGGCCAATCCATCCATGATGCTTGTTGATGATAAGTGAATTGAGATAAATTCACCGTTGCTTGTAATACAAGTTACCTAGTTAGTTAGTTTTACTTGTAAGAAACAGTTTTAGTTAGTTATAACTTAC
This sequence comes from Trifolium pratense, assembly GCF_020283565.1. Classification (NCBI taxonomy): domain Eukaryota; kingdom Viridiplantae; phylum Streptophyta; class Magnoliopsida; order Fabales; family Fabaceae; genus Trifolium; species Trifolium pratense. Next base: position 839,445 of record NC_060064.1, read on the forward strand.
AACTACCTCTACTAGTTGGTTATGATCCCTTAACTTGTATATAAGGTAGAACATTGAGATTGTAATGATCAAGTTGCATAATAAAATTTTCATTCTTTCTCTCCTTCGTTTAGGCTCAATACGCGCTTACTCTGCAACTCCCTCGTCTTGTACCTTGCAAGATCTCTTTTCATGGCATACTTAACTCACTCTACCTACTCTTTACAATGCTAAACCAAATCATAGCATATTTGGAATTGGAATAATAATGTCGAGCTCACAAAATGGGATTATTTACTTTGTATAATTCTAATGCAACAGAAACTATATACTTGGATAACTCATTTCTCATTTGAAAAACTCACTATTGTCATGGAAAAAAAATATAGTACCCTTCTAAAAACTTTTGATGTATTTTTGAATGATTGAACTAAAAAGGAAGATTAGGGACCGATTAGATGATATCATTCATAATAGTCCCAAAGCATGGGAAAAATGAACAGTACAAACAAAAACAACAAGTTGGTAAATTGACGGCTATGATCTCAGTTTCCAAATCTGCCAGATGGAATCTCCACCGTCCATCAATCTCTGATTACAGTTTTTTTTTTTCTTTCCCTTCTTTTTCATTGTTACCTGCTGATGTTAGAATTGGTAGGAGCAAGAGAGTGAACATTTCTCTGTGCAACCAAACAGCATAAGAATCCTGAACCCGCTAACCCTGTTTTACCCGTTACCGTTAATTCTCTCACTCCATTCCAATCCTTTAACGCCGTCGTTTTGGGTGATGTTGAAGACGACGTCGTTGTTGATTCTTCTTCATCAACTGATTCCGTACAAGAATTATCGTTATCACAAGATTCACTCGAAACTTCTTCTCCGGTAACCACCTCCTTCAATTTCGGTTCTAACAACTTTCTCCGACGGTGTTTTATCTTCTCTCCCATTAGATCACGGTAACCTATCGCTGAGATTTTCTCCAGTGCCGCCGGAAAATCTGAACCATCAACCACCATTGCTCCGATGTTAATTACGCCGTAGAACCTCCCCGACGGACGACGAATTTGAACAGCGCTGAAGCAAGGAGTTCTGTTCACGTTCACGTTCACGTTCACGTTGCCGTTGCCGTTGACGGAGTCGGAGGAGAGGATGTTGCTTATGAGGAACCTAACAGTACCGACGATATGATCACGGAAAGTACCAACGGCGTAGATTGCGACACAGATACCTGACGTTTCGCCGGCGAGAAACTCCGGCGTGACTTTGAAGAGGAATTTATCATTCCATGTAGGGTTCTGACCTCCGATTTTGTCGACTCGTGTTCGTAGCTTGGTGGAAGAGTCGATCCATGTGAGTGCGTAGGTTTGAAATCTTCGCCGTAGTGATGACGGTGGTTTCAAACCTTGTGCTGAGATCAAGTTGATCTCCAATACTAGTTGAATCTTCGCCGGAGTCGCCATCGTTTCTCTCTCTCTCTCTCTCTCTCTCTCTGAAACCTTTACAACAGCACCATCTTTATTTTGTTTCTTTATTTTCCGGCGAGATGAACGGTTGTGATTCCGGTGAAGGAAGAAGGAGAGAGAGAGAGGTTTTCTATTAAGAAGCAGTGTGGGACCTACGTATATATATTTTTGTTATTTTGTATGAAAAATGAAAATATTAGCTGTAAATAACTAAACTGGGTTTAATGTGGGGTTATTAGTGAAAATCATTGCTTACTTAACAGCATTTTAACTGAAAGCTTAACAAACAAACGCCTCTAACAGTAACAGCTACTGTTATCTGGATACAGTAATTACAACAGTATTCACACTAAATAATTACAATTAATAAGGTAAGATAAAAAAATACAATATACAATTAATTAAAGGTAAATTATATTTGTTATATAATTAAAGGTAAATATATATGTTTACTTTTAATTTTTTTTTACACTGTTTACTTTTACTATGAACTTCCCTTTGTTATTTCATTATATTATAGCCATTTTTCTCTCAAGTTGTATTCAATATCATTGTTCTTGTGGTTGGTTAGTATAGCTCCATTTTCTCTCAATTTTAAAATAATTTTTTTTTATTTAAATTTTTTTAACTTTAATACTCCTACTACATAAGCAAATTATTACTACAAAAAGTAAATAGTGACTAACAAAGGCAAAATGGTAAATTTGGAGGACCAAAATTGAGCAATTGTAAAACTTTTTTTTGACACAACAATAACATTAAAATCGAACAATTAAAATTTGAAAGGTCAAAATCAAACAACCGTAAAATTTGAAGTCAAAAGTGCATTTAAGCTAACTTGCACACTTAGGCAAAAAAAAAAAAGAAAGAAAAGGGAGTGCTAATGTTGGCATTTTGACATTTTTGGAATACATTTAATTGTCGCATATAGGAGGTGGTCATGTTTCGTTTTTGATAAGGTTCAGTTTGATTCAGTAATTTGGTTCAGTTTTTTATTTATTGAACACCCCTAATCGCACATACAACTTTGCAACTAAACTTTCAATCTATAGATGTCAACATGGCGAACGTAGACTACTAATATAATCGAATAACATATGTATCTGATTTGATTTAGGACAAATCAGATAGTCTTATAATTATAAGTTGTTCGATCAAAATTAGACGATTTAAATTTAATCCTTCGATTTTAGCATGACAAATTGTTGGAACAAGTTAGCAACTTGTATGATGAACTTGGTATAGAAATAAACACAAGTGAAAGAGCTAGAGTGTGTGAATTTGAAAAAGTTCACATTGAGTCCCACATTGGAAGGGTCACTCACTTTAGTAGTGTTTATATACATCAAATGCACACCTTGGGGTGTGCCCCAAGGGGTACCCAGTTTTGTAAACGGACAACCACACACTCATTGTCAAATATCACACACGCGCGCCGCCGTCGTCCGGCCAGACCGGACCCGGGCTTGGTGATATATTATTTTTTAATACCCAGAAGTGAAAAATTAATTAATAATTATTTTTCACTAAGTGTTGACCGTGCACATGTTTTTTGTGCTTGATACCAAGTCAAGAACGGAATTATAACCGTTGTTAAATTGAACTCAGTCAATAACTGAGTCCCTAAAATCTTGGCCACGTTTTGATGTGCTGGCCCTGATTTTTCTCCCACTTATCGATCCACATCAGTTGCCCTCTTACTGTTTTATCCTGGGGACTTCACGGTTGCTAGTCTACCTTGCACAATTTAGGTAGTGTCGTGAAACGTCTTAAAGAGAGCGTATCGAACCGCGACTCGACCGATAATTTCATCATTGCTATTTTCAAAATCGATTTTTCAAAACTGAAAAATAACACAAATAAATCTATCTTTATTAACAAGACATGGTGGTTCACTTGTTCCTATCCAATGATGCTTGATAACATATTAACATTAGTTAACTAGTATTCCCCTCAAATTAATTAGTGGTTTAGTGCCATATGATTGAATCCAGCTGAAGAATACGACTACTTTCTTCAGATTTCGAGGCCCAAAATCTGCTTCATAATTCATTTTCTAACACTTTTTTTTGTTGTTGTATAAACAAAATTGGATAAGTGTTATTTTTTCCCTAACACACATGCATAATACTACAAACAGATACATAAGTTTTTATTCATCTTTTAGTTATTTTGATGTCCATGAAGATTTTATTAACTTATTTTTTGCTCTTGGTATTTGTCTCAAGTCACGTCGTGTCTCATGTTGTACTAAATTAATAAAATAACATAACAATTTGGAAAATAAATTACATCACATGATTTAAACTTAATCCTTTTGTTAATTATCAATTTCTATGAATTGACTGCTTAACTAAACATCATTATGCATAGTACATTATTTCTCTATCACAAAATTATCCCAAAGGCTCTATAAATTGGTTCATTATTACTATGATAAGCATAAGCTACAAGCTAATTAAGATATATTACAATATAATGGGAATGGGAAATGAAACATATAGCCTTTCAAATTCAATTATCTTTCTCATAATTTTTCTTACCTTTGTTTCTAGTACAAATGGTGGAGACATTGTTGTTTATTGGGGTCAAAACGAGAAAGAAGGTTCATTGACTGAAACATGTAACACAGGATTATACGAAATTGTGAACATAGCGTTTCTGTCAACATTTGGCGATGGTCGTAAACCTCAACTCAATCTAGCTGGTCATTGTGACCCCACGTCAAACAATGGTTGCAAGATTTTGAGCATAGACATAAAAAATTGTCAAAAGAAAGGCATCAAAGTCTTGCTGTCAATTGGCGGCGGCGTTGAGGGTTACACTTTGTCATCAAATGAAGATGCTAGAAACGTCGGAGATTACATATGGAACAATTTCTTAGGAGGGAAATCATTTTCAAGACCATTAGGTGATGTTGTTTTGGATGGTGTAGATTTTGATATTGAAGTTGGTGGTGGTGAAGAATTTTATGGTGAACTTGCAAGAAGAATTTCTCAACATAAAGGGACCAAAAAAGTGTTCTTAACAGCTGCACCTCAATGTCCTTTCCCTGATCAACAACTCAAAGGGGCATTATCAACAGGATTATTTGACTTTGTTTGGGTTCAATTTTACAACAATGATCCTTGTTTATTTGATTCTAACAACCCTGGCAAGTTCCAAAAATCTTGGATTAAGTGGATTTCGACTATTAAGGTTAGTAAGATTTATGTTGGTGTTCCGGCTTCACCGGAAGCATCAACTGCTGAGAGTGGTTTTGTGGCAACTAGAGTGTTTATAAATAAAGTGTTGCCTTTTGTTAAAAGATCAAGCAAGTATGGAGGAGTGATGCTTTGGGATAGGTTTGCTGATAAACAAAATGGATATGGTAGGAATATTAAGGCCTTTGTTTGATATTTAGTTGCAACCATGTTTGAGATTTTCTTTACTTTGTTTAATTTCTTGTATCTATAAATAAATGCAAGTCTCGTTGTAATTAGTTTGAATTGTTGAGTCAAGTTAGTTAATTAAGTGTGGATTAAAGTGGAAGAACAATGATGTTTGAATCTAGTACTACTCAAATCACTCCATTATCAAATTTAGTGGCTTACATGGTCGTATTATTTTGGCACCACTAGTGAAACTAGATTATGGGACCTCTCGGATCAAAAATCTATTTTTTTACTACTAAAACAAATAAATTCTCGGGGTTAGTTAGGACAAATTGGATGCTAGAGTTAAAAAAATGCTATAGTACCATATTTAAATAAAGAATGATTTTGGGTAAATAAGCAACTTTCTCGTTAAATTTTCAGCCATCAATCAATTTTTAAAAGTTATATCAAATCGGTCCTTAACAAATTCAGTGACAAATTTGATTGATGGTGGCAAAAAAGTCTTGGTTTGCTATCCTCTCTACTTTTCATTTGAACCAAATATGTTTGGGTTTACTCTTTGTCAAAAAAAAAAAATCAGTTTACTCTCCCTATCCTTTTCGAGTGTTAGGAAGAGGACTCATCATCAAAATTGACCCACAAACCCATGAATAAGATTTGTTAAGTCCTATTAAAATATGCATCACCTTCTCTTTTTCTTCTCTAACAACAAGTTTCTTCAACATGTTGCATGAGTATTTAATGGGTTTCTAATAGGATCCTAATTTATTCCAAAGACTCTTGAGTTTTGTGTAATAATCAGAGATCGAGAGGGATCCTTGACGATGTTTAGAAATTTCCTACCGAATTTGGTAGATTCTGGAGTCATCTCCTTGAGAGAATCTGGTCACTCTAAACTGTCGTTGGATTAGTGATATGAACCATATGATGCAGTGATTTAGTTTTTTTTTTTTTTTTTAAATTAAATAAATAGTTAATAGTTTCTTTAGGACATTAAATTATATATACAGGGACCGGAGTTCGAACCCGGTCATCTCACCGGATGAAATTTCTAGCCAATAAGTTTTTTTTGACGAAAAAATAAAATAAAAAATAAATAGTTAATATAAAATTTTAAATTATAAAATAAATATTTGTTTAATAAAAAAAATCAGTTTGAGTTCCCTCTTCCTTTCATCTGCGTCGTTAGCCGATTCCTCTAATCACCACCGCCATCCATCACCGCCCTGAACAACCTCTCTCCGCTCTGTTCCAGCGCCCCAAATCTTCTGTTCCGTCGCCTTTCTTCTCCCCGGGACAGGTTAGTATTACAGTCGCGTATTCTCATCTTCAACTATTCATCTCTCTGTTGCATTTTTTAGCTTTTGCTTGCGAAACATGTGGTTACATTCTCTGTTCTACTTTGGATTTTGCTACGTGTTTCATTAGATAATAGGTAACTATGTCATGCTCAATGAACTTCAATTTCAAAAACGAGTTTGTGAAATTAGGTTAATTTGTCTGTGCGTGTGCGTGTGTGTTTTTTTTTTTTTTTTTTGTTGGCATTTTATATATGTCATTAATATTTTTAGAGTTTTCTTAACACCGGTTCAATACAAAGACAATATGTTTATAAAGTAATGCGACCAAATCATCCGCTGGTTCAATTAGTGACTCAGTGGTTCGACCAATAATCTAAGTGTCCTTTCGGAGTTGATGACCGAGTCCATTTTTTAAAAACTTGTTAGTAAATAAATTGGAATATAATTTATGACCTTGAGAATTGAATGTGTATTATTAGTTAGAAGATGGAGTTTTGCCCAATGTGCGGCAGCATGCTGATGCTTGAGCTACAAAGTCCCACAAGGTTTTATTGCAAAACTTGTCCGTATGTTTGCCGCATTGAGAGAGGGGTATGTATGTATTTTTCATTTCTAGTTCTCTAATACCAATCACCTTCACCCCATTTCATCTTTCTTTATCATGCTTTTTTATTTAGTACTACTTTTTAATCATCAGGTTAAGTTAAAGAGAAAGCAATTGCTCGTCAGGAAAGGGATTGAACCTATTGTCTCCTTTGATGACATGAAGAATGCACCCACTGCTGATGGTACTTCTTTTCTTTTATTTTTTCTCAAAACAATTCTTCAACAAGTAATCCACTATTTTTCGTTAATCATCCTTCTTTAGCTCTTTGTGGACTTGTTTACTTGGATAATAATCAAATATCAATACTAGTTTATTGTCATTTGTCAAGTAATACTATGATTTGTCTAAACTGATTATGTACTACTTTATCGGTCGTTGGTGATGATATGATCTGTTTTTAGATAAATTCAGGACTACGACTACCCATTTATCTTATTGACTAGGGACCTTTTTTTGTGTTGAGTTGAATGTAATCTAAAGCAAAGGGATAAGTAAGAATCTAATTCAGCAGCACAAGGGGATTTAGTTTAGTATAATATAAGCTTGTTTATTTCTTCTACCACTATTGAGAACACCAGGTATATTTTGAAGGTTTCAGTGTCAAAATGTGAAGCCAAATCTAAGCCAGCAACACTTACATCATATATATATGTTGTCTGATATAGCTTATTTTTCACCTGCCAATACATATCAACTTTGTGTGGTTTGGTTTTAAGGATAATGTGTCTCAATACAAGGATTCTTCTGATACTTACATATATGAGCTATTGAGCTTTAAGAATAAGTAGGGAAGTAGAAATTATGTTTCAGTTTAGATAATCAACTCTTAATAGGACCCTAACCTAAGTTTATTTTCCTTGCTCTGAGCTTGTCTTGATGATCATCCAGAGATTCCATTTTGCTTTTCTTTTACATTATTTTTTGTGGGGGGTACAGGTGGGTTGGTTTATAGATCGGTGCAATGTTTTAAAAATCAAACCAAACAAAATGGTTCACCCGTTGAATTGTGAACCAACACTATAATATATGGTTCTGTTATTTGAGCGATCCGACCACCATTTTGTCTTGGTTTGAGCAGTTTAAAATTAGTGAATCATGAGTGGAAGTCTTGTATGTTCAATGTCTGGTTTTGTTTTTAAAAATGGATTTTTTCATCTTTTTGAATAAATGTCTTCTGAGACCAGACGACATGACTAGTAACTATCCCCCTATTCTTTGTAATACTGTTTTTGTTAAGAGATATTGTGCAATTATACAATACTTGTTTCTTTGTTATTTTCTTTATCATTATTTCCATTTTTCTTTATTCTTTTCTCACTCCTTCCTCTTTTTTTTTTTTCCTCACAGTACCTTGCCCAAATTGCCGCCATGATAAATCTGCATATAAGGAAGTTCAGACTCGATCAGCTGATGAGCCGGCAACAATATTTTATGCGTGCTTGAATGAAAAGTGTAAGCATCGATGGAATGAATGATATTGAAATGGAAAGCGTCACTCTTCGTCTTCTGCTACTACAAGTGGTGGTGTGGACTAAACAAGTGTGTTTGTGTAGCAGAAAACACAGAGATGTATTTGATAGCAATCCTAATTCCTATTCCCATGGAAATTAATAACCCTTTTCGTTTTTAGTGTTACATTTTGATAATAACAGTGATGAAACCGCGTATCATGTTTTTCTCCTCCGTTTTATCATTTACTCAATCAAGGTCATCAACTATCTAAAACAGATTTTGTACTAATAGTCGATGTTATTTATAGACAAATTTATCACTTGATGAAGGAAAACAATTCTCAAAAGTATTTGGTATCAACTAATATATATGACTAACATTATTTTCTTTTGGAAAATACTAACTAGTGTGTTAAAGAAACTCAATAATCAATAATATAGTAAATTTATTTTGACATTTGTGTAGTTAATATTAGTAAACTATAAAAAGTGTTGTTTTTTTATGCAAAATTTACCTTGACACTAGTTAGCATAACCCTTTTCTTTTATAAAAATGATGATGATGATACAATGGTTGGCTCAACGGTGGTAAAACGTGTTGCACCTATTAATGTTCGACGGGAGCATAGTATATTGACGGGTTCAATTTAATTCTCTAAACTAAAAAAAACCACTTAACATTATTCTTTTAGAACTTCATGGACCAAGATCCTGACTACGTCACTACGGGTTCAACTCGCACTAGTGTTATTTTTTCACGCATTTTTTTTGACACATCGCATTTTGTATTTTCAAGGTCATTTAACTAACCCATAAGTCCTTAGTTGCGTTGACAAAGAAGAACAACCGGTTAAAAGACAGTGAATCTTTAAAAAAATATTTTTATAAAAGATTCTATAATAATGAAAAATATATTTTATATAGGCCAGCCTCGAGTCTAGTTAACTCGACAGCTTAACTTAACACGAATAACGAGCGAGCTTTCCTCGACTATAGCGCGAGTAGAGTCTAGCTCGACAAGAGGAACTGCTTAACTTGACAATAGCTCGACTAGGTCGCTTAGCTTCCAAAAATCAAAATACCCCCTTTTTCTTGTTTTAATTGTTTATTTTTATTTGTTACTTGTACTTGATTGAGTACAAGTAGTAGTAGTGGAGTTGAAGAGGTCGCTATCTCCCAGTGAAGGCTCGCTTCGCAGACTTCACGACCAAAGAATAGATATGACAAAAAGGTGCCCATAAGTTTGCTGTCCTGTCCTGTCTGTCTCTGCCTTACAAACAAAAATTAATAAATTGTCCAACTATTTTTAATTTTTTTTTTAGGGTTAGAACTAGCAACCCTAAAAATACGTTGAGTATCTACAAGACTACAACCGACTAAACCATATAACACATCATGCTATATTTAAAATGGCTTTAATGCACTTTTGATCCCCCTATTTTGAAAACCTAAACTTTTGATCCCCTATTTTAAAAGCCAACTTTTTGATCCCCTATTTTGAAAAACCTGAACTTTTGATTCCCCTATTTTGAAAAACCTGATGTTTTGATCCTCTATTTTAGATTTTTCTGAATTTTAGTCCCCGAACTCAATTTGGTCAAATTTTTGCTGATGTGTCAACAATTGGTATCAGATGACGATTAACCCGGCAAAATTCGAAGTGGCAAGGTTCAAAGGAACAAGCAATTTCGGATTATGGCAGAGAAGGGTTAAGGATCTGTTGGCTCAACAAAGTTTACAGAAGGTGTTGCGCGAAACGAAGCCGGCAACATGGATGATACAAATTGGGCAGAGATGAACGAAAATAGTAAAATTAACCTATATATATATATAATAAAAAAATCAGTAAATTACCCAAAAAAAGTTAACGATTGAAAACAAAGTCAATGAACGATTGAGAGGAAGTGAACAAAGACGAATGATGTTAATACGAGCGTGATTATTTGTGTTTCTAATTTCTTAGGGTGTCATGATTTGGGAATCGACACGGAAATATTTTGTCAACATGGAAACTGTCACGTCATTAATAAACTTGACACATCAGCAAAAATCTTACAAAATTGAGTTGTGAGACTAAAATTCAGAAAAATCTAAAATACCGATCAAAAGTTCATAATTTTCAAAATAGGAAGATCAAAAAGTTGACTTTTAAAATAGGGGATCAAAAGTTCATGTTTTTCAAAATAGGGGATCAAAAATGCATTAAAGCTATTTAAAATTATGAAATTTTGAATCCCTACAAATTATTGAGCAATATAATATTACTTGAATAAATTTTTATTATAAGTCAAAAAAAAAATTTATTATATTTTTCTTTTGATAATCAAATAAAATATTATAATACTAAATATAATTTGATTTGATGTATATAGCACTAGAGCAGTATGTCATATTATAATTAAAAATAAAATAAAATAGAATGAATTAAAAAAAAAAAAGAACGATGAAATTATTAAAAATCAGATTGTGACCTAATTTCCCTTTCTTCTTCACTCAAGTCTCTGCTTCGCACGCCCCATAGCGATTCTTGGTAGCTACAATGGGTAAAGCTAAAAAAGGAGGCAAATTTGCTGTTGTCAAGAAGATAGTTACTTCCAAAGCAATCAAAAGGTCACTTTTTTTTTTCTCTCTCGAAATTCCAATGCTTCGTTTTTCCTCTTTTTTTCACTCATAATTTTTTGTGTCAATTTCAGCTATAAAGAAGATGTTTTGAACCCTGAAAAGAAGAATAATCTTAAAGATAAGTTACCCAGAAACGTGTAAGTCTTCATTCCAAAACATTCAAATTTTTATTTTTTTTAATTTTGATACTATATTTTTTTTTAGGGTTTAATAATCACTTTTTTGAATTTGCATTATTCAGTCCAAAACATTCTTCAGCTCTTTTCTTTCAATACAATACTGCTTTGGGACCTCCTTATCGTGTTTTGGTGGATACCAATTTCATCAATTTCTCCATCCAGAATAAAGTATGTGTCATCTCATACCTTTTCCTTTTTTGATTTATCTCTTGTTATTGTCATTTTTGTATCCCTTTTTTAATACATAAAGATTGTTTTTTTTGGTTCAATCTTATTGTATATGATGCCAATGATGTTTCTGATTGTGTTTTGATGATAAGCATATGATCCTTAGTAGTTTATTTTAGTGGTTGATTAATCTAATTAAAATTGTATGAGTTTTATAATATTATTTTTTAAGTTTCTTTGTTGTTGGCTTACATAAAGGGCTTTGATTATGCAGTTGGATTTGGAGAAAGGAATGATGGACTGCTTATATGCAAAATGTGAGTTTGAATTGATGATTACTTGACTCAATTTATGTATTTCGTGTATAAGTTTGGCTGAACGTTGGTTTCCGTTTGAGTTTTAGAGCTTGTGTTTTGTTAACCTTACCCATGATTGAAAAGCTGGTTTTTCAACCTGGCATGACATATTTGAATGTAGTATCCTATACGCTATTCTTATCCTTGTTCTGTTGATATTTTGGATTTTCAGGTACCCCGTGTATCACAGACTGTGTGATGGCAGAACTAGAGAAGTTGGGCACAAAATATCGTGTAGCTCTAAGGTAGATCTAATGTTAGGTGCCTTGATTTTTATTGGTTTATATTTTCATATGCCTGCTATGTATGTGTAAGAACTCAAAGTTATGTTTGCAATTATGCATGCTGGGCACTTGTCCATGTTTTTTGTTTAGTTTTCGTCTTCAATATATGCTTTATGAATCAAATTTATTTTGTTGGAAGATATAAGAAATCAGAAATCCAAATTTATAAATTTGTCCATTTTCTTGTTTTAGCTTCCGGGTGTATTAATTTATCTCTTTTTGTAATGATAGGATTGCAAAGGATCCTCGATTTGAGAGATTAGTCTGTACTCATAAGGGTACCTATGCTGATGACTGCCTTGTCGACAGAGTTACTCTGGTATGATTTATTTTTAAGTATCTGAGTATATGGGATTAATTCGATTGTTTAAATTGATAAAAGGCTTTCAAACAATCAAACTTGACAAAGTATTATCTTTCACTGCCACCCCGCCTTTTTTCTGTCTTATGATCTTGTAGAAAGGGAAAACAGTTTTAAATTATTGTTTTGATCGAATAATGAAGGCAAGATCCAAGAAAATAGTAACAAAAATTTGGTCTCTATTCTATGGTTCTGAGCTATTTTAATCTCTTAGCAGTATATGGGTTATCTAGATGAGTATACTAATTTCTGTTGACCTTTTGAGATGGAATTTATGTTACTAGAATATTGTGAATAGTTTGTTAATTGATTAGTTAGAAAATGTCGTGCATAAATAGGAGAATACGTGGATAGAGGAAGAGTTATTCAATTTGTAAACATTTGGTAAATAGAGCAGTAGCTCTATTGTAGAAGGGAAAGCCCTTGGAGGAGGATTAGAGTTACTTTTCCTTTCTCATATCTTCATCTACTTTTGAACATTGGAGTATTGCAACAAAGGTTTTCTAATCGTGAATTCATCACTAAGCTAACGAATACAATGTATTATTTGCTTAATTCTCGATGTTCAAGTTTTCCAAATTCTTGGTGGTTGCAAATTTGCAATGTATATCCATTTAAGTGAACACTTTCATTAAGGAATAATTTCAGATAAAAGTAATGGTAACAACAACAAACACGACTTCCCATTTCATTATTTTGTTCCAAATTATTTAAACAAACCTTTTTCATGGGAGCAGAGTAAATGCTTCATTGTGGCAACTTGTGATCGAGACTTGAAGAGGAGGATCCGGAAGGTAAAACAATTAATCATTTGTGTGCTTGTCATTGCTTTGATGTTGGACCTGGATGCATGACTCATGAACTTGGTTTCTGTATTGCAGATTCCTGGTGTGCCAATAATGTACATCACCAAACACAGATACTCAATCGAGCGGTTGCCTGAAGCAACAATTGGTGGAGGTAAATACTCCAAATCTATAATATAATATTTATATTGTTTCTACGAAGATTCAGTGACACTCAAGAAAACATTCACACTCGTTAACTATGAATTTGAACTCAATTTATTAATCAAGCTAATCATATACATCTCCTATTAGTAATTTTGCATTACTATACTATTCTTATTCTATGCTTATTGTTTATTATGCTGTGAGTATTTTACTAACAAACCTATGATTCTTAATGCAGCACCTAGAATTTGATGCATTAAAGCAGGAAATGAAACTCAGACAAAATTTTGACACTCCTTTCTGGGTTTAGATGCAACTTTACCTTATGCATGTTTGATCCTTTTGCTGGCTGGATTGCAATTTAATAGTAGCTTCACTCTGATCAAGAAGCAACTCTAAGAATGGTTGATCCGTTAAATTTCCATAGTGTAACTTGGTAGATTTATGATGCTGTCAAACTTTTTTCTTTTTACCTCAGTTTTGTCTCACAAATGTATCAATCTGAACTTTTGAGAGTGCCTAATCTATTGTGTGGTTCATGGCAGTTTCATAATTATAGATGTAAACCTATTGAAATAGTAATACTTTATTTATGATTAGAAAAGGAAATGTTTCAGTTGAATCTGAATTGGAGAGTTCATCCTTCACATATCAGAAGACTGTATTGGAAATCAGAAAATTCAACATCACCATTTTTGTTTTTTTTAATTGAAGTTACTATGGTTGAAAAAAAATCAACATATTAGCTATTTTATTAATGTTTTAATTTTTGTATATTATTAGATTTGAGTTATTCTTATATTCCTAAGGGTTTGATGTGCAGAGTAAGATAAAGTTTCTATCATTTTTTTCAACTTTTGATTGTTTCCATAATGATCATGTATTCTTGCCCAACCAAATACTGAAGGGGTATTAGGGAGACATCTTCACATGTACCCTTAAGACAATCTAATTATTCTTAACATTTATTTACTTATTGAAATAAAAATAAAAATGGGATATATTCTAAATATTGTATTAACAGTCTTATATTTAAGAACAAAGAATTGTTTGTAAATGGTCTTGTAAATTATAACAAAGGTATGGAGAGAGTTTTTTTTTTAAGAAAAAAAAAGTATCAAAGTATACCTAAATTGATCTTAGAAATGGCAGCTTAAGTGGTGAGTTCTGAGTTGTGATTATGAGTTTGAACATCAAAGGTTAAAGCTTATATTCCTTCCCACACTAATAATATTGATTAACGATAGATAAAACATAGATATATTAATTATTCAATAAATCTAAAAAGTGATACTATATCTCTTATAAAAAAATTAGATGTAATTATATCAAACATTCTCATATTATTAGAATGAATGATATCGTTTTTCTAAGTAAAAAATAATTTGATATTACTAAACAAGTATATATTCGTAACATCTAATATTGGTTTTAAGAATATATGTTATTTTTTGGTCAAGTACTTTAATGGCTAAAATTCACCTCTTAAGATGAATAAATGAGAGATTTCAAGTTCGAACATCGATCTCCACATATAAAATGTGATATTCTTACCGACTGAGCTATGTTTACGGAGACTCTATGTTATATTGGTTGTAAAAAGTAATCATATTATATATGTAAAACATATTGAGCATGTATAAATGAAGCATGAAAGTACTGATGTGCTGGGATACTATAATTGAAATAGTGAAATACATAGAATAAGGGAGTACACCAACAAGGAGCGTTTGTAGTCCAACGGTTAGGATAATTGCCTTCCAAGCAATAGACCCGGGTTCGACTCCCGGCAAACGCATTTTTGTATTAAAATCAGCCTATTAAATTGAAGTAATAACTTTGTCTCATGCCAATGAAAGATAAAATATACATAGGACATATAAAATGGAATTCAGCCCATAGATGATTTTGTAATAGTTTTCTTTTATGTCAAATTTAGGTAGCAGAAGATACTATACAATTATACACTGTCATTAAGTAATTCTAGGCATCAGTGTACACATAGTAAAAGAAAAGAGCATAATGCAGTTGGGTTGGTTATATTGAAGTGTTTTATTAACTCTTCTGTCAAAATATAAGGTGGCATATATGACATCTTCATTCTTCACAAATCAGAAGCTTGCATTTGCCTGGAGAGGTATTTATGAGACGGAGCCAGTTCTCAATTTTGCAGATCTTTGCTTGACAAAAAGACTTGATAGCACACTTTTGCTGCGACGAGGAACACGGACAGTCTCACGTGTGTTTCGAT
Source organism: Trifolium pratense (assembly GCF_020283565.1). Classification (NCBI taxonomy): domain Eukaryota; kingdom Viridiplantae; phylum Streptophyta; class Magnoliopsida; order Fabales; family Fabaceae; genus Trifolium; species Trifolium pratense. The sequence goes on from NC_060064.1 coordinate 854,797, forward strand.
TGTCGAAGGATCCAAATGTTGTCAATGGTCTCAAACCCTCTAATGCATCCTGTTGAGTGTTGACAAAGAATCATCAAATGTTACATAACAAAAACACTAAAAATGCATAACTTGCCAAACATTATTAGTTTAAGAAACATACAAACAATTGCAAAAAATGGGTTAATATAATCACAATTTGAGTATTCTTTTAACCATGGAACAACATTTGAACTTGCTGATGAATATTACATTACCCTGCCTGTGACACCGAGAGTTTGGGTGGTAGCACTTGAAGTAGGAACTGCATTTGGTACGTGGTTGTTTGATGCCGGGGGTTTCAACCGTGTAATCTCTTCATTGTCTGCAAGCATGCAATTAAGCTATTATTTCTATAGGAAAAATACAACTGATTGAACTGAATCATTTAATACACTTGAAGCTAATTAAGATCCAATCTCTAATTGTGTTAACTATATTATATTTATATTCAAGATAATTACACATGAACGAAAAGTAGACGGGCAACAAGCTGCGCCACTAAACCTTTATGTATATCTCTAGTTATTTGATGATTAATAAGCAAGTCATATCATCAAGGAATAGAAGGAAATAAAGAAATTAATAAAAGAGAAACAGAAAGAATCAAACATAATCAACAAATACAAGGGATGCAATTACTCAGCATACCTATAAGGTCGAAAACTCCTGTGGTCTTGGCAGAAAATTTTGGGTCTTTGATCCTGCAAAAGTGGATGTGTAAAAAATATATAAGGAAAACATAATACTTTGTAAAAGCGCATAATAAATAAAGCAATAGTACTGCAAGCCTCAAACTAAAAACTTACTTTTTTGAAGTATGTGAACTCCGTTTTTTTAAGGTTGACTTAGTTTCTGATGCAAGATGCCATGAAAGAGTTTTTGCAACGGGGGTACCTAAATACAATAATACGCATTCAGTCGAATAAAATGTTGTCAAATTACCAACAAACCCAAAGGGAAGGGGGAGGGGGCAGCCCAACTACACACCTGAAGGTTGAGGACGAGTTCTGGTTTTAAATGAATTTTGTTTTGCATCAGTCTGTTTGTATGAACGGAAATGTACCTTTTTATTGGCCGAATCTAGCTTGCATTGTTAAACAGAAATGAATAAGAACCAAATTTACCAAAAGTAAAAGCAAAATTCACAGTCTGCTGTCAATAACTACTAACGGAGAAGAATTAAAGCAGTTAAGCCTACTTGGCAAAATGTAGTGCTTGTGATGTCTAGGAATAATAGCCAACAACTGCTGTTGCCGAATACCCTCTTTATCTGTGTAAGTTTTGCATGTAAGAAGTCTCTGCATGTAAGCAAATATGTCATTTCAACTCATTAGAAATACCTAGTATAACATGATATCTGAAAAGTATTTGTACCTACCTGATTTAGAGTAGAGATCTTCAAGTCCATGGTTGAGACATCCAATGTTTGCTGGTCAATAAGGTCAGTTAACTTGTAAGCTACAGTCCCAAGATGATCAACAGCATTGACAAGGGCTCTTGCAGCATAATCTTTCAGGTTGTCAAGCACCCTAAAATCCATTCAGGTAAAATAGTGTATTATCGGTCAGCAGATGATACGCGAGCTTATAGTATCTCCCATATGTTTTTAAAATAATAAGTAGCAAAAATTTCAAGGACACAAATTCATGCCATGTCCTTTTAAGGATGACCATATGCCAAAACATCTATTTTCACCATTGAGACACTCACACAAGTACACAACCATACATTTTAACAATCAGAATAATAAATGCTTCTGCATATAAAGTATAAACAATAATGCTGATACTGTAAATCGAGAATCACTGAATCAGTTCCCACACACGTTACATTAACAAATTTTGTCATCAGAAATTATGGCAGCAACTTATTGTTTATGCACTACAAATTTACATATCTGCTTTTTTATACACACAGTTATATTTGATCCTACCAACATAAAGCAAATCATACAACTTACATTTATTGAAATACCTAAAGAATGATATAATAGAAAATTTTAGCCATAGCATAATAGAAAATCACGCTTGTTTATCCCGGTATATGAGATTTAATTACGAAGCGAACATCTTACATTTCTTTGTGATCACTACGGAGAAAAGATTTTTCACAGTACTCGGCAGCAGAATAGAGTTGAGGCCTCAGGTTCTTAAGTTCCTGAAAAGACATAACACGAGCTTCAACATTTGAAATTGTATCTCAAATCACAATCTTTTCACATGAAACACAGCCTGCAACCGGAAAAAAAAAGGGAAATGCGGTCATTCAATTACAATGAGGGACATATTATTTTCCCAGGCCTTAGCAGGTCCAACCCAAATGCATACTTCCTTTTTGGTATTCCTTAACTAGGCAATGCCAAATTTTGAACTTATAGCTTATGACTTATAAGCTTGTATGACAAAAAAAAGACCTCTTTGGTAACATTTTTTTCTCATGAGCTTATAGCTATTTCTACTAGCTTATAGCTTAAAACTTATAACCGATCACATTTTACACCTGTCAACTTACTTGAAAAAAGTTAAATATTAATTAAACATATTTCTTTCATATCATTTCATATTTTTAAGCTACTTTAACAGCTAATTTTAGCAAACACTACAAATTCAATTAGTCAGCTCATCCGTTATAAACTCAACTGCTATGAACTTAGCTTATCAGCTATCCAGTGTGTGTTGAGTTCCATATGAAATCCGTGATCATGTTTAATACTATATATAATAGCAAGACATGACATAAACATATATTTTAGAGTAATACTGTCTAGCATAAAAAAATATGAAGAGTTTAATTTATAAGGTTTTTATTATTATATGGTATATGAACAATACATAAATATCCTATGAGTATAATTTAATTTGAGAAATACTAATAAATAAAGGAGAGATAGATCTGAATGTATGTACCTGAAGGGCAAAGATGAAGGTCTTGCTGCGTTCCATAGAAATCTCATCAAATGTCATTGCTGCTGTTGCTGCTAACTCCATCTCTTTCTTTCTTTCAACCACTGTAATGTAATGCACCGCCACACTCAATCCATTGTTTGTTATATTAATTAACAAGTAATTATAGCTTAATTGTTAGTGAGTATTAATTAGTTTATTTATTTATTTATTCTAAAGGAAATGATCTTACTCACCTATCTCAAAAGACACTCCTTCTACTTATATTCTTCTTTTGTTTTGTTTTGTTTTGTTTTGGATGGGAACATTTGTTTTTTGCCTTAACTAATATTCCTTCCTTCTTCATGCTTAAAACCTACTACTACTACTAATTATATAATTATTAATTTCAAAGTTAATGTTTTTTTTACTCAAAAAAAAAATATATATATAAGGGATTAGGGGCCTAATGGTAATATGTATAAATAGTTCGTATATTTGTTTTTAAAATCAAGTATGTCTTCCTTAATTATAATGTATATCAATAGTGTTTTTAGTGGCACGTGTATGAATAGTTGTCTCTTTGTCTTTAGTATACCTCTTTGACTATAAAAGGAGAAGAATTGTAACATCTTCGGCAACAAAAAAATAAAAGAAAATTCTAGATTTTGCTCTTCTTTCTAAAACTCTAAGTAATTGTTAACACATTTAATATTAGTAACAATTTACTAGTTTGTTTGTATATACTATATGTTTTCCGAAATACATACACTAGTGTAGAAAAAGATAAATATTGCACTAGCTGTCACTAAAAAAAAAAAGGAAGAAGAGTGGGAATATGCCATGAATTAAAGGCAAGGCAAGGTAGCTGAAAGATTCCAATCTTTCTTAGAGAACAACATCAACATGCATGGAGGTGGTTTTCACATCATTGTCAGAGACTTAACCAAAGCAATGATCTAAAAGTATATTTTTATAATATAATAATAATAATTGCAAATGAGGACATCCAAAATGAATTTATATGATGTTTTTGCCGAAAGGCAAATTCATGACGATGAGCTAAGTAGCACCGCGACACCTCAAATTGAAGGTGTGTCCTATGTACGCTATGTTTTAATGTCCGACACCGACATGATGTCTAGTTACGTACATTCAATAACTTCTACTTTTTTAATTATTATTGGTGTCTATGTGTAAGGGTCGGCATGTGTCCGGTATCATATGAGTGTATTAATTGGATGGAAGAATCTAATAGCTTCTTAATGAATTCAGTTTGTTTTTCTTCCACCAATACTTTTCTGCCCAACTTTTACTTCATCGGTGCCAAGAATATTTTTCTCCTCAATTCCTGAAAGTCTGAAAACAATAAAAGCTAACTTAATAGCAGCATCAAAATTATTTACTTACATATGGTCATTGTTAAATATTGAGAACAATTTTAGGCTGCATCGGCGATTTAACAAAAGGCCAGATTCTATAATATGTATACTCATTACTCAATAATCAGTGGTGTGACTGTGATGTGAGAGAACTAGAAGCTCAATGATTAAAACTCTGCAAAATAACTAATTCTGTTATTTCCAAGTCCCACATCGCCTACACTATAACACAAATGACTCTTTATAAGCATCTAACACACTGTTTAGTTTGCCGAGTTGGGTAGCTCCAACTTGTAACCTAAGTGGGGGCGTTAAGGTGATGGAACACAGCTTTGGCTTGTCAGGTTGGTCTGGAGGGTGCACTATGTTGGCTTGCCCACTCCAAGTTTGGAGTTGAAACATGGGACTTGGGCGAAAGCTTGGGTCTCTTGTCTCTTAGACTGGAGGGCACAGCGTGAGGCTGGTTTCACAGAGCAGCGAACACCTCCTTCTCCTAACAGTGGAGGGATCACAAGCCACAGCATTCCCGGTCCAAAAAGCCTGGTGAGCCAAGCCATTGAACCATCATTTTTTTTACTCTTCTTCATGTTCCATGGCACCACACAGTTAGTAACCATTTCTTTTACAAAAAAACCCTATATAACTACAAGGAAGTGCAAGATGAAAATGAATTGAAGCAGATGAATCTGTCTTAATTTGATACTGATGGAGATTGATAATGGATTCTTGTAAATTATTGCTTATATAACTACAAGTAATTTTATTTAATGCACATTGCTTATTGACTTGTCAAACTAATATTTGAACCTAAGACATGATAGTTCAATATATGCATTTTGACATCATGAAAAAACAACAGTTCTGATGATACAGCATGTGGTTATATTGTAGTCATTCAATATGGTATAGTTTCAATTTCATTTTTGGCAATGTAAAGCATCCCATCTAATATTTTCCATGTTTTTCCCTTGCAATTCAATATGCAGCCCAATTAGATCATTATTTCCTTGTAAGCAGAATAAAATCAACACATTAACAACAATTTTGGATTACACAGTATCAAATTCCATTACAACTGACCAAATTCCAACTGAAGACTACACCCTTTTGGATCTATTGACTTTTGTTCATCTTGGCATTTTTTGGATCTATTGTTTGTGTTAACATTTACAAGTCCCACATTGGTTAGAACATGATACAAATGAGTGTTTATAAACTCCTAACACATCTGTCACTTTGCCGAGTTGGGTAGCGCCAACTTGTGACCCAAGTGGGGGCACCAAGGTGATGGAACACAGCTTTGGCTTGTCAGGTTGAGCTGGTGTTGCACCATGCTGGCCTGCCCGCTCCAAGTTGAGAGTTGAGATGTGGGACTTAAGCGAAGGCTTGGGTCTCTTGTCTCCTAGATAGGAGGGTACAGCGTGAGGCTGGACTCACAGAGCAGCGAGCACCTCCAGCTCTTGACAGTGGAGGGATCACAGGCTGCTGTACTACCAGCTCACAAAGCCTAGTGAGCCGTTCATGTTGGACCATCATTTTTTTTAACTTGTTCATGTGAGGTGTGTCATGCCATTGATACTAGACCTTATTTCTTGAGCTGGAGTTTCTTGATTTATTGATATGTCGAAAATACATACCTAGATATACATTAGTTTTTCGCACCATCTATCATGATGACTAACATGTATTGAATTATGTAACTGCTAAGTACTTAAGTTAAACTTCATTTGATAATAATTTAAAGCTGTACAAAATGCAAATTTCTATAATCGAATTATGTTATGTGATCTTCATAATCATATACAACTATGGATAAATTAGGTGAACTAAAATATATTTAAATCTAAAAAGCTATTATATGTATCATTTCATTACTCGACTCAAATTAATCCGGATAGAATCAACGCATTGGATACAACAGTGAGTAATGTATATTGATTTCTGTGTTCTTTTGCAACATTACCAAAGAAGCTAAAGTTTTGGAATGGAGAAACAATAGCAATTGATGGATGAGCCGTGGAGTTGTGATCCGCAGCGAGCCGTTGCAATTACACCGCCATTTACACACGCATTTTATACCCCGGGAAGAACAAATTCACTTTAAAACATGCAGACTTTAATTACTAAAACCTGTATCGAATAAAAATTTATACGCCAAATTCACAAACACTGCCAAAAACTGATCAGATCTACTGGTAATAACAATTGTGACACCTTTTGATTCACTTAGTAGATCATTACCTGATTTCAAGTCGCCGTTTGAAAATGATTTCTTTGTGGTATCCTCATTTTCTATTGCCAGTTTTTCATGAGTTTCAGATTCCTTTGAAGTAGATAAAAATCTATCAAGAAAAGCATGTACTACTAACTTCAAGTCATTATTTAGAGAACAAAAGTTGAAAGACTTGGCAACCATGGCCTCATTTTGAGGAATAATGATATACCAATTCAAATTATTTTGCACAAATTCAAGTTATCATGAAATAGTGATACAATTCGCAGAGCAGAGACAAATTGGTAAGACAATTTTCTGATATTAATTACTTGTTTTGTGACACAAAAAAGGCAGAACATGTAGACAACCCACCATCATAGCAAAACCACTTGATGGGAGTCATGCCAAAATCTAATGTATCCTTACTTTGCTACTGATTGGTTCAGCATACATCGAAACTTAAATTTAAGTTACAATACAAACACAACATACATTCTATTTGCTGTAATGTTGCTGAAATTTTAACAAGTAAACTAATTCTTTCAAATGGGCATTGTGCATTTCTTTTGTGAATGTCCTAACATATGGCAGCGACCACATTGGACAACCCTTTTAGGACGCTTGAAGTTCTCTACTCTCAGGACCTTCTTTTTAGGCCTTCCAGGGGGTCGGCGAGTCTTTGGTGGGCGAATTACAATATCAACCCTTGCACCTCCTCCACCTTCTGCTCCTTCTCCATGTTCCCTCCATTGACTCTTGTCTGGAATAGGATTTATCACCTGTGAATAGGCCATTCTGTAACTCTGTACAGTGAAACATGGTTCAGCAAACAAATGGGCATTGTGTCCACAAGAAATAAGTGCAGCGGCAGCATGAGCACAAGGTAAACCATACAGCTGCCATCGGCGACAAGAGCACTCACGACTTCGTATATCTACAATATTAGTTCTTTCAGTTGACACAATTTCAAACTCAACTTCATTTGCCCGGAGTACTTGGTAGCAATGAGCATCGGCTATTGCCTCCGAAATCCGCTTCTCAGCAGAAGGTACAAGAATTGATGTCCACCCCATGCCCACATCTCTCCGATCATTAAACCAAGATGTCATCTGATGGCGGATGTATTCCATCATCTGCACTACGGGGAGCTCATGACACTCTAGGGCCCAGTTATACAGCAATTCAGTTACACCAAGTGTGAAATGGCCATATCGAACACCATCAAAGTATGCAACAGCCCAAAGGTAGGGAGGGAACTGTTGAAACCATGATATAACATCCTGGGAAACCTCTATCATCTCAGTAATCTTGCTTTCAAATTCAGCAGCTGTAAGGGCATAAACAGCATTCCAAAAGATGTTCACCAACTTTGTGTTTTTAAATGTGTCGCGGAAATTTTCGCTAACATAACGCAGACAGAAACCATGTGAAGCACTAGGAAAATGTGTTTCTACTGCCTCCACCATGGCCCTTTGCCTTTCCGATAGTATTGTAAGTCTAGGCATGTTGTCGGTGTTTACTCCAAGAAGTTTCCGTAATTCCGACATAAACCACATCCAGTTTTCATCGCTTTCAGTATCAACAACAGCAATAGCCAAAGGAAACAAAGCATCATCGGCATCAACAGCTGCAGCACAAAGTATAGACCCTAGATACTTTCCTTTAAGATGTGCTCTGTCAAGCTCTAAAAGAGGTCTACAAGCATTTATAAACCCATAAATTGATGCACGATAAGAAATAAACAGGCGTTGAAAACAATTTTCTTGCCCAGTGGCACCAACAGATGCAATGCTACCAGGGTTTGTTTTCCTTATTTGCTCACAGTATGCAGGGAGAAAACGGTAGCCATCTTCAAATGTTCCATGAAGCGCAGCCATGCTCCGTTCCTTCCCTCGCCAAGCTTGCATGTAAGAAACAGCAACTCCGTGCTGATCACGAATATCTTGCAGTATTTCCCTTGGTTTGTATTGTGGATTATCTCGAATGCGTGATTCTACAGATCTTGCAACCCAACCTACTGATGCCTGCTGATGGTGAAGATTGCGAACTCCCTCACAAGTGTGGTCCCCTTGCAGGGTTCTTATAGTAAAAGTAGGAACACCAGGACATTTGGCTACATGGACACGCCATGGGCACCCTTCTTTGGAGCACTTTGCTATAAAACGACTGCGATCTGACTTAACTATCCGAAGATCAAAATGCATAGCTATGGCAATATCTTTCAATGTTCTTCGGCAGGTTTCCACATCTGGAAACTCTTGACCAATGACTAATGGTTGTTCTGCTATAGTAACCGAAGTATCATCTAAAACTAAATGGTTATCCATATATCTTATCTTTTAAAACAAGGAACCAGCAAATGTCACTTGATTCTAAGGGTCTTCATCATAGTCATGTATTATCAAGGACTCCAAAGGATAGGCATTGAAAAATGCCACCATATTAAACCACCTCCCAATAACAGACTCTGCAATACAAAAGAGAATGACTGATTAAATCCTACACATAGTTCAGAACAGAAAGCCATTGAAACAAAATGGAATACATAATTATCAAGTGGACAAGGCACGTAAAAGCTGTAAATAAAGTAACTGATAGTCTAAGAAGCCGAAATACTTGATAAGATACGGATACGGAGATACAGGGAAATTTTAAAATGCAAGATACGATACGGCCAAGATACTTTGATAAAAATATAAATTTAAAATTAAATATATAAATGCACAATATGTAAACCTAACTAAAAATGATAATAAATAAACATTCACATTACTAAGAATGATCAAAACAAGTAACAGTTACATATCTTTTCCCACCAGTTACAATATATAACAAAAACATCGTAAGTACTATCCAACAAAGAAAAAGAGAAGAGAGAAGAAATGCGTTTGTTTTCACAGCAAAATAGAGAAGGGGAAATTTTTCTAATAAAAAAACTGACTTTTGGAATTTTAAGTATCACGCGTGTATCCCGCACACAACCAAGCCGTATCACAAATGTATCGGCCACTTTTTTAAAAAGAATAAATTTAATTGCTGGATACTTCCCTGGTATGTATCAAACACGTATCAGTGTGAGATACGTGTCAGACAGACACTGATACTTTGACATTTTTGTAGTATCGGGGCTTCCCAGTTGATAGTGGATCCTCCATAATTGGACTATTCAAAATGAAAAGAAAAAAAAAAACGGAAACAATTGCAGATGAAGAAAAATATCAAAAAATGTTAAAAAAAGACATCAGTAGAATTAGAATATAAATCAAAATCTACAAACTTATACATGAAAACAAAAGTTTGTCAATAGTCATTACTTGTTCATCCGAAACATTATAGTCTTTCCAACAGAAGAGAGCAATGCAAAAAACAAACAGCCACCAACTAAAATCATATTTATAATTAGAAGTTAATCTAGTTCTTATCCCTCTAACTTAATTTTGTCGTAACTTTGGAAAGCCTTCTTTTTTACTTAAAGAGATGATGGAAGTTATAAATTTAAGCTGCCAAACAATGCAATAAAAATTAAGCATATAATATATCGAACCCAGAAGTATAAAAGGATAAACTTTATCCTTCCGAGTTCCTTAAGAATTTGTCCAACGGCATTTATCTATCCATAATCTTCATTTACAGATCCCTATAACCCCTATGATAAAAATTTGATCTTTCTACTTGGTAGGAGTAACTGTGCCTATTTTGATACCTGGAAACTAATTTAAGGGTTCTAGTCTCAAAAATAAAAGCATAAAACCTAAGAAAAATTAATCTTTTATAACATAATTGAGGGATTGATAAAATCATGGGGTAACATTGACAGAACAAGAACAACATTGGTCACCTAGGTCAAACATTTGCATCGAATAAAACTCCAATGCAACACAACAACTGTTAAAATCAGTTCGGATCCAACAAAATATTCAATTTGGGAATTTCAATTTCTCAATCCACAATATAAATTTCGTAAACTACGAGGTCAGATTTTTCCCTTGGGGAACACAATTCAGACAAAGCAACATAAAAACATATGTTCAATAAGATTGATTTAATTTTATGCGGCATAAATAAAATCGAAAAGTTGAACGAAGAGAAAATTAGGGATATGATGTGGAAGAAAAGGAAGAAGAGAGTTTCATCATAAAAAAGGTGTGTAGGAAGATGAAAAAGTGTACTTACCTAGGTTTACACTTATTGTCGGTTTTGGTAGTATTTGAATGTTTGAGACAGTAACGGCTTCTGCTACTGTTGTTGTTGTTGTTGTTGTTCCTTCTTCTTCTTCTTCTTCTTGTTGAGCTTCGTTTCTGCAATTCTACAAGATGGTGGACCTTAGTAAACTAAACAACAAACCAACTTATTTATTTTGAATGGTTATTTCTTTTTCTTCTTTTTTATTTATTTTCTTATTTTATCGCAATTATTTTATTTATATACTAAAATAAACCGATCTATTTCACTAAAAATTCAAAAGATCGATATACTATTTCTGTCCAAAAATATAATTAAAAGTAGTTCAATAAAAGTTAATGTATTTGATCTAAATTTTATACTAGATACATTAATTTATTTTATTTTTACTAGAAATATATTAACTTTTGTTAATTAGTTTTTAGGGTCCCTAATTCTTACTTATATTTTGTGTAGGAAGGAGTATATGTCAATAAAGTTGAGATTTGACATTATATATGGCGGTAAATTCTAATATGGACCACTTCATCAAGTGGTCTATGGTGGATCAGTCATGATTCATGAATAACATTATAACGAATACGAATTTTACAAAATTCACCGTTGGATTGAAAGTTTAGATCATATAGATCATCCATAGAAAAATTGAAAATCATTTGATATGTTATTGAGACACGTCAAGATTAACGGTTTATTAAATAACGTAAATCTTGATGGGTCTCAATAACATATCAAATGATTTTCAAAAAATTATAAAAAATTTATTGATGATCTATACGATATAAATTTTCAATCCAACAGTGAATTTCATAAATTTCATATTCGGTAGACCACTTGTTCACGGTGGACCACTTGTGAAGGTGGTCCACCGTAGCATTAGCCTATATATGGTAGCCGATGAAAAATTATCAATAGTCATATTATTAGGTTCGTTTTTAAAAAACTCAACATAAGATTTGTTTCACTTTTTCTAAAATATGGTTAGAGTGAAACTGAACTTTGATCACTTAGTAAAATCTCAAATTTAAATTTTATGAATATGTTACAATGGGTAGGGACAAATTTTGTGTACCCCATCTCGACTTCTCGTAAAAGGTCTGCACTCGTTTCCTATTATCATTGAAATCTGGGTCCACGCCTCCGTGAAGATCAGATTACCCTTCTCGATATAGAGTGGCCAATCAGATTTCCGATGAATATTATGCATCACTAGGGTTAAATAGTTAACTCAATCCTACAAAATTAATTTGTAAAATAATGATTTTCTCTTTGATAGCGGAACCTTGACAGTAAACGGTCCAACGGATCTTACAGGTAGTCCAACATATATTAAAAGAGGCTCTGATACAGGTATAATTTTGAATCGAGACTAACTTAGCCCTAAAAAACCTACTTATAAGATGATGATTGTTTCCGCTTATAAATTCATATTCAGATCATCTCACACCCTGATATGAGACCCTGATATGAGACGCTTAAGTTCAAATGACCGAAGTCTTAATTAATTGTCTTTCACTTTAAATTTTGATTGCTAATAAATTGTCTTTAATTCGGAACTTAAGTTAACTAGATCATCTCCACTTCATCATCGTCAACAACTAAATTAAAGAACTCATGTTATGTACGTAGTTGCATATTATGTTGTCTCAAACTCAACACCACAATATAATCTATTTATAGACTATAGTATATAAAAAGATAATAAGAAGCTTACCACAACACAACCAAATTCTTATGTATAAGTCAAAATATAACCATAATTAACCAAATGAAACATTGGATGCCAACACTAACTATTACATGCAACCCAAAAAAAAAAAATCATATGCATGAATGAAATCCACAATTGTCGGAATTCATATAACCTCATAATAATGTCCATCCAAATAGTTCCCCTTTTATCTCCGAGACAACCTCAACATTTTTTCTCATTCCTCTAATCATTACTTGCATGGTGGCTTCCTCTTCCTTATACCTTTTGTTGTTCATCATTCCTCTTCCAATTTTTTTTATAGCCTCTGCCTTCCCTCTTGAAGGTTCCTTCAACTTTTGAGGGAAGGAACCTCCATCCTCTATTTTTTTTTTATTAATTTATTTAAGACAGATTTTGTATTTTTTTTATTTATTTTTGTTTTATTAATATGTTTTTTCTGTTCTTGAGTTAACAAAAATTTATATAAAAATTTTCAACAAAAATTATACCACAACTTTTTTGGACGTTTTATAAATCCTTAGAAGAAGAAGAAGAATGAATTGCTTTCCTTGTTTCACCTCTCAAAAGAGTAAGAAAAGCAATAGCAAGAGGGAACATGGGGATGCACAACCACAGGAAAACAACAACCTTATAACCAGAACACCAGGTAATATTAAATTCTCACAATGTATGTTTCAATATGATTATTATGTTATGTTATGTGGCTCTTATAGCCTATGTTTGGTATCACGGTAGATATGCCAGAATCACGATGACTTACCATGATTTTTACATAAGCTACAGAGTGTAGCTTTTGGAAAATCACGGTGGATCGCCGTGATTATAACATATTCACCGTGATACCAAACACACACATAATCATTAATATGGTGGATGACCCGATCAGAAACCTGGTTATTTTAAGCAATTTTGTTATTGAATTTATGTATGTCTTCATGTGACATGCAGATATCAAGAAACCAAAGCCAGAAGAACCAGCCCAAGTTGACACAACAACTATTCAAGCACAAAATTTCACTTTCCGCGAGTTAGCAATTGCAACAAAGAATTTTCGCCAAGAATGCTTGTTGGGAGAAGGTGGTTTTGGCAGAGTTTACAAAGGAACAATTCCTGCAACTGGACAGGTCATAAAATAATTCCAATTTATCAATTCTTAATTAGTACCACTAGGACATTTATTGTCTCTGACAACAGTCGAAAATTGTTGCCAAGACCGTGAAAAGCATTGCCTAAAAGAATAAGGGAAGTTTTCAGCGTTGCTTATTGTCTAAGACAACGCTTTTTCTATACACAGAAAAATAGTTTTTTGTTCTTTTTAAGATTGTTTTTACACTTTTACATGTGTTTGAATGTGTGTTTGTTTGTTATTTCCCTTTTTCTCTAGGTGATAGCAGTGAAGCAACTTGACCGAAATGGGATTCAAGGCAGTAAAGAATTTCTGGTTGAGGTTTTGATGTTGAGTCTCTTAAACCATGAAAATCTTGTCAAACTCTCCGGTTATTGTGCTGATGGTGATCAACGTCTTTTGGTCTATGAATACATGCCAGCGGGTTCTCTAGAAACTCGTCTTCTTGGTATTCACCCTTTCTTTCCTCCCATATTCTTCCATTTTTTACTTATGCATATATTTGCGTCTGCATGACATAATAAAGTAAATCGTCATTTTGGTCCCTATATGTATTAGGCGTTGTCATTATATAGTCTATGAATGTATTGAATTTACAAAATCATCCCTGAGTTTCTCTTTTGATACTTTCAAAAACTATAGTAACAATGCTTGACACATTCAAGGATAAAATTGGATGTTTAATTACTTGATATAATCTTATGCAACTATAGTTAAGGAAAACTAAAATAGAGCACATTTTGTTATCTTATTTTGGCACAGAGAGAAAACCTGATCAAGCTATATTAGATTGGTATGAAAGAATGAAAATAGCAGCTCATGTTGCAAAAGGACTATGGTACTTGCATGACAAGGCAAATCCCTCAGTTATATATAGGGACTTGAAATCATCGAACATCTTGCTTGATAATGAACTTCATGCAAAACTATCTGATTATGGACTTGCAAAACTTGCTGGTAAAGATAAGATGAACATTGTTCCTACAAGAGTCATGGGTACTTATGGTTATAGTGCTCCTGAGTATGTAAGAACAGGTAACCTCACTTTGAAGTCAGATGTATACAGTTTTGGAGTTGTCTTGCTTGAGCTCATAACTGGAAGACGAGCTGTTGACACCACAAGATCGCACGACGAGCAAAATCTAGTTTCATGGGTAAACTATAACTTGAATGATCTAATTTCTCTAAATGATATAAACTATAATCTTTTGAGTAATAGCTTGAATGATTCTATGATATCTGTTTTGATAATTTTTATATTTATGACCGAGCAGGCACAACCAATATTTAGAGATCCAAAAAAATATGGAGAGTTGGCTGACCCAAACCTCGGTACAAATTACCCGGAAAAGGATCTGAATCAAGTTGTTGCGATTGCAGCAATGTGCTTACAGGAGGAATCAGCAGCGCGTCCTTTGATGAGCGATGTTGTAACTGCTTTGAGTTTTCTTTCTACTACTCCTCCTCCTCCAGGCACTGCTCCTGCACCAACTCCACCTCCCAAATCCACCTCCCAGAAGACTGTTTCCACTGCCGACGAAAGTTCTGATGAAGAGCGTTCGGATCACGAGGACAATCATGATATTGCAGCAGCTAGTGGAAAATACGAAGAATGTGATGATGCATCAGACAGTGAAAGTGATTATTATGAGGACGAAAACCAACATTATAGTCCACAAGATGGTAAAGAAACAAAGCAGTTCTACTCCAAATCAAGCAACAAAAGCGGTACCAAATCAAAGAAAAGTTCCAGTTCCAAAAAGCATGGGGCGGATGGAATTTTAACTCAGAAAAGCAGTAAGAAGGGCAGTAAAAAATCTTCTGCAAGATTTGCAAGTAAATCATCTGATAGCAGCAGCGACGAGGAGTCACGGGATGAAGGTGTTCTTCTCAAGCGTGGTGACAGTAGGCCATCAAATGATGCAAATGGATATTCTTTTGGCCTAACAAGCAGTGATAGTGGGGAAGCATCACGTTCAGAAGTTCAACATTTTGATCGCATGAGCACGGGGACATCTGAGGAGGGAAGTTTTCACCATTTAGAACGTTCCAGCAGCAGAGGATCAGATGAGGGAAGTGTTCATTCATGATAACTTACAATTGAATAGGCATTCATATATGCACACACTTTGACACGTTGTTTTGTATATCTGTGTCGAAGTTTTGTTGTTTATACATTTATCAGTTTGGTTGAGCGAGACAAGTATAACATAACAGTATATGTATATCCTCAAAACATAAAACTTGAAACTCTATCATCCACATTTATATGCACTTTGTTTTGTTTTGTTTAGTAGGCTTCAGTTACATTCATGTATTTACTTTTAGTTCAAGAACGAGTGTGAAGATAACCGCGAATTTCCATAGGGGGTTGTTTAAATTATTGGAAACAGTAGCCCTTGTTTGTATATAAAAGATTATGGCAATTCTAATGGTATTACTTATTACTGTTGTCACAATCAAAAATTAATTATCATATGCAGGAAAATAAAAATCATCATATGCATATCCATGCAATTAGGACAATCAAACAGGTTATTCTTATTCAATTCAACTGTGTTTCCTAATATTACTGTGAAATATATATATAAACTATGCTAAATTTAAGCAGTAAAATAAAATTAAGAAAGACAAAGTAGCTACGTTTCAAATTTCCATTGCTTCAAGTATATAACACGCTTCTGAATCGAAGATCTGAATGAACTCAACAACATTTGCTAGGTGCACTTTAAGATCTGCGAGTGAGCGAAAGACAAGGAAAACATGTCACACTTCTTTAATACAGTCATGATAGTTGTATGCCGAAAATAATATTATATGTACCGTAATGTACATATTCGTCTTCTGTTTTCACTTCTTCAATTTTAATTATGCACACATATTATACACGGCCACTTCGAAGACGAATCAATTAGAGCTAGATGTTGATGTTGATGGGGTTGCCTTCTGCATAAACAGAAAACTAGTGTCAGCTTGGTAAGCACAAAACCACAGCAAACACTAATTAATTGACTTGTGCAAATTAAGTTATAAATATACTAGATAGAGTAATGAATTATGATTAAGTTGTAGAGTAACGAAATGAACATATTTTTATCATTATTATTACGTTGCGCGCCTCTATGTTCCCGTAGACTTTGTCCAATTCGTCAAAAACAACCCCAATTGTTGGGCGTCCTGTGCTTGATTTGGCAACACAAAGTACTGCAATCTGTAAAATGTCTCCAAAATCATCCTTATCAACTTGTCCCTTTAGTCGCGAGTCTACAAAATCCGACAATGGACGCTTTCCCAAACTCACATCTCTTGCCTACAATTAACATTGCATAAATACTTAGTTGAAAATAATCTAATGTAATGTGCACATAATATTTTATTGCTCTTTTCTTTTTCTGTTCGCTAACGAATTGATCTACCTTTCTAGTGAGTTGATCTCTAGCATCAAGATCCAATTCTATGACTTTCTGTCCAGACAGAATTTGCAAAGCAACAATTCCGAAACTATATACATCACTTGCACATGTTAACTTTGCATTGCTCATGTACTCCGGATCCATGTAACCTATGGTTCCTCTAACATCAGTAAAAACCTTGCTCTCTTCCATCCCCATCATCCTCGACAAACCAAAATCCGACAGTTTGGCTTCGTATTTCTCAGTCAAAAGAATGTTCGTAAGCTAAACATTAAAAATCAGTATCAGACATTAAGAAAACATTATGCATAATATAGAATAAAATTTATTTCATCGCGTTTACCTTGATATCTCGATGGACGACACAACCCTCTATATGTTGATGAAGGTACTTAAGTGCAAATGAACATTCTTTCAAAATCCTCACTCTTGTTTCCCATGTCAAATGGCTGTCTCTTCCTAAACACAGTCACACACACATATAAATAAATAAAATCACATACATTATTTACATTTACATTGGAAAATGGTGAATGATTGATAAAGAGTGAATAGCGAAGAACATTACTCAAGAGATGTTGAGCAAGATTTCCATTGGCGCAAAATTCGTAGACTAAATATCTCTCACCATCTTCCATGCAACAACCAAACAAGCAAACAAGGTTTGGGTGACGAAGCCTCGAAAGACCAGCGAGTTCTCGGGTGAAAGAATCAGAACTAGAGGTGTTATTCTTTATCAAATGCTTGATGGCTACAACTTGACCACTAGGCAAAACGCCTCTATACACCTCACCTGCACTACCACGTCCAAGGTTTATCTTTTCGTCTTCAAAATTCATTGCATTTTCAATTTCAGTTTTTGTGAACCAGTACAATCCAGACCAAGTAGTTATCTGTTTCAATTGAACATGCTTCTTCTTAATAGGCTTCTTCTTCGATACACATTTTACCACAAAAACAATCACCAATAATGCTACGATAGCTACCACCAATGCTCCCAACACAAGTTTCTTCCCTGATGATTCTAGCTTCACCAAAAAAGATCATGTCAGTTACATTTCTTTAAAAACGAGTCTAGCTGTTAATTTCACACACTGCATTACATTTTTCTATTAAATTGTTTTAGAACAGAATCAAAATTTGGTATAATAATCTTACTCTTTATATTTACTGATGGAGGTGGCAAGCAGCGCAAGAATTTGTCTGCAAGGAAAGGGTCATCTTTTTGTTCGGCTGCAACAGAAACAAGAGCTGCTACGCCACATATGGCTCTCTCAGTGTCGTTGTTGTCCTTGTCGATTAGTTTTTGATACAAATCATCTCTCAGGTTCAATATTGCACCTGTACATTCTGCACACGACACATCAAGCGAATGATCGAAGTGGCTGCATTGGTTCAATGCATCAGTGTACGGTTGCAAGTTCTGAACATATAGCAAAGTTGAGCTGGAGCATTTAGAGCTACCAAAGTAAATATTATCAAATCCACATGAAGACAGTGACATCCCTTGTTGTGGATGAAATGATTTGTTGCAACTCTGCCATTGTTCTTGAGAAAGGAACACTTGTCCTGTTCTGTTACGGGCTTGTGACGCCATGGCATCTGACAGAAGGGTCAGTGCATTTCGACAGCATAGAGTTGTTGGAAAACCATTACCCCATTTGCTTATATCCTCTTTCACATCCCCACATTCACCAAATGGCATATATTCATTTTGGTGTGCATTGAAATCCAATACACATGTACCTGCACCAAATGGAAAGAGTTGTGTTAAATTTACACCCAAATTTTAACTCAGATTGCATACTATCTACTGAACACAATTAACCACGACTCTGAACGTCATCACTCATCAATCACAATTTTCAAGTGTTCAAATATACATATATATTCATCAATCATCTAAATAGTGTTCAACTATACATAATATTCATTAATCATCATTTATGTTCAAACATACACTTTTTTTTTTTGACAAATGATCAAATATACACTTATATTCATCGATAGTCGATTGAAGTGCGTTAGCCACATAATTTATGAGCTCCGACACTTGGATATATTGAATAACATTCAAATATACTAGTACATGATATTCATTTATTGTCTTTTGATATAACTTAATATACTTCTATTAGAGTGTTAATTTCTTCATAATAGTAACACTTATCTCAGTACTTTCAGTTCTGAAAATGAATCATCAATATCATCAGACTATTCATCAGATTTAAAAAACTTTTCAAAGTTAATACAATATCTTTTTTCCCATTCATCCTACTCTAAAGCTTTACATTTTTTAGAATCAAATAAAAAACCAAAAATAACCTCATATTGTAAAAATTGTTCAAATCTTAATCTAATCACCACATTCCTATCAATATTGCACCTTCTAATTTGCCAAATTTTCATAATTTCTCTTAAGATAGTGCACCACAGCCACATAATGGTAAACATGCTACACACCCTAGTAACAAGATTATGGGTGTGTTTGATTTGCCAAAAAAATAAGGAAAATGACAGAACAACTTAAATTGTACTATGTTTGATTTTAATATTGTTGCTAGGACACGACAAATTGGGGATCAGAGACTGAACAAAAACTGAAATTTTTGTTCTCTACCGAACTACTTAACAACTTTTTGTCTCAGATACAAGTTGTCTAAAAATATAAAAATAACCTTTTGTCCATACAAAGTTGTTCAATAATATCTCAAAAGTCTGTCTATTATTGTTCTATCATGTATTGCTTTGTTGACTAATAGATGAATTTGGTTAAGCTATCTCAAAGATTCTCAAACACTATATAACAGTTATAACTAACACCTTAATATAGATTTATGTAAGATTAACTCTAATAATAGACGAATTAAAAGAGTATGGAAAATGGTTTGACCTTGAGGAGATACGAGGTGGGATGAGTGTATGAAAATTGCAAAAAAGAGAAATACATGCACAAGGTGCCGTGACAATGCCATGGCTTTTTATTTGCATAATCCAAAATCCAAGAGAAGAAGAAGCACGTTGTGAAGCAACGAAACGTAGAAAGTGATGTTAAAGTGACCAAATTTTTTTCCATTCTACAAGTGGAATTGAGTAGATATAGACTCTTACTTTCTTTGTGAGTATCGCTAGGATGTGGATATTCTCAAGGCACGCTCCTCATATCACAGCTTATATGCCTTGCTTGTATCACCAAATTCTTATATTAATAGTGACATATATTTTTGTATAAGAGTTTAATAATTTTGATACATCTTATATAAAAAAAATACCCGTTTGTGTAAAAACTTTCTTTCTACACTATTAATTAATCAACTACAACTTATGGTTTATATGATTTTTAACGTATATAGATAAAATGGTTAAAGAGCTTCATGTTTAAGGAGAATTCCTAAGTGAAAAGTTTAATTTTTTTGCCAAATTTTACTTACCTCACGTCTTCCGGATTACTATATATATATATATATATATATAAAATTAAAATCAAGGTTAAATATTTTTAATGATTTGCACATTATGGTTTATAATTTTTATATTTTTATTTATTTATTAATGATCAATGGTATTTTCATGCTCCTTCCCCGGATCAAGATCAACCATGGCCAACATAAAAATAATTAATAGTGTTTCTAAAATTTGTCAAAATGAATTTATGAAAAAATTTCCTCATACCCCCTATAATTAAATTACACCCATTCATTTAAAAAAAAAAAAGAAGTAAGTAGTCCCTTTTTAAAAAAGAAACATAAAATAATTGATGTCATGAAAGAAGAGTGAAATATTTCCTTTTTTTTGTAGAAATTTTTTCTTGACTGACCTACAAGAAGTGAGATAGACACTTCGCCCAGCAGGTGTTCTGGTGTTTGGATGAGTAGGTAGGAAATATGCTTGTATAGATTTGACTGGAGTTTTCCCACTTGTGAGACTAGGGGTTGGAGATTTTATTGTGGGACGGACAACCCTCAAAGCTGCTTCAAACAAAATTGTCAAACATGAGAAAATATGTTCTGACAATCAATACGTTTTTATACCGTTTGCTTTCGACACTTTTAGATTTCTAGCACTAGAAGCTGTGAACCTTTTGAAAATAGTTCAAAATGTCATGCATTGTAATGTCGTAACGCATAGGTCTAGAAATGTAGTTTTTCAAAGATTGAATTTTGATATTAAAAAAAATTAGTGGCGCAGATTATTGTCCGTCTACCTTTTATTTTGAAGTGGACACGTAAGGAAACTTTCCCCTAAAAAGAATAATTAGTAGTATGAATGAAGAATGTGAAATGGGCCATAAAAGACTAAATTGGAGATGGGATATAGAGTCCAGTCCAGTTGCAAGAAGAGAGAGGTGAAAAGTCCCTAGAAAGTTGGAAGAGTCGACGTGTACAATTTTGGTGGCAGTGTGTTTACAGTCCACACACACGAAACACCATGTTCTTATTCTTATCATCTAATCTTTTTCTTCTTCTTCTTCTAATCATGCCACGCCATTTCTCGTCTCTTCTTTCTTTCTTTCTTCTTTTTTATTTTTTCTTCTTTCTATTATTATTCCATTGCAGCAGCTCCAATTCCATATAATTATGTATATGGCTACTTTGGGTGCAAATTCAAATATTATTCTTAAAAGTGATTTAAGGTTTCACAGAACAAAAACAACAACAAGGTTTCAATATTCTTCTCCTAGTAGTAATGTGGCAGTGTTCAAAGTATTGTCTTTGTCTACCAATACAAAACCTACAACACGCTTGCATTTCTTAAGACATCATCGTCATTCTCGTGCTTTGGTATGCCAATGTCAACATAAACATGATTCTTCTCCAACTCCTACAAACATCCCACATGTAAGTAGTAATTGTTGGTTGCTCCAGCTTCATTTTTTTGTGAAAAATGTATAATTTATTTGTTCCTAAAACAACACTTTTGGTTTGCAGGTAATAGGAATTGGGATCAATAGGATGCTTGTTTCTCTCAAAGATTGGAGAAATTTACGGATAATGGAAGTAGCTGGCTTATTGGTTTGCATTTTAATGGTTGTACCATCAGCTGATGCTGTTGATGCTCTCAAAACTTGTGCTTGTTTGCTCAAGGAATGCAGGTATGCTATTTCTCTATGTCTTTTTTCAGTCATACTAATTAGAGCATCTCGGATGATAGAATTTGATTTGAGCTCTTAATTCTCTTTAAGTGGACTGTACTGTGCTGTTAAGAGATATTGAATGAGATAAGATCAGGAAATCACTTTACTATAGTTGATTTTGTAGGGTTTAGTTAGGTCCGACTTGAATTCTAAGATGTGCAATGATATGTAAGATTTAAGAAACCTTACTAGTCTTCACTTCAATGGTAGACATAGAACCCAACTTGGATTCTAAACTTTCTTTCAGTGATTTCGTTGCCAAAATATTGATGCATTAAAATGTCTTCTTATAGAAAAACGGATGTTACACGTGGACGTGGTTATGATTTTAGAGGTTACGATCTTATGATTTTGTATTGCGATCCTTCTCCAAGTTATGTTGTGAATTCCGAATTTCTTGTTCAATCTCTCTTCCCTAGACGTAGGTCATTGTTGGACAGAACTGGGTAACAAATCTCTTGCATGTTAGGTTCCTCTTTACCATTTGTTGTTATTTGCTTTGTTGGATTTTGAATTCTTTATTACACTTAGGGTTGTTAGAATTATTATTGCTTGGATTGCTTAGTGTTGATTGCCATTGAACTTTTGCTCCACTCTTGTTATTGTTGGATTGAACAAGGGGTTTGAAATTCACAACAAGTTCCGATCCTCTACTTTGGTAGCATCTTATGATCCGTGTTAATCGTTATGATTCTCCAAGTTACGATCTATTACCCTCCTCTCGATCCTAATCCGAGTTACGTGTTTGACAACATTGCATGTGGCCTCTAAGTCGACGGATTTGTACCCTCTCATGTTTGAATCCAACATGAGAGGACTGTGTTCATCATCTCACCATTAAAGCTCATTGTGCCCCACTTATATATATTTGAAGTTGTAGAATTCGACAAGTTTTACTCGTGAGATGATGAACATACCCCCTCATGTTCAATTCAAACATGAGAGGATCCAGATCCATAGTCTTATTATTATTATACATTGCCTCAAAACAGAGATAACAGAAAGTAATACAATAGGCCTTCCTCTTTTATGTATGCAGGGTAGAATTGGCTAAGTGTCTTGCAAACCCATCATGTGCTGCCAATATTGCTTGTCTCCAAACATGCAACAATAGACCTGATGAGACTGAATGCCAAGTTAGTCTTCTTCCACTTTACATCAAATTCATGCATGTACCATTCTACACCAATTGTCAAGAGAATCCGAACTGTCTGCTCATGAAAGCTTCTTTTTTTGTCTTAATTTTATAGATTAAATGCGGGGACGTGTTTGAAAACAAGGTGGTTGATGAATTCAATGAGTGCGCTGTCTCGAGGAAGAAATGTGTACCTAAGAAATCTGATGTGGGAGAATTTCCTGTTCCAAACCCGGATGTCCTTGTGAAGAGCTTTAACATTGCTGATTTTAGTGGCAAGTGGTTCATCACTAGTGGCTTAAATCCTACCTTTGATGCATTTGACTGCCAATTACATGAATTTCACACAGAATCAAATAAACTTGTGGGTAATATAACATGGAGAATACCAACTCCAGATGGTGGATTTCTTACGAGGTCAGCCGTGCAGAAATTTGAGCAAGATCCTGCTAATCCAGGAATCCTCTACAATCATGATAATGAGTACCTTAACTATCAAGATGACTGGTAATTCCTTTCTAGAAGCTCTCTTTCTTATTCTTTACTAAACTTAAACATGTTTAGGTATATTGGCAACTATATGATATATCCATGAAACATACAGACCTATCATTTTGCTACTATTTAAAATGAAGTTCAAGGGCTTGAAGTAAGCTCTCTGTTTGGTTAAACAGTTTAATTAAACGCTTATCATGTAAGTGTTTATGTTTAAAGCTATGTCTATACCAAAAGATCAAATAAAGTAAAAATGTTTTCATATTAGCTATAAGTTGTTTTCATAAGCTGAAAACAGCTTACAAACATGACATAAGCGGATTCCATAAGCTATCCCAAACAGTCTCGCAAGTGTTTATGCCAGTATATAAGTTCAAATAAGTCTACCCAAACAGGCCCTAAATGTTACTTCCAACTTAAGGAAAAGAAAGGACGTAGATGACAACATGTTGCTTTTTCAGCATCTTTTACACATGCACACCTTAAAAAGCTTCCTAGCATCTTGGTTACACATTTTAACGGTTCCAATGTAAGAGAATTCATGATTTTCTGTTGTCATCAGGCCCAACCCTTTAACCTAAATCTGACTAAACTTGAAAGCTGTTGTTTTATTTATTGAATTCAGCCTTTAGCCCTAGTAGAGGACTTACAAGCAATGATCTGCAGGTATGTTTTGTCATCCCAAATTGAGAACAAACCGGACGACTATATATTTATATACTACCGAGGCAGAAACGATGCATGGGATGGCTATGGTGGTGCCGTTGTGTACACAAGGAGTGCAGTTTTACCTGAGTCTATCATTCCCGAACTTGATAGAGCAGCAAAGAGTGTAGGAAGAGACTTTAGCAAGTTCATTAGAACAGATAATACATGTGGACCAGAGCCTACCATTGTGGAGAGGATTGAGAAAAAGGTAGAGGAAGGAGAGAAAACCATTGTGAGAGAAGTTGAAGAGATAGAAGAAGAGGTAGAAAAAGAAGTAGAATTGGTTGGTAAAACAGAAATGAGCTTGTTACAAAGGTTGGCAGAAGGATTCAAAGTGTTTCAAGAAGATGAGGAAAATTTCTTAAAAGGATTATCTAAAGAAGAAATGGAGATATTGGATAGTCTCAAATTGGAAGCTAAGGAAGTAGAAGAGCTCTTTGGAAATGCCTTGCCACTGAGGAAACTTAGATAACTCAAAAATTTGAGAAAAAATGTTGTAACATATTTTTTGATATACTTGTTTATTATAGAATGAATTCTCATGTTGGAGGCCTAATGAGAGTTCATTTTGTATTATAAAAGAAGACATCAAATAGTGGACTGCTGTTTTTTTCTTCCTTTAGTCATTTTAATTTTTTACTTTGGTTATAGTATATGTTCATTAAATTTTCTGTTTGGATTATGATATATGTGAAACACACACATACCTAAAGTTTGTTATTGGAATAATGAAATCTTTTTCTTCTTTTTTTATCCACGTTATATATTTCACAGCTAAATTCAAGGAGTCAACGCAAAATAAAATTTTAAAAAAAAAAACAGCAAAATGTTAAGATTTTCGCCGTTGCCGGGGATCGAACCCGGGTCACCCGCGTGACAGGCGGGAATACTTACCACTATACTACAACGACTTGTTGATACCCAATTTTTAATAACGCATAGTATCCTTTGTTACTTCTAATATTTTGTGACACCTACTGAACAGTTAATTTCCTTTCTTTTCATTCAACGATGAATTTTGGCAACACACTGAAAATTTGCTCGTGATCCATAACCTCTTCACTCGAATTTCACGTAAAAATTAACAATATAGTGTTAACTACCGATGTTGACCTTCTATTTTTTCAAAAAAAAAGTCACGTATTTTTTTTTGTCAAGTGGACTTGCCATCGAATTCACATATTTAAAGGCGGAGAAACGAAAAACACTAAGTTCAAATTTACATCCTTACAGATTATTTTGACAATTACAACTTTATTGCACATACATACTCCCTTTATTATTAATTAGGTTTAATTGCATTTTTGTCTCCCTATATTTCACAAACTCGCAATTTTGGCCCCCTAACTTTCAAAATAACACTTTTGGCTTCTTATGTCTATCTCCTTTTGCAAAAGTCTAATTTTGACCAAGTCAACACTGACGTGGCGAGTCGCATATGTGACTCAGCTGCCACATCATCACAGTTTGCCACTTAATAATTAAAAAAATAAATAATAAATAAAAAAGGAATTGAAAGGATCAGTGATAGTGTGATACTCAATCTTCAACGACAGATAAAAAATACTATAAACTTGAAGATGATTCAGTGCAGGTTGTCGTTGAAAACTCTATAAATCAACAGTAAAAGACATTATAAACCATCCAAAACTATGAGAATCCTTATAAGTCTTTTGCCACAAAACTAGTAAGCATTCAACAATATACACAAACCATCCACACGTGAAATGGAGCAAGTCTGATATGCTATTTGAACAATGCTGTATAGTATTATGTGACACAACATCCTCAAAACATCCAAAAAAAACATGACAAACATAGCTCCCATATGCTTTTGCAACTACAACATGTAGTATATATTTTGGCGCCACTCTTTATTTACATTTTATTTTATTTTTTTAATTATTAAGTGGCAACTGTGATGATGTGGCAGCTGTGTCACATAGGTGACTTGCCACATCAGTGTTGATTTGGTCAAAATTAGACTTTTGCAAAATGGGTAAATATAAGGGCCAAAAATGCTATTTTGAAAGTTAGGCGGCCAAAATTACAAGTTTGTGAAATATAGGGGGCCAAAAATGCAATTAAGCCTATTAATTATAAGCAAAAATGTATATATCGAGTCTATATTATAGACTAAATACATAAGTTATTGAATGGATCTAAAATATAAATTTTTGCTTAATTATAATTTAGGATGAAGGGAGTATATCACATTCTTTTTATATATATATATATATATATATATGAAGAAATAAGAAATATTAGTTAGGGTTTCGAAAAGATTACGAGGTGAACAAAGCTAAATTCCCCCTTCTTCATGAAACATTTACTATCCTTAATTAAGTCTTGTGAAGCTTAAATAAATTGTAAATTCTCTCTAAATATTTTAACTCTATTAAATGTTCAACTCAAAAATTGAACTCAAAATCTCGAAAAATATGTGCACATGTAAGTAATCTTAGGGTGCGTTTGATTTGCTAAAAAATAAGGGACTGGACAAGACAACTCCTGCTGTACTGTGTTTGATTTTAAAACTGTTCCTGGTACTGGACAAACTGGGGGCCAAGAGACAGGACAAAACTTGAAATTCTTGTCTCCCACAGAACCACGGGACAACTTTTTGTCCTCAGCACAAGTTGTCTAAAATACCAAAATAACATTTTGTCCACCAAACATCGTACAACACAAAGTTTGTTCAATACCTTAAACGTTTGTCTTGTGCTGTTCTGTCTTGTACTGTCCTGTACTGTTCTGTCCAGTATTTATATTTTGCAGTTGATTTTATTAAAAGAAAGTGAAAAGAAATAAAATTACTCAAACCAATACATAAATTTAGACTAAAACATTGGATAATTGGTGAAACTTTTTTTTTTAAGTAATTCGTGAAACATTTACTACTAATATATCTTAGACTTGGTTAAACATTACAACATGTCCACATTAATTAAATAAAATAAATAAAAGTGATATCCGTTACAGTAATATTTTAACAGCTCGATGATGAATTTCCAAGTCCACCACCATCAGCAGGAATTACGGAGGCAAGTGAGTGTGTGATTGGTAGGGAAGATAGTGAGATCTTAATTTCCATGTGAATGACTAGAAAATCAAGATAAGGGGAGGTGTGCATAAAGTGTCGTATTAAGGAAGCAAACAATGAAATCTTGGCACCTCATGTGATTTGATTACAAGATTAGATGTGTTGTGGAATTCACTACCATTCATGTTGACTTATGGACGTCACATATTGTCAAAGTTTTTGTATGAAACTCACACACCCCATCTTATCTAATTTTGTACTACTAATGTCTAATTTCTTTATTGAATGAAGATCCATTTTGATCATTTATAAACTGAGATGGGACAATTATGTTTTTCATAAAAGTAAAATTTAAATTAATTTTTAAAATTAGTTCATCTATTATAACGAACAAGAGACTAATTAATCTTTATTATATTTGAATTATTCCATCAAAATAGAATATGAATTCTTTTTTCTTTAATTTTTACTACAGACTCTCATTCTAAATAGTGAAGAGATAAATTGAAAATGTCACCAGACGTGCAAATGTAACGAAATGTGTGAGAAGAAATTTTCAAACCATTATAAGACACGCACAAGTGAGCCACTAGGACTTGTGGACTGATGAGCATGACTAAATAGATATATTTGTTAAACAAAAAAAAAGATATGTTTGCTAAAAATTACTTTTCACAATTTTTTTTTTTTGTCAAATAGTCTAATGATAATATTCATACGTTTAAATGTGAACAAATGTGAAATCCGCGTTCGAACTTTGGTCACTCCAATAATGTCCCTCGTAGCTACTACTTAAGCTACACCAGACAATTTATATAACTTTTATTGTATCAAGTAAAATTTAAAATTATTGTATTAATTATGTGCTATAAATGTGTTCACCAAGTAATTGTAAGACTTCTACCACTTTCTTTATAGAAGAAGAAAAAAAGTTCCTAGCCTTTTTTTACTTTGAGTAAAAAAAAAAAAGAAGAGCATTTTTACACCAATTTTAGCAAAAATTAGAAGATTGTTTTTAACTTGGTATCATGATGATCCAATGAATACTAGATGTGAAATGAAATTCTTAAATTGAATGAATGGATGTGAAATGAAATAATGGTTGTTACTCCTAATTAATTGCACAAACCCCATAGCAGTTATTTTGTATGAAGATGTTGATGGTCAAAAGTCAAAGTAACAACAAAAGAAATAGTATGAATTCACGAGCCAGGCAAGCAATGGAATGGATATAGATTGAGATTGAGATTGAGAAGATACGTTTATGTTTGGCTTCCACACTTCCATGCTTCCTGCTCCTTATTTCAAAGATAGATAAACTTTCTTTCCAAGTTTCCACTTTTTATTCATATAGTACAACTCATCCCCAGCTTCTTCTTTTTTTAATTTTTTTTAAATGCTGGTATAACCTATACTAATCGTGTTGACTCATTACATTTTCTTATTTGACCATAGTTTTTTTTTAAATAAACGGTATCTACCGTGTGTAACTACAAAGACTAATTTTATTAAGATAACTGAGATCTATTTAATTAAGAAGTTGATCTCTCCCAATAAATATTTCTCATACGCACCGACCTGGGATCGACTCATGATCAAATAATTAAGGAACTCAAGTATCTACCGATTATGTCAAACTATATTGGTTATTTGACCATAGTTTTATTTGTGCAAATAGAGTAGTAGGACAATTAATTAATTAATTAAAATTGTGTTATGACATACTAGTAGTGTCCGTTTTCTTCGCCGAATTTACTTACACTATGCTACCTGCCATTGACTATTTTTCTTCCTCCTTTTATTCTTTCTTTATTTTTAAAACTTCAATACATCGATAACTGCTGCCACCGTCTCATTCAAAAATTCAATGCAGCATCAGCTTCATCTCTATCTCCATCTCCATTAGTCCATTCTAATTAATATTTTTATTTTATCGTACTAATTGTAGTCCGTTTAGGATGCATTAATTAAATTTTCATAAAAATACCCTTAATTAAATAAAAAAAAAGTAAAATATCATTATTTCTCTCATAATTTAAATGTAATTTTGGAAAAGAAATATATTATTGAAAAATTTAACACAAAACTACTTTTCTTAATTCTTGTACATTTGTGAAAAATATCTTATATATTAGTCAAAAGGAAAATTAAAATAAATAAAAAGAGATACAATGACTCGGGACATTTAACTTGACTCAGGTACAACCCAAAAGAAAATACGATATGAAACCCGCATACGGGCGCAAAAACAGGTTACAAAAAAATATGAGAAGTAAACCTCTATCAATAACAGTTAGAGTTTAAAAACGGCGAATGGATTGACCGCCAACTTAGTAACAAAATCCAAGTGTCAACAACTCCATGAACAACGCAGCAAGCAAAATAGCTCTTTCGAGAAACAAATACTAGAGTGAAGGCAGACAAAACGACTTGAAACCTGCAGATCTCAACAGACCTGAAAATAACTAGAGAGATCAATCAGCCAGACCATCAAACTCAACAGAATTCAAACGGACGCGTAAGAACTCAGATCGAGAGATGAGTCTAATACGTTAGTAACCAGATTCTTTCAAGTTAACAGCCAATTAGGATGGAGATAGTAATTAAAAAAAATGTAGGTTGCCATGTGTGGACACAATAGTAATATGGGTAAAAGGTAAAACAAAAGCGTGAGATCCAGTATTCTGAAAGAAAAAAACACATACCCATAAATATGAAATAAATAAATTTTCCCCTTTCCCATTGAAAAAGTTTGGCAACTTTATTACCAAAAAATTGTACACATAGATCCATAGATTCATTGATTCATTCATAGGACATAGAGGTCCATTCCCTTATATAAATGGTAAAGTGAAATGGAACAGAGTCAAACAGTGACAGTTTCATAGCATTCAAAATTCATTCCAACCTTTTCAGATAGGTCATACCCCTCAACAGTAACTCTCACCAACTTGTCAGCAAACACACTCACATCTTTATCATTCTATTCTATCTATCTAGCTTTTTTTCACCCATTCCCTTCATTCAATTCAATTCAATTCAATTGCTAGCTATAACATCTCAACTACCATACCATACCAGTAATTTCATTTCTTACTAATAGTATATGTTTTTTTAATTCCACCAATTGTCTCTATAGAATTTTAAGTAGTAAAAGGAACAAAATCAATGTTACAAACAGAACACATGCCAGGACCCGTTTTTGTTCTTCAATCTTTCTTATTAATAATACTTTCACCTTATACCTAAGCTAAGCTAAGCTACCTCTGTCTCTATTGTCTCTGCTTCTCTCTCTGTCTTCATAATAAGTAAAAACCTTTAACCCACACCTTTCACTTTTGTTCAGATTCTTTATCTATAAATTCTCATCAGAGAATTTATAACCTTGTCTGAGGTTTCTTGGGAACAACATCATCGTGTCTTTTTAGTATTTCTTTCTTCTTTAAAAAGTTTACAACCCCACTCTTTTTTTGTAAAGACACAACAACAACAACAACACTAGAAAACGGTCATTTTCTTAAGTCAAGAAAGCTCTTTGATCTGATTTAAGAATCCAAATATGGATGTGAGATTATTTTCAGTGACCCTTTTGCTTTTATTTTCTAGTTTTGTTGATTTTGTTAAAGTTGATTGAGTAATGATTGATGGGTCATTTTTTGTGTTCTTGATAATAGGAATGGAAAAGAAGTGGTCAAATACCAGCGTTTGGTAACTGGGATTTTGCAAATGAGTTACCAATAACTCAATACTTTGAAACTGCAAGACAAGCTGGTTTGATTCGTTACAGTTCTTCCTCTGGTGAAAGTGATCCTTATCTTCGTGGTGATCATGATCTTTATGCTGTTGAATATAAGAAACCAGTACGAAAGGTACGAAACTATTTAAGAACCCTTTTTTGTTTATTTTTCCAAATTTTAACCTCACAACTTTTTAAAATGACTGTTATTTTACCTAAAATGAAAATCTAATTCACTGTATTGTATAGTCAATAATAGATGTTATGTTATGTTACATAGTAATCATGAAGCAAAAGATTTGATTGCTGAGAAAAAGTTTACAAAAAATTCTCAATAATTAGTACTATTTGTTCAGCAATTTTGTGGTACATAAATAAATGCGTATTTGTCACACACGACATAAGTCATGATGAATGAATGTGGTGGTTGAGAGAAAGGACATGAATTCTGAAAAGAAAAAAAAAACATGGCTCATCTTTTTTGTTTTTTTGTTATCACCACCGGTTTAATCTGGTTCGGAGTCAATTCTGGCGTAAACTGATTTCAGCTCCCTTCTGATGGCAGTTGCGGGGATCAAAATTTTTGTTTGTTTTACATAAGATAAAGTTATATGATGATTTTGTGTGTAGCAGGGAACAAGGAATAGAGAAAGGAGATACCAAAATGATGTTATGATGAATGAAAAAGAGACAACAATGAATATGAATATGAGAAAACAAGGGAAAGTATACGATGTAACTACAGAACATCATTATCATCCACAAAGGAAAACAATGAACAAGAAGGTACATGTAAATGGTCCTTCATTACCTACGAGACTTCCAAAGCCTGTTGATGAAGATCTCTATAAGATCCCTCCTGAACTTCTTCGCACAACCAAAAGGGTTGGTCAATTTTTTTAACTATTTTTTATTTTTATTTTTTAATAGTATTGTTGTGAATCCGTGATTTGATTTACTATGTTTAATAATGTTATGTTTGATGTTTGACTTTAATGTATGTGCAGAAAAAAATGTTGGGTTTCATTTCCAAGTGTCTGGTACCTGCTGCTTGCGTTTCTTGAGTATTCATGTCTCCAAGGAGAAAGAAGTAATTTATTAATTAATTTTAGTAGTATTTTTTTTTAGTTTGTTTTTTTGTGACTACTCTACTCCTAGTAAGTAGTAATAGTAACGCTGATGATGGATGGATCATATGGCTGTGTTGTGCACTCAGATGATGCAAATTGACTTTTTTATAGTATGATGAGAATTATGATTAAGATTAATGAATGAATGAATGTAGTTAATGCTATCTTAAATTTAATTACTTGGCCTTATTTTCATTTATTATGATCGGTGCTTGCATTTATTGGTTTTACTGAATTAGATGATCATTTGTACTCTAAATTAAATTGAGTAGACGTTTGGATTATTATGATTTATGTCATGAGTGGACTATTACGTCTAAATTAAAATGTCTCATGTCACACTCATTCATTGTATGATATTGAGATTCATCTCAATTTCCTTCAAATCAGTGGTGGTGTGACTTAACCTTCAAATTAGTGTTGGTGTGACTTAAATTGTGTTGATCAAGACATTGTAAATTACTGAAATTATAGATTTTTAAATTAAATTTTGATGGTTCAAATTTAAATATGGATGGTTGAGATTGGTCAAATAGTGACGGTAGGGATTCCTGTAAAATCTACTACTACCATAAGATCCACAAATTTTTGAACAGGAACAAACAAGATTGTTTTTTTCTTTTTTAGCTTATGGTTCTCACAAAATGGGCTCAATAATTCAGAGTTTGGTCACGTCATAAATAAACTCTAACAAAAAATTATTTCACCAAAAATTAGATTCAAGTTCTTTCAAATAATTCGTCTAAGAAAAACTCATTAATAGTTTAAATCTAATGTCTGAAAAAAATTTGTTTTTAATGAAAGTGGGTTATTGTCTTTCTGCAGTCTGCACCAATTAAAAAAGAGTTTTAATTGAGAGAGTCTAGTACAAAATCTGAATCCCTTTTAAAATTGAGAATCAAGTATGTAGAACGTGGTGATAATTTAATCTATTTGTCTTATTTCAAGTTTCAACAATAAGATTTGAGACACCATAAGTCCATACATGTACTCCTCCTCAATTATATCTTTGATTGTTTGTACTACAAAAATATATTGGAGTTCCTATTTTGATTTAAAAATATTGGAGTACAACAAAAATTTAGTAGAGTATAATCCAAAAGGACAAGTTGTCCCACATGCATGATCAATTAGTCTACACTTAATAAGACAACCAAAAATTATAAAATCAATACATAATAAACTTGTTTCTATTGCATGATCATATGATATGATTTTCTTTTTTCATAAGTAGAATGCTACTCCATTGTTTGTTGTTCACTTAGTTTGGGCTTTTCTTTATAGATGTGTTGGGTTACAAGTCAGGCCCATTTTGGGGTTTTCATAGCTGGGCTGGATCCTTACTATCTCTATTTCTATGTTTTTTGACAAAATATATTTCTTAAGTTTTATTGGATTTTTCCTTATAAAAAAAGTTATATTGGGTTTTATTCATTCATTTGCCTTTGTATTTTCCAAAAAATTTCTCTTTAGGCCATTCAATAAGCCAAAAGAGAATTTTTTGTATTTTCCAGCTTTGTTTGAAAATTTAAAAATGGTGGGGGAACCAGCAATTGACCGGTTCAAGTGGTAAGAAATTTTAGACTCTTAAGTAAGTAGTTAGAAATCTATGACTCTTGCTTATAAAAATACAGTATTTCAACTGAAAGGAAAAAACCTACCTTATATTCTTAATCGGTACTTCGATTTTAAAATTATTCCAAATCTCTAATCCATAATCAAACCCAAAATTTTTTAATAGAAAAGACAATTTTAGGTGAAGATATTTTTACTTAATTGCCTCAAAAATTGTGTTTCTTTTAAGTGCTTATGCCCTGTTGATGCTAGATTGGTTTGGTGAATGGTGTAGTGACAAACAAGTCACTAGTCGTAGATTTTGGTTTGAAATGATTTTTTTTTTTTTACTGGTGCTGAGTTTGTTCATATTGTACTTGGGTAATAAACTTTTTCTTTTGAAAGTATAAGACTAAACTTACACGTAGTACGTGTTGTAAGTAAGTACATCTCTTCCCCTCATACGTCTCATAATACAAAGACTTTTTCTTTTTTTTTAATAAGAGACAAATTTTTCTGTCCTTTTAATATTATTGCCTATTGGTGATAATAGTTATACTACATTTTTTGTTGGAAAACTTAGAAACAATGCTAGCCGAGGTTCTGGTGTACGGTTGGGTAGGAGTGAAACATGCATGTATGGACTTAATTGAAATTTCTCTACTTGTGGGATTGACGACCAGAGATTTTACTGTAGGACAGGTGACCCTCAAAGCTGCTTCAAGTAAAATGGTTAAACATGAGAGAGCGTGTTGTGACAATCAGCATGTGTTTATACCTTTTGCGTTTGACAATTTTGGTTTTCTAGCACCAGAGGTTGTGACTATTTTGAAAAGAGTTCAAAGAGTTATGCATAGCAATGTAATGTCTCCTAGGTCTCAGGATGTAGTGTTTAAGAGGGTTGATTTTGCCATCCAAAAAGAGGTAGTGACACAGCTTGTTGCCCGTTTGTCTTTTATTCAAGTGTAATTATCTTACTTATATATAAAATATGATGCTACCTAGTTTTATCCTTTAATAAATAAAGAAGATATATGGGCCAATTTTTTTTATACAAAAACTACACATAGCCCAAACCGAGGTGATCAAAAGTAGAGATTTATTTTTGTCACCCTATCGGTTTTTCATGTGCCCTATGCATTCCTCATTTTATCTTTCCGCTACTTAAGTAACATCCGCTACTTAAGTAGCTAACGTTATAAAGGTATGATGTTTTTGGAGTATTTTACTAAAAATAGGGTGGCAAAGGTATGAGCCTATAGAATTATAAAAAAAAGAAGTATGAGCCTATAAATAACTTCCACCAATTTTACTTTTATTTTAGATAGGAGTAACTTCCACAAAGTTTGTTTTGCAATTCACACTAAATAAATAAAAGTTCATTTGTGTTAAAAATTAAAATTAATGAGTGGATTTAGTTTTGAAAAGAAAAATAGTCACTACAAAAAAAGTGTGGATTTGCAACGGAACAGCAGTGGCGGTCTATACACAACCGTCACCGCTATTCTAATTTTGGAGGTTTGCGGCCGTTTCCTTGGAACCGTCGTGGCTTATATCATATCATAACCTGCGAGAAATATTCACTTCATTCCCTCTTTGTTTTCATTTCATCCTTAGATTCAAACTTTCGATTCCCTTTTGTTTTCATTTCACTCACAATATCCTTCAGATTCAAACTTCGTTCGTTGAGATTCAAACCTCAGATTCGTCTGTGTTCTTTGTTCGTTCAATCGTCTTTACCCCAAGTTTCAGATTCAAACCTCAGATTCGTTCGTTCAACTTCGATTCAGAATTGTTCAACCCTAGTTAAAATGGATAAAATAAATTTTAAAGGTACGACTCGTGAAATAATTTTTTTTTTTTTTTACAGAAAAGACTTATGAAATATTAAAAACTGTATATAAATGCTTTACTTTTCCTTCTCTTAATCTCTGATTTTTAAGGGAATGAACCCAATAATCAAGAGTTGGACGGAGAAGTAAAGTCTAAATAATGTTGTTTAGATCATAATTCGAATTTTTCTGAATGGCTGGTCTATAACTAACCATTTGAGGTTAATCAATTCCTTACATATAATTAATTTTAAGTTCTATTAATAAGGAGGTCCCCGTGAGTTTATTTCGGTAGGTAGGGACATCGCAATATATATGCAAGAGCTGAGGTTCGAATTCCGGACACTTCACTTAACTGAGTCATTCTCTTTTGCTAACCGAGTCCCCTAAATTAAACTCTCCGAAACTATTCTTATATTCCCTCCGTCCCAATTTGATTGTCACAGTTGACTGTTTCACGCATGCCGATGCATAACTTTGACGATTAATATTTTTAATAGTAAAAATTATAAAAATTTGATATTTTGAAAATTCTTATCGAGACGAATCAAACAACATCTTATGTGATAATATTTATTTTTGTTTATTAGTAGAAAAATAAGGTCAAAGCAACATGTGTGAATAGTGCACAACAGTCAATTGTGTCAATCAAATTTGGACGGAGAGAGTATATTATTTTCAAATTCCAATCATTTTTGGGAAAAAAGGAACTTGCTTATAGACTTTGAAGAATGAAACTTATTGATTTTATATTTTCAATCGATAACTATTTATTATTACTTTTCATGTTATGTTATTAGTTGATTTAGTTTAATTAATAAAAATGTCGTATAACCAACGATGAATCGGTTCAAGTGATGAGGCTCTTGCTCCTTTTAAGTATATAGTCAGGTGTTCGATTCATGGCTCATATGTATATGAAGAGGTTGGAAGGAGAGAATTCATTTTGTGCGCCCCACAATTATTTCAACCGCGATATTAGTCATTGCTATAGTAATAAAAACTTTGTATCAATATCATGCTAACAACAAAATCCAATAATCCCAATAAGTGAAAAAATGTTGTCAAATTTGTCAACAAAAAATGTTGTCAATTTTAATCAAAATCATTTGTATTTGTGTGATAATGTGATACAA
Organism: Trifolium pratense; assembly: GCF_020283565.1. NCBI lineage: Eukaryota > Viridiplantae > Streptophyta > Magnoliopsida > Fabales > Fabaceae > Trifolium > Trifolium pratense. Next base: position 891,635 of record NC_060064.1, read on the forward strand.
GGAAGAAAAGTCTAAAACCTTGTCAATTTAGAGGACCATGTGTTATGTAAACGTTTGCATGTTGATTGGTGATTGTTGATTCATTTTACCAAATTATCATCCTCCCATGTTTGCTTTTCAATCTCATTAGGATGCACCTCCACTCATTGTTGTTGTAAGGACCACCTAACATAAACAAAAAATAAACATGGAGCCAAGAAAAAGGTGTGGGAGTAAAATGCTTTGTTTCATGATTACAATCTTTTACTTAGACAATGAGAAAATTATTGTAAACATTTTTGTGATCAATTTTTTAGTGAGATAAAGAGAACATATATAGTTATGATAATATAAAATTCGGTCGAAAAATAACTAAACTGATTAATAAGTAATAACTGTTTAAAGAATATTTAAGTCCTGGTGAAAAAGAAAAATACTAATATTAACAACAAATTACTAACTTTAACTATTAAAAAAAATTGTTTGACGCAAAATTCAAACTCGATCAACACTTTTTTATCAATATATTTTCATACATATTTAATTGTATGATAAATTCAAAGGTATATATGATGATCTCTAGACTTTAGCCACAAAAGTGACAGTACATTCCATTACTAAAAGATTCCTCCTGCATGAGTTTCCATCTTCAGCCATCAAAATATTACTGTATTTGCATAAAGCCAACAATAATATTAATGGTGCACATAGTTTTATTTTACTTTAATTTGGAAGGAACGGTGTGGAGCCCGTGAAGTGAAGGATTCATTTGGACACTAACATAGATAGATAGCTTGAAATAATCACTTTTTGGGATAAGTGGTTTCAGTTTTTTTAGTGCCCATGAAAACGACCTTGGCATTTCTACACTTTGTTTTCTTTCTAAAACTTTACTCTCAACATACGTAATTTCTCTAAATTTACATGTGACAAATTTTATTACTATTTCATTTGGTTACAGCTAGTTTCACCAAAACTTCTATACGCGTACATTTAATTTGGTCATGCATATTTACACCAAAAAGAGTAGTAACGTGCAAGGAATATTTTTTCAAATTTACATCTAGTTTTAGTCCACTAATAGTAATAGTAGTTATCACAATAAGTTTATAAGCAAAAAAGTGTCAATAGAATTGTAAATTAATTTGTTCGTATGATCAAGCCACTAGTTTGGATAATATGTTAGAGGTTATCGGTTCGATTCTCAACTCCATTATAAAAAAAATATCGTTCGTAAGATCTAACTACAATATTAAAATTATTAATCTGGATGTCTTTGGTGATTAATCAAATTCAAACCCTTTTTTTTAAGTAGTTTGGTAGTTAGAAATTCAACATTTCAAGTGGATAAGTGGAGTGTCTGGAGTCGATCTCTAACTTCTACATATATAATACACGGCTCTGCTAACTGAACTAAGTTCACGGAACTAAAATTTCTAATTTACGAGTTTTAAGATAATATTTGCCACTCAGTGTATATATAAAAGAAATTAACCAACCATCCTTTCCACGTTACCAAATGAACTCTATGAGCAAGTCCACCATTGTATTCACCAACTTTTTGCAACAAACCAATTTATAAAAATGCTTATAATGGATGTGGCAATGCTGTAAAAAGTAAAGCTCTTGATACAATGAACCTTAGAATAATAGATTCATGTTAACAAATATCTTTAAAAAATTGTTTTAAAAAGAAATTCTTAAAAATACAAGTCAAATACCCGATAAAATAGTAAATGCACATTTTTTTTTAAAATACAAAATTGCCTTATTTTATTTTTTTAAACATCGAGAACACTTGTCAAAATTCACTGCAAACAGCATGCAAGGAGACATATAGCATAAAGAGTCGTCAATCAGCACATTTTCTATATGAACTATGAATCTGAATATTGTAATGTATGACTGAGCAACTCTGAACATTCTAACATGTCGGTGAATGGATTCATATCTAAAAACAAATGATAACATAAGTGTTAAAGTCAAAATAAAAGTTATACCATAAACCATTGCAGTCAATGGTGGATATCAGAGAATAGTAATTCTTAAAATTCCATGCTACTACTCCTATTTGACAATATTTTGAATTAAGAGCAGTATGTTTGAATTGAGAGTATGTTAATTTGTAAGTATATTCTTATTCTTATGAAACAATTCTTAACCAAAATTTACTTTTATCTTCCAACCAAAAACACTGATCCTGTCATAAGAATTGGAGGAGTTTGATGAAAAAATAATAATAATACCACCAAAACCATAACTAAAACCATAATGATGTGCAATAATATCCCTTAGCTAATTGGTTGGTTTAACAATTTAAACGGTGAAAGTTGGGTAATAAAAAGGAATAATGATTAAGGTGCCGACACTCTTCATGTGGAAATAAAACAAAGGAAATGGATACCCTACATAACTCCCAGTCTAACACTATTATTAGGTGTCCCTTATCTGCTTAATGATACTGAGTTACCAACAACAAATTCCACATGCAATAGCTCCATTCACAAAATACAAATACACATTTGTCACCACTTCAAATTGGTTGGCTAGGGGACAAAGAAACTATGAATAGTTACAAATTTAGGTGCCATAAACATCAATCACGAGCACAAAGGTAAATAAAAAAAGTACCTTGAGTGCAATTTTCAGTAAATAGTAGAGCTTTTTAATAAGGAATAAAGAATAGAGTAGAAACTGAAATGAATTTAAAAGTAGAAAACTTTGCTTTAATAACCCATATTCATTTTTGCCTTATTGCATGTGATAAAGAACAGTATGCAGTAAATGTACATAAAATATGTGAACTTTTCTTTCCCATTTGTACAGAAGAGAGCAAGAAAAACATTTACAGTGGTGATTTTTCTGATTTTGGAGGTTTAATTTGACTAAGCACTAAGCAGTGTGAGTTAACGATGGAGATCTGTTAACCCTCTCTAGAATACTGCTAGCCTTCCTTTTCGCCCTTGAAGTTCCGCATTGTGCAAGCTTTGACAGTGAACCATTGGTTTTTTCTTCTTCTTTGATTTCCTTCCACGTTGTTCTATCACTATAACAGATTGTATATAGGATTGCAACACAATTTTCCTTGCACCTTTCTGATGTGCTTTCCCTTATAGTACTCAGTAAGAAAGTAACGGCGCCACGATGGCCCATTTCTTCAACAGCTGTGGGATGACTGGAGAGGAGTGCCAGTATAGCCAACAGCTCATCAACTAGAATGTGGTTCGTGATCTTATTCAAAATGACCTTAACTGCCCCTTCTCGTACTGTCCTCCCTTTATTCTCGTGGACAAGACATAGGTTAAATATGGCCGATGCCGCATCTTTCATGGCAATTTGATGTCCCTCATCTAGAACGCCAATCAAATGTTTGATAGCTCCAGATTTCCCAATGATGTGTTTGTTGGAATCAAGAGCTGATAATGTAAAAATAGCTGCTGCAGCATTGCTTTTTGTTTGAATGGTTCCCCATTTCAAGGCATCAATCAGCAGGTTAATGAGGTTTGGATCTTCTGCAAACAGTTTCTTATTATCGTCATGAATTGAGAGATTCAGAACAGTTGTGATCAAATCCTCTTGAAGATCAGGATGAGTACAAGCACTGCCCGGCGATAATGGACGAAGCACCTGCGTGATCACATCACCAGACTCCTTAAAAAGGGTTCGAAACGAAGGTGTCCGCTTCGTTAACAAGCGAAGCTCTTTCGCAGCTGCTTTCTGATCAGAAACAGACAATGATAACTTATGAAGCAATGTATTTAAACGGTCTTTGTCTGCATCAGTCACAACTTCATCAGTGTCCCGGGTATTAGGCTTTGGTAGCTCAAGTCCATGCTCCTTACACCACTGCGCAATCATGTCTCGGACCAAGTAATTAGGAGTAAGAATTGTGTGAGATAGAACTTGCTGGGTTTGAGGGCATGTCCTATTGCCTTCATTCAACCACCTCTGGATAAACGGCCGATCATAAGTCTACAGCAACAACAAAAAAATCAGAACACATTAACACTAAAACAACAAATCAACAATTAATTATAGGGTCTTGCTAACGAGTGCCCCCGGGGCACTCTTTAAGCATTCCATTTAAAGAAACTTTTTATTCAAAAAGTTAAACATTACAATTTCCAATGCATTGACTTTACGCATTTCGATAAAAATTCTATAAAAAACTTACTATTTAAGGGCTTAAAGAGTGCCCCGGGGGCACTATTTAGCATTTGCCTTAATTATAAAACCACTAACATAACCCTCACACTCAAATACACAACATATATACATCCCATCAGTGTATAAAGTTTTTACAATGTCAATTAATCATAAATGTTAAATCATTAGAAACGTTTGACTTTTCGGAACAATTTCTAAAGTCACACACATGATTGCCTATGATGTCTTGACAGTGTAAAACTTTTTTTTTGTTTTCACCACGAGTATCCGGCCCACTGGACCGCCTATCTGGTTCGGGGGTCAGTTCTGACATCAAGTGGTTCTAGCCCTCCAGATCGCAATTGCGGGATCAAACAGTGGTCGTCCCTATCAAGTTCAACATCAATAACCACCGGACCGTGTAAAACATTTATATTACATGAAAATTAAACTCTAATAATTATAATTAATAACATTTAGAAGAAACATAACTAGTTTAATCTAATACCAAAAACATTAACCACCTCCTAATAAAAATTGTCAAATTACACTTTTTTTTTCCCCTTCTATCAGCATATAATTGAGGCTTCAACTAAACTCAAAACAAATGAATAAACTAATCCAAGGGATTGGAAAAATAACTATGTTTTAGTAATAGTCATTACTGTTATATAGATTAAAATCAAAACGAAACTTATAAATTGCAATGTAATTAATAATAAAAATAACAAAATTAAGTGAAAATAATTTAGAAAAAGAAAAAGTACCTGGCCGGTGGACAAGATAACAGGATCGATCATCAATTGAGTGGAAATAGGGCAACGAAATTCAGGAGGAAGGGTAAATTGGTCCAATTTAGAAGAGAAAGAGTTTTTTGTTCCATTATTGTTGAATTTGAAATCCTTGAGAGAAGAAAGAGTAGCGATTGCATCATCGGCGATTTGTAAACTATAGTCATCGGATTCAACTATAGTTTTAACGAGTTTCCATAACCGCTCCTTTAATTCCGATGATTCATCTCTCTTCGCCGTCGCCGCCGCCATAACCGCCACACACTCAATGCATTGCACTCTCTCTCTTACTACTCAATTTCGAAACGAAAACAATGGTTGCTTTTTTATTTTGACTCTGTTAATGGAAATACTAATTAATTAAAATTAAATGAGTAATAAACACAACACTTTTTTTCTTTCCCCTTATTTGTTTTGTTTGAAGAATTAATGAGATAGAAACGCGTAAGAGAAGTGTGGTGGTGAAAAATGAAATAAGAAAGTTATTAAATAAGGGGGGAAAAAATGGATTGTAATACATTGACCCGGTTCGGTCTGGTTCAACCCGGTCCGGTCCAGGGTGAGTCAATAAGTCCAACCTCACTCACGGAATGCAGGTTTGGCTGTTTTCGGTTTATGTTCGTTTCTTCCGTTTCTAAAACTTAGACAATCGTCTATAAATCATAGCTTAATTGATAGAAATATCAAAATTATTAATTTGAATATTATAATTAGGTTTGAATTTCAGCTACTCTACTTTGAATGTGCGACTTTTCAATGGTTTATCAGTTCGTCTATTTATTACATAAAAAATCGATAAACAAACTACCGGTTTTAAGGAATATGCAAAGGAAAAAACTAAATAGCACGACAAAAAATTTCGTTACAATCGCACGAATTAGTTGTTGGTCGTAATTTGTGTTATCTTTCAATTTTGATTTCATTTTATCTTACATATGTGTTTGTTAATGATAATCTAATCTCATTCATCTTTCTCTTGAGATGGTGCTATTTCCAAATCACTCTCAGTCTCTCACTTGTCAAACGGTCAATGCAGCATGTGCCAACAAATAAGTCTAAGATATTACCAAACTTTTTTGAGTGTTTATTTTAGCTTGATTTATGTTTTAAGTATTTTAAATAATTATAAGCTAGCTAGCACCCACTCACACATAAAATTACATGAGAATTCAGCTTGTCGTGCACTGTTCGTGTGTAAATCTGTCGTACCGTATAGCAATCCTCATATGCAAAAATTAAATCAAATGTGGTTGGTATGGTAAGTAAATTAATGTGTTTGAACCAATTGCACTTTTAGTCTCATAAGTTTACTTATATACATTTGGGCTAAATTGCACTTTTAGCCCCATAAGTTTCTTAAGATGTTTTCTCTTCGGGCCCCCCGTGTTTCTTTTATACCCCCCAATATTCCAATTTTGCCCTTGTGAAAAATTCGGTTCGCAGAAACCGAATTTTTTCTAGTGCAAATTCAGAGTAAATTTCGGTTTTTAGAAACCGAAATTTGTTTTCAAGGCAAAAAAAAACTTCGGTTTCTACGAACCGAAGTTTTTTCAAGGGCAAAATTGGAAACTCAGGGGGGATAAAAGAAACACGGGGGGTGGGGAGAGAAAACATCGTTTCTTAAACTTGCAATTTTGGCCCCTAATTTTTTTAAATAGCACTTTTGGCCCACTATGTTTGTCCCATTTTGCAAAATGTCAATTTTAACCAAATCAACGCTGATGTGACAAGTCACTTAAGTGACTCAGCTGCCACGTCACTTTATTTTATCACCTAATAAACAAAACAAAAAAATTGGCACTTTTTATGACGAAAGTTTATAATTAATGTATCTCACATATAAATAAAAACGCATTTTTAAGTCCTATGACCTATAGTCTTTTGGACCTCCTTTGACTTGGGCTATGTTGAGCCTTAGGCGAATGATATCCTGATATTTTGTTCGATATAATTATAAACTTAATTTTTTAAAAAGTTTTAGGTAAATACACCTTTTTATTAAGTTGACACATTTAATAATAATTTTTATAATAATTTTTTAATTAGATGATAATTTTTTCTTGTTTTTATTGATATTACTTTTACAAAATGACAAGTATTTTTTCATAATGAGCCGAACCAAAGTCCAATGGACTAACCCACCCCAACCCAATTTTCATATGAACTACATGAGCTTATGCCAAAAAAGCCAATTACATATATTATATGTGAGATACATTAATTATGCAATGAACTTAAAAATGTGTTTTTACTTATATTTTGTCACGGAAGGAATATATTATTATTTTTTTGATAATGAAGGAATATTATTATTATTATTATTATTGGTAATTTGGTACTTTTTTGACAAAAGGTACTTATTTATTATTATAATAAAAATGTTGTAATTTTTTTTACAATTTTTTTTTTGGCTTTCGATCTCAAAACACCAGTATCTTGGAATATCAACCAAGGTTCTCCATCCAAGTCCGGACGTATTGCAATGACATATAGGTCTACTCGTCGAATCAGGACGTGGACACCGTTTTTAATCTTTGTAAACAATTTTACTATAAAAAAAAATAAAAATAATAAACATAACTAAGAGTACGTGGTAAATGAGATGACACAAATGTCTTTTAACTTAACCAGAGTTTTAAGTATGATCTTTGATCATGCAACACCATTGAATCTCTTTAAGATTATTATCCATCTATTTGAGTCTCACAAATTAGAGCAATAAACTATTTTATTTTTTGCTTAATATGGGATGGAAGAAGCATGTTGCATTTAAGATTTTTTTTATTAATAAAATAATTATTCACTCCGTCCCAAATTGTAATTCCTTTGCAAGAAAAATTGTCTTAAATTATACTTTATTTCAAGATAACAATGAAACATTGTTTATTTTCCATATAAAAAATAAAAAAGAATTCATGCTCAATAATAACATATGTATCTATCTTTTATAGACATTACCTCAACCTTACATGCATAGAGGACAATACACAGAATTTGACGGAAGTCTGTAACTTGCATGTTTTTAAGAATCTTTTTGCGGCAGTTATATACCAAAACAGGAATTTTCTTTCCCTTTCAAAGGAAAATAAAAGTGACAAAGAAACGATCACCACATGAGATTTTATATTTTGAATTGTTTTTGTTAAGCGACGTTGTTTATGATAAATAAAAAGATTACTATTAATGTGAACGGTTTGTTTTTGTGGATTATGATTTAGGATACAATTTTTCACAAAACAAAAAAATTCATAAATTATGTGTATGTTTGCTTTTCGGGAGTGGATCATTTCATATCAAAACTAATAAATCGGCCATTTATAAAGGATTCTTTTGGGTCAATAAATTATATAGAAGACTATTGTTTGATTTGATATAGAGAAACTAATTTGTTTTGCTTTTAGTTTAAACCGTTAACTACTATTCTAAACTTGCTATGCAAATTACTTACCAAATTATAAAGCTTTACTATGAAAAAATTATTTAGTCCCTAATTTCTAGTGCGCCCCCAGTTTTTTTTTCCTCCTCCAGATTTCTAGCGCATCCCCCAAATTTCTAACGCCTATTTTCAATTAAATAATAACTTTTGTTCCTTTGAAGTACATATTATAAGAATATATTTTCAATTAATTGTGTTGGATGATTATATAGTCATATTTTAATTTAAAATTACATACTAAAACATGTACTGTAATTATGGTTTAATTTATTACAATGAATTTAATTTATATGCACCGTCAGTGTAAACTTATTTTGCACATGCATCCAATAAAAAACCGACACATCATGTATGGTCATTAAAAACACATGATGTGTCACATTCATTATGTGACGTGGCAACGCGTCATTGGATGCATGTGCAAAAATAATTTACACCGACGGTGCACAACAATTAAACTCTATTACAATTAACATAAATCATTAGACGAAACCATTGATTTTTTGTTTTATTACAAAATCATTAGACAATTATTTTGGTTTCACATAGAAAACTATCAAAACCATTAAATCATACTTATGGTTTCAGTAATAATCAGTATTTAAAATCATTAAACCATTTAGTGTAAAACCATTTTACAATACAAATGATTTCATTGTATAAACTATATATGAAACCATTTAACCAGCATAATGGTTTTCAAGATTTTTAAAACCATAAAAACACAATATTAGTTTCAGTAAACACATAAAACCATTTTACAATACAAATGGTTTCACGGTTTAACTCTCTGAAACCATTTAACCAGCATAATGGTTTCCAATATATATATATATATATATGAATAATGCTAGCAACACACTCTTTAACAAACACACTCCAACACACTCTCTTTTATTGGTTGAAATTCACATGGGTCCCATAAAAAAGTGTGGACCCATATAACTTTTATGGGACCCATATAAATTTTAACCAATAAAAGAATGTGTGTTAGAGTGTGTTTGTTAAAGAGTGTGTTGCTATTATATATATATATATATATATATATATATATATATATATATATATATATATATATATATATATATATATATATATATATATATATATATATATATATATATATGTTTCTCAGTATTTATATAAAACCATTTAACAATACTAATGGTTTCAGTGTATATTATCTTGAAACCATTTAACATACCAAATAGGATGAAATTCCGAAAATACCAAATAGGATTAATATTAGTTTATCTAGCTTTATCGTTCGATTATTCGAGGGATGAACGAGGGATGAGCGGATGTAAACCCGTCGGTCCCCTTTTTAATCCAATTTTATTTATTAATTTTATTTGCGGAAGAAAAACAACCGGTAAGCAAAGCGCACGGCCAACGTTCGGTCATTCGAGGGTTTAGCGGATGTATACCCGCCGGTCCATTTTAAATCCAAATTATTTAATTACAATTTGTTTTGTAGGTTTTTATCATTTTTTTTTATTTTTTGGTTTAAATTAAACAAATTAAATAAATTAGATAATAAATAAATAAAAAAACAAATAACATCACAAGGGTGCATAAAGTAAGCAGGAGAGGTGCATGTAGCATCAAAGAATACAGACCCAACCCACAAGAAGGCCCAGCGCAACAACAAACAAAAAAACAGGGGGATGATCTGGGTTGTTTGAGTAATCAGGCGACTCATGCTTGATCAGGAGGGTGGAAGCATTAAGGCTGCTTGATTAAGAATCAAAGGCTAAAATGAAATGTCGCGAGGAAGTAATGATGCGCGCACGCGTAGGGGATTAGCGCCCCCCGCCTTATGTACTGTGCATAAGAAAAATACTTATGCATGATAACTTTTGCCGTTGACCTTAGGGGTTCCAAAAAGTTGATAGAGTGTCCAAATGTGTCTTGTTCTCCGAATCTAAAAAAAGGTAATACTTAATGATTGTGAAAGCTTTACTGAAGTTGATTCATCAATTTTCCTGCTCCAAAAGCTTGAAGGATTATTCATGTCTGGATGTACATCACTTAAGAGCCTCTCTAGTAACACTTGTTCACCAGCCCTCAAAGAATTGCATGCTTTTTATTGCATAAATTAAATCTCCAAGAGTTCTCAATCACATTTGCTTCCACTGATCATTTGGTTTTGGGTTTATCAAATGGTTGGAATGGGAATGAATCTTCTATCATCAATATTGAATAAAAAAAATCTTGAAATCTTGTACTTTCCTTTGATTGAATGTCTTGTGGATCTTCCTGAAAACTTTGCCCATTGTATTTGGCTTGAGAGTCCTCCGAATCGTGAAAATGATCCTTCCATCACCTTACATAAAGTACTTTCTAGTCCTGCTTTCATTAGTTTAAAACACTTAACCATTTCTTATATCCCTATCTTGTCTAAAATCCCAGACAATATCTCCTTGTTAACTTCATTAGAGTCTTTAAAACTAATTGCTAGCTATTGGCATTAGAAGCTTGCCGGAAAACCATTAAGTATCTTCCCCGACTCTTTGAACTTGGTGTGTTTTGATTGTGAAATGCTTCAATCTATTCCGGCGCTTTTAAAGTTCATTCCATTGTTCGTTGTCTGGAATTGTGAATCTCTTGAGACAATGTTGAGTAAAATGGGTGGACCATATGACAGACCCAATCCTTGTACTGTTGTTCTCCTTAACTGCAAAAAATTGGATCCTCATTCCTACCATACAATTCTGAAAGATGCTATTGTTGGGATTGAACTTGGAGGAAATGGAGAAGATAATACCATTGAGTACCTGTTACCTGTTATGCCAGGCATATATAGAATATTGGCCCCATTACACTTCTACAAAAGTCTCTTTCTTTCACTCTTGAGCTTCCTCCTAATTGTAATTTGTTGGGTTTCGCCTACTACTTGGTTCTTTCTCAAGCCATGTGGGAGAAGTTTTAGGTTTTGGATGTGACTGCTACTTGTACAATATTCTCATGAAGAAATTTCTTCAACAAATTTTGAATCCCGTGATGATGATGATGAAGAAACAGTTTCTTCAACAAATTTTGAATCACATGATCAAGATGAAGAAACAATTCCTCCAACAAAGAAATTAAAGCAATGTGTCTTTCGAACTCTTAAGATCATTCTTGTAATTTATATTGTAATTATGTCACATGTCATTATTTTCTTCAACAAATTTTGAAAGAAAGCATGTTCTGACAATCAACATGCTATCATACTATTTGCATTTTATATTTTTGGCTTCCTAGCACCAAAAGTTGTGCTCTTCATCAAAGAGTTCAAAAGATTATGAATAGTGTTGAAATTTGGGAGAAAATTTAGGTGAAAGGATAGGAGAAAATAATAAGGAACAATAAAATATTATTGATAATAATGTCAATAACCCTAATTACAATATTTACATTATTTACATTACTATTTACATAAATAAAATAGTATGACTACCTTGGTATTTATAACCAAGTGAATAAACTTAAATCTAAACTAAATCCCTTTATTATAGGGCTAAGAATAAACAAACCAAATCATAGAGATATTTTCTCAACAAATAATATAATATTTTCTATATTCTAACACTCCCCCTCAAGCTAAAGCTTACTAAGCTTTAAGCTTGTTACAAAATTAACCCTAAAAATAAATTAAATCCATTGATAGCAAGCCATAAAGAGCAGCAATCAAAGAAGTAGTAAAGCAGCGACCGAAGAGATGAATACATATCAAATTAAGTAAAAATGTCCGCAGATTAAAGTATCACAAACGGGGTATGCCCGCGGATTAACGTATCACAAACGGGGTATGCCCGCGGATTAAGGGAAAACAAACGGGGTATGCCCGCGGATTAAGGTATCACAAACGGGGTATGCCCGCGGATTAAGGGATCACAAACGGGGTATGCCCGCGGATTAAGGGATAACAAACGGGGTATGCCCGCAAATTAAGGGATCACAAACGGGGTATGCCCGCGGATTAAGGGATCACAAACGGGGTATGCCCGCAGATTAAGGTATCACAAAACAGGTAATTAGGCCACCAAAACAAGATCAAGAGAGACTGATGATCAATCTTGGGAAAAAACGGTGGTTAAAGGTAAAGGATTCATGAAAAATTGGCATGTGACTGCATGTGTTAAGTAACATATCAATAAGGGTTAGAAAAGAAAGCAAAGGGGTAAACAAGAACCACAAAGGTGTGGAACAAAATTAAAAAGAAATTTCAATGACGGCTAGGGTTTATATGAAAAAAAGGTTAAGTAAAGCATATATGAACAAAAAGTTAAGTAAAACGAAGAATAATCGAGAGTTAAATCTCGGGGAAAATTGCAGCGGAATTATGTTTCAAGATGGATACCATGGCTCTGATACCATGTTGAAATTTGGGGAATTTAGGTGAAAGGATAGGAGAAAATAATAAGGAACAATAAAATATTATTAATAATAATGTCAATAACCCTAATTACAATATTTACATTATTTACATTACTATTTACATAAATAAAATAGTATGACTACCTTGGTATTTATAACCAAGTGAATAAACTTAAATCTAAACTAAATCCCTTTATTATAGGGCTAAGAATAAACAAACCAAATCATAGAGATATTTTCTCAACAAATAATATAATATTTTCTATATTCTAACAAATAGCAATGTTGTGACCTCTAGAACTGTCAATGTTGTTTTTAAGAAAGTTGATTTTGTCATTCAAAAAAGGTTAGCGGCGCAGCTTGTTGTCCGTTTGTTTTTCATTCATATGTAATTATCCTATATTTATTAATGAAAATTATGGGTTCTTATGGTTGTTACTTTTTTTTCATAGTAATTATTCCATGCTTACGAAACAGAAAAGTACACTCTTGTTGTTTCAAGGATGGTTGGTTCACTCTTTGAATTCAACACTATCTCCAGAGATTAGCAGTTCCATCCATGGAAACATTAAATGGATTGTGATAGTGCTGTGCTGGTATAGATTGAACCATTACACATTCATGAACTTCAAGATGTTTAAGTCGTGGAACTTCATACTAGTACCGGCCACCGGGTAAGGCTTTAATCATCGGAACTCACCCTATTAAGCAAGGCTTTAATCATTATCAAAGATTCTTGCAAGAATTGTCTTTGTACCTTAACTACCAGCTGCTATATAAAGATCGTATAATAATACAATATATATATACAATTGCTTCACCATCTTCTTTGCGCAAAATTACAAGTTTTGAAACAAACACACTTAAACAGAAAGTAGAAGTAAGAGAATACCTAGCAAATAGATACAATTTAGTAACAACATTCATTATTAGAACAATATCATGAAAATCTTACAAGGTTACAAGGCCAGTCCAGCAAGAGGTAACTAAAAGAAAATAAGGGGTATTATGAATTTACACAAGACTTGGTACATGTTCTTATCGAAGATAAATGTATTGATTCCTTGGACTATAAATCAAGGCCCGCGGCGTTTACGGAGGCAGAGACAACCTTGTTGCTGATCAGGAGGGATTATACCTCCACCTTTGGATGTGTCAATAGCTTCCAGCATGGCAACTACATCATCCATTTCAGGTCGCTTATCGGGATTTGCATCCCAGCATTTCTTCATTACATTTGCCAGAGAACTTGGACAACATCTTGGTATTTCTGGTCTAACATTCTAAAATTTCAATACAAACTAATCTGTCAATATCATGGATTCATTTTAGATATCAATCAATATTCACAAAGATGGAAGAAGATGTATGTACCTGGCGAACAACAGCTGAAGTAATCTCTGAGAAACTTAGGTCAGGATATGGCATGTCGCAACAATATATTTCCCATAAACATATGCCAAAACTATATACATCACATTTCCTGTTATAGGGGTTGCCATTTAAAACCTGTAAATTAACCATCATCACCCATTTGTCAAATAAGTTAAAAGTCAATTACAATTACTCCGGCTTTCTAGGGAAACTGGCCAGCCACAAACCTCAGGAGCCATGTAACCGAGTGTACCAGTCTCCCCGGTCATGTCATTTGGATTCGAGGCTTCAATACGAGCAACACCAAAATCAGCAATTTTAACTTCACGCGTCTTATCTAACAGCATATTCTCTGTCTTTACATCTCTGTGGACAATCTTTTGAGAGTGAAGATAATTCAGCCTGCAAAGTGATCATCCATCGATCGAAACATATTATTACGAGTTAGTAAACTCTAAAGTGCTGCTATTACATTGAGGAAAAAATTACAAAAAGAGAGAAATACGTACCCTCTCGCCATATCAAGTGCCAGCTGGATGACAACCTTAAAAGCTAACTTCCTTCTCCTATTTTTGATTAAGAAAGATTTCAGTGCACCTCCAGGAAGATACTCTACAACCACACAGCAGATATTGCTTGGTAGGCTAATTAGACCATTCTCAGTTTGTATCTGTAATTCCGAAGATCCCATTGTTGCCCCTATAAACTAAACAAACACGGAGAAATAAAATATGTAAGGAGTCTCACGCTAGCTAAGTAGATAAAAGGAGTGAGTTCAGTGTGGTACTTAAGTTAAGACTAAGACTATCACTAGATAATCGATCGAAGTCTATATATATGACCTCAGTCAAACCTTTTTTTGATATGCAACATTTTAATCCATATATATATAAGAGCAATTAACAACAGTAACAAGAGAAAGTTGAAGCAGAGAAAGGAATTGTTTGTACCTTAGTGACATTAGGATGATCAAGTTTATGCCAAACAACAACTTCTTGCGTGAATGCCGACCTGAGTGCAGCAATTTCAGCTTCTGTCCGGTGCCCTTCTTCACCCCAGTCCAGCATTTTAACTGGTTGGTTTAAGTAAAATGAATGCAAAAGAGAAAACCACTCATGTCTGAATTCACTTATTTCAGCTTATTTACTAACATAATAATTAAGCACTTGTGTGTGAGACTATTTAAAAGAGCTTAGAAAAACAACGTATAGCTTATATATTAAAAAAAAACTTATAGCTTGTAAGAAAATAATTTGACTTTATTTTTTTGTTGTAGAAATACCTTAAACATAAACACTTTTAGAAATAACTCAAATATAAACAAAAGATGGTCAAAGAAAGTAGATGAGTTATGCTATGAATGTTTGATGAAGTTGTATATCCAAACATGACTTATTCAGTTAAGCGTTACATTACGATGATAGAAAACAAATTTCAGTGCTCACAAAATTAAAATTAATCAGTAAAATTGTTTGATGCATCATAACCAAACCAACATTAACTACTTCTATTAATAGCCACCAGAAAGAAAACTTGCACATTAATTACTTGGATCTAAAGAGATAAATATCACCCTAAGCAAAGACAGAAAGAAAAAATGAAAAAGTGTACGTGTGGGTTAGTAGAAGTTACCTACCAGCAACATCTTGACCATCATAGATACCACGGTGAACAGTACCAAAAGTGCCACGAGCTATGACAGTCTTGATGATGAGGTTAGAAGGGTCAATTTCCCACTCCTGTCTCTGCTTGTTCAAAACATCATCACCACCATTAATATCTTCCTCTCTCTGCTTCATCTTATGATGATCATCATCTATAGTCGGTGATGCTTTATTGAGATGTTTCTCAAGTTGTTCATCTATGCTCTTAAGATCAATTAGATCAGCTCTCACAAACCCATCATTATTCTTTTCTAACATTTTTCCTCTTCACTCACTCTAATTTCTCAGATTTTGTTGTATGTATTTATTTGTGAGTATATGATTATTGGTGCAGCGTAAAAACCGGGAACAATGTGAACATGTAAAATGAATTATGGTAGATAGATAGAGAATTCTCTATCTGTAAAATCACCATTGTCTCTCCAATAATCTAAGTTGACACATGAACTTGCCTCCGTAATACTTGTCACACTGTCGTCTCAGTCTGACCCCACTTAACTTCTCTATATTATAAGTTTGATTCTCATTGGCTAAATTGTAAAAAAAAAGAAGATAAAATAGTGAGATATAGTTGAAGAGAACCACTGTGTCCACCCATCATTCCAGAAGCTATAACTTCAATTTTCTTTGCCATTTCCACAATAGTAGGAAAGAGCTCCATCCACTTGTTCTACAAAATCGATCATTAGATTAGTTTCTGTGTTCAAATTACATGATAATCTCAAAGTGTTAGCATGAAGCTTCTCGTCTTTGCTAAATGTGTGATCAAATTCGATGTATTTTACAGCCTACAATACCAAATCAATAAAAAAAAAAAAAAGTTCATTCTGTTATCGATGTGCATTATACGCTACAATGTATTCAAGGTTTTAAATAGCAGTTGCAGACCTTTTCATATTTCTTTGATGCGCGACTAAAATTTAATTTCTCTAAGTTTGATAATAAGAACAAATATATAAAATAGCTTAAACTATCTAAAAATTGACAATTTTAGTTAATCTTTAGTAGACAGTAATGATGATGATGATGATGATGATGATGATGATGATGATGATGACGACGAAAACTTACTGTTGGAGATCCTCACTCAAAAACTGGAATCATGAGAATAATAGATAAATATAAATACAGAAGAGTGCAATTTATTTATTTTAGATGAAATGTTCTTGTGTCCAAAATTTATGATCCTAGAGGTACCAACCATGATTGGTTTTGGAATGTATGTGACTTTTTTCAGGCCCTCTATAAATTATATAGAAGACTATTGTTTGATTTGATATATTGCAGTTTTAATAATAAAAAGATGGATCACTACTTTTGGCAAAATTAGTATTGTAGATAATTATAGATTTAATCTTTTTTTCTTTTGGTCTCAGAGACAGATTCACTATGCTAAGACTTGTAATTTGTAAGAAAAGTTTACTACTTTTGTTCAGGAAATATATCATTGTATACATTTTTGAAATTAAAGACTCATATTCTTCTTGTACATATATTCCTTTTTACAACATGTTAACAAAAATATGTATCTAAGTAAGAAATCTATTTTCAAAAAGTTATATCTTCATCATTTTCAACCCCAATGCCCTGTGTATTTAAAAAAAAAGTAAAAGTTAGAGCAGTTAAAAAAAAAACAAAACAGAAGTAAAAGTTAGAAACTTATGGAATAATAAAAGGTTGGAGAATATTCGAATCTCAGTCATCTCACTTATCCATCTTAAGGATAGAATTTCCAACATTAGGTTACTTGACAAAAAAAAATACAATTTTTTTTCTTTATTATATCGATGAGGGCAAATAGCCCAAAAAAATACAATTTTTATTTAGATGGAAACTGAAAAAACTCAACTTAATTTAAATAAATAAAATTTACACAAACTATTATTTCAAATATCTATATGCTAGCGCAATAGAAAAGGCGGATATACAAGCACAACATTATTCTATAAATTAGTACAAGAAAAGAGAAGAATACACATAACAATATTATAAGAACACAAGTTTTTCTTTTTCGACTTCTTCACATCGGAGCTTTTCAATCATCCTTTCACGCCCACTTTCAAACCACTCTGGATTGGACTCCCAATCCAATGAGTCAACACCTTTCCAATATGGACTCACAACTATTTGCTCAAGTTTGTGGGCATATTTTAGAACATTCATAACAAACTCAGTTTCATACCAATTGCCAACACAACCTCGCAATTCAATAACTTTTACTTCGCCATGAAAGAATACTTCAACATCCCTAATATCTTTTTGTTTTTTAGACAAATTTGGATGTCGAAACTGTCAAAATTAAAATCACAACAAAATGGTATTAAAAGTTAGCAAATTCGATGAATGCAAATCAAAAGTAATAACAAAAGTTTGTATGATTCTAAAAATAAAATACTTCAAAGGTAGAGCTGCAACACCTTAAAGGAATCATATTAAAAGATAGATTTGGAAAGGTAATGAGTAAAATATACAATAAGGTCAAATTGATGTTGAACATAAGGATCTTCAAATTGTATATGGTTTTAATGCATGACTCACTAGGCCAAAAATGTATATGTATATATTTACTAAGTAATGGATAAAAATCAGAACCATAACCATTAAAAGAAGAAAATAAAACATGTATTAATTTCATGTTTACTCACCATGATTGAAAGTTTCTGCAAAAGAGGACAAACTTGAAGGATGTTTAAAATCCACAAAAGATCATACTCCACCTCAGCATCTATGTAAATGATGAGATTCAACTCTTTAAGATGTTTGAGTGGTTGAGTAAGTTTTAGGGAAGATGTATCCTGAACAACAAAATGTTTAAAAATAATCAAAATACAATTCAATATACAGAAATGTAAAAAAAAAAAGAAAGAAAGGAAAAGCTCTTCCAACATTTCACTTTATGACTAACCATCGCAAATGCGGTGACATGCATAATCTCAAGTTCAGGAAAAAAAGTTGCACAGAGAGGAACAAATGTATTAAGCTCCATCTTCGATGAAACGGAGAATTCTATGCTCTTCAGCATAGGGGTATTAAAGTTCAAGGTATCCAAACCTTCCTCCAATGAAGCGAGTTCAACGAAATCTAGCTCCAATGAAACGAGCTTAAGGCAATCTAGTAATATCAGGTTTACATCCACCCCATACAGATTGTTGTATTCATAATAGCAACCTGGAACCTTGAGATGACGTAAGGATGAACTTACTATCTTCGGCATTGATGATTTGAACTCACAGAAAAATAGGCAAAGCTCTTCAAGCCGTGGACAATTAGATAACAAACTTTCTACGAAAGTTTCATCCAGTTTTGAATCTTCAAGTGATAGATATCTCAAATTTTTGAATGGAGTAAAGTCACAATTGATGGGATTGCGAACGAGACAGTTTTCAAGACGCAGATGATTTAAAGCTGAAACATCAGTCTCCAAAAATAAGGCAAAGTCTAACTTAAAATAATCGCGCTCAGTAGTGCGATGTGTACAAGGGCTTCCTAGAAAGAGTAGATCGATTTTTCCAACTCTCCTCGCAACTGCAAAACGTATCCATTGATTAACAGTGCTGCTTTGTTCACAATCTAATTTAAAGTTAACGAGGAAAGAATCGATATCTATGCCCTTAAATTTTTTGACAAATTGATCCACTCGTTTTGCAAACTCATGCCTACTCATATCTAAATTGAGTTCATTCTCGATTCCAAACACATTGAGGAAATCAAAGCAGAGATCTCTCCTTAGAGACCAAACATTGCACCACCTTCTAGAGAGTATACTGGTTTTCAACACATCTTTCATGGATAACATTGTCAAGATATGAGACAGGATTTCGTCAGGCAATTCACTAATGCGATCTTCCATTTTATCGTCAAACAGTCCCGATGCACCTGAAATATATATATCTATGTAGAGAGAAAGTCAGGATCAAATGACACCAAGGTGTCAAACTTTTTTTATATACGCGTCCGATAATCTTACACAGGATAATCGTATTACAAGATCGACCGTTGAATTGAAAGATATATCATATTATTAAGTTTGATCCACTGGCAGCAATAAGAAATGTAAAGCATAGAAAAAAAATTATAATCCTAGTTAATTATTTCTATGTTACACACCCACCCACACACCAATCCATGACGATTACATTTCAAATAGGGATGTGAATGTGTTGGTCAAGTTGATCTAATAGAAATAAGAGAATTAATTTAGAGAGATGAGAAGTGACTCACCACCGAAGAAGAAGAAGAAGAAGAAGAAGAAGAAGAAGAAGAAGAAGAAGAAGCTGTGGAAACGAATGTTGCAGCGGCAGCGCTCTGCTATTCAGTGTATATAAACTAACGGTAAAAACAAACCCTTATAGGGTTTTTCTTTTCTATCATGATAATGATACAAAAACTCTTACTATAAAGGTGCTCAGCATATTCCTTAAAATGGGTTAAAAAAAAAAGCATATTCTTACAAAAAAATAAGATAGTATTCGGTTAAAGTGAAATTAATGGCTGGAATTAATTACCGTGTAAAACTATAAGATTTTTCAACTGTAGCAAATTCAAATTCAAATTCAAAATTTCTCTATTATAATTTGCAATGATCAAAGTCAAAAAATTACAGCGTGCAACATTGATGCGACGTTTCGGCTCAACAAAACCGTGTGGGCTTGAAAATGTGCATTTCTTTTGTCAAAATAAAAATTTTCACATCGAATGGTTTAAATTATACATACACTAAAATAATTTTGACCATCTATTACAATCGGATGGTTTATACTGTAACTGCGTCAGCGTGCGATTATTTCCCTGGAATTTTGTCCTTCACTTTGTGTGTTAAAGCAGTCACCAAAGTATTCATGTTGTTTTAAGACTTTTTATTATTAATAATTGCTCACTCCATTCTAAACTATAAATTTTTTTTTTGTCAAAAATTAATTTATATTTATATAGCATTAGAAATATTTTTTATATATGTGTAAGATAATTATACTTGAATTAAAGATAATTTCTTGGTTTGAAGATTTTCTTCAACCATGAGGGCACTAGTTCGAAACTTGCATCCAACATCAGCAATACACTTGAATTAAAGGTAAACATGTAACAAGCTGTGCTGCTACTTTTTTTGGATAAAAAACCAATTCTCTTAAACATTATATCTAGAGATCTAGAGACCCTTTTATATATAAAAACGTTTCAATTTTCTTTTTTAAGGAAAAAAACTGTTTCAACTTTCAAATTATACTTCATTTTAGATATCAATGAAAATTAATGTTTATTTTCCAATCATGCCATTTAATATTTATTACTCTTCTTCCATTACTTTTAATTTCTTCATTTTGTCAACAAAAAATCCTATTAATTTCTCTTTCTCATAAGTAATAATTTTGTAATGCAACTTGTAATTTCTCGTCTCCATACAAAATTAACTACATGTTTACTACCAACAAAAAATTAACTACATGATTTTTTTCATTGTTTCTAATTCTCAAATAGTAATAATTTAGAAGAGGTAGTACAAAAAATATGACACTATTTTCCATTTTCATATATACATATCTTTTATATTATAAGCTTGTATACACAAGCAAACTCTAAACCCTAATTTGTTTTTCCTGTTTTCCCTCCATTTTATCTTGCAATTTTTATTAAAAAATAATACAATTTTGTCTTGACTATGACTCGAACCCACAACCCTTCAGTGCAAGGCAATATTTCCAACCATTATGGCAAGTATATCAATTGTGATTAAAATTATGTGCAATAATTGATAAGCACCATCAATTTTAAAAGTATATCATATCAAAATTATTGTTGACTATATTATTCATCACGAAATACTTTTATGTCTTTCCTGATCAATGATTTTTTTTCTAAGTTATTATCACGTGTAATTTAGAAAGTTATTATCAAACTCAATTCTGCTAAATCAATTTTTTTTGCAATACAACCAAACACAACCATAGTTATGTCACTAATCGCATTCATTATTTTGATTTTAACATTGCAGATTTAATATTAACCGATGATCAATTGATACAATATGCACTAGCAGACCAATTGTGATTTAAATTATGTCCACAAAGTGTTAAGCTCCATCAACTTTCATAGGAAAGATTTCATATGACAATTAAGCACCATCAATTTTCATTGCACAATTTAAACAATAAGCTAACCCTAAACCAAATTTTTTTCCCCTCTCATTTTCTCTTTCTTTTTATTGCAGCTTTATATTAAAAAAATACAGATTTGTCATCGAACCTGCATCCCTTACTTACAATAAAACCTTTCAACCGCTAAAACATGTGCTTCAATTATGAAAGAATTTAGGAATACTAATATGTTAACCCTGGTTTCAAGAAATTTGAACGGCGGAATTAATCACAATTTTTTATTTATTTATGGATGTCTACTTAAGTTTATGTTCTTGATTATGTCTTTAATTTTTTTTTAACCTTTAATTATCATCAATTTTTTAACCTTTAGTTATCACCATTTTTTTTTAATAAGTAAACAACACAACGGGGTTCCAAAATTATTTAAAAAATATATAAAATATGAAATAAGCACATAAACAAATATAGAATAATTAGTCCATGAAATTTCCTATACTACTCTTATTAAAAATGTTCTTAGAATTTTTGTATTTTATTTTTTATTTTACATAATACACCTAATTAGACCCATGCACCGCATGGGTCAAAGTTCTAGTTATAAAATATATTTCTCTGAATAGAAATTTCTGCTCATGAATAACATATATAATATCTATCTATTACAGACACCATCTCAACGTTACATGCATAGAGGACGATACACAGAATTTGACGGAAGTCTAACTTCTCATTTAAGCACCTTTCTGCGGCAGAGTTTCAAATGCTGAAACTGTGTTTTCAAATCTTATGCGATGTAATGGAGCGCCGCTTTGTTTAATAGCACAGGCTGTCTTTTCTTCAAGGGGGCAGCGGGCCTTGAGCATAGAGAAAACATGGTTATTTAATCTCCTTGCTTTCTTCATTGCCTCTAATAAGGCTTCCCATCCCTGTCAAAAGAAAAATAAGTACAATCAATAACACCATAAATGATACATAATCATAAAATCCTAGAGATGAGAGAGTAATGATATTATTTCTGATGAAAATCAAGATGATTTCCATTGTGATTTCAGTTGTTACACTATATAGATTCAGTTGCAAATACCCAACAGTATGCTAAACTAACTCAATGATAGAAGCTGTTAGTAACAGAAAGACAAAAATAGCGCCCTTTAACTTATTCACTATATACTGACTCATACTAAGAAACTTATCACGACTTAAACTTAACCAAGTCGCAGCTTCTCCACAATTATATACTACTTTGACTTCATTAGTCATTATTACAGCTATTTAAACATAAGTTTAATTTGCTTCAAAATATGGCCAAAAAGAAGTTGTCAAACATTATGCCAGTTGATTGAAGCAACATAAGAATTTTGTAGACAAATCAGTTTAATAGAAGTTTTTTAAAAAATATAAACTGTACAATGCAGGAGGCAAGGAACAAATAGTTAAGCGAAAAACAAAACAAAACATTTGTATGATGCCTGTTTGGCAAAGTATCAACAATAACGGAGGCAATAATTTTGTTAATATACTACATTCTAATTATGTAAAACAGATATAAACCTGAACAGCAAAGTGAGAGTTCTTGGGTGTTTGCACAACAGATGCAGCTTCCACTTCTGCGATATTGAGGATCTGATACGAGAAGTCAAAGAGCTCAAAATGCAGCTGTTGCCCAAGCAAATAAATTATGGTACAGCCCCCCCAAGCAACTGAATCTCCCAGCCTTTCAGGACTACTTGATGGTACTTGGGCAGACTCTTCCAAGTATCCCTATGTAGCTCAAGCAAAAGCACGTGTCAAAAGAACATCAAGAAAAAGAGGGAAAAAAAAGGACACTGGCAAATTCATTAATGAATTGGACCAGATCTTACAAAGTGGTTCAAGTTAATTTTTGGTTAGCACATAAAGCCAAATAAAGGGGTTCTATAATTGATGTTTATCCTATGACATTACAGTGTATTATAGTGTAAATAATGAAAGGCAATAGTGTAGAAGGTTGCTACTTACAATTTGGAGACCACTGTAAATTCGGTAGAAATCTTTTGAAATTGTAATTTCAATGAAGCCTGACTTGGGCGCAGCACTCCATTTACTACAATATTTATCTAATGCAGCACTTGTAAAAGCAAGCGCATACTCCAGAACACTTCCAGTATTCAAGTTAGCCTTATATAAAAGATCTGTAATAAAAGAGACAATGCCTGAACCATTAATAAAACTATAAAATACCATAAAAGTAAATGTATAAAAAACATAACATGGAGATCCCTAAAAGCAGAACGGCTATTGCAATTCCTCCAGGACTCTATTGCTTTGAAATACCTGAATGCCATTACATTTCCTAATGGTATAATCTAAGCTTGTTCTCAACTATATTTTAACATCAATGATCTGCTTGTCAGTGTTGCCAAGCTAACAAAGGAAATTAGAATACACATAAAATATCATACCTGCAGCTTCTGCTTGTTTTGACATGATGTGGAAAGAAGTAGGTGATGGGCAACCGGGATATGAAACCATTGCAGCAGCCGTAGATTTAAAGAGACTGACAACAGGGCTATCTCCATCTTGAGAAGGTAATATTTGTCCATCTGCTCCAGGAAGCAAGCCCAACCAGGGAGCAGTTTGCATGAAATTCATTGTATCCGTTTCTCTCTGTCAAGAATGCAACATTTGGCAATCATTACTCACAAATTAAATTAGTGCACAGAAAAATGTCAATAAACTACACTTAAGGAAAGTGAGGTTATCCTCCCCACTTCTTAGGTAATGAAATCACCACAATGTGAAATTCATTTTTCTATATTTAATATACTTGTAAAATAATTTTTTCGAGTTTGATAATAACTAAATATTTACTTTTAATTTGTTGACTGACATGAGATCTCCTTTAGAGAAAATTCATTAAAAGCCTATGCGAGATTCAAATTCATTAAAAGCCTATGTGAGATTCTGTAGTTTACAACTTTCAAAAAAATGATTTCCTAACTTCCACTGGGAGAGGTTTGCTCCTATTTATAACAGACAGGGCCAGAATATAAACAGAGTTGGTAAACACAAAATACTACTCCTATCCTCTAACTAACAATCCCAATAAACAAAACTAACTAATAACCAACTTTATTACTTACTGATTTATAATCTTCCCATTTATTATAAGTCCTAACAGATACTATGTACTGTTATTGCACTATTCATTTATTTAAAGTTTCTGACAAAATAATGATGATTCAACTGTAAACATAAAGGTTTCCTTTTCAATCACAATAAGTACTAAACCTTTCTAGGGTGTCAAGTTTCAACATCTTGTCTAATTTTATGAGTCAGATGTGCATCATAAAGGTTCTTGATTATGGATACTCCTTGGTACTTTATATCCTATATACAACAACTAAACCCTTTTTCTCACTAGGAGAAGCTAGCTTGGACCAAATACCGTCATAGTGTCTTCTCATAAATCATGTCTAAATAATAGACCATTTAACTACATATGCTATAAGTGGTTAAATTTACTGTTTACAATTCATTTAGTTTGTTTTGACCCATCCGTTTTCTTTTTAGCCTCTGTTTCAAAAAACCATCAAATTATTTTCAAAACAGTTATCTTAAAAATATATATATTTATTCAGTTCTGCTGACAACCATTACAATAAATAAATTGATAAAAGCACTAGATCACCCACCAACACAATATCTAGAAGTCCCATCCAGTATAATACACTTCCAATCTCTTTTATACCATGAAGAACCTCAGCTTTCAGCTCTGATTTTGTCTCCCAGTTAAGATGTTCTTTAACAAGTCTTACACAGCCTGTGTAGAAGTAATCAAATAATTAATTTCTTGGATTTGACCATGCATCTATGTGCCTGATTCATTAGTACTTATAATTTATCAGAAAACACGATTTGTAATGAGCATGCAATATAGTTGTCTTAGTAAATTTCCAGCAAAATATTACAGTGCTTAGACTATGATGGCAACAACAAGACCTTATCCCATTAGGTGGTTTCAGTGCTGAGATATTGAAAATTTCCCCCCATCAATGATAGTAGCATTTTTTAACTTGGAATAAAGGACGAGGTAAAACATGCTACTGATGATTAATACTCCGTCTCATTAACTTTAGTTTAAGATTATACACACATCTTAAGAAATTGATTACTAATAATATTTTCCAATGAAAAATAACGTGCTAGAACTGAATATCCTTGTAATCTCATCTATAATCGAGTTACCCTACACTTGTAAGCATTCGCACATACAGAAATATCAGACTAAAGGTTAAAAAAAGTGAAAGGAAAAGCGTCTTGTACCTGTCACGCCTCCATCAAAAGGAAGAAGGCTAATTGATTTTGGCATGGATTCTTGTAATCCTGTTATCATTGGTTCAAGCAACGTAATCTAGGAATAACACACTTTACGTTGTTAGAAAGCACAAGGTAATGTTTAGGAGGTTTTCAAGGAAAATTTCATGCAATGAACTTATTATTATTAAGAATTTAAGATAAAGAATAACATACCTTATTTGATATATGATCAAGAAGGGCTCTAATAAGCCAAGGTAATGATCGGGATCCCAAAAGTCGAACAATAGAAAACATGTGAGGTATTCCAAAGAATCCGCTATGCAGTCGCGCAAAACTTTGATGTGCAGAATTTAAATCCTATTATTACATATAGTGAGCTAATGAGATTCAAGAAATTTATACAGAAAATTTATACAGAAAATAATAACACAACAATTATTCAGCTCTCCCACTCACTACACATCCTCAACGGGCTGAAAAAAAACAACAGAACCTCACATATGAAACACAAAAAAGTATAGTAATAGGACAAAAGCTGAAAATTGGTACTTGAGGTAAATCACCATGATTGTTGAGATCTTTGGAATACGACTTGATCATCGTGCAATCTTATAAATTCCCAAGTTTAATGCTTGTTTGAATAAAAAATGCCTCAGGAATTACGGTTCTTGATTTTAAGGAAAGGGATTAATAATTGAGGTATTGGTGTTAGCTTGAATGTGCGAATAGTGTTTATGTCCTTAATTTAATTCTTTAAAATGCAACTCCATTTCTTCAGTTTCCAAATCAGAGTTCAGAAATACAATCCCTTGAGGAAATTAATTTTATTCACCACTTATTACTTAGCAACTACTTAGTGAGTTGGTAATTGAAATACAATCCCTTGAGGAAATTACTTTTATTCACCACTTATTACTTGATTTGACTCGGTACACTTGCTAAATCCTTATCACTGACTGGCCTGGGCCCTAACAGTATACATAAGCATATGGTCTAAAATTGAAATATTTGTATGTATTATGTTTATGATCACACACATATGACTAAGTAAGCCATTAACACTATTCGCAATTCATTTTATAAAAATGGAAAATGGGCAGTAAGAGGATGCTTACTTGAGTACCACAATAGAAACTAGGCTTAGCAGAGGGTATAGATGGCTTTTGAACAGGAATTGTCTTTGATGATCTGATAAAACGTTGAGTAGTATTGCAGAGGATGAAATTTGGCAAAAAGTCACTTTGCATCTCAGACCAAATCTAGCATACACAGAAATTCATCAATAAAATTGCAGGAAACAGATCAAGTCATAATATTACCAATAATGGTTTTAATGCAAGATGTTGTATAATGTTAATGAACAGAGAACAAAGAGAGACATCAAATATTTAAATTGAAGTACATGTTTAGAGTTCAAAAGGAAAAACCTGTGAGGCCAGTCGACTAGAAAATGACACAAGGGAGATGTTCTCTTGCATCTCATTCAACATGAGACTAAAAGAGTCTACAGAAAGATCCCTTGACAGCAGTTCATGGGAATGTTTTAAGACATCCAACAACTTCTCTAATTCCTGGAATAAATAGTCATAGTACTATTACTTTAGTTTGATGAATACTGATAAAATAAAATTGAAAATTCATAATTACTTGCCAAAGGAATTAGCAAAGGTAAAATCACTAACCACTATGGCACACAGATCTTGACACTCAAAACGATCAAACAGAAACTCAATATTTTCACGGAAAATTTTATTTATCCGTTCAGTGATCAAACTTCGCAAGTTGATCATCCTTCCAAGTAGCTGCACATCAAAAAAATATTAATCATGAGTAAATGTAACTCACTTAAATTCTAATAATGATATCCAGCAGAACTTATGTGAGAGAAAAAGAGATAGAGACACTGAGAGATCTTATAAATGAAAGTTGACTTCTCCAAAATTTGTTGTGCCGGTTAGAGATGCCCAGCTTATACTTCAATGCACCAAATCAAATTGTGGAAGAGAAACATTATGATAACGTAATCCACTAACCTTCACTCTAGTCATTTTTAGCAGCATATTGAGCCTTATAGGATGCACAGAGTACTTTTCTGCATTGTCTGAGGCAAAGATAAATGTAGAATCAAGCAATTCACTGCATGTTTTTCGGCATCCATCAATTGAAAAGGTTAGTCTGAGGACTGAGGAGTTATAAAAAAAAGCTGGATAAGACAGAAAATGACAGACCTTGCTGCCCAACTTTTGTAATACGTGAAAATGGTTTCACATAATCTGGAAACAAATATGTCAAAACAATGATCCACCTGTAAAAACCAAGAAGACTTGCTCAATAGAGAAAGCACATGATACGAAACAAGTAATCAGAGCTGAAATTGTATTAACACCAAAATTCACTCTGCCACTGATATAAACTGATAGTGATATAAAAAAGTGAAGGTGGGAATTTTAAGTATTAATTAGAGAAAAAAAATTGAATCAAACTATTAATTAGAAAAACTAAATGAGAGCAGAGACATAGAGATGTGCTCTTGAGGGGTCCTGCTTCCTTCCGTATCACACATTATACTGCTTCATGAAATTCATTACATAATAATCATCTAGCACTAAGTTCAGAGTTGTAATACCTCAGCCTCAATTTCATCATACAGAAACCGTTGCTTCAGCAACACCAAGGCTTGCTGAGCTGAATCATTATAGATGTCAAATGGCATCAGAACACTCTCAAGAAGACCAGAGTTTGGCGACTCAAGTACACAATCCACCAGCATCCAGGGAAGAGAGCATTCAATTGGAAACTACAGGGAACCAATTAACTAATTTTAGCCTATCATCATTTGATAGTTTGAATCAATTGCAACTAAAAGTGAAAGGTTGGAATGCAATATGTTGCAATTAGCTACGCAATTAGTTTGAATCAATTGCTCCTATTTAGAAGAGTTTTTGGTCAAAATATAGATTTTGAAATTCAAATAATCGTGTGGTAATAAGTATTACCTGAATGACTCGTGAAGACTCTAAATAAAATTCTCTAAACCATAAGAAACCAAGATCTGTCAATGTGGCAACAGTCACTGCAAGCATCACACCACTTAAGTCAATTACACCGAAGGATGAAACAAGGCAATGGTGCAAAGCATTCTATATTATTTAATTGTTTTAAATGGTAGAGTAGAAATCTTTCAGGATTTCCTTCATTCTATTGCATTTCTTCTCTAATCAGATAAAATAAAATCTTTTGGGATACTTTCTACAAGAATTGGCGGCTTAATATTGCATTCCTCTATCCTTTAAACACCCATCTGCCCTCGAAACCCAATGGTTTATAGTTTCTTATTGGATGTTTTAACATTGGTAAAAGTCCAAGGATTTCACGACCATGCGAATGATATCATTAACAACCAAGCATCTGTCAGCCCCACTGCTTGTATGTACTATTTCTATTTCAGGGTGTTCGACTATCAACCCATTTATTAAGTCAGATAAAAAAAAAAAGGAGTAGAAAAGCCCTGTCAGAAGAAGCTCACTGTGAAATCATATACATTTGGGGACCAAATATTATTCATTAACAGAGATATAACACAATATAATGCTTCCAAACTAGCTCACTAATGTAGGAGAGGAACCACTGACAGTGGTTAGCAAGAGAGAGGTAGGGCTGTCAGTGAAGATATTCAATCTATCAGTGGAGAATGTTCCTAAAGGGCAAATTTGGAGTAAAATTGATGCTAGGGTCAATCTAAGACATCATTACCTGAGTAGTCTAAAATATGCAGGAAAAAACCAAGCTTGTAAAAAAATGTTTCCAGCTGTTTTAAATCATTAACTGGGATTTCTGAGCCACTATTGCCAAAAAGTCCACCTGGTCTCCTGAGGTTACCACCAGAAACCACTTCATATATTAAGAACTGCAGACAGTGCACCTGTATTGAAGAGGTTAGTTAATCGCAAACCACAAGTTAATACATATTGGGAAAAAAACCAAGTCTCACATAAGATAATGATAAGCCCTTAAATGAGTTATAAAGAGTGGCACCACCTTACAGGTCAGTTTTGTAAGGATGAGTCAGACCCAATATAAAAAAACTAAATGGTATCAGAGTCTATCAATCAGGCCAACCACCATTTATATCCATGCACTAAGCCCAATAGTGTTGGGCATGATGGGTGTATGGGAAAAAACCCAAGTCGTGCATAGGATAACTATAAAGATAAGGTTTGAAATTAGTTTATAAAGAGTGGCACCCCTCACCTTACAATCCGGTTTAGTAAGGATGAGTTGGGCCCAATATAAAAAATCTAATAATACATATCAACGGAAAGAATTCATAAAGCATTTCAAGCCTGGATATATAGAAATTTTCCGACAACTTTTGATAAGCTTCTCCACAAAAAAATATCAGGAAAAGTCCTCTATAGTTATAATAAATTGATGGCTACAATGCACATTAATACACAAGAACAACAAGAAAATTTGTCCAAATGACCTAAGTTTGAAAAAAGTAATTCGAAAAACAAAAGAAAATGCTTTTCATAGTCATACGTACATGTCTACTTACATTACATGCATGACCACAATAAAGAACGTTTGATCAACATTTCAAGATAAAAGCATGTGTGGACCTTTTTATGCATATTTATTTTCTATCAAAGCATAGCAAGTCTATGTGACAGTTCAACAAAACATGTGTGCAAATGGCACAGTTCAATAAACAGCTTTAACACTTTGAGCTCTAATAAATCCACTTGGTAGCATACCAATGGTAACAGGTTACACAACACACAGCAGAAAGAGAATGGAAAACAATGCAGACCTGAGCAGCAGTTGGGGCAACTGCCCTTGGATAAAATATGTTTGCTTTGCTTTCTTCACCTCCATGCTGTGAGGACTGTAACTCAGATTCTGACTTGTTTGTATTAGCCATCCAATCAGCTGAAAGGGTCCTCATATCAGAAAGAATCCTGAAAATACACATTTAGGTAATTGATATGTGCAATCTAAAAATTTGAAGCAAAAATGATAGACAGAGACCTCCTATCAATCAAGTATATGTAAGGAGGAAGCCCAACAAGGGAATAAAGTAGGGAAGTTTGCTCAAATTCCACTATGCAATAGCACTATAGTGCCGCTATAGCTGCTATTTCATAACACTGATCAGTAATATAACAGAAAGTAGTTAGTTAGAATGGTAGTTAGGGGGAGAAATCCTATAAATAGTAGAGTTGTTTGTAGAATAATCACTTTTCTCATGCAACTCGAATTAGAATCCTACCTAGAGAGATCCTTCTTCTTTCTGAAGGTTGTGCGCAACATAGAAGCTAATGTGTTTTGAACAAAATCTTGGACCTCAGCATGTATTGTTTCCCATAAAGCATCGGCAACCAGTGTATCACACCGCTGCATCATAGAACCCACACTCTTTATGTAGCTAACAAGTTCGACCAGTGCTTTCCTTTCCTCCGCACTGTAATTATATCGTACCACCTACAAGCATAAAACAGTATTTATGTTATTATATATAATATAATATGAAACAATTCAGGATACACTTGGGGTGGTACAGTGGCTACTTTGACTTAAATAAAACTTAGCAACAATTAACCTAGTTCATGTTTGCACATGGTTAAAACAACTAAATAGTACTCCCTCCGGTCCTTATTATAAGAAACACTTTGACAAAATCACACAGACCAAGGAAGGTAAATTTTCTCATTAATGATTCTATCATTTTATGTTATATTCCAAAACTAACCTTTGACTAGTATGAGAAATAGACTTCTCTAATTAATGCACTAGCATTATAATGAATTATTTGATTGTATTTAATAAGGGTACAAATGGAATTGTGTCAAAGTGTTTCTTATAAAAAGGACCAAATAAAAATTCCAAAGTGTTTCTTATAAAAAGGACCGGAGGGAGTAGTTAATTGAAATATTGAATTAATAAGAGGTTGAGTGATATAATAAATTGGTTAGTTTAAGTGATACATGGTTAAGCTTCATGCAGTTGATCTGAAATGTAATTAAATAATTCACATTTAACATGATTGAAGTAACAAGGAGTGTCAAAATTACTGTAAGCACAAATTCTATTTTAGAATTGCTCTTTTAACATGAACAGTTAATTGTTCCACACAAATAAAAATAATAATGGAAATATTGGTTAACGTGAAAATAACTAACTTTGATGGTGCCAATGGAAAGACAAAATCCGCTGATTAAAGTTTGATGGGGAAAAGTTACAGGCAGTATCGACACCACAATAAATACAAATTGCAATGTCAGAATTGCTCTTTGACATGAATAGTTAATTGGTTTATACAAATTAAAAATTATAGCAATATTAGCAGCCCGTGGTGCCTGTACCAGATTAGAGCACTGATTAGACATCACAGCCAGTAAAAACAAGCAACTATTGGGCTACAAGAAGAATGAGAAGAAAAGCACACGATAATAGAAGATAGAAATAATTGGAAGATTTTATCATTCCTTACCTTTTCATAGTCAGAGAATGATGGGGATGCATCCTTGCATGGTCGAGAAAATTTCCACGCACATTGTTCCCAAATGCGTGCAGTCCATCTGCTTAATAGCTGAAAACCTTCAACAATCATATCATACATGTTCCCTTTGACCTCTTTGCTCCAATCAACATCAGAACCATCAGTGGACTTCAACAACAACAGCTGCAAAAACAGTGATAGATAACAAACTCACACAGGCTTTAAATGGTATGCAACAGTTAACATGAAACAAAACAAAAAAGATTTCAGGGAGGGTTTTTCTTTTGCAGCCCAAGCAAAGCAGGGGGCATTACCTGATTCATTGCTGAAGCAAAACGAATTGTGAAATCATCATGCTCGGCACGAATGGCTCCGATATGATTGACAATTAGATAATGTCTCTGATACGTGTCACATGTCAAGGTTACTTTCTAAGGACAAAGAAGGAAGGTGCTTCGTACATTTATACAAACTTAAAGCTTCAGAAGTAAAAGGATTTCTCAATAATTTTTTAATCAAAATAACATAATTAAATTTAACTGTAAATTAATCTCATTATCCAAATGCATCATGTGTTGTGAGAACATATAATAAACCTATCAAGTTTTCCACATCATCTAACAATGATAAGCACAAAACTTTGCAGGAAGAGCAAAAATATTGCACCAAATTTTCAATGCTGAGACAACCGATATGGTTTTTGTTAGAGTAATTAGTGAAGTCAGTTTAGTATCTTAACTAATCTGACTCTAACAGTTTTCAACAAATGTACTATTCGATTCTGGCTAAATAAAATATAATAAAATTTTCAATGATCAGTGCACGTGTATATATACATAATCAGACAGTTAATTTGTTGCTAAAATCTGTTAAACATTCTCAAATGACTGTAAAAAAATGAGAACTTTATCTTGAGGTTGTTTCATACAAAAGCTCACTTTGTTTCATCTCTCCTTACATCTTCATATGCTATTATTTTTCTTCACTTTCTCATTTCAAACAAAGTTCGTCAACTAGAAAGAACTACAGAGCACCCTCCTTGCATTGCTTAACTCAAAAGAACAGAAAGCATGCAATTTGTTATCCAAAAGTATATGTCGCAATCACAATCCATCTATTTGTGGTGAAAGTTGTAAAGCAATATTTGTTCATGACACAGATCAAGGAAAAGAAATATTGGCTCAATAATAACAAATATTAGCACCAAATTATCAGTTAAAACAAAAAATAATTTAGAGGATATTCTTGTGCTTCACGAGGTGGAAGCTCATGAGGTGCTGGAAGGGCGAGAAGGCGAGTTTGGGAAGAAAATTTTGGAAAGTATGTTGATAATTCCTTCAATATAGCAGCTGGAGAGAGATGCAGATCTGGAAAGGCAGGAATAACTGCTTCGTTCTGTATAAGATAAACAGATCTCAGTTTCCAGTCAGCAGAGAAGAATTCACTGTATGAAATGTAAAGTTCTTTAAGTAATTCAATAACATTATTTTTTTCATAACCCAGTCGGTATATTGTATCACTCAGCCTATATATATACACACGCACACACACACAAAAACAGTACCTTAAATATATTGATCAGTCTGTTGATTTTTACCCTCTTGTACAGAGACTCGCTATCTTTCTCTGAAGATGTGACTAGGACAACAAGAACAGGCAAAACACGCAAAAGAATGTGGCGCTCTGGAAAGAGAAGTGCAAAGTCCAACTCCAAGGACTCTACAACAAATACTATAAGAACTTGAAGAATGTCTTCTACACTAATTCAAGTCAAGGAATTGAATAAGAAATAGAAGAGGAGTATGTTAAATTAAAAATGATGATACAAATACAAGTAAAAATTGAGTCAGGGTGTGATAAACCAACATGATTATTTGCACTGACTGTACTCAAAGACAAAAGCCAAGAAGTCAAATTTAGATTAAAAATTCCTCTAATCAGCTAGATTTCGTCCAACTTGGTTTAGATTGAAAAGTTGAATAGAACAGTTTCTTCATTTCCTAGCCTGAGTGTCAAACCATATCCGCTTGTTTCTTTTGAATGAAAGTATACATGCATTAAGAAGATAGTCCTTTGATATCCTACACTCTTTCTCATAACTATATCAGCATAAACTAGCACTCAAATAAACAAAAAGATTTCTAGCCTTGAATCCACATTCATCTTAAGCACAGATGACTTCTATCGAAAAAAGAAATCTTAAATAAACAAACGATTACAAGTTAAACCAGAAAATGGAAATTCTCGTAGTCATATGGAAGGGGAAAAAATGCGAAGCAGATATACAGGATACTTGTTTACACGGAACATCTCAACATGCAAATTCAACAAAATAGCCCATCTTGTGCTCAAGAAAATCTGCACATCCAATTAAAGAAAGATCAATAATCCGTCTTTCTCCGGATTTCGTTCAAAATAAAATTTAAATGACGAAAAAACAGGAAAATCAAACAATAAATAAAAAATGTACAGATTTCTGTATTTCAAAGACTGTGTGGAATTTCAACAATTACGCACCTGTAAATCATCTAACTCCTCCCTCATTGAATCAGTGTCTTGCCACTGACCACTAACTTGTGTAAAAGTCCTGACAAAGTGGGGGTGCGGGGGGAATTAATTAGAAACTTGAAACCTTGCTATTCTTTTTCAAATCTGAAGTTAAGCAATTTTTGTAGTTTTCCCAATTAAGAATAACAGAAACTACATTTCTTAAAATAGATTAAACAAAACCATGTTTTCATTGTGATATATTGGAATTTATATCCATATTACCTCCTAAATAATTAGATGATTTCAACCATCTATAGCTAAACAATTTAAAGAAATACTGAAATTTCCGATTTCTTGACAGGGGAAATTATATCAGAGGAAAATAAAATACAAAATGCAAAAGAACAATAAGAAATTTGGTGTTCTTCTGCAAGAAACTATTGAAAATTCCCCCGGAAAAAAAAAATCTTATGCCTCTGGAAATATTGAGCTTGTCGTTTCTAAAGTTCACTTTATTCCCTTTCAAAACATTCAAAAATTTATGTCTTCCTTATTTTCTTTCTCTCAAACCAAACGCAGGGTTAATCTATTATAAATAAAGAACCGAGAAAAAAAAAGGAAAGAAACTGAATGAAACTAAACAGTGTAACTTCACTGGAGATTAAGGATGCCCGATACTTTTTATATTTTATATCAAACTAAAAAAGTAGCTAGGGATGTCTGGCAACCCTCTTGCACTCTTGGTCATGTTGTATTTTTAAGGTGATATTATCACCTGTATGCTCATTTTCTGAGGATTTTTGGTTGGTGAGGACTGCACTTATAAAAATGTGTTCATGCCAATCTCATCCAATGTGGGACTCTTAACACACCCCTCTCGTGCCCTGGAATGGACATTTGGAGCGTGGCCGGATAGCCGTGACCTAATAGTAGGTTGGGACTCTTTAAGCTGAGGAGTGCCCCCCACTTATAAATACGTTTTCAGGGGCCATATCACATCCAATGTGGGACTCTTTAATAGTTTCTTTAATGACATTTTGGTTCACTGCATAGTTCCAATCAAACACTTCAATCTGAAAATCTCATAGTTCACTAACTGGTTCTTCCTACAAAATATAATATTTAACATTTTAGGTGAGGCAAAAAGCTAGATCCCTCAAGTTCCTAACTTTGGTGTAGGAGTTCCAATCAACAAAGCATTAGGTTGACTGTACTACAGAAGTACATTCATGAACAATATTGATAAATGGAGAAAAATCTCTGCTCATTAGTTTACATATCAAATTACAGGCTGCTAAAGGCATCAGGAATATAAAAGGATTCAATGAAGGAACAGAAGAAAGATATAACTAACAGAAACAAACGCAACCTGAAATTAAAGTTGGAGATCCTCTACTTGAAGATAAAGTAACATAGGCAGAAACTAAATGCATACCTTTTGTACCATGAAAAGTCATTAGGTATGCTTGCCTTAGCATTTTTAAGATGGTCAAGTTGCACCAGAACATCAAACAACTTCAACATAGACCTAAGTCAAGAACAAAGCTATTAAATAAATAAATAACAATGACAAAAACAACAAAATCAGCATTATAACATACCAAAGATGAGATATTGTAGGGCCGTTAATGCGTCGCTCAGGCCTAGAAAACCGTTGCATGTCAGCAGCTAACTGCATAAAAAATGACATGAATGAATTTACTTAGCATGCTAAGTCTGGATCTAGTTAAGTTTCTGAAAGAAAAAAAAATGGATCATACAATATGTAAAGCACAACTCGTACTTTTGAGGAAGCTGATGCTTGCCATCTCTGAATTTCACGCAAACGACTCATTTCCAAATCCAGAACTTGATATGTTTCCAAATATAAGTCAGCTTGGCTTTGCTTCATAGAATCAGGAAGCTGCCCCATTGTGGCAAAATGCACAAATTACAGAAGAAACTATAAACATATGAAGTTTATCTTGAAAATGAATGTATACAAGATATCATGTTGCATTAAGCAAAACTATCAGTTACTTATGAAACTTCAACTACTTGACTGCATTCACTATCCCAAAAATCTGGGTTTGACATTACAACTTTGGGTGTGACCCATCCAACCAAAATAAATAAATAACTGGTGACATTATTTCGCTCTTAACACTTGTAAAAAATTTGCCTTTTCCAAAAGAAAAGTAGACATTTCATGAGAAACTAGCACACAATCATAGTAAGTTTGGATTCAGTGCCAGTAAAATTAAAATCTAATTAATATGCACTTCAAGTCTAAAGAGCAACCCTTTCCCTTCTGACAAAACTTCTTCATTAACCAGAAAACCAGGTACTTTATGTCCATTGACTGGCTTTAACTGATCATAGTTGATAGAAATATTACCTGAGGAAGTGCTTTGACACAACTACGATATGTGTAAAGCACCGATGCCATCTCCTTTCCCTCCTGGGTAAGGGAACTCTGCATTTTGAATCAGCAAAAGCAGTCAAAATTTACAGCAGACATCTACAGCACAGATTAAATAAACAAAAATATCCCAAGAGCAGCATACCAGCTGATTGAGAGCTTTCGTATCCTCTGACAGAGATAGTCTGTATGCCGCAACATCACAATATTCTACAAAAATGACGGTGGTAAATGTTCGTGATTACCAATACATCTATGCATCTTTCAAGCAAAGCTCAATACTCGCGCATTCTTTTTAAGTAAATTTACCTATTGGACTCTCTGTTGCACCTCTCTCGGTTGAAACCCACACTCCAGGTCCTTGCACTTCTGGTTGTTCATCCTATTATGTAATTAATGAACAAAAAAATAAGAATCACATGAAAAATTAACTCGCGAATACCGAAATAAGAACCTCAAGTTCATACATTGCGTTAATCTAATCCGGAAATATTTTTTTTTGGTAAACCAAAGGTATGCTCCGCTCGTAAGCGTAACTGCAGAGACTAATCTAAGTAACTGAGATAATATGGAATATCTTCAATCCCCATACATATCATTTACAAATTAAATACTCAATCCTAAAATCATTATTAGATTACTAAACATTTCTATAATTAGAATTAGCGCGAATTTAAGGAATAATTGACTAAATAAGACCAAACGTAGCAAAGAAAAAACACCGATCCATAAGCGCATTTCAAATTTCATAGCAAAAGAAATGAGAAAAATGTAGCAGAAATTAAAATTAAATGTTGAAGAAGAAACAAATTCAAGTAGGAGTTTGAGTTGGTTTGGTACCTCAAGCGAGAATGTGGAGAGAGCTGCAATGGCTTCTTCAACGGGTACTGCCATAACCGAATCTTCTAGAAATTGTGAAGGAAAATCAAAGTGCGATGCATAGAAAGGAAAAGATTAACTACAATTGCTTCGTTTCTATTTCAACCTATACTCTGTTGGTAGAGTCTTCAATTGCAAGGTTGAGCAGGTACAACTTTTGTGTTGACTATAATGCCCTCTTTCTTTTCTGTATTTCCCTTTCTACTACTACTCACCACTACTATGAGAAGTCGGTAATTAATTATGTTAAAGCTAATCTTCCCCATTTGCTTTGACTTTGAGTTGAGGCTAAGCAAAAATAATTAACATTAACATGGTTCTAGTATAACAAAGTTTTGAAGAAATTTTCAATTACCGACTTGTCATCATGTTACTTTTTCATCGATAAATCTTATATTTTTTCACAACTTGTCATCATGTTACTTTTTAAAATTTATAAACCGGTCAATATTCACAATATAAATCACAACTCTTTCAACAAAACTTTAACTTCAATTCTAAACTTCAACGATCACATAATGACTTCAAGTAAACATGTTATTGAAGGTGAAATTTTAGGAGCTTTCTTAACTGTACATATTTTAAATGAGTTTAGAAAATTTATCATTTTTATATTGTTAACCATTTATTTTTCACTGCATAAAACGGATGAAGTGGCTAACTTTTTTTGTTACTTCTTTTTTTTTTAATAGCGATATGGTGAAATCAATCTGGATTTCTTTAAGAAATTTCACAACTATCAATTTGAAGATACTTGAAAGTTAATAGATGAGCACGAAAAATGACATCACCTTCTATTCAATAGAGACTTTTGTCATTTATTATTCCCTACGGGTTGGAATAAACTAAAAAAGTATTATTCCATGGAAGGGCATACTGAAATTTTAATTTCCTACTATCGTAAAAATGTTTTTACGATTCAAAAATGAGTTGTGTAAATGTATAACAAAGTTAACATTAACATGGTTCTAAATAGTATAACAAAGTTTTGAAGAAATCTTCAACGCGCACAAAAAATTAGTTGTGTAAATGTTATTTGAATATTACTTTGATTTATAATTACATTTTTTTATTATTATTATGAACTCTAGTCCCAAAGGAATGAGCTTCAATAATCTTTTACTAGTAAAAAGAAGGTTGAATTGCTCATAGGCCTTCATTGTGATGATGTGGCACCTCTAAAAAAACTCTATATTTTTATTGAAAATTTACCAACTTCTCTTAATTATTAAAAATATCTAAAATAAAATTTATCCTCCACAAATTAAATTTCATGTCTAATGATTAATACATGAATAGAAAAAGAAACCCCCATAATTCCAAAAGACTATATTTTGGCATATATAAAATGATAAATATGGATTAATAGAAAACGTAAATGACTAAATAATTAAGAGTAACCTGCTAAATATCCATATACTTGCCCAAATAAAAAACTTAATTCGTATATATGTCACTAAAATATGTACATATAAATTATATGTATATATAATTTTTAGTATTGTTATTAAATATATATAATCTAATTTTCTAAAAAAACCAAGATAAATCATATTAATATATTATTACACATTGCAAGAGGTTAAATCAACAATCAAACGATTAGCTTATCAAAAAAAAAAAAAAAAACAATCAAACGATTAATTACAAGGAATAAAAACAATTATGATTGACCCTTAGGTATTCATATGATGCAACTATAACTGCAAAATTATTATTATTATATTATACAATTAATCCTCATGATTGTTGGAGTTCCTTTCAATAATTATATATAAAAAAAAAAACTGTATGTTTTACCACAATGGTCTTTATAAATATTGATACTCACACATCACTACTTGCCCATGGTCTCATATTTTGTAATCTTATTTTTTTCTTTTTTGTGTTTTCTAACCTTCTTTGTAGTAATTTCATCAAGTCATGTCTACTCTTGAGTAAATCAACTACACTATCTTATTGTTTCAAGAAAAAATGTAATTCTATTTTCAAATGTATTTTCCTCATTGTTTTTGGGATAGGTTCTTTTTTTTCTTTCAAATATAGCAATGAAATGTATATTCAAGAATAACATTGCGACAATGAAAAATATATATAACTGCAATTTCTTAACTTTTTTTTAGTGGTACTTGGTTTTAATAGAGAAGATTTGGAAATGTAATACAAGTTGGTCGTATGAAGCAAATTTGGAAGAATTTAATCTCTACTTGGTTAGAGGTGTTTTCATATGCTTAATCATCTTGGTTAGGATTCAAATTAGTGGATTGGGCTGGTACGAAGGTTTTCAAGTTTGCAATTGAGCTAAGTTGTATTTTAATTTTTTTATTACTTTTAGAATAAACTCATTTAAGTCACTAAGAAAAATCCTAAGATTCCATTTAGTTTCTAAGACAAATATTAAAAGTATCTCACTATCTACCTTAAATTTTGTTTGATTGATGAATGAAAAGTGGCGTAGCAATTTAGTCACTACTTTACAATTTATACTTTTTTATTACACCAACATTTTAACTACTAATTTTGATATTCCATTGCTTAAAAAGACACATAAAATTAAAGATGCAAACAAATTAAAGAGAGGATAGTGGCATAAACCTCACTAAGAAAAATAAAATTAAACCAAAATAGAAAAGAAAAAGAATTAAGCATATGGTGAAAATGATAAACGAAACCACTAGCTAAATAATTCTGACAAATAAAAGGCAAAGAAATCTTAATAAGTAATATAAAATGTTATATTATATTTATCTATTTTATTATTTAAATTACTCTCTAAGCATAATAGTATTTAGGAGATAAGATATTATAGTTATGAGTGAGTACATAGTGAGATAGTCTTAAGAATAAGATGACATGTTGAATGTTAAATTCTTATAATATCATGCAAACTAAAAAAAGAAGAATAGTATTTCTTAATCTTTGTACTATCGAACAAGTGGAGGGTGTTGAAAAAACTGTTATAAATATGTGTCTCATTTTTAAATATTATATTGTCTACAATGTGTAGGTGATCTACTTGATCTCGATCAAGAGAAATATAGAAACAAAAACAAAGTAGAAATTAAAATAAGTTTTTTTTTTTTTGTAGTTGAACTCAAGTCATGCGGTTCTTATAATTGTAATACATGCAAGAAGTATATTGATTCAACTTGACTTAGAGGTTGTCCAAATATATAATCT
This sequence comes from Trifolium pratense, assembly GCF_020283565.1. Lineage (NCBI taxonomy): Eukaryota > Viridiplantae > Streptophyta > Magnoliopsida > Fabales > Fabaceae > Trifolium > Trifolium pratense. The sequence goes on from NC_060064.1 coordinate 933,233, forward strand.
TCATGCATTGATCGTATAACATTTGCCTAATTCTGGATGGTTCAATATGAATATATATGAATTTTAATAGACGGTCCTATTTTAATCTACGCATGTCATCTTATTCTTACAACCATAAAATGAATCGATGAAAAGAATTGTGCTAAATACTTTTTCCTCCCACTTAGAATTGTACTAAAAACTTTCTAAATTAAATTAAAAAAAGACAAAAATTATTAAATAAAAATTGTTGATGCTCATTTGTCAAAATAAATTTTAGAAATTATTAAAACCGTAGATGTTAAAATATATTTACATATATTTAGAAAATATAATCACACATATATTTAAACATATTTACACACAACTAAAATTCATCAATAATTCAAAAATTATTAATTTAATTTACATAATAATATAATTTTTTGGATAAATTAAGTACATGTTCTAAAATATTATTTACGTTACGGCTGAAAATAAAATAGTGGAATATTTATAAGAATAAGATGACATTTCTTTAAGCAAATAAGAAGATGACACATGTTAAATCTTAAATTCATCTATAAGACTTTCTTTACCTTAACCAAATAACTAAACCTAAATTCAAATATATAAAATCTTCGTCCAAACTTATATATTAACAACAACAAATATTCGAGTTTATATAATATAATAAGAAAAAATAAAATAAATATTCAAGAAAATATTAAATAAGAGGGACAAAAACTAATAATAATTTTGAAGAGACACAAACCTCGCCAAGTAAAAGAAAAACAAACCAAAAACAAAAGGACCAAGCAAAAATAAATGTGAACCAAACAATAGACTAAAAAATTGGGACTAATAAAGTTGGAATAAAATTTCACCAAGTGAATAAGTGAGAATAAACTCCAAGAGAACGAGAGATGAGTAAGTAGATAAGCTATTTGGAACCTTAAATTGCATAGAACGTAGTAAGCAAATACACTATTTGATACATAATTTTCAAAAAATGAGATCACGTGGAACAAATAGGCAAAGCCACCATATATGAATCATATTCTATAATCAAAACTTATTTTAACATTTCTCATGAGCAATATTGTCTACAAGTATAATTAGGTATGCCTCCAACTCTTACTGAAAATAATAAAATAAGGAATACATCAAAAATAAAAAACAAAGTGACATTTGACTATAAAATTGCAACTCATATAAAGAAAACTAAAATCTTATATGATTACACTAATAAAATAAAAAATGATACATCCTTTCAAACTTATGAAATATTATAAGAGATCTATTACATTAAAATATAAACAAACTACGATATAAATTAATAAAAAATCTAATATTTCTAAACAACTTTTTTTTTTACTCATATACTAATATTAAACATAATCATATTTTAAAATAATAAATATTATTTAACTATATGTGATTATAGTTATCACAATGATTATTTTATTATTTATAAAAATATTTTGATTATATATTTTAATCGAACCCGTGCAACGCACGGGTTTATTCCTAGTTTATATAGTTTGACTGCGAGATCTCACGAAAAATTGTTCTCACAAGATATTGAACTCGAGTTTTGCTAAACGATTCATGTTTGGTGAATGAACTTGTAGCAACAAAGAGTTGATGATTATGGACAAGAGCTTATGGTAAAAAGACCGGTCATCATTTCATCATCCTCGTCAACATATTTTTAACGACGAAGAACATTCTTGCAAATGACAAAGCGTGTGTTTGGTTCTGCGGCGGAGAGAATTGATTTTGGCAGAATTGATTCTGTAAAATTGATTCTGGCCAAAATTGATTTTAAGCTGAAGTGGTTTATGTTTGGATATATTCATGAAAAAGTGAGTTGAACAAAAAATTTGAGTGTAAAAATCAATTCTAGAATCAGAAGCTACGATTTCTAGCTTCAAGTAAAATCAATTCTGGAGGCAGAATCAATTCTACTTTTGAGAAACCAAACAAGTCAGAATCAATTCTACACGTTCAGAATCAATTCTGGATGCTCCAGAATTGAAACCAAACATACACAAAGATAGCCGGGTTTACACCCTTCTTGTATTCTAAAAATAATAAATTCAAATAAAAATTTAATAGTGACTGAATTTAGGTCACAATTTTATAAAGAAAACAAACAAAAGTCACACACTTGCTACAAATTAAAACCAAATCTCAATTTCAATTACAAGAAGACATGTGAGAGTTGTCATGTGGTAGCATCCAATTCCATGATAGTGCTGAGGTTCATCGGATTCATGTATCTTCTAGAACCCGACATAATTCGCTCCACGATAATTTTGTTCGCCTTTTCAGATGGATGGAATGCATCCCAAAATGCATACAAGTTTCTATCTGGGCATAGATCAGAGAGTGGTGTGCATAGTCCAATCCCATTGTAGGGTCCTTGCCCACAACAAGCAATTCTTGATGTAGTAAATCCTACCAAACAATAACATTTATCAGTTTTTTCTTTTAACAATTTAACTCGTACTCAAAATTTCGAGAAATTAACAAGTTGGCATATAATATAAGTTACTTAGCGTACCATATGCTTTGGGGTTGCTAATGTAATCAGCATGTACTAGTGCTGTATTTGCTGTAATAAAAACATCTTTGCCAATTTTCTTGTTGAGTCCTTGTACCATGTGTAGTAGTTGAGGATTGTACAATGTCGAAGCTCTTTGAAGTTCAGCATCACATCCCTCATCTGTTCCACGCATGGCTAATTCTGCCGGAGCACAACCTAGTGGTCCGGTGCCTGTCACAATAACTCTGCGAGCTCCGAGATCATATATTCTCTGCAACATATATATGATTCTGTCAAACTCTTATCACAAAACTGATATCCTACGTTAAATGTCAGTATATTAGCTACGTTAAATATTACCTGCAAGAGTTTGCGATACTCTATAATGAGAAATTTGACATAATCTTGTAGCGAATATTGGCGAGACCTTGCAGAATAAGGCACCAAGTAGTAATTGTTTACGAAATCGTTACCACCAACAGTGATGAGAACCAATGCTCGATCGATCAATTTCTTAGTCCTAGCTGGTCCAATTATAGAGGCCACTCGATGTTGATACTCTTCAAAGTAATCTAATTGTCTATACATTCTAATTATATTTAGCTGCAAATTAAAATCATGTCATTACCATCAACCATAATTTACATTTGATTTGATTATTATAATTCTAGCTAACAAACTTACAAATTGAACTCCGGTATCATTAAGAATACCAATTCCAGCCGAAGCAAAATTGGCTCCGGCTAAAAGCTTTTCCCCTCTTAGTCGTGGACTCAAGTATGGCAACACTGGCTCAGCACCTAGTCTTTCACCTGATAATCAAAGTAGCTAGTTAAACTAACTAGATATATGCATATATGCACCAATGTCTACATGTGTGCACGGTGCACAACTTATGCACCATAGACTTAGTCTAGAAAATAACGTTAAAACCACAATTAAAAATCGAGATTATACTTAACTGATAAGATCAGGAATATTGAGACCATTGGAGAATCGACCGGTTGGTCTACCGGTTGGATAATCAATTCCATAAGGAGGAGCATCAGCTCTTGCAGTAGTTACCAAAAAATTGTTGTTGCCACTATCAACAAGTGAATCACCAAATACAAAGAAAGCTCTAGGCTTGGATTCAGCTCTTGCTTGGACAATGACACCACCAACTACTAAAAACATACAAAAAGATAGTATCATGAAAGGAACAAAACTTGAAGGAATTGCCATTTGCATGCAACTTGTAAGTTTGATATGTTGCATTGGACAATGGACACAACAATTCATGCCTATTTATAGCTACTTTTATTTATTTTTTTCCAAACCAATAAAAGAAAAATAAGAGTGAAATTTAGGAAGAATCGACTTTTAGGTAGTCATTAATTGAAATTAATTAGTTCAAGTTGTATGTTTTGTGGTTCTAAAAATGCTTGACATGTGACCATTGGAGTTGGGTGAATGTAAATGCAATTAGAAATTATTTCCACCGCCAAAAAGTTCTTTGTAGCATACAAAAAGATGAAAAAGTGAAAATAGGGTATGTTTCCTACATGGTTGGATGCATGCTTTTAATACAACCAATAAAACTATACTACTACTACTACTCTTGTCACAAATAATTGAATATTCTAGCAAAATACTAGCTACTTTGGTGCAAAGTGCTTTATAGACCATATTGCCAGTTTTCTAGTTTGCCAGTTTGCCACAATGTCTGTCACTTTTAATATTTTCATGATAAGTTTTGAAACTATATGTGGTGATAAAAAAATGAGAGATAGAGAAATGAGAACACATTTGAACTATGAAATTATATATGATCGTTTATTATTTTTTATTTGTAATATTTAGGTCCTTTAATTTTTTATAAATAAATAAGATAAGAATTAAAGTGTTACAAAAAAATTAAAGTTTTACAAATAAAAAAGATAAAGACCAAAGTTTTACAAATAAAAGATAAAGAGACTAAAATATTACAAAAAAAAAAGATAAAGACCAAACTGTTAAAAAAAAAGATAAAATACATGTAGTATAATTTTGCAATGATTAATCTCTATGAAAGAATTTTTGGAGTGCATTAGGTGAATAAGTTTTTCTACTATTATATTAGGACTAATTATTACTATTAATAACTTTAATTATATTTAAAAAAAATTATATCTATACTATATATCTATACTAAATTATAAAAATTTATGGAGTTGATTTACTCAATGAAATTTTTAAATTAAACGGTTAGATCGAAGAAATATAATATCGATATCAAGTTATTAACTGGAATAAGTCAATGAAGACTTACTTCTAGAGCGAAGCATCGCTCCCCTAAAATAAAACTAATAAAAGAAAAGTAACCGGCATGTGACCTTTCTTTCTTCTTCCCACCTATACGGCGGCCACACTGCAGACCGCACACAACTGTTTTTGCCACCTTCACCGCGACGGCAACACCATCCACTGCCTCTGCTACCTTCGCCATCTAGGTGCACTATATCATTTCTTATTAGCTTTTCATACCAATAGAAATAAGTAGATTCACAAAAAACCTAAACCCTAGCACTATTATCATTGATATAATGTTGTTGTTGTTGTGTTTAAATGGAAAATAGATTGATTAATTATGTGACAGAGTGTATTTATCTTTGCAGGTGATTCATTACATTTGAGTTCCCACAATGGCAGTAAGTTACATTACATTGCTACTAATCTTGTTATTTTGTTTCCTTTCTGATGAGGGCTTTTTATTTTATATTTTGAAAATTTCTTGTATGATGAATGTTACAGATTGATAGAATTTTTAAAGATGAAGCCAGCGAAGAGAAAGGAGAGCGAGCAAGAATGGTGAGCGAGCTACCGAGCTAGCGAGCGTGTTATGATTTCTGTTTTAGTGAGATTTGTTTGTTTGCTTTCTAATTGTATTGTATTGTATTGGCTAATATTTCAATGTGTTATCCTTTTTATGCTGTAGTCATCTTTTGTTGGGGCCATGGCTATTGCTGAATTGGTTAAGACTACCTTAGGGCCAAAGGGAATGGTAAAATTAAATCTCCTCTTCACTGGTTAAAATGTGTTTGATCGACAATTTTATTTTCAACTACCAAGTTGTAAGTAACTAAATTCACATATCTGGGTTGGTTTTTGCAGGATAAAATTTTGCAGTCGACAGGTAGAGGGCGTGAAGTTACTGTCACTAATGACGGCGCTACAATCTTAAAGTCCCTTCACATTGATAACCCTGCTGCTAAAGTCCTTGTGGGTATCCTTATAGTTTTTTTATTGTAATGGCGATAGCAGCTTAGATATTATTGGATGGTATGGCATAGGATTTTTGACAGACCTATTATAAAACGCTGACATCCATAACAGAAATACAATTTTATTAAAATGTGTTCATTTTCTGTACTGTAAATATTTTAAGTTTAAATCAGAAGATAACCATCCTTAATGTAAGTTAGATATTTCAAAAGTTCAAGATGATGAAGTTGGCGATGGAACAACCTCTGTTGTTGTATTGGCTGGGGAACTTTTAAGGGAAGCAGAAAAGCTGGTTGCAGCTAAAATTCATCCAATGACTATAATAGCAGGTTCATTTCTTTTTCTTTTCAACAACGATCCTGATGCCCTTACAGTTGGTATTTTGTTCTGTATTCACGTTGGTAAATTTCTAGTGACAACTTCATTGATTCTTAGTGTTAGGAAATTAACCTCGATAAGTTATTGAATTGGCGACAAAACCTACATTTTCATTATTGTCTACACTATTAATATTCTGTATATTGCACAGCAGATCTTTCTTTGGTATCTAACAATTTCGAATGCTACTTTGAAGGTTGATATTGATCAAATAAAAGTAAAAAGTTTATTGTTTCTAGATTTAGTTGTTCCATCTTTAAAATTAAATTAGGGACCAATTTATGGATGTGATCTAACGGTGGTAACAGAAGCAGTCAATGAAAATATTTCATTTTCATTATTTTCTTTCTAAGTGTTCCGCATCTGTGCATCCGTTAGTTTGGTTTCATTATCAGTGCGCTCTTCATTCTTCCAGAAAGATAAGTATAAAGGAATAGTTATGGGAAGCATCAGAAACATAAAGCACAAAAGTTTGATAATAGTGCTTTAAAGACCATTTATAGTTCTGATAGATTTTGCATGATTGTTGCCCCTCTCCATAGGGCAGCTCTCTGTCATGATTGGTTTAAAATGATTTTCTTTCCAATGATACCTTTGTGATGAACATCATTGTATTTGACATTATTGGTTATGATTTTTAGGTTTCCGAATGGCAGCTGAGTGTGCACGTAATGCATTGGTAGAGAAGGTTGTGGACAACAAAGGAGATTTTGGTATGTTCTTGTCCCTTTTGCATGTTTCGTTTGGGGTTAGGTTTTACCATTGGCTCTGTAGACTTTGAATACTTTGTTATCATTTGATTGTTATTATTATTTTGTTTATAGCATGGGCAGCTGTTGAAGCATTCTTTTATGATAACTTATGCATGAATTTACTGGGTTGTGCAGAGAAATTCAGGTCAGACTTGATGAACATTGCAAGGACTACTTTGAGCTCCAAAATTCTCTCACAAGACAAGGAGCATTTTGCAAAATTAGCTGTAGATGCTGTAATGAGACTAAAGGTGAACACTGACTACCCTGCTAATACCGAGTCCAGTTTCAGGGGATTTAGCTAATAGTGTATGCGTTGTTGCCATGTTTTCTCCATTGGTTCATTTGTGGAAAAACTTTAATCTATGAAAATTAGATACAATTCTGATCTATATACTTTTCTGCTCACTTGGCTAATAAATACTTAAAAGTGTATTTTATTAGAAGTTTGGTTACAATGTTTTATATGACCCTACAATTTATAATCCATTCTTACAATATGAATATAGCCTTTCAATTTCTTCCGATCCTTAAAAAACAGTTTTTAGAGTTTTCTAATATAATTTCATGATAGCTTCGTAAAGAGTATTCACTGAAATAATGAGTTGAACTTGGTTATAGCAATATTTCATTTGTGGCAATGGTTTTTCCTTTTTTTCCTAATGGATTAAAAATACACAATTTTCCAGTTTACATTTTATATAGTTATTCAATTTTTTGTACTTTTATCAGTTTTATGCTAGCCATGCATGCAGATATGCTGAGTCAGGGTTTTTTTTCCATTGTGATCTCTATTATTATGAAATTAACTATATGCCTTTTCATGTTTTAATTTCCGTTTTAAAATTACAGGGAAGCACAAATTTAGAATCTGTCCAGATTATAAAGAAGCCTGGAGGATCACTGATAGACTCATTTTTAGATGAAGGGTAATATTACTGAGAAGTTAGGCTATTTTTTAGTTTGAGTACTGTATCAAATGCTTCGGTTCTATCCTTTTATGAATCCTGTTGTTTCTCTTTTGTATTGAGTTGCATTGGTAGCCTTCAAGTAACATGAATAAACTCAAATGATTGCCAACTTCACCACTATCTTTGTATAATGAACAATTTACATTAGTCTTGGTAAAAAATAATCTGTCTATTTCTAAATTAGATTATATTTTTGTTTAGATTTATTCTTGACAAGAAAATTGGTCTTGGACAACCCAAACGCATAGAGAATGCAAAGATATTGGTTGCAAACACTGCCATGGACACAGACAAGGTGAAGATATACGGTGCCCGTGTTCGTGTTGACTCTATGTCTAAAGTTGCTGAGATTGAAGGAGCTGAGAAGGAGAAAATGAAAGAAAAGGTGAACAAGATAATCGGTCATGGCATCAACTGTTTTGTTAACAGACAGTTGATATACAATTTTCCGGAGGAGCTCTTTGCTGATGCAGGAATATTGGCTATTGAACATGCTGATTTTGATGGTATTGAGCGTCTGGCTCTGGTAACTGGTGGTGAAATTGCTTCAACCTTTGACAACCCTGAGTCTGTTAAGCTTGGGCAATGTGACCTTATTGAAGAGATTATGATTGGTGAGGATAAATTGATTAAGTTTTCTGGTGTTGCAATGGGGCAGGCATGCACAATAGTTCTGAGAGGTGCTAGGTATTTTTTGTTCTTTTTTTATTATAAGTTCCTTCTGATGTTCTTTTACATATTCAGGGATTTTAATCTTGATAACATATCACTTCAGATTTTTTCTCTTATGGTTTTCTTATTCTGGCAGTATTTGTTTGTAATATTTCACTCTTTATTCATGGTAGATTGTAGTATTAGAATTTCATAGGAATTGCTTAATACAAATGACCCTTTGGTTTATTGCAGCTTATAATTATTGAGTCCACTGATTTAACTGGACTGCTTTGTATGCATGAGTAGACAACTGTGTTTTTAACAAACTTGATTGGCGGTTTTTATTTTTAGTTGCACTTTCGGCCTGACCTCTGTTTTTGTGGCAGCCACCATGTTCTTGATGAGGCCGAGAGGTCATTGCACGATGCCTTGTGTGTGCTATCTCAGACCATCAATGACAGCAGGGTGTTACTTGGAGGCGGGTGGCCTGAAATGATAATGGCAAAGGAAATTGATGCATTGGCCAGGAAAACTCCAGGAAAAAAGTCTCTTGCAATGGAGGCATTTTCTCGGGCTCTCTTGGCTATCCCAACAACCATTGCTGATAATGCTGGTTTGGATAGTGCTGAGTTGATTTCTCAGCTCCGTGCTGAGCACCAAAATGAGGGATGTACTGCTGGAATCGATGTCATCTCTGGTTCTGTAAGTACAATACTGTGAATTGCGTGCATTTATTTGTGTACATGATTTTGAAATGCTACATCTTAATGCATCATTCCATAATCTTTTTCTTGGTAGAATATCTCTTTCTGATCACTGCATTCACTCTGGTCAATAGTGATTTCAGTATATAACATGAAATGTCTTGTTGAAATTTACACTATAAGTTTGTATTTATTTTATGCAGTCGTTTCTAAATTAGATTGACTCCCTAGTGGACATGGTGGAGTTACGATGTGTATGATAGGGACTTTAGCCTTAGAATTTGGGTTGAGCCTAACTCAACCTTACAAAACCGGTAAGTAAGGTTGGAACTGCCTCTACTTATAAACCCATGTTCAGGCTTTATCTCATCCAATGTGGGACTCGTAACAAGTATTATGTGGAGCTAAGTCCACACTGAATAGTATGAGATGCTTAGTGGAGTACTCGAGTGACTTAGTTCTTCCCCCCCGACAACAAGGATTTAAGGAGTGCTTGAGTGTGTATCAGTGTACCATTTATTAACCGAGTATATGTAACAGTTATTTTACCAAGTTTATGTTGTATTTTAGAAAAGTATCCTGTAGGCTTCTAGTTCAACTTGCTTCTACTCTATTTTCTGTTTGTCTAATATACTTTCACTGGTGTGTGCTTCTGGTAGGTTGGAGACATGATTGAACGGGGGATTTCCGAAGCATTCAAAGTCAAACAGGCTGTATTGCTATCCGCAACAGAGGCAGCTGAGATGATCCTCAGAGTTGATGAAATCATAACTTGTGCTCCAAGGAGGAGAGAAGACAGAATGTAAAAAATCTAGTGATCATCCAACTTCAGATGCTTATGATACCTTGGCAAATTCCGACTTATTCCAGATATTTACAATCTGGGACAGCAACCAAAAGAATCATTACAGAATTGGCGCTCTAACAGTTTAAATCAACGGTCACAATCGAACTTTTTTTTTGTGCTTGTTTAAATTTTGATTATTGTTATGTACGTACATCTCCTGTTTCACCTTGTGCTAGCTTTTTCTTTTAAACTATTGCTATATTTCATGTATCATTAATGTGTGTATCAGTCTAGCTGGCAATTGGACTATACAATCCTAGCTGGTAAGGAAAAAGAAATTATTGGAGACAAAAAATCACTTAATTATTATATATGCAGTTTCTTATGCACTGCCAAGAGAGATGGAGAATAAAGACTGTTCATCCTCATCCATACCCTAGGACATTAATATTTAAGGCTCTCTAATCCAAACTTATACATGAAAATCACAAATTAAAAAGAAAAAGTTGCAGCAATATTAAAATGAAATTTAGCTAGCTATATGTTGTTGGAATCCAAGGTTAAAGCAGTGCTGAGATTCATCGGATACATATACTCGGTTGTGCCTGTCAAGATCTGTTGAACGATAATCCTGTTAGCCCTTTCTGTTGGATGGAAAGCATCCCAAAATGCATAGACATCACGATTTGGGCATAAATTAGAGAGTGGTGTGCACAGACCAAGGCCATTGTAGGGTCCTTGACCGCAACATGCTATCTGTGAGGTAACAAATCCTGCATACCCAATAAATTTTACAAGATCACTAGCTAATCATGATATTTTTTAATGAAAAGATGTTTGTAGCATTTCATTCATATGTTGATATAATAGTATGATTACCGTATGCTTGTGGATTTTGGACGAAGTCGAGAGCCGACTGCCTTGTGTTGGCTCCCATGAAGACATTTGAACCAATTTCATTGTTTAGTTCTTGGATAATCTGAATAAGTTGTGGATTGAACAAAGATGCTGCATTTTGTAGCTCAGCTGAGCATCCTCCATTTGTGTTTCTTTGAGCTAATTCTGCTGGAACACAACCAATTGGACCAGTTCCTGTCACTATCACCCTACGTGCTCCAAGATCGTATAACCTCTGATATTAATCAATATATCACAGTAAATATTTCAAAATTCATGTTATAATTATAATTATTCTAACATATATCAATACTCTAGCTACTTCATATTGTCAACAAAAAAAATAAAAAATCTAGCTACTTCAATTGAAATGAATCTTAATAAATTTGAGATCTTAAGAAAAAATAGAATTATCTAAATATCACAATACCATCTCCACATTATTATGTACCAATACTTGACTTAGTGGACACAAGGTGAAAAGTCACACTTTGGACACGAAGCTAAGTCAGTCTAGTGGTAAATCAATGTTCGAATCTTGATTTATAAAAGTAATTATATTTAGTGTCTAACATGTCTCAAATAAAATTACATGATGATCTGTAGAAAAAATAAAGTTTTACGGAAGAAAAAGAGATTTCTTTACCAAAAATTGAAAAAAAGAAGAGTCCTAATCAAAGTTGACAAGGGTGCCTAATTGTGACCTATAAGGAGTTAGCTAATTATTTATGTCATTGTTACTTTTTTACGGCCATGATTGTACTACCAATTAAATGTGCATTTTACTATATAGTTGACCAAGAAATCAATCAAATAATGGATCACATCACATGCAAGGAAAAAGACATATCATATATGTAATGAAGGAAGATAGTGATGGAATAACTAAGAGATTAATTTACCCTCAAAATCTTCTTATACTCAGATATTATATATCTGACATAATCTGGTAAATTGTATTGGCGTGATCTTGCAGAAAAAGGCACCAAATAATAGTTATTCACAAAATCATTGCCTCCAAGAGTGATCAGTACTAATGCTCCATTCACTAAGCTCTGAGTTTCTTCAGGTCCAATAATATCACTCACCCTCTCTTGGTATTCCTCAAAGTACTCCAATTGTCTAGATATCCTAATTATGTTTACCTGCAATTAATTGCAAAATCAAATCAAAATAAAATTAACATAGATAAATTTAGTGTATGGTTGGCAAATTCACGGTTGCCGTGATTTTGTTGAAACTATAAAATGTACTCAATGTGATTCTTATAACCTCATAGTCAATTAAAAAAATGTGTGTATACAAGAATTTTACTCACAAATTGGACTCCGGTATCATTGAGAATTCCAATACCAGCGGAAGCGAAATTGGCACCAACAAGCAAGTTTTCCCCGTTAAGTTCGGGACTTAAATAAGGCAATGTTGGTTCTGCCCCGAGTGCTTCACCTACAAAATTATTACATAAAAACTATATAAGTCATAGTATATTTATAAGACCTAAAATTTGAAGAACAAGTAAGAAACTAATAATGTGATTAATTAGCATAACTAACTTTTTATGTCTACTAAGTTCAAATAACATTAACCACAGTACTATTTGTGAGAAATTGAAAGAGAACTAGAAATGAAAGTTATGTTAACTGATAAAGTCGGGAATGTTGCGGCCGTTAGAGAAACGTCCGGTTGGTCTGCGAGTTGGATAATCAATGCCATAAGGTGGAGCATCAGCTCTAGCTGTAGTTGCTAAGTAATTGTTGTTACCATTATCAACAAGAGAATCACCAAACACAAAGAAAGCACGTTGTGCCTCAATTCCTTTGAAACTACTAGCCAATGCCACCATTAAAATGATCACTACATTAATGTAATAAGACTGCAAAACCATAGTGGTAGTAGCCATGAATTTTATTAAACTAAAAGATGCTATGAAGAAGAGTAAAAAACAAGTATCTGAGGAGTGTTAGTTAGTATAGAGGAATTAGGAATTGGTGTTATATATAGTGTCAGAGATATGAATATATGTGATTTTGGAAAAATAATAATACTAATGATGCATGGCCCACGCAGCAACAGCTAGTACACATGTTAGTTGCATTTCATTCATATATTGGAAAATACAGTATAAATTAAGGTGACATGCATACATTACATATATATACCTAAATATATGTATGATACGATATAACATCTATTTTTTTAATAAGAAGTGCTACCTATTATTATCATCGGAGAAAACACATTTGAGAACTTAATACATATAGGCATTTCTTTTTATATGAACACGTTCTCTCTTCTCATTAAAATATTTTTTGCGAGACATATTTATAAAGATATAAAGTTATTTATGGGATGCAGAGTTATCAGTAAGACCTATTTAAAACTTTTTAAAATATGTTGAATTTGAGTGATTGCAATGAGTTAAGTGTGTCAGTTAAGAATTCAAATTTTGAGTGATCCATTTTGCATGCTAGGATAAATGTAAAGTACTATATACGCATTAAGGAAGAATAAATAACTATGGCAATCTTTATTCCATTCTTCTGCTGCAGGGGACATTTTACCACCCAAATTAGATCACACATGTACCCTTGTTTCTTTTTGTTGTCAAATACTTCATTAATAGTTTTAAAACATCACTTTATGGTTATATTCTGAACAAACTGTACAAGAATGAATGAATATATGAATGCAATAAATCAAGAAAAATTATGTATTTTTTACGGCAATAAAATCAACTCGTTTCATTCAAAATAAGTTTTAATACAAGATGAGATCAAATTAAAAAAAAAAAAAAACAGTCACTAGAATAATACATTTATGCCTTTTGTTAAAACAAATACATTTATGACTTTATGTCAACAAAAAATTGACTTGTCTCCGAATAAACTTACATCAAAGTTTGAATAATGATTAAGATAGAACCTAGAATAATCTAAAACAATGTCAAATTCAATTTGATTGTTGGTTTTTTTTTCCTAATATCAATGATGTTCCGATCCGACCTCAAATCCACATCTCCGAGAAATTGTCGGCTTTAGGGTTAACAGAAAAGGCGTCTCGATAGTTTGAAAGATGTGGGTGTTGATAAACTACCCTTAACCTCGATTATCAAACGATGTGTGACTATTTGGTGTATCCGGAAGAAGTGATATGTCATCTATTACCGGCTTACGATCTAGTTCAATTAACACTTCGTAAAAAACTACCTCACCAAGATATTTAAGATCAATAAGGCTCTAAGCTTGACAATAGTTTAAGCACTTATGAATTGACCTTGCTCATTGCAAATAAACATATTCATTCTAAAAATATTTTGATATGAGAACACCATAGCATCAATATCACACTTAAATTCATCCATCAACTTCATGCTCCCTCCCTGGTGATGGTACGAACATGTTGCCAAGCATGAAGCATGTTACAAACCATCTCATTTCTTCTCATCCACGAGCATCAACCACATTCTTGAATGCACAACACAAACCATCATCATCCCAAACTTGAATAGCCTTTTTGCAACCAAAGAAAATGTGTCACACTCATGTATAATTTTTTTTGGTTGTAAAATTACATCTTTGGTCCTTTATTTAACTTTATTTCAGGTAACGATTTGATCCTTTATCTTTTTTTTACGTCAATTTTGTCCTTTTTGGTCATTTATCCATGTTTGCATATAATTTTTCACGCTTCAAATCTATGATATTCTTTTACGACATAAGATATATTTATGATTGCAAACAAATAATGAAAGAAAACTATAAATATAAAGCTTGAAATTCATATCCAAACAGGAAAAAAGAACTAAAATGTTATAAAGATAAAAGACTAAATAAAGTTATCGGACTAAAGATATAATTTTGCCTATTTTTTTTTTAACAATCAAATCAACAAATTTCACCATTGAATCAGATGAAATCGGATGTAACATATTAATAATGAGATATTAAGATGTATTCATCTAATAGTAAAAACAAATTCGTCCATGATGAATGATCTCTCTCACTTATATGTGGTATACAAAGCCTTAACAAACAAAGTTAAGAATCTGAAGCTTTATGAGAGTTCATCTGTGCTATATATTATGAGGTAGGTCTTCAATATGTTTTTATGATAACATTAGTTTGATCAAATCTAAATATGACAATAATTCTATTCACATTTGTAAATGGTGATAATCCCTCAAAATATGATATAGCTGTCTCACATAAACAAGTGTTTGGTATTTATTTTTAATTTGTTTTAATCTTGAATATTTTGGGTATGCAAATCTTGAATTTAAGATATAAAGTTAAAAGATTGTACAAGAATTTATATTGTCGATGTAGTATAAATTGATTTTTTCATGATATATGTACGAAATTTTCACTGTCTGTTGGCCATGACTATCCATCAGAATCAGGAAAATTGTGGTTATCGGACACACAAAATATTTCTCCTCTCCTAATTGAATTTCCACCCTAGATCAAAAAGTTTCACATAAGTGTTTAAGAGCTCAATTTTATAAATGACAACAAATATGAAAAATGGATCTTATAATTAGAGCAGCTCCAGTGATATTTTTTTAAAGAATCTAATTTTAGTTTTGTACACACTAATAATTAAGCGGTTCCTTGATAGAACTCACTAACCTTCTTTAATCATTTAGCTAGGACTTTAAATAAAACTTTGTACATGCATCCGACCAAAGAAATGAGTCTATAGTCTCCTAATCTTAGTAGATCTTATTTCTTTAGGATTTTAGCTATAAAGGTATTGTTGACCCCTGTTGTGAGTCTCCCATTTTCATGAAACTCCTTCATAAATCTAAAGAAGTCACTTTTAATATCCACCAAATATCTTTCAAAAAATCACAAGAAACACTCTCTGGCCCCGGGCTCTTGGAATTCTCACAATCCCACATCAACAAGTCATTATTAGCATCCGATAATTTATTGAACTCGAAACTTTCCATATTCGAGGTCTCTTCTTCTTGGGCTTCAGAAATTTTAGAAAATTGCAAATTGGTCAATATTTTAAAATTTCACCCAAAACTTTTCAAATTTATAAAAATGGCCCAAAATGTTCACAACGAAATTTTCTGTATTTTTTTTAAGGAACAATGAAATTTTCTATATTTTATCTAAACATACGCATTTAAAAATAAATATAATTCAAATACAATAATTAAAATTTCAAACCCTCTAAAATTTCTAATTACTCCATCCAAACCAAACACACTTTAAAAAAATGTTTTACTTAAAATATCGTTCTTATATGTGTTATATACTCTAACCGTCTAACATAAAAAATATAAAAACCATTATTATATTAAGAACCTAGTAAAAATATCCATTGCAGACACTCTAAGTGGTGAAAAAGCTTGGTATCCAAAAAAAAAATTCCCCATAAAAGTTCAATTTTGTCGAATTCAATGTCACAAAACTTTATAATAAAAAAAAAAATATGTCACAAAACTTTATAAGATGAACATTTCTTCCATTGATGTACACTTTTTTTTATTTAAACTAACTAGTATAACAAATGTGGAACACTCAAGATCTAGTAGGCGACAGGCGTATACAAATTGGACACAGGCAGGCAGTAACAGTTATTTGTTGGTTTGAATCCTAAGAAAATTGAGTGGTTATTATAAGGACCACATTACTATATGATATAATAATATAATAATAATAATGTAAATATATATATATATATATATATATATATATATATATATATATATATATATATGAATATGATGAGAAAATAAAAGCAATAGTATGATATGAGCTGTATAGAGACTTTATAATACCAACTACTCTTACACCTAATAATTTAGCTGGAGAAACGGTTCAACCAACACTTACCCCCCTTTCACCAGGACCAAATGTTGATAATTTTATATTTTTTTGATTTATTGATTCAACCAACTTTTTAGGCTATTCAATTAATCATTCCAAGTAAATTAAGTAGTAAAACTGAATTTAAAAAGTACTCATTTCACCGACTTCATATCAACCCTCAATCTATCTAGCTCTAGTAAGGAACAACATGCATGGTTGATATAATTCACATGGCAATCACTTCACAATATAATTAAAGAAGTTTTTACTGTTTCATAGTCAAAATTGAAAGTAGATTAATTAATTAATTTACTCTGTATAGTTAATAAACGCATTTGGAGGCCGAGTTAATGTCACAAATGTTTGATGAATTTATTTATCGACTTGGCCCCTATATATTTATTTCACCAATGTTCTTCTTATCTACCAAGCTATTGTTGGTGCGCCCTTTAATGCATTTTTGAGGGTTTGATTTGGATCTACAGTAGTGTGGAGTACATTGTGCATTTGTGCTTCCAATCCATGTCTTAAAAAAAATATTATCGATACATTGGTCCCTAAATATAATATCCTTTTAGAAGAAAATATTTCTTTTTTGATAAACAAAAAAAAATTATCTCTTTTTATAAGATCTCTTCCACATTTCTAAGAGCATTAAATATATTTTTTACCAACATACTCGATATTATATGCACGCACCATTTATGATAATGATAAATATAGCGATACTTGATAGAAATGTGTGACTGATCGTAGGATGAATTGTTTGCTATGTTGGCATCGTTGGTTGCTGACATTATACACTTAAGTCATTCTAATTACTAGTGGCACATGGCTGGTTATATTTTGTTTTGCATTTTTTGTTCAACAAAAAAATTCTACCACTACATTATTTTTGAACATTTGTTAAATGGTAGTCCAACCTTAATAAATAAAAAAATAAAATGAATATCATAGTTGTGGATTCGAGAATTAGTCTCATAGCAAATTCAAAAAGACAAAATTATGAGGGATACATTAAACTGTTTACTTGGAGTGAGATGAGTAGTTAAACTGATTAATAATGCGTCTATTTTAATAATGGTTCATAAAGCTATTGCAAGCACATTAATCCCACAAAGTTTATGTAAACAACTTCACAATAAGTGTGTTTGAAACATTTTCTTTTCAAATAGTATTGAATAATCAAATATGTTGAACTAAGATAAAATTGTATTGATAAAAATGCAAACAAACTCAATATATATCATAGTGAGGAGACTCAAAATTACTACGTTTGATCTAATAGTGAGAAATTTGAGTAATATGTTAGAGGTTCTGAATTCGATCCTCAAAAACTGAATTTTTTTGGTCTATTATAAACCAAAAAATAGTGAGCGAGACTCTTTCATCTTGTATGAAAGATTGCAGAGAGCTTACGAAACATAAGCAGTATAAAATCTTGTATTAGGCCTTCAAAGAAAAAAAAACACATTAATATAAATTGATGCTTTGCATCATAATATCCATGTAACTCGACTTAATTTTAGAGAAATGATATTTGTACAACTAATTTTGGATAATTTTCTCTTTCATACTCTTATTGTATTCTTGTTAACAAGTGTCTTTGAGCTGTGACACTCTTTAAGCACCTTAAATAATAAGTTTTCATAAATCATTTATGCAAATGTGCGAAATCAATGTATTGGCAATTAAAATGTTTAACTTTTTAAATAAATAATTTTTTAAAATGAAATGCTTAAAGAGTACCCCGAGGACACTCATTAGCATTTTCAATTTTTTTTTTTTGGTATAAACATTTTCATTATTTTTATCCAAAAAAAAATAGTTGTCTCAAAAATTGTTCGAAGATAAATTGTATAAATATCATTAATTTTATTGACGGCTTTTAGCCTTTCAATACGTTGGGTCGCCTAAGAGAAAAAAAAAACATATAAATAATTACCACGATAAGAGAAATATTTCAATCAATATAATGATCACAAAAGAAATGTTGGCAATCAAGGAAGAGATTTTATTACTGGCAAAAGAGCAATGACAATTTGAGTGGACAAACCAGTACTCAAAAAACTTAGCACAACAAACCAACCACTACCTATGGGATACAAAATACTAGATTGGATAAATTAAAGATACACACATCATAAATAAAACAAGATTACACATAACTAACAAAAAACCATTAATTAACTGAATGATGTGGATGGATGGATGGATATGATCAAATCCTGGAATCTACGGCCATGATTGTGGAGAGATTCATAGGGTACATGTACTCAGCACTGCCCCTAAGGATTTGTTGGACTATGATTTTATTAGCCTTCTCGGTTGGATGAAATGCATCCCAAAATGCATTAAGTTCTCTGTTTGGGCACAAGTTTGAGATTGG
The DNA here is from genome assembly GCF_020283565.1 of Trifolium pratense. Classification (NCBI taxonomy): domain Eukaryota; kingdom Viridiplantae; phylum Streptophyta; class Magnoliopsida; order Fabales; family Fabaceae; genus Trifolium; species Trifolium pratense. Next base: position 952,339 of record NC_060064.1, read on the forward strand.
TGTACAAAGCCCAATTCCATTGTATGGCCCTTGTCCACAGCATGCTACCCTTGATGTTACAAATCCTGTCAAGCCCAATTCAATAAACAGAGGGTTAATTAAATTTGTTGGTTGAAGTCAAACAATTTAAAGGTGATTTGAGCTTCATTTGATTGTGACTTGTCAATCAAGATACTCTCAATTTTCTATTTATTTTTATTTCTTTTGTTATTAAAGTTTTTAGATATTTTAGAGTGTATAAAAAAAGTATAAAGTAATGGAGGAAATAGAAAAAATTGAAAATGGAGAGGATTCAAACTCATGACTTGCGAGTGGTCATTTAAAAAAATATCCTTTCATTCTTGAAATTAAATACAAAAACATTTAATTTCTCTATCAAATTTTTTCATTTGAATGTCAAGGGTAACATTTAAGGATAGCGATCATCTCCATTTCTAATATTTTGAGTGTATAAAAGTTTGGTTTTAGAATATGCGTGTCACAATTTCCAAAAGCATGTGCATTCATTCACAAACTATTAGTAATGGAGCTCTTCATTTCATTTTGTGAAATGGAACTCTCCATTACATTTGAAAAATGGAAAGGATCCCTATTCAGCACTCACACATCTCGTAATGATCATGTGACTATTAAAAATCCTCGAAAAATGAATAAAAGGAACAAATGTGTTTAATAACATTACTACAAATAATAGGGTTGAATTATTGTCAAAAAAAAATTAAAACTACTAAGAATCGTCAAAATTGAAGATCAATTTCATTTTTTTTGTCTCTAGTTTATGTTGATAATTCAACTTTATTAGCAAGATAGATTAAAATATGTAATACGGTTGATTATAGTATTCTAAAAAGGTCATGTTAACTGGTGTCTTGGGACACTAGTTAAGGAATAAAAAATGATAACTTTTGTAATGAAAGTAGTATTTTTTATATTTTAAATATATTGATTATACGAGTTTTAAGATGATTATATTATTTTTGGTTTGCTTAACTAGTGTCACAGACATTAATTAAATGTATCCTTCTAAAAATTGTGTCTATATTTATTTACCAATACTAGATTTATGTATTTTCCAAAAACAAAAACATACCATAAGCTTGAGGGTTGGAAATGTAATCCATGTGCATTCTATATGCATCAGCGGAAATGAAGATATCAGAGCCAATTTCTTGATTTAGTCCTCTTAACATTTCAACAAGTTGAGGATTGTATAAGGCTGCAGCTCTCTGCAGTTCTATACCACATTCACCATTTATACCTCTCTGAGCTCTTTCTGCTGGAGCACATCCCAATGGTCCTGTTCCAGTTACAAGAACCCTACGAGCTCCCAAATCATAAAGCTTCTGCATATGTTTAAGTGTGTAGGAACATCAACATTAGAGATAAACAATTTGATTAGCACAAACAAAACATATTATATTATAGAGTTTAAAGTATAAACACCGTTAATGTAAATTAATTTTACGTTGACAACCGATAAGAATAATTCAATATTTCATGTCATATTAAGAAAATAAAGTGAAGTGGATGATGTGACGAAAAATAACTGAACGTATAAAACGGTGCATATTACTTTTTCTCTTTTTATATGTTTGAAAGTGACACAAATTTTATTTTATTCATATGTTAATTTTATTCATATTACTTTTTCTCTTCTTTTTTTTTTTGGTCTTAGAATATTACTTTTTCTCTAATATTAAATTTTATTCATTTGAAAGTGACACAAATTAACATGACCAACTAACATATACATGTCTTTGAAACATGCAACCATTAATTAGAAAGGTCAATTTAAAGATTTCCATATTAATTGATTATTTTAAATATCCTTAAACTTTGATCTCAATTTGGTTATGTACGAAATAAGGAGAAGTGCTAGAAACACTATGAGATAAGTAACAAAGAGCGTGATCAAAATATGGTTACCCTGAGAACTTTGCGGTACTCGGAAATGAGATATCGAACATAGTCTGGAAGAGAAAATTGACGAGATCTTGCTGAATAAGGAACCAAATAGTAGTTGTTGACAAAATCATTGCCTCCAAGAGTAATGAGTACTAATCCTCTGTTTACTAGGTTCCTTGCTCCCTCTGAACCAATGTGTGCACTTACTCTTTTCTGATACAATTGAAATAGCTCTAATTGCTTGTAAATGCGAATTATGTGCAACTGCAAAAACAATCATATATGTATTATGTATAGTTAATGTTAATTATCAATTTAACATAATTTTTTGGTAACATTTTTTTAGCATTCATGAATAAGCTAATAGTTTTATAATGTTACACTTACAAACTGGAATCCGGTATCGTTGAGAATTCCGATCCCGGCAGATGCAAAATTAGCACCAACTAGAAGCTTCTCTCCAACTAGTAGTGGACTCAAAATTGGAAGCGTAGGCTCTAATCCAAGCTCCAAACCTATAATTAACAACAAAAAATGCACATTGATTAATTAAGCCTTACACATGCATGTGGCATGCGACAATGTTGTTATGATTAACTGAGATTCAACTTTTATCGCTTCAAATTGTAGGAGAAAAAAATGTATGAGTACTCAAAACATGTTTATTTATATGAAAATAATATATATAGTGATATAAATTTGATCATACTGATTAGGTCGGGGATGTTATATCCGTTAGAGAAGCGTCCAGTAGGTCTGTGTGACGGATAATCAATGCCATATGGATAATTATCAGCTCGAGCCGTGGTAGCAAGAAAATCATTGTTACCACTATCTACTAGAGAATCTCCAAAAACAAAGAAAGCTCTTGGTTGTTGTTGAGCATAAACACAACCAAGCAAGCTTATCATTACACAAAAACTAATCACCAAAGAAGTAGCCATAGCCATTGCAATGCAAACCAAGTAAAAGAGGAATGAAAAATATTTAATGTATGAGATTCTCAATTTGATGGTTTGTATTGAACATGCAATTGTGAAGGGTATATATAAGGTTAAATCACACACTCATTAATGTATTTTTTCTACCACCTCCCAATGATTTAAAGCAAACCGCCAAATGAAGAAGAAGATTCAAGTGTCTCTCACAAACATAATAGTTCAATGATATCATGAGTGAGTAGTATTAAATTAGAGGGAAGAAGTGAAAACATCCATCTAACTTCAAGTACATGTAATTTGTAGCCGCCAATGTAGCCAGAGTTTTAAATAATAGAAGAGAGTCAGAGTTATTATTCTTCATAAGTACAACATACACTGACTGAATTCATGTAATTTATCAAAGTTAGCAGTTGAAAATTTAATTTACTACCATGAGAAACAAAGTACATCTACCTATAGGTTCATTTGGAATTAGCAGTACTATATTATTAATGAGACACCCACATTGTGGAATGCATGTGTTAATTTTATATTGAAGGGTAAAATATGTATTTCGTCTCTATAAAATTAGCGAATTTTAATTTTTGTCCCCGTAAAAAAATCATATATTTTTATCTCCAAAATTTTTGTGTTTTGTTTTTAACCTTATTAGACAAAATTTTGACATGTTTTTTATATATTTTTAACATAATATGAAATTATATAGGTTTAACATATAAACATGTCTTATAAAAGCGTGATAATATTGACATTAAAATGAATATAAATTGTTCATTATGGACTAAAAACAAAACAAAAAACATGTGCTTTTTTTTATAGGGACAAAAACTAAAATTCGATAATTTTATAGGGATGGAAAACATGTTTAACCCTATATTAAGAGTATAAATAAATTAAACTTTTTATATTAATCTATGTTGTGTTAAATGTATCGCTCTTATTCCCTCTTTCAAATTGTAGAGCTCTAGTATTTATTCCCTTGAAATTTGCAATAAGATCCTTACTTGTAAAGATTAGTTTGATAATAAATGATATAATTTAGAGACTAATTTACTTATAACTTATAAGTCATATAATTTATAGACTAATTTGCTAAAAAATTATATATATATATATATATATATATATATATATATATATAACTCAGTATCAAGTAACTCGTTTCTCTTCTATTTTTATTTTTTTTTATGAAAAAGCTATAAAAAAAAAAGGGATACTATATGATTTTTGTCTCATTAATTTACTCCACCTCAAAAAGAGATGATAAATAGGTGTAATTTTTAAGATTTTATTTCATGAGTAAGAAGTAGTAGTAGTAGTACTTTCCTTACATTAATGTGAGAATGAGAGAGTAGATAGATAGTTAAACATATAGAAGTGTAGATCCAAAAACAGTTGACGTCAAAGTGTGTTAAAATAGGTTGGAAAGAGGACACTATTATAAGCATATTTGAGGCAAATCGAATTGCAGAGTTATGTTCTGCCAGCTTTGTTGTCAACCCATTTCTGGAACTTTGTTTGTTACAATTTATTTGCTATAGCCTCACCTATTGGCTATTGTGTTTGCATGATTCTTCCTAGAATATTTTACTCTCTACAATTTTCAACATAATCTTGTTAAATTATCTATAATTGTTATTGCCTAATTGGTAGTATTAAATAATGTGATCATAAATTTCTGGGAGTATAACTTAGGTGGTAGGACATTGCATCTAATATGCAGAATCGAAAGTTTCAATTTTAATACTTCAATTTATTCACTTTAAAAATAAAATTCTAGCTACTTGACAAAAAAATAAATAACGTGATCATAATTCTCCTAAAGCATAAACTTGAAGGAAAAAAAATTAATATAAAGTGTCGATCGACTTTGCTGACAACTATCTTCGTCGCTGACTGTCCTTAATAGAGTCTCGAATATTAATCACTTTTTTTTTACTATTTACAAGACTCGAACTCAATTTATTTATTTTTTTAAGAATTCGAGTCAAATTCCATTCCTACCAAAGTAACGTTGGTTTTTCTCAAAAAAAGAAAAAGTAATGTTGGTTAATTTCCATAATTTATAGTACATGTTTTGGCACTTGACATGATTAATCATATTTCAGCCATAATCAATCTAATTCTAAATGCATCACTATCAAAGATATTCATTATTGTCAATTCTTATAATTAAATGAACTTTTAATAGAATTCAAAAGACATTGATTTATAAGTTAGTTAGAACCAAATTAAAAAAATCTATAATTGGCTCATGAATTTGGAGATTGAAACTTGCAACCATATGACTGTTTGATCAAAGGTCCAAATCCAATGTCAATTGTCTAAATTAATTAAGTCTAACATCACCAACACATACATATATATACCTAAAAGTTAAGCACGACTTAGACAGCGATATTTAAAGATCATGGGACTAAAATAATACATGAAGAACGTGTAACCTAAGAATAAACAAGTCTCTCTCTATTAAAGACATGATTGTGTGCTCATGATCATGTTTTATTTCAATCATGACTAATCACGTTTTCTGTTAAACTATAATAATGTCACTCTCACAAATTGATTGGTTTAGAGCAACAAATATCGATTGGTCCATATTAGTCCTTTTCAAGCCAAACATGATTTTAAAAAATAACCATGTGTTTTTTCTTCTATAATTTCCTACATCCTAATCTAAGTGACATTTTAGTAAAATAATTTATTCCAACTTTGTCCCTTAATTATACCATTAAGAACTATCAAGTTTGAGTCAACTCCATATTAATTGAAATAGTTGAGATTAAACAACATATAAGTATGAAGACTCATAAATCCAGTGTCTTAAATTTTTTGGTGAAAGTGTAATCTCAATGTCACTTGTATGATTGTTGATCAATGTTCAATATACCAATCTAACTCAGTGAGGCTCGCCCCTCACGACCAAAAAAATATCAATATTGTTTTATAGTCTCTATCTTTTAGTATTAAACCTCATTGTGTATGTACAGTTTATAGTAATCAATAGTTGTTAACATGAATATTATTTTGGCCAAATGCATATCCAGAAATCTTTTAAGTTTTAAGTCTTACATATTATTTTAGTACTCTATCGTTTTACGTTTGTAACAATTAAGTTGTTAATGGTCACGTCAACGTTTTTGTAAACGTATGATATCTGGAATTGTAACGGTGTGACAAGTTAGCAACTTCTTAAAAAAAAAACAAGTTAGCAACTTAAAAGAACTTGTTACCTAAAAAACTTAAAGACTTGACTTTTACATTTATTTATTCATTTATTATTGTTCTTAATCTATACAATACAACATTAAACAGCGGTACCTAAGAGCGCTAAGATTAAATGACGCGTGTTATGCGTTGGACTCCCTTTCTATATGGAGAAAGGTCCAAGTTTGTTACTCTATTATGTCTCACTTCTAAAAATTGAGAAAGGTCATACTTAATTAGGGTTATAAGAAGAGTGTGTTTTGGTGAGAAGAATAACCTTTAAAGAGAGAAAAGAAGAGTAAAACTCGTTTATGTTTTTCTCAAATCAATTCCAGAAAAGTAGCAATTGTTGATTCGTTAACCGTTGAATCGTCGAAATAAGGTTTGAGCAGTGACATTTTGCATTCGCACTATACTAGGTTTTTGGGAGTTTTCAATTTTCCGTTCTCAAAATTGTAAGTTTTTGTGCTTTGTTGTTTGATTGATTGTGTTGACACTATTTGTGCTCTACTTCGAGACTCTCTTGTACTCTTATTTAATTATAGTTGACCTGTTTTTTTAGTTTGTACTTGACCCATGAGTTTTTCCTCACACAGTGAAGATTTTTTACATTAAAATATCGATTTTCTCTTGTGTGTCCTTATTTTGTTCAGCTTGCTACTATATATTTGTTGTTAATCCTCAAAACTAGGTTCTTACAAAATTTGGAGAATTTTATTTCTATTGTGTATTAGTCTTTTATTGTTATCATGTGTCAGTTCATCATCGCGTAAGTCTCTTCTAACTTAACTAGTGTTTTGAATTTGATCTCTGAACATCCGGTAGCATTACTCTTAAAAATTTCTCACTTATTTGGATGTTCACATAGAAGATACCTATATTTACAAATATCATTGAATTAGGTAGTGGGGACTATAAGCAGACAGATATAACTTGTTCACGTGGTCAACATAAATACGATTATATTCAGTCACACCTACTCTCTCCTCCACTCCAGGGTCACTAGTTTCTGCTTACTATGCTCATCATCGGTGCTAATAGTGCCACATACGGCCAAATTATATACATTAGCTGTAATATTAATATTTTGCTGTATGCACAACAAAATAAATTTTATTTAAACCAATTAATTTATTTTCAAATTAAAATGACCTATGTTGCACTTATTTTCAAATTTATTTTTGGTCTAAATAAATATGTTGGACTATTGGTGTCCTTTTAGTGGTTCCCTGGGATGCTATTCAGGGACATATATCTAGTAAGAAAGGGAACTCTTATTTGAGAGTGAGAGATTAGTTATGGGTCTTTAGATTAAAATGGATGATTGGAACTAAATTATATTGTTAAGTGAGCTTAAATTATCGGTGATTCATATATGCCTTTCTTTTGCTCTCATATAATATAATCTCTTCCTATTTTATTTAATTTTAAAAAGAAAAACAAGTCATTTCCTTCTCAAATAGGCCCTAAAATTGTCCAAAACTTAATTCTCAAACTCACCTGTAATAATCAACCCTACGAGTCATGAGATATTAATTTGAACGTGAGGTGACATCATCAACAATTGTGTTTGTGTACGCATTGAAATGGGGGTTTGATAAGGAAAAAAATGAAATTAATTTGCTAAGATATATTAAAAAGATAACAGGCTATCAATTTAGTCTTTAAATTATCACCCTCACTTTAATTTAGTTCTTAAACTATGTAAATACAATAATTATAATTATGGTGTGTTTGATTTGCAAAACAATACGTATTGGACAGAACAATACATGATAGAACAAGATAGTATAGGATAGGACAAAACTATGCCGGAAAGAGATAGGGCGATAATATTTTATATATTCGAAAATAAAATGGGTATTTTCGTATTTTTTTATAGTTGTACTGTAGACAAAAAGTTATTTCGTGGTTCAGTGGGGGACAAAAATTATTGTTTTTGTCATATCTCGTGCTACCTACTTTGCCCACTCCTACAAACAAATTCTAAATCAAAAAGGGTACAACAAAGCATTTAATAACTTGCTTTGAATTGTAAGGGATTGAGTACCTATTTTACTCCTTTTATAATTCATTCTTTTGATTATCAAAAAAAAAAAATTGTTCAACCCAGTCCTTTATTTTTTAGCAGATCAAACGTATCCTTAGTCTTTAAAATATATAAAATTTATCAATTTATTCACAATATTTTTTTTTAATGAAAAATTATTAGTTATCAGTATATTACCCATCCCACCCCATTTATTCATAATTATTGACATATTATAAACTAAATTGGTGGATTTTTATATACTTTAGGGATTAACCCACGAATTTCTTATATTTTAAGAACTAATTATTATATTTATTATTTATACAGTTGATGAACTAAATTGGAGATATGATTATAGTTTAGGTACTAAATTGATGTTTTATTCATTAAAACACAAGTGGTGCTAATAACAACTTTCATTTTAACAAAATTCTGTGCATGTTTACTTGGACTAATTTACAAGCCTACTACAACTTTTGGGCTTTGTCTAGTCTCGCAAATTAGAAATTTGCTATTTAAGCCCCCTCCCCCTAAATGGTCTTACGTTACGCCCTCCAAAGTTTCAAAAATACCCTAGAAGAAAAACACCAAAAATGAAAAACCATCCACCTCTTGACCAAAAAGAAAAATACCAACATCTTATTCTCTAAATTAGGACATTCATCGTTACAATAGAGAAAAAGATCCTCATGAATTTCTAAGGTTCCATATAATTTACTTATAATTTGCAGTACATAATAACATTGTAGTCTACACAATTAATATATAGTATACAACATTTTGTGCTAGAAATTAAATCAAATACAACATCTTGTGCTTAGGAGTATAAATAAAGACATTAACTCTTAAGAATATATTATATTACTATTAGGTCCTTGAATCCAAAAGCATAATGGTACTGAGATTCATTGGATGCATGTATTCACTGGATCCTATCATGAACCTGTCTACAATCATTCTGTTTGCTCTTTCACTTGGATGGAAAGGGTCCCAAAATACAAATGCATCTCTATCTGGACATAGGTTTGATGCTGGAGTACATAGTCCAATCCCATTGTAGGGTCCTTGACCACAACATGCAACTTTTGATGTGGCAAATCCTGCATATGAAAATGTGATTATCGACTTATATCGTTAAAATCCGAACCACATAAATTTAACTCACTTCTAACTATCCTAATTAATTTTTCAAAATCAATTTTTGTCACAAAGCCTCCGAAATTCAATTTTATGTCATATGTGTTAACCGATAGTATATGAGAATTTTTCTAACAGGAAACCAACTACTATAATGTTGGCTTGCGAATTAAAATACAACTGGTTGTAGTGAGGAGGTTAAATTTAAATTTATGGTGGTGTAAAATAATAATGCATCCAATGTGAGAGAGGTTGGTAGTTGGCCATAAATATGAAGAATGCTCCAAAGCTTTAAATATATAACTACGGTTAACCAATACCAACGAGTCATAGTAGCTAGTAGGTAATTGTAAATTTTGTACGTGTTTGAATTGTAGCAATTGACTCTCCTCATGAAAATGTACATTATGTACTTCTCATAATGTGAAGAGTTTAAATAGGAACCCCCACAAGCTGGAGAAATAATGTACCTATGTAAACACTATTCATAGAGTGAAAAAAAGCTAAAACTCGCACGTTAAATTCTAGCTTGTACATGACTTGTACCCAAAAAAATAGTACGTAACTTATTAGCTTCAATGTTTGACTAGATGAGGTTAAAATTATGGTTGTGTTTGATCCGTTAAAAAATAAGAGATTGGATAGAATAATTTATGTTGTACTATGTTTGATTTTAACATTATTTCTAGTACTGGACAAACTGGGGGACAATGGGCAGGACAAAAAGTTAAATTCTTGTCCCCCATAGAAGTGACAGAACCACGGTACAACTTTTTGTCTTCTGCACAAGTTGTTTAAAATACCAAAATAGTCTTTTGTCCACCAAACATCATATAACACAAAGTTTGTTCAATACCTTAAATGTTTGTCATGTGTTGTTCTATTTTATACTATCATATACTATTTTGTCCAATATTTATATTTTGCATATCAAACGGACCTTATTTAATTTTTAGTTAATTACATCCTACATTGTGTAAGCCATATATATTTCCCTTTCTTCATGTCTTATGTATAATACTACTATAACTCATTTATACTTTCTCCAATCCAACCACTCAGAATGTGGTCCCTAAACCCGGTTTTCCTCTTTTAACGGGATCTGCAAGCGGTGGCTTCATTTGGATTGGGCAGAGTAAATTATTTTAAAATAGGGGATTAAAAGTTCAGATTTTTTAAAATAGGGGATCAAAAAGTTGGCTTTTAAAATAGGAGATCAAAAGTTCATGTTTTTCAAATATGACATTTCAAGGTATTTAATTTTACCTACTCAACTAAAAATACTAAAAATTTAATAGAAATGTCATATTTATAACTCTTACTTGAGACCTTTTTTGGCCTAAAATTTTGGAACCTAAAACTCTTACTTGAGTTGCTTGACCTTTGAGCCGGCCCTGAGAATACGGTATAGATTTATTCAATATTGAAACTAAGGTTAGACGAGTTAAATTCTAAAGCTCAATAGAGTCATAGTAGCTGTCAAGATTTACAAAACCCCTACAAAAATACTCATAAAACTAAAGTTAAGTTGAACTCACATTAGAAGTACGGTTTGTAAAAACTACAAACATACTCTTATTTAAAAGTTCCTCTTTGCCGAGCTTGATAACGCTAGCTTATGTTAAGGCAATAAGCTAACCATTAAAAATCATGAATGCTATAAAATTAAAAAGTAGGAACAAAGACAAACCGTATGCTTGTGGATCACCAATAAAATCCATATTTGCTGCAAAGGCATTTGCAGAAATAAAAACATCAGAACCAATTTCAGAGTTGAGTTGACCCAACAATTGAACAAGTTGAGGATTGAACAGATCGCCAGCTTCCTGAAGTTCTGCATAACATTCACCATTTCTGCTATGTTGGGCTAATTCTGCTGGTGCACACCCTAACGGTCCCGTACCTGTCACCATAACTCTTCTTGCCCCCAATTCATAAAGCCTCTGTAATATGCATGCATTATGCATATCAACAAGTGCATCATCATTTTATTTTGTATGTCGTCAGAATTAATTATGAGAGTATGTAAAAAGAGACAATTGTGTAAGAGATAGACCCCATAACACATTAATTTTGCATTTATATTTATAGATATAGTATATCATATACATTTGTCCACATGCATGATTATTAGCGAGTCATCTCTCATCCAATGTGAGACTTTTAAGATACTCCTCATGCTCAATATTATTAGGTTTGGTACGTAAATATAAATGGCAGGTGATAACCTGATAGCAGAAACCCGACAATACGTGGTCCAACAAATCTTGAATTAGACTCTAATTAATACTTATCTAAGAATTACAAAATTCAGCTTATAAGATAGAAATTACGAAATTTATAAACATATATTCATATCACATCTCAATTCAATGTGTATCGCCATCAATCTCTCATAAATCATAATGCATCTTTGTAAAGGTCTCTAAGCCTCCAAAATAAAAACACACAATAATTTAACATTCATAAGTTGATATAGGACATTGCATAATCTCATGTAGCTTAGCTTAGCTAGTAAGGCACGTGCATATATATAGTTGTGCCTTGGGGTTGCTAGTTCAAATCAATTTGAAGATATTCATAGTTTTTCTATGTTATTTAGTCTTACAAGAAATTGTCTTAGCTTAGCTTAATTTTAATTGTGTTTCCTTCTAATTCTAATAAGGGTAAATGATCATTTACCCCCCCTGTAAAATAAGGAAATTTTCATTTACCCCCCTGCACAAATTTTTTTTCTGTTTACCCCCCTGCAAAAAATAGATTCTCTCATTTCGCCCCCTGGGTGTACAGCAGGACAAGTGAATGTGCAAATTTGCTGACGTGGCTTGTACACATGGAAAAAAATCATTTATATTTATTTTTAAATTCCACGTCAGATATTATTTTTTTCAAAAAATAAAAATAAAATATTTTTTTTCCTACAAAATTTAAAAAACGAATTTTGTTTTTTTTTAAAAAAATTTTAAAAAACATTTCCTAGAAATAACTTTTTTTTTTCGTACAAAATTATTGAGTATTTTTTCCTAAAATAAAATAAAAAATGAATTTTCTTATTTTACTCCAAAAATAAAGATTTATTTTCAAATCTTTTTGAATTAAAAAAAACAAAATCTTCGCCGTAATCGTTTGCTTCCACCGTCATGATTGTATTCGTCGTCGTCTTCTTCAATCGCCGAAATCATCTTCTACTTCATTATTGTCTTCTGCTTCTTTATATTTTTCTAGTTTTAGGGCAAATGGTTTTGATAGAAGAGGAAAACACCAATAAAACTTGTTTTTCTATTTTATATTTTTTTTGAAATTTTTCTATTTTTTTTAATTCAAAGAGAATAACAAAATATAAAGTTTTATTTTTAAAAAATAAAGATTATGTTTTTTTTAATTCAAAAAGTTTAAAAATATATCTTTAAAATTTTTATTTCGGAAATAAACTTTATTTCGGAGTAAATCTTTATTTTGGGAGCAAAATAAGAAAATTCTTTTTTTTTTTTATTTTGGGAGGAATTTTTTTTTGTTGGAAATTTTTTTAAAATCATTTATATGAAAAAAAAATTAATTTTTTTTGTAGGAATTTTTTTAAAAAATTTTGGGGAAAAAAACAGAATTTTTTTTTTTATTTTGTAGGAAAAAAATTATTTTTTATTTTTTTTAAAAAATATTATCTGACGTGGAATTTAAAAAATAAATATAAATGATTTTTTCCACATGTACAAGTCACGTCAACAGGTTTACATAGTCACTTGTCCTGTTGTACACCCAGGGGGCGAAATGAGGGAATCTATTTTTTGCAAGGGGGTAAACAGAAAAAAAAATCTGTGCAGGGGGGTAAATGAAAATTTACTTATTTTGCAGGGGGGTAAATGATCATTTACCCTTCTAATAAGGACTAATGTCAATATAATTACAGGTTGATCTAATCTAAAAACTCTTGCCGGTAACATTTGATATTTAATGTATTTTCTAACAACAAAGGCTCTCTTTGGTAAAATTAAGCTATAAGCTAGCTGATAGCTGAAAAACTAGCTTATAGCTGAAAAACTAGCTGATTGAAATTAAAGTGTTTGGTAAAATTAGCTTTTTAAATGATTGATAAAATAAAAAGACATAAAAGGACATTTATATGTAGTGGGTAGTTTTTTTTAGTGGGTAGTTTTTTATTTTATAAAAAATAATAAAATTAAATTAAAGGTTAAAAATGGAAAAAACCGTAAAAAGCTATAAGCTATAAGCTCAAACGCTACTTGAAATAGCATCTCAAAAAAAGCTATAAGCTCGTGAGAAAAACTTTTTACCAAACACTTTTATTTTTTTTCAAACAAGCTTATAAGCTAGTCCAATAAGCTATAAGCTAGCTTATTGGACTTACCAAACACACCCAAAGTGTAGTTAAGTAATATGGGTTGAGAAATTTCTGCAACAAACAAACTTGTCATCTAATAAACTAACCACTAACATTTATCTATTCAAAAAAGTGTTGTTCCTTTCAAAAATTTATTGTCTATTAAATTCGTGTATTTTTCACCCGTTTATGAATCTCATTCAAGTAATGGCTATATCTACATTTTTTTGTCGGACATTATTTGTCCCCTATGCCTATAACTTATTATGCAAGAATAATAAATGTTATTCGTACATGTAAATTTTTGCACTTCCATTTTACTCTCAAGAGTTAAAAGGGTACGGTCAGGGACGGACCCAAGGGGGGCAAGCAGCGGCTCCAACCCCCCCTCTCCCATGCATATATGTTTAATATATATAACTTTTAATGTATATGAGTTGCTAATGACACCTCTTAATTTACCCACTCTTGTTTTAGGTACTTCTAAATAAACTATTGTGATTTTATCTTATAATTTTGAGTTAAATATATTTTTTGTCTTTATAAAATTAAGAGTTTTTAAGTTTTGTCCTTCAAAAAATTTACTTTTAGTCCATATTTGTATTTTATAGCAATTATTTTGAGGACTAAAAGTATCAATTTTTTGTAAAAATATCTGAAAATAGGGACTATTCTTAACAAACTACAAGATTTTAGAGGATATTTTGAGTTAAAATTTAATAGGACTAAACATAAAAACTTGTTATTTTATAAGGACAAAAAATATATTTAACTCTATTATTTATTATTAAAAAATAAAAGAAATTCAACCCCCCATGTGATTGATTTCTGGATCCGTCCCTGGGTACGGTGGGTGAACTTGGAATTCATCGGATAAAAAGGTAAAGAGATGGCCAACTTAAGTTGTTTGTTTTCTTTTAAAATAAAATGTACAATTTTACAATATTATAGGTGATATTTATAAAAGGGTCATGTTAAATAGTCTCCGGACACTTGTTAAACATATTAAAAATAGAAATAAAAGATAAAATTAATATTTGTAAAGTAATTTTTTACATTTTTAAGTTGTTGAATGCAAGTTTCAAGACAAAATTTAAGTTTAACTAGTGTCTCAGAGACACTGTTTAGCATAATTGTTAATCAAGAAATACAGTCTTAAACTGTGTTAACCATTTAAGTCGATTTATAAATTTAATGTCAACCTTGTGTGCAAGAAAAAAAATTTAATCAAAATATTTCAACAAAATAAAGATAGAGAATGAATCGAATCAGGTGAAATTCATAGAATAAACATAATATTAGGCTTTTCATCAACAAAAAAAAAATAATAATATTAGGCTATCCCATTTATAAAGCATCTAGTTGACCAAAAATGAAAAATATTAACATGGCTCATTCCTAAATCTAGCTGTATATACACATTATTCAAAGTTTTTCATTCATTTCCGTTTTAGGATCATTTTATAACCATTGCATGTCTTTCATACTCAAGAAAAATGTTAAACAAAAGTTAATAATCAAAGACAAAAACAGAGATACATAGTATACTAGTATTCACAAAATAGTGACAAAAGAGAGAGTAAAAGATAGCAATATATACCGCAAGAATTTTACGATACTCGGAAATGAGGTATACGACATAATCTGGGAGACGAAATTGGCGCGATCTTGCAGAGAAAGGTATGAGAAAATAGTTGTTGACAAAATCATTTCCACCTAAAGTAATGAGAAATAAAGCTTCATTCACCAGTCTCACTGTCTCTTCTTCTCCAATTAGTGCACTCACTCTTTGCTGATACTGCTCAAATAACTCTAATTGTTTTGTGATTCTGATTATGTTTACCTGCAAACATAAATGTATACACAATTTTGGTCAAAAAAATATCTATACACAATTTCATACATCCTTAGTTTAGACTGAAAACATATATTTTTCTTCATCTTACGAATAATATTTGGTTTATCAACAATAAGAGTTTGACTTTGTAACTTTAATGTACGAAGTTCAAATATCATCAGAAACGGTTGTAAAATGTTACCGTTATTAATAATAATTCATCTTTTCCTAAATTTTTTCTAAAAAAATACTTGGTCTCTTTAATTAAACAGAAAATTTAAAACATATCAGTGCAAAAAAATGTAGTACAGACAGAATTTAAGGTAGCTTACAAATTGAATTCCAGTATCATTGAGAATTCCAATTCCAGCAGAAGCAAAGTTAGCACCATTTAGTAGCGCCTCTCCATTTAGTTGAGGACTCAAATATGGTAATGTTGGTTCCGATCCAATTCTTTCGCCTAGCACATTATAATTAATCAAATCAATTAATTAAGTGATGCAATTTAAACTATATGTTATGCATACAAAACTATAAATCAATAATTGAGATTAGGATATGCGCGTATACTTATAATGTCAGGGATGTTGAGGCCATTGGAGAAGCGTCCGGTGGGACGATGAGTCGGGTAATCAATGCCATAAGGGTAGTTATCGGCACGAGCAGTGGTGAATAAGTAGTTATTGTTACCATTGTCAACAAGTGAATCACCAAAAACAAAAAATGCTCGAGCTTCAACTTGTGGAACAACAATGTTCCATGTTATTAGCATACAAGAAACAAAAACTAGTACTCTGTGGTTGTTTTGGTCCATGGATTGGATTGGATAGTATAATGCCTCTAGACAAATTAAATGGCAAAGTTTTATGGCTTTTACTAGAGAAGAAACTACCTATGTGTTTGTGATTTGTGAATGAGTATGGGAGTGTCTTTATATAGAGGTAATTTGTTGTGATATTTGATGTGCAGAATTTAATAGCTTCTGCTACCACCACCCCAACAAATATAGACATAGCTACTTTTACCGTACATCTTTTACGGTTCATGAGTTTGTTTTCGCCATTGAATCAATAAATTTCACTATTAGATTAAATGAGATGTGATGTTACATAATTGATCCAATTGTGAGATTTTTATTGTTTCAATTATAAAAACAAATTTATACATAGCGAGAAATTTGTGCGCTCCCGGCCGACTAAACCACCTAATTTGGTTTAAGAGTCAGTTCTGACATCAAGTGATTTCAGCTCACTCTCGATCGTTGTTACGGAGGATCGAATCGTGATTTTCCCTACCAAGTTCAGCACCAATCACCACTGAACCATCTAACTATTGTTTGCGTTAGACAAAGCCATAAATAAAGGCATGTCAGTAGTATTGAATTACTATATTCACCAATGTTAGTGTGTATTAAATGCACACAATGGCTAGATCTGTTTTTTTTTTTTTTTTTTTATCTTTTACTTTTCATTGTTTTCCCACAGTACTAATTCCAACTAAGGTGATTTGGATGTTTATAAAAAAAAGAAGTAAACACTTATATAAGGGAATCAAAATTGAACTAAAAGCAGTAGAATTATCAAACAGAAGTGCAGTCGCATGAGAAATATGAGAAGGATCATAGTACAGTAACAGTAGTAAGTAAGTACAGAATCATATCAAATGTGTGTGCGGCAATAAGTAAATCAGAAAAAAGATGTATCTACCACATTTATACCTTGTTTATCTTGTTCCCAATTTTCCTGACCTAGTGAACCTGTATGTGGATCCTGTCTAAAGAGAGTAAAAAAATATGATTTTTTGGTACAGAGATATAAAACTTTATTATGATCGGATCATAATCTTGTAAACTTTATTATAGATTATTATGATCGGATCATAATCTATATCTCCTTTTAGGCTCCGTTTAGTACGATGAAAGAAAGTTGAATGAAAAAAAAATTACGCAAATCAATATATGAATTTGGACCAAAGTCAGTCTAAGTTTATGCATTGGTTTGCATAATTTTTTTTTCTTCCACTTTATTTCCATTGTACCAAACGGACCATTAAGGTTTATAACTTTTAAAATTTATGAATAATTATTTATTAAAAAATTATACATTTAATATAAAATAAATAAATTTTTATACAAATTTATTATTTTGGATTTTTTAACATGTGAAAATATGCAAATGATAGAAAAACTCCTTTTTTTTTTAAAACCAATACTTTCATCCCCAAACGTTAATATAATAATATGGGTCAAATGGTGTTTTTTAAATTTAAAATAAAAAAGGTTTTGAGATCGGGAGTTAGTGTTTAGTGGTATCTCTATAGGTCGAGTCGATGTATTTTCTGGTGGTGTGAAAATTGAGGAGTGTATTTCTAAGAATGGGTTTAGAAGTAGACTTCTATTATGAGGTGTTTGTTTCGGTATTTTCATTGATGTTCCGTTTATATACGGCGTCTTTGGGTCTATTTTGTAAAAATAAGTTATAAGCTAGCTGATAGCTGAAAAGCTAGTTAATTGGGTGGTTTATTTTTTAGAGTGAATAATTATTAAATTAAAGGGTAAAAATGAAATGAATTGTAAACAACGCTACTTGAAATAGCATTTGAAAAAAAACTATAAGCTAGTAAAAAAAGCTTGTTACCAAACACCTCTGATTTTTTGAAACAAGCTTATAAGCTCATATAATAAGTTATAAGCTAGCTTATTTGTGTTACCAAACACACCATTTGTTTTGTAGTCTCGTGTTTTCAGATCTCTGGGCAAAGACATGGTTATTAATTAATAAATTATTTCCTGTTAAAAAAAATAAAAGGGCTCCATGGAATTCTCACATGGCTTGCATTTCAAATTTTACTCTCTTGGAGATTAAGTAGCGAGTGTGTAAAAATGTAAAATTTAGAAAAACACTGTTATTTTAACCGCGAACTCATATCGTACTTTAACTAGTAAATCTTATAAAAATTTAATTTTTTTCCCTCAACTCCATGAAAATATTTTGAATAAAACACTGTATGGAAAAATAGATTTCAATTTATATAATTTTAGGGTGCGTGTGATTGGTCGATGTTATGCCACATTCTTTCCTGTGGCCAATCCAAATCTAGTTTTCGAAGGCCACTGAAGCGGTTGTGACATTTTTTTATTTTTCAATCACCTACTCATACGGATTTTATTCAAAATATTTTCTTGAAAGTGAGGGAACAAAATTATATGATTAAATTTTTATAAGGTTCACTAATTAAAATGCAAATTAATTTTGCACATTAAATAGCATACTCATTTCACATTTTAAATAGCAAATTGTGTTTTTCTAAAATATTATCAATCGTTAGTTGGTTTAGTGATGATTGACGCTGAACTTGGTAGGGAGGATCGCGTTCGATCCCCCGCAACTGCGATCGTGAGAAAGCTGAAATCGTTTGATGTCAGAACTGACCCGCGAACCATATTCAACTTGTGGTGAAAAAAAAAAATCATGAAAGACGTGACAACTACAACCATATGGGAGTTAGAGGGAGGCGAAGAGAAATTGTCCGGTCAACTAGAAAAGTCAACAAAACTTATATCCGCCAACAAGGCAAACTAAGCAAAGGCTGGAACATAGTCCTAAAACTATCACACAAATTCAAAGCAAACTTTGTAAGGGAGTCCACAAGCAATTGACGAAGAAATTCTAACATTTCACACTTAATAATAGATTAAGATAAGTTATTCATTCAATCTATCTTATAATGTTGTTTTTGTTTATCTATATATCCATATTCTTTGGGCATAGAATCTTACTAACATAAGTAATAAAGACACACATTGCATAATCCAGAGCAACCTCAATCTCACAATAAAGACATGTTACACTTACAAAGTGGAATTCAGTATGGTTGAGAATGCCAATCCGAGCGTATGCAAAATTGGCACCAATTAGAAGCTTCTCCCCAGGTGTAGGCTCTAACCCAAGCTCCAACCAAGCTTATTACAATTACACAAAATCCAATCACACCAAAGAAGTAACCATGTATGTGAGATTCTTAGTGTGATGATATATGACTTGTGGTTTGTATATGGAACATGCAAATGATGCAATATTGGGAAAGGGTGTATATAAGTTTGAATATTCATCTACGCACAATCTGTAAATAGCACTCATTATTGTATTCTTCTACCACCTCCAAATGATTTAAAGCAGAGCCGCCAATGTAGCCAGACTTTTTAAATTCACAAAATCAGAGTTACTAGTATATTCTTCATCATAACTGCAGACAAATATTTTTACTCTCACTTTTTGACATTTAAAGGAGACAAATATAATAAAATATTCTCTTTAAATTTAAGCAGTATTTTTTTTATCATTGAATAAAAAAGTTATATATGAAAATGTTAACATGTGCATCGGGGAGTAAAAACAGAAACAATATATTCAAAAGTATTTTGATGAGATGACGCAGATTTCTTTTAGCTTAACCAATGTTATGGATTTGATTCCTGACTTAAGCATGTAACAAAGTTTAAAACTCTTAGCTAAAGAGATTTTGTCACTAATTTAGGTCACACAAAGCTGAATAGATTAGTTTTTGTAGTTGCGTGCGGCGTGCAAAGGACACCCAATTTATACCAAGAAAGTAGAAAGAATATTTTGGAACTTTGTGCATTTAACTTTTTAAACATTAAATATTTTCTAAACATTAAATATTTTCTAATATTAAATGTAAATTTTTTATATTTATAATTTTAACATGTAAAGTCTGACAAAAAATTGTTCTCACAATGAATCGAACTTGAATTCTTCTGAATAATTCGTCTAAGAGGATTCATTAACCAAAAATGTTTTTGTTTAACCCTTTATATATTTACTCTCCTAGTGATAAAGAAAACCACCTTATATGTTTTTGTGCATGAAAAGTGTGTAATAATTAATAATTTAGAGATCGATATATTATATGAAATTAGAACACACTTACTTGATAATCATAATCACAAACCATCGTTACCGGAAGCGCACCAATATCGAAAACATCGATATACTAGACAAGGTCTTCCTTTGCCTATCACTTGCTCCGGTCTTTGAGGTCTTTGATGGGTAAAACCACAAATGAGCTTATTGTGTTTGTACGTGACGGCAAAGGGGACCTAGCCAGTCTTATATAAGATCACAACCCTAGTATCACCCATCATGGACTCTAGAGTTGGGCCTACACTTTGTTTCTACACAAATCAGAATTAGTGTTCAAGCTCATTATTACTGATCACAATTATCGGGCTTAAGCATCATCAAATGGATCACAACAACATCAACCCGTTTTTATTAAAACCAAAACTCACAATTGATTGCAGCCCACATAATATTGGAAAATATTCTAACATTCTCCCACTTTGGCGAAATCAATTGTATATTTTTAATTTGAGAAAATATTTTGAAAACGACTCTCGGGTTGATAACATATTTTAACGTGGCCACAATGATCCCAAGATGCAACATCTAATTAAGACTCCATCCAACAAAAGTTAAATGATATCGAATCATGGCGGCAATTATATCGTTATTGATACAATACCTTCCATAGTTACAAATACCACCAAACTCCGTCGATTAGTCATTCATGTAGAGTGTAGCGAGAAAATGATATGTTTGTGATCTCAACCATACTATCATTTTCTTCGTCAGTCCTCAATTTCTCTCAAATGCATTAAAGCCAGAGAAATTATATGGTCCATAAGATACCACAAGTCCAAGCTCCCAAATGATGTTGACTACTGCAGTATAATGATCTAATCAACATCGAGCTCCAATATTTTAGACATAATTTCTCTCAATTGCCTCAAAGCCAGAGAAATTACATGGTTCTTAAGATACCATAATGCCTCAGCTCCAAAATAGTGTTGATCACCGGCTAAGTGATCCCGACAACACTGAGCTTATTTATTTATGTTTTCACATAATGCCTCAGCTCCAAAATAGTGTTGATCACCGGCATAGTGATCCCAACAACACTGAGCTATAATATTTATTTATATAATGCCTCAGCTCCAAAATAGTGTTGATCACCGGCATAGTGATCCCAACAACACTGAGCTCAAATATTTTTATATTTCAAATAATTTCAAATTTATAAAAGGAGTTAATATAAAATTCAAACTCCCACTAATCAAGCATATCAAAAGAATATAAGTTATCTCCCACTAATCAAGTGGTATATTAAAACTCCCACTTATCCAAATGTTCCTTCACAATTTTTAAAGAAACTCCAAGTCTTGCATCCATTTCTTATAATTTAAGATATTCATTTGAATCAAAACCAAATTAGATTAGTATTATCAAAAGAGGCCAATATAATAGTGCAATCACCTTTGGGCAGAATGCACAAATTAAGATCAATGTCTCGGTCAAAACCTCATGAGTCAATTATCTTAAGGACAAGATATAGCTCAAAATCAAGAAGCTATCACAACGAGGCCAATATAATGGTACAATCACCTTTGGGCAGAATGCACTCACTAAGGATGAAACCCTAGTCAAAACCTCAGACGAGTTAATCAATGAGTATACACTGAACTTTGAAATTTGTCACCTTTAGGCAGGCAAATTCCTCCGATCAATGCATCCTCCAATAACTTCATCTTAAATTAATTTTTAATTATAACATATAATCATCACCTTTAGGCAGAAAATCACATGTCACAATTAAAAACATTCCTCAAGCTGCAAAGAAAATTTCATCAAATCAGTAATATAAGCAGTCCCACTTTGATGGTAACGGCCTATCAATGCATGAAATCTCTTGCATAGGAATCAATATCTCTTGTCAGAACACGACTCAGTAAAAATGTGCATTATTTAAATGCATCTAAACTGATCATACATTATTTTAATTCGCATTCCCAACATATTTCTTTTAATGCGGAAAATTAGTATTTTAGGGGAGAGATCATTACTATTAAACAGTCAACTCATAAGAGATCATTACTGTGAAACAGTCAACTCAATATAATAAATACATAATTTATGCAGCGGAAAAATAAGAGACTTCAATTTTAAATCAATTGAGGATATATATAAAACAAATAGTCCCGAACTATTATAAATACCATAAGACAATATTTCCTCAATTTAAGTCTCAACAAACATTTATAAATAGTTGACATGTAAAACTCTCCCACTTGATAGAGAATTATAGTTGAATTACCAATCCAAAAGTGTTAAAATATTTAAACAAATACTCAACTATTTTCTCTATCACACAATGGACATGTCAAACAATGTCACACTAAATTTATATTTTTCCATAATAGAACTCTCAAAATATTAAACTTGAAATACTCTCACTCATTAGAGTAAAATTTTAAAATCGGAGTATATAACAAAAAATCAATTAATGATTATATATAGAGAGTTTATAATTTAGAATATTCCGTCAAAAAAAAAAAAAAGAATATTCCGGAAAACCAATAAAACTTTCATATATAATTGCACATTTATCATTTTAAAAAGGAGCTAGTAGATAATGTTAGAAAACAAATTTCTCCTTATATGCAATTATATAACAAGTCACAAGAGGATAAATAATTACACCACTAACCTCCAAGAGTGTGACTTTTTCATCCTTGCAAATAGAATCAATGAGAATCAAAGACTCCGCGATAAGATATTTGACGGTGTCATCTCAAATAGAGACAAATCAAGTGCAAACCGTTATATCATAATAAAATGACTTCAATAATAATAATCGACCCAACTTATATAAATAATAAGTTACAAGGATATCAGTTTTCAATTGCCTTAAATAATTGCTCAAAAACTTTTCTTAGCATGTTTATAGAAATAAGGCAATACATATTTGGTCATAAACACATGAGTATCCAAATTCTGAACTCAAAATTACGATAAATTGCAGTGTAAATTAATTGCATCACAAAACGTACATCAAGTGCACATCTATCACCAACATTGAAATAAAGCATGTGATGCATACCTCATAAATGAAAAATAGTAACATCCAAAATTAACAGTCCATAATCTGAATTTGAGCACTTATACCATAACACTTTAAATAAAAATTTCTCACCAAATTTCTCTTAACATACTTCACATGGTTGCTGCAAAATAGAATTAGTAGCAATCCCACATAGAACCATTTAATTGGTCCCAATATTGAGGAAGAAGACCCACAACATAATTAGAGGGCAAAAGTATTATAGTACTCAACTTAAATCCAATTAAACGGTTGAGAAAAGAAATTATCGAATGCAGCACATGTGTATAAACCAAAAGGCTATTAGCATCACACTATACACATGAAGCTATATGTAAACAAAATCTGTGATACAAAGTGACTGGCATATGATTTCATAGATACTGTGATACACATTTAGTTTAAATAAGCAATATGAATGACAAGTGACTGGCATCACAATTTCTGAATAAATAAATCCATATAGATGCTCGAAACTCCGAAAATATAAGCCGGTAAAAATTGCAAGCCAATCTTTCATGTGCACTAAATTTTAATAACTACAGTGGTTTAACAATAGGCACATGAAAAATCTTAATTGCCCTTTATAATGAAATCTTGAACCATAATCGACAAACATGCTTTGCAAAATTTGTGAAAGCCAATATGAATGATTTGTGTTGGATCTATTGTATTCAGTATATAGTTATTTTCTTAACACTGAATAGACAACAATTGATGTGCTTATTTCATGTTCCAGTTTATCACTTTGTATCTCAAAATTATTAAGCAAAATTTGTATCGGAACATAGATTATATGATTATAGCACATAAAACAAAGGAGCAATTGAATCTCATGCTGGAACCAATTTGAATGCACAATTTCAATAACAAAAGTATAGAAAACCGATTAAAAGAAAATACATATTTTAATTCATATATCTACCACTCAAATTGGTATAGCTTAAATCAAGTAAATATTGTCCACTCACAATATCTCTCACACATGACTACAAGGGTCGATCTAAATCCAACACATATTAAGGTATTGCAAACTCTAGCAAATCTTTGTTTTAATAGACCAGAATTAAACACGAAAACATTACTAATAGCATGGAGAAAGACATAGCATAAATCGTTCCAAACACAGCAACCAATTAATCAGGCTATTGGCAAACAACACAAACCAATTATATATTGTAATCGGTATAAATAAATAAACATAAACCAATATTGCCTTCAGTTTTGTGTTTCAGTTATAGATTGAGTTTGGTATTATCCATGAGAAACCACCGATCATATGATTATGTAGAAATCAACCTTATAAAATTTTATGGTTTCACTGTTAAAACTATATGAAACAGGCACGATTGACATCGTCACAAAAAATTCAGTCTCTAGAAGTAGAAACACACAGTATACCATATCTACCGTATATAAGAATAACCCCAAATTAGTTTGATGAAACAATATTGTTGAATTAAAAATTACGATTCAGTATAACACCGTCACCAAACCAAACATATATTAGGGTTCTAACTCATATAATACTAGCTCTGATACCACATGTAATAATTAATAATTTAGAGATCGATATATTATATGAAATTAGAACACACTTACTTGATAATCATAATCACAAACCATCGTTACCGGAAGCGCACCAATATCGAAAACATCGATATACTAGACAAGGTCTTCCTTTGCCTATCACTTGCTCCGGTCTTTGAGGTCTTTGATGGGTAAAACCACAAATGAGCTTATTGTGTTTGTACGTGACGGCAAAGGGGACCTAGCCAGTCTTATATAAGATCACAACCCTAGTATCACCCATCTTGGACTCTAGAGTTGGGCCTACACTTTGTTTCTACACAAATCAGAATTAGTGTTCAAGCCCATTATTACTGATCACAATTATCGGGCTTAAGCATCATCAAATGGATCACAACAACATCAACCCGTTTTTATTAAAACCAAAACTCACAATTGATTGCAGCCCACGTAATATTGGAAAATATTCTAACAAAGTGTCCCACGATAAAGAGATTTGAGCCTCGAATAAGTGATCAATTATTCAATCCTTGAAGAAATGAGACAGAAAAACCACCTTCTACATATAACAATACAAAGAAATGGTAATTGACATAAAATTTTGATGTTAAAATATAGGATGCATGTTAAAAAATAAAGGATTTAACAATTCTTGTTGTATTATTTTTAATTTTAAAATTTTTATTGAACAAGTTGGACGATAGTAAACTAAATAAAAAGTCGGTCTCTTCTAGCTTAACCAAAGTCCTGAGTTCGATCTCTGACTTGAGCATGCAGCAGTGTTAAAATTCTTAGGGAGAGTTTACCATCTATTTGGGTCCCACAAGGCTCGATGAATTAGTCTCCGCCGTTGCGCGCAGAGATATCCAATAATAAAAAGTTGAAATTTGATAAAGTTATGTGACAACATTTTATAATAGGCTTAATTATTCTTTTGGTCCCTTAAAGACATTTTAAGTTTCATAATGATCCCTTAAAGAAAATATGGTTCAGATTGGTCCCTTATTAATATTACCATTTGTCACATTGGTCCCTACCGTTAATTTATAAACACCAAATATATTAGGTGTACCAACATTGTAGGTGGTCCACCATATACCTCAATACATTTTTTAATCTTAACCATCAGATATTTTTGAAAAAAAATAAACCATTAGATTTTGAATGTCCACCGGATATAACAGTGCACCATCGTGTTCTTCATCCTTCATCATTCCTTCATCTTCTTCCTCAATTCCTTCTTCATGTTCTTCATAACTTTAACACCCAATCTCAAAATCAACACCCAATTTCATATTCTTCAACACCCAATCTCAAAATCAACACCCAATTTCATATTCTTCAACACC
This sequence comes from Trifolium pratense, assembly GCF_020283565.1. NCBI lineage: Eukaryota > Viridiplantae > Streptophyta > Magnoliopsida > Fabales > Fabaceae > Trifolium > Trifolium pratense. Next base: position 978,575 of record NC_060064.1, read on the forward strand.
CAAACTCAAAATCAACACCCAATTTCATATTCTTCAACACCCAATCTCAAAATCAACACCCAATTTCATATTCTTCAACACCACCACCACCACAGATCCCAGATTCGCAAACACAGATCCACAGATCCCACAAAACAAAACACAAAAACGCAAATACGAAGATGAAACTGACATTACCTTTTTTTCCTTTAATCGATGGAAAAAGAAAAGAAAAAGAAAGATGCAAGATCTGGGTTTGAGGAAGAAGATGAATAAAAGGAAAAAATATCATATGTTGGTGGTTCACTATTAGATATAATAGACCAATAAGATCTAATGGTTTTAGTTTTGTCAAAAATATCAAACGGATAAAACTAAAATATTATTAAGGTTTATGGTGCACACTAAGTATATTGACTCACCATACACAACAATAGTGCCACCTGTACACAATTTAACGGTTTATGGTAAAAATGGACGGAAAGGACCAAAATGTTTAACGGAGAAGTCTTTAAGGGACCAATTCAGACCTTTTTTTCTTTAAGGGACCAATATGAAACCAAAAATGTCTTTAAGGGACCATTTTACTAATTAAGCCTTTATAATACGTATTGTACCAAAAAAAAATTTTATAATACGTACCAAAAAAAAAACATTTTATACTACATACAAATTGTATAAAATAAAAAATAACATTTTATCTATCCTGGACTATTATAATTAGTACTCACTTCTTGCAACATTTTTTTTATTAGCAAAAGTTTATGTCATAGAATAGAAGATGAATAAAAGTTCATGATATCCTAGTCCACTACAGAGAAGAAGTACAAGTGGCAACACACACATATATATATATATATATATATATATATATATATATATATATATATATATATATATATATATATATATATATTTAACAGCAAAAGTTTATATCATATAATAGAAGATGAATAAAAGTACGAGGAAGAAATACAAGTGATACTCAATTTTTATCCCGATAAACTTATATCATATAATCAAGGATTATCAAAATCAGACCAGACCGGCCGGTCGGACCGTGAACCGGTCATAAAAACGGTTCGGTTATGAGCAAAAACCGGATAGGAAATCAACCGGCAAAAAAACATGTGAAGGTTTCGAACTGGGTTGAACCGGCGAACCGGCCGACACGGTCTAAGCGGTTCTGCAGATTTTTTTTAAAAAAAAACATGGCAAAACGACGTCGTTTTAACTTTTTTATTTTTTATTTTTTTAAAAAAATCTGAAACAAAACAACACGTCGTAGGAATAGGAAATGTTTGTTTTTCATCGTAGGAATTGATTTTTTTGAAGGCAGTGTGTTGTCAATTGATGTTATGGTGCTATTTTGTGTTATTAAATTTAGTTTATTATATAATTTATAATTTGGTTTGAATTATAAATTTTATTTTATTTTGACTTGTGCTATTTTATCTTTTTAATGTGTGAAATTGTGAAATATTGAGCAATTATTCACATATTTTTATTTATGTATTAATTAAAAACGGTTCGACCCTGGTTGAACATGGTCCGACTAATTGAACCTTGAACCGATGAGCTCGCCGGTTCGATGACCGGTCCGGTTCTGACAACCTTATATAATTATCTATTTGATAAAGATTTAACAAACTTATATGCAACTCTTACCTTGTTAACGAAATCATCAATTATTTTCAACCCATTACTTGAGAGTGTTGTGCTGTTTGCTTAGTGTTGAAAGAAGTTTGAGAATGAGAGCAACGAGAGGTTGTTTGCGGTTATGACTTCGAGGGAGAGAGACTATGAGAGTTTCTAAGTTAGTTTTTTTTTTTTTTTTTTAACCATGTGAGTGAGAAAGATTTTTATATTTTTTTTTTATAATAAGATTTTTATATTTTGGTTACAAGTAGTTGGGTCTGTTTTATTTCTTAATAGATGTGGACTGCCAAAAAAATTATTAACTTAATAATAGATATATATTAGTTTGGTTCTGTTTGTTCATTGATTATGAAAAGGGTCTTGTTAACATGTGCATATAGGGCACATGATAAGGTATCTTAATATAAAAATTTAACATTTAATGATACAAGACATTTAATACTTGAAAAGTTAAAATGCACAAATTCTAAGGCATAATTTCTATTTTTACTACCTTAACATTCTCCTTATGAAAATTGGAATAGATAATCGAACCAAACCACATCACTTTTCAATCGGTATGATTTGATTTTTGATTCAAACCGTAAAATTCAGTTATTTTTTTCTTTTTTCGATTTGGATTTGTTTGGATCGTCGGTTCAATTGAATTTTTCTGACCCGCTTACGCCCCTAGGCACATAAGGCGAGTTTTCCCATCCCACCCAAATTTTCTCCATAGCATAAGCCAATAATCGAATCCCTCACCATATACTTGAAGAGATCAAAATTCTTACTATTCTGTAGCATAATTTATCATTCTTTGCGGTATCAAAAGATAAATAAATTAACCTGATGCTCATAAAAAAGTAAAAATAAAAGTTAAGCTGACACTATAATAAAAAAATAAAGAATTTAATTTATATGGACCGTCGGTGTAAAGTTATTTTGTACATGCGTTCAATAATATATCGACACATCATGTATAGTAATTAAAAACACATGATGAGTCACATTCATTAAATGATGTGGCAATGCATTATTGGATGTATGTGTAAAAAAAAATTACATCGACGGTGCACAACAATTAAACTCAAAAATAAAATAAAATATAAACAAAAAAGAAAATGTCCGGGTTTAATATTGGTTACGACGAAAAATCCCGAAATTGATCGGGACAGGATATAGCAGCAGCCAAAACCCTAGCCAATATCACCACTGAAACTGAAACTGAAACACTGTGTATCTCTCTCTGCGTGTATTTGTAGAACAGAACACGAGTTGTTTATTTATATTGATAATTAATCTGATTCTCAGCTCCACAGCTTCTTCCTTCAGATCTCGCCATTTCTACAATGGCGGAATCACTACAATCCCTAGTTTCCCTATCCGAATTGGTTTCTACTTCATCCACTAACCAACGACTTCGAATATTCCAACGTGAAGTCCCTGCGTTTCTCAAATCATCTTCTTCAGGTCAATACTTAACCGATCACACTAACACACTACACTCTTATGTTAACTAAACCTTCACTTCATTTTCTCTTTCATTTTTTATTTACCTATCAGATTGCGATTCGTTACCCTATTTTATTGTTAATTAGAAAAAAATGCACTATCTAATTAATTTATGTTTTGGTTACTTCATTTAGTGTTTCATTTTTGATTTAGCTAATCAGATTTTGATTAATTACTCTATTTGATTGTTAATTAGAAAAAAATGCACTGTCTGAATGCATTTCCGTTTTTTTTTTTTGTTTTTGTAGATGAAATGTCTACAGAGCTTGCTTCGTTATTGACTGATATAATATTTAGAACGGTTGCGATTTACGATGATCGTAGATCGAGAAAAGCAGTTGATGATGTGATTGTTAAGGCTTTAAGTGGAACGGTTTTCATGAAGACTTTTGCAGCAGCGCTTGTTCAGAGCATGGAAAAGCAGTCGAAATTTCAATCTTATGTTGGCTGCTACAGACTTCTCAGTTGGTCGTGTTTACTTTTGAGCAAAAGCCGGTTTTCCACTGTTTCGAAGAATGCTTTGTGTAGAGTAGCTGCGGGGCAAGCTTCTTTGCTTAATATTGTTTGGAGTAGATCTTTTCGTGAAAGAAGGGCTTGCAAGAAAAAGATTTTCCATTTGTTTTCGAAGGTTTAGTTCAACTGTAGTTGTTTTTAATTCAATAGAATGTTAATGCCGTGTTGCTCATTTAGTTTTATATATCAGTGAATTTAGATATATATGCTTGTTTTGCTTTCAGTCACCGGATATTTATAAAGTCTATGTACAAGAAGTGAAAAATGGCCTAATTCCTTATAAGGATGGTCCGGAATTATTGTTGTTGTTGTTGGAGTTCTCAACTAGGTCACCCTCTTTATTTGGAGAGTTCAAGGTGAGTTGGTTGTATTCTTAAATTTTATGTATTTTTGTTTACATGAGAGTGATTTCCATCTTCTAGGTTCTAATACAATTCTCTGTACTTCACAGTCAGCTTTTCTTGATATTTATGTTAATGCAATATTGAATGCAAAGGAAAAGCCAGTAAAGAGTCTCATTGAAGCATTTCATCCACTGTATTTGCAAATGTCACATGAAGATTTTGGAATTATTGTTTTGCCGGCTGCTGTTAAAATGCTTAAGCGCAACCCGGAGATTGTGTTGGAGTCTGTTGGAATTCTTTTGAAGTCGGTCAACCTTGATTTGAGTAAGTATGCTGCGGAAATTCTTTCAGTAGTACTAGTACAGGCTCGACATGCTGATGAAGGGAGAAGGGATGTGGCATTAGCTATAGTCAGGAGTCTGAGCCAAAAATCCAGCAATCCAGATGCGTTGGACACAATGTTCAATGCTATCAAATCTGTTATTAAAGGTATGAAATAACCCTATGCTTGTGTTTTTAACTTGTTAATGATGTTATCTTGGTTCTTGATTGACTGTGTTGATGGTGCCGTTTAATATATTTTGATACGTGTTTCATTCTAAATAGGTTCAGAAGGGAGGTTGGCCTTTCCATACCAGAGAGTTGGAATGGTGAATGCGATGCAAGAATTATCTAATGCACCTGATGGCAAATACCTCATCAGTCTGTCTCAAACAATATGCAATTTTCTTTTATCATTCTACAAGGATGATGGTAAGCACGGTTACACACTAATATTCCTCTTAATTGTTTCTTTTTTCTATTTTTGCCTTTTTAACTCAAAGGACAATGGGACACAGTCAAAACTATGAACATTCCTCTCCGAACATGTTCAAAGAGATTTGCAAAAGCCACTAACTTTCGCACAATCTTGGCATCGAAAAGCCTTTAAAATATATCATAAGAAACCTACGAAACTTTTCTCAGGTCAGGACCACATTCAATTTTTACCAGAAAGAGTTGAATGCTTTCTTTTTAGATCTTTACCTATCACACGAAGTTAGCAGAAAGAGTTGTTTAACGTCTGGGATTATGTGTCATATTTACAATGCTGTTAAATGTCTCAGTCCAAACTGAGGACTTGACCCTAGAAGGATTATCGATTTGGTATTTGTCATTGTTCTTAATGCTAATCAATGGACAATTGTGGCAGTATGACCACATCATTTCAAAGTTTATTCTTTTTGGTCAGCTCTCCATCTATATTTACTTGTGGTTTGTATTTATGGTGCATTTTGACATGCTTTAGAAAAACTGGATCTTTAAGATATACCTTTTTATTTTTAATTTGTAAACCACATCGTTTAACACCTGAGAAATCTAAAAATGTTTTTTTCTGTTTTGTTGTTGTGTATTTTTTATCAAAAGCTTATTTTATTTTCTTCAATCTTTGAAATTTCTAGATGCATTTTTTTAATTGCGAAGAACTTTATATTTGAAATAAATCCCAAACAAACATGTCCTCATATATGCTTCTGGTTCATGTTCCACTCTGGATTGGCAGGAAACGAGGAGGTTAAAATTGCGACTTTGTCAGCTATAGTTTCTTGGGCGGTTAAATCTACAAATATTATTCAAGAGAGCTTAGTTTCCTTTTTTGCTTCTGGTCTCAAAGAGAAGGAAACTTTAAGAAGGGGTTTTCTGCGTAGTCTACGTGCTATATGCAAAAATGCAGATGCTGTCTTAAAGGTGACTTGTCAGCTGTTAATTAACTATCCTTTGTTGTCAATTTATTGCATGCATACTATGGAGGCTTCATCCCCTTACATTCCAGCTAAATATTTTCAGATGTCATCATTGCTTAGCCCTCTTGTTCAACTTGTAAAAACTGGTTTTACCAAAGCAGTGCAACGATTAGATGGCATATATGCATTGTTATTAGTTGGGAAGATAGCTGCTGTTGATATCAAAGCTGGTAACTATTAGTGTATTCAATGTACTTGAACTTAGAGCTATAGCTTAGTTTTGTTTGATTTCTTTTGCCAAGATTTTTCGTTTGTTCATGTTTGTTGTATTTCCCTAGATGAAATATTGGTAAAGGAAAAAATGTGGTCTACCATATCACAAAATGAACCTTCACTCGTGTCCATTTCCATGGTAATCACTCTACTAAATTTTGTATTAGCATTACCCAGGCTATATTCTAGATGTCTAAAAATGTGCTATACAGGCATCAAAGCTAGCAGTTGAAGATAACATTGCTTGCGTTGATCTTCTTGAAGTGCTTCTTCTCGAACATTTACCACGGTAAAATTGCATATACAGTGCCAAAAGATCAGGAGTCAAGATCCTCTCCATTTTGTATCTCCATTTATTCTCTCCATTACTATAGTTTTGAAGCATTTTAGAATATATTTTAAATAATAGGACCCACAAAGTGTCGCATAATTGCATTTATATTTCCAAAACTTGAGTAATTGCAAAAATGGAGATGCTCAAAAATGGAGAGGATCCTAACTCAAAGATCAGACCATAATTTATGTCTTATGAGTTGTATGTTTGATTATGTTTTGTTTTGTGACTTTGTTCTGCAGTACATTATCCAACTTCTCAGTCAGATCGCTGTTACAGGTAAAACTATTTGTATTTAATCAGTTCCTTTATTGACTGGTGTTTATATTGACTCAGTTATCGTTAACTTCATGCAGTTAATGATTTTTTTTATATGCCATCCGAAGTGGGATATTCGAAGAATAGCTTATAATGTTGTTAAGAGGATTATTTCTTCTGTCCCACAATTATCTGAAGATCTTTTCTCTGAATTTTCAAAGTATCTTTATTTGGTTGAGGAGAAAATTTCAGCTTTAAGAATAAGGTAAATAGCTTGTTGTACACAAATCTCTATATTTACAATTTGAACTTGTGTAGGCTTGTTGAAGTTTTAGGGTTTTAGATAAGAAGATCGGTAAGAAAATGAATACTGACATTATGATTAAGGTTTGAGATGATAAATTGACGATAGAGAAGATTGACCCTTATTTATACTAACACTGTGTGAGATAAGCATTTCTAATTAGTTATATGTTGTAATTAGCCAACAGTGTAACAGCTGCAATTAGGCACATGTAAAAATAGAGTGCTACATCAGCTTAACCGCCTCAGAGTTAGTTAGATCTGAGTGCAGGTTATGCCGTCAACCTACAAAGCTTTAATCTTAATAGAAATATTTCCTTCAGGGAAAGAAAATAAAACAAGGAGATTATATAAGGGAGGGGCTAGGCTGTTTTCTCCAGAACTACAGCAGGGCTAGGATGATTATTTTAGTGTGCTGTGGGACTAGGATGATTATTTTGGTGTGCTGTTTGACTAGGGTGATTCTCTAGGACTGTGGTGAGCCACAGATAGGAAAGGAGGCTTGTGCAGTTGTGCCTGTCTTGCAAATCTTATTCCACGGGAAGCCAACCATCTGTTTTTGAAATTAAATTTTCTATGATTTACTGTTGTTTCTTATGGCTTCTTATCAATGATTCTAAAAGTTTCTCATGCCATTGCAGTGACACTAAAAACATTAGTCTATTTTTGCTGTTTTGTTTTTTGAGCTCTCATGTTTGAATACGCAGTGACACTGATATTTCTTTGGACCCTCAAGTTCCATTCATTCCATCCGTTGAGATTTTGGTAAAGGCTCTACTGATGATGTCATCTGCAGCTATGAAAGTTGCTCCAGATTCATTTGTCAGATTAATACTTTGCTCACATCACCCATGTGTAGTTGGTAGTGCAAAAAGAGACGCTGTGTGGAAGGTACTACTTATGTTTTGTCTTATTCTGCTACATGATACTCTTTTTCACTTATGGTTCTATTTTCGGTTTCTAATCGATTTATGATCAACATATAATCTAGGAGTTCATTTGAACAGAAAGAAGACTGGTACCTTGTCCATGTAAACTTGTTATAGGTTGCAGTAGTGTTTAAATATTTGTGTGTTATTGATTGTATCTACTTTGGTAGGATGTGTTCGCATTATAATGTGGATAGTTGTATGCATATTGGTTTTAGTCTGTTTTTGTACTCTCCATACTCCATATCTGATATCTATCCTTTCCATTTTATCTTTAATAGATCATTTTGCCTTAGTTTTTCATTGTGAAGGATGTATAATATGCCATATCAAGTGAGATCAATGCTTATTGTGAGAGATGAGAGGAATAAATAACGACCTTCAGATCAAAATAAACAGACCAGATTTAAGAGGTTCCTTTACCTCTTTTCTTATTCTCTCTCGCAAAGCAAATGGTTTTATTGAATTAGAGACCTTTTTTTTGGACCAAATTAAAGACGCTTGCTTCTTACTTTCTTAAATTCCAGATTGGGCAGGCATGTATTTTTTAATCCTCGAAGACTTGAAACCCATTTATAGTTGGTTATCGCCATTAAAGACCCCTTCTTTCTTCAACTCCATATCGGGCAGCCATTGCTTTTTTAATCAAGTTGAAATCCATTTGTAGTTTTGTTTTATGTCAATTAAAGACCCCTTGTTTCTTCAACCTTAGGTAGGTTACAATTTTTTAGCTTAAATTTTATACGTAGTTTGTGAACAATTCTGATTTTTAAATTATAGTAAATAGATAAATGGGTTTGTTTGTTCTTGCAAAGACTTATCTTCGACAATTTTAGCACCAACAAGAAAAGACATGTTCATTTTTTTTTACTCAAAGAAAAGATGTATTAATGAAAATAAAAAATCTGCTAGAGGCACAAAAAAGCAATATCCTCTTCGGTAATATCCCCAGAATACGTTATTTTCTGTGTTTTTCCTCTCTTTGGGTCGAGTGGTATAGGCGTGTAGCAGTATTAAGCAACTCGCGAGCAATTTTAATTAAACCTTTTAATTAGGTCCGTTTATTTTGATCTAGGGGTTGTTATTTATTCCTCCCATATCTCACAATATGACGCCCCTCTCACTTGATATGCCCCCTATATATATAATATAATATTTTGGAACCCACATACCAATACTCTTCTAATCAAAATTGCAGTAATATTTAACCATTGTAATGATATAGATTGGAATTTTACATGTTTGGAGCACACTTTTTTTGGTAAAAAAAAAAGCATATAAATATACAGATCAAAGAAAGTCATATTACATAGGCAGACAGTGCATGTCCATATTTTGGAAGCCAATTAAACCAAGGACCTTCATAGAAAGTAGATCCCAATTAATAATTTAGCCCCTTTTCTACCAAGGCCCTTAAGTCTTATGGGAATTTGTGCCTTAATGGGAGGAAACATTTTATTTTAATTAATATACTAAAAACAGTAGATATTTGCTCCAGGTGGAGGTAATTGTAGGAAAGTTTAAAAGTAAATAAGCAGCTGCTTCATAGTTAAAGCCGTCAAAATCACCATAGGAGAGAGGACTATGTATGTCTTTACTCTTTAGCCAATACATAAATAACATACTTGCTCTCTTTATATCTTTATTTTATTTTAGTTTTTATAGAATATAAATATTTCAACATCTTAAATTTTGGGCTGGACCTAACTCAACCTTACAAGACCGGATTGTAAGGCGAGGATTACCCCCACTTATAAACATATCTTCAGGCCATCTCTCATCAAATGTGAGACTTTTGCTTAGCACTATGGGGCTTGGTGCGTGGATATAAATGGTGGGTGACCTACTGAACTTGGAGAGGCTTTGATACTATCCTATAATTTTGGGTTGGGCCTAACTCAACTTTACAAAATTGACTTGTATGGTGAGAATTGCCCCCACGTATAAAATATCTTCAGGTCATCTCATTCAATGTGAGATTCTTAACACAACAAAATATTTTTATAATTTTTTCTTTGACGTGTGTTTGAATGAGTAAACTACTCCATTTGTTATGAGATGTTGATCATTGTTTTTACCATTTGGAAGTGTAACTGTAAATTGCATTTCTTTGCATGTCTAATAATATACATGGTGATTAGATCTTTACTCACCGTCTTTAGTGTGTTGTAATTTTTTTTTTGTTGGTTGGTTGACTTGTTTCATTCTTTTTCCAGAGGCTGTCTAAGTGTCTGCAAGCACATGGCTTTGATGTAATTGATATTGTGTCTGCTAATGTCGTAAACATTGTACAGGTAATGAACTGCAAATCTCTGGTGGATTTGTTCATGTTGGTAGAGTAGCTGATGTTTGATTTGAATCTTATGAAGGGATTAATATATTAAATATCTAAATTTTCTTTTCCCTTATACTCTGGCAAAATCTAGTCACCTGCTCATATGATTATTTTTGTTTCTTTTGGTTGAATCTAATATTTAATTGCATCATTCAAAATTTCTACCTATTGTTTGGGGATGGTACAGTTGTAGCACCATAGAATTGGCTATATACTCTATTGTCTAATTATGTGCATTTGATAAAGTGACATTCTAACTCATGGATACTTCATTTTTCTATTTTGTTTGTCTATGTATTTTGTCTTGCTTTGTAAATCGTCTACTTTTGTCCTATTGGTTTGACCACAATTTCATGTACTTTGTATCTCTTTAGGAAAGGTTAATTTTGTATGCTAACTGGTCAGATGGTATGTTGTATTGCAGGTCTTACTGGGACCAATGGGTTTGAGGAGTGTTAATCCACTAGAACAAGAAGCAGCAATATCATCACTGTCCAACTTGATGTCTATAATCCCTGGAGATACATATACAGAGTTTGAGAAGGTTGACATATTATTCTATATTTATAGTTTGTTTATTGTTCATTTGGAGATAAACTTCTAAGAATGTGATTGATCTGTCAATATGAATTCTTATCGCTGACTACTATACTACATATTCCTGATGCCAGCATTTGCTAGATCTTCCTGAGCGGTTTTCTCATGATGCACTTTCAGAGAATGACGTCCAGGTAATTCACATACCCCTCATACCGAACACAATAGGACTTAATGTGTGGATAATACTAGTGGCCCTTAAACGGATATAAATAGACTTTAAAACAATCTTAGGTTTTTGGGTAGCTAAATCCCACAAAAAACCAGCTTGCATGGCGAGTCATGGTTTAGCTTTATAAGCTCTATTTAGGCCTTGTCTCTAGCTAATGTGGAACTTGTGATTATGACTTTCAATTTCATTAGTTTGTTTTTTTTTTGTTTTTAGTAAAAGAAATATAAAAAAAGTAAATGGGGAGTTTATTTATTCTTTTAATTCTATTTCTGAAATGAACTCAGGAGGGAGTTTTCTCAATATACAGGGTAGTTGTCTCTTGTTAGTCTGTTATAACAAACTGCTAACAACAAAAATAATTATCTGATTCTGTTTATGTCGACTATACAATGAGCATAACAATAATACCAATTTGCCTATTTTTGGTTACTTGGTTTCAGATCTTTCATACGCCTGAAGGAATGCTTTCTACTGAGCAAGGCATTTATATTGCTGAATCTGTTGCTTTTACGAACACAAAACAAGCAAAGGGCCGTTTCCGGATGTATAATGATGAAGATGGCTTGGTACATCTAGTTTTTTTTTCTTCCTGTTTTCTTTGCTCCATTCCCAGTGAGTTTTGTTTAGGTATGTTCTGTTTCTTTGACCAGGATCATGCCCAATCTAACCATTCAATGAAGAGAGATCAACCTAGTAGAGAAGCGGCTGGCACAGGGAAAAAGGACACTGGGAAGGCAACAAAGAAGGCTGGCAAGTGTTCCACTTCTATTGGTCTGAAGTTTGTATTTTTTTGACTTTGAAGTTTGCATAAGATGGTTTTGATTGACAACTGCTTGTGATTCATTTAGACAAAGGGAAGACAGCAAAGGAAGAGGCAAGAGAATTGCTGCTTAAGGAGGAAGCTTCAATACGTGATAGAGTCCGTGAAATACAGAAAAATCTGTCTTTGATGCTAAGAACTCTTGGAAATATGGCCATTGCTAACTCCATTTTTGCACATAGTAGGCTGCCTTCAATGGTATTGGAATGCTTCCTACTAATATAATTAATGCCACTTGAACTAACTACTAACTCAATATTTTGTTAAATTTGCAGTGCATTTATTGAAGCATTCATTTTTTTTATTTCCTACTGTCTATTCCTTTTTTATTTGAGTGTAATAACATATTAGTGCAATTCTGGTTTAAATATTTGTCAGGTCAAATTTGTTGAACCTTTACTGCGATCACCTATTGTAAGTGATGAGGCTTTTGAAACCCTGGTGAAGTTATCAAGATGCACGGCTCCTCCTCTATGCGATTGGGCCCTTGACATTTCCACTGCCATACGTCTAGTTGTGACCGATGAAGTTCACCTTCTGTTGGATCTTGTTCCATCATTTGCTGAAGAGGAAGTCAACCAAAGGCCATCCCATGGCCTTTTTGAGCGAATTATAGATGGCTTATCCACTTCTTGTAAATCAGGAGCCCTCCCTGTTGATTCTTTTTCTTTTGTATTCCCTGTAAGCAGTTATACTTTCAAACTCAATTTAATCAATTTAGCAAGGCTTCTGTGTTTCTAATTCTATTTCTGGATAGATAATGGAGAGAATTCTTCTGTGCTCAAAGAAAACAAAATTTCATGATGATGTGCTTCGCTTAATTTACTTACACATGGATGCTCATCTACCTCTTCCTAGGGTTCGAATGCTATCGGTAATTTTTCTTACATTTCATGCTTTATTGTCATCTGTTTTGTTTTACCTATTGCTTTCCATCTTATTAAAACTATTTTCTGTAGGTTCTTTACCATGTCCTTGGTGTTGTTCCAGCTTATCAAGCATCAATAGGACCTGCTCTAAATGAGCTGAGTCTTGGTTTCCAGCCTCACGAAGTTGCTTCTGTACGCATGCTTTTCTCTATTTGCATTGCTCTCTCTCTGTCTGAGTTATGTTTCTCTATAACAATGCTTACAGTAGTTCTCAATTTGTGATTTTAAAGGCACTTTATGGGGTTTATGCAAAAGATGTTCATGTGAGAATGGCATGCTTGAATGCCGTCAAGTGTATCCCTGCTGTTTCTAGCCGTTCTCTACCCCAGAATACTGAGGTTGCAACAAGTATATGGATAGCATTACATGATCCTGAGAAGGTTTGCCCCCTTGTTCCCTCAAAATTTACAAGGTCCATTCTTGCTCTTTCAATTTCTCTTGTGCACAAGGAATAAACTGTGGCTTTGTAAAACGTGTGATATGATTTATTGGCTTATTTGTTTTTAATTCTATTTTACTTTAGAGTATAGAAAGAAACTAAGAGGCTTGGCTTGCCCACTTAGTTGAGTGAGAGATATCATTAATAAACTAAGAGGCTAATTTACTCAAATGCAGTTACAGTAGCTTTTTATTAATTAAGGTTTTAATGGCTTTCTTATTCCTTGTTCAAAAACTTAAATTAATAATTACTGATAATTTAAAACAAAGTAGCACTTATATCGTTAATTATATTTTCCTGGTAAAATTAACTTACAAAATTCATTGAATAATGATTTGTGAGAAACTAAATATAAGCCAATACTCTAGTTATGATTTCTTTGATAATGGTTTCGGGAGGTTCTCATTCACTTTGTATCTCTACAGAGGCTCTTATTTAATGCATTTGGAAAGTTCAGATTTCTACTTCTGTATATTTTTCCTACAATTCCTTTAACTCCAACTATATTATGACGACTAATTTACCATGTTCAACATTTCAGTCAGTTGCTGAAGTGGCAGAAGACATATGGGATCATTATGGGTTTGACTTTGGAACAGATTTTTCGGGAATTTTCAAAGCACTTTCTCATGTTAACTACAATGTCCGCCTGGCAGCTGCTGAAGCTTTAGCTGCTGCGTTGGATGAACACCCAGATAATATACAAGTATGCTTGCTTATAACTTTAACACATCGTTGGACATTTTATCTCATATCTACTAATATTTTTCAGGAGTCCCTTTCCACTTTATTTTCACTGTATATTCGTGACATGGGAAATGGAGATGACCATGTTGATGCTGGTTGGCTGGGTAGGCAAGGTGTAGCATTAGCACTACATTCTGCTGCTGATGTGTTGAGAACAAAAGACCTACCCGTTGTAATGACATTTCTAATATCAAGAGCACTGGTAATTTATACTGCCATTTTTGAAAAATTACATTACAATTTTCAAACTGAAACCTACTTTCATGCTGAATTGCTCACATTTGTGGTCTGTTGAAGTTATATAGTTAGTCTTAGTATAGAGGGAGAAATAGGATTACTCATGATTGATGTTATTGTAGAAGATATAGCTCTATTTCGTATTTATACTGATACTATACTCTTTATCATCCTCTTCAGTGAAACACATAATGCTATATAAAGATGGTTTTACAAACTGAAATATTAGAAGATAGTCTTACTCTAAATTAATTAGGATACAGCCTTGATTTTAAAAGAAAACTTCAATATGTTCAAACAGAATCAACACCTTGATTAGGATAAATATTTTGTATGAATCAAAAATGAATTTTTTTAGTGAGATAATTAAACTTCATTAACCTGTTAATATCTGATATAGCTAATTGAATCCATTTTCTGTACACAAACACCCCCCGCCACCCCAATACAGACTCATACTCGAATTTTTTTAAATTGAATCCTTTTATTGCTATGAAGATTTACAGACTACAAATAGTATAATACTACTAAACACACAAGGGGAACTTGGAAAACATTATATAAAGACCTATATACCATAAACCTATGCCCAAATACATTAGAAGTGAAATATAATGCAGCAAGTTCTGACGAGGAAGTTGAATTATTAAAAAAAATTCTAATGCTTGTTACTTTCTGTAAAGGAAGTATAGTACCATAATAATAGAATCGGCCTAAATTTAAAACTAAATGTTGAGGATCTATGATCTTCACAGTTATGCATTGTTGATAGTAGTGTTTGTATCAATTCTGCTAGTGAACTTTTATCATGTTCTGTAGGGTAATTTTTGAAGCAAGTATTTATTTAACATTAAATGGAAAATAACTTTTGACTGTGGGGTTGATTTGATTTGCAGGCTGATCTAAATGCTGATGTTAGAGACAGAATGATTAATGCTGGTATTTTGATCATTGATAAAAATGGAAAAGACAATGTCTCATTGTTATTCCCGATATTTGAGAACTATTTGAACAAAACGGTGAGTTCCATGTCATATTGGAGATACATATTGCAAATACTCCTCGTGTGATTTTTCTTTGTCTGTAATCCGACAATTCATATATAGGAATTATAGGTGATCATTTGTTAATAGATTCTCCCAAATTTCTTAGGCACCAGATGAAGAACAGTATGACTTGGTTCGCGAGGGTGTGGTTATCTTCACCGGAGCTCTGGCAAAACACTTGTCCAAGGTTATTACTAAAGTCCCATTTTTATGGATTGATTTTTGGTTTTAGTAGCAAGTTGAATTTAAACTTTTATATAATATTTATACTCCTGTTTGAGCAGGATGACCCCAAGGTTCATGCTGTTGTTGACAAATTGTTGGATGTTTTAAACACTCCTTCAGAATCTGTTCAACGGGCTGTTGCTTCCTGTCTATCACCATTAATGCAGTCAAAACAGGTATGCAAGAGCAGTGTTATTGTTATCATTCAATGCATTTAGTTCTGTTTCCATGGAAGATTATTAGGTGGATCTTGACAGGAGTTTCTCTATTTCTTCGCATTATATAAAAATGGGGTATAAAAATCCTTGTGCATAAACGTTGGGATCATATGTTATACTCACACCAGCAATAGGTTCAATGTGAATAGGTCATGATGTTTGGTCTTTTGAAACATTTACATACTTATGCAGTAGTTAGGGGTGTGCATGGTCGGATAATTTGACAAACCAAACCATATCCAAACCGAAACCATTTAATTGGATTTGGATTCATAACCATAACCATATTTTATTATAAACCGGTTATAAAACTGGTTATAAATTTGGTTATGGATATATAACCAGTTATTTTAACCAAACCAAATTTAAAAGTGGTCATTTTTTAAATCCAATTTTTAACCGGTTATTTTTAAATCTGATAAAAAAAATCAGTTATTTCATTTTAAAAACTGGTTTTAAGACAATTTAAAAAAATCTTTTTTTTTTGAAAAAAATCCAAATTTAGTAAAACTTGCGTAAAAAAAATAGTAAAGAAATCAGAATTTTATACATAGAATAAATTCCTATATTTTATTTGGATAATGTAATTGAATTTCCTTCATTTAATTTTATTATTTTAATAAAATCGGCCATAAACCCAAAAATTGACCGAAAAACCAAAAAAATCGGCGGAAAAACCTAAAATCGGCTGAAAAACCTAAAATCGACCAAAAGCCCTAAAATCGACTATAAACTCTAAAATCGGCTGAAAACCCAAAAAATCAATCGAAAACCCAAATATCGACCCTAAACCCAAAAAATCGGCCGAAAAACCTAAAATCGGCAAAAAACCCAAAAATCGACTATAAACCCAAAAATCGACTGAAAAACGAAAAATCGACCGAAAAACGAAAAAATCGACTATAAACCCTAATATCGGCCGAAAAATGGGTTTATAGTCGATTTTAGGTTTTTCGGCCGATTTTGAGGTTTATAGCCAATTTCAGGATTTTGGGTCGATTTTAGGTTTTCGGCCGAGTTTTTTGGGTTTAGGGACGATTTTAGATTCTTCGGCCGATTTTTTGGATGTTGGCCGATTTTGGATTTTCGGTCGATTTTTTGTTTTTCGGCCGATTTTTTAGGTTTTCGGCCGATTTTAGGGTTTATAGTCGATTTTTGGAATTTTGGCCGATTTTATGTTTTTCTGCCGATTTTTCGGGTTGCCGTCCGATTTTAGGGTTTATAGTCGATTTTTTGGATTTTGGCCGATTTTAGGTTTTCGGCCGATTTTTTGGGTTTTCGGTCGATTTTTGGTTTTTCGGCCAATTTTAGGGTTTATAGTCGATTTTTTGGATTTTGGCCGATTTTAGGTTTTCGGCCGATTTTTTGGGTTTTTCGGTCGAATTTTGGTTTTTCGGCCGATTTTTTGGGTTTTCATCCGATTTTAGGGATTATAGTCAATTTTTGGAATTTTGGCCGATTTTAAGTTTTTCGGCAAATTTTTTAGATTTTTGGCCGATTTTAGGGTTTATAGTCGATTTTTGGGCTTTTGGCCAATTTTAGGTTTTTTCTGCCGATTTTTCGGGTTGCCGGCCGATTTTAGGTTTTTATATGATAATTAGCGTAAAAAAAATAGTCAAAAGTTTCATATCAAAAAATGAAGAAATGCGCAAAAAGTCTAATCCAATGGATTTGGACATGGATATGGACATTTAATTAAATAACCGGATTTACATAATGGATACCCAACCATTTTTAGAATGGTCTGGTTAATATCTGTTTCCAAATAACTGGTTATTTGGAGTTGGTTTTGGATTTGGATATAATCATATCCATATGACCGGATATTTTGCACACCCCTAGCAGTAGTATTTTGCTGATAGTTATACTTGAACCACTTGGCAAATTCTTGCAGTATCCATGTCCTTGTTTGATAGCAATTCCATTTTGTAAAGAGTTCAAATTTGCTTGTTATTCTGTGCACAACTTCATCAAATTTCATGGCAATTTCATATGATTAAATTTGCCATACGTTTTCTGGATGTTTACTGAATTGAATGTTTTGTTATTTTATTTGATATCTTCCATCATTAGGATGAAGCAGCAGCTCTTGTTACTCGATTGTTGGATCAGATGATGAAAAGTGAAAAATATGGAGAACGCCGGGGGGCTGCTTTTGGACTTGCGGGAGTGGTTAAGGGATTTGGCCTTTCTTGCTTGAAAAAGTATAAGATTGTGATTATTCTTCAAGAGTGTCTTGCTGAAAGGTTGGAGTGTTCTTTATTAGTATTTTTAAACGAATGTCTATCTTCAAAATTCCCAGCAGTGGATGGAGTTTCAAGAAAAAATGTAGTTTATTTTCTTTTTAACAGTCCCATGGCCATTGATGTTTAAGAAAAGGAAATATACCTGCCTTAGATTCTGTTATTTTCAAACTACAGGAACTCTGCAAAATCTCGTGAAGGATCCTTACTTGGATTTGAATGCCTTTGTGAAACGCTTGGAAAACTGTTTGAACCGTATGTTGACAAGTTTTTGACCCATTAGTGATTGATTCTTTATGTAGTTTTTTTATGGTTTTATATTCTTCTCACTGTGATTGTTTCAGGTACGTGATCCAGATGTTACCATTGCTTTTGGTTTCCTTCTCTGATCAAGTAGCTGCAGTTCGGGAAGCAGCTGAATGTGCGGCCCGTGCAATGATGTCTCAACTTAGCGCTCAAGGAGTGAAGCTTGTCCTTCCATCTCTTTTGAAGGTGATTGGCGTTGCTTATAATTATGAATGACAACAATTTTTGTGTGCAGGTCTAGGTTCACAATATATAATACATTTACACTATACAGTGATTAGTTATACACATTTTTTATGTAAATTAATAATTTATTGATTAAGCAATACCTCTCAAAATTTATAAGATTTCATCTTCTCAACATTATTAAGTTATAAAGGTTTTCTCTATGATGTTTGTGACATTTACTGTGCTTCTATTGCAAAGAACTATTCAATAGTTTTTATATTTGCTCCCAGGGTCTTGAGGATAAAGCTTGGAGGACAAAACAAAGTAGTGTACAATTACTTGGCGCTATGGCTTACTGTGCTCCTCAACAGTTGTCTCAGTGCCTCCCTAAAATTGTACCAAAATTGACTGAGGTATTAGAATTAGATTAAACAATCACATTATGACAAGTATGTTTCTTGTAATTTATTGGTTTCATTACCTAAATCTATTTCTTTATTTGAAGGTTTTGACTGATTCCCATCCTAAAGTCCAGTCAGCTGGGCAAACGGCCCTTCAACAGGTTAGCCTTGGTATTACTTGCTGCTTGGATTATTGGTGTGTTTTACTTACATTTTTTATATATTCCTCTTTAGGTTGGAAGTGTGATAAAGAATCCAGAAATATCAGCTCTTGTCCCTACACTACTTAAAGGACTTAGTGATCCTAATGAGCATACAAAATATTCCCTTGATATTCTTCTCCAAGTAGGGTTTACGGCATGTACTTTGGCGGTTTAAGTCTTATATTGTGTTGCCTTTAATCTGATACCTTTGATTGCAGACAACCTTTGTTAATTCGATTGATGCCCCATCACTTGCATTGTTGGTACCAATAGTACACAGAGGATTGAGGGTACGGAGTGCTGACACTAAGAAGAGAGCTTCACAAATAGTAGGAAACATGTGTTCCTTGGTTACAGAGCCTAAGGACATGATTCCATATATAGGATTATTGCTCCCTGAAGTCAAAAAGGTACTTTCTCATGTTAGATTTTACAATAGCTGTATTGGCATTGACCCTTTGTTCATTTCATGTTGATATCATGAGGCCAGGTTCTTGTGGATCCTATCCCAGAAGTTCGGTCAGTTGCTGCTAGAGCCATTGGATCCCTTATAGGAGGAATGGGTGAAGAAAATTTCCCTGATCTTGTCCCATGGTTGTTTGAAACTCTGAAGTCTGATAATAGTAATGTTGAGCGCTCTGGAGCGGCTCAAGGCCTGAGTGAGGTCAGTTCCCCCACACCGTCTTCGGTTATATTTTTTAAGCAACTTGCAAATTTATATAGTTACCCTTGGCTTCTATCATCATGAACAAATTCTTCCAAAGGCTTAAGCTGTTAAGTAAAAATACCTGAATTGTTTTATATTACATTTCTAAATCACTCGTTCACTCAAATGCCCCTTTTGCCTGAAAAATGGACAATGCACAAGCAGCATCCTCGTGCTAATATTTAACATTTAGTTGAAGTGGGTCTTGAGGCCATGTTCAAATTGGTGGAAAAGGATGGAATGATGTTAGGTTCAATTTTTTGGATTATTCAAAAATTGCTTGCGCTATTTAACGTTTTTTTTTTCTTTACCTCCACTTGGGTGATATGGGATGGAACTGATCTTTCCCCCATTCAATCATAAAACTATCAAAACAATATAATGGAAGCCTCATTATCATATATCCAAACATAGCTTCATCAGCACTATCTGTTATACTATTAAATACTAACACCTAAAACAAATATGTACTTTGATTAATGAAAATTGAAAAGAAATTGTGAAGTTGTTATCTGAGTTAAATACTTGTGTAGTACCCGACTTGACTATTTATCACATATTAGTTGTGATCAGAATTTAATATAGCATCACTCTTTGAAGATGTATTTTACCTTGTTTAATTTAACCTATTTGTTGTACTCCTCCATCACTTGAACAAACTTCAGGTCTTAGCTGCACTTGGTGTTGCGTTCTTTGAGCATGTATTGCCAGACATTATTCGAAATTGCTCCCATCAAAAGGCATCTGTTCGAGATGGATACTTGACACTGTTTAAGGTGAAACAATTGAAGTGGATTTTTATTCTCATTTATAATATTTTTGAAGATTATTTTTTACCGAAGATTGTTTAATCAACTTTCCCAAATATTTTAGTATTTGCCACGGTCCTTAGGAGTCCAGTTCCAAAAGTATCTTCCCCAGGTGCTGCCTGCAATCTTAGATGGTATGATACTTTTCTCTTTTGGGCCCAGTAATTTGCATTTAATTCTGTTCACGGTCTGTTATATCTAAATTTAACAAATTCCATATTTTTTAAATCTTTTTAGGTCTTGCTGATGAGAACGAATCAGTCCGTGATGCTGCACTAGGGGCTGGCCATGTCTTGGTCGAACATTATGCAACAACGTATGTTTATCTTTGTTTATATGCATCACATTGTCTATGCTTCTTATTGATCTTGATTTTAGTAAAATGTGCATGCGTGAAGTTAAATGCAAATGAACTATTGAATTATTCATGTTAGAGATATTGCTTGGTTTGCTATTTCTTGGTACACATTCATGATGAATGCTGCAGATTAGGTTGCCCTGCTATTAATTTTTTTCTGCTATTAATTTTTTTCTGCTATTAATTTTTTTTCTTTTACATTTTCACAGGTCTCTACCTCTGCTCCTACCAGCTGTTGAGGATGGCATATTTAATGATAGTTGGCGTATTCGACAGAGCTCCGTGGAGCTATTGGGGGACCTATTATTCAAAGTATGCAGTGGTCTTATTACAACAATTAAATCACGGAACATGATTTGATTCATGAGCCAATTTATTCCTTTCAGGTTGCTGGAACTTCTGGTAAAGCTTTACTTGAGGGGGGAAGTGATGATGAAGGTTCTAGTACTGAGGCTCATGGACGTGCCATCATTGAGGTTCTGGGGCGTGAAAAGCGTAATGAAGTACTTGCTGCACTGTATATGGTTCGAGCAGATGTTAGTTTGTCAGTACGTCAGGTAATGATTTATCTGCTCATCACTTTTTTCTTGACAAGGTTCATTATGATCTGGGAATATAAATCTCAACAGTCAAAACTGAATGCTTCTTTTCTCAGGCTGCATTACACGTGTGGAAAACTATTGTGGCAAATACTCCAAAGACTCTTAGGGAGATTATGCCAGTTTTGATGGATACTTTAATTGCATCCCTTGCATCTGCATCATCTGAAAGGCGGCAGGTATGCACTTAAATATATCTGTTTCAACTTATGTTCAGTCACAGTTTTCAGAAATTATATGTCCCTATTGTTGATTTTCATATAGGTTGCTGGACGATCACTTGGTGAGCTTGTCAGAAAGCTTGGTGAACGCGTGCTTCCCTTGATAATCCCAATTTTATCTCAGGGTCTGAGTGACCCTGACAGCAGCAGAAGACAGGTTAGAATAGTTTGTGGCATTCAAATCAATAAAAAATATACAATGGACAGACATATCAAAAGCCAATAGCTCATGTTATTTGATACAATTATAATTTGCTTGGAAGGGTGTATGTGTTGGTCTGAGTGAAGTGATGGCAAGCGCTGGTAAAAGTCAGTTGATGACCTTCATGACCGACCTCATCCCCACTATTCGGACTGCCCTTTGTGATAGGTATGTGTATTTTAATGTGTTCACAAATTTTTGAATTTTTTATACTGCACTATCTTATATTTAGATGGATATCTTTACAGTGAGCCTGCAGTTCGTGAATCAGCGGGCTTAGCCTTCAGCACTCTGTACAAGGTTGTCCTTTTTACTCTCTGCTTGATTTTCTGTGTTCAAGCTTTTGCTAGTGGCATCTGACATTAAACCTAAATGTTTTACTATACCTTATCTCTGAACAAATTGCAATGCAGAGTGCTGGAATGCAAGCTATCGATGAGATCGTTCCGACTCTTCTACATGCATTGGAGGATGATGAAACTTCTGACACTGCACTTGATGGCCTTAAACAAATTCTGAGGTAACATGTGTGGTGCTGTTGTTGTCATAGGCTCATGAATAGTGAATCTATTGTTTCTACCAACTTGTCAATTGACTAACTATTATATTTTCTTTTTATAGTGTAAGAACAAGTGCAGTCTTGCCTCACATTCTACCCAAACTGGTTCATCCTCCATTGTCGTATGTGTCTCTATGTTTTGTTCCTTTGTTCTGGATGCTTTATCATTTGCATTTTAATTAAAAAATTGCTGGTACATGATCAGTGCCTTCAATGCGCATGCTCTGGGGGCTTTAGCAGAGGTTGCTGGGCCTGGTCTTGACTTTCATCTTGGTACTGTGCTTCCTCCTTTGCTATCAGGAATGAGTAATGTTGACCAGGTAGAAAATACACATAATTTGAAGATAATACATCTTTATACATCCTATTTGCAATTTAAATTTGACTGTTTCATGAGCCTTTGTTCTATAGAATGTAGAGTATTATTTATTATTTAATCCTTTTTTGTTGATTGTTGAAATTCTAGGAGGTTCAAACTTCTGCTAAGAAGGCTGCCGAGACAATAGTCTTGGTTATTGATGATGAAGGTGTTGAGCCACTAATATCAGAGCTTGTGAAAGGTGTTAGTGATAGCCAGGTATATGCCTTGTAATAACCACTGGATTTTTTAATTTTCCTCAGTATTTAGTCCTCCACTTTTATTTATTTATTTATTTATTTTATTTTTGACAATTTATGTAAACAGGCTGCTGTCAGAAGATCCAGTTCATATCTGATAGGATATTTCTTCAAAAACAGCAAGTTATACCTGGTTGACGAAGCTCCAAACATGATATCTACCCTAATCATTTTGCTGAGTGATAACGATTCATCTACTGTTACTGTAAGCTGAATTAGTTGTTAATATTATTATACTTATATACCCTGTTGAAATCGAGTATGATATTTATAATTTGATTTTCTTAAGGCTGCTTGGGAAGCTTTGTCAAGGGTCATTATTTCGGTACCCAAGGAGGTACTCCCTTCATATATAAAACTAGTTCGTGATGCTGTATCCTCGTCCCGAGACAAGGAACGAAGGAAGAAGAAGGTAGAGCTGTAATTTTGAAAATTATTCCTTATTGTGGTTTTTGGATATTGTCTTCTAATTTCTTAATGGCTATTTTGACTGTTGCTAATGCTTGTATTTTTTATGATCACTTTGCAGGGAGGACCAGTTCTCATACCTGGATTTTGTCTTCCTAAATCACTGCAGCCCATATTGCCAATTTTTCTCCAAGTATTCTTTTTCTTTACTTTGAAATTTCTGCATCTTGTTTTGTATACCTTATGTGTTTTCTACTCTAAGTTACTTGGTGATATGTACCAACAGACAATAAGAACAGAACTGTATTCAGTATATCAATGAAAAAGAAGTTCTGTATCTGAATTATATAACAAATCCTTTGCATAGTGATTACAATAAAGAAAATATTTAAAACTAAATGAAAGGAACCAATGCAACTTTAAGAGTGATATGTCGGTCCCATACCCCACCTATTTAAATTCCAGACAAAACTTCTCTCCTCTCTATCATGCTTATACTACAAATCTCCTCTCCCGTACATATTCATGCCCTTGCCACCATTGGAATCACTGTTCACCAATCTACGCTGTCCCTAAATCTTCCGCCAAGATCAGGAGTCACACTCTTTCTATGTCCGCTGACAAAAAATCAGACTCCACGTGTGGCGGTGCCTGCAACCTCCTTTCCAGACAATTCTTCCTCCAGTCGGCGTCGACTCTCCTCTCTTCTCTGTTGCGGGAGAGAACGTCCTCTATAATAGTTGTCAGAACTGAGTGATCTCATTTAGCTGTGATTTACTTGACGTTTGTAGAACCTGAACACTGTTCTCCACATTTAAATTGCTCTGCTAATCTTTCTATAGAAAACCTTTTCATGGGTTTCTCATCAAGTTTAATAAATAATTTTTGCATTGCTTTAATGTCATTTATTCTCAAAAAGGCTTTTGATGGATATAAGCATTGCTGTCTTAATTTCCTTTGCGTGATATACTTCTTGTTGGAAGATTTATACATTAAATTCATTCCATTAAACTTTATGCTCTCAGGGTCTCATAAGTGGGTCTGCTGAATTGAGAGAGCAGGCAGCATTGGGACTTGGTGAACTGATAGAGGTGGCTGGTGAACAATCGCTCAAGGAGGTTGTCATCCCAATAACAGGGTATGTGGTGGTAATTTTTTTTTAATCTAGATTGCTTCTAAATCTCTATATTTTAACTAAGCAAGTTTCAAATAATACCATTTTGTTATTGACTGTTTTCCACTTTACTTTTCCTGTGGTGACATGAAACATGCCTAATCCAGCAATTTTCATCTGAGTCCAATATTTTATAGTTGTAAAAATGTCAAATTATTTTTGTTTCTTTTTGTAACAACTTAAGTTGTTATTGTTTTTGGTTTTATATGGCAAGTGCATCCTTGGCTGGTAGTTATGCATAATTTCACTGCAAGGCACCAGGCGTAGCAGGCTTGCCATTGTTCATGGCCAACTGAAATGCGAGAAATTATTTACTGTTGCTAGGATGTTTGATATTTTATACATTCTGACTTTGAAAATTCCGTATGTCACAGGCCTCTTATTCGCATAATAGGTGACCGTTTCCCATGGCAAGTGAAGAGTGCAATTTTGTCTACTCTGACTATCATGATTAGAAAGGGTGGTATCTCTCTGAAACCGTTTCTTCCTCAACTGCAAACAACATTTGTCAAGTGTCTACAGGATAATACAAGGTTAGTATGATGAGATAATTGATTTTTCCCCTTCATCTATTGCCAGTCTACCATTTGTTTTTCACTAACATTTTAGAAAAGCCTACAATGGATGCCCTTCAATTTAGATTTTAGATTTATGTAGACTTGACTTTGGTTTGTTAAGGAGTGTTTTAATGAGAGAACAGGAATTCATTTTTGTATTGGGTGATAATATTGTGACTTGATTACAATGAATTGCCTCATCACTATATATATTAAGGCTCCCTAACTAACTGTAAGACTTGCAGAGAGCGATTCTTAAACTAACAAATCAAGTGACAGCTGTCACTGTACTAACAGGAAGAGCTGTAACTAGTGCAGTACATTACAAAACAGAGCTACATTTAGTGCAGTACAATATTTAAGTAGAACTAGCTAATGTAATACAATTCTAGAATGGAAGTACAAGTAGTAACTGATCTCACACAAAGGGCCAATTACCCTTTAGTGAGGAAAATAAAGCAAAGTTAATATATGAAATCATACATTAATAAAACCATAAGGGAGAAACAAGCAGATTTAAGTGAATTATTACTGGCCTAGCTGTCTAATATGTAACTGCATCACTATTTTCATAGGTCTTGTTCAATTTACCCGGTTGACTTTTTGGGTCATAGTTTAGTGTTTATTTTCTGTTGTTGGGGGAATATGCTCTGCAAATTAGGCTTGAAAGTGCTGCTATTCATCTAAAAATTGATATTAATTTGGCTTACTTGTTTGCTTTGCCTATTCCGTTATTGATGGTGTAGCAACAGCTTGTATGTACTTTTATAATTGCTTATTAAGTATGTTATTGCAGAACTATCCGTTCTGGTGCTGCCCTGGCCCTTGGGATGCTTAGTGGACTCAATCCCAGGGTTGACCCTTTAGTTAGCGATTTGCTTTCCAGTCTGCAGGTAATTTTCTTATCGATATTCTAGTTTAAGCTTGCTATTATTCTGACTTGAGCTATTGCAAATCTTAAACATGTAATAATGCTGAAATTACTTATCCAATGCAAAAATGTTGGATTTTGAAATATTTTAGGGATCAGAAGGTGGTGTCCGTGAAGCTATTTTGAGTGCTTTGAAAGGTGTACTGAAGCATGCTGGGAAGAATGTGAGCTCTGCTGTTAGAAGTCGTATTTACAGTGTTCTGAAGGATTTAATTCATCATGATGACGATCGAGTTCGAATGTATGCTGCGAGCATATTGGGCATGTTGACACAGGTTTGTAGATTGTTGAAAAGAATTTCATTTACAAACTGTTGGAATTTGAGAGGGAAAAAATAAGTTTAATTTTATAAAAAAAATTAAGCATGCAAATAGCAATCCATAGTCAGATAGCTACCGAGGTATTTTATTTATAAAAAAAAAAACCAAGTTTGCCTTGCAAGATATTCTCTTAACAGAAACCTTCAGCTATTATAAATGACTTGTAACCATAAAAAAATCTATTATAACATCCTGACAGACTGAAGAAGGTTTTAGTACAGCTAAGCAGTATACATGCTACGGATATATCTTTAGCTTTATATATTTCCATCTCAATCTTATTTCTGTATTTGAATGTCCATTTGTTATTCTTCAACTTTGTTTTAATAGATACAATTTTCCTGAGATGTGGTGGTGATAATTTTTGTTTCTTGATTATGTCGTTATCATTACTATCATAATCATTTTATTATGTCATTACCATTAGCATCATTTTATGTATTCCTCATAGTTGCTTAATTCTGCTTCATTGATGGATTATGTCGTAATTATTTTTTTCCTGATTTCTCTGTAATTTAACTGCAGTATCTCGAAGCAGATCAATTCACAGAGTTGATTCAGGAACTGTCAAGTCTAGCTAATTCAGCACACTGGCCTCCTAGGCATGGTTCCATCCTTACAATCTCTTCCTTGCTCTATCACAATCCAGCTCCGGTTTTCTCGTCTTCCTTGTTCCCAACTATTGTCGATTGCCTTAGAGATACATTGAAGGATGAGAAGGTGTGTGAATCAGGAACTATTATCTTGTTGGTGCACAAGTCCCTCAAGTTGTGCACCATGCACAAGTCACCGAAAACACTACAACGAATATGAATTTTACAAAATTCACCGTTGGATTGAAAGTTTATATCGTATAGATCATCCATAAATATTTTTAAAAAAATTGAAAATCATTTGATATGTTATTGAGACCTATCAAAATTAACGGTTTATGGATTTTTATTAAATATCGTTAATCTTGATGGGTCCCAATAACATATCAAATGATTTTCAAAAAAATCAAAAAAATTTATGGATGATCTAAACGATATAAACTTTCCATCCAACGGTAGATTTTGTAAAATTCGTATTCGTTATAAAAATATCGAAGACTTGTGCACCATGCATCACTTAATCAAGTGGTGCATGTTAGACAAAGCCTTATATATATATATATATATATATATATATATATATATATATATATATATATATATATATATATATATATATATATATATATATATATATATATATATATTGGTTAAGTAGCCTAGTGACTAGAAGTTCCACCCTTAAGGTGGATAAGTGGGATGGCCGGGGTTCGAACCTCGGCCCCTTGCTTATATAATGCAATGTCCCTACCAACTGAGCTACACTCACGAGACATTATCTTGTTATATTTCTTACAATTCTCATTTCTTTCTTTTTTCTGTATAACAGTTCCCTCTTCGTGAAAGTTCAACCAAGGCATTGGGAAGGCTGCTTCTTTATAGAGCTCAAGTGGATCCTTCCGACCCAGTGCTTTACAAAGATGTTCTTTCATTGTTAGTTACATCCACACGTGACGAATCCAGTGAAGTTAGAAGAAGGGCATTATCTGCTATAAAGGCTGTTGCCAAAGTATGAATTTGAGCATCTTGCCTTCTCTAGAACATTATTGTTAAAATTTTATATTTCTCATTAATGAAACATTGCAGGCAAACCCTTCCGCTATTATGTCACATGGCACGGTTATTGGCCCTGCATTAGCAGAGTGTTTAAAAGACACAAATACCCCAGTTAGACTCGCTGCAGAACGATGTGCTGTACATGCCTTCCAACTAACAAAGGGTACATTTTCCTGCATTTTTTTATATATATGCTCTTTATCCTATATTCTTACTTTATTGCCTGTCAATGTTGATTATAAGAATGTTTTCAACTTCTATTGACCATTGAAAAAGGATGACAAGTTAAGTTCAGCGTCTAACCTTGAAATCATTAATATAAATAAAGAATTAGAATCTAATCAAACTGTTTGTTTTTTTTCCCACCTACACTACCAACAATGTGCTCTACCATAATGTGGTTCTCCTTTCATATTTGAATTATCAGTTTTTTGAATCAAAATCCTTTGGTTAGTTTGTTAATGATTTATTTGTTTCCTCAGTTATGAACCATTTTTATTCAGAATCCTAGCTTGCCTGAATATCTGTTTGACAAACTTGAAATGGCTTATTACACTATCCTAGGCCTACTGAACCAAAATAGCTCAACGTTCTTTCCTTTCCTTTTCAGATCATTCTTGTCTTTGCATGTCTACAAAAAAAGGCTTTTTCCACCAATATTTAAATACATCTCTACCTTAGCAACCAATAATTGGAATGCATACATGCTTCTTACTCTCTTGTATGGTTTTGGGTTTTAACAGGTTCTGAAAATGTTCAAGCAGTACAGAAGTATATCACTGGCTTGGATGCTAGACGTCTATCAAAGTTTCCTGAAAATAGGTACTTATATTATCAAACATGCATTTTCATAAATGATCACTTTAGGAGAGAAATCTAATTTTTTTAAGAATGGGGGAGGAGGAATATTATTATTTATTTACGGGGTGGCACTACTTCATACATTTCTCAATGGGATTCGAACTGTCCATTTGTACTACAAATCTAGGCAGTCACACTCACACCACTGGATGCACTAACACCGCTAGGTATATTTCATGGAGAAATGAAAATGACATACAAAAATATGCTCACCACTTGAAAACAAATCATATACTTGTAGCGTTTTGAAAAAATTCTCTAAAAAATTGAACTACTTACTACCATTATGGCTGAAGTTCTGTTCAGTATCAGAAATTATTCATGTATTTCTCTCATGGTTGCCTTTCCTGCAATACAGTGATGATAGTGGAGACAGTGACGAAGATATGTCAACTAGTTAAGAAGTTTGTATTTCATTTCACTTGAAAAGGTGTATACGGAATATCAATCGACAACCAAATGTGTAATCGCAGCATATTAGAATCAAAGATATAGATAGGTATACGCATCGCAAGGCTTATAACCCAATTTTTTCTGCCTGGGTATTTGATTGTGTTAATATAATTGTAAATCATGCGGCAAATTGTCTGTAACAATACTGTTGTTTTTAGTACTAATTCAATTTTGGTGGTAATATGTATTTTGTTTTTCTGTAATATATTTGTGTTCATACGTCAATCACGAGGCCTTTTGCAATTCCACATCCATCATTGCAGGTTCTATTTTTTCCATGCCTATTTTTTCAGTATACTTAATTCACATAAAAACTTATTTATTTGTATAATCTATTCGTATTAAGTAAAAAATAAGTCAATCCAAACTGTCCTAAGTATAGCTACTTTAAATTAAAATTTGAAAAAAGTTTTTTCTTTTGCTTATCCTTCTTTTCTCTTTCATTCAACACCTTAATAGAAATGTATTCACATCAATCTATTAGATTGAGTGACCTTACGGGGTCTCCTAAAACTACATAAAAGAGAAATCGATAATTTAAATGTTGATAAATTAAACGAGCTTTGAGAGCCATGAAAGAAGACGTACACGCCACAAATTATCATTCATTTTAGCATAAATTTTACTTGACACCCTTGAGTATTTCTGTGTAGTTAGGAAGTTCAGAGAAACACTTAGAAAATTAATTTTAAAAAAATTACTGGTCTACATTTATGATAACAAAAAAAATTAATTTTTTTTTGGATACACATTATACTTTTCCAACACCTTGATGCCCCCAATTTTATTATTGTTCTTATATACAATAATTTATTCTTCTCCTTCACCTAGAGAATATTGAGAAATGACTTCTTTTTACATAGATTGAATTTTTCTTTAGGGATGTTTTCTCTCGTGATGTTCGTTTAGTTCTCGTCTTGTTACGGTGTTTGTTTGATTTTAATTCTCTTGTTATATTTTTCTTCCACTTAACATTATATAGTACCATTAACCAATAACTAGTTTGTCATTGTTACATGTATGAATATTTTTGTCACTTTAATTTTCTCACATTAATTGCAAGTATCTTAGCCGTTTTATATTATTAATTTGGATAATGAGTTTGTTCACAATTTTTTATTTTTTGTATTGTTAACTTGCATCTTAGGTACTCGACCAATTTGAATGAATATCAATTTTTAGTAAAAAAAATATGTTTCTAAACCTTAAGGATCTGCTATTAAGAATGGAGGGATTACTATAAGGAAAAAAGCTGTGAATATAAATAAATAAAAATAGAGTAGAAGGTAGAGAGTTTGGATGAAAATATTTATGGCAAAGTGTATGGTGGCAGGTGCACATTGAAGTAGTGTAATAAAAAGGGGATTGTTTTCAGTTGGGTAGGTTTGAGTTTTTATAATGCTTTCATTATGTTTCAACTTTGATGCCAGCCATGCCAACCGCAAACTTCTCTTTAATTTCTTCCTATCTCCTTAACGTTTGTGCAATCTTTAACAGCTAGCAATAATCAATATGCATGTTTATAGTTCATTCATCATCATATATGGAGTACCATTATTATTGTTATTATTACCATCATATATATGAATAAAATGCAATATGCAATCATGATATGATAGTCCAAAGAGGGTCTCTTTGAGCTAACAATTTAATTAACCTCACCAACCATCCTTTCACCATTAATACTATATTTAAGATAGGATAAGAAAGAGAAAGATAAAAGAGAGTTTTTTTTTTTTTTTACTTTCCTACATGTTCCTCTCAACTTAGGAGAAGTCGTTTTTCAAGTTCCTTTTTCATTGTTTGGTGTTAATAGTTTGTGTATATGGTAAAATGGAAATGCCCATGAAAGTTAGGTTTATTTTGTGCTGATTGCATTACTAGTAATGGTTTTGTAGCTCCTTTTTTTATCTATTTTTTCTTTCTTGGTTTTGAAAGAGAAACATTATGGACACTATTGTGAGGAAGAAAACAATTTCCACTTCTACTCCTTCTTCAAATCTTGTTCTTGCTTTATTGTTCACCTTCCTTCTACAAACAATTATTAGAGTTGAATGTAGCAACCTAAATTACACAAAGTATAGGAAAGTTAGTAGTTTGAGACTTGAAAGGATTCAAAGGCACTTGGACAAGATTAACAAGCCCCCTGTCCTAACCATAGAGGTAATATTATTACTCTATTTAATTCTTAAAAATAATTATTATTGCTATTGGTTAATAATATTGCAACGTTTGTTGCCAAATGTTGTTTTCCCTTTATTTTATATGATATAATAATTAAATAATTTAAGTACTTGGTATTGAATATTGTTAATTATTTCAGAGTGAAGATGGTGATCTCATAGATTGTGTTCACAAAAGAAAGCAACCAGCCTTAGATCACCCCCTTTTAAAGAATCACAAGATCCAGGTATATTCATCACACATCATGCTTCATTCTATACTTTTCTTTTTCTTTTTAAAGTTTGTCTCCATGTTAATTTCATTTTCTACTTGCTTGCATTAATTAGCACCACTTAATATTCTACAATGAGTAGTTAGTAAAGTAAAAACAAAATTTGATATTTTTAATCATTTATAATTTTGTTCTGCATGTGAACATAATATAAATCATTATTTAACTTATTCTTCAATAGTCACTTTAAAAAAAATCTCATTAGTTAATATTTTACTTTTGATGAATCTAATATTAATATTTTACTTTTGATGAATCAAATACTATAAAAGGAATCAAATACTATTTTACTTGATTTATTGAATAGTTGATATATTTGATCAAGTTACATCATTTATTCAATAAACTTAAAAAATAAACCATTCTTATTTAAAGGATCAGAGGTAGTGGTATGTTTTATTGGTTTGGAAAGGAACTTGACTCCTATATATAGGGTTGATTTTTTCATGATGTACTTTTTTTTTCTATTTTGTGTCTACTATAGGGTTGATTAGTTTTTTGGTTGATTAGTTTTAGTTTTGGTTTTGGTTTGTTTATAATTAATAATTAATATTGAACAGAAAATGCCAACAATGATGCCAAAGGGGATGAATATTAATGTAGAGTCACTTGATAGAAGTAGTAAGAGTGGTGGTGATGCATGGCAAATGTGGCACCAAAATGGGACACGTTGTCCAAAGGGAACGGTGCCAATACGGCGGAGCACGGTGCATGATGTGTTGAGAGCTAAGTCTTTGTATGAATATGGTAAGAAACAACGGCGGTCGCCACTTTTATTCCGCCGCATCGAACCCCCAGATGTTGTTAATAATGGCAATGGCCACGAGGTACGTATTCTTATTATTTGATTCTCTTTTTTTTGTAAAAAAAAAACTCATTCCTTTCAAAACTTTCTTTTCCAACTTAATTACTAATTTAGTTCTCTCTTAATTTTTTTTTAACTCCCTAATTCTTAAGGGAAGGTACCTAGTAATCTAGAGTTTGATTACGAGATAAGTAAAATCTGATTATGAATTGTTCCCACCATAAATCAAACTTGATTTATAATCATTTTAAGAAAATGACAAATAAATAGAAACACAATTTTTCTAATTAAGAAGAAAACTTAAGAAAATATAGTAACAGACACTGCTTTCATTGCTCTACAGTCTATACTTTTTTAAGACAATGTTTCTATTTTGGAAAATGTTATTTAGACACAATGTTTTAACAAAAATACAACAAAACTACACTTTTTGTTTTTTTTTAATATTTGTTGCACATCTCGATATTCGTGATGTGAGTGGAGAAAGTATGATGTCGTATTTTTGTCCAACTATTTTGTATTTACATAACACATCTCTTCTATTTTAGGTCTCTAGATAGCTCCTGAGTATTCATTTATGTTAGTAGCATTTTCTTAACTGTCCATATCACATTTACAAAATAAAATTCTTTTCATTCGGATAATATATTGAGAGAAAATTAATTAACTAATTTTGCATTTAGTAATAATTTGGTTGAAATATGTATGTAGCATGCAATTGCGTTCACAGAAGCTGGAGAAGAATTGTATGGAGCAAAGGCAACAATAAATGTGTGGGATCCAACCATAGAAGTAGTCAACGAATTTAGTCTTTCTCAAATTTGGATTCTTTCTGGATCTTTTGATGGCTCAGATCTTAACAGTATTGAAGCTGGTTGGCAGGTACTATGTTCAATCTTATACTCCCTCCGTCCCAAAATATAAGCAAAAATTGGTCAATGAAAGTTGATGTATTTGGTTTAAAATTTAGTCCAGATACATTCACTTTTATTGACTTCCTTTTGCTTATATTTTGGGACGGAGTAGTACTACTTCACTCATCCCAGAATAGTCTCTGAAGCTTTGATAATTGTACTAGTCAGGTCAGTCCGGAACTTTATGGTGACAGTAGGCCTAGACTATTCACATATTGGACGGTGAGAATTCTCCTTTCATCATTCATAGATGGTATTATTACATCTTTTGATTATTTAAACAATGTTTCAAAGACACTTATTTAAATTCTTCTTGATTAAATTATTTATAAGCGTAGAGTGACACATATCAAGCAACAGGATGTTACAACCTTCTTTGCGCTGGTTTTGTGCAAATAAATAGTAAGATAGCCATTGGAGCTTCAATTTCACCTCTCTCTTCTTATAATGCCAAGCAATATGACATTACCATCCTCATATGGAAGGTTTGTATTTATTTTAGTTATTCTCATACAATTTTATATAGAGTTTAATCTTTAATACATTTTCTACGTAAAAAGATTATGCAATGTCGTCAATCAATATAATTTTTCACTTCATCAACAAATTTAGTCTCGAGTATCTTAATTATATCAAAAATTACATATAGAATGTGATTGATTTACATGACAAAAATACCAACACAAAACTGCGTAACATATATGAATGTTCAATTCTCGAAACAATAAAGTTTAACATCACACAACTGTCGTGTAATTAGGATCCACAAGTTGGGAATTGGTGGATGAGATTTGGTGACGGCTCATTGATAGGGTATTGGCCAGTAGAGTTATTCACACATTTAGCCGACCGTGCCACCATGGTGCAGTGGGGTGGCGAGGTGGTGAATTCTCGTGCCAATGGCCAACACACCTCCACTCAAATGGGTTCTGGTCGCTTCGCCGATGATGGTTTTGGAAAATCAAGCTACTTCAGAAACCTCGAGATCGTAGACATGGACAATAGTCTCACCTCCGCGACCAACATAGTAACCTTAGCCGAGAACAAAAATTGTTACAATATCAAGAGCTTCTACAACAACAGATGGGGCACACACTTCTACTATGGTGGTCCGGGCAACAATCCACAATGCCGGTGATCATGAAAATGATTAAATCAAATTCATGATTATCACTATTTCTTCTATTTCAGCACGTACTTAATTATACAATATATGTAATATTTAATCAGCTAGTTAATTCAAGTCCAATTAAGTCATTTTTCTCTAGCTATCTTTATGTTACATATTCTTTACTTGTACGTAAATATAAAATTGTTATTGAGCCATTTCCATTTTTGTTTCTGCCATATTGTTTCAATGACTTTAAACTTTAATCGAATAACTTTAAAGTTTAATCTATGAAATGTCATGCTTAATTTTCTCCCTATTTTTTTTTCTCTTCAATTTAATGCTTTTTCCCTATTTTTTCCTAATATATTAATGTTGTAACAAGTAGTGAAGAGTGTTAACTGTGAAGAACAATTTAAGCTGTTCATTTTCATTCTTTAATTTTTTTTATAAGGTACGTACTGTGCACGTCCCATGCTAGAATAGAGTTATTTATAAATAAAATTTGAAAGGTAATGATGCTAACCGAAGTTTCAAAATCAGAAGAAAAAATCAATCGTTGGTTCAGTGGTAATTGGAACTGAATTTGATAGGAAGGATGACGGTTCAATCTCCCGTAACCGCGATCGGGAGAAGACTAAAACCACTTGATGACAGAACTGATCACCGAACCAGATTAGACCGATAAGTATGCCAACAAAATAAACTAACAAAACACTAAGTGCATGTTTGGTGCACATAATAACAGTGTCAAGATATTATATAAAACATGATAATGATATGATACAAGCATGATTTACTATATTTTTTATTTGGTGAACACATTATAACAAACATGATTCGATATTTTATTATATTACATACCTCAAAATAATATGATTAGGTATATATTATATTTAAATGATAAAATTATATATCCTTGTAAAACAATTTTTTCTAAACTCTTTTGTAATACTTTAATTTTATAAATAAAGATTTAAATAATTAATTAAATAATTTTAAATAGAAATCATGAGCAAATAAACAAGTTAAAATTTTTATAAGAGTCATGATCAAATAAATAACTCAATCATACATATTAAAAAAACTAAATAAATATATGATATTTTTTATATTTAAATAATAAAACTACCATTGCAAGAAATTATATTTAATCTATAACAATATATAAAAAAGATATGTGAGTTTGGGCTGAATTTTTATCCTTCCATAATTGGTCTTAACTTCCTCTAACTACCTCTCTTTTTCTTTCTTTGTTTTTCTCAAAGTAACCACCTTTGTCACTAGGTGGGTGTCTCATAAAAAAGTCATTCATGAGTTTTGGTGTGAACTTTTCATAATACCAACAATACCCTTGATTTTTTTTAGTAATAACAATAATCTTTTATTAACAAATTAACTATAACATAAGTTTTTTTTTTGACATAAGTAGTTTGTTATAAAATTTAAATTAATATCCCTATTTTGCAATTAAGTATTCTAGTTTTAGTAGAATTTTGATGTTTTAGAATATATAAATTACAAAACAATTTTTATAAGAAAATTGTGTATTTGTATTTAAAAATTAATTTTGTCTCATATCTGTTGGGGTTTGATTGTCAAGTCTTACATTGCCTAATGGGATGGAGCGGAATGAAATAAATCTTCCATTTCACTGTTTGGATATTTTAAAAAGAAGATGAACAAAATTGAAGGTAACGGGTGGTATGAGATGAAATCTATTCCATCCTATTTCATTCCATTCCATTATTATTTTTAAAATCCAAACAATGGAACATTATTCTATTTCATCCCGCTCCGCTCCATTCCATTATATTCCATCAATTCAAACAGAGCCTAAAATAAAGGACGTTAAAAAATAGGTATTGGAGATGTCCCACATTGCTTAAAGTAGTGAAGCAAGGGGAAAAATTGATGGAAAAATCATGTTTGTCTTGTGGAAAATTAAGTTAAATGATGTGATGTGCTACAATCAGGATTACACAAGGGATATGGAATGTCCGAGCATGTAAAAATAAATTGTCCAGGTGGAGCATTATATGTCCTTATGGTATTTTTGTTATACCATGCAAAAGGACAAGTTATTGTTAGCTAATTCAGGACAACACACGGACATTGGTTGACATTGATGCAAGGTGTGTGGTGAGATGTGTCGATGGCTGAAGAACTTCGTGAAAGCCAACATGAGAGTTGCACCATAATCTTTCAGCAAGGTTTCGACATGAAAAAATTCTTGTGATGGTTTAGTTCTCAAGTGAAGAAAAATCTTGGGATGATTTAGTTCCAAGTGAAGAAAATTCTTGGGATGGTTTCAAGTGAAGTATGATTGTCGGTATAGAGAATGGAAGCGGAAGATGGAACTCTTGCAATCAAGTTGGAGATTGTTGGGGTTTATTGTCAAATCCTACATCGCCTAGTTTCTTAAATAAAGAAAGAGGTTAAAAAATAGCTATTGGATAAGTCTCACATCGCTTAAAGTTCTTTGTTTTTAGATGCACCAATTCGACTTTTTGTTATTCTCTTGTACTTTTGTAGTTAGGTGTTTGCTTTGGAGAGTGTGGGTGTACTTGGGGTCGTGGGAAGGTTGAGGGTAGTCTATGTGTTGTAACAATTTTCACATAGTGATATTCTCTGGTTGTATGTCTTGACAACAACCGTTATTGTTTCTCCGATTTTGGGGTTTCCACGTTATATTGTTGTGTTGTGATTGTGTTCTTTTATTTTCTTTATGTCTGTTTTTCCCAACAAGTGGTATCAGAGTTGTGGTTCGGCTTGGTGGGGGAGCAAGAGTGGATCATAGTATTGGATCAACTATATGATGTGGGACGCGGAGAATGTTGGGTTTCAAGTGTGAATGGTTAAGTCCCACATCGACCATGTATGAGAAAAATGTTGGATTTATAAGAGAGAGATAACTCATTAACCTAATGTCTTAAAGTTTTTGTGGAGATGTGGCGTCTCCCTCTCTCATAATCCTGGAGCATTGACCCCATTATTTCTTCCAAGATTTCCCGAACTCCCAAACACTATCTACCTACCAAATGGACCCTAATTATGAATGTTTCACAAAATAAATAAAACACTAAGAATGGTCCACCCACATGGTGGTCAAATGATTTCTCCGTTCCATTCTACTAGCACCCTCACAAATTATATATAAGCACACTTGGATTGGTTTATTTTAAGTTTATATAAGCTTATATGTTATATTTGTGTTTGGATAAATTAATAAAAAGTGTTTATACAATTTAATAAGTTATTTATGTCATATTTTAATAGGTTAAATATGACAAAATGTCTCACTTTGAATCGTGTCTAATCCATTTTAAACAATGTTAACATATTTTTTAAAATTTGTTTTTTGAGTAAATCTTCAACTTATCTTATTTTTCTATGGTTATTTTTTTCTTCTTCACACTTATCTTTTTTAAAATTTATTTTTTTGACTCAATCTCAAAATTTATAATTGCTTATTAATAACACATCCAAACACTTCAATTTATAAGTATTTTTTAATGTAAACATTCAAACGTAAAAAGTTTATTAAATATAAGAGTTTATGATGTAAACCCTCATATTATAAACTCTAATACAATAAACATTTGCATAAATTTTTTTTTTTTATCCAAACAGACCATAAACTCTTAGAACTCTACAACCACAAACAATAATAATACCTCAAATTAATATCAAATACTACTAACATACAAAAAAGATTTAAATTATCATATTTATATTATGTTATGTATTAATGCTTATTATGTTAAATAAAATAAATTATTTTCTTTATATTTGGCCTAAGGACCATAAAATTGGGACTTATAATTTATTATAAAATTGTTATGACATTTTAACTCATACATTTGTTATGATACTTACCCATATCATATAGAGCAAGATGAATTGTTTTGATTAAAAAAAGTGCGAGGTAATTAAGATTTTTGTTTCCCTCTTCTCAAATTTTGTCTTTTTTACTTTTATGAAAGAAAAAATTATTTGTTTAAATAATTTGCAATCAATTTTTTGATCTTCCAAAATCAAGAAAGTGTTGGTTTTGCGTTTTTTTTTCTTAGTTTTTTTGCTTTTCATTTTTTTTATTCAAGTGGTGAACTAATCATGGATTTGAATAATCTCCTTTTCTGTTATTTCTTTTCTTATGTTATTTCCTTTATTCTCCTAACTCTCTATCTCTCTTATTTTCATTCTCTCTTCTCATTCAAAAAATAATAGAGAGATAAAGAATTAGAGAAGGAATGAGAAAAAAGAGATGGAAATGATCCAATTTGACTAATCATCACTATTGTATACAGAGGCGGAACCAATGAATGGCTGAGGTGGGCAGCAGCTACCCCGAAATAATAGAAAATTACTAAAATACTGTTGACATTTTTATAAAATAAACAATATATATATATATATATATATATATATATATATATATATATATATATATATATATATATATATATATATATATATATATATATATATATTTGGTTACACACATAATTAACAAAAACGAAGCGCTAGCCCAGTGACTCCTAGCACGATTGTAATTGTGGAGTTCGGCTCACCTATTTTTTTACATTTTTCTTTTCTTCATTTTTTTTATTTTTTTATTTTCTTCAGTTTCTATTTTCTTTCAAAATAAATATTATTTAAAGTTACACAATTTAATTTTTTAATGACCAAATTTGTGTTTATTATAACTTAATTTTTTGTGTGAAATATAAATTTATATTTAGTTTAATTATTATTTTCTCAATTCCACCACTGATTGTAGAATTATTTTTGCAGAACAATGGAATATGATTTTAAGGCAAAAGATATTAAGGAGATCGAGGCTAACAACGGTGGTATGCAACAAAAGCCTTCCGGATCTATCATGCGTTTGTATATATACGGGAACAGGAATGATAAATATAAAGATTTCCTCAAAAGGAGAGCTACTGAGATTGCTAAAACTAATGGCTATACTGTAACTTTTCTTGACAAAGATCCGGGCATTTGATGTGAATTTTAATAATATTTGTCACTTTATCTATTAAAAAAAAGTGACAAGTTTGTATAAAATAATGGAAAAAAAAAAAAAAAGAGTGTCAGGTTTATATATATAAAAAAAAAAAAAAAGAGTGCCAGGTTTATAAAAAAAAAAAAAAGAGTGCCAGGTTTATAAAAAAAAAAAAAAAAGAGTGTCAGGTTTATAAAAAAAAAAAAAAGAGTGTGAGGTTAGATTAGATTGATTAGTAGTACTTAAAAAAAAAAAAGTTGTTATATATTACTATAATTTGCATAGTATATATGATGGTGATAATGTAAATTGATGTACATAACTATATTACAATAAATAAACCTGGCCTCGTTCACAAATATTATATTTGTTCCTTCTCCTTCTCCTGTCTTTTTCACTAGAACTTAATTAAAGCATGACAATTTAAAGAAAAATATTAACTAGTGTTCTAACGTGTTCTAACTTAATTAATTTTTTTTTGACATTATTACTAAATCATCAACATGTCATCAATCTTTTAACAAAAAAGAAAAAAGACTGTCCCAATAATTTAGTATTCAGCTGCAAATTAAATAAAGTTTAGCTAAGAATTACTTTTATCGAGAGTCAAAATTTAGTTCTCCCGAACAATTAATCCTAAAGAAAGCTCGTTATTATTATTATTATTATTATTATTATTATTATTATTAGGCAAATGTTAAATAGTGCCCCAGGGGCACTTGTTAAGGATTCAAATTTAGAAAGTTTTACTTGGAAATAATGTAGTCAATACAACAAAAATTTATATTTTGATGTTTTTCATGCACAACTTTTATTTTATTTCTTCTTTTAGTTGCTTACTAGTGCCCCGAGAGCATTGATTAGCAAGACCCTTATTATTATTATTAGTTTTTATTTAAAGGCAAGGCCAGTCCTGCACAAGTGCAGAGAGCCTACACACCCGGACCTCCATTTTTTTGGCCTAAAAAAAAAAAACTTGTAGTAGGTTTCTAAAAAATAAAGAGATTGATTTAAAAATTAAAAATAGTAATATATTTCAATTTGAAGTTTTACTTGTGTTCTACCATGTTACAAAAAAGAGCTAAGACTTTTTTTTATTACGGTAATTGACAACGATCATTTGAAAATATATAATATGAAGATTTGTTCGACAAATTCGCTTCAAAACCTATTAAGTGGAGGTATTTTTTTAAGTAGTTAGAAAATATTGTTATTTTTTTTAAGAAGCTAAATTAATCCGCCTAAAAAAATTATGCAAGAATAAAAATATCTTTCGGAGTCGGGCCTCCAAATAATTGGAATTGGCCCTGTTTTTAAAGGGAAAATCCACGAGTGATTCTTTTATTTTTAAAGGGAATTGGCCCTGCTTATTCTCGTTATCATTATAACGAATACGAGTTTATTAAAAAATTATTTTCACCAGGAATCAAAATTCAGTTATCTCGAAACAATTTATCCTAAGGAAAGCTCATTATTATTATTATTATTATTATTATTATTATTATTATTATTATTATTATTATTATTATTATTATTATTATTATTATTATTATTATTCGGATCCGTTGACACAAATATTAAACATGACACCAAATCTAAAACATTCGTTTGAAATTCAATCAAAGGCTCAAGTTCTTTCCTTAAAGTTTTCAGTTTTCATCCTTATGGGCTTTGGCCACCTCTCATATTACTTTAAATCTAGTTCAAAATCAACTCAGACAAATTACGTGATCAAACTCACACAATAAGATATACTCCTAACACCTAAGTCCTATCTTCCTTGTTTCTTGTTTCCCCTTTTCTTCTCCGTTAGGTAATAGCCTCCTTTCATTATGGTCAACTTTTCTTGTTTCCTTGTTTCATGCTAACCGGTGCCCCCGGGGCACTGGTTAAGGAAACCAAAAAAGAAAATTTTAAAATTAAAAATAAAATTGTTTATACTTTCGAGGTGTTGACTGCACAAACTTCGATATGATATTATTATATTTAGTTCCTTAAACAGTGCCCGGGGGCACTGTTTAGCATTTTCCTAATAATAATACATACAATAGAAAATTTCTAGGGACCCGACGTATTTTTAATTGGACCCTACATTTTTTCCTTAAAAATCTATTAAGAAGTATCACATCGGTTGCGAGATGACCTGAATATGTGTTTATAAGTAAGAGGTAATCCTCATGTTACAAGCCGATTTTGTAAGAATGAGCTAGACTCAATACTCAATTCTAAAATGGTATCAGAGCTCTTCACGATCCGCTGGGCCGCCTGCTATCAGGTTTCCGCTATCAAACCAATTAATATGTGTTTATAAGTAAGAGACAATTCTCACCTTACAAACCGGTTTTGTAAGAATGAGTTTGAGGTTTTAAAATATGGTATGGTTTTAAAATATGGTTTGTGGGTATTGTTGTGGCTTATTTTCTCACAACGACCTATTAAATTACGAGACACAACTGAAACTATCCTTTTTTTTTCACTTTGCATAAATATTATACTCTAATATATTTTAATAGTGTATAGGGTGTGCTCATAAAAGGAATTTCGACGATGTGGGGTCAAAAAGTCTAACTAAGGGATTATTGGTTATAAAAATGATAATGAAGTGGGGTCACCAGCCCCCATTTAAGACAAGTAGATCCGTCCCTGTTGATATCGGCATTATATTTCTTCAATCCAACCGTTGAATTAAAAAATCTTATTGAGTAGATCAACTTCACAAATTTTTATAAAATTCAAAAAATGTAGTTATGTATTCAAACTATTGAAATTCAACAATTTTTTTAAAAAAATTTCGTACATTCAATTAAAGTTATCATAAAAAGTATCAAACAATTTTGAATTTTTATAAAAATTTGTGGAGTTGATCTACTCAATGAGATCTTTGAATTCAACGGTTGGATTAAAGAAATATAATGCCAATATCGAGTTATTAAGCGAAATAAGTTAATGAAAATTTACTCATAAGTCAACGGATCCCTCCAAATTATATATACAATACAAACAACTAGGATCAAAGGCAAATAAAAAACGCTTATAAAAAAAAAAAGGCAAATAAAAAACAAACTAAAAACATACCAACTAACTCATAACATTCTTTCCAAAAGAGGCTAAAATATCACACTCAGGCCAAAGACATTACGCGCATAAAATATAATAGGGTAAATAGGTTTTTACCCCTGCAAAATAGGCGAATTTTGCATTACCCCCTGCAAATTTTTTTTTTGACATAACCCCCCTACAATTTGAAAATTTCTTGCCTTTAGCCCCTGGTTGCACAACAAGCGGGTGACATGGACAAAATCTTGACATGGCACATACACGTGGTATTTATTTATTTTTTTGTCCTTGTCACCCACTTGTTGTGCAACTAGGGGCTAAAGGCAAGAAATTTTCAAATTGCAAGGGGGTAATGTCAAAAAAAAAAAAATTATAGGGAGGTAACACAAAATTCGCCTATTTTACAAGGGGGTAAAAACATATTTACCCAATATAATATGTCCAGACTTATATTGGAATCCTTTAACACGTATTTTAGATAACTAAACTATCATGATCAGAATTTAATAAATTTTAAAAATCATAAATTAAATTTTTTGCATTCTAGTACAAAATTAAAATTAAAGAATTATACAATTTTATAAGAGCACAAGTTTTTCACGTCCTACTATTTCTTCGCCTTGAATTTTTTCACTAATTTTATCACGTCCACTTTGAAACCACACAGGGTTAGAATTCATATCCGACGAGTCATCTTCTCTCCA
Organism: Trifolium pratense; assembly: GCF_020283565.1. Taxonomy (NCBI): domain Eukaryota; kingdom Viridiplantae; phylum Streptophyta; class Magnoliopsida; order Fabales; family Fabaceae; genus Trifolium; species Trifolium pratense. The sequence continues at coordinate 1,021,950 of NC_060064.1, forward strand.
ATAGGGACTCACAACTATTTTCTCAAGTTTCTTAGCATATTTTAAAACATTCATAACAAACTCAATTTCATACCAATTGCCAACACAACCTCCAAATTCAATAACTTTTACTTCGTCATGAGAGAATATTTCAACATCCCGAATATCTTTCTGATTTTCAAAGAGTCTTGGAACTGTAATCTGACAATACAAAATTATAATCACAACATGAATGTTTGAACCAATGAATACAAATAAAAATACTATATAACAAAATTATCCATAAACTAATAAATAAAAAATATTATTATAAAAGGAAAATGTTAAGCAGCATCCTAGAGTAATGGTTACAGAAGCAAAAATAGTAATATAATTCTAAAAGTAATGTATTCAATGTCTTAAAGTTTAAAAAGAATATTTTCTACTTAAAGTTATATATATATTAGCCATTCAAAAAAAAAATTGAACCTTATACAAATATATTAACGAGTTGCAAGTTTGCAACTCCTTATGAGGAATCAAATTAAAATTTAGATTTTGCATAAAAAAATAATTTAAAAGTTAGATTTGGAAATATAATTGGTGGCCAAGTGAATATAAAAATGTTTAAATGTATGCGGTTTAGAAGTATAAATTTATTTATAAAGTCATGTCCGGATACAAACTAGAATAACCATTAAAAAAAGTAAATCATGTGTATTAATCATGTCCACTTACCATGACAGAAAGTTTCTGTAAAAAAGGCGAAGCTTGAAGGATGTTTAAAATTAACATAAGATCAAACTCCTCATACTCCTCTTCATTTAAGTGGAACCAGGGAAAGTAAATCAAAATGTCCAATTGCTTAAGATATTTTAATGGTTGAGTTATTTTTGGGGAAGTTCTAATCTGAAAAACAAAGACATGCAAGATTCAAATTATAATTCAAAAGATAAAGAAGTGAAAAAAAAAAAAATTATACACTTCCAACACTTTATGACTAACCATAGAATATATTTCCAAACGCATAATCTCAAGTTCAGGAAAAGTTGCACATGGAGCAAATGCCCTAAGATCTTCTTCCCATATAATGGGGAAGTTGATTCTCTTCAACACATTATTATAAATGTTCAAGGAAGATAGATTTCTTCCACAACAACATTCTAATGAAGTGAGTTTAAGGCAGTCCACTAACATTAATTTTAAGTCTGTGATGACATTGTTGGATACCCTATAGCAGCTTGACACATTTAGATGATATAAGGATGAATTTACTATCTTTGGTACTGATGATTTGAACTCACAACAAACTAAGCAAAGCTCTTCAAGGAGCCGACAATTAGATAACAAACTTTCTATGAATATTTCATCCACTTTTACTCTCACTAGTGAAAGCGATTTCAAATGTTTGAAGTCACAATTGGTGGGATGGGAAACAAGACAACCTTCAAGACGTGTAAATATTTTAGAGTCGAAGCATTAGTCTCCGAAAATAAATCGAAGGCAAATTTGTAACGTTCGCCTGAGTGAGGTTGAGGTAAAAAAGGCCACCTTTGAAATAGTAGATTGATTCTCTCTACTCCCTTTGCAATTACGAAACTTATCCATTGATCAATAGTACTACTTTGTTCACAACTTAAACTAAAGTTCACCAAGAAAGAATCAATCTTTGTGCCAGGAAAATTCTTGAGAAATTGATCTACTCGTTTTATAAATTTATCCCTACTCACTTTCAGATTGACATATTTACTTTTGACATCAGTGAGATACCCGTTTTTTATTAGTTCATCTTCACTTCCAAGCACACTGTGGATATCAAAGTATATATCTCTCCTTAGACCCCAAAGCTTGCACCACCTTTTAGATAGTACACTTGTTTTCAACAAATCTTTCATGGATAACCTTGTCAAGATATATGACAATATTTCGTCTGGCAATTCACTAATGCGATCATCCATTTTATCCCGATCATGGTTAGAAAATAGTGACAATGCACCTGAAATATATTGGTAAAGTTTAATAATTTTTGTAACCAAAAGGAAATTTGTTCTTTCTAAGTAAACCAATTTTAAAATATTAATGTTCTTTCTAAGAAAAGAAGATTTAAAATTAATAGAACAGGGATAGATATTTCCAACTAAACAAACAGCTTAGTATATATCATGTAGAAATTGACTAATAAACATATACACCCAGCAAACATAAATAAAGAAACAACATAGTTTTGAGAGATGAGAAGTGACTCACCGAAACAAGTTGTTAGATCGAACAGTGAAAAATCCATAACGAGAATAATAAGTAACTCTTTTTTTTTTTTTTTATAAAACATTAGCGTGCATAGGCATCACATGATAATTATGACATCCAAATTATGTTGGCACCCCATAATCAAGAATAATAAGTAACTCACATGAACAAGTTGTTACTAATTTACTTTTACTTGCAGATGCGGCACTTCAGTGCTATATATATATATACACACACTTTGCTTGTGTAAAGAGAAATTATTTCCTGATAGAATCTTAATAAAAAGATATAAAAAATAAAAGAGTAAATAGTGTTATACCCCCTGCAAAATAGTCGAGTTTTGCGTTACTCCCTGCAAAATATTTTTTTGAGATCCCCCTGCAATGTTAAGATTCCTTGCGTTACCCCCCTGGCTCAACAAGTGGACATATGACATGGACGAATCTTGACATGGCAGCACACGTGGAAATTAATTAATTTTTTTATTTATTTTTAAATGCCAACTCAGTAATTATTTATTTTTTAATTAAAAAAATGAAAAAAAAACTTAAAAGTTGTTATATTTTTACGAACTTACTTAAAAGATTGTATTTTTTTTTACTAAAAGTTGTTATTATATATAAAAAAAATATAATACATTATATGGGGGCTGCTAACTTAGACCCAGTTGGGTCTAAGTTAGCAAGGTGCACCTTTTGAGTTGGACAAAAATACCCATTTTTTTAATTTTTGAAAGAATAGAGCAACAGGGGCATTTCTGTAATTTTCTGCAATTTTACACGCGCCCCCCACTTCTTTCCCCCCCCCCAGGACACGTGTCACGCTGTTATTTGCCAAAACCAAAGCGCGTGCATCACACGCGCCGACAGGCGCGAGTGGGTGAATTCTGACGCGGAGAGAGAAACCTTTTTAAAAAGGCAAGGCCACGTGTCACGCTATTATTGGCTGCGTTAATTTTTTTCCATTTAATACTTTAAACTCGATTATTTCGTCGTAAATTAATTTTTTATTTTTTATTTTTTATACCAAAATTCATAATTTTTTTTTCTCTACAAATAGAGACTTGGTTCGTTTGATTTGGACACCGAAAAAAAAACGCAATTTTTCATTACTTTAAACTCGATTATTTCGTCGTAAATTAATTTTTTATTTTTTATTTTTTATACCAAAATTCATAATTTTTTTTTCTCTACAAATAGAGACTTGGTTCGTTTGATTTGGACACAGAAAAAAAAACCCAATTTTTCACTACCTTAATCTCATTTTTCACTACCTTACATCAACTCACTGAAACCATTCTACCAGAAAAATGGTTTCGGAGTACAAATCTCTGAAACCATTCTACAAGCTAAATGGTTTCAGAAGCAAATAACTAATAATCAACTTACTGAAACCATTTTACCAGCAAAATGGTTTCAGATTACAACTCTCTGAAACCATTCTACCAGATAAATGGTTTCAGAAGCAAACACAATTAATAAATTACTCACTGAAACCATTCTACCAGTAAAATGGTTTCAGAATACAACTATGTGCAACCATTCTACAAGCTAAATGGTTTCAGAAGCAAATAACTAATAATCAACTTACTGAAACCATTTTACCAGCAAAATGATTTCAGATTACAACTCTCTGAAACCATTCTACCAGATAAATGGTTTCAGAAGCAAACACAATTAATAAATTACTCACTGAAACCATTCTACCAGTAAAATGGTTTCAGAATACAACTATGTGTAACCATTCTACAAGCTAAATGGTTTCAGAAGCAAATAACTAATAATCAACTTACTGAAACCATTCTACCAGCAAAATGGTTTCAGATTACAACTCTCTGAAACCATTGTACCAGATAAATGGTTTCAGAAGCAAACACAATTAATAAATTACCCATTGAAACCATTCTACCAGTAAAATGGTTTCAGAATACAACTATGTGCAACCATTCTACCAATTAAATGGTTTCAGAAGCAAACATTAGTTTTTAATTACCGTTTTATCTCATTTAATTAACTAAAAATAGTTTCAGGTCTCCAAAAATTTCATAAAATATACCAAAAGTTCCAGAATATTATCTACTATTTTCCTGGTATAATGGTTTCAGTGAGTTGGTTGAGTTTACAACACACAAGTAACGTATTTAGTAAACAATAAAATGAGATTAAGGTAGTGAAAAATTGCGTTTTTTTTTTTGTGTCCAAATCAAACGAACCAAGTCTCTATTTTTAGGAAAAAAAAAATTATGAATTTTGGTATAAAAAATAAAAAATAAAAAATTAATTTACGACGATATAATCGAGTTTAAAGTAGTGAAAAATTGCGTTTTTTTTTCGGTGTCCAAATCAAACGAACCAAGTCTCTATTTGTAGAGAAAAAAAAATTATGAATTTGGGTATAAAAAATAAAAAATAAAAAATTAATTTACGATGAAAAAATCGAGTTTAAAGTATAAAATGGAAAAAATCACGCAGACCCATTCATATGCTGACACGTGGCTGCCTTTTCAAAAGCAAAATTTTCTCTCTCCAGCTTATAATCTAGTGTGGCGCATACAGGATGATCTGATAGATCAGGATGATCTGGGCTGTCTGATTGATCAGACAGTCTTAATGAGATCACATCTTGGCTGTCTGATGGAAATCAACGATCTGTAACCATGGTCCTTCCGTACACGCGCGACACTGGATCCATGTCTATTAATTGTTTAAGAAGGTGGGGCGCGTGTTGTTATGTTTTTTTTTATGTAAAATTACAGAAATGCCCTTGTTGCTCTATTCTTTCAAAAATTAAAAGAATGGGTATTTTGGTCCAATTGAAAAGGTGCACCTTGCTAACTTAGACCAAACTAGGGTCTAAGTTAGAAAACCCCTATATATATATATATATATATATATATATATATATATATATATATATATATATATATTTATATAATAGCAAATACAATAATAATAATAATAACTAATAATAATAGAAAGAAACAACTTTTTTTTTTACAGAAAATAGAAAGAAAGAAGATAGAAAGTTGGGTTTCATTCACGATGAAAATAGATTTGCCCTAACTCCCAAATTGAAATTGAAAACGAACAACAATCGCTGAATATGAACGGATCGAAAACGAAGATGAAACCGACGAACACCAAGAAGAAGGAAACGGCGAACTCGAAGAAAGAAACGACGAAGAAGAAGAACGAAACTGTGAAGACGAAAAAGAACAAAACTGAGTTGGCAATTTTTTATTACAACTTTCTTTTACCTAGGTTCGTAAAAAAAGTTTCTTTAAAAAAAAAAGTTTTTTTTTTCATTTTTTTTAATTAAAAAATAAATAATTAATGAGTTGGCAATTAAAAATAAATAAAAAATAAATTAGTTTTCACGTGTCATGCCACGTCAAAATTCGTCCATGTCATATGTCCACTTGTTGAGCCAGGGGGGTAACGCAAGGAATCTTGACATTGCAGGGGGTAATCTCAAAAATAAAATTTACAGGGGGTATAACACTATTTACCCTAAACGAGAATAATAAGTGACTCACATGAACAAGTTGTTACTAATTTACTTTTACTTGCAGATGCGGCACTACATTCAGTGATATATATACACACACACTTTGCTTGTGTAAAGAGAAATTATTTCCTGATAGAATCTTAATAAAAAGATATCAACAAAAATAAAATCGTAATATTAATTGTTGGGTTTCTGTATGTTGGCTACAATTTGCAAAAACATCTTTTAGCCAAGTGTTCAAACATATGTGTGTACACCAAGTGTTGAGATAAATGTACGTACACTTGGAACAACATTTGTATGTCTGACTGCGCGCCAGCTAGCGTTTTTATTTTCTATTCAATCTTTCGAAGATTTGATTGAAGAATTATTTCGTGGTTTCTTACACAACAAGGCGCACGTGCTCTATTGTTTCTGATGGCAGCCGAACCCTAGTTCTATTTTCTAAAGGAATAAAATAACTTTTAGAAAATATAATATTTGTTTCAAAAATATATCTTATGAAGATTGTTGCAGAAAATATAAAAGATTTAATTTAATAAGATTAGAAGATTTAATTTTAAAATATATTTACAACAAATATATTTATGGGAGGAATATTTGATGCAAAGAAAGATTTGGTAAAAATATATATTTTGCATCTAGAAGATTTCTTGGAGCTGAAGCATTATGAAAAGCCCACGAGGCTCTGCTATTTAAAGGGTGTTGCTAACCCTGTTTTATACACCGAAACTTGAAGCTAAAATAGAATATCAAAGATGTAGTCTTTTAAGGGTTTCGTGTCTTTAAGCCACTCTCTAGGAGAGTTGGTGTAAAGTGAACCACTCGGGTTGTGAGATGGTCACTATGTCCTCACTCAGAAACCTGTAGGTAATGAGTTGAGAATTGTACTTGGAGGAAGCTTTTAAGCAACTCCAAATTGGGAACTTAGTCGTTGGCTAGGTGTTAATGTCATTGAAGTGTGTCTTCATCTTTGTCAAGGAGAGTGTCTCCATTCTGTTGTTATTGAAATCCTTACTGGTTGTAAGGTTGAGGGGAGTGAGACAGGGTCTGATATCTAGCAGTTCCTAGGTAGAAGTTGCATTGGGTAGGGATTAAGTGAGGAGTTGTAAACGGGGGAGTTTAGCTCTGAATTAATACTGCTGATAGTGAATTTCCTCCTGGATTGGTATCCCCCAGATTAGGCTGTTAGGCTGAACTGGGTTAACAATTATGTGTGTCGTTTATGTTTTTCAGTATATGTTTTTAATGCTCTGTTTTATTGTTCTTACTGCTAAGACAAGTGTTACGACAAGTGCTGCACATCGTGGACAACACTTGTCTACTGTGTACCAGAATTTCATTAATAAAAGTATTTTCGGATAGAATTTTTTTTATTTTTTTCTTCTTTTTAATTTGTTTCCTCTCGTGCATTATTACCAAAAAAACAAAAAAGAATCTTTCGTGGATTTTCCCTTTAAACGGGACCGATTTCGACTATTTGGAGGTCTGACTTCAAAAGTTAAAAATGAAATTCCCAAAAAAGAATATAATCAATTGATCCTGGGTCTGACGGTACGTATAGAAAAATATTTTTCGGGAGAGGTCAATCTTTTAAATTGATCTCAGTTACCTCGATAAAATTAGTCTTCACAGTTTCACGCGAAAGATAAATTTGGTTTATAAAAAAAAAATTATAAAAAATAGTCATCTTTATAACTAACATGCAAGATATTTTATTCTTGCATAAAAAAGAAATTCTTATTCTAATCAATGATAACAAAATTCTTTCTAAATACTTAAAAAAAACCTCCACTTAATAGTTTTTAAAGTAAACTTGTCGATCAAATTTTCATATTATATATTTTTCAAATGATTGCCCATTTCTATCAATACTAAGTCATTAACTATTTTTTGTAACATAGTAGAGCACAAATAAAACTTCAAATTTAAATCTACTACTATTTTTATTTTTTAAATCAAAATCTTTATTTATTTTTTTGACTAAAATAAAATAATCATTCATTCAAATTGATAGATACATCAGATACAAGCACAAATTCAATATCGCTAAAAATATAAAGGATACGAACGCCGCAAAAAACAGGAAAGCAAATAAGCACCGCATGAAGATGAGAAATCAAACAAGCACCGCATGAAGATGAGAAATCAAACAAACACCGCAAAAAGACGGAACGAAGAAATCACAAAATAAAACAGAAAAACTCTAATCTATGTGAAATATCACTTATTTAAATAAGGCAAATGCTAAATAGTGCCCCCGGGGCACTCTTTAAGCCCTTAAATAGTAAATTTTTTATAGAATTTTTATCGGAATGCGTAAAATCAACGCATTGGAAGTTGTAGTATTTAATTTTTTGAATAAAAAGTTTCTTTAAATGGAATGCTTAAAGAGTGCTCCGGGGACACTCGTTAGCAAGACCCAAGTTAAATTTTAAAAAAATTGTGTTAAATCATAGTTACCGTCAATCTAAAGTACAATTTAAAGTGGCAAAAAAATTAAGTGACGGTGCACATGTTGCAGCATAGACGGCAATAGACCAACGCCGTTGAGAATTTGGATTGGTCAAAATTATTAACAAATTTTCTTTTTTAATTTTAAAATAATTTGTAAGATTTTATTGACTTTATGGAAGTTTAAAAGATTTTTTCAATATGGTTCAAAAAAAAAAAAAGATTTTTTCAATCATGAATTTTAACAAAAGATTTCATAGATTTCTAATAAAGATTTTTAAGATTTGATAGTAATTTATTTTCTTTACTTTTTGGTGTGTGTATATATTAATACGCTTTCTCGTTGCACAAACAAACTATATATTTCCTCATCATCTTCTTCTTCTTCTTCTTCTTCTTCTTCTTCTTCTTCTTCTTCTTCTTCTTCTTCTTCTTCTTCTCGTTATGAATTTTTCAGTGTTCGATTTAACTACTTCTTTCGGTTAGTCACTTCACTTCCCATCTCTCAAAACTATATATTTCCTTAAATATATGTTTGCTGGGTATATATGTTTATGTTATACTTCAATTTCTACATCATATATATGACACTACTTGTTTAGTTGGAAATATCTATCCCTGTTCTATCAATTTTTTATTTTTATTTTAGTTACTAAAATTAGTTTACATAGAAAGAACAATTTTAAAACTGTTTCACACTAGCGTCCCCGTAGAGCTATGATAAGAAAATTGATTTTGTCATTCAAAAAATGTTAGCAGTACAATTTATTGTTTGTTTGTCTTTCGTTCATATAAATTATTAAACTTTACCAATATATTTCAGGTGCATTGTCACTATTTTCTAACCATGATTGGGATAAAATGGATGATTGCATTAGTGAATTGCCTGACGAAATTCTGTCTTGTATCCTCACAATGTTATCCATCAAAGATTTGTTGAAAACAAGTGTACTTTCTAGAAGGTGGTTCAAGCTTTGGGGTCTAAGGAGAGATCTATATTTTGATATACACAATGTGCTTGGAACCGAGAAGGAACTACTACAAACAGGGCATCTCATTGATGTCACCGATGTATATTCTAGAACTTTAAAATGTGTCAATTTGGATTTGAGTCCAAAAGAATTTATAAAACGAGTAGATCAATTTCTCAACAATTTTCCTGGCACAACGATTGATTCTTTCTTCGTAAACTTCTATTTTGATTGTGAACAAAGCAACACTATTGATCAATGGATAAGTTTTGCAATTGCGAAGGGAGTAGAGAGAATGGATCTACTCTTTCTAGGGAAGCCTTATGCGAAGCGCACAACTCAATACAAACTTTATAAATTTGACTTTGGCTTATTTTCAAAGACTAATGCTTCAACTCTAAAGCATTTGTGTCTTGAGAATTTTCTTGTTTGCTATCCCACCAATTGTGACTTAACTCCGTTCAAACATTTAAGATCTCTTTCACTTTTAAATGGAAAAGTGGATGAAATATTCATAGAAAATTTGTTATCGAATTGTCAACTCCTTGAAGAGCTTTCATTAGTTCATTGTGAGTTCAAATCATCAGTACCAAAGATAATAAGTTCATCCTTATGTCATCTCAATGTTTCAAACTGTTATAAGGTACCCCCCAACAATTGCTTCACATCACTAAAGTTAATGTTAGTCGACTGCCTTAAACTCACTTCATTAGTTTGTCCTGGAAATGATCTGTCTAACTTAAACATTAATAGTCATGCGCTGAAGAGAATCAACTTCTGTATTGACGAATATTTTGATGCATCTGCTCTCTGCGAAACTTTTCCTGAACTTGAGATTATGCATTTGGGAATAGTTTCTATGGTAAGTCATAAAGTGTTGGAAGCATGATTTTTTACTTTTTATTTTATTTTGCATTTCTTTGTCTCTTGAATTATAATTTGAACCATGCGTCTTTCTTCAGGGCACACCTTTCCTAAAAATAGCTCAACCACTCAAACATCTTACACAATTGGATTGCATTTACGTTTCTGACATCACAATTGAAGAATGTGGTCTTATGTTGATTTTGAACATCCTTCGAGCTTCTCCTCATTTGCAGAAACTTTCAATCATGGTAAGCGGACATGATTAATACACATGTGGTTTATTTTTTTAATGGTTATTCTAATTTTTATGCATGACTTTAGAAATAAATTTACACTTCTAAGCCACATACATTTAAACATTTGTATATTTACTTGGCCACCCGTTATCTTTCCAATATAAGTTTTAATTTGATCCCTCTATAAGGAGTTGCAACTCAGTATTTTATTTCTATAATACTATAATTTTTTTATTAGTTTAGATAATTTTATGGCTTTGGCTAACATGCACAAGTGCACCATATGGTGCATGGTGCACAAGTTAGCGATTTCATTATAACGACTGCGAAATCCACCGTTGGGTTGAAATTTTATATCATATAGATTATTCATAATCCACCGTTTGATATGTTATTGAGACCCGTCAAAATTAACGGTTTATGAATTTTTATTAAATACCGTTAATCTTTACGAGTCTCAATAACATATCAAATTAATTTTAAATTTTTTATGAATGATCTATATAATATAAACTTTCAATCAAACGGTAGATTTTGTAAAATTCGTATTCGTTATAATAAAATCGCCGACTTGTGCACCATGCACCATATGGTGCACTTGTGCATGTTAGAACTTGCCTAATTTTATTAGATACTATTTTGATTTGTATCTATCGATTCAAGCATTTATATTGTGATTATAATTTTGTATTGTCAGATTGCATATCCATATCTCTTTAAAAATCATAAAGATATTGGGGATGTTGAAGTATTCTCTCACGATGAGGTAAAAATTATTGAACTTGGAGGTTGTGTTGGCAATTGGTATGAAATTGAGTTTGTTATGAATATTCTAAAATATGCTCACAATCTTGAGCAAATAGTTTTGAGTCCCTATTGGAGAGATGATGACTCGTTGGATTGGAAATCTAACCCTACGTGGTTTCAAAGTGGGCGTGAAAAAATTAGTGAAAAACTTCAAGGTGAAGAAATAATAGGACGAGAAAAACTTGTGCTCTTATAAATTGTATAATTCTTTGGTTTTTATTTTGTAGTAGCCTACAAAATTTTTAATTTATTAAATTGTAGTCATGATAGTTGGTTATCCAAAATGCATGTGAAAAGATTCAAGTGTAAACTTCATCATCAATAATGGACATTCTATTTTGTGCGGGTAATTAAAGGTCTTTGGTTGAAAAAAATTCTTCCCACATCTCTACGTTTAATCCTTTATCCGCTATAAAACAAATCAATATTCCAATTTTATCTCTTTTATTATTTGACTCCACCTCTATATTTACTCAAAGTTATGAATTAGAATTTTGTTTCTAAAGACTCAATTTAGGTGTTTGTGTGTTTTATGTGTACATTTGGGGAGATTTACTTTTGTCATCCTATCAGTTTATTGTGTGTTTTACGTCTTTTTCTTCGCAATGAAGAGAGACATCTTCTTGTTGCTGCTACATGGGAACTCCCTTATGTCACTGCAGAGGGGGAGGCGTGCAAGCTTTAGACAGGTGATCTTCGAAAGTGATGGTGTGAGTGAGTTTTATTGACTCTGCTCTATTGTGATTATTTTTTTTAAGAAAAACAAAACAAACAAATAATAATATTGAAAAAGAAGAAGGTGTGTTGTGTTGTGTTGTCCATGGTAGTGGAGCAACCTATCAATCATTGTATGAATATGGTAAGAAACAACTGCGGTCGCCACTTTTATTCACTTTTCATCTTCTCCAAAAACCTATTCCCCTTTTCTGATCCATTCCTGAAACCCCATCACCTCTCTATATCTCTACCTCCATCTTGCTTCCGCCGTGCTGCCTTACCACCGCCGTGAAAGCCTCTCAAAAATATATATATTATTGTTTTTCAAACTCGTCTTAGTTTTATTTAGCAAGATTTTACCAACTTTGTTGAAGAGCTTTGCAATTCATTATTCAAAGGAAAAAAATTTCATGAATTAAACTGCGGAGGAATAACGATTCTATTATCCACCATTTTTTTAATCTCTGTAACCGCTGATTTGAGATGGAATTAACTCTAATGATAGTTCTATTGTCAAAATAATACTATAAGGCAACATTAAGTTTCTATTTTATTATCCTTCTTTTGATTTTTGTTGACAATAACAAAATGATATTCATTCATTCAAATTGATAGATTACATCAAAAACAACCACATAATCAACATCGCTAAAAACGTAAAGGATGAACCTGCGAACAACACTCACAGCATCCGAGTTAATAGCATACGACGGCAAAAATGCCTACAACAAATAATATGATAAAGTTAAAGTCACCGAAGTATTCATGCCTCCGGATCTGCAGCGTTGAAGCCCAAATCATTGGTTGAATCTGTAATTGACTGAAGCCGGTCTTTTCAATAGAAATCAAATGAACACCGCACAATACGGGACAACAAAAACGTCGCACAAGACGACGAACAACACAACGCCGCACTTAGACGACGAAATCACAAAAAAGAAAAACCTGATCAATGTGAAGATCACTTATTTAAATAAAGAAGAAAAGGAAAAACAATTATGAGGGGTGATTTTGGGTCAAAAATTGACCCTAAAACCACCCCTCCTTGATAGATCAAGAAGAAAAAAACTAGGTTAAGGTGGGGGGCGGCGGCTATGAAGAAAAGGAGAAGAAAGGTTAGACAGCTGACACTCTTTCTTTTGATTTTTATTCCACAAAAAGGTAACCTTTGTTTGGGAATTGGATCTGGTACAGTCGTTTTTTCATCCAGTTGTTTTATAGTCGTCCGATCACGATCGAACGGCTTAAACAAATGCAGTCAATAAATAAGTTTTTAAATTGTAACCGTCTAATCTTGATCAGACGGCTACAGATGACATGAATGCGTGACTGCACCAAAAAGGTGACTGCACGGAATCCGAGTCCCTTTGTTTGTCCTTTTGTGTTTCAATACTTGGTAACTCAACGTATATTTGTGACACTTCAGAGGGAACCAACAAAAATTCAAAATTGCCTAATCATAAATTCATAATTAAATTGTCAAACTGACGTGATTGCCCACAAAATTAGTGAGCTTGGTAGATAATATAAGTGTATTAACGGAAGTTTACAAGTAATTAGTTTTATTATAGTTGTGGTAGATTAGTTTTATAGTTGTAGTAGATGTAGTTGTAATCTGTTTGGAAAGACCAATAAATTAGCTTATAACTTATAGTTTTTAGTTTACGTTTGGTAATAGTTTTTAAAAAATAACTTATAGCTTATTCCCCCTGTCTCAAAATATAAGCAAAAAGTAGTCGACAAAAGTTGATGAATTTGGTTTAAAATTTAGTCCAGATACATTCACTTTTGTTGACCCATTTTTGCTTATATTTTGGGAGTATTTTACTAGCTCATAGCTTATTTTTCAAACACTATTTCAAGTAGCTTATGAGCTTATAACTTATAATTTTTCTTCCAATTTTACCTCTATCATCTTACTTGAATTTTTTTTAATATTAATTAAACATATCCTTTTTATGTCATTTCATACTTATAAACTAGTTAAACCACCAAACACTACAAATTCAATCAGCTAGCTTATACACTATAAGTTAAAAGCTAGTTTATAAATTATCCGTTATAAGCTAACTTATCAGCTATCTGATATTTTTTTACCAAACAGAGTCGTAGTATAAATGAAAATAACACTACAAGAAAATACGGGATTAGCTACGATCGATGTTTTAGGTAATCCGTAGCTAATCTCTAGTAAAACAAAGTTAGCTACAGATTTGTTGTGAATTAGCTGTCGTATAGGGCGTAGCATGGATTGGGTGGCAAATCACCTATCAAAAAAATTCCTAGCTAATTTGCAACTAATATACAGTAAATCCTAGCTAGTTCCCAATTAATACCATATAAGGACATGATTGTGTATATTATAAAAATAAAAGACTTATATACTATCACTATGTTACAAATAAACTTCCTTGGCGTATTTTTGCCTAATTTAAACTAGAAAATTTGGATTATTATAAATAATTTAAAGATATATAATTAGTAAACGGTAGTAAAATTGCTTATGTTTTTATATTCTTATTTGTTTTATTTTTTCTATATTTTTTATTTATTGACAACATTTTTTATTTACTTAATTATTTTTATTAAACTTACTATAATTTTGTTTTTCTCTTATTTTTATGCATAGATTCGTATTTTTATTTGTTCCATATCTTATTAACAAAATAAAATTAATAAATTTGAAATATTATTAAAATAGATAAGGGGAAAGTAATAAATTTTTTAGTAATCAATTTTGTTAGATTTTTTTTTTGTACAAATTTTAATGGTAGTTTCTATTTATAAAAAAAAAATTAATGGTAGATTCTTTTGTTTTATTTGTTGATAATCCACAAGATATGTTTTATTTTGTGATTTTATATATATACTAGACCCTTACCCGTGCGATGCACGGATGTGATGCGATTGTTTTTATTTTACAATTGCATAAAACTGAAACATTAAATATTTTCAAAATAATAATAAAATAGAGAATCCGATATTGATCAAAAGATTTACTTTCTAAGGAGAAGAGACGTGGCATTGTAAGTGACCTGATGTGGTTAAATGAAAAAATATTATTGGTTTAAGGATTATGGTTTACTTTACATAGGTAACAGAATAACTATCTAAAATATATATATATATATATATATATATATATATATATATATATATATATATATATATATATATATATATATATATATATATATATATATATAGGAGTAATAGGATATATCTCCGCACAACATATAAATCTATTTCAAAACACACAAAGGATCGGATGAAAAGAGATGTGGCAAAATCTAAGTCACACAATTGACATATAAATAGTGACAGAATTAGAAAAACTCAAATAAAACAAATAAAATTAAAGGGTACATACCTTTTTAAAATATTCCAAAGGGATATGTGTGAAGAGCATCAACCTCACTGTTCAGTTCTTTTGAGTAAGAGATGATGACCCAAAGCCTAAAATCAAAAATTATAAAAATAAGTATATCATTAAAAAAAAATGAACAAATAAAAAAGTAAAGTAAACGAAAGTAAAACAACTATTACATAATTCAATTAAAAATAAAGTATATATTATTTAATTTGTATCATAATAGAATATGAATACACATATACAGTAGCACTTAACTAAACCTATAAATGATGTGCAACACAAAAGTTGAATGTATGATGTGCAACAAACAAAAAATGTCAAATTCTCTTAATTTTATTTGTTATGCAAAAAAGTTAATTTTTGCAAAAAATAAAATAACTACAAACAAATCATGGTTTTAGAAAATAACATAAGTATTTATACCTGATGTACAAAATATGAAGAGGCAAGATAATGGAAAGAGAAATTGCACATATAAGACATGAAAAAATCTATTCTCACATTCAACCGAAAAAATAAATGGTAATCTTTTTAAGCACATGATTGAGAATCAGGGGACGAAAATATTTGTTTCTAACATTCGTAATGGTTAGTTAGGAAAATATGAATAGGATACAAATTAAAACAATTGTAACCTATATATTAAAATATTGGTAGAAGACTCCAATGGATGAAAATTGAATGGTGACTTAAGAGATGAAAAATATATTACCGGGAGTTACAAAGTTAATTAATGTGTATTTTTATATTCTTTTTTTTTTGATAATAATGTATTTTTATATTCTCCTTATTATAATATAGTATGCAAAAGTTATTATATTCGCCAAAAAAATTAAAGGCTAAGTAAAAGCTTGAGTGAGTGTATATTAAAAAGTCATAAGTATATAAATGTAGAATATAAAAAGTATAGAGATGACAATAATAATAATAATAATAATAATAATAATAATAATAATAATAATAATAATAATATAAGTAGAAATGATGTGGCATTGTATATTAATTTAATTGGATTTAAATGGATGACATGGCTAAATGAAACAATTTGATTGGTTTAATTGGATTAGGGTTAGGAGAACTATCTAGGAATTATATATTACTAGACGCTTACCCGTGCGATGCACGGGTCTTATGCTCTATTTTATATTATAATGTCAAAAAATTATTTGTATAAGTAGTAATTTCAAATTGAAATATCCTTCAAAAAAAAAAAAATCAAATTGAAATAATTGGTATTATCAAAATAATAGTAACAATAAAAGTTATCTAAATGTGATATAGATGTTAAATATGTGTTTATACATTTAAAAAACTTATTTATTTATACATCACATTTGAAGTTACTTTGGTATTTTCTTCGTTAACATTGGTTAGCAATATCTTTAACTCATTTTTTAAAATAACTTTGGAAATGACAACATATAATTGACCATGAAAAACAATTGACGTTGAATAAGGCATGATTATGAGTTGGATAAACTACTTTATTATTGAATTTGTCATTTATATTAATTTGAAACTCATTGGAGTAACGATAAACCAACTTAACTCATACTCAAAATCGAATATGATAAAAATCATGCGGTGCATACCAACCATTAGTATTTTTTTTTTTTTACTAACATTAGGAAGTAGTCCTAACAATCGACCAACTCCTTATATACACAAAGAATAGACAAATTTTGAACATTAACTATTTTGAAAAAAAAAAACAATAAAATACACAAAATAATAAAATTTAAAAAAATTAAAATGGATCAAAACCCAAAACAATAATAATAATAATAATAATAATAATAATAATAATAATAATAATAATAATTATTATTATTATTATTATTATTACCACACATTAAATGGATGTAAGTGATGTGGCTAAATAAAAGGTTTTGATTGGTTTGTGGATTAGGGTTTAGATAGATAATTGGACAACTATCTAGGATTTATATATATATATATATATATATATATATATATATATATATATATATATATATATATATATATATATATATATATATATATATATATATAGGTTGGGGTTAGGCTTTCTCTTTACACAAACAAATTCAATACTTGCAGCCTCTACAAGTACAGACTTACGGTTGCTCCTCCTCCTTCTCGTTTGGACAATATGAATCTTTCACCGTTCGATCCAACAATTTCTGCCACAGCTTCTTTCGGTTAGTACTCACTTCTCATCATCTCTCAAAACTATGTTGTTAATTTGTTTCCTTCGACGTACTGTCGATCCTATTATTTTCAAAAAAAATTCTTTGGTCAAGAACTTCTTATATTTTTTTTTTTACCATCATTGGTATAAAGTTTTTATAATCTTTAGTGATGACTAGTTTTCGTCAGGAATCGGTGGGTTCTTGCTCCCAAGATCCTTACTACTTGGACCAATTCATTAGTAAAAAAACTCAATCTTTAATATATATTTATGGTCTTTTTTGTTCGTATACTAAATCTTTTTACTTATAAAATCTAATGTAAAAATATTCTTTTGTTTATGCTTGGGCGGTGTAACACATAATAGTATATATATATATCGAAAGGATTTTGTGAAATTCGCAACACATAATAGTAACGTCATAGTTATCATTCCATAGAAGACAATTGCGATTTTGCAAGGATTCTGCGGTGTAACACATAAGTTGTACTTTTATATGTGTGTGTGTGGTTATTAAACTTGGTTTACATAGAACAATTTTAAAACTGTTTTTATAACTTTCTTTTTCAATTTTCATCTTTTCATTGCAGTTACAAAAATTATTAAACTTTACCAATATATTTCAGGTGCATTGTCGCTATTTTCTAGCCCTGATCGGGATAAAATGAATGATCGCAAGCTTTGGGGTATAAGGAGAGATCTTTACTTTGATATCCACAATGTGCTTGGAAACAAGGATGAACTAATAGAAAACGGGTTTCTCATTGATGTCAATAGTAAATATAATGATCCAGAAGTGAGCAGGGATGAATTTGTAAAACGAGTAGATCAATTTCTCAACAATTTTCCTGGCACAACGATTGATTCTTTCTTCGTAAACTTCTATTTTGATTGTGAACAAAGCAACACTATTGATCAATGGATAAGTTTTGCAATTGCGAAGGGAGTAGAGA
Source organism: Trifolium pratense (assembly GCF_020283565.1). Classification (NCBI taxonomy): domain Eukaryota; kingdom Viridiplantae; phylum Streptophyta; class Magnoliopsida; order Fabales; family Fabaceae; genus Trifolium; species Trifolium pratense. Next base: position 1,040,213 of record NC_060064.1, read on the forward strand.
GAATGGATCTACTCTTTCTAGGGAAGCCTTATGCGAAGCGCACAACTCAATACAAACTTTATAAATTTGACTTTGGCTTATTTTCAAAGACTAATGCTTCAACTCTAAAGCATTTGTGTCTTGAGAATTTTCTTGTTTGCTATCCCACCAATTGTGACTTAACTCCGTTCAAACATTTAAGATCTCTTTCACTTTTAAATGGAAAAGTGGATGAAATATTCATAGAAAATTTGTTATCGAATTGTCAACTCCTTGAAGAGCTTTCATTAGTTCATTGTGAGTTCAAATCATCAGTACCAAAGATAATAAGTTCATCCTTATGTCATCTCAATGTTTCAAAGTGTTATAAGGTATCCTCCAACAATTGCTTCACATTACTGGAGTTAATGTTAGTCGACTGCCTTAAACTCACTTCATTAGATTGTCCTGAAAACGATCTGTCTAACTTAAACATTAATAGTCATGCGCTGAAGAGAATCAACTTCTGCATTGAAGAATATTTTGATGCATTTGCTCTCTGCGAAACTTTTCCTGAACTTGAGATTATGCATTTGGGAATATTTTCTATGGTAAGTCATAAAGTGTTGGAAGAGTGATTTTTTACTTTTTATTTTATTTTGCATTTCTTTGTCTCTTGAATTATAATTTGAACCATGCGTCTTTCTTCAGGGCACACCTTTCCTAAAAATAGTTCAACCACTCAAACATCTTACACAACTGGATTGCATGATTTACTTTTCTGACATCACAATTGAAGAATGTGGTCTTATGTTGATTTTGAACATCCTTCGAGTTTCTCCTCATTTGCAGAAACTTTCAATCATGGTAAGCGGACATGATTAATACACATGTGGTTTATTTTTTTAATGGTTATTCTAATTTTTATGCATGACTTTAGAAATAAATTTACACTTCTAAACCACATACATTTAAACATTTGTATATTTACTTGGCCACCCATTATCTTTCCAAATTATCTTTCCAATATAAGTTTTAATTTGATCCCTCTATAAGGAGTTGCAACTCAGTATTTTATTTATGGTTTTGGCTAACATGCACAAGTGCACCATATGGTGCATGGTGCACAAGTTAGCGATTTCATTATAACGACTGCGAAATCCACTGTTGGGTTGAAATTTTATATCATATAGATTATTCATAATTTTTTTTGAAAAAATTGTATACCATTTGATATGTTATTGAGACCCGTCAAAATTAATGGTTTATGAATTTTTATTAAATACCGTTAATATTTATGAGTCTCAATAACATATCAAATTAATTTTAAATGTTTTATGAATGATCTATATAATATAAACTTTCAATCAAACGGTAGATTTTGTAAAATTCTTATTCGTTATAATAAAATCGCCGACTTGTGCACCATGCACCATATGGTGCACTTGTGCATGTTAGAACTTGCCTAATTTTATTAGATACTATTTTGATTTGTATCTATCTATTCAAGCATTTATATTGTGATTATAATTTTGTATTGTCAGATTGCATATCCAAATCTCTTTAAAAATCATAAAGATATTAGGGATGTTGAAGTATTCTCTCACGATGAGGTAAAAATTATTGAACTTGGAGGTTGTGTTGGCAATTGGTATGAAATTTAGTTTGTTATGAATGTTCTAAAATATGCTCACAATCTTGAGCAAATAGTTTTGAGTCCCTATTGGAGAGAAGATGACTCGTTGGATTGGAATTCTAACCCTACGTGGTTTCAAAGTGGGCGTGAAAAAATTAGTGAAAAACTTCAAGGTGAAGAAATAATAGGACGAGAAAAACTTGTGCTCTTATAAATTGTATAATTCTTTGGTTTTTATTTTGTAGTAACCTACAAAATTTTTAATTTATTAAATTGTAGTCATTATAGTTGGTTATCCAAAATGCATGTGAAAAGATTCAAGTGTAAGCTTCACCATCGATAATGGACATTCTATTTTGTGCGGGTAATTAAAGGTCTTTGGCTGAAAAAATTTCTTCCCACCCTTACATTTAATTATTTATCCCTAGAAACAAATCAATATTCCAATTTTATCCCTTTTATTATTTGAGTTCACCTCTATATTTAGTCAAAGTTATAAATTGAAATTTTTTAACAATGAGTAACAAAAAATATTGTAAACCATGGTGAAACTAAAAAAAATTCGAAACACGAGAATTAAGTTTTCTGGTAAAAATATTGTAAAATACACATGAATCTTAGATATTAATGAAGTGTATGAGTTTGAAGTTTCAACAATAATAACATGTACCGCATGCGTGAGTCTATCTTCAATATCTTTAGGTAGTTGGTCTAAGCTTTTCAAACAAGGTATTTTCATTACAATAACATGATTTTTGAAAGTAACAATAACATGCTTATATTTTTATTTGGTTAATATGATGTAAAAATATTAGTAGTATTATACAAAAACAATTATACCATGCTAATCTAAATTTTCATCTAGTCTAAAATATGGATGTTTACATTTTTCAAATAATTTTTTTTAATACTACACAAATTTATATTTCTAGATAAAATGTTAATCGAAGCGTGCTGGAATTAAATTCTCAAGTTTTACCAAACTATCCATGAGATAGTCTTACATATGCACAAAATTTAAATGTCCACACAAAATTTTTAAAAAATAAAATTAAAAGAAAAATAAAATAGTCACATCATTTAATTTCACTTTAATCATTTTCTATTTAATTTTTTTGTTTAATGAGTGTGTCTAAAAAAAATACTAATTTGAGTTTGTGCCCATATAAGTATTCCTCACTATTGATAACACTATTTTGTAGTCACTTAACGGAATGAATGTTACTCTAAAGAGAGGATTTGATGGACTTAAATATAAGGGTCGCGTTAACTAGTATTTCCGAAACACTAGTTAAGAGAGATAACTGAAGTAATAATTTTCACATTAAAAAAATACATTATGTATACTTTTAAAATGTAAAATACACAAATTCCAAAACTTTATTACCATTTTTAGTTCTAATAATAAAATGATACCTACTAGTCAAATAAATTACTAAGAGCTCTATATTTTCAATTAAACCCCATTATATATTATTCCAATTAAATCCCAACATATATCTCAAATTAAAATGTCAATAACTAATTTATTTTATTGAAATTAAATAAAATAGTTAGTCAATTATAAAATAGTTAATAACTGTTATTTTTTAATAGGTAATATATTGGTCATTTCCATTCCCATATAAAATAATTATAAAAATAAAAAATAAAATAACAGCTATATAATTATTGGTATATTGCATAAACTACAATATTAATTTAGACATGAAATTATATGAGAAATAATTTATCATAAATTTGTTGTGATATACTTATAAACTCATGCATTTGTAATGTCATTGCATTCCCCTCTATTATATTATATAGAGCAAGAGGGATTTGTTTTGCATAAGAAAAAAGTGTAAGGTCATTTAATTATTTGTTTCATTAATTTGAAAACTATTTTCTTATCTTCCAAAATCAAGAAAGTGTAGGTTTTTTTTTTCTTTCTCTCGGGTCTTTTGCTTTCTATTTCTTTTTATTCAAATGGTGTACTAATAATCACTACTGTATAATTTTTTTTATAAGATATTGTATACTCCCTCTGATCTTTTTTATAAGGAACACTTTGAAAAAAAATCTGCCATTTTTATAAGAAACTTTGACCAATTTTCAAATATTTTAAATATTCAATTTCACATATGCCCTTATTTATTATGAGAGAGAATTTAAAAATAAGTAAGTTAGTTGAATAAAAAGTAATTAAATAAGGGTATACATAGAATAAATTTAAATTTTTAAGAGTATTAATGAAAATAACTATGTTAAATGTGTTTTCTTGGTCTGTGTAATTTTTTCAAAGTGTTCCTTATAATAAGGACTGGAGGGAGTAATTTTTTTTGCTGAACAATGGAATATAACTTTAAGGCAAAAGATATTAATTTGCTAATTATTTTTTTTATCTTCTAAAACCAAGAAAATGTAGGTTTTGCTTTTATCTTAGGCCTTTTACTTTCAATTTCTTTCTATTCAAGTGGTGTACTAATTATCACTATTGTATAATTTTTACAGAACAATGGAATATACTTTTAAGGTAAAAAGTCTAGGGGGGCTTGTGGATGTCAACCGAATTATGCAGGAGAAGCCTCTCGGATCAGTCTTGTGTTTGTATATCGACGCAGATGCCATTGATACATATTTTCTCGAACTGAAAGCGGCTGAGTTTGCTAATGCAAATGGCTATTACTTGATTTTTCTTTTGGAAGATCCCTTTGATAATTGATGGAAGTAATTGATGTGAATTTGAATAATGTTTGTCGCTTCACCTATTTAAAAAATCACAAAAAAAAAAAAGAAGAGATTGCCGGTTTTGTGGAAGAAAAAAAGTGATAGGTTAGATTAGATTGATTAGTACTTTAAAAAGAAAAAGGAAAAATGAAAAAAAATATAGATTAGTAGTTATATAATTCTTAGGTTTAAAAAAAAAAAAAAAAAAAGAGTGCCGGTTTTGTGAAAAAAAATGTCAGGTTAGATTAGATTGATTAGTACTTTAAAAAGAGAAAAAAAAAAAAAAAAAAAAAAAGGAAAAAGGAAAAAATATAGACTAGTAGTTATATAATTCTTAGGTTTTCTATTACTATAATTTGCATAGTATATGATGATGATAATGTAAAAATACAATAATTATATTACAGTACAATAAAACAAAACCGGCCTCTTTTACAAATATTATACTTGTTCTTTCTTTGTTTTTTTCGGTAGAACTTACTTAAAAATGATGATTTAAAGGAAAATACTAACTAATATTTTGAGGCATTAGTTAAAGAAATTAAAAATACTATAAGGGCCTGTTTGGTGCGCAGGATAGCATAGTGACAGGATAGGATATAAAACAGGATAAGGATAGGATAGGATAACAGCAGGATAACAATTATACTCAGTTATCATATCCTGTGTTTGGTGCACACAGGATAATAAACATGATAACTATTATATTTTGTTTTTAATACATATTTGCTCATAATAATATGATAAGATATATAACATATTTAATTGACAAAATTACTCTTGTAAAACAATTGTTATTTTTTTAAAATTATTTTGTAATACTTTGAATTTTATAAATAAAAAATATAAATAAGTAATCAAATAACTTTATATAATTTAAAATAAAAATCATGAGAAAATAATCAAGTTTAATTTTTTATATGAATCATGATCAAATAAATAACTCAATAATATATACATGTTAGATAAGCCAAATAAATATATGATATATCTCATACGTAAATAATAAAACTACTATTGCAAAAGAATTATATTTAATTTTTTATAAAATTTAAATTAATATCCCTATTTGTCAATTTTTTAATAATAAATTTACTTTAAAATATTGTAATTTTAGTAAAGTTTTGATTTTTTAGAATATATAAATTACAAAATTACCCCTGTGAAAAAATCACATATATATTTAAAAATTAATTATTTAATTATTTATATTTTATTAATTTTATTTTATGTATTTTAAAATATATTTTATAAAATAAACCAGTAATTTTTTTTTTCTTATCCTATCCTGCTGGTAACCCAGCTCAAATTCAGGATAAGAATTATAACTAGAGAGACATGATAGGATAAGCTTCACACTAGTACAAATATAACATATTACGCAGCATGTTTACATCTGACGAGCATATGTCAGATGTAAAAGGCTATATGGAGTAGCCTTTTCATCTGGCTTCAATATCCACAGATGTAAAAAATAAATAGACAAGACTTTTTACATCTGACTTCAATGTACCAGAAGCATAACTAAACGCGGTGGCAATCTTGTAATTATGATGAAAATTATCTAAAATATGTATGTATCTGGCCATATTTAACCACAGATGTAAAAAGTCAGATTAAATAAAAAAAAAATAATAATATTTTTGGAACAAGGTAATAGTCATGTGTATCTGATATCTCTTTCCCAATTATCAAGACTTAAAGAAAAAACCCTCTCATCACCTTCGCGACCAAACCCCAGCAACCTTCACGAAGAACAACCCAAAACGCAGCAACCTTAACCCCTCACCTTCGCAAGAACCAGCGCAGTCCTCTCTCTCAACTCACCACCAGCGCCGTCCTCTCTCTCACTCGCAGTCGTCCTCTCTCTCACGAACCCTAACTCCAAATCGAAGCTTAACTCCAAATCGAAGCTTCTCTTTCTTTCTCCGGCCTCTACTCTCACGAATCGAAGCTTGTTTTTCTCTCACCCACAACTGAAAACGCAGGTACTGATTCGAAGCTCTCTCTCGTCCCTAATTGCAGAATGAAGCTCTCTCTCGTTCCTCTCCCTCCGATTGAAAACCAAGGTACTGGATTAATGTTTACGATTTGGTTTTTCCCTTGCTCGATCTATTTCTTTGTGTATTTAATCATGATTTCAATTTTGATTATCTTTTAGGGTTAAGTGAATTAATGTTTCTGTTTGAAATTTGAATTAATTCAGAGTATTTGAAAATGGGTCTGTCACTCACGAAGCTGTTTAGCCGGCTTTTCGCGAAGAAGGAGATGGGTATACTTATGGTCGGTCTCGATGCCCCTGGTAAGACCACCATTCTGTATGAGCTTAAGCTTGGAGAAATCCTCACCATTCCCACCATTGGTAAGTTTTATTAATTATTTCTATAGAGAAAGGTAATCATAATATAAGGAATGTTAAGAGTAGAAGAAGTAACAGAATTCATAACAGAATTGTGAGAGAAATATTATTGAAGTGAAGAAATTGTTATTACACTTGAATAGAAAGAGATAACAAAAGAGCTATTTATACTACATAGGTGCTGTATGTTAACTACTGTGTGTACTAGCACACTTAATCACACTTATGCAGTGAGTTAAAAACTAATAGACTAAGTAATAGTTTCCTTGTTTTTATCTTCATTTTCTTCAATTCTCAACAACCTTCCACAAGCTGGAGCTTGGTAAATATCTATCAAGCCAAGCTTGGACACAAGATTATTGAACTTTGAAGTTGATAAAGCTTTAGTAAGAAACTGTTCTTCAATTCTCAACAACGAATGTTTGTAGATAATGTCAACGTTTGTTTTTTCAATATCTTTTATCAATGGATTATATTGAGTGCAGATTTTGATAATATAGATCGTATTGTGTAGGATTTTGGTAATTGACGTTTCTGCATAATTTTGTTTGAAACCGTGTCTGGTATTTGAGCTGTAGCCGTCAAACCGTAACTCCGTTTTGAATAATATTTACATGTCTGGAAAACTGACGAAATTATCTTCGATTGAGTACCAATTTTGTAATTTCTGGATTTATAATGAAGTCTGGGGATGTGTTTGAATCTAGGGTACTGATGCTGTCAAATTGCTGTTTTTGGACTGCGGGTTTTACGTGCTCAAGCTACGCGAACGGATCATTAAGAGCATACTGAACAGCTCGGAAATGTTGGAATCGGAGGTGGGTTCCTTTAGATAAACTCTCACTTAATAGAGTAGTCTTATTAGTTTTCCCCAAAATCCAACTATGCATGTTAACTTAAGTTTTAGGGATTAATTAGGGAGAACTCATGAAATGACTTAATTAATGAATTGAATATGCCCTACATGTTGGAATGTTGTTGATTCGTGGAACTTAGCATAAACTGAATGATATATAAACTGTTTTGGAATGGTAAGTGCTGCTGAATGTTGCAGGTTGTGTGTTTGAGCAGGTTCACATAGCTATGAATCAATGCATGTGTTTTCCAGAGCTTAGAAAATGTGTGTTCTGAGTCTATGAATCGGTGCATGCTATACTTGAACAGGTGCATAGGCTTCAGGATGTGTTTTATAAAAACCTGGAAAACGTGTGAATCGGTGCATACCCTGTATGAGTGACTCAAACATGGCCTGGACAGAGTTTGAATCGGCACATAGATAGTATGCACCGGAGCATGGAACTTCAGAATCACTATTTTTGCAACAAACTGAGTTACATGAACCGGTGCAAAGTCTTATGAACCGATGCAACCTGAGACCATTATGCTTTTGATTTATGGATGGAGGTTATGTCAACTAATTTAATTTAACTAAAAACCCTCCGTCACGAATAATATTTTATAAAAACAATAAGTGTCTAAATTCCACGATTATGGATTTTCTACATGTTTAAAATCAGTACACTTAGAATTTAATCAGGATGATTAGGATAGTTAGAAATATCCTCGGGAAGGGTTGATGGGCAGGTTAATGCGATTTAGATTCTTAAGACAGTTGATCAGATTATGGTGGTTGATCCCGAACCACAGATTATCTAGCCTTTGGCTAAGAGTCTAGCTTTTGCTATGAGGGATTCTTCACTTTTAGTGGGAATCAAGTTATTTAATTTGTGAGCTGAGGTGGTTCTCTGATCTACATTTAATATCAGGAACTACAGTCAGGCCTTCGAGACCCGCTCACCTCGAAGTGTCCGTGAGTTATAAAATTAATCAAAAGATAATAAATTTTGTGATACACCTTTATTTATGTTTAAGCTACTCAATTATGAATATGAGTTATTTTAGTGATCAACTGATTTATGTATGAGCCCCCGGTGTAGTCACCACCGTAGTTGGGGTAGCAGGAGCTCACTGAGGCTTAGTAGTCTCAACCCACGATTTATTGATTATAGGTAATAGGTTGAGCAGAATAAATGGATTTCCAAGAGGATTGTAGTAAAGACGCTGTTTATGGAAACTTCGTAGCATTGATCACCTGTTAATTATTATAGAAGATGGCTCAAGGCTTGATCATGGTTGTTATGTATTCCATTTCGCTCTGATGTATAATATATTATAGGTTGTACATTATGACAGTTTATTCAGGATTTTGTCAAGATTATGTATTGCCCGGCAAATTATCTTGTAATTGTACTATGTCGTACAAAAGTTATTCTGTAATTTTAATGTTTCCCGATTCAGTTATGTATGCTCCTATTGATATTCTAGATAAATCAATATGGGGTGTTATATAGGATGTTTTGAATTGTAATGACTTGTATTTTGCTTGAATGTAATTGTATTTTAGTTGAATGTTGAATTGTAATGCTATTTTGGTTTTTTTTAATTACAAAATAAGATTTAAACTATAAAAAAAAAAAAAAAAAAAAAAAAAAAAAACGCAGGATTTTGAAAGAAAAAAAAAAAAAATAAAGTTATTATTTCACATCTGGTGACTTGGTCAGATGTAAAAGGTTCAATTTAATTAAAAAAAAAAAATTGGTCAGCTGAAACACGAGAACAGAGGTAAAAGGGGGTAATTTTACATCTGGCGAATGTCAGATGTAAAAAGCATAAACTTACTACTTCTCGTACGTCTACCTCTGACTTGGGCCAGATGTAAAAGGGGGTTTTGGCCAGATGTAAAAAGTGTTTTCTGTACTAGTGTCAGGATTAACTTATCATATCCTGCTGTATCACCAAACACTGGATTGCGGCAGAATATGATACAGTTATCCTATCCTGTCTCTTATCCTGTGCACCAAACGGGCCCTAATCTTCTTAGAACTTATGTAGTTAACATATTTAAAATATAAAAGAGAGTTTTTCAATTATGTGTAAATTTGCACATGTTAAAAAGTTAAGGTTTAATTGTAGTTTTGAACCCCAAGTTTCACAATTGTGCGATTTTGGCCCCCAAAGTTTCAATTGTGCGATTTTAACCCCCTAAGTTTGACAATTATGCGATTTTGGCCCCCAGGTTTCAATTGTGCGATTTTGGCCCCTCAAGTTTACCCTCTTTTGCATTTGCTAGTCCCCCGTTGACTTTTTGAAACTTGGGGGGCCAAAACTGCACAATTAGAAAATTACGGTGAACCGCCGTGATTCTGGCATATTCACTGTGATACCTGATGAATAAGTTGCAAGTATACAACTAATTAAGATATCGCGTCCACGAAGATTGTCTTTAACTTTGAACCAAAACAATTAAACTAATGCTTAAAAAAAAATATTTGGGGGATTTTGTTCATAAGAATTTGTTGGAAACAAATTTTGGAATTTTAGCGGACGATTGGATCTCTCCGGTTCATCTCAGTACTTTGTTTGGTGAATCATATTATAACTCATGAATTACTCAACTAATTCCAAGATTGAATCAATAAAATGATTATTTTCAATCTCTTGATAATAATTCTCTCACTTAATCACAACTCCTTCAAAATCTGCGAGCCACTCCAATACACCTACGTTCCACGCAGATGTAGTTTCCTCTTATTTAATGTCTTAAAATCATCCAATCATCCTTTAAAATCTCTTAAAATTATTATACATTAGTGTATAATAACGAAGTTATCAATACCACCAAATATAGTTAAAGGTTTGAATATTATAGGGAGAAAATGTTTGGATAATACCGCAGGTTTAGTCTATGCATGCATAGCAATAAAATAAAATAGGAATGCAATACAAGTTGTGGTGAGAGCGGCTTATTCATTTAGTCAAAAAAAAAAAAAAATAGCATTACTAATTGGATATAACAATATATCGGCAAAAGTTAATATACTTAAGGGTCTTTTTATGCACAGTGCATAAGGCCTTGGCAACCATTAGATTTTCTTTACACGTGTATTAATCATAGCCTTCTCCAGCTCACACTCACCACTACCATCACGATCTATGCAAGAGGCGGAGCCACCGTGACCTCGCAAACTGAAATCAGACCACCATTCCGATCGCCACTACGATCATGAGCGTGAGCATCACAACCACCAACCAATTCAAGCATGTAAAAGAACACAAAAACGAAAACAAAAAGACGAAGCTGAGAAAATTGAACAACTGCTACTCTTTCCCCTCTCTTCCCTCCGCTCGTTACCTTCTTCGTACTTTCACCGTCTATGATCACTACGACGATAAGTCTCGTCCTCCTTCATTCGACAACTGGCGTTCTCCCTGGCCGGAATCGACTTCTCGTGACGGTGCTTACTCAGATGTTACTTTTGTTCGCAGTATGGAAACAACCAGATCTAGTTTATTATCATTGTCGCCATACTCTTTCATGGCAAGATCGAGAAATCAGATAGGGAGAATAACCATGGCGGCGATGGGGTTTGGTCGGAGATGAAGCTCGTGTTGCTGATTTTTGTTAGTGTGGATGATGATGATGATTTAGAGAAGATGGTGATAAATTGAGAATGGAGGTATTGCTGATTTTTGCTCTGATTTTTTGTTATCAATTTATAGAGAAAATTGATGAATGCCTGTGAGCTAAAATTGTAGTAAAATGGATTTGTTGTTACTTTGGCAGAAAAATTGAGTTGAATTGAATTTGCAGAGATTAAAAAGGGGAAAGAGATGAGTACACTTTTTGATGGAGTAATGAATTGGAGAAAAAATTAGAAGAAATGAGTAAGCTGACAGTGACAGTGACAGGACAAGGTGTTTCCAGGAGGCAACATCGTAGACAACTCTTTGAAACTATTCCACAGCAAAAATGGTTTCATACCGTTATACACTTAAACCATTAGTCTAGTTAAATGGTTTCATGGTGTTATACACCGAAACCATTATTATAGTTAAATGGTTTTATATGAGCATTAGTGCCAAGATGTTATACACTGAAATAATTTGTCTAGTTAAATGGTTTGATACTGTTATACACTGAAACCATTATTATAGTTAAATGGTTTTATATGAGCATTAGTGTCAATATGTTATACACTGAAACCATTAGTCCTTTTAATTAGTTTCAAGATGTTATACACTGAAACCATTTGTCTAGTTAAATGGTTTCATACTGTTATACACTGAAACCATTATTCTAGTTAAATGGTTTCATAGCGTTATACACTGAAACCATTAGTCTTGTTATTTGGTTTCAAGATGTTATACACTGAAACCATTAGTCTGGTTAAATGGTTTCATAGCGTTATACACTGAAACCATTATTTTAGTTAAATGGTTTCATATGGGCATTAGTGCCAACATGTTATACACTGAAACCATTGTTATTAAGTAAAACATCACATAACCATTTTACAAAACCATGCTACATAAAGCAAAAAATCATATAAAGCAATTAGGGTTAGTTTAGTTGAAAAAATTTTGGATAGTATGCATGAGATATTGGATTCGGTCATTTTTTTATTGTAAAGAAAAATCGATATATATATATATATATATATATATATATATATATATATATATATATATATATATATATATATATAATTAATGTATGAGATTTTATTTATATTGTGATTATGATTGATAAAACTTAAAATTAAATTGTATGTTTGACAAGTATGCTTTATATATACATGAACCATTCGTTATTATGTTAAGCTTCGAGGGGGTGTATGACGAAAATTAATTAAAAATGGATTTTTATAATATATACTCCAAAGGAACAAAAGTTATTATTTAATTGGAAACGAGGGGCGCGCTAGAAATTTGGGGGGGGGGGTGCGCTAGAAGTTTGGAGGAGGGAAAAAAATTGGGGACGCGCTAGAAATCTAGGGGAGGAAAAAAAAATTGGGGGGCTCACAAGAAATCTAGGAAAAAAAGAAAAAAAACTGGGGGGTGTGCTAAGCAAATGGGGCGCGCGCAAGTAATGGGGTAGTATATGGGGGGCGCGCGAGTAATGGATTGCCTAATTTTGGGCTTGGGCTGACTTTTGGTTGACTTTTGGTGTAGGAAGCAAATGTGGTGGGTATAGGAAGCAAGTTTATGCATGGTGCATAAGTTTGGGCTTATGCACCATAACCACACCCCAATATATCTGCCGAGAATTAGAATTGGTCAACTTTGAGAATGGGGTGTGAGCAAGAAGTTCCTTCATCAGTTTCCTTTCACTAATTGGATGCCCTTGAAACATGTCAGCAACAATCATATTAAGACTAAGCCGGCTTAAAAGTGGCCAAGAGATATTTTTGGCAAATCTTAGCAAGATATGCTTAAAATTTAAATGTTTACTTTAAAAAAACAAACTACTCCCTCTAGCCCTAATTATTATAAGAGAATGTTAACTTTTCAGATACATTGGAATGCTAATGTATCTAAACTAGGCATGGCAACGGAACCCGTACCCGCGGGTACCCGCCCGAACCCACCCCGAGTTTGACGGGGCAAAACCGATTTGACTGGGTTTGGGTTCGGGTTTGGGTTTTCCCCGATTTCAAAACACGGGGATGGGGCGGGTAATGGAGATATTGGTACCCACCCCGAACCCGTCCCCGAACCCGCCCGTTTATATAAAATTACTATATTACCCCTATTTATTTATTTATAATGTCACAGATCATATAATTTATCTACTTGAGTTAGGATTTTTAATGAACAATGGTTCTTAGTTATTTGTTTTTTTAGCAATTTCAGTGAACAATGATGTAGAACATTCTTGGTTATGTGGTTGTTTTGACGGTATTTTGGAATATTGGTTTGTACCGGTACTCTTTTATGGTTTTGATAATTTTGGTTTGATATTTTGGAATATCATTTCATTTGTATGTTTAATGCATTGAAATTTTGGTTTGTACTTTATTATTTGAAATTTTTTGTATTGTATGTATGTCAGTGTTCGGGAAAATTTTGGGTTCGGGTAAGGTTCAGCAGGGCAGGGCAAGGTTCGGGGATACCCGAACCCATTTGGGCATACCCGAACCCATTTGGGACGGGGATTGGGTTCAATTTTTCATCCCCGTCGGGTAATGGGCGGGGAACGGGTATTTATCAATGATTCGGGTATGGGGAATGGGGAAGGTAAAAACCGTACCCGCAGGTACCCATTGCCATGCCTAATCTAAACTATAATATATAGTTCAAATACATTAATTTTCTAATAAATCTAAAAAGTAAAAATTCTCTTAGTAATTCACTTTTCATCTTCTCCAAAAACCTATTCCCCTTTTCTGATCCATTCCTGAAACCCCATCACCTCTCTATATCTCTACCTCCATCTTGCTTCCGCCGTGCTGCCTTACCACCGCCGTGAAAGCCTCTCGAAAATATATTATTGTTTTTCAAACTCGTCTTAGTTTTATTTAGCAAGATTTTACCAACTTTGTTGAAGAGCTTTGCAATTCATTATTCGAAGGAAAAAAATTTCATGAATTAAACTGTGGAGGAATAACGATTCTATTTTCCACAATTTTTTTAATCTCTGTAACTGCTGATTTGAGTTGGAATTAACTCTAATGTTAGTTCTATTGTCAAAATAATACTATAAGGCAACATTAAGTTTCTATTTTATTATCCTTCTTCTGATTTTTATTCCACAAAAAGGTAACCTTTGTTTGGGAATCGGATTTGGTGCAGTCGTTTTTCCATCCAGTCATTTTATAGTCGTCCGATCACGTTTGTTTGTCCTTTTGTGTTTCAATACTTGGGACCTCAACTTATATTTGTGACACTTCAGAGAGAACCAACAAAAATTCAAAATCTGCCTAATCATAATTAACTTGTCAAATTTACGTGATTGCCCACAAAATTAGTGAGCTTGGTAGATAATATAAGGGTATTAACGGAAGTTTACAAGTAATTAGTTTTATTATAGTTGTTTAGATTAGTTTTATAGTTGTAGTAGATGCAGTTATAGGCTCTGTTTGGGAAGACCAATAAATTAGCTTATAGTTTATAGTTTTTAGCTTACGTTTGGTAACAATTTTTAAAAAATAGCTTAGAGCTTATTTTCCCCGTCACAAAATATAAGCAAAAAGTAGTCAATAAAAGTTGATGAATTTGGTTTAAAATTTAGTTCAGATACATTCACGTTTGTTGACCCATTTTTGCTTATATTTTGGGAGTATTTTACTAGCTCATAGCTTATTTTTCAAACGCTATTTCAAGTATCTTATGAGCTTATAGCTTATCATTTTTCTTCCAATTTTACCTCTATCATCTTACTTGAATTTTTTTTAATATTAATTAAACATATCCTTTTTCTGTCATTTCATACTTATAAACTAAGTTAAACAACCAATTTTACCAAACACTACAAATTAAATCAGCTAGCTTATACGCTATAAGTTAAAAACTAGCTTATAAATTATCCGTTATAAGCTAACTTATCAGCTATATGATATTTTTTTACCAAACAGAGTCGTAGTATAAATGAAAATAACGACATGATTGTGTATATTATAAAAATAAAAGACTTATATACTATCACTATGTTACAAATAAACTTCCCTGGCGTATTTTTGCCTAATTTAAACTAGAAAATTTGGATTATTATAAATAATTTAAAGATAAATTAGTAAACGGTAGTAAAATTGCTTATGTTTTTATATTCTTATTTGTTTTATTTTTTCTATAATTTTTATTTATTGACAACATTTTCTATTTACTTAATTATTTTTATTAAACTTCCTATAATTTTGTTTTTCTCTTATTTTTATGCATAGATTCGTATTTTTATTTGTTCCATATCTTATTAACAAAATAAAATTAGTAAATTTGAAATATTATTAAAATAGATAAGGGGAAAGTAATAAATTTTATAGTAATCAATTTTGTTAGATTTTTTTTTTGTACAAATTTTAATGGTAGTTTCTATTTATAAAAAAAAAGATTTAATGGTAGATTCTTTTATTTTATTTGTTGATCATCCACAAGATGTGTTATTTTGTGATTTTATATATATATGGGTTAGGCTTTCTCTTTACACAAACAAATTCAATACTTGTCGCCTCCTTCTCGTTTGGACAATATGAATCTCTCACCGTTCGATCCAACAATTTCTGCCACAGCTTCTTTCGGTTAGTACTCACTTCTCATCATCTCTCAAAACTATGTTGTTTGTTTCCTTCGACATACTGTCGATCATATTATTTTCATAAAAAATTCTTTGGTCAAGAACTTTTTATATTTTTTTTATCATAATATTGGTACAAAGTTTTTATAATCTTTAGTGATGACTAGTTTTCGTCAGGAATCGGTGGGTTCTCCCTCCCAAGATCCTTACTACTTGGACCAATTCATTAGTAAAAAAATTCAATCTTTAATATATATTTATGGTCTTTTTTGTTCGTATACTAAATCTTTTTACTTATAAAATCTAATGTAAAAATATTCTTTTGTTTATGCTTGGGCGGTGTAACACATAATAGTAAATATACATATATATATATATATATCGAAAGGATTTTGTGAAATTCGCAACACATAATAGTAACGTCATAGTTATCATTCCATAGAAGACAATTGCGATTTTGCAAGGATTCTGCGGTGTAACACATAAGTTGTACTTTTATATGTGTGTGTGTGGTTATTAAACTTGGTTTACATAGAACAATTTTAAAACTGTTTTTATAACTTTCTTTTTCAATTTTCATCTTTTCATTGCAGTTACAAAAATTATTAAACTTTACCAATATATTTCAAGTGCATTGTCGCTATTTTCTAACCCTGATCGGGATAAAATGGATGATCGCAAGCTTTGGGGTATAAGGAGCGATCTTTACTTTGATATCCACAATGTGCTTGGAAGCAAGGATGAACTAATAGAAAAGGGGTTTATCATTGATGTCAATAGTAAATATATTGATCCAGAAGTGAGCAGGGATGAATTTGTAAAACGAGTAGATCAATTTCTCAACAATTTTCCTGGAACAAAGATCGATTCTTTCTTCGTAAACTTCTATTTTGATTGTGAACAAAGCAACACTATTGATCAATGGATAAGTTTTGCAATTGCGAAGGGAGTAGAGAGAATGGATCTACTCTTTCTAGGGAAGCCTTATGCGAAGCGCACAACTCAATACAAACTTTATAAATTTGACTTTGGCTTATTTTCAAAGACTAATGCTTCAACTCTAAAGCATTTGTGTCTTGAGAATTTTCTTGTTTGCTATCCCACCAATTGTGACTTAACTCCGTTCAAACATTTAAGATCTCTTTCACTTTTAAATGGAAAAGTGGATGAAATATTCATAGAAAATTTGTTATCGAATTGTCAACTCCTTGAAGAGCTTTCATTAGTTCATTGTGAGTTCAAATCATCAGTACCAAAGATAATAAGTTCATCCTTATGTCATCTCAATGTTTCAAACTGTTATAAGGTATCCTCCAACAATTGCTTCACATCACTAAAGTTAATGTTAGTCGACTGCCTTAAACTCACTTCATTAGATTGTCCTGAAAACGATCTGTCTAACTTAAACATTAATAGTCATGCGCTGAAGAGAATCAACTTCTGCATTGAAGAATATTTTGATGCATCTGCTCTCTGCGAAACTTTTCCTGAACTTGAGATTATGCATTTGGGAATATTTTCTATGGTAAGTCATAAAGTGTTGGAAGAGTGATTTTTTACTTTTTATTTTATTTTGCATTTCTTTGTCTCTTGAATTATAATTTGAACCATGCGTCTTTGTTCAGGGCACACCTTTCCTAAAAATAGTTCAACCACTCAAACATCTTACACAACTGGATTGCATGATTTACTTTTCTGACATCACAATTGAAGAATGTGGTCTTATGTTGATTTTGAACATCCTTCGAGTTTCTCCTCATTTGCAGAAACTTTCAATCATGGTAAGCGGACATGATTAATACACATGTGGTTTATTTTTTTAATAGTTATTCTAATTTTTATGCATGACTTTAGAAATAAGTTTACACTTCTAAACCACATACATTTAAACATTTGTATATTTACTTGGCCACCCATTATCTTTCCTATAAGGAGTTGCAACTCAGTATTTTATTTATGGTTTTGGCTAACATGCACAAGTGCACCATATGGTGCATGATGCACCATATGGTGCATGATGCACAAGTTAGCGATTTCATTATAACGACTGCGAAATCCACTGTTGGGTTGAAATTTTATATCATATAGATTATTCATAATTTTTTTTGAAAAAATTGTATACCATTTGATATGTTATTGAGACCCGACAAAATTAATGGTTTATGAATTTTTATTAAATACCGTTAATCTTTATGAGTCTCAATAACATATCAAATTAATTTTAAATGTTTTATGAATGATCTATATAATATAAACTTTCAATCAAACGGTAGATTTTGTAAAATTCTTATTCGTTATAATAAAATCGCCGACTTGTGCACCATGCACCATATGGTGCACTTGTGCATGTTAGAACTTGCCTAATTTTATTAGATACTATTTTGATTTGTATCTATCGATTCAAGCATTTATATTGTGATTATAATTTTGTATTGTCAGATTGCATATCCAAATCTCTTTAAAAATCATAAAGATATTAGGGATGTTGAAGTATTCTCTCACGATGAGGTAAAAATTATTGAACTTGGAGGTTGTGTTGGCAATTGGTATGAAATTGAGTTTGTTATGAATGTTCTAAAATATGCTCACAATCTTGAGCAAATAGTTTTGAGTCCCTATTGGAGAGAAGATGACTCGTTGGATTGGAAATCTAACCCTACGTGGTTTCAAAGTGGGCGTGAAAAAATTAGTGAAAAACTTCAAGGTGAAGAAATAATAGGACGAGAAAAACTTGTGCTCTTATAAATTGTATAATTCTTTGGTTTTTATTTTGTAGTAACCTACAAAATTTTTAATTTATTAAATTGTAGTCATGATAGTTGGTTATCCAAAATGTATGTGAAAAGATTCAAGTGTAAGCTTCATCATCAATAATGGACATTCTATTTTGTGCGGGTAATTAAAGGTCTTTGGTTGAAAAAAATTCTTCCCACATCTCTACGTTTAATCCTTTATCCCCTATAAAACAAATCAATATTCCAATTTTATCCCTTTTATTATTTGACTCCACCTCTATATTTAGTCAAAGTTATGAATTAGAATTTTTTAATAATTAGTTCTGAAAAACATTGTAAACCGTGGCTAAACTGAACTTTTTTTGGGAACACTAGGATGAAGTTTTTTAGTAAAAATATGGTAAATCGGAACAATTGAAAGAAAGAAGACTTTACAATTGCAATCCAGAACAATTGCACGGTCAAGATTTCAAAACAAACTCATTTAAGTGTTAAAATAAAGAGCTTCTACAACAACAGATGGGGCACACACTTTTACTATGGTGGTCCGGGCAACAATCCACAATATATGTTAATTCAAGTCCAATTAAGTCATTTTTCTCTAGCTATCTTTATGTTACATATTCTTTACTTGTACGTAAATATAAAATTGTTATTGAGCCATTTCCATTTTTGTTTTTCTGCCACATTCTTGTTTGTTTATTGAGTGCATAAAACACGACTGGAAATGGCAACATTTGAATGACTTTAATCTATGAAATGTCATGCTTAATTTTCCCCCTATTTCTTTTTTGTCAATTTATTGATTTTCCCTATTTTTTCCTGATATATTAATGTTGTAACAAGTAGTGAACTCTGAACTGTGATTGTGAAGAACAATTTAATCCCAATTTAAGCTGTTCATTTTCATTCTTTAATTTTTTATACGCTATTGTGCTATGAATATTGAATTTCTACATGATATATGACACTACTGGGATTAGAACTTTCTTTTTTATCACTTTGCATCTTTTCATTGCAATTACAAAAATTATTAAACTTTTACCAATATATTTCAAATGCATTGTCACTATTTTCTAACTATCATCGGGATAAAATCGATGATCACATTAGTCAATTACCTGACAACATTTTGTCTTATATCCTCACAATGTTTTCTATTAACGATTTGTTGAAAACAAGTGTACTATCTAAGAGGTGGTGCAAACTGTGGGGTCTAAGTAAAGATCTATACTTTGATATACATAATGTGATTGGAACCGAGAAGGAACTACTACAAACAGGGCATCTCATTGATGTAAATAGTAAATATGTCGATATGGAAGTGAGTAGGGATGAATTTGTAAAACGAGTAGATCAATTTGTCAAGAATTTTCCTGACACAAAGATCAATTCTTTCTTGGTGAGCTTCAGTTTAAATTTTGAACAAAGCAACACTATTGATCAATGGATAAGTTTTGCAATTGCAAGGGGAGTAGAGAGAATCAATTTACTCTTTTTCAGAAGGCCCTTTATACCTTTTCCTGATCGTTACAAATTTTCCTTCGAAGAGTAATGCTTCAACTCTAAAACATTGCCGTCTTGAATATTGTCTTCTTGTCCATCCCACCAATTGTGACTTTGAACCATTCAGACATTTGAAATCTCTTTCACTTTTAAGTGTAAAAGTGGATGAAATATTCATAGAAAGTTTGTTATCTAATTGTCAACTCCTTGAAGAGCTTTCCTTAGTTGATTGTGATTTCAAATCATCCATACCAAAAATAATAAGTACATCCTTATGTCATCTCAATGTTTCAAAGTGCTATAACATTCGTCGAGTTATTGCTAGTGGACTGCCTTAAACTCACTTCATTAGAATGTGATGGCATTGATTGTAATAATTAATAATTTAGATATCGACATATTATATGAAATTAGAACACACTTACTTGATAATCAGCAATCATGTTTACCGGAATAGCTGATATCGGAATCACCAATATATTAGACAAGGTCTTCCTTTGCCTATCACTTGCTCCAGTCTTTGAGGTCTTTGATGGGGAAGACAACAAATGAGCTTACTGTGTTTTGTACGTGACGGCAAAGGGGACCTAGCCAATCTTATATAAGATCACAACCCTAGTACCACCCATCATGGACTCTAGAGTTGGGCCTACACTTTGTTTCTACACAAATCAGAATTAGTGTTCAAGCCCATTATTACTGATCACAATTATCGGGCTTAAGCATCATCAAATGGATCACAACAACATCAACCCGTTTTTATTAAAACCAAAACTTACAATTGATTGCAGCCCACATAATATTGGAAAATATTCTAACATTCTCCCACTTGGGCAAAATCAATTGTATATTTTTAATTTGAGAAAACATTTTGAACACGACTCTCGGGTTGATAACATATTTATTAACGTGGCCACAATGATCCCAAGATGCAACATCTAATTAAGACTCCGTCCAACAAATGTTAAATGATATTGAATCATAGCGGTAATTATATCATTATCGATACAACACCTTCCATGGTTACAAATACCACCAAACTCCGTCGACTAGTCATCTGTGTAGAGTGTAGCGAGAAAATGATATGTCTGTGATCTCAACCATACTATCATTTTCTTCGTCAGTCCTCAATTTCTCTCAAATGCATTAAAGCCAGAGAAATTCAATGGTCCATAAGATACCACAAGTCCAAGCTCTCAAATGATGTTGACTACTGCAGTATAATGATCTAATCAACATCGAGCTCCAATATTTTAGACATAATTTCTCTCAAATGCCTCAAAGCCAGAGAAACTACATGGTTCTTAAGATACCATAATGCCTCAGCTCCAAAATAGTGTTGATCACCGGCTAAGTGATCCCGACAACACTGAGCTTAATTTATTTATTTATGTTTACACATAATGCCTCAGCTCCAAAATAGTGTTGATCACCGGCATAGTGATCCCAACAACACTGAGCTATAATATTTATTTATATAATGCCTCAGCTCCAAAATAGTGTTGATCACCGGCATAGTGATCCCAACAACACTGAGCTATAATATTTATTTACACAATGCCTCAGCTCCAAAGTAGTGTTGATCACCGGCATAGTGATCCCAACAACACTGAGCTCAAATATTTTTTATATTTCAAATTTCAAATAATTTCAAATTTATAACAGGAGTTAATATAAAATTCAAACTCCCACTAATCAAGCATATCAAGAGAATATAAGTTATCTCCCACTAATCAAGTGATCTATGATGTTCAACATTTCAATGGAAACATGATTGGAGAAATTCATTCGAATCAAAACCAAATTGGATTAGTATTATCAAAAGAGGCCAATATAATAGTACAATCACCTTTGGGCAGAATGCACCAACTAAGGTCAACACCTCAGTCAAAACCTCAGATGAGTTAATCAATGACTATACATTGAACTTTGAGATTTGTCACCTTTAGGCAGACAAATTCTTTCGATCAATACATCCTCCAATAACTTCATCTTAAATTAATTTTTAACTACAACATATAATTATCACCTTTAGGCAGAAAATCACATGTCACAATTAAAAACATTCCTCAAACTACAAAGAAAATCTCATCGATCGATATAAGCAGTCCCACTTTGGTGGTGACGGTTTATACAAACGCACAAAATTTTCTTGCATAGGAATCATTTGCTCTTTTCAAAATAGGAACAGTAAAAATATGCACTATATAAATGCATCTAGACTGATCATTCATTATTTTAATTCGCATTCCCAACATTTTTTTTAATGCGAAAATTAGTATTTTAGGGGAGAGATCATTACTATTAAACAGTCAACTATCATTACTGTGAAACAATCAACTCAATATAATAAATACATAATTTATGCAGCGGAATAACATGAGACTTCATTTGAAATATTATTGAGGATATATATAAAGCAAATAGTCCCGAACTTTTATAAATAACATAGGACTCCTCAATATAAGTCTCTATAAACATTTATAAATAGTTGACATGTAAAACTCTCCCACTTGATAGAGAATTATAGTTGAATTACCAATCCAAAAATGTTAAAATATTTAAACAAATATTCAACTATTTTCTCTATCACACAATGAACATATCAAACAATGTCACACTAAATTTATATTTTTCCAGAATAGAACTCTAAAAATATTAAACTTGAAATACTCCCACTCATGAATAGAGTAAAATTTTAAAAATTGGAGTATATAACATGAAATCAATTAATCAGAGTTTCTAATTTTAGAATATTCTGGAAAATAATATCACTTTTAAATACAATTGCATATTTATAATTTCAAAAGGAGTCGATAATATCTTAAAAGAATTTCACCACTAACCTCCAAAAGTATGACTTTCATCCTTGCAAATAGAGTCGACGAGCATCGATGACTTTACGATAAGATATTTGACAATGTCATCTCAAACAGTTGATAATCAACAATAAACCTTTATATCATAATAAAACGACTCTAATAATAAACAATACAAGGATAATTCAATTTCCAATTGCCTTAATTAATAATTGCTCACAAACATTATAAGTAATTTTTAAAAGTGAACATGTTAGAAAACACAAGGCAACTTAAAATATTTGGTGTGATAATTAATAAAATTGAGTCTAAACTAATTTCCCACTTGTAACACCTTAACAAAATATTTAACAATATTAGTGTTACAACTTTAAAAGGGATTTTCTTAAATAATGTTTTAGGCTCGAAACTTGAGAATATAATTTTAAAAAAATTGTATACGATTCTCACATTAATCAACACCAAATACTTAAAAATTTAACAAAATAATCTCATTCCTAAAAACTAATAATATAATTTTCAAATCAATCAAATATTCTTGAATTGATTATATATAAGAAAAATTTGGGCATAAATGAAATCACAATTTTATTCCATAAATAAAACAAAAATCGAATTAGATGATTATGGAATAAATTCCTTAATATGACACATAAATTGGAAGAGTGGGATATATCAGTCTCCCAAAAATAGTAAGGAACATGTTGATTTTGACTCCTTAAATAAATAAGTTTGGAACAAGTTTTCATAGCGAATCGAATTCCATAAAATAATTATATAGATCCTGCAAAACTCAAAATTAACCCTGAAAAGCTTCAAGAATGAAATTGTAGCAATAGCCAAAAACATTTGAATTTGAGCTGGAAAATTCCATATATGCTTTAATCGCACAAACCAAAAAATAACACTACCATTGCTGGAAAATTGTTAACACGCGCTAATCGTGATATTCTTTCAAAAGAAACAATCCCCATTATAATTTTCAGAATCATCATGACAATCGACGGAAATAAACAACGTGATTATCTTGAATAAAATCAACGATTTTTAGCAAATTACTCAAAGCATATGTCAAGAGACACAAACCAATTATTCAATATTAGTGGCTTTTCTTGTGGGATTCAAGAGACAAATAATGTACAACCAATAGCAATATTTATTTGTTTGGAACAAACAGGCTCCACGATTTTATGCTACACGGAAAATTTATTCATAGCATGGAGAAAGACATAGCATAAATCGTTTCAAAACACAGCAACCAATCAGGCTATTGAAAAATAGTACAGATTTGGGATATCACACTTTAATCGCATAAACCCCATAGGAACAAATATACCCGAATAAAAATTTCTCAACGATTAGTAGTTAATTTTAAGCGATATAGCGATTCATCAAAATAAATTAACAAAGCCAAAACCTTGAATTAAAATAATCCCCAAATCGATGAATTTCAAGAACGGCAGGTATTAGGTGATCTTTCAATTCATCAAAATTAGGGTTCTAAATCATATAATAGGAGCTCTGATACCACATGTAATAATTAATAATTTAGATATCGACATATTATATGAAATTAGAACACACTTACTTGATAATCAGCAATCATGTTTACCGGAATAGCTGATATCGGAATCACCAATATATTAGACAAGGTCTTCCTTTGCCTATCACTTGCTCCAGTCTTTGAGGTCTTTGATGGGGAAGACAACAAATGAGCTTACTGTGTTTTGTACGTGACGGCAAAGGGGACCTAGCCAATCTTATATAAGATCACAACCCTAGTACCACCCATCATGGACTCTAGAGTTGGGCCTACACTTTGTTTCTACACAAATCAGAATTAGTGTTCAAGCCCATTATTACTGATCACAATTATCGGGCTTAAGCATCATCAAATGGATCACAACAACATCAACCCGTTTTTATTAAAACCAAAACTTACAATTGATTGCAGCCCACATAATATTGGAAAATATTCTAACATTGATACCTTGAACATTAATAGCTATATATGTTGAAGAGAATCAACTTATGCATCGAAGAATATTTTGATGCATCTGCTCTCTGCGAAATTTTTCCTGAACTTGAGATTATGCATTTGGAAATATTTCCTATGGTTAGTCATAAAGTGTTGGAATAGTGATTCTTTACCTTTTTTTATTTTTTTATTTTGCATTTCTTTATCTTTTGTATTATAATTTGAACCATGTGTCTTTGTTTAGGTCACACCTTTCCTAAAAATAGATCAACCATTCAAACATCTTACGCAATTGGGATGCATCATTTACTTTTCAGACACCATAAATGAAGAATGTGGTCTTATGTTGATTTTGAACATCCTTCAAGCTTCTCCTCCTTTACAGAAACTTTCGATCATGATAAGTGTACATTGATTAATATACACATGGTTTACTTTTTTAATGGTTATTCTAATTTTTATCCATGACTTTTAGAAATAAATTTACACTTCTAAACCACATGCATTTAAACATTTTTATATTTACTTGGCCACATGTTATATTTCCAAATCTAACTTTTAATTTGATTCCTCTAAAAAGGAGTTGCAATTTAGTATTTTATTTCTATAATATTACAATTTTTTTATTAGCTTAGATAATTTTATTAGATACTATTTTGATTAGTATTTATCGGTTCAAACATTCATGTTGTGATTATAATTTTGTATTATCAAATTACAGATTCAATGCTCTTTGAAAATCATAAATATATTAGGGATGTTGAAGTATTCTCTCATGACGAGGTAAAATTTATTGAACTTGGAGGTTGTATTGGCAATTGGTATGAAATTGAATTTGTTATGAATGTTCTAAAATATATATGCTCAGAAACTTAAGCAAATAGTTTTGAGTCCCTATCGGAGAGAAGATGACTCGACGTCGGATTGGAATTCTAACCCTGTGTGATTTCAAAGTGGGCTTGAAAAAATTAGTGAAAAACTTAGGGTGGAGAAATAGTATGATGAGAAAAACTTGTGCTCTTATAAAATTCTATAATTCTTTGGTTTTTATTTTGTAGTAAACTACGAAAATCTTAATTTATGAATTTTAAAATTTATTAAATTGTAGTCATGATAGTTGGTTATCCAAAATGTGTGTTAAAGGATTCAACTAAAAGCTTCATCATCACTAATGGACATTCTATTTTGGTGCGCGTAAGGTCTTTGGCTGAAAAAATTTCTTCCCACCCTTACATTTAATTATTTATCCCTAGAAACAAATCAATATTCCAATTTTATCCCTTTTATTATTTGAGTTCACCTCTATATTTAGTCAAAGTTATAAATTGAAATTTTTTAATAATGAGTGACAAAAAATATTGTAAACCATGGTGAAACTAAAAAAAATTCAAAACACGAGAATTAAGTTTTCTGGTAAAAATATTGTAAAATACACATGAATCTTAGATATTAATGAAGTGTATGAGTTTGAAGTTTCAACAATAATAACATGTACCGCATGCGTGAGTCTATCTTCAATATCTTTAGGTAGTTGGTCTAAGCTTTTCAAACAAGGTATTTTCATTACAATAACATGATTTTTAAAGTAACAATAACATGCTTATATTTTTATTTGGTTAATATGATGTAAAAATATTAGTAGTATTATACAAAAACAATTATACCATGCTAATCTAAATTTTCATCTAGTCTAAAATATGGATGTTTACATTTTTCAAATAATTTTTTTTAATACTACACAAATTTATATTTCTAGATAAAATGTTAATCGAAGTGTGCTGGAATTAAATTCTCAAGTTTTACCAAACTATCCATGAGATAGTCTTACATATGCACAAATATTTTAGCACAAAATTTAAATGTCCACACAAAATTTTAAAAAAATAAAATAAAAATAAAAATAAAATAGTCACATCATTTAATTTCACTTTAATCATTTTCTATTTAATTTTTTTGTTTAATGAGTGTGTCTAAAAAAATACTAATTTGAGTTTGTGCCCATATAAGTATTCCTCACTATTGATAACACTATTTTGTAGTCACTTAACGGAATGAATGTTACTCTAAAGAGAGGATTTGATGGACTTAAATATAAGGGTCGCGTTAACTAGTATTTCCGAAACACTAGTTCAGAGAGATAAATGAAGTAATAATTTTCACATTAAAAAAATACATTATGTATACTTTTAAAATGTAAAATACACAAATTCCAAAACTTTATTACCATTTTTAGTTCTAAATTTCTAATAATAAAATGATACCTACTAGTCAAATAAATTACTAAGAGCTCTATATTTTCAATTAAACCCCAATATATATATTATTCCAATTAATTCCCAACATATATCTCAAATTAAAATGTCAACAACTAATTTATTTTATTGAAATTAAATAAAATAGTTAGTCAATTATAAAATAGTTAATAGCTGTTATTTTTTAATAGGTAATATATTGGTCATTTCCATTCCCATATAAAATAATTATAAAAATAAAAAATAAAATAACAGCTATATAATTATTGGTATATTGCATAAACTACAATATTAATTTAGACATGAAATTATATGAGAAATAATTTATCATAAATTTGTTGTGATATACTTGTAAACTCATGCATTTGTAATGTCATTGCATTCCCCTCTATTATATTATATAGAGCAAGAGGGATTTATTTTGCATAAGAAAAAAGTGTAAGGTCATTTAATTATTTGTTTCATTAATTTGCAAACTATTTTCTTATCTTCCAAAATCAAGAAAGCGTAGGTTTTTTTTTTTTTTTTTCTCTCGGGTCTTTTGCTTTCTATTTCTTTTTATTCAAGTGGTGTACTAATAATCACTACTGTATAATTTTTTTTTATAAGATATTGTATACTCTCTCTGGTCTTTTTTATAAGGAACACTTTGGAAAAAAATTGGTCATTTTTATAAGAAACTTTGACAAATTTTCAAATGTTTTAAATATTCAATTTCACATATGCCCTTATTTATTATGAGAGAAAATTCAAAAATAAATAAGTTAGTTGAATAAAGAGTAATTAAATAAGGGTATACATGGAATAAATTTAAATTTATAAGAGTATTCAGTTTGTTTGTTTGTGTAACAAGAAAGCCTAAATATATATAAACCAACAAATAACGAAAATAAAGGCATATATCTCGTGGATTATCAACAAAAAGAAAAGATAAACATTAATTTAATAATAATAATAACCTATATCTTAGGATACAAATATTTTTTGTGTGAACTTTTCATAATATCAATAATATCTTTGATTTTTTGAGCAACAAAAATCTTTTATTAACAAATTCATTATAATATAAGGAATGTTTTTTTTAGCAGGAAATTTTTTTTATTAACAAACTCACCATAATATAAAACATGTATTTTTTAATTTTTTGACATAATTTTTCATATAAAGATGACAAAAATAAATTTGGTGTGGACTTTTCATAATACCAACGATACCCTTATTTTTTTTAGCAGCAAAAGTCTTTTATTAACAAATTTATCATAATATAAGACATTTTTTTAGCACCAAAAATTTTATATTAACAAATTCACCCTAACATAAGACATGTTTTTTTTATATTGTTTTTGACATAAATTTACATATAATAGACACATACAGGCGCGGAACATACCATGTCTGGCCGCTAATAATAATAATAATAATTATAATAATAATAATAATAATAATAATAATAATAATAATAATAATAATAATAATGCTCTTTGTGTTAAGTTAAATTGGTGTTTTTTTTTCTTACAATTTTTTTTATGGATGAAAAAATAATAACGGTGATTTGGATATAAAAGATTTGTGTAATGTTCCCAAAGATTTATGCATGAAAGTTAGTGGAGAACTGTGATGAATTTTTTGGGATAGCTTAAGTTCGATTTTTAGTGGGAAATTTTTTATCGGATTTTACTTACCTTATGGTCGAACTCTAAATTATCGGGGCCCCTTCCCTTAAAAACAAATGATTAATACAAAAAAAACTGAAAAAAATATATTTGGAACAAAAATACACTACACCAAAAATATATATTATTATAATTACTGCTACTGTTATTATTACTATGTATTTGATCTGATATAGTAAGTTATAAAGAGAACTTCATGGAGATCTCTTAAAAAGATACATATATGCTACTCAGTCCGTTTTTAGTTATAAGCAAAGTCAACGTTTTATATCATTGTATAATTAATGTATCTGACTTATATTATAGATTAGATACATCAGTTTTTGAATGAATCTAAAAAATACATTTTTGCTTATAATTAAGGATGAAGGAAGTATATAAATACAAGAAGGCCAAACAAAAGTACGACATCGTACTTTTTTACTCACAACACGGATACTAAGGCTTAAACAAAATAACTTTATTGTATTTTTGTTTGAAAATTGTATTAAAATAATATTTTTCAAAAAAACAAATGTTTAACGTAACAAGTACGACCTTGCAATTGCGTCAAAAAATGTTCGGTATTGCTGTACGCCTTATTTTATTTTTTTACTAAACAGTGAGCCTTACTTAAATTATTTTGCTTACATTGATAGGTTTGATGGAGAAAAAATTATGAACAAAAATTTCTTAGAATGAATCGTTTGAGAGAACTCGGATCGTTTGAGAGAACAAAAATTTATTAATACTTTTTAGATAAATACAATGGAAAAAAATATTATACTTTTTTGAATATTTGAGGTAAAATATTCATCGAAGGGTTACTTTATCCGTCCCATCTTGATTTTCAATCAATTCTATTAGAAATTTTTTATCTAAATTCTCCAATTTGTCATAAAAAGTAGTCTTAAAAAATTGTTTCGCATAAAAATTAAAATCGAGTTCTTTTAAATAATTTGCGCTTATTTGGTTAGATTTTAAAT
This sequence comes from Trifolium pratense, assembly GCF_020283565.1. NCBI lineage: Eukaryota > Viridiplantae > Streptophyta > Magnoliopsida > Fabales > Fabaceae > Trifolium > Trifolium pratense. The sequence continues at coordinate 1,069,873 of NC_060064.1, forward strand.
TATATTAGTAGTTACTATTAGAGATAAAAAAAATAAAATAAAGTTTCACGTCATATTTTTTTTTTTGAAAGGTCACGTCATATTATTTGAATTTTGATTACATGCACATCAAGAGAAATATTTGTTCTATTATAATACAAAAAAAAAAAGAAAAATATATGAGTTGATGCCAATATACTTTATGTTCTAAAATTAGTATGGAGTATGACTGTATGAAGTATGAACACTTGTGTCTTTCCCTAAAAATCGCTGCCGATTTAAGTCCCAATTCGGACATCATGTTGAGTCGATAGAGAATAAATCTTTTAATAGGGTGCTCTCATATAACCAAGAATCATCCCAAAATTGGACCGATTGGCGATTATTATTACGATATGATCCCGCTCTAAATGTTCAATTGAAATACTATATAATAAAATCAAAGAAATATCTTTTTTTTTACAAATAAAAAATAAAAAAAATAAATAAATAAATAGATATTTCTTTGATTTTATTATCTATTTTGAAATTTATTTAGATGAGAAAGTGTATTACATCATAAAACTAGTACATCAACATAAAATTAAACAGTTAAAACTAAAAGTGACACTTTATTGCTTCTTGCCTCGTTAATTCAGTTGTTAGTGCCAGGATCTGTGCGAAGAAAGATAATTCTGTATCCACTTATTGCAGCAGTCTGAGAGGCTTTATTCTTGAGATTTTTTTTCACAGTCGAATTTTTCGTGTTGTGTATAAACAAACACATCACTGAGCCCGAAGGTTTTTGCTGCATGCCACCAAGAGCTCTCTTCAGCTGGTTTCTGTTCTTAACCCTGAAGTTGTAGTACTCCATAATGCTTTTCTTAATCTTCACCTTCTCTTCACTTTCTTGGGTGTTTCTTGCCACTTTCTTGGTTATCAGTGTTAGAATGTGTGAAGCTCTATGAAGCTTCAACACTTACGGAGAAAGGAAGAGAGAGAGAAATAGAAAGAAAAATGTGTAAATGAAATCTGTTAGATGAAAAATACAATATGTTATATATGATAGAGAGAAATTTGAGTGGTTAAAGTCGTTGTGACAGTTACACAGTTAATAAGAGCTGTTAGAGAAGTTAGTTAATTTGTTATGTGGCTTAGTTAGAGTGTTTCTATAACATATATATTTCATCATTTCCCGAGGTAGTAAAATCCGCAAGAAACTCGAGTGCCAAAATCCACATGAAATTTCTTGGGAATACTTGCACAATTTCCTGAAAACCTTAAATCCATAGGAAAGTGGTTTGGGTCAAACAAATCCGCAGAAATATATTTGGAAATATCTGCGGATTTTCCTGAAAACCTCAAATCTGCAAGAGATAACTTTTTTTTGATATATATATAGGGTAATGCTATAACACACCCTCTATCATTTGTGAAGGTGTATTTTAGCATCATTCACCTTTTTAGTTGGACAAAAAAACTTATCTTTTCTTTCTTAAAAGAGTCAAACCAATGGGGGCAATTATGGTAATTTAAACTTATTAATTATAATAAAAAATACATAATTTCTCTTTCCCATTCTCATTGATGAGCTTAATGTCTCTATCTGAAAGCCAATACTCATCTTCTCCAACCGGCCTCCTGCCCTCCTCCCCCTCACAGTAGAAAGTAGAAAATTTCATTCTCATCACAATAATATGAGAGACTTTTTTAGCAGCAAATTCAATTAATTAATTTGCAAATCTCCAAGAGTATTTTTCTTCCCTGTTGACATGACCATTTATTAACATCACTTGCACTAGATGACAAATGGATGGTGGAAAAGGGAAATGTCTGAAAAATTTGTACTTCAAAACATACTAAAATAGTTTTTTGATGAAGTAGAAAATTGCTGAATTTGAATCTTTAAAATACTCATTCATCACACACACATATAAAGTTGGGCTAATGTTAAGTTTTAGTGTAATTTGAACTCTTTTATTTTATTTTTGTCTTGCCATTACACTCTGTTAGATATTACAGTACTACCATTCACCAATATCAATTTAGCCATAGAAAAGAAATGTGGAAAAACCAAGCTCTCATTGTAAGCAGGGTGTGTTCAACCGAGAAAATTGAAAAGAGAAACACAACAATCAAAAGAGGAGAGAGGAAATTTGAAAATTATGTTTTAAAAAAATATCAAATGTATATTACAGTCCTACCCTTTGTTGTCTTTGTTTTTTAAAAGAAAAGATAGGTTTTTTTGTCCAACTAAAAAGGTGTATGATGCTAAGATACACCTTCACAAATGATAGAGGGTGTGTTATAGCATTACCCATATATATATATATATATATATATATATATATATATATATATATTAATTATAATAATTACATATAAACTAAAGGTAGACGGACAATAAATTGCACCGCTAACTTTTTTAGCGTAAGTTTAGCAAGAAATAGCTGCGGATTTTTTTCCGCAGGACATTAGCAAATTTCTAGTAGTGTAGGTGATACTACTATCTTGTAACAAAGGGAGCAACTAAATGAAGTCCAAAAGTCCTTAATAAAGCCATTCAACGATTCAAGGCTCCAGTTAGTCCTAGACACAATGAATACATAAACGTTGATTCCATGTGTAATTTTCAACATAATTCAAAATATATATGTTATGGTGTTTCTCAGAATGACCGATTAGATCATGTTGAAGTTTGAATTTGGTAAGAAACAGTGTTGTATTGACAATGATTGCCATGAAAATTTAACGGATCATGCTGCTGCCAGATTGTATAGGTTGGATTAACACTTCCAGCATCTTGTCATAGAAAAATTCTCAACCCCCTCCTCCCTTTCCTCGAATTTCCATTTTTTTTTATTTTTTTTATTAGTAGTTAGACACAACTAAACATAGAATGTGGAAATTTTTGTCACTAGTCCCAATGTAAACACTAATACCTTTACAAAATCTAACAAACCAAACTCTTTTCACCAATTTCATAAACGGGTCACGTGATCAAATAAATTGCATTTGATCATACTGACAAAAATTATTATATCATTTAATAATTTGAAAAGTAATTTTTTTTTGGTACATAAAAAGTAAATTTTATTTAATTAATATTTTAAATACTTATTTTACTTTTTATCAGTGTAATCAAATGCAATTTATTTAGTCATACGATCATCTAAGTATATCTCTATAATTATTTATAACCACAACGCACCTCGATTGTACAACCATCACAGTACAAAGAAACAACCATTTTTTGTACACATTGACACAAAACATAGGTGAAAAAAAAATCTGCCACCCAAATTCAGCACACAAAAAAAACACAAACACCCAAATTGAGTCTTTAGAAACAAAATGCAAGCAAAATGATGATCTAGGTTTGTTGAGAATTAAACGAAGATTAAAGCTTTATCTTAAAACTTAAATGGGTTGATTGTGAAATCTTGAGAAACGTGTGCAATTGTTCATGTTTGCAATATTTTTACCATAAAACTTAATCCTAGTGCCCCCCAAAAAAATTCAATTTAGCCACGGTTTACAATATTTTTTGAAACTCATTGTTAAAAAATTTCAGTTTATAACTTTGACTAAATATAGAGGTGAAGTCAAATAATAAAAGAGATAAAATTAAAATGTTGATTTTTGTAAAGGGTGAAGGATTAAATGTAGCGGTGAAAAGAATTTTTTTTTCGGCCATAGACCTTACACGCACAAAATAGAATATCCATAATTGATGATAAAGCTTACACTTGAATCCTTTAACACGCATTTTGAATAACCACAAAAAAGGAAAAATGATACTATGCTCACTGTGAAGACTAAAGATATCCATCACAAAGGGCAGTATAAAAAATTCAAAAATTTGTGAACACCTTAAAATACACATACTATTACCTATCACAAAGGGCAGACCAAATAGTGGGTATGAGCATCAACAGCATGAACCTTTGGATCTTCCTACCTAAACAGGAGTATAAATATTATATGATGTAAAAAACAGTGTTGAATTGATTAGATGCGTTTTATACAGTGTTTTCGTTCCTCTTCATCTCCTTCCAACTTCTCACATTTGTTCCTCTTCACTCAAAGTACATATTCGTGGTATTACTTCACTCTTTTTTTTTAAAATAAATCAAAGAATTATATTAATGAATAAATTACTCCAACACAATATGTGTAAATGATACAAAACACAATAATAAGTTAACGATACAAACAACCAGGGTTTTAGAATTCATAAATTTAAAATTTTGTATTCTAGTACGAAATAAAAACTAAAGAATTATAAGAGCACAAGTTTTTCTAAACCTACTATTTCTTCAACTTGAATTTTTTCACTAATTTTTTTACGCCCACTTTGACACCACACAGGGTTAGAATTCCAATCTGACGAGTCATCTTCTCTCCAATAGGGACTCAGAACTATTTGCTCAAGTTTTTGGGCATATTTTAGAACATTCATAACAAACTCAGTTTCATACCAATTGCCAACACAACCTCCTAATTCAATAACTTTTATCTCGTTGTGAGAGAATACTTCAACATCCCTAATATCTTTATGATTTTCAAAGAGTACTGGATCTGTAATCTGAACCAATACAAAATTATAATCACAACATGAATGTTTGAACTGATAAATAGAAATAATATCTAATAAAATTATCTAAACTAATAAAAAGTTGTAATATTATAGAAATAAGATACCGAGTTGCAACTCCTTATAGAGGAATCGAATTAAAAGTTAGATTTGAAAAGATAACAGGTTCCAAGTAAATATAAAAATGTTCAAATGTATGTGGTTTAGAAGTGTAAATTTATTTCTAAAGTCATGTATAAAAATTAGAATAGCCATTAAAAAAGTAAACCGTGTTTATTAATCATGTCCACTTACCATGACCGAAAGTTTCTGCAAAAGAGGAGAAGCTCGAAGGATGTCCAAAATTAACATAAGATCACATTCTTCATCATCATCGGTGTAAGACAAGTAAATAATGCAGTCCAGTTGTTTAAGATATTTGAGTGGTTGAGCTATTGCTTGGAAAGGTGTGACCTGAAAGGACATGCATGGCTCAAATTATAATTCAAAAGACAAAGAAATGCAAAATAAAAAATAAACAAACACACTTTCAACACTTTATGACTTACCATAGGAAATATTCCCAAATGCATAATCTCAAGTTCAGGAAAAGTTGCACAGAGAGCAAATGCATCAAGATATTCTTCGGATGAAATGGAGAAGTTGATTCTCTTCAACACATGGCTATTAATGTTCAAGGTATCAACTTCATCACATTCTAATGAAGTGAGTTTAGGGCAGTTGACTAACATTAACTCTATGAATGTGATGGCATTCTTGCTGCCGGATACCTTATAGCATTTTGAGACATTGAGATGACATAAGGATGAACTTATTATCTTTGGCGTTGATGATTTGAATGCACAATCGACTAAGGAAAGCTCTTCAAGGAGTTGACAATTAGATAACAAATTTTCTATGAATATTTCATCCACTTTTACACTTAAAAGTGAAAGAGATTTCAAATGTTTGAATGGTTCAAAGTCACCATTGGTGGGATGGACAAGATGACAATATTCAAGACCTACATGTTTTAGAGTTGAAGCATTACTCTCCGAAAATAATTTGAAGGCAAATTTGTAACGTTCGCCTGATTGAGGGTGACGTACAAAGGGCTTTCCTAGAAATAGTAGATCGATTCTCTCTACTCCTCTTGCAATTGCAAAACTTAACCATTGATCAATATTGTTGCTCTGTTCAAAATTTAAATTGAAGCTCACCAAGAAAGAATCGATCTTTGTGCCAGGAAAATTCTTGACAAATTGATTTACTCGTTTTACAAATTCATCCCTGCTCACTTCTGGATCAATATATTTACTATTGACATCAATGAGAAACCCGTTTTCTATTAGTTCATCCTTGTTTCCAAGCACATTGTGGATATCAAAGTAAAGATCTCTCCTTATACCCCAAAGCTTGCGATCATCCATTTTATCCCGATAAGGGTTAGAAAATAGCGACAATGCACCTGAAATATATTGGTAAAGTTTAATAATTTTTGTAACCGCAATGAAAAGATGAAAATTGAAAAAGAAAGTTATAATCCTAGTGAAACAGTTTTAAAATTGTTCTATGTAAACCAAGTTTAATAACCACACACACACATATAAAAGTACAACTTATGTGTTACACCGCAGAATCCTTGCAAAATCGCAATTGTCTTCTATGGAATGATAACTATGACGTTACTATTATGTGTTACACCGCTACTATTATGTGTTGCGAATTTCACAAAATCCTTTCGATATATATATACTATTATGTGTTACACCGCCCAAGCATAAACAAAAGAATATTTTTACATTAGATTTTATAAGTAAAAAGATTTAGTATACGAACAAAAAAAATATATAAAAAGTTCTTGACCAAAGAATTTTTTATGAAAATAATATGATCGACAGTATGTCGAAGGAAACAAACAACATAGTTTTGAGAGATGATGAGAAGTGAGTACTAACCGAAAGAAGCTGTGGCAGAAATTGTTGGATCGAACGGTAAGAGATTCATATTGTCCAAACGAGAAGGAGGAGGAGCAACCGTGAGTCTGTACTTGTAGAGGCGGCACGTATTGAATTTGTTTGTGTAAAGAGAAAGCCTAACCCCAACCTATATATATATAATCACAAAATAAAACATATCTTGTGGATTATCAACAAATAAAATAAAAGAATCTACCATTAAATCTTTTTTTTTTTATAAATAGAAACTATCATTAAAATTTGTACAAAAAAAAAATCTTTTTTTTTTGAAAGGGTACAAAAAGAAAATCTAACAAAATTGATTACTATAAAATTTATTACTTTCCCCTTATTTATTTTAATAATATTTCAAAATTACTAATTTTATTTTGTTAATAAGATATGGAACAAATAAAAATACGAATCTATGCATAAAAATAAGAGAAAAACAAAATTATAGGAAGTTTAATAAAAATAATTAAGTAAATAGAAAATGTTGTCAATAAATAAAAATTATAGAAAAAATAAAACAAATAAGAATATAAAAACATAAGCAATTTTACTACCGTTTACTAATTTATCTTTAAATTATTTATAATAATCCAAATTTTCTAGTTTAAATTAGGCAAAAATACGCCAGGGAAGTTTATTTGTAACATAGTGATAGTATATAAGTCTTTTATTTTTATAATATACACAATCATGTCGTTATTTTCATTTATACTACGACTCTGTTTGGTAAAAAAATATCATATAGCTGATAAGTTAGCTTATAACGGATAGTTTATAAGCTAGTTTTTAACTTATAGCGTATAAGCTAGCTGATTTAATTTGTAGTGTTTGGTAAAATTGGTTGTTTAACTAGTTTATAAGTATGAAATGACAGAAAAATGATATGTTTAATTAATATTAAAAAAAATTCAAGTAAGATGATAGAGGTAAAATTGGAAGAAAAATGATAAGTTATAAGCTCATAAGATACTTGAAATAGTGTTTGAAAAATAAGCTATGAGCTAGTAAAATACTCCCAAAATATAAGCAAAAATGGGTCAACTAAAGTGAATGTATCTGGACTAAATTTTAAACCAAATTCATCAACTTTTATTGACTACTTTTTGCTTATATTTTGTGACGGGGAAAATAAGCTCTTAGCTATTTTTTAAAAACCGTTACCAAACATAAGCTAAAAACTATAAGCATAAGCTAATTTATTGGTCTTCCCAAAGAGAGCCTACAACTACATCTACTACAACTATAAAACTATTCTACTACAACTATAATAAAACTAATTACTTGTAAACTTCCGTTAATACCCTTATATTATCTACCAAACTCACTAATTTTGTGGGCAATCACGTCAATTTGACAAGTTAATTATGATTAGGCAGATTTTGAATTTTTGTTGGTTCTCTCTGAAGTGTCACAAATATAAGTTGAGTTCCCAAGTATTGAAACACAAAAGGACAAACAAAGGGACCCGGATTCCGAGCAGTCACCTTTTTGATACAGTCACGCGTTCAGGTCATTTGTAACCATCTGATCAAGATCAGACGGTTACGATTTAAAAACTTATTTATTGACTGCATTTGTTTAAGCCGTTCGATCGTAATCGGACGACTATAAAATGACTGGATGGAAAAACGACTGCACCATATCCAATTCCCAAACAAAGGTTACCTTTTTGTGGAATAAAAATCAGAAGAAGGATAATAAAATAGAAACTTAATGTTGCCTTATAGTATTATTTTGACAATAGAACTAACATTAGAGTTAATTCCAACTCAAATCAGCGGTTAGAGAGATTAAAAAAATTGTGGAAAATAGAATTGTGATTCCTCCGCAGTTTAATTCATGAAATTTTTTTCCTTCGAATAATGAATTGCAAAGCTCTTCAACAAAGTTGGTGAGATCTTGCTAAATAAAACTAAGACGAGTTTGAAAAACAATAATATATTTTCGAGAGGCTTTCACGGCGGTGGTAAGGCAGCATGGCGGAAGCAAGATGGAGGTAGAGATATAGAGAAGTGATGGGGTTTCAGGAATGGATCGGAAAAGGGGAATAGGTTTTTGGAGAAGATGAAAAGTGAATTACTAAGAGAATTTTTACTTTTTAGATTCATGGAAAAATTAATGTATTTGAACTATATTATATTTTAAATACATTAGCATTCCAATGTATCTGAAAGATAAACATTCTCTTATAATAATTAGGACTAGAGTGAGTAGTTTGTTTTTTTTAAGTAAACATTCAAATTTTAAACATATCTTGCTAAGATTTGCCAAAAATATCACTCGGCCTCTTTAAAGCCAGCTTAGTCTTAATATGATTCTTGCTGACATGTTTCAAGGGCATCCAATTAGTGAAAGGAAACTGATGAAGGAACTTCTTGGTCACACCCCATTCTCAAAGTTGACCAATTCTAATTCTCGGCAGATATATTGTTATATCCAATTAGTAATGCTATATATTTTTTTTGACTAAATGAATAAGCCGCTCTCACCACAACTTGTATTGCATTTCTATTTTTATTTTATGAATTTAATTTATATGCACGGTCAGTCTAAAGTTATTTTACACATGCGTTTAATAATATATTGACACATCATGTATGATAAATAAAACAACATGATGTGTCACATTCATTAAATGATTTGGCAACGCATCATTGGATGTATGTATAAAAAATATTTACACCGACGGTGCACAACAATTAAACTCTTATTTTATTGCTATGCATGCATAGACTAAACCTGCGGTATTATCCAAACATTTTCTCCCTATAATATTCAAACCTTTAACTATGTTTGGTGGTATTGATAACTTTGTTATTATACGACATTAAATAAGAGGAAACTGCATCTGCGTGGAACGTAGGTGTATTGGAGTGGCTCGCAGATTTTGAAGGAGTTGTGATTAAGTGAGAGGATTATTATCAAGAGATTGGAAATAATCATTATATTGATTCAATCTTGGAATTAGTTGAGTAATTCATGAGTTATAATATGATTCACCAAACAAAGTACTGAGATGAACCGGAGAGATCCAATCGTCCGCTAAAATTCCAAAATTTGTTTCCAACAAATTCTTATGAACAAAATCCCCCAAATATTCTTTTTTTTTTAAGCATTAGTTTAATTGTTTTGGTTCAAAGTTAAAGACAATCTTCGTGGACGCGATATCTTAATTAGTTGTATACTTGCAACTTATCCATCAAGTATCACAGTGAATATGTGATGACAAATCGTCACACTCTCTAATCCATGCCTATTTTAGCAACATTAGATGCATTTTAGTAGGTTTTTAGCAATAAATATAAGAGAAATCTAACCATTAGCTTGATTACTTGTTTTGCAAGAAAACAGGAAAAACTGCAGGAAATGAATGATTTTCACTACGCTGGGGGCGTAGCCCATCACGCGCCGCGTGATGGAGCTCACAGGGAGCCAAGATTTTCACTCTGATCACGCGCGGCGTGATGCCTTACCACGCGCGGCGTGAAGCTTTGCTGAAGAAGAAGATTGCTCTCTGACTTGATCACGCGCCGCGTGATTCTGTTACCACGCGCGGCGTAGTTGATGGATTTGCAACCACGCGCGGCGTGATAGATCTGGCGCGCGGCGTGGTTGCCTTCTGTATATATATTTTCTGCATAATTCTGTTTGCGGGTTGGAAAAATTCTGCAAAATTGATCTACATTCTGGGTTTTGGAACTTCAAGATCGCGATTCAAGACTCCAGAGGATAGCTCCAAGCACATCGAGAGCATGGATCCACAAGCCATGGCGGTGAAGCGAGGAAGCGAACGAAGCACGATGAGGAGCTAAGCTCCTTTGGAGGTAGAATCTAGGATAGTTTAGGATGTAGTTCAGCTGAATGTAATCTACAAATGTTGTAAGAATTTACTCTCTTTATAGTGTTCATCCAATGCAAATCTGTTTTTAATGCTTTATAATCCTTCATTAGTGTTATAATGATTTCGAGTTAAGTCACGTGCGAGAGTATTGATTTAATTTCTGAACTGAGTTGCATTGAGCACTCGAGTGTCTCCGGTCGAGAGATTGAGGCATAGAGTGTAGCGAACGATTGACGCGCGTTAATATCATTCGTTGTAGGTAGCTTCCGCCCGAGAGATCGGGGGAGTATCGACAATGAATAGAGTGGATTTTGACAAGAGATTGCGATTCACTAATTTGTCGATCTAGTTGTGAACACTTGAGTAAATTCCTATGATATAGTAGATTGCATGTGGTTTAACTATAGACTAGACGATTCCGATGATTCTACCTCGCTTTTCCATTATATCAAAGCACGTTTTCTAGCAATTCATTACTCAACATACCCCCAATTTATGTGTATTTTCTGTATAATGTCTATGAACACGATTCGACTAGTTTGATCACACAATCCCTGTGGATCGATATTTTTTTATTACTACGTGATTTTCGTGCACTTGCGAAATATTTCATCAAGTTTTTGGCGCCGTTGCCGGGGATTGTGATTGATTCAACTAGGCAATAGTGTTCATATTTTCTGTGTTTTCTTTATCATTTTCTGTTTTATATTTTTCTCCCGGAGCGTTCTACTTGTGTGTTTCATTGTGCATGCGGAGAACAGATCCTCAAGAGCTGCAATTTGATCCAGAGATTGAAAAGACAGCTCGCGCAATTCGAAAGGCAACAAGGGAAGCTCAAGCTTCAAGGGGAACAGCTTTGCTAAGGGATACACCGGACTGTCAAGGACGGACTGCAGCAACAATGGAGGACGAACAGGTTCCACCGGTTCCTCAACCGCCAAGGCGTACCCTTGGTGATTATGGGAGGAGAGACAATGACGCGTTGGCAAATCAAGGCTTTCAGCCAGCGAATCCTGTCTCATTCGACATCAAGAACACGGTCCTTTCCGCCCTAAAGGAAAATCCGTATTCAGGTTCGGAAGCTCAATGCCCGAATTTACACTTGTCTCACTTCTATGAAGCCTGCGACTATACCGATCCACCGGGGGTGAGCGAATCGGACAAAAGACTTAGGTTATTCAAGCATTCTCTCACCGGCCGTGCTAAAGATTGGTTGGACACGATACCCGCCGGAACTATTGAGACTTGGAGACAGCTGGAGCGGAAGTTCTTAGATCGTTACTTCCCTATTCATAAGTTTCTAGAAAGAAGGGCTGAAATTAGTAACTTCGAACAAGCGGATGGTGAAACGTTGTATGATGCTTGGGAGAGGTTCAAAGTTTGTCTTAAAAGGTGCCCGAATCACGGTTTCGATGGCCACAATCAGATGCAAATGTTTACCCAAGGTTTGAGGGCTCAAACGCGAATGATACTTGACGCATCAGCCGGTGGTTCGTTGAAGAACCGTGATGAAACTGAAGCAAGAGAATTGGTGGAAAGCATGGCTCAAAACGAGTATAGAGCTACTAATGATAGAGGAGCCAAAAAGAAAGGCGGAGTGTTGGAATTGGATACTCAAACAGCACTATTGGCACAGCAAAAGCTCATGACTAGCCAAATGGAAGCAATGATGAAGCTGCTGTCCAATCCACAAGTCCAAACTTCTCCAATAGGTAAAATTGACAATGTGCGCTGTGATTTTTGTTTGCAGGACCACCCTAATGGCGGATGCTTCCCGGAGGGTTCAGAGGAGGCTCGCTACTTAGCCAATTTCCGGAAGCCGTACAACAATAATAACAACGGTTCCGGGTGGGGGAATGGTATGCAAGGTCAAGGTGCACCGCAACAGCAGCAAAGGCCTCCATCAAGGATGGAAGAGACTCTAAATCAGTTCATGCTCATGACCCAAAGCAACTTTGAAGCGATGAAATCGAGTCAAGCAACCTCTAACAAGAATCATGAAGCTTCTATAAAGAACCTTGAGGTGCAAATGGGTCAGCTGTCAAGACAGTTTTCTATGTTGCAAAACCAAGGAGGTTTCGGTGGAAACACTCATGATAATCCGAAAAATGAAACTTGCAATGGAATCACTTTGAGGAGTAGAGAGATACCGGAAAGGCCAGCTGTGGAGAAGCCCTTGAAAAAGAAGGTCATTGAGGGAGAAGTTGAAAATAAGCAAGAAGTTGTAGTTGAAAATGAGAGATATGAGGGAGAAGTAGAAAAGGAAAATGTGTCTAAAGAAGTTGAGATTAGTGAGGATGAGAAAGAAGAAGTCGAAAAACAGAGGGAGATAAAGGAAAAAGAGAGTAAGAAGGGTGAGAAAGGTAAAGGAGTTGATGAATCGCCATATGCTAGGATGCCTTTTCCTAGGAGAAAGAAAGTGAAGAATCTTGAGCGGGAGAAGGAGTTCAAGAAGTTCATGAAGGTGTTGAACAAGCTTGAGATGGCTATACCTTTAGTTGAGGCTTTGGAGCAAATGCCGAGTTATGCAAAGTTTTTGAAGGAGCTGCTCACAAAAAAAAGAAAACCATTAGATGATGAAATGGTAAGTATGACGGAAGAGTGCAGCGCCCTCATTCAACGGAAGCTACCTCAGAAAAAGAAAGATCCGGGGAGCTTTACAATTCCATGTTCCATTGGAACGCTCACTATTGAAAAAGCTTTGTGTGATTTGGGTGCTAGCATTAACCTAATGCCGTTATCAATGATGAAGAAGATACCGGGAGCGGTAGCAAAGCCGACAAAGATGAGTCTCTCTTTGGCGGATAGATCGGTTGTGTATCCGGAAGGTATTCTCCACGATGTTTTGGTTAAGGTTGCTGGGTTTGTGTTTCCCGCAGATTTTGTGGTCTTAGACATAGAAGAAACTAGGGAGTGGGAACCTTTGCTACTTGGTAGACCCTTCTTAGCAACTAGCCGTGCCCTAATCGATGTAGAGATGGGCGAACTTATGCTAAGGACCGATGATCAGCAGGTTACATTCAATGTCTTTGACAAGATGGAGTGTGATGATGGAGACCCACAATGTTTTAAAATCCAGGTTTATGATCATATTGTGAAAGATGCTCTTAAGTTACCTTGGAATGCACACTACTTGCCACATGGTGGCACTTCTTTTCCTTAACCCCTAGGGGTATGGAACGTCAAGCATCGGGACGTTAAACAAGCGCTGGTTGGGAGGCAACCCAACGGTTTCTAATGTTTTAGTTGCTTTGTTTTTGAAGTATGTAGGTAGGTGTGCAGCAGAAGCAAGGACGGAAGCAAAACAGGGCAGAACAGAATTCTACCACGCCGGGGGCGCAGTACAATCACGCGCGGCGTGATCCTTCATCACAGAGGAAGAAGTTTTCAGAAGGGGTCACGCGCGGCGTAGGGGTATATCACGCGCTGCGTGAAAACTGGAGAAATATGGAGTCTCTGACTAATTGATTACGCGCCGCGTGATGGTGATTACGCGCGGCATGGTCGGTTTGAAAGGAGTTCTTGACCGTTACAATTAGTACTACGCGCGGCGTAGCAGGGGTCACGCACGGCGTGGTTACACAGGAAAGCGTGTAAAATTTGAATTTCTGCATCTTTTCAACTACTCCATCCATCCCATCATCAATTCACACGGTCTCCCACACGAAAAACTCCATTGTTAACCCATTTTCATCTTCCAAACTTGTCCAATTTCACTTCTAATCACCTCCAATCACCCCACTCCTTCACATTCACATACCACTCATATCACCCACTCTAATTCCACTTCCAATTCCTCATTTCACCATTTTCCCTAATTAACCCATTTCACTCCTTACAATATCAAGATGTTGACACGGCTAACCGGAAAGGGAAAGAAGAAGAGTGATGCTAACCCACCACAAGAGCCTCCGAAGAAACCAAGAACAAAGATGAGTGCAAGCAAGGGCCAATCCTCTCGGTCTGCTCAAGCATCTCCTCCGCGCCGGAGCCATGTCACTCGGCCACAGGTTCATCCCCACTTCATCAGTGAAGTTCATGAGAAAAGGTACTCACAAATTCGAACCTTTACTATTAATCAAGAGAAGGGTTTTGGGGAGGATTTGTTGAAGGGTGTAGCTGAGTTAGGGAATGAGATAAAGTCTAGGGGATGGGAGAGATTTAATAAATTGATGATTAAAGATGAAGTGAATCCTGGAAATCAGATGTGGGCTAGGGAGTTCTTTGCAAATGCCTATTTACCGGATCAACCAATGTTTCCGGAGTATGTTTCTGTGGTTAGGGGTGTTAAGGTGAGTTATTCGTTTGAAACTATAAACAATCTGCTTGGTTGTGCTGCTGGAGGAGTGTGTGAACTCTTGCGTGATAGAGAGAGGATTGACAAGAGTGGAATCGAAGTTAGGGAGGAACTAAAGAATATAGTGTGTCGTCCGGGAGCAATGTGGCTAGCCCACTCAGCAGCTTCCCTCCCTAGAAGGTTGAGCTTAACAAGTTTTAATCCCGTTCACCGAGCTTGGGGTGAATTTTGGTTGAAGAATGTTAGGGTTGTAGTTAACAATTCAGAAATTCAGCTTGATAATGCGCACGCGGTCCGGTTGTTGGTTGAAGGGAAGTATATTAATCTGGGATATTGGTTACAAAAGGATCTTCATGAAATAGCCAATCATCCGAATCCTACTTTTACTTTGGGACATTGTAATCTCATCGCTGCTTTGTGTAGGGCGAATAATGTTCCCATGAATGTGCAAGAAGGTGATCTTCATCCCGTCCGTCCATTGTCTTTATCATACTTCATCAAAAAGTTTGAGAGAGGTCCTATTGTGCCCCGAGGTGAGGGGAATGCTGCAAGGGAGGAAGCTTTGAGAGAAGAAGAAGAGATTAACCGGTTTGAAGAGGGTAACCATCCGGATCAACAGGGGGATCCGGTACATGAGTATCACGATATACCGGCTCAGGACCCTCCTCGTTACTCTCATGATATGAATCAGCTTGCTTCTATGTTGCATCAAATGGAAATTTCTCAATATTCCGGGCTGCCTAATCTTTACTTTGATACCGCCTCTTCCATGTACACCGAGGCGATGACTTACCGGTCTACCTTCCCTCCTCCTACTTTTGGGACTTTGTATCCCGTTGATACTGATTGGGAGGCGCATCAGGCGAGGGAGCTGACATCATTCCAGGCCAGACAAGCTTATAATTCTGGCTTGAGAGCTTCTGAGTTGGCTGAGATCGAGAGGCGACGCCGGGTTGAGCAGGATGAGGCCGCTGCTATGGAGAGGGAAATGCTGGATGTGGATGGGCTGAATTTGAATTTGAATAGCCCGTTCACAAACTACTTCACTGGCCAACCGGATGACGCGGTTTGACGTTGTTGGTGATGATGTTCTACTGCTGCTGCTGCTACTATTCTACTACTCTGTCTCTATCTTTACTTCATTGTCTTTTATTTGCTTGGTTTGTAATAATATTCTGATGTTGCTTGGATATTAGCTGGATATTTTAATTGTGTACTCTAAATTTGAATCTTCTTTTGTTTGATTGTGGAATGGTTTTTACTTCTAGAGTTTGTTTCAATATTTTGGCATGTTCTTTCTAGTTACTTGAGTATCAATTACTTGATTTTCTCCGTGTGTGATATGTGAAACTTGCAGTGCAATAGCTTGTTGCACTCATGTGATCAAGAGGCAAAGGAAGGGAACGCACACTTTTTGACCGGTTCTTTGATTCGACCCAACCGAGAGGTATTGAGCCAAACACTCCTTTTTCTTCTATGTGTGATATCCACTCATGTATTGTCTCTCGATTTTGCTTGTCGTCTTTGTATTTGATTGGTACTTTTGTAGCACACACGAGGCATGTTTCTTGGTACCTTTGAGCCTTTCTATCCACCCTTACATATAATTATCCTTTGCTTAACCAATTTGAGCTGAAAAAGAAAATGTTATTTTTGCAAAACCTTAAAGAAATTTTTGTTGAAAAAAGGAATGACTTTCTTGGAGGTTAGGCACCTAATTAGTGGTTGATGCGCATTGCTCACCACTAAGTTTGGGGTTGCTCTTTGGAATTAGCAACAAATAAAGTTTGGGGTGAGGGTACTAGAGAACTTATAAAAGTTTTGATTTGAAAAATTTCAAAAGTTGCAAGGCTTTTAGTCATTTTGAAGGAAGAAAAAGTTAGAAAATGAAAAAAAAAAAGATGAAGGAATGAAAAAAAAAAAAAAAAAAAATAGAGAAAAGAAGTGATAGCCTTGAATTCAAAAGAATTGCAAAACTTTGTTTGATGTTTTGGAAAAGTTCTCTAGTCCACTATATTTCAAAAAGGGGTTTGGTTTATGAAAATGTTGACCATAGGGGGATCTAACTCCAAGTTTTTCTACTACTTATCCAAAAATGTCACCATCCACCCTAGCCATGCCACGCTATAACCCTAAAAGACCTCTAATGTGTGTGCACAAGGTGAACCGAATGAATTCTTAGACTACTTGCAAAATTATTGTTGACTTGCATTGATGTGTTGATTTGAGCGAATTACCAAAAACTGAAGAGTGCATGTGAGTAGTGTGATGAAATCATAGAGCCTTGGTCGAAAAGTGTGAACTACTTGAAAATGTCTTGCGGGAACGGTTGTGCAATTGAGCATTGTTTGCAGGTGAATCATTGATCATCAGGTGAGTCTCACGTATGTATGATTCGAGTGAATTTAAGGAAAATGCCAAGGTCTTGACACAAAAGCTTGAGGTAAAAGTTGTTTCCTTGAGGACAAGGAAAGGTTTAAGTTTGGGGTTGTGATGACAAATCGTCACACTCTCTAATCCATGCCTATTTTAGCAACATTAGATGCATTTTAGTAGGTTTTTAGCAATAAATATAAGAGAAATCTAACCATTAGCTTGATTACTTGTTTTGCAAGAAAACAGGAAAAACTGCAGGAAATGAATGATTTTCACTACGCTGGGGGCGTAGCCCATCACGCGCCGCGTGATGGAGCTCACAGGGAGCCAAGATTTTCACTCTGATCACGCGCGGCGTGATGCCTTACCACGCGCGGCGTGAAGCTTTGCTGAAGAAGAAGATTGCTCTCTGACTTGATCACGCGCCGCGTGATTCTGTTACCACGCGCGGCGTAGTTGATGGATTTGCAACCACGCGCGGCGTGATAGATCTGGCGCGCGGCGTGGTTGCCTTCTGTATATATATTTTCTGCATAATTCTGTTTGCGGGTTGGAAAAATTCTGCAAAATTGATCTACATTCTGGGTTTTGGAACTTCAAGATCGCGATTCAAGACTCCAGAGGATAGCTCCAAGCACATCGAGAGCATGGATCCACAAGCCATGGCGGTGAAGCGAGGAAGCGAACGAAGCACGATGAGGAGCTAAGCTCCTTTGGAGGTAGAATCTAGGATAGTTTAGGATGTAGTTCAGCTGAAT
Organism: Trifolium pratense; assembly: GCF_020283565.1. NCBI lineage: Eukaryota > Viridiplantae > Streptophyta > Magnoliopsida > Fabales > Fabaceae > Trifolium > Trifolium pratense. The sequence goes on from NC_060064.1 coordinate 1,087,649, forward strand.
TTAATCTACAAATGTTGTAAGAATTTACTCTCTTTATAGTGTTCATCCAATGCAAATCTGTTTTTAATGCTTTATAATCCTTCATTAGTGTTATAATGATTTCGAGTTAAGTCACGTGCGAGAGTATTGATTTAATTTCTGAACTGAGTTGCATTGAGCACTCGAGTGTCTCCGGTCGAGAGATTGAGGCATAGAGTGTAGCGAACGATTGACGCGCGTTAATATCATTCGTTGTAGGTAGCTTCCGCCCGAGAGATCGGGGGAGTATCGACAATGAATAGAGTGGATTTTGACAAGAGATTGCGATTCACTAATTTGTCGATCTAGTTGTGAACACTTGAGTAAATTCCTATGATATAGTAGATTGCATGTGGTTTAACTATAGACTAGACGATTCCGATGATTCTACCTCGCTTTTCCATTATATCAAAGCACGTTTTCTAGCAATTCATTACTCAACATACCCCCAATTTATGTGTATTTTCTGTATAATGTCTATGAACACGATTCGACTAGTTTGATCACACAATCCCTGTGGATCGATATTTTTTTATTACTACGTGATTTTCGTGCACTTGCGAAATATTTCATCAATATGCTAGAATCACGGCGATTCACCGTAATTTTCTAATTGTGCAGTTATGGCCCCCCAAGTTTCAAAAAGTCAACGGGGGACTAGCAAATGCAAAAGGGGGTAAACTTGAGGGGCCAAAATCGCACAATTGTCAAACTTAGGGGGTTAAAATCGCACAATTAAAACTTTAGGGGCCAAAATCGCACAATTGTAAAACTTGGGGGTCAAAACTGCAATTAAACCTTAACTTTTTAACATGTGCAAATTTACACATAATTGAAAAACTCTCTTTTATATTTTAAATATGTTAACTACATAAGTTCTAAGAAGATTATAGTATTTTTAATTTCTTTAACTAATGCCTCGAAATATTAGTTAGTATTTTCCTTTAAATCATCATTTTTAAGTAAATTCTACCAAAAAAACAAAGAAGGAACAAGTATAATATTTGTAAAAGAGGCCGGTTTTGTTTTATTGTACTGTAATATAAATTTTGTACATCTATTGTATTTTTACATTATCATCATCATATACTATGCAAATTATAGTAATAGAAACCTAAGAATTATATAACTACTAATCTATATTTTTTCCTTTTTCCTTTTTCCTTTTTCCTTTTTTTTTTAAGTACTAATCAATCTAATCTAACCTGACATTGTTTTCCACAAAACCGGCACTCTTTTTTTTTTTTCTTCCACAAAACCGGCACTCTCTTCTTTTTTTTGTGATTTTTTAAATAGGTGAAGCGACAAACATTATTCAAATTCACATCAATTACTTCCATCAATTATCATCGGGATCTTCCAAAAGAAAAATCAAGTAATAGTCATTTGCATTAGCAAACTCAGCCGCTTCCAGTTCGAGAAAATATGTATCAATGGCATCTGCGTCGATATACAAACACAAGACTGATCCGAGAGCCTTCTCCTGCATAAAACGGTTGGGTAGCACAAGCTCCCGTTGATTTTTTACCGTAAAAGTATATTCCATTGTTCTGTAAAACTTATACAATAGTGATAATTAGTACACCACTTGAATAGAAAGAAATTGAAAGTAAAAGACCTAAGATAAAAGCAAAACCTACATTTTCTTGGTTTTAGAAGATAAAAAAAATAGTTAGCAAATTAATATCTTTTGCCTTAAAGTTATATTCCATTGTTCAGAAGAAAAAAAAATTAATTCCTCCGATCCTTATTATAAGGAACACTTTGAAAAAATTACACAGACCAAGAAAACACATTTAACATAGTTATTTTCTTTGAGAGTTTAATTGACATGCACTGACGGTGTAAAATAGTTTTACACGATCGGCCAATAAGTAACCATCATTTTGCCATGTCATGTCAAGAAAGTGGGATGAAGTGGGGTGATGTGGTAGAAAATATGGTTGGTATTGGTTGACAGTGTAAAACTATTTTACACCGTCAGTGATATCAATTAAATCCTTTCATTAAACACTAATGATTAAAAAAGACTGAATAACACTGAAAGTAGTGCCGCCTCTGCAAAGTAAATTAGTAAAAAGGTTCCTCCTCCTTATTCTCGTTATGAATTTCTCACTGTTTGATCCAACTACTTCTTTCGGTGAGTCACTTCTCATCTCTCAAAACTATGTTGTAATTGGTTTAGTTGGAAATAATTATCTATCCCTGTTCTATCAATTTTTATTTTTATTTAGTTACCAAAATTGGTTTACTTAGAAAGAACAATTTTAAAACGGTTTTGTGTCACCTAGAGTTATATGAATTTCGTTTTTAAGATAATTGATTTTGCAATTCAAAAATAGCTAGTGGCGTACATGGTTGTCCGTTTGTCTTTTATTCATATGTAATTATAATATATTTATTAATATATTTAAATTTATTAATGTATTTCCATATTTCACACTGGGATTAGAACTTAATTTCTTTTTTTCACTTTGCATCTTTTCATTGCAGTTACAAAAAATTATTAAACTTTACCAATATCTTTCAGGTGCATTGTCACTATTTTCTAACTTTGATCGGGGTAAAATGGATGATTGCATTAGTGAATTGCTAGACGAAATCTTGTCGTATATCTTGACAAGGTTATCCATGAAAGATTTGTTGAAAACCAGTATATTGTCTAGAAGGTGGTGCACGCTTTGGGGTCTAAGGAGGGATATATACTTTGATATCCATGGTGTGCTTGGAAGTGAAGATGAACTAACAAAAAACGGGTATCTCATTGATGTCGATAGTAGATGTATCGATCTGAAAGTGAGTAGGGATGAATTTGTAAAACGAGTGGATCAATTTCTCAAGAATTTTCCTGGCACAAAGATCGATTCTTTCTTGGTGAACTTCAGTTTAAGTTGTGAACAAAGAAGTAGTATTGATCAATGGATAAGTTTTGCAATTGCAAGGGGAGTAGAGAGAATCAATCTACTATTTCAAGGTAGGCCCTTTATACATACCTCACACCCATTTTGGCGAACTTTACAAATTTGCCTTCGAAATATTTTCGAAGACTAATGCTTCAACTCTAAAACATTTACGTCTTGAAGGTTGTCTTGTTTCTCATCCCACCAATTGTGACTTTGAATCATTCAAACATTTGAGATCTCTTTCACTTTTAAAAGTAAAAGTGGATGAAATATTCATAGAAAATTTGTTATCAAATTGTCGACTCCTTGAAGAGCTTTCCTTAGTTGATTGTGAGTTCAAATCATCAGTACCAAAGATAATAAGTTCATCCTTATATCATGTCAATGTGTCAAGCTTATGTAGGGTATCCAACAATGCCATCATAGACATAAAATTAATGTTGGTAGACTGCCTTGAACTCACTTCATTAGAATGTTCTGGAGGCGATCTGTCTACCTTGAACATTTATACCAATGTGTTGAAGAGAATCAATTTCTCCATTATATATGAAGAAGATCTTAATGCATTTGCCCCATGTGCAACTTTTCCTCAACTTGAGATTATGCGTTTGAAAATATTTCCTATGGTTAGTCATAAATTGTTGGAAGTGTGTTATTTATTTTTTTTACACTTATTTGTCTTTTGAATTATAATTTGAATCTTGCATGTCTTTGTTTTTTCAGATCACAACTTCCCTAAAAATTATTCAATCATTCAAATATCTTAAACAATTGGATTTCTTGATTTACTTTCCCTGGGACACCTTAATTGAAGAGTAGTTACGAGTGTAAGGAGTATGAGGAGTTTGATCTTATGTTAATTTTAAACATCCTTCAAGCTTCTCCTCTTTTACAGAAACTTTCGATCATGGTAAGTGGACATGATTAATACACATGATTTACTTTTTTTAATGGTTATTCTAATTTTTATCCATAACTTTAGAAATAAATTTACACTTCTAAGCCACATACATTTAAACATTTTTATATTTACTTGGCCACATGTTATCTTTCCAAATCTACCTTTTAATTTGACAATGTAGTTCTTTGAGCTTTGTGGTTTTAAAACCCTCTTTTCTTTTACAAACTCAGAACTTGAAGCTTTAGTCTAATTTCCTTCTAATGAGTCTAGTAGATAGTGAGATGCAAGCAACTTGCTATCTCATGTTTAAAACTTTCTATAATTCATTGGTTCGCCCTAAGAAACCCATTTGGTTGCATATCCACACTTTACCCAATTTTTTATACGAATGATATATAAAAAAAAGAGAATACTACTAAGAACTAATTTAATTAGAATACCTCTACCTTCCACAAAACCTTCCCCTATCATCTACATAATACGTTGAACACTTTTGTCAAAACAAAAATATGATGAAACACTCATTTTAAAATGTGTACATCCAAAATCACGTTGGGTGGAGAATTTTTTTCCCAAGCATTACTAATTAAATATTTCCCCAACTTATAGTTAACGCTGATAAGTAGGTAGGTGATTGGTGTGTCTATGCTCTAATTGCTTAGCTTTGAATTTAGGATGACAATTTGATCCATACCCAGAGGGTACCCGCAAAAATTACCCACAATGGGTAGGGAAAAAACCTGCATTTTGGGTACGGGCACGGGTATGAGTAATTACCCGCAAAAATGAAAGGGTATGGGTGCGGGTACGGGTACCTTAGTACCCACCCCGCCCCATACCCGCATAATATATATTTATTTATTTTATTTATATTATTATATTATAATATATGTAAATCAATTTAAAACAATACAACTCTACTAAACTATTACATATTTTTAATAAAAATGTTTATTTATAACATAATATAAAAATAATGTGAATATTTAACATAAATATGAACTTTAACACAAAGTTAGTAATAATTTTGTATATAATTTTCATTACTCAATATTAAAATCTTTGAAAATTTTTTAATTCTATTAAAATTATATGATATTTTATAATTGATCAATTTATTTTTAGTAAAAATGCGGGTAACGGGTACGGGTACCTAGATACCCATAAGGTATGGGGACGGGGGCAAAAGTTGTTACCCACACGGGTATGGGGATGGGTACGAGTATTTTTTCAATCCGCGGATATAGGGATGGGTACTATAGTATCCTACCCATACCCTACTCATTGTCATCCCTATTTGAATTCATTGGTATATATTAAATAAATGGTATATGCAAACGTAGGTGATTCCAAGTTCCATTTTCATTTGGCTCTTAACTTATGAAATTAGAACACCAACAAGAAAACTAGTCAGAAGTAATTTCATTACATTACATTACTTTACTTGATGAAATTAATTTTAAAACGCTGTTTTGGAGACATATAGTAGACGTACGTCACGTAGAAGGTACGTAGAACTCTATTTTAGCATTTCAATTTCTTATATATGTACGTAGTATAATATATGTATAATTTAAATAATAAAATAGCATATAATTAGCAAAGGAAAAGGTGCCATTATAGTTGAAACTTGAAAGCAATTATATCATAAAAACAACTATACTTCAAACACATAAAAGGTACTATAAATTATTTTCGGTAACACATAAAAGGTACGATAAATTAAATATATGAGCAGGGGAAATAATCAAGCACATAAAATATGATAGTACAAACAGTAAAAAAAAATTGATACATCCAAACAGTAATTGGCAGGGATTAGATTCTCCGTCTTGATACTCTCACTTATTCATCTTAAAAAGGTAAAATTCTACCACTAAATTTTTTAGCCAAAAGAAATAATTTTGAGCAATATTGATAATATTCTATAATTTAGTAACAAAGAAAGAAAAAAAAAACAAAACAATATTACATGAGCACAAGTTTTTCTCTTCCTATCATTTTTTCATCTAGAAGAAGTTCACTCATCTTTTTCCTGCCACTTTGAAACCATACAGGATTAGATTTCCAATCCAATGTGTCACTTTCTCTCCAATAGGGACTCACAACTATTTGTTCAAGCTTGTGAGCATAGTTTAGAACATTCATAATAAATTCAATTTCATACCAATTGCCAACACAACCTCTCAATTCAATAATTTTTATCTCGTCATGAGAAAATATTTCAACATCCCTAATATCTTTTTGATTTTTAGAGAACTCTGGATCTGCAACCTGTCAAAATTAAATTTGTTGTGAATTTAAACACTTTTGTTGTAAATCAAACAAGAAATAGGAACTCATAACAATGGCAACCACAACTAAAAGAATTAAAAAATAAAAAAAAAGTAGAGAAACAAACGCATCAAAGTTATTTTAAATTGACCTACGTCTAAGGAGAAATAGCAGCTCTTTAATCCATTATCAATGAGTCTTAACAAAAAATACAAACAGGTTTCAAAGAAAAATCACTCCAACAAAAAAAAAATAGAGACCATGTCCTAAAATGTATTTTACAAATTTGATTTTTTTTTTTCAAAGGGACAGAGGATCGAACCCAGCCAGAACCTCATTCATATTATTCAAACTTCTTACTATTAGATTAAATCTAGTAACTTTTTGGATTATAAATTTGATTAGATAATTCGAATAAACTGTGTACATCATTCGAATTACTTGGACCAGAATACCAAAAAAAAAAACTTTTGAGACACTTTCTCCACAAAATTATCTTTATCTTACAAAATTATCTAAACTAATAACAAAAGTTTGTATAATTGTAAAATTAAAATACTTCAATGGAAAAGATGCAACTACTCAGAGGAATAAAATAAAAAGTTGGATTTTGAAAGATAATTGATAGTCATGCGCAATAAACTGCATGTGTTTTAACTTCATAACCCACCAGGTTAAAAGCATAAATTTTTTACGAAGGTCATTGATAAAAATTAGAAAGAGATAACTGTAAATAAAAAAAAAAAAAGTAAATTATTTGTATTAAATATGTTCACTCACCATGATCGAAAGTTTCTGTAAAAGGGGAGAAGCTTGAAGGATATTTAAAATCCACAAAAGATCACACTCTGCATTAGGTAAGATGAACGCGCACAAAACCACAATGTCCAATTGCTTAAGATGTTTGAGTGGTTGAGTTATTGTCAAAGAAGTTGTAACCTGAACAATAACATTTAAGGTTTAAACTATAATTCAAAATTCAAAAAAATGTAAAAGTAAATAAAACAACTCACCTTAAAAAATATGTTCACGTTCAAAATCTCAAGTTCAGGAAAAGTTGCACAAAGAGTAACAAATGCATCAAGATCTTTCAATGAGGTGAAGAAGTCAATGCTCTTCAATGTAGGAGTATTAAAGTTCAATGTATCCAAACCTCTTCCAATGTACTCTAGTGAAGTGAGTTTAAGGCAATCCACTAAAATCAAGTTTACATTGATCTGGTAAATGTTGGATACGAAATAGCACATTTGAACCTTAAGACGGCATAAGGATGAACTTACTATCTTCGGCATTGATGAGTTGAACTCACAGAAAATTAAGCAAAGCTCTTCCAGCTGTCGACAATTCGATAATAAACTTTCAATGAACATTTCATCCAACTTTGTGTTTTCAAGTGAAAGAGATCTCAAATTTTTTAATGGAATAAAGTCATAGTTGATAGGATGGCAAACAAGACAGTATTGAAGACGTAAATGCTTAACAGTTGAAGCATTAGTCTCTGAAAATAATCCAAACTCAAATTTATAATGTTTCTTTCGACTTGTGCGATGCACATAAGGCCTCCCTAGAAAGAGTAAATCGATTCTTTCAACTCCCTTTACTATTGCAAATTGTATCCATTGATCAATAGTGTTGCTTTGTTCGCAATCTAAATGGAAATTTACTATCAAAGAATCAATCTTTGGGCCCTGAAAATCCTTGACAAATTGATCTACACGTTTTACAAATACATCTCTACACATATCCAAATTGACGCGTCTCTCTATAGTAGACCTATGTAGACAATCAATTAGATATCCAGTTTCTAGTAGTTCCTTCTCGCTTCCAAGCACATTGATGATATCGAAGTAGAGATCTCTCCCTAAAACACAATCCATTTTATCCATAGTAGGGTTTGAAAATAGAGGCAATGCACCTGAAATACATAGGTACACTAATTTTAGCAACTGATTTGATTCAACAAAATACATTACATAATTAGTATTATTTTGCAAACCAGTGCAACACTCTAGATATATTAAACTAAAAATAAAAGGAAATACAAAATACCCCCGTCAAACCACGAAATCAACCAAACGGATATTCTGGACAATCCAAATACAAAAGTGGTCCTAAAAGAAAATACAGACATAGCGAACCCGCCAACACGGACCAATTTAAATATCAACTCCAGCAAGTAGAAACAGTTTTTTTGAACCAAACAAACTCAATCCAAGCTTATATAATGAATGAATATAAAAACTGATTTTATAAACAAAATACCTAGTTCTATAAAATTAACAAGCATTGAGATTGTATAGCATTAGCAAACAATTTCTCGAAACCGGGGTTGTGAATTGTGATGGTCTGATCTAATATAGAGTACGTAGAAATAAGAAAACTGAAATAACAGAATTTTGAGAACTCACTCATCGAAGAAGAAACTATGCAAAGAAGTTGGTGAGACTGTATGCTATTCAGTTTGCGTCATAACCTAAAAAATACAGTAATAGGTATTTATATAATGATATTGAGTTAGGTTTAATTATTCTCTGATTAAATATAAAAGATACTAATAATTTATATAATTGATACAATTAATATTCTGATATAACTAATAATAATACATTCTATATTTATAAGAATATTTAGTGTAACCTAAAAAAAAAAAAAAATCAATGTCGTTGCTCCCACGTCAAGGTCAAGTTTCAACAAAAAAAAAAAACCTCAATAGCCTAAGCTTTATAAAAGTAAAAATTTAAAAAAAAAAACTCAATAAACTAAGTCATCTAATGTCAACAAAAAAAAAACTAAACCCATCTATAACATTAATAGTATGAATTTAGATTTGGTGCAAACGACTCTCGAATCTCAATCGAAGTCTAAAATTTTTTACTAAAATTTCACATTTTAAAAAAACAAAATATCTTTTTATTATATGTGGACCATCTGATCAATATCATATGGTCAGAATCCATAACGATATACTCCCTCTGGACATAAATATAAGCAAAAAAAACTGTTTACGCGGTGTTTAAGAATTTAGTTAAGTGTAGTTAATTTTCTTGATATTTAATACAAAATATTAGTTAAATTTACTATATTACCCCTTTTTTTTTGGTAATAGGGAGGGCCTAAGCCCCAAAAAGAAAAGATTACATAAAAATTATTCTAGGGGTGGTTATCCCCAACTCATCAGCTAACAATAACTCCTTAATCGGAATAGGACAAGAATCATAAAATATGGTTTCACAATCTAATTGACAACCAATATTCGCCATGGCGTTTGCACACTTGTTTGATTCTCTGTAAGCATGCTCAATTTTAATTTCCCAATCCAAATCCAACATTTGCCGAATGTGTTTCACCAAAGGTAATCCAACCGAGCTACTAAATCTTCCGGTCTTGATCGCCTGAACCACAACAACAGAATCAACATTAAGCTCGACGGCCGTAAAACCCAACCACCGCGCATAACTCAATCCTTCAGCCATTCGCCACAACTCCGCAATAATAGCACTACAATTTCCCAATCCTCTAGCAAAACCTCCCAACCATTCTCCTTGGCTTCCCCGAATAATACCTCCACAACCTCCTCTATTTTGATCTTTACAAGCTCCATCAGTGTTAAGTTTAACATAACTACCACATGGAGGCTTCCAACTAATATATACAAGCATATCATTTTTAATTCTCATTAGCCTGTTTGTTTTGCGTGCCGGATAGTAATCATTCACTCTTCTATATACATGTTGAATTGCATGAATTGGTCTAGTAAATTCAGCATCATGAATTTCTTTATTCCTCCATGTCCAGAAGCAATGACACGCAGTAGCCCAGTAATCACACCACGCACTATCAATTCTTCCTTTTGCACCTTTGCTCAAGTTTGAATATATCCATTGTTGAAGGTTCTCCATAAAGAAAGTGTTTCTATCTTCCAATGGAACAACCTATAGCCAAAACTTATTCACCATTTTGAAAAGTGTAAACGTGTAAAAGTAAAATAAATGCCTAAAATAAAGTAGAATTAAATAAGGATATATTAAGAATAGTAGTATTAATTAGTTAAAAAATAGTTAACTTTTGATTCGTTTGGCCTGACTTTTTTTCCTCTTATTTAGAGTTTATGCAAACAACTTATGCGATTTTTATATATTATTATAAGTTTGTCAAGGTACTTTATGATAAAATAGCTTATAAAATTACAATTTTCACTAGTGTGAACTTATAAAATACCATAAAACTTAATTTATATTGCATAAGGTGTTTGCATAAGCTTAAAAAAAGCTGGGCCAAACAATAGTGACCAAAATTTGAAGTCTTTTTTTTTGTTTATATTTATGTCCGGAGGGAGTATATATTTTTTTGTAGAATCCATAATGATATACTCCCTCCGTACCAAATTATAAGTAACAATGAAGGAAAAAAATTGTAATATAAAATTGTAACAAATTATAAGTCACTTTACATTATCAATTAAGTATTTAATATTATTTTTTCTATTATACTCTCAACTATTTATTACTCACTCTCTCTTCTTTCAATTTATTTTTTTCATACCATTAATGAATGATAATTTTGTAAACTAACTCATAATTCTCTTTTTCATACAACATTAATTACATTTCTTAATTTGTGTAATATTGTGGAAACTTTATATTGTGGTACGGATAGAGTATATATATATATTAAAGGCATAACAATATAGGAGTATCTATAATCTTCTAGAAGATCCTCGACGAAAATCTTAATCGTTCTTCCTTTACCCTCTCACCCACGAAGATCATCCTCAACGACAAACCCAGACCGCCATCACCTTTCTGGATATCACTCTCACCCATTTATAAAATTCAAAATTTCATACCCAATAAAGCAGTATGTAGCAAAATAAGCACCGCATCCAACAAATGCACGAGGGAATGTTTATTTGAGGGTGGAAACGGAACATTGGCTCTAGAAAGAGGGTCAAACGCCACATGCCCTCAAGCTCCTTAGCCTTGAGACTGGGGGAAAATTTTTCCGGTACACCTAAAAAGTCCTATGTAGCTCGAGAATCGAGGCTAATGATAGTTTATATACAACACTCACACTTCTTAACCCACCGAGACGCCTTTTACAAAGGACAAATCCGTGAGGGATCACACATGGTCCAAAGCGGGCAATATGTACTTCAGAATGTGTGGTCACTTGAGGGTCTAACCGAACACAAGAAACACCGGGTCACCGGGTCTTTACACTTGTAATTAGTGGCGGTACTGGGGTGGGGCTGAGGGTAGCCACGGCCCTCCCCCACCCCCAAGATTATTTTTTTATATGTACGTACAATATTAATTCAAATATATTATTAATGATTTTAAGTAATTTAGTATGCGTATTTGTATAAATGTTAATTTAGATTTTATATATTATTGATGACTATAAGAAACTTGGCAAACATATTTGTTCAAGTATTAGTACAAATATTAGTTCATAATCTATTATTGATGATTTTAAGTTACTCAATATATACTTTTTTCTTTTAATAAAAATTAGTGGAGTTTGAATCTAGAACCTTCAGGTTTAATCCCTCGAAGTTATCTATATTATTGTTTACACCTAAAAAATAATAATTTGGGGTAACCAAGACTCGAAGACAGTCGATTTTAAGGTCAGGCAAACTCTCACCTTTTGAAGGTTAGACGATTACAAAATAGTCGAATATGAGTACTCATATCTTTCTCAAGTCTATTGAAGTTAACAATTGTGGTGGAAGCGTTAGAATCATTCAGAACTTGATGTTTGTGAATTTTACTCAAAGTTTCATGTTTTTAGAATTGCTAACCTTATGATCACGAAACCACTTTCTATGGGAGTTCCACACATGCATGTGGATAAAGGAAAACGAGAAATGCATTTCAAACAAAAACAAAACAAAAAAAAAGGACACTCTAGTCAAATAACCACCCTCTTCTTTTTGACCTCACAAGCAGCACTGCTCCATCCATCCCTTCTCCATGTTATTTCCCAATAAGCTCCAAGATTCACCAAGAGCAAAAGATGTTATTTCTCTTTCCTCTCTTGTACACCAAACCCTAATTTTCTTTTGGGTATAAATTGAGTCAGAACAAAGGGGAGAGGAGAAGAACAGAAAATTGAATAGAATTGTAAAGCAAAAAAAAAAAAAAACTAGAAGCAATGAGTAGGGGTTGCAGCAACACTTCATCCTTCATCTTTCACACATAATCATCACTACCTACCTCCCTCTCCACCTTCACTCATAATCTCACAAACAAACCACCTCCACCTTCACTACCTCTCTCTCCCTCTCTCGCTGTCGGTTCCTCTCTCTCTCTCTCATTCATTTTTCTTTTTTTCTTTCAATATTTTCTAATCATAACTAAGTAGCTTTGCAAGATTCAACATCTTGTCAAACAACTTTTGAATATAAACAACTTTATACGGACAAAAATATCTCTATTTGTGCACGGTTTTCGAAACGTATAACAAATATTAAAAAATCAAAAAATGCCACAAATGCATTGTAAGTTGTTGTATTTTTGTTTAGTTTTAGTTGTTTAACTATCATTTCTCTTCTGGATATATAGATTCCATGAGAAGTCGTTTTTTGTGAACTATTTATGATCAATTTTATATTATTTTTTTTATTGATTTCCTTTATCTCTTTGTTTACAATTATGATGTTTAAAACTTTTTTCTTGATGGAGTAATGTTTAAAACTTTGTACAATGTCGCATTTGTGATATTTAAAGAGTTTAATTGATCAGCGGTGTAATTATTTTACATGCGCATTTAATCAAAATATATTATAGAGTGTATTTGATCTTTGTAAAAAACAAATGACTAAGTGTATTTCAATTCTCCAGTCTTTCACTTTTTCTGTTGTTGAATGTTCTCAACATGTTCCTATTTATTTCTTTATTTTTTCCAGAAAAATGAACAACGGCGTTGCTATCTACATAGTTGCAAACATGACGGAACTCAGGGATGCCCAGTCTGATATGCTCCAGTTTGAAACCAATGTCGTCATGGAATTGTACATTGACCCTAACATTCGTCTTAATCACCGTTTTTTTCTCGAAAAAGAGGCCTTGATATTTGGTTTCGACTTCGGCTACGAAGTAAGATTTTTGGATGAGTATCCTGCAAATGTTCTCAACGATGCTCTTGGAGATTGGGAGGATTATATGGCCGACCAAGAATACGAAGACCTAGCTGATGACGAGGACGATTGATCATTTACATGTAGTATTGAAATTGAATTTCAGTTGCGTGTTTTGCTTTTTTTAACTTTCTAATCACTTAGTATGCATTTGGTTTCACCTTAGAAACACTCAAACATATTATAGAGTTGTCTGGAATATCAATGTAGAACCAATTCTATTTATTTTGGAAAAAAAAGCATCATCATTAATAAAGTCTATAGATGTGCTTAAATTTTTTTTTTTTTTTTTTTTGAAGCAGTGTGTCAGTTTTATCACACCAAAATATATAATAAATTAATAAATTGTACCAAAATAAATAATAAAAGAGGAAATAAATCAGTTGTGAGTTTTTTTTAATCATAGTGTAGTATATAAATAAGATTTAATTTATATATCTTAAAACCTATTTTGATAATTTAAACATTTTTTAAGGGTATGGTTTTATTTAAATATTATATTTAACTAAGTAGTTTTAGTAATTTTGTTTTATGTTTTCATAAAAAACAATTAAAACTCAATTTGATAATTATGCATCAAAAAACAATTTTGATTCAAATGATTCAAACAACATGAGAATCAATGTTATATATAAAACATATCTTCTCAAGTAAAAAGTTCATCAGAGGTTGTCTAGTCAAAATCTGCACCATCTATCTCCATCCCCCTCACTAAAATATATCTTTCCATTTCTTTCATTCTAACTAAACATTACATTAAAATTCTATCAAGTCAATAAGTTCGCAAGGTTGCATATTCACATGCTGCATATTATTTATTAGAGTTTGACAGAAAATTATCAATGCTAATAATAACATGGGGCAGATTATGTTCTAACTTCTAATAGCCTAAAGTAAGCAAAAGCAGAACAGAAAAAACAAGAAATCATCAACACAATAACAGTAACTTGACTAGCTGCGAAGCGGCGTCAGACATTTCATAATTCATCGTTCTCATGCCTCTTTCTTACATATTACTACAATTTACAAGTTATTTTTTCCACGCCAACATAGTTTTTGGATTGATAATACACAAAATGGAATTGCAGCACAAAAAAGGATTCGTTTCATATTTCCGAACAATAATTCACTTTTCCCATTCCAAGTCTAAAATGTGTGAGTTCGTCTTCGGTTGAAAGCTGACTTTCCCACTTGACTGCTGATTAGTCGGACTAGTTAGACGATCCCAACCCATAATGTGTGGCAATGCAAACTGTATCATAAAGCAAATTGACAAACTCTTAACAAGGAGCAAAAATATATCAAAAGCATATGCATGATTGGGTCCAGAGCCACATAAAATAGGGGTGAGGGCAAATAACTTGATTCAAGCCCAAAAACAGCTATTTACAAACCCAAGGAATAACCGACTGACCAACACATTCAAAAATTGCAGTTGACTAGTTTGTACATTTTCAAAACAAGTTGTCAACAACAACAATATAGAATAGCCTCAAAATTTCATATACATAATCATTGAGATATTGTTAGACTAATTAAACTTGCATTCTACAAAATGTAATTGAAAGTGTAATTATAACAACTTTGTCACTTAATGTCAGCGTACTCTAATTGTGGATGGGGTCATGATTGAACCAAAGTTCAGACATATGACTTATGGTCAATGTTTTCATAAGTTCAATGACATTTCTAGTTTTCAAGATTTTGTTTTTCAATTCTACCAATCTTCAGTAATTTACTAAATTATGCATGAACCAAAATTTTACGTGAGTTAATCATAGTAAAAAAAACAGTGATTGGCCAATTTGACCAGAAATGGCATACCACTTCCGGAATGCTAATAAAACTATAAACCAGACTCTACTGTACAGTGTGAAATTCTAAATTCCGGATCAGGAAGAAAGCCGCTACACTTGGTGGCTTAAAAATCCTGAATCAAGCCTTGTGACATTTTTGCAATGTATCAACCAAAGTTTCATGACAAGTACCGTGTTTCTAAATGGTGCAATAGGCACAGAAAATGAAAAGATAATTATTTACTCCCTTCCAATGCTAGAAAGAACAATCATGATAAAAGAAAATAGATAACCACTTCATTCTAATTTCACATATGGCAAGCTGAAACTAGCACCACATAACTTGTACAAGATGTAACGCATTAACATAATTAATGTGATTCTATGGGAAACTAAGTAGAAAAGAGGCATACACTGCAAGCTGTCTTCATCACAGCAAACTCAGCAGTTGTAACAGGAACACTGAAATTGTCTTTCGTATTCAACAGGGTGTTAACAACATCTGTCAAAAAGGGTGACAAAAACATGAAGAATATAGTATTATATTGTGCACACTACAATTTGCAACCCAATGTATGTATATGTAAAAGGCGGAAAAATTAACAAAACAAATCTTACTCAGAGAGACAAAGTAGCCATTGCTATGAGGCTTAATTGATAAGCTCTTCCTTACTTGACCAGCATTACTGTAGCATAAGCCATACTAAACTGTCACTAATCAACTCTCAAATGGTATAAATTCAAAATAATACCAATTGATATGTTAATGCTACATGTGATTCTAATCAGTCTTATAATAGTTCTCTCATGAGATAATTAATTGGCCATCTATTACTAATCCTAGATAATTGTGAAATATACCTTGACTTCATTGAGGGGTCATGAAAGAATTCACATGAATCTTGGGGACCCATGGCTATCAAAGAACCAACTTCAGTAGCTGATAGGGCAAATCTCTACAAAAATGTAATTACAATGAGATAGAGATAATAGAATAACAAAGATTTTATGTCTCATTGTCTGTTTCCTCCTACAAGTATTAAATAGAACTTCAGAAACAATATGGGCCTGTTTGTTTGAGATTTAAAAAAAATGATTTTTTTGTAGAGATTTTGAAAAAAATCTAAAGCTATTTGTCGTTTGTTTACAATCATTAAAATCTATTTTTTTAAGATGGTGAGGGATGATGAATGATAAAAAAAAAATGGATTTTGATAAAAGCTATTGAAAATAGATTCTCATTTTGATAAAAAAAATGATTTTTTTACTAAAATGAATTTTGAAAAAATCTGAAACAAACACAAGATAAAAAAAATAGATGTTTTTTTGGGAAAAATAGATTTTTTTGGTGAAAAATCTGAAACAAACAGACCCTATATTAGCCCAAGTTGACAATATATTGTTCTCTGTTGCAAAATAAGAAGGGAAAAAAAAAGTTGAAATAATGAAACAACCTATCTATATTTCCTGACCACACTAGCAGGCTTGCTGGTCTAATCCCGAGACAATAAAATGTGCTTAGAGTTTAAAGAGGCATAAGGGGATAAAAGACCTGTTGAATATGGCTCATATTCGCCAATAAGTAGGTAGAAACTCAAGTGTAGCATAGCAGAACGAGTCTGCGCTGTGAGCACAACATAGACCACTACTATATAAACTTGTAATCTAGACCGTAGTATTTAAACAAAGCTTAGTATTAATGTACTATGTAACCCTAAGTATTTGTATACTATAAAACTACAACAGTCACACTGTGGTGGAAGACATCAACACAATTGACCAAAACTTCATGATCAATCTTTGTGTTGTTGTGTGTTAATTTATCTATTTACTTTAGAGTCGGATTTGCTATTCTAATTAACAATATCATAACCATAAACCAAAAAAGAAACAAAAGGTAAAAAAAAATATATATATTACTTGTTTCTTGTCGGAGTCATATTTGCGCTCCCCAATAGCAGGCATGAAACTCATCATTATTGAACCGCGACGATCAACCACAAGAGCCCCAGACTGTGACATGACAACAAATGGAATTAATAAATATGAAGTACAGATTAAGTAATACTACCACCATAATAATTTAATTAATAAATTAAGGCTTAATTGCATATTTAGTCCTTGTGTTTATTTTAGGTTTCAATTTGGTCCCTTATGTTATTGATCTCAACATAAGTTGGTCCTTTTAGTTAAATTTTGAGTTAATTTTTTCTAACTTTTTGAGTTAATTTCTTCTAAAACTTTCACGTAATACTCTCCTAAATGGTCCACGTAGGTAAATTAATTACACAGGTCGACGATTTAAACAAAAATTTGACGAAAAATACCAACTTGAAACTTTTTAAACATAAGGGACCAAATTGAAACCTAAAATAAACATAAAGGACTAAATATGCAATTAAGCTAAAACATAATTATGATTAGGAGAATGAAGGAAGTTACATCCAATTTAGTGAAAGTTGGAAGACAAGGACTGAGTGAGAATGCAGCTTTTCCCTTGTAAACAGAATAAGGAGCAAATATACGATCTGAAGCATATCCTAAAAGTTCATAGTTCCAAAACAGAATCATATTATATTAAATCAATGTGATGTGAGTATAAAAATGCAGCAAAATTATAGTGAAAATAAAAAAAATAAAAAAATAAAAAATTGGTAAAAATGAAAACCTTTAGCAGCAGAATAGTTATTTGTGGAAGTGGAGAAATCCCTAACTTCAAGTTTCCTATACGAAAGAATTTGCAATAACTGATTCCTGTTTCGTTTAACAATAGTAATTAATTTTATGCAAACAACGTTGAAAATGCAACAAAAAATAGTATTGAATTACTATTACTAGTACCTGGAAGATGAAGATGAAGATGAAGGAAGCATGCGATAAAGTTTCAACATTTTTGGAACGCTTTCTCTTTTCTCTCTTACTCTGAACTGGGGTTTATGTTTGCGCTAGTGTTCAATTCAAATGCTGAGTCGTCGTTTTGTTAAACGGCGTCGTCTACTGAGAAACGATCAAACCGTAGCTTCATAAGCTGGCCCAGTTTCGGCCCAAGCTTCGGTAGAATGTTATATTTGGGTTTAGCCCAACTTATATATTAATTTAAGAGTAAATAGTTTTTTCCCGCAGAGTATGTGAGTTTTGAATTACCCTCTGTAATGTAGAGATTCTCTAGTTTACTTCCGTCATGGAAAATGTTATTGACTAGAATTTCACCCCTTAGTGTCAATGATTGAGGAATTTTTGTTTAAAATCCAGTTGCTACAAAATGTAATATTCTTATTGATTTATCTATACTCACATGGACTATTGAATTTATAATTTATATTTATATATTATGTACTATATTTTTTTTTACCTCAAACCTATTGTTCAATTTTACAAGATCTAAATACAAATCATCTTATATTATATTTAACTCGCTTTTAGTTATAATTATAATAGAATCTAGTAAATTAATTCATTCAAAAATAATCTGTATCGTCCCGTTACCAATTAAGTTGAATTGAGATGTCATTCTTTCTCGTTCTCTCGGGGAAGGAAACTATGTTTAATATTTTAAAGGTGTTTCCCCTCAAACACTAATCTTCTTTTTTGTTTTTCTCTTTTTTAGCCAATGTATAAAAAAAATTCAAAGACAAAATTAAATATATTAAAATAATTTTAAGTCTTCAAAACCACCGTTTTACTTTTCCAAAGTGAATCAAGACTTGCCCGGAAAGAAAAAAATACAAAAATAACTTCTTTGTATAAAATTTAGGTCAACATGAATATTTAGATAAGATGACACAAGTCTCTTCTACTTAATCAAAGATTATGGTTTTGATCTCTGACTTGGACATGTAATTTTGTTAAAACTCTTTGAGTCTCACAATGCTCGAAAGATCGGTCTCTACAGTTGTGTGTGGAGAACATCATGTTTACACAATAACAAAAAAGTTATTTCTGACTATCACTATTCCACTAATCTGGAGTTTTGTTTGGATAACTTAAAACGAATGAAGCCGGATGAAATGAAATAGAGTAGAATGAAACAGAATAGAACGGAGAATTCACTATAGTGTTTGGGTGAGTTTGGAAAAGTTTGGAAAGTGGACATAATGTAACGAATGAATTACAAATTTTTATTTTATTTTACCATTATTTAAAGAAAAATATTAACCAGTGTCAAGTAAAATATACAAATTTCAATATTTATTTACGATATTTAGTTCTTTAACTAGATTGGCTGTTGATTAGAATTTTCAAAAAAAAAAAAAAAAAAAAAAACTTACTATAAAAGACAGGTTGGTTTGGTGGCGAGTGTAGCAGTGAAGTGAACAGCAGAGCAGTGATAGAGATAGACAGATCATACCACCAGACAATACATAGATAGCGATTCCTTAGTCAACTAAGACAAACCCAAATCAACACACATACAGAATCTAAAACAGACCATGATGCGATACAAAGAGGTTCTCTTCTTCTTCTTCTTCTGACCAACATGAATCTCTCTGACTCACTCTAACAAATCAAATTATTCATTTCAGGAGAAAGAAGCGAAAAAGGAAGCATTTAGAAAATATCTTGAATCAAGTGGAGCTGTTGATGCTCTTACCAAAGGTACGTACCACCTACTTTTATTATTGTTCATATTCAATCATTTGATCTAAGTATTGTTTTGTTTTGTTTTGTTTTGTTGGTGTTGCAGTTCTTGTTTCTTTATATGAGCAAAACGACAAACCTTCTTCTGCTCTTGAGTATGTTCCAGTTCCATTCCATCTTTCACTTCTTTCTTCTTTGTTCTTTTGAGGATTGTCACCGACAAGGTTGTTTTGGGCATGCAGGTTCATTCAACAGAAATTAAGTTGTCCCTCTATCTCTGAATATGAAAAATTGCAAGCTCAATTCTCTGATCTACAAATCAGATACAATGAACTTCTCACTGCACACCACAACACCTGCAAACAGGTAGTAGTAGTAGTGCTTTTCTTTCTCTTTTATTTTTTACAAGCTTTGTGTTTGATCATGAAGAAACTATGTAATTGAGAGAGACTTATTAATAGAAATCAATTGCTTAACTGATTACAACTTAGAAATGTGTTAGGAGTCCCACATTGAGTATGTCAAAGTGCTCAATGTGGCACTTTAAGTCATGAGGCTCTCCCACCTATTGGACCAGTCTTTTGGGTTGGGCTCTTCTCGTGTGCTTAAGTCGTAACAGAATGTTTACATCGGCTGTGTGCATAACTAACTCTATTCACTGATATTCCCTCTCAAGCTCAAGGTGGTTGCTGAAAAGAAAACACTTTGAGCTTGGTTCAGATGTGGTTCGGATAATGTACACCTTTCCCTCCCATGTGTTATGTTTTGTCCCGGAATGGAGTAACAATATGGGATTATGAGTAATTGAGAATGTCAAACTCCATGTGTTTTTTACGAGAATGTAGTATGGGATTATGAATAAGAGAATCTGTACTTAGATTGTCACAAAGTAGGGTGGGACGTGGGAGCTCGGAAGGAAAATTTTAACTGGGCTAGCAGTGATTGAGTTCATAAGATTTCTGCAGCAGTGTAGGCCATGTTCCTATATACGGCCTCATTGTTATAGGTTGCTTCTTAGAGCTCCAAGAGACTAGACAAGGCCTAAAGAAAATGCAAGAGCCATAGGGGCACTTGACAATTAATTAAGGGCTTGTTTACAGATTCAATTCCAGCATGTCATTTAGGATTCAGGATCAGTAGGTGTATTTGTAGTTGAAATGCAGCCTGTGATACAAACTGTTGCGGCATATACTATAATCTCTCATCTTTTTATTTTCATCTACTTTGAATTTTGATCCCTACAGTAGTAGTTCTTGTGCGTATGAATCTTGAAAAATTTAGTCTGTGGGATAAGCTAGTTTAGTTTTTAATATTTTGTTGTGGGAGCACAATTCGACACAGTTTCGGAACCCATAGGATATAGCACTGACAAAAACAATAGTAATGGGGAGGTTAATTTTGCGAACTAGGTCAGTGAGGAAGATGAATGCACCAGTGAGAACACCAACAAAGACAGGAAGAGGTGAAGGAGTGGGAAAGTTGTGAACGATTTGGGCGGCGAGTTGGGAGATTCGGAGAGAGATTTGGTCTTCGGTCCAAAGGATTCTGTCTAAGTGGGAATGCATGGCCATGGTGACAGCCGCGGACTAAACTAGAAAAGGTGTACATTAGAGGACCAACAAGTTATTCAAGTCCAAACAATATGAAATGATAATGGTGTTGTCTATGCAATTATAAAATCCTGCTCATAACGTGCTGGCATTGTGAAAGCCGGGATATTGGGATTCAAGACCGGAGCAGAAATAAATATGATTACTTTGTGTAAAGCTTGTGATATAACAGGGGGATCATTAATTAGCAACAAGAATCTAGACTTCGAGTGTTTGTTGAATTGAATTGTTGTCTAGTGTAGTTAGAAAACTCAGCTATACCATTACCTACAGAGAGGAAGGAAGTTGTGAACCGACATAAAAGGGGAGGAAAATAAGACATCGGCCAATTGTTATCCCCCGTTTGATGATTATAATATGATTAGTACATTCAAAGATTATGTGCC
The DNA here is from genome assembly GCF_020283565.1 of Trifolium pratense. Taxonomy (NCBI): domain Eukaryota; kingdom Viridiplantae; phylum Streptophyta; class Magnoliopsida; order Fabales; family Fabaceae; genus Trifolium; species Trifolium pratense. The sequence goes on from NC_060064.1 coordinate 1,109,256, forward strand.
TCCATAAAAAGATCACATATTACTAGCCGATCAAGTTTGCATTTATAGGGATTGGAAAAATGTATCAGGTTAATTATCATCTGCTCCCATACATACCTCTGAAATGAACATGAATGGTTCTCCGTAATCGTGCCTGTCATCTGATGTATTCTTAAAACATACTAAATTTCTAAATGGTGTGATTTGGTAAAACACATTCCCGCTGACATTCATGATTCTCTTAAGTTGGTTGCTTTTGTTTCTGCTTAAGGTTTATAATATCACTAACTCACTATGTTCTATACTAATTGACAGTTGGAAGAAGTGAAGACTTCTCACACCTTGGCAATGACATCTACTAAGGAAACAACTGATAATGAATCACCAGCTAAAGATAATTCTTGAAGGTTAAACCTAGTTTCACTGAAGGCTAAATATATGATCACACAAGAGAAACTTGAATGATCATATGTTAATTTTGGAAATTGGTCTTGTCATTGGTTATTGTCTTTGTTCGGTTATGACTTGTAATCATCCTCCTCCGACCAAGTTTTTCTCTTCCTTTTAATTGAATTCTGATTTATATCTGTAAAATGGTATCGATTTCTTATCAAGTTATAACAGAATCCCACTTGCTCAGTGGATTACATCATTACAATGAATTGTGATGAAACGGATTTTTGATGATAATTCGAACCATTTGCATGTCCTAGTTTTCTTGAATCTGTTATGCAGAAATAAGGCAGAAGAAAGTGTAGAACACTGGTATACACTGGTATAGACTACATACATCAACTTTACAATGAACCTAAAAAGTAAATTTCTTCTTATATATAGGACCGGAGGGAGTATATGCAATTGTTATTGTTCCTATGTTTGATATGAAACTGAAAATTGATATTATTATTATTACATTCCATTGAAAGGTTTCTTGTAAGTAAACAACATGAAAGGGGAATGAATCTGGTTTCTATATGAATGATATCATCATATTCACCGTCATTCTGAGTTAACAATACTAATGCTGGCAAAAAAACATTCTAGTATATCGTCTTTGAATTTTTATGTTAACTGTATACATTTAAAAGTGGTCTTTGACGTAAGCCCAGTTTGGTTTTGAACACAGCTAGCAAACTAACAAAAATTGCTGAAAAAAATGAAAATTTGTTGAGAGTGGGATTTGAACCCACGCCCTTTCGGACCAGAACCTTAATCTGGCGCCTTAGACCAACTCGGCCATCTCAACAATGTTGTGATAAATTTATTGTTGGAAATAATTTAAATAGTATGATGAATATGTGCACTACAAATGTTTCCTTCCTTCCTTCAACCTCTTCGTGATGATACCCCTCCATTTAATTTCTTGATTTTATTTATTGGTTTTCTTCAGCTGTTCACACCTACATAAGGAGATTATGACTTCGAATCTGGATACAAGTAAGTATGTGTTTGGTTCTGCGGTGGACATAATTGATTTTGACATAATTAAGTTTGACAGAATTGATTTTGATAGAATTGATTTATGTTTGTATATATTCATACAAAAGTGAGTTGAACAAAAAAGTTGAGTGTAAAAATCAATTCTAGAATGAGAAGCTACAATTTCTAGCTTCAAGTAGAATCAATTTTAGAGGCAGAATCAATTCTACTTTTGAGAAACCAAACAAGCCAGAATCAATTCTACGGGTCTAGAATCAATTCTGACTGCTCCAGAATTGAAACCAAACATACACTAAATAGTAGACGGATTTTCAGGCAAATTTAAGCCACTCAAATTGTTTTTTAAGTGCTCAATCTTATAGTACCATCTTCCTTGTGCTTTCGTTGCAACTTTTTGTTTCTATTTTTTATACTTTTCACTATGGTTTAGTAGTGACTAGTTAATTGGTTCAAGTTGAACTTGGTAAAGAACATAACGATTCGATCCCTCAAACTACAATCGGCTGACCCACAAACCAGATTAGACGTCCAATGAGTCAGATACTGGTGATTAAAAAAAAATATTAGGAAATTTATTGAACACACATGATAAGTTCTCCTCTTCTAACTAAATTCTTTATGTACAAACATATGAGCTATAAATCGAACTCTTGATTACCTGCTTAAAGTTTTTTTTTTACGCAAGCTTAAGGGCTCTTTTATTTTTTATTAATTTATTATTATTGTTACTTTCTTTAATTATATCTATATATATAATTCCTAGATAGTTCTCCTACTATCCATCTTAACCCTAATCCACATCACCCACTTACATCCAATTAAATCACACAATAATGCCACATCACTTCCTTATATTATATCATTTTCATCTCTATTTTTTTTGTTTCCACATCACTTCCTTATATTATATCATTCTCATCTCTATTTTTTTTTTATATTATATCAATCTCATAATAAATAATAAAGAATTATGTTTCTCCAATTATCCAAAAATTGATGTCACAAGATGTTACAATTTTCTACATTATTATTGAATTATACCTCTCCAATTATCCAAAAATTGATGTCACAAGATGTTACATTTTTCTACATTATTATAACATTTCTTAGTGACAATGAAGATGAACATAGTTGGATTCTCTTTCAACATTTATCCCATTTAAATGTCAACCGTTTTCATAAAAACAACAAAGAGTTTATAATTTAGTCACACAAAAAAATACGAAGAGTGTATACATTATTGACTTAATTACATTATAATTTTAGAGAAGAGTGAAGGTTATGCAAAAAGTTAGGTTATGGGATTGAAATATATAATAACCATTATCATTATCATATTTCATTCAATTTTAGTGTGTCGCCTATGCGTTGCACTATTGCATTGGCTGGCGCACCCCACAAAAAAAAAAAAATCATTCAATTTTGATGGTCCGTACTCATTCTCTATACATATAGGTATATATATTGGTTGGAGGAAGTGATAAGTACATCACTTTTATATTATTATTATTATTATTTTCATTTTATAATACTTATTGTTACAATTTATACGAATAATTTTTCAACATTATAATATAAAATACCACATAACACCTGTGCATCGCACGGGTGTGGGACTAGTTATATATAAATATTATAAATTATAATAAATGATGGATAAAGAAATGTTGTGTAGTCGGTGTTCGATGTTCACAAGGAATCTGAGCCCAACCCAACATGAATGATAGAAAGTGGACCATGTGACTGAGAAGCCAAAGCCTTATCTGTTTGGAATAGTAGTAGTATCTTTGGTTGTCATTGTCTCACTGTCTATGTCATCATCACTAACTCACTACCCACGAATTGGTTGTCACCCACAGAAATATCCACCTATGTTATGTACCACCCATCATCCCATAGAAATACAAATACACACTAAATATAATATAATAATTTTGTAAAATAATAATATACTAATAGAATTATTATTCATACTTTTATAGGAGTTAAAGAAACTCTGATTGATTGTCAAACTTAGTTAAACCATCAATAACATTTTCACGTGGTGAGATGAGATAAGTAGCTCAACTGATTAAGCTAGTTAAGTTAAAAGTTAAGGAACAAGAGATTCATCAATAACATTTTCATTCATAACTTCACCCGAATTTATATGTATGAATTTATTTATTTTTGGTTGGTAGACGAAATGATAAAATCATTAAAAACTCACAAACACAAAATAGAGTGATCAAAGTTTGAATCCTAGTCATAATGTTCAACACTTGTAATTTCAATATTTTTATTAGTTAAGTTAGGATTTAGAAAGTATGCGCATGAATTTTAGTTTGTCATTTCATTGTATAAAAAAACTAAAAAATAAAATGGAAGAAATACAGCACACTACTAGCTGCACTTTTTTGTGAGCAATACATACACCAACGACTTTTAGTCCAAAGTAGTAATCCCTATGATTCTCTTGTCTCTTTAGTCTTTATAAAAAAAAAATTATTATTTTATTTCTATATAGGTCTACTTAACTTGAATTAATTCATAGAATTTAGAACTTTTTTATATTTTTGAGAAATAGAGTAAAGAAAAGTCAAAATTGAAAAGGGGAGTAAGAGACTAAATTCTGGGGTTAAAAATTTCATATTCACTTATTTGATATACGGATAGTAAAAAACAAATTAAAAACATCTTTTAAAATAAGTTAGGCAAGACAAATCAATTAAATTATTGGGATCAAAATTTAGTTTAACCCGCAAAAAATAACAGTTTAAACGAGTCGATCCAACATGTCTGACTTATTTTGCCACCTCTAAATCTGCTTAACTTGAATTAATTCATATTATTTAGACAAATTATATTTTTGGAAAATAGAGTAAAGAAAGGTAGAAAGTCCATAATAATACTTTTTTATTTATCAATTTTATTTTTTCGGCTTTCACTATTAATTTAATCTGATTCGGAAGTCAGTTATGACATCAAGTGGTTTCAGTCCCTCCGGATCGTAACTGCGAGAGATTGAACTGTGATCCTACGTATATACCAAGTTCGGCGACAATCACCACTAAACCAACTAACAATTTGATTTTTATTTATCAATTTTAACCGATCCTTGATGTTCTAAATCCAAAAATGTTTCAAATCTATATTTTTGTCACTTGGTCCCAAAAGACCGAATCAAAGGGTTGAGACTTTGAGAGAAGCCAACCTACACTTCTTCTTACTTACAAAGAGGATAATAACTTTTTTGACGAATACAAAGAGGATAATAATAATAACAATATAAAATCAATAAAGCGGTTTTCGTTTATTATTCAATATTACAAAAAATAATTTTATTTTTAAAAAATAGTATTTTTTTTTTTTTTGCAGCGTCAGCCGTGGCAGCACACATCTCCGTGAATCTAGTCAAAAAAATGGAACACAGTGACAATCAGTTAAGCTCTTTCTTCCACCACCACAACCACCACCAACAAGGAAATTCCACCACCGCTACAACCACCGCAATTCCGACGAACGGACTTTTATCGAACACAGATGGGTCCCACATACTGTATCCTCATTCAGTGGCTTCTTCTGCTGTATCGTCTCAGCTTGAACCAGCTAAGAGAAAGAGAGGAAGACCTAGAAAATATGGAACACCTGAACAAGCCCTAGCTGCTAAAAAAGCTTCTACGTCGTCGTTTTCCCCTACTCCACCTTCCGATAACAACAACAATAGCAACAAGAACACCACTCACTCTTTCTCTACCTCTCCTTCTTTCTCTTCTAAGAAATCTCATTCTCTCTCTCTAGGTTCATTTCTCTCTCTCTCTAACCCTTTCATTTTTCTGTTTATTAATTGAATTTTCATGCTTTTTGTTTACTATTCTATGTTTGATCCATTAAGTGTATGTTAGTATGTCAGAATCACGATGACCTGTCGTGATTTGATTTTATAGAAGCTACTATGATTCTGGCATGCTCACCGTGACAGTGTTTCCCTTAGATGTTTTTTCTAAGATTCTGTAACATTTCTTGGTTATATAGCTTGAATTTGTACTTTTAAAACAATCTTATTGACTAAACATAATTAAGAAGGTATTAAATATTAAGTGCATAATTTTGATTTGATGCTTATGTGAATGGGGTGATGTAGGCAATGCAGGACAAGGTTTCAGTGCACATGTCATTGCTGTTGCTGCTGGTGAGGTATGCATTATTATTAACTGTTCTTCAATATTGCTTCTTGATTATGGATTTCTGCATCTGCTTGCTTGCAGCACCTGGTAAGTACAGTGAGTCAGTGACAGTTACAACAACTTCACATCCGGACTCAATTACAGTATGGAACCGGTGAAGTTATATATATCTAGTTATATCTATTAAAAACACTGTCAATCCATCTCGCAAATAGATACCGACTAAGTTGTGTTGTGTATACAAGTACCTACTGCTGTGTTAATATAATTTTTCCACCCTTTATCAGATTTGGAAAGAAAAAATAAATTTTCATTTTTATTAGTCCTACAAGAGGTATCAGGCTTGGAGGATTGATTGCTGATATTCTCAGCTATGACTCATCGAGACAAATAATTTTTTTTTTCATATGGATTTCAATATTTGTGTGATATTGTTGATTTAAATTTTGTAAAATGTTAATTTCTTGGTATATTAAGTTCTTAAAAAGTGAGTTGATGGATAGAGAGTTGATAAATAGTGTGACTGTGTCTCTTGTAAATGAGATGGTGGATTGGGATTTGGGACGGAGTTCTATGCTGCAACTCTAGAATAATTCTTTTATGGGACAGACACTCTAGTAACGCCTGGTCTCTTGCTGAAGTTGACTAAGCTGAACCTGTTTCAGTGCACCTATAACAACATCACTTATAAACAACTTTGTTTACATCTCTACAATTAACAATTTATTAGCAAATTTGCTTGTATGTATTTTTCTGATGTTAATTCCTTTATCCTTTTAGTTCACCACCAACCAAGATGTTTTTAGGTTCTTAATTTTCTTCTTTAGATATTGCTGATTTTCCTGCATCCATGATGTTTGAATATCTTATGTTTGCCATTTATTCCAATTTGGTTTTCATCTTACACTTTGGTGTTTAATCTTTCGTTTGTCTTTTTGTCAAAAAATCTTTCGTTTGTCTTGCTTCTATAATTATTTGAACATGCATTCAATAGGATGTTGGTCAGAAAATTATGCAATTTATGCAACAAAATAGGGGTGAGGTATGCATTCTATCTGCATCCGGTTCCATCTCTAATGCCTCTCTTCGTCAACCAGCATCTTCAGGAGGCAACATTACATATGAGGTGAAATATTAATCACTGCGTTTCTTATCATGTATTTTATGTAATATTATGATTCCTATTCTTCAAAAGGAAATGAAATTGTTGAAACTTGCAACATGTGGTTAAAATATTGTTTATTTGAGTATTAACATAACCAAGGCTCTCAATCCTATTTATTTTACTTTGGATTTATCATTTTTTATTTATTTATATTTTTTATTTATTAAAAAATTAAACGAGATTTTATTCATGGCAAGAATCTGTGTTCTTATGGCTAGTTTGTATACACACAACAGTTACTAACAAAACTATTTGGTTGTCAAATCTGAACGTGGATGATGGAGGTGCAAACAAAATAGTCTCGTATAAGTTATAACTGTGTTTATATTAGATTAACATGGTAACTCAATGTTAGTGCCAAGCAGCGGTAGTAATAGGTTCGGCCCAGTGGTTTACTAAATGACCATTAACTATGGGGTCATGGGTTGAAGCCCAGAAATATCTGCTTCTGTGCCTGATTTTAGTATTCTAATTGTTCCGGTTTTTGGCCCCTCTGAAGCATATCTTGTGCTTTCTTCTGGTGCCTCTAAATAATTTTTTTGCTTTTTGTAGAAAAATAAATTGTTAAGAGTCATAGTCTACACTCTACAATTTAATATAAATATTGCATACTAGTAAAAATAGCAGTTGTTAATCTACATCACCTTTTTGGTCATGAATTTGCATTTTATATTTGATTTGGTCATGTGCTCATATTATTGTTGTCACAGTTTAATTCTTTAATGTATTGATATCAGGGTCGGTTTGATATTATTTCGCTTACCGGTTCCTATGTGCGTAATGAAACTGGAGGGCGAAATGGTGGTCTCAGTGTATGCTTGTCTAATTCTGATGGACAAATCATAGGTGGTGGTGTTGGCGGGCCCCTTAAAGCTGCCAGTCCAGTTCAGGTAATCTTAGAAGGAAATGCAAATGAACTTGTAGGTTGGGAAAATGAGCTGGTGTCCTGCATTTTTCTTCTTCTTTTGTCTTGATTAGCAATTGCATTCTCTGGTGCTGTGTGGTAGTAAACAAATGATCCAAGCCAAGAAGTTGGGGAGAATGTTGAACAATTCTCTACGTTGCATATTCCTGTATTTTCTGTTATAGCCTTTTCCTAGCAGAACGAAAATTGTAATGATGCATTTAATCCTGTTTTTTTTTTTTTTTTGCTGAAAAGAAAGGGAAAATGAGTTAGGCAGCATCTAGTGTCGTTCTTGGAAGGATCTATGTGGTGAATTTGGTGTAGTGAAAGCAGACATACTTGTCAACTTGCTTCATCAAATCTCACTATTTTATTTTCCATCTTCCTGCTTTCACTCCTACCAAGCACCACCTCATATGAATTACATATACAGGTCATTGTTGGTACATTTCTTATCGACAACAAGAAGGATACTAGTGCTGGTGGAAAAGGTGATACCTCTGCCGGTAAGTTGCCATCACCAGTTGGAGAATCACCATCGAATTTAGGTTACCGCCAAACAGTTGACAGTTCCAGTGGGAATCCAATGCGGGGAAATGATGAACATCAAGCTATGGGGGGAAGTCATTTCATGATTCAACAGCTTGGTTTGCACGTGACACCTCCCAGGTCCACAGACTGGGGGAGTCATCCTGATTCAAGGCATGCTGGTTATGACCTCTCAGGTATGAAGTCCAGTTATTTTGGTGTGCCCTCTCCGCTTTCTTTTCTAATGGTGTAAAATAGACTGAAGTGAGGCTTTCAATATGCAGGAAGAACAGGTCATGGGTCACACCAGTCTCCTGAGAATGGAGGCTATGACCAAATTCCTGATTGAGAATTTGAGATGGCTCTTGGGCTTGAATAACACTCATGTGTGGTTAACAGTTGTATGATATCACTACATACCAGCAGTCTTTGTCACGTGATGCCGTTTATAGTATGCGCTGCCAACCATTAAGGTCGTGGCTTCTGACTTCTGAGAATTTATACTCATGTCTGTCCTTGAAAATATTGTTTTGCCTCATTTACTCTTAATGTATTTAAAAGTTAGGATTGCTGGCTAATACCTCTTCATTTTTGTGGGTCTGTTAGTTAATCTATACCATAATAAATAAGGTATATTTACATAAATATGCTTCCTAGGTTAGCTTGTGGGCTATATTTTCCTTCAATCTTCAAGGTGCAGTCTTAATATTGTTTAATATTCTGTTGAGCATAGATTATTATAGCTCTTCATTTTAAAAGCTGTTTTTTGAGAAAATAAGTTTTTTTTTTTTACCTCCTGTTAGTTGGTTATGGTTAATGTGAGATGATCTAACTCTATGAAAGCAGAGGCATGGAATTAAATTGTTTGAAGATTGAACGGCGAAGAACTTTCGTAAGCAAAAGCAGGAGTATTTACTTAAAGTTCTTCGCAATTCAATCTTCAAACAATTTAATTCATTCTGATACAGTAGCATATAATAGAATCTTAGAATGTTAAAAAAAAATTAAAAAAAATAATACTGACAATGTAAAAAATATTAAATATATTTTTGTTCAGTACTCATCTAAGTTTAGTTTTTAGAAAAGTTTTTTTTTTCTTTTTTATTTTGATCTTCACCTATTGACATTTTCAAAAATGGTCTCTATTATTTGTATTTTGCTGACTGTATATACAGTCATCCAAGTCAACACTTGGTATATATATACTTACTTAAATAGGTGGTGCTCGTGTGGCTGCTTAAAAAATCCAAATGGTGTTGATGTGTAACTCTATCCAATCAACAAAAATTAACCATAGCCATCAATTCTAAAACATGAAATAAGGGGTTTGGATCCTCTCTTATCTTTTTAGTCCAACCTTCTTTTCTTTTTCTTATTTGAGGGTGATAGTATATTTCTGATTAATCAATGACACTTCTAGGAAAAAACCGATGTGTTTGAAAAAATTGACATGTAGAACGAGTTCGTTTATCTTATAAAAAAAATGTTATTCAAACACAATTAATTAGAAACGATTTTTTTCTTCTTCTATTCTCTCCTTCGTCCCGAATCTCTCCGTCACTTTTGCTCTTCTCCGATCAGTTGTTCTTCTCAGATCTAGAAAAAGTGAATGAGAAATAGAAAATAAATAAGAGTATAAGAAGAGCAGTGGGGGAGTTGCACAAATAAATGAAGACAGTAGAGATGGAAGAGCAATGGGGAAGTGTTGCAAAAATATTATTGTTTTTGTCTTGGGTGAATGAGAAAGAAAGGTGGTGTTATAAATGATTGCCAAGAATTTTATAGTCACTAGGCTACTTGACAAAAAAAAGTGTCTACATACTCTCTCCGGTCTTATATATAAGAAAATTTTTGTTTTTTTAGATTCATTGTAGAATGAATGTATCTATACTATATTATAGTATAAATACATTGATTCTATGATGAATCTAAAAAGTAAAGTTTTCTTATATATAGAACCGGAGGGAGTAACATTTTTGAGTAAATTGTCAAATATCTCCCTGAAATTTTAAATTTCGGAGGGTATTTGACGAATTTTGAAATTTTAGGGAGTATTTAGTAGTTTACTCTAACATCTTTGTTATCTTATATGTACTTCTTTCTTTGTAACAAGTGAACTAAATTTTGCATCACCCACAAATAAATTTTACCATTAAATTAAATGAGATATGTATCCAAAAAAAAATAAAATTAAATGAGATATAATAAAAGTTATTGATCCGGTAATAAAAAATATCTATGGATGATGCAAAATTATTTAATTTGTGTATGTTAATTAGACATACGAATCTGAATTGCATACAATCCAGACATATCTAAGTGTCCGATTATGATCAGATGTTCAAATTTAGACCCGACCGTATGCAGTTTTGACCACATGCAATTTAAGTCTATCTTATTCTTATGAATAGAAAGAAAAAAAAAAAAGTCATCTTAAACAGTGTTCCGACACTGGTTAAGCATAAAATTTTTTTTTTACCTCTTTAATACTGCATGCACAAGTTGGTTTATTTTTTTTGAAGTGGAAGGAGGAATCGGAATCCAAAACATGTCATTCAGCAGCACGTTAGTGAACTGGTCATTATTGTTCCTTACAAGACAACATAGATACAAAAATAGAAAGAAATTTTTTTCAAGCGTTTCTGAAAAAGTCATCAACATCAGCAAATCAGAATAAAAGATATTTTTTGGATTTGGACTTAGGGGAATGAACATGATGATTATTTTTAAAATTTTAAAGGTCTATCTCATCCTCATTTAAGTAATCTATTTAATTGATAAAAATGAATTATAAAAGTTTCTGTGAGCTTAGCTCAGTTGATATGGACATCATATATATTATGTATGAGCTAAAGATCGAACCCAAACATATTTATTCATGTTTAAGATGGAATTTTTAGCCTTTAAGGCTTAAGCTACTAGATACAAAAAAAATGATAGAAAAATATATTTATTTAATTCCTCTATTATTTATTTTTTTACTTTTTTTAAATTTATAAAATAATTGATGTATATTAAATAAATAAATCATTCAATTGATCTAATTTTTTTTATAATACTAATAGTTAAAGGGAGTGTGTCTATACCAACATACTGTGGCACATGTGGTAGATACTTGGGTCTCTTAATCATTTGGTCCTAGGTTCGATCTCCGGTCAATGCGTATGGAGAAGCATTTGTTGGGAGAGATCAACCTTTTAAATGGATCTCAGTTACCTCGAGAAGAATCTCAGTTACCCCGAGGAGATTAGTTTCCGCATTTGCGCCGGAGAATTTCTTTAGTTTAAAAAAAAAAAGGGAGTGTGTCTAGGTACGGTTGATACAAAGTTATGTGGATCCCACCGACACATTCCTTCACGTTTTTTATTTCCTACTTCTCCCTCTTCTCTTCTATTCAAAGTTCAAAGATAGATATTTTCCTCTTCTCTTTCTCTTTTCAACCAAAATTGATCTCTTTTATTCTTCCTCTTTTTATATATTCTAATTCATCAAAAGCCACAAAATCTTCAAATGCCGTGACTCTGAAGAAACTAATCATAATAGAAAACCGTTCAAATTTCAACACACGTTTTCTGCTACATCACTCTTCTTGTTCATTTTGTATGCATTATTATAATTGCCACATATTAGTGCCATTATTTTCTTCAATTTCAATTTGGATCACAAATTAGAAAGAAAAAAACTAATCTTGATAGTTTTGGTAGATTTGTTGTTAAGCTAGTTTAGATCTAAATGAGCTATGGAAGATGATAAATCATCATCTATGGTGTTTGGTAGGTTTAGATTTTTCCTTTTGGGAATTAAATTGGTATAAAAATCAAATCTTTGACCACTGATTTGGAAAATTAACATTAGTTTTTATTCATTGTTGTTGCTATGGAAAAAGGGTTTTCTTCTTCTTTGTTGTTATTGCTATTATTGATTACTTCTCTTGTGATATCTGTTTATGGTGAATATGCACATTGCAACTGTGATGATGATGATGATGATGGTGATTGGATTTGGAGTATTCAAAGTATTTTGGTTTGTCAAAAAGTCAGTGATTTTTTCATTGCTATAGCATATTTTTCCATACCCCTTGAGCTTCTTTACTTTGTTAGTTACTCCAATGTTCCATTTAAATTGGTATTCCTTCAATTTGTTGCTTTCATTGTTCTATGTGGTTTGACCCATTTACTCAATGCCTATACTTACTATGGACCTCATTCCTTTCATTTGTTTCTATCTCTCACTGTTGCTAAATTCTTCACTGCCCTTGTTTCATGTGCCACTGCAATTACTTTTCCTACCTTGATTCCTCTTCTTTTGAAAATCAAGGTGAGGGAGTTGTTTTTGAGGCAGAATGTGTTGGAATTAGGGCAAGAGGTTGGGATTATGAAGAAACAGAAAGAGGCTAGTTGGCATGTTAGGATGTTGACGCGTGAGATTAGGAAGTCGTTAGATAAGCATACCATTTTGTATACTACCCTTGTTGAGCTTTCAAAGGCGTTGGAGTTGCATAATTGTGCGGTTTGGATGCCTGATGAGGACAGACGGGTGATGCATTTGACTCATGAGTTGAAACCGAATCCGGCAAAGAGTTTTCATAGTTCTATTTCTCTAAATGATTTGGATGTGTTAGAGGTAAGAAAGAGCAAGGGGGTGTCGATTTTGAGGCCTGATTCTGCACTTGGATCTGCGAGTAGTGGTGGATCTGAGGACTCGGGTGCTGTAGCAGCCATTCGTATGCCGATACTTCATGTTTCGAATTTCAAGGGAGGGACACCGGAGTTTGTTGAGACGTCTTATGCTATACTGGTTTTGGTTCTTCCAAAATCTAACTCAAGGGCTTGGACCTACCATGAGATGGAGATAGTGGAAGTAGTTGCTGACCAGGTTGCTGTGGCCTTGTCTCATGCATCTGTTCTTGAAGAGTCTCAGCTAATGAGACAGAAACTTGCGGAGCAAAACCGGGCGTTGCAACAGGCACAAAAATATGCAATGATGGCCAGCCAAGCAAGGAGCTCATTTGAGAAAGTGATGAGCCATGGAATGAGGAGACCTATGCATTCAATCCTGGGCTTACTTTCAATGTTTCAAGAGGATAGTATAAGATCTGAACAGAAGATTGTTGTTGACACAATGTTGAAAGTTAGCAATTCGCTCTCGCGTTTGATAAATGATGTTATGGAGATTTCGGCCAACGATAAAGGTACTTTCCAGTTAGAGTCGAAACATTTCCATCTACATTCCATGATGAGGGAAGCTTCTTGTATTGCCAAGTGTTTGTGTGTGTATAAAGGTTTTGGTCTTGAAATTGATGTGCAAAGATCTTTGCCTGATATGGTAATAGGTGATGAGGCAAGGTCTTTTCAATTAATTTTGCATATGATTGGCTATTTATTGAACTTATATGATAGAGGTACTCTCATTTTTCGAGTTTCTCTTGAAAGTGATTCTGGTAAGGATGATAGAAGTTCTGGAATATGGAGATCAAACATGCAAAATGATGATGTAAATATAAAATTTAATTTCCAGATAGCCGGTACTAGTTCCCATTCAGATGAATTAATTTTGACTAGAAGTAGTGCTAGTATGATGCACCACAACGATGAACCTAAGGAGGGCTTGAGCTTCAGCATTTGCAAAACGCTTGTGCAGGTAGCTTTCTCTTTTTCAAATTTGTATGAATTATTCCTTTGTTAATTTTTTAACTGTTTATTGATAAGCATCACTTCCCTCTTTTCACAAATTGTGTGCTGGTTCATTAATTATAGGAGTACATTGTTGACGGTTAACTGTAATCATTAGAATTACATTTTATGCATAGATGGGACTGCTGTTGGGCAAACTTTCTGGTAGCAGCCCTCGATTATTTTGCATAGATTTCTCTCCTTGCATGCTTCAACTAAGGGGACATGGTTTTTTCTGTCTTGACCTATAATTTAAAGCATGTATTAAGGACATAGTCATGTTACCCTTTTGGTCTATCAACATTATATAGTTGCTCTTTCCCCCTATAACAGAAAGATCATAGACATCAGGGGAAAAAATTATTACTAAAATAGCCATGAGCTCTAGTTATTAGAGTTTCATTTGTATCAAGTTTCTTTTCTATTGGCTTAACTACACATTTGGTCCCTTACGTTTATTTTAGGTTTCAATTTGGTCCCTTACGTTTAAAAAGTATCAATTTGGTCCCTTACGTTTATTTTAGGTTTCAAGTTAGTCCTTTCCGTTAGTTTTGTCACTAACACCGTTTGAAGTTTGAACAGTACACGTGTCAGCGTGTCCAAGTGCCACGTGTCAGTCCACATATGCAAATTGACTGCCACATGTGACAAAATTGACGGAAAGGACTAACTTGAAACCTAAAATAAACGTAAGGGACCAAATTGATACTTTTTAAACGTAAGGGACCAAATTGAAACCTAAAATAAACGTAAGGGACCAAATGTATAGTTAAGCCTTTTCTATTCAATTCCTTTTTTTCGCCTTTTGAATATTCTGTGTCCTATCACATATGCTTAGTTCACAGTTATGCAAGTGTTTTGTAACTCTGACCATACAAATGGAATATACAGATGATGCAAGGTAATATCTGGGTATCACCAAACTCTCTGGGTTTGGCACAAGGAATGACACTTCTTCTCAAGTTTCAATTAGGATCATCGCGTGGAAGATTTGTTCTAGCTCATAAAGAATTTTCAAACCAACAGTTTAGAGGACTTAAGGTTATTTTAGCCGACGATGATAATGTAAACATGACTGTAACAAAGAAGCTACTCGAGAAGCTAGGTTGTCAAGTAACTGCTGTTTCATCGGGTTTTGATTGTTTGGCTGCTATAACTGCCTCCAGTGTATCATTTAAAGTCATCCTATTGGATCTTCACATGCCTGAAATGGATGGTTTTGAAGTTGCAAGGAAGATTCGGAAGTTCCAAAGCCGAAATTGGCCCTTGATTATTGCTCTTACAGCAAGTGCAGAAGAACACATAAAGGAAAGATGCCTTCAGGTGGGAATGAATGGATTGATTCGGAAACCTATCCTCCTTCACGAGTTAGCTGATGAACTTAAAACAGTCCTGCTACGTGCAGGTGAAAAATTCTAATAACAATTCTATGTTTCGCAGGTTCCTTAAAAATATTTTTGTAGAGAACCTGGGATTTCTAACATACTGAATATACTAGGTTCACTTAGCTAACCAATTTTCTATTTGATCATTTTGCTGTATTATGAATTATGGCTCTCTCCAAGGTAACTGAGATGTGTGCCACCCTCGAACAGATAAAGATGAAATACAAGATTCTGATTTTGCATATAATTTCTTGCAGATATTTGTGGAAAAATGTGTCTTTTAAGAATGTGCTAAAACCATGGACTTGAGGATTTTTATTTATACCTTATATTTCTCAATTTTGAAGATAGAGTTGTGAAAGTAGTGACACACACACCCCACCTATTATGAACAGTATTCACTGTTTGATTAATTAGTCATGCTTTTTAAACTCAAAATCTACATGTTGATTCTGCAAGTCTGCAACCTCACTCTATGAGGCGATGTTTCCCACATGTTATGGACGAGGTATCATTCAAAATTTTAAGAATGTGTGGTTAGAAAGAGTGATGCTGATTTGTCACCAAACGATGTGTTTAGAGTTACGGTGAGTTTGACAAAATCACGTTGACATTTATTATAACTCTAAAGTGTAACTTTTGCAAAATCACGGTGAAGCATGATTTTGTCAAACTCACCACAAATCCAAACATGTACTTAAAAAAAAAGTTAAGAGTAGAACTATGATTATCTTATGCATGTAGGTCCTTTTCTTTTTATCACATCTCTTTTGATATACCCTTCTTTATACACATCTAACTTACTACTACTTAAGTAAATTATGTAAATACTACTCATTTTCCGAATCTGATGTGAATTATGGTCCCATAGGTAGTAGAACTGTGGTCCTGTTTATAGCTGGTGTTTGTAATATGGCAAATGTGTCATAACTTCATAAGTAGGTACTTCAATCGGTAGTCCTATATTGAAGGAAGAATAATGCTAGCAACACACTCTTTAACAAACACACTTCAACACACTCTCTTTTATTGCTTGAAATTCACATGGGTCCCATAAAAAAATGTGGACCTATATAATTTGTATGGGACCCATATAAATTTTAACCAATAGAAGAAAGTGTGTTAGAGTGTGTTTGTTAAAGAGTGTGTTGCTAGCACTCCTCATTGAAGGAAATCTAATCAAGAGGATCAAAATTCAAATTCTAAAAGCTAACTTAACTTAATCATTAGTAACATACTAGCTTGGTGGAGTCTAAGAGAAGGTTATCACTTTGAAAGTTTCAAATGAGGTTTTGATAAATCTTTGATTAAAAGCAATGGATTTAGCACCCTGGAAAGTTGTCTTCATAACAAGTTTTTGGTATTATTTATTCTAATTTTATAGGAGGTAAATAAAACAAACTTTTAAAGGTAAAATTTTATATGATACTATCTATATGTTAAGCCTATCATCTTGTTTTATTTATATGCTTAAAATTTAATCTTAGAGAGAAGTTGAATTAGAAACCAAGAAAGTATGTACTCGTTTGTTCTTGTAAAATACAATGTAAATTATATCCTAGTAGTAGCTTTACTCATTGCTGCCTCTTTCTCGAGTTCTTTCTTCTATCACAGTTTTTTCAGTCTACAAGAATCAAATATCGTAAACATTTGTTAATGTATAAAAATTAAATTTTTACACATTCAAATTCTAAATTTGAATCTGAAAAAATCCTAAATTTTTTTTCCCACGAGATATTCAAACATTTATAGGGGACGTTCATATTCTAAAATAATACGCATAAAGCCACTAAGTTTGGTCTAATAGTGAGAAATTTGGTAGTATGCAGGAGGTCCTAGGTTCGATCCTCTCTAGCTCCATTGTAACAAAAAAAATCATACGCGTAAAAAAAAATTGCCATCCAAAAGGGGGAAATTTGGCAAAAGAAAATTAAATTTAAGGGTGCATGAGAACGGGGGTGGAGGGCAAAAAGAAGCTCACTAATTGAAATGGGTCAATCAACACATGTTCTTGTATAATAAGAAGCCCAACCCACAGAAACACAAAACCCTAAACCCTAATTACAGGTCTATTTATTCCACAACCTCACCACTCTCATTTCATGCGCCTTCTTCATCCTCTTCCTCAGCCTAAGGTATATTCATTCACTCATCTCTCTAATTCTCAATTTCAATTTATCATTATCACGCACATTCGAAGACTTACGCGTTTCAACTATAGCTCGTGAGTTCAAAGCATGTGCTAAATCAACCATCTTTTTCTATCTAATCAGATCCTCTTTATGTATTGGGGATTTATTGTAGAATGATGAACATATTCTCTAAATTGAATCAATTTTTGACTAA
Organism: Trifolium pratense; assembly: GCF_020283565.1. Taxonomy (NCBI): domain Eukaryota; kingdom Viridiplantae; phylum Streptophyta; class Magnoliopsida; order Fabales; family Fabaceae; genus Trifolium; species Trifolium pratense. Next base: position 1,126,841 of record NC_060064.1, read on the forward strand.
TTCTTATGATTTATTTATTGTTGTTTTTAGGGTTTAATGAATCTATTTTAAACATAGTTGTTATTAATTCCTTGATGAATAAATTTATTTAGTACTAATTGTGCTTAGGACGGTCTTGTACTGATTAGTTCAGACATCAGTGCATAACATAAACCTAAGCTACATCAATTGTTGCTACCATGTTTTTTTTGTTTGTTTAAATAATTTATATTTGAACAAAGCTTCTACATGGTGGCATATATTGTGATTCGTTTCACATCTCATTCACAAAATCATTTTTATTTTATTTTTTTATTTTCTATTTTGCTTTCACCACCTGTTTAATCTGGTTCGGGTCAGTTTTGGTATCAAGTGGTTCCATTTTAATTAGGATGTATGTTACATGTTTTTTAATTATGTTCAAGAATGCTATAGCTAATTGCATAATTGTTTTGTTATGATAATGATGATGATTTTTGCTTTTTTTTGTCTCTAGGAATTTGGAGTTATTGTTGTAGTAATATAAAGTAATAACCACAATGTCAAATCCCAAAGTTTTCTTTGATATACTAATTGGAAGGATGAAAGCTGGGAGGGTAGTAATGGAGCTTTTTGCTGATGCTACCCCGAAAACAGCTGAAAACTTCAGAGTTCTCTGCACTGGTGAGAAGGGAATTGGACAGTGTGGTAAACCTTTACACTTCAAAGGTTCTGGTTTTCATCGTATTATTCCAGAATTTATGTGTCAGGGAGGAGATTTTACCAGAGGGAATGGTACTGGAGGAGAGTCTATTTACGGGGCTAAATTTGCCGATGAAAATTTTAAGTTGAAGCATACCGGACCTGGTATTCTTTCCATGGCAAATTCTGGACCTAATACAAATGGTTCCCAATTTTTTATATGTACTACCAAGACTCCATGGCTTGATGGGAAACATGTTGTATTTGGGAAAGTAGTTGATGGATACAGTGTAGTTCAGGAAATGGAGAAGGTGGGTTCACAAAGTGGTAGAACATTAGAACCAGTTGTAATTGAAGATTGTGGGCAAATAAAAGAGAATTGAAAATCATTGTTTTCAGACTCTTGCTGAGAAATAAATTGATTGAGGATGTTTAATTTAAGTGTTCTAACTTGTATTATGTTTTGAATGTATACTGAAATTATTATAGAGTTATTATTTATTTGATTTCAAAGTTGCTTATTATGGTTTGGGAAAACATTGATAAGTTTATGTAATTTATGAATGCCCCTTTGAGTAGTTCTGTGAAAATAATCAATTTCATATGTGACTTAGTTAGGGGGCAAATATTAATTGAAATCTAATGTTAATTAGGTTTCTTTCAAAGATAGGCCTATTGAATGGACAATCTGTTTTCTACTTTCAGATGTCCCTCAAGCAGCCTTTCACATTTTTCAGTATTTCTTTCTCTATAATTTGAAATGAATCTATGTTTGTTTACCCTTTGCCTTCGAATAACTAAAATGGTGATTCATTACATTTTAGTTCAGACAGAGGCATATATAAAACACCCGAATTGGTTTGGTTTGATGGTACTGAATGAATGCATCATTTTCAGTTCCATTTCCATACCTGTAGTTTGTTCCAATTCGGACATTCATATTTCATTTTGAAAAAGCTTTGTGTAATAAACATGTGAAAGTGAAAAGCTAATTCATTGCAATAAAATATAAACCAATTTGATAAAACATAACTATAAAGAAATAGTCTCTTTAGATTTGCTAATTCAATAGACATATGGTTTTAGGCTTATGGTTTACTATAGCTGGCAAAAAGACTTTTTTTTAATGAGCTGGGTATCTAACTCGGGACCTATAACATATTACTCAAACTCCTTACTACTAGACCAAACCTAGTGGCTTGCAAAAAGACTTGTTTGATTATAGTTTTTATTTAATGAGTTCATAGCTTATTTTTATTAACTTAACTGACTTTTCTTCTGATTTTATCCATGTAATCTTAAATTTTAATTAAATATATTTCTCTTGTCATTTTATTAAACACTACAAATTTTAATTTTAGTTTATTTGTTAGCAACTTAGCATAAGCCATAAAAAAAACTTACTCATAACATATGTTTTGACAGTTTTGTGCCGTGTTTAATCATATCAGAAAATGAGGATTGAGGAGTACCAAGTACCTCAATATCAAGAATGACACATCAATAAATAAACAATGTGGCACAAAATGTATTACATGGCAAAAAAATTGCTAATTGAAATAATGAGTGCCATGGTTTTATATGTTCTCCCAGTGGCGTACGGTTTAAAATCTAACAAGAGACAACACTCTCCTAAAAAAACAAAAGAGAACACAAAGATTCAACTTAGTTTTGTTAATTGCAAGACTAATACCACACTTGTTAATTAGATACATAACTGTTAAGGCACGTCTATCATCATATGGGTAAGTAAAACAAGATTAATGTCAAAGCTAATTAGCAATATCTACCTATATAAATCTCTCCCCCATGATAGTATTACATAACCAAGACAAGCCTAATTTGCCTAAATATCAAAAGAGAGCAAGAGATAACAAAACTTCATAAAATGCCAAGTTATAAGCTAGGAACTTTGTTACCGATATTTACACTAGTGATGTTAATCCGCAAAAGGATCAAATGCTGGAGGAATTTCCATCTACTGGGGTCAAAATGGAAATGAAGGCACATTAGCTGAAACTTGTGGCACAAGTAACTATGAATATGTGAACATTGCTTTTCTCTACACTTTTGGCAATGGTAGAGTCCCAAGAATAGACCTTGCTGGTCATTGTGATGCATATAGTAATGAATGTACCAAACTAAGCGCCGACATAAAGTCATGTCAAGCCAAAGGAATTAAAGTTATCCTTTCAATTGGAGGTGGTGCTGGAAGCTACTCACTTGCATCTTCAGAGGATGCTAGAATCGTCGCCACTTACCTTTGGAACAATTTCTTGGGTGGACACTCATCTACACGTCCACTTGGCGACGCTATTTTGGATGGAATTGATTTTGACATTGAAGGAGGAACAAATCAACATTGGGATGAACTTGCAAAGTATCTTTCAGGGTATAGCAAAAAGGGAAAGAAGGTTTATTTAACAGCCGCTCCTCAATGTCCTTTTCCTGATGCTATGCTCGGAGAAGCTCTTAAGACAGGTCTTTTCGACTATGTTTGGGTTCAATTTTACAACAATCCGCCTTGTCAATACTCTTCTGCAGATATTGGTAATCTTGAAAATGCATGGAAAGAATGGATTAATGAAATTCCAGCAACAAAGATTTTCTTAGGATTACCAGCATCTCCACAGGCTGCAGGAAGTGGTTTTGTTTCTGTTGATGACTTGACATCAAAAGTACTTCCTATCATTAAGGGTAGCTCAAAATATGGAGGTGTTATGTTATGGTCCAAGTACTATGATGATCAAACTGGATATAGTTCTTCCATCAAAAGTGATATCTAGAATTAATCATAAGACATAAATATTTTGAGCTGTATTGAATTCATGATGTGCTTCAGTGTATGTTTGTATGTATTTATTATCAGAGAAATGCTAGGGTCACACTCTTTAAAATGTTTGTATGTATTTTTCTAAATATCATTTTTTTTTTCTGTGTATCATTGAAGTGGTTTAAATAAATGAATTTTTTTTTTGTCTTTCTCCCATGAACTTTTTTTTTTCACCGTCCACCTCCTGTGTAACTTTTCCTTGCTTCGTATGAACACTCAGGATATGAACAAAATCAATCTCACCTTCCTTTTTTGATTTTGTTACATTAACAATAAAGTTTCTATTTATTTTATACACAATGTTTTTCTAATTTCACTTTCCTGATTTATTTTCCCCTCATTCTAATTTCTATACAGCATAGCAGCAACCTAAAAATCTCAATAGTTCACAACAAATTGGGAAAACATTTTGCAGTATGATCCACAACAAAATCAAACTTTAATTTTACTATGATATATGTTAACAGTAACAATTTGAAACAGAAAATTTAAGATTTTCGAATTAGTCGAAACTTTCGAAAATAGAACAACATTACATGTAGATTGATCAGAAATCACAGGAAACCCAAATCCTAACAAACACTATGTTGTTCCACATGTCCATGGACAACTACTACGCTTTATATTGAAGACTCTTATGAAGTATTTCTACACGTGCATTTTAAAAATAATTTATACGCATAAATATCCCATATAAAAAGGAACACTTCACGACACTAGCAACAACACTACAAAAGATGAAATTATCTACAAGGCTTTGTGGATTTCAAATAAGAAAAACATATGAAGTTAGATTAACATAAACCTCCAAGAATTTTGTTCCTCTCCGTTCAAATCATTGTCCACATTAGAACAATTTTCATGATACTTGAGAACACTTTTTACATTCAGCTCCTGCCTCCTCATGGAATAACACTTAATATACATTAATAAAACAAACATTGCTCCAACAACTTGTTTCATAGGTGCAGACAACAATAGCACTAGTTTTTGTGCAATATTAGTAGAGAACTCAATTTTTTTATGCAACAAGGCCTCATACAATACTAGTGCCACACAATTTTCATTTCCATGTGTTCCTAAGACTTCAAAGATTGTGGCATAATTAATCCCAATAGAAGATACCGCCATTGTTTCTCTCATAGTAACAGTATGATCAAAAACTAGTTTGCCCTTTTCATAACAAAATTCTTGATATTGTCCAAGTGCTTTTAACCAAGAATCTCCCAACATATTTTGAAGCACAGTACCATTCAATTTGTAGAACTTATAGTGATAATTCATCATAAAAAGGTATGATAAAGTGATATCTTCAAAGAATTTTGACCAATCATCAAATGTGATAGCAACTTCCTTAATTATTCTATATACTCGAGTAATAAAAATATCCTCTTCATATGTATATATTCTGAACACGGACAGTGAACTCCATAGTTTTAATGCAAGGATAAACGATTTAGCAAAAACTATCCGTTCTTTTTCAGTAAACATAGTGAAAAGTGTATTTGCATAAATGCCTTCCATCAAATAAAACATACCCGAGTGAATGTGTATGATGTTGCCATTCTTTACAAGTGGGATACTCAAGGTCGAGACACCTTCCTCAGCATGGTGTGAGCAAGCTTTTCCAGCTGATTTGTTCTTTCTCCAATATTTGTTTTGGATTATGATGATTTTTTGTACCCATGGCCATCCTGAAGCTTGTCCCAGCGACGATAGTATCGTTAGCAACTGGGTTATTGTCGGAGATGTTTGTGACAGAATTGAAGAGAATGGACAAGCACTTGACGGTGACGTTCTCATTAGAAACAGAAACGAAAGGAAACACCTCGACAGAAACAAGAGCGACAACGACCCACCGGGATCGAAACATTTGAGATTGTGAGAGCTTGGAGGAACTTTTAGTTGCAGTACCATAACTAGAACAGATGCTTTCATATTTTCTTGTTGGTTCAACGATGTGGGGTTCAAATGCTTTGTGGGCATTTCATCAAACACTTGGAGGGTATGTTGTAGCAACCTATAAGAAGCAATACTTGGATATTGAGTTACTGTGAAATCTTCCTCTGTACTAACCGACAGAGAGAGTGACGGCGATGTAACAATGCTAAGGTCGGTTAAGAAAGATGAGTCTGGATTTGTGGTGACTTTGTCTTCAACCAGTGCCTTATATGTGGCGTCATCACCGGAGAACGATGGATCGAAGATAGAAGGATTTGAATCAGTGGCAATCTCCTGGTTCATGAATGTGGATATTAAGCTTGGGGTTTGCAACTTAACAATGGAAGATTGCTGGAAATCTTCATCAATCCCTTTAACTTCTTCAAGTTTCGATGGTTGTGGTGCTTCGATGCTGTTCACTGATGAACAACCCTGTCTAGGTACACACATGTGGGTAGACAGCATATTGCTATTTGGGGTTGATGGTTTCTGAGAAAATTTTGTATCAACTTCCTTGTCCATCTCTATCACTTTGAATCGGATCCTTTTATGCTTCAATGCGTGATCAATAGTAAAAGGTTCATCACATACAAAACATAAACCCAATTCCAGCTTCTCCTCCACATCGAGAGCACTCAAAATTTTCACCAAATTATGTTTTGAACCCATCTTACGCGCCGAATCGAAGGCTCCTGATACCAATTGTAACGGATAAATTAGATTCTAGGGACAAGCCGGTAGAATCAAGTCTCAAGAGTAGGGATTCCAATTATCGAGAATAGAATCCGGTACCAAAGAGAGATTATGCAAAGCATAATATTGAATGAGAAAGGTTTTTAGAGAAGAAGATAATTTGTTGAATATTGAATGATTCTCAAAGTGAGGCACAATACCTTTAAATACAACCTTAAAGGATAAAAATGTAAAATGACATAAAATAAATTATTTAAAATAAACTACTTAATTCCTAATACTTATTTCCTGTTACAGAGTCTTTTCTTAAAGCACTGACACTGTACACTAGGGTCTATTTGGTTGATGTGAAGTTGTTTTAATTATGGTTGATCCTAAACCAAGCAAAGAACCTAAGGTTGATGTAAAGCTGACTAAGGTTGAGGATAAGGATGATGGGCAATCGAGCAAGAAACCGATGGTTGTGGAACTCACAATTGATTTTTGGCTATAAATACATGACAAGAGATGCAACAATGGGGGTAGCAAGAGAGCAGGTGATCATAGGGCCTATGTCAACAAGAACGACAACATTAAAATGTAATTGTCTATATTCAAGCTCAGGAGTTATTTGTTGAATTGTGGCCGGTGGAGCCTTAATGTCGTCGACGGGACAACAATCACAAACCCAAAAAAGTTACATCGTCAATTTCAATACTAGTTGGCTGGTCTAGTTTAGGATGCCACTTCGGTCCCATACATCTGAACCCATCGCCGTTTTACAATTGCAAGAGGATCAACCTTAAATTTGAGCGCAATATTTTCTAATGAGCGGATATGCCATGGACGTCTCTCTCCGAGAAAATAAAGTTACTGCAGAACCACTTTCTGCAACAAATGGACATTTCAGCGGATCAATTTTGTCTAACTTTTTTGCGGGAAAGTTATATAACTTTCAAACAATTTCAACCATTTGATTAATCGGATGCACCAAATCATGCCACATGTTAAGCATTTTCTTTTTTAATTAAAACTTGCAAATCGCAAATCTCTGTTCTTTCTTCTTCACACCCACCGCCATCCACTGTTGATCCGTCGTACACCATCCACCCACAGTCAGTCCACCGTCCACCGTCTACCGTCTAACTGACTCTGGTAGCCGCTGCCATCGTCAAACAAAAAATTAAAACAAGCTTTGCGCATGGAGAAGATGAGAAAATAAAAAATATTCGGCAAACATTTAATGGGTATGATTCATGGTTGCTATGAATTTAATGTTGGAAAGAATCAAACATTTAATGGTGGTTTTGGTGTAAGGATGTATGTTGTTATTTGGTAGTTGCTGCAAACTGAGGGTTAACATTGCAGGGGAGGTTGACGGCAGTAGGCAGCGGTGGTTCAAAGGTGGAGGGTGCGTTTCCGATCGTCGACGATCGATGGTGGACGGTGGGTCGACGGTACGATTGTGGTGGAGAACTTGTCGGAAGAGATGATGAGAAACTGCATTTGTAAATTTTTAATTAAAAAATAAAATGGTCAACACGTGGCAAGATCTAGTGTATCTGATTAATCAAATGACTGATATTGATTGGAAGTTACGTAACTTTCCCGGAAAAAAGTTAGACAAAAGCCAATCTATCGTTCTCAAATTGACCACAAAGTCCCTAGTTGATGAGAATAATGATCTCAAAATCCTCTTTAAACGATACTGAAGGGATCGTTATGCCTAACAAACGACGGACTATGCGGCCGTTTACACATGAAATGACAAAAAGTAAACAATTAAAATTACTAAAAAAGAAAGAAGCAGAATAAGTGGGGGAGGTGTGAGACTTAACCAAGTGAAAAGCTCTATTTATAGTCATTTTGGCCGCACAAACGGTCAATTAAAATTGGTCACTTGGCAGACCTTTGATTGAGGCAGGAGACTTGACCACTGACTGGTCCGCTACTTAAGTAGCGAATGACATTTTCAAAATTTTCATTTTTATAACGTTCACTACTTAAGTAGCGGAAGGGTAAAATAAGAAACTAACAAGACGCATGAGAAGCCTGAGAGTCTTAATTTTTTATTCAATTTTGATTGTTTTAGTGGGCCGGAGTATAAATTTTTTGTGCTGGGGGTCTATATTATTTGGGAAAACGATTTGGTTTAAAGTTAAGGATATTTTGGGATTTTTGGGGGTTAAAGAGCAACATGGGGGCCTAAAAAGTAATTTAAAAAAAAAACTCAACAAGCCCAAATATTACTAGAAAAGTAAAACTTATTGGCCCAATCCAAACAAGATAAACTACCCTAATTCTAGATTCTTCCAAAGTTCTCTCGTTAGTATTTATAAATTATGGTGTGGTAATGGTTCGTGTTCATCTCATTCCTTAACCTAAATCAGTAGCCGCCACCATCCCAACATATCATTTTTCTCACTCAACTTGCATCTCTCTTACTCACCATATCTCTCATAATGAATTTTTTTTGAAGGTAATTGTTGCAATTTGCAAGTGAAGTATTGTATTGGTGTGTTTCCCTTCTCATGAATATTTTAAGATCTGATCTATGATTCATCTATATTATTCTTGCTTTTTTGCAGTTTTTAAGTTAGATCTGTTTGTTAATAATATTAAAGATTGGATCTTTAATGTTTATGGATCTTTTATGTTATGTTTCTTCTCATAAATATTGCCTTTTTATTTTATTTATTTTTTAAAAAAATCTTAAGATTGCAAATCAAAATTGTATAGCTTACATATTTATAGTTTGCTATGATATTCTCTCCATTATGTGTAATAATTTTCATTTACATATTTGCTTTATTGGTCACAATAACATACATGTTGTATATGTATATATAATTCTCGATGATAAACCAAGTAAAATCATATTATTTTATAGAGAGAAAGTTCTTCAAAAACATTTCTTCCAAATTCTCAATTATACCATTCAAACCATCTTGAATTTTTCAATCCAATGGCTCCGGTGGCGAGGGGAAGGTATGCGGTGGTTGATGTTAACATCATTGTGAGAAATGCGGGTCCGACGAGCAACCGAATGAGCTGATTTTGTGTGACAAATGTAGTAATGAATTTTATATGAAAAGTGTGAGAACAATTGTTGTGAACAATTGACCTCACACATGAACAATTGGCCTCACACATTTCATATGAAATATCGTTGTCACATTTATCGCACAAAATGAGCTCATTCGGTTGGTCCCCAAACCCACATTGCACACACATGATGTTAACATAATTCATATGTTAACATCATTGTGAGAAATGCGGGTCCGACGAGCAACCGAAGGAGCTGTTTTTGTGTGATAAATGTAGCAATGAATTTCATATGAAATGTGTGAGACCGATTGTTACACATGAACAATTGGCCTCACACATTTCATATGAAATATCATTGTTACATTTATCGCACAAAATGAGCTCCTTCGGTTGGTCCCCAAACCCACATTGCACACACATGATGTTAATGTAATTCGTTTTTTCAACCACCACGTACCTCGCCCTTACCATTATATCCTCCATCGACCTGTATTTCTTCAACCGCAACGACTTCTTCATGTAGTGTGGTGCATGTGTATAGTGAATGAAGCTGGTGAGCTTCAGAGATGAAGGCGATGAGGTCGCTGAAGTCATTGAATTGGAAAATTCGAGAAGGTTTGAAAGATAGAATTTGGAAGAAATATTTTTGAAGAATTTGCAATCTCATTTAGTCAATGACAATTAATTGGAGATGTGCAAGATGGTGAATGATGACTCTTAGTTATTACATTCATTTTAGACCAGCTTCTGCCGTGTCAGACCCATTTCTTGCTTTATAAAAAGGAAAATTGAGATATGTGTAAGGGTTTTGAATTTTGCATTAAAGTTGGAGATTTTGGGCATTGTAGAAGGTCGAAGAAATTGATTCAAGTATTGAAAGCAAGATTGAAGCATATTCATCCTACTCTTATCTGTATCTTCTTTAACTCTTGCGATGTTTGTAATAATTATGAGCAGCTAAAACTTTAGGTTTGGTCTTGAGATGAATCTATTTCGAGCTACTTGAATCATGTAGTTTTGAGTAGTATTTTTCTCAATTGCAATGCTAGTACTATTCAGTTATTTCTTGTGTTTAATGTTTTTCATAACTATTTTGTTATAACTATTTTGTTAATTTATCGTGATACTACACGGTCAATTGTAAAAAATAGATGCAACTATTGAGTAGTGAAAAATATAGTATTCAAAAAGATATAATCACTTTTAATTCATTGTTATTTCAAGCCAAATTTATTTCAAACTTATGAACCAATTGTGGTCCAAGAAAAAATGTGAAACCTAATTATTTATATATTTTTTTTGGTAGAAAAAGAGGGCCAGAGCCCATAATATAATAGGAAAATAAAAATAATATTTAGGATTTGATTCACACTCTTTCATCGTAAAGTTGTCTTACATTGTTGAATAAAAAAAAGACTTATTTATTTTCAACAAATCATAATCGTCAAATATTATAGCTAGATTTTAAAGTAATGGGAAGGGAAATTTGGGAGTGTCACCGGTTGAAGCTTAAAAAGGAAAATTAAAGCACTATTGATTTACTCGTAAGATTATACATATTTATTGGGAAGCAAATCGATGTGCGAATATTTTGGCTAACATAGGTTGTGTGTCTTCTATGGTCACCATAGTCTATGATCATCCTACACAAGAGTTGATTCAAATTCTTACTGATAATTGTAGGGGTGTATTTTTCGCCTGATTAATTAATACTACTTTTATTAATTTATTTAATTGATTATAATTTACTGACTGTGTACACCTTTTTACCTAAACATAGTATACATATTGATCTTACCTGATCAGAAGAGTGACCGCGTCCGTCGTTGCACGGTTCAAGCCCCTGGTGAAGTGGAGGAGGTTGTGTACCTACAGTAGAGCTGTCGAAATGGGCTAGCCCGAATGGGCCCGCCCGCCAAGCCTATTTTTTTTGCCGGGCTCGGGCCTTGAAAATCCTAGTCAGGCCCGATAAAGTCCGATTAAAATATTGGCTAGCCCGAATGGGCTGTGGGCGGCACGCAAGCCCGAAAAAATTATAATTAAAAAAAATTATAAATAAATATAAATAATTTGTTTTGGATGATTTGAACTTAGTTTGTACTATAAATTATAAAACACCATCCGCTACTTAAGTAGCAGATGGATAAAAATAGGGCACCCAAGAAACTCGTAGGTAGCGGATGATTAAAAATAGGACGCTCGAGAAACTCGTACGCAGCGAATGAGTAAAAATAGGGCGTGCGAGAAAGTCGTAGGTAGCGGATGAGTAAAAATATGACGCGCGAGAAACTCGTAAGTAGCGGATGCGTAAAAATAGGGCGCGATAAACTCGTAGGTAGCGGATGAGTAAAAATAGGGCGCGCGAGAAACTCGTAGATAGCGGATGCGTAAAAATACGGCGCACGAGAATTATTATATATATATATATATATATATATATATATATATATATATATATATATATATATATATATATATATATATATATATATATATATATATATATATATAATAATAGGTGTTTAAATTTAGAGTTTAATTGATGTGTACTATTATTTAATGAATGTGACACGTCATATGTTTTAAAACACATTAATAAACAAATGGAGTAGTTTACGAAAATAATTTGTAATAAATATTCATAATTTTTCTTTCAACATATTTTCATATTATAGGCGCTTATTTTTAGGAACAAAAGATTTCTTTAAAGATGATTTATATATTTTGTTTTCTTCTTGTAATATGGAAGTATGCTATAAGTTATAAAAAATAAAGTTTAATTGCATATTTGATCTCTTATATTTATTTTAGGTTTCAATTTGATTTCATAATTTAAAAAGTTTTAAGCTTATCATTTTAGTTAAATTTCTGTTTAAATCATCTACGTGGCTAATGAATTTGGATACACGAACAACTTATGAGCGTACTATGTGAAAATTTTAGAAATTAATTTAAAATTTGACAAAAAGTAAAAAAAAAAAACAACTTAAAATTTAATGAAAATAACAAACTTACGATTGAAATCAATAGCATAAAGACCAACTTGAAACTATTTAAATATAAGAGGCCACGTTAAAACCTAAATTAAACACAAAAGACTAAACTTATCAAAAAAAAAAAACACAAAAGACTAAATATGCAAAATAAATAAGAGTTTAATTGATATGCACCAACGGTGTAAAATAGTTTTGCACGATCGCCAAATAAACAACTATCATTTTGTCATGTCATATCATATCAAGAAAATGGAATGAAATGAAGTGATGTGACGAAAAACATGGTTGATATTGATTAACGGTATAATATTATTTTCCATAGTTAGTGTATATAAATTAAATCCAATAAATAAACTTCCATCTTTATATATAAAAAAAAACTTCCCTCTTTCTGATTTACTTTCCCCAAAGTGAATAATTTCCAATTAAGACCCATCCATCCCAAAACGACGCTCCTCTACCATCAAAACGACCGTCACTCCCAACATTTCATCGTCGTTTTCCCTCTGAGGAATGATATTCCTTCTTCTTCACTTCAACTCTTCCAATTTTCACTTCAAATCTTCGCATCTTCAACACCATCATCATCTTCATCTTCTTCAAATCGAATAGTGTGTACTTCGTTGACTTGGTCTTGTTTCGAAGAAAATGGAGCAATCAGTTGTTGATGACATAATCAATCGGTTGTTAGAAGTTCGACACCGTCCAGGGAAGCAAGTCCAACTATCGGAGGCTGAGATCCGTCAACTCTGTGTAGTTTCTAGAGACATTTTTCTTCAACAACCTTATTTATTAGAACTCGAAGCACCTATCAAAATTTGTGGTATTTTTCTCTTTATTTTCAATGATTTTGTTTTCTATGCTATTTTATTTCTTAACAATATAGCAAAATTGACGAGTTTTTTTGTTGCTTGGTTGAAGATTTTGTAAATTCACGTTTTGTTTAAGAGATATTCTGCGGTTATTTTCTGAATTTGAAATTTGAACACTTCGTTTATGTGATTACTTTTTGGCATGCTTAATTATGACTGTGTTCTAAGCTGAATTAGTGGTAGGGATTTTCACATTAACACGGAGTTCGGCCGCCGCGATGTAAGTAAAACCTAGCAAAAAAATTGTTCCACTTAGAAATGGATTCTCCCGAAAGATTCGTCCCGAGGGGGAGGCACATTATCGACTTGAGCTAAATCACTTGGTTAGTGGTAGGGATTATTGAGGGCTTGTTTGTTTAAGCTTTAAAAAAATGATTTTTTTTTTTTGAAAAAATCTATAGATTTTTTTGCAGAGATTTTGAAGAAAATCTAAAGCTATTTTCCATTGGTTTACAATCACAAAAATCTATTTTTTTAGAAAATTGTTTTCAAAAAAATAGATTTTGAAGAAAGCTATTGAAAATAGCTTTTCATTTTGAAGAAAAAATGATTTTTTTTACTAAAATGATTTTTGAAAAAATATGAAACAAACACAAGTAAAATAAAAAAAAGTGATTGAAACAAACGGGCCCTGAATGTGTTTTGAAGTTCATAGTAAGAGAGAAACATACACTAGACTAGGGATTAATTTAATAGTGTTTTGAACTGTGGAAGCTGATTTTTTTTTCTTCTTTTTGTTTCCTACTGTAGAGAATTATGGTTTGGGAGTTAGTGTTCTTCATTTGTGGAATATGAATTTGGTTGATGAATTTATGTATGTGAGTGAATAACTTTACCTTATGATGCGAATTTTGATAAGTCAGCATGTGAGCTTTAAGAATTTATATTTATCTGCTTTTTGAAATTGATATTTGTGTGCGATTTTTTATTGGGTAAAAATAATTATTGATTTACATGAAGAATGCTAACAAAAGCTATTGATTAACATCGCTAAGCTTGTAGTAGCAATTTATATTATCTAGTTTTACATAACTACAAACTGCAACATTAAACATCATATAATAAACAACAATAAGAGTCTTTTTCCACTAAGATTAGCTACATGAATGAATCATTCTAACGCAGATCATTAAATTCAAATATTTCTTAATGATTTGACCCTTAGTTTTATATGGCATCCGTCTAACTGTGACCATGGTAGTATTCTCCATAGGGTCCACCCTCTTCATTGATTATCCTACGAGTCTTTTCCAGACATTGTCCAAATCAAATATGATGAGATTTTATATTTTATCTACATTAGGCACTATCCTCTCTTTCTATATTGCTTTCATTACTAATTTGATTTTGTCACGTGACAACTTATCCTTTGCAATATTCTCATCTCTACAACAATGAACTTATTTTCTTGCTGGCCCTTTACATATTAGTGTTTTAATTCCATACAACATTTCAACTTGCAAGTCTCAGTTAAGAAATAAAAATTTCCTTTAAGTTAGGGTGGTACTTTTCTATCACAAATTACAGTATAAGTATAAATCCATTTCATCTACAGGGCATGAATCTTATGTTCGACACTTGACACCTGTCACTCTATTTCCTCATCATTTTGTATGATGAATCTAGATATTTAAACTGGGTGGCTTGTGTAAATATGTTCTCCAATTTTCATATCTAAGCTATAATTTGTGCGTCTTTTGCTAAGTTGACTTTAAATGTCATGTAATCTGTTTAAGCGTAAAGTTTTTTTAACTACTTTTTATTTTTATCACTCTCCAAATCCTTGCAAATAAACTCTGTTCATGACTGCATTAGTTTGCTCAAGTTATTTACTAGCACTTTTTAGTTTTTTTCTTCTGGTTTGGTGGATTGATGTTAAAATGTATGAAAAGATTTACGTATAAAGATCATGGCATCGCTGATTACCAACATCATATTTTAGTTTCAACATAAAATTTGACACATTAATGATTGATTCATGCCAGTGGCCACTGGGACCCACATGGTGGAATATGGCTTAGTGTCTGCTGTATGACACTGTATTATTGTAATTTTAGTGCAATGATTTCTTAATATCCTTATATTGATGTTTCAGGTGATGTACATGGTCAATATTCTGATCTTTTAAGGCTATTTGAGTATGGTGGATTGCCTCCCGAGGCTAACTACTTGTTTTTGGGGGATTATGTGGATCGGGGGAAGCAGAGTTTAGAAACAATTTGCCTTCTCCTTGCTTATAAGATTAAATATCCTGAAAACTTTTTCTTATTGAGAGGAAATCATGAGTGTGCTTCTATAAATCGGATTTATGGATTTTATGATGAGTGCAAGAGAAGGTTTAATGTAAGGTTATGGAAGACATTTACAGACTGCTTCAATTGCCTTCCTGTGGCAGCCCTTATTGATGAAAAGATTCTGTGTATGCATGGGGGGATTTCTCCTGACTTGCATAATTTGGATCAGATAAGAAATCTACAACGGCCCACCGATGTTCCTGATACAGGTTTGCTTTGTGATCTTCTATGGTCTGACCCAAGCAAAGATGTTCAAGGATGGGGAATGAATGACAGGGGAGTTTCATATACATTTGGTGCTGATACCATCTCAGAGTTTCTTCAGAAACATGATCTTGACCTAATTTGCCGTGCTCATCAGGTGAAACTCCTACCTGGCTACCTTTAGTGCTTAACATGTTTACCAGGTTTTGGAGGTTGAGTTTGTACAGTCATTTCTAATTTTCTAGGACTGAAACTCAAATGACAATGAAATTTATTTCTAGCAATCTGCTCTAATCTGTCAATATATTTCCAGTATATCATAATTACTTTATTTTGTTTGAACTGCAAATTACATTTGCCCTTGTAAATTGCGACAGAAATGGTTTTATGCATTGACCCTAAATATCTTCATTCTGCACATTATTTTGAGTTTATATTGAGGGATTACCTGTCAATCAACTACACTGTTAAATATAAACTTTTTTTTTAATGTTTTGACTAGGTTGTGGAGGATGGATATGAGTTCTTTGCTAACAGACAGCTCGTAACAATATTTTCAGCACCTAATTATTGTGGGGAGTTTGACAATGCCGGTGCTATGATGAGTGTTGATGATACACTAATGTGCTCTTTCCAAATATTAAAGCCCGCTGATAAAAAAACAAAGCTCAATTTTGGAAGTACAACCACTGCTAAACCTGGAAACTCTCCCGCAGGTGTAAAGGTGGGTAGTTTAGTATTTTCTGGCAACACATGCTCAACTTAATTAATAATAGTTATGCAATTTGCGCACTTTGGTAGGTTCATATCGTATGATGCATCTGACTTATGATTCAATTAGTGTATGTGGTGCATCCTATAATCTATTTTATGTCTTGCTTCTTTCTTCAAAAAGTTGTACTTTGGCCCTAATTACCACATCACTTGGCAGTTCGCACTGATGTTGTCCACGTTTTTGTATTGTACATTGTTCACACTTCATTTATAATCTAAATGTCTTCCTCTCATTGTTCCTGGCAGTCCTTCCTTGGCGCAAAAGTATGATATTAAACTGCTACAAAGATTGCTGTAACTACTTGTCAGCTTGGTCCTGAGCTCCTGATGGTGCAAGAAAAATCGAGATCCATTTTGTTCACTGTGACATTTGGAATTGCAAAATCAAAGGGAAAACACGATCACAAACTATGTAAACCATTGTTTTTTATTGGTACAAATTCTCCATTTTGAGATGGAGAGTCTTACTTTCTGTCTTCTGTTGTACACAAAAGAGTTGGTAATTTTTCTGAATCGTAAGCTTCTCAAACGTAGATGAATATGTGGCTGAGAACCGATATAGGAGTGGCGTATGGATGATATTTGAGGCTGGTAAGGCTTAATATGGATGAATCTCCGGTTCCCAATATAGTTGTCATATTTACTTCTCTGAGAAATCATGTTTTAATTTGGGATCTCTTACGTTTTAACTTTTAACTTTATTTCCTTCAAAAACTTAGCCATATTAACTCATAAAATTGATGAAACATCTTTCATGCGGTATTAATTTTTCATTTCTGATAGAATCTATTTCTCCTTCACAAGATGTTCTCCCTGAAAAATTTGTTTGTGATTTTGTGGAATTATTTCCTTACCCCCACCCCCAGTTGTCGCCCGCCACCCACGCACACACACCACAATTTGTTTATATTTTGCCAAATTTACCCGTTTTGATTTTAAAATTCATATTGGGAGAAAAATAATTTTACACAGGCAAAATGAAATTTTAGGAACTTTTTACACATTTTTCAAATTTTAAAATTCGAATGTGAAATCCCATGCAAAAATTTGCAACATCTGCAAAATTATGTAGACAGTGTTACTGAACACCCCTTCAAAAAATAAGAAGTGTCAAATTTCAATGTGATTTTTGTGTTGAAGCGGATTAACTTACAACTTTTCTGCTTTTTTATAGATGAATAATCTTGCTTCTAATAATAACTAGTTATGTTTTGTGTCCATTACATTAGCTAGGATGAGTGATTCTTGAATGAGGCCTTATTAACATAATTGTCTTTATTAGATTAGAGACAGAAAACACTCATTAGAGAAAGCAAATGTTATACTTTTAAAAATGAAATTTCCAAGGGTCGGTTTTACTATATAAGTTGTACCAAACACAAATTACATCGACCAAAATTAACTATTAGCTATAGCAAGAATGATAAATTTAATAACATATACTTGTCTAAAAAAGAACATATATACCAACAGAAGAAAGAAGATAAAAAGAACATGTTTCATGTATCTTAAACCTTGTACATTAAACTAAAATTGTATATAGTCATCTCTGTTACACAAGCTCCGTTAAGGAGAACTAACAAGAATCACACTTAGTATATTAGTCAGACTCAGACATGCATTTTATTGAATGAAGCTACACTTTGTAGCTTCTTGTTCTCAAGAAAGCTTGTTGGACGGACGTATGCTGTGTGTCAATGTCGAATCAAACACATCAATGACATGATAATCTTTAATCACACCTCCTTTCACGATCCATGGATACACTACAAAAATTACGAAAGGAGAAACATACATTAATATACAGAAAATCTCATTTAAAATCAAAGTAATGCGCCAAATTAAATAGTTCAGGTTCAAAAACCAGAACACATACCATGCACAAAATCTCAAACCCTAAATCTACACAAACCATACAAAAAAATCTCAAATTTTTAAGAATGAACAAACAAAATCTCAAACCCTAAATCAGCCGAAACATAAATAATCCGTAACAAACAAACTCTAAATCTAACAAAACCATGCATAAAATTTCAAATTAAAAAATAAAATAAAAAATAAAAACTCAAACATACATTTATTTTATAACGTGTAACAAACAAACCCTAAATCAACTGAAACCGTGCATAAAATCTAAAAAATTTAAGAATGAACAAAGAAAAAAGAAAGGAAGGAAGGAAAGTGACATACTCAAGGCTTGCTTAGCTGATATTCGGAATGAGGGTTCCCTACAAACCATCTTCCTAATAAGATCTATAACATACGACGACACAGATTCAAATTTTTCCTTTGGAAACCTGAAATCTGTCTTCAAGATATTCTTAACAATCTCATCATAAGTTTCTCCAAAGAAGGGTAATATCCCACTCAACATAGTCAGGAGTCCATCAGGGTGTCACATCTTCAGTTCGCTGATGATACTCTCTTGTTGGGGGTTAAAAGTTAGGCAGATGTTCGGGCTCTTCGGGCTGTTTTTGTGTTGTTTGAGACTATGTCGGGGTTGAAGGTAAATTTTAATAAGAGCTTATTGGTTGGCGTCAATATTCCTGATTCCTGGTTAGGTGAAGTTGCGTCTGTCTTGTGTTGTAAAGTGGGAAAGATTCCTTTCCTTTACTTGGGTCTCCAGATTGGGGGTGATTCGCGGCGCTTGGTGTTTTGGGAACCGGTGTTGACTCGTATAAAGAATAGATTGTCTGGGTGGAAAAGTCGATTCTTGTCGTTTGGTGGTCGTCTGGTTTTGTTAAAGTCTGTCTTGATTTTTTTACCTGTCTATGCTCTTTCTTTCTTCAAGGTTCCCTCAGGTATCATTTCCTCTATTGAATCTCTTTTTATTAAATTTTTTTTTGGGGGGTGGGGGGGTGGGGGGGGGGTGGGGGGTGTGGGGGTGGTGTGAGGAGTCGTTTGAGGGGGTGTCAGTTGTTACTTCTTGTCATTTTTTTTGCAGGATCAGACTTTGGACAGGTGGCAGTGGCGCCCAGATCCTGATGCAGGGTATACTGTTGCGGGAGGTTATCAGATTCTGACTCATCAGGTTTATGTTGCCTTACATGATGCGGAAAATCTTATTTGGCACCCTCAGGTTCCGTTGAAGGTCTCCATCTTCGCGTGGCGTTTATTGCGGGATAGGTTGCCCACGAGAGCCAACCTGGTCACTCGTGGAGTTCTGTCTTCTACCGTTGATTCTCGTGTGTTTGGTTGTGGAGTGACTGAGTCGGTCCATCACTTATTTTTATCTTGTAGCATTGCTGGCTCTCTTTAGGACTTAGTCTATGCGTGGGTTGGCATTTCTCCGATGGATTTCACTACTTTGCGTGATCATTTTGTCCAGTTTACAGCTTCGGCAGGGGTATCTCGAGCGCGACGGTCTTTTCTACAGCTTCTTTGGCTAGTTTGTGTTTGGGTGATATGGACAGAGAGAAATCATCGTTTGTTCAAAGGCTCAACAGGCACACCTCATCTTTTGTTGGATAAGATCAAGCCTTTTATTTAGGTGGTTGAAGTCGACAAGTATTACGTTAGCTTTGAACTACCCTAGCTGGTGGTCTAGTCCATTGTTGTGTTTGGGTCTTGTATGATTTGATTGTGATTGCATCTCTATAACTTTATTGTAAACTTTTTTAGTCTACCTTGTCACGTCTTGTTCAAAAAAAAAAGAGTTACACCACAACTCCAAATATCAACTTTCTCATTATAACACTCTTTTCCCAAAATCACTTCAGGTGCCGAATAACAAGTTGTTCCCACAACACCACTCATACTTTTCTTGCTTCCATCTTTAATAAGCCATTCTGAAAAACCAAAATCACCAAGTTTAACGTTTCCATTAAAATCAAACAAAATGTTATCTGGTTTTATGTCTCTCTGTGCTACTCCATTTTTATGACAGTGATCTATCGCTTCTAGAAGCTTATTAACTAGACATGAAGCTTCTGGCTCCGGTAACGGACCTTGTTTGATGCGTTCGAAGAGGCAGTTAGTTTGGCAGAGTTCAAGTACGATGTATGAGAAATATTCGTCTTCGAAGCAGTCGAAGATTTTGAGAATGTTTGGGTGTGGAGTGAGGTACTAGTTCATAATTTTGGTTTCGTCGATGAAAACGTTATGTTTTGTTATTTTGATGGCGTAGGAACGGTTTGAAATGGTGTGATAGCATTGGAAAATGATTCCAAATCGTCCTTTTCCGATTTGTTTCTGAACTTGGTAATGTTTCTTCTAAAGGGTTTCTTCATAGATTCTGTTTTCCATTATTTTCCTACACTTTTTCTTGTTAGGGTTTGAAACTACATGTATATATATATATATGTAGGAGATGATTTTGATGTGGTATTTATAAGCTCGCAAATCTTCTTTTTTTCTTTTGATAAATCTTTT
The DNA here is from genome assembly GCF_020283565.1 of Trifolium pratense. Classification (NCBI taxonomy): domain Eukaryota; kingdom Viridiplantae; phylum Streptophyta; class Magnoliopsida; order Fabales; family Fabaceae; genus Trifolium; species Trifolium pratense. The sequence goes on from NC_060064.1 coordinate 1,147,506, forward strand.
TCGTATAAATATTTTGTGTATCTTTTATGGTTGTTATTTGTTTTTAATAAATATCTTTTTTTTACGACAATAATATATATCTTTTTGGATATTTACTAGAAGGAGATTTTTTAATTGATCGAACAAAAAAAAGGGGATATGTTAAAAATTATTTTATGGATAAAACTGTCAAATTTATCATGTATGGTATAGTAACCTTGTCCTATTATTGTATAAAAAAAAAATAGAAACGGTTTGTTTATTTTTTTTTACGGAGAAACTGTTAGTTTATTGTTCACCTTAAAAATAAAATAAATACATGAATAGGGTTTAGGCCCCTTTTGTAACCAAAAAAAAAATAAAATAAATAAATACATGAATATAATACAGTATAATTTTTTTAAAAAAAGTTTTCTAAGTAAAGATGTATAACTATAATTTTGATAAAGCAGGATGTTTCCTGTTAGTTGTCTTACCTTTGTATTTTTAAAATCGGAAAAATTCAAACTCAAACAATAATTTAGGTTTTTCCTGTCAACTTTGAAACAGGTTTTTCCTTTGTTGATATGCGTAATTCAACCCAACTCGACTCGACTCTTTTACAGTTCTAAATTTCTAATCAACAATCAATACATTGTTGTATTTTTTTTTTACCTGCCAAATACATTGTTGTATTTTAATACTGACATGCGATTCATGATAATTTACATACAGTCATATATATGCCTCGAATTTATTTTCTATATGGCATGCCAATGTATGCAAATATGGCATGCGGGTTTATGGTATGAATGTGAACCGTGGAGCATGTTATGTGTACTTAAAAAACAACACTCATTGTTGTTAATAAATAAATAAATGGAGTTTACACACTCGTGCACGAGAGCATTACTCGTCATTAATTTTCATCTATAATTCCATTTATCCCATCTGATAGGGACATTTGATGCTAATCACCTAGCCATCAAAGGTTTGTTTGAGCTGTTGTATGGAAGTTTAATATTTATTTTTTTCTCCTGCCCCTCTTTAAGTCTTAGTTCAACCAGCTTAATCAGTTGAAGTACCGATATGATTGTTGTATATATTGATGATATACCTCACCACGTCTCGTCTCTATTGGCTGTTGTTGTACTTGGCACACTCCTGGAGTTCTAGTACTCAGTACTTATTGTACTTTGATAATTGGCTGTTCCATCCTAGTGAGTTCATTGTCATATTGGTATAATAGATTTTATTGTTGTACTGTGATATTTCCATATTGGTACTTCTGGAGTTCTAGTACTTTACTCACTCTCTCTCTCTCTCTCATATGATTATCTTATTCTTTTTTAATGAAGTGGGAGAGTAGGATGGGGAGAGAGAGAGAGAGAGGATTCATATCCGTCATGCTCAGTCCAGAGGCAATTATAACAATGAAAAAACAATAAAACATGTTTACATTTCAAGGCATACACTATTAAATTCTTTAATTGGCCTTAAGGCTAAAACGAAAAGGGAATTCATCAAATGACGGCCTGAGTAGTTGACTACAGAAAAAATTGGAAATGTAATTTACAAGTAAACTGATCATGGCCAAAGTGACTAGACCATTAAAACAAAACGACCAGTAAACAAAAATCCATCTAAATTTCTCGTTACTTATGGCAACATACTCAAATGATGTCAATTTAATTTAATTTAATTCAACTTGGGGCTAATTGTCGCTTAGCAAATGTCCTTACTTTACATGGACAATTGGTACAAGCAATAAAACTTCCATGATAAAGGTCCCAATGTCTGTAACTACCAGCAGATATGGATATCTTTGTTTCCACCGGCACCCATCCAAAATACATTCCATTTTGCAGGGGCGAAGTATGGACTCAAAGCTGACCCACCAACTCTATAGTCTCTGCACAAGGGCCAGTCATCCGATCTAGGGCGTTGATATCTTTTCTCATATACTGTATTGAAGTGAGATGAAATGTAAAAACGATGTCTTAGTTAATGGAATACTATAAAAATATGAAGAAATTGGAACACACTACATAAGGGTCAGATAGTTTCATTTCTTATTTCATATGTCAGTTGTCAGTGTCAGTACATAATGATGGATTAAGTTACAGAATACAAGTTTCACATCAAACAATTCGCATGGTATTATTTAAGTTTTTTTTTTATTGGTGACCATATTATATATATGAAGTATCCATCGTTCGGCAATAACTAATCCCCGTTAAGAAATCTATTTGGCACAAAGGGTGGGTTCTTCTCTTTCAACCAGATTTTCTCTAGACACAAGAGTCAGAGTTTGAACGCTCACCACTTGCTTAAGGTGTCTTAGTCTCTAACCACTCAAACCAACCACATGTTGATTTATACAAGCTTATTCTACAAAAATACAGCGTACAAACAAGTCTGTAACATCTATCAGTGTGCAAGGGCTCTGCGCATCAGGGTAACTGGGCATAATAACACAGATGACTTATTTGTATTTTCTACAATGAATAAGACTATACTCTACGACTCTATAGGCTTTAGACGACACATTTTTTGTTTTGCAGAAAAGCTGTAGGCCCACACCAAAATATCCTATTTATTTTAATACATTTTTTTATTTTTGTTAGTCAAATCAACCTAATTTTTGCACATGGTTGGGTATTAAAATTCTATTTTTGCAGGAAACACCATACTCTAGCATTGCTTCTGCCTACTGGACTGAAATTTACCAAAAACTACTACTGCAACTCTGCAAGGTTGACATAGAATATGATCTAAATGAGTAAACACAATAAAATTAAAAAAGAATAATCAAATATGACTCGGTGATCTGCAGTGCCTGTAGTATTGTCTAGGGATATGACTCGGTTCGGTTTAGTTTAGCGGTTCGGTTTTTGGGTTTTTTTGTTTGGTTCGGTTTAGTTTAGCCATGATGGTCTGCTAGCCAGCCTGATTTTGGGTGGACTATATCAGTGGGCAAGCCACAATTTCTGAACTATATTGTAACGCAAAGTAAAAGTGGATTTATACCATCATATTTCAACTTACATAGAAGATGTCAGAAGGGAGCCTCTAGTGATTCATCCCAAACTTCTGCACTTCCATTAGAAACATCCTCTACATCTTCTTCCATTGAAAGCCTAATATATTCTCTGTGAGCAAAGCGATCCCACTCTGTCAACGTAGGATTCTCACGTTCCTGTTCACACATGACATACATCAGAGTAGTCAAAACTAACCAACAAGAGCCAATCATAATGATTCAACAATATATAAACTTTTATTGAATAATTCACGCACCTGGCGAATCAAAAATGGGTCACGAGTTTCAAAGGCCATGAACTTATTTAGATTGAACAGGATATTGAAAACACTTCCAGAGAGCTTTCCACCTTTCAGGTCACGCAGAGTGATATAGCTTTCGTTCTGCAGAATGAAGAACTTAATTTAAAATTCAGGAAAAATATATATCATATAATAATATGAAATCAACCAAATGACAAAGAAAGAGGATAAAAAGGGAGGAACCAAAAATGCATAGTGGAATATGTTCTTCCATGACAAAAAGCTAACTTTTTAACTGCTCAGTAGAATTGCTTCATTTTCCACCTAATGGGACTTCCCAACAACACAATGAAACATGATCAAACAATCAATAAAAAAGATTGAAAAACAAACCTCGGATTTAACCATGTCAATTATCTGGCACAATATATCCTCAAAAAGCACAGGTTCCTGAGCCATGCACTCCATTCGATGCAGTTGCTCCTCGTAAAAAAATTGCAGTTCATTCCGTGTTAGAACTCCGTTCCCATCCAAATCAACACACTTAAACCTAATCATGACAAGTCAAAGCTGACAGTTAGTTAATAAACATCAACTAGGTAAATTTTCCCACGGTTTTCTAAGGGTATGTCAGCAGGCATGGTGAAAAATAGAGGGAAGTGGAAAAAATGACAAACATGGAAAGGCTTTTTTTTAAAATAAAAAATGCATAAAATTTTCAACTTTCTTTTGTTTCTTCCATGTATAGAACCTCTAGTGATTCATCCCAAACTTCTGCACTTTCAAATAAAACATGTTATTATACATGCCTAAAATAATGCATCATACAAGTATCAGCAACTAATCTGGCGAGGTCTTAACAGAGGGGGGAAAACTAACAAATGAATCATAAAAATTAATAAGAAACAAAATACCAATATTCAAGACTTGGCTCAGATGATTTATCCTCTTCTGCTAGTATGAAGTAAACAAAATCTTCATATCCCATCTTTCCCTCAACTTTACTAGTAAATTTTCTTGGGACCTGAGATAATAGAGTCCAAATATGAGTCACATCAGCAAATGATCTGATAAATCATATAAAATAGTGGACAGACCGTATATATCTATAAGGAGGTGAGGGCTTGGGGGTTTGGATCGTATCTAGCTGAAGACAGCTGTAGTCAAATTGTAAGACAAAAGAAACACATAATACTGTTATCTGTGCCAACCTGAGAAAATATTCTATCGACAATTCGATAGGTAAGTGCGTGGTTACCATATCTGATAAGATTCTCTTTGTCTATCAGGAAATCATGATCTGTATCCAGCTCCCAAAACTTGCAGTATATAACATAAAAGTGCTCGTAAGAGAAGTATCTGCAGGTAATATCAAGGAAAGGAAAAAATGATTACTGCATTTCAATATAAGTATATTTTGTTCATTTGAAAAAGAATGAAACCAAGGTTATTTATTGAAGTTCATGGTAATGACATTTCAAATGGTATATCTACCTCAAAACTTTGTTGATGTCTTCTTCTTCATCGGCATGCTGCATTGCATCAATTATGTTTCCACGCTTCAGCTCCCTCAGGGTAAGACGACCAGTTCCTGATCTATTGATGTAGTAAAATATTCTGTGTATCACAGTTTCAGCTGGGCCATTGGAAAAGCAAGTACATAAGAACATTACACCACTGCCAAAGAGGTAAGACTGGTATTGAGTATGTGTAAAGATGATTAACAATTGGTGTTGGCTGAAAAGTGGATTGGTGGCGGGAGAAAAGTAAACGGTTAAAGAGCATCCAGTATACACCAATTAATAAAGTCGTCATTTGAGAGGATGCGAGGAAAAAACAATTTTCACAAACTTTATATGCAACAAATAACCACTGCTTCGAAAGGTGGAATAGCTAGTTAAATTTTGTAGGAAAATATTTGATAGATACACGAAAGCACCCAACAAAGTACTGAAAGAAAATAAAATTTTGAAACATATGCATGAAATACAATAATCAATGTCAGTGAACCTAGCACAGCAAAGAGCTCTCCTAGGGCATGGAATGTCTAACTTATCAGTCAGAATCTTGACAGTAACGCCTCTGTTAGATTTCCATAAAAGAACCTCGAGTTTTTTTTGTTGATATCTACAATTAGATGAACCTCTAAATGCAAAGTTATAACCAAGATGGAAGACAAACCATATCTCTCTTGAAACTCAGGTGTGCTCTGCAGGAACTCCAGCCCAGGATGAGTTGCCAAAAGCTCACGTAGTATAGGTTTAAAATCATCCTGATACAAAGTAATATTATCAAAAAAGATGGATGGGATTATAATACCAAAGCCAAGAAAATCAATAAATTTGACCCTAAAAAGGTAAGTCATTTAGCATCAAATGGAAATTGAATAAATGACATATTTGATAAATTTCATCAGGCCATAATGTTCAATTGAATAATGAAATGAAAAACAGAAAAGGAAAAAGAAATAGAAGCAACAAACCTGAGTAAGGTAATTGAGCTGTGGTTGCTTTAAAATTGTGTATATTTGGGTCCCTATATCCTTCGTCAACAAGTTGCCATTAATCCAATAATCAATAAATGCTTTCCTACAGGAACGTTACATCGAAGATTAAAGAACAAGTAATAAGAAATAATAATAATTACAGCGAATAAGACCATTAAATTATAGTTCTTATAGTATGGGAAGGGAAGGTTTGAGCAAGTTGTGTTTACTTTATTAATAATAATACATAAGCTCTTCCAATCAAGAAATCCATTGGCATACTTTCCAATTGAAATGAAATGGCTACTTGCAAGACTAACTTCTTGTTTAGAACCAAGTACAGTAGGCCCATGGAGTCACACAGCCAAACCATGTACAGAACCATTTTTCAGGGCATTTGTTTCTTTCCACCAAATTGCCTCTATTTTTAAAATGACGGTCTTTTATTTCTCTTCATTTAATTAGGGGTATTTTTGTGAAAAGATGATTAATGTATTATCCTGTAATTTGGAAAGGACCTTATAAAAATGGACAAGAAAATATTGCAAAAGGGTCTTGCATATATGATATAGGGACGGAGGTAGTAATAGTGTCCTTTTTATCTTTGATGCCCTCTTTCATTATTAAATGATAATAGTTTCCTGTTTTGCTTTAATACCCTCTTTCATTACTAAATGATAGTAATAGTTTCAAAAAAATATAGTAATAGTTTCCTTTATTTCACTGCCAGGATGTCAAATGAGGATCTTTTCCAGAGCTCCGTATTCAATACTAAATTTAAAATGTGAAGTTTCCAGAGTCGCACACCCATATAACTTCAATATGAATATGTCTATTTTCAACCAATTTCTAAATCAGGTATAACGACGTAATATATTCCTAAAATCACTTTTCCTTTCTGAACAATCAGTAGTACTACTATTCAGTATTACTATTAATACACAACGATAGTAATGATATTCCAGGCCATTAACATCTATAGATAACCATTATTGTTAAATAGTGTTATAGCGTAGTGGAATTTGAACAAACCACTATTATTCCGCAATAAGCTATTCAGTGCAACAGTTTGTCAGATAGTGACTATAGCATTGTTGCGTAGCGGAATTTGAACAACCGCTATTTCCTGCGATCCACAATTGACAACAGTGGAGGCAACAACCTATTAACCATCCAAACAGGTAAATCCAGGAACCACCATTCATGGAACAGAGAAGTATGAAAGTTGTGTTACAAAAGTTTAAAGTACAAACCTTGTCACAATACCAGCTCCATTTTCGATCTTTCTGTAAAGAGATGTGGAAAGAAAAGATGGCAGCTTGCATATTTCCTTGGTAACTGACTTGAATTCTGACATACCATTGAAAAATGTAAATCAGAACTGAGCTACTATTACAACACTTTTGTATGTTAAAGAGTAACTTCAGACAGATAATCACTTTTTGTCTACTGGAAACATTAAAAATAAGTTAATTTTACTCAAAATCAGGAGAGCGTGTGATTGCTTAAACAGCTAGAGTGTGCTACTAATTGGAATTTTTTTTTTTTCCCAAGTTGCAAACTGGTCTTTCAGGCTATAACTCATTTATGAGTAATATCTTACCATGTATCTGCAGCCCATGTGACTGATCAGGGAATAAATGGTCAATTCTAAGCATGCATTGTTCTTTCAGTTCATTGGGAGGAGGACGCCCATCTTGGAAGTAGAACTGCAAGGACACGGCTACTTGTTACAAACATGAACATAGAATGAAAACAGGGTGAGGGAGGGGGCGAGGCAACAAAAGAAGAAAGAACACACATCACACTCTTGGCAGACAAAGCACAAAATAAAAGTATCACCAAATAAGATTTTAAGAAAACTGGACTGTGGTATGTAATGGGATTAATATGAATGATTTGTCGCGTGTTCATGCAGTTTTTTATGAGTATTGGATGTGTCCTATTTGGCAATAGCATTGACATCAGTAAAAACAATGAGGGAAAAGTTTTTTGTTGCAATGTGCAGTCCATGCAGTGATTTGGTGCATACGGCTAGAGCAGAATGCTGGCACATTTAAGGGTGTCTTTTTGCTCCACAGTCAGTGAGGGGACGAGATTCTTTGAATGGCATCAATTCTGTGTTCTGATAATGGTTGTTTTAAAAAAGGTTCCATTTCATAACTGCATAGAGATTGAGCAACTTTGCTGTATTTTTTTAGGCTAAAAATCATTTCATCTTCCCTGATTTATTTTAAACTTTTAGTTCTGATGCATATCATATAAAACATCAAGCAAACATATCTGACAAGCCTCACCTGAGGTATAAGTTCTCTAACAGGCTCGCTAACAACTTTTAAAGAAGAACCCAAATTAGAAGGTCCAACTCTCTGTTTCAATATGCGAGGGGAACCGGATGAACTTCTCGGTGAAAGAGGTGGTGCGGTGCCAGCAGGAAACATAGAAGGCAAAGAATTGCTCGAAGCATTTGGACTTGAGCAATTCCCCGGGACATTCAACGGAACACCGGATTTTGCATCATTTAGCAATGATGTTACCTGCACAAAAGAGCCAGTAAGACACATATAAAATCACCAAATGCACACATCATATCTATAGAAGTGCTCAACAATAAAAAAACAAAAAGGCATCTACTTGATAACCAATATCTCATTCACCCACTTTAATACATCATTCATAGGGCTTGTGGGAGTAGGCAGCAAAGAGTTTAATATCAGCCTTCCAAAAACAAGAATAGGCTACAGTGAGTGACTACTCTAAAGACTAGAAAAAGATTGAGCGACACACAACAGTTCGAACTCATTACTTCCCGTGTTGTCAAATAGCAAATATAATAATACAGCAGAATCCTAAGTTCTAACAAACTGTTTGTTCCATGATACTACATTATTTAGCCATTGTTCTGTTCAACATTCAAACTAACTTTCTCGCCTCCCAATGCCACTTTATACCACAATTTTGTGAAGCTAGAGAAATACAAATTTCTCTTTAAACGCACAGTAGCATCCAGTTCACCGCCATAACAAACACGCACATAGCATCGTCTATAGAGGCATTGTAGCTTAGCTGAATTTAAGCATACAAAAAATTGACAACATTGATTACTTCTTGAATATGGTGGTGAGAATATCTAGTCTAGGATAATAATAATTTAAACATATAAATTGATAACAATAATGCAAATCCCACAAAAATCTTGTGGATTTTACTACTACTCTATTAACTTAATGATGGTTATTAATTATCTATTAATTATTATTATTATCAAACAGTAACCGTTCCTTTCAATAAAAAGAATAAATTATACTAAACAATAAGAATCAGCAATAGCGTTAGCAATAATAGATTGATTTGAAAATAGAGAGAAAAAGAGAAAACGAAACGTACGAGACGATTGCTATCAGGAACCGAAAGCCATTGATCGAAAAGCGTCTCAACGAAGGTGAGATTAGACTTAAGAAACAAAGTAGATACATCTGGTAGCTGCAACAATTCAACATCCAAAGACGCCGCATCGGTAACAACCTCCATTGAAGAAGAATGATGAAAAACGAATCGTAAATTAGGTTTAAGAATGCATTTGGATCGAAAACGCGTGCATTGATTATATTCTATATCGGAATCGGAATGCGATTGTGATTACAGCTGTGAATTCAGAGAATGAACCCTAGATCTTGAGAATTTACGATATATAGATCGGAAGAAGAAGAAAAAAAAAATGGATGGAAGAATAATAATGCGAGTGATATAAATATAAATGGATAATTTGTGAAGAGATCCACACGATTATGGAATGGAAGGAGAGGGAGAAAAAAAAAAACAAATACTAATAATACTGGAAAAATAAACACACAAAGTAGAGGTGTTACGTTTACGTTACTTTTTTGTGTATTTTTTTTATTTAGAAATTTAGAAACGAAAATGTAAAATAAAAAAAGTTCAGCAAAAAAATCAAATTCCACACGTGCTGCTTGTGGAGTGCAATATTCAAAAGTCAAAATTAATCAACTGTGTCATAAACATCTTTAATTCAATGGTTGACATTAATGCATTCAGTCAACCCCCACTTCCATGTTCCGATGACTTCGGAGGTGTTCGCGGTGCGGTTTAGTTCCGTTTTGAGCATTAAAATTATCCTAATTGCGAGATAAAAATGTATACGATTCGGTTTAGTTCGGTTGATTTTTAAAAAGTCATCCAAACCAATGCGGTTAGGATTGGTTTGGTTTGTGCGGTTTATCGATACATAAAAAATATGACGATATTATCAACTTGTTACAAAATAAACCTAGAAAATTTTAATTTATTTTATTATTAACATGATATAATATGCATACTTTTTAGCAACTCTTGCTATAGTACAAGAAATACTAATACCAAGGAACAAGAACAAACAAGCCCCAGGCTTGTAACTGCAACTCCTTCACAAAGCTATATTTATTTTGACACTAATAAAAAAAGAAAGCAATATTTTGACATTATCTTCATTGTCTTTTTATTCTTTTTGAAAGAGGTTATCTTCATTAATCAAAACACCAAAGATAATGGTGTATTGAATAGGGGATATGGATTGGGTGCAGTCAATAACTTAAAGATTAGATCCACGGATTAAACAAATCAATTTTGATACCAAATTAATGAAAGGTTTTTAGAGGAAAGCCAGTAAGTACCTGAATAATCCAAAAGAAACAAAAGTAACACAAATATAATGTTACTAAATAAATAAATAAATAAAAGTTGTCCAACAAAGATACCGGTAATAATAGTAGGAAAATTCTATGGTACATTTCTTAGTTGGAATGTTTTGATACATTCCTAATCTAACCAATGAGGATGCAATGTTGACTAACTTTGAATTATATGGTACAACAACATATATGGTACTTACCATGTATCCTTACATCTATTAATATTTCAACTAAGTCCCTAACATATTAAAAGTTTTAAAATTACCCCAATTTTTAAATTATTTTTAATTTTAGTTGTGATTTGTGATAATTAAAACAAAATTACAACTAAAATTAAATAAAAAACAAAATGTCACAAAATCATACGTTCTTTTCTTTTTTTCTTTGAAACAAACATCATGGTTTACAACTTCTGAGCTTTCATTCTTCACCAACAAAAAAAGTCCAAATGGCTTCTTCCATTCCTATTCCAAAGAAAAAAAGAAAAACTTGTCTTCTTCCATCACCAACAAAAGAATATTTCTTCATCCTCATCCTGATTGATCAGATCTGATATCAAAGGAAGTTCATGGTGTAGATCTAATAATTCAGATGGAAAAAAACGTAAAAGAAAGTTACAAAAGATAATATATTTGAGTTTATTATAATAGATCTGGATTTAAAGTTACAAAATAAGAACGAACATACCACTTCATCAACAAATCAAATGCAACATCGTTTGGGTAACGGCTGAGTTGTTTTCAAACTTTTGAAAAATATGATTTTAGATTTTTTTTATTTTAGATCATTTGAATCAAAATTAAAATCATAAATGTATTGTAAATGATTTTTGTGATGCTTCTGGGTATTTAGTTGTTATTTTCGATGTTTAAATGGACCTGAAACTGTCGGGTTAAAGCTTGGGATCGCGGGTCTAAAACCGGGTCGGAGTTACCCGGATGGAGGTTGAAGATGAAGTTTGGTATTTCTATCAATCGTAATTGTATATATACTAAATACCGCAAACAATATCAATATATATACACCTGGCCGAGCGGTTAACCTGTTTGGCAATTGCTATCATGTCACGGGATCAAATCCTTATTGCAACATTTTTTGAATTAATTTTTTTTTAAATAGCCTTCAAACTATGGAAAAAGAAAAAAAAAATCGTAACAAGGGTTTCAAAATTCAAACCCAAGACCTTTAGAAAGTGGCAAATAACTCAATTAGTTAAAGTTACGATTTTTAAGAAACCTTTAATTAATCAAAGAAACCTTTTTGTTACGATTAATAAAGAAAATTTATTAAAAGTTTCTTTTTATTAAATATTTCTTTTAAAAAAAAACGTTTTTTATTCTTGAAAAAAAAATTAAAAATAAAAACAAAAAGTCTCAATTATTAGAAAGATTTGATTGGTTAAAAAACATTTTACATTGGTAAAGGAAATATTTTGAATTCATATAATACTAGCAGGACACCCGTGCGCCCGCACGGGAGTCGCGGCGTTGCCGCTTCTCGGTAACATGAAATAGTAAAAAATAAAAAGATATAATATTTGGTTAAAAAAATAGAAGAAAAAAACAACAATGGTAAAACTATCACAAAAAAAAATTAGGTCTCTGTATTAATATATGAATATAAATATAGATAATGTAAAACTTATGAAAAAATAGTCTACCTTATTAATATATTAGTTAAAACATAGGTCATGTAAAAATCACCAAAAAAACTTAGGTCCATGTATTAAATATTTGAGTATAAATAGTCCCGTAAAAATATGAACAAAACATAAAAAAATAAAAAGAATGTAGAAAGTTTAGTTAATAAAAAAAATTATAGAAAGAATAAGATGAATACAACAAAAATAATATATACAATAAAAAAAAGTAGTATATATTTAGTCACAAAAAAATAAAAAAAACAAAAAAAATATAAAAATGGTATATATGAATCTATGCATAAAAATAACACAATATATTCACTTATATTTTAACAATATTATATAACAAATTTTTAAATATTTTATTCCAAATAAATTTATACCTTAATATAATGACAAACTTAAATATCGAATAAAAGTCAATAGACCCGTGTGAATAAAAGTCACTTATTTTCAATTCTTATTTTTTAAGTGTATTATTATTTGATTAATAAAAAAAATTTGTATTATTATTTGAGTGCATTTGTCTAAATTACCTTTAACATAAATGAGTAGTTTTACAACAAATTATTTTTATATTATATACATGCACAAAAAATATGAAAATAAATGAGTAGTCAGTATATATTCTATATTTGAAAACAATTCAAAACATTATTTATTTTGGTAAGAATTCAATACATTATTATTAGGAGATTAGGAGGCAATCAAACAACTTATAGTACTAATATTCTAAAATGGTAAGACCCCAATTTTTTTAACATACGAAAACAAATTCTTATTATGTGATAAAAAGAATTATGCTAAAAAACTAATATATTTTTATTAAAATATAAGCATTAGTTTGATAAAAAAATTATTCACATTAAATTTATTAATAAAAATTAAAATTCAAAATTTATTTTAAAATATAATTCTTCATTTTTTTAACAAGCCAATTCTTCATATTTTATTATCTTAAAAAAATGGAATCTATTATTTATATGTTTAGGTGTTTCTCTCTCATAGTCTTATTCCTATGTGGCATCATTTCATTGATCCATGTCTTATGTGGCATTCTAATATTTCTCCAATTCATACGGAAGAACATATTGTTCGTTATTCAAATTAAGATTAGGTATTATCAACTGATGTTAGAGTTTTAAGTATTTATTTATATTTTTTTATATTTTATTGTCATTTTTTTTAATCATGTTTACTTATTAAAAAACACTTTTTGTTCATATTATTTTTTATTGGTGTAAATCATGCTTATAAATATTTTTTTTGTTTACTATTATTAATAAATGTTGTACTCTTTTTTTTACTCATTATTTTTTTGTTTGTCTAATTTTTCATGTGATATTTAACAAATATACTGATAAAATAATAGAAACTTCTCGAAGGACTATGTTATAGAACGAATTGCTTATCAAAAAAAATTATATAGAACGAATTGGCCAAATGTGGAACTGAGAAATTGAAGGCTTAATATGTTTCAAAACAAAATTGAAGGCTTAAGAATCTCTGAACAAAAATACTCACCTTAAAAGGAATATAAAAATAAAAATAAAAATAGTAATTTAATTGTTCACAAAAAAAGTTATTCTTAAACTTCATACTTATCGAACAGAGAAAATGGTGTGATTGTCTGAAATATAAAAGGAATGAAGTAATTGACTTCATAGATTATTTTTCTATTTTATTTTATTATTTTATTAATTTTATTAATAAAAAAAAGTTACATAGTGATTTATACCAAAGGGGTATTGATAAAAAAATAATCTACATGGTGATTTATAAAAAAGGGGTATTGATAAAAGTTACATAGTGATTTTCATATAAAACTTTTCAAAAAATAAAAAAACGGAAACATAAAATAAAAGGACAACTATTTTTGTTTTAAGTAAGATTAAAAAAAAATATGTGTAGACAAATATAGCATTAATATTTTATTTTTTTACGTAATTAAAAAAATGGATTTGTAGATAAAAAGAAAAAAAAATGTGGGAGAAGAGGTAATTTAGATTAAAAAATAAATAAAAATAAAGTGATGTAATTTAATTTATGTTACATACAAAAAATTGGATTTGTAGGTAAAAAGAAAAAAAAGTGTAATCTACCTATATTAACAAAAACGTGGCAAGATGGTCGATGCCTATTTAATAAATATCTATAGGATATATCGATGCCCAGTTAATAATTGATTTTTATTTACTAAAAAATTGAATTTGTATAAAGTGAGGTATTTGAATTTGGGTTACATACAAAAAATTGAATTTTTAGATAAAAAGAAAAAAAGCGTGAAAGAAGTAACAAATAAAGTGGAGTTTTGTGGTTATAATTGGCCATTTAACTCATACTATTGATTATATGTTGGTTCCAAAAATATAACAAATTAATTTATATGGCTTAGTGGTAAATGTAATAAGAAGTGTAACTAAAAGGTTAAGGGTTCGAATCCTATTGAAATTTTTTTTTAGCAGTTTTCTACTAACGTTTTTTTATAAAGACAAAAATTAACCCTGAATTGATTATGTGTCAAAAAATGAATAAAGGGCAAATTGAGAATTTCATTAGTATCTTCTTTTCTTATATAGTAGATGGTTCCAAAAATATAACAAATTAATTCATATGGCTTAGTGGTAAATGTAATAAGAAGTGTAAGTAAAAGGTTAATGGTTCGAATCCTACTGAGAAATTTTTTTAGCATTTTTCTACTAACTTTTTTTTATAAAGACAAAAATTAACCCTGAATTGATTATGTGTCAAAAAATGAAAAAGGGGCAAATTGGGAATTTCATTAGTATCTTTTTTTCTTATATAGTAGATACGATAAATATCAATTGAAAGTGAGGAAAGTAACAATGATTTTATATATAAAAAAAGAAAGAATTAAAAGTAATAATATCATGTATTACTTTGTTTTTATTTTCCAAACATCACCGTAAGATAAACAAATAGATAAATTTTTTAAAATTTGCACCATTAACAAATGAGATATGCATAAAAAAAATGATATAATTTTTTTTTTGTGTCAAGCAAATGACAAATAATTCTTCTGTTCATTACACAAATGTGAAATTTTTTCACACGGGGACATGGGCTAAAATACTCCAGAAGAAAACAAATGTCTAAAGGAGAGTGATGACAATTAAGAACTAATATATATTAATCGTTAGATTAGTTTTTGCTTAATGACCTTTTTTTATGAAAATAAAAGAACAAGTATACAAACATGTGGGTTGGGAACGAGGAGTGGAGTATCACTCTCCGTTCTACCATTTCTCCTTAAAATCTCCAAAATTTGGATCATTTATCATATTTAAATAAATTATTACATTAAATATAAAATTAATTTTACAAATAATTAAAAAAACCACAAAATATTGAAAATTTAATAATCCATATTTTTCATGTGTCAAAAAAATATCTATATTTTTCATTGAACATTAACCCGTGCAAATGCACGGGTAAGTTATACTAGTAAATTAATAAATATATTATTACAGCCAGATAAAATTAAATACATAATAAAGGAGTGAAACATATACTAAGAGTTTCTCATAGTCATAGCCCAGTGGTTAAGTTCCTATATTTGAGCTACAGATGTTGTGTTCGAAACATTGGCAGTGCTCTTTTAATTTATTTTTATTTTTTTGTATTTTCAAGTCTGTTGTTATAATTGACAAAAAGTTGCTGCAAATGGGATTCGAACCCACGACATGATAAGTATAGATATACCCATCAACCACTACACCACATTAATGAATCGTGTTTATTCGTGCGTTTTATAATATTTATACGAAACATGTTGATAAAAATATATTAAATAACCTTCATCTTCAACCTTCAACCGGGTCACATCGACCCAGTTTCAGATCCGCGATTTCCAGCGCAAAACCCGACGATTTCTTGTGATTTAAACGTCGAAAATAACAATTAATTATCCAGAAACATAACAAAACGATTTGCAATAGATTTATTTTTTTTAATTTTGATTCAAATGGTCTAAAACAAAATACCTAAACTTAAAATTTTTAGAAACTTAAAAACGAGATCTTGTCACCGCCGCATATGCCACCATGAATACAACTCGATTTAGATGAATGAAATCCATTAATACTACTCGATTTGTTTCAAATCTTATGAGTTTAACAAAATTTTATGGAAACAATGGATCTTGAGATTGAAATTCTGAGTTTGAAATCTTATACAGCAAATTAAAGTTGAATAGAAAGGAATGGACACTTGAATTCAAGTTAAAGTGATCCGATTGAAACGAAAAAAATCCAAAAGGAAAGGATTGGTTTTGATTGTAGCTCCCATTGCTGGTGTGGTGGCTGCTGTTCTTTTGGGCTCAAATGAAGAACAATTC
This sequence comes from Trifolium pratense, assembly GCF_020283565.1. NCBI lineage: Eukaryota > Viridiplantae > Streptophyta > Magnoliopsida > Fabales > Fabaceae > Trifolium > Trifolium pratense. The sequence goes on from NC_060064.1 coordinate 1,163,921, forward strand.
TTCATTTGAGCGTTGTTTTGGTTTTGATTTATTAGATTATAATTATAATTATAATATAATACATACTTAATAATATTAACTTAATGAGGGACATGTAACAAAAAAAATTAATGAAGGATTGATGTGCAATAAATAAATGTTTCATAGGACTCATCATGAACTTGCGCTGATGTGGCATAAGTTGGAATTCTATTGGTTAATTAAAAGGAATGCATCAAAACAGCCCAAAACAGGGCTGCACCATAGAAGCTCCCATAATAGTAACTAAGACGTTGAGTCTTTCTTGAACATGTCCAAAAAGTGAGAATTGTCTCCGTTAAATTCGAGCGTGAAACATTCACATTTATTATAATGAGGTGAATGGGCTAGTAAATCTTCTTAGTTCATTTAATAACACATCTTCAGCCGGATTATACAAACAAACAACCACCATATATGAAGAAGCCAACTATGGTAATCCACGCAGTAGACTGGGAAGCCATGATGGTGATGACGATGGTGATGACGATGATGATCTTTTGTTTTCGGACACTTTCTCTTTTCAATAAATTTAGGCTCTGTTTGGTAAAATTAAGCTATAAGTGATAAACTAGCTGATAGCTGAAAAGCTAGCTTATAGTTGATAGCTGAAAAACTAGCGGATTGAAATTAAAGTGTTTGGTAAAATTAGCTTTTTAAATAATTGATAAATATAAAAAGACATAAAAGGATATTATATGTAGTGGGTAGTTTTTTTTTCAGTGGGTAGATTTTTATTTTATAAAAAATAATAAAATTAAATTAAAGGTTAAAAATGGAAAAAACTGTAAAAAACTATAAGGTATAAGCTCAAACATTACTTAAAATAGCATCTCAAAAAAAGCTATAAGCTCGTGAGAAAAGCTTTTTACCAAACACTTCTATTTTTTTCAAACAAGCTTATAAGCTAGTCCAATAAGCTATAAGCTAGCTTATTGGACCTACTAAACACACCCTTAATATGTTAGGTACCAAAAAAAATGTTATGTACCAAAAAAAATTAATTAACCCACTTGAGATTGGTCTAGTGGTGTTGGCTTGAATCCTTGGAGTATGCTCCTCTCAAGATCTCAGGTTCGATTCTCTTGGTGCCAATTTCGGTGGGATGAGTCCAAACAGAGCAAAAAAACTCTGGCTTTAAATGAGTCCCGCAAGTGGACGGTAAAATTGGTCCCCTTGAATTAGTCGGTCATAAGACCGGATACCAAGTTTTTTAAAAAAATAATAATATATATATATATATATATATATATATATATATATATATATACTCTTAAACTAAAGGTTGCTCATTTAGTCCAATTTGCATTGTCACATCGAGTATGAATTAAGATAACCATACAAATCCAAATGTCATATATTAATATACACACATATAATATATAAATAAACAATGAATTCGATCATTGTCTGAACTCTGAATTAATTAAATAATTATGAAGATCAAAGTTTGGCAATTTAGTACATAATACTAGTCAATGGTAAATTGTACTATAACAACATATTGAAAGGTTTCAAAAATCAACTCTCACTTAGAGATGGCTACTTACCATGTTGGTCTCCATGAAATTGGAATCATTTTCTTGCTCCAAATGATTGCTATTTCTGTAAAGCCACTTTCATTCAATTACCAACAAGGCTTTAAATATGATAATGTAAAACTAGAAGGAGATGCTTCTTTGATGTATTCATACATCCAACTTACTTCAACCTCAAGGTACCAAAGTAATGCTTACAGTGTTGGCCGAGTCACGTCTTTCGAGCCATTACAACTATGGGACAAGGCCTCAAGAAAACTCACTGATTTCACTACTCAATTTTCCTTTGTAATTTACTCAAATGAAACTGATTTTGGAGATGGATTGACATTTTTCTTTGCAGATCCAGAACTTCCACTTTATTACCATATAAAACAAGGTGGTGGTCTTGGTCTTGTGGATGATTTCCACATAGTTCATTCTAGATATTCATTTCTAGCGGTGGAGTTTGACACTTACCATAATTCTTGGGATCCATCAGGTACTCATGTAGGTATAAATTTCAACTCTATGATATCAAATATAACTAAACCATGGTTCATTGATATTATGAGTAAGACAGCTCATTATGATTGTAAAATTGAGTACAATTCAAGTACTCATAATTTGAATGTTTCTTTTACTGGAAACATAACATATGGTGACATTTTTGAGCCTTCAAAAAGTTACATCTCATACAATGTTGATTTGAGAGATTACTTGCCTGAGAAGGTTATTGTTGGTTTCTCAGCTGCTACAGGATATATGTTTGAGATGAATAAATTAAAGTCATGGTCATTCAATTCAAGTTTAAATATTCATGATGAGAATTCTAGTCCAATTCCAACAAATCCTAGTCCTTCGCCGATTCCAAATGTTAAAATTAGTCCGAAAATAGTTAGCAGAAGAGGTACTAGTAGTATATGGGTAGAGCTAGGAGTCGGTGTAGCTATTGCAGCAAGTTTCCTTATTTTAGGAGGGGTTTGTAATTTAATTTGGAAAAGGACTAAAGGGAAAAAAGAAGATTCAATTTTTGACATGAAAATGGATGATGAATTCCAAAATGGCACCGGACCTAAAAAGTTTTGCTATCATAAATTGGCGAGCGCAACAAATAACTTTGCAGAAAAACAAAAGATCGGACAAGGTGGTTTTGGCGGTGTTTATAAAGGCTATTTGAAAGACATAGATTCCAATGTTGCTATAAAACGGATATCAAGAGAGTCGAAACAAGGGATTAAGGAATATGCAACTGAAGTGAAGATCATTAGTCAACTTAGACATAGGAATTTAGTTCAACTAATTGGTTGGTGTCACAAGAAAAAAGACTTTCTCCTTATATATGAATTCATGCAAAATGGTAGTTTAGATTCTCACCTATATCGTGGAAAAAGCGTATTGACATGGCAAATGCGGTACAACATTGCCATAGACTTGGCTCTAGCACTTCTATACCTTCATGAAGAATGGGAACAATGTGTGCTTCATAGAGACATAAAATCCAGCAACATTATGTTGGACGACAATTTCAATGCCAAGCTTGGTGATTTTGGATTGGCTAGGCTTGTGGATTACGAGAAAGGATCGCAATCACAAACCACAGTTATAGCTGGAACCATGGGATACATAGCTCCTGAATATTTCACAACAGGGAAAGCTACAAAAGAATCAGATATATACAGTTTTGGTATTGTTTCATTGGAATTAGCCAGTGGAAGAAAACCAGTTGATCTTAATGCTAAGGAGGATCAAATGGCTATATTTGATTGGGTTTGGGAGCTTTATAGATTAGGAAGGTTGCTTGAAGTAGTAGACACAAAACTCGAGGGTATATTTGACGAAGAACAAATGGAACGTTTGGTGGTTATTGGTCTTTGGTGTGCCAATCCAAATTATTCATTTAGGCCATCTGTAAGACAAGTTATTCAGCTGCTTAAATTTGAAGCTCCTTTACCAATTCTCTCACCTCCAACAAAGAGTACAATTAGTCTTGTTTCTTCTGCCTCTCCGTAGCGGCTTAGACTTCATAACCAGCTAGAATAATGTGAATAATGGAGAATTTGATGTAGAGAAAGTTACAGGATATAGTTCATGTTTTTTAAATTTAGTGTGGTTGTGACGGTCCACCGATCATTATTTGACGGTGAACTACTTAGTTTCCTTTTCGCAGTCGTGTGTAAAGATCATATAGAATGTTTGTGTGTGTGTGTGTGAAAATTCGCTAGTTTATATGAAGACAGAATAATGTATTTGACTACATAAAACAGTATAACTAATAATTGAACACAATAGAAGGAAGCTACACAGTTCACCATTAAACAATGACTTAATGGAAAGTTACTAGCACACCAAACATGAATTGCCGAAAAAAATTTCATGTACATAAAAAATTCTCCCAATAATCACTTTATTCTAACTATCAATTTACCAAAAAAATTAGGGTAAATAAGGTTTTACCCCCTGCAAAATGGGTGAATTTTGCATTACCCCCTGCAAATTTTTTTTTTTGTGATTACCCCTGTAATATAAAGATTCATTCAATTACTCCCTAATTCGCCAACTAGACATGGAATCTTTTTTTTTTATGATGTGGCATGCATATGTGGATTTTCTTAGAATTTTTATTTATTTTTATTATTATAATTATTCCAAATCATTGTTATTTAAAATAAAAAAATCTAAAAAAATCTTCATCTCAAATCCCACAAATTTTTTTTCCAAAAAACAACCTTCATATCAAATCTCAGGAAGCAACTTTCATCTCAAATCCCTAAATCGAAAAAAAAAAAAAAAACCATCATCTCCACAATTCCTCCAATTCAAACTATTCCTCCACCTCCTCCATAACCACCACCACCAAAAACAACCCTAACATAATCAACTCATTCATGGTCTCTACCTCTCACGTGTTCATTCATTTGATCTTTGTGAAGGATATGGGTTGAGTTAGTAATTACAAGTTCAAGAAAAATAACAACAACACATGTTCTCCAAACATCATTAATTCTGATTTAATATTAATTTTTTGGAAAATCAACAAACAACGAAATTAAGAGTGATGCTGTAAGAAGAGAGATGCAATTGGTGGGAAAGAGAGATGGACGACGACGGTGGTGGTGGCTGGTGGTGGAGAATGAACTGTGAGATTTTATGTTTTGAGAAACTTATGAGTTTTTTATGGTTTTGGATTTATGGGTTTGAGATTGAATTGATGAGATGAAATTTAAGATTGAAGATGAAGTTTGTTGTTGTTGTTTGTTCTTCCCATGAGAGTGGTGAAGATTGTTGATGTTTGTTGCTGTTTGTTTTTCTCTTTTTTTGTTTTTTATTTTTTTTAAATGACATAGCTCAATATGTGGCAAAATAAAAATTAAATAAATAAAAACAGTAAAAAAAAAAAGTCATGTGTAAAAAAAAAGCCACGTATGGTTGTCATGTCAGCAAAACTAAGATTCCAAATCCATGTTGTCAATTCAGGGGGTAAAACAAAGAATCTTAATATTACGAGGGAGAATCACAACTTTTTATTTTACAGGGGGTAATGCAAAATTCTCCTATTTTGCAGGGGTAAAACCCTATTAACCCAAAAAATTATCATTTTATTCAATACCAACAATTACAAAGATCATGAATCGAAGTCTTTACAGATGGACAATAAACCAAGCTATCTTTATATTTATGAAGAGTAATCTGCAGAGGGAAATGAAACTGAACCAACCAAACTTATACAAAAATGATTTGCTTATATGATATCACAGACTTACATGTAATCACTTGACCAAAAAAACTTATACATGTAATAAAGAGAACACAAAATGTGTTCACACACACAAACACAATCTAAATGGCTCTCTAAATGGTCTTAATCTTTACACACACACTTACAAAAAGAAAAGTACATAATTCACCATCAACCAGACTCAAAAACATGAACTATCTAGTAACTTTATGTACATCAAAATCATCCTCCACAAAAGAAGAAGAAACTGGACCAAAAATTGTGTTCATTGTTTTAGGAGAGTATATTGACTCTAACATCATATGTTGTAGAATTGGCAAAGGAGCTTCAAATTTAAGCACCTGAATCACTTGTCTTGCAGATGGCCTAAATGAATAATTTGGATTTGCACACCAAAGACCAATAACCACTAAACGTTCCATTTGTTCGTCATCGAATCCACCCTCAAGTTTTGTGTCGACTACTTCAAGGAACCTACCTAATCGATAAAGCTCTCGAACCCAATCGAATATTGTCACTTGATCCTCCTTAGCATTAAGATCAATTGGTTTTCTTCCACTAGCTAACTCCAATGAAACAATACCAAAACTATATATATCAGATTCCTTAGTAGCTTTCCCTGTTGTGTAATATTCAGGAGCTATATACCCCATAGTCCCGGCTATTATCGTAGTACTTTGTGATTCTTTCTCGTGATCCACCAACCTAGCCATCCCGAAATCACCAAGTTTAGCATTGAAATTATAGTCTAACATAATGTTGCTGGATTTTATGTCTCTATGAATTACACATTGTTCCCATTCTTCGTGAAGATACAACAATGCCGAAGCCAAGTCCATAGCAATGTTGTACCTCATAGGCCATGTCAATAAGCTTTTTCCGCGGTATAGATGAGAATCTAAGCTACCATTTTGCATGAATTCATATATAAGAAGAAAGTCTTTTTTCATGTGACACCAACCAATTAATTGAACTAAATTCCTATGCCTAAGTTGACTAATGATCTTCACTTCAGTTGCATATTCCTTAATCCCTTGTTTCGACTCTCTCGATATCCTCTTTATGGCAACATTGGTATCTATGTCTTTTAAATAGCCTTTATAAACACCGCCGAAACCACCTTGTCCTATCTTCTGTGTTTCTTCAAAGTTATTTGTTGCACTCACTAGTTTATTATAGCAAAACCTTTTAGGTCCAGATCCCTTTAGAAATTCATCATCCATTTTTAGATCAAAAATTGAATCTTCTTTTTTCCCTTTATCCTTTTTCCACATTAAAATACAAAACCATCCTAAAATAAGGAAAATTGATGCAATACCTACACCAACTCCTAGCCCTACCCAAATAGTAGTATATTTGTTGCTATCTATTTTAGGACTATTGTGAATTGGTGAAGGACTAGGATTTGTTGAGATTGGAGAGGACACTTTCACATCATGAATTTGTAAACTTGAATTGAATGACCATGACATTAATGTATTCATCTCAAACACAACTCCTGTAGCAGCTGAGAAGCCAAAAATAACCTTCTCAGGTAGGTAATCTCTTAAATCAACATTATATGAGAGGTAACTTTTTTTTGGCTTACCATTGATTATGCTACCAGTGTAAGAAACTTTCAAATTATGAGCACTTGAATTGTACTGAATTTTACAATCGTAATAAGCCGTCTTATTACTAATATCAATCGACCATGGTTTAGTTTTTATAGACATCATAGAGTTGAAATTTATACCTACATGCATGCCTGATGGATCCCAAGAATTTTGGTGAGTGTCAAACTCCACTGCTAGAAATGAATATTTAGTAGAATTCATTATTTGATATTTATCCACAAGACCAAGACCACCTCCTTCTTGCATATGTTCAGGTAGTGGAAGTTCCGGATCTGCGAAGAAAAATGCTAATCCATCTCCAAAATTAGTCTTGTTTGAGTAAATTACAAAGGAAAATTTAGTAGTGAAATCAGTGAGTTTTCTTGAGGTCTTGTCCCATAGTTGTAATGGCTCGAAACACGTGACTCGCCCGACACTGTAAGTATTGGTTTGGTACCTTGAGGTTGAAGTAAGTTGGATGTATGAATATAACAAAGAAGCATCTCCTTCTGGCTTCACATCATCATATTTAAAGCCTTGGTAATCAAATGAGAGTGGTTTTACAGAAGTAGTAATCATTTGTAGCAAGAAAATTATTCTCATTGCATGAAGACTAACATAGCAAATAGTCATTTCTAGGTGATCAGTTGATTTTGAAAATATTTCAAATGTTAAGTCATACAATTTAGAAATGATTTGTATGTATTTAGTTGTTAAACTCTGATCTTCATAATTGTTTAACTTTAGGACAATGATTTTGTTCAATATTTAAATATTTAATATGTATATGTGTTTTGGATTTGTATGGTTGGCTTAATTCTTAATTAGTGACCATGCAAATTGGAATAAATGAGTAACCTCTAGCTAGCGTTAGGATTCATCTTCCAAATCATTTATTTATATTAATAAACAAAACCAATAAAAACAATAGAGTAAGTCACATTCACAGGCCGGTCTGTTTGTTTGTTGGAAGTGAAAAACACAATCTCTTTGTATCACACATTTGAGTATTCAAGGCTTGGAAAGTAAGAAAAGTAAAACTCTGCTTAATTTGAGTATCCACCACGTCTTCTATATTGATTTACCTGATCATAAGATTATGGACGGTGAAATGTTGCATCCCCGTGAACTTAACTCAGTTGATAAAGATATCGCTATGCAGTGCCAAATTCGAATCCCAAAATATGTTGGATGGCCAAATGATGCCATGGATGTTTCTCTTGTTAGTTTGGAGCTGCTGGATGTTTCCCATGCTTAATGGTGTGAATAAATATCTCACTTTATTAAGTATCAAATTAACTATATTGATATCCTTTGCTTTTTTTTTTTTTGGGCATAGAGGATATATCAAGAAAGCACAACATGGGCATCCTCGTCGGAGACAAGACAAAAAGTTCATTGACTAACAGTTGAAATAATTTGAAATGCCAAATTAGATAGATTACTTACTAGGAAATTGATTTTTGGTAACCAAAACAAAAGATAAAAATGATTCAAGAGCGTTTAGATGACATGACACGAGTTTTTTTTTAACTTAATCAAGATTTTGAGTTTGATCACTGACTTGAACATACATCATCATTAAAATTCGTAGGAAGAATTTGCCGTCTATTTAAATTCCACAAGACTCGAAAAATGAATCTCTACAGTTACGTGCAGAGAATACATAATTTACAAAAAAAAAAAAAAATAGTTGGGTCTTACAAGTTTTTTTTTTTTTTTTGAAAACTCTTTATAGAGTTTTTAGTGTAATTGATGTTTGACTCTCTAATTGGTACATAAGTGTTTGTGAGATAGTTTTAGGTGAATTGCATTTGAAGTAACTACAATCGGACAAGAAATACAAAATAAAATATGTAATTTGATCTTATATTAGTTTATTATTTTGGGAGTTAATATGATCTAAATAAGTTAATTTTATCGTTCTATTTTGTTTTGTCTAATGTAAATCTTAAAATAAAAAAAAATGTAAGTTTTATCATGTTATGAATTGTGTTGAAAACCGACATGATACAAAATTATATTTGTTATTTATCCCTAAAAAAAATACTTAAAAAGAATACTATAAAATGTTAGAAAAGAAAATGAAAAACGATTAAGATTATGGTAGTACTCCCTCCATATTGATTTATAAGTAATTATTCTCATTTTTACACACAAATCAATGAGTTCTAGTTTTATGTGAAAAATAATTTTAGATGGACAAAAATAACCTTACTTATCAAACCATATTTACTGCAAAAGAATTGAAAAGTTGAAAAGCTAGCCAATCAAATTTGCACGGTTGCAGTAACTTGACGTTTTACTTTACAATCTCCAATATTTCAACTTAGCATATCTTTGTTTGTCAAAAAAGCTAAACAGTGCTTTCGGAGCAATGGTTAAGGGAGCAAAAATAGTAATTTAGCATTGAAATTTGTGCAGTCAACTCCTTAAAAGTTTAAAAAGTGTTATTTTTATCCAAAACTTTATTTTTTTGGTTTCCTTAACCAGTGCCCCCGGGGCACCAATTAGCATACCCATATTTTAATAAGAATATTAAGTGTTAGTTGAATTAGTAACTTTTGCTTATATTTAAAAATAACTTTGTCTTAAGTCTTAGTTCAATTGACAAAAATGTCGAACTTGTTAGGCTGGACGTTGTGACCCGGGTTTGAATCCGGGATCTCACAATTTTATGTGAATTTAATTTTAGTGAATTTCCGCTTCATCTAAAACAAAAAAACTTTTTTGTGTTGACTTTTACTTATAAATAAGGCCGAATAGAGAATATAATTGGCTATGTATAGTATTTTACAATTAAATGTCTCCTATTCTCTCCTATGTGATTAGAAATGTTTACAATACACTTGATGGACACATCACCACTATTTTACGATGTTAAAGATCTGTTTGGTTCAAGGGTTGTGAAGGGTAGGTGAATGAATATTTTAAAAAAAATTGTGTTTGGTTCATAAGTCATAAGTTATACTAGACTTGTATTAGTCATCTATTAGTTGATGATGTCTTGGAAATATTACTAAGTGATTCTGGTGTAGTTTACTTCGATGAATGAATGAATATTTCATCGTAGAGAATAAAATGTGGATCTCAACCTCTGAATTTTACTTTTTTTTTTAATTAAATCACTAGCAAACAAAAAAAAAGTGACAATTGCAATCAAAGAAACTTTACATGGGAGACAATCTCCTCCCAGGTGGTTTTTATTTATTACTAGGACCAAATAGTCGAAACAACTAAGTAAATTAAAAGACAATTACAGTAACTAAATTAGGTTTTCAGACTCAAGCAGTTAATAAACTGCACTAAAGAACATATCATTCGAGAGAACCCAAATTTAATTTATGGATGAAATAATTTTTTTATTTACCTAGTCACCGAATTGTGACCTATTAGGCCTCCTTCGCTCGAGAACCGAAAGGTTAACTAAAAGACTGTTCTAAAGAACGGATTGTTCGGAAGAATCCAAATTTAATTCATGGATGAAAATTATTTTTTAGTCATATTTTATTTATTTACTTTGCAACCGAACTGTGAATTATTAGACCTTCTTTCCTCGGGAAACCGAAGGGTTAAAAAAAAAAAGGTAAACTAAAAGACTGTTAGGCTGTAGATGTAGATCAGGGGCAGGCAAACATAAAGAAAGGAGAATTGCACGCACGCACGGTGCAGTCACTAACTCATTCACTTTGGTATTTATTGGTGGATGGGTCGCATGATGACTGGTGAGTGAATAGTGAGAGAGTAAAACCCCCAGCCAGCCACTGAAGCGACTGACTCAACAACCAAACCAAAACGACCTTTCCCCCTCTCCGATTCGGAGGGAGGAGGATTCTACAAATACCTATCCATCGTGACGATTTCATTCCCAATTTCTTTTGCATCATTCATTCACTCTAATTCCAAGTAAACGTAGTAGTAGTAGTAGTTCAAACCTCGATTAGGTTTTTCTTCTCCTTCCCCCAAAGATGGAAGGGTTTAGTGGTAACAATGATTTGTCACAGCTTCAAGCTACTATGAGAGCAATCGAGTTAGCTAGTACTTCCATTCAGGTCTCAAATCGCACCAATGCTATAATACCTACTTTCATTTTTGATGTATAATAATAATAATAATAATCATGTTCTTGTTATTCTTATTGTGTACTGTATTTATTTTCAGATGCAAATTAATCCAGCAGCTTCTGAAGCAATTATATTGTCATTAGGGCAATCTTCTCAGCCATATAACACTTGTCAGTTCATTCTTGGTTAGTAGTCAGTCACTTTACATTCTTCTACTTTAATGTATTACAAAATGCAAATAAATAATAATAATTCCTTGCTACTGTACTGGTTTTGTCCACACAGAAAATTCGTCGGTGCCAACTGCCAGATTTCAAGCTGCTGCAGCAATTAGAGAAGCTGCTATTAGAGAATGGCCTTTTCTTAATGCTGATCATAAGAGAACCTTGATTACTTTTTGTCTATGCTATGCAATGCAACATGCTACTTCTCCTGATACCTATGTTCAAGCCAAAGTCTCTTCTGTCGCTGCTCAATTGATGAAAAGGGGCTGGTAAGTACCGAGGGAACCCTAAAAATGTATGTAGAGTAGTAGGCCTAGCCTAGGACATGGACATGCAATGTTTAAAAAGCTCCAAGTAGTGATTTAGAGTTAGAATAGTCTCATCATGTTGTTGTAGTGTAGCCAACTATTTTGACCTATAATATCATATACCGAACAAGAATGACTTTAAAGAGAAACAATGAGAAGGCCAATCTAGTTTTATGAAGTAGTGGTTGTTGTCACGGATATACTGCTTGATTATTTTGAAAGTATGAGAAGGCCAATCTAGTTTTACCAAGAAGTGAAGCTACTTGGCTTTCTCCTAATATTTTATAGTGCCGCGTCCTTGTTTGTATCAACAAAGATTGGCTCCCTTGAGATATGTGTGTGTTTTTATACGACAGACCTGTACATCTAAATGCATAAGTTACTTTACAAAAAATAGCACCTCCAATTTATAAATATGGATGCTGCTTAAAATCAAATGCAGTAGGTACAAGAACTTCTAATATTTATAGTAGTATTATTCTTTAGGGGTCAACTTTACTATAATAACTATGAACAAGTTTGACCTATTTATATACAAAAAATAAATGATTTAAATATATATCCGGTGTTGGACTTGTTCTAAAAAAAACACATGATAGGAAAAGTTCTTTTACTTTTTTGGCATATATGATAGCAAGACTTGTATTTTTCCCAAGAAGGAAAAGATAGTTATGTTGCGGCAAATCAGTATTAGCAAAATTTTTAGGTTGTGGATTCATGTGTCTTATAGTTGGTTTGCCAATGTTTTTCTATATGTAGGCTCGAGGTAGTAGCTGCGGAGAAGGAGACACTCTTTTATCAGGTGACCACATATTCTGTGTCGTTAGTTTCTTTCGGCTATTACTCTTTTTGCACGTATTCTTCTTCTTCTTCTTCTTCCCCCTTCTACTCATGTTTGTGGACTCAAAATAAAGAATATTTTCATAACACTAATTACATGCATGAAATGTATCAGTGGCCTGTCCAAATCCTCCGTAATTGGTTACACAATGACTGAACAACTGGAGTAAATTTGAGTGGGTTGGTTGGGCTTTTTCTTTGAACAGAAACTATTTGCTGGCTGGTTATGTATGGGATTGGAACATATGAAATCCATTATTCCTTTGCACTACTAAATTATTTAAATATTTAAGAATGCATTAAGAAATAATATTTTCTTTTTATTATACTATTCAAAGATTACCTTATCTTTTGCCTTTATTAATCCCACCCCCTACCCAACTTCTAAAGTCTTCCCGAATTTTTGCAGAGCGAGTTACAGTTTAAATTATAGAGAGAGCATTTTACATTTTAAAATGGTTACTCAAAAGAGTGGTTAACAATTTTCAAAGATGGTTAATAATATGTTCGGATAAGTTCCCGTTCTGATGGTTAATTTATCCTGAAATATGAATATATTCACCAGTATATCCTAATTGTTGTCCTCCCTACTTTAACAATACAAGGTTCTTGTTTGCTTTGTTTTGTTCTTCTTCATTGTAACACAAAATTTGTTAGGATGTCCACATTCATTTTACTCTGAAACGTCTGCTTTTCATTTCATGGATTTCAATGAAGTCTATGATTGGTTCGAAACTTCTTGAGATTTGACATGTTCCTCCTCATTTTTTCCCTTTCCGATTCGACTTCCTTTTGTTGTTATTTTAATTTGATATAGAGAATTATGTAAATCTTGATTTCAATCGTTCCATTTTGTTTTACTCTTACTGTAACCAGCTATTCCTTACCATGGGACCAAATTGGTTATTGGGCCGTAAAAAACTCAAAGCTATTCATGTAAAAGTACCATCCTTGAAATTTTCAGATATACTGCAGGTGAACCAGGCTATTGCGGGCGTTCATGGAGTAGATGTGCAGTTTGCTGGAATCAAATTCCTCGAATCATTGGTATGTAATACTTCATTTTATTTTATAGAAATTCTTCCATTTCCTGTTATTGCTACAGCTTTAAAAGATACCAGCTTTATTTATTTGTTAAATATCTATAGGTGTCTGAATTTTCTCCTTCTACTTCAAGTGCTATGGGCCTTCCAAGGGAATTTCATGAGCAGTGTAGGAGATCACTTGAGCGAGACTACCTGAAGGTGTTTCCATTTAGAATTTTTATTCTCCATTACAGTTTACACTTTTGGTCTTAGGTTAATTGAAGTTTTTTTATTTGAATATTCATTCTACATCGCAGTTTACACTTTTGTTCTCAAGTTAATTGAAGTTTTATTATTAAAAATGACAGTTATTTATGCATGTAAAGTTGATTGCTGGATTAATATTAGTTCCTTTTTTCCCCCTTTTTCTTTGTATTATTATTACCTATATTTCAGACATTCTACCAATGGACCCGAGAAGCTGCTTTTAGTGTCACAAATAGGATTATTGAATCTGACTCTGTTGTGCCCGAGGTTAAAGTTTGTACCGCAGCACTGGATCTCATGCTTCAACTCCTGAATTGGGATTTTCGTAGCAATACCAGTGACCCAAAAATAAATGTCTTCTCTGCTGGAGTTAGGCAAGATGGGGATTCTCTTAGAAGGTCTGAATGTCACCTAGTTCAGGTAATCAGTTGATTTACTTATTATCAATTTTCATGCATTAGGCAAAACATCAGAATCACATTACAGTCATTACTAGAAATTCACGTTATGAGTCTCCCACTGATGGCTCAAAATTCTGTTCTTGATGCTTACATGCAGCCTGGTTCAGATTGGCGTGATGTGTTGATATTGAGTGGTCATGTTGGATGGCTTTTGAGTTTATATGCTGCATTGAGGCCGAAATTCTCACGTGAAGGCTACTGGCTTGACTGCCCTATTGCAGTGTCCGCTCGAAAGCTAATTGTACAATTTTGTTCTCTGACAGGAACTGTATTTCTCTCTGGTATAACTGTTTCCTTCTCCATCTTTATGCTGACTATATGTGTATTTTCTTATTACTAGGATATTTAAGTTGATCAATTTTTTGTCTGTCTTTCTGACAAGATGGTTATTTTGATGGATGGATTTTATAGAGCTGTCCAGTAGTTTTACTGATAGTAAGGTTGAATAAAACTTCTTAGAATTTGGGTTGAGTGTAACTCAATCCTTACAAAATTGGTTTATAATGTGAGGACTGTTCACTACTTCTATACATATTTTCAGTGCATATCTTATCTGTGAAAACTGAATATATTATTATATTTCAAGTTATGAATAATTTACAATCACTAATGTGTTTATATAGGCTATTCTAACCTAATGGGCTCATGGGCCAAATACAAATTACTAATAGAAGATTACTCCTAATAATAGAATATTTACTATTTATTTACAACACTCCCCCTCAAGCTGGTGAATGAATATTTATCATTCCCAACTTGGAAACAATTCTTTCAAAGTTATTGCCGTTCAGCCCCTTAGTTAGAAGATCTGCAAGGTTGCCTTGGGAAGAGACATATGGAGTGCAAATTAGACCACTATCTAATTTTTCTTTGATGAAGTGTCGGTCAACTTCAATATGTTTGGTCCTATCATGTTGCACTGGATTATGAGCTATGCTAATAGCAGATTTATTATCACAATAGAGTTTCATTGGTTCATCACTCTTTATCCTCAAGTCTTCCAAGATGTTTTTCAGCCATAGTAATTCACATATACCTTGTGCCATTGCCCTGAACTCTGCTTCAGCACTAGATCTGGATACCACACTTTGTTTTTTACTCTTCCAAGTCACAAGATTTCCACCTAAAAAAGTGCAATATCCTGTAGTTGATCTCCTATCCACAATTGACCCTGCATAGTCAGCATCAGTATATGCTTCAAGTCCCACACTTCCATTTCGTTCGAACAAAATTCCTCTACCTGGAGTTCCTTTCAAATATTGAACAATTCGGAGTGCAGCTTGTAGATGAATCTCCTTTGGTTGGTGCATGAATTGGCTGACCAAGCTTACAGCAAAAGCAACATCAGGTCTAGTATGTGATAAATATATTAGTTTGCCGACCAATCTTTGATACCGTTCCTTATTAACCGCAACATCTTCTTCTGCATTCCCCAACTTTATATTTGGATCAATTGGTGTACATGCAGGCTTGCATGCTGTCTTGCCAGTCTCTTGCAAAAGGTCGGTAATGTATTTTTTGTTGGGATATGAAAATTCCTTTCTTAGAGTGAGCCACTTCTATTCCCAAAAAATACTTCAATTTTCCCAAGGTCTTAATCTCAAATTCCTTGGCTAAGTGTTGACTTAACATTTGCTGCTCCTCTTCATTATCGCCTGTTACGATAATGTCGTCCACATACACCAATAACACTGTGACTCCCCCTGACTTAGAGTGTTTAACAAATAAAGTATGGTCTCCTTGACTTTGTTTGAAGCCCAAACCAACCATAACTTTGGTGAATCTTCCAAACCAAGCTCGTGGTGATTGCTTTAGTCCATATAAAGCCTTTTTTAACTTACACACGGTGTTGGCAGCAATATCTTCACGATATCCAGGGGGTACATCCATGTAGATCTCTTCTTCAAGTTCTCCATGAAGGAAAGCATTTTTTACATCAAATTGCTGCAAGTTCCAATTGTAATTAGCTGCTAAAGATAATATCACCCTAACAGTGTTCATTTTTGCAACTGGAGCAAATGTCTCAGAGTAATCTATTCCATAAGTCTGAGTGAACCCTTTGGCTACCAATCTTGCCTTGTACCTCTCAATAGATCCATCAGCCTTGTATTTTACAATGTATACCCATTTGCACCCTACATGTTTCTTTCCATTTGGTAGAGAGACCAATTCCCAAGTATTGTTCTTATCAAGTGCCTCCATTTCCAAATCCATGGCTTGTTTCCATTTCCTGTCAGACAATGCCTCAGACAAGGAAGTAGGTATTGTGGTAGTGTTTAGACTTGTGAGGAAGGCTTTATGGGTAGTTGATAATTGTTCAAAGCATAAGTAATTGGATAGAGGGTAAAGTGGCTTGTTGGTGCAGGTTCTAGTATTTTTCCTATGGGCAATTGGGAGATGTAAATCTTTAGAGTCTACTGGTGTTATTTCTCTGGATTTTGGGTTTTTATGTTTTATCAGAATGGATTCTGGTTCCCTTTGTATGGTTGAGCTAAATTCTGGTTCCTGGGTATGAGAAAATTCTGAAATTGAATCACTAGAGTTTGAAGGGTCAAGGAAAGTTACCTCATGTAATGTTGGATCGGACTCATGGATATGAGTAGATTCAGGAATGGTCTTTTTTCTTGTGTATACTAAATTCTTCCCATATCTCACATCAACACCAACATTTTCATCTTTCTCAGAATCAATTTCAGTCTCAACATTGTCAACTTTAGTTTCAATATTTTCAAGAACAATTTCAGTCTCAACATTGTCACCTCTAGTTTCAGCCTCAACTTCTGGCCCGAAATTAAGGTCAGGGAGTATAAGAGACTCATCTTCCTTACTTGTGCTCTCCCCCTGAAGATGAGTTTGAATGAAGTAACTTTCATGTTCATGGAAGGTGACATCTCGGGAGACAAAGAATTTATGAGACGGTGGATGATAACATTTGTAACCCTTTTGGGTGGAAGAATACCCTATAAAGACACACTTTAAGGCTCTAGGATCAAGTTTCCCTCTACCATCACTATGGATATGGACGAACGACTTACACCCAAATATTCTAGGAATGAGATTACAAGAGGTGGACACATCAGGATAAAATGAGGATAGAACCTCCATAGGAGTTTTAGAGGCAAGGACACTAGAAGGTAAACGATTTATGAGATACGATGCGGTTAAAACCGCCTCTCCCCAATACTTCTTGGGAACCTTATTTTGGAATAATATAGCACGTGTTTGATCTAACAAATGCCTGTTTTTTCTCTCAGCAATCCCATTTTGTTGGGGTGTTTTGACACAAGAGGACTCATGAATAATACCCTCTTTTTGACAAAAGGAATTAAGTCCTTGATTGAAGTAATCTTTGGCATTATCAGACCTGACCCTCTTAATACTCACTCCAAACTGGTTTTTTACCAATGAGAAAAAATGTAGAAACACAGAGGTAACCTCGGACTTTTGTCTTAGTAAGTAGACCCATGTAACCCGAGTGCAATCATCGATGAAGGTTACAAACCATCGAGCACCCGATATATTTGGAACATTAGAAGGACCCCACACATCAGTATGAATTAAATAAAATGGAGAAGTACTCACTTTGTTACTGACCGGGAAAGAGGCACGTTTGTGTTTAGCAAGTTCACACACCTCACAACAAAGACTCTCAACATCTAAATTTTTAAAAAAGGAAGGAAATATTTGTTTCATGACTCTAAATGAAGGATGACCAAGGCGACAGTGGTATAGAAAGACTTTCTCCCTGTTGGTCTTAATTGATTCCGAAAAAAGTGAGTTGTTGTTGTTGAGTGGATTTGGGGGGAGATTTTGGTTATCCAAGTAATAAAGACCATTCAATTCTTTCGCATTTCCAATTGTCCTCCCTGAATGCTTATCTTGAAAAACACAAGCATTGTCATAAAAAATAGCATTACATGATAGGTTTTTGGTGAGTTTTTGTATGGAAATTAGGCTAGTAGACAATTTGGGAATGTGAAGGACATTTCGTAGGATTATAGATGGACTTATTTGGATATCTCCTTGACCTGCTACAGTTAAAAGGGTACCATCTGCTGTGGATATTTTCTTGTTACTGAGACAAGGTGAATAAGTGGAAAATTGTGTGGGTAAGGGTGTCATGTGGTCAGTGGCTCCAGAATCCAGTATCCAATATTGGTTATAGGGTTTATCCGAAGCATTAAATCCAACAGAAAATTGAGACTTACCAAGAGAAAGTGGAAACGGAAACATACCTGAATATGCCAGAGAAGTTGTAACCGTTGTTGGTGTCTCCAATTCACTAAGAAAAGATTTCAACCTCTTTATTTCATCTTGGTTGAGTGGAACAAATCCTTTTTTTGACATATTGACCGATGTCATGTGATTGTCTTAATAAGGAGAACAAAATAGCAAAAAATCCAAGTTTTTTTTTTTTTAATGAACAGTGACGCACAGTACTACTATGAACAGTACGCGCGTGAACAGTGTCGTGGATGAACAGCACCACATGAACAGTGATTTCGCAACTGTTTGCTGAAACTGCAATAAAGGCAGTAGTAACAAATCCTAATCCTGCAATGAAGGCAGTTAGGGTTTATGACCGCAATGAAGGCGGCTAGGGTTTATGCGGAAGCAAGGCCCTCAAAGAACGAGAGCTCTGATGCCATGTGAAAACTGAATATATTATTATATTTCAAGTTATGAATAATTTACAATCACTAATGTGTTTATATAGGCTATTCTAACCTAATGGGCTCATGGGCCAAATACAAATTACTAATAGAAGATTACTCCTAATAATAGAATATTTACTATTTATTTACAACATTATCCAATGTGATACTTTTGACACAATCCCTTCACTAGGGATGGAAATAGGCGGCTGAGCTAGACTTTGCAAACCCAAGTCTGGTCTGACCCATAGCTTGTCGTAGGCTTATTTTTAGACTTAAACCTGACCTTTCTGAAAGCTTGGTATGGCCTGTTCGCCTACTTAAAAACCTATTTCATATGGAGGCATTTAAATAATGAATCCGACCTATGTTTAAATAGACTAACATGCTAACAAACCAATGTGATTAAGCTCAATTTTGATATATAACACGGCATTTTAGAGAATCTGACTATATATGATATCATATTTCAACTCTAGTTTATAATAATACATTAAAATATGCAAAAAATAAATGTAAGGTAATAAACTTAAATTATTGAAAAAGCTTAGCAATAATTTAATCCAAAGCTTAGCAATAATTTATAATAATAGTAATAGCAATATAAGAATATTATTCATATCTACTTTAGTAGGCTGACCCGGTAGGTTTAAGAGACTTTAATAGCGCGTAGCTTGACCTTTTTAGCTAAATAGGCTTTTGAAAAAGCCTCAGCCTTCTCTATTTTTAAAAAGTCTGGCATGAGCCTGACGTACAGTAGGCCATACCTGTAGGCTCCTCTCGGTCAGCCTGGCCTATTCTCATCCCCACCCCTATGCCCATGATTGGGCATTAGGAGCATGGCCCGATTGGCTCGATAGCGGGTTGCCCAATGGATCGTAGGCTCTTGCACCATCTTAGTGTTTGGGCTGTGTCTAACTCAACTTTACAAAACGACTTATAAGGTGAGGACTGCCCACCACTTATAAACATATTTTCTGTTTATATCTTATTCAATGTGGGACTCTTAACAAAACTAATCGGCCCATAAACACACTTTATCCTTTCTATGCGATATCTTCTGGAAAGAATGAGGTGAGACTGTAGAGATCAGGCTAGCCTTCTAGAAGTAGATAATGCTTCAACAGTATGAATACCTGTGTCTACATTTTCATTTCTTAACTAGATAACTAGTTATTGCTAAAAGGACTCTTGAACAGTTAGAGGATTCACTTCTCTGTATCACCATCTACCCCAAAAGAAATTCTTTCTAACTAGTGTAGATCTTTTATTTTAATTTCTCTGATTTTTTTCTACCGTATTTTAGATGATGGGAAAATGCATGAGAGGCATCTCCTACAACTCCTTTCTGGGATACTAGAGTGGGTGGACCCTCCTGATGCTGTTTCAAAAGCTATTGAAAATGGGAAAAGTGATAGGTTTGGATGATATTCATTTATAAAATGCATATTGCAAATGACCCACATGCTTGTGCACACCTGCCTCTACACAGTTCTATTTATTCAAATTTGACCCTCAAATTGGTTCTGTTTTCATTCAGTGAGATGATTGATGGTTGCCGTGCATTGTTGGCTATTGCAAACGTAACAACTCCTTATGTGTTTGACAATCTCCTAAAATCTCTTAGGTATTTCAATTGCATTTTGATTTTTTTAGTAGGTATTTCTCTGTTTATCATAATCATAGTTGAAATGAGTAAACATTTTGGTTGATGCTCCAGGGCCATCGGTACTTTTACCTTTTTGTCAATGTTGATGTCTGAAGTAATCAAAGTCCTCATAACTAGAAATACAGAAGAGGAAACATGGAGCTGGGAAGCTCGTGATATCTTACTGGATACTTGGACTGCCCTTCTAATGGTATTACTTCAAATATAATTATTTAAAATAATCACTTGCTTGTCTTATTTGTGATGGTCCAAGTGTAGCACTTGTTAATATATTTGAACTTCAGGAAGTTTCTTTTCCTATCTATCAATATAAAAAAAGGTTAGCCCAGTGCACAAGACTCCCCCTGGGGGGTGGGGGGGGGGGGTCTAGGGAGGCTAGAGTGCTAGATGCATGCAGCCTTACACCTGTAAGCGGAGAGGCTGTTTTCAATTCTAGCATTCAAATTATGTGAACCTAAATGGACCCAAGGATGCCTGTATTGTTAAAATTTGGTCATTAAGCTGAACGGTTTAAATTGTTCTTCTTCAGCCAATAAATACTACCACTGCGAATGCTTTGCTTCCACCGGATGGGATAAAAGCTGCTGCCAATCTCTTCGGTTTCATTGTGGAATGCGAGCTAAGAAGTAAAACCTATATGAAACTTTCTATAGTGCTTTTTCATTTTCTTTTGTATTACTTGCTTTCTTTTTCCTCACATAAGCTTTCTTTATGTTTAGTGGCCTCTGCATCAGCATTTAATGATGAGGGTGATTCAGATTATCTTCGTGCTTCTGTATCTGGTATGGAAATTTGACAAAGATTTATAAAATTGCATGCACGAGAGTTCAGTTGTCATTTTTTATTTTTGTCAATATTGGTTTTCCTGGGACTTTGTTTAATCTGTTATACTTAAGAAACAACATCACAAAGCAGTTAGAGATAGCAGACTTATTGTGCCTAGGCACGATTGAGAACTCGATTTCGTGATGAAATCAAAAGATTTTTCTTTCCTCGAAAACGATTTCGTGTTTTTTGTTTAATACCTATGAAAAGTAAATTTGAAGTTATGACGTGCTTAAATTGCACAGTTACTGCCCTCCTTCAGCTGCAACTCCTTCCTTATTTATATTATTTACCATAGTTTTGCACAGTACAATCACATTTATTTAATTAAATGCCTATAGTTTCCTTTAAAGTGAATTCAGTTCTTGGTTGAAAATCTCTTCTAACATTACAAACTCGGCATTAGATTTTAAATCACTAAAATTTCACTACCTACTTCTTGGCGCTAAACTTTACATCATTTTGGGACTTGATGAGTTTCTTTCGTTCGTTCTATTTGAAAACAAATTATATTTTCTTTGCAGCCATGGATGAAAGGTTAAGCTCGTATGCGCTTATTGCAAGAGCTTCTATTGATGTTACAATCCCTTTGCTCACAAGTGTGTTTTCAGACCGGGTCACACGCCTTAATCAGGTTGGTTTCATAGTGTTATAGAGGATAACTTTCTCGGACAAAAATTTCAAATCTGTCATCTACGGATGTGCTTGTGTGGCTCCTCCACTCCCCCTAAAGATTAGTAATTTTCAGATCAGAAGATTGAGATTAGCAATTGTTGGGACTGCAATAATCGGTATTGCATTGTTTAAACTGCAAAGTTGTGATTAGTAATAGGTAAAGAAGGTGGCTTGACAGAGCAACTATGGAAAACTGAGTTTTGTAGATTCAGATAATTCAAAAAATGAGTTGGTTGTTAGTTCTTTATTGATTTATACCATGAATTTTTGTTGAGTTTTAACCACTATTAAAACCAATGCGTCACACACTAAGCACAAAAATAATATATATCAAATGGTTACTCACTTTTTCAATTCAACTCAATCTTATAAAATTTATCATTAATTGTTTCTGTTTGTGTTTTTGTATTATCTCATCGGTCCATAATAAATATTCTATGTTAATTTTTAAGTTATCGGTGCTATTACCAATTTACCATAGCTCAAATTATTCGCTTGATTTGTAGGGCAGGGGCATTATTGACTTGACTGAAACTATGGAAGAACTTTATTCATTGCTGCTCATAATTGGCCATGTAATTGCAGATGAAGGGGAGGGGGAAATGCCACTGGTATGTGAATTATAATTTCTCCTTATTCTCTCACCCATAAATGTTCTTTAGTACTACAAATCTTTGTCTTTTTGAATGAGAGGAATCTTAATAGAAGATAAAGACTCCAGGAAAAAAAACCAGTGATTTGGGGGGGGGGGGCAGACATCCTCATAAACAATTTGTCAGCACGATACATAGAAAAGAGAGTATGATTGCGAGAAAATTCTGTTTGATAAACTGAAACTTTTCAATTATTGATGATTACTTGGATCTTCTGAGTACAGTAGTATTTATAGCTACCATGGCTACAAATACAATCATATTTATAGCTACTGAAGCTATAATCATAGTTAAAGCTACTGAGACTTGCAGTGCAAGATGTTCATCTAACAGTAACGATAACTGTTAAATAACTGACTGGAAGCTTCTGGATCCTATCTCAGTATTCTCGACTGTATAGAATAGTGCATTATCTTTTATGTTTCCACCTTTAACCCTTATTGTTTTTCACATGTTGATGGCAATATGTAATGCAAACATTAATTTAAGGTTATGTCATGTGTGATATTTAGGTTCCTAATGCCATACAAACTCAATTTGTTGTTAATTCTGTGGAAGCTGATAAACATCCTGTTATTTTACTTTCCAGGTAAAGTACTTTTCTTTCTTTTCTGAAGTTTTATGTTTGCACTGTTTTCCTGCTAAGATTTGCAGTAAATTATGTTTGTGAACCTCGTTCAGATATTAGCAGTTTTTTGCTTTGGCTCTGTTAAAATTCTTGTTGATATTACTTTTTCGGAGTGTTGATTTATCATATATTTCTCATCTTACGTTTGATCTTTTTCATTTTTAATCACTTCTCACTTTTGATCCATCTTGCCTTGCAAATCCATAGTAGAATGAGCAGCCCCCATACTTGTTTTTGTATATTTTACTTTACCTACTCTGATTGACCAGCACATCAATTAGCATGTGGTCAAATGACTATACAGTCCCTTTAATGACTCAATGTTCTCTGTTATTTAAATTTATTTATAGCTCTGTTATTCTAGGCCTCCTTGCTCACGGGGCATGTAGGTATATATCATTTACACACACCCACAATATATTTACTCTAGTCCAGTGCTTACAACAGAGTTTTATAAACACTCTAGACTCTGTTTCACACATACTTCTTGCAAACGGTAGATTAAAGTAAATTGTACATTGATATTAACCTATGTCAATGGAATCTAAAGAAGTGTCAGATCAATATAACATTTAATGAGCATGTTTATGTGGGGTTGAAATATTAATACTCCCTCAGTTCCTTTTAGGCTTCGTTTTTAGGTTACTTAAACATACCAAGGAAAACAATAATAATATTATTATTTTTTTTTATGGAGTTATTTGTATTTTTCCTATAATACCCTTAAGTATTTATTATCTCATTCCACCTATTTTTCTCTCTGCAATAAATAGTTAAAGGTATTATTGACAAAACAATAGTTAATGTTCCATTGAATTTTGAAATCGACAAATGAATAGGAATATGATTTTTCTACAAAAGAGACAATTAAAAAGGAATATTGGGGTAGATTTTGTGAGAATGATTTTGTGTCCACTTTGGCTTGTCTATTTGTTTGCTCATGCATGTGTTTGTAGTCAGTTATCATTTTAACTTTTTATTTCTGAACTATTGAACCGCTAAGGTAGGGTATGGGTTCTTCCTTGGATTGTTAAGAGTTGCATCTTGAAATCAAGATAGCACTGGGATACATTTCATTATTGCATTGGATATTTGATTGTGTGTATATATATTGAATAGAAGGCAAACGGGCAACAAGCTGTGCTGCTAACCCTTTTTGGATATTATGCCTGATTCAAATGAAATGACGCCATACAATTTTGTTTCTTATTAATTAATGCAGCTCGATCATAAAATTTGCTGAGCAGTGCCTAAATCCAGAATTGAGAGCATCCGTTTTTAGTCCCCGGCTTATGGAGGTAATGCATTTTATTTTATTCATTTATCTTACGTAAGCTTCTACCTCGACAGTATTCTTTTTATGTCTTTGTTATATACATAAGACCTGGATATGTTGCTTTTGTTGTCTTCTGGACTTATTTTAATAGTCGACTGTCGTTGAGAAACAGATACGTACAATAGTCTATAAGCTTTTGTATGTACAAAACATTACTATACTATACCCATGGTCTACTGCACCATTTTTTCTATAATAACTATTTGCTTATCTTCAAACAACTTGCAATTTTAAAAAACTACACTGAAATTAATCCTGGTTGTGTTCTTGTGTATGACAATATATATGCCATTTCTGACAAGGTACTGCTTGACCTTCCCACTCTTTTAAATTTTTGCTCTATGCAGTCAATTGTATGGTTCCTTGCAAGGTGGTCTAGTACATATCTAATGTCATCCGACGAGATTGGAGAGAAAATAGTAGATTCAGGTCATCATTATGAGCATAGTTCAAAAAAGGTGTTGCTTAGTTTCTTTGGAGAGCATAACCAAGGGAGAATTGTTCTTGATATTATTGTCCGTATATCTTTGATCACACTTACATCATATCCCGGGGAAAAGGATTTGCAGGTTTGTGTTTAAAACTCGTATCATTGTCACACTTTTGGATGTTGTCGTTTAAATCAAGTATTTGACATAGTTATTACCTAGTTTCCATCTGTATTTACTAATGTAAAGTACACACTCAAATCCAGATGTTTACAGTTACAGTCTTTACATGCTATGTATTTGAAATTGTCAATATGAAATATATTTTCTTTTTTTTGAAACAAAATATGAAATATATTTTCTAAACATATATTATTGGTGCTGTGAATAGTGATGATCAATCCGATTCTACACACTAGAATGATCTATTTGTAGATTATCAAATTCTAATGCCCGTGGGATATTATCATTCCATGATACGAAAATAAAAATTCAAGTATGTTTTTCCATCCAGAGTTTCGTATAGGTCATGTGATTTATATTAACATCACAGTTCATGGAAATTTGGAGGACTGAATGGATGCTTAGGAAAATAGACTTATAACTTTTTCAGGAAAAAATCTGAACAGGACTGCGAAGTACTGACAAGACAATGATAATTCTAGGTTTGGTACAATTAACCTGACAAGTGACAACCAGTTAATGTGTTCACCATAAATATTATTTCTGTATCAAAACAAAAGATTTATCCATAAATTGTTGAGACTAACCGCATGTTCAGTTATTTCTAATTTGGAAATGTTGCTGTGGAAAGTACTGGAATAAATAGAAACCGCCTGATTTCTAATTTGTGTAGAAAGTACTGGAATAATTAGAAAATACCCGACTTCGTTGTTCTTAATGTAATGTTTGCCGTATGGTTGATATTCTTTTTCCCAGGGCCTCACATGTTATATGTTACTTCATTCACTGGTTCAGCAAAGGCATATATGTGTTCACCTTGTTGCTCTGGTGAGTTGGTACTTGTACTTTTATATAGACAAAAATCAAAATCTGCAATTTCATCTTGTTTCAACTTGCAAACTTAAGAATCTGTATGTTTTTATAATGTTATGTAATTTCTGTCTATCTAACTCGGATCACACACTTTGTATTTATAATGAAGATGCAATAAAATACATTGAATGCGTATGAAGTTGTACAATTAAAGAATATCTACATATTTTTTTAATTCTAACAGTTTTAAAATGATATAATTTTTTGTTAATGCATGATTCAAGTTTAGGAATAGTTGCTTACTCTTGAAGGTTAAAAAGGTGAAGAGGAAGCTGAACAATTTATTTTGTCTTGTAATTGATTCAAAATTCAAATATATAAGCTCTTTTTATCTCCTAATTGAAGAGTTACAGGGAGATTAAAACTATATAAAAATAAGTCCTAATTAATTAATGGTTTGTTAGTGAGTGCCTTAAGGGAAATGGTTTAAGTGCATTGGATGCACTCTATTAAATGCCTCTAATTACTCAAAAAACATATATCAATAAATGATA
Source organism: Trifolium pratense (assembly GCF_020283565.1). Lineage (NCBI taxonomy): Eukaryota > Viridiplantae > Streptophyta > Magnoliopsida > Fabales > Fabaceae > Trifolium > Trifolium pratense. The sequence goes on from NC_060064.1 coordinate 1,190,398, forward strand.
AAAAAAATCAATATTTGTATTTCCAAATTTCATTTTTTATTTTCCTGCTTTTGTTTCTGTAACAAGTGGTTTAGTTGAGGACACTTATTAGCACACATTCATAAAAATAATGGTTGTTGTTCGATTACTTTCATGTCTCCGGGACCTTCATACAATATTTACAGTTAGTAGCCTTTCTTTTTTTATGCTAGTGATTGCTTAAACAGCAGTAATATTATTGGAGCATCACTGTCTTGAATTTCCGATTTCTTATGCAGAATTCGTGGCATGAACTGGCAGCTGCATTTTCCACTGAAAAGACTTTGTTCTTGTTGGACACTTCTCATCAGGTAAGAACTTATCAACTTCCACTACCAGCTACTTCGTTGCTGTCGGCTATTGCCTAAATGCCATTGGTTTCTGCTTCAGCGGTCTCTAGCACAAACACTTGTTCGTTCAGCCTCAGGTGTGAAAAATTCAGAAGAGTCAAGTCAGTGAGTATTTACCTCAACTTTCTTTCTTCATAGTTTCAAAAATTTCATGGCGCCTTGTAAAATTGTCTTTTTATATAAGGTATGTAAGGAATCTCATGGGTCATATCGCAACATATATAGTGGAGATCTCCAGCAAGAGTAATCTTAAAAGCATTGCCCAACAACCAGATATCCTCCTGTCGGTGAGGACACGAGCAATTATTTTATTCTCATGTTTGCATGAAAATAGCTCCATAATGTCATCATTGATATCCTGTAGGTCAGCTGCATGTTAGAACGACTACGTGGAGCTGCAAGTGCTTCTGAACCTCGAACACAGAAGGCTATATATGAGCTAGGATTTTCTGTAATGAATCCTATACTAGTTTTGCTCGAAGTATATAAACATGAGGTAGCATTCAATTTTCTTCTATTAATTTGCTTATTATATCCCCGATGCTCTTGTGACACAAGTGTGGTTTCCAGGACTATCTTATATTCAGTGAATATTTTCATTTTATCCTTATAGGGAGCAATGCTAAGACAAACTCTCTGACACACTCTATTGAACACTCACTCATTGGGCCACGTTAACATTATTTTAAAATACTATACCAGTTACTGGTTCTGCCGTTTTAAAAAGCATAACATTTCCTTTAATGAAAAAAGAGAACACACATCCTCTGCAAAACAACACCAAGCTTGAACAAGACAATAATTTGCAGAGGATTCTTCGGTTTTCTTTCTTTCCCTATTTTTTCAACTCGTATCTCTCAATTATTTTATTCCCTATTTACAGTTTTTCAATGCTATTTCTAAATCTGAGAATCCTTTTTGGATATGCTTATGATAGAGATGGCAAAACACAATTTTTATTTCCTTTTCTTCAATGCAGTGAATAGATATGTTGTGAATTTACTGTTGACAACCATCACCTCATTAATCCAAATTATAAATGTAATTGCCCTTTCTTCCAAACGGATAGTACTGAGTTTTTGACCTGTTGACATTCACCCAGAAAAGGAAAAATGGGTGTTAAAACTATCAACGTCTCAATGGGAAAATACCAAAGATTGTGAAGACGAATCAATATAAGAATGAAACGTTGGATACAGTATGTAGGAGGTATATTATCAGAATGCTTTCCAGTGCTTACATTTTTTTTTTGTTTTTGGAAGCGCTTGCATCTTTTAAACCTGCAGGATTCGTTGTCAAGTGTAACAATTTAAAATAAAGGTGATGTGGCCCAGTAGCTAAGAGAGTGTTCAATAGAGTGTGTTAGAGAGTTGTCCTTAGCATTTCTCTCCTTATAATATGTCCCTTTTCTAGATTAATTATAATTTATATTCCTTTTTCAGCTAAACTAGACATGCGTGTCTAAACTTGCTATTCTGTACTTGAATTTTATTATTGCTTAGTCTGCAGTTGTCTACCTGCTACTAAAATTTGTAGTTGATTGGGTTGATGGACAAATTACATACTTGGAGGCCCAAGAAACTGCGGCCGTTGTTAATTTCTGCATGCGTTTGCTTCAGCTGTATTCATCTCACAATATTGGGAAGGTAAATTTATTTTATCAGTCATGCTGTTTTATATGGGAAAATACATCAACATTTTGACTAGTTGGAAGATATACTCTTTTGAATGTTGCTCTGAATTTTCTTTATGGTACTTCATGCTCTAAATTTTTTGGGTGCATTCTATTGTTATTATCATAAAATTGATTTGAATAAAATAATTACCTGTATGAATGGGTTTTCAACTCTCTGTCTCTTCTAAAAGGAATATTTTTTATTTAGGGATTTTTATTGTTTGGGGGAAATAAGGACTTCTAAGTTGTATCCTCAAGCTACCTCTTCAACTTGGATTCTAGTCCATTGTAAAAATTTCAAATTATACTAATGAAATTTTGATCTGGTTGAACCAATTAAGAAATCTGGAGTGATTAGATCCACAACAAAGACACGCTTTAGTCTATAGAATCACATTTCCTGCAATATTAATAGTCAGTGATTACACTTTTGTCTGTTAGTATGAGATATACATTATAGGACACAAAAAGCTGTGTGTTTATTTAAGTCCTTTATTTTTGCTTTCTTTCTAATCCGTATAATCCAACAACATAATTGTTTTGATTATATTATGTGAAATCAATATTAATATATGATTAAAGAAAACCCACACACATTGCTAATTTGCTTTTGCTTTTTCTTTATTCTAAACAAAGATCCATCAAATCCCTTTTCACTCTCTTTCAGATATCACTAAGTCTTTCAAGCAACTTACTTAGTGAGGCACAAACAGACAAGTATAAAGATTTGCGTGCTCTTCTTCAACTTCTTTCAAGTCTTTGTTCTAAAGACATGGTAAAGGATTTCTTTCTGTTAATTTCAGATTGGCTATTGGAAAGAGATCTACCTGTACCTCATACTTCTTAAAATTGGACCAATTTAACTGAAAAATAACTGGTTTGGCAGATTGATTTCTCGTCAGATTCAATTGAGGCTCAAGGCACTAACATATCTCAGGTGGTATTATTATTACATTTCCCTGTTTCATGTAAAGTTAGATAATGAATCTCTAAAGCATTGATCTTGCAGGTGGTTTACTTTGGTCTTCACATAGTCACCCCACTGATTTCTATGGACCTATTGAAATATCCCAAACTTTGTCATGATGTAAGATATTGATGTACAATGTAGAAATAATAGTGAACTCATTGTTTTCCAAAAGCTGATACCTTACGAGTTATTTGCAGTATTTTTCTCTCGTGTCACATTTGTTGGAGGTTTATCCAGAGACATTTGCACAACTAAATAGTGAAGCCTTTTCCCATATACTCGGAACTCTTGATTTTGGTCTCCACCATCAGGTCATAATTTACTTGTGGATAGGGATTTTATTCTTTTCTAATTGATATTGTTTGATGATGGGTTTAAACATGTTTCTGGTTCTGAAAATATGGCATTTTTTAGTCTCTACGTATAGCAAAAATACTCCCTTTGTTTCAAAATGAGTGACACTTCAGCAAAAACATGTTTTAGAATGAATATTATTTTTTGTTTCCAATGCAATAGTAATTATTTCTTTCCAATTGTACCCTCTATGTACACTACTCCCAAAGCATTACTTCTATTTTGCATTTATGATAGTGGAAAAGATACCAATAGTTAATAAGGATACTTTGGTAAAATAGCTATTATTTTTCTTCTAATCATTGGATTTCTTAAGTGTGTAAAAACCTTAATGGCTTAAACGACATTCATTTTGAAACAGAGGGAGTAATGTTTTTAATGCTTAAAAGCAATTCTTGGTGAGGACTACAGACATTTTTTTTTGTTAAATTTAGACTAAAATCAAATAAAAGTTATATGGGGATTAATTTCAAAAAGCATTATATTTTCAAAGACCAAAAGTATATTTTTGTCTATGTAGTAAGAGGCTAAAAGGAGAAAACTTCTCCACTACATATTACACTTCTAAAGTCTAAATAATCATTTCATTCTTCATTTTTGCAGGATGTAGATGTGGTTAGTAAGTGTCTCAGAGCTCTTCAAGCTCTTGCTTCTTACCACTACAAAGAGACTGGTACTGGTAATATAGGCTTGGGTGCACATGCAATGGGTCTTAAGGATGCAAGTGGGGAGGTTCAGGAAGGTCTTTTGAGCCGCTTTCTTCGTTCATTGCTGCAGTTACTCTTTTTCGAGGATTACAGGTGAGAATGCAAATTAATTTCTTCTTCTTTCTGTATTCTTACTTTTACCTAGTCCTGCCATTGTTTGGGCCTGCCAATGATGTTATTTCTGTTTAGGGTTAGAATTTAGTTGATGTGACTTGATTACATTTAGCTCACAGGAAAATTTCAACTGAATATGTAAATCAAATATTACATCTTAAAGTGCATACTTCTTATCAGTACTTCATATGAATTTATAATATATGCTGAATGATTTAGAGTTGCAAACAGGTTCAAGTGCCTTCTTTTCTAGTTTAAATCTCAAAGTAGGCAATATATCATGATGTAGTCAATACTGCAATAAAACCATATTGTAACTAATAGTATTGCCTTTTTACAGTTCTGATCTAATCAGTGTTGCAGCAGATGCTCTCCTTCCACTAATCCTTTGTGAAAAAAACCTGTATCAGGTTTGTTGCTTTAACTTGCATTTGGTAAAAATTCGAAACCATAAATAACTTTTTTGTCCAACTTGTTCCCAAATTTTGGTTGGGCCAATTCTTTAAAATCAGATCCAATTCTTTAAACTCATGATATGCAAGTTTAATTAAGTAAGGTGAGATTGGGCATAAGTAAGTAAGGTGAGATTGGGTTGACTCAAAGTATGAGGGAGATTAAACTATAAAATGAACATGTTGTAATGTCCAAAAGAAGAAAAAAAAACTTATAATCTATGAAGCACAGACACGGACACCGGACATGACACGGACACTGACACGTCGACACCGATAAAAAATTGGAAAAGTGACATAATTTAGTGTAATCATAAGTGTCGGTGTCGGACACGGACACAGACACGTGTATGGACACGCCTAATCTGAGGAGTGTCGGTGCTTCCTAGCTTATAATTAGTAAATATATCTTTTACATTAGTGTTTTTCTTAATATAGGATATGCCTTTTACATTAGTATTTAGATATTATAGGGACTAAAATGTTTTTTAAGCCAAAATCAAGTTCGATAATGAATATGCAAGTTACTTTTCATAGTAGGGGTTTTTCTTCTAGGTCTTTGCTAGATTTCTGTCTAAATCCCTCTCTTCTGGTTACGTAGTTTGCAAATAATAACTATTCCCTATGCACTATTCTAACACATATCCAAGTCTTCCTGCTATGATTTTTACTCCACCGTGCATTGAATGATTCCATAATGGTCTTTTTCTTTACAGAGATTGGGAAATGAATTAATAGAGAGACAAGCAAATCCAAATCTCAGGTCAAGGCTGGCAAATGCGTTGCAGTCACTAACTAGTGCAAATCAGCTTTCTTTCTCCCTTGATAGAATAAATTACCAGAGATTTAGGAAAAATCTGAATAGCTTCCTTGTTGACGTTCGTGGATTTTTAAAGACCGTGTGATCAATTTGTGACTTATATTGTATAAAGCTTCGAAAGAAGAGCTGACATCATTACTTGAACCAGCCGCTGGAGAAGAAATAGAAAGCAAGCAAAGTTTTTGGAGTGACACAAAACACTTGAGTCATAACTATGCTACGCTGGGCCTACTTTCTTGGATTGACAGATCACTCAGGTTGTATGCAAGAGCTTTTCATTGGTTAGTCATAGACTTGAGAAAGGCATAAAACCGATCTATAGATCCGAGTAGCAATTTAGTGACAAAGTGGTTGTCAAGTAAAATTATTTTCTTCAAACTGCATTTTGGGGAGATGTATATTTTGCTTAGTTTGAAAAGAGTGTATGTTTTTTTTCACACTCCTTCATATTTGTGCTCTATTCCACAAACAGACAATCTACTCGGATTTGTTAGAGAGATGTTGTACAATTTCTAAGCTCGTGAAAACTTAAGGTTATAGGAAAATTGATTCTTGACAACATCAAAATTCTGAATGAGTTATTTTATTCAATTTTTCCAATTGTTGTATCTTATTTTTGGTGCCTCCATCTTTGTGTTATGAAAGCCCTTTACACTTCAATGTGCGGTTTAAATTTTTTTGAATGTGATATATAAATTTACGTTGTTTCAATTGATTGCCTGGTGAAAAGCTCATTATCCTTTTAAATTGTTGCAACATATAACATCACACATTGTTATAACAGCACACATTGTTATATTCAGTTAGCCCCTGAATATAAAGAAATCTCAAGCTAGTAGACATATCCAACTGATCGGACGAGGATTCATGTTCTGCCTATACAGATTTCGATGTGTGGAGTTAGCAAATAGATTTAGAGAGGTGTAAAAAGGCGTTGCTGTGCATTTTACAAGACTGGAGAATTCGTCCTACTTACAAACATGGTTCAAACACAACAGCTAACACTATTATGTGAAAGCCAAGTTGGTGTTTGAGTATTTGTATTCACGATCTCAAGGAGCAGTTTTCACAAGCATCTTGTCTACCAAGAGAATTGAAAAATAATGCAAGCCAAATTTTTGATGAATATTTAAATATTTAAGATGTTACTGTGAAAATACACAAGCAAGAACAATGTTGATGATTAGATGCTGAAGTGGGAACATTTCAGTGTAGCCCAATGAAGCTCTGACATTAATGGGCTGTCTGTCATTTTTTACCTCTTTACAATCGTTACTTTTTGCCCCCAACACCTCCCCCACCCCCCCTTCCCAAATTTCAAAATATTACCCTATTATATTTGAACTTATTTTGCTCTCTATACATGGTTCAAAACTCTTAAAATTTTAGAATATTACACATTTGGACTTGTTTTTATTGAGACAATTACATTTGTTTCTATTTATGTTGTTTATACTGTTTAAAATACGAATGTTCCTCATGATTCTCTCGTTGATACAAAACCAAACATTACGTTTGTGGATCTTCCCACTAATGGGATTGGTGCAACTTCTGGTTTAACATCAACCGGACCAGAGAATCCACAATTTTAGTTGCAATGTTAGAGAATTTACATTAGCGATGGATCCACAAATTTAGCTACAACGTCTAATTTTGCATCATCGGAAAATCATGAAAATCATCCATATCTAAAAACATTGTAAACAATTTAAGAAAACACAATTGCATCACCATGTATTTGTAAAGTTGGAAATTACAAATAAGGGTAGGTGAATTGGAAGGAGGCTCAAGCTCAATTATCAAGGTGGTAGTAGCTCTGCCGACAGGCAGCACAAGAAGGAAGTAAGTAAGTAAGTAAGTAAGGAAACCTTTAAACCTTCCTGTAGACCGTATTGCATTTGAAAGGTTGACCGTGGATTACGGGATTCTTGTACTATGGCTAATTTCATACATACATCAATATAGAGGATAGAGCTATAGATAGCTAACTTCTGAAATATATAAGTTTCGATTTATTTCCAAATCATCATTTAATCATATATTCATATATAGGGAAACTGTTGTTCTGGGATATATACACTATTTTACTATTCGTTAGATTCTCTACAGTAAATTTGTAGTAGTATGAAGAAAATTATACTCCAACTCCAAGCGTGTTAACCTAAATATGAATATATCTAGAGGAATCAGTCAATTTAGTCTCTAAACTATCACTCTCTCACCAACTTAGTCTCTAAACTATTAAAAACAACTAAAAGGTCCCTAATCTATTTTTTATCCGTCAATTTAGTCCCTAAACTATCACTCTCTCACCAACTTAGTCCCTAAACTATTAAAAACAACTAAAAGGTCCATAAACTATATTCACATCCTTCAATTTAGTCCCTCATAAACATCATTTTATGATTCCTAACAAACCTGTTATAAATCTCCACGGCACTTCTTTAACACACTAGCATGGATGAAAAAAAGCTAGCTCCTACTAGTATTACCAATAACACAACCAGCCCGCAAAGATAATTCACCATACAAATGCTTGGAATTTAATAAGACTTTGTTAGCATACTAGATATGATGACACTTTTGTACCCTTTATATGATCATTATACACACCAACACACCCCAAAATATTCCTTACAATAACAGAAGAAAAGGAATAGAAGGATAAAAAAATTCTCATACCCGCAAGAAACAAGAGATCACAGCATAAACTTCAAAGGGATAAAACAAAATCACAAACCCTTACAAATTTACATAAGTGAGAACAAAAAACAGACCTGATTTTAGCGTAGTCTCTAACAAGAAAAGTAAATGCTTGAGCTTGAGAAGCTTCTGGTCCAGTAGGACCATAAAACTCACTAGGGTAAGCAGTATTATTAAACCAGACAAAACAACAAGCTATAAAACCAAAAACGGTTGAATCATATCATTTTTTTTTAACCTTTCAGTCAAAAAGTTAAATAACAAAATTATTCTGTGTTAAGAAAAAAAAGAAACCGACAATTGCCACTTTTTTCATACTAAATATCTCTTTCGTTCTAAATGATTATTCTGAAAGAATGAATTGAGTTCGGCGACTAGAGGTTATATTTGAGTTGCGAGCAAAACGGTTGTTGCCGGAGAGTGGAGTGGTTGGCGGCGAGCAAGATGGTTGTTTTCGTCGAAGCACGTGGAAGAAGAAAGGGTGATAATATTTTAGGGTTTTATAGACAAGTTAACCGAGGACTAAATTGACGGATGAAAAATAGATTAGGGACCTTTTAGTTGTTTTTAATAGTTTAAGGACTAAGTTGGTGAGAGAGTGATAGTTTAGGGACTAAATTGACTGAATACTCAATATATCTATCTGTAATTAAGAAGAAAAAAAATTGGTAGATAGATGTGCGATCTCTTGTCCCCATGAGCTTTGCTCAGTTGGTAGGGACATCGCACTACATGTGCAGGAACCCGGATTCGAACCCGGGACACTCTACTTATTCACCTTTAAGGTGGATTTTCTAGCCACTATGCTACTTCACAAAAAAAAAGTGCAATCTCTTTGAAATAAAAGGCATTGTTATATGATTGTTTTTGTTTTGCATGAATTCACAAGATGAAGAATTTATATATGGGAAATGATATATGTCGTGATTAAATCAATCTCGTGAGATTATCTCAGTTTACATAGACATTACATTATATACATGGGTCAGAGTCCGAACTCTAATCATCCTACTTATTCATTTTAAGGATGAAATTTGTAACTACTAGATTACTTCAAAAAAAATCAGTTGTGATAATTAAATAGCATTGATATATATATATATATATATATATATATATATATATATATAATTTGCTGGCCATGCATGAATCATGATTGAAAAATATTGAAGCTACATTTTTTTATGAATACGTACGTACATTGGATGCAAAGTAACAAAACTGTTTTAATTATTCTAATGGTTACTATGCTCCAATTTAAATAATTTATTGAGTAAACCATCAAATTGTTAAATGATTTTATAGGGCACTCTCAAATAGATTCATAATTTTATAAATATTTCAAAAAGATATTTGATTCAGTCAAATTTTATTCATATTAGTACTTGTACTAAGAACTAAATTAATAGTCAAGAAAACCAAATAAATAGTAAGTTATTAAAATATATAAAGTTAATTGATAGTAAATAACTTTATTATCATGATTGATAAAATTAACTTGACAGATTGATAAAATTAAAATCATTTTTGAAATATTCATAAAGTATTTTTTTTTATTATCATGATATTGGTACGTAACTTCGACCGTCGTTAGTGATGACTAATTTTTGTCGGGGGAACTTATGAGACACACAAGGTGAGTTCTCTCCTCCCAGCTTAATTTTCTCCATACGCATGAGTCAATAATCGAATCTATAACCACATACTTAAAAAGACTAAGACTCTTACAACTTATATCAATTCATCGTAGATATTCACAAAATTATAAACCTATTTAAAAATAAGACAAAATTAATAATCTATTCCTTTCAGAATTATGGTTCTCTCTCGCTGTACAAAATTAATAAACTATACTTCTTGTAATTATCTCAATTGGTATACTCCAAAGTCCAAACATTATTTTTGCACATCAAATAACTTTTGACATGTTCATTTTCGGGTACATGCAGCTATGACACAGAATAGGAGTGAAATCTATCTAGTCAATTTTGTCTTGCTCTACACTTATCACTATATAATCTTTAATTCATTCATTAATATAGGATTCAATTGATATATACCTAACCCAATTTGACCAATTATCTATTATATTTGACTCGTTAGTTATTTACATTTTGGTGACTCTGATCAACGATGCTCTCGATGAAACCAGTAAGTAGTAATCCATGGCCATGGTCATGGTCATGGTCATGGTCATGGATGCCAAGAGAAAAACCTCCCAAAAAGTATCAGCCAAAACACACGATATATATTACTTTCGAGAAATACTTTGCACAATTTTAAATGATGCTATATATAAGGAACACTTTGAAGAAAAAAAATTAGTCATTTTTATAAGAAACACTCTTTTAATTTATTCTTTATTAAATAGATAATCCCTTATATACCCTTATTAAATTGTATAAAATAAATTATAAGGAAAAAAACTCATTTTTTTTGTCCCAAATTATAAGGGAGAAAATCATTTTTAAGAATATTTTTCTCTTATTCTCATAAAATTAAATGCAAATTGCATTTAATTTTCTCTCTCTACCCTTTTCTCAATAAACAACGACCAATAAAAATTGTTTTTACATCTTCCTATGCAACTTATTCCAAGGAAAACCCACAAAAACATATTTCAAATTCTCATGTTTTACTTTTTCTTAATAAGTGTGATTTTTTTATTTTCTCTTATAATTCGGGACGGAGGGAGTACAACCTATTCTAATATTATGCATTAATTATACAACACATTTTCAATGTTAGTTTTGAAATAACACATAACATATTTTAAAATTTTTAATAAAAAATAAGCTTCCCTTGATATGTGTGTTTTTCTCAATGTGTTTCTTATATATAGGATCGGAGGGAGTAAATATATAGACGCACAAAAATAAATAAAAAATTACAAGAAAAAATGACTAAATAATGGGTCTAGACTAGTGTAAAAAAGAAGGGTCTAGATCTAGATTATTTTTGTTTTAATTTTTTAAAAATTTGCAAGTGTTTTTCTAAATTTTCTTTTGGGATTGTTATTATGCAGGAGTTATTCTTTTCTCTGTCATAAAATAACAAGCTGACCAAAATAACTAACATCTAATGCAATGGATAACAGTATTATATAGGCAAAATTATTTAAAATTTAAATTTATGTTAAGATAAATTAATATAAAAATATAATGACATTAGACTTTTAATAAAAACATAATAAAATTATTAGATTATTTATATGATAAAGAAATACACACTCTATTCCTAGCAACCAGTAATGTCTCCAATGCAATGGACTTGTACGGTTGTACCACAAAAAAATAATTCTCATGTAAATTATAATGATTTTCAATAAAAACAAATTAATGAGAAAGATTTAGGTCCATGCATGGAGCATGTGTATTATAATTTCAATACAAAAAAACATAAGCCTTAATAAACTATTTTTTTTAAGTACTAATATTGCATCGTTTTAAATTGCGGCCGCAACATAAAAGATTTGAAATAACATTTCAACCGCAATTTGGCGTGCATTGGCAGCATTTATATAGAGATTCTTTGCGCAATAATTCAATTGTTGCGACCACAGTTTAAAACAAAGGCATAATCATGACGATGGTTGATCAGGAGCGGCGGCGATGTTGCGATTAGGTCTCTTCCTCTTCTTATGGTAGCTAACTCCCCTAGCCTTAGACTGAAAATCGCGAACATCGCGCAAGTAAAACCTAACAGCACTGTCACCAAAAGGATTACCATTGCCTCCACCATTATTTTGCTGATCATAAGCGGCACGGAGACGACCGATTAGGGCATCGAGGCTACCCCACGCCTGGCGGAGAGGACAAGGACAAGGAGATGGAGGGTTTGGAATCCCAAAAAAAGGACAAGTTGGATTGTGAACTTTGGTCTTCCCAAATTGATCAAGGTAGTGAAGGAATTCAAGAACATGTGAACCATTGCACATGGATGGAGAAAGTGGTGGGTGCTGGTTCCTTAGGTACTGACAGAATGTGTTCCAATCTCTCCCCTTTTGACACTCATACCTGTTACTTTTGTTACCACCACTTGAATCACTTCCATTGCTAGGGTTTGTTGGTTCAGCTGATACCAATGCCATATTCCAATGGATGAATGGATTGATTGGATTTGCCTTAGCTTTGAGAGTTGTGAGATTAAGGTCCCTTGTTTAAGATTTAAATAAAAGTGATTGTTAGATAAAATAATAATCTAAAAATTATCTTTAGAGATTATTTTATTGTTTTAGTCAAACTTTAGAGAAATTTTCCATTTTATGGGATGTCCTAAAAAGACAGACATATTTTTTTTATATATATAAAATGGAATTATATTTTTGACAATATATAAAACAGAAGTTTATAGTAAATGGTAAAAATTACTATTTTAAAAGTTATTATTTTTATTAAAAAAAAGCTACTGTTTTTTACAACATTTTTTTTCAAAAGCGACCAATTTTTTTTAGATTGAAGTGACCAAGTTTTTTCATTTTAATAAAAAAATAATCATCATGGATGGAAAAAGCCATCTTCCTATCATTAATTTTTTTTTTTATTTTCTATTTTGATATGTTTAATTAGTGTCTAAGGGACCGTTTAGCATAACTCTTATTAGATTTCATGTAATTTCGAAAACTTAAACAAACTCATTAAAAATATTTTGTTAGGGCACAGATTATACAAAAAAAAATAAAAAAATTGATGTTCTTTAATATTATTATGGATTATATAAAAAAAATACTAGGATTAGTCTAGTGATAAGGGGTTTGGATAGTATGTTGTAGGTCCTGGGTTCGATCCCAACTCATTGTAAACAAAAAAACACGGTAAAAATGACTTTTAATATAAAGTCAATTATCAAAACTGTTTTTTTTTAAATCTACTCAAAATATTTTTCACTTGAAGCAGTTTTTATATTTACTTTAGATTCTATTTTTTTAAAAATAAATTATCACGACCGGATGAAATAATTTAAATGTGATTTTTTTATAAACAAAAGTAATATTTTTTACTCAAAAAATTGTACGGGTTGAAATAAAAATAAAAAACTAGATCTAAATCTAAATAAATAAAATGTTTAAGTGGTAAAAGATTACCTAGTATACGTTCTTCTGTTGTGAATTATTACTAGGGTTTTCAACTTTTCCTTGTTGTAGCTAGAACTGGAACAAGAAAAGAACAGTGCATGGTTAATTAGTGAGGGTTGTACTAGCAACTATATATAGTTAAAACTCAATAAAAACAAAAATAAACCAAATATAGTTTAAAAAATAAAAAATGAAGAGAGGGGTATACCTTTGTTTGTTCTATTGATCGTAGGCAAATTTGTTGGGAGATGCAATGCAATTGGTTTCTGGAAATGGAATGAAACTAGATTGAAAAAAATGTTTGGTGTTTTGTAACTAATAACACAAAAAAATGCAAACAAACAAAGTGAGAGTTTCAATATTGTGACTGTGAGTGATGTGAAGTGAAGTGAAGTTGTATGTATCAACTTTATTATCACATGATGAGAAAATAAAAAAAAGAAAAGAGAATAGGGTAATTTTTAATGTATTGGTATGGCCCAAAACAAGACAAGGTTTGGCAGTGTGCAGGGCAGTGATGATGTGAGTTGAGATGACCATAGATGGACAGACATGTATATGTATATATACTAGTATTTATCTAAATTTTTTTCACATTTTTTTACCTCAATTCTATTTTTCCTTATTTTTTTATTTTAAAAATGAGAAAATATTTAATGTTTTAACAATTTTTTTAAATAAAGATATTGTTTTTTATATTTTATTCATATTTTGTTTGAATTTTTATTCATATTTTATGCTTACCAATCAATTTTAAATTTTGTTATAAGAAAAAAATCAATTTTAACTTTGTGAAATTCAAACCTCATAAATACGTAAACTATGTTAGATAAATCAATCTTTTGACCGTGGGACAATATCACATGGTCAATAGTCATGGTCATTTAATTATTGCTTCAAAAATGATTATTTTATTTTATTTTTTTGGTACATATCTATTATTTTATTTTAATTAGTTATTATTTACCTTGGCAAAAAAAAAGAAGTTTTTTTGACTAAAAAAAAAGAAATATGGTTATTATTTACGATAATTGTCGTCAACGAAATTCAATTAATTACTATAATAATAATTAAAAATAGGCGACTCGCTTGTTACTTGCACAATATTGTTTGAATGATGCGGCCGGTGTCACCTAACCCTAATCATACATGATAAGGAATTATTATGCGAGTTTACATTTTAAGATAAGCGACCAATTTTTTAAGATATTTAAAATAATTATTATCAACGAATTCCAATTAAATACTATAATAACTAAAAATAAGGGACTCGCTTGTTGCTTGCACGTTATTGTTGGAGGGATGTGATCATATGACCCTAATCATAAAGGATTGTACTATTAGGCGAGTTCACATTATGAGATAAACGAACCAAATTGCAGACTTTTTAGTTAAGTGTGAACTATTTTCAACTATATTTACTATTAATTATTTATATGTTTCTTTTATAATAACTTAATATTTAGAATCCTTAAAGTGTACTAAAAAAAATACTTGTTTGCATTTTCTTACATGATATTATAGTCTATCTTTGCTCATTTTAATGTAATAAAGTTTGATTGAATTTCATGTAGTTACAGCATAATGCCATAATAGGTCTGGATCGATTAATCTTAACTCGGTAGTCGATGTCATTTTACTACATGAAAATGAATTTGAAATTAGACATTTCAACCTACAATCAATAGTTAAGATGAGTTACAAGATAAATCTGCATGAAATATAATGAAATTAATTTAGTAGAAACCACGGTGAATACAACCTTTTGCTGATAACATCTGTAATAGTAATTACGCAAACGTAAGTTGGTGCACAGTGAGTTGTAAATTCTGAAATATCGATATTTTCTCGCGATTAAAAAGATGGAGTGGCAAAAATATTATATGGATATACTTCTTGTACCATGCGGGTTTATCATCATTCTTTTATATCATTTATGGTTATGACATATGACTCGAACTCAGCCATTCACCACAACTTTTGGAAGAGATGCAGATGGTCAAAAATTTTGGATTCCTGCCATGATGAAGGTAACACACACAAAGACTATAGACTTAAATATATTTTTGTTGTAAAATATATGGAATTTTTACATTATGTAACAATTTCATAATTTTTTTTCTTCTTTTGTTTGGATAAACACTTTATTTACAGCTTTATAGCACAAACACTTATCAGGATAATCACTTATTATGTATAAGCTATATTTCTATAGCAAAAAGGTTGTATAAACTATTTTAGTATCGAATGAGGGTCCATCTACTCACAAAAAAAAAGGCGCAAAAATGGGTCTTCAAAAGAGTGTTTTTGGTTTACTAAAAAAAAGTGTTTTTGGATGAGTAAAACCAAGTTCATTGCATTGCATTGCATTGCACCGTGGAATTTTGGATGAAAAGAGGTTCCTTCAGGTTTGGCACTAATAAGATAGTGGACAAGATTGAAACCCCGGTGGACCCTCATTGAGTTCAACATATATAATTAACTAAAAAAAGAGTTATACAAAGAAAAATTAAAAAGGATAAAAAAAAAATTGTCTCACTAATGGTGTGTTTGATTGCGTAGAGAAAACGAGAAGAAAGAAATTAGTGAGAAAGGGAGTTTAAGAAGAAAGAAATATAAAAAAAATAAAGTAGATTTAATATGTTGATTGATATAAAAGAAATAAAAAAGAAAGAAATATATCTAATTTATAAAAGGACAAATTATTGTTATATGCATTCTCTCTTATATTTCTCTTTTCTTTCTATTTTCTCTAACTCTCTCTTATATTTCTCTTAAAACAAAAATATATAAGTTGTTCTATAATTGAATCTGTAAAATGTTTTATACATGCCTTTGGTGAAACTATATATATTGTCTACAAAACTCAACCTTTGATAAACTACATTTATAAACCTAGGTGACACAATTGTTATGCAGGACCTTTTGAACTCTTTTATGAAGGTCTATGGTCTCTAGTGCTAGAAGTGTCCGTCAAAAGGTTCACTATCTCTTATCAAGTCATGCTTGTATTTGAAGCATATAGAAGCTCCCTATAATGAGTTGCATGTTGCTCAAAAATATCTAGACACGCTTTACGACAAATAGTGCAAACCTCATCCTTAGAAAATAACGGAATCATGAGGCGATACCTAAAGATAGTATCTTACTCTACCAGAGACATATATTGACTAATTCATCGATAGAGATAGTTAAAGAAAATCTTGACCATATAATATTTTCAAACACCTAAAAACTATTTTTTCACGAGAATTTAAATTTTTGTTGTTATTTTTACCAGATTATGTTTTTATTAAACTAGTTAGATTTGTTGAAGGAAAAAAATTGAATTGTATTAATCATATGACTGATGTTGAATTTTGATGTCAATTATGATTATGAAGGATGTAGAGAAAAAAAAATTGGTTGCAAAAGGTAACTAGAAAAGGAAAGAAAAGAACAAAAAAAATGAAAAAACTAAGGACGAAAAAGTTTGCGAGATGTCTATAACCTCTTTTAGCAAGTTTGATATATTGACATAGAAAGTAAAAACCAAAAACCACCCTAATTAGACCAGACAAAATTGTTATGTAATATTTTTTACGGGGTAATTTTTTTTAGGTGGGAATTGAGGATGAATCGTGAATCTCTAGCATACTCCTCATCATTAAATTAATCTTAGTAGCTTAAAATTTTATGTAATTTGGAATACAGTGTCAGAAATAATAAATATAGTTGGAGTATTAGAATTAAGGTAGACTATCTCAATTCAAATTATAAATTAAAATTTGTTGAATCACTCGATAATGTATTATTCAGACCGTGCTTTAGATCTCTAATTTTTTATGTGAGAGTATTAGTATTACATATCAAATGATTTTTAAAAAAAATTAATTTTTTTTTGAATGATCTAAACAATATAAATTTTCCATCCAACGATAAATTTTGTAAAATTCGTATTCGTTATAAAAATATCGAAGACTTGTGCATCATGCACCACTTAATCAAGTGGTGCATATTAGACAAAGCATGTATTTATAACTTATAAGGCGAAGACATCTCCTTGTAGAATTTTTAACCATATTGGCAAATTTAGTAAATAAAAAATAAGTTATTGAGTTGATTTTTTTTTTCTTTTCAGGTAGTTAGTGTCTAAAATTTCATACTTTAAGCTGAAATAGTGGGAATATCAAGGTTCGAACCCGAATTCTGGATCTGCATATTGCATGCAATGTCTTTGTCAATTGAGCTATGCTCACATGGATTGTGTTGCATTATTATAGCCAAGAACTGCATTTTGGGTTGCATTATTCAAGATGAAAATTTGGGATTGAAATTATCCAATGGCAATGATGTTTAAAAAGTGATCATATATAATTTATGAAATTGAAGAATAAAATTTTGGTTGATAACTAACAAACACTTTTTTTTCCTAAGTAGTCTAGTTGCTAGAAATTTAACTCTTAAGATGAGTAAGTTGGATGACCGAGGTTTGAACCCCGACCTCTTGCATATATAATGCAATGATCTGTCAACTGAGTGAAGCTCAAGAAACAAGAAGAACAAGCACACTTTACTAAATGATCATATATATGTTCATTATATTTAACCCTTTGCTCCATATTTATTCAAACAGCAGGGTGAAAATTTGATTTATTTTTTTTCCAGCAAGTTCACAAACATGAAATTATTCCACTAGTTGCCATTTTCATTTGATTCTCCGGTAACGGCACGCTGCGACATTCAATCAAATCATGAATAAAAAATTATATATACAATACTACACACAAGGAAACTGGTTATGATTGATCACCTGGAAGCACGACAAAGCGTACTGCGCGTCGCTATCTGATATTTGGTGGTGGAACACAACTCTCAATCTGTCACAAGTAAATGATATTGATATAGATAAGATTCATATGAATAAACTACTTTAATTAAAAGTTTATTTAATACTAATTTCAATTATTAGTAACAATGCAGAATGTGTGACAGAAAGTACTTTGATGAGCCCATTGGTATGACAAGGATACCATAGTCTTCTAAGTCCTTTGAAAGCTTTGCTGCTGTAGTTTGTGAACTCTCTTCAATTTCAATATATATCTGGTATCAGAGATTAAGCACAAATTAATCAGAGCGCGCAATAATTAATAATGCAATTGTTGTACTAGTATGAATGAACTCTACTCTGATAAATACTTACAATATTGGTTTCCACAGAAGAAGTGTTCACTCTCAGTCCTTTAATTTCATTCAATCCATCTAAAGTACAATTTTGAAGAAGAAACTTAAATGGTCTGTTAACATCTATGTAGCACTAGCACCGACACCTCGGATTGAAGGGTGTCTGGTGTATGATAAGTGTCTGTGTGTGTATCAGTGTCGTGTCTGGTGTATATATGCCTTTGTTTATGCTTCATAGATTAACATTGTAAGAAACATACCAGCCAAAAATCTAGCTTTCTTGTGATCACTTTCTAGCTTTTCAACATTTTCTTGTAATGCAACAAGTGCAGCTGCACAAAGGATTCCAACCTGTCTCATTCCACCACCTAAAGTTTTTCTAAGCCTTCTAGCCTGAAAAAACAGATATATTAAGTTCTTTCAAAATGAATAATATCACTTCTATTGTATTCACATTTGCCAGAAAGATTTTGAAATACCTTGGCTATAAAGCTATTGGAACCAACAATTACAGATCCAACTGGAGCACCTAAACCTTTAGATAGGCAAACCTAATTCATATATATATTCAAAGTAATCATAAGTTGTTAGTTCATATATAAACCTTTTGATTTTTCGTTGGCATTACACTATACTAATTAATTACCTTGGCAAAACGCTTGAGTTTACTTCTTAAGCGATCCAATAACGATGCAATCACATTTAATTTAGTGTAAATCACAATTTTAAAACTATTTAGATAATCTAAGAACAGAAAAGATTTACTCTATAAAATTTTTTCGATGAATCTTGTTCAATATAAGAAAAGGTAAAAGAAGAAACACACCGATACTGAATCAGCTGCTCGAACAAGCCTATCCACAGGAACACCGAGTGCCTGAAAAACCAAAATATTTCTGTCATATTTAGGCTGAGTATATATCTCTGATGTATCTTAATTGTAAGGATATTAACCATATCATAAGTAAGACAAAAAAAAAACTTACAACTGATGCATTAAATATACGAGCTCCGTCTATATGAAGCTTCAATCCGTGCTTCTTAGCAACCTCTCCAACTCTTTCTGTATATTCAACCGAAAGGCATCTACCTCCAGAGCTGCATAATATAAAAGCAACAATGAACAATGCTCTAGAAAATGTAAACAAATGGAAAATTTTGAACAAAGGAATTGCTTACTTTCCATGAGAATTTTCCAAACAAATGAGCCTTGTGGTTGGATAATAAAGCTCCCCTTCTGGATCTCTAATTGCAGCCTCAATCAAATCGATGTTGATGGTGCCATCGTCATTATTTTTAACTGCTCTTGAATGTACACCTCCAATGGTTGCAATACCTCCATGCTCATAAATATGAATATGTGAATTGTCTCCAAGTATAACTTCACTTCCTCTTATATCACAATGAACAAGCACAGATATGAGGTTTCCCATAGTGCCTGATGGAACAAAAAGACCAGCTTCCTTGCCAGTTATTTTTGCCATTTCTTTTTCTAACTGAACACATGAAGGGTCACGGCCAAGAACATCGTCGTCAACCTCAGCATTCGCCATAGCAACTCGCATTGTTTCGGTTGGTTTTGTGACTGTATCTGACCGAAGATCCACCATCCTTGTTACCATTTTCTCTTCAACTAAAACAAAGTCAAAATGCAAATCTCATTACTCACTCCAACTCTCCCTAATTATAACTAGAACTAATCAAATGAAGTTAGCAATTATATACAAATAGATGATTCCATAACTTTATGGATCCGTTTGATCTGCAAAATGTAAATACTGCACAGAACAGTACAAACAATTTTCATAGCTTCATAAGTTCTATTTAGGTCTTATCTCTACGCATTGAGCATGGATAATGCAGAAGAACAAATTTATAGGATAGACTCTAATTCATCTTAGATTTTAGGCCTAACAATTTCACAAAGTTGGTTTTTATTGTCCAACCTTATAACTAAAACTACTAATCTTAATAACTAATATAACTAATCTTAACCAACTTATTATAATTAGTGTTTACCAATTTGTAAACTACCTTTAACCATCTCAAACTAATTGTAACAGAATCAGTGGCAGAGAAAGCAATAGAGGAAACTAAGAAGTTTAAGAAGAAGTGATTACCTCAAACTTCAACAAAATTGCAAGTAACACAAGTATGAATATGAATATATGATGGAGATGAATATTTGTGTTTCAGTCTAGAGTTAAATAAATCAAGCAGACCAATATGAACTGGATTGCGTGGAACAAATTTGAGTCAATCTATTAATCATAATCTATGAAGAAGAAAACGCCAAGACACAACAACCAATAACATGTTTTCTGCTGTAATTTATTTTTTCTGCTATAATTGTTTATAGTATATGTTTTATTTATAGTATATATTTAAATAGAATAATCTCTCCGTCCTAAATTATAAAAGAAAAATCGTAAACAATAATACATGATCATTTGTTCACACATTATGTAATCGGAAATTTTACACAGAGCAGTTATAGTTTTGTATTATTACATGAATACCCCTAAACCATATCCTCTTCTGTGTCTATGGATATCTCTACCAACCTTGAATGAGTCCTCCATAGATATTCCCCTAACAAACAAACAACCATGGATATGTCCTTATCCTTTTTGTCAATTTCCATTTCCTTTTAAAATATAATAAATACTAGTTATTCTACTCCTACAACTAAACAAAGACTATAGTCTTGAAACCAAAATATAAAACAAAGACTAGTCCCTATTATTATGAAAATAAAATTATATTCAGATATGTTAACATGTCCTATAAATAATACTAGCAATAAAATGAAAAAATAAAAAATCGATTTCCCTAACAAGCTGAAACAAAAAATGGTAAAAAAAAATTTGGTTAGATCCGACCTTAATGAAGTGGATAGCCTTAACCGAGGTGCGTAACAGGAAAGCCCGAAAGCTGTTCCCATCCCTGTCAGGGGAGATGCCAACCATCTCTCCTTTTCACGAACACAATATTAGTGTTCTCAGATTTGTGTTATAAACATTAGAAATGTTTTAGCAACATTCGATGTGGGGCTTGTTCAATGTTGGAGTACTTCTCAACAAAACAAACCCATGGCTAACTGCTACAGTGGATAAATAGTCATGACTCTTGACGTTGTAAAGTATTGCTTCCATTCTTATTAATGATTCAACTTCTTTGAAAGATCCCAATTAAGGTAGTTGTATCGAAAGATCGTTGTGGATTCTCAAGAATGCAAGACAATTTGAGTGAAATGCGAATTAGTTTTACACTTTATATCCAAAATGAATACCTCAACTTTCCATGACAATTAATTTAAAAATACAATTAAAAACAATAAAGTAATATGGCAAAGTAATAATATATTTTATATTAAATGTCAATATAAAATTAAGTTACATTAACAGTACATATCCATTAAATCTTTATATTTATAAGAAACCTTTTTTTTTTACTAAAGAAACCTTGTAACTCTCCTCTTAGACATTTTCTAGGTTGAATGTGCCAGTCTCAAGGTCAAAGATTTGATTTCAAGACCTTGGAATGTTTTCCTTTCTTCCATGCATTTGAATTAGCAAGATTACTTAGGGAGGTGCTTCGAACAGAATAGCCCAAATGAATATCATACACAACATTCAAATAGAACAAAACTTACCAACCAAAAAATTAGAACAAAACTTGAAATTAACACTCTTCCTACTTTATAAAGAAATGTATTTCTCCTTTGATAAAATTTGAGTGAAACAACAAAAGAACTGAAAAGAAGAAAGAAAAAAAGGAAGATTAGGAACGCAAGAGTACTACAACACAGTATTCTGATCAGCACTAGATTGACTGGTTTCTTCGCCTTCAAGAAAGGTCCACTATCTATAATAAGATCCCAAAGTAAAGAGCATGAATGCCGATGATGCTGTGATTATCAACTCCTGAAAATACAATGAAAGTCGTCAAATTATCAACCCCGTACACTGAGCTAACAGATAACTATGTCAAAATCAAACTTATCCGGATTCAAGACACACTAGAATAATATGCATTGGTAATAGATGTGGTGTATGATCTTATTTCTAAGAGTTAGCAACTGTGCCATCAAACTAGTACGATGACACTGGACTTTGATTTGTAAATATCTAAATACATCAATCGGTTTTCTAAAGGTATTCACCACATCATATTGATCCTTCAGTTTCACATCTTCACCATCATATTGATCCATCAAATGACATTAAATCAGTTTTTGAAGGATAAAATTGATGTTTATATAATTATCATTACCAATTTGATTTCACTAATATATGGAAGACTGATAGTAATGTCGCATAAGAGGACCAATAAGTTTACTCTACGGTCGACAAAGTATATAACACCAATGGAATTTCATATTGCAAAGGACACATTAATAGAAGAAATGAAATATATAGATAAGATTTAAAAATACTGCAATTGGTGCCTGCACTTTTAGAATCAATCTTATGATACATCTCGAATTCATATATGCATATTAAGAGACATTCAGTACGGTCTGTCAATCGCAGATTGCAAAAATGGCGATTTGCTCAAATTCCACTACGCTACAGTGTTATACGCTGCTATAGCCACTATTAGACAATAAACTAAATCGCGTATCGCGAAACAATGGCGGTTTGTTAAAATTCTGCAATGCTGTAGTCCCAGTATAGCAGGCTATTTAACAACACAGATAACTAGCTATCCTAGTGCAAAAGTATATCTTACTTAAATGGCAACCAAACAGCTTGCCATGTATTAAAAAGTAATGCTCGTGTAACCAGGAGTCCAGGACACAGTTTATAATTGTTGAATAATGAACATACATCTTCAACTCTTCACCGCATAGGAAAATGACATTTGATAACTTGCTAAAAAAAAATGACATTTGATAAGAAAGCCCACATAAAGAATGCAAACAAAATTTCCGGCATTCCTAAGAAAAATAAACTGCAGGACATGCATCATCATATTACTCACAAGGTTTCTGAACAATTGATTTAGTCAGGAAGAACTGAATTAATTTATACCTGACTGTTGTAAAGAAAAAGTGGGATAGAACCAATTGCAGACTCAATTATGTTCAAAGCGAAAGTGTAACCCTGCAGGAAATGTACCAGAACGTATTAATCTTTATCTGGAATATTGAACAATTTTGAGGAGTAATAATATTTATAATAACAACAAAATAGAAATTTCAAGCATATTTGACTACGATGAATTTTGAGACACAAAGTAACTGAATAGCATACTGAAAATATATTTTCAGCTAAAAACTAAAAATACACAATATAAATTAGTTTGGGCATCATTAATCTGATGGTGTATATTGACAACGTCCAATCTTTCCCAAAAGCAATAACTTGCAAAGTTTGTTCCTACTCTCCTAGTGGAAGTCCAGCACAGTACAAAAGCCTAAGTTTGTCTTCAAATATTAGTTCCAATAAAGATTAAAAGGAAATTATGCAAATTAATCTTTTCACAATATCATGATGAAAAGAAAAGGAAAAAAAAGGAAGATGAAAAGGAGTGATCCTTGAATCATACCAAGGATGAAACAGCTACACATCCAAAAACCAAGGCCAGCGATCGGAGTAGTCTCTTTCCCATGCGCAGTCCTTCTCCTGGATCTTCACCATCTTCCTGTAGCCAACATTATCATGAACTATACAATTCTTTTGATAATTGAACATAGTTTAAAAATAGAAGATTTTAAGATTTTATTGAATGTGCTGTCATAGAATATGAAACTCACATTAATCGTGGAGCTTTTAGGAGAATCGAAGGATTTTAACTTCTCAAAAAGCCTATATACAAAAGCAAAGGCTAAAAACTGCAAAGGTTTATAATCAGCACTACGGGTGACCACGATCCAAGCTGTCTGCAGAAAATAGTAAACAATTCTTATCAATACTACATTATAAGACGTAAGACCAAGATGTTTTCTGAGCATTAGTATATTCCAAAATAAATAAATAAAATCAACCACTCATTTACTACTCACAAAAGCAGCAGCTATTGCCAAGTTGATGCGCACATCATTTTCACTTGATTTAGCAAACCTGAAATTGCATTGGAGTTCAAATAATGTCAAAAACTCCAAGTCACTGATAATAGAATGACACTGTTTAGTGATAACGGGAAAAAATTAACTTGAAGAAAATGTAGAACATGATGAAATTGACACTGGAAATAAATCTCAGTTATACATACAGTAGGAAAAATGAGATTTTCCTTCCAAACTGTTGCTACATAGCATAATAAATTGTTCCCCCCTCCAAAGTTCCACCCATAATAAAAAAAGTAATTGAATCTCGTCGATTATAGAAGACATGTCATCTTAATTAACACAATTCAACCATAAAGTGGGTGGAACTTTAGAGCAGGGAAATAACATGGCGACAATTCTCAAGCACATTGCAGCATAATAGAACAATATACAGCAACAGAACAACCATGTCATGAACCATGAGAAGCAATAACAAACCTTGGTCCCCAAGGTATAATTGGCTGCTTGTCAGCATACTTTATGTCCTTTGAAACCTGCATTCATTTTAGAAATTATATAAAATTTGGAGAAGCACACAACCAAAAAGTTAGGGTGAAATATTGAGGGGAAATGGGAAGAAGGCACAATATAACATAGAAAAAGTGGATGAAATAATTTGAGGCAAAAAACATGCTAGGCAAAAAACCTGAAATAATTTAAGGGTATAAGATTCTATGACTGAGAATACTGATAAATCATAAATCTTGGAAGTTAATTCATTGTAACGGAAAGTGTCAAGACCATAAGAGGTTAATTCATCCTAATCTCTCGATATGCATAATTTATAGGCTGCTTATATTCATTTTGAGCCGGAAAAAAAGAGTCGTAAGAGATGTCCTGTAAAAATTATAGCTGCTTCATCAAAGGAAGTCCAATGAATGTCGAATACATGAAATGCCTACAGAACTAAACAATCTAAAATCTCTACAAACTCATGTATTCATGTTTTGTGTGCAATTTCAAATGTTTGCGAAAATAAAGGTTCCCCTACTTTACCTTAAATGATCCAAAAGTGACACCCTTTTTCCGATTACTCAACTGAGCCATCATAAGTTTGTCATATGCCTTTTCAAGCTGGATGATAGGTTCACAATACACAAGATCACATATGTTAGTACATTAAAATTGAAGGAAAAACATATAACAATAAGGATCCCTATTCACTAACAACTTGATAAAAAATGAAATAATTAAAAGCATTATAAGACACATTTGTAGAATCAATGCAAAAAGTAATCATCGGTCCCGTCTCGCAGTAAATTACACATTTCAGTAAAAATAATAATAGAGAACAGTAAAGTTAGTTACTTTGGAAGCAGTTTCTTCATCACCCTTAATCTCAGCTTCCTTCTTTTTCTTAGTATATGTTGCTTTGATCGTGTCAAACTTCTCGATAGGGCTTACACCAATAATCTGAATAATCATTATAACAATAACATAATGTGATACATTAATAACAAGTAATTATAAGATAATTAAGTAAATAAATACATTAGAGAGTAAATTTTTTGACCTCATATGGATTGAAGTCACCGTTAGGATTAGAACTTCCAGCTGCAGATGCAGAAGCACTGATAATTAGTCTGTTATTCCATGATGTTCTCTTAGGAAACCTGCAAATTTTAAACCGAATTTGAGTTATAGGTGAGAAAGTGGATTTTAGTAGGAAAAGCAAAGGGAGAAGGAAAAACCTGAGAGAAGTTGAAATTTGGGAACGGGAAATGTTGAATTTAGGGTAGTGAAAGTGAAGTATGTTTGAGATGGCCAAAGCCATTGAATTGGAATGTGAGTATGAGCGTGATTTTAGGGTTTAACTTGTATTTATTTATTTATCTATCTATCTATCTTCTCAATAGAGAACAAGAAGAAAGAGAACTACTGCAATTTTCCACTCCAACTACAGTACGGTTGATTCTTGTTTGGGTAACCCGAGTTCCGGTAATCGAGAGTTCAGTCGAAAGTTAAGTAAAATTGGATAAAATATTGTTGTTATCATAAATTAAACTCGAGTTCTTTGAAATGTTAAAGTATAATTTTTTTGTCAAATAGTTTATTGATTAAAATTTTATCTTTATTAAGATAAATAAGTGAGATATTTAGTATTCGAACTGAATTAAGTTCATGACACTTGCTATAAATTTCACTGAAAGTAAAAATGAAAGAAGAAAACATTCCGTTACAGATGATCCATTAACCCCAACCAAATCATGCAATTTGGTACGTAATCCATAATTGTTATATAATCATAAAATGATGTTTTCTCTCCCGACCCCGTGATTCTTTTATACACCCAATATTTCAATTTTGTCCTTGCAAAAAAAATCGGTTCGCAGAAACCAAATTTTTTCTAGTGCAAATTCGGAGTAAATTTTGGTTTTTAGAAACCGAAATTTGTTTTCAAGGCAAAAAAAACTTCGGTTTCTACAAACCGAAGTTTTTTACAAGGACAAAACTGAAAATTCAGGAGGTATAAAACAAACACGGAAGGTCGGAAGAGAAAACATCTCATAAAATATGTAAGTACTATTATTTTTCAATTCGGTTAAATTAGAAAGTTCGATCTTACTTTTTTTTTTTTATGTGATCTGAGAGTAAATGTCTTTACTCTTTACAACTATCCAAGCCCTTACATAGTTGGCTATTATTATTTAGTTAAAGTTATACTTTATTTATTTATTTTCACCGTATTATACTTACAAAATCTTTGTCAATGAACATATGAGATACACAAAGTGACCTCCTATTTCAACTGAATTTTCTTCGTATACAAAAATTAAAAATAGAACATGTGACCACTTGTTTAAGAAATTCAAGTCCCATAGGAAATAAAAGTGAATTACTTTTAAATATGAAAACAATTCATGAGTGAAATGCAAATTAGTTTTACACTTACATCTAAAATGAACATTTCAAATTTCCATGACAGTTAATTTAAAAATACAATACTTGTTCAAAAAAAATAATTTAAAATACCATTAAAAAAAAAAGAATAATATGGCAAAGTAATACTTATAAGAAACCTTGTAACTCTCCTCTTAGACATCGTGCAAGTCTCAAAGTCAAAGATTTGATTTCAAGACCTTGGAATGTTTTCCTTTCTTCCATGCATTTGAATTAGCAAGATTACTTAAATGTGAATCATAATTAATTAGGGAGGTGCTTCGAACAGAATAGCCCAAATGAGTATCATACACAACATTCAAATAGAACAAAACTTACCAACCAAAAATTAGAACAAAACTTGAAATTAACACTATTCCTACCTTATAAAGAAATATATTTCTCTTTTGACAAAATTTGAGTGAAACAAACAACAAAAGAACTGAAAAGAAGAAAAAGAAAAGTAAGATTAGGAACACAACACAGTATTCTGATCAGCAATAGATTTACTGGTTTCTTCGCCTTCAAGAAAGGTCCACTATCTATAATAAGATCCCAAAATAAAGAGCATGAATGCCGATGACGCGGTGATTATCAACTCCTGAAAATACAATGAAAGTCGTCAATTATCAACCCCGTACACTGAGCAAATGGGATAATAGATAACTATGTCAAAATCAAACTTAACCTGATTCAAGACACACTAGAATAATATACATTGGTAATCGATTTGGTATATGATCTTATTTCTAAGAGTTAGCAACTGTGCCATCAAACTAGTGAGATAACACTGGAATTTGATTTGTAAATATCTAAATACATCAATCGGTTTTCTAAAGGTATTCACCACATCATATTGATCCTTCAATTTCACATCTTCACCATCAAATTGATCTTTCCAATGACATTAAATCAATTTTTTAAGGATAAAATTGATGTTACTATAATTATCATTACCAATTTGATTTCACTAATATATGGAAGACTGATAGTAATGTCGCATAACAGGACCAATAAGTTTACTCTACGGTCGACAAAGTATATAACACCAATGGAATTTCATATTGCAAAGGACACATTAATAGAAGAAATGCAATATATAGCAAATATTTAAAAATACTGCAATTGGTGCCTGCACTTTTAGAATCAATCTTATGATACATCTCGAATTCATATATGCATATTAAGAAACATTCGGTAGTCTGTCAATCACAGATTGCAAAAAAGGTGATTAGCTCAAATTCCACTACGCTGTAGTGTTATACGCTGCTATAGCCACTATTAGACAATAAACTAAATCGCGTATCGCGTATCGCGAAATAATGGCGGTTTGTTAAAATTCTGCATCGCTGTAGTCCCACTATAACTGCTATTTAACAAACACAGTTAACTAGCTATCTTAGTGCAAAAGTATATCGTACTTAAATGGGAACCAAACAGCTTGCCACGTATTAAAAGTAATACTCATTTAACCAATACACAGTTTTGAATTGTGAAACATAAATCTTCAACTCTTCACCGCATAGGAAAATGAGCAATAAAATGACATTTGATAAGAAAACCCACATAAAGAATGCAAACAAAATTTCCAGCATTCCTAAGAAAAATAAACTGCAGCACATGCATCATCATATTACTCACAAGGTTTCTGAACAATTGATTTAGCCAGGAAGAACTGAATTGATTTATACCTGACTGTTATAAAGAAGATATGGGATATAACCAATAGCAGACTCAATTATGTTCAAACCAAAAGTGTAAGCCTGCAAGAAATGTACCAAAAAGTATTAATCTTTAGCTGGAATATTGAACAATTTTAAGGAGTAATAATATGTATGATAAGAAGAAAATATAAATTTCAGGTGTATTTGACTACGATGAATTTTGAGACACAAAGTAACTGAATAGCATGCTTAAAATATATTTTCAGCTAAAAACTAAAAATACATAATATAAATTAGTTTGGGCCTCATTGATCTGATGGTGTATATCGACACAGTCCAATCTTTCCCAAAAGCAATAACTTATATCGACAAAGTCCAATATTTCCCAAAAGCAATAACTTGCAAAGTTTGTTCCTACTCTCCTAGTGGAAGTCCAGCACAGTACAAAAGCCTAAGTTTGTCTTCAAATATTAGTTCCAATAAAGATTAAAAGGAAATTATGCAAATTCGTCTTTTCACAATATCACGATGAAAAGAAAAAGAATAAAAAGAAAAAAGGAAGATGAAAAGGAGTGATCCTTGAATCATACCAAGGATGAAACAGTTAAACATCCAAAAACCAAGGCCAGTGATCGGAGTAGTCTCTTTCCCATGCGCAGTGCTTCTCCTGGATCTTCACCATCTGCCTGTAGCCCAACATTATCATGAACTATACAATTCTATTGATAATTGAACATAGTTCAAAAATAGAAGATTTTATTGAGTGTGCTGTCATAGAATATGAAACTCACATTAACTGTGGAGGTTTTAGGAGATTCAAAGGATTTTAACTTCACAAAAAGCCTATATACAAAAGCAAAGGCTAAAAACTGCAAAGGTTTATAATCAGCACTACGGGTGACCACGATCCAAGCTGTCTGCATAAAATAGTAAACAATTCTAATCAATACTACATTATAAGACGTAAGACCAATATGTTTTCTGAGCATTAGTATATTCCAAAATAAATAAATAAAATCAACTACTCATTTACTACTCACAAAAGCAGCAGCTATTGCCAAGTTGATGCGCACATCATTTTCACTTGATTTAGCAGACCTGAAATTGCATTGGAGTTCAAATAATGTCAAAAAATCCAAGTGGCTGATAATAGAATGACACTGCTTAGTGATAACGGGAAAAATATAACTTGAAGAAAATGTAGAACATGATGAAATTGACGCCGGAAATA
Organism: Trifolium pratense; assembly: GCF_020283565.1. Classification (NCBI taxonomy): domain Eukaryota; kingdom Viridiplantae; phylum Streptophyta; class Magnoliopsida; order Fabales; family Fabaceae; genus Trifolium; species Trifolium pratense. The sequence continues at coordinate 1,220,628 of NC_060064.1, forward strand.
AATCTCAGTTATTCATACAGCAGGAAAAATGAGATTTTCCTTCCAAGCTGTTACTACATAGCATAATAAACTGTTCCCCCCTCCAAAGTTCCACCCATGATAAAACAGTAATTGGATTGCGTTGAGTATAATAGACATCTTAATTAACACAATTCAACCATAGATAAAGTGGGTGGAACTTTAGAGCAGGGAAATAACATGGTGACCATTCTCAAGCACATTGCAGCATAATAGAACAATATACAGCAACAGAACAACCATGTCATGAAACATGAGAAGCAATAACAAACCTTGGTCCCCAAGGTATAATTGGCTGCTTGTCGGCATACTTTATCTCGTTTGAAACCTGCATTCAATTTAGAAATCATATAAAATTTTGAGAAACACACAACAAAAGGTATCTCTATACAGTCATGTATTCATTTTTAGTGTGCAATTTCAAATGCTTGCGAAAAGAAAAGTTCCCCTACTTTACCTTAGATGATCCAGAAGTGACACCCTTTTTCCGATTACTCAATTCCGCCATCAAAAGTTTGTCATATTCCTTTTCTTGCTGAATCTTAGATTCACAATACATGTGTTAGTACATTAAAATTGAAGTAAAAACATACAACAACATGGATTACTAACAAACAACTTAATAAAAAATGAAATAATTAAGAGCATTATAAGACACATTTATAGAATCAATGCAAAAAGTAATCATCGGTCCCATCTCGCAGTAAATTACACATTTCGGTAAAAATAAAAATAGAGAACAGTTAAGTTAGTTACTTTGGAAACAGTTTCTTCATCACCCTTAATATCAGCTTCCTTCTTTTTCTTAGTATATGCTGTTTTGATCGTGTCGAACTTCTCGATAGGGCTTACACGGAGAGTCTATATAATTATAATAATAACACAATGTCATACATTAATAACAATTAATTCTAAGATAATTAAGTAAATAAATAGATTAGAGAGTAAATTTTTTGACCTCATAAGGATTGAAGTCGCCGTTAGGATTAGAATTTCCAGCTGCAGATGCAGAAGCACAGATAATTAGTCTGTTATTCCATGATGTTCTCTTAGGAAACCTGCAAATTTTAAACCGAATTTGAGTTATAGGTAAGAAAGTGGATTTTAGTAGGAAAAGAAAGGGAGAAGGAAAAACCTGAGAGAAGTTGAAATTTGGGGACGGAAATAGTTGGGGGAGGAATTGTTGAATTTAGGTTGAAAGTGAAGTATGTTAGAGATGGCCAAAGCCATTGAATTGGAGGGATACTGCGAGGTGATCGTAGGGTTTAACTTGTGATTGACGGTAAACAAAAAAAAAACTTGTGATTGTAGGGTTTAACTCTTAGGGTTAAGCTAGTTGAGTCAAGAGTTAATGAGTCGGAGATACAGGATTTAAGTCCACAAAAACTAGCATAATATTGTAATATTCTAACAATCTACTTATAAAAAATATAAAAATCATTTCAATGTCATCGTTGGAAAAGTATTAGTCCCTATAACAGTTGAGTTAGGTCTAGCTCTTCGAAAATTTGTCATTTCACCCACCCTATTTCTCAGTCCCTATAAGTAGAGCTGTAAAAGGGGTCGGCCCGGCCCTGGGGGCCCCGGTCATATAAAGGGGCTAGGCCGACCCGTTAACTTCATGGCCCGACCAGCTTAGCTCAGCCCGTTAAACAAAAGCCTACATGGCCCGATGAGCCGGCCCACTAATTTTCATAGTATGTTTTTTTTGAAAAAAAAAAACATATTCTACTAAATTTATGTTATATTTCTCAACTAAATCTTTAAGAAGGTAATTTGTATCCGTATATTTTCTCACATAATCTCCCAAACAACAATATCCTCCTCATTATCCTCATCAAACAAACAAATCTCTAACAAATAATCTCATTCTAATCCAATAAATTTTTTGTCATATTATTATTATTACTAGCGGCCAAACGGGCACGTTCTGTGTCCGTTTGTGTGATCCGCGTTTTCTATTTTGTCTTATGTTACGGTGAGTTTGTTAATAAAAGATTTTTACAGCTAAAAAATGTCTTATATCATCGTGAGTTTGTTAATAAGATATTGTTGCTATTATAAAAAGTTCACGCCAATTTTTTTTGTATCCTCATTATATATAGGTATAGATTTTCACCTCGTATCTCAGTATTTTATATCTACTTTTAATATAATAATAAAATTAAGGGTAAATAGTGTTATACCCCCCTGCAAAATAGACGAGTTTTGCGTTACCCCCCTGCAAAATATTTTTTTGAGATTACCCCCCTGCAATGTCAAGATTCTTTGCGTTACCCCCCTGACTTAACAAGTAGGCATATGACATGGAAGAATCTGGACGTGGCATGACACGTGGAAATTAATTTATTTTTAATTGTCAACTCATTAATTAATGTGGGTTTTTAATTAAAAAAATGAAGAAAAAAAACTTAAAAATTGTTATATTTTTATGAACTTACTTAAAAAAAGTTTTGTTTTGTTTTTTTTTTGACTAAAAGTTGTTATTATATATAATAAAAAAATTCTTATATATATATAATAACTAATAATAGAGTAACCAACAAAAAAAAATGAAGATGAAAAAAAAACTTTAATAATAATAATAATAATAGTAACCAAAAAACTAATAATAATAATATTATTATTATTATTATTATTTGTTTTTTTTTTCATCTTCGTTTTTTTTTTGGTTACTCTATTATTATGTATAAAACAAAAAATTCTTATATATAAAAGTTGTTATTATATATAAAAAAATTCTTATATATATATATATATATATATATATATATATATATAATAACTAATAATAGAGTAACCAAAAAATAAACGAAGATGAAAAAAAAACTAATAATAATAATAATATATAATATTATTATTATTAGTTTTTTGGTTACTATTATTATTATTATTATTAAAAACTAATAGTAATAATATTATTATTATTAGTTTTTTGGTTACTATTATTATTATTAGTTTTTTTTTTCATCTTCGTTTTTTTTGTTGGTTACTCTATTATTAGTTATTATATATATATATATAAGAATTTTTTTTTATATATAATAACAACTTTTAGTCAAAAAAAAAACTTTCTTTTAAGTAAGTTCATAAAAATATAACAACTTTTAAGTTTTTTTTTTTCATTTTTTTAATTAAAAATCCACATTAATTAATGAGTTGGCAATTAAAAATAAATAAAAAATAAATTAATTTCCACGTGTCATGCCACGTCAAGATTCTTCCATGTCATATGCCCACTTGTTAAGCTAGGGGGGTAACGCAAAGAATCTTGACATTGCAGGGGGGTAATCTCAAAAAAATATTTTGCAGGGGGGGTAACGCAAAACTCGTCTATTTTGCAGGGGGGTATAACACTATTTACCCTAAAATTAATTACTACCAAAGTTATTAGTTCATCCTTAGTAGGTTTAACCATATTCCAACTTTTATACCAATCGTTAGTTGGTTCAGTGGTGATTGACGCTGAACTTGGTAGGGAGGACCGCAGTTCGATCCCCCGCAACTGTGATCGGGAGGAGACTGAAACCAGAATAAACCGTGGTGAAAACCAAAAAAAAAAAATATCCAAGTTTTATATCTTTCATTGTAATTTAAGTAAAAAAAAAGAATAAAAAGAATATAGAATAAATACAATAAAAAGATGATATGCTTAGAATAACCATATTCCAAGTTTTATATTCTTCATTGTAATTTCACAAATTAAAAATAGGAATAAAACAGATTATAGATAAGAACAAAACACAAATAATAACAAAAAAACGACAAAAATAATCAAAAAGATTATATATGAATTTATGCATAAAAATAGATCAAAATATAACAATAAAAAGATTATAGAATTTTTTTAAATTCTTTAAGGGGCCACCCCAAAAGCCCGTGGTTCGGCCCATGAAAAAGCCTGACCCGATAAGGTCCGACACGATAAGGTCCGGTCCCCTTTCTACGAAGCCCGACCCGTGTAAAAATATAGGGATAATTGGCCGGCCCGATAGCCCGACCCTTTTTCACAGCTCTACCTATAACCGTTGACAGACTATTTTTTACCTCTATATCACAAAAAAAAACGGATGAAACTAAAAATTACCTGGATTTCGAGTATCCATCAGTAACGAAATGTCTAGCCAAAGTTGCAATCTTGATTTTGAGCCACAAATCCAAGCAAAAACGATATTTATTGGAGGAGAGTTTTAGATTGAGTGTATAGGTGAATGAGATAAAAGAGTAAGGTTCTGGTATATATCGCCTTAATTCGGAAAACGTATTCCGAATTTTGAGCGAGCAGAAAATGTTTTTCAAACACCAAAAAAATTCGGTTCGTGTTTTCCAAAGTCAACATAACAGGGGTAAATTCGGAAGTTTGCGGGGTAGGCGAGAAAGAGGGTGGGATGAGAAAATTTCTAGCTCTTCGTCTAAGTGGACCATGCTCACTTCCTAGTTGGGCTTAGGCCCAATCACTTTTCCAAATCGATAAATTATCATAAATTCATGGAAGTGAAGTAACTAACTCGGATTAAAAAGGTGAAAGCGGTAAAAACAGTCAACAGTTGTTCGCGTGGCCTAATGGATAAGGCGCTCGCCTCCGGAGCGGGAGATTGTGGGTTCGAGTCCCATCGTGAACGTTTTAATTTTGGCAATATATTACTCTTTTGTTATTTCTTCAACAGTTTTTGTAGTAATTTTTAGTTAACTTTAATCTCTCAAATTTTATATTCTCTTATATCTTCTTTTATTTATTGAAAACTTCAGATTCAAATTCTTCCAATGAAAAAAAAAAAAACTCTCAAATTCTCATAAACTTATGTTTTGTTTCTTTCTTGTTTTTTTAATTAATTTTTTTTGTTGTTTTTTGTTTCTCTTAGCATCATTTGTACCTACAAAAAGTATGTATGATTTTAAAAAACATTTCTAATGTCAACTCTTAATTGCAAAATTGCCATTTATTTTCACTCAACATCAAAGACTCATGAAATGAAAATTTTCAACAAATATCATTTCATATTTCCAACATAAATTTAAACTACACATGTTTCCTAAGAAAAACAATCTCAAGAATGAAACATGGTCAATAAAATGATCAATAAAAATGTTTTGTAAATGCACATAATAAAATATTTTTTGAAGAAGACACATAATAAAATATTACGAAAATAGTTTCTATGATAGAATGTGTATGCCGCTAAACTCTTTGATACAAAAATTATCAATACAAACGAAATTTCTTCAAAAAAAATCAATACAAACGAAATAATTGAAATAGTGTTATGAATAATTTGGTGGATGTCCATTAAGCATTGACTCATTCCACTGACCCATTATATTGTCCTATAAATAGGACTTGTATTGTCATGTAAAGATACACCTTGATGAGAATAATACAATCTCTATTCTTTCTCTCTTATCTTCTTCTCTCCTTTATACTTATATAATATTACTATTACTTATATTTCATAATACGTTATCAGCACGAGCTTACCAACTGAGGTACGCAATTCTTATTCTATTTTTATGAAATCACAAGTAGTTTTTATTTTTGATTATTATATGATTATGAATCGTTTGAACCTTGTATACTTATAAAGATCAAATAATAATAATTAAAATTAAATAAATAAGCATCATTTCTTTATGTATTTAATTGATTCAATGTTGTTTACGCTTCGTGATATCCGACATTTGTATGGTGAAGCATAACACTTTGATCATTAATATTACATAAAATGTTGATCAATTATTTATTTATTTATAATATGTATTTTGGATGTTTGATATTGTTTGAGTTTCGTGACCGACAATAGTCTGGTGAAGCATCATTATGATTCGTGACCGACACCTGTATGGTGAAACATCGACACTTTGATCATCCAAAAGAACATAAACATATTTAAGAATTCATAATCTTGGTTCCTGAAGAACCTAGAAAGTTAATACATGAATTCCCGAAGAATTCATAATCTTGGTTCCTAAAGAACCTATTCTTAGTTCCTGAAGAACTTAGACATTTAATACATGAATTCCCGAAAAATTCATAATCTTAGTTCCCGAAGAACTTAGAAAACAATTAATTTTGTTCTTGAAGAACTTACGAAATATCACCATTTATCACCATGTATCCCTAATGGATTGCACATCAAAATACTTTTATGTGTTATATAGTTCCTGAAGAACTAATAAAACAACTTTTTTTTTTCTCTTCAATGAATTCTAGATGAATTCAATATTCCTACATCCTTGAAGGATTGTAAATTGATAGTGATTTATTATATAGTTCCTGAAGAACTCAATGGATAAAATTGTAAAATTCAATTGCTAAGTAAATTTCACAGAAAGCATGTAGCATGAATCGCACCGTTTGTTTTTACGGCCTGCAGTAATATAACCTTAAAAACAAGGTCAATGGCCGTATTGATTTTTCCGTTAAAAATTCTAAATTAAGACAAATCTTCATATTTAATACTATTTCCAAATATAACATTGAATGCCTTTTATTTCTAAATTATAAATTAAGACAAATCTTCATATTGATTTTTCATATGTCATTCATATGTTAATTTGGTCAATCGGTCTCATTGAAAACAATTGAATGCCTTTTATTTCTTTCTTTTATTGTTTTCAATTTATTACATTATCTGTTAAGGAAGTATTATGATTGATTCATTTGAAATTAAATGATTTGTTTTGAAAATAAAATTAGTTGATTTGACAAATTTTCAAATATCAATTGAAATATCATATCGTTTAATTTCTTTTGTGATTTCTATTAGCCAAATTTTTGTAATTGTGATACTACCTATTACTTTTGGGATTTTTGCAAGATGAAATCAACTTGACCTTTTAAATCATGAATTAAGGTATTATTTATTTACATTATTTTTGACAATTGTGATGTTTCCTGTTACTTTCATATACTAAGTTTGAATGTTACTAAAATAAAAGGTGTGCATGACTTAATACTTTATTCATTTTATTTTATACGATAACTTTTTTCTTCTATAATAAATCAATTTAATTGATATTTTTTTCTTTTGGAAATAAAATTATAATTCATACCTTAATCATATCTTTTTTCTTTTGGAAATAAATTTAATTATAATTTATACCCGGAATATTTTTTTTATATATTCAATTCAAGAATTCAAGAATATTTGTTTGATATTAATATCATATCCTTGGTTTATGGAATTTGAATTTATTTTGTGAAATTTTTAAATATTTGGTGTTGATTGAATGTGAGAACTGAGAATCATATATAATTTTAAACTATATATAATTTTAAACTATATTAATCTCACGATTTGATCCTAAAATATTATATGAGAAACTCTTATTTTACTTTAAAAGTTGTAACACTAATGTTAATTATTTTGTTAAAGTGTTCTATTTGGAAATTTATTTTAGGCTCAATTTTGTTAATTATTACACCAAATTTTTTTTTACGATAATTATTACACCAAATGTTATTTATATGAATATTTGTAAATATTTTGTAAATTTTATATTGTCTTGTTATTTGAATACTCACTTGCAAACTGTTATTGAAATTATTATTTTGAGGAACTACAAAGACAATTGAGTATTAAATTATCCTTACATTGATTTATTATAAGAGTTTTTTTTTATTATTATATATTGGTTTGCCGTTGATTTGTGGCTATTTGAGATGACTTGTAAAGTCATCAAAATTTATTGACTCCATTTGTAAGGAAGAATTCGAGTGGCAACCTGAAGTTTGCTTGAAGCTCATTTATATAAATGTACCAATGATTGGTAAAGGCACTCACTCGCTAATATGATGAAACGTTTTTAAACGGACATAAATGACAATAGTAACAATTCAGCCCAATAATAAGGGAGATGTTGATTTGCAGACCAATTAATTGCATAAGTATAATCTTCTTGTCATTCATATATGAATATCAATATGGAACAAGAAATGAAGAGATGCTGAATATCTCTATATATTACCACGCATATTTTGAATAAAGTAAGTGTAATGAAAAAGTTATAAACCAGAAGTTTATACTACACTTTTATATATAATAGTGCAATTGAAGTACAAATTATTGTAAACCAGAAGTTTACAAATTATATTAAATTTATTGTTGGCAATACCGGTTGGGTCATCCCGGATTTATTATGATGCGAAAAAAAAAACTATAAATATATATTGAAGGGCCCGAAGTTCCTTCATTCTAATAATTTTTATTGGTTACTAATTCCCAAAAGAAATTGATAATTTGAGAATCTGGACCATTTAGACATTTTGTGACTTGAATTGATGCATCAACTAAATTGGTCACATGCATATTTACTCACAACCAGAAGTTTGTGAGATTATTTTCTCAAATAGTTTTGCTAAGATCTCATTTTCTAAATTCTTAGAAAATATGTGATAAGTATCGTATGTCAATTGAAATTACTATGAAACATCCGGTAGTATGTTCATACAAAAAAATGGACTTAAGATCCATTCTTTAGACGTCTAAAGTTAATTACATGACTGATACTTATGAGATCATAACTTCTAATTTATATTTTGGGAACATTCAAACATGTATATTGAGATACTAATTCGCATCAAGCCAACTAGTTATTATAAAGTTCTCCCCTAATTTACAATTTGAACTTTGTTTATAAACATGATTCCCATATAAGCATTTTTGGATGTGTTGTGTATGTGCAATTGCTCCAATAGAATGCATTTAAACGGTTCTTAAAGAATATTGGGAAAATGTATTTGATATGAATCTCCATCTATTATAAATCATCTTGAGCCAAAAAATTGGAGAATTATTTACAGCCATGTAGGCTGATTTTCAAGTGATGAATTAATTTTCCCAATATTAGGGGGGAGAATAAGCAGCTGAAAAATATGAACCAGAAGTTCAAATGAATCACTTGAAATAAATTAATGTTATTATCTCACATTGATCCTCATATAAAATAGTTTGAACAAGAAGTTCAAAAGATAAATCATTTGCAAAGTTTATGAAATCAACTATCAGCTGCTAATGCTCCGATCAAAATGGATGTCCCTGATGGACAGTCTTATATTGCAAATGAATTTTAACCACCCTGAAGCGTGGTAGATCAATCGGTTCCAATGAAAAAAAATCCTCAAATAAGAAAATGAGCTAAAAAGAAAGATGACCCAAGTGGGGATATGAAACTGTCAAAAGAGTATTTGACATAATTGAGTTATAAGTTCCAGAAGAACTTCTCAGGTACCTGAAATTTATGATAATAAAGAGATCTCGACGAATTATGTCATGAATGAAAATTATGTCACGAATGGAATATGATGGAACCGAAAGGAAGTCAACGTTGACGATATTTTATATATAATATAGCGCTATTTGTGAAAAGAGTTAATGAGGATCATGAACTAAATTCTATTGAAAATTATAGACAGTGATTGTCTAAAATGAAAACGCAATTGCTACGCAATTAAAGTCACTTTGCAAAGTGAAGATTTTTAGACCAGCAGTCCATACACCCGAAGATGTAAAACATGATAGATACGAATTAATTTTCGTGTGAATAGAAAATGTTGACATACAAACATTAAAAGCTTGATTTTTTTTATTCAAGCATATTGGTAAAAGTTTGCCATTGAATGTGAAGAGAAATATTCACCTGAAGTGAATTCAGAACTTCTTTATAATTGATTAAGTTTAGTATATGTATTTGAATGACTCACTTAATAATGATGATTACATGAAAATCATCTCACTTGATAATTATATGAAAATCCCAAAAGGATTTAATTTTCGTGAGACACATATATCAAACTATTGGAAAGGTGACTTAATAAACATGAATAAGTCTCCTTAAATACTCGAGCAATATATATGCATGTTGTATAATATTCTTGTTGAATATTTCCAAGTGAGAAATATGAAAATGACAATTTGTTCATTTTAAGAAAATATTTGGCAATGAATTTTTTTATCTATCTATGTTGATGATAAAAATATCATCAAGAGACTCCTTAAGAGCTTGAAATATTGTTATTTCTTACAAAATAAGTATTTGAAGAATATTTTAGAGTTCGAGTAAATGATGAAGAACTAATTGGTCCTGAAGTACCACATTTTAGTTCAATTGGGGCCAAATACATTATGGACCTATTATTTGTTGTCAATATATCATCAAGTATATATTTTGTTATTTTAGATATGCAGGTAATTTGTTTAATCCTCGTAAAGGTATAGATCACAAACAAACTATATGTTCACATGAAGAAGTACAATTACTCATGGAGATCTATGAAACAAACAACAATAACAATATCATGAAGAAAAAAAATGACGAGGAAAGTTGAGGAGTATAGAAGATAAATCAAGAATGTGATTTGGTTGAAGTGTGTCTTCATCAGATACAAGAATATGTGAGTTTTCTTCTAAAGGGTTCTTGCAACGATTCAACATGAAGATAATGTCGCACAAACTACATATTTGGAGAAGATTATATGATAAAGAAGATAAGACATGTCTTTCTATAAAGTCAGCTTCAAGTAAAACTTTTGAGCAACTACTACAACTACATAAGATTATTTGATTTTCTTCATCTCATATATAATTGTCTTTATGAGGGGGAGATATAAATATGTTCTGCACTCTTTTTCCCTTAACCATGGTTTTGTCCCACTGGGTTTTTCCTGGTAAGGTTTTTAATGAGGCAGTTCACACACAAAGGATGATGTACTCTTTTTCCTTCACTAGGATTTTTTCCCAATGGGTTTTCTCTAGTAAGGTTTTAACGAGGCATAATAAAGTTCTTTTTATTGAGAAATCTAATTTCATTTTCAAATTTGGATCTCAATTTTAAACATTTATTTAACTCAATTTTTATACACAAACCCGAAATCAAGAATTAACATCCGAAAAGAGAAAAAAAAAACATATGAGACAATCTCCTATCCTAGATTTCCATTCTTCATGATGTCTGCCCTGATTTGATGAATACACTATACCAAAATTCCATTTCTTCACTAATCTGACATGAACCATGATTATCCATATTTTCTCCTAAAGTATCATCACAAGAGATTGCATTGCAAAATTCTGTGCCTACAACTGATGGATCCTTACTTGAGGCTACTAAACCATAATTAGAGATCACTATTTTTTCACCGACACTAGAAGAAGCATCACTTGTTTGTGCCTCTTGTAAAGTATATGAGAAGGAGGTAATATTAGCATTGTGCACTTTATTCTTTTGGACCCTTTTCTTCAAATGAGTATGCCAAAAGTTCTTTACTTCATTATCCGTTCTTCCTGGTAATTTTGCTGCAATAGCTGACCATCTAAGCAATAAAGGGGTCACTAATAAATTAATTAATTTTCACTTGTATTAGAGGACTAGATTCAATAATCACATAGAATATTGCATGTTGATGATATGATTTCTCTTTGAAAGGTAATTACTTCTTTCGATCCTTTTTATAAGAGATCGTTCACATTTCTAGATTCATTGAGTCTATGTTTGGTATCACCCCATGGTGGGTACGGTAGAACCACAGTGATTCAGATTGTACAGAATCTACAGAGTGTGGCTTTTAAAAAATCACGGTGGATTACCGTGATTCTGACATATCACCGTGACACCAAACATTCGCTGAATAAATAATATATTTAATTTTTATTATAGATCAGATACATAATTTTTCAATGAGTATTAAAGAGTAAATTGTCTCTTATAAAAAAATTAGAAGAAGTTTATAGGGTGTGTTTGGTAACACAAATAAGCTAGCTTATAGCTTATTATATGAGCTTATAAACTTGTTTCAAAAAATTAGAGGTGTTTGGTAACAAGCTTTTTGTACTAGCTTATAGCTTTTTTTCAGATGCTATTTCAAGTAGCATTTGAGCTTATAGCTTATAGCTTTTTACACTTTATTCCATTTTTACCCTTTAATTTAATAACTACCCACTCTAAAAAATAAACTACCCACTATCAATTATGTAATTTTATATTTAATAACCACTTTAAAAGCTAATTTTACCAAACACTTTAATTTCAATAAGCTAGCTTTTCAGCTATCAGCTATAAGCTAGTTTTTCAGCTATCAGCTAGCTTATAGCTTATTTTTACCAAAGAGCCATACTAGAAGTTATAATAAATATATCTCTATAATTAGTCAATACAATGCTCACTACATATAAAAATAAAACATATATATGTGCTCACTTATTTCCAAGAATTTCATGTAGCTTTAAGATAGAATCTTCTTCTTCCTTGCTGAATTTTCCTCGTTTGATATCTGGTCTCAAGTAATTTATCCATCGAAGCCTACAACTCTTACCACACCTTAACAAACCTAAACAATCATATCATATAACTTATCATACATTAGAGAAGTCATATATCTAACAATTAAAAACATTTCTTATGAACCAATTCATACAAATTATGGAAGGAAAAAAAAAAGTTTGCATCTTGGCTCTGGCTCAAACAATTCTTAATCAGACTTTATTTATTTCCCGATCAATTATGGCAGGAGCCATTTCTCTTGAGAAGCGGAGAGTTAAGGCAACAAAAAAAAACCTAAGAATGTGAATTTGTACTCACCAGCTTGCTTAGGAAGGGCACGCCAATTTCCATGACCATATGTTTGAACATAAGAAATCAAGATATGATCTTCTTCAGCACTCCATGGTCCTTTCCTCATTCCCATCCTTTCACAACAAGGAGTCTTTGCCATGGTCACCACTACACACTAGTAGTGTGTTTCTATTAATTATTATTCTCTATACAAATTTGGTGTCTCTCTCTCTCTCTCAACCAAGCTCTTTCAAGGTAGTTTCGGCTTCTTTATTACTATAGTGGTGAAAGTATATTGTATATATAGATCATGTGGTCCAATAAACAGTATTGTTTTCATATAAAAAACAAGTGATACTATTTTCTTTGTCGGATTTTGAATTTCTTTTTTTGATTTAATTAATTCATCATACCGTCAATAAGAAAAGAAGAAAAAAAACATTGTCAAATTTATGTTAATTAATTATCATCGTTATATATATATATATCATTAACAATATTTTATCTTGTCCCATGAGCTTAGCTCAATTGGTTGGGACATCAACATTTTATATGCAGGAGCCGGGGTTCGAACTCTGGACACTCCACTTATCCATCTTTAAAGGTGGAATTTCAAGCCACTAGGCTACCTGACCAAAAAAAAACAATATTTTATCTTACTCATAACTGTTTTTTTTACCCTCGGTAGAGGCTTATGCTGAATTGGAGTTCGACCGTGAGGTAAGTAAAGTTTGATCATAAATTATTTCATCCAAGAATCAAATTTGGGTTCTCCCGAATAATTCATCTTTCAGTGAAACTTAATAATCATTTGAGTTCAATGTCTTAATTTAACTTATAACTATTTTTAAAATCATACATATGGTTGATCACCCTCATCACTATTAGGTTAATTTGGTGCGTAGATATAAATTGTGGATGGTTTCATAGCGAAAAACATGATAGTATGTGACTCAACAGATCTCAGAAAGGCTCGATATCATCTTATAATTGAGAGTTGTCTAACTCAACCTTACAAAACTAGTTTGTAAGATGATGATTGCCTTTTATGTATAAACTCAGAAGAGTCTCACCGGCTCAAAAGAGACATACCGAAGCTCTCAAGCATTGATATATATCATCTCATATTTGATAAGAGATTTCTTAACCTAAATTATTATTCATATTTTTTTTTTTTTTACTTTTCCAAAACACGCACGCATAGTTGAAATTAAGCATATGGTAATTAATCACAAGATTTTGATAATATGTAGAAATGGGCCAGCTTAAGATACTGGTTCCATAATTTAAAATGTAATTATAATTACTTTTAAAACGTTTTCGTCACAAAAGTACCATTGCCTTTGTGGACTTGAATTCAACTTACCTTCTAGGTTGCTTCTCTTCAAAACTTGGGTTTACCACAAAGCTTAAAGTAATCATCATAATAATTTGAGAGTAGAGAGTCAAAAGAAGTATGCGGCATGGACAAAAATTGACTAATTCATTCATTCATGTCTCAAATCAATTACACTACATCTTCTTGCCACCTCATTCCATTATCCTCGTGACAATGCTAGAATTCTTCAATCTTTAATGCTTTTCCTCTAACCCATGGAGCACAGTACAATATATACTTTTTGCCTTTTTGGAGAAAGCTAATATGTTGCTCTAACCCTCTAAAAATTTTCTTCCTAATTTTCAATTTTAGTTTATGTTTTTTTTTTCAAAAGTTGAAAAATCATGTTCTAAATAACGTTTTTGAAAATATATGATAATTAAGACTTTAAAATATTATTAATTTAATTATTTAACTATTTAATATTTAGTTTAACAATTTAATCTTTAATTATAATTTATAAATAAATTAACAAAAATTAAAGACTAAGTAGTTAAATGATTAAAGTAATTGTATTTTAATATCTTAATAATGATATGTTTTCAAATAAAGTAATTTAGGACGTCATACGCAAACATTTGGAAAAAAACAGGGACTAAGATTAAAAATTGAAAATTGAAGAGGACTAAAGTTAAAAAAAATAATTATAGGGATTAAAGATAAAATTTGATATATTTAAAGGACAAAAAACATACTCTTTCCGACCTTGTTTATAAGCAGTAGTTAACAAAAAAAAAAATTGACCTTAAATATATGCTAACCAAAATCAACTTTGTTTAATACTACTATTCTTCCAAAAATATCCTTCAATAATAGTTACTTTTTGGCATGACTGTATACTTTTAATGTAAATTTAATGTATTGTAAAGGAATAATTTAGTAAAATAACAAATTATTTAATATGCGTGGAAAAAAAAGAATTTTGCTTATAAACATGGATTATTTAACTTTTTATCTTATCATTTTAACATGCATTATATACTTATGTTCATGTTCTTCCTTTTGCCATAGTTTTGTCTTTTCTTTCTTCCCATATGTCACTATCTTTAGTTTTTTTCCCCTCAATCTCACGAAATCTCAAGTACCCACGTTTTATAGTGTGTCAGCATATCATAAACTTGATACTACTCTGAGAGTGATGCCTACAATTCAATAGTACTCTCTTTTGTTTTTGGGTCATGCTAACCAGTGCCCCCGGAACACTAGTTAAGGATACTAAAAAAAGTAATTTTTGCATTGAAAAGAGCATTTTTTATACTTATAAGAAGTGGATTACACAATTTTCAATACATTCATACCTTATTTAGGTCCTTAACCAGTGCCCCAGGGGCACTAGTTAGTATTTTCCTTTGTTTTTTATGTAAGGCAATGCAATGTACTATAGTATTTAATGAGCGCAGCAAAATAGATACGATAATAATGTCTCCGTATCTATTTGTGGCATTTGTGCTAATTGTATCTTAGGTCAAACCATCATAACAAAGGTTGACTTTTATTTATTTGCTTTTCTAAAACATTGAACTTAGACCAAAACTTGCACAACTCAAAAGCTTTCACATTAATCAGGAATAAGTTTGCACTTCATTAAGGGCTATATACTATTGAGAATACTATAGATATTCAATGCTTAGACTACTGAACTGTCGATTAAGATTATCTGCGGTAAACAAAACACACAGTTTCACATTGTTTTGTATCTCATCCATTGATTATCAGATCAGACGGATTAGATTAACTCATTTACAAAATTACTTGAAATGATCTCGGCCACACGCTTGTGATTGGACCGATCTTATCTGTTACAACGTACTGACTTATCTGCTTACCCATTGTCTTCATCAGAATCATCATATTTTACCTTCATATGCTCGGGGGAAACTGATGGCACGCGCCTTAACAGCTTTTCTTGCTTCCATGGTTGTTCAAGCTCTTCTTTTTCGTCTAGTAATGCAATTTTTGTATAGCACAAATAGTCAAGGAGGAACTATAGTATAGTCTAAATATATCATTATTCTTCTAAAGTACTAATAATTCATATAATCATTTCTATCTATATGATACAAGGATATTCTTTAATTCTTCCTCGGAGATTTGCACGCTCGATTTGAATTTGCAAATAGGCTATGCGCTTCGCAATCCACTAGCAGGAACACATTCATAAAACAAATAATATATCAGAAAATAAGATAGATTTACAAATGCAAAAATGACAAACATTGATACCAAAAACTCATCTAAGCCAGTTCTAATTCAGAAAATTTTGAACAATAGTGGAAAAAAGATAGATATGAACAAGAAAAGTGTCAAGAATGAATACATGTTTTGTAATATCCTCATGAAGAGTGGTAGCCTTCTCTTGAAGATCCCCCTGTCATTGCCAATAAGGAAAACAAAGTAGTTCAAATTTTCCGCCATATATTTAATGTAAGAAAAATGAAATTCACCATGTCAGAAAACGAATGTTCCGCATCTCTCATAGAACTTACAACAGTTAACTTTGGAATCAAACCGGTGTTCACTTTTTGCCACAAATCCTCGCATTCTTGCTGTAAGTAAAACAACGCAGTTAAGCCGATTTCTAAATTGTATTATAACTTAATAATCATATAAGAAGTGTCTTTCGAACAAGATGTTCGTAGCTGATTCCAAGAAAATAATAGGTTCACCGCAAAACATTCACATTTACCTGAGTGAAGTCTTCATCGGAGAGCTCAGAAATGGGAATAGCCTTAGGCATGAAAGAAACTTCCAAGAGTATTCCATTAGACATTTCATCAGGATCAACACCTAAAATTTAAACAAGAGAAATGATCAATTATTTAAAGTAGCTTCAAAAAACTCGCAAGATCTTTATGCAATTTATTATACCTGTGACTCTCACAAGATGATATGAATTCCTTAACTTACGATCACTAGAATCTACTCTGGCTCTAACAAAAGTTCCAACCACCTTACTCACAAAGCTTTCAGGCTGTTTCGATAAATCGAACACCAAACTTTGTTTTAGGTAGATAAGCTTGATATTATTGGCATTAATGGATGCAAAACATCCAGGTTTTATACATACATCTCCTTTTTTCAAAAGAGGTTTTTCTATCAACCTTGACAATTTGCTTTCCATACATGTCTCATCATCAATATGCTTGTTTTCTGTAGAACAATTTTTGTTTTGATCATGATTTTCCTTTCCAGATGAATCATCCAATTTTTCCACGATGTGAGACTCGAGTAACCTTGAAATTTTGTTTTCCATACATGTCTCATCATCAATGTGGTTGTTTTCTGTAGAACAATTTTTGTTTTGATCATGATTTTCCTTTCCAGATGAATCATCCATTTTTTCTGCGATGTGAGACTCGAGTAGGTCATATATCTTATACTTTGACATGACTTTCTTTTTAAAGATAGGAAACAACTTGTCATCAGGGATGAACTTTTTCTTGTCTTTGGGATCATAAAGATTTCTCTCCTTAATGTATTCATATATGAGAGATTTTACATCATCTCGCATCATTGGTTCGGTTTTGTATCTCCCTATGGATGCGAGGAAGCTAGAGAGAGGTCTTGATGCCCATCCGTCGAATTCCATTGAACTGTACTGCTTCCTTTTTTTCGGCTTAGGCATACTTATATAACCTCCATGACTGTTGGTATCATTTTGTTCTTCTTTGTCTTCACTACGACTTGTATGAAGCTCAAAATCTTTACCCTTTCTTTTGTTGGGAAGTGCAGCAGTGACATTGTCTTCAGTTAGTCCTTCTCTTACCTTTACACTTACCCCATGGCTATCTGTTTCCACACAGTCTTCATCAGAATCATCATGTTTTACCTCCACAAGCTCGGGGAAAACCAATGGCAAGCACCTTAGCAGTTGTTCTTGTTTCTGTTCAGGCTCTTCGCTTTCATCTAGTAATGCAATTTTTGTACAGCACAAATGGTCAAGGAAACACTATAGTATAGTGGTATGATACTAATAATTCATAAAATCATTTCTGTATGATACAAGAAGGATATTCTTTATTTTGTTCTCTGAGATTTGCTCGCTCGATTTGAATTTGCAAATAGACTAGGTTCTTCGAAATCCACTAGCAAGAACACATTCATAAAGCAAATAATATTAGGAAATAAGAAAGATTTACAAATGCCAAAAGTAGCAAAAGTCGAAACCAAAATAATTACAGATTACATGTAAGAACAAGAATGTGTCTAAGGCTATGTTTTATAAAGTAGCTATATATTAACAAGCATAGAGTCAAGAATGATCGATACATGTTTTGTTATATCCTCATGAAGACTTGTAGCCTTCTCTTGAAGACCCCCCTGCCAATGTCATTGGCGTAAACAAAGTTATTAATAAATTCGACATGTCAGGAATCAACAAATCGACGAATGTATCATACAACTTACAACAGTTAATTTTGGGAGCAAACCAATGCTCACTTTTTGCCGCAAATCCTCGCATTCTTCCTGTAAGTAAAACAACACAATTAATAGTATTCTTGGAGAATAAAAGAGTGAATAGAGTATATTATAACTTAAATATAATCATATAAGAAATGTTTTTCCAACTAGAAGTTCATAACTTATTCCAGAAAAACAATAGGTTTACTGCAAATTATTTACATTTACCTCTGTGAAGTCTTCATCAGAAAGCTCAGAAATTGGAATAGCTTTTGGCATGAAAGAAACTCGCATGCGTATTCCATTAGACATTTCATCGTGTTCAACATCTAACAGTTAAAACAAGAGAAATGATCAATCAAGAGAAGTATAAAGTAGCTTAAAAATAACTAGAAAGATCTATATGCAATTTATTATACCTATGACTCTCACAAGATGATATGAATTCCTTAGCTTATGATCATCGGAATCTACTCTGGCTCTGACAAAAGTTCCAACCACCTTACTCACAAAGCTTTCAGGCTGTTTCGATAAGTCTAACACCAAGCTTCGTTTTAGGTAGATAAGTGTTACATTTTTGGCATTAATGGGTGCAAAACAACCAGATTTTATCGATAAATCTCCTTTTTCCAATAGAGGTTTTTCATTTCCAGCTGAATCATCTGATTTTTTTGCGATGTGAGACTCAAGTAGAGGATATATCTGAGACGTTGGCACAACTTTCTTTTTAAAGATAGGAAACAACTTGTCATCAGGGAGGAATTTTCTCTTGTCTTTGGGATGATAAAGATTTTTCTCCTTAATGTATTCATTTATCAGAGATTTTACACCCCATTGCATCATTGGTTCAGTTTCGTATCTCCCTATGGATGCAAGGAAGTTAGTCAGAGGTCTTGATGCCCATCCGACGAATTCCATTGAACTGAACCGCTTCTGTTTGTTCGGCTTATGCATACTTGTATAATCTTCATTAGTGTTGGAGTCATTTTGTTTTTCTTCTTCGCCTTCGCTGCAACTTGTATGAGGCACAAAGTCATTACTACGCTTTCTATTTTTGCGAAGTGCGGCAGAGATATCTTCTTCAGTTAGTCCTTCTTTTCTCTTAACAATTTCCCAGTATTCCTTGAACAGACATTCATATGTTTCTCTGTCATCCAGGTCTATTTTCTTCTGCAGAAAACCGGCAAATTTCATAGGTTAATACAGAGTCAAAAAATAAGTTTAAAAAGTCATAAAACAAATATAGATTAAACAATAATTAATAAACATCAATTAGAATAAATTTGGTAAAAATTCTACAAATCCAAGTTATGATGACACTCACCCCCTCCGAGTCATGGTCCAAATTTAGTTCTATGATTTTTACAATCTCCACGCAGTCAATGCACAAGCCTTGAACATCTTTAACTACTGTAAATTCAGCAGAAACACACTTTTTGCATACAGCATATGGACAGCCGAGGCAACGAAATGTATAGCGCTTTTTGCAGATGAAGCAAGAATGCCTGTCTGAAAATACAAAATGCATGCAAAATGTTGTTACTTTTGATTTGTATCAGACTATCAGTTAATCTCATAAATAGCATTTTTATATATCAGATATAAATAATAATAAAATGTGAAAAATTAGTACCATAAATAATGTTAAAAACTAAAAAGGAATATGGACACTCATCAGATTAGGGGTGTCCCAGTTATAATTACATTGAATCACTCCCGTCATTTTCTCAAATTATTATCAGTGTCCGGTATATCTGTGTATGTGCTTCATATTTGGTTATAATATGTTAAAATATTATGAATAAATCCAACTGGCTTACCACAAATCCAAGATTTTACAGTATCAAAATATGAATCATCCTTTTGAACACAATCTGGATGATAAACTTTTCCACAGTTCCTGAAATAAATAAAAATATATTGATACAATGTAGTAAGATGATCAAGAAGAAAGAAAAAAGATTGAAAAAGAAGAGTTACTAGTACTTACTTGTGATCACAGAAAACTAGTTGTCCACCTTCTTTGCATTCAAAACACCAGTTTTCTTCTTCTTCTTCTTCTTCTTCTTCATCTTCATGATGATGATCATCCGGTTCAGGTTGCTTTTCCATGGCTTTTTCTCTGCTTTTTGGCATTGTAAAGTGTGCAGTAAAGAGAGAGTGTTTCAGAGTCTCTCTAGATTCTGGTGTCTTCCAAATAATGATGATGGCATTTATTTGCAGCGTGTACCCGAAGAATAATTTCTTTATCTTTTCAATAAATGAAAGACAAAAGTGTGACTTGTGAGTAACAACAGTTGGCAATATTACTCAATAATAATAGTCCTACCAACACTTTAATATTCTCTTTTTTAATTTAATATTCGCTCTCTTATTGAATGAAATAAATCGAGTTAATATGTTAAAAAAATGTCTAAAACTAAGCCATTTTAAAACTTAAAATCGACCCGAACCGTTAGACTAAACCTGATAATTCACTAATAAAATTGAACCGAACCGATTTGATTCTATTCAGTTGAGTTGTGCTAGGTACACTCTCTTTTCAACGCTATTTTTTTATTGGATGAAATTCAATAAAAAAATATAGTTCAAATTGATTTATTTTTTATACAGTTCGGTTCAATTCGAATGGTAGTGTATCATTACGGATTCAATTTGGTTTTTACTCCAAACCATGAACAACACTAAATATTTCGATTGACGAGAAAATTATCGTGATCTTTATAGAGAAAATGAAGCAACCATTTCAAGTTAGTGAAATTCTCCTGTAACCAAAAAAAAAGGTTAGTGAAATTCTCCCACACCACCTACTATGATTATTATTTTACATTTTTACCCTTGTGAATTCTATAATTCAGACACATTTCATTTGGACTATAAAATCCAAAAACACCTTGCATATATTTTGAACCTCTCCTCATCACAAGATATTCAAAGATATCGCGGCGTGTGTGGTTGAACCCAACGAAGAAATCATGTCATCTTCTTACTAGAGTAGAGTGTTACTAGCTTGGCTCATCCTTGATCTTGTTGGTGCTTAATTTCTAGTTTTGATTTATGTCATAAATGTAAGTCTTTTGTTGGTTGATCTTCGATATAAATGTACTCATTGACCCCAAATACATTTGGATTATATAATTACAATGTGAAAAATATATACTGTAAT
The DNA here is from genome assembly GCF_020283565.1 of Trifolium pratense. Taxonomy (NCBI): domain Eukaryota; kingdom Viridiplantae; phylum Streptophyta; class Magnoliopsida; order Fabales; family Fabaceae; genus Trifolium; species Trifolium pratense. The sequence continues at coordinate 1,242,137 of NC_060064.1, forward strand.
TTTGAGTAAAAGTCATAGTTCAAATTTTGAAATTCGAAAAACATGTAGTACATATTTTAAATTCCAAATAGGGGTATTTTGGTGATTTGGTAGTAGGGGCGAGAAATTACGTGAAGAATTTTACTTCAAGTTAATTATTTAGTCATTTCATACATTAAGAAAAATAATTGTTTGTATTTTGTCATTTCATACATTAAAAAAAAAGGTGATAAATAAATAAGAGAAAGAGAATGGAGATATTGCTAATTTACTCTTATGAACTAGTATTATTAGTGTATTCTTATTACAATAAATATAAAGTGGAGAATAATAAGCAGCAACGAATCGTGAGTCACTGCTACAGACGATGAATTGGAGCCTATGCTATGCATTAAGCAAATCCATGTTCTCAACTTTTTCATTTTTCACTTTGTATGGAGTACTTATTTTGATTTGAAAAAACCTTGAAAATTCTACTTTCTGAGATGTTACATTAGTTTGAGAATATGTAATTTTTTTTTAACTAAGAGATCAACAGCATTCTCAATCTCAACACATTGTTTCATGTTTTTTGGTGGTATTTTGGGAACAAGGAAAAATAAGGGGGTGCATGTCATGTGTTTTTGGGTGCAAATGGAACAAATGAAATCATGCAATGCAACAACTCTGGGTGCAGAGGGAACAAATGAAATCATGCAATGCAGCAACTCTGCGAGACCTTCTTTTGTCGCCCTATGAGTTTCTCGCGCTCCTTATTTTGACTCATCCGCTACTTAAGTATCGGATGTGCAAAAATGAGAAATTTGAGAAAAAAACGATGTCCGCTACTTAAGCAGCGGATGGTGTTTGAGAAAATGGTAAGGCGTCAAAAGAAGGTCCCCAACTCTGCATCAAAAAAATGCAATGCAACAACTCTTGTAAGGCTTCAACAGACAAACTAAATCGATGATGATGTTGATTGAGGAGGTGGAAACACATATATAAGGCTCAAGCAAAGAAACTATGCTCACCTTTGTTCTGTACATTTACATTGTGGCTGTAAAATTGAGTCAATAGTTGTAATAAGGGTTTATGGGTTTACTTTATCATTATCATATAAAAGTTTCAAATTGGATTATTTGATACTCAATGAGCCATATTGCAATCTGTTCAACTCTTGTTACACACACACACACGTGGTACTGCCAACATAAAGCACAGGCATAAAACACAATGTGTCAATGTTCATAATAAAAGTCACCAACTGTGAGGAAACTCATGACATAAAGAAATTATTAAGCAACCGTGCCCCTGAAACGAAACAACAGTGTCATTCTCATGTAATGAAATTGCTATTGGCTTAGTATAGCAGATCATTTTAGTAGATCACTAATATTCCTCCAAAAGAACACTTTAGTTGATCATTGATATCCAAAACAAGTGCATCCCTAAAACATGTTTTCTTCACATCTTTATAGGTTGGTCAATGTGTTGACATCTTCGGGAAGATATGACTATAGTTAATTTGGGGGTTTAAGGATTTTTTTTAATTGTTTCTCCATCATTAGATTAATTCAATGATTGAGATTATTGTAGCAGAGAGTGCAAAAGGGAACACTGAAGCAAGGATTTGAATCCGATAGATAGGAAGGGGATATGGATCCTCTCCTGCCGCCTCTCTATCCTTCTCGTTATTTCTCTGTCTCTACCCATACCCTCATTATTGGTGCTGCAAGGGCTGCACAACAACAAAGGATCCAAATTTGTTTCTTATACAATGTACTTTCTTTTACAATGTATCAGAAAGAAATTAACCCCATTATGATAATATTGGATTAATCATTTTATAGTCACTCACCTCAAAATGCACCCAAGAATCTAATAATATGACTCAATAAGCCAAAACAAGTCTCATTTGAGCAGCAATTTCATTCTTTGAATGTTATTGTTCAACAAAACAAATAAACGGATTCAAACACATTTAATCACCATGATACTCTAACATAATCCATATTGCAATTCTATGCACCTCTTTTTCTTAGGGTATAATGAGGCTTAGGTGTCAAGTTGTTTTAATAGCTTTGACAGTTTAACTTTAAGCTTGTCTGGATTGGCCTATTTGAGCTTAATGGCATAAGCACTTATAAGACTGTTTAAGAGAACTTATGAAAACATCTTATGACATATTCATAAACTATTTTTAGCTTGTTTTCATAGGTTCCCAAAGATAGCTTATTTTATTTTTTGTTACAAAATAACTTATACATAAGGGCTTATCATGATAAACACTTATACTATAAGCTGCAGAAAATTAAGTTGTTTATCCAAACAAGGCCTATCTATGTGAAAGCTATTGCTTATATCACTACACTAGAAACAATTATCTCAAAAATTGAAAGCATAAAAAAGGGTACATCAAAAAGAAAGTTGAGAAATGTTACAATATAGAATGGAAGTTCAAAACTTGGATGATGATTCTTGAATCTCAAACTCACTTAATTTCTCTTCCCTCTTCCTCTTCAATTCAGCTTCATAATTTCTCAGCCTTTCATTCATTTTTTCCTGCAAATTGCAATCAACCCAAAACAAACCCAAATTTAAAACACTAAAAAGATAAAATCTTTGACAAGAAAAAAACAAAAGGGTTTCAAATTATGCAACTGAATCTCCACTTGGTATCACTAGAGGCTAAAATGAGACAGAAATGCTAACCTTGTAACTAATCTCAAGACGGTGCATAACATAGAATCCGAGGATGCCTCCGAGAATTGTTCCGGACATGATTCGAATGTACCCCCATCTCTGAGAAGGCGCCTTCATCGATTCAATCTTCCAGCTATTTCTATCACACTAAAGGGAGAAAATAAGAAGAAGCGGTGACCGGAAAACGTACGGCGGCGAAAATGGTTGTCCGGTGAATGCTGACGGAACGCACAAATAACGATTCGAACGGTGCAAAATACTAGTAAATAGTAATAATGGGTTATTTATTTATTTTTTTAACGAGAAATGATAAATTGACATCCATTTCCGATAACAAATGGAACAACATATTCACGAAGGGTAATTTTGTAAGAGCAGTGGAATCAATTTATAATGATAAATAAATACTTAATAAATAAAATAAAGATAAAGATATATATATATATGAGTTAGGATCCGTTGACACCAGGTGTCAAATTTTAATTTGACATCAAATCTCAACCGTCTATTTCTTTTAATCAAAGGCTAATAATAGTTTCTTATATTAACTCATGTGTGTATCTATTTAGGAGATTCATTATTTTTAGATTGCATAAAAATTTGATTTGTTGTTCTACAAAAAAAAAATTGTTCAAATAAAATAATAATAATAATATTTTGTTGCTCTAAGAAAACAAATTGATTTATTGTTATTCAATCACCCCAAACATTACTATTCCCCTTTACGTTTTCATTCTCATGGTGTATGAATTGAGTTTATGAATCTATTGGACATATAGGTTATAAATCATTGAAAGCAAGTACATATATGAATCATCAATCATGGTATATATGGGTATAAAAATTCAATTTTATCGGTTTTAGTATAGAAAACAATTTTAATTAAATTGAGTTTGGTAGTAGGTTGTTTATGTGCATAGTTTGCAATTGACATTGACAGTTAAGCAAAGGAGAATGAAAACGCAAGGAGAATAGTAATGATGGGGATAACAACAATTTATTTTTGTAGAACAGCAAATCAATTTTTTTTTTGTAGAAAAAAAAAATATTATTTTTTTGGTAGAACGCTTATCAAATTTTTTTTGGTAAAACAACAAATCAAATTTTTATGCAACCTAAAAATAAGGAATCTCCTAAATAGATACACACATGAGTTAATATAGGAAACTATTATTAGCCTTTGATTAAAAGAAATAGACGGTTGAGATTTGGTGTCAAATTAAAGTTTGACACCTGGTGTCAACGGATCCTAACTCTATATATATATATATTTTATATTATAAGCTTGTATACATAAGTAAACTCTAAACCCTAATTTGTTTTCTCTGTTTTCCCTCCATTTTATCTTGCAATTTTTATTAAAAAATAATACAATTTTGTCTTGATTAGGATTCGAACCCACAACCCTTTAGTACAAAGCAATATTTCCAACCACTATGACAAGTATATCAATTGTGATTAAAATTACGTGCAATAATTGATAAGCACCATCAATTTTAAAAGTATATCATATCAAAATTATTGTTGACTATATTATTCATCACGAAATATTTTTATGTCTTTCCTGATCAATGATTTTTTTTACCGGATCATAAATTTACAGAATAATTATCATATGAGATTTGAAAAGTTATTATGACGTGTAATTTGGAAAGTTATTATCACGTGTAATTTGGAAAGTTATTATCAAACTCAATTCTGCTAAATCAATTTTTTTTGCAATACAACCAAACACAACCATAGTCATGTCACTAATCATATTCATTATTTTGATTTTAACATTGCAGATTTAATATTAACCGATGATCAATTGATACAATATGCACTAGCAGACCAATTGTGATTTAAATTATGTCCACAAAGTGTTAAGCTCCATCAACTTTCATACGAAAAATTTCATACAACAATTAAGCACCATCAATTTTCATTGCACAATTTAAACAATTAAAAACCGATAATCTCTTATATTATAAGTTTGCTAACATAAACTAACCTTAAACCAAATTTTCTCCCCTCTCATTTTCTCTTTCTTTTTATTGCAGCTTTATATTAAAAAAATACAGATTTGTCATCGAACCTGCATCTCTTACTTACAATAAAACCTTTCAACCGCTAAAACATGTACTTCAATTATGAAAGAATTTAGGAATCCTAATATGTTAACCCTGTTTTCAATAAATTTGAACGGCGGAATTAATCACAATTTTTATTTATTTATGGATGTCTATTTAAGTTTATGTTCTTGATTATGTCTTTAATTTTTTTTTAACCTAATTATCATAAATTTTTTAACCTTTAGTTATCAACAATTTTTTTTTAATAAGTAAACAAAACGACGGGGTTCCAAAATTATTTAAAAAATATATAAAATATAAACTAAGCACATAAACAAATATAGAATAATTAGTACATGAAATTCTCTATACTACTCTTATTGAAAATGCTCTTATCATTTTTGTATTTTATTTTTTATTGTTACACCTAATTAGACCCATGCACCGCATGGGTCAAAGTTCTAGTATATATATATATATATATATATATATATATATATATATATATATATATATATATATATATATATATATATATATATATATATATTCTCTAACCATATTTTTGCTATGTGAGAACCTCGAAAGTAAGAAATAAGTTAAGCGAATTTTCCTTCCAATCTACTTTTTGTCACAACGGTCGTTACTCGCCCCAAGTGCTTGCACTTGACCCCCACACATCATATCCTCGCCTTGCCCTTTTTAAAGTAAGTTGCAGGTTGTGAAGAAATCTCTTCCAAGCTACTCTTTGTCACAACAATCATTAACAACTCCAAGTACTTGAATTTGACACTCGCGCATCCCCAAGTGCAAGATATTCCTTTATGCTTGGTCATAGAAAACAGGGGGTCAAGGAATTGGATCAATCTCTCGATTCTCACCCATACCTTAAGGTTTCCAGACACACATCCATTTTTTATGATACTCTCACTAGTAATCCCAATCAACAGCCATACATAGAGAAAAGAATCACAAACTTACACTATGCATTACTCTTCATGACTTCAAGGTGTGGGTGGACTACTCACACCTTAATATGGTGACACTATCTATGAATATAATTAACAAGAACTATAACAAGAACAATGACAAAAAAAAATAACAAGAACTTTTATTTGATGTTTGCAAATGATAAAAGTTTGCTTGATGGTGTTTACAAAGCAAAAGAGACCTTTATATAGGATTACAAACTGAGAATTTCATAGCCAGGGTGGTAAAGATACAATAAGTAATCATAATGGCCATCAAGAGATGAAAATACAAAACTAAAACTGACAAATTCCAGCAGGTGAGAGTGTGAGACTGTCACGACCATGACAGTGCTTCCAGGCATTGTTTTCTCAATTTTCTTGTTTGTCACGACAATGCAAAGGCTTGTCATGTCATGTCTGTGATAGGTCTCTAGGCCTTTGATCTTTCATTTTCCACTCATAATTGCAAAGTGTAACGACCAAAAGTGTCCAAATTATCAGCATTGGACTACCTTTTGGCTATCCCTTCATAAAAGAAGTGTTCCTTTAAAGCTCATGTGATGTCATGCTTGGATAATAATCAATTTGGGCCTAAGAAATGCTCATTTTCACTCATTCAAGCTCCTGGACCTACAAAATGCAAAATAAGAGAATTGTAGTAAGGTAGCTCAAGTAACTTGCACGATAAGCCATTTCTCGCGTCTTGTGCTGAGGCGACACCTATTATATATATATATATATATATATAAATAAATATATATATATATATATATATATATATATATATATATATATATATATATATATGTCATTTTTGCTTGTTCAAAAAAAATTGCACGATAAGCAAAAATTATTAAGTAAAATAACTACTAAAACTATGCATATTTAAGAGGTATCAGTGGGCAAAAAAACTAAACCGAAGTGCCGAATTGAACGGAACCAAACCTAAAAAAACTGAACCATGACTAACAGTTTTAAAAATGACCTAAAACAATTTGATTCGGTGCATGATTGTCAGTTTGGCTCGGTATCAATTTGCTTTAATGGTTCAATTTAATTTAATGGTTTGGATCGATTTTCGTTTCAAAAATCATAATATTTGATTTTGTTTGTTTTTTATTTTTTTCTAAAAGTTAGTTATGGTTTGATTCAGGCCATATAACCAAACCACTTTAACAGTTGGATTTCTAAAGGCAAACAATTCGGTTCAATTACTATCAATTTTAAAAATAGTTCAATTTGATTTTTCTCCCAAACTAAACCATGCCCACCCCAAGCCACTAGGTAGGTTTGATCTAGTGGTGAGAGATTTAGATAGTATGCATGAGATCTTAGAATTGATCCTCATTGACAACATTGTAAAAATAATAATCATGCCCACCCCTATCGGTGCGCCACACCAAACCTCTCCTTCTCATAGCGATGACATCACTATTATGTATCCTTATCCTCCCAATTTTCTTTTTCTTTATATCTTGAAATGATGAGAAATTACTATGCTTTGAGTGGGTTGGGTGCTAAATTATATAGGAATGAGCTGATTGATGAGAAAAATGGAGAAGAATGGGGGAGATCGATTAACATGGTTGGAGACTTGTTTGAGAGAGATCGGATTTTTTAGTTATTTTTTATTAAAAGTAATTAAAAAAATAAAAAACACGTGTATGGGATCACATCGATTCTCTTCATAGTAGAAACTAGGAATATTTGCTTATATGAGAATTGACTTTGAATCCCTTGAATTGATTTTGGATGACGAAGAGAAACATAATTTTTTCCACTTTTTACGATTGAAAGACAAGTTAAACGCACGTTTGCGATACCAAAAGTGAATGCCTGTTATTATTTTGGCACCCATACTTTTACATGTGACCTCTTTCTATTTTTTTAATCAATTTATTAATTTTTATTCTAACCAATTACAATTATCTATGTGTAAAAATATTGTCACATCAACGATGTTTGGTCAAAATTAGAATAAAGGACTACTAAGTGCAAAATGATATAAATATGAAAGGTTAAAATTGCATAATTAAAACTAAGACACCGAAAATCTCACAATTAAAAACTTGAATATTAGATAAATATTACTACACAATTGGTTTTATCTTCTCATATTTTAATACGACTCTTTGAGTCATAATCAATCATCAAGTACACCACGATCAACTACAACTCATGACACCACAAATTGACATATGAAGTTTAAAATTAAAAATAAAATAAAATTTGGATATTAACAAATCATGTACATTGAATTACTCCTGTTCTCATGCATCAGATATGACTCTTGTAGTCATGTCTATCAATCACAACAAAAAATTTCAACCAACTATTACTACATACATAACACCATCGATATATTCCTTAAAAGAATTCATTCTCCCTAATTTTTTTATATGTAACAAATGATTTTTTAGTCATGTATGTCATATATTAATGAATATTAGATTGTCCTGAAGTATATGTTAGAACTAAAAAATAATTTATAAATTATAACTTTATTACATTTGTGTACTCTTTCCATTCCATACTTATTTATAGGACTATTTTTCACACTTTTCATCTTAATATAAGATACTTTATTAAATTCATTATGCATTAAAAATGTCACACCAGTGTTCAACGGCAACAACGAGTGTCTCAATTTCAAATTTTGCCTTAGCGGCAGCTACAAGCTCAACTATGAGTTAAAATAATAATATTCACAACTCAATAGTAAAATATATATACTCCCTTCGTCCCAAAATATAAGAGAAAATTGATCAATTAAAGTTAATGTATTTAGTCCAAATTTTTAAACAAATACATCAACTTTCTTTGACAAATTTTTCCTTATATTTTAAAATAGAGGGAGTATATATATACATACACCACCTCGAATACCACGTATTTATGTATACTTCACCCACTCAATACTCACAATTTGAGACTCATCAACATTAACATCTATCATATAAAATATATTGTGGGGTGCGTACGTGGATGGGTGTGTGTGCGTGCGTGCGTGCTCCATTTGTTACAATTTTTAGGTTTAACTACATATTTGGTCTCTTACGTTTATTTTACAATTTGTTCCATTACAATTAAAAAGTATAAATTTGGTCTCTTATATTTAAAAAGTATCAATTTGGTCCTTTAGATTTATTTTAGGTTTCAAGTTAATCATTTCCGTCAATTTTGTCACCCATGACAGACAGTTTGCATATGTGAACAGACACGTGACACTTGGACACATGTTTTATTTCTAATGACATGACTTTAATAATATAATTTTTTTTACACATGCATTTAATCAAATCTCACATTAAAAGTAAGTTCAAAAATCATCTCCACAAATATTTATATGGGGTTGTTTGATTGAATGCATGTCTAAAATGGTTTTTAGAATGTGTTGGTGTATACAAATTAAATTAATAATAATAATAATAATAATAATAATAAAAAACTAAGCATAAAATTATAGTAAAAGCTGTAAATTACCTTGATTCCTATTTTTAAACATTATGATTGAACATTGTTAGGTTAATGTAATTTTATTAGGGAATACAAATTGTTCATTGGAACATTATTTCTTCATCTAAATATATTCTTTCAATCTTTCGATCATCCACAATCTTCATACCACAATGTTTCATAAAGATAATCTTTAACTAAATGCTTTGTATGCAAATGATTTGGTCACAGATTCTACGAAAGAAATCATTCATCAGTTTCACATAGGGTCTTTAGAAGAAAGAAACTCCAAATCTTGAGTTTGGATGTCGATTTGAGGATACAAGAGCACGACAACTCTTCAAATATACTTCAGCTTCAAATATTACCTATGCTTCAATAGCATCATAATATAATGTAGTATAATGTATGCTTCAGCTTCAAATATTACATATGCTTCAAATATTATTATGTATGCTTCAGTAGGAGTAATATGCTTCATATATATAGTCATCCCACACTATGGATCAGGTTTGTTAAGAATGAAAATCACATAATACTTGTATTGGTTTGCCATATCCAAAGCACTATTCATAAGATTCTTTCTTGAGGTTGAATTTTTATATTGGTGATGAAAATTCTTTGCACTCTCTTGGATGATGAGTGATTGTTCCGCATACGGTCTCTTGCAACCTCTAGCGAGTGCCAATCCCCGACATGGAATGTGGCAGTTCCATATCGCTCAGCATCTTCTCGGACCCTGCGATCGTATTCAGTTATCGCCTTAGCTTGGCGCTCCCTATGAACAGCAGCGCGGATCGAAGCAGGATCCATATCGGCCATTATCTACAAGGAAAAAAATAGTTAAAATACAAGAAGTTACATAAAAAATCACAATTGCATAAATTAAAACTAAAAGTTACAATTGTTTTTCAATATGAATGATCAAAATTCAAAACCCTCATCAAAGTTACAATTTTTTTTCAATATGAATGATCAAAACCCGTGACTGCGTAGTAATAATCGTATGATTACACAATGGATCACTTCTGTCAGAGTCCCTCTAAGCATATAGTACTATGTATGAAACTGAAAGACAAACATTTCTTCTTCATTGAATATATGTTATTATTAAGAGCAAATTTTGGAAAAAGAAAAAAAAACTTAAATAATATATTTTTCAAAAATAATTAAATAATTAAGTGATATATATTATTATGTAAGTGTAACTAAATAATAATAAGTCTGAATGTTTGCGACCATAAGTATATATTTCTATTATTACTAACAAAACACACCACATATACTTAGCCCAAATGAAATGAGACCTTGAACATTGCCGGACACAAAAGAACTTCTATCCTAGCAAGAAAATTTTAGAATATTCAATGTTAAACAAACTGAAAGATGCAACTAACCCCAAAACCAATTTTAGAAAATCCATATCAACCAGTAGTGTGGGATCCATGTATAAAAAATAAACACTTTATCAATTGTCTTTTCTTTTTTGTTGGATATTATTATTATTAACAAAAGTTGGGCACATTAATTGTGTAACTACAGTGGATTGCCTTTGAAGTGCAAATTCAATTGTTTGAAAATTCTGTAAATCTATATAATTCAAATTTCGATCTCTTTACTTTGTGAATATATGCGTACGTGCACTCGTGCGTGCGTGCGTGTTAAAATAAATAAATTAAAAAATTATTAGAATTAAATTTTAGAATAAATATAGACTATTATGATTTTGATATATATATTGAAATTTATTTGAAGAATTAAAAATCATTAGAGAGATTGTAACATTAAAAGCATAATCTTTAACTTTTTTAAAAACTTATATATTTATAATTATATGGGGCATCAAAGTTATAATTTACATAGAGTACTCAAAATCTCAAGGATGGTCCGATCCAAATTGTATAATCTTTAACTTTTTTAAAAACTTGTATATTTATAATTATATAGGGGCATCAAATTTTTTTTATTAAAGGCTCACTTTCATATTTCGCACAGAGCCTCCAAAAACTCGAAGACGCCACTGGTATTTGATATGTGAGCTTTAGAAGGTTAATAGGCACGTGAGTTTCCAATTTTATTTCTTCAGACACGCGTCGTGTTTTTCGTAGGCGAAATCATTCGCACCAAATAGCACCACTGTTCTGCAAATAGTGCAATAAAAAAAAAGTAAAAGTCTTGACAATAAAAAAAAGGTCAAAATTAATTATATAGTATTATATGAGTACAAGTTTTTCCAGTCCTACTGCTTTTTGGAGCTTCTCACTCATCCTTTTACGCCCACTTTGAAACCACACGGGATCATGGCTCCAATCTGATGGCTCATCTTCTCTCCAGTACGGACTCACAACTATTTGCTCAAGCTTGTGAGCATATTTTAGAACATTAATAACAAACTCAATTTCAAACCAATTGCCAACGCAACCTCCCAATTCAACAACTTTTACCTCATCATGAGAGAACATTTCAACATCCCTAATATTTTTCTGATTTGTGATGAAATTTGAATTGTTATACTGTCAAAATTAAAATCACAACAGGATTGGTATTAAAAGCTAGCAAGCATGTAAATCAAAATATCTAACAAAATTTGTATACCTAAGAAAAAGAAAGAAAAAAAACTTTATGGAAAAGTTGCAACTACTTGGACTAATCAAATCAAAGTTTTCTTTAAGCAAAATCAAAAGTTAGATTTGAAAAAAATAATGGGTTGCCAAGTACAATAAACTCAAATTGAGTATGAAGATAAGAATGTTTAAACGGATGTAATTTTAACAGCATGACCCACTAGTTCAAAAGTGTAAAATTTGTACTAAGTAGTGGATAAAAATCATAACAATAACTATAACAAATAAAAAAGAAAAAGTAAGGCATGTATTAAACATGCTCACTCACCATGATAGTAAGTTTCTGTAAAAGAGGAGAAACTTGAAGGATGTTTAAAATCCACAAAGGATCATAGTCCTCACTATCTAAGATGAATGGATTGTAAATTATGAGGTTCAATTGTTTAAGATGTTTGACTAGTTGAGTTATTTTTAGAGAAGTTGTAACCTGAACAATAGCATTTAAGATTCAAACTATAATTCAAAAGTCAAAGAAATGTAAAAAGAAAAAAAATAACTTACACTTCCAACACTTTATGACTAACCTGATGGACTTATATAAAATACCGTATAATATATATATATATATATATATATATATATATATATATAAGCTAGTTGATTCAATTTGTAGTATTTTGTAAAATTAACGGTTGAATTAGTTTATAAGTATCAAACGACATAAAAAAGAAATATATTTAATTAATATTTAATTTTTTTTAGTAAGAATCTCAGAGAAAATTTAATAAGCTATAATCATTGAATTAGTTTATTAAAATACGTGCACATATCTAGTAAAAAAAATTATAAGTTATCTAAAAAATATAGAAATATAGTATTTAATGATACAAAACATTTAATGTTTGAATAGACAACAAATTCAATAATTTTTTTTCCACATTTATCTTTTTAACATGTGTCATATTCTCCTATATTAATTTACATATAATGTTATAATCTCTAATACAAGTTCAATACAAAAACAAAATCCACTGCTCTATAGCACAAGTTCATCGGTCCTACTTTCCACGTAGATTAGACTTTTATTTAGTGTTTCTTTCGTAATTTTGGTGTCTCACATCTTTGGACCATGGGATGATCATGAATATAAGGATGTTTAACCGTCTCTTGTTTTAACTACATGACCCACTAGGTCAAAATTGTAAATTTTGTTTATATGCAATGGATAAAATAACTGCATGACATTTCGGTTCGCAGATACCGAACAAGCTGACGTTCGATTTCTGTATACCGAAAATGCTAATGTTCGGTTCGCAGTTATCGAAATTGTCTAATATTTGACTTTGGTGAATATAAACCGAAGTTTTTGGCAAATTTTTTTCAAATCGCAAGGAGCAAAATGAGATTTTTGGGGATATAAAAGAAATATGGGGGTCAGGAGAGAAATGATATTAAAATGATAACGAATAAAATGGATTTTTTTTTGTAACAAAAGGGGCCAAGGCCCAACTAACAAATAAGATGGGTGAATTTGGATCATTCTTTGACCTTAAATCACCCATGTGCACGAAGCGTTGTTTGATTTTTTGTTTTGGTGTAGTGTTTTTCTAGATTTTTTAACTCGGTGTAGTGTTATTTTGATTTCTCGACAAAAAAAAACTTAAAATTAATTATATAATAATATTATATGAGCACAAGTTTTTCTAGTCCTATTGTTTCTTGGAGTAAAAAAAAAAACTTTGGGTATTTGGTATGTGAGCTTTAGAAGGTTAATAGGCACGTGAGTTTCCAATTTTATTTCTTCAACCATGCGTCGTGTTTTTCGTAGGCGAAATCGTTCGCACCAAATAGTACTATTGTTCTGCAAATAATGCAATAAAAAAAACGTAAAAGTCTTGACAACAAAAAAAAAAGGTCAAAATTAATTATATAGTATTATATGAGCACAAGTTTTTCCAGTCCTACTGCTTCTTGGAGTTTCTCACTCATCCTTTTACGCCCACTTTGAAACCACACGGAATCATGGCTCCAATCTGATGGCTCATCTTCTCTCCAGTACGGACTCACAACTATTTGCTCAAGCTTGTGAGCATATTTTAGAACATTCATGACAAACTCAATTTCAAACCAATTGCCAACACAACCTCCCAATTCAACAACTTTTACCTCGTCATGAGAGAACATTTCAACATCCCTAATATTTTTCTGATTTGTGATGAAATTTGAATTGGTATACTGTCAAAATTAAAATCACAACAGGATTGGTATTAAAAGCTAGCAAGCATATAAATCAAAATATCTAACAAAATTTGTATACCTAAGAAAAAGAAAGAAAAAAACCTTTATGGAAAAGTTGCAACTACTTGGACTAATCAAATCAAAAGTTTTCTTTTAAGCAAAATCAAAAGTTAGATTTGAAAAGAATAATGGGTTGCCAAGTGCAATAAACTCAAATTGAGTATGAAGATAAGAATGTTTAAACGGATGTAATTTTAACGGCATGACCCGCTAGTTCAAAAGTGTAAAATTTTTACCAAGTAGTGGATAGAAATCATAACAATAACTATAACAAATAAAAAAGAAAAAGCAAGGCATGTATTAAACATGTTCACTCACCATGATAGTAAGTTTCTGTAAAAGAGGAGAAGCTTGAAGGATGTTTAAAATCCACAAAGGATCACACTCCTCATTATCTAAGATGAATGGATTGCAAATCATGAGGTTCAATTGCTTAAGATGTTTGAGTTGTTGAGTTATTTTTAGAGAAGTTGTGACCTGAACAATAGCATTTAAGATTCAAACTATAATTCAAAAGTCAAAGAAATGTAAAAAGAAAAAAAATAACTCACACTTCCAACACTTTATGACTAACCTTCAAAAATATGTCCAGATGCATAATCTCAAGTTCAGGAAATGTTGCACAGAGAGTAACAAATGCATTGAGTTCTTCCAATGAAACAGAGAAGTTAATGTTCTTCAAAACTGGAGTATTAAGTTTCAACGTGTCGAAACCATACCCATGGTACTCCAATGAAATGAGTTTAAGGCAATCGACTAGAACCAAATCTACATCCAGCCTATAGCCTTCTTTGGATACTAAATAGCACGGAAAAATCTTAAGATGACATAAGGATGAACTTACTATCTTCGGCATTGATGATTTGAACTCACAGAAAATTAAGCAAAGCTTTTCAAGGTATCGACAATTAGATAATAGACTTTCAATGAACATTTCATCCAATTTTGTCCATCTAAGGGTAAGAGATCTCAAATTTTTGAACAGAGTAAAGTTACCGTTGGTGGGATGGCAAACAAGACAGTATTCAAGATGCAAATGCTTTAGAGTTGAAGCATTAGTCTCGGAAAATAAGGCAGAGTCAAATTTATAATGTTTGTTTTGAGCTGTGCGATGTACATATGGCCTCCCAAGAAAGAGTAGATTGATTCTTTCGACTCCCCTTACCATTGCAAAATTTATCCATCGATCAATAGTGTTGCTTTGTTGACAATCTAAATAGAAGTTTACAAAAAAAGAATCAATTGATGTGCCATGAAAATTGTTGAGAAATTGATCTACTCGTTTTACAAACTCTTTCGGCGTCAAATCCAAATCGACACATCTATCAGTTCTAGAATATCTAGTGACATCAGTGAGATGTCCTTTTTCTAGTAGTTCCTTCTCGCTTTCAATCACATTGTGTATATCAAAGTGGAGATCTCTCATTAGAAACCAAAGCTTGCACCACCGTTTAGACAATACACTTGTTTTCAACAAATCTTTAATGGATAACATTGTGAGGATATAAGACAAGATATCGTCAGGTAATTCACTAATGCGATCATCGTCCATTTTCTCTCGAGCAATTTAAAAAAAAAAAATTCGGTCACGATGCACCTGAAATATATATAGAGGTAAAGTTTAATATTAATTTTTGTAAATCTGTATAGGTTTAGCTGGTTAATTATCATTATGTTATCTTCTATATTGCATTAGAAAGCTTTTATATAATATTTGTATAGTTTTTGGTCACTTGGATCTATTTCCAACTACTCATAGGAAATTAAATTTCAACAAAAGAATTATTTGACACTCTCTCCCTACAAAAGAATGAATAATAACAAAATTGAAATAAGTGAGATGAAAAGTAACTCACTAACCGAAGAAGAAGAAGAAGAAGAAGAGTATCTATGAATCGCAGGAAGAGGAATGAATTGCAGCGAGCGGCAATAAAGCTCACAACCTAACCACCATGTATTTGTATTTGTATGTACTGTGGTCTAGATTTATCTATTTATTCCTTTATAAAGCTACACAGAATATAATGTAGTCAATATTTTTTTGTGCACGTGTGTATCTACTATCTTATTTTATTTTATAATAATTCTACTTTGTATATTTCTTTCAATAAAAATAAAATAAATCTTTCTTATAAAATAAAATAAATATTTCTTATAAAATAAATCTTCTTATATAGTACTCCCTCTAGTCTTTAATATAAGAAAATATTCACTTTTTAGATACATTAAAATATTAATGTATCTAGTCTTTAATATTTCAATGTATCTAAAAAGTGAACTTCTTCTTATATTAAGGACCGGATGAAGTATAATTTATTGTCGCGTGATTTTTTTAATATGTATTGATGATTTAATTCTTTTTTTTTATATATTCTTTCTTTAAAAAACCATATTGTCAAAAGTAAAATAGTTTTGTTACAGGAATTAATCATTAGAAAATTATTTTATTTTGAATAATAATTTATTTTATGTTATTTACTCTTTTAGTCATGAGGTTGTATTTAAAGACAATGAACCTACACAATCAATGGATGAACAATTATCTTCTTCTTCTCCGTTAAGTTTTGTTCAAGACACAACACGCTCCCTCTCTCAACGCATCACTAGTCGGCCCTAATTTCAGTTTTCTTGGAGTTTTTCTTCATTCTTCACCGGTGAGGGGTGGTTTTAGGTCATTTTTGGCCTAAAATCACCCCTCTGCATTTTTTTCTTCGTTTTTAATTTAAATAAGTGATTTTCACATAGATTAAGTCTCTTTCTTTTGTTGTGATTTTGTCGTCAGAGTGCGGTGCTGTGTTGTTGGTCGTCATTGGCACGACGTTTGATTTTCAGTCTTGTTCGCAGATTCATTCTTTTCATTTTTAGCGATGTTGAATTTGTATTTGCATATAATGCACTCTATCAATTATTAAAATGTTTTTTAGTAAGAAAATTATTTCTTCTCTAAAAAACAACTGATACATGATTTCTCATTTGTATCGAGTTATATTCAAACAATTGAAATTCCTACTTTAAAATTTGATTATACAGATTTTTTCTCCTAAATACACAACTTCCTCCTACATCCCAAATTCAGGATCAAGCAAAATTGATGTCCTTGCAATTTTCCAATTGGGTTGAGCACATTTACACAAAATCATTCATCCTTGCTTAGTGATATTTAATTTTTTTTAACATTTTAATTTTGTTTTTTTAACATTTTAATTTTGTCCCAAAACTTTAGTCTTTTTAAGAAATCAATGCACATTTAGTAATATTTTACTATTTGTACCCTTACAAAAGTTAAAACATTAATTAAATATATTTTCTCATTCTTAATAAAGTAAGGGTAAAAATGACTTTACTTATCATTTCTTAATCTCCGTGCAAAACTCCAAAAAGATTAAAGTTTTGGGACGGAGGGAGTATATAGAGTTATTTTTTGAAGGAAAAAAGTACAAACTAAAAGTAAATTTAAATTGTTTGCCATCAAATATATGTGCGACGAGGTTAATTAAGACAAAAGTATGATAGTTAAATGCATATCATTGCAATCATCATAACAATTGTGATAATATTCTACAAATAGTGCAATAAAAAAACTGAAAATTAAATATATAATGTTATATGAGTACAAGTTTTTCCAGTTCTATTTTTTTAGGCCCACTTTGAAACCACAGTGTTCCGATGTGATGGCTCACCTTGTCTCTAATATGGACTCACAAGCTTGTTAGCATATTTTAGACCAATCATAACAAACTCAATATCAAACTAATTGCCAACACATATTAACTATGCTTCGTGCTTCAAATATTACCTATGTATGCATCATATATATATATATGTATAATGTATGCTTCAGACTATACTTCATGCTTCAAATATTAACTATGTATGCATCATATATATATATATATATATATATATATATAAGTGTATGCTTCATATATATTTATTTAGCTCCTGCTATCCCCTATGGATCTGGGTGCACATCCATGAAAATCACATAATACCCTGCCTGATCTGCCATATCCTTAGCATGTCTTTCAAGGTTTTTCACAGCCTTATCATTCAAATCATCCTTTATTATGTACACTTTCTGGACTGTTCCTCTTGGGTGGTTTCTCATCAACTTTGATCTTGCTTCCTTTAATTCGTCATAGTCTCTAACCGGGTAACCGGCAGATCCGTACTGAAGGGCTGCAGCACGAGCCTCGATATCATACCTAGCCTTTTCAGCAGCGACACGCTCTCTGTGAGCAGCAGCACGGATCGAAGCAGGATCCATATGGGCCATTATCTACAAGGAAAACATAGTTAAAATACAAAAAGTTGCATAAAAAAAATTACAAAGAAGCTAGTTAATGGTTATTTATTGATCTAAAACATTAAAACTAAAAGTTACAAATTTTTTTCAATAAGAATGATCATAACCCTCATCAAGCAGCTATATTCACTACAAATTAAAGAAGCTAGTTAATTATTGATCTAAAACATTAAAAGTTACAAAAAAATTTCAATATGAATGATCAAAACCCTCGTCAAAGTTACAATTTTTTTTCAATATGAATGATCAAAACCCTCATCAAAAGTAGCTATATACATTACAAAGAAGCTGAACATTAAAAGTTACAATTTTTTTTCAATATGAATGATCAAAACCCTCACCAAAGTTACAATTTTTTCTTCAATATGAATGATCAAAACCCTCATCAAAAGTAGCTATATACATTACGTACAAAGAAGCTGAACATTAAAAGTTACCATTTTTTTTCAATATGGATGATCAAAACCCTCATCAAAGTTACAATTTTTTTTTCAATATGAATGATCAAAACCCTCATCAAAAGTAGCTATATACATTACAAAGAAGTTGAACATTAAAAGTTACAATTTTTTTTCAAAATGATCAAAACCTCATCAAAAGTAGTTGTATACATTACAAAGAAGCTAAACATTCAAAGTTACAATTTTTTTTTTAAAATATGAATGATCAACAAAGAACAATGGAAAGGAAACATCATCAAGCAAGATAGAAGGAAGGAGAAAGGAAAAAGGAAAGAGAGAAAATGTTTTAGATCAACAACAACAACAACAACCCTTGGTTATATGGATCACAGATAAAAAATGAAAAACCCAACAAAGAATTGTTAAAGGCAGTTGATCTAAAACATTATTAAATGGAAAGAGATGAGAAAGAACCAGTGAGAGATGAGAGTGAAGTGAATGTTTTTCTTGTGAAGGTGGTGAGAGGTGAGAGTGTAGAACTTGGCTTGGCTTATGCAACAATGTAACCACTTCTTCTCTTTACACTTGATATATATAGTTGTAGAAATTGTGAGAAAAACGCGTGACTAACCCATGACACTGACACTAATGAGTCAAAGTAACATGATCAATCAACTTATCATGTGTGACAAATAACTATATGAAACTTGAAATAATTGTAGCGACAAAAATGATCCATAGTTTTAAATTGAGGTTGCGTTCACGGATGTGGAAGCGGTTGTGTTGCGATTATGGTCATTATGCATGGTACGTTGTTGCAACAAACATACACGGTTGAGCATGCGGTCCTTGATATGGTTAGGATGCGGACATACACGTGATTGAAAATTACACTGCAATTACGGTGTCATGTAGTTGCAGAAACCACTGCATTAGCCATATTGTGGCCGCATTGTGGACATGGATCACAATTTAAAAGATAAATAAGTACACATCAATTTTTGTCTAGTTCAACTAACAAAAATGTTAAAGTTTTTAGGTCGGTCGTTCTAACCGAAATTTGAATTTCGATTATTTCACTTTGTGTGTGAATTTTTAATTATTTCGATTATAGTCACAATCATGGACCCCAAGTTTCTTCTATATGTTATACTTAGTATATGGCCAATTCTTAGATAGGTACAAATACAAGAGGCTTAGGCACACTCATAACCATATATATAAAAAATAAAATAAATAACTTGTATATGCATCTTATACCAAGTGAGTGAGAGTTAGGAAGAAATTAAAACGCGTGACTGCGTAATAATCATATGATTACACAATGGACCACTTGTGTCAGAGTCCCTCTAAACATATATGTATGAAAATGATGTATGAAACTGAAAGGCAAACATTTCTTCTTCTTTTTTGAAAATCCATCTGATTTTAAGTTAAAATTAATTATCTTAACAATGTCATGTTCAACTTCTTAACAATATCATTTGTGACAAATAATTAATTCTCTTATTTGAAACCTGAAACAAACAATATGGAGTGAAAGCGGCAGAAATGTGTGAATTGATCCATGATTTTAAATTAATGCGGTTTCGTTCTCAGATGCGAAAGCGATTGCGTTGCGATTATGATCATTATGCATGGTTGTTGCAACACACATACACGGGGTCTGATGCGGTTCTTGACGTGATTACGATGTGGACATACACGTGTTTATGCAATTACGGTGTCATGCAGTTGCAGAGATTATTTAGCAACAAAACACACCACATATACTTAGCCCAAATGAAATGACACCTTCCCAGAGACAAAATAACTTCTATCCTAGGAGGACAATTTTAGAATATTCAATGTTAAACAAATTGAAAGATGCAACTAACCCCAAAACCAATTTTAGAAAATCCATATCAACCGGCCAGTAGTGTGGGATCCATGTACAAAAAATAAACACTTTTTCAATTGTCTTTTCTTTTTTATTGGATTATTTAGCAAATAAATATTATATATATAATTAGTAAAAAAAGTCATAATACAAACCAAGAGTACTAGAAATACTCAAAAGCAAAATAAAAAGCTTAAAACATGAACAAAGAAAGACTCACAAGAGCTACTAACCACCATAGGATCTCAAAGCAACCACCAAACTAACGGGAGAGAAAAAACCAAACTATAAGAGAGTACTCAAGAGAAACCACTCAAGCTGCACAAGAAAACACAGACACCACTTCGTCACGTAACTTTACTAGACCAGCACAAGATATATTACACCTTCTACTCGTAGAAAGAACATGGGTTATTAGGATTTTTACCTAAAAATCATTTCCAAGAAAAGAGTTTGACCCTATCCACAAGATTTTTGGTGTTGAAAACCCATCAGAAAAAATAATATCATTCCTGGAAGTCCTGATAGACCACATAACAGCATGTCACACTAACATGAAACCTAACCACCCCCGACACCTCACCCCTGTCCCAAGGAAGCTCTCAAAGACATGCACGATTCTATTGGGGGACACAAACTCATTCCCCAACCACCTAAGAATACGATACCAAACTGGAGATATCCTCTCAAATGAAACAAAAAAATGGTCCACTGATTTTTTAACCACCCCACAAAACACACAGAAAAAATGGTTTTTATGTTTTCTTTTTTTTATGTCAAGTTATAATAAAAGTTCAAAATTGAACTTCTGCCACATAGAACAATACCTTACTTCTTTCAACGATGTATTGAAAAAAGGTTTTAGTTGCATAGGCAATCTGGGACATTTCGGTTCGCAGGTACCGAAACAATTATTTCGGTAAACTTCTGCCGAAAATGACCTAATTCCAGCGACCCAATGAAATTTTCGATAACAACGTATCAAAATCTAGGACATTTCGGTTCGCAGGTACCGAACAAGCTGACGTTCGGTTTTTGTGTACCAAAAATGCTAATGTTCAGTTCGCAGTTACCGAAATGGTCTAATATTTGGCTTCGGTGAATATAAACCGAAGTTTTTTGGCAAAAAAATTTCAAACCGCAAGGGGCAAAATGAAATTTTTGGTGGATATAAAAGAAATGTGGGGGTCAGGAGAGAAATGATCTAAAAATGATAACGAATAAAATGGATTTTTTTTTTGTAACAAAAGGGGCCAAGGCCCAACTAACAAATAAGATGGGTGAATTTGGATCATTCTTTGACCTTAAATCACCCATGTGCACGAAGAGTTGTTTGATTTTTTGTTTTGGAGCGGTGTTTTTCTAGATTTTTTAACTCAGTATTGTGTTATTTTGATTTCTCATTTTGTCACGGTGTTCATTTGATTTAGATTGTGAATATCAACTTAAAGAAAGACAATTGAGTAACAAAATTATGTGATGCAACAATTAGTGCACAACATTCAAATTCAAAAAAATGCGATATTATGAAATTTAATTAGATATATTTGTGGAATAATGTTTTGTTGCGGTGTTTGTTTGGTTCAGTAGTAATTGACGCTAAATTTGATGGGGGAGGACCATGATTCAATCCCTTACAACTACAATCCGAACGGAACTGAAATCACTTGATGTCAGAATTAACCCCGAACCGGATTAAACCGATAGTGAAAATAAAAAGTGAACATTGAGTTGAGTGAGTTTGATGAGTCTGAAACAGAGCGAGTCCACTTTGTTTCCTTTTGAGCTGTGTAGTCATCTGTCAGCATTAAATGGTCCACACTTCACACCATCACCACCGTTAGATCTCATCTTTCCTATTCCATCTCCACCGTCCGATCACTTCTTTCTTCTTTCTTCTTCTTTTCTTCTTTTTTTCCTCTTCTTCTTCAATTTTCGAACTTAACAACCCTAAACAGCAAAATCAACAACAACAAAGAACAACTTCTTCAAATCGATCACTCTTTTTCTCTCACATGTCATGTCATAGTTGTAAGTAGTAAGTACTTTCTTCAATTCTTGTTCGTTAATTCTTAACCACACTTTTTCTCATTCCAAAATTATTCATTCAAAATTCACGGATCTTCTTTTCTTTTCATTTGATGCGACATCTTCACTTTACCCATTTCATATTTTCACTTTAGTAGTATCATTTTAAATTAAAGTTCAATTTTTTATTTAAAAAAATGTTTTTTTTTTTTTAAAAAAAAAAATTCTTTCTAGTTACAGTTACAATTGGATACATTGTAATTTCTTTCTAGTTCAAATCTTAGTGCTATATGTGTAAATCTTTGTTTGTTTTTTGCTTGTTTGTAGATTTGATTTCATTGGAGCATTCATGAGTCTTAAGATCGAGTTACTGAATTGGATTTTGGGGGTTTAAGTTCAAAATTTGGGAGTAGAATTTTGAATTTTGAAGCAAAATCAGTTCTTAGAGTCTTGCTTTTTTGTTGGTGTTTGTCAGTTGTAATTGTGGCAGAGGAGATCTAGAAATTGAACAACAATTAGACACGGATTATACAATTTTAGGTTTGCCTTTCTCATTGTTACATGTTGAGAATCGATTGCGGTGTCTGAACTTTGAAAGGAAAGGTTATGGGGGAGGTTTGTGCAATTTGTGCTTTATAACTCGAGAATAATTAGGAAACTATGGAAGTAAATGGAACTGTACATGATACTGGTGTAGGAGGGGCGAAAAGGGAAAAGAGAGAGATAGGAGACAAATCGATGGAAGATTTAAGTAAATATGCACATAGTCCTGCTCACTTGGCAGTTGCAAGACGTGACCATGCTGCCCTGCGGCGTATTGTTACTTCCCTGCCACGGCTTGCTAAGGCTGGCGAGGTTAACAATGAAGCTGAATCTCTTGCTGCTGAACTTCGAGCTGATGAGGTATCGTCTGTTATTGATCGTCGTGATGTACCTGGTAGGGAGACCCCTCTTCACCTTGCAGTGCGTCTTAGGGATCATGTCTCTGCTGAGATATTGATGGCTGCTGGTGCGGATTGGAGTCTACAGAATGAGCATGGTTGGAGTGCTCTTCAAGAGGCGGTGTGCACTAGAGAGGAAGCTATTGCCATGATTATTGCACGACATTATCAACCTCTGGCTTGGGCTAAATGGTGTCGTAGACTTCCACGCATTGTTGCTTCGGCAACTCGAATTCGTGATTTTTATATGGAGATAACTTTTCATTTTGAAAGCTCTGTAATTCCCTTTATTGGACGCATAGCCCCTTCTGATACTTATCGAATATGGAAACGTGGTTCTAATCTCCGCGCTGATATGACCCTTGCTGGTTTTGACGGTTTACGCATCCAACGATCAGACCAAACATTTTTGTTCCTTGGAGATGGTTATACTTCAGAGGACAGTAATTTAACTTTTCCACATGGTTCTTTGCTTGCTCTTTCACATAAGGAGAAGGAAGTTACAAATGCCTTGGAAGGAGCTGGTACACAACCAACAGAAGCTGAAGTTGCCCATGAAGTATCCTTGATGTCTCAGACAAATATGTACAGACCAGGTATTGATGTTACTCAGGCCGAGCTTATTCCTCATTTATCTTGGAGGCGTCAAGAGAAGACAGAGATGGTTGGGAATTGGAAGGCGAAAGTTTATGACATGCTTAATGTGATGGTGAGTGTGAAATCAAGGCGGGTTCCAGGTGCTATGACAGATGAAGAGCTTTTTGCTGTGGAGGATGGAGAAAGTATGATAAATGGGGAAAACAATGATGAGTATGATGATGTACTGACTGCCGAGGAAAGAATGCAATTAGATTCTGCACTGCGAATGGGGAACTCTGACGCTGCTGGTGATGATGAAGAGCATGGGGATGGTCAAGAAAATGGTTCATCAGCTTCCTATGAGAATTCTGAAACCAATGGTGTGTCTAAAGAGAAGAAGAGCTGGTTTGGTTGGAACAAAAAAAGTTTGAAGAGCAACAGTGATGAGCCTGAGGATTTAAAAACATCAAAGAAAAGTTCAAGGTTTGGCCTAGAAGGTAGCAACCAGAAGTCGGGTGATCAACAAAAGATAGCATCTGAGTTCCTGAAGGAGGATAATGGAGATATTAAGAAGGGAAAGGATAAAAACATTAAAAAGAAGAAGAAGAAAGGAGCAGTTAGTGAGTCTAAGAACGAGAGTGAGTACAAAAAGGGTTTAAGACCTGTCTTGTGGTTGACGCCTGACTTCCCGTTGAAAACTGATGAGCTTCTGCCTCTACTCGACATCTTGGCAAATAAGGTTAAGGCTATTAGAAGACTCAGAGAGCTTTTGACAACTAAGCTTCCTCATGGAACTTTTCCTGTCAAGGTAATCCAAATACTATAACCGAAGTTCTGAACTTTTTATGCACTGTTCCTCCGCACTCTGTCTGTAGAGAGTGCTCATATTACCTCTAGCTGCCTTTTTGGGCAGAGAGTGAAATCAATCGTTATTTCTCAGATTAAATATATAACTGATAAACATCTGAATTTTCTCTGAAGTTGACAAGTTGCTTAGGTTTCACAACTGTTATGAGATCTCACATGGGTCTGTTTCAATTATCTGGGCATTCTTGTATGTACATTTGTGCATGAGTATCTTTTGGTTTTGAATGTCTTTTATAACTGATAATCATCACATGGTACTTCTGTTATTGTTAATGTTATTTTCAACATGTCAAGCTACGGCGATACAAAACTGTTTTGTTTGCAAAGCAAAGATTTGCTACTATTGTTCGGATGCCCTGATAAGCTTAAGGGTTTTTCCCTTCGCCGCTGTTCATTTTGCCTAATGAGGAGATCTGTCAGTTGGCAGAGAAATTTGGGTGAATGACACACATGGTTTTGACTTATCCTGGATTAGTTATGCCTCAGTTGACTTTTTGAGATCATCAGTCTGGTTAGCTTATCTCAATATATAAACTACAGAGAAATCAAACTATATATGAGTGTTGGTGCGATAATATTGAGCCTGATTTCTGCATGTTTGTATCAGTCTCTGTGTGCTTTAGCATGTTCATTATCCGTTCTTGTTCTTTATTGACTTTTGATCTTAAATGATAATAATCTCTGGTGCTACACAGGTTGCTATCCCGATAGTCCCTACTATCAGGGTGCTCGTCACTTTTACAAAATTTGAGGAGCTTCAGCCAGTAGAAGAGTTTTCAACACCACTTTCCAGCCCTGCACATTTCCAGGATGCCAAATCCAAGGAATCAGAGGGGTCTGCGTCATGGATTTCATGGATGAAAGGAGGTCGTGGGGGGCAAACCAGCGACTCTGACAGTCACAGATATAAGGATGAAGCTGATCCTTTCAGCATACCCGCTGACTACAAATGGGTAGATGCCAATGAAAAGAAACGCCGAATGAAGGCAAAGAAAGCCAAAAGTAAAAAACATAAGAAGCCACCAGTGGCTAAATCTGGAGATGGAGTGCATCGCAGCACCGACGACATAGAAGAATAATAATAATATTTCGGTATGTATCTCTGGGTGAAACTGCGGCTTTGATAATTGTTGCCAGAGAGAAAGTGTCTTTCTTTATGCACAGTTCCACAGCTGACTTTACATTTCAACACCGGAGGGTTTCTGTAAGAATTTGCTAGAAACTTCTCGTGCAACCAATTATTATTAGCTATTAAACAGGTGCCTTCATTTTTTTTTGCCGTTTCGCCAAGGAAGCTGTCATCTTCTAGAAATTGTTGTATTGTCATGTGAAGTGAAATTGAAGAGCCAGAGTCTTGCGCATCAATTGCTTGCCTTCTGTCTAATTTTCATTAGATACCAATATTTGTATCTACATCTATGTCGATGATCATCGATTTTACATTTTCTTGAGTGTTGTTCTCTAGTTACATTCCTTTCATGAAGATTTTGTATGTTGTTTTCAAAGGATTTGTCATAGTGAAGTTTGTCCAAATGTCATATCCAATGATTGAATTACAAGATGTTTTTAACTTGAGAATTATCAATCATTGATAAATAAATTAAAGGTGAATATTACTTACATATACATCTTGATTTTTTCACTTTACAATTTACTCTCAAGATTAGTAAAAGTTAAGGGAAAAGTACCTTGGTTATTCCTCTCAAGTTCTCTCATGTTTTATATCTCTTTAAAATTTCAAATCATCACCTCTTTATCTTTGAAGAGTCAAAGAAAAACAATAAGGACAATAACAAGTTGCAAATATGTTGACTCCTTTAATTCACAAGATTCTTTAGCATTGTCATGTACAATGATTATGATAAGAATAATTTACATTATTTTACAGAAGACTACAAAAAACTATTCTGTTGTTATTCTAATAGTCAACATTTTTGTTGACAAATAACTTAATTACAGTGATTACCAAAATCTGTCCTTGTTGACACTTAAATAGCCAGACATGACCTTTCCACCAGTATTTCTCATGCCATCTATAAGGAAACACCAAGTAGAACCCAAAGCTCCAACAAAAAAATCAGAGTCAGCAGCCATCAGAAAATTAACAAGTGGATAATTAGTGCTTCTCTCCCTTCCTAAACTGCTTTCATACTCAGCCATTGACACATTACTCTTATCTTGCCTTCTTACTTTTGTATAATGAAAATTCCACCTAGAAGAATATTCTTTTGTTTTGTCTATCACTTCCTGAATCAAATGGATTCAATAATTATGATTAAAACACAAGAAGCTTGAAGTATAAGAAAGCTGAAAAATACACAATTAAATGCAATAGTAATCTATGTAGCACCAACATTTTTGAATGAAGGTTGGTCCGGTGTCGGACACGTGTCAGCCTCAGGTGTCCGGCATGACAATGACACATGATTACATTAGATTACTATATTTTTTTCAAATTAATACTGATGTTGACATGTCAGTGTCCGATGTTTGTGTTATAGTACATACCTGCATCTCTGTGGACAGCCAAATGCTATTGAGGTTTGGGAAATGGCTCCTAATCCTATCAGCAAGCTGAATGTATTCTTCAAATTCAACCACTCTCATTTCACATGCTTTATCTCCCATCCTTACATGCATGCTTAGAAGAGGTCTCGGGACCCAGGGATTGTGATTGGACCATACATATTTGTCAATATCAGAATTTGACCTTTTACCATTCTCCTCCTGAAACATCTATAGAAGTTAACACACAAGATAATATCAAAGAATGTAAAAATGTACAATAGGATTTGGATTCTTTGTACTAAAGCAATCACGTCGACGCCAATCTAAATCATGGGATCTAAGGTCGCTCGCATTCTGACTTTATACTTTGAACTTGATTTACCAAGTCAGAACACGGCTGATCTTAATTCGATGGTTTAGATTGCGTGCATGTGCCAGATGCGTAATTCATCGAGTGTAAGATATCCATATTCAAAACACATATATGCATTGTGCTAGTTTTGGAAGATATATGTGGAGAGTTAACCTTTGGCCATTCTCTAGCAAGACTTTCCAGAACCATTTTTGCAGCTATTTTTCCAAAGGCTGCATGGCGCTCCTCATTCAATAAATTGCATGTGTATTCAGTTGGGAACCTCATTAAATAGCGTACAGCCTGAAATAATATTTATGGCAACATCATTAAACCATTAACTTTTCATCATTGTTACTGTAGTAGATTGTTATGATGGGGACATAATTAGGACTAGGAGTACCTGTGCTCGCCACCACCGTCTATCCATTTTTCTATGAGAAGCCACCAGACTACCATTTATATCAGTTGTCGGTTGCAGAAAATTCCACGGATCGCCCCATATCCTGCATCATACATTGACATAAGAAGCAGAATAATAACTTATGTTCAGGAACACATTAATTTATGAATCTGTGTAGTTCTTGTGAGATCTTGCCTAGGAGTTGATCCTGCCCATATATGCTTCGACGTATAATTTTCTTTCGTCGTCAAAATTCCTTTATTCAAAGCATCCTCACTTTTCATTAGTTCAAATGCACGTTGACGGCATTCTAAAGAAGTTTCTGGAAAGAAGTAGCAATTCCAACTAGACCGGGACGACCCTGCAAGAGCAACATTTGAAGCAGATGTTCACATTGTATGAAGTTGTTAAAATGAAAATAAAATGGCTCCCAATTTTTTTTACCTTTGCAACCATCATGATCAGCCCTATTATAGAAATTAGTGACAAGGACTCTTCCTTCATTGATTGCAATAGAAAGAAGTCCACACATTCCAGCAATTTGAGCACCAATGCCAAATCCAGGCAATCTCTCCCAGTCAGCTAATAGGAACTTCACATTCGGTTCGCTACAGTTCGGTGGATGCTGATGAATCCATATATCGCGTTGAACTTTTCTAGTCAGAGGATAGTTTTCTGCATCAGATCCTGCAATCTGCAAATGCTTCTACAACTGTCATTTTTAATGATCTAAAATAATGCAGCACATGAATCTTCCTCAAGTGTCTACTCTACACCTATATATGAATGAAGCACGGACACCGGACACGACACAGACATTGACACGTCGACACCGAATATAATTTGAGAAAATAACACAATTCAATGTAATTATAAGTGTCAGTGTCGGTGCCACGTCTAACCTGAGGAGTGTCCGTGCTTCATAGCTCTACATGCTGTTTTTTCGATAATAAATATATACTAATTATCTAATCTAAGTGATATCTAAGAATCTATATAGTATATA
This sequence comes from Trifolium pratense, assembly GCF_020283565.1. Classification (NCBI taxonomy): domain Eukaryota; kingdom Viridiplantae; phylum Streptophyta; class Magnoliopsida; order Fabales; family Fabaceae; genus Trifolium; species Trifolium pratense. Next base: position 1,271,411 of record NC_060064.1, read on the forward strand.
TGCAATAAAAAAACGATCATCCATTAAATACAGTGCAAATGATTAAGAAACATACCCATGGTGGATAATCACCCTCAGATACAGCTTGATTTCTGAAGTGTTTAATCTGCTCGCCGGTTGCTGCAACAGGTTGCATATCCAACAATCCTTTCCAACTTGTCCATGGTGGAAAGGAATCATTTCCTATACGTGTGTCAAGACGATTATGTAGATGCGATTTCGCCTTGCAATTTTCGAAATGTGGAGCATTAGGCAAATTGGACTCATTAATTCCAAGTTTCAATAAGCACTCACTTCTCTCAGTTGTAGGTTTTGTTAACACACAACTCCAACTTGAATAAAGCAAAGATACTCTTTCATCTTGGTCACTTTCTTTTATGCTCCTCAAATCTCTTAATCTCTCTGTTTGTTTAGGTTTAAAGGAGCATTCTGCTGTTGTCACCATGAAAAAAAATATGTCCCTTGTGTTAATTTAATTTAATTAAGCATAATAATATTGTTGAATTAGTAAATTTTCTATGTACTTTATCATATTATAAAAAATTAACTACATGATTGTTTTTTCTACATGAAATGATTATGCAAAACAAATTAATGTAATGCTATATCTTGTTTGTAGTAAGTGTGGTCAAAGTCAAAAAGTCCAAAATTAGAGTATGCTTAACGTAAAGTAAGCATTAGTATAATTATATATATATATGTTACTTCATGTACAAGCCTTAAAATTCGTACTCATCAAGTTTGCTTCAAGAATAAACGTTCTTAAAGTTTCAACTGAATTTGATAATTCTTTAGAATAGTTTTAAAACAACATTAGAATTCATAAGACAAAAAGAAGAAAATCATAAATGGGAAACTTTTAACCTCTTGTTCTTTGTTGAGCTCAAAGTTTAAACTAAATTTGATACTCCCTCCGTCACATATTTTACGTATTTTCAATAATTATTTGTCACGTCTTAACTTACTTAACTACTACTTCCTATTATAATTATAAGCAAAACTCAATTTTTCAAATACATTGAATAATTGATGTATCTAGTCAATAATATAAGCCAGACACATCAATTGTAAATCTATATGAAAAGTTGAGTTTTTAGTATAAGCCGGAGGAATTAGTTCGGTATCTATTATTAATAAAAGTATTTTAGTAAATGATGTCCATTTGATCATAGAAATTAGTACCATGAATAATTTTCTTAAAAAGTGTGTATAACTTTAAACACACTTAGAATAATTCTTTGGAATAATTTTAGGTAAACAAATAGTATAGGATTCACATTAATAGTAAAAGAAGAAAAAACACAAATGGGAAACTGACTTAAAACTCTTCTTGTTCTCTTCATAAAGCATGTTAAAAAGTTAAGTAATTGCTAATTTTTTATTACTAACTTAAAAAGGTAATAGTAGTACTAAAAAAGACATTAAATAAAAGTAATTAAGGAAGTACTTACTAGTGATTGTGGTATTGAGATCTGAGTTGAATGATAAATTAAGCATTGAAAATTGAGCAAAGTGAAAAGTACCAAAGGAAGAAGTAAGAGTAGCCAAAATCAAAGAAGCAATACAAAGTCCACAAAGAAATCCAATAACACATATTTGACATGGAAATGAATTGCTCATTTGTAAAGCTTTTTGAGAAACCACTCTCTCAAGAGTAGACCTTTGATGATTTAATGGTTCCATATAATTTTCACTCTTTTTCTTTATGCATGAGCATGAGTTATAGTTAATTCAAAAAAGCTTCATATTTTTTTTTGCCAAACACAACCTTAATGGAAAAAGAAAAAAACAGTCACATGAATATAGGATCTTGCCACCTCAAAGAAAGTGAAACTTGTGGGCCATCCTTATCATTTTTGTTCCAACTGCAAAAAATAAATGCAACAAAGTGTGAAGTTTCTATCAGAATATAGAAAGAATGAGAAAGGGACAAGTGTTGATATATCAAACAAGAAAAGTGTGATGAGTGATATTGTTGGAGATAAAGTTAAGGTACAAAACAAACACCTAAACAAACAAACAAACAAACAAGAAAGAAAGAATTCACGGATTCTCTTCACAATCTTTGAAGATCATCATGAAAAAGAAGAAAGGTTGAGTTAAGGACTAGCTAGTGGACAAATAAATTAAGATCATCATTAATTATTAACAAGAATCTCAGTGAATAAAACAATAATATGAGCTAATCAAGTCATTCAGTTCAAGTGGTTAATAAGTTTTTCTAGGACGAATCGTTCTGAAAAATCCGAATTCGATTCCTGGTGAAAACAATTATTGCCCAGACTTTCTTAACCTCGCGATCGAACACTGAATTACTGACAAAAAAAACAAGAATCTGAGCTGAAAGAGTTAGCAGAAACAGAAACAGTGAGGCTAATTTCTAAGCATAAAACATTTTTGTTTTATAGTATATAAAAGGATGAAGAGAAAGAAAGAAGAAATATTGAAAAGATTAATAGTAATACCTTTTCGTTTTTGAGTTGAGGTAATTAAGATGAAGTTATACATACGTTACATATAAGAAGTGAGTTGCAACAAACAACCAATGAAGAAATGAAAAAGGATAATCATAATATGTTTATAGTGGCGGCTTCTGAAGTGTTGCTAATGCCATTAATTTAATATAGTATATGATTTCTCTTCTCTTTCACTCTCTTATCTTATGTATGAAACTATGATATGATGAGAAAGAAAATGGTATTATGGTCCCCTAGCTAGCTACATATATATATTTGTTCATTCTTAATTCTAGGTAGCTTAGCTGTCCCTTAACTTCAACTAAACTACACTCTCTCTTCCTTTTTTCTCTCTTTTTATTACATTTCATTAATAAGTGTAACAATAAATAAATAAATATGCAATTATTAATGTTGAATACAAGGCAATATTTATGAATTTTCTATATCACACGTTTCGTTACTATATTTTTCTTTCTTTTTATTTTTTGTGAATAATTTATTTTCTTTCTTGTGAGTATGATAGAATTACTGTTGTTGTCTTGTTTGTATTTGTCCTATTTTTCAACACTATTGTGCTTGCTTGATTGCTTTATCGTGAGGCCAATTTTAGAGTCGCAGTATCTGTCAGTGATATGGACGATTGGTACTTAAGCCAATAACATAGCGAGTGTTCTTAATTAACCTCAGAGGGTATGTTAGGTTCCATATAGTATTTAAGTTGTCATATTTAAGTCTTAATCCGTCTCATTATATAAATGTCATATTTAAGTTGTGTATGATTCTTTAAAATAAAAAAAAAAAATACTAATTGTGAAAACGAGTTTCATTAATTAGTGAAAAAAAAATAATACTCTATTTTGTTAGAATATATTTTGTGGGCTGCAATCAATTGTGGCTTTTGATTTTGATGTTTTCTCTCCCCACCCCCCGTGATTCTTTTATACCCCCTGAATTTCCAATTTTACTCTTGCAAAAAACTTCGGTTTATAAAAACCGAAGTTTTTTTTGTCTTGAAAACCGAAATTTACTCTGAATTTGTACTAGAAAAAATTCGGTTTTTGCGAACCGAAGTTTTTTGCAAGGGCAAAATCGGAATATTGGGGGGTATAAAAGAATCACGGGGGGTGGGGAGAGAAAACATGTTTGATTTTAATAAAAACGGGTTGATGTTGTTGTGATCCATTTGATGATGCTTAAGCCCGATAATTGTGATCAATAATAATGGGCTTGAACACTAATTCTGATTTGTGTATAAACAAAGTGTAGGCCCAACTCTAGAGTCCATGATGGGTGGTACTAGGGTTGTGATCTTATATAAGATTGGCTAGGTCCCCTTTGTCGTTACTTACAAACACAGTAAGCTCATTTGTTGTCTTCCCCGTGAAAGACCTCAAAGACTGGAGCATGTGATCAGGCAGAGGAAGACATTGTCTAATATATCGATGTTTTCGATATTGGTGCGCTTTCGTTAACTGGTTTGAGATTATGAATATCAAGTAAGTGTGTTCTAATTTCATATAATATGTCATCTAAATTATTAATTATTACATATTTGTCATAAAATAAGTGCTATTTTTATGAAGCAGGATGTGCTAACAAGGGGCGCGAAAAGAAACACCCACTACAATTACTACTAGTACTTAAATGATATGTTTTCTCTCTCAACCTCGTGTTTCTTTTATATTCCATGAATTTTCAATTTTACCCTTGCAAAAAACTTCTGTTTATAGAAACCGAAGTTTTTTTTTGCCTTGAAAACAAATTTCGATTTATAAAAACCGAAATTTATTCTGAATTTGTAGTAAAAAAAATTCAATTTCTGCGAACCGAAATTTTTTACAAAGATAAAATTGGAATATTGGGGTATAAAAAAATAACGGGTCTGTGAGAGAAATGATCCTTAAATGAAGCCAATTGATGGGAGGCCCAACCCAACTACTTGGTACTACTTAATAGGAGAATCAGAATCCATCTAGCTGGAAATCTCAACGGTCAAATTTTCAAAAGCTTTGCATTTTCATATGACCGTTTGTTTGTTTACTTCTCAAAAGACGGATTTCAAAAACAATACATTACTACTTACTTACTTCTCATTCATCTTAACAACCAAAAAAGCCAATTCACTTTACACAAATTATTAGTATTAATCATGAAGATGAAGTGCTTTTCTCTACCTTGTTTTTCATCTTCCAAACGCCAAAACCACTTTTCTCAACCTATTTCAATATCTACTCCTCAACCTACACTCCATAATACTAACCTTCATGAATCCATCCATTGGATATCAAAATCAAAGTAAGCTATTTATTTTTACAACTTATTCATTTTTCTAACTTATTATATTATCATCATCTTATATTCATTTACTTTCTCATTACAACTTAATTCAGAATACAAAATCAAGACCAATCTCAATGTATAAACAACAACAACAACAACAACACTCATCATGATGATTTGGAAACAAAGGAAGAGAAAACAACAACACCTCAAGATAACCATGAACAAGTACAAGAAGAAAAAGAGTGTTCTGAGTCACTATTTTCTGTTTCTATTGGTTGTAGAAAACCAGTTTCTGCTGATGAAAATGATGATGAGATTGAAGTTAACAGTACTCCAATGAAGCTTCATAGTGCAAAAGATGTATCTGGGTCAAAACCAGAATCCAATGAAGCCAAAGAAGAAGAAAGATCAATGAATGAACCTCTTCTTAACAAGTATAGATATCAAGATTGCTCTGATGATGATGATGGATATGATGATATTAACCTCAATGAAGAAGGTTCATCAGAATCTTCTTTGTTTTCTATATCAACTGATTATAAGAAAAAACCAATTTCAGTTTCATCAATTCAAAAAGAATTGGTTGATAATGAAGTTACCAGCATAATGGTGGAACCTCAAGAAGAACAAGAAGAAAGTGAAAGAAACAACATTCTAGAAAATGATGAAAATGTTTGCTCCTCAGTGTTGAATCCAATTGAGAATGTTAGTCAAAGGAAAGTCAAAGCAACATTGTTGCATTCTGTAAAAGAAGACAAAGAAAACATTAATTGGAACCAACAAGAACCTAGTTTGAATTTGAAGCTATCATTATCATCAAACAAAAAGATGAATATTGAAACAGAAAAAGGAAAAGAAATTGGGGTAGATACAAGCCTTTCTAGTTGGTTAGTTGAATCAGAAAGCAAATATAATACACCAAAAAGATGTGATGTTGAGGATAGGCCAATTTTAGGAGCATTGACAGTTGAAGAAATAAGGAAGTATAGTTCAAATATATCTAGAACATCTTCTAGAACTCATAGTCCTGAAGAGGCACCAATCATTGGTTCTGTTGGGAGCTATTGGAATCATTCAGAGCAGAGAAAGTCTTCTAAATCATCCAATAAATATGGAAAGGTTAGTGAATTAATTTTGTTGTTATTTCTCAAGTTTATTTAAATTAAGTGTTGTTTAAGTTTTTATCACTTGGATTAAGTAAATGAATGAATAAGTGTATTAATTGTATGATCCTAGTTAACTTTTGGCTATTAAGAATGGTCATAAATATATAGAGTATTTAATATAATGATTTGAAAGTGATTTACACAACATTAAAGATGTGTTTGTTTTGGATTTAAAAGAATCTATGTTGTTTTAAAAAAATTAAGAGGTTTTATTTTGAGTTGTTAATTTTGTTTGCCATCATAAAAACCTTTATTTTTAAATATGAAGCTCCTCCATTTAAGTTTGTTGTTTTTAGAAAAAAATATATTTTGAAAAAGCTACTGGGATAAGCTTTTTATTCTAAGGTTAAAAATAACTTTTTTTAACAAAATAATTTTCTTAAAAGTCTTAAATAGAGACTATTAATTAAAATGATAAAACTGGTTTTGGTTTTAAAACATTTCTTAAAAAAGTCTACAAACAAAACACACCCTAATTTGAGTTTTTTATTTTTATTTTGTTTTCGTAGACAAAATGACGAAACCATCATTAACTCACGCACATAAATGATGGAGCCGGCGTTCGAATTCCGGTCATGGCATCCGATCTAACAATTTTGTCATTTTTTTGCCTGAGCTAGGATTTGTAGACCTAATTTGAGTATGTATGTATATGTGTGTGTATGTAGTGTTGATGAATGAGGGTGAAGTAACTAGAGAATTGTGTTGTTGTATTGCAGGAAGGGAAACAAGAATGGAGTTCAACAACAGTAAAAACTAGACTAGAACCAGCTTTTGAAGCAGCCAGCCAGTGTTGCTCAAAATTGACTTGATGTGTAGACAAGGCACAACTTTTTTGATTCAATTCAATCATACTTTGATGCATGGATAGATGATTCAAATTTCCTAGTTTTTTTAGTGCAAATAAATAACGAGTACATGTAATTAAGACTCGAATTTCCATTTGTTCTATTTTATTTTTGTATTTGCAAAATGCAAGTTTTGGGTAATAGTAACAAAAATGGTTATCCATAAACTACTGTCATTTTTCTTGATAAGATATCATAATGGCATTGAACTTTTCTTCTTCCTGAATAATGTCATTGAGCTTTCCATGCATATATGTAAATTCCAGCTAAATTCTTGACTATTTTCTCTAAAAAATGTTCAATTTATGTATCCAAGATTCCTGTGAATTTTATAAACCAATCAAACTAAAAAAAAATGTCACAATCAGAATATACATTATTGGCTCACCAAAAAATACATTTGACCAGCTGCCTCCTAATTATGATTCCTTATATCGCACTCAGATGGCTTACGGCGTTCAGCGGGGGGAAATTTCAATCCCACAAAAGGATGTAATGTACTCTGAATTAAAACATGTATAATCAGTTTTTTTCTGTTTAAACTTTTTTTTAAGGACCATTCAACAATCGGATATACTTTTGCAAAGCTCTGTAATGTCAATGGACCAAAAAGTACATAAGGAAAGTCAGAGTTGTTGATTGAGTTTGACCCATCTAAAAGGAGTTTTAAGATGACATGGTGCAATCAAATCTAATGGAGAATCTAAACGAGCTCATCACCAACATCCACTTAGAAAGTTACAAGGGCAAAACTTGGCAAAATAAAACGTTCCAAACCTTTGCTCATTATCATCCAATAAATAAGGAAGGACACACCCACTTTCCATGCAACTCATTCGGATATCTCTAGGTTCAGCAACAACTCATCAGTGTAATATCTCCACAAACTTTAATATTAGAACTTGCTGATACAATCCCCTGCCTAATTTGCCTCATCATCTCGTTTACCATCATCAACTTGCATGTCATCAAGCAGGGTAGCTTCTTTTATGTTATCAGGTTTGTTTGCAGCTTCCATAACCTCATCTGGATTGGCAACATCTTGACCCTCACCATTTTCCTCGTTACTTTTTATTTCCAATGCAGCACTTGTATCTACTGCGGTCTCACTATTTTCAATAACGCTTTCAATGTTTTCGCCTTCTACAGCTTTTGAATTTTCATCCTCTGCAGCAGGTGCATCTGGCAATGTAACACCAGTGATGTGTGTAGCTTGTGCTTCAGAGGAGGAATCCACATCCATATCAACTTTGGAGCTAGAAGTAGCCTGATCTTGCACAGTGGCTATTTCCGGGTCAGCTGAGATGGGTACTGCTTCACAATTTTCTGTACCCTGCACATTAATTTCATCAGCCGTGGCTTCAGAAATCTCAAGGACATGATTCTTTGCTTCGGTTTCTTCTTGCTGTTGTGCTTCTACCTCTTCTATTGCATGGTTCTTGGCTTCAATTTCTTCCTTCTGTTGTGCTTCTACCCTGAACTGCTCCATTATGTTTTGTGTCCTTTCCAGCTCTACCATAAGATCTCCGTATTTCTTCTGTAAAGTTCTCTCAAGTTCCTTTTGCTTCTGAACTTCAGACCAAAGATTGTTTATCCTATGCTTTGCTGCTAACTGCTCCTGTTTTTTCAAACCTTGAAAACACTCGAATTCTGTTGCAGCCATGTCCATCTGCTTGAAAGTGGCCTCGATCTGCGGCCAAATACCGTTTTTTGATCTCATCTGAAAATGCAATAGCCAAAATTTAATATTCAATCTCAATTTTGGAATTATAAAGATCAGAAACTTGATTCAATTTTTCAATATGCTAAATCCACATGGGTATAACGGTAACTTCATTTCATTTATTAAACCAATATAATCAAGAAAAACAAAAAAGATGCAAAATAAATACGAAGATCAAGCTGCCTTAAAAAAAATATCTTCTATACAAAAAGTTTTTTACAAGGTTCTCTCATCCGGAGGTAATCCTATTTGAGACATGTCGAACACTATATATGTGGGAACCTCTCCCAGGCAGAATTCGAACCTTGGTTCGCTGGGATGTGAGAGTCTATCTCTTTCGGCTAAACCCAACCTCCGTTGGTTCTTATATACAAAAAGTATTTGATAATACATAAATGTGTCCACTTGCACTGTTGAACATTTTTAGATGAAAGGGTTTGCATAAACTTGCACAAGTTTATCTTTCCTTTCTCGGTGTTAAACTGCACTGATGTAAATATGGGAGCCCCTATTATTATTAGAGGAATGACATCAGCATCTCTCAGATACTAACTCATAGATTAAAAGCTTGTACATTGTAGTTAATATAGACGTGCTGTATTAGATTAATACCCCTGTAACTGCCTTTACCAAGTTAGTTAGAACTAGTTTAACAATAAGTTCTAGAAGCTTCACTACTAGTATCTTCTATATAAAGGGTCACCCTATTGTAATCTCTTTAGCTTTTCAATAATGAGAATCAGTTAGAATAACAGAATGATCCAAGTCTTCATCTTCTATCATGGTATCAGAGCCTAGCGTCTACTGGTGAACCCAGGTTGATGACCAGTCATAACAAGTTACAAAATGATTTGGTTCTTTTAAGTTGATTATTTGGTAGATGAGAGGGGGAAACAATTGTCGTCAACTTTACTGTTGCAGACTTGCACACAAACCAATCGAGAACCAATTGAGGTGGATAGGTCTTAAATTTAGGTCTAACATCTTGGAAAAACAGAGCTGAATGTTGAAATGGTGGACCATGGATTGGAAGGACACAGACTTCCCCTTATAAAGACTATTTTGGGGAAATTGACTACGATTTGGGTTCCTTGTTCGATTGTGTTTACTCATGAGACAGTGGTTGCAAGTCCCAAAGTGGGAGTTGATACAGTATTAGTTGAAGTAAACCATTTGCCATATCATTATTCATCTATGGAAGGGTTACAGATCTGAGAAAAGTATGAGTAATGCGTCATTTTCATACCTACCACTATGTGTATTCATGTGGGTTTATTTGGATAAAATGTGGTGGTTGTTTGAAAATTGATATATGGAGCTCGTCTGCAACCGAGATTTATTCTATGTATGTATATTAGGACAATGAAGAAAACACTAGCCATAATTATGATTTGAATACAATGAATCTTCAATAAACTACCAAAGGAGAAGTATGATTGAAGTGTTTTGTCAACAACAACAAATCGTGTTATTATTTTCTAATAAACACGTGAAGAATCTATTCTGCCGCATAAACCCTCGCTAATTTCATTATTTTGCCATGTTGCTTCCTTTCTCCTCAATGATATGGTGCTTTCCTTGTCTCATCTACAAGAAATTTGACTTAAAAGAGAAAGCACGCTTTTTACGGTAAAAGAAAATACATAAAAACGATAAAAAAAATGTGCCTTGTTATAACCGGACATCAACCTGGGGGTTCACCATTGGACCCTTTGTTTTGGGGTCCACATTAGGGGATCTCATATAAATATAATTTATTATAATTTTTATATCATATATATGCATATATTTTAATTTTATAAATTGGATCCTATCTGCATCATTTCTTGGAGTAAGCTCAACCATCCATCAATATAAACTGCCATCGAAGCATTGGCTAGTGCAATGAGTGTGCCAAACAGGACTCCGTTTACTGGCTATTGCCGCTTAAAACTTTTACTTCAACCAAATGTGAATTGCACTGCCAAGTGCCTGGTCAAATATAATGTTAGGTGGGCAAGTTGTTGACCTATACCTCGTGCAAGCTCAGATATTGGGAAATCAGTGTGGTGCACTTGGGGATCACAATTTAAAATTGTGAAGTTTCATGAGACTACACATCAAAAACTAATCAAGCTGATCCAATCCAACCCTTAAAACTTAAGGCCCCGTTTGGGTGGTTTTTGGTTTCATGTTTTGAAATTTTCAAAAACCTAATCTAGTTTCAATTTTGAGTTGAGTTTTAGTTTTTTGAGTTAAACCACTCTCTTTACCTTGCCTCACAATGAACAAAACAAAGAAAATAAGTAAAAAGAAAACTTTGAGAGCAGGTGATAGACCAAGAATACATATATCACACACAATAATGAAATGCATTTCCCAAAACGACTGCAACGGTTTCCCCTAATCATTAGCTGGGTTCCGTAGGTTTTCAATTGCAACAGTTTTAAGTTTATAAATCATTTTATATTAAAAAAACAACTTTAAAGGGCATTCAGACAACATAAACACTCTAGAATCTCAATAAAATTAATGCAAGCCAATTTGCATACAAGATATCAGTGACATACCTCATACCCATGTGTGAGTAAAGTAACCTTCTTCTCAAGTCGTATCAATTTCTCCTTACCATCATCCAGCTTACTTCTCACATTCTCAAATTCATTCTGCAAAGCTGCTAGCTTCTCCGTGTTTCCCGCAACACTTGATAGACCATATGCATTACGGGTGACAAAGTACATTAAATCATTAATGCAAGTGGTATGTGCTTCAACAAATTCATCAAGGGAATCATTTTCATGCCCCATTGCCACACGAAGATGCTCGGCTTCATCTTTTATCAACTTATCAGCCTATCAAGAACAGCATACATAATTAAATAACAATCAATATATATATTATCACTCATCCACTAACAAGTTTATCTCAAATTATACTATACTCAAGCTTAAAGTGTAAATAATAATTAACAACCAGTTTAAAATGTGTATTACTATCACTGGACAAGTTAACATAAAATTTTGTTATAGGTAATTGAAGAATCACTTGTAACAAAAATGAAAGAGTAAGGTATAACTTGGGGGAATTACAGCTGAATCAGGAGCTATCTGAACTCAAAGAAAAAATGGAGCACAACTAAGAGAAAAGAACGCAAACTTCAACCTAATTAATCAAATGGTTATAACTGAAATAAAGTGCAAGCATGATACAATCCATATTACATACTGCCACAATACTCAAGTAACTTATAAAGGAGATGGTATCACAATTTAAACTAAGAAGTCCATAACATTTCTACTTAATTTTACATAAGACGCTTCTATAAGTGGTTTCTTGGGGTGAAAAGGGGATACAATATAAGAATAAGAATGCTGAGTAGTAACTGGATAAATTAGCAATAATTTTAAGATCAATATCACCATAAAAAAACATGTGAATCATCTACATGAAAAATTAAGTTGTGTACCATAGGGTGAAAAGGTGACCAAGCAACTTACTAACAAATTAAGTATAAAAGGCATAAAAAATAAATTAAAAGGTGAGCAGATAAAGTAGAAATTAGTAAATACATACCTCTTTCATCTCGTCCTCCTGAAAATCTTCTATGACAGGGACAGCAGGTCCATTTGCCGCTCGTTTGGATCCTTTCTTTTTCTCCTTATTTGCTATCTCCTCAAGTGGATATTTGGCATTGTCATGCTCCAGTAAGGTTAGAAGCTCCCTTCTTATCATCTCATCGGCTTGCTCAATATTGGTTGGTGGAACAAATGAACTCCTGTCCCCGTCAGCTCTTATCAACGAGTTCCTAATAAGCTCGATAGATGCTGGAGGAGGCCTAGGAAGTTCCCTTTGAAGGACTTTTGATCGTTTTCTAAGTAATGCCTGCTGCCGTGCCTCTTCTTCAGCCTTTTCTCTAGCCATTCTATCAGACATATCCTCCTCAATCTTCTCCTCAGGCTCTTCAGCATCTTCTTGAACTGGCTGCATCACTATCTGGTACTCATTTTTGGGCTGTGGAAGGCTGCTTAAACCAGAGCGCAAACTTTTTTTCATATCAGCTTGTCTCCGTAGCTCGAGTTTAGCACTGTCGTGCATCTCCATATCCTCATTGATATGTAGCTCGTCCCTAAGAGGAGTTCCCTTAGGAGTCATGCCAAAAGAAAAACCATCCCTTAACGGTGTCATACCACTTCTGGGAGTAAGGCCTGCACTTCCAGGGGTTGCAGAGGGAGTCAGCAGTGGGTTTGGAGTGTGAATTTCCTTTTTCTTAGGAGTGACCCCAGAAAAATCTGAAGGATGCAACTCCGGGTTCTCTCCTCCCAACAGTGGTGTCTGAGACTCCCTCAGCCTGGCCAAATTTTCAGCTTCCATCATGATAGCATCTCCTTTACTAGCTGGTGTTCTCTGAGGAGTTCTTAAAGGAGTCATTGCTTGGTTGGGTGTCTGTGGATAATTAGAGAGAAGAGCACGTGTAGCACTGCTGCCTTCAGTGAGTTCCTCGCTACCCACAAGGTCACTGGCATAACCCAACTTGGCAATTTCATCCAATTCTTGGTCAGAAATCTGGGGTGGTGGAAGCATCAGTTTTGATCTCTTTCTAACTGTTTCTGGGTCATTCAGCTTGTTGGCATGCAGAATAGCAGCCGGGGCATCTTGCCTCTCGGCAATTTTATTCCTTGCAACGTCTTGCTTTCTCAGCTGCGCCTCAACATCGATCCTTCTTTTTCCCTCAAGTTCTTCAATAGTAGTAGGGAATGCTGGCTGCTCCACCGTCCTATCCTCATCGGCAACATCAAAATAACCAGGAGGAGGCCTCTTCTCAAAGGGAATTTCTGCATTATAATCAATCCCTCTCCTTTTCCTCCTCCGCTGCCTTACATCAATTCCAGCAGCCTTCAATTCTCTCTTTTTCTGTAAAGAAGCAAGCCTCCTAGCTTCCTCAAGCTGTTTCTCCCTAGCTTTCCTTTTGGCTTTCTTACCTTTCGTGTTAGCCAACCGAGCACGTGCTTCAGAAAGCATCTCCTTCTCATCCTCATCCATATCAACCGGATCAGGTCGAGCAGGCTTTGACTCAGGATTCGGGTCAATCTCCCCCGGACGCAATTTCCTAGGGTCATCACCAGGCTCATAATTATCATCCTTAACACAAGCAGCATCAAGAAGTTTCTCATATCGTTCAAGACACTGCGAAGGAGTACGACCAACAATGGGAGCAATTGTTCTCCACTGAGTAGGCATAAGCTTAGCAAGATGAAGTAACTTCTCATCCTCTTCTCTAGTCCATTCGGTTTTCTTAATGGAAGGATCTAACCACTCATACCAACGAGCTTTACACTGTTTCGCAGATTTACGAACAAGAAGCGAAGATATACGAGCCCATTGATTTTTACCATATTTCATAACAGCAGCTTTCAGAATTTCATCCTCGGTGTTTTTCCAAACACCTCCCTTTATCATAATCCTCATATTGGCAACACTTTTTTTGTATTCCTCTTACAAAATTGATTGAACTGAAAAATAACAAAAAGTCCAGTAGAGAAGATTCAGTTCTAATGCGTGAAAATCGAAAATTGCGTAATGCGAATAAAGAGTGAAATCAATGAAGTGTAAGTAATTAGGTTAAAATCGCGAAATACGTAGAAAGAACAGAAGATAGAAATTGAGATAAAGAGAGAGAGATATACCTCTGCGGTTTGGAGACGGCGGCGAGGGATCTGAAGACGACGATGCGGCGGGTACGGTGATGAATGAGGTTAGGGTTTGTGATCTTTGTGAGAGTAGAAATAAAGAAAGAAACTAAGCGCCAGCGGAAAAGATGAGTGAAAGAAAGAGAGAAACAGTGAAAAGACCGAAAACCTTACCAATCTGTGTGGGTGATGTGATGTGAATGGTTGAAACTTGAATTTGTGTAACCCCAATTTTATTTTATTTTAGTAAGGCTCGGTAAAAGATACCTTATATTGATGTAAAATTAGCGGTCGAACTAATTTGTACCTATGAAATGACTTAAAAGATATATATTTAATTAATATTTAAATTTTTTTAAGTAAGATGATAAGGATAAAATTGGAAGAAAAAATGATAAAGCTATAAGTTATAATCTTATAAGCTACTTGAAATAGTATTTGAAAAATAAGCTATAAGTTAGTAAATAAGCTATAATATTTTAGCTTATTAACCTTTCAGGGACTCGTTTGGCTCAGCTTTTTTTAAAGCTTATGCAAATTTTATATATTATTATAAGTTTGTCAATGTAATTTATGATAAAATAGATTATAAAATTATAATTTTCACTAGTGAAAACTTATAAAATAGCATGGGTGTTTTTTTACTAAATACTTGTATATAAGCTCAGGTAGGAGTAAGATTTACTATTATATATTTTTGCGCATAATATTTTATTTAACAGTTTTTTTTTTACTAAACTTTTATTTTTTAACAAAATGTTTTTTTTTTAAGAAGCTAAATTACCCCACCCAAATTGGCACCAGAGAGAATCGAACCTCATACCTCAAGAGGACTACACTCTCAGGTCCCAACCAATACCAATACACCAACTCAAGTGAGTTTAACAAAATGTTTTATTAATATTTTTAATTTAGTTTTTTTTTTTTTTAACAGAATTCGTTCATAATTCATATATAATAACTAATAAGCCATGTCAATACAAAGTAACACATCATCGAAATAAACAAGAGTACACATAACATATAATTAGAAAACAACGCGAAACTGTGGAGCGTTGGATCCAATTGCAGGAAGAATCTCCCAACGACAAGGCTCAAGATCTTCAGAAACGGAACAATAACCAGCAAGTGTAACCTTATCAGTAGAAGCAGCAACCGAACCAAACTCGAAAATGGATATACTCGCGTTTTGAGGTCGAGGAACTTCCACCGCACCGTTCATCCCCGCCGCCGTTACACCACCAATCTTCGTGTTCTCCGACTTCGTTTCCGGTTGAGAATTCTTTCCCTTCCGCCACCACAGTAAACCCATTATGCTTCAAAAATATGAAATAAAAAATTAAAGATATATGCATAAAAAATATGAAATAAAAAAATTGAATTTTCACTATAAAAAAGGAAATAAAATTCAATATAAATAAAAGGAATTAAGTTTATAAATTATAAAGTTTGTTCAATTGAAAATAAAATTAATTTTATTAAAAAAAAGAAAATTAAATTAATATTTAACATTAATTTAGTTAATCAAATAGCAAATGACACTAGAAATGAAAATTTTAAATTACATTATTTCTTCAACAAAATAATTGTTGAAATGTTAGATTTATTTTATAGAAATTTAAAACATTAAAATATTTTATTAAAAAGTAATTAACTCGTTTCACAGCTATATTATCTCATTTTCTTTATTTTCATTGCATTTTCTACTCTTTCTTTCCTTCTACTATCTTTCGGTTTACTTTCTTTCATTAACCAAATATAGTGTAAAAATCCAAAAATAAATACACCAAAAATAACAAAAAGTCCAGTAGAGAAGATTCAGTTTTAATGCGTGATAATCGAAAATTGCGTAATGCGAATAAAGAGTGAAATCAATGAAGTGTAAGTAATTAGGTTAAAATCGCGAAATACGTAGAAAGAACAGAAGATAGAAATTGAGATAAAGAGAGAGAGAGATATATATATACCTCTGCGGTTTGGAGACGGCGGCGAGGGATCTGAAGACGACGATGCGGCGGGTACGGTGATGAATGAGGTTAGGGTTTGTGATCTTTGTGAGAGTAGAAAGAAAGAAAGTAAGCGGAAAAGATGAGAGAAAGAAAGAGAGAAACAGTGAAAAGACCGAAAACCTTACCAATCTGTGTGGGTGATGTGAATGGTTGAAACTTGAATTTGTGTAACCCCAATTTTATTTTATTTTAGTAAGGCTCGGTAAAAGATACCGGATAGCTAATAATTTGTATGTATGAAATGACATAAAAGATATATGTTTAATTAATATTTAAATTTTTTTAAGTAAGATGATAGGGATAAAATTGAAAGAAAAAATGATAAAGCTATAAGTTATAATCTCATAAGCTACTTGAAATAGTATTTGGAAAATAAGCTATAAGTTAGTAAATAAGCTATAATATTTTAGCTTATTAACCTTCCAAGGGCTCGTTTGTCCCAGCTTTTTTTAAAGCTTATGCAAATTTTATATATTATTATAAGTTTGTCAATGTAATTTATGATAAAATAGATTATAAAATTATAATTTTCACTAGTGAAAACTTATAAAATAGCATGATTTTTTTTTACTAAATACTTGTCTATATAAGCTCAGGTAGGAGTAAGATTTACTATTATATATTTTTGCGCATAATATTTTATTTAACAGTTTTTTTTTTACTAAACTTTTATTTTTTAACAAAATGTTTTTTTTTTAAGAAGCTAAATTACCCCACCCAAATTGGCACCAGAGAGAATCGAACCTCAGACCTCAAGAGGACTACACTCCCAGGTCCCAACCAATACCAATACACCAACTCAAGTGAGTTTAACAAAATGTTTTATTACTGTCAAAAAAAAAAAAAAAACAACAAAATGTTTTATTAATATTTTTAATTTAGTTTTTGAAAGCACTGGTATTTTATTTTAGAATATGAAAAATTAAAGATATATGCATAAAAAATATGAAATAAAAAAATTGAATTTTCACTATAAAAAAGGAAATAAAATTCAATATAAATAAAAGGAATTAAGTTTATAAATTATAAAGTTTGTTCAATTGAAAATAAAATTAATTTTATTAAATAAAAAGAAAATTAAATTAATATTTAACATTAATTTAGTTAATGAAATAACAAATGACACTAGAAATGAAAATTTTAAATTACATTATTTCTTCAACAAAATAATTGTTGAAATGTTAGATTTATTTTATAGAAATTTAAAACATTAAAATATTTTATTAAAAAGTAATTAACTCGTTTCACAGCTATATTATCTCATTTTCTTTATTTTCATTGCATTTTCTACTCTTTCTTTCCTTCTACTATCTTTCGGTTTACTTTCTTTCATTAACCAAATATAGTGTAAAAATCCAAAAATAAATTGGCGAATGATCTAGGAGAGGATAGATTATCGACTAACTCACTAAATAGTGGGATTAGAAATAAGGTTGTGTGATATTTTTGCTGTTTTTGTTCTTGGTTAGAGAACCGTAAATTGAACATCGATTTCTTTCAAATCATCCATAGGTATTAAAAAAAATAAGGATACGTTGTTTAGATTAGCTTATTTCGCCTTATATCTGGAAGTACTCCAATATAGCTTATGAAAACATAGTATATATAAAAAAATAAAATTATTTTATCTTTTACTAAAAAAATAGTTCATGTAAACTTACACATAAGCGCTTATGCTATAAATTACAAATAAGCTATTTATCCAACAATGTCCCGGAATTACGTTTATATGAAAATGAGCTTACAATGAAAACAATATAAACTGCATGTAGGGACAACCTGAAAACATAAAAAGCATTAAAAAAAAAAAACACAAAACCCTCAAATGATCACTTGACTGTCAAATCAATAACCTTATAAAGCATAAAAAACACATTAGTTGAAACATTCATGGATCCAACAATATACTAGTATCTACAAGTTCCATGGAATCTAAACATGTCCAAGAATAGAAAAACAAATCTAGGGAGTGAAATTAATTCCATCCCAAAAAATAAACTTAGTCATTGCTGGCTACTGTTAAAGTTGAGTATATCATTATGATAAGCAGAAGGAGAAATTCGAGCATCTTATATCTAGAAGCTGTCAATGTCATTGAATCTTTGCCCGTTTTGTCGGGGGTACGTCAGAAAACTGATCA
The DNA here is from genome assembly GCF_020283565.1 of Trifolium pratense. NCBI lineage: Eukaryota > Viridiplantae > Streptophyta > Magnoliopsida > Fabales > Fabaceae > Trifolium > Trifolium pratense. The sequence continues at coordinate 1,289,705 of NC_060064.1, forward strand.
TCTACCCTCTCATGTTCATTGGTAACTTCAGCTTCATCTACCATTTCTTTTTTGCTTGCATCTTGGGAACTTTCTTCGGTGTTACATCTTAATTTTCCGCGTTCGTCATTTGACGTTTTTGAATTGTCTACAGGAGAAGAAGGTAGCGCCGTGTCCAACAATGCAGAAGAAGGCGCGTTTGAAGTGGTAGAACCCTTGTTGTCAACTATCAGTTTCTGTTTCTCAAACATCATCTCAAGATGTTTCCCTTGGTTTTCAATTTGAATCTGCAACTTCCTTTGAATCTGTATAAGAGTTTCAATATCAGAATAGGCCAAAACTTGAAATTCCTCGGTGTTGGGTGAATATCAAGTACTGATAAATAATAATGTACCTCAAGTTGTTCGTGGAGCCGTTTCTGGAGTTCCATCTGCAACCGTAATGCTTCAGTGATCCCCTTACTCCTGTAACCATAACTCAAGGCAAGATTATGAGCAATCTTGTTCATTTCAAGGGAAATAAATCTTATGGAAGAACTATTTACAATGCAAATGTCAACAACAATAAGTATCGTGTCAAAATCTAAAAGAAGTTAGAGAAATGACTCACGTTTTCAAGTCCAGAGATTTCATTTCTTCAATTGAACTCATCTTTTTCTCAGAAGTTTCTGCAGGTACAGAAGAAGATATCATTCACCATTCACATTTTTACTCTTATAAAACATTAGCGGGTAAAGAGGCCACACACAAAGAACAATAGAGATTATAAGTACACTCTTGTATACCTTCTGGTGACTCAGGTTTGTATCTGGCAGTTCTATACTTCTGAAATTAAAAGTACGGGTATATGTAAACAACATTAGATTAAAAAATCGACATACACCCCACAAACAAGCTCTATTTAAGAGGATGAAAAATCATATATGTACCTGCAGGTGGCTTTTTACATGGTAGATAGTAAGGCCTTCAACATTCATCAGATTCAGGACACCTTTTGGAGTAGCCTCTGCATGTTAAAAATCATGAGATGATTACATGAAGCATTCCACAGAGAAGGTCAAGAAAAAGGATGAGAGTAGGAAGAAGTAAACATACTGTCACTACCACCAAGCTGGTTAACTGCTTCCACAAAGGCCTCATGAAGTTCTGGACTCCAGCGCATTCTAGGCTTGGATTGAGATGCAGTTGATGCCGATGCTGAATTACAAAGAATGTTAACTTCTGCAGATGGTGTATGCGGCTTCTGAGAAACCTGCATTGCCTGCATCAAAAGAGTAAGATATACATGTTTATGCAAAACTTGTACGATAAGAATCGAAAGGGTAAACTAAATAAAGGAAACTAATAAACAAATGTTAATGTACACAATAAATTAGAATTTAAACTGTTAGCAGCCACAAATAGCATAAAGGGGAATATGGAATGGAATATACTTTACACAAACTCACATACACATGGTGACAAAATCAATTAATAATAGGGGTGAGCAAGGGACGGGTTATACTTGTTTGTCACTAACCTAACTGTTGGTGGTATTCTAGAGGTGGTATATATTATAAACTATATTGTTGCATAATTTAGAGTAGGATAGTATTTTTGGGGCTGAATATTCATGTATTTTTCTTATTTCAAATGCATCTCATACACATGAATATATATAGCATGAGTAGTGATGGTTACAACTATCAAAGAGTCACCACTACTAGGTGCTTAATCAATGATTAAACACTCCACTAAGCACTAAGTGCTTCCACTAATAACAATGACAATTCACTTATATAACTTTTCACTTACATTAGATAATTTCCACTACTTTATCATATTCCACTAACATAAAATCAAATCAGCACATTAACTAACATACTCCCCCTTAATGTGCTGCTCTTTAACTCCCATTGCTTCTCTAAGTTGCTGAAATCTTCCTCTTGGTAGTGCTTTAGTAAAGATGTCTGCAAGCTGCTCTTGTGAACTGCAGAAAATCAACTGCACATCTCCTTCTTCAATCACACTTCGAATGAAGTGATGCTTTATGTTAATGTGTCTGGTCCGGCTATGAAAAACAGGATTCTTTGCCATGGCAATAGCTGATTTGTTGTCACAATGAAGCTGGAGACTTCCCTCTTGCTTCTCTCCAATATCTTCCAATATTCTTCTCAACCAAAGTGATTGTTGTGTAGCCAAACCAGCTGCTAAATACTCAGCTTCAGCTGAAGATTGCGCCACAGTATCTTGCTTCTTTGAGCACCAAGAGATCACACCTGAACCAAGGTTGAATACATAACCTGAAGTGCTCTTCATATCATCAACACTTCCAGCCCAATCACTATCACAGTAGCCTTTAGCTTCAAATTTAGAATTTTTCTCAAATCTGATTCCATACTCCATGGTTCCCATGACATACCTTAGAACTCTTTTTGCTGCACCAAGATGTAAATGACTTGGTTTGCTCATGAATCTTGAGAGTAAACTAGCAGCAAACATTAAATCAGGCCTTGAAGCTGTAAGATAAAACAAGCTTCCAACCAAACTTCTATACATGCTTGCATCTATTAATCTTCCACCATCTTCCTTCTTTAATTTTTCATTCACCACTAAAGGAATATCAACAGGTTTGCAGCCATACATGCCAAACTTTTTCAAAATATTTTCAGCATACCTCTTTTGACAAATAAAAACTCCATACTCATCTTGGTAAACCTCAATGCCAAGAAAATGATGCAGCAAGCCAAGATCACTCATCTCATATTTTTTCATCATCTCTATTTTAAAATTTTCAACCATTTTCTTGTTGTTACCAGTATACACCAAATCATCAACATAAAGGGCAACAAGAAGGATATCATCTTTACCTTGATGTTTCACATACAAGGTAGGTTCACTTTGACTTCTTTGAAATCCTTGCTGAACGAAGTAGCTGTCAATTTCACTATACCACGCTCTAGGGGCTTGTTTCAACCCATAGAGAGCTTTCTTCAACCTGTAAACTTTTTCCTCTTGGCCTTTAGACACAAAGCCTTGAGGTTGCTGCACATACACCTCTTCCTTTAATTCTCCATTCAAGAAAGCTGACTTCACATCAAGTTGGTACAAATTCCAACCTTTTTGAGCTGCTAACGCAATGATTGTTCTTACAGTGTCCAATCGTGCAACCGGAGCAAAAGTCTCACTATAATCAATTCCAGGTTGTTGTGCATAGCCTTTGACTACTAATCTAGCCTTGGCTCTTTGGATTGAACCATCAGGATTATGTTTCAATTTGTACACCCACTTTACTCCAATAGCTTCTTTGTCATTTGGCTTTTCAACTAGCTGCCATGTTTTGTTCTTCTCAATTGCATCTATTTCTTCTTGCATCGCATTCCTCCAAACATCTTCTTTGATTGCTTCATCAAAATTTTCTGGTTCCACAACACAATAGTTGCACCTTGCATAAATATCACTCAAGTCTTTCAATTTTATTGGAGTTGAGCTCGGAGATGATGAACTTGAAATTGGTGAACTTGGAGATGATGAAGAACTTGGTGTACATGGGGCTGGTTGCTCATTTTCAGCTGCTGAATTTTGTTGTAATAAAATTGCAGGGACTGTTTTCTCCTCCGTTTTGTCTTCTTCCCAATTCCAAGAAGCATTCTCATCAAATACAACATCCCGGCTAATGATCACTTTGTTTGTCTTCATGTTGTAAAGTCTATAGCCCTTTGACATGGAACTATAGCCAATAAAGACACATCTTTCACTTGTTTCTTCCAGCTTTGTCCTCTTTTGTTTAGGAATTTGAGCATAGCAAACACACCCAAAAACTTTAAGGTGGTTCACCGAAGGTGTTCTTCCACTCCAAGCTTCAAATGGAGTCTTATTCCATACAGCCTTTGTTGGACATCTATTCAGCAAATACACAGCAGTATTAACAGCCTCGGGCCAAAAGGTTTTAGGTAAACCTTTCTCAAACAGCATAGACTTCACCATCTCCATCACGGTTTGATTCTTTCTTTCAGATACACCATTTTGCTGAGGTGTATAGCCAACAGTGAGCTGTCTTTCAACACCTTCATCTTCACAAAATTTGTGAAATTCATTTGAGGTGTACTCCTTCCCCCTGTCACTTCTCAACACTTTTATAAACCTACCACTTTGTTTCTCAACAAAAGCTTTAAACTTCTTAAAAATTCCAAAAACTTCAGTTTTTTGTCTCATAAAATATACCCATGTCATGCGGGTAAAATCATCAATAAACAAGATAAAGTACCTATTTTTGGCATGGGACAAAGTATTCATAGGGCCACATACATCTGTGTGTACAAGTTCCAACACTTGTTTAGCTCTCCATGCTCCTCCCTTTGGAAATGGTTGGCGGTGTTGTTTGCCAAGCATACATCCTTCACACACACCAAATTTTTCTTCAATTATTGGCAGCCCATACACCATCTTCTTTTGATAAAGCAACTTGAGACTATTGTAGTTCAAGTGCCCAAGTCTTTTGTGCCACAAACAAGAGTCATTATCTTCTCTAGCCATCATGCTGAAATTTTTCTTGTAATTAAGAGAAAGTGGAAAACTTCTATTGTTGGTCATTTTTACAACAGCAACATTTCTTCTCTTTGAATAAAAAATTCTGCACTCTAGATTCTCAAAATTTAGAGAATAGCCATGCTCCAAAAGCTGTCCAATGCTTAGCAAGTTCTCATCTAACTCCGGCACATAAAGAGTGTCATGAATGACTTTGCTTCCTTGCTTTGTTGTAACTCCAATGCTGCCTTTGCCTTTTACTTCAACATGTTCTCCATTGCCCAATTTAACTTTTGAGCCAAATGAAGAATCAATGTTGATAAAAGCTTCTTTCTTTCCGGTCATATGATTGCTACAACCGCTGTCCAAATACCACACATTTTTATCTTCTTGAAATGCCTTTTGACAAGCAAAGAATAAATTACCTTCATCATTTTCTCCTTCTGCAAATGAAGCATGCTGCTGATTGCCAAAACGACAATCTTTTTGAATGTGCCCGAATCTCTTGCAATTGTAACATTGTGATTTGCCCTTGTTCCAACAATCCTTCTCTGCATGAGTGTTACTTTTACAAATGTTGCACCATTTATTTGATGCTCCTTCATGCCATCTTCCATCATTCGCACCTCTTCCTCTACCTCGTGAGTTTCTGCCTCTACCTCGGCCTCTTCCAAATCTGCCACCTCTAGAAGACTCACCTCTATTTTGTGTTGGAGGCTTATTTTCACCATTGTTGGGCTGAATGTTGAGTTTAGATTGAAAGGCACTCTCAACTGATTTTTCAGAACGTCGTAACAACCTTTGCTCATAAGATCTCAAAGACCCCATCAACCCTTGAACTGACATAGTTGATAGGTCCTTAGTTTCTTCTATAACAGCCACCATAGGATCAAATTTTTCTGTCAAACTAATCAGAATTTTATCAACAATTCTGCGATCATCTATTCTATCTCCATGTGACTTCATTTGATTCACCAATTCAGAGAGTCTGTTGAAGTATTCATTCAAACTCTCATTCTCCTTCATTCTTTCATTTTCATAGTCTCTCTTAAGAGATTGAAGTTTCACAGTTCTCACCTTTGAGTCTCCTTCAAACTCTTGTTGTAGAATAGTCCATGCATCCTTTGATGTTTTTGCTCTCATAATCCTTGGGAAAATGGATAGAGAGACTCCTCTTTGAATCATCCCGAGAACTCCAGCATCTGTGATCTTCTTCTTCTTCAATTCTTCAAGTCGGGTGCTTGATTCTTCATCCTTTTCATTTGCTTTAGGTGCTGGTTCTTCATACCCCTTTTGGATGAACTCCAAGACATCCAAAGAGGTGAATAGAGTCTCCATTTTAACAGCCCAAAAATCATAATTCTCTCCTTCAAACAAAGGAACTTTAACATTGCTATAAACTGCGGAAGGGTTGGTTGTGGAAGCCATATTTTTTGTTGTTTTTGCTGCAGCTGCAAGGATCTGCAGCTCTGATACCACTCTGTTGGTGGTATTCTAGAGGTGGTATATATTATAAACTATATTGTTGCATAATTTAGAGTAGGATAGTATTTTTGGGGCTGAATATTCATGTATTTTTCTTATTTCAAATGCATCTCATACACATGAATATATATAGCATGAGTAGTGATGGTTACAACTATCAAAGAGTCACCACTACTAGGTGCTTAATCAATGATTAAACACTCCACTAAGCACTAAGTGCTTCCACTAATAACAATGACAATTCACTCATGTAACTCTTCACTTACATTAGATAATTTCCACTACTTTATCATATTCCACTAACATAAAATCAAATCAGCACATTAACTAACATAAAACTTTTTATCAGATAATTTTTTAAACCCTAACCTGTCCCTAGACCCGAACAAACCCAATTGTCTATGGGTCAAATTAAGACCGGGTCTATTTAAGACGAGATCGTGTTGGCCTGAATGACAATTGAAACAAAAGTATAAGGTGATTATACAATTATGACTAAAAGTTGAAAATGAAAGATTGGATTTTTTAGTATTTTACCATGTATTCTAACTCAAAACATGACTCCTACGCTAGTACTATAGCACAAGATTTCTATATAAGCTAAAAACATGACTTGGTTTTTATGTGCATCAATGGCTTGGAATGAACCTAGATGTTCTATTAACTTGAAAGGTAAGAACAAGAAATGCAGTAGTGTTCAAAATCAGATTGAGAAACAAACCTTCGGTGTTGGTTCTGCAGCATTGTCATCACCAAGAAGCTGATTCCAATTTGGGTGGAGAGTATCATCAATTGTCATTAGCTGTTCAACCCATTCCCCGAAATCAGATTTTTTGACATTGTCATCATTCATGTAACAAGCAGCACTGTTTTCCACCGGATCATTCTGAACAGAAAAAAGTTCAGGAAAACTAAGAATATCCTGCAATGGATCTGGTCCCCAAGAAATATCATCATTTTGTTGAGGGTGAGAAGTGAATGCTGTTGAGTGTATTTCCGAAGACACATTGTCACCTAATGTTTGAGAAGCGAAGGGAGAATCTTGATATTGCTTATCATGCTGTGAAATGGGAGAAAAAGGGATGCCACCAGGACATTCAACAGTGGTTGAAAACACCGGACGAACACTTCTGATCGGATTCAGTGATGCAGCTTGCATTGAGGTAGGATTTGTATTCAGACCCCTACCAGGTGAACAGTGAAAAGAATCCGGGGGTTTCATACATTTGCTTTCCATAAGAGTGGGAAGAAGGGGTGAAGATGAAGAATGCATAGTTTTCGAGGCCTCAAGTGAATTCACCTTTGCCGATCCTGATTTCAATATAAAAAGTAGGTTTTTATGTTAGTGTCTGTTGAAATATTGCCTTGATCTAGTTTCCTTTATTACTATTATGCGATATTTTGTTTACATCTATTATCCCTATAATTCGGGGATCTTGATTGTAACTTTTGATTATAAATACATCAGGCTGATGACTTAGTCATTCAACCATTTCATTCAAGAGTGTCCAATATTTTAGACATTAGCCGTGTTAGAATTTGTGTGTAAGCTAATCACACGCATAACAAATTATCTTAATCACCAACATAATCGGTCAAAATATACAACAATTCAGTAAACTAAACTTTTTTTCAAAATACCTTGCTAGTAAAAAATATAACCTTGTTGTTCATCTAAGAAGTGAATAGTTTGTGGTCATAAAAGCACTAGAAAACATATAGAACTAATTTGACATGTATTACAATAACAAATGAACACATCACAACTTTCACAGATATCCTTGAAAGAATGAGAATAAGAAATTGAGCATACAGCACATGTTAGTCTATAGTTCTAATAAAGCAGTAGTAATCAGATCATCATCAGTAATCACAACATAAGGGAGTAATTGAATACACATCAGGTTTTAAACAAAAGTCCACTACCGCGATTTAGACGACGACATCAAGGTTTTCGACGTCTTCAAAGCCACTATGATTGAGGTTGCATTTTACCGCGCTCTTTGCAATAATCAAAGAACGCGACAAAATTGCAACCACAACCACAATCACAATCACAATTTTAAACCTCAAATGTTTTTCTGGGATTTTTGTTTTTTTAAAGTAAGCAGGTTGAAGTCATGAAACAAGGCAGCCATAATTATGAACTAACACACACATATACATACATGGATTATACAATTGTAAATTGAAAATGAGTATGGTTCTTTTGCTTGAGGCCATATATCCAATCCAACCAATCCAATGAAAACCAAACAACTTTTCCAGATTGAAATTAGACAAATTAATCTTATATAAAAACATGAGCAGTGTGATGTGAAGAAAAAAGATGAAGTGGGAAAGAGAGCATGTATACATACATACCTGATGATTGATTTGAAATATCGAAAAAGAATGAAGAATTATTGGAGGGAGAGGGAGGGAGGGTATAAAAGAGAAGAGAAGAAGAAAGAAACAAACACAGTCACGTATTTGTGTTGTCGTGTTTAATTTAACTAGAACAAACAAAACCAGACATAGTCCCTCGTATCTGATTTTTGTGTCTGAATTAGGATAACCTAGGAGGAGTAGTAGTAGGATTTCTCATTGAAGAAACAACACCAGCGCAGCAAAAACGCTATCTTGCGGCGACTCACTCAATCCCACGTGTGTCTGGATATTATTGTACTATGTTTTGGGCCGTTTGATCCATTACGTTTCGTGTCCCATACTGTTTTCATTCACTTCTTCATAGTTGTCATCTCCAACAACGTGTTGACTTTTTTCTTTGTACCAATACACTACTATTTTATTGAAAATGCTAATGATTTTTTTTTTGACAAATTGAAAATGCTAATGATTAGTTTGTAGACCCTCCGTCCCTTAATATAAGTCCCTTTTGCAATTTTTAACTAGCTAGTACCCTAGAGCACTAGTTTGCATGGCCTTTAATCGAATCAATCTACAATTAAAAAAAAAAAATGCAAATAGCATAATGTGAAAATAAATATTTAACTTATTAAAAAATAAATATTTAAATATGTGTACATTTTTATTATAAAATTATTCAACTGACTATATCTCATCTCATTTTTATGGATATATTTCAAAAATTAATATAACTTCATGAATTCGTAATAAATTTAATTGTAGTGTTAAGTCACTAGATTTAATCTAGTGGTGAAGAATTTAGGTAGTACGTTAGAAGTTTTGAATTTGATCATCAACTTCATTTTCATTGTAAACCAAAAATTAATTGCATACTAAGCTTAGAAATACAATACTATCTAAGAAATATTTTTGTGAACATATTATTTTTAGAAATGATATTATTGATTAATACTATAATTGAATTGAGATTAGTAATACAGTGAACCATCTTATTTTTCTTAAACAGTCTTTATAAAAGAAACTAAGATGTGATAGTATAAATTATTGAACTTTATATAAAGTAAAGTGGTTGTTGTTGGGGGAAGCAGATTTCCTGCTGGAATATTCCACAAAGTTTTCACGCAGTTTTGATTGTGGACCGTCCGATCTGTTATGTATGGTTGTGATTATTTTGATGGATTTTATAGTTGATTTGATCAGATCCGTCTGATTAAAAAGCAATGACTGAGATTAAAACTGCGTGAAACTGTGTGATTTTATTACTGTAGCAAATCCAGATCCGTTGTTGGGTGCTGCTAGAGTATGAAAGGTTGCAAATGGAGTGATGCAAGTGCCAAAGTAGTGACAAAGTGTCCAAAAATACATCTCTCTCTATTTGTGAGTCACTGTCAAATTCCTTTTGGGCAGGGCAGGTGAATTCACGGTGGCGCTTCATTCCTTGCTACTTGCTGGCTGCCCACTGTCAATATCAATTTCTTTTCGATGGAAACTAAACCCAAGATATTTTCCTTGCTACTTGCTTTAGGTATTATAACGATTGTATAGAATATAGATAGACCCAAAACAGTTAAGGGCATGTATGTATCATTTTTCCATTTATGTAATGATGAGTGTTTTACAATAATTTATGAAAATAGTTTATTGTCACTTGTCCTTAACTTTTTTTTTATTATTATTCATGTTCATAATTATAAATAAAAAAATAGTTTATATAAGCATTTATTATCATAAGTGTTTATAGCACTGGCCAAGTCTAACATGAACAAAGTAGTTCATGTGGTGCACCATGCACAAGTCTCAAATAACATTATAATGAATACGAATTTTACAAAATCGATCGTTGGATTGAAAGATTATATCATATAAATCATCCAAAGAAATTTTTAGAAAAATTGAAAATTATTTGATATGTTATTGAGACCCATCAAAATTAATGGTATTTGATAAGTTGTTGTATTTTTTCGATAAATATGTTGAAATGACACCTCTCAATATATCCTACATCTTAAGACTTAAGGCGATTGATGCGGGAAATTATAGTCGCACACGAGTGATTACTCGGACATCCCTTAATGATAAGTTCATCAACTATAATGATAAGTTCAACAACAATAGTTGAGTCACGTTCAAACATTACTATGTTAAAACACTCTTCCTTAGCAACCTGAAGGACTGAGAGAATAACCGATAATTCCGCCATTATGGATAAACAATTTCCAATATTTCTTGCAATTCTCCCCTCCAAGCTCCTATTTCATCTCTAAAAATTCAACCACATGCCGAACTCTAATTTTGCGAAATAAGTGCTCCCTAGTGTTGCATTTTATACATCCTTGAGGAGTCTAACGGACTTGTATTCAAATCTTTTAGGTTGTTATTCAAACATCAGTTAAGACCTTTTAGAAACTAACAAAATTATAGACATTATAGATGTAATTATCTTACGCATACTTCAATCATACGTTGCCATATAATTTAATAATTTGAAGCATATGTATAAAATAACTTCACAATGCATATAAATTAAATAGTTGAAAATAACATGTCCCTCGAGTCTTGATGCAACAAGAAGGAAATTGGTTTCATTCTCTTGTCCTACTTGTGATTATGGGGTGGCTAATCAAGTGGGCAGCAATTTATCAAAATTTAGTCCCTTTCAATCTTAGTCGTAGTTTTTTTTATTTATTTTTTATTTTAAATAATTCCTTTGTTTTTAGCTTTATCTATAAGGCGTTGTCTTAATATATCTCCCTAGTAAATTTTAGTTTGTTTTAAGGGTCATGCTAAACAGTGCCCCCGGGCACTAGTTAAACATACTAAAAAAAGAAATAAATGAAAAAGTGAATGATGAGAGAGAATAACTTTTTACATATTAAAGCATTGAATGCACAATTTACGAGATGAAATTTCTATATTTATATCCTTAACTAGTGCCCGGGGACACTGTTTAGCATTTTCCTTGTTCTAATTGGGACTCTAGTCTTGTATATGTGTGAGACCTCTGACCTCTCCTCTAATCCTTGCTACAAAATAATAACCCGTTATATTAGAGAAAAATATATAGCTACCAAAAATCCACTTTCAATGGTGATAAATCATCCAGAAATCCACTTTAATAGTTAGTACCTATAAAATTACAACGTAGGTGTTTTTTTTTTTTTTTTTGCCAAAACAATATAAGTGGATGAATTTTTTTGATTCAAAAACAAGAAAAGTGAATGAACTTGTATAAAACTTTTGTCCCATTAATATCAACACAAGTGTCCAACATGATGTGGAGGTGTAGGACCCAACAAAGCGAGTCTTTTGGAGAAATAGGGACCCTATTATTGAGCATCTTGGAAAATGAACTTTCTCTCAAAATCTCACTATCAATGCCACAAAAATAGAAAACATATGACTTATTATTTCAACCAAATAACTAACTATTTCATCAAAATTCTCTATAACACGATCAAGTGAGTGATAGCACTAGCAGCAAAAATTGCATCTAGTGAAGCCATGGAGAAAGTAGAAGCATCAAGGGCAACTATGTCAACGGTGGCTCACAAGGCACCTATAACTATTGAAAGGAAGGTCCCAAATGACTTGGATGCCAAGCTACCCAAACCTTGTAAGTAATCTATCAACAATCTATTTTCTTGTTCGTATATATGTGCCCGCGCGTTTTCTTGATTAATTTCTATATCATGCATACATTGATCCCTTCTAGTTTTTAACAAATACACAATTAATTAACTCATTTCATTTATATATAACTCCGGTGATAACATAATGTCATGTAATAATAATAAGGACTCAAAATGATGAAATTTTTTGATGTTTGCAATTATATATGATTTGGGTATTTAATTTTGGTTCAGATATGCCAAGAGCCCTGGTTGCCCCTGATTCAGATAATGTGAATGGAACATGGGGACACAAGCATAATGACATGTCCGTGCTTCAGCAACATGCATCTTTCTTCGACATGGACGGTGATGGTATTATCTACCCGTGGGAGACATTCAAAGGTATATATATGCACTATGATTTTTTTTTTTTCAATTTGTGGTGTTACTGTTAGTGTTACATAATTTGATGTGAATGAAATACTTTGCATTAATTGTTATATATTTTCGTATATAATTATTTATGTAGGATTCGGCACACTTGGTTTCAATGTGATTTCTTCTTTGATATGTACGATTATTCTTCATGTAGCTCTCAGCTATTCAACTCTTCCTGTGAGACATTAATTGCTACCTTCACCTTTGTTAATTACCATTACTACCATCTTTTACTTGTACTCATTTTATTTTATTTTTTTAACTTTTTTTCATAGACATGGCTACCTTCACCTACGTTACCAATTTACATACAAAATATACACAGAGCAAAACATGGAAGTGACTCTGGGAGCTATGACACAGAGGGAAGGTCAGCAAAATTAATTAAGGTTTAAATATGATTTTATTCTTCGATTCAGTAACCGTCTATATATAACGTCATATATGACCTAATATAATCATGTCACATAATTAATATTAAATAAATGATGTATTTATAGTCTATAATATTGACCAGTACATTATTTATTCGATGGATATAAAAATGTGAATTGTGTCCTATAAAAAGAACCGGAGGGAGAATTTGATAATTGCATCAAGTGCTCTTGCTAAAACACTAATATTTGTAGGTTTATTCCGGCAAATTTGGAACTAATGTTCAGTAAATATGGTCGTGAAGTACCTGATAAATTATCAATGAGGGAGGTATGGCACATGACTCAAGGAAACAGTGTTGCATATGACTTCTTTGGCTGGTAATATTATATTCCAAGCTATACACAATTAATTATCTCACATGTAAATGATAATCTTGATTAATTGTTGAACTTAATTTTTAACCATTTACAGGGCTGCCAGCAAATTTGAGTGGGGAATTTTGTATATTTTAGCAAAAGATGAACAAGGTTATTTGTCAAAGGAAGCTGTGAGACGTTGTTTTGATGGAAGTCTATTTGAGTATTGTGCTAAAATGCGTAGTGGTGCAGTTGGAAAGATGACTTGATTACTTCTTAACAACATATTTTAATTTTAATTACCAATATTCAATGTTAGGTTAAGACTTAAGACTAGTGCATGTGTTGGTAGACTTGTTCATAATGTGGTGCATTACCACTCTTCAATGCCTTTTTCTACATTAGAGTTGAAGCACCATGTTTATTCAAACTAATTTTCAATAATAATATATGATTGTTTTTTTTTCTTTATATCATTGAATTGTGCATTTTATACAATCAAGGTTATTAGTAAAAAGATATTGAATCTAACTTTTCTAATCATAGACTAAATTATGTGATTTCCATATGATGTAACATATTGAATCTAACTTTTCTAATCATAACAAAAATCTTGATAACCTTCCAAAATCGAGAAAATGGGATCGAAACTAGGGTTGCCACAAGATTGAGGCTCACCCACCATAGTTGAATTTAACGAGCTAATTGATGTTTGTGAAATCCCATAAGGAAAAATAAAAATCAAAAGGCACTCGAATTTCATCATCAAGGATAAGAACTTTTAAGTCAAAATTCAAGGTTGATTGGTTTCAAAAGAGAGAGAAAAAAAAAAAAGGATGAATAGTAGTTAAAATGTCTTATTAGTATATATATGGTTTCCTTGTTGTTGTTGTTGCTAAAATTATTTTGGGGTTTAACTAAAAAAAATTATGAAGAAGATGAAGAACCTAATTTTGGAGAAGAAGAAGAAAAATGTTTTAGTTTTTGGCCAATCCCATAATTGACATATGTATATAAGTTAACGTTTTTAGTATAAAATAAGCACAAGGACCAAAATAAAACAAAAAATAAGTTAGATGACCAAAAGAACAATTTAATCTATATTATATACATATATTTTACACATTATCGTATTATAAAACTATAAAAGAAAATGGGAAGATGTGCAAACAATGTAAATGGCACTCCATAAAAAATGAGTTTAGACAATGGTTGGAAGAAAAAAACGTGACTCAAATTATAACTCACTTTGAAAAGGAAATTAAAATACAAACAAAACATTAAAGTTTATTTTCTTGTTATATTTACTATTAATTACATTCTTCGGATCGGGATAAAAAATCTTAAAAAATTTCGGGCTAATATTTTAAGGCATAAGCCCTACATTAATTAGGGCTTCGCGGGCCGATCCATACGGCCTAGTCCACTTTCAAAGTTCTAGAACTATCAAACGGGCTACTTTGCTCTAAACGGGCCGACCCGAATGAGTTTCGAGTTTTATCAGACTAGGCCAAAAAACTCATATTTAGATTCTCACTTTTTTGGGTCGAAATAAAAAGCCATAAAAATATTCGGACTAATATTTTAAGACTCAAACCTTACATTTATTCGGACTTGACAACCGATACATATAGACTAGTCCATTTTAGAATTCTCGTGCCCGCACATGTTAGTAAGACCATAAGTTAAATTGTATTTTTTAAGCTTAAAAGGTAAATAAGCCTATGCAAATGTTTGTAATCAGAAAGACACTCTCATGTAATATATTAGGCGATTTTAGAAAGACAATCTCTAAGCTCAACTATTCAAGTAACATTTCAATTATAAAAAAATAAAAAATTATCAACTTTTTAATTGTTCAAATAGCACTACTCTAAACAAATGGTTGTAAATTATTTTATTTTTTTGATAAATCAAATGCTTGTAATATTTTTTTTTTTGACTTAGTAATTAAACACTTGGATTTCTACATGTCATTAGAAATTGGTATTACTGTCAGTCTTATCATAACAGAAATGTCGTTGCAAAGACCTTATACATATCAACATATGCATTTGTTGTTTAGATATACAGTTAATTTCAAAACACATGATTAATTAGATAAGACTAGTTAAAGACCATATTGTTAAGTTGTTTTTCCCCAACCCATGAAAAAAAAGCATTATTTTTTATTTATTGTTTTTTTGTTATAACAAAATTTTAAGAAACAGGATAAGATTAACCACTTAACGCCCTATGTTGAAATCGTGACTCATGGCTATTGGATAATGACCCAAAAATAAAACATGACATTTTCATTGCCACTCATTATAGTTACTTTCCAATTCCAATAAATACAATAATTCAACTCATTTACAAAACATGGTAGATAATTATAATTAGATAAATAAAAAATCAAAGAGATCAATCGGAGATCAAAGACACTTACGGTGGCGGGTTATTGCCCAAACCACCACCGTAACCCACAAAACCTCCGTAATACGTCTCTGATCAAAAACATTATTAACCATTGACATCAGCATCATCATCATTATCATCAATCATAATTCATAATCATAACGATAATCACAACCATAATCATAAACGATGTCGTATTTATCAGCCTCTGCCCCGTATCAACTTTTAGAAATCAACATTATATCAGCACAAGATTTATCCCCTATTTCAAAATCTATGAAAGCCTATGCAGTCGCATGGATCCATCCAGAAAGAAAATTAGCCACACAGATTGATCAAGAGGGTCACACAAATCCTACGTGGAATGAAAAATTCGTTTTCAGAATCGACGATGAATTTCTCAATGCTGAAGATTCTGTTATCATGATCGAGATCTACAATTCAGCGTGGCTCCGTGATGTTCTCGTCGGAACCGTCGCTGTTCTTGTTAACAATCTTCTCCCGCCGGGAACAAGATCCGGTAATCGGAAACCTAAACTCCGATTCGTCGGTCTTCAGATCCGTCGACCTTCCGGTCGTCCTCAAGGGATTCTTAACATCGGCGCTGCAATTCTCGATAGTTCGATGAGAAGCATGCCGTTGTATTCGGAGTTATCTACATCGGAGGCTGGATATTGGGATCCAACGGATCTGAAGAAGATGAATAATTATAATTATAACTATAATGATAATCATTCAATTACAGATTCGACGATTACTGATTCCAAGATGGTGGCACTTCAACGTTGCCAGAGTGAGAGAAATGATTCCACGATTAATGATTATGCATATCATGGTGGCGGGAAAATTGGTTATGACGGTTATAACGGTTATGAGGAATCGGAAGTGAGTGTGCCGGTGCAGAGAAATTGGGGAAATGAGGATTCATTGTGTAATTCTGATGTTGGACCTTCACCGTCGGTTGTTGCGGCGGCGATAGCGAAGGGATTGTATCCTATACCGGCACCACCACCGCAGAAGAAGGTGGAAATCGCGGCTGATGATTGGTCGGAGAGTAATTGTTCGGAAGGGATGAATACGAAGATTGAGAGGTGGAGGAATGAGTTGACTCCGGCGTATGATAAGGACGAGTACGATGAATTGGATGACGAAATTAATAAGAAATTGGCGGCAAAGACGCCAATGTGGACGGGAAAAACACCGGGACGGATGGGGAAAACGCCGGGAAGGATGGGAGGAAAAACACCAGGAATGATGGGGAAAACGCCGGGAATGATGGGGAAAACGCCGGGACGGATGGGAACGGGGAAAACACCGGGACGGCCGCCTGTGGCTCCGAAAGGGAAGTTGTTTTCGTGTTTTGGAGCGGCGTTCGGGGTTGAGTTTTCGATATCTTGCGGTGGGGGTAACAGGAAAAAGAAAGGTGGAAATAGCAAAAGTGGTCTCACAGCGTCTGAGCTAACTTACGATGAATCATCGATAATGTGATGAATTAATTAGTTATGAGTTATGAGTTATGAATTATGATGATGATGATAATGATGATGTTATTGTTGTTGTTTTGAATTGCATGTATTAGAGCTTGCTCTATTCTTCTGTCTGCTAAATGTAAATAACGTTATGGGCATGCATTTTAATGTGTTCAACGTGGATGATGATGTATAAGCAGAAGAATGATGCATGCTATATATCACTCACTCAGTGTCCTCTATGGTAGGAATGTCTTCTCGGTTTGAGTATAGTACTTAGTACGTAGTACTTACTGAGAGTAGATCTCCTCTCATTCTCTTTTCATTTTTTGTTTAACTTTTTATTTATTTGCTAAGTGTATATTGGCATTCAATCAATTGATTCAGTTGATTAAACTACGTACTGGTTTTGTTTTTTGTTTACCTTCTTCATAATCTAATTCTTTTCAATTCATTTTTTTTTAAAGCCAAAATTAAACAAGGCATAAGTATGCCGCAAAACAAATAGTACAAATTGGACAAGTCATACAAAAGCAACAAATGCACTAGGTCACAACCTAAACAAAGAACACACACTAGAAGCTACAAGTAGCCAAAAACAAAACAACTTGATAAAAAACCAGCCACCCACCTTAATCCCTTACATACAGATACATGAAGCAGACTCACTAATTAAACAGGATACAAAGGTAATCACCTGAGCTGAGCCGGTCGCCCACTTGGGATTTCGCTTCAAGTTACCAAAACTCTCTGCACAACTAAGAAAGTAAGCGCGAGTACACAACTCACTTCTTGAACCGAAGCTAACGGGGCAATACTTTTTAGGTTCAACCAATTAGAACAACCAACAGCTCCGCCCACTACACAAACAGGAATTGAAAAACCATCAAAGCTGCATTATGTAAAACAGATGAAATTTCGAGCCACCTTAGGATCTCGCTCCATGCCCCCGATGATAGCGAACATTCGAAGAAAACGTGAGAACACACTTTCCTCTTTTCCGCAACCAAACAGACTTGAATTTTGAGATTCAATTAAGATGCCTCGTTTTATTAAGTTATCTCTTGTCGGGATTTTGTTTTTCCAAATTCTCCACACCAACGCCGAGGCTTTAAGCGGAACATAATCACTCCAAGCTGTTGCAAATACTTTATTCCCATTTATCTTCATCCACACAATAGAGACTAGGATACATTTTTTCAATTCGTTTAATCTTTCTTTTTCTTCTTTATAGTATATTATCAATCTTATTCAAATTTATTTGATGCATAAGATACAAAGATAGAATAAAGTAAAACTCGTTGAATATTTAGTTATGTTGTTGGAGTTTGTTTGAAGCTGTATTGCACAAATACGGGTACGGTACCCGATACGAGTACTGGTACGGGTACGGAATACGACAATTTTCAAAAAACAACGGTACGGGTACGTTACCAAAAAAAATAAAAATTAATTAAAATATATTGTTCAAACAACAACGAAACAAAATAACGACAAAACATCAAAATTAAAAAGTTACTAGTTTGAAATAAAACTTAAGATCTAAGCAAGAATGAAAAAAATCACATGCTAAACAGTGTCTTCCTCATCAACATCATCAAAAAGAACAGCTTCCAGGTCGGGTTCATCAAGAGAAAGGCTTGCAACTTTAAGCAAACCAGCTCCATCAGACATATTTCATTCATCTCCACAAATATCTCATATTTTTGTTTCTCCTTCTTTATAATTTTTATTGTTTCTTGTTATTTCCTACTCCACTATTATTATTTCTTTGTGAGGACATCTTAAAAAAAAAAACAAATATAAAATTAGCCTACCTACTCCACTATTCTAATTCTAAATATTATAATTTAAAAGTATGAAATTTTTAAAACTAGTACAAGGAGAATAAAATATAAACTATTAGCTAGTAGTATGAATAAAATATAAACAATTAGTAGTAGTACCTTTCTTTTTCAATAAAGTAGTAGATACAGTACAAAAGTGAAGAATTTTTTCTTCTTCCTCCACTCCACAGTCCAAATCCAAACGCAAAAAGACAGAGAACTAAGAGAAGGCAGCAGAGAAAGGATAGGGGTAGGTGAAAGAGTTGCAAAATTAGGGTTGTAAGTTGTGATGGTTAGGTTTTATATTGATTCAGAAAAATTGGAAACTGGGCCAAGCAAAAGAAAACGTGTAAACAATTAAAAAAAATTTGTCCACTCGTCTACCGTACCGCGAACAGTACCGCAACAGTACCGAAATGCAAAAAAAAAAGGGTACGCGTCAGGTACGCACAGTACCCGTACAGTACTCGTACCCGTACCACTACAGTACCCGATACTGGTACTTTTTGAAAATAGCCGTACCAGTGCTTGAAGCCTCACATTACTTAGGTTTCCGAGCTATGAAATGTATAAATATGTGAGGGCAACCTCACCCTACAAGCTTGCGTTCCAACAAAAAGACAAAGCAACACATTCCCAATTTCCCAAACTATCGGGAACTTGACAACAGAATAACAACATACAATCTAAGGAGGATCAGAACAAGCTCTAATACCATATTAAATATGTTTGGATCTCATCCCAAAAGCTAGCTTACTAATCAAATGCAATTCAATTTGCAAAACTTCAACGAGCTCTGATAGTAGGCAGTGGCCAGGTTCGGTGAGGTTTCCTTTTTACGTTATTTGTGTTAGTTCCATCTACCCATTACTTTGTATGTGTTTGGTTCTGCTGTGGACAAAATTGATTTTGACAGAATTGAGTTTGAGAGAATTGATTTTGATAGAATTGATCTATGTTTGGATATATTCATACAAAAGTGAGTTGAACAAAGAATTTGAGTGTAAAAATCAATTCTAGAATGAGAAGCTACAATTTCTAGCTTCAAGTAGAATGAGGCAAAATCAATTCCATTTTTAAGGAACCAAACAAGTCAGAATCCATTCTACATGTCCAGAATCAATTCTGGCTACTCCAGAATTGAAACCAAACATACACTTTGAAGAAAAATGTTGGACAATGGAGTACAAGATTCTGCCCCCGTCATTGATTTTTGTAAGGGAGCTCGAGAATCAAATTTGTTTTGTGATGTGGAGTTTATTATTGGCCACTGTCTACTAGCTTGTTGAAGTTTTGCAAATTGAATTGGCATTTAAAGTAAAAAAAAAAAATTATAAGGATAATTTTGTCATTTTAGTAACATCATCTCTTTGTCTCGCCCCCATCATCCTGCGTTCATCTCTCTCTCCGACCACTACACATCGCCGCTGTCGTCTGCCACTTGTATTCTTCTTCTCCGACTACCGTTGTAATTGTTTATCGCCTCCGCCACCTGACCAAGGAAGAATTGACTCCGACCACTACCCCTGTCTCTTCTTCTGAGGTAAGAGATTCCACTCTACTCCGCACCTCGATTCCACATCATCATCATCATCATCATCATCTAAATTAATGTAAATTGTTTGAATTTATTTTTAGGTGCAATGGATTGGGTTTTTGTGCATAAAACATGGGACAGGTGGGCTTCTACCAATATTGGTTCTGGTAAGCATGCAAGATAGATTTACTAGTATGTTCTTCTTCTAAGCTTTTGTTGTTAATATCAATTTTGTAAGGTCTCGGGTTCGATTCTCTCTGGTGCCAATTTGGGTGGGCTAATTTAGCTTCTTAATTTTATTTTATTTTTATCAATTTTGTAGATTGATGACATTTATATGATTCTAGGTCTTCCTTTAAAAGCTGCTTTGTTGATTAACTACGACCCGACTGGACCGTCTCGCTTGTTATCTACCGTGTAAGTAGTAATACAATTATCATGAATTGCATTGCGTGCTGCTGCCTTTTGTTGTTTATTTGAAATGTTGGACTTATGAATGAATGAATGTTTCTGGCAGTGCTGAACAAGAAGGAATGAAAGTCAATATCATTGAATTGAGACATTTTGTGGATTTTGTCAGAAACAATAAACTTCAGACAGAGAGCTTCTATATTGGCTCCAATCAGTGTAAGTGGTTAACTACTGGAGTGTATATGACTTTCATGTTTCTATCTGATTGTGCAATGGACCACCTGTGAGGGATAATCAACTTTGTTTTATATGACCAATTGTGAATTGTATGCAGCCATCTGATAAAAAGCTTAAGTTGTTAGTTAATGGGAGTTTAAATAGGAATTACAATTGTTGCTAGATGTATATGGAAATATGCGAATAAAATGCCTAATTGTTGGAAGTTTCAATTTTGAACATTTAACTATGGATAATCAAGGTAGACATGTGTGTGCAGGGAATGCGGTTGATTGCTGAATGCTGATGTACCATGTAATGCAAATCCCTGTGATTATGCTAAACATGGTGCAGAAATCAACATTCAGATTCAAGTTACAATGAATATTAGTTGAGGCCAATTTCATTGGTGAATACTTAATTCTATGTGATTGTGGTTGCTTAATAGAATTCACAATGAAGAACTAAACAAATTTTGAGCTGTATAGAAATTTTATTATTCCGATTAACTTCTCTTTGGGGTTCTACTTTTAGTGGTTTGCTTAAGGATTTTTACGGTGACTCGTATTTTTTGAATTGGTTAGTTTTTTCTTCATAACAACTTATAATCAAAATATTATGGTGAGGGGTTTTGACAGAGAGGGGAGGTTATTCTCTAAAATTAAGTGTTTCAAACATATATTAGCATCAAGTTTGAAAGTTTATGATGTTCTGGATTTCAATGTATAGTTAGATTCATCTTGTTCCATGCATGATATATTAATATGTATGTCATTAGATTCGTGTTTTAACTCTTCCCACTGCTGTGCTGTGCTGTGCTGCATTGTACTCCCTCCGGTCCTTATTATAAGGAACACTTTGAAAAAATCACACAGACCAATGAAACACATTTAACATAGTTATTTTCATTTAATACTCTTATAAATTTTAATTTATTCCATGTATACCCTTATTTAATTACTCTTTATTCAACTAACTTACTTATTTTTAAATTCTCTCTCATAATAAATAAGGGCATAAGTGAAATTGAACATTAAAACATTTGAAAATTGGTCAAAGTTTCTTATAAAAAGGACCAAATTTTTTGCCCTAAGTGTTCCTTATAAAAAGGACCGGAGGGAGTAGTTCTCTTCTCATACACTACTGATGTAAATTCTGATGGCAGACTTGGTCACATCAATTCATGAGAACTGGTTTAGTGCAAGGTGCATAAACACATCAAAGGCTGCTGGGGAAGGTGCAATAGTTTTGCAAACAGCAGCGTATATCTTGGTTGCTCTGTAAGTATATCATTCCAGTTCAGCATGTTTATCATGGACTGCAAATGCACTTTACTCTCTATTTTCCTCTCCCTTTTCATTGTATACTTATATTTAGTTTCACAGGTATGAAGGTTCCATTGGTCCAGCATCTCGTGCTATGTCAGCTGCCGATCAGTTAACTGGGCAATTAGTGCGAAAGAATCTTTAGATTGATCCTCCTCCCAATGACTTTACTTTTTTAGCTCCTCCACAGCTGTTGTGCAGTGTTAGGCAAGAACATTACTGACCCAACAAAAAGACTCTGCGAGTCTATCCCAAGAAGAAGTTTAGAAATAGGAATTAGTTTATGCTTTTTTAGAGGTTGTTTAGGTTTATTTTTATGGTAGTTATAGTTGGTTAGGTAAGGGTATAATCCCCTTTCTGCCTACTGCTACTCAAAGAAAGCTAGCATGCAGACTCTTGCAGCCAAGTGCATTGGTGATGTTCTGATGAAGCTATTGAAGAACCATGCTGGTTGCAATATGAGTGGGATTCTTTCATTGTGTATGATTTACATTCTGAAGTAGACAATTGTTCGATCTTGTTGCCATGTTTGTTGGATTTTAGTCAGATAATTTGTTTATATTGTTAACAAAAATGGCCTTCTGTTGAAATATGTGTTTTGTGTTGCTTCATATATGATCAGTTCATGTGTTACTTGGTGCTTGAAGTCTCCAAAAAGTGTAAAAGAATTTGGCGCTTTCTGTGTTTGGTGTTGCTTTTCCACTTAACATATAGCCTTGTGCAATTGAATTACATCGTTCCTAAGCCACTGTGGTTTATGTATCATTTTTTGCTAACTTCAACTATCCTGTGTCCCTGTAATTGAATATGTACATTGGTGTATCATTTCTCTGCTTGTTACAATTTTTTTAAAACTATCAACTCTAAAAATGTATCTAAGTAATCATTATCTATCCATTTTATATAATTTGCAGTGATGGGAGTATGAACCAAAGCAATATTTGTTGCCACAACAAATTTATCGATAATTTTAGAGTTTGCGTTATTTTTGACATACAAATTTGACAATAAATTTCGGTAACAAAGCTAATGATTAACACACTTAAAATATTCTTTGAATATAAACTCCTGTACAAATGTATTTATTAATTCTTATAAAAGAAATGTATTTTTTTTTTCTTTTCAAAATTATTAGTAATATGGTTCAGCTGATTGTTATTAGAGGTGTCGGAATTCGAATCTCAAAATTTTCACTTCTCTATGCTTATAATCTGTGAGTCTAACGGCTAGACTATTGGATAAAAAAAATTATCTTAAAATATATTAAAAAATTTAAAGTTCCAAGGTATTTTAGAAAGATTAACATATAAATAAACACATACAGTAGATTTTTATATAATAATCATAATCAAAATAAATACATTAAAATTACTAATCATTTTTACCACAAAAAAAATTACTAATCATTTTTTTTTGTTACATGCTAATCATTTTTCTTAATATATGTAAAAAAAGTATCCTCTCACCTTAATTATAATTAGGAAAATGCTAAGACACATGTTAAGAATCTAACTAAATAAAGGGATGTTATTAGGGAAAAAAATACTTTTACTTTTTTGAAGCAGAAAAAAGGGAAAGGAGGAAGCATTAATTAATCACATATTTTAACTCCCTTAGCATCCTAATTATTAATGGTCACCATTATTAATTTTGGTGTGAAATTTTGGTGTAAAAAAACATCATTTATGTGATTTTGTAGCAAAACAACGTTGTATTGTGCAACTGTAGCTGCACGCAGCCACAGAAGACCACTCCTGAGAACAAGGTCAGAGACGAGTTCCACAATTCAATTCAACTTTCTTCCATCGATTCAAACTCCAAATCAAAAGTTACAATGAAACCAAACACTACAACTAGTTACTACTGTTTATTCTTCATAATCTCTCTACTTTCTATTCAATTTCAAGCTTCTTTGGGATCTACTAAGAAAACCGATGAAGCATACGTAACTCTATTATACGGAGATGAATTCTTATTGGGCGTTCGAGTTCTTGGCAAATCAATACGCAACACTCGATCCACCAAAGATATGGTTGTATTAGTCTCAGATGGAGTTTCTGATTTCGCCAAAAAACTTCTCCTTGTAATCTTTCTTCATCACTCTTTACTGGGAATTCCTCAAAATTTATTTTTTAGGTTTTGTTAATTATTAAAGTTTCTAATTTTAACTATTTAGTAATTGGGTTTATGTTTTTTATTTTTGGTTTGTGTGTGTAGGCTGATGGTTGGATAGTTGAGCAGATTAGTTTACTTGCTAATCCTAATCGTGTTCGTCCGAAGCGATTTTGGGGTGTTTACACAAAGTTGAGAATTTTTAACATGACCAATTATAAAAAAGGTAATAATTTTGTTGGTTATGGAAACAAGGAAGGAATTTGAATTTTTTTAATTTTAATTTAGGTTGTTACTATTTGTTTAATTATGTTTGAAGTAACTTTAATGTAGGTTGTTGTTATTTGAAGTAATTTAGGTTGTCATTTGATTTTAGCAATTTTGTTGTTTATGGAAATAAGGAAGGAATTTAAAGTTTAGTTTTGTTTAAAGCTTTCTTGTTGTTGATTATTGGTTTTTTATGTGATGTGGTTAGTATGAATTTGCAGTTGTTTACCTCGATGCGGATACTATTGTGGTTAAAAATATTGACGATCTTTTCAAATGTCGGAAATTTTGTGCTAATTTGAAGCATTCTGAGAGGTTGAATTCAGGAGTTATGGTGGTGGAGCCGTCTGAAACCATTTTCAATGACATGGTGAACAAAATTAAAACCACGGCATCTTACACTGGAGGTAAAGCAAATTTTTGGGCATCAATTTCAGAATCTGTTAATTTGTTTCTTTGAAATGTGAATTTAAACTTTATAGTTTTTTGACTATTGTCTTTCATTTGTTTTCCCCCCTTTGACAGGAGATCAAGGATTTCTTAATTCCTATTTCCCTGGGTTTCCCAATGCACATCTTTTTGACCCAAACTTGTCCCCGGAGGCGTTGAAATCCAGACCTACTCCTGAAATGGAGAGACTGTCAACGCTGTATAATGCAGATGTTGGTCTTTACATGCTCGCTAACAAGGTACGAAATATAGGTACTGAGAAGATGGTTCTTTCCTCTTAAGTAATTAGAGTCAGTGAGGCGAGATAGATATATGACCATGTATTATGCTTCATCAGTTTAGATGGAATGTGTGCAAGGTTTGATTGCTTTATCTGATAAATACTTAATGGATTTATTGGTAATACTGTGTGAACGTTATTTCATTAAAAATTGTGTAGCACAGATTCTTGTGGAGATTTTTTTAGCCTTATTTTGAGGGCACCTAGCCTGAATTGCTGACTCGGTGCTGCAACTCTTCATGCATGCTTACTTCATTAAATCTTGAATAATGAGTATATTATGTAGATTATTTTATATACACTCACACTTGCATGCATACTAAATATATGCATTTGTCTCAGTATTCTTTTTCAATTCAAATCATCTGACGTTCTTCTAACTGTTCATGCTGATCTATCCAGTGGATGGTAGATGAGAAAGAGCTCCGTGTGATTCACTATACACTGGGACCCCTTAAGCCTTGGGATTGGTGGACATCTTGGCTTTTGAAACCTGTTGATGTCTGGCAGGTACTTGTGCAATTAACTATCCTCTTTTGGTCTGTTATTAATGTTGTTAAAGAAATGCTCCTCTTCCTCGGTTTATAAAGAGGCTACATTACATTGCCGATATAGTCATGTCTACCCAATTGAAGCTTGTGACCAAAGTTTGCTGACTTATTTCTTCTTACCCTGGTGTGGTTCTTCAGGATGTAAGGGAAAAGCTTGGGGAATCTCTTCCTGGAACAAGAGGCGGCCAAAATCCTAATGACTATTTTCTTGTGAAATTTCTCTTTCTGCTACCATTCTGTGCTTTACTATTCAGCTGTTATCTTTCATTTATGAAGGTAAGCTATCATGAATTTTAGTTGATATTCTTGTCCAATCTCGAGCATTAAGCACATAGGATTTCAAATAAGTCACCGAATACTTCATTTTCTGCAGAATCGAGAATACTTCGGTTCATTTTGTAGAGGCTCACCGTTTAATCAATTCAGGCAACTTTATTATAAGATTAGATCAAGCGGACCACTTGCATACACAACTATTTCAACATCAGCCAATTCAATCCACCAGGTTGGTTTTCTCTTCGTCTTCTGGTTTGACATTTGAACCCTCTCATTTGAGGCCATTATGTGACCTAGTCATTTGATCTTGATGAGGGAGACAAAGACAATGCATTATGTAAGGCTTCCTACACAATCACCAGTACAGGACCCGGTACTCTTTTCCTTCTCAGGATGTTATATCTATCTGTCTAGTACTACTATCATCAAGCGTCACTGTGATCATGTCATGGCTTCAAATAGGAGGAGGATACATAAACTCTAGTTGGATTGCACAGCTCTTATATTTTATGCATTTTCAACATATTAAGATTTGCTTCTTTTGTGACATGCAGCTCTCAAATGGTTCTCAGTGCAAGGTTCCTACCTATTTGGGCGGTATTTCTGTCTGTGTCTGTTTAACGGCTGCAGTGGTGTCTCTTGGACTAGGTCTCTTGATTGTTCCTCGGCAAGTGATGCCATGGACTGGTTTGCTTTTGATGTATGAATGGACATTCACAGTGTTTATTATATTATTTGGAGGTTATCTTCATTTGATTTATCGGTGGGGAAAATATGTGGCATCACGAGCAGCATCCTCGTCACTTCCCGAATCTTTGGATTATGATTCTGGAAAACGTATGTTATCTAGAGTAAAGCTTATTTTGTGGTTTTTTCAATTTTGACCTTGAGATACTTTTTTCTTAAATTAATTTCTTTTTCCAGTAAATTATTAACTTTATACTGTATTTACAGGTCATCAGAGACAGATCTCATCGTGTGATGTTGCTACATGGTACTATGGTTTAGGGATGGCCTTGTTGGCCATTGGTGCTCCATCTTTGCCTTGTCTTTTTGGAATAACTGCCTTGTTTTTAAGGTAATTCACGTTCTAATGTATTAGGAAAGAGCTCTTATTACAGCATGCATAATTTCCATGATGAAAGGTCTAGTTAAAATAATTTTAACCTTTTATAATTTCAACATATTACAGTTAATTTTGGTGGCTTCTATATATAAGTACTGTTTTAGGCCAGCTTTATGAATTAAGTGTCATTTGTTCTCTTGTAACTAGCTTTATAATAAGTTGTGCCTAGCTTTTTATGTCCTTAATTCGTAGTTTTGGCATGAAAACAGCTTTGTTATAGGATATTTCTTTAGAAGTTACTCTTAAAACATTTTATTTTTCAAATTGTAACAGATTAGGTTTGATGGTTGTTGGGGGCATCATATTGGCATCTTTCATGACATATGCTTCAGAACATCTTGCTATCCGATCATTTCTAAAAGGCCTTGATGAGACGGATAATACTCCAAATAGGAGCTTATGTTTCTTATGTTGATTTTTGTAACGATAGGAAGTGGTGATGTAAACTACGGTCGATATTTTCTTCATTTTTACATCTTACAGCCTAAACATAGTATTGTTCTAGTGGAAGATGTAAATAAGGAATTTTTGTGTATCTAACATTGTACTAGTAGTATTTGCTTAGGTCTTGTTGTAATATTATTGTTATTATTCTTTCAAAACAGCTAACTTTTCATGATATCCTTCAAATTTCAAAGTGTAGTTGGCCTTACCTGACAGAATTGTGTTTATGCACATTTTTAGATTCTCTTGTTAGTCTGTCAGCTAGTTCTCTGATGTGCACGTTACTTATTATTGCTTTGAATGATATTACTCCGTAGTTTGCTCCCATAACATGCCAAGTTGTGTCATTTAAGCCTTGGCAATGAGTGGTGGGAGTCCTCAACAATAGTAGTATTATAAAAAAGATAACAGTCGAATTCTAACTGTATCAGGGTCACTCACATGTTCATGAGCTGTCAAATTTGGGAGACTCGATAGGCCGCGGCCCCATTAGCTCACATGATGGGCTGGTCCTAAAAAAATCTAGCTTAAATGTAATCGGGCCAATAGGCCCTAGCCCATTTAGTTTATATTAAAGAGAATTTCTTTTCGCGCTTCTCTAAAGTACCCGTGCACATTGTGAATTTTTCAAAATATCTCGCTCACTGCTTAACCTGTGAGGGGTAAAATTGGAAAGATAGAGGACGTGAAAAAAAATTTCCATATTAAATTGGGCTTAGCTGAGCTAGCAGTTGGGCTTTGACCAATCCACTGTCAACATGATTTTTGTAAAAATAACATAATAAATTCAATAAAAATTATCATCTATTCGAAAATCTAAACTTAATAAAAGGATACATTTTTTTAGCAATAACATAAAAGGAGATACACACATTTCAGCAAATTGATATTTTTGAGAAATTAAAACATAAAAAAAGTAGAGTGGAGAGTGATTGGAGTTATACACGAAATATCTAATTAGTAAATTTTTTTTTCATACGCATGATCAATGATGAATCAAATAGTTAAGAAATTTAAATACCCATCACTTATGTCACATTGAAAGTTAAGCGTGTAACAAGAATTATTAGTAAAAATTGAAGATTACAAATGGTGTTGTTCTATTCTTGCTATTTCACAATTAATAAGATGATAAGATGTGAGACTTACAAATGGTGTTGTCATAGCGATTAATAAGATGTGATTTAAAGTAGAGCTTCACATCGATTGTTATTTCTTCAAAAGGAAAGACCATGACGCCAGTCTCTACACGGCTTCTTGGGTTGAAGATTCTTCTTCAACCATAATGTCGGTAGTTCAGAACTTGCATCCATCAACAATAAAAGAAAAAAAATCATGGTGTGAGCTTGAACAATGGAGTCTTGATTGTCTCGAAAGCAAATACCAATATTAAATTTACCTTTACTAGTAAAAAGAGTCGTCTATGTTGCATTTTAGCGAAATTTCTTTCCGCTCTTCCCACATTTGCAACCAATTGTCAAATTGTCGTTAATGCAATTACTAGTCATTATAGGTATCAGAATGAACCAGACATTTTTTTGTCAATTTGTAAGTCTCTTCTATCCGTTAATACTAAAACTACGACATAGCATTTGTCCGGCAACAAACTAATAATCTCACTCATAACCTAACTGGAGCGTTTGTTTGTATTTCAATTTACCCAATATTTTTTTTTTATCTTTGATGAAATAAATCTATTATCTTCTATTAAATGAAATGAGTTTCCCTTGCTTTTAAAAATAAAAATAAAATGGAGCTGCTGACAGAAAAAAAAACAAAAACCCTAAACAACATAAAATCAAAACAAAACACAGCAGCTACATACATACATCAGATCAAAAAGCAAAATGCATCATCATGCTCTGTCCTCGTTTCGGAGATAACTCAACTCGCCGGAAAAAGCTGCCGGAGTTGCTCGTCAGCCGCCAGAAACAGTGAGAAACTCCATCTTTTCCTTCTTCTTTGTTCTACGTATTTTCCTTTTCCCCTCTCCTCATTCGGTGCGGTCCTGCATCACGCGCTATGATCCGATTTCAGCGCAATTTGCGGCCTCAATAGCCGCCTCTGCATGCAAAAGCCACCGCACCGCGTTTGACAAGCTAGATTATAGAATGAATGATTATCAATTTTAGATATATCTGTGTGCTTTTTTCAGCTTTTCTGAAGATGAATTTGGTATATATATATACTTAACCTAGCTGTTGAAAATGGTGAAGACTAAGAGTAAGAAGAAAAAAAGAGCGAAAACAAGTCATAATAATGATGATAATAGTAATAGTAGTGTTTATGCTGTACTCAACTGTGATGATATCATGCACGAGATTCTAATTCGTGTACCACCATCAACTATCACCAAATTAATTGTTGTTTCCAAAAGATGGCTCTTTGTTGTATGCAGTTCTTCGTTTCGTCGTCGTTACTTGACTCAATGGGGTCAAAATTATCGACATTTAGGGTTTTTTGTATGCAACTTTTTGTATCTTGGAAGGCCTCGTGACGGTTACCGTCGCCCTTCTTGGGAGCCGGCTCTTCCTTTCTTGTCAACTTGTAAAGAGGGTGATGATTTGGTGCGTTCTGGAACCCTGAAAAAACTTGGCTACTTTATTGATTCTTGTAATGGTGTTATACTTTCTGGTGTGCACCCTAAGATATACTATGTTTATGATACTATGAAGAAGCAACGCTATCAACTTCCGGAACCTCAGCAGTTTTATAAGACTCTTTGTATGGCGTTGATTGTTGAGGAATATCTTGAGGGTGATATTTGCTACAAGGTGATGCGTGCGAAATGTGAATCCAAACTTAAGGAACGTAACACTTTGTCGGTTGAGACTTACTCTTCGAAAACTGGGAAATGGAAGCAATCCACTCTGATGTGTGCAACATCTTTTGCGTTGCGCCCAAGGACAGTAGGTAAGGTGGTTGGTGGAGTTGTACACTGGCTTGCAATTTGGGGAAAACTTGCTATTTATGATCCGCGTCTTGGAGATAGGAATGTAGCTTTGGTTAAATTACCGACGGGTGGGTTATCACGGGATCACGAGGAATCTGTTCTTGGGGAATCGTTGGATGGGCTTTTGCAATATGGTCAAAGCAATAATTTGGGTTTGGAGATATGGGTTCTTGAGAAGGAGCCAGGAGTCAACACATCCATCTACAGCAACTGTACTCATTTGAGTTATAATTGGATTCAGAGGTGGAGATTGAATTTTAAAGCAATATGGAAACAGATACCAACCTTTAGCTTGTATTTTAAAGAGACCCAGATATTATCATTTCTTCCTCAGAATTCTACTTCTGTGTTTATTAGAGTGGGCTGGAACATTTTCCTGTGTGATTTGGAGACCAAGACAGCAGAAGTAGTTAATTATCAGGGTCGAGGAGCTTCCATTTCATGGGAATCTAGCAAAGTGGTTCCTTACTTTCTGCCTGCTTGGCCACAATCTTCATCTGCGTCATCACTGAATGGAACATGATTTCTGTCACTTTGAAGGCTTGTCTTTTTGATATCTAATGTAATTTATCTTTTCCATTTTGGTTTTAATCAGAATAAATAGATGGAAGTGAAACTAAAGCTTTTAGCATCTTTGTTCTGTTTTAAAGTGTAGCAATCTAGCTAACCTTCATTTTGCTTTATAGAATCAGTGGTGTGTATTGTATATGCTGATAGACTGCTGCTTAATAAGTACTAAAAAATATTGCTCCTCCGATCATCGTTTTGTCTAGTATTTTACTTGCACAGAATAGTTGCAACTGGAAACAGTCACAAAACATCACATTTCAGAAGATGAAGAATACATGGAACTCACTTTTAACCCCGTTTTGTTTGGTTTTATGTTATTAATGCTAATTTCACTTCATACATTAGAAACTAATGTCCCTCGTACTAAGCACGTTCATTGTGCTGGAGGTGGTAGCTTCTTTTGTAGCCTTTCAACACCAATTTAAGATTTTCAGATACACTGTATTTTTTTAGTACATTGTATATTTTCTAAAACTACAAAACTAGAACTCGAAACCTTGATTCAGTGCGATTTAATAATCAAAGAGAACATATACACTGCTTTTTTTTTACCACCTTTAATAGTGTGAAATATAATGTTCAGCAAACCAAAAAAAAAATAAAAAATTTAAATATAATAATGAACCTGAGTGGAAGCTTCGAATGTTCATATAGCACATATTTTGTTATGATTTTTTAAGATACATATAGCTGGTTTATTTAATATTTTCTTTATTTAACCTTTACACGATTATATTTTTCGAAAAGAAGATACATCAAAATGCATTTCATAGTCAGAGGTCAAATTTGGCAACTCGAAAGTAATAGAAAAAGAATGAAATGAATAGTTAAATCTAAAAAGTCCAGCTAAATAATGATTTTTGCGGACACAAATTGTGTTCATTCTCTATTTTTGTGAAATTCCTAGGTACAAAATCTTGTATCCTAAGCAAAACAAGGAGCTCAAACAAAAAGAAGGTGGAATTTCATGGATAAATGCAATTTACTCCTGTCTCAAAAGCTGGATTACGCACTGTAAAATCTGCACTACATTATCCCTTTTTCAAGCTATTGAGAAATAAATATGTTCAATACAATCTTCTTTCTGATGTCAAAATAAATTATTTCACATAATAATAACATGTAACTAATAACATGTAACTGAATGTGAGCTGAGCTGATATCTGGACAAATGTAAGAGTACCAGTAGACTATTTCTGCAAGGCAAGCTGTCAATCCGGGCGTGGCAACAAGAAACTAAAGCCAGAGTTCTCACGAATTAATGGCGGGGGCTCTATATCAGATATATCTATCTGTTCATTTGACTTTGATATGTCATCAACAGAGAACGGAATGCTGCAAAGTAGGTGCCATCAAATGGTCAATGACAGATAAAAAGTCAAATAATATACATTTATTTAATGTGAGTTTATAAAACAAAGAAAACCTGAACAATTAGTATTGACATGGCTGAAGGCTTACCTTGAATCATCATCCAACAGGAAAGAATTACTCACTGCATTATTTGAATCTTCAGTCATCAATACTCGCATATTGGATATGACCTAGACAAAAACATTGATACGGTAAAACTCAACATAGTTTTTTCTGCACGTCTTCAATATGAAGTTAACCTACTGCTTTCTCGCATAGATGGCTTTAAAAGTAGTTTGAGTAATGGTTTAGTATGAAAACTTACATCAGGGGACACACTATGTGTGCCGTACTTGTCATCCCAATACATGGTGCTAATTCGATATAGCTGCTGTATACTGAGGACCTGTGAACAAGGAACTAACAATATAGGTATTTGGGAAAGTGAAAGTTAAATAGAAAGTAAGATAGCTTTTACTTACTGGACACAGGTCATGACTTATTTCATCCAACGTTTTCTTTGGTTTCTGATGTATGACCTAAATTAAATGGACGGAATATCAGTTTATAATATTTTACTCTGACCATTTGAACATGTACCATGCAGATTGCAGATAGATAAATACCAGAAATCCAATAGCTTGCCTAATATGTTTGAGCTCATCCCAGGCTGGACCTGCATACTGATTTTATTTTTTTTTCCCGGGAGAGGGAGGAGGGAGTGGAGGTTAGTATGTATTTATACATTATTGAAAGAAATGAAAAGTTAATAGCAGTACAGTATGGCACCTCATCAGTTGCCTTATAACACCAATGTTCCAATTCAGCCAAACCAGCTTTCACATATTCTCCATTACTAAATGAGCAACACTCCCGTCTTAAGAGAAGACTATAAGAAAAATGAACATGTGAGACGATAATTCTGATTTGAATAACAGAAAACAATCCCAAAACATGGAAACTGGAATAAACCAAACCTGTTAAAGAGTTGGACATTGATGAACGAAAAAATTTGAGTGAACACCTTACGAACCAAAAATGGGGGGACCTGCCAAAATGAAGCAGAATGGGATTAATCAGAACATGTATAAACCTCAAGTTACCAAAGAAAAATGCAAATAAAACAATGAAAGAAGATAAAACATATAAACCTCCATAGGTATAACAAAATTATGTAGACTTCCCTTCTTGCTCTCAAATTTACACAACTCTCCTTGATGTAATGATTAACATAAATCACCTTCATTCATACTTGAAATAAAAAAGAGTTTAATAGCTATGCACCGAAAGTGTATAAAAGTTTTACTTAAAAGTCCAATCATATCTCACCATGATATGACATTCTAATATTATTTCTTAAAATATGTTCATAAAGTCTACATGTTAATATACAATTAGATGCGTGTATAAATTATTGTACACTGTTTGTGGTTTGTGCATAGGAAATAAATTACTACTAAATTTAAGGAAAACAGAGGTCGTCCATTTTTGGTAAGCTTTGAGAGCAGCCTGTGATTTTATTATACCCAGTATTTTTCATATTTTTCACTAAGAGCTAGAAGCACTGCTGGAAAATGTAGTTATAAGAAAGCAACAGAGAGAGAGAGAGAGGTTCCACTAACGTTATTTGCTTTCAAAGTATTTAAGAAGTTCCCAAGGCTCTTGACTATTCCCTGCCAGTGAGCAATCAGGGCCTTTTGCGCTTCAGTGTTTGCAACTGAACGTGATGACCCCTTAACTAAGCTTGCTCTGGATGTTCTTGGTGCCTATCACATTACATTCAAACAGTCACATGTTAAATCATTGAATTTGAATGGTAATGTAAGAAATAAAAAGCCTTACAAATGTAAGAAAGCATGCACAGTATATCAGTGGGTAGAAGTTTACAAGAGAGGAATGAAGAAATTGTTGTACCTGGATGCATAATCCAAGCAAAGGAGAAATTTCTTTCTTCAAGTTATCTCGAATCATTCCATATATCTTTTCCACATAAGCTGTAAGCTGCTGTTTGAAAAGCAGAGCTGGGTACTTGGCCTCAACCTGTCTTAATGTATCTACTCCCCCATTCATGCTACCATTGATTAAGGAAATATTGACTCCCGCTGGAGCTCCACGGAAACTCTGTAACAAGGGTAAATGAAAGACTATACTTTCCTGAAGAAGGAAAAAATTTCAATGGGAATTAATCCGTTTCAAATTAAAAGTTATATTTACTTGTGTCATCCTCCCAAACAGAGTTGCTGAGGAAGAACGGCGGCGTTGAGGAGCCATTCCAGCAGCACCACTCGCCTTAAGTGTGCGCTGGAGCAACAAGAGAAGTGTAGAAGCATTGGATAACCAATAAGCCAAGACATCGTTGTTCTCCTGGGTCTGAAGTAAAAAAAACATATTTTAGTGAAAATAAATTTGTTAAGGAAGGAGTGTGAGAAGAAAAAAGAACTATCGCATGAAAGTTGAGCATTTTAAACCTCAATTGCATGGCCTATAGTTTGGATTATGCGATCAAACACGCTGGTACGCTCAACTTCAAATGATCTCCAATGCAGGAGGCATTTGTATATGATACAGGCAGCAATTGGTCTATTCCCAGCAAAGCCTAGATGTTGTGCAATACATCTAATGAGCAACTCTTGGTTCTCCTGTTGTTTCTCATTCAGTGACTTCTGTGGTTTATCCTCCACCTCAGCGGATTCCCTTTCCCTTTCCCTTTGGTTCATTGATGAGCTATGCATATCCTGAAAAGTTTATCAAGTGAATAAAAAAAGTTAAGTCCACATATACATATCCAATACAAGTAACCATGGTTTAAAATAAGTTTTGTTACCAAATGTGGCGGCTTTGCTTCCCCTCCAATATGTCCACTGTCAACTCTCTATCAACAGATATGAGAAAATCTTATAAACCATCTTTAAGATTCATATTATTATCATGTATATAAGATTCATTCCAAGGAGTACCTGAATAATTGATCTGGAGCGCCCTGATAGGAACTTATTAGGTGCCATGGAAACAGCTTGTTGACGTAGAACCTGGTTCTCTGATTCTAAATTACTAATCTTCTCTTCTAGCCTAATCAACGGAATATGAAATTTTGGTTATGCACCTCACCAAATTAAGGGTAAAGATGAGTGATATGATATTATTTTTTAAGTAGAGAATTAAGGAATTAGATATAAATTCATACGCCGCGGACATCATTGTCATTGCTATTAAGTGAAGAAGAGAAATAAAGAAAAATAATGTTTGATCAGTATCAGTTAGCCAATAACATTATCATACTTCTCATGAGTAAACAAATATCTGGAACAAGATTTTAGGTATTCAAGAAGTTTGAAAGATTCCAAATCATGAATCAGTTACACTCCAATCCATCATTTTATGTTACCTGGTCAATGATTCTTGGAGCTGACGAGCCTTCTTTTCTGTGTCTTCTAATTTTTTATACCGTTCTTCACTAGAAGCTTGGGCTTCTTTATATTTCTTTTCAAAATCAACAGCTTGCATTTTCTCTGACTCAAGCGACGTCTGTACAAAGATAAACCCAAGGCAACATCATATAGACGAGATGACCACTATACACCTCATAAGAACTTGAGTATACCACTAAAATATTACAAAGAGATCACACTACTTAGTGAGTTTGTGCTAAGCCAATCAAAAGATATATGTTTAAACATTTAGTCATTTTTTAATCCCTTGTTACTGTAATCTGTCTAATGAAACTTTTATCGTGCCTTTTCCTAACAACTTAAGCTTTTAGGATGATTGGTTATTGACATTAGCTGTGCTGTTTTTAATATTCTGTTAATTGTGAATATCTTGACTAAACTGTCAAGTATTAATTCAAGGAGAATGCACAATAATGTGAATTTACTATACTGCTCATATCAACTGGTGGGAAACAAATCATGTTACATGCCTTTTGATTAGGGATCCATTGAAACTGCTTCTCATTCTCATACGAATACTATGAACTCCTAAGTGTACTACTAAGGTTTCATTTGGTTCTGAAAGCATCTAACACAAGGTACATAATTTATCTCTGTTTACAAGCTAAGTTGTATCATTGGATATATCATATTCCAAAACCAAAAATACTACTGTCAAACTGACATCTTCACATTGATTTATTTTATTTCCCGACGCTCACCCAAATATTTCTAATTCCATACATGCTATCGAACTTGTTCTAGCTAACCAATGAAAAGTAGTAGAATAGGCATAAGAATCAATGAAGCACTCTAAGAATGATAAAGTTGTATATAATTTAAGTATATACTGTCTACAGAATTTCACAGTTAACAAGTATTATACATGGGAAGTCGAAGCATTCTAAGACTGAACATTCTTACCTTTAATTTCTCAACTTCTGCTGTTAGTGATTCAACCTTCTGTGTATCTTCAACAATAACCTGGGTCTCTTTAACAACAGGAGGTGCTTCTTCAATAGATTTCTTTGCAATCTCTCGCTCCTTTACAAGCATGGCATTGGTTTCATCAGCTTTGCTCTGCAGTTCCTGCAGGGAATTCTGCAGTTTTGCTATCTCTTGTGCTTTGGATTCTTCTAGATTAGTCTGCAGTATTACATATAGTTACTTTAGGGCTTAAAAAATAAGAGGATACTTGGTAATTTGCATAGATTAATCTTTTATTTTGATATTCCCCATTTGTACAATTTTACAAAATGTGTGATTGTGAACAATATCAGAACAATAACATCCTCCATATTTTATCTAACTGCAAAACATATATCTCACCCTTAAACTTTTTTCTAGTTGGAGGCGCCATGTGAGTTCTTCCACTCGTTTTTCAAGCTTATCCTTTGCTTCTTTAAGTGCGCCAGTTTCTCTTGAAGCCTAGAGCACACAGAAACAGATATCAACTGAGTAGAGAAACACAAAATACAATAATCAGGAATAAGAAAAAGAGAGGCCAGTGCTACTTAAATATTAAACAATGTGTCATATTGGGGAATGCTACAATTTGATCATCCATATAGCCGCCAAAAATAAAAAACATAATGTGGTACCAGAAACAACAATGACTTTCACTTCAAGTTCCTGTGAATGGGATATGCTTTTTTGTTGTTTATATAGAAAATTTATTGTGCATCTACTTCACATGTTTTACATTAAAGCTACGATAAGAGTAAAAAGAAATTAAAGTAAGACATTAAGAATACAAAGCTTTTGGATCCAATTATTGAAAAGTTAAATCCGATTTCAGATTAGTCATTCGAGGATGGCTTATTTTCTTCAGTTGTTTTTCCTTGAATGACTTCAGTTATGTTGGCTGGTACATTACTTACCATTTTCAGGTTCCTAAGCTCTTTTCTGGCTACACGCCCCCTCCATCGGCATTGCGTCACAATTGCACCTCTCTTCAGCCTCTTATAATATGAGGAAGCCTTGTGGCACCGCCAGCGAGCCTGAAATGTTTAGAGAAAATTTAAATATTGAATACTTATGTCCTTAGTCGATGGTCCTAATTCTACAAGAGAGTCAACTATAACCTGAATAATGGTGGCAGCTTTAGTCTGTTTCTTAAACCTAAACTCTTTACGAGCAGCGATTGCCCTCAAAGCTGTTTGCAAAGTAAGCACTGAAGCATGGAGTTTAATGTAGCCTTTCCTTGATTCATGTCTGCGTACGTGCTTTTGAATTTTCACAGCAGCAGCCTCCCTTCTCATGTTCTGATAAAGTTTGCATGCAAGTCTTCCTACAGAACATATTACGCATGTCAAATTGAAAAATATGTAAAATGAAAGGAGATTGATCAAGCAGCTAGATGTCCTACACGTAACACTACTGAGAGACACTGTTCTATTTAGGGAAGTCCATACAATATTGCCCCTATCCAAATAAATGATTTAGGCTATTTCGTTTTTCATTTTTAAAATACTTCACCTCTCCACAGAGACTGCACGTATATGGTTTTCTTTCGTAATGCAAGATAATGTCTACGAGCCTGATGGGTCCGTACACGCCGCTGGATAGTTTTTGCTGCTATACTTAGTACTTGAGCTCTCCGAGCATCTAGTTCAGCCATCTGACCTGCTCTTAGAAATATCTTTGTTTTTCCAATCTGCAAATGGATGTCAGTGAAGCATAAATATATACATATATGCATGTTAAATGATCATAAAATACCCTTATTAGCATAAAAAGTGTAAGGCAAATAAAAGCTATATTAATGATGTAAGATCCATGAATTGTGGTTGTTGTTAACGCTAAGAGATTTCAAGATAGTTAAACAAGAACACCAGCAAATAATTATTCAAAGTACCTGATATCCTTTAAGCTCCATCTTTTCTAGAATCTTTTGGCAAACAGCCTTCTCATCATTGCTGCGCATAGGTGAAAAAACATAGCAGATTAGATTAGTTGGGTGGAAAATGTTTGATAACACACAGCCAAAACTTTCTACATGGCTTAAAAGTTTACTAGAAGAGTACTTACTTTGCTTCCGAGGCCTCTGGGGCAAGGAGGGAAAATCGGTTTATAAACTCAAAGAAAGCACGGCGAGTTGGGTACCCAGCACAACTAATCCTGATTGCCTCTAAAACACCCTGTATGGTAAAGCATTAGAGACAACTGAGTAAAAGTTGGAAACATGAAGAAATTATGGACATGCTATCTCCTAAGAATGGAACAAAGGAGGAACATTAGCATATACTCACACCACAGCGAAGTTGTTGCATAATATTGACATTCTCAAAAATTGCAGGCTTGAGGAGGTTATTTGGTTTCACACATCTAACATAATGAGGCTCCGTTGAGTTTAATGTCTCCATTAGTTGCTGTAGTTGCAGCTGCACCATTCAGTATATGAAAACATGGTTTGTTAGCTTCATGATAGTGTGAGTACAGTTTAGTTTCGTAAGTAAGAGTACAGTTTAGTTTTGTAAGTAATAGTACGGCATAGTTTTGTTTTGTTAGCTATGACATGGGTACATGTTGATCGAAGAGGTTTATTGTTATTTGTGACAAAGTCCGCATTCTTAAAAATAAATATTAGAAAAAGAATGATACCTTAAAACGAGAACCAATAGAAGAAAACTTTGAAGATTTGGATGTCTCTTCTGGAAGTGGAGGAAAAAGGCCCGATACAAAAGTACATTTGGAAGAACTCAATAAATCTTGGTGTTCAGGAACCACATAATCCTTGTTTTTATCTAAAAATTGATCAGACTGGTACTGCACCTGCACATTTGAGACAGTAGAGATGGATAGACATAAGATGTCTCATTTTTTCTGAAGCTGATGCTATGATAATCACTAATAAGTCATACCTCGCCAGCATAATGAGCAATAGTGAAATCTGTTCGAGACAATTTTGGTTTGATAAAGCGCTTGTGTTTGCTAAATGTTTGATAAAGCTTGTTCGAAAATGTTTCATGTGTCGACTTTGGAAACATGCTGAAAGACAAGAGGGGGAAAAGTTAGAATGGAGGGGTAAATTTGATATGGTATGTAACAAGGAGCTTAAGATTTCAAACACTACAAAAACTGGATCATAAAACCAAAATGAGAAAACTAAACATCATCTAGAAAGCTACGAATCTCCATTCTCTTAACGAAGAAATTAAGGGGAACAATATTTTACCAAGCTTCATCAAGGAGAGCAACGATTCCTCCCGGTTTCTGCAAAAGGACAAAACAATGTATAAGACAATAGTAAGGAAAGTAGAGGAGGACAAAGTTAAAGGAAATGATGGAAAAAAAAACGGATTAAATTTGGCACTGTAAAAATTAACAAAGTTACAACCTAGGGAAATATCACTCAATAAACGGTAGTCTGAACCCCAGAGATGAAAGATTTGTGTCATATACTCGACGGGGCTCTTGTGGCAGTTCAAAAGAAGCAACTATAGAACCAATTAGCTAAGGACATTTTTACCCTCACCCCTTATCCTGCTTCTCTTCCTTCTGTGCAGTTGTGTTATAATTATTTAGTTGATTTTTCAGATTGAACTAATAAGTTTTCCATTACTTATAGTCACATAAGATAGATTGTGGGATGGTATTTAAACAATAATATAGTTAGTTAAAGCATCGACATTTAAATCATCATTAAGCATAATAGAATTAACATTCTGTCTCATTAAGTTTCGGAACATGTAAATTGACTGCTTTTAAACTCAAATTGAACTATTAAAATTCTCAACCAGTAAGGAAAGTGACACAACGAGAAAGAAAACCTTTTCAATAAGGTCTAAAACATCTTGGTTGTCAACAAATTCAATGTAGCTCCAATCAATCTGTTCCTTCGTATATTCTTCTTGTTCCATTTTAAACACGTGCTGAAAGTGATCATGAAAAACACATTAAACAGGGAAATAATGGTCATAACAAACCGTAAATTCTTATGTTGTCTGAGATTTTGCCTGATTGAAATGCTGCTGCAACTTCTCATTTGTAAAATTAATGCAGAACTGCTCAAAACTGCAGAGCATGAAAACTGAAAATAAGTTGCAATGGATTGAAAACAAGCAGACACTGCTGCTTTCACATCTTTAGTAATGCAATCTTGTGGTATCAAGAGGCACATTTATTCTTCTAAACTACACATTACCTGTTAGATTTAAAGCTTTCAAAACCATAGATATCAAGGACTCCGATCAAACATTTAGAATTGGCATCTTGTCCAATTGAATTATTAATCTTGTCCACCAACCTGTTGACAACCATATTATTGCACCAAGGATCAAAACCAGAATCCTAGATCCTCACCATATGTAATTGTGGTACAGACTATAATTATGAAGAACAGAGACTGTGGATTTGCTTCCATTTTCAGCATCTTACCAGTCAAAAAGCCTAGAATAAATTGTTTTTGCGAATCCATCTCTGCTGACTGCTGCGCTTTGGGGATCAAGGCTCCGTTTTATAATTTCCTCAGGGGTGACCATGACCCTCTTACATAATGCATCTTCCAAGGCATCTACATCACACCTGATGACATGCAAAATCCAATAATGGTAATCATCTAAGAGGCAATTGGAACTCATATGGACATTGAGCAATAATACACTTTGATCCATACATGAGGAGCTCAGCAGTTGTTTTCAAGTGGAATTTGGATTTATCATCTTTTGGAACTGATGAATCAACTTCCTTTCCTTTCGCAAAGTCAATATTACCAATATGAAGAATTGCAGCAACAACTCTGAAAATTGCTTCCTGACAAAAGAAACAGAAGAGGAAAGTAAACAGATAAGAATCTAATAATTCCATATTATAACACGAAAAACTCTGAATTCACACTCATGAAAACAAAACCTGCTCTTTTGCGCTTATTCCAACAATATCCATGGCTCTCCTGGTGGCAAGATACTCACGAGCATCACTTATATCAGCCAGTTCAAAGCATTTTGACTGGTTAAGGTAATGAAAAGTTTTAGGATGTCCTAATTTGTATTTCTCAATTTCCTGTTAGAATAAATTGTAATGAGTTTACATAATTAAAATACTAAAGAAAAAGTAGATTATGCAGAAGGTAACCTCCTGTGGTGCAGCACAAAGAAGATAAAAGCAGTGGTAGTTGCGTTCCGGATCATTAACTTGGCAAACACGAGATCTCTCAAGAAGGTAAGTACGAATAGCTGCGCCTGAGATTCTTCCACTCTTATCAAATTGGATCTCAACAAACTTACCAAAACGACTGCACCATTAAGACAAGGAGATTTTTTTAAACTAATTTTTTGGGAAAAGAATGAAAGCTAAGTACTTCATGTAGTTGTTTATGTTCCATTTCTGGAGAGAAAAAATTGATTAATGGCAATCAATTCAATTGCTGTCACATTGAATCTTGGAATTATGCTATAGAGTTGGGGAATGCAAGGAGACAAATTGGATACAAATTTAATTTATATATCGAACTATTAGGGAGAATGAAACACAATGAATCACTTTTGCCCATATGTAAAAAAGACTCACAAAAAATTAATATCAGCATATCATAGAGAAATAAACACTATATTATTTACTGCTCATATGCAAGGAAGACTTGCCTGGAATTGTTATTCCTGACAGTTTTAGCATTTCCAAATGCTTCCAAAACTGGATTTGACTGCACTCAAATCAATTAATACGAAAGTATTGAATGAGTAGCAGTTCAGAAAGGGAAAAATGGAATTTTAGCTGTAGGGGAATAAAAAAAGAAACCATACTTCAAGAACTTGTTGTTCAACCGTTCGTCCTTCAGTGGCTGCCCTACCACCTAAGAAAGCAAGGTATTGCATAAGCATTTTCGTAGTTTCAGTTTTACCGGCTCCACTTTCCCCACTGACCAGAATTGAATTGCTTTTCCCTTCATTGACCATTGCCCTGGTATTAATGAAATCGTCAATTTAAAATTTGGTTCAATGATATAAATAGAATTTAGACTATCAGAAGAAATTTAGAATACCTATAGGCAACATCAGCAACTGCAAATACATGAGGGCTTAACTCTCCAAACGGCGCTCCTTTGTATTGTTGCATCATGTGTAAATCGTAAAGATGAGGTAGTTTTTGGAATGGATTTATTGCAATCAATATGTTTCCAGTATAAGTCTATCAAAGCAATTAAGAAGATGATTAGCTGCTTTTAGGACTGATAACACAAATTGCAACTTATCATAGTAAAGGGAAGAGAGCCTTACATATATTTCATTTAATTCATATCTAATTTTTAAGTTCTCCAGGACTCCAGGCTCATGCAAATAGGACAATTTAGTCATATCATCCACTCCCCCGGGAGGAGCTTCTGTATCTTTGGGAAATATTTTTGATAACTTTGCAACAACCTAGAAATATCCAAAATAGAAACACAATATTCAAAAGTAGCTTTTTCCTTCAATAACATTTTGCACCTTTTCTAATAGACAATACAACCACTAAAAAACATGTTTCCTAATATAAATAGTTTAGCTATTGAGCATGATTTTAAATTGCGGTCTGCATCCGCAATGCGCATTGCAGCAAATTCAATGACCACAGTTGCAATAACCACAACCGCAATTTAAAACCATGCTATTGAGTAGAGTATGACGTTTATTCCATAAGGTAATTAAGAGTGATTTATTGAAATGGTGAAGAACATATATAGTACCTTCTTTCCATTGGTAGCTTCAATTTCCGCATCTTGTCCGGTGATTTTGGAAACCT
Organism: Trifolium pratense; assembly: GCF_020283565.1. Taxonomy (NCBI): domain Eukaryota; kingdom Viridiplantae; phylum Streptophyta; class Magnoliopsida; order Fabales; family Fabaceae; genus Trifolium; species Trifolium pratense. The sequence goes on from NC_060064.1 coordinate 1,333,540, forward strand.
GTCCATCAATCCAAGATACATCTGGATCTTCAATCCAGACATGAGAACCCACAATAATATTCACAGGAGTCCCCTGCACATTGAGATAACACAAAAATTGTTACTAAATCATCAAATTTGTAAATCATCTAATTTACATGATTTTGTTCCATGCATGCATGCATGCATGACATGTAAATCAGGAACAAACAATGTATATGAATTAAAAACAAAAATAGAGGTGGAATTGAATAAAATCGATGAAAGTTGATTGCGTAGGTAAAGTGTATGATGTAATGTCAGAAAGAAAGTACCATTATAGTAGAGGTGTGAAGGGGAAAGAAATATTGGAAATGAGCATAGAGGAGAGTAAGAAGAAGTTGGAATGTATGTCTCGAGAGAGAAAAGAAGAATGAAGAAAATGTGATTAACGAAAGTGAATGATCGAGTGGTTCTTGGAAGAGACGACATTCTTCAACACGCCCTGTAAATTCGCTACTCTTCTTCTTCTTCCCTTTGCTTTCGCGCCAACTAGTGGTTACTACTACACGTACTAATCGTCTCTCTCTCTAACAGAATTCAGCTCTCTTCTCAATCTCATCTTGTTTTTTTTTTTCCTAACATTTTATTTTATTTTCACTAAAATTAAATTATATATTTATTTAATCAATTTAAAATTATATATTTTCACTAAAATTAAATTATATATTTATTTAGATAGGGCACAATTTAAATATTAGTAAGAGATAATATTTATATGGTTAAATTGTATTTTCAGTCCTCTAATTTTCATAAACTTGCAATTTTAGCCACTTTTGACCCCCTAACTTTAGTCCTTTTGCAAAATGATGGTCCCTACTAATTTTGACCCATCAATGCATATATACCTAGTGACTCACATGTCACGTCAATATGTCTTACCATGTAGACGAGTGATTCACATACTACGTCAGCATGACTTGACTATATATTATTGTGGCATGAGAGTCACTCTCACACATGGCAATTTAACCTATTTATATAATGAGCTGAACTTTTATTTAGTTATTTAGATTAGATGGGCTTTTTAATTTAATAGCCAATATGCTTTCTCTCTCTCGACTCCCGTGATTATTTTATACCCTCTAATATTCCAATTTTGTTCTTGTAAAAAAATTCGGTCCGCAGAAACCAAATTTTTTCTAGTGCAAATTTAGAGTAAATTTCGGTTTTCAGAAACCGAAATTTGTTTTCAAGGCAAAAAAAACTTCGATTTCTATAAACCGAAGTTTTTTCAAGAATAAAATTGAAAATTCAGGAGGTATAAAAAAAACACGGGGTCGGGAAAGAAAACATCTAAAATTCCTCTATATATATAGTCTTGTTCCAAAAACAAACAATCCTCTGTTTATAATCTCTCGATAAATTTTGTAAAGGAGCAATCAAATGAATGAAAAGTTATTTTATTTATTTTACTTTGTCTTTCTTTATGTTTTCATTAAAGTAGTTTTAACTTTGTATCATTGGTGCTTTTATGGTGAACAAAATTGCATCACTAACGAGTTAGAGAAGAACCTCTCTATCAAATATGGATGGGGTGTGATTCATCTAATCAAGATCAAATTATTCAAATGTTAAGCTTGATTTTATATTTTAAAATAATTATAATCTGACCTTAAAATCTTGACCATATGATCGGACGGTCAAGATATGCTAACTGCATACAATGACACGTAGAAATGCATGTAATAGACTTAATTTTTACAAGTAAAAATACAATTTTAATCATATGTTATTGATATGAATTTTTTACGGTCGTAGTTTAACAGTGACTATTTTTCATTAATAAATTAATGAGAGATATATAAAATATATCTAAAATATGTTATTTTTTTCTAATTAAATTTTCTCTATATACGAGAGTCTGATAATAAACATCTGAACATTTATTTAAAGAGTTTAATTTTCTTATAAGTTAAATTAATTTATTATTGATAAATGACCCACTTTCTATAGGAATTTGAATGAAATATTTTAAAAATTAAAGAAATACTAAGACCAATCATGATTTGACCGTTTTATTTTTAGTTTCTCTTACTCGGGAAATGTTGAATGGAAATTGGCAATTGGTTATGGGTATATATTTATTTATTTTATACTAGTACTAGTACTATAAGTATTTCATTCTTTTCCCTACTTGACTAGTCTTTGGTCCAAGATATATGAGTAGTCATGTTGCTTAATTAATCATATGTTATTGATTAGTAAAAAGAGAAAGAAGATTTAACATCGGAACACCATAAGAAATTGATGTATTCAAAGTAGAAATTACTAACTTATAAAAAATAAAAAGTAGAAATTATTACTATACTACTTCCTTCGGTCCTTAATATAATAGAAAAATTATTTTTTAAATTCATTGAGAATCTAACGTATCAAGTTTATTATATAGACTAAATACATTAAACTCTCAATAAATTTAAAAAGTAGTTTTTCTCTTATATTAAGGACTGATACCGTAATATGGATGGATACTAGAGTTTAAAAAAAACAAAAATAACAACTAAGTCAAAACTCACATGAGAAAAGCAACATTTGAACATGATTGAGGTGACAACACAATACATTTAATAATTTACGCATGATAGATTTTAATATTTTTTTTAGTTAGTTTAGTGATGATTGGTGTTGAACTTTGTTAAAAGGATCACAATTTGATTTTCACAACTGCGATATGAAAAAGATTGAAAACACTTAATATCAGAACTGAATTACAGTAAACTATAATCAAAAGAAACATTTAAATGTTGTTTTTTCTAAAGGAGAAGCATTTAAATGTAACAATACAGATTGACCAAAAAAAATACTCACTCTATAGAAGATAGAAGAAGGGAAATATTATAATTTTATAAATAATCGAGAAAGCAGGACTAGTAGAGTTTTAAAACGACTGGAAGTTAAAACAATGACAAAAAACTAAGCAGCCATTTTTGAACGGAAGAAACAGCCACCAAATGAAAGTGTCACATATTTTTTTTGTTTATATGTGTAGTAAGAAGATTAGTAAATTTTTTTTACCAAAAACAAAAATATAGTAACTAGGTCTATAAGACTTTGCCTAACCGACAAATAAGAACATTGTTAGGCGGAATCTCGCATTTATGTGTAAATTTCTGAAAGTAATTGTCTATTCGTCTACAAATGAATAAATAAAATATTGTTCACAAATACTAACTCAACTGACAGAAATGTTGTAATTGCTAGTGTCGGACACCATGACCGGCATTCGATCCCTTGTCTCTCCACTTTGTGTGTGTCAGTTTAAATGGCTTGTCATTTCGTCTATGTAAAAATATATCAACCACAAAAAAAGATTAGTACTGTAACCGGTGATTAGTATATGAAGAGTCTCTGTCTCATCTGGTATTGGCAACAATTTTCCAGTCAATTCCTCTGAGTTTTTTCAAAATTGTCATTTTCCTAAGTAGCTTTCCTTCTCGAAAGCTTTCCCTCTCATTAGATTACGTCTTAGAGTGACATGAATTTTTATCCCTCTTATCTTATGAATTAACTTTGATTTTAAACTCATTCATGCATCTATAAATAGAGTGTTATCCTTTCCTTCCTTAAGCCATAATACAAACCTTTTAATATATTCCAAAAAACCTCATTAGGAAAGTAGACAATACATCATACATTTTTTTAACATAGTTTTTATAATTAAAGTTCTACTTGTCTATAGGCCATTTCTGCTACTAGAATGGGAAAATATATGAGCAATGATTCCAAGCATCATCAAAAGGCAATGCATAAAACCCAAAAGAAAGAAATTAAAGTAACCTATATATCAAATCCAATACTATCAAGGGCATGCCATGCTTCTGAATTCCGATCACTAGTTCAACAACTCACAGGTAAGAACTCCGATGATTTTATCCATCAAAGTACTAGTACCGATCCTTTGACAATTGCAACTACACCCGCTGAAGATGCAAACGCTACTAGTTACGACAGATCAATGGATTCAATGGAGTTCGACATAATAGATTACTATTGGAAACAAGTTGCTCATTGTCTTCCGCTAACATATGCAATTGCATGAACAAACAATTTGTTGCAGGCAGTTAGAAGTTAGTTAGAGTTAGTTAGCGCACACGTACCATGTGTGTGCTCTTCTTACTCTATAAATACTCATTTGTATTCCTTTACTCATTTGATCATTGAATAATATGATTTCATCTTTCGATTCTCACTCAAGATTGTGTTAGTGCAGGCAAATTCCGCTTTGCCAGTACGAATCCCGGTGGAGAGAGCTATAGATTAAGCAAACAAAAATTAACATTCATTCAATGCAAGTAAATTCAAATCTCACCAGAAAGTTTGCCTTAATTAAGCACAACAAAGATTATCCAATTAAACAGCAGAATTAAGTTTTTCACCTAGCTTGCTAGATAATTGATCTTGATTGAGTACTAGTTCTCCTAGCTAACTAATTAACTAACTGATCATAAAAGCTAAACTTCGTGGAAGCAATTAATAACTAATTAATTAAACCAAATTGGATCTAAATAGCTAGTTGAGTACTAGTTTCAATCATCAGAAGATTTGAGGTAAAGGTTTTCACCGCCTTCACCACCTCGACCTTGATCAGATGAAGAACCCATCCCAATCTCACTTTGCTTGCCGCTACCTCCAATGAGATTCCTGTGCAAACCATCTCCTCCTCCTCCTCCGCGGATGAAGTCAGGAAACCCTCCTCCACCGCCAGAACCCAATGTTGAGCTACTACTACCTCCCACATTCATATTGCTACATGCTTCGCTTTGCATCATGTGAAGTCCTGAAGTTCCACCACCGCTGAGTTGGTGCTGTTGAAGTGCTGCGTAAGGTTGTTGCTGCTGTTGCTGCCCGTATAAAAGGGAGGAGCGTGCAGCCATAAGTTGTTGCTGTGTCATCTGCTGAGCCTGCATGTAGTGTGCTCCTCCCTGCTGCTGCTGACCCTGCATCATTCCACCGCCACCAGGGTACTGATGCACCATCAATCAATAATACAAACACATTAGTATTCATTTTATAATTATACACATCAATTAATTAATCATATGAGAGTGTGTAAACGTGTACCTGACCAGGCATGGTCGGAGGTTGGGGTTGAGAATCAGCTATTGCAGCTAGGTACATGAGATTTCTCTGTAGCCTTGCTTGATTCCTGATATATTATTTCATATAAGTAATCATATTTCACAATCATACGACTATATACGATTAAGCACTATACGGACACCGGACACCAACTCCGACATATCATTAATGCATGTGAAACTGGTCTTATAATTAGAGATGGATAGAGTATATGAGTAATTCTTACTCGGCACACTCGCTGAGCTTGCCAGAATTCTGACTCTCGACAATCTTCAGAATCAAGGACTTGTTCTCATCCAAGTACTGCGTGTGTAAAATAAGTAAAAGGTTAAAAGAATGATATGTTAATAGTGTAATATATGTGACAAATTAACCAAGTAAATGGAAGGGTTGCCAACAAAATGTTCTTGCTGAACTGTCCATCAAAACACTATGATTCATGTAAATTTTACAAAGGTTTCAAGAAAAAAAAGAGAAGACAGTTACTCAAGTGGACTACATTAGTAAAACATTAGGCCTTAAATGTAGCCTACTAGAGTAGTCCAATAGAAACCTAAAGGGCCTAAGGTACAAATACTTTAGTAGCATTAGATTTTGTTACAATAATTAAAATCCAAAAATTAAAATGTGCTACCATGAAAAGAATACTCCCTTTAGTCTCATATATAAGCAAAATTTAACTTTTTAGATTCATTAAAAAAATGATGTATCTGATCTATAAACAAGGGAGCATTAGGTGTTGCAGCTTATTTAACATTGTAGGAAAAAATATACTACTAATCTGAGATGAGAACACTTGAGAGATATAGAAAGAAACATATGATGTTTGATATTCAACACACAGTTATTGAATTGAAGATGGCATAGTATTTTTGGTTGAGCAAACAACAACACTAGACCTTGATTTTGTAGGACGCTCCATAAGATAATGAATATTTGAAAACAAAATATCACCTACTCTAATAAAATATCAAGTTGTCCCTATCCCTATATTAAATCACTTTCTATGAATTAGATCTCCAGTTTTAACCATTTACTATATTAGGTCTCTGACTCTCGGAATAATTATTATGAATAAAATTTAACAGAGTAAATGACCTTTTTAAAATAGTCATAATCTATGAAACTTATTTGATTACCCTACAATATTCCTAAGCTCTTGGGTGAAATTTGACGGAGTAAAAGACTTTTTTAAAATATTCATAATCTATGGAACTTATTTAATTACCCTACCATAATGACTCCATTTGTTTCAGCTTTAAAAAAAAAAACAACTGTTTTTCAAAATATTAGAAGTTTTTTTATATTCGTTCTTTCTAACTTGAAACACTAATTTTGACCTCATATATAACATAAACTAATGTTATTGAAGATCAAAACATAGTCAAAATCACAATTTTTTCAAAAAGTTGTATTTCAAAAATGATTTTTATGAAAATCTATTTGAAATAGCTTCAAAATTAATTGATTCTTCGAAATTTTGATATCCAAAAGTTTCAATAAAATGATCAAACCAAATTTTCATTTGAAGCTTTTATAAAAAATTTATTTGTAAAATTTTACACAAAATTAGGTAACACTATAAGAATCTATTTAAAAAAAATCTATAACAAACTAGCGCAATATTTGTAACCTTGTGGGTTTGATAAAGACAATGAAGGACAATGATTTAATTACAGACCCTAGCCTATTGAGATTCAGGTAAGATATGTAAACACAGAAGCACATGTCATAATGTTAACTCTATATCTCAGGTCATGTAGCAGTAGCAGTAGCAGCATAGAATATGTTACTAGTATTTGGGAAAGGGAAAAAATAAAAAAAGAGGGCAGCAACACCCCAGGCAAGGGTTAGTTATAGAGTGGGCACAATGGAAAAGAAAAGATAGATGAATGAGAATATTTTACAGACATATGTACTCCAATGCAGGCAGGCAGGCACTTGGGAACAAGTAGGTAACAAAGTGCAGCTAGCTAGCAGAAACTGACAAGGAAGGGAAGAGAGTAAAGCAGGTTGATGGAGTATACTATCAACAGAAGAATCATATTACTAGTAATAATAAATAAATAAATAAATAAATAAAAGAAAGAGTAGTAGTAGTACAATTGATTTGAAAAGTGGCATAAAATGAATGAAGACCCACCCAGCCAGCCACAAACAAATTAAGGCAGAAGTGGTAGTGGTGAGAGACAAAAGGGGTCTCAGAAAACCACAGAAAGTTTATGCCAGTATGTTGACTAGAGTTAACTAGCTTGAATACCCCAAATACAAATACAAATACAAATCACAATACTAAAATGAATGAAGGTATGAATATACAGAGATTAATGAAGCAAGGAAATAAAAGAAGGAGGTAGATGATGAATGAATGAAGAACCTGTTGAATGTGATCAGTGGTGACGTTGTTTGGATAATAGGCTGCCATCATGGGCTGCATCTGCATCAGGTGCTGCTGCTGCTGCATTTCACCCTACCACTCTCAACTAGTAGTATATAATAGGAGTATACTATTATTATTATTATTATTATTATTATTATTATTATTATTATTATATGATATGATAGCTCTCTATCAAGTTTGTGACTAGAAAAAAAAAAGTTGAACAGCAGAGTGCAAGAAGAGCAGAGAGAGAGAGAGCAGAGGAGAAGAAAAGAAGGAAGGAAACACACACAGGTATTGTATGTAAAGTGAGAAACTAACAATGGATATTGCAATGATGCAACCACAAACACAGAGAACGAGATAGGAGGAGGAGGAAGTATAGTATATATTAGAAAGAAAGAGCGTGACTAGGGAGAGAGAGAGAGAGAGTGCGCATTGGGGTTTGGGGCTATTTTGTTGGTTTTATTTATTTGACACATACTCTCTCTCTCTCTCGCTTCTGCAATGCAACGCAACGCAACGGAGGCTCTTTTTCTTGAACTGCGTGTCCCCTCCTCTCTCAAAACTAGGTCACGTGATTTACTATCACACACACACACAAACGTCATACTATTACTAGTACCTCTTTCTTTTCTACTCCTATAACTTCTTCTGCTCTTCCTTTTATTGATTATTACTAGTACAGTAATAAACAAAAAATAATTTTTTTTTAGCTTTATTGAATAATATTATAAGGGTCATGCTAAACAGTGCCCCCGGACACTTATTAAGCATACCAAAAAAGGAAATAAAAATTAAAATCTATATTGAAAAGACAACATTTTATATTTTTGAGGCATTGAATGCACGTATTTCGAGATAACATTTCTATTTTAATATGCTTAACCAGTGTCCGGGGGCACTGTTTAGCATTTTCCATATTATAATAAGCGATAGTTAGTTGGTTCAATAGTAATTAATGCTAAATTTGATAGGGAGGACCGCGGTTCGATCTCCACAACTACAATTGGGAGGGGTCTGAAACACTTGATGCCAGAACTAACCCCGAATCAAATTCAACTGGTGATGAAAGAAAAAAAAAATTATAATATATTATTAGGATATCTCTACATTTATTGTGATGATTTGTATAGAAATTATTATTAGAATAAATTATCATAATAAATATAAATACAGCTATATCCTAATAAATAAAGAATGATCTAGACCATAAATAATTCAAATATTTTTTTTTTCAAAGAACATGACAAGTTAACCAATCGGTAGTCGGTCTAGTGGTCGACGTTGGATTTAGTAGGAAAAATTACAGTTCGATTATCTGCAATTGCGATCAAAATAGATAGGAATTACTTGATATTAAAACTGACTCTTGAATCAGATTATACGGTCAAGTGGGCTACATACTAGTGATAAAAAAAATCTAAAAAATTATTGTTTTTGCTTATATTCAAAAACTAAGAAAATATAAACTAATTTATTAAGGATCATAGTATTAAAAGAGTAAATTTTGTATTAAAAAAATATTCTATATTTTAAAAACATAGAATGCATAACTTTTAAGATAATTTTATTATATTAGACTCATTAACTATTGTGTCAAGAGTACTAGTTAGTAAAATATTGTAGTGTAGCTAGTCATATTTATTTCCACCCTGAAAACGGAGGGTGTACTTTAAAAACGGAGGAAATGTTTGTGTTGTTGGGAAGCGTACTTAGCTGGCAAATTATGAAACAAGTGTTTTATCGTGCCTTTAGTCTTATATATAAGAAAATGTTGACTTTTTAGATGATTATAAAATTGATGTATCTATACTATAATATTGTTTAAATACGTTGATTTTATGATGAATCTAAAAAGTAAACATTTTTTTATATATAAGATCGAAGGGAATATTACATTAAACACGATATTGTCCGATGGGTTTTGTCCGCCTAATGACGTTGGACTTGTGTGTAAGAGATGAGATTCTGATGCTTCCTGTTATCGCATACTCTCTCACGCGCTATCACCTCACCAAGGCCCTCCCTCAACCCTCATTCATTAATAATCCTTCCTTGCTAACCTTGACCTTTGGACAAATCATTTTTTTTTGAAAATAACAAAATGATATTCATTCATTCAAATTGATAGATTATATCAAATATAATCACGAAATCAACATCGCTAAAAATATAAAGGATGAATCTGCGAACAAAACTCACAGCATCCGAGTTAATAGCATACAACGGCAAAATGCCTACAACAAATAATATGATAAAGTTAAAGTCACCGAAGTATCCATGCCTCCGAATCTGCAGCGTTGAAGCCCAAATCATTGGTTGAATCTGTAATTGACTGAAGCCGATCTTTTCAATAGAAATCAAATGAACACCGCAACAATACGGGACAACAAAAACGTCGCACAAGACAACGAACAACACAACGCCGCACTCAGACGGTGAAATCACAAAAAAGAAAACACAAAAGAAAAACTTGATCAATGTGAAGATCACTTATTTAAATAAAAATAAAAGGAAAAACAATTATGAGGTGTGATTTTGGGTCAAAAATTGACCATAAAACCACCCCTCCTTGGTAGATCAAGAAAAAAAAAACTAGGTTAAGGTGGAGGTGGCGGCTATGAAGAAAAGGAGAAGAAAGGTGAGTGCAAGTTTGATTCACCTTTGGACACATCATTGTTCTCCTCTTTTTCTGTTTTTTGTATAGGTACTGTATGTTTAATTTTTTTGGAAAATGTTAATTAGTGTTCTTTAGGTAAAGAACATAAATAAATATCGTAAAAAGTATATTAAAAATTTTACTCCCCTCCAAAAATATAAGACCTATACATAGATCAATATATAAGTTTGATTACGAATATATTTAATTGTGTATTAGTAAAAATTATAAAAATTTAATATTTTGAAAATACTCATCGAAATAAATCCAACAAAATCTTATATGATAATATTTATATTTATATACTTTTAGAAAAATATAGTCAAAACAAGACATATAAATAGTGCATTTAGTCAAAATAAGTCTTATAAAATGGGACGAAGCGAGAATATTGAAAATTGACAACTCTGTGGTTTTAGCCAGCAGGGGAGTCATCACCAATCCTTTTGATTTGTTATCTGCATTTTGTTTTAGAGAGGTTGAAAATATTAACCATGTATTGTGTTGTAAATAGTATATTATTATTATTATAGATTTTATTCAGTTTTATTTAGCCTGTTAATTAGGCCCATTAGGTATAGCATACTCTATTTAAACTCTTGAATGATTGTACTCAAATTGATCAATTCTAATGTTAAAACCTATTTTATTCTTTTATTCTATATTACAACATGGTATCATGAGCTCCCGATTTTTGGGAAGCACTTCCGCATAAACCCTAGCCGCCATAAGTGCAATTTTTTTTTTTAACCTTCATCCTTTTCTTTTTTACCTTCGTTGGTTAACATTCATCAACCTGTCTGTCTCGTTTTTCATACTTACATTGAACCTATCAAACCTTCATTAACATCATCATAACCGCCTTCCAATTCCGAGTCCAACGCCGTAAAAATCAGCCGTCTCCACGCCCTCACGCGCCCTCACGCGCGGCTTCTTCACCGGCGCGTGACAACCAGTCGCGTCGCCGTCACTAGCGCGTGTTGTACACGTGCCGCCCTGTTGGCCTCCGTTTTTGACGATTTTTATGTCAGTTTTCTCGTCTTGACCTGAGCTTTCTGTTGGTGTGTTCAAATAAGTTTTCTGAGATACTCAATTTTTTGGGTATTTTTTGTTATCTCTCGTTGGACTGTCGATCTTTTTTTAGTTGCTCCTTTTTCTTCAATGGAAGAAGTTAATGACCCTCCTCCACCTCCACCTCCACCCCAGCCTCCGGCTGTTCCAACTCCTTTTAATGCTAAGGATTTCGTCATTCAAAAAGGTTATTGGCTTAATGGCGAAAAAAATTATTTTCAATGGTCTCAATTAATTCGTCAGACACTGAAAGGTTGTGATATGATTGACCATCTTGAAGGTGATCCTCCTTTCCTAATTTCCCTTCATGGGATAAAGATGATTCTGTTATTATTACTTGGCTTTGGAACTCCATATCTCCCGAAATTAGTAGAAATTGTATGTACCTCTCTACGGCACGAGCAATTTGGGATTACCTCAGTTGCAGTTATTCCATGAAACAAGATATGTCTGCTTGTTATGACATTAAGAGAAAAATCTTCAACACCAAACAAGGAAATCTTCCGGTCACTGAATATTTTGGGGTTCTCAATTCTCTTTGGATTGAACTTGATCAATATCAAAATTTGAAGATGGAGTGCAGTCAAGACACCGTCATTCTTAATGCTGTAGTTGAGAGGGATAGGATATTTGATTTCTTGGCAGGTCTAAATGTTGAGTTTGACCCCATTCGGGTACAGATTTTGGGAAAGGAAAAACTCCCCACTCTTACTGAAGTTTTTTACACGGTTCGTAGCGAAGAAACTCGTCGTCATGCTATGCTTAGCGAGCATCCTCCTGATGTGTCAGCACTCGTCGCCGGCAAAGGACCACAACCATCTTCACCCATATTCTATTGTGATTATTGCAAAGAGCCTTATCATAACAAGAAAAATTGTTTCAAACTACATGGAAAAGAGGAAGTTCTGAGGCGAAGAGGAGGCTCTCGGAATATGCAACAAAATCGGAATATGCAGCAAAATCAGGCACACATCGCAAAGGGAGAAACGGACTTGTCCTCTTTCAGTCAGGATGACGTTGAACGTTTACAGTCTATTCTTGCTTCTATTAGTAAGCCTTCTGCATCTGGGTCTCTAGCAATTACTGGTAAGAATGTGTACTCCCGATCCTTTACTGTTTGTGGTGTTATCCCCAAGAAAGCTTGGATTCTTGACTCTGGTGCTACTAATCATATGACATTTGATTCCACCTTACTATCCTCCTATACTTCATCTTTGAGCACACCTTATATCACTATTGCTGATGGCTCTAATGCTCGTGTTGTTGGCATTGGAAATATTGACTTACAACATTCATTTAAGCTGCAATCCGTGCTTCATATTCCTACACTTTCCCACAATTTAATTTCCATCCATCAGCTTACCCGTGATCTAAATTGTAAAGTAACTTTCTTTGCTTCTCATTGTGTTTTTCAGGACTTGACCTCGGGACAGACGATTGGAATTGCTAAAGAAAAGGATGGGTTATACTACTTCTCTGAAGAGCCAACTGGTCCAAAGGTGTTGTCTTCCTCTCTCCCGTCTGAATCTTCCTCTTCTGCCGCACAAATTTGGCTTCAACACAAGCGTCTTGGTCATCCCCCATTTTCTATAATTAAGTCTATGTATCCATTATTGTTTTTACGACATTCTGTTGAGTCGTTTAAGTGTGATATTTGCGAGTTAGCAAAACACCATCGTGTTTCTTTTTCTCCTAGTTTTAATAAAAGTGATGAACCTTTTAATATTATTCACTCTGATGTTTGGGGACCTGCCCCTACCTCCAATGTTTCTGGTGCAAAATGGTTTGTTTCTTTTATTGATGATTGTACCCGATTAACTTGGGTTTTTTTGATGAATGCTAAATCAAAAGTACCACAATTATTTATTCAATTTTATAATATGGTCAAAACACAATTTGGGAAAGGTATCAAAAGAATTCGTTCAGACAATGGTAGAGAATATGTCAATCATACTTTTTCTAACTTCACTAGTAAACATGGCATAATCCATGAATTCACATGTGTCGACACCCCTCAACAAAATGGTGTCGCAGAAAGAAAAAACCGTCATTTACTTGAAGTTGCTCGATGTCTTATGTTTCAAATGTCTGTTCCCACTTCATATTGGGGAGAGGCAGTTCTTACTGCTGTCTATCTGATTAATCGAGTCATATCTCGTGCTTTAGGTAATACCAGTCCCGTTAAATTTATGCTCTCACATTTTCCTTCTGCTCCTATATTACAGAATCTTAAGACTCGTGTGTTTGGTTGTGTTGCTTTTGTTCATGTTCATAAACATTATCGCAACAAGTTGGATCCTCGTGCTGTCAGGTGTATCTTTCTGGGTTACACACCTAACAAAAAGGGGTACAAATGTTATCATCCTCCCAGTCGTAAAATTTTTGTCTCCAAAGATGTCACTTTTCATGAAAATGTGTCGTACTTTTCTCGCCCTCAGTCTCAGGGTGAGAATGTAAATGACTTAGAGTCTGAGTCTGAGCTTCTGGTTATGGGTCCTAGTCTCCCTAGAACACACGTCCATGCACCCACTCTTGAACCTGAGTCTATAAGTGTTCCTTGTCCTCCAATGTCTTCTGTTTTGGAGGAATCAATACCTTCAATACCAACTCGGGTGTATCAGAGAAGAAGTAAACTTGTCCCGCTCCAACAACAAACTCAATCGTATGATCCGGTGGTAAGCACTGAAAATGTCCATCCTATAGATAATTCTCCTATTTCTGATACTTGTGATACTGACCCGAATGATGTACCTCTTGCTTTGAGAAGAGAAAAGAGATCATGTCCCTCCATATATAGACGTCCTACGTCTAATTTTGTCTCTTCTAAACAACTCTCACTACAATGTGAAGATCCTATGAAGTTATGTTATGATAATAAACATTCTGTCAAAGAGAAGCATAAATTAATAAAGGCGGGTTTACCAGCACAACAATTCAACCAACGTACTTGCAAGCTTGGAATGCTTGATAACCATTCATCAGCTTGAGGGGGAGTGTTGTAAATAGTATATTATTATTATTATAGATTTTATTCAGTTTTACTTAGCCTGTTAATTAGGCCCATTAAGTATAGCATACTCTATTTAAACTCTTGAATGATTGTACTCAAATTGATCAATTCTAATGTTAAAACCTATTTTATTCTTTTATTCTATATTACAACATATTGTTTAACTTCCGGTTTGGTTTTCGTAACAAGTTTGGAGGAAAATCTTTTGTTGAATATGCAAGTGGACACTATTGCTTTTGAAGATATTTGGACTCACTTCAATATGCTTTGGCACATTAGTGAACGACAAGAGATGATTCAAGATTAGACACTTAATTTAACTTGCTACAATATGTTGTACCTCTTTGACATGTTTGGAATAACATTATATTTAGAGGTGTCTTGCCAAATTTACTTATACTTGTGGAACAAATTATGTATATTTCGTGATATTGATTTATAGTTAGAACCAATATTCCATATGATTATGTTTAATTTACCAACACAAGATATGTTTAAATATGAATTCTATTGTGGAGTACTACTGCAATCCGTTGAATTTTGTCTCTAATAATACTGTTGATTGAACGTGATGTATGTTTAGAGTGTATCTGCGAATTCTCATATTGTGGAGTACTATCAAGAGTACTAGTGGTAACATTATTTTGGTAATAATGGAAATGAGAATGGACAGTTTCCGTATGGCATTACATTACATTGGAGTTTCCTCCGTTTTGGAGGCATAAGGCCAGTTCTTGGAACGTACTACCGTAAATTTTATTTATATTACTGTATAAATTTTTATGAAATTTAATTTTTGTGAAATTTAATATGAATAATCTATATAATTTATTAAACTTACAATTCAATCTAACAATAAATTTTATAAAATTCATATTTTTTTATAATGTTATTATTCACTCACAAGTGATACACGGTGAAACTTGTAGACTTGGCCCTAAAATTAATATACTCGCCCTATCTCATATATATTCTCATTACATCATTTGATGCTCATGGTTTATTGAGCTTGTACTTGAAGCTTACTACACCGCATGTGATTTCAAGTGAGCATGTCACTTTAATGAAAGCTAGTAGTATCATTATTTGATCATTTATTGAGTCTATCATATGGTCTCATTCACGTGTTTCAGTCAAAGAGAACATCATTTACTACTGCTCCTAATGGGAAATCATTTAAGAAGTTCTATTAAATACACACAAAAAAGAGTAATTCTTCTATGTTGTGTAAAAAAATAATAATATAACTTTGTTATTCAATGTCTACATATATAGTTTCTTCATTGTTGAAATAAAAAAAGAACTCAATGAAAGAGGTACTATGTGAACAACAAGAACATTTTATGTATGACCATTATATTTTAGATTGAGTTATGTTATATGAACACATTTTTATCGATAAAAATACGACACTCTCGCATTATGTCTTTCCTCTATGCATGATTCGCAAGGTGTGTCAAAAGTATATATTGAAATAACATTTTTCTTTTAGATTTGTTGGTATCATGTATTTTGAAATTATTGGTACTATGCATTGTGGTTGGTAATATCATGTATTTTGAATTTGATGATGAAAATGTTTGTTTGGTTTTGTTTGAAATCAAAAGTTATTATTGCATGCTACCAAAGAATAAAACTATAAATAAAGTTTTTATCCTTTTGAAATGGAATAAAACCTTTAACTTTAAATCACCACACCAACAATGGATATTGATCACTCAATAACCTTTATCAACTAAAATTTCTTATTTTCAAAAAGGTGATTATTATTATTATGTGTTTTCTAAATTCTCGTCAGCCAAATAATATTTAAACATTCCTTTATCCTTAGTCTTAAGAAAACGCATCTATAATCCACAAAATTATTAGACACGAGGAAAAATTAGAGAAATCCAAAAATAAGCATGAAATTCATTCAAAAGAGCAGTCAAAACTCGAAACATCAATCTAATCACTTCAGATCTTCTAGACCGAACTGAATTGGGCATATTTTTGCAAAGAACCAAAATCAAACTTGACTCAAAATTAGTCATCAGTATATAACCAATGATAATTTCATTAACGTATATGAGTAAAGTAAAATGCTCTTGTATATACTATTTTATTTAAATAATAAGATTTATATTGATATAATGATAAAAATCAACTTTGTACACGATGTTAGACACTTATCTCATCACTTTATGTACTCCTAAAATTGACCTAAAATTATTCTCAAAATAATTGCCTCAAAAATTGGTATCGTAGTCGTAGCCACAAAAAGACATGGGAATAAGTATCCCAAAACCAAAAATTATTACATATCATTTTCAAGTTCAATTTCATAGAGGATTGGAATGGGGGCCCAAAAGTTCACATGTACGTCCTTTTTTTCTTTCTACTATTTGAGTGTTGTCCAGTCCATTCCCAACTGTTATAGAATATGACCATGGCCTCATCATCATCATCATGACTTGATGAACATAATACAAAGGTCAAACTTATCTCTTTTAATTTACCCCACATGCATTCATAGCATAGCATAGCATAGCATAGCATAGCATTTATATCCCTTTCCATTGGAAACAAACACATGAAACAGGCATATTTCTCTTACACACACATTCAACATCCTTTGTGAAATATTTTTGGCTCTCTTTTGGTTTCCCTTTAAGGGGAAAACTCCTCTTTTGTAAGATTCTCACATCATAATATCATCTATCTTTAGTTCTTTACTCAAACAAATTAAATAAACAAAATATAAATGCAATAAAACATATGCAAACATTATAAAGTATATTAAGTTTAAAATCTAGTACCAAAAAAAAAAAACATTAATTATTGTACTATTGATGATGAATTGAATGAAATTGAGTCAAATGATAATTAACGAAATTTGTTTGTGTCTCATTTCCTCAAACATGATGGGTGGTTAGGGTGTCACAACACAATTGGTTTATGTGTTTAAATTCGAATCCTGTCTTTTCCATATATCCTTGCTTTTCTTTTCTTTTCTTTTCCATCAATGCTGACACTGCATGTTGGTCCTTCAATTCACTCACTATCAGTATCAGCATCTTCAACTAAACGGACCTGCTTTGTGGAATTAATTCATTTAAATGGGCAAAGTCGATATTGTGAATTGATTTTTTTTCGTGTCCCTTGAGTCTCACATCGAACTTTTAATTCTACTCTAAGCAGTGTAGAATATGAGTGTGTAAATAATAAAAATTGGGAAGAAAAAAAGTTCATATTCTAAAATGTGAACTCGATTGATTCGCATCATATGATGTGAACCTAAAATCGAATATTTTTGTATCCCCCCCCTTCATTCACCCCTTATTTTATAAGGTTTGCATTTTGGAGTGCGAATTCTAGGATGCGAACTGTTCTTTTCCCAGATTTTGTACCGCCTGAATTCACTACTTAAATAACAAGAGATGTATTTTAGAAATTTTCAAGGACAAACGAGGACTTTCTGCGAGTCTGAAAAGAAAAAGTCTTGTGAATTTCACCTCTAAGTTCAAATTCGATCCATATATAAAAAGTCGGTCGAACCCTTTGTCGAATTATCAGTGTTGATATCGCTAAAAATAGATCCATTTACTTAAATATAACTCACCATTTGAATGAACCATCCAATTGTACGATACTTTAATAGCAACAAAAAGAAAGAATAGTTTGGCACTGTATTAATGGATTAAGATATGTGAGCTAAAGGAAATGGAAGAGTAGAGGACGTTGAAGACACGCATTTGGTGGTGATGAATTGCATTGCAATGTCAACACCACATATCCTTTTGCATTTGTTACTTCCAGGAGAGTGAGTCCACATGTCTGAAGCCACAGTTATTTTTGCCTTGCCTTAAATGACTTTGCAATTATGTGAGGTACTACTAAAGATTTTTGGCTCCCCTCTGCACTTCACCATGTGACATGGTAAGAGGGTAATGCCCCCACATACTTTTGACACTTTCTGTCAAAGCACAATTTCAATGTTTGAGAATCTATGAATTATGTATCACCAAAACTAACTGCTGTAACCAATGTCTGCTTGATGATGGAGTCATAATTTGGGCACTTTAAATATATAGTTAAATGTTCGATACTTGACTCTTGTATAAGGAAAAAATCGAGTCCGTTGAACGAGAATCCATTTTGTCTATGTTGGGAATTGCCTTGAAAACTTGGAAAAACAGCAAAAGCTACTCTTTTGATGCCCCGGGCGAAATTGTGCAGCATAAAAAGAGGCTGGTTTCTGTTTCTGTGCCTCAGGCGGAAAAGTCTCTGCCCCAGGAGGAAAAAGCTGCGCCTCGGGCGGAGAAAGGCGCAGTGTTATATATATGTCACGTTTTTGCAACCGTGAGTGAGAGAAAATGTGAGGTTTTTTAGGGTTCTTCATCCAACATCAATCTAGGATCAAATGGGGTTCCTTTTGGGTATATTCTAGGGTTGAGGAAGTGTTTCTAACACCTTGTAATCACTTATCATTGAAATCTCTTGGTCACAGGAAGAGATTTGGGAAAAGGGTAGAATTAGGGTTGAAGTCTAATTCTTGCAACTCTTTTGTAATGAATCTTTGTAATCAAGAAGGAAGTTTGATAGTGGATTGGAGGGGGTCTCTCTCCCCCAGAGTAGGTTGGTTTTAACCAAACTGGGTAAACAATTTCATCGTGTCTTTTATCGCTTTATTGTGTTTTTAGCTTGTGTTTTAGCTTTTATCGTTTTTGTTTTGGTTGCTTCAATTCATTTGTCCCACACACTAAAGTATTATTGATGTGGTTTTTTGTCCGAATTCACAACAGTCTAAATAATAGTTTTGTGATGGAGATTAATCACCTCTAATAAGTAAAAAAGTTAATTAGGTCAATTTAAGTTTTGCAAGGTCTAATTCTGGTGTGATAAAAAACTTTTAAAAAGTCTTGATATGTTACTTCGCTTATAGTTGAGTCCGACCTTTTTGAAGGTCTGCTAAGACTTGTAAGCCAACTTAGAAGACATATTTCATTTTAATGTAAGCTAATATGCTTAAATTAATGGGATATAAATCATTATAAAAAATGAAATTGTTTAACACAAAGTACAAAATTAGAATAATAATTAAGAATGAGCCTAAAAGTAAAATTATTCATATTTATTTAAGTACGTTGGTTTAGTAAATTAACACAAAGCAACTATATATCTTCAAGGGAAGCAATACCAACAAGATTTGCATAAACTAAATGACTAATTCAATTAAGCTGGAATTTGCACGTAAAAAATCATGTCGGAACTTTGCTCACATTCTATGTTTGCCAAATTAAAAGCATTTGCACAACCATTTGCTTTATCGAAGGAGTGACAAATAACTACTTTCCAATCTAAATGTAGTAACCGACAAATACGCTTCACCAAAATCTACCCGTCTTAGGACACCCCGATCACATTGTGAATATTATCAACCAACACTTTGGCATCCGGTTGAAGCTCAATCTTTCTATATCCTTCAAATACTCCTCATATAAACACTGCATTTTACTTATAAATTTAGAAAAACCTCCACATCATTGTGTGTTTGCTCCTCTACATAAATCGCCACATCGACCCTACATGTCGTCCCTCACCATTTGTGTTCAACAGCACGCCCGCTCGCATCCACCCAATTGGTGAAGGCGGCTTCCACCTGATATTTTGTTCCTCCATATGCCATGTTGATTTCCTACTTAGCGTCCGATACTTAAGAATACATGTCATGTAGTTCCTATATATTAGAAACTTTTTTTTTTACTCACTTAAGGAAAATGCTAAACAGTGCCCCCGGGGCATTGTTTAAGGAACCAAATATAGTAATATCATATTGAAGTTTGTACAGTCAACGCCTCGAAAGTCTAAAAAGTGTTATTTTCAATTTTAAAATTTCTTTTTTTGGTTTCCTTAACCAGTGCCCCGGGGGCACCGGTTAGCATGACCCTTCTTTTAATATTATTTTCTCTTATTTTATTTATTTACAATCAAAGCAAAACATTAGAGTCAAATTAAAAGAGATTTAAGAGAGAATTTTCTCCATTAAAGTCATAATTTTCCAAATAGATCCATTTTCATATTGTACCTTTCAATGTTATGTTACTACCTTAAATTCAAAACTTATTGTCCCCAGATGGCAGATACAAACTACCCTACTGTGCAACTTGCTTGGTCCTTTGTCAAAGGAATCTCTATCTGATTGAGTTAAGAGACAACCTTCGGTGACATATAATCTATATATCATGCCAATAATAATTCAAACATAAAGTATATATCTTCTCTTGGTCAAAGTCTTACTATTTTAACGTTGTAAGCTACCTACTCATACTCCTCTAGCTCTAACTTGTAACTTATACTCCTTTTTATTTTTTATATAATTTTTTAAAAGCGAATTAGTCATTTTTTCATCTATATTACATAACCATTCAAAAAGGTAAATATTGAAAAACCTTAATTTATATTATAATGATTGATACAATATTTAATCCATCAAAATTAACCTAATATTTTTAACTTTTATTGATCTAAAATTGTGATATTTGTTGTTGACAAATGAGGGCTAAGATTGTGTCAAAAAGAAAACAGTTGCCTAGATTGTGTCAAACATTGGAAAAGTTGACTTGAGGTTTAATTATTTTTAAAATATATATAAAGTCAACCCTTTATAAAGAAAATTCAAAACCTACTCTCTACCACGCGGCATGAATGAATATTGAATACTATATAATAAGCAATGAATGAATGAAAATACAATGTAATGCAAAACATGCCAGCCCTCAAATTTGACACGCCAAGATGCAGGATGATGAAAAGTAGATGAAACTTGTACCTCAATAGCCACAAAATAAATAAATTATAACTTAATTTGTAAAAATAAAGCTATAATTGGTAGGCCTTGATCACAAGTTACATCAAAACTTAATATTTCTTTCTCTTTTTTTTTTTATGAAAAAACCTAATATTTCTCTTCTTTCATTTTAAACTGAATATTAATATTATACCTAGCTTACTCAAAAACTGAAAAATTATACCCATACATTCTTTTTCTCATATTTATTATGTTTAATTATTATACAAATTAATTATATCCGACCCTTCGACTGAATAACAAATCTTTAAAAAAAAAATATAAATCTACAACAAGAATAAAATCATATTACATAAACTTTTTCTCTCTTCTATTAAACAAACAAATGAAATTTGCAACCGGGGCGGCCTGTGTTCGAAATTGCTTTGAGCCTAGATTCGCTGCAGTCAGTAAATCCTCGCAAATATTAATGGAGATACTTGATATAGCACAAATTAAATTTTAAAATTGTAATGAGAGAATACAACAATAATAATAAATGAGGGCTTAGATTGTGTCAAAAAGAATAAATGAGTACAAAAATGATATAAAACAGTTAGTTTTATATGCATTTGACATATAATAACAAGATTTGTGTATAAAAAATAAAAAAAATATGTGTATAAGAAAAAAAACATGTCTATCAAAAAGTAAACATGTGTGTATAAAAAAAAGAAAAGAAGATCTGAAATCTATATGATCATTTTTGAGAGTATATGTGTTTGTTTGATTGAGTCAAAGCCTTGATGATGATCAACTCTTCTTTTGGGATGCTATGCTCTTCATTTTTAACGAGTTGTGGCGGCGCGTTAGCAATGTTAAGATGACCGGCGACATGAATTTCAGCTAAAGTGCAACGGCCACGGCTGCGGCCGGGGACTGTGGAGCATGGATTCTTCTGTGAACCTTTCACTGGACCTCTTTGTAGTAGTACCCTTGCTGCACTTGTGTTGTCTAAACAGATTGATAGGAGAATTATTGTTGTCAAGAAGCACACCTTTAATAACTTGTAGCTACCCATAATTAACTTGTGTAATATTGAGGAAAATCAAAGCTTATAATTGATGAAATTGTCTCTAACTTGTGTAATATTGAGCAAAACAATATGTAAGAAGTGAAAATAAGAGAGAGGAGATTAAGCTTAATAAAAGATGGATTTAGAGATGTTGTTAATGACGGTGGAGTATGATGTTTAATTAATGAAGATGAAAGAGGTGTTTCAATATTTATAAGATAAGGTTTTTGATTTCTTGTTTTAATATAGTTGACCAAAATTCCGCGCTTTCTTTGAAGTTTTCAAGCATGGTGCAACTTGTGTGTGTAAATTCAAACATGCTCCTTGAAATTTCCCTACAATTGCTAAACTTTTCACATACATACGTAATATTATACTATATTACTTTAATTAAGTCTTAGTTGAAATGTTTACTTTAATTGAGTTTTCATATGGAATTTTGCAATTTAATTAGTTATACATAAATTTCATTTTTTTTAATGACATTAATACTATGATTCTTAAGGGAAGAGAAGAGACTCCAATAATTCAGAATTCGGCCAAGATTAAAAAAGTTTGGCCAAAATTATTTTTATCAGAAATCGAGTTCGGGTTAACAATCAGTGAGTTTTACATAAATTTCAGTCGTAAATAAAACCGGTACTTATCTATGACATTACATTAAGCGTGTCTTCCCAAATCTAAATTTTTTGTAATATAATTAAGATATTGGGTTTAATGGGTTAATGACCTCCTCCTAGACGAATTACTTGGAAGAATAATCCAAGTTTGATTTCTAAGAATAATTATTGATTAGATTTTATTTACCTTACGGTCGAAATTTGAATTATCGGATCTATTTTCCTTAAAAACCGGACTGTTAGTAAAAAATATTGTAACATAAAAAATGTATATCTTATTAACTAATGAATTTATTTATACTATACAATTATACTTTCTGACTTTTTGTTTGGTGAAAAATACTTTCTGACTTTTGAATTGTTTTAGTATTATTTTTCATACATACGCATGTCATGGTGTATGTTTTATTTTTCTATCTTTGTTTATTTACCGTCAAAACTTGAGATACACGTTCCAAACCTTATATTTTGGTCAAAAATTTCCGTGCTGGTGTGTGTTGTTATTGAATGAGTCTAAGACTCCGAGTATGCTATGGTGCCAATATTTCATTGGCCCATAATAAAACCATACAAATAAGCTTGATTTTGATTTTGATTTTAGTCATCACTGGCTAATCTCAATCTCTCTCTCTGTTCACATTTCCTTCAACAAAAGACACTAGTAGTTGGTACGAGTACGACGAACTAAGAAAAATACTCTCGTACTAACTATAGTACTAAATTTTTATATAATTTTTTATTTATGGTGGATGATGAAATTAATTATATAGTGTTCTCTTCATTTATATAGTGTACTTTTTTAAGTTTTCTGAAAGGGATAAAATGAGAATATTAATTTGTTTGTATGGGTAAAGAAATAAACGTAAGGGTAAGAAAAAAAAAATTCTTTAACAAGGCACGTGAAAAAACTTAGAAGTGTCAAAAGAAATTCTCTAGAGAGGAAGGTTTATTGGGCTCCAAAAGCCCATTTGTTTTCTTTTCTTATGACAAAAAAAAAACAGTATTAAAGTATTATTTTAAGAAAATTTCTTTTGGCGCTTTATGAGTTTCTCAAGCACTATCCACTACTTGTATTTTTTCCTTAAATTTCTCGTTTTATAACATATACTACTTAAGTAGCAGATAAGAAAATAGATCGCATGAAAAACTCATAGGGCACCAAAAGATTTTTTTTTTTATATATTAAATTATAATATGACCAATACAAAAAGATGGTAGCTTAGGTGATAATAGTAAATAAATAAAAAATACTATTGATGACATATATTGTTCGAAATAATGACTTAATTGATATCAATTTGATTAAAACAACAAATAATAAAAATGTATCGTAACTTACATTGAATTAACGTTAATAATATCATTCATTTAGCCGTAAAGACGAAAAGAGTCGTGATTTTTTACTTTTAAAAAATATTATCGACATTCATAAAATTTTCTGATAATTTTAAAGAAGAAAATTTTATCAACAATGCTGCAATCCATGCATGCAATTGAGGCAATATTCATACAAACAACGGTGTAAAATAAAAGCCATATACAAACTCTCGCAGAATCAGTATGCATATACTGATGTTAGTTCACTCTGTTTCCAAAATACTCACTTCAATACAGAAGACATTAATTAAATTAACAAGCAATCACTCATTGCAATTATTCATTTACAATTCAAAATGTCCAAAGAAACTAACCCAAAAAAAGGAAGGGTGAACAAGCTCTCTCTCTATATATATATAATTTGAAATCATATTTTCTTGTAACCTGGATGATATCAAGCTATTGTTACTGTACAGTTGCAACCAGTCATGGTTTACCCTCTTCACTATTTGTTCAATGTACTTGCATCTTGGTCGCCGATCATTGGTGTACGAGTCTGTAAAATCTAAACAACAAAAATGTAAAAATAATGATATACAACACTGAAATCTGATGCAAAATTGCAACCACTTGGATTAAGAAAAATCTGTCTCAAGTCTCTATACATCACAATAGTTTTTACAAACAAGCATTAAGAAAGCAAATATTCACAAATCACAACAGATACACTATATCCAGTAAATAACCTTATTATCATGCAAAATCTAAGTCTTTGCTCCTTCACTCTAAATAGTTAGTTACTGCAACCTATATTGAATACTAACTTGGTGAAATGAAGAGTTTAACTTCATATATGATTGCCACAGTCATTAGTTAAATTTTGGTTTCACTAGAAAAACAAAACCAGCTCATATATTTATCATTTCTTCAAGTCTACAAATAAAACATTTGTCTTGAGGTCATCAACTTAGAAGCATCCTTATGAATTTAACTTTGACATTGTTGTGACCTCTGATGTATTGATCAATGATATTCATAGTTTCCTCTCAGTTTACAAAATTCTCCAGGGCATGATAAATTTGAAACACTTTTGGTAATTTTGTTGCTTACTCATTTCTAAGCTGATTAGATATCCTGAATTAAAATCCTACCATTTCACAATTGCTAACTATAGTTAGTTTTTGTTTGAAGATGTACTTACATGATTTAGTTATCCATAAATAAAACTAAAATCTGGCAACTAAAGAAATAATCCATGCCTCAAACAAGACTTCACTTCATCTGAAACTATGACTGCACATTAAAATTCCTAACTTCCAGCATCGAATCATACTATTCATCTGGAATCTTTTTTCTCCAGAACAGAACTGCAGTGACATACTGATCTACTGACAAACAACCTGACTTGATTCACTATATTATCCAACTGCATGTTATCTCAACATTAACATGAATCCTCCTCAAAAAACTAATATAAATTATCAATGTAACAATACAAGGACGCCGATTCATAGTTGTGTTTTTATTATTTATAAAATTGCATAAACTATCTAGCAGTGTTGTAAATAAGCCAAAAAAAATTAACTAACCGATTCATATGGTGTTTTATTTGCGACCTTCTGTAACTTACGTTACAGACATTTATCCATACTCAATATGCTAGACACAAATTTCTTTTGGTCCACCAGACAAACATAACAGAAAAAGAAAATGGATCGGTGCAGTTTTAAAAATGAGGAGAAAGTGATGCTTTAATTTACCGCCTAATGGTTCGGAAGAAACTACTGACCTTATATACATCCTCAAGCAACAGGTTGGTTTATTTCCCTTATCCCGATCCTGCGTAGTTGTTGCAGGCGATCAGCTATTTCTTGCAATAATTGAAGTCCTTCGCCTCCTTCGTTCAGTAAGTTGATACTATGCTCAAGGAAACTATGGTCTGCCTCAAGAGCTTGTAACCTTTCAATAAAATCTGAAACCAAACTTCCAGTGGAAGCTGAATCATTATTTCCACAGAGAACAGGGGAGCCACGTTCATAGTATTCAAGTTTGCCATTTTGCTTGCAAGCTGGAGATTTCTTGGATGAGGGATCATCAACCATGGCATCCGAATTTAATTTAAACAAAGAAACAGAATCTTCCTTTAGAAGATCATTGTCCAAATTTTCAGAGTTTTCCATGCATTCCTTTCCAACTTTTTCAGAATTTGGCAAATTATCCTGAGACTGGTGAGTGTTCAGGAAAAAGTATACTTGCTTCTCCAACTTATTCAAACGTTGGGAAATATATAGCTTTTCATTTTGAAACTCCATTAGTGGATTTTTTACAGATTGAATATTCTTTTCCTCCAAAGATGTGACTAGAATGTCAGTTTTGTCATAGATATTAGGATTTTCGGCAACTGATTTTCCGGGGACACTTTCATCATTTTCAATGAAAGTACATTGTGAATGATCCAATCCAATATCTTTTACCTTCATTTCAGAGTTTTTCTCCACTATGTTCGCCAGCACAGATTCATTAGGGAATTTCTTCCTATAAAACTCAACCTTCGCTTCCAAGTCTTCTATCTCCTTCTCCTTGTCAGCGAGAAGGTCATTAGCTTGTTGCAAAGCTTCCATTTCATATTCTGACTGCTCATCCATTATCCTTAAGTGCTGCAAAGCTTCCATATGTAATGATGCCTTTTCTTCCTGCAGTCTAGTAATCATGGCTAAAGCTTGACTTGCAGCAATTGCAGAAGCATTTCTCTCTTCCTCCAGCTCTTTATACAAAGCATTCATAAGTTTCCTGTCATGATCAACTTGTCTTTTAAGCTTGTCAACCGGGCTTTCACCTTCAATGTCACTGACGATGCTTCCATCTAGAGACAAACCAGACTCATTTCGCTCAAGTGAAATCATTTTTTGAAGTATTTGCATTCCGGTAGAGTTAGAAACATCAGAATTCTTTGCTTCTTCGCTATTTATAGACAATCTAGGACTGATATCATTAAAAGACATATCAGTCCCTCGAGTGGCAGAGAATTGTGACAACAATATCTTTAAATCTTCATTAACTCTTGAGGAATCTTTCCCAATCCAATGTTCTGCAAGCATGCCAGATAACTGCCTTCCTCTATTACTGACAGCTAGCTTATAAGCATCCCCAAGATCCAGCAAATTAGGATTTTGCTGACCAATATCACTAGAAATAAGTGTTGGCTCTGAACCTGCTTCAGATGTTATTGGTTTATTGCCTGATTTAATGTTTTCTTCACAGTCGACAGTGGGTCTTCGCTCAGATGTTAGTCCCTCTTCATCAGTTCTAAAATCATCTATACAAGAAACAATAGCATTATGTTTTTTTTTTTTCATTTAAAAATTGGAGAAAAGGTTTGTTATGCAAGTATAAAACTAGTGCTCTTATGGACATTAAAGAGTGAAAAATAGTTTTCACAGCTATACAAAAAGCCATTAGAATATTTGCAAAGAGTGATAAGATACTCCTCTATGCTTCAAATCCAAGCATTATATGGTAAATAAATGCGATCAATATAAATAACTTACAGTTTTCCTTTGATACTTCAACAGGCACTTCTGTTTTATTTGATAATGTAGGAACATCATTGAAGGATCTAGGCTCACTTGGGGAGGGACGAACATCGGTTCTTTCAATCTGCTGCCAGTCAAGTTCTGACAAACCATTCCCACTTTCCACTGTTGCTGCTGCTGCAGTTTTAGTACCACAAATATCTCTATTTTCTACTTGCTCTCCTGGTTCTGACAACAATGGCTCAAGCACATAAGCTGAAGTCCCGGGCTTCCCAGAAGTGAGATCCTCATTTGAATCAACGCTGCGAAGCTCCATATATTCACATGAAACCCTTATATCTTCCTCGATATCATCTTTCCCGCAAATTGGTATACTTATACCATCATCATCTGATAACGGAACCTCAAATTCAGACTCAGTATCAGAAGTAATATTGACTTCTGTGTAACCTACACGCGACAAAGGATCCGCGCAATCATTTCTCACTTGTGCGTCTCGGACTGATACAAACCGCTTTTCACTTTTCTCATAAAAATCATTTCCAACAACATCCAATACATCAAAATCAACAGCCCTAGACCGAATTGACTTGGCAAATACCAAATTTTGATCATTCCCATTTAAAACAAATTTCTCACTACAACAAGAACAATGCCCGGCAATTGTTCGTTCACCAAGTAACGGATCATGATCAAATACGGATCCAGATTCTTCTTCTTCTTCTTCATCCTCCTCCGATTTACCAACCAATAACCGGGAAGTCACAGCATTGGATTTATCAATAATTGCAGAAGATAAAATACAAGTTTCACAAACTCCATGAATATTTACAAGCTTATCATGTTTACAACAAAAAACTAAAGAAGAAATCTCAGACTTATGAAAACTACAAATCAAATCAAAATAGTAACCTCTTTTTTGTTTACCTAATACATGATCAAGCCTTGAACAAAACAAACAAGGTGATTTCAAATTACAGTAACGAGCAAATTTAGTAATAACATAAGAGAAAATAGCACTGATTAAGAGAAAAAGGATCAATAACCATTCAAGTAAAGCTGAAGCCAAAGATGTTGTAACTCTTGTGGAGAAATTATGCCACCTTGAAGATGATGATGATGATGAAGAAGTAGCCATTGTTTGAGTCAAATCAATTATTGACTTCAAATTGAGAAAGTTTGAATCAGATCAAACTAATATGATATGATGATGTTAAAAAAAATCCTACAAAAAAAGTTGAAACTGAATTAAGATTAAGAAAACGGAGTTATGAGTAATTAGATATTAACTAATAGAGGAACTGAAAAATAAATAAATAAATAGAAATTGGAAACGATTCGTACCGTAGAAGAAGTAGAAGTGAAACAACTATTAATAGTAATAATGTTTATTGTTTATTTGAGGTGTTGAGAGAAAGAGAATGAAATTGGAACGATGAGGGAAATTGATTGACCAATATGGATTAGGTGAGAGAGTTTTGATCAAAACAAAATCAATAACTATCAAAGTTACTTTTGTCACTCTCCTAATTTTGGGTAGGTTTTATGAAATTATTAAAATATCCGCATCCGATATTTAAATAGCGGATTCTGTGTAGGAGGGTGTTTTTTTTCTCTCAAAAATCTAATTTTTATAACATCTGCTACTTAAGTAGCAGACATTATAAAAATGAGAAATTTTGAGAAAAAAACACCCTACCAAAATTTTGATACATCCGCCGCTACTTAGATGACGGATAATAGTCTGTTACTTAAATAGCAGACAAAAATATATTGGTAATTTCGTAGAGTGCGGCTTGGAATTAGTAGGGTGACAAAAGTACACGTCTTATAAATAAATTATCGTTTCAAAAAGTAGATAAATTGTTTAGTAATTGGGCCATTAAATGGGCCGCTACACAATTCTATCAGAAAACAACCCAACAGACTCTCCAATGCTAGATGTTTTCTCTTCCCACCCCCGTGAATCTTTTATCCCCCTTGAATTTCCAATTTTGCCTTGAAAAAACTTCGGTTCGTAGAAACCGAAGTTTTTTTTGGCCTTGAAAACAAATTTCGGTTTCTAAAAACCGAAATTTACTCTGAATTTGCACTAGTAAAAATTTGGTTTCTGCGAACCGAATTTTTCTGCAAAGACAAAATTGAAATATTGGGGGTATAAAAGATTCATGAGAGGTGGGGAGAGAAAACATCGCAATGCTATCCCACCAATATAAATACCAGCTGGTAGGATGCACTCAATCCAAATCGAAATCCAAGCAACTGACTCAAATTCCGTTGAAGATCCATGGCAGCGGGGATTTGCTATGGCCTTAGGATCATCAAACCTTCTCATCATGGCTCGGCTCCGCTGTCCATATCAAGTCGCCACCGCCACCGTAACTCGGCTCTGCGTGTCACGAATCACACAGTTGCCATTCCCCAGATGTCATCCATGGTCAAGCTTAGTTACAATCTATCGGCTTCGCTTCCCAACTACTTAAGACGAATGTCGACAATTATTTATTTATAAATTGGCATTGCTTTGTAAAGCCCTCAACCTCTCATAAACCGTGCCACTCTACTAACTATATAAAAAAAGCATACCAATATCGTTTTTTGTGTTTCGCTATACTCATAGCATCTCTACATTCTCTGCGCTCGTTTTTCTCGCCCTCTCACACTGTTGGACGGAACTTCATCACTCTCTACGCTCTTGTTCTATGAAGGTAAATGAATCTTCGTTAATCTTTACTGATTCTAAACAATCGTCTTTATGTTTTTCTTACCAAATTGCAACTATAAGCATTTATTGTTTCCAAATTCTTTGATTTCCTAAACCCTAATAAATCTTGGTTAATCTTTATACTGATTCTAACCAATGCAACTATACACATTTATGGTTTCCGAAATGTTCTAAATCTATGGCTTCTTTGATTTCCTGAACCCTAATTTTTTTTTTTGAATCTTCACCTTCAACTGTTTAACCCACGTTATACCAACTTGCAAACTTGATTCCTTTATTTTTTTTATTTTGTTTGATGCAGTCCACACTCGAAAAGATCGACAAGCTCGTTCTTTCTGTAGCTGTTCCCAAAAATGAGGAGCACTGGCTATCTGAATTCAAGGAACTTTAACGATTACTATCTGAGCAACCCTCAACACTATTGGTTGATCGGATATTTAGCCATGATCTGTTCACACCGATTCTTTGTGAGCTTTTGAATTCTGGAACAACTATACAGGTAGTAACCTTAGACTTAAACTTTGTTAATGATGTTGTTCTGTAAGATTTCTGCCTGTATTGTAAAATCTTCCCAATCAATATTCGAACTTGTCTCAAGAAGCAACCTTATGGCAAGTCGCTGCTTGTAAATACAAAATTTTATTCAGAAAACTCACAATTTTAAAATCTGAAATATTAGTTAAAAAAAATCTGACCTGTACAATTTTAAAAATTCATCAATGTCTTTGCTGTTCAGATATGCAACCATCTCGACTGCCTATAAAAATTACACGACTTCGGCAACACAATACTGATGAAAAATCTGATGAAGTAAACATAAATGGTCAATAGTTACCTTCTTGAGTGTTTCATAAATGGCTTCATCACTCATATTCTCACCCCCGTCCTTTTTAAGGATGCTATCAAAGAATGAACAAAACATTTCTACAACGGAACTATCAACATAAGTTTTGTTTAAGAATTCCTTAAATGCTACTGCAACTGCCTGAAAATATTGATTGGTTCAAACAAAAGATATTTCTTGAAAATACTTGAGCTGATAAACTCATAAGAAATTTTCTAGTTTCCAACTAAGACCAAGTCATTGTCTTACGGATTCAACAACTATAAATCCACCAATTTTGGGCCCATTAATTTGAATTACCAATAAGACCGTAGGGAGTGAGGGGCTGTAGTGAAATATAATATAATATTTAATAACTATGTATGCTATTCAAAAGGGATAGCTTAATAGCTCCATTGCCTACATACCATTTGAAACCTTCGGTCATTCATAGAGACATTATCAACCTTTGCCATATACTTTTCATGTAGCTCTATAAATTTTCTGACAAGGACCTGAATTGTGGACGGGCAATAGCATTTGTATATATACACATTTAAAAATCCTAAACAATTAAAATAATATAAAAGAAAGATAGGAGGAATAAATAAAGCTAACTTATAGCCTAGATATTTAACTTAAGCCATACTAATGATCTATTATATAACATTGAACAAAGTTCAAGGTACAAGCAGGAGATAAATATTAAAATTGCGAGATTACTACCTGGTTGCTAAATTTGGCCCCTTCAACCAAATTTATACCCTCTTCTGTGATAAGCTGCGTCAATGATGAGGCAATAGGATTCATCCCTCCAGGTATTCTATGGTACATCCTCTAAATTCTATTGAGTTCATCCCATTTGTCTTCTCTACCTTGTAGCGTCCGTTTTTTGCCATTTAGCGTCTAATTTTGGCCGACGCTCCAGAGCAGTTTTGTTGTAGTGAATTTTGGACGAGTTGGATCAACCCGTTTTCATCTTTCAACAACAAATTTCAGAGTCCTTCAAAGGAGCAAGATGGTGATTATAAGTTCAGAGTCTAGTAGCAACGTGGATACTTCAAGTGAATCAATTCAGGTGTGTGTGTGAATTTTGTTATTGTTTAAATTATGTTAGATTATGTGTGCGTGTGTGTGAATTATGTAGTAAAAAAATATTAAATCATCCATTGTTGATTATGTAGGGTATGCAGAACTTGTTAATGGGTCAAGCTGAGATACCCGATGAGTGCCTTAATATTCGGTATTCTTGTATGTGTAGTGAAGGACCGTAGCACACCTGCAATAAATCAGGCAGTGTTAACAGTAATGTCAAAGTTGTGTGTGTCGGATCCTTTTTGTAATACCGGGATTGCTAAACATCTCCGGTCAGATATTAAGGCACTCATCTATGATCTAAAAGATATTCTTTCAAAGTCGCAAGTTATGCAGTTCGGCTGTCAGACCCTCTCTTACTTGACTAAAAACTGTTAAGATTTTGAAGGTAGATGTTTTAGGATATTTGATGAAAATGCTGGTAGATGAAAATGTAAAACACAACACAGTGGTTTGTGGTTTGATTCGACAAATATTTGTCAATATATTTAATGTTAGTGTTGGGACTAACATCATCCTGGATAGAAGACTGTCACCACACGTTCTTTCATTCCTAGGTAATTCTGATAGGACACTTCAAATGGAAACACTTTTGGCATTTATGACAATGTCAAATTCACAGGTAAATGTCGTCATTTTCTCATAATCATAACTTCCTACACCTCATTCTTTTTAATATATTGTTTTTCTCCTTTTGATTTTAATTTTAATAGAATGCTAATAATAAAAATAAAAAAAAAGTTGCGAAGAAAACAATGAACGGGGATCATGTAAAGATAGTAAAACATGCAAATACACTACTCGAGGAGATACTCCGGGAGGTGTCAGAATGCAGTTCCTTTGTTAGAGAATACAAATGGGATGAACTCAATAAAATTTATAGGATGTACCATAGAATACCTGGAGGGATGGATCCTATTGCCTCATCATTGACGCAGCTTATCACAGAAGAGGGTACAGATTTGGTTGAAGGGGCCAAATTTAGCAACCAGGTAGTAATCTCGCAATTTTAATATTTGATCACTGTCGTTTCGTGATCAAAATAATTTCAAAACATTAGTAGTACAAGGTAGTAACCTTGGTCGTTTTGCAAGGACTCACAATCAGTTTAACAATGTTAGAATCAATTTTAAGTTTGTATAATTGGGGGTTTTCGGTGTTGAAAGAGTATGTAGTTTTAATTAATAGAAAAGAATCAATCCATTGGTTTTAGGTAACTTCGTTTATTATCTACCACAGGTTATTCGAAAATGTTCATTCAAGGGTTTATGCTTCGGTTGATCATTAAACTAATTAAACAAGCGGAAATTAGTCTTATACGGAATTCAATTGATTAAGCACTATATGTATTCAATTAACTATGACAGTGATCAAGCATCACGAAAACAGAGTTAATATCATAGCAAATTTCAATCAGCCCTATTGCTAAGCGCGATAGTTTGTATCAGTTTCTATTCAAATCAATTTTAACAAGCGGAAAATCAATTCGAACAATCTCAACAATATAAATTCGAAATAGAATAATTAAGCATCAATCTAAACGAAATTCATACAGAATAAGAGATATGAAAGTGATACAAAACAGCATAAACACTCAAACGAAGATGCAATTGAAAACCAAACCTCAAGAATTCATAAACGGATTTCCTTACACCAATGGATCGATAGAGATTTTTAGTTCTCCATGAGGCAGTGAAGGCTAGGGTTTGTTTATTTTCGTGAACACTGAATAATCCCTGACCTTAGTCAGATTTTCGTTTTTATACATCAAGGAAAATGGGCCACAAAACAATTGGGGCGTAAATAAAAGTTATGCTGAAAATAATTAAATCTTGGTAAGTCTGAGACATTGACGAGTAAATATGACTCCTTTGAGCTCTGAATTGGCTTTGGACTTCAACACAAAAGTTGTAGCTCTTTGTCTTATCTTTCCAATGCAACTTACCGCGCCTTAATCCGATATTCCTAGCTCAATTTATAGTCTGCGCAATGAGAAGGTGTCAAATTACTGTTTATTACCAAAATAAATAGCAAAACTTAAATAATAGCAAAACTAGACTCTAAACACAAAACATGATAAAAACACTAAAATAGTGGGAGAATTCATAAAATTGCCATAGCACAAAGTGATTAAAAAGTGCACTAAAATGCACTGATCAATATTTATCTCCTGTTTGTACCTTGAACTCTGTTTAGTGTTATATAATAGATCACTAGTATGGGCCTATCTTTTCCTCCTATCTTTTCTTTTATATTATTTTAATTGTTTAGGATTTTTAAATGTGTATATATATAAATGCTATTGCCCGTCCACAATGCAGGGCCTTGTCAGAAAATTTATAGAGCTACATGAAAAGTATATGGCAAAGGTTGATAATGTCTTTATGAATGACAGAAGGTTTCAAATGGTATGTAGGCAATGGAGCTATTAAGCTATCCCTTTTGAATAGCATACATAGTTATTAAATATTATATTATATTTCACTACAGCCCCTCACTCTCTACGGTCTTATTGGTAATTCAAATTAATGGGCCCAAAATTGGTGGGTTTATAGTTGCTGAATCCGTAAGACAATGACTTGGTCTTAGTTGGAAACAGGAAAATTTCTTATGAGTTTATCAGCTCAAGTATTTTCAGGAAACATCTTTTGTCTGAACCAATCAATATTTTCAGGCAGTTGCAGTAGCATTTAAGGAATTCTTAAACAAAACTTATGCTGATAGTTCCGTTGTAGAAATGTTTTGTTTATTCTTTGATAGCATCCTTAAAAAGGACGGGGTGAGAATATGAGTGATGAAGCTATTTGTGAAACATTCAAGAAGGTAACTATTGACCATTTATGTTTATTTCATCAGATTTTTCGTCAGTATTGTGTTGCCGAAGTCGTGTAATTTTTATAGGCAGTCGAGATAGTTGCATATCTAAACGGCAAAGACATTGATGAATTTTTAAAATTGTACAGGTCAGATTTTTTTAACTAATATTTCAGATTTTAAAATTGTGAGCTTTCTGAATAAAATTTTGTATTTACAGGCAGCGACTTGTCATAAGGTTGCTTCTTGAGACAAGTTCGAATATTGATTGGGAAGATTTTACAATACAGAGGTTGAAATATACAATAAAGAGGTTGAAACATCTATATGGGTTGTTTAGAGTCAAGAAGATGGAGGGAATGGTAAGTTTTGAGGCCTTTGAAGTGTCCTTTTTTTCTTTTCAATTTGAGCATATACTCAGAAATGTTCAATTTCAGGTGGCAGATTTGTTGATCACAGATTGATCTACTATAGCCCGATATAAGAGAATTCAAGAAGCAGATTGACTCCCTCATCACTGAATGCTACCTGGAGAGGGATGAACATAACCCCAACACATTCAAATATATTCCTTAGGGGGAAGGTACTAAATGGATCCATCGTATATTTGTAGCAAACCAGGACTCCCAAAACCAAGTTTTACATAATCATTCATGATGTATTTTTGTAGCGAACCAGGACATAGCATGGTATCTCGTTTATGAAACACACTGCCAACTTTTATCCATCATTCTCACTTTTATCCAACTTTTAAAATTACTATCGTAGTTCCTTAGTTTAATTTCTAATAGATTTGATTTCAAATTACTTTTATTTTTATCCATTATTGTTTTGATGTAATTTTTGTCTTAGTTCTTGCTTTGCTGCCCCATGAACAAAGTCATACCGAAAGTTAAGAAAACAAAAATTTAATATAGGTCTTCAATCTTCATCTTTGAACCATGTTTAGAGAATCTGCGAACAAAATAAATTTGAATTTAATTTGTTTGGATGCAAAAAAATGAAAATAAAAACATACTTCGTGTCTTACCTGAATACATGTTACAATTTTCTTTTCAATTTAGGGACAGTTTTTCCATCTATTACATTGCAGCCCACATTAAAATTGAATGTGCAAAAATTCAATTTGCAAAGGAAGACATTAAAGTTGTCGAGGAGCTTTTCTATCATTACTACAATGGTGAAAATCAGGAACCACCGTGGCTTCTTAAGCTTGTAGGTGATGGTTCCAAGAAAATAAATGATCCAATATTCTCGGTGAAAAGGCAAAAAACATGGGTCTCATTGATGAGTTGAGATTTACAAAAAATACAATACAAAAATAAATAGGCTAGAGATTCATGGATTCAGTATTATTGAGGGTATATTCTTTCTGTTTTAAAATTAAAACGAGCTTTTGTATCAAAAAAAAAAATTAAAACGAGCTTCACTAATAAAACACAAAATTGTTTCAAATTGAATGTTAATTTTCAGTTTACATTGGAACTTCGACCCTTCCTTTTCAATTGTCAAGCTTTGGCTAATCTGAACAATTGCACAAGTTAACAATATCGTTATAACTAGGGTTGGGAATAGGCCAGACGGCCTACAGGGGCTTTCGGCCTGGCCTGTATAAGCCTGGCCTGGTTATTAAAAATGTCAGGCTTAGGCTTTGAAAACGGTCTGTTTACATAAATAGGCCAGACTTAGGCTTCTAAAAAGGCTTACGAAGCCTGATAGGCCGGCCTGTTTATAATAATTATTATTATTTATATCTTATAAAAAAATATTATTTATAATTATTATTATTTTTCGTAATCGTATTTGTTATTTTATTAGTTTTTAATTATTGTGTTAATCATATTATTAGCTTTTTCTTAATGTTGTAGAAATTATAAAAATTTAAATGTGAACTTTTTAAGGCCTATTTAGCCTATTTAAAAAAACTATATAGAGAAGCTTTAATGTAACACAGGCTTTTAAACAGGTTACAAGGCCAGACCAGGCTTTTAAAAGGCTCAGGCCAGGCCAAAAAAATAACATTTAATAGGCCGCAGGCCAGGCTCAGGCCTGAAAAAAAATCGTAGGCCAGGCTTAGGCCTGTCAAGGCCTGGCCTGTTCCCAACCCTAGTTATAACGAATACGAATTTTACAAAATCTACCATTGGATTTGTATCATATAGATCATCCATGTCAAATTTTAAAGAAATTGAAAATCATATGATATGTCATTGAAATCTATCAAAATTAATGGTATAAAAACTCATAAACCGTTAATTTTGATGGGTCTCAATGACATATCATATGATTTTCAATTTCTTTAAAATTTGACATAAATGATCTATATGATATAAACTATCAATCTAACGGTGAATTTTATAAAATTCGTATTCGTTAGAATGATATCATTAATTTGTGGATGTTAGAATTGATAAATTAGCACTACTTGGGGAAATAGGTTATTTTCGAATCCTCAAGAGCTCATGTCTCCTGACAGCGTAAGCGGCTCGCCTCTCCCCAGAAACAAGCCAAACCAAAGCAAATAACGACGAGAAAAGCTTGTTGGCAATTTATGCAAAGCTAGGATGGGACATAGATGAACCAACTATAGATACTCATACTAACATAGAACAAAATCACAGAACATCATAGAACAAGTTAACAATACATTACAAGACCATGAAAAACCTGTTTGACCTTTCCGAATGACTGCCAATAGAACAGAACACTGGTCTAGGAAAAAAAAAAATCAGTTTGTTATATAGTTCAGAAACAAAGCATGTGGCGCAATGTCCAATAGTGTTATTAAATCATTACATTAATCAGTTCCCAACATTCTACACTTCAATAATGGCGACTTCAGTTCTACAGCCTCCTCATTAATACCCATAGTTTGCACCATATACTGAGCCATAGCCTCCAGCATGTCCTGGATTGGAAGGCGGAGATGTATAGACAGAACCATGAGCAGGGTAAGAATTGTATCCTTGGTCTGCAGGAGGTCCACCTGTTTGTTGCTGCGCTGGTGCTGGTGCAGCGGCTGCAGCTGCAGCTTCAGCCATAAAATTCTGCACCACAGATAATTACAAGGCAAATTAATAATGTCAAGTTAATCAGTTCTAACATCCAAAACAGGCATCCAGTGAGATAGCACCATGCACAGTAAATCCATTTCTATGGAAACAATGAGAAAAGATAATGCATGGAATAAAAGAGAAAAAATTGAAGATAATATCCTTGCATTGCATCAAACAGACGACAGAGTAAATACGAATAAAATTACATATTTATCACTGAACTTCTTATTGAGATACTACTCAGGGAAGCTCCTCATCTCTCTGTTCAATTTAAGAAGGATAATTGTTTAATTTAGAAATTGGGCAAGCTTATAGTTTCCTCATCTCTCTATTTTTTACATAAAAGATTAAAATTGATAAAACTTTAGTGTATAATGAATCTTTAGATCCCCAATAACAATGCAATAATTTTTCACTGAATAATTTTGAAGTATAAATCTAAAGAAAATTTCCAAGACATGAAGCATGTTATGGACTGAAAATTTTAAACTAAACTGCCACTTTAGCGTGTAAGAAATGTCTTAAAATAAGTGTTTTTTATTTAAATTGTTTGCACCACTTCCAAGTCATTATACTACATAATATATTTATAACAATTGGTTAATAAGGAAAAATTTGTAAGCTTTTTTATTATTTTATTTATAGTTTTTTCTAGTATGTGTTAAAAAAAGCCTACGACGACAGAGTCGACACTAACATTGGAATGGAGGGAATAAATCGAAGACCAAGATCAGTATTACCTGTATCAGCTGTTGTGCTGTCTGAACTTGAGAAGCAGTACCACTGATTTCAACTGTCATCTCCCCTGGAACTCCTCTTGTTTCTTGTATGGTAACAGTGGCTCCACTAGCTCGTCTGATATAGCTTATATTTGTTCCGGCCGTTCCAATAACGGCATCAGCATATGATAGAGGAATTTGCATTTGTTGTGTGACCTGTGCCACCATAGCAAGATAAATTTTATTGATAAAACTGTATAAATTTCTATTGAGAGCTAGAACTCGAGCAAGTCAAGACAGCATGCCCACATCCAAACTACCATTTTCAAGCCTAACTTAATTATTAGTCAACCATTACACCAATCACATCTAATCTCAAGAACTAAAGATGCCATTCGCATGTTATTAGTCATGCTTTTAGCCTTTAACATTTCAGTTTAACATCCAAAGTGTGCAAGCTAACATCATCTTTTGCTGTCTTAAATCTAAAGGAAAGTGGAAAGCAACAGCAAATGTCAATCAACATTGGTAAGTTTCCTTTAACACAGCTATAGCACAAATTTCAAGAAGCTGCGGTCAACAAGTCCTCTCACCAAATTACGGAAAACAACCACAGCACAGACAGACTGAAAAATTCCAAGACATACAGAAAAATGCAAACTACATAAAAATGTAGTGCTAATATATCATTCGATACACCGTACAACTTACGTTGGGGGATTATTAGAAAACAAAATTTGAAATAAGAACAAGTACCTGTGTGACAATGGAAGGTGCAGACTGGGTATTGGATGATGTGTGCACACCTACTGAAGCATCTCTTCCATAGGCGGTTATACCATGATGGGGCTGTTTGTCCAATGGAGGAGCCATTTCAGCTGGTGGATAGTAATTATCAACCTGTCGCATATGCGGCATGAATTGAGGAGTGGGTCCAAAACCAGGACCTCCACCAGTATTTGGTGGGAGACCCTGAGGTGGACCCCATGATTGGTGGGGTGGTGGCACTGGAATGTGCTCCATGGGATGGTTATTAGCCATTTGCATCTGGACAAAGATCAAATTAGTTGCATTTCTCAGTAAGCATAAGATAGATTCTTCAGAAGTGTAATATGAATTAACAATACTTACATTCATTTCAAAAATTGGAATTATACTGCGATCAACTAAAAATTTCTTAAGGTGGGATGCAATCATCTCTACTGCCTTGTGCACTCCAGTGGGATCCCCTACTACTTCAACCACCCTGTCATCTTGAAGGGCAAAAACAGGCAGGTCATCTGCAGACAAAAAAAAAGAGGTGCAAGATGCTTAGCAACTAGAGAGTGTCAGGCAGCCCACCCAAGGACCAAAAGGAAAGATCAGGAAAAAAAAATTCAAATTTCCACCAATACTTCATTAAAAAGCATAAATTACATAAGACTATAAGTAATAGCTGTTATTGGGTCCATAATTCAATCATACTATTCCCTTAAATTGTACCCTAGAAATATTTTCTAATAAAAAGGATAAACAATAAAAATCACAGACAGGCAAAGTTCAATACTACTTACATTAAAGTGAACTAGAATAGAATGTCAAAAACAAGAACAAGGCTATTTTCCTGACAACTGAACTAAAAAATGAATATTTTTAACTTGTTTAAGTGGTACTGATAGAAGTTAGTGATGCATATCTGAGTGCTTACATGATATTTCCTCTGTTCCTTTTTAGTTGTCGTTTTAAGGTTATTTACACATACCAAAACAATCAATAAATTGTTATTTCTGATGATTTTTTTTGTCGTTTTCCTATAACAATCTTAATTGTTTATTATATTGTTCTACTTATTTCTCAGTCTGCAATAAATAATTAAGGGTATTATGGACAAACAATGGTTAACGTTGCATTGAACTTTAAAAACAAATAAATAGTGAACAAAATCCTTCTATGAAAGCGACAAGCCGGCAGCTTAAAAGGAACGGATGGAGTATCAATAATAGTGAAAATCGTAAACTAAACAATGACAAGAATAAAACACTTATGATGAGAAGAGAGAGTTAAAGCTGCTGTGATATATATATATGTGGAGGGTTAGGAACTTGTCACCATATCACAGAATAACAAATTGATAAATAATAATAAAAATGACAA
Organism: Trifolium pratense; assembly: GCF_020283565.1. NCBI lineage: Eukaryota > Viridiplantae > Streptophyta > Magnoliopsida > Fabales > Fabaceae > Trifolium > Trifolium pratense. The sequence continues at coordinate 1,374,442 of NC_060064.1, forward strand.
TCCAACAGCCAGATTTGAAAATTTTAAGTGAAATATTAGTAGGAACCTGCTCCGAGAACTCTAACTATACAATTTGATGCTTCTTGGATAGATTTTACAGTTCCGCCTTGTTTCCCAATTAAACTTCCTGCTTGTGAGGCTGGTACTAGAAATTTTGTGGAGATCTTCCCCGCAACACCTGAAGGAGCATGGGTTAAATCACTTTCTAATCCATCAATTAACCGTTTATGAGCCCTCAATAAACCATCCACAGCAGGCGGAAGAGAAGAACCAGGCTCATCTTTAGCTGATACCATTACCTAAATAACAAACAACACAATCAGCCTACCTTGGGTCTTAACATTCCTCCAATACCTATATTTAACATGAGGACAGAATATGGTGGAAAACAATATAAGTCGTCATTAACCAGCAATAACAAGCCACTATAACACCAATTACCAAGCAAGTTACATGCCATATACAATCCCAGGATCAGCAAGATAGCATGCTAGCAAGCAATTTTGATTATAAAAGATGCAACAATTAGGAGATTCAGCAACACAACCAACATACTTTCAACATATTTTCTTCCACAATTAATACCTATATTATTATCCACCCATCAGCAAATTCCTGAAGGAATCCTTCATCACCACTCACCGGACCAGTTTTGTAACAGTCATAAAGGTCACATTGTATTTAAGAGGAACAACTCTTGCACCTAATTAATATACATTGTTATTTAATCTAACCTCATCCAATTGCAATCTCTGAAAATTAAAATATCAAAATACTTTTGGTTTAAGTAACAAACATAGCAGCGTGTACGTTTCCAGATAGATAACTCACTGAAGTGCGATTTAGATGAGATTTTAATAATTATATTTTATCAATTAAAGAAACATGGAAAATTCTAAAGTATAATTTTGAAAATTGTGTCTCTGAACTCTGGACTCTTTGTCAAACCAGACCCCCCCTCCCCCCACATTCCTGTTTTCTTTCGCTGACCCACTACCTTTTTTCCCAACCATTTGTCGATTTATTTAATATCAGCAAATTCCACCGACCACAAGAAACATTCATTATTACTTGTTTCCAATCGACCAAAACAGGTAACAATTTCCTAGATAAACATCTTAGAAAGATTGAAGTGTGTCATACTGGAACATAATCATGATAAGTGGCATGACAAATGCGTTAAGACGTATGTCAGAAGAATGTAAGTGTCTTCTATTTTTTTATTGATCAAGTCTGGTTCACTATAGTGCATTTAGTTAATTATAGCAATAGTATTGTCAATATTTCTCACTGAGAAACTATCGTGATGACGTATCAATTATTAACAGAGACATACTAAATGTGATAAAATCAAAATTAACCGATAGCCTTAGTTAATCTTTAAATCCGTTTTTCTTTTGTAACATGTATGACAAACAAAATACTTAAGTTTTGGTATTTATTGTTTTCAGTATTGAATTAGAGTTAGTAGTAAACTTCTTTTCATTGCTAGGAATCTGCGGCAAGACATCAATCATCCAGGTTTTGAATTTACCAGCTGGAATGCAGAGCTTCATGGTACTTTGAAATAAAATGACTACATGTTAATACACTTTCAGCACTTCGCAATGCTCAATGCTGACCCTGCATCTGGAACTTTGGTCCTTCATTATTGGGGATCTAATTGATGATTGAGTCGTTGCCTTTAAAATTGTAATATTGAACCTGCACAGATTCATTTTCTGTTAGAATTAATTCATATTTTGTGGATTTTTTACATCATTCGTTTTCGTATTTGTTTCATCTTCTTCATCTTAGTTTTTTTGTTCATTGTATTCACATGAATAAGGTTGCACTTTTTTCAGATCATAATCAGCTATATTTTTTATTCTAACAATTTTTTGCCGTGAGAAAAGGACATTGCAAATTAAGATTGCATAAGGAAAGACAGACACAATCTTCATCATAACATCTTAGGCATAGAGACAGACACAACTACAATGAATAATTACTACAAATTGTTCCAGACATAAATTCCCGTTCCTCTAAAAGATTAAAAGAATTAAAACTCTAAGAAGATGCTTTGAGTCTCTCCTAATAAATTCTTCTTTTGTTTTTGGTCAATTAGCCTGGTGGCTAGAATTCCATTCTTAAGGTGAATAAGTGGAGTGTCCAGAGTTCGAACCCCGGCCCCTACATATAACAATGTCCCTACCAGCTGAGCTATGCTCACGGGGACTCTCCCAATAATTTCTAATCTGAATATTTACAAGCAGTTTGGTCCCAAATTCTAAAGGTTAATACCTAATACATACGTATATACTTGCCGATTAGTCCTTATATTAGAAGATGAGACACTCAGACACACATCAATGCATACAGTTTTCATTTTATTATTTATAACATTTGGTATTTAAGAATAATAAAAGTAGGGATAAAGGATATAACTATGTCATAATCGCAAGTAATGAGTACATTCACTGCAGTGCTCCATAAAAAACATATAGCATGAATATTATTCTACTAGTCTAATCACTCATATAATTCATCCAGAAATTTTAAAACAAATATATAGTCAAAATGCACAAAAGAGCATCTAAAAAAAACAATCCAACAATCCATATCAATTCTACCAAGCTATGAAGCAGGGACACTACTCAGATTAGGCGTGTCCAGGCACTTATGATTACTCATTTTCTCAAATTATAATTTGTGTCGACATGTCGGTGTATATGTTTCATAGCTACTTAACAACTTTAATCCCTAACCAAGTACTAAGCAGCTATAGTTAACTAGGAAGATATATATAAGGTGAGTAAAAAAAGTTTTAGAATTCGAAATACTCACAGCCCTTTCTGAAGTTCCCGGAGGACCATCAAGAATCTTAACACGAGCGCGTGTTTCCTCTACAATCTTTTTAATGAACTCTCCTTTGCGTCCAATTATACCACCAACCTTCTGAGCAGGAACCAACATTCTGAACACACTCTCACCTGGCCAACCTGGCCATTTCTTCTCAGGCTCGACAACCACCGGAACCTCAACCACTTTTTCATTCTGTTCCGCTTCCTCAACCTCAACCTCAACTATTTGTGGTGGTGCCTCCTCCTCCTGTTCCTCCTCGTATTCAACTTCGTTCTGATCAACCTCAGCCATAGAATTTACACTGCAAAAAAAACACACACACACACACACAATAAATCATTCAAATCACAGATCTACACAATATTTATCGAGGAAAAATCACTGAACTTCGAGAAGTAGATAATAAGTGAGTGTGGAGTATAATAAATGCATGTATGAAAGAAACACGGTGAGTGTTGGTGGTTACCTTGATTGCGGAGAAGAGAAACGAATTAGGAGTTTAGAGTTGGAATGGTGGAATCTAGGGTTTTGGGTTGGGAAAACGGGAAAGATAAAGAAAAAGAAAAAAAGAAAGGGAAAAGGGCAAAGGTGGGAGTGTGAAGTGAGAGTAATCACAAGTCACAACACAACCAAATGAAGGATAATTTTCGTGATGCGTGTGTCACTTATTTTATTTTATTTTTCTGGTACAATTTTTTATTTTATTTTATTTGTATCCCACAAAATATAATCTCTATTTTATATTTTTTATAATTTAAATTTTTTATTGATTTTTATTCAATATTTTTTATAATTAAATTTGATAGTAATATTGTTTATGTTTCTTTTCTTGTTTAAGTTTTTTCGTATTAATATGTTTTGTTGTTTTATGCGTATAGATTGTTCTGTTTTTAAGTATATCATCTTTTTATTGTGTTTATCTTCATCTGTTTGCGTTCGATTTCGATTAGGGTTTATGGTTTGCGTGCGATTTCGATTTATGCATCTCCTTGTTGTGTGATTTCGATTTTTGCATCTCCTTTATTTATTGATGTGTAAATCCAAATAAATCGAACTGACCAACTTGTGACTCATATAAACCGACACCCGATGAAATCGAAGCATGAAACGGTCGATGATGGGGAAAAGTTTTACGTCCCTATATACTTTTTTCGGGTGAGCCATTTTGGGTATGAATCCGACCAAACCCGCCCAACGCTCTACCCTAATTTTTACCACAAAATGCAAGAGTCGGTGGTTGGTTTTTGCTAGCTTTTATTTTTAGTCAATAGTCGTTGTTAGCTTTTATTTTTAGTCGATTGTTGCTGCTATCTTTTATTTTCAGTCAATGGTCGTTGTTAGCTTTTATTTTTAAAGAAAGTATTAAAAAAAAAGATATATATGCTCGCATTTTATATGAATTAATTAATAAATATGACTTAAATAATCTATAAAAGTTAACATACATTTTGTTGAAGTTGAATATAAATACACACATTCACTTGTGTATTCAAACACAAATAACGAGTATGGAAATAGACATTCTAATGGACGTCATGTGTGTTGGTGTTTGTTAGGTTTAATGAAAAATTAGGTTTTTTTTATTATTTTCTTAAAGGCTTTAAGAAGAGAGATTTTCATGTTTTTTTCTTCCCGTTCGTTTAGTTCTTTTTCCAATATATATGAAGGTGTGTCCGTGTGAGAGAGAGAAATATGGTGAACTAACTCACATATTTCACAAAGACAAATTAGCTGAGAAAAAAAAATACTTTGCATGTATATTTTCTCGCTCAAATCATTGAGAATGGATGCTTCAATTGGAGGATCGAGTGGTTTTGGAGATAAGAAAGACAATGGTCACAAGTCGAAGATAGGAAAACCATCCTGCGAGTTCACTTGCGATCATAAACAAACACTTCAAGCGTAATGATGCTCTTGGTTAGAGCATTATGCTTGATGTTTTTGTCCTCGATCGCAAGTGAATTTGTAGGATGGTTTTCCTATCTTCGACTTGTGACCATTGTCTTTCTTATCTTCAAAACCACTAGATCCTCCAATTGAAGCATCCATTTTCAATGATTTGAGAGAAAATACACCTGCAAAAGTAAAGATTTTTTGTACTCGGCTTTTTTATGTCTGTTAATTAGTTCGACATCTCTCTCCCTCTCTCTCGCTTTTAAATATATATTCGAAGAGAATTAAAAGAATGGAGAAGAAAATCCTCTTCTCAAAGCCCTAAAATAACTAATAAAAAGACATAATTTTTAGTCGATTAGAAGGTTTAATGATAATCGAGAGTTTGGTCGATACACTTCGATCAAAATATCTAATGATTTTTCAAATGTTATAATGTAGGTTCTTGGTTATCAATCAGATCTTATGTCCCAAATATTTTCCCCATCAGTGAACTTGAAACTTAAAATTAGCTTCTCGTATATTATAAGGGCAAGCAAACTCAAATAACAGAACACACAAAAGAAAGATGTTTTCTCTTCCCCCCTCCCATGAATCTTTTATACCCCCAATATTCCAATTTTGCCCTTGCAGAAAAATTCGGTTCGCAGAAACCGAATTTTTTCTAGTGCAAATTCAGAGTAAATTTCGGTTTTTAGAAATCGAAATTTGTTTTCAAGGCAAAAAAAAAATTCGGTTTCTACGAACCGAAGTTTTTTCAAGGGCAAAATTAGAAATTCAGGGGGGATAAAAGATTCACGGGGGGTGGGAAGAGAAATAATGAGTATTAAAATATCGGGTTAACAAATTTTTATTTGTTATTATTTTATATAAATAGGGTTTAACAAATATGTAGCTTGAGCCTTGAGTTTTACAAACATCTTGTTTAACTACTACTTAGTACATTTGAAGAATAAGAAACAATATTAAATCTAGAGGGTGAATTAGCTTATTTTTCAGGCTTGTTTGATTGAGTTAAATTTATTTTTTTGGTTTTGGCTCATTGGTGGATTTGGGAATAAAGTTGTTTATGAGGAACAGAGGAAGAACTCAAAAAACTCTTTTTTATTACAAGGGTGCGAGTAACCTTGTGCTCATAGTATTTGCTTATAAAAAAATCAACACATATGACATCACTTTTATTTCTTTCACTTATAAAATAATTTACGTGCATTGATAGTTTACCTCAACAATTCACAATCTAGAGGGTGAGTTAGCCAAAAAATTGTGAATTGTTGATGTAAACTGTCAATGCACGTGTATTACATTTGTTAATTAATTTTTGTATTATTTTGATGAATTGTAAAGCACACGTGTGCCTAATCGCAGCTAAAAGAAGAACCATAAGTTCATATATACATCCACACACCAACATGTATAATGAACTTTATATTCCAAAAGCAAAGAGGACCAACAAAGAGAAGAAAGAAAATTGATCAATTGTCCCTATATATGTGTTTTACTTTCCTTGATATATACCGAACATTATCAAGGTCCCCAACATTATTATATTGTAATGATCTTTTTGATAAGTTCATATCATAGGGACAATTATGCATGCATATAAGTCGGTGGTGTGTAGGGTCCAAAAAAAATCATAAATAAATAAATATAAGAAAAATATTAAACGATGTCCTCCTTCTATTAGTTAAACATATTAATACTTGTGCATTTATGCAATATTAATTTTGTCTTTTATTTTATTTTTCGTATGTTTAACAAGTGTCTGAAGCGCCGTTTAACATTATCCTAAATTGACGCAGTACGGAAGCGCTAGGTTAGCAAAACGCTAAACCTAATGGATAAAGACAAGCCGCAAACACAAACTTGTCAAAATAGGGTTTCGGAGTCCACCGAAAGTTGAGATAAAACTCGAATATTTTTATTGAATCAAAAATTGCCTTCAAGGCTACAATAATTTAGCTTAAATAGGAGTGGAAAATAAAATTAACAAATCTCCTAAAAGATTGTAAAAATAAAAATAACAAACCTAACTAAATAAAAATTACAAATCTACCTAAAATATAAAAATAACTAACCTAGGTGAAATATAAAAATAAGGAATCAACCTAAAATATAATAAAACTAAATCTAACTAAAATAATAAAATACAGAAGAAATCCTCCTACATCAGACTCCTCTACCTCAAAAGAACTCGACCCCGAGTTCTCGTCTTGATAAAGAGCTTCCTTTGCAGGTTGACTCCTCCAATGAACAAGAGACCACCCTCCTGGATCCCATTGAATTAAGTGAGAGGACCTGTCTCGTGTCAACACATCCAAATAACCACCGGGGTTCCATTGCTCAAAGATAGAACACAGAATTTGAAATTTATCACAAAAGGGTATTTGACCCAACTCAGTCAACATGTTTGAGCTAGTGCCTAAACCATAAGATTTAAGGTAAAATCCGAATTGAACCCGATCTATAAGCAAATCCTTGAGTTCAATGTGACGGCTGTGATGTGGCGGTTTTGTTGAGATGGAAGTCGCCGCCTGCATCCTAGTGTCCGGAGGTTCTAGTGGCGGTGAGGTTGTTGCCAGATTTCGCACAAATACATCTGGCTTAAACGGAGCCGCCACAGGTAGGTCGACATCAAGTTGTGGATCGCCAGACTTGCACAAGACAATTTTTTTTATCCTAGTTGGATTCTCTTCACCTCCCTCTTCGGACACAACTTCCTCATCCTCAGAACTCGAGTCATCAGTAGATGGGTTGTTGCGGTTGTTGTCGCCGTTTCTGTTGTTGTTATTGTTTCTATTGCTGTTGTAGTTTCGGTTGTTGTTGGATAACGTTGTCACCTGTGTTGTCAGAGCTGTGATGGCCGCGGTTAAAGCCGTCATGGCACCGTAAAACTCTGCTTTCGTCACTGGTTGATCTCCCATCTGATCACGTTAGAAAAGAACAGGAGAAACCTGCTCTGATACCAACTGACGCAGTACGAAAGCGCTAGGTTAGCAAAATGCTAAACCTAATGGATAAAAACAAGCCGCAAACACAAACTTGTCAAAATAGGGTTTCAGAGTCCACCGAAAGTTGAGATAAAACTCGAATATTTTTATTGAATCAAAAACTGCCTTCAAGGCTACAATAATTTAGCTTAAATAGGAGTGGAAAATAAAATTAACAAATCTCCTAAAAGATTGTAAAAATAAAAATAACAAACCTAGCTAAATAAAAATTACAAATCTACCTAAAATATAAAAATAACTAACCTAGGTGAAATATAAAAATAAGGAATCAACCTAAAATATAATAAAACTAAATCTAACTAAAATAATAAAATACAGAAGAAATCCCCCTACATCATAAATATAAATATAAATTAGGAGTATTTATCTTGAAATAGAAGTTCCATTCACCTTCTTAATTAAATTTGGTTTGCTTTATGAGATTATATAGATTATGGACCCTTCATGTAATAATGTGTACTTCCATTTTCCACGCATGGAGAAGTTGTAGGTCCAAAATAAATTTGATTTGATTCATTCCAATGTTCAATTCCGTGTGGAACAATTTGAATGAATCCACAAAGTCTTTTTAAGTGTGATTAGTCACTTTCTTTATGATGATAATCCATAACAAAGAGGAAGAAAGAACATTGATACCCGCAACTTTAAAATAAAGGTTAATGAATTGATGGCTAGCAACTTGCAAGTTGATATGTGGGATCCAATACCTACTATATGTTCTAGTCATACAATATTTTTTGGAATAAAAATTAAAATACTTTGTTCTTTTAAACAATAATAATCACCAATTTCATATTTTTTATAAGTAGAAAATTCAGGTGAATAAATGGAGTATCAGAAATTCGAACCATAACTTCTGTCTACGATGTCCTTGCTAACTGAGTTAAACTCACGGAAACCACCAAATTTATCTTTAATTAGTCAGGATTATAATAATTTGTCGACATTATCGGATCAAAACTTCATTATGAACATGTATTTGGAGTTTGGTTTTTTTTTCTCCATTAAAAAAAAGAAGTAATTCTATATGGATTAAGAAAAAGATGAAAAAAGTAATTGGATATGGATTAAGAAAAAGATTATTTGAATCGATAAGTTTATAAGTTGATTTAAATATTGGACATGGATTAAGAAAAAGATGAAGAAAAAAAATCCAAAAAGATTGAGACGGCAAAAGAAAAAACAATAGACTTTATCACTTATGTTTTGGGGCAGAACCAATGACCCCACACCACGTCCTTAGTTGAAAGGACTTTTATTGTAGAAACATAAAACCACGTTGGCTCACAATCAATTCCTTATTGGGATTGTATAACTAAAAAGTCAATGTTACTATTAGGCAGGATTTTACATATCACCGGTAAGAGCATTGTTAAGATTTATGAAGGACTTTCCTCCATTCTGGTCCTTTCATTTTTAGGGTATGTTTGATTTAAAAGAAATAAAGTGGAAAAGGAAAATATGGAAATGGCCGAATAAATTTAGAGTAAGATTTGGTTTAAAAGTCTGTTCGATTAAAAAATTAGTTATTTTGATGTAAGATAATAAAAATCACTTTTTTAAAATAAAATAATATAAAAGTGATTTTTTTAATTACAAATAATTTTTTTTATTTAATATTTTTTTTTCTTTTCTAAAAAAAATCTATTATTTTATAAGCTACTCTTACTATCTTCTGATGTTTAGCTGTTTTCTGATTATTTTTAGCTTCTGATTATTTTAAAAATCTGTAACAAACAGACGCAAATCAATTTAAAGTGATTATTTTTATAAAAAAAGTGTTTTTTTTCTTCTAAAATAAGCTATAACAAACGCCCACTAAGTTTATTAATTGATTTTCTTTTTCCAACCAAACGGATCATTATAATTATGTTAAACAGCTACTTTTGGAACATTTGCTAAACATACTAAAAAAAATTAAAGATAAAGTTAATGCTAAAAAAAAAAATCAACTTTTTATGTTTTTAAGGTATTAAATGCACAAATTTTAAAATAAAACTTTCACATTAGTATGCTTAACTAACGTCCGGGGATACAATTTAGCATTTTTCATACTTTTATCTCAAAATTTTGCTTTTAATAATTTTTATTTATAATTTTGTGTAAATTTTTTTTATAATTAATGAAGTTATAATATTTGTATCCTTGCAAAAGGGAAAGTATCTATTAAATGAATTATTTTCTTTCTTAATAAATTGGAGTAAAAAATAAAAAATGACTTAACTTATCAATACAATATTTATTATTCTACGTGTAAAATTTTAAAATGACAAAAAAAATTGGGACAAAGGGAATAAGAAAAATTTACATAAAAAAGAAAATAATATATGAAAATAGGGAATTTGATAATTAGTCGTTTCATCTTTAAGGTATGAGGTGCAAATTAAAGACCTCTTAAATGAGATAATGCATGTCTCTTATAGCTTAACTAAAGTTTTGAGTTCGTTCGTTAATTTGGACATGCAACAATGTTAAAATTCTTTAGAGAGAGTTTGTCATACATTTTTTTTGGGGTTGATAAACGAAATGACAAAGTCATTATAAACTCACCCACAAGCGATGAAGCGAGAGGTTCGAACTCCAGACATAACGTCCGGCCTAACAATTTCGATATATTTTATCAATTAAACCAGGACTTATGAACTATTTATAATCTATTTAGACCTCACATAATTCAAGAGATTAATTTTTACAGTTACGTAATGTTCGACATAGTTTATAGAAATATTGATATCAAAATTGGAATTCATGGAGCTTAGCAAAGGGAGGGACCGACCTATACTCTTGAATGGTACACATTTTGCCTGCCTCCTCCCAAAGATTAGATTGAAATCATCAAATCTTGGGTGAAAGTGAAACTTTTTTTTTGAAGAATTTGACCAACCATAAAAGGTGTTTTTCATTTGACCGAAATGTCATATATTCGGTTAATATTTCTTTTTTCACCACCAATTTAATCTAGTTTGAGGGTTAGTTTTGGATCTGGATTTGCTGCGGTCCATTTTGCACGCAGTTTGACGCAGTTTTGGATCTCGGCCGTTAGATTAAAATCGGACGGTCCAGATTATATATTACTAAAATCAACTGTTTGTAATCTGAACCATTCATTTATGATCGGACGGCTGAGATCCAAAACTGCGTGAAACTGCGTGAAAGTTTTACTGCAGGAAATTCTGTTCCCATCTTTAACACGTCAGAATCCACACAAGAATTAAAAAACCCAACGAGGAGAATGAAATAACTCACCTCACACATTCTATATATAACCATTTACAAACTAATCAACACACGTATGTATTATTTTTTAATTATAAACTTAAATCTCCCCTAAACTAAAGGATTATCATACATAATTAATCTCCGATTATTAGATTTCTTTCACACACCAGAGAGATTAAGAAACAAAAAAACAAAAACAAAACACAGCTCGAGATCTTATCAGATCGGAGCTCAACAGCATCAACGCAGATTCCGGTTCGTTCGTTTCTTCCCCATTCATTCCTCTTTCAATCTCTGCAATGTGCTTCTCTTTAAAGATCTATTCTAATCGCGTTTTAATTTGCTAATGTTCTATTAATTTTTTCAATTTTTCTAATGTTCCATTAATGTTTGCAATGCATGCTTCTGTTACCCTATTCCACGTGAAAACAAATTATTTTTATTTTTTTTGGATTATTTTTTGATGTTTTAAGAGAGGCTGATAAAATGTTCGAATTTGTATAAAAATTTGTATCATATGAAAAGAGATCATGCTAGAATAGCATTTTTCCTTTTGAAAGTAGGGTAGTCTCATGCTGGTCCTAATCCTCTTTTGGTGTGGGACAAAAGATAACTTATAAGGCCTTTTTGCTGTCCCAAAAAGAGGCTTTCAGGGTCTTCTATACCTGTTAATAATTCTAAACTTAATGGGAAGAAATAACATTTGCTTACCAAATTCTATTGAAATTTTTAATATCTGTTTTGAAATCATTGCTTGAAGTTTTTAGCTCTCTGGATTTCATATGGAGAATATCTTAAAATCAATATCTTAAATATATGAAGCACAGACACTCCTCGGATTAGGTGTGTCCCGGCGTCGTCGTCCGACACCGACACTTATAATTCATAGTCTTAAATATTGTTTCATTTATAATATCAATTTAAATTTAAATTCGTGTAGGAATTTATTTGATATTTGTACCTTCATCCTGTGTATTTTTTGTTTAAAAAGAAAAATACCTTTGTTCTATTTCTTTGCTTTTATATTTGCTCTTTTTTATATATTTTAAAACTTTGTATCTTTCTCCACCATGTTTTTCTTTTTCATTGCTATCTTTCTAGATTTAGGGTGAAAAAATATTGGTGAATTAGTTTTGGCACTTTAGAGAATCGTGTGTATAGCCCGTGTTTGTGAGTGTGTCAATAGAGAGCGTAGTTTGGTTACATTGATGACCGAAATTAGATGTAAATAAAACCAATCAACAATCCACGTAGAATTGAATTGTCAAGACTGGAGTTTTTTGCTTCATCTTTTTGCTTTGGCATTGATAATGCATATCATATTTTAGGCTTGTAGACGAAATATGTTCCTGTGGTTGCAGAATGCTTCTATATTGATCTTCTTGATATATTATTGTTCCCACTAGGGAAATGCTTGTATATTAATCATATCAATATATTATTGTTCCTAGAAAACATTTAAAATTCATCTTTGCACGTTGTTTTTCTTCTTTAACATCAACCTCTTACTCTAAGTGTTTTGTTTCCTACCATGTAACTTATACCTCGCAGCTTAATGGGAAGGGAAGTCACTGGCATACAGGTCATGGAGAAGAAGGCAAACGGTCTAGCTTCAAATGGTAGTTTTAGTGAAAGAGTGCGTGTTTCTCCAAAAATTGCAGCAATGGTTCAAGCAATGGATCATGAGATAAAGGAAGCTGCTGAAGGTAATTCTTTTTCCGAGAAACATCATGAGAAAAAAGATGTTTTGAGTGCCAAAAGCACACAATTAAATGCTGGTTTGTCCGAAGAGAAGAATGAGAAATCTGAAGAACAGAAGATGGACGACGATAAAGAAGTTAGTTCACCCGCTGCAATAGCAATTCCAGTGGATGAAGAGCATACAAGCCCCTCTGCTCCACAGCAATCTGATCAGGCTACTGAAAAGCATGTTACCCACACACAGACTGTTGAGACTGAAGCTGTTGCAGATGATCAGAACTTGTCACCAAAGGCTAACAATATCCACTCACCAAGTTCCTCAAAGAGCTCACAGGTATTGTGTCATAAGCTTAAATTTGTATGAGTTCTTCTGAGAACTGAGTCAAGTCTTCTGCATTGAAGTTGTTAAGTTGAGTTGTTTCCCGCGACAAAATGAGAAAGTGAAGCTTTTAGAGAGTAACAAAACTATGATCTACTTTGTTAAAAAAAAAAAAAACAGAACTACGATCCACTTGTTTTGTTGGTTCACATGATACATGTTTGTCATACTACTGAGGTTGTTTTCCCTCCTCCTGCCACCATTTAAATATGTTATTATGTTATGAGACTCCTTTCAAAGGTCAAATTTAAGAATCCGTGGTATAAATGCTCACAGTCACATATCCCTGCACTGGGTTAGTTTAAATTAAATGACTCATTTGGTAGAAATTATGTGGTAGAAGTAGAAGACGTAGCTTACCTTCTTATATGACTCAAGGTTTCTAAGGTGGCTTTTTAATTGCATATTTTGTGATTTTTGTCTGGGAGTGGGTGAGTGAATGAATTTTATGAGACTACTGAAATGAAAAATTCTTTTTGATTTTTCAGCCGAACTCACCTTTGTCACCAAGGAAGCTTGCACAACATGATAAGAAGCACCATGATGATGAAGACAATTGGTCTAATGCTTCCTCGTATCCTCAAAACTTTAACATTTTGATGGTTTTATTTTGGACAGACCAAGTTTTAGGGGTCAAGATCCTCTCCATTTTTCACCTCTCAATTTCTCCCAGGTTTGGGAATATAAATATAATAAGATGACATTTGGTGGGTCCAATTATTTTCTATACACTTCAAAACTCTTCAAAACTATAGTAATGGAGAGGGAAAATGGAGAGAGAGAAAATGGGGAGGGTCCTAACTCAAGTTTTACTTATATTTAAATATAAGACAGTTATTCTCATTTATTCTTTAACCATAAATAGCAGCGTTGCATCTGCACGCACTTCCAAGCCTAAGGTAACTGTAGGTACAGCCCCTACATTTAGAATCTATGAACGTGCAGAGAAACGAAAGGAGGTACTTTTCTTATTAAACCTTTAACAATGTGTATTCTGAGGTTGATTGTGTTTCCTACTTAGTATTATTATCATATTAGATAAATCTAATTATTGTTTGTTGCTCTTATCACCCTGATTTATCTATCCAGTTCTATATGAGGTTAGAGGAGAAAAATCGAGCCCTGGAAGAGGAAAGACTCCAGTATGAGGCAAGGAAAAAGGTACTGCACCCTTTCTCTCATAGAAACATCTAATATGGATGTACATCTTTTAATTTCTCTTCTTTACTTTTTTTCTTTCCATTCTTCCTCGTTCTAGAAACATCTAGCTGCTTAAGCCAAGGTTCTGTTTTAAGATCATGTACATGGTTATTTTTTGTTTATCATCTTAGTCTACACTTTACATGTTGAATTGATTAAATAACTATACTGTTTCTGCAATTATAACCTGTGTAGGAAGAGGAAGACGCAGCACTTAAGCAGTTGAGAAAGAACTTGGTCATTAAAGCAAAACCAGTACCAAGCTTCTACTATGAGGCGCCTCCCCCTAAGAAGGAACTCAAGAAGGTACTCAGTCTTTCTCTTTTCCATCAGTCTTTTTTTCCAAGTCTGAGGATGAACATGAAATTGCCATTGAGAATTTCATAATTTGCACGAATAGACTGAAGGAATAAAATACAGTATAATAGGAATTTTAGAGTGCTTGACAATGTCAGGAATGCAAATTTGACCGTAGTATACATGGCTGTAGTACTATGAGTTATTGTTTTCCGAGTCCAGTAATGTTTCTTGCTCACAAATTTGTATGTGCATTCATGAAACTCCTCATATCATTGTCTTTGTAATTTTATTGACATGCTAATGAGGAAAACTAAAACTCTTCATTCTTTTGCTTTTATAGCAGCCTCCACTGACTTGCCCCAAGTCACCAAAACTATCTCGGAGAAAGAGCTGTGGTGACGCTATCAACTCATCTCCAGAAGTTTGCACTCGAGTACGTCACAGCTTTAACAGTAACCTTAAAAATGGGTCTAGTACCCAAAAAAATAAGGACCTGGTTGCTGGACGTAACAACAATGGTGCTTGCAAAACCAAAGAGCGGACCAAACTGGATAAGGAAACCAAAATAGCTCCTCCTGAAATCACCGAGCAGACAAATGCAGACATATCAGTTCAATAATAAGCTTTCAAAAGATCTTACTGACCTTCCGGTTGAGAGGAAAATAGCCTTAAACTTTCCTGGTCACATCAAATGGGATGCTTGCAGAAGAGACGGCCTTATTTTCTTTTAATCTGGACTGACATTTTTAAGCGGTTTCTTTTTAACTTGAAGTGTATATGTTTTGTATGTTATATTGGCACACATCATTTTATTATATATATAAAAAATAGTTATTGATGTAAGTTATATGTACGAAATTTAAATGCCCCAGATTGTTTAAGGACTTTGCAAGGGAAAATTATATGAAATATATTCCTTTTTTGTAGGATCCTATAACTAATTTAACCAGTATTAGTGTCCTGATGAGTGTGTGTCTGACTCTATTTGGTGGTAACTAAAAGGAGCTGGATCCGGTGTTGTTACTAGAACACATAATGATCATGTTGATATTTCTGCCATGTAATAGTTCCCCAACTGATATAAAAGGAGTTGGAAATGTTTGTCTATTATTTATTATTTATACCGTGGACGACATATTTGTCTGCATGGATGTTGAAGAAAACTCATCAAAGATTTGAAATGTGTTTGGTCAATTAGAGGAATGCTGAGTATACACCATTTGACACACTCTTTTTGACACACCCTCATTCATTGGTCTACCTCATTCAAATTTTAAACCTTCAAACCGGCTACATGTTGTTTACCTCTTAACACTTTAATTAAGTGTGATATTAGCATTTCTATGTCAATAATTGTAGATTACGTGCGAAAAATACAGTGGAATTGAAAATATGATATGTTCAGCAATGAATGAAAAAGAAAAATAGAAGTAAGTTTGGTCATTGTAAATTGCAATGCGGAACAGGAGAGAAAATTAATGTAAGGATCATTAAACTAACAGAAATGTTACCTAAACACAGTTTTTGAACGCAAGTTGGACAAATATACTGATTTTCATTTTTTAATAATATATTATGCTTACCGATTTGCGTGCATAGTCTTTTTTATGTTAAGATGTCGTATTTTTGTCAGCAAGAACGTGTTTAGATAACATGCCTCTTAAACTAAGAGTATCTCAGCAGCACCCTTTAGTAGTATAAAAATCATACTCCATGACAACGGTTGCCTGCAATTGCATAAATTACATACACGAAGTATCTCAAACCTTTTTAAACAGTTGATCTCTTAAACATTTATTTTATTTTAGGCTTAATTAATAAAATGGTCCCTTAAAGACATTTTTGGTTTCATATTAGTCCCTTAAAGAAAAAAATGTCTAAATAGGTCCCTTAAAGAAAAAAAGGTCCGAATAGGTCCCTTAAAGACATATCCGTTAATCAGTTTGGTCCTATTTAGACCTCTTTTTAGGGACCAAACTGATTAACGGAGATGTCTTTAAGGGACCTATTCAGACTTTTTTTTCTTTAAGGGACCTATGTGGACCTTTTTTTCTTTAAGGGACCAATCTGAAACAAAAAATGTCTTTAAGGGACCATTTTATTAATTAAACCTAATTTATTTTATTATTATTATTTTTTCTTGTTTATAATCACATTTAATTTAACACTTTGTCTAATGCGCAAAATTAAATAAGTCAGGTCCCAAGTACAAATTTATTTTTCAACATTAAATTAAATATAAATCGTCTCATGAGTTTAGCTCAGTTGATGACAAAGAGACATTACATTTTATATGGAGGAGGCAGAAGTTCAAATCCCGATTATTTCATATATCCACATCGTAAGACCGTTTATTTTACTGGGAAAAAGAAATAACGGATAGGAAGATTTATCCATAACCATAACTAACTAACTAAGCTTGACTTGAATGAAAAATCTGGGTTTAGTGTTCTCTCTCTCTCTCTCTCCAAAACCATAAACCATGTTTGCTCTGAACATCAAAACATGGAAATTATTACCACCAACAGCACCATGCTTCAGTAACCGTAGCCACCGTGCATCAACACTTAGCACGGTGAGAATGCAAAAACCGCAAAAACCTCCGTCTACCTCCAAACCCCGCAGAAAATCCTACGGAACTTCTAGAAAATCAATTCTCAAAAAAACCTTCCAACAAGAACAAGTCACTTTCACCGCCCCTTTCTCCGACGAATCAGTCGTTGCCATAATCGGCGGTGGCATCGCCGGTCTCATTTGCGCCATTTTCTTAGACAAACGCGGAATTCGCTCCACCGTTTTCGACACCGTTAGTCACTCACTACTCTCTATACTTACTTTACCGTTTCGTTTGGTTCTGATATAAACGTAACCTAACTAACGTCGTTTATGTTCAGGGTATTCATGGTTTAGGAGGAAGATTAGGAACAAGGGTTATTGATGCTAATAATAATCCTTTGATTTTTGACCATGCTGCTCAATTTTTTACTGTCAATGATTCTCGTTTCGCTGAACTTGTTAATGCTTGGTTGGATAAAGGTTTGGTTCGAGAATGGAAGGGTACTGTAGGGGAACTTCACAATGGTGGTGAATTTCTTCCATTTTTACCCTCTCCTCCGAGATATATAGCTACTAATGGAATGCGCTTCCTTGCTGATTCGTTACTATCCGAGGTTGTTCCTCATTATCATGCTCATAGTGGTGAATTTTGGAATTAGGATTGATTTATATTTTATGAAAAGGAGTAAATTTGCATTTTAGTTCTTCAAATCATCCTTAAATTTACGGAATTACATTTTATTAGTCTCTTAAATTGAACAACGTTAGTCAATCTAGTCATTTGTCTAGATTTAGAACCACAATTTTAAAGGTTATATATTTGTCTTGATGCAGCAAGACACTATTGAAATTAGTATGTAGGTCTTTTATTAGTTACTAAAGAGAGACTAAAGTGATTAATATTATTTAATTTAAGGGACTAATTTAATATTTCGTGATTACATTGCTCAACCATTGCAATTTGAGGCACCAAAATGCTCATTTTCTCTTTATAAAAGGTGCTTGATATGGTTTTCACTTACGAATAAGTTCTTATAACTTCTGTTTGCTGCTATTGTTCTTAGATTTTGGATTTTTCGCTGTGATTACCCTTGTTATTTGGAGTAAAGAATCTGATTCTTGTGCAGACTCGCTTGGTGAATGTTGAGAGACCGCGCTGGATCAGTAAATTGGAGCCATTTAATGGAATGTGGCACTTGAGTGAAAATGGGAAACCTTGTGGGAAGTTTGATGCAATTGTTGTTGCACACAATGGTAACTTGGTAGTGTGTTAATTTTTTCTCTTTCAAAATAATATTGTTCAAATTCTGTTTCTACATTCTAATCTTTCAGTTTCTACACTGTTATTGACATGTAGTTTTTACATGTAAATAGTCATCTGACTTATGGCTTCTTCAGTAACTATTGCTCTGTTTGCCAACAGGAAAATGTGCAAACCGCTTGCTTATGACATCGGGTTTGCCATTAATTGCAAAACAAATGAAGGTCAGTCCAGGACATTTCATTTCCCGTTCATTTGACTTGATAAACTAGTACTCTATTTTTAGTTTTATCTACTATTGTATTCACACTCATAGCGCTTCTTGTTTCTGTTGTACTATCCATTGTCTTAGAGGTTGGAGTTGAGTTCAATATGGGCCCTTCTAGCAGCATTTGAGGACCCTCTTCCTTTTCCAGGGACGACAGAAGTTCCTTTTGAAGGAGCTTTTGTGAGAGGAATTGATTCAGTGTCATGGATGGCCAATAATACTAAGAAACTATTAGCTTCCCCAAGTGATGGTCCTAACTGTTGGACCTTTCTAAGCACTGCTGCTTACGGAAAACAGAACAAGGTTCCACAGGTAGGTAGTTAAATTTTCAAAGCAGTATGTTATTATCATATAGAAATTAGTTTCCTGAGTGTAGATTGGTTTTGGGGTTGCTTTAGATGTTTTTGGAAGGTATAGAGTAGCATAATGGTATTGATACATAATTACCTTACCGAGAATCACACTTACAAGGTATTTGATTAATTTATACAAATTATGATAGCCTTTGCATTTTCATTCATCGTGTATTGCATGCAATGATTAGCACTTTTAATAACTGAAATGTGAGCCACATTTTATTTATCAGGAAAATATCCCTACGGCTACAGCAACAAGGGTAAAGGAAGGCATGCTAGAGGGTGTTGAGGCTGCCCTCGGATTATCTAAAGGGTCACTTCCTAAACCTTTTTATACGAAGCTCCAACTATGGTAAGAGTCAAATTATCAGCATCAGTTGCTTTGAAATGTCCTCTTGCTATGGTTTTGATCATGTTGGGCTTACATAATTTTCTTATCATTTGTGACTTCTCACAAGCACAGTGCTTGACATCAAAATGTTAATACATGTGCTCCCTGAGTAGGAGTATTTCTTGTGTGATAGTATTCAGCGACAGTTTGTGTTGTCAACAAACTGTATGGGCTAATATTTAATATGCTCTCTAAACATTGTAAGTAAACTTAAATCATTGAAACCTATATTATTCTGAGATTGCAGGGGTGCAGCTCTTCCAACTAACACACCTGGAGTTCCTTGCATATTTGATCCCCTTGGAAGGGCTGGGATATGTGGTGATTGGCTGCTAGGTTCTAATATAGAGGCAGCAGTATTAAGTGGAATTGCTCTAGCTAACCATGTATGTTTCCTTTCACTTTGATCAGTCAATTGTGTGGTTTGTTCGCCACAATTTTTTTTTATTTTTTTCTAATTGGGCACCTTCACCATTAGTAATTCAGTTTTACCACAATGTCCTTTTGTTGTTCAAAATGGTGTTTGGACATTTTGCCACAGATTGCAGACTATATCCAAAGTCCCGGAGCTGACCCTGGACAGTTTGCTGTTGGTTTGAATCATGACTTTCAACCACTGGAAGGCCATGATATTGGACAATTCCCAGGTCTGGGGTCAGAAGGAAAGATGAATGAAGCCCAAGTATATGAACTTGCCAAGTAGGCTATGGTGCTCATAAAGTAGGTCTCCCCTTTGGTAACAGAAGATTCACTGTCATACCCATGCAAAGGGAATTCCCCTGAAAGTAACATCAGTGGTCTCAAGGGAATATTTAACTTGAAACTCAAACTCTCCGTTGGAGGGAAAGGGGCCTTATACCCCTCAACAGCTACACTTATTGACAGAAGTTGTAACTTACTTGCCTCTTCGAAAGAAAGAGACAGTGACATTATTTTATTATTGGGAATTTGGGAATGAAATTTTAAGAAATTAGTAGTTCTCTTTTTCATCCATTAAAAGCTGTTGTCCTTTTAAAATTTCAGGTTTGAGAAACAAAATTTGAATCGTTAGAAACTGTAGAGTGTAGGTTTTGTCTTCAAAATCAGAAACCAAGCTTCTTATTCCTCACATTTCCATGGTGAAATTCTTTCCAGTTTTAGACAGCATTTTTTGTACATAATATAAATAAACTTGAACATATCCAAGCAAACTAATACACGGATAAAGTAATGGTATATATAATTTTTGTCAAGCAACAAGCAACCTGAATGCTTTGTATACAAAACTGTAGAATGTAGATACATGGCATGGACGATATTCAGATTTTGTATACACTAAACTTGACAGAGTAAATAATATTTAATAGAAAGTCAACAAAGTACAAGCAATAGAAGCATTATGTACTTCGAAACAATGCTAATAGGTAGGTTTTATTTGCTTGAAATCCATGCCTTCCATCAAAACCTATAGTAAAACAAGAATCAAGAGAATTTCTATTCATCGCCCTTTTGAACTAACAAGTTCTGTGAAAATTTTAGTCGGACTCTCACTGGATTCAGAATCTTGGCTAAGGTCATGCTGACTTCCAAGGCTCAGGTTCTTATAATGTTTTGCCATTTCGTTGTCTCCTAAGTTTATTTCTTCAAACTCATTTTCATCAGTTCGAGATGCAGAGTTAGTTGAACCATCCTTGTTTTCTTGCAGGTTGAGAGCAAATTCTAGATTCCACAACAGATCATTCATGGAGGGACGATCAGTTCCATGATCAGACAAACACTTTTCAGCCGTGTCCACAAACTTCTTCAAACTTTCTGGATTTATTGTTCCCTTGAGATTGGGGTCAATAATATCCTCTAGCGTTCCTTTTTGGTTGCAGAGCAGTGCCCATTCCGCAAGACTAACTTGTTCTTTTGGAAGACTAGGATTCAGAACAGGCCTGGCACAAAGGGCTTCAAAGAGGACGACCCCAAATGAGTAGACATCAGACTTTTCAGTCAACTGTTGCCTCCTAAAGTACTCGGGATCCAAGTAGCCAAAACTACCCTTCACCACAGTACTAACATGGCCAGCAGCATTCAAGTCTGGACCAGTTTTTGACAACCCAAAATCTGATACCTTGGCATTCCAGTTTTCATCCAATAGAATATTTGTTGTTTTGACATCTCTATGAATAATGGTGTACTTGGCACCTGTGTGAAGGTAGTGAAGTCCTCTTGCAGCACCAATGCAGATCTCTAATCTTTGCTTCCACGTTAAAATGTTTAAAGGCTTGGTGCCCTTATACAAATGTTCCCTAAAGGTTCCAAGAGCCATGTAGTCATAAACCAAGCACATCTCATCATCTTCCTCACAAAATCCAATCAAGGACACCAAATGCTTGTGTCTCAACTTAGAAAGCATCTCTATCTCAGTCTGGAACTCATTGACTCCTTGTTCTGATTGTGGATTTGACCTCTTAATTGCCACTAGCACTCCGTTATCAATTTCACCCTTGTAAACCTTTCCAAATCCACCAACCCCAATAACGTTGGACTCATCAAAATTTTTGGTTGCTTGCTTTATCTCTTGCAAGGAAAAATAGCGACACAAACCTTGAGCCATGGCAGCGAGGTTTGCGCTGGCCATGCTCTTCCCGGACGTGGATTTACTGCCATTTGTGTGTGAATTTCCATAGATGGGAAGCCAACTTGTGTGTGTGGCTCCCCCTGACCCTGCCGCTGGAACTCTTTTCTTCTTGTGGTAAACAGCAACGCATATTGCTGCCATAAAGGCAACACCTGCAGCACCTCCAGCAGCTCCCCCAATGACAGCTTTCTTATCATATGATCTGTGTGTTTGGAAACCCGTTTCCTTTGCTTGATCTTCGAGAAGCATGTCTGAAGGCTGAGGATTAGGGCCAGACAAGTCCGTGTCATTAAGCTTGAATATCTCTACCCCATTGAGTATGGCATCATAGTACTCTGGCATTGTCTCAGGTGCTGGATGCAGTGCAAGCCAAAGTTGCTCGGCCCCCTCACCGTCTTGGACATACACCACAAAATCCTTGTAAGTTGCCATGCCTTTACCTCCTGTCCACGCAATAACATCAGCTTGAGCCTGTGCAGTTTGATTGTTGACAAAGATATTGAAAACAATCTCATTGACCTTGGAATAATAATAATCACAAAAATGCAACCTCGCGAGGTACATAGAATTTGGATCAACTTCGAAAACCCACGTGAGGTTGTATCCCATGTTAACGTTCTTATCACCTCCCATTGATCTTGATGTGGAGTAGACAGTTTCAGGAGCAATGTATTGTGGCATGTTTGGGTAGGTGATTCGGACATTCTTGGAAGCTTGGTTGGTGACACCGGTGGATGCACCATATAAGTAAGGTGTGTCATCATACCACATCCTCGAAAGGCCAGAATCTTGGGCTGGAGACACATACTGCCCACCAACGTTTAGTCTAAACATGGTTTGCAAACTCATGGTTTTGACGTCTACGTTTTGGTCGGGATACCCGACCAATGCAGCAGAGTCAAACAACTCGGGCATTGGGATCAACTGAATGCCATTGACGAAAGCAAAAGCTCCATGTTGTTTGTCAGAAGGTTTAAATGTAAGAGTCAAAGTATCTGAATTCAAAGGAGCAAGGGAATACTCTCTATCAATGTAAGCCTGTGATAGGGCCTCACAAGTGATGTAAGCGCTGAAATTGCTGAGGAGGGTAACCCCATTTGCTGCCACCGAGAAATATGAATCTAATGGGTTGTAACTTCCATAAAGGGATGGATAAAAATGGAGCCTGAGCCAATAACGTTTATCAGGTTTAACATTAAATTTGTATGTTGTTTCTGATGTGAAAACTCTAGCTGACATGTATGGAACCACAGCGGACAGCGAAGGGTCTTGGTATGCGGCTTTAGACGTGATTGAACCAGCTTCTGCTGCCAAGAACTTATTATCAGGACTCCATTGTCTTCCATCATCATCTTTGGCTCCCTTTTCATCCAACCCACAACCCAATATCAATGAACCTGGCTCCTCTGTCCATGCACCTTGAATGCCATGCAACAAAATAGAGATACCAACTACAAAAAACAATATACTTGTGTGCATATTATGCACGTTTGAAGAGAAACTATACATGTTGGGGCATACAGGAAAAGAGCTTGGTCACAAATTGCTATAATTTGTGAGACAAGAAAGATTTTCCTGTACCCCAAAAAAGCTTCTTGATTTGTTTTTTTGTTTTTGTTTTGTCTTTTGATGGAAGGGTTGTTGTTTTAATCCATTTTAACACAGCATGGAGGATCAAGCAAACAAAAGAACTACCTGGGTTGGAAGAACCAAACCAGGTTGGTTACCTAGAAGGAAAAGAAACAAAAACTTATTTTTTGTTTTTTTTGTTATGAATTCCAATTTTGGTGTTTTGTTTCTTCCATACTATTAGAATGGGAGGTTGGGAGGAAACACCGTAATTGAATGAGTTACATTTGTTACAACTTGCAAGAGTGGTTTGAATTTGACATGTGATAGCCTAGGCTATAATTAGCATTGGATTTGTCATTAATTTATGAACTACTACTTTGTTCATGCTTTGTCATTGATTATTACACACACTGATATGAGGTAGATTAATTAAAAAGATACTTCACCCAACCATAAAACTCATACACTTTCATAATAACATATATAAAGAAAGCATATGCAACAATATCTCTGTTCATGTTTGATATTAGCTGCTAATTAATTGTTTATCAGTGTGTGATTTATTTGCAACACTTATGTACTGTTGATTTTTTTTCTTCATATCAATTGCTTAATACCGAGGGTCCAATAAAAATGAATTGGTAATGACCAAAGTTGTGTTGTCTTACATCATATATGTTTATTTTTATCTCTATCTTACGCGCATTTTTAAAGGTAAGTTTAGCCCTTTACCAACAATGAATTGGTTCTAGTAATAAGGGTCTTGGTCCCTTAAGCATGTGCTCAGGGGTTCGATTCTTGGCTCATGTGTATGGATAAAATTCGGTTGGAATGGAAGAACTCACGTTGTGTACTCCACAGGTTCCCCAACGGTGATTAGTCATCACTAACGGTAGTGGAAACTCCGTACCAATATCATGGTAACCCAAAAAAAAAGGTTTAGCCCTCCTTATTTTGGGATTCCAAGTTATTTTTGAACTTATGTTACATAAATGAGCTCTCAAAATTAAGCTGGTATTTTTCATTTTTTGTCTTAAATCTGCTTTTAAAATTAAAGTTGTTTGAGTTTTTTTATTTATTTTATTTTTTACAACAAGAGTTCTAATTACATTTAAAATTACAATAAATGAAAAAAAATCTCATAGGTACTCTCCACCGAAGATAAATAACTCTAGTCGAAACGTATTAAACATTAAATATAAATACTTCTCTAAACTGAGTTGTAAGACATGCTGGCTTGTGAACTTATCTTTTAACTTGTATTATACAATATATTAAAGTTGTAAGACATTTTAATAAAAAATCTGAAGTTAGTTACCAATTTCACTAAACCATACATTAAAATATAAGTTTTAATTCAATAAAAAGATACAAAGGACATGTTAGTTGAAGAAAAATATTTCAATTGTACAAAATAAAATATGGTGATACAATATGTTTTAAATAATATTTATAAGTTTTGTCAAAAAATAAAATAAAATAATGTTTATAAGAGAATTTTTGTATAATTTTATTGATGTTGATATTTTTCCATCATCATAATATATACCATGATGTCTAAAACATATCAAATTACTAATTTTTAACTAAAAAATATGATGGAGGGAACTGCCAGATTTTAAAATAAAAGGACCAAATTTGTAAAACTGTTGAAAATCCGGCCCTGGTTCAACCCAGTTGAACCTTTGAACCTTGAACTGTTGAGTTGAAGTTGTTGTATCCATTGAAGTGTGATCAAGAGTCCATGAACTTCTGCTTCTTGCACCTCTGGCTGGCCAACAAAGTGAGATGTCATTGCCTTAACAAATCTTCCTGCTGCATCACGTACACATGCTGCTATGCTTTACCTATTTTCAGTGACATAGCATGCTGCATCCACATTACATTTAAAGCTTCCTTGCTGTGGTTTTGTCCAATTTTGCTGCACAACTCTGCTAGCGTTAAAGTTGTTATGTTCTCGTCGACAACACACCCGCAGCCAATCGTCTAGAGACTCTCTAGCTCGTCGTTTAACTTCAGAGGTTGAGGGTAGACTGTCATGCCAACATTTTTTATTGCGTCTCCACCAAATCATCCATAACGTCATGACAGTTCGTGTCATTCTTTCGCTGTTTAGGTCCTGCAATAATGTAAAAAACAGCTCTACATACCCTTGTGCATTCCATACATATTGCTCCATTTTCTCTCAATCTCCCGTTTCTCTCCAAACCTCTTAAGCTGCCTGCATCACAACCAATAAAACAGTGCCATTCATTTTTAGTGGCTGAAGCACAGCAAGGACAATTTGGTTCACATTGAACTCCTTTCTGAAGCAACCGTTCACGAACCGGCAAGCAACCTCGAAGTGTTCTCCAAAAAAAAATCTTTACTCGATTTGGGACTTTAAGCTTCCATATCTTCATCCAATCCCCTTCAACTCTGAGATGAGTGTTGTCTATTACAGCCTCCATGAGTTGGTAATATGCTAAAAGAACCGAGTAGACGCTGTTCTTGCTAAACCTCCAAATCGGAACATCTTCCTCTCGCATGCAGCTGACTGGTATTTTTAAAATTTCTGTAGCATCTCTCAAATTGAATAATTGATGAATCAAAGCTTCGTTCCATTTCCTCTCATTAGGCTGCATCAAATCTGAAACTCGCATCCCTTCATAATCTGCCACTGTCAGTGATGTAACATAAGGGTTGTCATTGTCCCGAAGCCATGGGAAGTGTCATACATTAATTTTTGAGCCATCGCCAATCCGCCATCTCGAGAGCCTCTTCTAACCACTACCTGCAAAGCATGAATACTCCGCCACACATAACTTGGATTATGACCCAAAGTTGCATCAAGAAATCCTGCCTTCGGATAATATTTAGCTTTGAAGACCTTTGGTCAAAAGCTTCCAATCTTGATTCCCTAGCATGGCTAAGTTGAAACCATAAAAATGAGAAATTGAGGAATTGAGAAAAATGTACTAAACATATACTATCACTAATGTAGGGAGTGTATATATTAAGTACATATCTTCTATTTATAAAGTAGGAAAATGCTCCAGTTAAAATAATAAAAAAATAGGAAAAATGTTAAAGAGTACACTTGAGACACTTGTTAAAGAAACAAATATAAAAATTTATATATTTCTATGAAGTATATATATATCTTGTATTTATAATAAGTGTACATGTAAAAATTATATTGATGGAAAGCTATATTCCTGTTAACATTACAAGGATAAAATAGAATATGAATTTATTGTAGTTAGCAAGTTCACACATTTACATAGTCACGCTACACTGATCAAAATTTAAGTTCAATATTTTTAGATTATTATTGAGTAAAATTTAAAATATATATTTTATGAAGCAGACAGTCATCAACATTCTGAATGCGTGAAAAGAATGATGAATCAATAAAATGTGAATGAAAGTGGTATGGTGGATGAAATGTGCAATGGCACATGACATATGCCAAAGCTAAAAGGATAAATATAGTTTGAAACAATGATATCCGTTAATAACACGTGTCCCAATGAGTATAACTCATTAAAGGACATCGCATTTTATATGCAGGGGCAGAGGTTCAAACTCGGACACCCAACTTATCCACCTTTAAAAGTGAAATTTCTAATCACTAGGCTACGTGACAAAAAAAACACATTATCAAATGAGATAGATATTTTTGGGCACGATCCAAAGCATATTCTACAGCTTGAATAAGATTCTATCACCCCAAATATAGTTTCACCCTCCAAATCAAGGTAGTTTAGCCACAACACAGAATGATATATCTAAATTAATTAGTACTAAACAACCCACTCTATCTAAATTAATTACGCGGGAGTTGCGGATATGATGGCATAGTTAGTTATGAAATGGATGGTAAATTAACTTAATCCCCCCATTATTAGACTTCTATTTAACCATAACCTCTTCCACTTTCACCTTTCATTATTTTCATTCAACTTCTTTCCACATACACACTCATCCCTCCACGGCGATACGGCGAGGCAGTTAGGAAACTGCCTCGGCCGTCACCACCACCACCACCACCATCGTGATCAAACTTTGTAATAATAAAAATACAATTCATTAATATTATGAGCAGTAAGGAAGTAGTGTTCCAGGGAGGAGAAGTAGTTGTTGAAAACGAGATCTTAGATCAGGAGGACCAATTTCAAGAAGAAGGTTTTGGTCAGAACTTGGCGCAATTGTCATTTAAGAAAAGAAAGCGTCTAACAAAGCAATTAACAATGTGCGGAGCGCCGGTTGACATGGCTTGGGAGAGAAGGAGGCGACAAACTCATCGGAGAAGGAATAGCATTCATGATTGTGACGACGAGGATCTAAATGAGCTAAGAGGATGCATTGAATTAGGATTTGGATTCAATGAAGAAGATGGACAAAAACTTTGCAATACATTACCAGCTCTTGATCTATATTTTGCCGTTAACCGAAACCTATCTCCGGTCTCCACTCCTTCACCTACACCTCGCCGCGCTACCCACAGCCGTACAACTTCATTGATTACCAGCCCTAGTGGCAGCATGGTTGATTCCGATTCTTGGAAGATTTGTAGCCCAGGTAATTAATCACATAATTAACATAATCATTGTGGTTCTAATCATTAATATTATTATATTCCTGTAAGATTTTATCCGAATAATCTGTATAATATAAACTTTCATTCTAAACTTGTGTAACATTATTTATTATTTAAACATTATACTGGTGTAATTTAATCGTCCTTCCTTCTATGTTGCAGGGGATGACCCGGCACTTATAAAAACCAAATTAAGACACTGGGCTCAGGCTGTTGCTTGTTCAGTAATGCAGTCACAATGATGAAGTCAAACGTGGGATACATACATAACATCATACATATGTTCTGTTTTTTGGTTTTTTTTGTTTTTGTTTTGTACAGAGGGAGAGAGGTTCTCATTCTAGACATATTCATGTATGGAAAAAAAATGAAATAAGGAAAAAGAAACTATCAAACAAAGAAAAAGAAAAAAAAAAATTGTTGCAGATTTTCTTGAAGGTTTTTGTTGGAGCTGAACAAATACATTGGTTGGCTACAATTTGTATATTGGTTAGAAGGTTATGGTGTAATCAAATATTGCTCCATTTTCTTTTTACCTTTTTTCTTCCCTTCTTTATATGCATTTTTTTTTTCTTCTCAATCGGATGTGGAATCTGTCTCCAACTGACAACAATTTTGATTTGAGCCACAACTGTATAATTTTATATACTTGATTATTCCTCTGATTTTAAATGTAAACAAAAATATATGTGGTTCAAATTAAAAAATATTATAAAAAACAAAAAGTTACACCAACTATAGTGTTCGTGTTTGTTTTATGTGTTCAGAAAATATTTCTCTTCATACTTATATTTATTAATTTATTAAAATCACAAGTGCAGCAACATGTCACTATATAATATAATTAGCTGTTATGAATAATTAAGCAACAAATTAGTTTTTACCTTAAGAAAGCAATAGATTAGTTGAGAAATTAATCTTACATTTGAATGATTTTACTATTGTGAGAAAACTTCACCCCACTCACTCTTCTTCCTTTTCTCTCTTTACTATTCGTCAATCACATGAAACAAACAATGAAGAATTTGTATTGGGTCCTTGACATCAATTGAAGTTAAAGTAGTTCTTAGGAAAATGTTTGATGTATACCCATCCCAACCAAAATACAAATTATATAATTCTTACTTTAATTTAATTAAGAAGTAAATTACTTTTATTATTTAATTTAAAATATTAAATAAACATTCTGTTTTATTTTTGTCATTCCAAATTGATTAGCTTAATAAATAAACCCAGGAATAAATATCTTGTGGTGTCCCGTGAGATCAACTCAGTTGGTAGGACATTGCATTATATATATAAAGAGTCGTCGGAGTTCGAACCGATCATCCACCTTAAAGGTGGAATTCCTAGCCAATAAACTACATGACAAATTTTTTTTTTGTGATTATGAAAAACAAAATATTTTTTTTTACATTTAATTGACAATAGTAAGATGATGGGTCTTAAAATGTTTCACTTTTCTTCTATCCATGAATAACATACAAGATTGCATAATGGTTTAAAAGTGGTGAATCTCACTGTTCATTAGGGTTTGAGCAAAATTTTAATGATTTTTCTTATTTATATTTTTTAAAAATTTATATTTAATATATTTTAAATTTTAAAATTTAAAATAAGATATCTTAAAATTTAAGATTTATATTTAGATATTTCCGTTTGTTATAACTTATTTTAGAAAAAAAAATCATTTTTTTTTATAAAAATAATCACTTTTAATTGTTTTGCATCTGTTTGTTATGGATTTTTAAAATAATCAGAAACTAAAAATGAGAAGCTACTAAGAATAGCTTATAAAATAATAAAAAAAATTTAGAGGAGAGAGAAAAGAAATGTTAAAATAAGAAAGTTATTTGTAATTAAAAAAATCACTTTTATAAGTTGTATCCAAACAAACTAAAGATTATTTTATTTAAAAAAAATGATTTTTAATTATAATAATCAAACACAAAGTAAATTCAACTTTTCTAAAACTCTCTAAAAACTAATCTCTAAATTATTTTACATCAAAATCACTATTTTTTTAATCTGTAACAAACGGACTCTTAAGGATATATTTAAAAATTTTAAGATGAGTTTTTTTTTTTTTTAAAGATATGATATCTTAAATTTTTTTTTTTTTAAGGATATATGAATACTTCAAATATAAAACTTTAAGTATTCATATATAATTTTTTTTGGTGGAAACTTGAAGTATTCATATAATCACCATATATACTTTGAAATTTCAATACAGGGTTTTACTCCTTTCAAAAAAACAACAAAACACAGTCACAGGGTTTTGCATTTGCATCTTCTTCTCGCTACTGTCACTATGGCTCCCGATGCTTCCGATGCACTTGCAGGTCACATAATCTTTCTCTCTTAATAATAATAATAATCCATTATTAATTAATATTAATCCTCTCTCTTAATCCATCATTATTAACATTAATTCATCTTCTCTTTCGATTTCTTCACACAGTGAGACAGATAGTTCAAAACTTTCTCAACGCCGCTCGTAACGGAAATCTCGATCTCTTAAAAAGTAAGTTAATCAATCAATTAATCTCGATCTTCTTCTTGTTGTTGTGTTCTTCATTCATCTGATTTTGTATCGGTTTTGTTAGAATTTGCTGAACAATTAGATGAGGGAAAAGATTTAGCCAAAACAGTTGAAGCAATTAAAGATGCAAACAAACGTGGTGCACTTCACTTTGCTGCTATTGAAGGACAAACCGAGATTTGTAACTATCTCTTACAGGATTTGAAGCTTAACATTGATTCTAAAGATGATGATGGTGAAACTGCTCTTATTCATGCTGCACGTCAAGGACATACGGCTACCGCTAAGTATTTGATCGACTCCGGTGCTGATGTTACTATTGCCAGCACTTTAGGAGCTACTGCATTGCATCATTCGGCAGGGATAGGTTTTTTTTCCATACTTTTCCTTAGCTTTTTTTTGTTCTGTTATGTGATAATTAATTTTGCTTGCTATATGGACTTGAATTGACTTATTTGAGATTATCTTATGTACTTGGATTGACTTATTTGGTTGCTCTATGGACTTGGATTGACATAAGACCGTTTGCGAGAGTTTATGAAAATAGCTTATGACATGTCTATAAGCTGTTTTAAGCTTGTTTCCATAAGCTCTGCAAAATAGATCATGAAAACATTTTATAGGTTATATGAGAACATATCAACTTTATTTGATCTTTTTTTATATAAGTAGCTTATACATAAGTACTTATATGATAAGAACTTATGCTATAAGCACTTAATTAAGTTCTTTATCCAAACATAGCATATAAGGTCTCTGGGATAGCTTATGAAAACAACCTATAGATTATATATATATTTTTTACTTTATTTAATCTTTTACTATGGGAAATAGCTTATATATAAGCACATTTCATTATCTCGTGCAATTTTTTAAAAACAAAGTAGTATGTGTTGTTAAGTTTGTTATCCTAATTTCTCTTGTTATGTGTTTTTTATTTTGTTGTATTTTGAGTTTTTTTTCTTTCTTTCAGGAGATACCGAGTTACTTGAGCATTTGCTGTCCAAAGGAATCAATCCTGACTTAGAAAGTGATGCGGGAACACCTTTGGTTTGGGCTGCTGGTCATGCTCAAGAAGCTGCTGTTACTGTTCTGTTAAAATATGGTGCAAATGTAATTCCTCTTTCTATTTTATTATTTTGTGTTATGAAAACGTTTTTGCACCATATTGCATTTTTGTTTGAGTACTACTAATATGCTTACTACATGGTATGGTTGAACAAATGTTCTTTCATAAGTATAGTGTGTTCAGATGAAATTTTCAATTTTAGTTTTCCAACATATTTTATAGAATAGCACTGTTGTAATAGCATTGCAACTTATAATATTTTCTTTTCATCTTGTTGATGTTGTTTTGCAGCCCAATGCTGAAACTGATGATGGCATTACCCCACTCCTTTCATCTGTGGCAGCTGGTTCTGTAGCATGCTTAGAGCTGTTAATACAGGTTCAACATCTTGTTCAGTAAGGTTAATTTTTTATATCTTCCTACATGTTTTTCACTTCCTGATCATCTATATTTGGATCTTATTGTATGCAGGCAGGTGCTAAAGTAAATGTTATTGCGGGTGGAGCAACTCCTTTGCACATTGCAGCTGATAATGGGAGTCTAGAACTTCTAGATTCCTTATTAAAAGCTGGAGCTGATCCTAATATCTCTGATGAGGTGAGACATTATTTCCAAACTTCATCTTTCGTTCATAACATTCTGCTATTAGTATAGAAATTAATGGCTACCAAACGGTGCTTCTAAGTCTACTTGTATAAGAACTGAATAGTCCTAAGAGTACAGGATCAGAACTCAATTTTATTGTATTTTTGTTTCCAAGACCTTTCCATACTTTTTCAGTATCGCTGATATCACTTTTCTTATCATATATGGTTGTCATGAGCAATGTGCCTTCCATTAATATTTGGAACTAAATTTTATGTCTGTTTGGATCACAGGATGGTGTTAAGCCAATACAGGTTGCAGCTGGAAGGGGTAATCGTGCAGCTGTTGAGATATTGTTCCCTGCAACTTCTAAAATTGATGGTATTACTTCTTGGACTGTCGATGGGATACTAGAGTATATTCAATCAGAAAGTAAAACGCAGCAGGTACTAAATTCCTAATTTTTTCTATGTTCAGCTGGATTGAGCTAAGGCATATCATTGCTGCAAAAATATAAAAAAAGTTAAAGCTTACTTTTGGTTAGGATAGACGAAACCCTGCTTAAAATATTTACTGCATTATCTTAAAATACAAAGTATTTGCCTTGTAGATTAATAGGTTTTTAAGAAGTGAATATGTTCTACATTTATTTTGTTACAAAGAATAGGGAAACCTACAGTTTTAATGTAGCTGTTAGAGAATATAATACAAGTATATTAGGAAGCTTCTAGAATTATCAGAACTATTAAGTCTGTTAGAGTTCGTTAGCATCTGTAACAAACTCTCTCTCTTCCTAAGTTCCATACAAGATAGAACTCTCTCACTTGTAATCATCCAACTAATCATAATGAAATATTCTTTTCTATTTCTCTGAAACTTTACTTCTATCATGGTATCAGAGCATTTTGATCCATGGCGAATCCTTTCAATCCAGAGGGAACGTTTACGCCCTCCCAAACCAAAATCGCAAATCTTATCTCTGTGCGAAATTAAAATCTCGAAGGAACATAAAATATCTAATGCAACCCAGCCAACATATATTTCATTCTTTAACAGTGAATAAACCCTATATAGTTCCGCCAGTGCTAAATTTCTCAAATCTTTGACTGATATTGGTTGCAATTTCTACTAATATATTGTCTTGACTATTATTGACCATCTTATATTCATTATTGAAGTTCAAAACTGAATAACTAAAGTTTTATACTAGTTTGTATGATGCCTGGCAAAGTGGATTTCCTTGTTCTTTTTTACTGAACATTAAGGGAAAAATATGCAGGATAAATTGGTAGATGTTAAAGAAAATAGCCGTCCTGAGGATGCTGTTTCCCGAGAGTCAAATACCCCTGAGGTGACACCTGAAGCCAAAAAGAGAGCAGCAGAATCAAAATCAAGAGGGGACGAGGCTTTTAAAAGGCAAGACTATCATATGGCAATAGATTCCTACACACAAGTAATGTCTTTATCTCGCATTTAACTCTTGAATTTTGTCGAGTTCTGTATCTAGTGTAGTTTTAAAAAAATAACTGCATTTATCTTCATACTAGATGTTAATCAGTTTATGATATATTTACATGCTTATCAAATCGAGACTCAAATTGTAAATTGAAAGAGCTATTTTTTGAATCGTGAATCAAATCTTGTTATGAATTGTGAGATATACTAAATAAAAATATGATATTTTTAAATAAAATCAAGTGACATAACAAAATTATAAGCTGATATACATAATTCAAGATTCAAAACATAAATCAAACGATGAAAGAAAAGTGGTTGTGTACGCTCACACTACATATTTGAATCGATTGGGTCCTGTTTGGTATCGAATCAAGATACGACTCACGTTTATCATATGGTACTAATATCCATGATACCTTATAGGAGAATGTTAACATGTGCATATATGGCACATGTTAAGGTAGTAAAAATAGAAATTATGCTTTAGAATTTGTGCATTTTAACTTTTCAAGCATTAAATATCTTGTATCATTAAATGTTAAATTTCTATATTAAGATATCTTATCATGTGCCTTATATGCACATGTTAACAAGACCCTACATTATATTATATTCTTTTCTTTTTGAATATTTTTACAGGCAATTGATCTGAATCCCAGCGATGGTACGTTGCTATCAAATAGAAGTCTATGTTGGATTAAGCTGGGTCAAGCCGAGCATGCTTTAGCTGATGCAAAAGCCTGTAGAGCATTAAGACCAGATTGGTCCAAAGCTTGTTATAGAGAAGGTGCAGCCTTGCGTTTGTTGCAGGCATGTTCTCCAGAAACCTTTTCCCTTTGACATTAGCTTCAGGACACGTAATTCACATTTCTTAACTTTACTTTAATATCCTTGTTGCAGAAGTTTGATGAAGCTGCAAATGCTTTTTACGAGGGTGTAATGCTTGACCCCGAGAGCAAGGAGCTTGTAAATGCGTTCAGGTTTTTTAGACTTAATTGCACTTGTAGTTATTTTGCTATGGTTAATGTATGATTTAAGTCCCCTAATAGTTTATTGAGAGAATTCATTTTTTCAATTTAGTCTCCATTTTTTTCCTACTTCAAACTCTTAAGTTCATATTTTCAAATCAAAATCATCACAAATTGAATTGATCAAATCTTAAGATCACTCGCTTCACCACTGCCAACCAACAAATACAAATCTTTACCTACTAATCAGTTCATTAATTTAAAGTCTTTAGTTTGTATCTATCTAATTGTAAATTCATCTTTTACAGGGAAGCTGTTGAAGCTGGAAAGAAATTTCATGGCACAACTGAGAATAAATCATAGTTGGCCCTTTGCTAATGCCTCTTACGAAAAGAGAAAATGTTGCGGATGATGTAACCTTATTCATTAATGTATTTTCTTTTGAGTTACAATTGTACGGGTACAGTCTACTAGTAGTCTATTGCGTTAAAAGATTATACTAGAATTTAGAAAGGTTGTTTGCTTATTTGACATCTTAGAAATTTGCAGAATTGGGCATTGTGAAAATGACAATGCAGGCAATTGTGAAAATAGATGACTTTGTTGGTTTTATTTGAATCGCCAGATGTTGTTATTCCGTAAGATATTATCCAATATGAAATAGTCGGCAACCACGGTGTGGACATATCTGGCGGTGACCACCTCACCATCTACCACCCACCCTTAAATGTCTAAACAACTAGTGAACTTCATCTTTCCTTCTCCCACCAGAGCTTTCATATCTGTGACTGATGAAACATCATGTCCTTTTTCAGAAGTTGGATGGGTTACTGTAGTGTTTTATAAAAGGCTTAATAGTGCTTTTGATTTATGTAATATACTAATATGTATCCAATTTAGTTTTTTTTTTCCCTTTCAATCTAGTTAGTTATAGTCTAATGAAATCTACATGGTTTACTTTGGTTCAATTTTTAGTGTTTTTAAAAAATTGAACCAAACCAAAATAACTGTTTGGATCGGTTCGGTTGTTTGGTTTAAATTGTTTTCATGGCCGATTCTTAAGTTTTTGGAGGTAATATGTGAATGTTAGAAGTGGCCCTTTAATTAAAAAAATGCAAAACTATTTTAAAGAATATCCTCAATTTTAATTGCAAATAACATAAAAAGATAATCAATAACAAAATATTTTCTAGCTATTTAAGACGAGTCATTCTTGTAGTATTTTTAAAGCAAATTCATTAACTAAGTACTCCCTCCGTTTTAAATTACTTGACTTTTTATGTGAGTTCATGTGAGTTCATTAATTATTTTTCTTGTTTGATTCATGACATCCTAATGAAACAATGTCTTAGAGCTTGTTTATCGGGCACAACATACTAGTTGGAGGACCCGTGCACTATTAATATACTTACTATATTGCATGGTTAAACAAATGTTCTTTCATAAGTATGTTGTGTTTAGATGAGATTTTCAATTTTAGTTTCTAACATATGCTGAGATAAACGATGTAAATTATGAATTAGTATATATAACTGATATCCTTTGCAATGTTTAACTACACAATTAATTATTTCATTTAAGGAACTTTTTGTAAGTAGGAGACCAATTTGAAGTTTAAATTAAACGTAAGGACAAAATATATGGAGAAAGATGACGTTTTAGGCCAACACCAAATTTCAATCCCTACAAGTATTTGCAAACATTTTGTTTTGCAATATATTTCAATAACACCTTACCCAATTTATTTATAGTGAAGCTACCTATCAAATCTTTGTGAAACTAACAATGTGGAACTAATAGTGTAGTGAAAATGCAATCTCTCCATATTAGACAAACATCATACATACCTCATACTATTTTTCTTAGAAAAAACAAACCTTTGTCATATCAAGAAGTGAACTTTTGTTAAAATATTTTTTTTAGCCTCACTTTTTTATGTCTCTATTTCCCTTTTGATATTTTGCTTCTTTCTTTTTGTTAATAGTTTTGATATTTTGCATCTAATTTTAATAGTTAATAAATATTATATTATATGTTTTGTATGATTCTAATTTTAATAGACAATGAATATTTTTTAGAACTTAGTTTATTATGTAATTTCTAATTTGGTTTGAATTAGAAATTTTATGTCTAATGTACTAAAGTTTTTATTTTATATTGACGTTATGACATTTTATCTTTTTAATGTGTGCAACTAGGGAATATTGAGTAATTATTTATATATTTTTATTTATGTAATAATTAAAATATATATTTAATTAAAAATGGTTCGATCCGGTTGAACCCCGGTCCGATTTTGATTACCTTGATTCACATTGACTTTTTTAGAACTTCTATTTTGTCTTTTAGAATCATCTAGAAGTGAATCATCTAGAAGTGGGTTGGTTTGTTTCATTGTTCTACGCGCTTTCGTGTGGACTCACTAGGTTAAGGTTTGTGTCCCCCAATTTTTGTATATATATCTTTTTCTTAATATAATAAGGAGATATAAATAATGGATGACAGCGAAGTCTGCTTTGTCCTCTTTATGTACGGATGTTATTCACGTTAAATAAAATAATGAAGCTATTTCAGCTGAGAAGGTAAGTCCAACTGTGCAGAAACATATCCATAAAGTATATAAGAAATGACACAGAGAGATAGAGTTGCTGCTGATGTCAGCTACTAAACGTTAGAATACCTTAAGCTCAAAATATTTTGGAATTTTGCAAAAATATCTCTTTTTTTTAAGACAACAAAAATATCTCAAAATCTTTAACCTTCATTTTTCTAAACAATGTGGAACTTAACTCCCTTCACACTTGCCACAACAAAAATGAACATAAAAATTCGTCTCAAATGGTCTCTTTGTCGCATTAAACATGACAGTTTGATGATTCCAGTCCCGCCACACCATCATCGGAAAACATGTGGTCATGACCATACACAACGTCGAGCTTACATTTAATTTCTCTAAAGATGTTAACCTCTTTGAATGAATCTCAATTATTTCAAGAAATTAGTCTATGAAGAATTAAATTCATTCACCACAACTGGTGGGAATTTTTTAGAAAACCAATTTCAGCTCCAGATTATTAGTTCCCGAAGCATGTGCTCCCAAAGTTGTGATAGGTGAATAATAAACTACCACATTCACATAAAATGTGCATACATAGATGAAAACTACACTGAGAAGCAATAAACTGATCATTGTCATTGTCATACATATATATCATCATTCAAATATGACCTTACTATGAATAATCAAACTTTGCCAGTGACTGAATATAAGACCATGCACCCTGGTAAATGGTAACCATTTAAGCTTCAGGCCCTAAGATGAACGACAGAACCTCTTGAGTCCCTGGTTTGAAACAACAGAAATTCTATAAAATTTTATTACATTCCATATCATTTACCCGGCCAAATTATTAAAGGAAATATTAAATAAATGACTGTCGACAACACTTCTTCAAGAATTTAACTGATTAGAATCATAAATTAAATTGTAAAAATTTACGATACACATAAAAGATAAATAGAGATATGAAGCATTAAACCTAACCAGAATCATTAACAAGCACAAAGTTGGCATCTTGTGAAGAAAGAGAAAAAAAGCAACAGAATTTGTTTCCTTGATGCAGCATATCAAGCAAACATTTTGGCTGCATATCAAGGTATTCATTAGAAGCTGGACCAACACACATGGCTCTTGTTTAGCAAAGAACACCTTGAAATTCACACAGAACTCTATCATGTTCACTCTCATGTAAAAACCTAAGAAGACCGTGACGCTTTGTCCAGCTGGTGAAGATATATAGCATCATCATATAGATAAAGATACACTGAATTAGTCATCAAACAAAGTTTTGGTAGAAAACAGAGTCCAATATGATCTTCATTGACTTTGGAACTGTTGAAAGAAATGTCAAATTCTAACTCATTGCCATGAAACAGTTATTTGTTATTAACTTGTATAATAAAAAATATATCTGAAAGTATGCATTTTAAGTAAGAGTAACAAAATTCATTGAGTTAACAACTTAGAACTTAGAAGATATGAATATGAGATTGCGGATAGTGGCAGTAGGGTAGTTATACAAAGGAGATCGATCAACACTCCATGAGAAGGTGCCGATTCAGTCCACCAATTTCAACTTAAGATGAAACAACAATTTACGTTTACATGGGGGTAGGAGAGTGCACCAAGTAGCTTACAATTACATGACATTTTCCCAGTTCATGATTCAATTCTTGGTTAGGTGAGGCGGCGTCTGCTCTGTGTTGTAAAGTGGGAAAGATTCCTTTCCTTTATTTGGGCCTTCCTATAGGGGGTGATCCGAGGCGTTTAGGTTTTTGGGAACCGGTTTTGAATCGTTTAAAGAATCGTCTATCAGGATGGAGGAGTCGCTTTCTTTCTTTTGGTGGTCGTCTAGTTCTGCTTAAATCCGTATTGATCTCTCTGCCTGTCTATACTCTTTCCTTCTTTAAAGCTCCCTCAGGTACTATCTCTTCTATAGAATCTATTTTGATTAATTTTTTTTGGGGGGGAAGTGAGGATTTTAGGAAAATATCTTGGATTAACTGGAAATCTATTTGCTTACGAAAGGAGTATGGG
This sequence comes from Trifolium pratense, assembly GCF_020283565.1. Classification (NCBI taxonomy): domain Eukaryota; kingdom Viridiplantae; phylum Streptophyta; class Magnoliopsida; order Fabales; family Fabaceae; genus Trifolium; species Trifolium pratense. Next base: position 1,413,802 of record NC_060064.1, read on the forward strand.
GGTTTGGGGGTTAGGCAGTTGAGGGAGTTTAACTTAGCATTGTTAGGTAAGTGGTGCTGGAGGTTGCTAGTGGATAGGGAGGGTTTGTGGTTTCGAGTGTTGGCAGGTCGTTTTGGGGTTGAGAGAGGAAGACTGTGTGAGGGTGGAGTGCGTGGGTCTACGTGGTGGAGGGAGGTGGCGCGTATTCGGGATGGAGGTGGTGAGGTAGGGGGAGGGTGGTTCAGAGAGCATGTGTTGAGAAAGGTGGGGGATGGGTCTGACACTTTTTTCTGGACTGATCCCTGGGTGGATGGGACCTCTTTGCGGGAGCGGTTTGGGCGGTTGTTTGACCTGGCAGAAAACAAATCGGCGTCTGTGGCCGAGATGTTTATGCAGGGTTGGGATGCTGGAGGGGAGGCGTGGGTGTGGCGGCGTCGGTTGTGGGCTTGGGAGGAGGAGATGCTGGGTGAGTGTCAGTCTTTACTTCTTACCGTTTCCTTGCAGGATCATGTTTCAGATAGGTGGCAGTGGCAGTCTGATTTGGATGATGTTTATACTGTTCGTGGTGCATATCAGCTTTTGACGACACAGGATGCGATTACTTTGGATGCTGCGTCAGGTCTCATTTGGCACCGACAGGTTCCTTTGAAGGTTTCCATTTGTGCTTGGCGTCTCTTGCGGGACAGGTTACCTACCAAAGCAAACCTGGTTACTAGAGGGATTTTATCTGTGGAGGATCATCAGTGTGTCTGTGGTTGCGGAGAGGTTGAGTCGGCTCAACACTTGTTCCTCTCTTGCAGCACTTTTGGTGCTCTTTGGTCTCTTGTTAGCTCCTGGATTGGCTCTTCTTTGGTGATTGCTCAGACTCCTTCCGATCATTTTGTTCAGTTCACGGATTTAGCAGGTGCTTCTCGAGCACGGCGTTCTTTCATGCAGCTCATATGGCTTGCTGTTGTGTGGGTTGTGTGGACCGAAAGAAACTACAGATTGTTTAGAGGTTCATCAAACTCAGTGTATCACATGTTGGACAAGATCAAGACTTTTTCATATAGGTGGTTGAAAGCGACTAGTAGTACTTTAGCTTTGAACTGCCATAGCTGGTGGTCTAGTCCTATGCTTTGTTTGGGCCTTGTTTAGTTTCTTTTGGTTCATGTATCTTGACTCTTTGTAACCTTACTTAGTCTTTTCTGGCACGTCTTGTGCTGGGAGGATGATTGGTTTTACTTATTTATATATATATATATATATATATATATATATATATATATATATATCATTTTGGTTTGTTCAAAAAAAAAAGTTTAACATATTATATAAAAGATAAATTATTCATTTATGTACCTTTCTATTTTAATTCATAACAGTTCATAAACAGATTGTAGGTTAGAGACTTATAGTAATTTGGATTGTGGTTCCTATGAATATAAGTTGTAATGGTGCAAGTGCAACAGGAATAATTCATCAAAAGAGGAAAGTAAAAGGATCTAAAGCTTGCATGCACATTTGCACTCACAGTAATAAAATGTAGTATGTAGTAGGTCCCAATTTCATTATCTTAAATAAGAAAAAAAATACAAATATGAATTCAAGATTGTTAACCCAAAACTAAACTAAAATTAGCAGCACGCAAATAAAGTAATGAAGTTTTAATTATCATACTCAACATTTCTTCCATACATGTAGCTTTTCATCAAGGATATCAGGGTGTTCTACCCAAAAGGCCGATCCAATGATGTCAATATGTTGTACAATGACCTTTCCATAACTTTCAGAAGACTCTCCATTATCCTGATGGATGAAAACATTGTCTACTCTATCCCAAAAAACCGAGGATCCTTGTCGGAACATCACTGGCAATTTATTGTAATCAATAGCCAATTCCTCAATTTTCTTCTGCAGTTGAGCACCCTTTAAACTACGTTGAGCTTCCCTTTTGCTTTTTCCAGATGCAACAAGCTTCCAGAAACAAGTGTTATATTGATTGTTTATGTGGCAATCCACTTGCCTCCATGAAAGATAGTCCCGTATAATCTCAGCAGACGGATAACACACTGCTCGTGCATCGAAAGAAGGAGGGTAGTTTAGTTCACTTTGAGGGAAGAAATCTTTCCATCTAATCACGTAAGTGGAAGTGAAGAAAGACACAATTGCAGAGATGATTTTACTAGCTCTCCTTTGATAAAGATCAGTGGATTTCTTAAGAATGAAACTGTACTCGTCGCTAACGCCATAAGCAAAGACTATATCCTGCCTAAATTCTTCTAAGACAGCCACTGCACATGAATTCATCAAGTTAAGAGCTCTATCATCATTTGGCTTCACAAATTCATGTAACTCTGAAAATCTGTGGAAGTGGCATCCATCTATCCGAACAACAACCCATGTAGCTGGCATCAACTTGCTATCAAATTCAAAGGACCTAATGTACTCTGGCTTCACATTGTTAATCTCCTCCATAAAAACACCAAGCTCCTTCGAAAGAATAGTCTGCTCGTTCCAAAATCGTGTGCCTGCTATTTTCTTGGAATGCTCTGTGATTATCTTTCTCCTTTTCCTTTCGACTGGAGCACCATTTTCTGTGTATTTCACCACATCCCCTACCACTGTCTTTAAAACACAGGAACCCTGTCGGAATATTGGATCCAGCGTATTGTAATTGACATTGAACTCATCAAATAAAATATCATTTAAATCACGTTTCTTAGCACCGTCCATGAACTCCTGTGCTTCCCTCTCATTCATTCCGCGCCCGACAAGTCGCCAAAAGCATTGATCATATTGATTTTTCAAATGACAGATATTTTGCCTCCACAAAAGATATGCTTGAAGGGCATCTATAGATGCACAAGGTATGACTTTCCCATGGAAGGAAGGAGGAGAATGTAGTTCCATCTGTGGGAAGAATTCATGCCATTTTCTCACAAAGACAGATGAGAAAAAAGAAGAAATAATGGACATAATTTTGCTAGCGCGCCTTTCATAGAACTTGGTGGTCTTCTTGAATACAAAGGTATACTCATCACTAAACCCATATGCAAGAACCATATCTGCATACTCTTCAAGCACCGCAACAGCACAAGAGTTCATCAAATTCAAGGCATTTACATCATAAGGTTTGTGAAGTTTACAAGCATTGATCGAAACAATGATGAAATTGGGAAACATCACCTCATCCTCCAGTTCAAAACACTTGACATACTCGTATTTGCTGTTTGCCATATTGCACGTGAGAGTTTATACAGATGTGTTCTTTCTTCTCACAGGCAAACTATCATACAGCTGGTGCTTTTGTCTTTGTGCAACACCATTATTCAAAAATAATAAAAGCCCTGCATCAGTTCATTTACAACAAAAACATCAATACAACCCACCCATTCACTTCAAATATCACTTATGAGAAGCTGGGAGCGTAATATCATGAACTTTATGAGTAGCATATCATAGCATTCTAACATTATAAAGTAGTGGTTCTTCATATTATTAGTATATGCAAGTTAACAATAAATAAATAACATTTGTGCCAAATATTTCTTTTACTCCATTACCAATTTATTGCTATAAAACACAATTTTTCACTCCAAAATGGAGTTTTTCGATATCTAATGTGAGAAATTTAAAAAAATACCTCAGAAGTTATTAGCGACAGTAGCACCCCCGATACCACCGTAGCAACCCTTTGAACGGTACCGGCAATGTGGCGACTCTACAGTGGTGCTCTCTCTCCCGTCTTTGTCAATGTTGGAGCCACACGTGACTGCATTTTTTAAAAGCAGAGTATCAGGCAATTAGGCCATGTGGCATAAACTAAATACTTAGTGTTTTCTAATTTAGATAAAAGAGTTATATGATTTTACTCCAAAAACTGAATGAAAAGCCTACACAAGACAGAATCCAAGGTTGTTTATTCTCAAAAATTGTGTTTTTCTGAATCAGGATTTAATAATCATGTTCATTTTGGACATATATGAACCTGATCAGAGTTTTTTCAATGAATGATTATAATCGGCGGCGAAACTAGGGAAAAAGACTCGGATGAGCCACTAGGAAAATGCAGAGAGCAGCACAGCAGAAAAAGACTTCAGGAAACATTAAATTGACATATGCAGAAAAATGGAACAAAATCAACTTGGAATCTTGGATAGGATCTCATTCATTCATTCATTCAAACAGAACAAAATCACTCAATAATGTGCAATCATCAATCAACAATCAACAATCAACAAAACAATCCCAAAGAAACCTAAGCTTTTAGGAATAATAAGAACAAACAAGTGAACAACAGCTGACAAAGCTTACAGGTCGCCGTCGCGTTTCAGAGAGGCAGAGGAGAGTGACTGGGTCTGGTTATGCGAGAGGGATAAAGCTTCTCCTTCGCCGGTGAGACACGCGAGGGAGGGAGAAAGCTTGCCGGCGGTGAGACAGGCGGGAGTGGGAAGCAGAAGAACGGGGTTTAAGGGTTGGTGGCAGGTGTAAGTTTTCAACTAAAAAGTCGGGGCATGTTCGTCATTTTCTCAATACTCTATTTGAATGAAACTCATGAAATTTTTTCACCACCGGTCTACTAATTTGTGGTCAGTTCTGGCAACAAGTGTTTTCAGTCATCTTACGATTACAGTTACGAAAAATCAAAATGTAATTTTCCTACCAAGTCCAGCGTCAATCACCACTGAACCAATTAACAATTGATTGAAACTAATGAATTTGTAACTACAGTCATCTCGTGATTTTTTTTAGGGTTTGCATAAACTTTTCATTAATATTATTTTTTTTACTTAAAAATTAAACTTTTAATTATTATTATTGTTTCATTTTTTTTTTAAGGATATTATTGTTTCATGTTCTTGCAATAATTAATACGGATTTGGATCATTTTTTTTTGTTTTCACCCTCCGGTTCTAAGGGGAAGGGAATCCTAGCAATCCAAAGTTCGGGACGAGTTATGGCATCAAGTGGTTTCAGTCCCCTCCCAAATGTAATTGCGGGATTTGGATCATATTTGATCCTTCCTTTTTTTGTTCAAGTATTTGGTCCTTCTTTTATGCGGCTCATTTTAGTCTAATTTGGACTATTCAAATCCAATTAATACTCCATAATCATATAGTAATAGAGCATGATATATAGATTATTTAGACAACACTAAGACTTTTTTTTTTGAGCTTATGAAAATATTTATGCAAATAAATAAAGTTTTATGTTAATTCATAATAAGTCAATCCAAACGGACCCCTATTGTAAAAGGTAAGATGAGTTCTATGATGATATCTCATAAATTTTAATTACTTTTCGACTGAATTTTGAATTACCATATTTCCTTTTATGCAAACTGGAGGGTTATATATGAGTTTTTTTTTATTAATAGATATAGTAAGTTTTATTAAATAAATTTATATATATATATATATATATATATATATATATATATATATATATATATATATATATATTAGATGTAAAAAAAATCTTAAATTTTAATGTCTAATAAAAATAAAATGGAAAACATGAATTATTTGGATATTTTAAATATTGTTAAGATAAGAAGAATGAAAAGATTAGTTTCATCCTGTATTTCTCAAATCAATGAACAAAAATTACAAACAATAAAATAAAATACACAGACAATTCAGATTTATTTAAATAATTGAATTACAACGACAATTAAGTTTTATTCCACTAAATGATACTTCCTCCGGTCTTAAATATAAGTAAAAGTCAAAATGTATTTGACTTAAATTTAGACTAAATATATTTTGACTTTTGCCTATATTTAAGACCTGGGAGTATTGGTTAAATGGAACAAAGGTCATAATCATTTGTTTCTCGAATTTAGACTAAATACCACAATTCTCTCTAATATTGCCAATTTGTCATTTGTTAGTATTCCATGTTCCATGGTTTTAAACAGACCAGAGATGTGGCTTGGGTTGAGGTTGTTATCACCAATGTGGTAAACCGATGAAGTTTTGACTTCAATGGAAAGGTACCCTACAAATCTTATTGAATTGGTGACTTTTATGCCAATGTTTTTTTAGTGCAGTGACCATACTATTAGGTTCAGCTTATACTATTATTCATAGCTGAGACATGTACGAACTTCAACCTCAGCCACTATCATTGGGCCAATTGGTAGTATTAAATATTCATAATCCTAAAAATGCAACAGCAAATAAAGCATATGGTACAAAATTGGAGGGTATACATTTTGAGATAATGAGGAACAAATCGAAAAGATCGATGCATAACATTAAAGAAATAAATGAACAAATTCCCAAGTAGGAACACTTGAGTTTTCTCACCACGTAGTTGTATATCTATGTAAAGTAATAGTCCACATAATATGAATAGATAGGATAGGGGACTATCTCAAAGAGGTAAGGTCTTTCGACAATACGATAAAGCCATCACAAAGTCCTTAGCCGAAGATCCCACAGATGCCGGTAGCTTTTTTGATGTTGATGATGTGCAGAACCACAGATCAACTAAGTTATGCATTTGCAAAGATGGTAGCACAGGCTGACCCCGGCACATTATTTCCACCTGTAGAAAATATCACCAAACCATGTCACAAATAATGAACCAGCAAATTCTTGTTAATTTAAATAATTAGTTTAATTTCAAATTTAAGTATGAAACATTGAGGTTATTAGATTTTTTAATTTTTTTTCAAATCAAAACATGCTCGACTAATCAGGCCCAGAAAACATAAGGTGATTGAAGTTCCCACACAATTGGGCCGTCAACTGACAGCATTGTCGTTAGTGGGGGCATTCAATTGTTGCACTTCACTGTCTGCGCAAAACTCACAGCATATCAAAAGTCCCTGCAGCCTTTTACCATATGAGCCGTACTTACGGCACAGTATCTTCTATTTATATTATGAAGAAGATATAACATTTTTCATAGTTGCCATGACTTCTCAAAATAGCCACAGAAAATGACAAAAGATTTGTACTAGGTTGATTGGTTGCTCTGTCTCATCGAGAAATGTTTTAATCAGATAAGAACAAACTCAGCATATTTATATAGCATACTAAGAACCAAAACATATTATGATTAAAAACTTCTACCCAAAAAATCAATTGAGATAAGCTGAAAACATGGAATAAAGGAAAATGCGACAGGGGATTATGACAATCGTTAAGTTATTAGAATGACCTCACCTCTGCTTCGCTAGCAAGATTAAGTTTCTTCATGAGGTACTTTTGAATAAATGAGACGGGTACAGTACCATCCCTGTGATGAGATATGAAAGGAGGAATTAGACCTTATGAGCTATAACAGTCTTATTAGTTATTATCAAACCTTAGATTCAACAAGTTTAGTTGAGAAAGGAAAAAGTAAAGAAAAATGCAGGAAACAACAATACATTTAATTCATTAATTCAATAAGGCAGATAAGTTTTCCTTAGGAAAAATATGCAACATAGACAATGATGAAGAATCTTCCCTTATAGAACAGCACAACAGATAAAGGAATGAGTCTAGTAAAACACCTTCTCCAAGGAAAACCGAACAGGGAGAGTGTGCTCATCAAGTATATGACAAGTTTCAGACAAATCAAAACCATGTCAAGTAAAAGGTATTTTTCCCTTAGCCAAGTCAACATCCTTAAGTTCTTAATTGAAATAATTCAAACTAAAGATATTTCAAGGCACCTGAAGGATTGTAAATAGCTCAAACATGTCAAAGATAACATAATCTTAAAAGACATTTCAAGATAATCCTAGAAGTACACAACTAATGATAACCACAAAATCACCCCACGCGAATGTTTGGCAAGAATAAAAGGAAACTCTGAAGTTATGACTTATGACATAAAATCAAGTTGTTTTATAAATCCTTTACATCCATTAAGTAAATATGAGATGGGACACGATAAGAAAAAAACTGAAATTTATATTCTCTGAATCTATGTCCCTTTTTAGCAAACTGTGCAAAAATTTAGTTTTAACTACTTGTAAGTGACTGCATTAGCTTCCTGAACAATGGACTTTCTTTGAATGTTGCATGGGACTGTTTTTCACAGTTACTACTGTCATTTATATCATAGAGACCCACTCTATACAGGATAGTTATTTGTTTGTGGATACAGCAGAATTTGGGAGAAACACACATAATATGTTCAAGGAGGAAGGGAACATAACTATCCAACTTCTATAAACCAAATCCTAGTAAGGAGTAATTTTGCATGCTTCTCTTAATATTTGGGATTAGGCCTAACTCAATCTGTAAAACAAATTTGTACGTGAGGACAAACCAATACCTCAAAAGAACTACTCAGGTCATACCTTTACACAGTATGGGACGAAAAACACCATCACACTCAGGACAACAAAGATGTTGGAGGCTACAATGAAGGAAATCCAAAGTTGCCTTAATCAAGGCGGCTAGGAGAGAATTGTAATTAAGGAAGCTTTCGAACACCCTTCCTCATGTCCAGGGCAACAACCTTGAGTCATCTATGATAGAATTAGATATTATTTTATAGTTTAGATTTAACATGGTACTTAAAAGTGCGGGAAGAAGCACTAGAAGATGGTAGGAAGAGGAGAGAAAAAAAAGAGAGGTTGAAAGCTGGTTCGGAAAGCATGGGCATCATTTCAACAATACAAATATCCCAGCAAACAACAATCACAATATACCAAATGGACATGTGGGAAAGCAAATAAATGGTGAGATAGAGTCATCCAGGCAAGACAATTCACTGGAAACGTTGATAAAATCTTACCTTCTACCCAATGAATTGGCTTGCCTAGATGATTCTATCTCTCCATTTATTTCCTTTCTCACATGTCCATTTAGTACATTGTGATCATTGTTTGCTAGGATATGTGCACCGTTGAAATGATCCTCATTGCTTTCCGAACAAGCTTTCAACCTCTCTTTTTTTTCTCTTCTCTTTCTACCATCTTCTAGTGTTTCTTCCCGCACTTATAAAGATCAGCTTAAATATAAACTATGAAATAATATCTAAGTTTGATCGTAGATGAATCTAGGTTGTTGCCCTGGACAAGAGGAAGGGTGTTGGAAAGCTGCCCTGGACATGAGTTACCCCGCACTTATAACAATTAATCGGACTATATCACCATCCAATGTGAGACTATAAACACACACACCCTTACACCCAATGCAATTAATGCAGGCCAAACTTATCGCCATCAGGAGGGCTAGGGGTGCACCGCAATTAAGGCGGCCATCTATCAGCTTCTAATATTAACTCAACAAACACAAGCTAAATTTGGATGAGAGAAAAGACTATATAAGCTTTTATAGCAAACGTGTTATGAATGTGATGATGACTATTGATTGTTTAAGAAAAGGAATAAAGAAGTAACTAAAACATAATAAGCAGTTTTTTCTTATTATATTCCTGAGTCATTTCACAAAAATTAGATTTGTACCATCCAAAAATTATGTAAAAGATGTCTTTCTGTTTTAGTTACGTTTTACTCCTCATAAAGTTAAATTTAGCTTACCTAAAATGGTTAATTAGATGTATAAATTTGAAGATTCTATTGTAAAATTATAAATAAGCAAACAGAACCACATTTTTATATCATTTTAAAAACATTTAGCAGAAACAATAAATTGGGGAAAGCGGGGGGGGGTTCCATCATGTAGATTCACAGGCCAAGTTGATTTGCTAAATTGTATAGTTACCAAAAAATATGGGATGGGGGATAAAAAAGACAAGCAGAAAAACATTGTAAGTTGAAAATGTTACTTTATTCTTAAATAGCAAGCCGAGATCTGTGGCAAGGAAACTTCTCCATTCCTGAATAACAAGGTCAATGCAACTCTTCAGAGCCCATACAAGAAAGCAATCAGTGATTGATAAGATCATTGAATAGAGAATGCATATAGAAAGGCAACTTACTGGTCTTCTGAAGCAACTAATGTAAACCAAATAGGACTGTTTTTCCTGTTGTGGGCTGAGGCAGACATCTCAGATGCTGCTGCTCTCTTCTGATTAGAAGGACGCAGCCTTTTTCGCTTCACTGGTCCTGAAGGCAAGGTGTTTCCATCCTTGTCATCTCCAAACTTTCTTTTATGTCCATTACTCTTGTTCTTGGTTTTCGGCATGTGTAATTCACTATGGGCAGATGTAGGTGGCTCCAATTTGGTTGTAGTTTCTGACATCACTAGTCCACCATGAGGAGTAATTGGAGACTCTAATTTGGCAGTCCCTTGTAAATTTGACCTGGAGGGCTTTGTTCTATTGGCCGCTTCAACAAGACAGTTCAAGGGCGTCCAAAGATCAGCCTTCCCCTCTGTAAGGTCAATATTGTTGTCTGTATCTTCATTGGATCTATGCTTCTTAGAAGTCTCACCTGTGGAAGAATTCTGCAACAATAAAGTAATCATGCATGTGCATAATCACATGAAATGGAGTCATAATTGTTCAAGTAAAATCCCAATCACAAATAAAAAAATGTTATCAGGAAGTTCTGGTGTCCCATATACCACACATGACTTTCATTATGTGCAAACATATGAAATGATGTAGAGGCTGAACTTACCAGATTATCTTCATCGCGTGTTTCTTCCTTTATGGATTCATCAGGGATAAAACTGCATCCACGTAAACCAGCAGCCTTTCTTGTACCAGTTTTTGTTCTCTTTCCTGTAAAGCTAGTATGTGTTGAAACTTTGGGAGCACTAACCACCAATGATGAAAGTGATCTTTCCTTCCTTTTTGCTGGCAGCGGTATTGAGGGAACAACTTCTTCGGGTTGATCTTCGGCCTGATCTTCGGCTTGAACCTTTTTATGTTTAAAAGGGAATATTTTGGTCCTAATATCTTGCAGATTGTGATCGGGCCTGGAGATAATTAATAGGCACAGATGATTGTTTATGAATAGGTCATCGTATAGATTTACCAAACAGCAGATATTTAAGTTGTATAAAACAAATTATGCATGCAATCATTTAAGACCAAGTCATTCAAGTTTAAAACTACGGGATACAATTTAATACAATGCCAAACTATGGGACGTATTAACAGTTTAGGCAGAAGGATGCCTCATAAAATAAAACATGCAATTTTGCTAAACGAAAAGACCATCAAATGGTTAAGTTAGGTCAACAACATGTTACAAGCACATGCAACAAGTAGTAATTAGTAATTTACAAGAAAGTATAGCGAATCGCATTACTAAAAAGATAGTGGACAAATTAGATATGATATCACGGCGAAAGAACGAAATTTAACATAGATAGTGCAATAAATAAATGAAAGATATTTAAGGCCTTAAAGTTGAATCCATCTCAGATTACATTGCATAGAAAGATTAATGTCATTAATAAGAGGGAGAAAAGGTAAAGATTGATATCGTTAAGCCTAATGCTACTTCCTGCGAAAAACATTTCGCGAAAATATCACGACAGACACCCAGTTACTGTAGCAGACCTTCATTTTTACTTCCACCCACCCATGTTTTCAGCTAAATACAAGATCTAACGCTCATTAAATCCGTAAAAGCATGTTCTGTTGTACTACCAGAAAAAATAGCTGCAAATATCAGAACCGAATAATCACATATTATCATGTCTGCAACCAGGCATGGTATAAGTATAACAACAGTCAACATGTGTGTTACTGTTAAGTTTGCAATCATAACCTCACCTGAGCTTTTCAACCGGAAGAATGCCCAGATCAATTTCGCATACCGGACAACAATCCACCTCTTCATCTGAAAGCTTCTCATATATACACTTCCTGCAAACTGTTACATAATTCAACACGTTCAATTAATGTGATGCACAAACAAAAAACTAAAATTCAATGCATCGGATTAGTTAGAAATTGAGAAGGGTATATATAGATCGAGAGAGAATTAATTACAAGTATGAAGGCATAGAGAAATGGTAGTAGCATCTTTGAGAAGCTTTTGACAAAGAGGACATGTCATGCATGCTTCAAGAGTTTCTCTCTTTACTTTAACAACCATTTTCGCATTAATTCAAATGTCGTCGTCGTCGTCGTCGTAAATGGGATCTATCAATCTCTATCTCTCACCACCGAATCAAATCGTATACTCGAGGAACACGAGAACAAAGAAATTGAATTGATGGTAGATAGAGATTGAACCGCTGGAATCGAATGAGAAAGAAAGAAGAAACACAGCGTAACAAACGCGACTCAACTCAACAACGCTTTTTGTGCTGTACTGTACTGTGTAGTGTGTATCTAATCTAATCCAATCTATTTATAATCAATCTCTAACTAACACTGATTTGCACCAAACTACTGTTACCATGGTTAGTACTATTACTTTGGTCTTTATATCATATGAGGAAAGATTAATTTGTAAATAAGAAAAGATTTATTTTTTAGTCAAAAACAAAAAAAGTAATTTCTTTTGGTAAATAAGTAAAGATTTATTTTTTTAGGTTCATTGAATCACTGAGTGTTTAGTATATAAGTAATGATTTTTGTTTTTTATTCATTGAATTGTCGTTGATTATAAAATTTTGTAGGTTCATTGAATCACTGTGTTTAGTATATAAATAATGATTTTTTTTTATTCATTGAATCGTTGATTATAGAATTTTGTAGGTTCATTGAATAACTGTGCTTAGTATATAAGTAAAAAAAAATAAAATAGATTCGTTGAATAACTGATTATGTATCAGGTAAATTGATTATGAGACACTAATGTGCGGGGCGACGAACACAATTGAAATAAAAAATACATTTGTTTATTTTGACTCGTAGTTGGTGAACATTTATGCTGCTCCTAATGAGCTAGTTAGACCACTCCAAGATTATATTTGGGGTGTAGAGTTTATTAGGAATGAATAGTATCTTTGTTTGCTTTATTCTTCTCTTATGTAGCCAAAAAAGACTATTTTAATTTTTGCATATTAAATAAAATATATTACAGCTTTAAGAATATTTTATGTCAAAACAAATTTTGCCCTTCTTAAGAACCAGCCATTAAAAAAAATAAGAAGAATGTTAACTTGTGTTCTTAAGGGCACATGTTAAGAAGATAAATACGGAAAAAAATTATTGAACTTGTGGTGTATTCAATTCTCTAAACATTAAATGTTTTCTATCATTAAATGCTCTATTTCTATTTTTAGGTAACTTAACATGTGCCCTTAGGGCACAAGTTAACATAACCCAAAAAATAATCATGAGAACCATTAAAATGTTAACATGTGCCTTAGTGCACGGGATACAAATATAGCAATATTATCTTGAAACTTGTGTATTCCCTCCGCCTCAAAATAATTGTCACAATTTGACTGTGTATACTATTCATACAAGCTACTTTGACCATATTTTTTTTACTAATGTATAAAGATAAATATTAGCATATGAGATATTGTTAGATTTATCTCAATGAGTACTATCAAAATATCAATTTTTCATAATTTTTAATAATACACAATTAAAAATATTAATGATAAAAATTGTGCATCGGCAAGTGTACAGTAGTAAAATGTGACAATTATTTTGGGACGGATGGAGTATTATACTACTTTTTAACATTAAATTCTTTTGTATTATTAAATGTAAATTTTTAATTTTAGATAACATGACCCAATAACTTAAATCTCATTCTTAAATTATATATTAAAAATTAATATTGCCGAGTAATTATTATTGATTATATTGTCTCCGTGAGCTTAGCTCAGTTGGTAGGGACATCAGCATTTTATATGCAGAGCCGAGGTTCGAATCTCGAACACTTCACTTATCCATTTTTAAAGGTGAAATTTCAAACCGTTAGACTAACTGACCAAAAAAATATTACCAATTATATTTGAAAATTACGAAATGATAAAAAAAATTAAATTAAACTAATAAAAAGTATTAGGAAAAATTAAAAATCAACAAATAATAGGTTAATGTTTTATATGGCACTACTAAAAAGATAAATAAGTGAAAATATATGAATACGTAGTTAGCTCGGTTTTGAAAAATCAATCAAAATGGGTGGGATGAGAAAATTTCTCCCATGTTGTGCAAAATACACCCACGGTTAGGCCCGACCAAATGAGAATATACACTCTCTAAAAAAATTAACATTGTTCCACACTTAAACTCAAGTACGAACTCTAGACTTTGATTAAACTTTCATCACATTAAACTAAAAACAACCACACTTAGACATCGACCTAAAATTTTAAGCATTAATTATACATGTTTTGCTACTTATATATAACATCTACTGTTAGTCCGATATGGGATTTGGTTCATTTTCAATTTCTATATACATTACTATATATAGGCCCCTGACTTCTTAGTCAAAATAAACATTACTTGATGTGACTTAGTTACTTATCTTAAAAGGAAAATATATGTTAGATAAAGATTTGAACAAAAAAGATCAAGATGCATGAATGAATTATTAGATCAATTATAGATTAAGCTTGTGCTGAAATTTCTAGAGTCATAACCAGTAAGTCAAAGTTTAAATCAATAAACATGATCAGTGGAAGTTAATATCTTCAATCATAACTGGGTTTCTCAAACACATAACCACATAATAAAGAGAGATAGAAATCAAACTGATGATTATTCAAATTTTCATGTATCTTAAGGATAATCAATAAATCCATAAGCATAGTTTTATTCAAAACACTTGAATACTTGTCTTTCAAAACAGAAAGACTCAAGTATCAAACTAACTCTGATACAAACAAAACAGATCCATTTATTGATTACTTCAATACATAGGCAAAGAAAACATCTTGGATCAGATTATTGTTTGACATCAAGGATGGAGAACAAAGGGTTGATCATGTCTAGCTCATTTCCACAATCCACAAACTGATAGTTTACAATGAGATGTCCTTGTTGGTATCCTCTGCCATCTGTGTCAATTCTGTTAAACACTCCAACATCCAAATCCAACCCTCCATTGCTGCATTGATCTACAATTCTCACTGTTTCCTGTGCTCCTGTCCCTGTATTTGTCACCTGCATCATCATATTTCCATCCAAATACATCAATTCATCTTAAACACTTACTTAACTTATAATATACTTCCTCTGATCCTATATATAAGAGAAATTTTGGTCAATAACGTGTCTATTTAAATTTTGGATCAGGTACATCAATTTTTAATGACCCAATTTTCTTTTATATAGAAACGAATGGTATAAATTTAGATCATGTTTTAAAATAGAACCAAATCGGCCGATGATTCAACTAATTGAACCTAGAACTGACAAGTTTGTCGGTGGACTTATATCTGATCCGATTTTGAAAACATTGATTTAGACGATATGAAAATCCTAGAAATATAGGAATAAAGAAAAGAAATGGTTCTTACTCGGAGACACTTTCCGCAAGAAGCTTGACCACGAGGTCCAACAGGGCCACAAAAAGCAGTCCAACCATATTTACTACGCCAAGAGTAAGGCTTCCCTGCATCCCAAGTTGAGCAATAAGCACTGACAGCGTTTAAGTCCCATCCATGTTGCTCCGGTTGATAATAATGATAAGTTGCACGAACATTAGAAGCACTTTCACCACCACCTCCGCCACCACCACCACCACCTTGACAGTTGCTTTGACAGTTCTTAGAAGGTGAACAGTAATCATCAGTGTTACCACAGTAACCGTATTGGCTGCAGCAAAGGTTGTTTGGACATGTTACTCCTCCAGCTTGTCTACCACATTGTTCTGCAATTGTTGTTGCAATCAAGCACCCCAATGTTAATACTGCTAGGACTATTCCAAATTTTCCCATGTTTACTCTAATTACATTTGATATTTTCTTCTGTGTTTGCTTCTTTATTTATAGTACTAATAAATAGGTAACCATCATTTTCAGTTGGTATTAATTAATATATTATGATTTATTAATGTTACGATATTGACTTAGCATAATGAGATGACACTATATGCAACATATAGCCATGTGCATGCGGCGGCTATGCGAAGTTTAATTGTGATTTTTGGAAATGTGGTTTGAAATGATAAACATGGATTCATCATCATTCATGCATCATGTGGGGTCGATGGGTGGTTGTAAACATTAGATGACGGGTCTCATATAACTAAAATCATGGCGGCGGCTGTGGGTTCAATTGGTCAAAAATTAGATGCATACTTCCTCTTTGTCTTCTTTCATAAAAAAAAAAGGTTGCATCAACTTGCCTATGTTAGACTACATTATTAATCCCTAATTATTTTTTCCTTGTCCAATATGCTTCCACACTTTGTTTATCCTTTTAAACTAAAGTAGTCGATCTAAGAAAATCAAAACCTAGATTTTATGAAGTCCAACAAATCATTGACTCCAACAATAGGTGCCAAAATATGTGTAGATGATGACTTCTTGCAAAATTAGATGGATTATTTTCATCCCTTGATGGTTTCTGTTGAATTTTGAAAATAATATACGAAGGAGCAAGGTTATTCGAACAAATTTTTTAAACAACTTATTTTTGGAAAATAAACATTATTTTTGGATAATTATACTTTAATAGAAGGCAAACGAGCAACAAGCTGCGCCGCTAATAATTTTGGGATAATTTTTTTTTTTTTTTTTTTATTAGACAAAAACAATAGAGAGAGAGAGAAAAAAAAGAATATAATGAGTATGAAAGCGAAAGTTTTCAAAAAATTGTCTAAAAAATTTATTTAAATAACACTGTTCTATATAAAGAGAGAACAAAAAGACGCGGATGAACAAGTTTGACAACAACAAAAAAGATAAACGCGGATTGAAAATGATGTCATAATGTGCTCAACGACAAACTCGAAGTCAAAACATAACAAATTAAAAGTGGCGAATGTGAAAATGTAACCAATAACATTTTGAAAATGTATTCTACTAAAAAATATGTTTTTTGGAAATGTAACCAATAACCATTTTTTTAAAAAATTACACATGACCTATAGAAAATTGCACCAAAATAGCATGTATCTATCAAAAATCAAAATCAAAATCAAAATCCAAAACATATTTTGTGAAGAAGAAAAAAGGTGTAAGAAAATCAATCAAAGTACTACTTGTTCAAATTAATTAATAGTATATATACAGAGAGAGAGACACACACACATGAGAGAGAAAGAGAGAGTCTCGAAATTAAGAGATAGAGTGAGAGAGAGAGAGTGCGGAATCAGGAAACCGGGAATTACATAACGGCGCTTTCTACTTCGTCTTTCTTTCTCTTCTTCCTCTCAATTCAACGCTATACCTTAAAATCAATCGTTGAAGCCTTGACCTAAAACCCTAATTTCCTTTTGATGCATTCATAATTAACAGATCAGAAATCAGAACCCTAGAATTCAATCAAATCAATGGCTACGTCGGAGTTAGGGCAACAGACGGTGGAGTTATCCACTCTCGTTTCTCGAACTGCACAAGATTCATACAATTCCCTTAAAGAACTTGTTGATAAATGTAGGTCCACCGAATTATCCGATACCGATAAGAAAATTAGTATGCTCAAGTTTCTTAGTAAGACTCAACAACGCATGATCCGTCTCAATGTTCTCTCCAAATGGTGCCAACAGGTACAATTTTTCATCTCATTTCATATTTAATTCAATTTCAACTCTGTTACTGTTAACTGTTATTAATCGTTATGTAACGTGTAATTAACAAATATATACATTGAGTGTTTTGGTTATATATGATAATAATTAGGGTTAGTGATGTAACTAGTTCGATTCCTAATGATTGATGCAAAATAGTAATAATAACTCGTGTTAGAGCAAGAGAAATAATGTTCATTTATTTATGTAACTATTTTTTTTTTACACAATATAACTATGCGATCGGGAGGGGGCTGAAACCACTTGATGCCATAACTGACCGGATACTGATGGTGAAAAAAAAAAAAAGTATAAGGAGTGTGTTAGTTATGTATGAAATGATAATTGTGTTGGTCATGTATGATATGATTATGAGAATGGTAACTATGACAATTAGTGTTAGGACAAGTGAAAAAAAAGTTTCGTTTAATGGGATTATTTACTTATAATATGTGGCTTTTCAGGTTCCTTTGATACAACACTGTCAGCAACTGGCTTCCACTGTTTCGAATCACGACATGTGTTTTACTCAGGCTGCGGATTCATTGTTTTTCATGCATGAGGGGCTTCAACAAGCACGGGCTCCGGTTTATGATGTTCCATCCGCCATTGAAATTCTTCTCTCGGGGAGTTACGAGCGTTTGCCTAAGTGTATAGAAGATGTTGGTTCTCAGTATGCATTGACTGAAGATAAGCAAAAGCCTGCTTTGAAGAAGTTGGACATGCTTGTTCGGTCTAAATTGCTTGAAGTATCTCTTCCCAAAGAAATTTCCGATATAAAAGTTTCTGATGGTACTGCAACAGTTAGGGTGGATGGAGAGTTTCAGGTTTTATTGACACTTGGGTACCGAGGACATATGTCCTTGTGGAGAATATTGCATTTGGAGCTGCTTGTTGGTGAAAAAAATAAGCCTGTGAAATTGGAAGAATTTCGGCGACATGTGCTTGGAGATGATCTAGAGAGACGAATGGCAGCGGCTGAAAATCCGTTTTCAATATTGTACTCGGTTCTTCATGAGCTGTGTGTTACACTTGTCATGGACACAGTAATAAGGCAAGTGCAAACCCTTCGACAGGGAAGATGGAAAGATGCAATTCGGTTTGAGATCATATCTGACGGTGGCACTGGTCATGGGGCAAGTTCAAGCTCTGTGCAGAACCCTGATGGGGAATCTGATTCATCTGGTCCACGAACTCCAGGGTTAAAAATTATATACTGGTTGGATTTTGATAAAAATGCTGGTACGTCTGATTCAGGTGCTTGCCCATATATAAAAATTGAACCTGGATCGGACCTTCAGATAAAGTGCACTCACAGTATCTTTGTCATAGATCCATTAACCGGAAAAGAGGCAGAGTTTTTCTTAGACCAGAACTGTATTGATGTTGAGTGGTTAATACTAAGAGCTATTTGTTGCAATAGATATACTCGGCTGCTGGAAATTAAAAGAGAACTGGTAAAAAATGTTCAGGTCTGTAGAACAGCAGACGATGTTGTGCTCCAATCTTGTATAGGTGAACCTGATGTTGAATATAAGCAGGTTAGATTTATTGAAGAAATTTCAAATTGGTATTATGCATTGGACTTTCTGTTATTCAGACTCTTTTGAGGTTTTGTTTCATATCCTTGTTTGGTGTCAGTTTTTGGGGGTCTTACTTAACATGTTTCATAAGAACTCTACTAGATTCTTAATTCTGAAAGTTTTTTTTTTTTTTATAACAGCATAGCATACTAGCAGTGCAATTAATTTGCTTCACAAGTTGCTCATGCAAGAAATATTTGTAGTTAGGTAAATTGTGAATCTGGTATTTTTGATCTGTGGAAGTTATCTGCTCAAAAAATGTTTTTTTTTTCTTGCTTTCTGTGGTTTAAAAATACAGATTTTACAAATTCTGGCTAAAATTATATTAATATTATTTCTGCTGCATTATCAGCCAATGGTTTAGGGTTTACCTTGTTGATATGTATGTGTTTTTCTGTGAAATACTGTTCACCACTTGACCTTAAATTTATGTCATGCTAACTGCTGTTGCAATTTTATAATTATGGTACCTCATGGGTTTTTCGTGTGTAATCTCTCGTGCACTACCTTTATTTAATCTTGATGGGTTTTAAAATAGAGATAAATTTCTATCTGTAGAAGGATGATAAGGGTTGCAATAAGGATTCTGAGGGGCACGAGGTACTGCGTGTGCGTGCTTATGGCTCTTCGTTTTTTACTCTTGGAATTAGTATCAGGTACCTCATTTCACTCGTTTTTTTTTCCTTCCTAATCTCTTGCATTTAATTTAGACATTTTGAGATCAATTCCCCTGTTTTTTAATTCAGGAATGGACGATTCCTTCTCCAATCATCACAAAATATAGTTGTCTCTTCTGCCTTGTTAGAATGTGAAGAAGCTTTAAACCAGGGATCTATGACTGCAGCTGAGGTCTTCCTAAGCTTGAGACGCAAAAGCATGTTGCACTTATTTGCATCTATTGGAAGGGTTTTGGGCCTTGAGGTATATTTTCCTATTATCCTCTCCATTTGTTGTTCAAAGAAAAATCATCTCTAAATCAGTTTTAGACTGTCTTTGAGCTTACTTTGGATTATGGGCCACCCTTGCAGGTATATGAGCATGGGTTGAATACAGTCAAAATACCCAAAACCTTTTTGAGTGGTTCAGCTATGCTGATGATGGGATTTCCAGACTGTGGAAGTTCTTACTTCCTGCTTATGCAACTTGATAAAGATTTTAAACCCTTGTTTAAGATGTTAGAGACTCAACCAGATCCATCTGGAAAAGACAATTTATTTGGTGACCTTAATCAGGTGCTGCGGTTCAAGAAAATTGATATTGCACAAATGCAGGTGCTGGAAGATGAAATGAATTTAAGCTTGGTGGACTGGGAAAAGTTACATTCCATTTTGCCCAATGCTGCTGGTCCAAATCAAACGTCTGGACATGATCTTTATTCTGATATCCGACTTGAGAATTCCATACACATTGCTAGAGGCCATCATCCATCTGGTTTTTCATCACTGGTTGATGAAGTTTTTGGACTCGAGAAAGGGTCTTCCGCGCCTCCATTCCCTGTTCAAAACCTTTCTTCACCGTTGAATACATCTCTTCCTTCTCATTATGGTTCTGTTCCAATGAATGTTAATGTAACTACCCACTATAATGGTTCCTTGTTCTCATCAGGCAGTGTGAAGGGTCCAGTTCAATCCAGTTCTGTTGGCTCAATTCCCACTGGACAAGGAAGGGGTGTTGGGAAAAAGCTATCTGCCTCAAAGTCTGAACAGGATCTGGCTTCCGTAAAATCTCCGCATTCAGTTGACATTAGTTCCGCTACTGCAATGGATGAAGATACTGCTAATGACGCTTTATCTGGAAGTCGTTCATCTCTATTATCTCCCCCCCGACTGACTAGCTCTCGAATGTCTGCACCTAGTTCCAGACCTAATGGACCACCAGTGGAATCGTTCAAGACTGCTGGATCTAGTTCATGTGCTACAACACCCGTATGTAAGATACTTTCTCCGTGTCTTCTTCTTTATTGTGTGTTTTATGATGATCATCATTATTGTGTTGAATATATCTACTACATTATTACACTTTTCTACCTTTCTTTAAACCATATATGATCGTAGCAAAATGAATGTTTGCAGCCCAGGGACAGGAATGCACAGCTAATTTTAGCACTAGTGAAGATGTTATCTCCGAACATGATAAATCATCTCGTAAGCGAACAGCATCAGATATGTTGAATTTGATTCCATCTCTTCAAGGTGTTGTAAAAAATCAAGGAATCTGCAAGAGAAGAAAGATTTCAGATTCACGTGACTCTCAATTGTCTTTGCCACAAGGCAGTATAACCCCAGAAATGATTCCTAAAGCTGGAGGATGCAGTTATGGAAGTTTAATTGCAGAAGCAAATAAGGGAAATGCTCCTTCTAGCATTTATGTAGCGGCTCTTCTTCATGTGGTCAGGCATTGTTCACTTTGCATTAAACATGCTAGGTTAACCAGCCAGATGGATGCATTAGAGATATCATATGTTGAAGAAGTGGGTTTAAGAAGTGCATCCTCTAACGTTTGGTTTCGACTTCCATTTGCAAGAGGTGATTCATGGCAACATATATGCTTGCGACTTGGCAGACCTGGTTGTATGTATTGGGATGTTAAAATAAATGACCAGCACTTCAGGGATTTATGGGAGCTTCAGAAAGGTGGCAGTAACACACCTTGGGGTTCCGGTGTTCGAATTGCTAATACATCTGATATAGATTCGCATATACATTATGATCCAGATGGTGTTGTTTTGAGCTATCAATCTGTTGAGGAAGATAGTATGAAGAAGTTAGTGGCTGATATCCAAAGGCTTGCTAATGCAAGAACATTTTCCATCGGCATGCGGAAATTGCTTGGTGTAAGAGCAGATGAGAAGTCAGAAGAGCTCCTTACAAGTTCTGATGTCAAAATATCTGGTGCCAAGACTGCTTCAGATACCGCAGACAAATTATCAGAACAGATGAGAAGGGCGTTTAGAATTGAGGCAGTTGGACTGATGAGCTTGTGGTTTAGCTTTGGTTCAAGTGTCCTTGCTCGTTTTGTTGTTGAGTGGGAATCCGGAAAAGAGGGTTGCACAATGCATGTATCTCCTGATCAGCTTTGGCCTCATACCAAGGTTTGTTAATTTTGCTGCAACTGATTGCTATTTGATTGTTGTTCTCCCCAGTTCCCCCAAAAAATCTGTATTGCTTGTGCCAGTAATAGATGCTCATATTCATTTGTCATGCTTCAGATTATGTGAAATTATAAGAATTTATGAATGCTACAATATCCCGTCATGATTGTTACCCCCTTCCCACGACCCACCCCACCCCACCCCATTTTTGTAGTGTTTTTTTCCCCTCCCACCAGATTCAATACCGACGATCCTGCAAGGTATTCTTCTCCTTTGACTTGCTTACTTTGCATATTTATACTACCTTTTGGAGAAATTACCATGTAAAACTTTAACCTGTATACAGTATAAACTAGAAAGTGCAGTACATTAGTTTTTTATGGTTATGTCTGTTGATATGCTCGGTGCAATTTTTTTGGTGATATTTAAGTGGTAATAACTAAAAAAAAACTGTTACTTTATGGGAAGTTGTCTTTTGCATAGATTTATGAAATTATGAAATATTTTCCTATATGATTCCCCACCAATCACAAAAAATTCCTGGCCTATCTATTTACTATATATACTTGTGTTCTGTACAGTTTCTAGAAGACTTCATAAATGGAGCTGAAGTTTCATCGCTTCTGGATTGCATTCGGCTGACTGCAGGACCATTGCATGCTCTTGCAGCGGCAACCAGACCAGCACGAGCTGGTCCTGTTCCAGGTGTTGCAGCCACCCTATCTTCTTTACCTAAACAGGCCGGTTATATATCATCACAGGGACTTCTGCTTGGTAGTTCAACTTCAACCGCTAATATTGGTCAGCCTGCTTCTGGTGTTGGAGCAAATACTGGCATCACTAACCAAACTCTTTCAATGTTAGCTGCTGCTGGCCGTGGTGGCCCAGGCATTGTTCCAAGTTCACTCTTACCCTTTGATGTCTCTGTTGTGCTCCGTGGTCCTTATTGGATACGAATCATGTATCGGAAACAGTTTGCAGTTGACATGCGTTGCTTTGCAGGAGATCAGGTGTGGTTGCAGCCTGCCACACCTCCTAAAGAGGGGCGTCCTTCTGGAGGGTCATTACCATGCCCCCAGTTTCGACCTTTTATCATGGAACATGTGGCCCAGGAATTGAATGGATTAGATCCTAGTTTTACTGGACAACAGGCAGGTGGGTTAACAAGTTCAAACAGTCCAAACCCAAATCCAGGAACCCAGTTGATATCTGCAAACGT
This sequence comes from Trifolium pratense, assembly GCF_020283565.1. Taxonomy (NCBI): domain Eukaryota; kingdom Viridiplantae; phylum Streptophyta; class Magnoliopsida; order Fabales; family Fabaceae; genus Trifolium; species Trifolium pratense. The sequence continues at coordinate 1,437,177 of NC_060064.1, forward strand.
GAACAGAATAAACTCTGTCGCAATATCAAGGACTGGAAACCAATTAGCTAACCGTATGGGAAACACTTTAGCAGGCTCTCCAAATTTAGCTTTGATGACATCATCACCTATTCGAAGACCAGCTGGAGCAGTTGTCCCAGCACATGTCAGAGGTGAGTTGAACACAGCCATTATTGGCCTTGGTGACGACGGAGGATATGGAGGTGGTTGGGTTCCTCTTGTTGCCCTCAAAAAGGTTTTGAGAGGCATTCTCAAATATCTTGGAGTGCTATGGCTATTTGCCCAGTTACCAGATCTTTTGAAAGAGATCCTAGGATCCATTTTGAAGGACAATGAAGGTGCCCTTTTGAACTTGGATCCTGAGCAGCCTGCATTGCGTTTTTTTGTTGGGTAAGTCTTTTTGTCCTTCTGTTGCTGTGCTAATGTCACTCCCCACCCCTCTAGTAACTTTGTATTAATTTTTTTATAGTAGGACTTTTATAGTATCTCTTTACCTTTCCTACTAAAAGAAGGGAAAATAAGTGAAACAAAAACATCATCAATCATAGCTGTGTTCTTGGTACTGGGATGTCTGTGAATCTTTTTCATCTATACCTTTTTAAATTGTTTCTTATATGATATGATTACATGTTTCATTGCCTTATTCACTTGGCTGGTAAGTTCGTGTAACAATATTAGAATTTTGGTTGCGGATATAAATAAAATGCCTTTTTTATAATTTTTTCTTAACTTTTAGTTTGAACATGATACATGATATTAACTTTCCCATGTCAATGGATGTTTATTCATATTGATACTTAATATGACTTCTTAGTTATATTTCGCTAAAAATAATAATGTTGATCCTTTATTGTTTATAGAAGTTCAATTTTGTCTCCGTAGTTTTAATTACAACATGTCAAGTCTTAAGTTGATTCAACATCCCTCTTGCCTACCAGCTTTGTCTTTTTTAAGTTGATTCAACATATCCCTCTTATTCTAGTTATCAAACTCTAAACTGGAATGCTGTCTTTCATCTTTCTGCAGGGGATATGTATTTGCTGTTAGTGTCCACAGAGTTCAGCTTCTTCTGCAGGTGTTAAGTGTAAAACGCTTTCACCACCAACAGCAGCAGCAGCAACAAAACTCCAATCCTGCACCAGAAGAACTGAGTCAATCTGAAATAAGTGAAATATGCGACTACTTCAGCCGCCGGGTGGCATCCGAGCCCTATGATGCTTCTCGTGTTGCTTCGTTCATAACCATGCTCACCTTACCTATACCGGTTTTGAGAGAATTCTTGAAATTAATTGCCTGGAAGAAGGGATTATCTCAGGCACAAGCTGGAGATGTTGTTTCAGCTCAAAAACCACGAATTGAATTATGTCTTGAAAATCATGCTGGGTTGAACGCAGACGAGAACTCAGAGAGCTCATCTGCATTTAGAAGCAACATTCATTATGATCGTCTGCATAATTCTGTTGATTTTGCACTTACTGTTGTTCTTGATTCTGCTCACATCCCACACGTCAATGCTGCCGGGGGTGCTGCTTGGTTGCCTTACTGTGTTTCGGTAAGGTTGAGATATTCATTTGGCGAAATTTCTAATGTATCCTTTCTCGGCATGAGTGGTAGCCATGGCGGTAGGGCATGTTGGTCGCGTGTTGATGATTGGGAGAAATGCAAACAGAGGGTGGCACGGACAGTGGAGGCTAGTGCGAGCTCAGCAGCCGATGTAAGTCAAGGTAGGTTGAAATTAGTTGCAGATAGTGTGCAAAGAAATTTGCATTTGTGTATTCAAGGGCTTCGAGATGGTAGTGGGGTCACAGCCAGCTCTGGAGCAACATGATTTTGTTAATTTTGGCAGTGGTTATATCTATATGTTGGGTTAGTGCTGTCAATATACGTAGTTTACCATGGTATGGAAACCATGCTGTGTAATGCAGTTTCTTTGGGGATGACCTTTGCTGTAATAATGGAGAAGAAGCATTGGTGATTACAAATGATTTTGATAAAATTTGTAAGATTGGCATTTGACATTCGAGCTTAGATTTGAGGGCACTAATTTTAGATTACATTTGACGCTTCTCAGATCATAAGATTCAAAATAGGTTGTACAATATTTTGCTGATAGTGTAGTATGTAAGTTTTAACTTCTCAGTTGGTGGATTTTTTTTTTTGCTGGTATAATGGTTGATTTTCTTGTACATATGACATCTCAAATGAACAGATTAGTAAAAGAAATTTGTTATGCTCGAATTCTGTACCCCAATATGTACTTGCAAGCTGTTGAAAGATTTGTGGCACATTTCTTTAATTTTAAATCTACCCCACACCATTTTGATTCTATCATTTCCTTTTCTCTCTACGTCTCTCTTCTTATTCTCTCTTTCTCTTAATTCCACTCTAACTTCTAATTATGCTATTACTATTTTTTAATGAAAATAGAGATTGAGATTAAGAGATAAGGAGTAAGAAGAGAAATGTAGAAAAAATGCAAATGAGAGGATTTAAATTCCACTTAATCAATCGTGTTACAAGATATACTGACTAGAGGAATTTATTTCCTTATTCTAAAAAAAATTTGTTAAATCAACTAGCAAGAAAGTTCCTTTTTATTGCTAGAGATATTTTTGCCTTCACTTTTCATTTTGCATCTTACCCATCAATAATAATAGACAAATGCTATTTGGGCAGTATTTTTGTTGTCCCATATCATGTATAGATATGGTGTAGATATAATTTTGATTTATATATTTGTATACAATGGTGGACACCATGTTAATTTTTTTAATGTTGCTCATAATATTCGGTATCACTATGAAATTGCCTTTATTAGAAGTCTCCTTACAATGGCGAATGTCTGTCAAATTCACTTTCACATTACAAGTGCATGTGAATATATGCATCAATGACAAAGAACCATGGTTAATGATATAGAAAATAATTATAATTGAACTAGTTACATTTAAACATTCTTTTTAAAACTTAAATTTAACTTAGATTTCCCCTAATCCATCCACTTCCCTCCCTTCCCTTATGTTTTTCTGTACCTTTCCTTTCCAAATCACATTCTAAGAGGCTAAAGTTTAATGCTACTACTGCTGTCAGCCATGCTTGTTCTTCCTATTTGCTAATGAATAGAACTACAAGACACTGATCACCCGATAGCCCTCGTGATGAAAAATCATAAATTTCTTCTTGCTAATGAATCTACGAGAACTACAAGACATGTCACTGATCACCCGATGCCCCTAGTGATGAAAAATTATAAATTTCTTCAACAATTAAACCTACCACATAAAGCTTCATCGTGACTGAATTGGTGAAAGGAAGAAATGATAAATTTACAAATCTTGATTAGAGAAGAATGTTTCTTTTGAATGCTCATTGTCCAGGTGAAAATTTGAAACCTACTTATCATATCACATAACATCTTTTACAAATGTCATACACTATCCTTAGAACTAGACACCTCATTATTTTGCTTCTCCTGTTCGCTCACAGCAATAGATTTCTCAGATGGCTCCCCACCTGTGGAATCAGGTTCCTTTTTAAGCTCGGACTCAAACTCCTTTGCAGCCTACAAGATTTACAAAATATAGTAAATAATCATATAAACAATAAGGAAAGTATTTAACAGTTTGTACATAACATAGCATTTACTGGTTCACATGAAAGTTGGTGTCAGAATCCAAATTATTTGGCTGCTTGAGTGCATGGCGAATAAATATTGAGTAGTGAATTATCCAAACCCATACGCGGTAATGTGGATGACAATCGCGAACATTAGGAGATCATCTCATATAGATCAAAATAACAAGCTGAGGATTACAACAGCACCATATGACATTTTTCTCATACAAAGGTAAGAAAGCAGAGCCTAAAGCAATTGCTGAAGTTGTTGCTATGATCGAGGAATGTAAGCCAAACCAGTGAGTGATTGACTCCAACAAAGTTTATAGACCGTTTGTTTGAAAACCTATTTTCTGCTTTTACTTTCTATTTTCAAGTTTGAAAACCTATTTTGATTATTAAAAGTAAAAAAAAAAAAAAAATCCCAAGATGCTACTTAAGGAAAAAAGAAATAGCAAATGAATCTTGTAATAACTATTAGGTTTGTAAACAACAGCTTTTAATATGAAATATCAGAATTTTGTTTAAGTAAATTACTATCACCATGCTTCGGAGATTTAATTTTTTGTCTACCGTCTCCACTATTTACATCAATTATTTCAGATTTCAGAAAGTGCTTAACTTATCCAGAAACATCTATAAGCTCATAATGAATATTCTATATTATTTATTTATTTAATATATCTAACAAAAAAATACCACTGATATTGATATTGAAGATGAAGACTTAAATTTAAAAAAGAGTAAATAAATTTAATTTGAATGAATTGCAAGAAAAAGAACCTGTTGAAAGCTTTTGACAGTTTTACCGATGCTGCGACCAACTTCGGGCAATTTCTTTGGTCCAAAAACAATTGCGGCAACTCCGGCAATAACAACGAGTTCAGGTACACCTAATCCGAAAAGGGCGTTGCAAGTGAAACCATTATTGTTTCTTCTTCTTCTTCTCAATTGCTGTTGCTGCTGCTGCTGCTTACGTGGAGTAATCGTAACCCTTGAAATGGAAGAACACAGAGAAGAAGATGAAGAGAAAGATAGGCGTTGTTGTTGTCTTGGAATTGGAATTGAAGAAGAAGAAAACGAAACACAGTTCATTATCGCCATCATTTCTTTTCTATCTAAGCTTCACTTTCCACACTGCGTTTAGATAGAAATTTTTATTATTTTATAAAATAAAATATATTTAATTGGGTTGGGTTCGGTTCAGTCCGTGACCATGATGGGCCTCTATGTGGATTGTTACCCAAAAAGTTCTTGAGCTTCTCACACACCCCCCTCCCTGAACTTCCAATTTTACCGCCACTCGAGTTAGGTAGTTAGTCTTGAAGGGTGCAAAATAAGTAGAAAACTGAGTTCGTTACTTTTTTTTTTTAATGATAAAATGCTTAATGCATTTCATTAATAATAATAGTTTGGAAACCCACTTGGGTTGGTCTTAGTGGTGTTGGTTTGAGTCCTTAGAGTATGCTTCTCTCAATATCTCAGGTTTGATTCTCTCCGGTGCCAATTTCAGTTGGGTAGTCCATAGTACGGAGCAAAAACCACTTACTTTAAATGGGGCCCCCCAAGTGGGCGGTGAGTTTGGTCCCCTCAGATTAGTCGGTCCCCTCTGGTTACAAGAAGACGACATTAAGAATGTTAAGAATGATTATACAATGAGTAACAAAATATTATGCATAAGAATAATTTTTACAGCATATATATAATTGCATGATACATCAAATTGTGAATCATAGGCAGATTCGTTTATCAATTAAGATTAACTAAGAAACATAGAAATTAGAAACCATTTATAAAGTTAACAATATATGTTCCAAATATGCTTCTACAAGAATTTGTTTCCATTAACCTATTTGCTATCCTAATTCCTAACTAATGAATTTTTCAGTTAAACGAAGCTCAACTGTCAACAAGAATAGGTCTTTACTTACAAAAAGAACAAACTAATAATGTTGTTTCAGAACAATGTGTTCATGAAAACATCATGTAATCAATCAAACTATTCTATTACTTGTCTTCGTCAGCGCGTTCCCACCTGCTGGAGTGTTCTTCAGCACACTTTCAGCTGACGAAACATTGCCTCCCAACCAATTATTGACCCCTCTCATATCGCGACCAGACATAAGATTATCAGAAGTTGGTTGAAAAAAGTTATTATTTCGATGTTCTTGCACGGGCACAAATGCATCGGCTGATGACTCAGAAGGGCTTCGATCAAATAATGACATTTCCATTCCCATTACTGATGACATCTCAGGCATTGCATTAACCATTGGATTCAACCCAGGACGCACCATTGGATTCAACCCAGGACGTCGTACAAACCTCCCTTCAGCTTCAGCCAACTGAACCTTAAAAATGTGAACAACATGAAGGGAAAATGGTAAACATGTCAGATCATTATCAATATCAATACACATAAATCAATTGAAAATGGATTCGCTGCATCCATGCAGTCAGCGCATTAATGATAGTTGGATTTAGACCAAATTATTTTCTAAGTACGCAAATTTTGATTATTATTACTACTATAAAATGAATCCAAAATACCGAGGTTGAATCTCAGACGTCCAATCTTAACCTAATAGTCATTGATGTGCTGACTGCATGAACTCAGAGTGTCTGATTGTAGACTTCCTATAAAAAGTTTTAATGGTAAGTAGTTAAAACAAGGATTTACCTGTGCTCTTAATGTTTCAAGTTTAGCCTGTAATACTCTGTTTTCATGGTCAGAATCACGGTATTTTTTGTTCACATCTGATAAACGCTGTATCAATGAAGAATTTTCATCTCTTAATTGAGAGACCTGATAAGATAGAATATTATGTCAGATTTTGAAAGACAAATTAAGAAGGATAGAAAGATCAGAGAAGAGAATGCAGACCTGCGTTTCAAGCTCAGTTAAATGAGCTTGCTTTCTTCTTCTCGAGCGTCTCGCAGACTCCCTATTAGAGAGCATCCTGAAAGACAATGTCATTAAGCATTATACCTCTATTTGAATAAACAACTTAAATTAATCGCTTATCATATAAGTTGTTTTTATAAATTATTATGGACAGCTTAGAGACATGTCATAAGCTTTTTCCATAATCTCTACCAATCTTACAAATATTTTTGCCTGCAGACAAACTCAAATAAGTCAATACATATCGGCTATGAAGCAAGGACACAGACAGAGACACAGACTCGTCGACACCAATAATAATTTGGGAAAATGACATAATTAAGTGTAATCATAAGTGTCGATGTCCAACACGTGTCCGACACGGGACACGGCTAATCTGAGGAGTGTCGTGCTTCATAGCTTACCGACTTTAAATGATACAATCAACTACTTGGGTAAGAAGGTTTCCTATGGAAAAAACATTGAAGTCCTAGAATATTGTTACCTCCTAACTCTTTTTGCATCAGGGTTCATGTCTCCATTCATATTACTCTCTCCCTCAGCTTCTTCACCATCTGATGAACCACTTGTTGTTGACCTGATTGATACAGCAGGTTTCTTTTGCATGGAAGGAACTCCAGCAGCTACTTTCACATCTTTATTTTGAAATTTAGATGGATCATTTCCAGAAGGGCCAGATTCTACATATAAATTGAATACAAAATAAAACCTCTAAAGCATGCAAATTAAGAAATTGAAGGCCTGCATTTTCATTAGCACTATTCATCAGTGTCATTTATTTATTTACATTCTGCATTATCACCTTCACTCACTGACTCTAAGCATGTAATATTTAATTCCTTCAATATGAAAACATAAACACTTACAAATGTGTATACAAAATTAATCAAACCTTTTAAAGCAGGAAGAGGTGGATGAGATGCCAGTGATCCATTGTCAGGATCGTTAGAGTTGACCAAAGATCCCTATTGTCATGAGTAGTTAAAGAAAACATTAGTGTTGTGTAGTAAATCCAACTTTGAAGAATAGTATTGAGATACAGAAAGCTAAAAATAAAATATGAGCTATTAAATAAAGTAGACACAAGAACCATAGAATTTAAGGCAAACAATGACCAAAAACTAGCATGATATGAAACAAGTTCAAGTTAACCAACAGATGCAAGAGAGTCAAGTCATCTAGCAATACCAGAAACATACATACATTGAGATAAAGCATATGACATATCAGAACCTCTTCATAAGCAAATATTTATCGCAAAGGACTATGATCTAAATGGACTAATGGCATTGCTTAATTTATATTTATGCAGTAATAATAGTCTTTAGCTAGGGAGGAAAGACTTAAGCAATTAGGTCACAAGGGGCAGCCGGGGACCATCCACATTGGACTCGATGCAACTATACAAGTGAGTTGGACACCAGATTTTCACCCAAACATGTTGGCCTAATTTTATTATAGAGTTCAACCCAAGAACACAACAAACATGTTGGCCTAATTTTAGCAAAAATTTGGTTTGTCATAAAAGTAGAGAATCTTACCTTGTTTTATAAAATAGAAAAATAGAATTGCCATACACAGAATTCATATAACAAATCAAATTTTAGTAATTAAATTAAACCACAAAATATTATTCATGCATGTATGTATGTATGCTCCAAAATTTGAGAAAGAAAAAGAAACATACCAATTGCTTAGCAACAGCGGCGCAGGCAAGATCAAGCTTGGTCTTGAGAGAAACAGTATCATTATTATTATTGTTATTGTTTATGTTAAGTTTAACATCAACGGTTGAAGAAGAAGTTGAAGTTGAAGAAGAACTACATGGTATTGCATTTGAAGTATTGTTTGTTTCTTCAGCATCTTGTTTTAAAAACTGTTCTAAAGCCCATTCAGATTCACTTCTATTCATCTTTGAATCTCTTTCTTTGCACCCATTCAATGTTAACCAATCTTGCTCTGATATTTCAACCAATGAAAACACTCTTTCCATTGTTTTTTTCTTTCTTCAATATGTGAATTTTTAATTTCTATGATATGCTTGTGTTACGTGATATTATTAACAGAGACACGGCTAATATATCGGTAAGATTGAAAAAAATGAATCTTAAAGAGAGATTTTATTAATCTATTTTATTACCACACAAATGGCAATTGGTTTTATTTTATTGCGAAATAAGTGGAAATTGTGACATGGCAATCTCATCCGTTTTTGGTTGTGTATACTATTTTTCTTCAACAAATATGTGAATGTCATCCTTATCCATATATATGGAAATGGATTTCCTGCTGTTGTTACAATAGGACGCTGTAACAGTTAGGGACTGTCCGATCATAATTGTGTGGTTGTAATCATTTTGCGTAATTTTGTAAATGAATTATTCTGATCCGTCCGATCTGATAATGAATGACTGAGATACAAAACAGCGTGAAAACTGTGTGATTTCCAACGGCAGGGAATCCAGATCCCATATATATCATCTACCTTTTCAAACCAAATTATGTCGTTTTCATTGGATTTTTTATTTATTTATTTATTTATTCCACTTGTGCAATGGATTGAATCAATTTTAAAGGAGAAAAAAAAATCCGGTCTAATCCCTTTATTTTCAGTTTTCAATCATCCATTTGATTTGATTTTTAAAAATAGTCCAGGTTGATCCAATCCAATCAAATTCAATTTATTTTTTTGAAGTCAAACTTTTTTTGTCAATTTTGGTTATTGTCAATGATATTTTTTTTACAGCACCGCTATTTATCACAAAACCAATTTCCACGATAACATACCTTCACTTTACGTGCCAATTTTACCTCCTTGTGGGTTTATTTAATTTTTTAAATTTAAAATTAAATCTTTTATTTTCAACTGCCCCCTTCCATCACCTCTCAAGCAAAAGATTTTAATCGAGTGATTTGCATTAAGCCCCAACTTTTGTTCTTATGCCGTCTTTGGTAAGTCCAACAAACTAACTTATAGCTTATAAGCTTGTTTGATAAAAATATGAAGTGTTTGATAACGAGTTTCTCTAACTAGCTTATATATATTTTTTTTTTTTGAGATGCTATATTTCAAGTAGGTATGAACTTATAACTTTTTCATTTTATTCCATATTTACCCTTGTTAGTTTTTTTTTTAAATTAACAGTTAAAAAAAAACTACCCACTAACCATGTACTTTTATGTCATTTTGTACTTACAACAGCTAAATTTGCCAAACATTTTAATTTTATTCTACCAGCTTTTCAGCTATAAGTTACCAGCTATCAGCTATAAGTTAGCTTTTCAGCTATAAGCTAGCTTATCAACTATCAGCTAGTTTGTAGCTTATTTTTACCAAGCAGAGCTTAATCTTCCATCGATTAGATACTCTATTTCCTAACTAATGCAATATGAATTTGATAAAGGATAAACAATGAGTCATAAGAAAATTTCTGTCAAAAAATAAACTACAACCTCATAACCCAAATTGGTAAAGAGATATGTAAAGAAAAGCACCAAGAAAAGCGAGTGATGAAAAAAGAGAGTACCAAAAAATTAATCTAATGATAACATAGAAGTAAAAATTGTGGTTTTAGGTCATGAAAAATTGAGTAAAGAACTAGGTTGAAAAATGTTTCTGACGTCATTCACGTTTTTCGTTTTCCTTAGTTTCGTTAGAAAAGCATTTTTTTTATTAATCCATGTGAATAATATATTTTGTTGAGCTTAATTGTTGTGCACCGTCGGTGTAAATTTTTTTACACATACATCTAATGACGCGTTGCCACATCATTTAATGAATGTGACACATCATGTGTTCTTAATTACCATACATGATGTGTCTGTATATTATTGGAGGCATGTGCAAAATAACTTTACACCGATGCATATAAATTAAATTCTATTTTGTTTTGTTAGTAAAATAAAATATGACAATAAGAAAGGGGAATTTGTCCCTGTCCCGCGAGCTTAGCTCGGTTGATAGGGACATGATACTATTTGTGCAAAAATTAGAGTTCGAATCCCGGAAGAAGCAGAGTAAACAAGAGAAGAAGAGGAAAAGCACACAAGCACCACCACTCCTCTCCGAAACCGCCACTGCAACCACCGCTGCACCATCATCGCTCGACCTCCGACCATTGCTCCATCGTACGCCGCTGCACAGCCGGTCTTCTCTTTCTTTCTTTCTTTCCTATCTTTGCGCTCTTTATTTCTGTTTCTATTATCAAACAAACTTGCGCACGATTGATGACTCAGAAGGGCTTCGATCAAATAATGACATTTCCATTCCCATTATTGATGACGAATTCCCTGTATGCATGCCGTCAGCGCATTAATGATCGTTGGATTTAGACCAAACTATTTACTAAATATGCAAATTTTGATTATTATTATTATTATTATTATTATTACTATTTTTTAAATCCAAAATAATAATGTACTTCAATACTTCAAAACATTTGTAAAAAATGTTGCCATACAAAAATATACTATATGGGAAAGACTTTGCTATAAGAAGCATTGCTAGAAGGTTAATCAATAAAAGTAGACACAAGAACCATAAAATTTAAGGCCTCAATGACCAAAAACTAGCATGATATGAAACAAGTTCAAGTTAACCAACAGAAGCAAGCAATACCAGAAACAGACATTGAGAAGAACAAATCTATGCTGACATATCAGAACCTATTCATAGAACTAATTTATATTGACATGTCAACCTAATGGAATGCATGAATCATGACATTGAATGATGTATAATTCAACAAATACTATGCCTTGCAACTCAAGGATAAACTCGTCCCCTAAGTATAACCTAGATGATGATAAAAAAATCGTTGTCATTTGAGATGTTTGTGCGACACAACAATTTTGGAGGAACAAAAAGAGTCTAATGTAACTTGGTAGGGAGGACCGCGGTTTGATCCCCGCAACTACGATCGGGAGGGGGCTGAAACCACTTGATGCTAGAACTGACTCCCGAACCAGATTCAAAAAGAGTCTAATGTATCTTTAGTTCCACTTCTGGAGCAACAAAAATCAATTTTGATATATTTGGTTGCTCTCCGGTATAATTGAAGTTGGAGAAAATAAATTATAACTTTGAAGCCAGAATTTAGAGCTACTGGCTGTAAAATTGATTATTAGACTCAAATTTGTTATTCAATACGTGACTATGACAAAGCAATTTACATTTTTTCTTCTGCATAATCAAGCACGCTTGTAGTGTATGTTTTGGAATCACGTTAATTAGGTTTAACAAAATTACAATGACACTACCGATCGTTAGTTGGTCCAGTGGTGATTGGCGCTGTATTTGGAAAGGAAGACCACGGTTTGATCCCCGCAACTGCGATCGGGAGGGAGCTGCTTGATGCATGACCCCCGAATCAGAGTAGGCAGTACAGTGTATCAGATATTGATGGTGAAAATAGAAAAACAAAAATTACAATGACACTGATTTTGTTGTAACTCAAAAGTGTAGTTTTTGCAAAATCACGGTCACGTGTGCATACGCTCAAGGGCCAAGGCAAAAGCTTGATTGGTTCCGTGCAAGCAAGCAAGTAACAACCCTGCCATATCTCTTCTTCATACGGAAACGAATCTTAGAAAAACATGTTAAGTGATTATCAAGGAAAGTGCTTGCAAGTTTCACGATGGAACAATCCAAATTTCAATTATTATGTAACCGTGGAGTGGTCATACACATGTAACTCCTTTAGAATTCAAATTATACTTTTACCTTGAAGTGATCAGATATATCAACTTTTGTTAATTTAGTTATTTCTTGTAAAAATATTCGGAGATAGTATTAACTTTTGTCTTTTGTCGATTCAATTATATCGATTTTTGTTGATCTAATTGTCTCTTCAATTTTCGATTAGATAGAAACACACCCGTGGTGGACTAGTGGTGGTGGTTCGTCGAAAACTGAGAAGGTAGTGAATGAAATTTAAACGGTACGGAAGGAAACACGATCCCAATGCTGCTTTCTTCCCACTTTCGGTTTATGTTTTCTTCCATTTTGTTCATATTCTCAATCTCAAGTAGGGGCCATGCAATGAACGTGTGTACTCATTTAACAATTTTAATTTTAATGTGACATCCCAAAATCGTTGTCATATTTATTATTTGTCATCAGTAAAATATAATGAAAAACATACAACTTATTCGGTTCCAATAACATGATGGATTAAAGCTAATGCTATGGTGGACAAGTGATCAACCGAATATGAATTTTACGAAATTCACTGTTGGATTGAAAGTTTATATCGTATAGATCATCCATAAATTTTTTTTAAAATTTTTGAAAATTATTTGATATGTTATTGAGCCTATCAAGATTTACGTTATTTAATAAATCGTTAATCTTGATGTGTCTCAATAACATATCAAATGATTTTCAATTTTTCTAAATTTTTCTATGGATTATATGATATAAACTTTTAATCCAACGGTGGATTTTTTAAAATTCGTATTCGTTATAATGTTATTCATAACTGGTCCACCATGGATCACTTGATGAAGTGGTCCATATTAGAATTTACCGATGGATTAAAGTGTAAATATCGACTATCAAAAGATATGTATATATTTAGTCATTATTTCGATCAACATTATCATAGTTTTTTTTAGATGTGGTTTTACTGCAATTCCAAACACACAACTAGTGTTCAATCGAATTTCGAATACGATTATCTCCTTTGGAAGAACAAAATTATATGGAAAAATTTATTTTTCTGAATTCATGGATTTTTTATTTATTTTTTTGCAAAATGTATATATTTTTTTTTGCAAAATGTATTTTAAAATTAACAAAACTAACAAATTAGTAGGAAAAAAAAAAGAAATAATTCAATGATGCTTGACCAAAAGGAATGTAAAATAATAATTTGTATAAACATACAATGTATCTTCTGTAAAAAAAAATACAATGTATGTAAACAAAATTACACAATTAAATAATTCAACGATGTGTACCAAATAAATAAATAAAAATTCAAAGATGCTTAACCAAAATAAAAAATAAAAATCAATGAGGCTGAAAACACACTTTATGAGTAATAATAAGAGTATAAGACACATATTTATGTGTCCCGTCTATGAAGCACGAACACAGACACCGAACACGATATGGATACTGACACGTCGACACCGATAAAATTTTAAAAAAATGACATAATTTAGTGTAATCATAAGTGGCGGTGTCGGACACCGACACGTGTCCGACACGGACATGCCTAATCTAAAGAGTGTCGGTATTTTCTAGATTCGCATGAGTTTAGCTCGGTTGGTACATCGCACTATACGTGCAGACCCCATGTTCGAGACACTCAACTTTTTTTTTACTTTTTTGACACTCAACTTATTATTTTTAGGCTTAATTAGTCTTTTGGTCCCTTAAAGATATTTTAGGTTTCACAATGGTCCCTTAAAGAAAAAAAGGTCAGGATTGGTCCCTTAAAGACACATTCGTTTTACAATTGGTCCTTTCTGTCAATTTTTTACAAAAAACGTTAGTTTTAGTAGACTGAATTGTGGATGTCATTAAGTGTAAGTGGTCCACCAAAAACCTTATTAATTTTTAAAATTTTAACAATTGGAATTTTTTGTTATATTTGGACTTAAAATTTAACGGAAAGGACCAATATGACAAAAATATATGTCTTTAAGGGACCAATCCAAATCTTTTTTTCTTTAAGGGATCAATCCGAACATTTTTTTTCTTTAAAAGATCATTATAAAACCTAAAATTTGTTTAAAAGACCAATAGAATAATTAAACTTGTTTTTAAGTTAGATGGCAACTACATACACTCATTTCTGTTCTAAAAAAAAAAAAAAAACACTCATTTCTCTTCTATATATAACCGTGACACAGATTCTAAACACAATCAAATCAATTCTTTCATACTTGTCTTCTTCATTATCATTATCATCAGGTTTATTCCTCTCTAAATTCCCATTTCTCTCTCTTTTCTCTAATTTATTTATTAATGTTTCTTCAATTTCAATAATTCCCTCTAATTTTGCTATTAACATGGTGCTTTTTTTATAGCTTCCTTTATTTTATTGCATTTTTATTGGGATATGTCGTAGTATCGTATTTTGTTTTTTCTTCTAATTCGTGTCGGTTCACATTCTTGTTCTCTGTCTTGTTCTTCCTTAAAAACTGCATTTTCAATGTTTGTTCTTTTGTCTGTGATAAAAAATTTTTGTTGCTTAATTCTTATAAATTTTGTGTTTTTCTGATTGATTCATGTGATTTTCAGAATGGGAAGTTCTGGAACAAACGATTATGGTTCATACACTTACCAGAACCTTGAAAGAGAGCCTTATTGGCCATCAGAAAAGCTAAGAATTTCAATAACTGGTGCTGGTGGTTTTATTGCCTCACACATTGCTCGCCGTCTTAAGACCGAAGGGCATTACATTATTGCTTCTGATTGGAAGAAAAATGAACACATGACTGAAGACATGTTCTGTCATGAGTTTCATCTTGTTGATCTTAGGGTCATGGATAACTGTCTCAAAGTTACCGAGAATGTGGATCATGTTTTCAATCTTGCTGCTGATATGGGTGGTATGGGTTTTATCCAATCCAACCACTCTGTCATTATGTACAACAACACTATGATTAGTTTCAACATGATTGAGGCTGCTAGGATTAATGGTGTTAAGAGGTTAGCTATCTTAGATTTAGGGTCTGTTTAGATCGACTTATTTCAGTTTATTTATTGACATAAACATTTGTATGACGGTTTTTGAGAGTTTACGGAAACAGCTTAGCAAATTTATCTAATTTCAACATGCTTTCAATGATAGTTTATGAAAAAAGCTTATAGTTTACTATGAAGCACGGACACGGACACGGACAATGACACGTCGACACCGATAATAGTTTGAGAAAATGACACAGTTCAATGTAATTATAAGTGTCGGTTGACACGTGTCCGCCTAATCTGAGAAGTGTTCGTGCTTCATAGATAGTTTATATGAAAGTAGTTCGACTTTATGTGATAAACACTTAATTCAGCTGTTTATCCAAATAGGGTCTTAGTCATATGAGATACTGATGTCAATGATTAAACATGTATGTTCTATTGTCGGTTTCAATTAATTGTTACTTATCTTTGTCACAAACATTGTTTTATTTTTTGTAGGTTTTTTTATGCCTCTAGTGCTTGTATCTACCCTGAATTTAAACAGCTGGAAACGAATGTGAGCTTGAAGGAGGCTGATGCATGGCCTGCTGAGGTTTGTTGCCGCTCTTTTTTAATTGTTTCAGTTATGCTGGTCATTCATTTGCACACTAGGATTAGGATGAATGTATTAAATTTTATGAATTTTTTTAGCCACAAGATGCATATGGGCTGGAGAAGCTTGCAACAGAAGAGTTATGCAAGCATTATAACAAAGATTTTGGAATTGAGTGCCGCATTGGGCGGTTCCATAACATTTATGGCCCTTATGGTACATGGAAAGGTATGCTCACAACTGATTTGCAAATTCTGCATTGTGTCTTTGTCTTAACTAAATCAATAAATTAACCGTCATTTTTTATTTTGTATCATTTTGCATTTAAGAAGTTTGTCGCTTTGTTGTACAGGTGGAAGGGAGAAGGCTCCTGCTGCTTTTTGTCGAAAGACACTTACTTCCACGGACAAATTTGAGATGTGGGGAGATGGATTGCAGACACGATCCTTCACCTTCATTGACGAGTGTGTTGAAGGCGTGCTGAGGTATATGATCGTGCTGATCTTGTGGTTGTTTCAGCTAAATTAATGATTTTTGAAATTTAAATTGTGGATTTATGTTTTAATGAATGATGAAAATGTAGCCCATGGAGAGCATTTCCCATTAATAATTTCTATTCGCAATTACAACTGTAAATCTATATTTGTTCTGACATTAATAAATGTTATTAGCTCAATCAACATAGAATGGAATCAGCGTCTCGCAAATCTTAAGATCTGCCTTGTTGTATATATATAAAAAAAAACGGTTTTTATAAAGTCAAGCACATGTTAGCTTCCTATATGCCTGTTTTTCGGTTAATTCTATTTCCGCGGTAAAACTTAGCATTGTGTTCCTCTTCCGCCTTTCATTTTAGATTGACTAAATCAGACTTCCGAGAGCCAGTGAATATTGGAAGTGACGAAATGGTTAGCATGAATGAGATGGCTGAGATTGTTCTTAGCTTTGAGGACAAAAGCATACCCATACAGCACATTCCTGGTCCAGAGGGTGTCCGTGGCCGCAATTCAGACAATACACTTATCAAAGAGAAACTTGGCTGGGCTCCAACAATGAAGTTGAAGGTATACAATTTATTTCTGGTTTTGACTTCTGATGATTCAGTTTAATGTGGCTGTATAAAAAGAATTATCCTTTTGTTCTGTCTTATAAACCCTACCAGTTTTTATCACTCATCTTCAAGAAAAGAATTATGGAATGAGATATACTCCCTGTCATTCTATTTTCTTGAGATGCATTCTCAAAGTCTTCCGCTTTTTCTTTCTTACTTGTTCAATTTTGTAGTAGGCCTTATATGTTTTGCAGTTTGTTTTGTTTCTCTCCTCTCTTGCTTGTTGATTTTGTCTCAATCTATGAAGCAAACAAACTTTTCCTTCTGAAAGTGTCAGTCAGGCATATTTCCAACACTGGTTCCATGTGTCAAATATTTCTTATCAGATGTCCTATTAAAAAGTTATTATTTTTACCTTGGACACGCCTTAGACATGACTTCAGCTTGGACACAACATAGCTCACACTCAAATTAGGTCTGGTAGATGGAGTTCACGACACTTAAATTTATATAACTCACTGTGTATTAAGTGAGAGTGCAAGGGGGTTAGTTAATCTTGACCATACAACCAGATGATCTGTCAAAAATAACTCCTCACATGCTCTTAACTAATATGGTTATCATATATAGACCAGTGTTGCCAATTTCGGAAAATAGTGGTTTATTTGAATTCCAGTACACTGCTATAGATTGGCTAAATTGTCTTATCACGGAAAAACAATGGGTTGTTCA
This sequence comes from Trifolium pratense, assembly GCF_020283565.1. NCBI lineage: Eukaryota > Viridiplantae > Streptophyta > Magnoliopsida > Fabales > Fabaceae > Trifolium > Trifolium pratense. Next base: position 1,454,716 of record NC_060064.1, read on the forward strand.
AATTCTTCTATGCTATAGACCTATAGTTGCTATTTGACAACACTGATATCTCACAAACATATATGGACTTGTTAGTGTGTGCACGAGCAAGCGCACTTGTGTGCCCACCCATACAAATACATTTGCACGTGTATTGTGTCATATGTGATGTCCTTTATTTAGAGATCGTCCGTGTTGATGTTATCGTATTTTCTGTTATATCCGTTGTTTGTGTTTCATTGGTTTCTATTAATGGGATTGCTTGTTTTTTCTGATAGCATCTAAATTTTGATATTATAGGATGGGCTGAGAATTACATACTTCTGGATTAAAGAGCAGCTTGAGAAAGAGAAGGCTGGAGGTGTTGATGTAACATCCTATGGATCATCCAAAGTGGTGTCGACTCAAGCCCCTGTTCAACTTGGTTCACTTCGGGCAGCAGATGGCAATGAATGATATGACCAAGCATAGCTGTTAGTCTTCGCATAAATGTTTCAAATGAATGTTTAGGTTTTATATTGCTATTTTGCAGAGATATTTAGCTATATTTAATAAGTTATATTAAGGTTCATTTTGGAAGTTATAATGCACATAATGTGCTTTATGTAGCCTGTTGTGGCAGTAGTATTTGGTTTGTGTTTTTTTAAGTCTGAATAATTGAAACTGTTTTTTTGATAAGACTGAATGAATGAAACTTAGCACAAAGTTATTTTCTTCCATTTATGGATCAAGTATTGGGATCATCGACAGACAAACGAATATGAACAGAAAAAGGGCCATTTTATGATTGGTGAAGGAAAGTTCATAACTAAAGGTCAATGGATATTTGTTTTTTGCTTTGTCGTTGTCTTTTCTTTTTAACAAAATTCCTAAATTGTGAAGGGTATAAACACAAGTGGCCCATAATTTTGGATGTTGTAGTTGTAGTCTTGTTGGATGTGGCTGATTTGTGAGGGGATGTTTTCTCTCCCCACCCCCCGTGTTTCTTTTATACCCCCTGAATTTCCAATTTTACCTTTGCAAAAAACTTCGGTTTATAGAAACCGAAGTTTTTTTTGCCTTGAAAACCGAAATTTACTTTGAATTTGTACTAGAAAAAATTCGGTTTCTGCGAACCGAAATTTTTTGCAAGGGCAAAATCGGAATATTGGGGGGTATAAAAGAATCACGGGGGGTGGGGAGAGAAAACATCTTGTGAGGGTGAACGTTGGTCCTGTCTTTGTAATTTGCACCACGGAGCACCAAAAGGCTAAAAGCCTAAAGCATAAAAAGTTAGGGAGGAAATTGCACCATGGAGGCAAAGTTAGGGAGGAAATTGCACCATGGAGGCAAAGTTAGGGAGGAAATTGCACCATGGAGGCATATGAGACTTAAGAAATTATAAATGTGGGGTTGGGAAAAGTTGCCCCCTAAAGTAAAGGGTGCTTATCAGTTATCACAAGTCTTGATTGTCTTTTCCTTAGTAATTGCTGGTCTTTGAAGCAAAAGTTAAGTGAGCTCATAATTTGGTAAATAATTTCTTTTTATAATTTAGTTCCCGTGAACATAACTCAATTGGTAGGAACATTGCATGTAAAATGCGGGAATCAGGGTTCGAACCCTGATACACCCACTATTTCACTTTAAAAAGTGAAATTCTAGTCACTAGGTTACTTGACTAAAAAAAAAGAATCGAATATTAGAGTTTATAACACTCACATCTGTGCGCATCAACTACTTACGAAAATAGAGAAGAATTTAAGACGTGTAACTACTACAAATTTGACATTTGATATCGCATATTTATTTTGTGAAAAACTTTACAATTTTATTTTTTTAAATATGTGTACATTTTAACCTGTAAATAAGATGTAAATTTTTTTGTTGTAAAAAAAAAAGATGTAAATTTTTTAAAATGAATGTCTAGTATTTCAATGTTAGCAAATAAAACTAAGACAAAATTTAAGCAATGAAAATAGAGTTTTTTTTTTTTTTTTTTTAAACAAAGTTAACAGAGCCTAAACAACCACATACGTACTTTCTACATGTTACTACAACAAATATTTATCTTTAATTCGCATTAGATTTTGAAATGACAGGTGACACGTCTCAAGTGCGGTGGTTTCAAATTGTCCTTAAATTGGAACCATGCAATTGGTTATGCAACCGGTTTGAAACAATTCATGAATGCTATCCACAATACTCTTAAAAATTAAAATCACTCCAAAATTTAGTAATGGAGAGAAGAATCACTGCGAGAGAGTAAATAGAGAGAACCCTAATTCGTATTATGTAGTCATTCAGTAGCACATGATAGTACGAATGTTTGACATTACTCAACACTGACTCATCATAGTGGATGACATTATTCAAGTCCAGAAAACCAAGTAGCAATTCATATTATAGTATCATAAACATACTATTTAAGGTACTATTATGTATAAGTAAAAATCATTGTACAATATACACCACTGGGTGGGATGCAAATCCCAAAAGCCCTGCAATGATACGAAGTTATAAATATGTGAAATACAACCCATTAATTCATCAGCCTCAAGCAAATTCTTGATATACTGGATTCAACTCAAGTTGCTCTGCCATTTTCTCCAAGATATCCTTCAAAAGTTTTGCCAGGCCTTCTTTCTCTAATTCCACACCATCTTTTTCTTTGGCTACATCAGCAAAAACAGAATCATAAAAAAGAACAGCTGCATCGCTACTTTCAGATAGTGGTAAACCCAACTCCTTAGTGTTTCTCTCAAGGAAGCTCCTTATTATTTCTGTGCTTCCTAAACCACCCTTTGCATTGGGTTTCTCCTGTGTTGCTTTCTCTACAAAGCTGTTTAACTCCTTTTCATTGGCCAATAGCTGCGGCATTGTCCAAAACATAAGTTGATAAATAATAGTTAGTTGACTGGACCGAAGAGCTCAAGATGTCACATAAATCATGATTGATAAATGACATTATTTTATTAACTTATAAAACTTTCTAAAGTCTCAAACAATTGTTGGGAATAGGTACCAAAAAAGATGCCCGGCAGTCATTATTTGCAAAATGTAGATGCTTTGGTATAGATATAAAAAATGATACACGATTGAAACCTAATATTTTTTAAATAATCTACAAAAATACCTGTCTTATCTTAGAGCCATTTATGACTTGGACATTCTGGATGAAAACAAAATTCTTTTTGGAAAGTTCCACCTCAAGATCTTGTAATACAGACTGCAGAAGCTGTGCAAATTGTGCCTGACCCAGTTCTTCTTCTCCATCCACTCCATGTTTACTCAACAAGTCATTTAGCTGAGGATATTCTGCTTATTTATATTAAAAAAGTTGTTTTACCAGACCAAGGTAATTGACATGCATAGCAATGACAAATTAAACAAACCCTCCTATCATAATACATCACTAACAGTGACCAGTTTAAAACAATGAAAAATATAGGTCAAAATTTCCTTTGTAAAGATATAAATTTGTGCATATCCACACTGTTAATCAAACCAACTGCAACATTGACAATGACAAAAAAGACATTAACACATAGATTGGACAATCAGCACAAGCACATGAAGTTACACCCATATTTTCCAATAACATAACACTTGTGCGTTATGAGGATCTAAAAGTCTCATTAATTGAAGCCAGTTCTCAATTTCTCAATTATAGAAATCTAAAGACAATTCAACGGAACAGACAATTTTTTGGCTGTTACATCTATCGGATTAAGTTTACACTCTGAAGAAGAGAACAAGGCCTAAAGTACATGTTAATCAAGATGACATAGGCAAGAAGAAATAGGAATCAGTGAACTGTGGTGCTTTGCATCTTAGTCTTGAGGGTCATAGAAACAAAATATCAATAATAATGCAATGAATAGGCAAGACTGCATATGGCATCACACAAAACAATCACAAGATATCTATCATAAATTCAGCTGGAAACAAGAACAACCAGAATGGCTAGAAAAACAAACAAAACCATCAAACTGAAAAATAAAGTGAACCTGAGAAAGGAGGAACTCCCATGTCGACTCCCATCTGAACAAGAGCATTTCGAATTTGACTCTTGCTGATTTTCCCCTTATCTTCAACATCCAAGTCAGTGAATAGATTTTCTGCTAACATGGCAAAATCATCCTCGTCTTCAAAGAACAAACGAAGAGTACTTCCATCCAAGATTGATAGAACAAGAGGATTAGCTGTAGATCAATAAAAATCCAATGTAAGAAATATTTTACTTGTTTTCTTTCAGAAACATGAAGAAATAATTAGTGAATAAATCATCAATTTAGTCTCTAAACTATCATTCTCTCTAACTTAAACTCTAAACTATATAGTAAATATAATAAGTAGTCCACAAAATATCTGAAATCCATCAATTTAGTTCCTAAAGTATATGAAATTATGTCAACTTAGTGTCTAACATCTTAGTCGTAGGGGAGGGATTGACCTTTTTAACGCATATTCACTCGTACAGCTGAGGCTAAATTGACGAAGTTTATATACTTTAAAGACTACTTATATTTATATAGTTTAGAGACTAAATCGTTGGTTTATTTAATAATTATTTGTTTGTAAAAGTTTAATATAATAAAATGAGTAAACCACCAAATTAGTCCCTGACTCTGTAAGACATTTCAAATAGATCATCGACTTTATGAATATTTCAAAAAGGTCCCTGAATCTATTAAACCATCAAACTGGTCCCTGAATCTGTGAAGAACTAACATGAATAAAATTTAACAGAGTCTGAGAGTTTTAAAAATATTAAAATATTCATAACTTTAGGAGCTTATTTAAGAGTGTCTTACAAAGTCGGAGACCGATTTTGTGGTTTAACCAATATAAAATATGCCAACAGAATATTTATTCAAAAGTTCAACTAAGTTACGATGTTCCATATGCAAAAAGAAGAGAACACTAAATTAACAGGTGCAGAGTAATTTTTACTCCTACCAAAGTCAAATCCAAGTCCACCAACTACTCGTTTCAAATTCAGTCCAAATTTGATCAACGCGTTTATAGATCAGTATTACACAATCAGTGAATAAAATTAGAAAAATCAATGCAATTGAACTAAACTAAACTAAATAATAAAATCAATTAGAATTATGGATCGATATTAGAATAAATAATAATATAAAAATAAATAAATATAATAATAATAATAATATGCATTAGAAGGAATGAGCAAAAAAACCTTTGAGTTCATCAGCGATGGCGGCGATGTAGAGTTTGAGGATTTGAGAAGCTTTGATAGGTTGATACTCAGTCTCGGTGGATAAGAAAGGTTCGGCGTCGGAGTTAGTGTTGAGGCGGTTGAGAGCAGCGGTTTTGAGAGGATCGGGAAATGGAAGATCGAAGAAAGAAGGAGAAGCTTGTGAATGTGCAATGTGGAGGATTTGAGCTCCGGTAACCGGACGATCGAAAACGATGAGTGATAGATCGAGGTCTCTAAGGTTAGTTCCGTCAAGTATCTGCAATTGAAATGATGATCCGTCAGACATTTTGGTTTGGAGTGAGAGGTTACGGTTACGGTTACGACTTTTGGTTTGGTTGTTGATGGAAATGGAATGAGAGGAGGGAAGAAACAAAGACTTGAAACTTAGTAATATTAATCGATTCAATTTAATGATCAAATTATGCCTAATAAACACGTAGTATACATTTATTTAAATAACGCGTTTTCCATTCAAATTCAACAATTGAGTATTACTTTTTCTTAACATTAACAGCTGCTTTCTAGATAAGTAATTCGGAATGGATCCGGATTCTCTCCATCACCCACTGTCTCCATCTCTCTCCTTCTCCAATCCTGACCCGTTAGATCAATCTTGCGGTCAAAATCTATTTTGACAAAACAAGCTAGAAAACAAACTTTTGACTTCTCCTCCTTCCTCATATGCGTTTCTTCTTCTCCGAAGCAAACATGGAACACAACAACACAAACACTGTCACAAAACAAAAAACATTGATCAAATCAAACCATGGAGTTGATGAATCAATCTGGAAAACAACCAACAACACAAATACTGTCACTGTCCCAAAAAATCCATGAGAAGAAAAAATTCAAACTATTCAAGCTCCATCTAAAGCCTCAATAATCTCCAACTAAATCCATGAAGCAAATCAAATCTACAAATCCCACACTCACACACTCACACTTCATCATCCATAATCTCTACAAATCCCACCATCACCTTCAATCTTCATCAATCAAAAATCATCAACCACCACCATCTAAAAATCAAAATAACAAACCCAAAAAAAATAAGAAGCAAAAAGAAGAAACAGAAGCAAGAAGAAAGAAAAAGAGAAGAGGATGAAGTTTGAGAGAAGGGAGAAGACAGAAGAGAGAACGTGAGAGTGAGAAAAACGAAGAGAGAGAAAGAAAGTGGAGAAATGAGAGGGGGATTTGATATTGTGATCCTGTGTGCGCGCGCGTACGCGAGCTACGCTGCACCAACCCTTGATCTTTGATCAAGTGGCTGATATGGGGAAGGAGAGAGAAGGAGACAAGGGGTGAAGGAGAGGATCCAGGTCCATTCGGAATTAGCTCGTAAGATAAGTAAAATTTGTTTTTCTTAAAAAATTAAACTAATAGATGAAGTGGTAAATTTACTAAAAATAAATTCATTGAAATTTTGGGTTCGAACTCGGGTCACGATGTTTGGTATAATAATTTCGGCATTTTTTGTGAGGTTTTTTATTTTTAAGTGGAGTTTATTAATCATTTTAATTTAGTTATTGAATGGAGTAACCAAAAATAAACAAAGAAAATAATCTACTCCCTCTGGTCCTTATTATAAGAGAAGTTTTATTTTTTAGGTTTATTGTAAAACTAATGTATCCGTACAATTATAGTATAGATACATTAGTTTTATAATAAATCTAAAAAGTAAAACTTCTCTATTAGAGAAAGTATACACTGATTTAAAATTTTTGAAATGAAAGTATTTTTTAAAATGTAACAATTAAACTAAAAGAGATGGAGTATATATGTTTCGTACTCCTTGGCATAATAATGGGGAATGACTAATGAGGTAGTGTGTCGTGTTATGCGTCCGTTGCCTCAACCAATTTTTTTTCTTCTTTCTTTCTTTCACGGAATCTTTACGAATCTTTGAAGCTCAAATTTGCTTTCCTTTTAATTTTAAGCAAATTGCATAAATAAAGCAAAAATCTAAGGACATGTTTACTTTATAAAAACATGGGTCGATAAGTGTTTATCCTCTGTAATGTGGACGAGTTTTAATGTACCTCATGTAATATTATTTTTTCGACCACCTTTATCTAATGTGAAGATTATGTCGTTTACCATCTCATGTTGCACAATAGATGAATTTTAATCAGCATGTCAAACAAAAAAGTTAATCGATATTTTTAAAAATAAATTAACCATACACGTGTGATATTCTTTTTTTTTTTTTTGGTTCCACACGCGTCATATTCTATTTGGCATAATTAGAGACATCACCAACAATACATATGGTACTTCACATAAGTTTTCTCCTTATATTAAATGAACTTAGGTCTTAATCCCAAATTCTAGCTAAAATATGAGGGTTACAACATTAAGCAAACATCACCCTAATATAAATCATATATTACATAATTCCACTGTGGTCAGTGTTTCACCGTCAACCTTTATTCTAAGACTTTAGTTAAGTTAAACATTTGTGATTGATTGATTTCACACTATTTGAACCTCACCTAATGACCTAGACTCATAATTGGACGAGAAAGCTTGTGTATCATAAATCTTATTTCGCTTAATGTTCACAAATTTAGTTGTCTCACTATGCAAGGCAAAAGCATCCTCTCCATGAATTACCCTATCACCCATTTGCAATGCATCACTATCAAGCCTAAGTGGTACCATGACTCTCACAACCAAGCAAATCAAACTAGTCACAATAACATTGTAGCAAATCACAAAAACTATGGCTTCAACTTGGATCAACATTTGTTTCAAACCCGCTCGAGTTGCACCACTATTTTGTAGGCCATAGGCGAGGCCGATGTATTTTTCCCAATCAGGCACCATGTAGAAGAGACGACATAATTTTGGCACGGCAAAGAAACCGGTTAGAATTCCGCCAAGAGCACCGGCTATTGCGTGGGTGTGGAACACCGCCATGGGATCGTCAATTTTCATTAAGAAATTAACTTTGTTGTGGAGTACCATCATTGTGTACCATGGAATACTTCCCGAGATCAAACCCATCAAGATTGCTGCCCACCCCTGCACAACTCCTATTCAGTTCATGACAGATTAATATTAATTGCAACTTGGATATATTTGATTAAATTTGTAATATAAAGTTTAGTATTTTAATTGATTTTTATGAAGATTGAGTACAAAGTTTGTTAGAATTAGGGATCGGAATCATGTACAGTCACAAGTCTATAACTATCGTTAATCACACACATCAGTTGTCAAATCAAGATTGAACATTTAAACTTGATATTTTAAATAAAAAAACAAAATAAGTTGTTTGATCTTAATTGGACACTTGATAAGTGTGGCATTAATTGCAAATACCCGAAAATTAGATTATGATTGTGTGTATGGTTTGTACCTGCGGCGGGTGTGATACAAACGAGACCGGTGATCATGCCTTGTACGGCGCCAAACACGGTGGGCTTACCGAAGTAGAAGGTATCGAGTGTGATCCATACGACGATGCTAGCAGCAGTACAGACGTGTGTGTTTAGGACAGCAAGAGATGCAATGGTACTAGCAACAAATGGACCTCCACCATTGAATCCACTCCAACCCATCCAAAGCAGGCCTGCGCCTGCAAGCACCATTATCATGTTGTTTGCTGCTGCTGGAAATGTTTCCCTGTCCTTCTCTGCTCGAGGGCCAACCTATTCAATCAACCAATCACATGATCATACTTTAATTATTTATTTTTGTTTAAATACATCCAATATTTTATTTTTTTTGTATATATTTATTTTCCAACAATAAATAGTAGTCTAGCTATAAACATAGTCATATCCTCTTTTTTTTATAAATAAAATCATGCACACATATTATTACCTTTAAAAGGTAAATTCTACAAATACTTTTAGGGAGATAAATATTAGTAATTAGTTGTTAAAAATAAGTTAGAATGTAAATATAAGTTGACCCTATAATCTCTTAGATTTTTATATTAGACTTAACTCATCCTTACAAAATCGACTTATAAGGTGATGATTGTCTTTACTTTATAAAAATATATTCAAGTCATCTCGCATCCGATGTGAGATTTCTTAACACATCCCCTCAAGCCCACACATCACTATTGAGCTTGGTGCATGGATATAAACCGTAGGTGGTCTGTTAGCGAAAACCTAATAGCAAGTGGTCCAACACAGATCTTGGAGAGGCTCTGGTGCGTGAATATAAATGGTGGGCGACCCAACGGATCAAATACCCTCTCGCTTGAGTTATAGGCATACACTATTGAGTCTGGCTTGTAAGGTGAGGGGTGTCTCTCTTTATAAACTATAGTCAGACCTTATCTTTAATCAATGTGAGACTTGATTTTTTCAATATAATCTTGATCCAACGATCATTGCTCCCGAATGTCGGAATTGCCGACTACAGTCAACCTGAATTCAAATCATTTATAGTTCCTGTTGAGATATTTTTATTTTATCTATATAGAACATATTTATATTGTACAATGAGGGTATGAGTAGTATTAAAATGCAAATATGAAGATAAAATACACACCCAATAAGCTGCAGTGAAACCAGCAACACCAGCAGAGAGATGAATAACATAACCACCAGCAAAATCTATAACACCACGTTTAGCCAACCATCCATCAGGACACCAAATACTAAAAGCAACAACAGTGTAAGAAAATGTAACCCAAAGTGGCACAAACAACATCCATGCACGAATATTCATTCTTCCAAGTAAAGCACCAGCTATCAAAATCAAAGTAATACCAGCAAATACACCTTGATAAAATACCATTGTAGCATTAGGAAAATTTCCCAAAAATGCTTTTCCTAATAAAAACTTTTCATCCAATGCTATTCCTGGTTTCCCTAAGAAAAATACCATTTTGTCCCCAAATGACATGTGGTAAGCCCATGAAACCCAACATAAGAGAACTGCTGCAAAAGCGTAAAAGGCCATGAAAGCAGAATTTATGGCCCATGTTTTCTTTACTAGGCTTCCGTATAGGATTACTAGCCCAGGAATGCTTTGAAGCCCAACCATTGTTGCTGCTGTTAATTGCCATGCGTTGTCTCCTTTGTTCATCCACTCTGGACTTGCCTCATCAGATAACAAGTTTGAAGGTAGCTCCATCCTCAAATATGTTACCTCAATGGAGAAATATGTTACCATTTTTTCATGTGTGTGTTATATATAAGTGGTTGATTACTATGTTTTACTTGGCAGAGGTCATGCAAATTGTCGTTTCTATTTTCTTGTGTGAGATCATGAGGCCGGCTTCGTCGGCACTTGGCTGCATAACAACATCTGAGATACTTGAAAAATAATTTATTTCAGAATTTAATCCATCAACCTTCATGTTGGAACTACTTTTTTTGTATGATTAGATTTTAATTTTGTTTGCTAGTTTGATTAAAAATAATAGACATTTGATATTTTTTTGTTAATAGGTCTCCACAAAAACGGTTAGGATATGTGAAATAGAGCAAAAGATTTCCTGCTATAACTGCATCAGCAGCAACCGTTGGATTATAATCAGTGGCTAGGATTGTTTCAGTGTATATTTAATATAAATCGTCTGATGTAAAATCAATGGTTGAGATCAGTTACAGCGTGTAACTGCGTGCTTTTTCAATAGCAGCAAATCCGGGTTCGAAGATGTGGATAGAAAAAATGTACTCTCCAAAGCGAAAAATGAGAATAGAGGTGAAGGAGTGGATAAATATGTTCAGCTCAACCTCCGCCTCATAAACATCCCTAATTGGTCATATGTGAAACTCAAATGTTGCTTGCTCATCATATATGTCTTTTGGAAAATCATAGTGATGATATCAGAGTTGATTTTTCTTCTTTTTGTTTTCGTGGAAAGTTGATCCTTATTATTATCAAACATTTCACTAAAATTATCTCTAAGTCTAGAAAGAAAAATAAAAAAAAATCAAGAGCATCCAGATGGTTATAACATTCATTTAAGGGAGGTTCTCATAATATTTTTTAATTTAACTTTTGTTATTTGGGTGATGTTAACTTGTGCCCTAAGGGCACATGTTAAGCTACCTAAGAATAGAAATATAGCATTTAATGATGCAGAAAATTTAATGTTTAGACAATTGAATACATCATAAGTTCAATAAATTCTTTCCACATTTGTCTTTTTTAGGTTTGGTCTCCTCAGGTTTGGTTTATTAAAGCATTTTTACCTAGGCACAATGATATAGGCACAAAACTTAGGCACACACGTCAATAAAAAAAATTAAAAGAAAAATAAAATAGTCACATCAAATAATATAACTTTAATAATTTTTTCTTTAATTTTTCTTTACTTATGTGTGTGTGCATAACACCTCTAATTTGTGTTTATGTCTAAGTAAGTATTTTCCTTGGTTTATGTTCTCCTCAACCTATTTTTCTTCCATTTATTTAATTTAATCTATTTTTAGTTTATAAAAATAATGCAGGGTTATATTTTAGAGAGAAAAAATAATAAAGCACAAATAAAAAATTCCATATACTTAATTTTATTTTAAATTATCAAATAAGAAGAAAATATTTTAAAATTTTATTTAAAATATTTTATATTATTATAACAAATATGTTTCTTTAACAAAAAAAAAATAACAAATATTCTATCATTTGATCGTGACACATGGATTCGGAACAGCTACAAGGCCCACGAAATTTTTGGTCAAAAGGCCTGACAAGTTTTGAAAAATCAATGCCTGCTCTGTAGAAAAGAAAATGAAATTTTCTCTTCTTTACACTGCCAATGTTTCTTCAAGGCCCCCAAATTTTTTTTTATCTTTTAAAATTATTTGGAATCTATTTTTCGAAGTAATTTTTTTAAAAAAAAAAATGAATTCTGGAATTTGATTTTTTTTTTTTTTAATTTTTTTTTATTTATTTATTTATATTGTTTCATCCAGATTTTACATTTTTATGTCAATCTTTGTTATAGACTTGTATCATTTGAAGTTGTTTTCTTAATAAATGATTGTTGTTCTATTTTCATTTATCTTCTAGTATTTTGGATTCTATTTTGAAAAGTAATGCGAAGTTTCAAATATTTTGGATTCTATTTTCTATTTTTATGCGTATGCAAAGTTGGGTCTTGAGCCAAACTTCACTGAATAGTGGTATTTTTTATTTGGGTCAGGCTAAACAGTGCCCCTGGGGCAGGAAGCAAATGATAAAATTAATGATGAGAGAGAATAACTTTTCACATTATTAAAACATTGAATGCACAATTTACGAGATAAAACTTCTATATTTGTATCCTTAACTAGTGCTCGGGGGCACTGTTTAGCATTTTCCTTTTTATTTTAATTGGTATAATAATCATTTAGCATAATTTTCTTCATTTTAATTCCATATGGCCTACAATTGAAAAACTAAATGTTTTTCAAACAGACAACGTAATTAAGTACGTCTACGTCCTTACATTTTTTTCCTACACTATAAGTTTAGTCTGGTCAAAGCAGCCACCAAGTCAAAAATCTGCTTATATATAATTAAGAAAATAATAAATATGATAGGCATAGTTAACTCTCAGTTACTCCCTGTCCCTGCCCTCATGACCCTCTATTTTTGTTGTCCTTAAATAAATATTTTTTGACAAGGTCCTAAATTAAATGTTCCGCTACTAGTTAATAGTATAATTATTACCTGGTTCGTTATATTATATACCCTTAATTTTATACTAAGTAGTTTTTATTAATAATAATATAGCATGATGAGCATCTTGAGGGAAGAGCAGATTAGTGAGTTTTTGGAAGACTTCTCTCATCTTGACAAAAATGGAGATGGTAATTAATTCGTACGTACATTATGATTAGCCTTTCTTTCTTATTTTGTTGAATATGTTTGATTTATTATTTCTCTTAATTAATTTGATTATATATATATATTTGAAAAAGGTTGCATAACCATAGAAGAATTAGGCACGGCTATGAGATCATTAGGTGAAAATCCTACGTTGGAAGAGTTACAAATTATGGTGAACCAAGTGGATACAGATGGAAATGGAACTATAGAATTCGGGGAATTCTTGAATTTCATGGCAAGAAAAATGAAGGTGAGTGAATGGAAAATTTAGATAATCAAGTTATAGTAGTGTATATATCATCTTTAATTTTTTACAAATACTATAAAAAGTTATAAAAACTATATATGTATTTCATCAATTCATTCTAAATGCAATTAATGTATTTGATTAAAAAAGGAAACAGAAGCAGAAGATGAATTGAAGGAAGCTTTTTGGGTGTTTGACAAAGATAAAGATGGTTACATATCACCCAATGAGGTACTATGATTAATTCAATTAATATTGTCTTGAGAATTAATTATAGTTTTAATTTTGTTTAACTATTGATGTATATATATATATGTGAGTGTAGTTGAGGTCAGTATTGAGAATCATAGGAGAGAAGGTGACAGAAGAAGAACTTGAGCAGATGATCAAAACGGCTGATTTGGATGGTAACGGTCTCATTGATTATCAAGAGTTCGTTAGGATGATGTTGCATGTTTAAACACCAAAATGAAATTCTATCATTTTTGTTCCCTTGAGCTTAACGACATCAAATATATTATGCAGGAATTGGGGTTCGAATCGCAACACTCCACTTATTCACCATTTATAACCACTAGGTAAAAAAAGAAGAAATTCTATCATTTTTAATAATTGACAATAAATAATAATTAGTTTAATTAAGTTGGACTTAATTTTTACATATATTTGTTGTACTTACACTTGTACTTGAAATTTTAGTTAGTTCAGTGTTGTATATTTTCTTTTTATCATTGGCTACTCATGAATCTAAGTTATCCATCAAGTTATATTGACACAGTTTTCATCAAAACTAATTGCTAAAAACAAGGTTTGTAAATTAACTACTGCGTTACTTGCCAAAATTTGGACTTGGAATCAGGATTCTATGCGGTCGATGACTACATACAGTCATGCAGTCAAATTTTTAGGTTCATCCGATCTAAATGACAAAGTGTAAAATTTCAATACAAAAACTCGCACCGTTTGATATAATAACTCATCTCCCATCTTTCCTTTTCCATATGCTGATTAAGATAAAATCACTTAGGAAAAAGAAAAAAATGCATATATACTTGTACTATATAACAATTAACGAGAGAGGGAAAAACAATTAAGAAATACATGGTTGTTATAATTATGCATTGCACCTACACAATCAACAAAAAAACCAAAAATGGAAAAATGAAATTATCAAACCTTTGTGGGTCTCTTCTTCCATCCTAATTGAAATATCCAAACTTAATTTGAGATGCATGCTTCCTTTCAATAGGTGAAGCTCCGACATGATCTGTTCTTGCCCATATATACGTACCCGTCTAGACTTAAATATAAACATATTTGTATATGTATTCGGCCCAAATTTAGACCAAACACACATACACACACATATATATAAGTCGAGAAATATACAAAAGAAGGAAAAGCTCAGATCATGCTGGCAGCTTCAACTATCGATTGGAGCTCGGTTCCATCCACAATCGCGAGACCGTCTTCTCTATCTCATTCCTTCATTCTTCTTTTCTTTTCAAACTTGAGCACAACACTTAACTAGATGGGAGGGTTACAAATGTTATAGGGCATAATATATACAAAGTCAATATATATAGCTTTTTTATCCTTATTTATGTACTTTTAAAAAATAAAAAAAATATTAAGCAATATTACGCTAGCTATGTTTGGACCATCTCTGATTATAAACAGCGGGATTTGCTGTTTCTAGTGCCATCTTTTTTGTCTCATATGATGTATAGTTAGATCTCTGTCCCTCTCTTTGTTGTTTTTTGGCAATAGCATCTATCTAGTACTCATTATTTTACTGCCTAATTAAACCCCACATGTTTAAGAATATGGTATCATTTTTCAAATTAATGTTAAAACTCCAATGAAATTATGTTGTTAATTGATTAATTTATCTAAGTCAAAAATATTAAAGAAACATCATTTAAGCAAATTAATAAATATAAGTGTTGTTTGGTTTTTTGTCCACATGTGATTTGGAAATATTTGAAACCGAATACCAAACATGTTAGTATTAAGATCTGTGTCCTCAAACTCGACTTATTTGGAGTGTTTGTTAAAGAAACAAATTGCATGAAAGAGATGGAACCTTTTATGTTTCGACATAAAAATTTGGAGAAAAGTGACCATTAATCACGGGTTTTTGTTATTTCCATTGGCTATTTTGTAACTTCACAATCAATTGAGTATAAACCATTAAAAGTAAAACAATTGCATATGCATGTGGTCCTAATCCTATAGGAATTTAATAATATCACGCTCATAGCACCACATGCAGCTAGATAGGACTTCGATTTGCTGCCGTAGAAAAAAAAGTACGCCTTATACGTTGTAACTGATCTCAGCCATTGATTTTACATTAAACGGTTTGTATTACATATGCATTAAGGATGATCATTGATTATAATTGAAGGATTGCCGTTATAACCATGTTGACGCAATTTACAGGTGAAAATCTGTTTCCAGCTCGACACACTCTAGCTAAAGTTTTTATAATACATTTTTAAAGGATCAGTTTAAATTGTTGTCTTTTATCATGTTTGGTGAATAAAATTTTATTTTGATATTTTAGATAAAAAAAATTAAAAACAAATATATATCATTCGTATATACAAATATACCGATAAAACACTAGTAAAAGAATTACACATAACAACAAAGAGCACAAAAGGTACCCAAAAAGACAAGGAATCAAAGAAAAACATGGAATTGACACACAACCAGAGAGGAAAACAAAAACACTCCACCACACAACCACCAAACTACACAAAAGCAAGAGGAAAAACACCTCAATACATCCCCCCTCACGATGAAAGAAGAGCACAACATGAAGATGAGTGGAAACTTCAGCACCAACAACAGCCCAAGCAACCTGAATTATACACACATTCACTCCTCTATCGACCCCAACACAAGACATGTTACACCTCCCAGCCATAAAAAGAAAGAACATGACTACCACAATTTTTAACTAAGAACCATTTACACGTGAAAAGTTTCACCTATATCCACAAAAAATGTTATTTTGTGTTTTGTACCTTACCTCCAATTTCTTTCGTTTCAAGAACAATTTTAAAATTAAACACAATATAACTAAAACTACTTTATGTCTTTGTCAAAAAAAACTTTATGTCTTGATTATGGATTATAGCCGATCAAATGCACCATAAATGTAAAATCTTGTTGACTAAATCTTGTTTATAGAGAAAATATATATATGTGTGAAACAATTATGGATATTTAGATAAAAAAATAATCCATGATAGTTGAGAATTTGAATGTATCGTATAAAAAGAAACATGAATTTATCAAAAGAGTATAGTTTTATCGAATATGGACTTTTCAAATAGGTCCAATGATAGATCCTTGCCATTTAAAAAATAATTATTAAAAATAATAACATCCACAACTGAATCGGGTCTAAATTAGACCCCAAAGAGTATCTATATATTTTGAATGAATATAATATATTAGATCCATTAAAATTTTAACAACTTTGTTGCGTGATCCTTTTATGCTTTTACTTTCTCTTTTTTGCATTGTCTATGTTGCATGTAAGGTAGGCATCAATTGGAATGAACCAAACAAAGTATGTTAACAATGAGTACTTAGTTAGGGGACCATGCATTTTTTAATTTCCAGTTTAGTTTTGCACGGGTCTATCAAATCGTGTTCACACAAAATGGGAAATTATTGAGGAAATCTTACGGGTCGACCCGTCAAAATGGGCTAACAAAATGAAAATCCTACGGGTTATTCAAAATTTATAAATTTTTTGTTGTTCAAATATCTTTGCTGGTTTGGTTAACATGCATAAGTGCACCATATGGTATATGGTATATAAGTTAGCGTTTTCATTATGACGAATACGAATTTTACAAAATTTACAGTTGGATTGAAAGTTTATATCATATAGATTAGAGGTGTACATGGGTTGGGCAAATCCGGTTGACCCGGTCAAACCCACCAAATCCAACCCAAAAAAGTGGGTCGAATCAGGCTAGTGGGTGGATATGAATTTCAAAAATGAAAAATCCATAAAAAAATTGAGTTTCGGGTAAAACCGGACCCAACCCAAAAAACCCACTGACCCACTAGTGTTATGTATTTTGAAATAATTTTTATGAAAATGCTAAAGATTTTGCCATCTGATTATTAAATATTTTTATAATGAAAATAAGTTATACTATTTTTTATGAAAATAAAAAGATTGAAATTTTTTTATAAACAAATACGATAATTAATTGCACTATTCATCGTTTAGTCATTTGATATTAAAAAAAGTAAAAAAAAAACATTTGGATAACACACTATCCAATCCGTAAATTAGTGGATTTACACAAAAAAATGAGTGATTATTTTTTATAGTAAAAAAAAGTTACACTATTTTTTTAAGAAAATAGAATGGTTGAATTATTTTTATGAAAAACTATAATGATTCGACATTTAGATATTTAATATAAAAAAAATAGAAAAATAATTTGGGTAACTCACTACCCAACCCAATCCAACCCGAAATTTAGTGAATTTACCCAACCTGGTCCAACATTATAACAGGTGGTTATTTTACTAGACCCAAACCGGAGTACCCTATGTGGTTCGGGTTTTGGTTTTGGCCAAATCCAACCCAATCCGGTCCATGTACACCCCTAATATAGATAATCCATAATTTTTTTGAAAAAATTGAAAATTATTTAATATGTTATTGAGACCCATCAAAATTAACGGTTTATAAATTTTTATTAAATACCGTTAATCTTTATGAGTCACAATAACATATCAAATGATTTTTAATTTTTTTAAATTTTTTATGGATGATCTATATGATATAAACTTTCAATCCAACAGTGATTTTGTAAAACTCGTATTCGATATAATGAAAATGCTAACTTGTGCACCGTACACCATATGATGCACTTGTGCATGTTAAAACTTGCCTTGGAAAAAAGCTCTCTCTATGCATGTATATGGGCGGAGGCAAAATACGAACTGGTACGTAGTCAAGAAATTAGAAGCAAACACCAATAATATATTCAACTATAATAAACTAACCATTTTAAACTACTTGTATATAGATCTAAGCGAGTGACAAAATTGATTCAACATTTTTTTTTTGAGTGATTTTTGAATAATGTACATGACAAATATATATATTTAATGGTAATTTTTTTGTCCAATTTCATGATCAATTTTTATATTCAAATTCAAACAAAGAAATTGAAGTTGTGTTGTTGAATCTCTTACTTTTTGGTAAATCAAATCATTTCGCAGAATATCTTATAAATTTATATTTTTTTGAACTTGTTCAAGAGCACAGATGTCCCAATTCCAAGAGTGTGTTATGCACGGTTCAAATGAAAATGTGTTTTCGTAGAGTCATATATCTATTAGACATTTGAGAGAGAAATAAATAAAGATGTTAAATAGTATTTTTGCAACTATGGTTAAAAAAATAAAAATGAAAATAAAATAAAAATAAAAATAAAAATTTTGAAGTAGAAAATATTTTTTTAAAAAAAATTCAAGGGATTGAATGCACTATTTTCAAGACTATATTATCACTTTTGTTTCTTTAATCATTGCTCCGGAGCGCTCTTTAGCATTTCTCATAAATAAAAACAAATTTGATAGATGTAGGACCATCTCTAATAAAGAGTATCTATATTTTAAGAATTTCGATCCTCTCGTGCCTTAATGTTCATGTGATGTCATATCTGCTGCCTTACTCCAATGACTGAGCTTGTAAAGCTCCTACAATTGTAATTGGTGTATGACAGACAGTAGGAAATTATCAGCAGAAAAAAGAATTTGAATCCATGTTTTAATCATTGATACTCCCTCCGTCCCAAATTATAAGGGAAAATTGGTCAAAGAAAGTTGATGTATTTGGTTAAGAATTTGGACTAAATACATCGATTTTTGTTGACCAATTTTCCCTTATATTTTGGGACGGAGGGAGTACCTATTATGTACCCCATTGAAGGAAAACTAAATTCAACATTGCTTAAATTACATGTTTCATCTTTCTAGATTTATTAAATAATTAATATATATTTGATCTATATATTATAGATAAGATAAACTAAATTATTTAATAAATCTAAAAAAGTGAAACGTCTCCTATAAAAAAAATCGAATGAAATATTTTTTGTTTTTAAAGATTAGTGTCTAAACTTGACAAAGAGATATTAATTTGATAGATGGAAATATTAAGGACAATTTTACAATTTTGAGAGGAGAAATAATATTTTAACATCAAAATTTTGTTTTATGTTTATTCAATAACGTAGTATACAATCAAGTCATCTTAGTCGAGTGGTTGATGAGCTTCATCAAAAAACGAATTTTAGAAGAATTCGAGTTTGACTTATAGATGAAACAATTTTTTGTTGTAATTTACTTATCTCACGGCCGAACTCTGGGTCAGTAGGCTCCATCCCTCGGGAACCAGAGTGTTAAAAAAAAAAAAAAAAAAAGACAGACACATATGGTTGACCAAGACGGAGGAGAAAAGATAGTGACATACTGAGTGATGAAACCACACCCGCCGGTGACACACCGAGTGACGAATGGAAGAATGGATTTGAATGAATGTGCTCATCATCGTATTCGTATATATAATCATTCAGCTTCAGAGACAGACATTAATATTGTAATCATTGACCAACCAAAATGGCAACAACAACACAACAAATTATTCCTCATGTCGCACTTGGAAACCAAGGCCTTCAGGTTTCAAAATTGGGATTTGGGTGTTTGGGACTCAGTGGTGGTTACAATGATCCACTTCCTGAACAAGATGGTATCTCTGTAATTAACCATGCATTCAGTAAAGGCATCACTTTTTTTGACACTGCTGATGCTTATGGAGCCAATGGTGCTAATGAAATTTTACTTGGAAAGGTACGTGACGTGCCTACAATTTCATGTTTCAATTTTGTTACTTCAATTCAAACTTTATGCTAATTTGAGTTTGTCAATTATTTGATTATGTTGATTAGGCTTTAAGGCAATTACCTAGAGAAAAGATTCAGGTGGCTACAAAATTTGGTGTATCCAAAGGTCAAGGTTCTGGTTTCACTGGTTGGACCATAAAGGGTTCGCCCGATTATGTTCGTTCGTGCTGTGAAGCTAGCTTGAAACGTCTTGGTGTTGAATATATTGATCTTTATTATCAGCACAGAGTGGATACATCTGTGCCTATTGAGGATACAGTTAAGGATTTCTTCCAATATGAAACTTGTATTTGATTTGATCATAGTACACGACTACACGTTATATAGTACATGTTAATTCTTACTGATATGCTTACATTTTTATCTGTTGAGTTGAGAGAATGAGAGTGTTTCACATTATATGAGAGACATTGGCCTCTCATAATAAACTGGTTTTATAGGGTTGAGTTGGTTTCGTTCCAAATTTTAAGATTATTTGGCTTATTTAACTAGATGCATTGTTAACAAGTTTGTTGTGCTATAGGTAGGTGAACTTAAGAAACTAGTGGAAGAGGGGAAAGTGAAGTATATTGGGCTATCTGAAGCCAGCCCAGATACGATAAGGAGAGCACATGCTGTTCATCCAATCACAGCTGTACAAATAGAGTGGTCTCTGTGGACTCGCGACATTGAGGACGAGATAGTTCCACTCTGCAGGTTAGTTTGAGTTCCTTCCTCTCCAAGTTCATTGATTATTTATGACTTAAATGTGACTTACTTATTTAAATCTTTTGCTGATACAGAGAGCTTGGTATTGGAATTGTAACATATAGTCCTCTTGGTCGTGGTTTCTTTGGTGGCAAAGGAGTTTTGGAAAATGTGTCGGCAGCTAGTTCCCTGGTATATAGCATTTTAGCTAGCAGTTGAATTAAATGTGTGTTTCTGCTGCATGGCATGAAATTATGAAAAGTGTATGTAATGTTGTTTTCTGATGGTTAATTTGGCTTATCAGGCTTTTCATCCCCGCTTCCAAGCTGAGAACTTGGACAAGAACAAAAAATTATTTGAACGAATTGAAAGTCTTGCCAAGAAACACGAGTGCACTCCTGCTCAGTTAGCATTAGCATGGGTACTTCAACAAGGCCAGGATGTTATGCCTATTCCTGGTGAGTCACAAAATATGCATATCTTTTGAAAATAGTATTTCTAAAAAATCTTTAATATTTATCTCTGTTTTGTTTTGTAAATGTCTAATTATTTTTTACGATGTTTTCTGATCGATGTCAGGAACAACGAAGATTAAGAATCTGGATCAAAACATTGGCGCCTTATCAGTGAAACTATCAGAAGAGGAGGTGAAAGAAATTTCTGCAGTGGTTCCCATTGACGATGTAGCAGGTGGTAGACACTTCAATGGATTGGATCAATCATCCTGGATATGGAAGTTTGCTAACACACCTCCAAAAGTCTCAACCTGAAGTATTATATTATAATGCCTGAATATGGATTACATTGTTAAATAAGTCATGTCTTGATAAAACTGAAATATGGATTGTAATGTCTTGGTTAAATAATAATCCAATAATTTCTCTATTTGTACTTTAACTCAATTGTGATCTGGTCGATCAACGAATCATGATTGAGTGTTTAAGTTTGTTCTAGAGAATATTTAAATTTATGTTATGTGTTGTGTTGTGTGGTACTAATATCATATAATGATTAATATTAGTATGAATTTGTTTTTTCCTGTAAAAAAGTATTAATTTGTTTTTTTTCCTTTAAATTAAGAATGGTCATAGGACCATATGAGAATCTTAGTACCATTATTAATTGATATCGTAATATCAATAGGATGTATTATAGTACCATTATTTATGAAATATGGACACATACACAACATCAGAATGACACGGACACTGACATGTCGACGCCAATAATAATTTAAGAAAATGACATAGTTCAATGTAATCAAAATTGTCGTGTCGGTGTCCGACACCGCGACACACCTGATCTAAGGAGTATATGTGCTTCATAGACCATTATTGATTGAGCTAATAAGACAGAGAAGTGGGGAGTTATATGCCTTTTCAGGTTTGTGTCCGTTCTTGCACCTTCCCGTGGTATTGGCTAATCCTGGAGATCTGGTTCTAGATAACGCATCTAAGTATGACCGTTCTGTCTGCCCCTTCTTCTTCCATTTTATAAAGTCGGGGCGTAGGAAGAAGATCATGTTCTCACTTCCCTTATTTGTTTGGCCTGAAGGGTGGCCCCTTTGAGAGTTACACAGTGAATCAGTATACAGTTGAACTGAGCTGTTTTATTTTAGGGACTTTGTGGTTGATCGTTTGTCTTACACAATTTTGGACATGGCTGCAAAACGTCTTAAGAAAGCGTACGACCTGCGACTCGATTCAGTAATCTCTTCGGTGGCTGAAAATTATTTTTAACGTTTTTTTATTCTGGTTTATAACCCTCTGGTTCCTAGGGGAAATAGGTCTAGTAGTCCAGAGTTCGGCCACAAGATAAGTAAAGTTTGGGCAAGAAATTGTTCCACCCGGGAATCGAACCCGGATTCTCCCGAAATCCGCCCTTTTTTGTGAAGCTCATTAACCACTTGAGTTCAATGACTTGGTTATTTTTAATCGTTTTTTTAACTCATGTTACAATACAACTCCTTTTTCATTTACCAAAATAAAAAGTGATGGTTCTTCGAGGGTTATTGACTATCTTATATGATGATTGAGGTACTTAAGAGGAAAGGGCTCAATAATATGATGGCCAAACAGTCCCAAACTCAGCATATAAGTCAATATAGACCTAACCCAAGAGCTTAGCTAAGGCATTAGTTCCATCACATTAATGCCCCTCCTTAGGTTACAAACTGCCGTTACATAGTTCGGCGATATTCAATGCATAATTAATCTTTATAAACTCATATTTTATGTTATTTATTAACGATGTGGGACTTTAATTAATAAATAAATAAACCATAATGCGGATAAACGAATTAATGACGTTTTCATGTGCTCTAAATCCTTTCCAACTACTTCACGTTAATGTGATGACACACATATATGCTGCACTTGAAGCCAATAATTTCTCTATTTGTACTTTAACTCAATTGTGACCTGGTTGATCAACCAATCATGATTGAGTGTTCATATTTGTTCTACTGTTTTTAGTCAATTCAATAAAATTTGAATCGAATTCTCGGAGGATTTCATGTTTCGGATGAACGTGAATAAATTGTTTAAAAACAAACTAGTAATAGAAACGAAGATGCAGAAGAAGAAATAAAATCAAGCAACTAATTTTTTATTTTAAACCAAAACTAATCCTCACGAGGTAACAATCGGGTTGACATCTTCCAAAAAATATTTTCCCATACGCACCAGCTCAGGATCGAACCCAAAACCAAATAATTAAGAGACTCAAGTATCGATTACTTATGCCACCTATGTTGATAACTAAAAAAGTTTTTTTTACCCTAAAAAGCTTTTTAAAAGCAACAAAAGTTAGAATTTATTATGCTCCTTTTCATTTTTGTTACACATTTTTATTAGAAAACACTTTTTCGGCTTTCTCCATTTTCTTTTCTATCTAGATTTTTTTTCTTCTTGCAAACCGGCTATTCAACGTCTTTTTCACGGTTGTTGTCTTGAACACGTACAATGTAGGAAAAAATCGATGTTTAGCCGATTAGACAAATATTTCTTTGCATTTGAAATCTCGATTGAATAAATAGTAAAATTATTTCAATCTTTAAAGTAAAAGAGTCAAGATATTGCTCACATTTTGTAGATGTGAGGAAATATTTTATTCATTAATTTGATATTATTATCATGACATTTTTCAATTTCTTCTTCAATTATGATTTGAAGTGAACCTCTTTAGTTCTTCTATTCAAAATTTCAAACTACATGTATCTTTGTTGAAGTTCCTAAAAGTTTGGTGATATACCTCTTTGATCGTATCTTTGTTGCTTAGTGTTCACGTTGTTGTGTATTTTTATTTATTTTTTGTGAAGTTTAGTGGTTAGTGATGACAATTTTAGCAAGTGTACTAAATTCGTCGTTAAGTAATAAAATTTATAAGATTCGTATCCACAGAGATTGTTCTTATTTTCAACTAGACAATTAAATTAAATTAGGATTAATAAATAAATTGCAAAGGAGGGTTTTCAGATTGATTTGTAGTAACAATGACAATAATTAAAATTGCAAGAAAGTTGAAACGTAAACTTTTATGAGAGAAAGACGATTATGAATTATTTTGAATCCTCTCTTTGTCCCTAACTGGTACTCTAGGTTCTAGCCCTCAACAATGAAATTCTTATAATTACGACAATATAACAAAATAGACCGAGTCCAATTCCTTGGCTCATCAATCTCGTTTATCTAATAAAGTACCCTAATTCCTTAGGCGAAACTAATATTATCAAAAGCTTTAAAGAACGTTATATTAACAATCATGCCAATTAATTCTATATTCCTATAGCAATTACGATTGACAAACAATTAATCTAGTTCCAGTATAAACCCTAGGGTCAATAGTGATTTATAACTTAAAATCAATTCGAAAGTGATCAATTAACGAAAAGCAATAAACACGAGATTAACTGAATAATTATAAGTTTTCATTGAATAAACTAGAACACGTAGTTACATGGCTCAGATAGTTTCAAAGAGAATCATCTATAATTCCTAATCTAATGAGATTAGTTACTCATAATAATAATTGACATAACAAAGAGTTAAGAGAATTATACATGAATAACCGATGAAGACCGCGACGGCAAAACCCTTGAATTTTCTTCTCCTGCTGGTACCTTTTTTTTCTCTCAGGAAGTGATAATCCCCCCCTCTGAATATTGTTTGTTGTATATATATCCTCCAAGAAAGGGTGAATCATATGTGCCTATCCATTTGTTTTTAGTGACGTGTAGCCAATCACCAAAAGAAAGACCAAACAATGTCCTATGAATTGTATGCGAGAAAAACAGAAGGTTTAGTCATATTTCTTCTTCAAAACTTTGGGCTTTTATTTTTTTCTAAGTCTTTTCTTCTTGTGGCTTTTGTGTTCAAATTTCTTGCTATATCAATTTCTTCAAATAATTTCTTCTCTTTGACCATGCAATACTCTAAAAACTTATAAAACTACTATAAAATTGCAATAAAAATTAACAAATGACCCACTGTCATCAGTTAGTGACACGTTGAGTGACGATGATATCACAAATTCAAGAAACCGCCCATACTATATTCTTTTACTATAAAATCATAACATCATGGCTGCAAATGGAATTTCAGACATATATGCAATTCACAGATTTTAATCATTATTCACCAACAAAAATGGCCGAAACGCATACTCAACCAATTCCTCGAGTCAAGCTGGGAACTCAAGGCCTGGAAATATGTAACGTTTAATTGAAATAATCATCGATTTCTTGTTCATGCGTATCATTCATTATTGTTGCTTTGTATTCAGGTTTCTAAGCTTGGATATGGATGCATGGGACTCACCGGAGTATACAACGCTGCAGTTCCAGAAGATGTTGTCACATCTTTGATCAAACATGCTTTCTCTAAAGGTATCACTTTCTTTGACACATCTGATTTCTATGGAGCACAAGCCAATGAAGTTTTGGTCGGAAAGGTACTACTAGTATACTACTACTTCAACTCAATACGCGCGCGCACATATTATTTTATTTTATTCCAACTAGGTAACATAAACATTTTAATTACTCACAGGCAATAAAAGACTTACCTTGAGATCAAATTCAGATTGCTACAAAATTTGGGATTGTCAAAAGAGACGAAAATGACAGTGTTGTAATAAACGGTAGTCCTGAGTATGTTCGTTCTTGTTGTGAGGGTAGCCTTCAACGTCTTGGGGTGGAATACATCGATCTGTATTATCAGCACCGTGTTGACACCACAGTTCCCATCGAAGACACTGTGCGTAATGCAATGTTTTCTCTCTACTCTTGAAATTAATTTGTTAGGAGTGTTTTTGATTTGGTGTTTTGAATAACTCATAGATGGGAGAGCTTAAGAAGCTGGTCGAAGAGGGAAAGATTAAGTACATAGGATTATCGGAGGCTAGTACTGATACAATCAGAAGGGCACATGCTGTTCATCCTATTACTGCTCTTCAAATGGAATGGTCCCTTTGGACTCGCGAAATTGAACCAGACATTGTCCCTCTTTGCAGGTACCTAATTACTAGTTGGTTTTATATATCCTGCTCCATTATCCGTTTTTATGACTGCAAAAGTAAAGATTGAGTCGAGTTAATGCATGTTTGGTGATAACTCTTACAGGGAACTTGGCATTGGATTAGTACCATATAGTCCCCTTGGCCGTGGATTTTTCGGAGGCAAGGCTATCACGGAAAGTATACCTGCAAACAGTCATCTGGTATGGAATCGATCCAAATTGTTTCTAACGACAGTCACTGTTGGCCTTGAGCCCTGCTGGGATAAACACTTATCATATAAGTGCTTATGTATAAGCTATTTCTATAATAAAAGATAAATTAAAGTTAAACTGTTTTCATATAAGATATAAGTTGTTTTAATAATCTCTCTCATAAAGTGTCACAAGTCACAAGTATTTACTTATGCTACTAGATAAGGTCAAATAAGCTATAAGATGTTTTCACTAACATCTATGTTTTCAACAGGCAATCCAACCAAGGTTACAAGGGGAAAACTTAGACAAGAACAAAATATTGTATTCTCGGATGGAAAAATTGGCAGAGGAGAAGCATGGATGTACATCTTCACAACTTGCTCTGGCATGGATTCTTCATCAAGGAGACGATGTTGTGCCCATCCCTGGTGAGTAATTTTCCATTTTGTGACCTCAACAAGTTAGGCACTTATGAAGCTTACTCGCGTTATGTATGATTCCTTTTGTTGTTGCTAGTATAACATTTCTGTGACCTCTCATTTTGTTGTAGGAACAACCAAGATAAAAAATCTTGAAAGTAATATCAGTTCGTTAAAAGTGAAGCTCAACAAAGATGATTTGAAAGAGATTGAAGAGGCTGTGCCAATATCTGAGGTGGCAGGGAATCGGACACCCGATGCTTTTGTTCAATTGTCATGGAAGTTTGCTAATACTCCGTCAAAAGCATAGTTTGAGACCATTTTTGCATCTCAGTGTTTGCAATTATAGTTTCTAGTTGGTCTCTTTTCATGACTCGCAAATGTAATCCGATTGTAATCAGTCGAATACGGATAGCTCAGCAGAATTTGTGTTTCATGCATAATTATGTTACTTTTTATATGATTAAACTAGTTTGCTTATAATTAATGTGAAATCATGTTCCACTAATATTTTCCTTGTTTTTCGAGATGTTAAACTGTGATTTTTTTTTTCATCTGCCTATTGTTTGAATTTATAAAATAAAACTAGCAAAGTTGATTTAAAGCCAAACTACAAATAAACTCTATCTATATCCACATTCCACAGAAATCCTGATTTTAGCTATTTGCTCTTTAGCCTGGGAACACAAATATATATACTCAGTGATTGAAATTGAAAGTCATATATGCATGGCTGAGGCATAGAACTAGATCATTAAGTGTATGTTTGGTTTCAATTCTGGAGCATCCAGAATTGATTCTGGACGTGTAGAATTGATTCTGACTTGTTTGGTTTCTCAAAAGTAGAATTGATTCTGCCTCCAGAATTGATTCTACTTGAAGCTAGAAATCGTAGCTTCTGATTCTAGAATTGATTTTTACACTCAAATTTTTTGTTCAACTCACTTTTTCATGAATATATCCAAACATAAACCACTTCAGCTTAAAATCAATTTTGGCCAGAATCAATTTTACAGAATCAATTCTGCCAAAATCAATTCTCTCCGCCGCAGAACCAAACACACGCTAAATCGGTCCTAGTTTATATTTTCAAAATTATGTTGATGTTGCAGCCATACAGAATATGGAGATATAGGTATTTAGAATGATAATAATCAACTCATATGACTGTATTGGTACACAAATTGATAATAATCAGTTCATTTGTATACTTGTTATTGTGTAATACATTATGAGAATGTAAAGAAAGTCTTGAAAGAGAGAAAGAAAAAATGGATTAGATCAACCAAAGCACTGAAGCAGTATATGAGAGAAAGAAGTAGAAAATAATAAAAGTCTCACATCGGTGAAGTTGAGTGTGTGGTATATGAGAAGAAGTTATAAATAAAAAAGGATTAGCAACATTGCAACATACTTACCTGGATGGGGTCGATGGGTGATCATGAAGGCCCATGGCCTAAAAAGGTGACCTCCATTGCACTTTGGAGGGGTGCCTTTCTAAGGTCTACTCAAGTGGTGGAGCCTACATCATAATTTGTTGCTGAGTGGGCCTGTGTTCGCGCGGCCTGCGCCAAATCATAGTTCAATTT
Organism: Trifolium pratense; assembly: GCF_020283565.1. Classification (NCBI taxonomy): domain Eukaryota; kingdom Viridiplantae; phylum Streptophyta; class Magnoliopsida; order Fabales; family Fabaceae; genus Trifolium; species Trifolium pratense. Next base: position 1,483,289 of record NC_060064.1, read on the forward strand.
TATTTATTTTTTTCATTTTTTGAAGCTCATTTTCATCAATTTTCTGCAAATTGAAGTCTATTCGTAATAGTATATACCCTGTTTATCTGTTTTACATCGTTGGTACCCTTATCCTCTGAATCAAATTGTATTGAAAAAACTTGCATTTTTTCAAATTATAAGTAAAAGTATATATTCATTTTTTCCATGATTATTTTTATTTATAAGTATGAGATATACATTAACTCTCTTTTATTTTTAACTATGACCCATAATAAATTTTTTTTTTAAGGAAAAAAAAATCCATATTAGTATATTACTACTCTCTAAAAAATGTGACACATTTGGTCCTTCAATTTCAATGCATCAAAATTGAAAATATACATTTGAACGTGTCTCTTTTATTAATAATTATCACACATTGTTTAGACGAAATGACAAGCATCGTTGAAACTTACAAATGCGAGGTCTTAAGTTTGAATCTGATGAAAATGTATAACCTTTAACAATGACATTTATCAATTGAGCTAGAATGAACGATTGAGATTTTTTTTGTTACCATGTTATAAGTACAAAATTTCTATGTTGATAGCAGTGACTATTTTCTATCAAAAAACCTATGAAACACACAAGATGAGTTATCCCTTTTCCAACCGAATTTTTCTCATAAGGAACAAAAATTCATTTCTTCATATTATTATTATAAAATTTTCAAGATAGTTTATGATAAAATAGCTTATAAAAATATAATTTTAACTAGTGTGAACTTATAAAATAACATAAAATCTAATTTATATTGCATAAGCTCTAAAAAAAATTGGGCAAAGGAAATAACTAAGTACTATTTTGCTGTAAATAACTAGGACTAAACTTTTGTATTATTCATTGACCTACCTAGTGCAACATGTTATTTATTTTTCTCCTTTTGGAAGCCAAAATCATAGTTGAGGTGTTTTTATTGTTTTAGAAGAAGTGACAAACACCGTTCAAACTCACACATAAGTACAACAGCGAGGTTCTAAGATCAAACAAATGAAAACAAAACCTTAATAAAGTAATAATATCAACATATATTAGATATCCGACTTCGAAAAAGAAATGGATATGCACATGATCTGGGTAAAAAAAGTTCTGTCTAGCAACGTTAGATTATGAGATTTTAGCTTATAAATTCATATGATTAAAATAGACTTGTTTGGTAATCATTTTTTAAAAAGAACTTATAATTTATTTTACAAGTTTATAATTATTTTTCAAACGGTATTTCAAATAGTTTATGAGCTTATAACTTATCATTTTTGTTTCAATTTTACCTTGATATCTTACTTGAAAAAAAAATTGATTAAACATATCATTTTTATGTCATTTTATATTTATAAGTTAATTCAACCGCCAATTTTATCAAACACTACAAATTCAATCAACTAATTTTTTTTCCTATAAACTAAAATATTCGCTATAAGCTAAATTATCAATTATCCGGTGTTTTTTTTAACGAACATAACCTATATCATCTACCAAATACATCAATAAATGAAAAAGATACATTTTCTTAACGTTTCTTTCGGAATCCAATCATAGTTGACTAGAGTGGAAGAGAAAAACAAGAGAGTAATGACATACTGAGTGACGATATCACAGATTATAAAAGAAAGCATAACGGTGGATGTGAATGCGCGCACCGTATTCTTTTACTATATATAATGGGAGATGTTAAACTAGGCATCCGATGCACTCGTTAAGCATACTAAAAATAGAAATAAAACATAAAATTAATATTGATAAAAATAACTTTTTACACTTTTAAGCATGAATTTCAAGACATATTTTTCTTATTTATGTGTTTAACTAGTGCATCCTCTATTTAACATTTTCAATATATATTATTTGACCTGAGACATGCAATTCACAGATTCTAATCATTCAGCAACCAAAATGGCAGCAACACAACAAATTATTCCTCATGTCGCACTTGGAACCCAAGGCTTTCAGGTTTCAAAATTGGGATTCGGTTGTATGGGACTTAGTGGAGCTTACAATGATCCACTTCCTGAACAAGATGCTATTTCTGTAATTAACTATGCATTCAATAAAGGGATCACTTTTTTTGACACTTCTGATGTTTATGGTACTAATGGTTCTAATGAAATTTTACTTGGAAAGGTACATACATACATGCTAACAATTTCCTGTTTCAATTCTGTTACTTTCAATTCTGTTACTTTATGCTATAATAATAATGTGAGTTTGTTATTTTATTTGATTTTGTTGATTAGGCTTTAAAGCAATTACCTAGAGAAAAAATCCAGGTGGCTACAAAATTTGGTATATCCAGAGGCCAAGGTTCTGGTTTCGCTGGTGTGACCTTCAAGGGTTCGCCGGATTATGTTCGTTCGAGCTGCGAAGCTAGCTTGAAACGTCTTGGTGTTGAATACATTGATCTATATTATCAGCACAGAGTGGATAAATCTGTGCCTATTGAGGATACAGTTAAGGATTTCTTCTTCCTATGTCAAAAGACAGTGTTGTTTAGCTGGTTTGTGTAGATACCAATTGAATATGTTATGAGATATGACCTTAAAATGTGTTTATAAATGAGAGACATCTCTCTCGTTATAAGTTGATTATGTAGGGTTAAGTTAGGGCCCATTTGGATTTGGCTTATTTTTTAGCTTATGAAAATAACTTATGCAAATAAGTAAACTTTTATGTTGATTCATAAAAATTGTATCTTTACAAGCTGTTTTCTCATAAATTACCCTGAAAAGCTTATAATAATACATATAAACTTATTCATTTGCATAAGCTGTTTCGCATAAGCTCAAAAATAAGCCAATCCAAACGGGCTAGTCTCAATCATAATTTTAGATTACTTGGCTCATTTCGCTAGATGCATTGTTAACATGTTTGTTGTGTGTTATAGGTAGGTGAACTTAAGAAACTGGTGGAAGAGGGAAAAGTGAAGTATATTGGGCTATCTGAAGCCAGCCCAGATACAATAAGGAGAGCACATGCTGTTCATCCAATCACAGCTGTACAAATAGAGTGGTCTCTCTGGACTCGCGACATTGAGGACGAGATAGTTCCACTATGCAGGTTAGTTTGAGTTCCTCTCCAAGTTCACATTGATTATGAGTTGCTTGAAAAAAGGGTTAAAGAAAAGGAACCAGTTGCCCTTAGTTGTATTGTACTGTATGTTTGTGTTAAATTAAATGTGATTTTACTTATTTAAAGCTTTTGTTGATACAGAGAGCTCGGTATTGGAATTGTACCATATAGTCCTCTTGGTCGTGGTTTTTTTGGTGGCAGAGGAGTTCTGGAAAGTGTGTCGGCAGTTAGCTCCCTGGTATAGTATTTTAGCACTTGGATTAAATATGTATTTCTGCGCACTTGAATTAAATGTGTATTTCTGCTGCATGCCATGGAATTATTTAGAGGATGGGCCAAATCATGTAATAGCATTGATCAAATCTTAACCGTAAATCAAATATTGGTCTATTTGTCGTGTTATTTTGTAAAATATGCATTTGTGCAGTCCATCGTAAATTCTTGTTTTTTTACTAGAGTAATGATACAGGGGATATCATCCTTATCTGTTTTTCTCACATGAATGATGTTTATTTTCTTCTTTAAAAGTAAGGTTCTTTCTTTTGTTGAAAGTATGTTGTTTTCTGATGGTTATTTTGCTTTTCAGAATTCTCATCCCCGCTTCCAAGCTGAGAACTTGGACAAGAACAAAAACATATATGATAGGATTGAAAGTCTTGGCAAGAAGCATGGGTGCACTCCTGCTCAGTTAGCATTAGCATGGGTACTCCAACAGGGCCAGGATGTTGTGCCTATTCCTGGTGAGTGGCAAAATATGCATATTTTTTGAGAATAGTATATTTCAAAAATCTTTGATTCTAGCTACTCTGAGATAGTACCCTAATAATAGTATGGGAAAAATTATTTCCTCCTTTAATTGTCATTCTGAACAAATTATTATACATAGTGCTTTTCTACCACTGTGTTTGTGCACTATCAAATAAACGAAGAACTATAGACACCGTCGTCTTGGGCGTATGATTATTATGGCTGTGCATTTCATATATTAAGAGCAACATCTGCTGCACCAAGGTTACTGGCTGAAGATTCTTCTAAATTATTAATGCACTATAAAATTCATGCAGCTGTTTTCCATTTAAATACTTATTTTCAGTTTTGTTTTATTGTTGAAAATATTGAGGACTTCTTTTGTTCTCAGGAACAACTAAGATTAAGAATCTGGATCAAAACCTTGGAGCCTTAGCAGTAAAACTATCGGAAGAGGACCTGAAAGGAATTTCTGCAGCGGTTCCTCTGGATGATGTAGCAGGTAGTAGATACTACAATGGATTGGATCACGCATCCTGGAAGTTTGCTAACACGCCTCCAAAAGTTTGAAGGGTTTCAACTTGAAAGTATAAATCCATTTTAGTAGAAGAATGCACTGAGGCATGAATAAAGCGCAACAAGGTCGGTAGAAGCAAATCTCAGAAAGCTACCATCACACACTGCAGATCTAGTTGCCTATAATGATAAAACTTGAATATGAATTACAATGTTGATAATATAGTCCTCTAGATAGTTGCATTTCTCTATTTGTACTCGACTCAATTAGGACCTGGTCGATAAACAAATCAAGACTGGTTGTTTACATTTGTTCTGCTGTTTTGATTCTATAAATAAGGATTTTGTATTTAATTCTCGTAGGGTTCCACGTGTAAATGTGAATGAAATGTTAAAAAGAACAAACTAATAGAAACCAAAATGTATAAGAAGAAGCAAATTTAAAACAAGCAATTTATAAGTAAACTATTAGAGTTATTACATACATACTTGATTGATTTCCAAATTTTAGATGTGTTTGGCGTCCGGTACTGGTGGTGCAAGAGAATAATCTTTCAGCAACAATGGTTTAGAGTAGATTAGGCAGAAACTTGAAATTATACTTTTTTCCCTTCCTTTTTTATGTTAAAAACTACATTTTCTTCCTATACTTATGTGTACCCACAAACTAACTTGTACTTCGCAGGTAGATCTACTTATATGGCTTGTTCTCATTTGTTGTTGGTAAATACCCTCAATTTTTCAAAGGTTATTAAAAAAAATCAAAAAAAATTTCAAAATTAATTAATAGGCAAATCTTACTCCAATTCCACTATTTATGTGGAACATAACACCTGTAAAATGGACAGGAACTTCTTTCTCAAAAAATAAAAATAAAAAAATGGACAGGAACTTACATGGCTAGATAGTCAAATAAGTCAGCCATAAAAATAATAAAGTCAATTAAGATTAATTAATGAAATAAAAAATGGGATTGGTAGCATTATGAGTTATTATGACACTGCTCCAAGAGTTAGGTAACGTTTACCTACTACCATACCATTAGTCCACTACCAACCAAACACATATTCTTGAAGAGGAAGGGATATACAACACAGATATACTGTTGAAATTCTAGAGTTAGAACAGAGAAACACAACACAAAAAAAATGGGAGATACTACTATTCATATTCCTAGAGTCAAGCTGGGAAGCCAAGGCCTAGAAGTAAGTAACCTTTGTCCTTCATTGAATTTGATTGATATCATGGTTTTCCTTGTTCTTGTGAGTCATTAATTTATGTTACAATGTTTATTGTTGCTTTGTATTCAGGTTTCAAAGCTTGGATATGGATGCATGGGCCTAACTGGAGTATACAACGCTGCTGTGCCAGAAGATGTTGCTATATCTTTGATCAAACATGCTTTCTCCAAAGGTATCACTTTCTTTGATACATCTGATTTTTATGGACTACATGTCAATGAAGTTTTGGTTGGAAAGGTACACTACTATTTCAACTTCACTCATCTATCTTTTTTATTTCAGTTTAACACAAACATTTTTGTTTTCGACTGTGTAACATAAACATTTTAATAACTCTCAGGCACTAAAAGACTTACCTCGAGATCAAATTCAGATTGCTACAAAGTTTGGGATTGTCAAAATGGAATCTAACAATGTTGTTGTAAATGGTAGTCCTGAATATGTTAGATCCTGTTGTGAGGGTAGTCTCCAACGTCTTGGGGTGGAATACATCGATCTATATTATCAGCACCGTGTTGACACCACAGTACCCATCGAGGACACCGTGAGTACTATACTACATCACTCAGTACAGTATTCATTTAATTGCAAATTCATCCTCAATATTACCAACTTAATGTCATTCTAGTGTCTGCAACTACCAATTTTGAGGGACAAATTTGATTAAAATTTTAGAATTTCAAGGATCATTTTGAAATATCGATAGTATGAGGGACTAAATTAATATCGTCCTACAATTTCAATGAACAATTTGGATATTTAGTCAATTGGTTAGGCAGTAGTAGTGATGACTTTGATTTGGTGTTTTGAATCACAGGTGGGAGAGCTTAAAAAGTTGGTTGAAGAGGGAAAGATTAAGTACATAGGATTATCTGAGGCTAGTACCGAGACAATCAGAAGGGCACATGCTGTTCATCCTATTACTGCTGTTCAAATGGAATGGTCCCTTTGGACTCGTGAAATTGAGCCAGATATTGTCCCTGTTTGCAGGTACCTTAACTCATTGCTTTTCTATTTCCATGATTGTCACCAAATTTTTATGAAGGTTTGAACTTGTTCCTGAAGAATTCTGACCAGCAATGGCTCCGAGCCATTCCACTAAAATCAGTCACATGCGTAAGATGAGATTGGCCACCTCTATTTTAAGAAGTTGGGAGAGGAAATCATGGGAGAAGTTGCTCAACATGGGAACTTAACTCAATGATGGGAAGTTGGTTCCTGTAGTTCTTTGGTCCTTATCAGGCCGAGTTGGATATTGGCCCGACCGATCTGGTGATTTGGACACCTACTCGGTATATGCATGAAATTTGGGATATATAGCATGGGTCGAGAACTCAAGATAATAAGAGATCTATAGCATTCCACAACCCCTCAAGCATGAGGTCTGCAAGGGTGAAATGTTTAAGAAAATGATTTGAGATGATAAGTAATTTACTACGGTGTAAAACTATTAGTGGGAAATGTCATTAACTGATTAACATTTCTTTTTCTTCATCATGGAAATAGTTGACCCTTTTCTTTTTTATCCAAAAATTAGAAAAACATCACACCTTTTTGTGATTTCAAGTAAAACAAACATCGAAGGTGCCTTTGTTGAGACAATTGAAAATGGTTCCTTGAATCAGTGGCTTATACTAGTAGATCATTAGTGGTTTAATAAATAGCAACAACACACTTCTTTTCTTTCATGCGATATTGTTCAAGAAAAGAAAGTTGTTTGATTTCTAGAGAAGAGATACACCTCTGATCAAATAGTTTTAATTTTACATGCTTGAATTGGAACCTTTTGATTTGAGTATGAACAACCAAGTTCTTTCTTTCACTTCCTGACTTGATGCTTTTTTGGTGACAACTCTTACAGGGAACTTGGCATTGGATTAGTGCCATATAGTCCTCTTGGCCGTGGATTTTTCGGAGGCAAGGCTATCACGGAAAGTATACCTGCAAACAGTTTTCTGGTATGGACTCATCCAATTTTTTTATGATGACAGTTACTCTTGGCCTTGAGCTCTGTTGGATAAACAGTTTTGCTAACCACTTATAGCATAAGTGCTTATACTTTAAGTGCTTATGTTTAAGTTTTCTATAATCAAGATAAATTAAACTGTTTTCATATAAGCTATCCTGGAGAGCTTATGGAGCTATTTTCACAAGGTCTCCCAAACAGTTTCATAAGTACTTATGCTAGTAGATAAACTCAAATAAGTCAATCCAAATAGATCATTTATTCATTGTCACCAACGTCTCTTTTTTCACCAGGCAATGCAACCAAGGTTACAAGGGGAGAACTTTGACAAGAACAAGATATTTTATTCTCGGATGGAAAAGTTGGCAGAGAAGAACGGATGTACATCTTCACAACTTGCTCTTGCGTGGATTCTTCATCAAGGAGACGATGTAGTGCCTATCCCTGGTGAGTAATTTTGCATTTCATGACCTCAACAAGTTAGGTACTTATGAAGCTTACTCACGTTATGATTCCTTTTGTAGTTTCTAGTATAACATTTATGTGATGTCTCATGTGTTGTAGGAACAACTAAGATAAAAAATCTTGATAGTAATATCGGTTCGTTTAAAGTGAAGCTCAACAAAGATGATTTGAAGGAGATCGAAGATGCTGTGCCAATCTCTGAGGTGGCAGGGAATCGGACAACCGATGCTTTTGTTCAGTGCTCATGGAAGTTTGCTAATACTCCAATAAAAGCATAGCTTGATGCCAGTTTTGCACCTCAGTGTTTGAGATTCTAGTTTCTGGTCTCTTTCCACGACTCCCAAATTTAATCCCATCTGAATAAAACCGATCATCATTGGTCGAATAGGAATAACTCAGAAAATTATGCGTTTCATGTGTAATTTTTTTTTTTGTGTGGAGAAAATGGTTATGCTTAATGTGAAATCATGTTCCACTAATATTTTCTTTGTCTGGAGACATGTGAAATTGTGAATTTTTTTCTCTGCCTATTGTTTGAAGTTTTTGTTTTTATGCTGCTATATGCTCTAAATTGCAAAATTTAGTTTTGGTTATTTTGCAACCTTATATATACATGGTTTAGTGGCTATAAGGATGATAAGAAAAGAACAATAATGGATTATGAATCTCATATGCTTTTTGTGTGTGGATAAAAATTATAAGAGAATCACTCAGCCACAAGGAGTTTAGAACAATACAGAAACTTTGAACACTTGCTCGGAAAATATGCAGAAACTTTGAACAATACACAAGATTTTGACATGTCAAAGAGCCCTATATAGCTTAAATAACTATGATTAAAATTTTCTCATAATAGCCAAATCTTCCACCACTTCCACTATTTATGCGAATCATAACACCTGTAATATAGACAGGAACTTACATGCTAGACAGTCCAATAAGCCAGCAACAAAATTTATAAAGTCAATTAAGATTAATCAAATAAAAAAATGGACTAGTGGAATTGGTGGCACTATGACGGTTCTCCAAGAGTAGTGACATAATGAGTGATGACACCATACCATAAGTGACACACTGAGTGACGATGATATCACAAATTCAAGAAACCGCCCATACTATATTCTTTTACTATATAATAATTATGGAATTATTATAAGACATATATGCAATTCAAAGATTATAATCATCATTCAGAAACCAAAATGGCCGAAAAGCAAACTCAACTAATTCCTAGAGTCAAACTGGGAACTCAAGGCTTGGAAGTAAGTAACGTTTGTCCTAGCTTCTTTGAACTTCAAATCATAGTTTCCTGTTCATGTGAATCATTCATAATTGTTGCTTTGCTTGCAGGTTTCTAAGCTTGGATATGGATGCATGGGCCTCACTGGAGTATACAATGCTGCTGTTCCAGAAGATGTTGCTATATCTTTGATCAAACATGCTTTTTCCAAAGGAATCACTTTCTTTGACACATCTGATTTTTATGGACCACATACCAATGAAGTTTTGGTCGGAAAGGTACTACTACTACTTCAACTTAACTCACTATATCTTCATTTTTTTTTCAACTATGTAACATAAACATTTTATAACTTTCTCAGGCATTAAAAGACTATCCTCGAGATCAAATTCAGATTGCTACAAAATTTGGGATTATCAAATGGGAAGATAGCAAAGTTGTTGTAAATGGTAGTCCTGAATATGTTAGATCATGTTGTGAGGCTAGCCTTCAACGTCTTGGGGTGGAATACATCGATCTGTATTATCAGCACCGTGTTGACACCACAGTTCCAATTGAAGACACTGTGAGTAATGCAATATTTTCTCTCCATTCTTGAAATTAATTTGTTAGGCAGTGTTTTTGATTTGGGGGTGTTTTGAATAACTCATAGATGGGAGAGCTTAAGAAGCTGGTTGAAGAAGGAAAGATTAAGTACATAGGATTATCTGAAGCTAGTACCGAGACAATCAGAAGGGCACATGCCGTTCATCCTATTACTGCTCTCCAAATGGAATGGTCTCTTTGGACTCGCGAAATTGAACCAGATATTGTCCCTCTTTGCAGGTACCTAACTCATTGGTTTTATATTTCTTGGTCTAATGGATGCAACCTCTCCTGTTTGGTCTATAGAGAGATACTCCTCTGATCAAATAGTTTTACTTTTACTTGCTTGAATTGGGAAATTTTGATTTGAGTATGAAGAAGTAGAACCAATTTCTGTCTTTCACTTCCTGGCTGTACACTTTTTGATATCCTTCACGATTCTTCTTTAAAGAACTTTGGTGTTTGGTGACAACTCTTACAGGGAACTTGGTATTGGGTTAGTACCATACAGTCCCCTTGGCCGTGGATTTTTCGGAGGCAAGGCTATCACAGAAAGTGTACCTTCAAACAGTTTTCTGGTATGGACTTGATCCAAATTGTTTCTAATGACAGTTAAATTTGACCAAGTCATTATTGGCCTTCCCTGTTTGGGTAAACAATTTAATTAGGTTCTTATAGCATAAGTGCTTATAATATAAGTGCTTATGCATAAGTTATTTCTATGCTAAAAAATAATTTAAAGTTAAACTGTTCTCAGATAAGCTATAAGCTGTTTTAATAAGCTCTCCTAAACAGTCTCACAGGTAATTATGTCAGTAGATAAACTCAAATAAGTTGTTTTCACGAACATCTCTTTTTTCACCAGGCAATGCAACCACGGTTGCAAGGAGAAAACTTTGACAAGAACAAAATATTTTATTCTCGGATGGAAAAGTTGGCAGAAGAGAAGCATGGATGTACCTCTTCACAACTTGCTCTTGCATGGATTCTTCATCAAGGAGACGATGTAGTGCCCATCCCTGGTGAGTAATTTTCCATTTTGTGACTTCAGCAAAGTTAGGAATCTGTGAAGCTTACTCGCGAATGGTGTGTATAATTTGAATGTTCAAAGAGGGAGATAAATCAGTATGATACAACATGAAATTATTTGAAATATTTAGAAACCTCTCAGTTATGATTCATTTTGTTGTTTTAAGTATAACATTTCTGCAACCTCTCATTCATGTGTTGTAGGAACAACCAAGATAAAAAATCTTGAAAGTAATATCGGTTCATTTAAAGTGAAGCTCAGCGAAGATGATTTAAAGGAGATTGAAGAGACCGTGCCAATATCTGAGGTGGTGGGGAGTCGGACAACCGATGCTTTTGTTCAATGTTCATGGAGGTTTGCTAATACTCCGCCAAAAGCATAGCTTGATGCCATTTTTACATCTCAGTGTGTTTGAGATTATAGCTTCTGGTTGGCCTCTTTGCGTGACTCACAAATTTAAATCTCATCAGAATTTGTAAACAGTCGAATATGGATAACTCATCAGAATTTGTGTTTTATGCATAACTATGTTTCTTTTTGTGTGTGATTAAATCAGTATGCTTATTTTTCCCCATATTTGTTTGTTTTGATTTCCAGTCTTCGTATTTGTTGTCATGTCTTTGTGCGGTGTTCATTTGTATCATGTTGCTTATAATTAATGTGAAATCATGTTCCACTAATATTTTCCTTGTCTGGAGAGATGTAAAATTGTGATTTATTTTGTCTGCCTGTTTGAATTTATAAAATAAAACTAGCCAAGTTGATTTAAAGCCAAACTACAAATCAAGATTTTAGCTACAAGAAACGTCTTTGATAACAGCTCGATCATACGCATGATCAAATGTGCCTTCAATCCACAAGCAAAGATTCACTTGTACTCAACAAATTGGAACATTTCAAGCATATTAACATCAAAGATAAGCAGAAATATGTAATCAGTTCATAGTAATTAAATAGCAGTTATGTATGCCTCTTGGGGGAGTACTGTCTTCTATGTTTCTTTTCTCACCAAGTGACAAAGAAAGAACTGCCTGTTGAGTCTGTTAACCACTACTCCTCCACTAATAGTAATTCAGTTCATTTGCATATAGTTATTATTGTGTAAAATTTGATGGAAAATGTATAAAGAAAGTATTGATAATGTGTAAGAGCGATAAAAAATGGATCAGATCAGCCAAAGCACTGAAGCAGTATATGACTTTGTTGCCTTTTAAATTTGCACATATTTTATGGTAAGTTTTGAGATTGGTGATGGAGTTTTTGTCTGTTCAAAGGTTCCTATAAGTCTGAATTCCAACTACAGGTATATTGATCTCACATAAAACTTGTTGTTTGAGAAGAAAGATATAACCAATCACCTTTGACGTAGCTCTAAAATAATGATTGAAGATAATACTCAATCATGTATATTGTAGCACAAAAGATATATATTATGAAGGGCTCTCATTTGCACTTCATATTGAGAAATCAACAAGATAAAAAGGAATATTAGGCATAAAAATACTCACCAAGATAAAAAGAAAATTAAAATGTGACCATGTCATGCACAAACTAAATTTCTATATAATATATGTTGTTGTAAAACTTTTTTTTTTTTGGACAGAAATGTTGTATATTAGTGACGATTAGGTAAAAGGATGTTACCGGAATCAAAGATGGTGCCAGCTCCGGTGGTCGGATTGAATGCCAAAGCAGCCGGAGGAATATCGACGATTCTCCGGCCAACCCTAATTGCTTGCAAGTTAACATAATAGAGTGATGATCTTCTAGGATTTTTGAGAAGAGGAGTATACTTGATCTTCTTGGGCTGAGCAACAGGCCCAAGTCTTAAAGACCCAGAGAAGTTAAGAGACTTGAAACTTGGTAAGCAGTAAGAGAATGTGGATTGGGAAAATTTATCATCCCACCTACCCACTTTCTCACTCACCCCCTGGAAATTCCATTTTTGCCCTTGGTCAAAAAATTCGGAACGCGTTTTCCAAATTTTTTTAGTTCAAATTTGGAAAAAAAATCGGAAAACACATTCCGAAGTTGTTTTTAAAGGCAAAAAAAATTCAGAAAACGCGTTCCGAATTTTTTGACCAAGGGCAAAAATGGAATTTCCAGGGGGTGGGTGAGAAAGTGGGTAGGTGGGATGAGAAATTTTCGTGGATTGGTAGAGGTTTTTGGTTTGAGATAAAAGTGATAATGGGCCTCGGCCCAAGCCCAATAGACCTTGTGGTGGGATGGGATAGATGTTCCAGTTGTTTTTGAAACACAACCAAATTTGTAGATAGGAATTGGATCAGTTGCTAAGGTAACAGTGTCTTGAACCAAGTTAGCTGAAATAGAAGAACTACCATAGGTGAAGTTGAAATTGCATGTGCTCACACCACAACTTGGGTTAGGAACCTGAAAAAATATGAAAAAAAAGAGAGTTTAGTACCGTGTTTGTTTTGACGGTGCAAATATAGTAGACACGCGTCTACACGAGACTTTCAAATTATGGTTCAATTAGTTCAATTCAATCTATACATGTAAAAAGTATATCAGTGTTTTTTTTTTTTTATAAAAAGTATATCAGATTTAACTAACTATGATTCAATCGCTTCAATTTAATCTAACACAAAATTAGTCATGAACATCATATATTTATTCAATTTTTAAGTTTTAAATTGTTTTTCTCGCACGTACCGAAGAACCAATGTCCACACTCAATAGTATAGAGTGTTAAGATATGGTGTCTATCTAAATGATAAAATTGGATTTATATCTTAATTTTCCATTTTGTTTGATCAACTACGAGTACTAGCGAATTAATGATTGAGATTTCACCGCAGGATATTAACACTGCATTCAGATGATATGTTCTCCAATCCGACTGATTCGGTCCAATTTTTAAAACATGATTAGAACATTGAAAAAAGTGCACTGAGAAAATTCCAAGTCCCCGGGAACCTTTGCTTGCCATGTACACCAGCACATAGCTTTCAAAGATTTTGGATTCATTAGATTGGGCTATAAATGTAAGTCAACCCCACCCACAATGGGACAAAAGTTGCAAGTTTCAATGTAAGATTAGATGATTTAAAAAAAAAATAATTTTTATTTAATAATGTAAAAAATACTATGTTTATATCTGAACCGTCCAAATACTGTAGTTAATAACACATACTATATGTCAGTATGGTCAGTTTAACTGCACCCCATATGTGTCCAACGTAAGTAATGGTCCTTTCTTTGGGGAGTCTAATGAAGCTAAAAAATCAAATTTTTTTTATATATAGGATCAGAAGGAATATGTTTTTAAAGTATTTATTATAGATTATAGAAAAAAGATGCACTATAATTACGGGTATGTTTGAAAAAATAATAATTAATACATTGGAAATTTGAAAGGTCAAAGAAAAATCATACTCCCTCTGATCCTAAATATTTATGTAGTTGTTGTCCTTATAAAAAGGTTCAAAGAAAATGTGGTATTGACTTGAGACCTAGGAGTGTGCTCCTCCTTAAAACTTCAGGTTCGATTCTCTCTATTACCAATTTGGGTGGACTAATTTAACTTATTAAAAAAAATTCAAAGAAAAATCTAAAAAATGTCTCATATATAGAAACAAAAGTTGTATGAAATTATACTACTAATACAATCTGTATATAAAAAAAAAATAAAAAAAAAATAAAAAATAAAAAAAACACCAATAAACCAACAATATATAAAAAAATTATTCAAAATAAGAAATCAAGAAACTAACAAACTATATCCAAAAAACAACAAATTTCCTATTCGAAAAAAAAAAAAGGACCGTAACTTATTGAAAAATGTGTCGAACAATTTTATATATTCATTTTTTTTAATTTCATAATTTTCAAATGTAAATGCAAATAATTTTTTTTTGTGGTTGATAGAAGAAATGACCATTAAAAACTGACACACACAAAGTAGAGTGATCGGGGTTCGAATCCCGATCCTGATGTCCGACACTAACAATTTCAGCATTTCTGTTAGTTGAGCTAGGATTTGTGACCAAATGCAATAATCTTTTATTATAGAAAATCTTTTTTTTAATAGAAATTTATATTAAGGCGTGGCTGGCGTGCCATTATATTTAATGTATTTTTTTTTTAAGCAATTATATTTAATGTACTGTACATTGAATAAAAAAAATATTTAATGTATTTATAAATAATAAAAAATATTTAACGTAATTTGGTAATAGGGATGGCAATGGGTAGGGTATGGGTAGGGTACTATAGTACTCATCCCCATACCCGTGGATTGAAAAAATATTCGTACTCATCCCCATACCCGCGTGGGTAACAACTTTTGTCCCCGTCCCCATACCCTATGCGTACCTAGGTACCCATACCCGTACCTGTTACCCGCATTTTTACTACAAATAGGCGAGGCTGAATCGATACATCATTTATTTCTCTCTTGTAGTTTTTTTGGTTCTCTCTGGTCGATGGTTCGGGCTTGGATTGGTTCTATGGCGGTAGACGCTAACAGCTTATCTGATCACTTTGTTCAGTTCACTCAGTCAGTAGGTAGTCAGCGAGCACGGCGATCCTTTATGCAGCTCATTTGGCTCGCTTGTGTCTGGATTATGTGGCACGAGCGCAATCACAGGTTGTTCAAGAATACGGCTTCTTCTTTGCACCAAATGCTAGATAAAGGTCAAATTATTTTCTTATTGGTGGTTGAAGTCGACGAATGTAACTTTAGTATTAAATTTTCATTGTTGGTGGTCAACTCCATTACTTTGTATGAGTTTCCATTGATTGTATTTCTTTAATACTCTTGTAAACTATTGTGGTCTCTATTGGCACACCTTGTGCTAAGGATATCACTGACTTGTTTCTCTTATATATATATATATATATATATATATATATATATATATATATATATATATATATATATATATATATATATATATATATATATATATATATATATATATTCCATTTTGGCCTCTTCAAAAAAAAAAAAAAAACTGATCAATTATAAAATATCATATAATTTTAATAGAATTTAAAAAATTTCAAAGATTTTAATATTGACTAATGAAAATTATAAACAAAATTATTACTAACCTTATGTTAAAGTTCATATTTATGTTAAATATTCACATTATTTTTATATTATGTTATAAATAAACATTTTTATTATAAATATGTAATAGTTTAGTAGAGTTGTATTCTTTTAAATTGATTTACATATATTATAATATAATAATATAAATAAAATATAAATATATATTATGCGGGTAAGGGGCGGGGTGAGTACTAATGTACCCGTACCCGCACCAATACCCGTTCATTTTTGCGAGTAATTACCCATACCTGTGTCCGTACTCAAAATGCGGGTTTTTACCCTACCCGTTATGAATAATTTTTGTGGGTACCCTCTGGGTATGAGTCAAATTGCCATCCCTATTTGGTAAGGCGTGGCTGGCGTGATCAATTTTTTTAATTAATTCTTATTGTACGTACATGATCAATTTTTAATTAATCATATCTTACCAAAAAATTAAAATTAATTAATCATATTTAATGTACACATGATCCACTACTAGAAATTTCCAGTTTTCCTGCGGATTTGGACCAATCATTCGCAGGAAAGGTGTTTCCTGCGGATTTTCCCAAGGATTTTGGTTCCAGCTAATACCTTCGTGGATAATTGTTTCCTGCGGTTTTGGAATCCTCAGGAAAGTTTCCCGCGGAATTTCCTGCAAAAAATGAGTAAATCCTCAGGAAAATTTCCTGAAAACTTTCCTGCAAAATATCCGCAGGTAATTCCGCAGTAATAATCGTAGGAAATTCCTCGGGATTGTGTTCCCACAGCTAAATCCGCAGGAAATTCTGCATCAGATTTTTTTTATTTAATTTTTTGCTTTTATTAAATACCAAAATGCTTATTAAAAATAGTTTTACCCAAAATATTTTAACTTGGTTGAATAATTCTATACATAACTAGTTAATTTACACAATATTTCTTCAAACTATATTAGAAAAAATCTATTGAATGAACTACGTAGTCCATATCACATTTACAAACACAGAAAATATAGACCAAATTACAAAATAAAAATACATATTACATAGTATCTCAAATAAGCCTAAATCTCAGTAATTAAGTAGGGCTTCCACGTTACGCCAAACGTCCCATTAATCTTGTTTGTTTCATGGATTATAAATTTATTCTCAGGAATGTGACTTTGGGAATCTTTAATTTCTATGTTTGTTTTAAGTTTTAAAAAATTATGCTTAGGAATTTTTTATTCCTTGGAATATAAATTACACATCACTTTCCCACTTTTCATTCCCATGTTAAATGGTGGGAATCTTATATTCCCATGAGAATAAGAGGTAACCACCCATAACTCCCCACTCTCCCATTGTTTTTAACTCATTTATTTTTTTATTTTAATATTTTAAAATGTTAATTGAATTTATTTTAAAAATGTTCCAATGAACTTTATTTATTTAGCAAACACATTGATAGGAATAATACTCCCAGCAATAATGTTCCAAGGAATAATAATCATAGGATTATAATTTTAATCCCCGAAACAACACACCCTTATACACGGTCAATTCTTGTACTTTCTCTACAAAATCAAATAAACAAAGAAAAATGTCAAGACATGGTCAATGTAAAATAAAAAAGAAATTGAACACTAAATTCAAAAGAAATTGAACACTAAAAACTAACTATCACAGAAAAATCCAACGACCACTGAAGGCATCATTCAGTGCACATCAAAACCCTAATTGTTATGAATTCAAATCTTTTTTAGAAACTTACCACAGATAATCTGGCCTGCATGTGTCGAACAATCAATAATCCGACAAAGGATTGTGCTTAATGAAATCTGAGAATCGTAAATCTAGCAAATCACAAATTCGAAGAAATCGTGGTCGAAAACACCATCTTCTATAGCAAAATACGGTTCCGCGATATGAGGAGAAGGTGAGAAAGGGAAGATGAGAGATCGAGAATTGCACGAAGGTGAGAACGCAAGAGGTGAGAGCTTGAAGAGTAATACGAGATCGGTGATGACGGCGATGAGTAGTGCGAGGAAGAGGATGAGAGTGATTTTGTTTTCAGGATTGCAGACCTGTGTGTGCAGAAGTTGTCGACCCGCCCGAAACCCGTCTTATCCGATCCGAAATTTGACTACACAGTTGGGTCGAGTCGGATGTCGGGTTATTATATGAGGAAAAGTCAGTTAGTGGTGAGTTTATTCGGACGGGTCCGGTTTGAAAATATTACACCCAGTGCCCGATCAATAACATTCTTAAGACCATCCACAATGGTCTCAACACTCAACACCACCTTTTTCACTCCACATCATCTTTTCTTTCTTCCACCTACTCATTCAACACTCATTCAACTTTTACCCTCTCCAATAGTTTTTTCATTCAACACTCTATCCCACCACTTTCTCTACCCCACCACTTTTTATTTCATATTCTTATTTAAATTTATATTTTTGTTTTTATGATTACATAAAATTACAATTATCGATTAAAATTAAATTAAAATAATTAACAATTAACGATTTATTTTTTAGTTTTTTGTAATAAAATCAAAATTTATTTAAATAATTTATACGATACAAATCATCTTAACTTAATTTAAAATACAACACACAAGTAATGTAATTAGTGCGAAACAAATAATTTAAAATGCAATGCAACACACAAGCAACATAATTAGTACGATACAAATGATTTAAAATGCAATGCAACACACAAGCAACGTAATAATTAGTACGATATAAATTAGAAGAATTAGAAGAATTTTGGCTGTTAAAATGGTTATTGGGATCTATTTCACCAAAAAAAGACTGATACTTCAAGATTAACATTAATAGATAGATAATAATAAGATTAATATAGTGAAAAAATCAAAAAAAAATTCTGTGTCCAAATCAAATGAACCAAGTCTCTATTTATAGACAAAACAAAATCATGAATTTTGGTAAAAAAAAAATTTAAAAAAAAATTATTTGCAACGAAATAATTGAGTTCAAAGTATTAAATGGATAAAAATCCAGCCAGCCAATAGCAGCCAGCCACATGGCTGGAACTTATCAACTTTACAATCTCTTTGTCAGTTTGATAAAACGTTTCACTGCAAAGATTGTCGATTGCTTTATGTCATTTATTATGAATTTAATTTATATGCACCGTCAGTGTAAAGTTGTTTTGCACATGAGTCCAATAATATA
The DNA here is from genome assembly GCF_020283565.1 of Trifolium pratense. Lineage (NCBI taxonomy): Eukaryota > Viridiplantae > Streptophyta > Magnoliopsida > Fabales > Fabaceae > Trifolium > Trifolium pratense. Next base: position 1,502,385 of record NC_060064.1, read on the forward strand.
CCGACACATCATGTATGGTAATTAAAAACACATGATGTGTCACATTCATTAAATGATGTGGCAACGCGTCATTGGATGTATGTGTAAAAAAAAATTACACTGACGGTGCACAACAATTAAACTCTATTATTATTATTATAATAATAACATATTACATTTTCCAATACTAGTCTCTAGAAAATACTAGGCAAAATCACATTGAAGTTGAAGGTCCTTTATTTTATTTTTTTGTAATATTTTGGTGTTTTATTTTTTTTTGTAATATTATGATCCTTTATTATTTTTTATTTGTAACATTTAAGTCCTTTATTTTTTATAAATAAATAAGATAAGACCAAAGTATTACAAAAAAAAGGACTAAAGTGTTACAAATAAAAAAGATAAAGGACTAAAGTGTTACAAATAAAAGATAAAAGACCAAAATGTTACAAAGAAAAAATAAAGGACCAAAGTGTTACAAAAAAAATAAGATAAAGGACCTGCGGTGGAATATCCTTAGGAATACCTGCGGATATTCCTGAAATACCAAAATCCGCAGGAAAGTGGTCTTGGTGCAAAAATCCGCAGGAACATCCTTGGAAATACCTGTGGATTTTCCTGAAATATCAAAATCCGTAGGAAATTGGTCTGAGTGCAAAAATCCGCAGGAAACTCCTTGGAAATATCTGCGGATATTTTTCTACAGAAAAATCCGCAGGCAAATAGCAAATTTCTAGTAGTGATCAATTTTTTAATCAATTCTTTTTTTAATTAGTTCTGTGGCCCATTTGGATTGACTTATTCTTGAGCTTATGTGAAATAACTTATGCAAATAAATAAGTTTGGGTAAATAGGGTTTTACCCCCCTGCAAAATAGGACAATTTTGCATTACCCCCTGTAAAATAAAAAGTTGTGATTCCCCCCTCGTAATATTAAGATTCTTTGTTTTACCCCCCTGAATTGACAACATGGATTTGGAATCTTAATTTTGCTGACATGGCAACCATACGTGGCTTTTTGTTTTTACACATGGCTTTTTTTTTACTGTTTTATTTATTTAATTTTTATTTTGCCACATATTAAGCTATGTCATTTAAAAAAAATAAAAAACAAAAAAGGGAAAAAACAAACAACAAGAAACATCAACAATCTTCACCACTCTCATGGGAAGAACAAACAACAACAACCCATTCTTTCATTCAATTAAAAAAAAAAATCAAAACAACAACAAACTTCATCTTCAATCTTAAATTTCATCTCATCAATTCAATCTCAAACCCATAAATCCAAAACCATAAAAAACTCATAAGTTTCTCAAAACATAAAATCTCACAGTTCATTCTTCACCACCAGCCACCACCACCGTCGTCGTCCATCTCTCTTTCCCACCAATTGCATCTCTTTTCCTTGCAGCATCACTCTCACTAATTTCCGCCGATTTGCAGATCTGAATTTTATTGTTTGTTGATTTTCCAAAAAATTAAAATTAAATCAGAATTAATGATGTTTGGAGAACATGTGTTGTTGTTATTTTTCTTGAACTTGTAATTGCTAACCCAACCCATATCCTTCACCAAGATCAAAGGAATGAACACGTGAGAGGTAGAGACCAGGAAGGAGAGAGATGAAGGAGTTGATTATGTTAGGGTTGTTGTTGGTGGTGGTGGTTATGGAGGAGGTGGAGGAAGAGTTTGAATTGGACGAATTGTGGAGATGATGATTTTATTTTTATTTTTTTATTTAGGGATTTGAGATGAAAGTTGCTTCCTGAGATTTGATATGAAGGTTTTTTTTTGGAAAAAAAAATTGTGGGATTTGAGATGAAGATTTTTTTATTTTTTATTTATTTTAAATAACAATGATTTGGAATAATTATAATAATAAAAATAAATAAAAATTCGAAGAAAATCCACATATGCATGTCACATCATAAAAAAAAAAGATTTCATGTGTAGTTGGCGAATTAGGGGGTAATTGAATGAATCTTTATATTACAGGGGGTAATCAAAAAAGTTTTTACTGCAGGGGGTAATGCAAAATTCGCCCATTTTGCAGGGGGGTAAAACCCTATTTACCCAATAAGTTTTTATGCATTATTATAAGTTTTTCAAGATAATTTATGAGAAAACAATACAATTTTTATCAGCAAAAATTTATAAATTATCATAGAACTTTAGTTTTTTTTGTTACAACCACAAAACTTTATTTATTTGCATAAACTATTTTCGTTAACTCAAAAATAAATCAAATTGAAATGCGCCCAAAGCTATTGTACAATTTTTCTCATAATAGGCGAATCTTACACCACTTGCAGTATTAAAATAGCTACCTCAGCTCCAAAAAGGCCAGCAACAAAGTTTATATACTACTCCGTCCCAAAATATAAGCAAAAATAAGTCAAAGAAACTTGATGTATTTGGTTAAAGATTTGGACCAAATACATTCACTTTTGTTGACCAACTTTTGCTTATATTTTGGGACGGAGGGAGTATATAAAATAGAGACTCTAAGGCCAGCAAGCAACAAAGTCTATATATATAGGGTCTGTTTGGTAAAAATAAGCTATAAGCTAGCTGATAGCTAATAAGTTAGCTGATAGCTGAAAAGTTAGCTTATAGCTGAAAAGCTAGCTAATTGAAATTAAAGTGTTTGGTAAAATTAGCTTTTGAAGTAGTTAATAAATATTAAATGACATAATTGATAGTGGGTAGTTTTTTTTTTAGAGTGTGTAGACGTAGTTATTAAATTAAAGGGTAAAAATAGAATAAAGTGTAAAAAGCTATAAGCTATAAGCTCAAACGCTACTTGAAATAGCATCTGACAAAAAGCTATAAGCTAGTAAAAAAAGCTTGTTACCAAACACCTCTAATTTTTTGAAACAAGCTTATAAGCTCATATAATAAGCTATAAGCCAACTTATTTGTGTTACCAAACACACCCTATGGGTTGGTTGGTTGGTTGGTAGCACTATACTGGGGTTGGTTGGTTGGTAGCACTATACTGTATATGTATATGACAGTGCTCCAAGCTATTACCACTAGCTAGTACACTACCAAACAAACACATAATCTTGAAGAGGAAGGAAGGAAATGGGAGATACTATTCATATTCCTCGAGTCAAGCTTGGAAGCCAAGGATTAGAAGTAAGTAACGTTTGTTTGTTCTTTGAATTTGAAATCTTGTTCATGCGATATATATATATATATATATATATATATATATATATATATATATATATATATATATACTATCTTACAACGTTTATTGTTGCTTTTTTTTCTTGCTTGTAGGTTTCTAAGCTTGGATATGGATGCATGGGACTCACTGGAATATACAATGCTGCTGTTCCAGAAGATGTTGCTATATCTTTGATCAAACATGCTTTCTCCAAAGGTATCACTTTCTTTGACACTTCTGATGTTTATGCAGCACATGCCAATGAAGTTTTGGTTGGAAAGGTACTACTACTACTACTACTTCAAGTTCACATATCTTTCAAGTTTTTGTTTTCAACTTAACATAAACATTTTAATAACTCTCTCAGGCATTAAAACACTTGCCTCGAGATCAAATTCAGATTGCTACAAAATTTGGGATTGTCAAAAAGGAAGATAGCAAAATTATTGTAAATGGTAGTCCTGAATATGTTCGTTCTTGTTGTGAGGGTAGCCTTCAACGTCTTGGGGTGGAATACATAGATCTGTATTACCAGCACCGTGTTGACACCACAGTTCCAATTGAAGACACTGTGAGTAATGCAATATTTTCTTGATATTCATTTTTTAGGCAATGTTTTAGAATTTAGATTTAATGGTGTTTTGAATATATAATTCATAGATGGGTGAGCTTAAGAAGCTGGTTGAAGAGGGAAAGATTAAGTACATTGGATTATCTGAGGCTAATACTGATACAATCCGAAGGGCACATGCTGTTCATCCTATTACCGCTCTCCAAATGGAATGGAATCTTTGGACCCGCGAAATTGAACCAGATATTGTTCCTCTTTGCAGGTACCTAACTCATTGGTTTTATATTTCTTGGTCTATTGTATGCAATCTCTTCTATTTAGTCTATTGAGAGATACTCCTCTTTACATTTTGATTTGAGTATGAACAACCAAGTTCGGTCTTTCACTTCATGGCTGTACGCTTTTTGATATCCTTCATGATTCTTCTTTAAATGACTTTGGTGTTTGGTGAAAACTCTTACAGGGAACTTGGTATTGGACTAGTACCATACTGTCCCCTTGGCGGCGGATTTTTCGGAGGCAAGGCTATCAAAGAAAGTCTTCCTTCATGCAGTTTTCTGGTATGGACTTGACCCAAACAGTCTCAAAGTACTTATTTCAGTAGATAATTTCCTAAACAGTCTCAAAGTACTTATGTCAGTAGATAATCTCAAATAAGTTATAAGTTGTTTCCACCAACATCTCTTTTTTTACCAGGCAATGCTACCACGGTTACAAGGAGAAAACTTTGACAGGAACAAGATATTGTATTCTCAGATGGAAAAGTTGGCAGAAGAAAAGCATGGATGTACATCTTCACAACTTGCTCTTGCATGGCTTCTTCATCAAGGAGAAGATGTAGTGCCCATCCCTGGTGAGTAATTGAATTTTCCATTTTGTGACTACAACAAGTTTGAAACCTGTGAAGCTTACTCGCGAATTGTGAGTATAATTTGAATGTTCAAAGATGGAGATAAATCGGTATGATATGACAAGCACTACATGAAATTATTTGAAATATTTAGAAACCTCTCTCAGTTATGATTCCTTATATTGTTTTAAGTATAACATTTCTGCAACCTCTCATGTGTTGTAGGAACAACCAAGATAAAAAATCTTGAAAGTAATATCAGTTCGTTTCAAGTGAAGCTCAATGAAGATGATTTGAAGGAGATTGAAGAGACCGTGCCAATATCTGAGGTGATGGGGAGTCGGACAACCGATGCTTTAATTCAAGTTTCATGGAGGTTTGCTAATACTCCGCCAAAAGCATAGTGCTTCATGCCAGTTTTACATCTCAGTGTGTTTGAGATTATAGTTTCCGGTTGGCCTCTTTGCGTGACTCAAAAATTTTAATCGGTCGAATACGGATAACTCATCAGAATTTGTGTTTTATGCATAACTATGTTTCTTTTTATGTGATTAAATCAGTTTGCTTATTTTTTCACATATTTGTTTGTTTTGATTTCCCGTCTTCGTACGGTGTATTTTGTTGTCCAGTCTTTGTGCGGTGTTCATTTGTTTCAGGTTGCTTATAATTAATGTGAAATCATGTTCCACCAATATTTTCCTTATATGGTGAGATGTAAAATTGTGATTTATTTCCTCTGCCTTCAATCCACAAGCAAAGATTCACTTGTACTCAACAAATTGGAACATTTCAAGCATATTAACATCAAAGATAAGCAGAAATATGTAATCAGTTCATAGTAATTAAATAGCAGTTATGTATGCCTCTTGGCGGCCATGCATAGTAATTAAATAGCAGTTCATAGTAACTAACTACAAGAAAACATGCATTTACTGGCGGCCAAAAGCCCTCAGTAATGCACAAATTTCGTCTAAAATGCATGCATTACTGACGGCCTTGGGCCCTCTGCAATTAGCTCGCCAGTAATGTTTACTGACGGCCCAGGACCGTCAATAACGTTACTGACGGCCTGGAGCCGTCAATAATGTCCTCTGCAATTCAAAAAGTTGTTCGCGTTTGTGACGGCCTGCAGCCGCCAATAACGGAATTCGAGGGAGAATTCCTGGCGGCCTGCAGCCGTCAGTAATGTTTTACGAATTAAAAAAAAATTAATAATTTAATTATTTAAAAATCAATATTAATATTGATTTTTAAATAATTAAATTATTAATTTATTTTTTTAAATTATTAAATTATTTTTTAAAAATTCTAGTTTTAATAATTTAATTTTTTTAAAAAAATATACTGCATAATAAATAATTAAAAAATATTAAATATAATTTTATTTTTACAAAAAAATATTAAAATTTAATTAAAAGCATAATAAAAATACTTAACATAAGCATAATTAAACATAAAAATAATATTGTCATTATAAAAAGAAAACAATTAAACATAATATAAATTGTCGTTATGTTATACAAATAATTAAATCAACAACAGATAATTAAAATTACACATCAAGGTTGGTCAGGCGGCTGATATAGTGGTCGCTTCCCCTTGCCACTGTATGTTGGCTGACGCGACCTTCCTCGGCCTCGGCCTCTACCTCCCTCATTTATTACGACTGCGGGGAGTGACGTTCGCGGAGGTCGTGCCACAGGCCTATGAACGAAGTTAATTGGGGCTTGATTGGGATCAAAGCTGGCTTGATTCGGGAAGAAGTTGTCTTGGGGTTGATTGGGGTTGTCATGTGGGATTATGAAGTCTTGTTGATATGGATTTGATGATCTCTGTCGATGATATTCGGTGAAAGCAGTTTGTTGATTATTTCTACCGCTTCCGCCACTACTGCTTCCACTTGTTTGCCCAACAGGATCAAAAAATTGTAAATGAATTGGTTCATTAAGCATTTGACTCATATCCTCTATGCTCATACTCAGTACTGGATCACCCTCTCGGTACTCCGGCAGCTGATTCAAATTGACCATGCTATTCAAATCCGGTCGATATTCTTGTTCACCGGCATTTTGATTTTGTCGTGCCGATCCCTGAGATGATGATCCAACCCCCGCCGGCGCCGGCGCCCTCTGCTGCGCAAAGAATTCCTGCAATACATGTTGGACCCGTTGGTCCACCCGCTCATCAAATGTTGCTTCGTACTCATCGCGGAATTCTTCTCGATACGTGGCCCTCATTCGCGCTTCATACTCATCATCGGTTTCCTCTCTTTGAGCTGGACGAGAGCGTCCTGTACTAGATGAAGATGAAGATGTGTAAGTGACATCTCTCAAACCAGTTGGGTCACTTGCATATAAAGAAGATGTACACCCAGCATTCGAGTCGCACCACCAGCATTCTTAACAAAAGCCAACGACATCTTGTTTCGACGAACCTCCTCATTATCTCGCCTATGAGGTGGTAGTCGTAGTTGGCTTGCATTATATTCTTCAGCCCAAATTTGCGTCAACCTCTACAATAAATTAAAAAATAATTATAATTAATTAATTATAATGTTTAAATATAATTATAATGTTTAAAAAATAATGTTATAAGAAATAAATAATAAATAATATATATAAATACTTACCGAAACTTCTTGCGCCCTTGCCCCCGTCCATTCATCGGAATCTGCATACTTGTGCATCATGTCATTCATTTCCATAAAGGTGGGTGGACGACCAAATTGTTGAATGAACTCAAGACGAAGCGTTCCGGCAGATTTCGACCCTCCAGAGTGTACGCACGCACGATTGGCTTCATCGGTATTTTTGTTGGCTTTGTTCTTTATACACTTTGCCTTATACTCTTCCTCTTCCCATCTGAGGCACAACATAGGGTATGAGTTACCAGCGAGCCAAAGTGGTGGCTTTGAAGGATCCTTTTTAATCTTTTTCCGCGCTTCAAAAAGTAAGGTCAACAGACGCTTGGTGGCTTTTCTGTTGAATATAGCCTCAATAGCCGCTGTGTGGTGATTTAGCCAAGTTACTTGCGACTACGAAAAATAAAGAAAAATTGTTAATAAATTAGTAAATATATGTTTAGTAACAAAATTGATTGGAAAAAAAGTAATTATAAATAAAAACGTACCCTGAAGCCATTCCAAAATTGTTGATATCCACGCTCATCTGCCCTGACCTCCGTCCAGTTGAGATATGGAGCCTGGAATTTGGATTTCAAAGCATTATTGATTGCCTTATTCGCCGGATTTTGGGGTTGCAAACTGCACAATATATATATATATATATATATATATATATATATATATATATATATATATATATATATATATATATATATATATATATATATATATATATATATATATATATTAGTTAAGAATAATAATCATATATATCCAATTAATTTATTAAACACAAATTCTTAATAATAATTAACTTACTCGGTGGCGGTATATGGCATGATGATGGGTCTACCATACCGGTCAACCAACAATTCATTTTGAGGAGCTAGAAGTGCAATATCGGCAATTTCCTCATCCTCGTGGTCATCATCGTCGTCGTAGGAGTCGTACTCCTCTTCCACACCATCTACGGTTCAAGACTTGGGCATACCCTCCAACCATCGATTCCGAACAACGCGGCGGGGTAATCTACGTCTACGTCCACCGCGTCCGCGTCCTCCGCGTCCGACACCCGGTGGTGGTGGAATATCATCAATGTCATCATCGACATTGTCATCATCGAAATTTTCTTCATCTGGATTCATCTATAATAAAAAAATATATGACAAAGTACACACGGACATCTTCGCTCCGTATTCTTGTACATCGACAAAGTACACACGGACATCTAATTCCCCCTTCACGTATCACAATGTCATTATATTTTACTGTATTGATAAACATTTCGACCCCTATTTTAAATTCCTCTTTAACCCGGCCCCTCTTTCCAGGATTATGTCTATCGTACATCCAATTACGATTGGTAAAATCCATATCTGCGTAGTTTAATTAATATATAATTAGATCAATGTATTAAATTTATTACTTTATTTTTCAAAAGTATTTTGGACATATATATATGTCTACTCAACAATAACATATAAACTTTTAACATTTTATTTTTAAAGTTTATGGTTTATTAAATCTAAAAAATACTAAGTTTTTTAGTTGACAAAACTACCGACTTTTTAACATATATATTATAATTTTTTAAAATATAATTTTTTTCTTTTTTTAAATACATAGTAATAATAAAATGTTAGTAACTAATTCTAAGTGTACCGTAAAAAAAAACTATCACTAAATATTATAAATTAAAATTACATATATTACTTACTTGGGTGCCGGGTAGAGTCTTACTTGGCGCGCTCCTAACCACAAACTCCGCTCCTAACCCACGACCTCCGATGACCACGAGAATTTGCTAATAAAAATGGTAAAGAACAAAATATTACAGCATATACATTTAAATAACAAAGTAAAAATTTTAACTTTTTCTTTTTAAAAATACACAAACTGTTAAAATTTATCTTTTTAAAAAAGAATTTTTTAAAAATTTCGGTTTTAGAAAAAAGAATATTCATATACTGTTTTTTTAAAAAAAAAAACTTTTTTTAATTTTATTTTTACTTTTTTCGAAAAAATCAAATTTAAATATATTTGTTTTATTTTTTTTTTCAAAAACAATAATTTTTATACATAGTGATAAGAAAATATTAGTAACAAATTACAAAATACTAATTAATAACTATTACTAAGCATACGGTAAAAAGAAATTATCACTAAGTATTATAAATTAAAATTACGTTACTTACTTGGGTGCCGAGTAGATTCTTACTTGGCGCGCTCCTAGCCCACGAACTCCGATCCTAACCCACAACCTCCGACGACCACGAGAATAAGACTTGCTATTAAAAATGGTAAACAACAAATATTAGAACATATACATTTAAATAACAAAGCAAAAATTTTAAATTCGTAAAAGTAAAACACAAACACTTACCACTTTTTGTATGGAGATTAAGTTGAAAGTATGAAATTTAAGAGAGAAGTTAGAGAAAATTTAGAGAGAGAATGGAAATGTAAAAATGAAGTGAAGGTGTAGATTTGTTGAAGAGGAAAATATATAGGAGTAATATACGTACAAGACCGTTTGAATTTCAAATTCAAATGTGTCATTACTGACGGCCTGGCACCGTCGTAATTGCCCTCTGCATTACTGACGGCTCAGGACCGTCATAATTGCTCAACGGCTTTGTCATTACTGACGGCCTGGAGCCGTCTTAATAGTAGCATGCATTACTGACGGCCTGACACCGTCACTAATGCTTAATATTACCGTTTTAAATTTTTTCGTTCCTCAAGAAGCATTACTGACGGCTCCCAGCCTTCAATAACCCACAAATGCATTACTAGTAGTGATCAATTTTTTAATCAATTCTTTTTTTAATTAGTTCTATGGCCCATTTGGATTGAGTTATTCTTGAGCTTATGTGAAATAACTTATGCAAATAAATAAGTTTTTATGCATTATTATAAGTTTTTCAAGATAGTTTATGAGAAAACAATACAATTTTTATCAGCAAAAATTTATAAATTATCATAGAACTTTATTTTTTTTGTTACAACCACAAAACTTTATTTATTTGCATAAACTATTTTCGTTAACTCAAAAATAAATCAAATTGAAATGCGCCCAAAGCTATTGTACAATTTACACCACTTGCAGTATTAAAATAGCTACCTCAGCTCCAAAAAGGCTAGCAACAAAGTTTATATACTACTCCGTCCCAAAATATAAGCAAAAATGAGTCAAAGAAACTTGATGTATTTGGTTAAAGATTTGGACCAAATACATTCACTTTTGTTGACCAACTTTTGCTTATATTTTGGGACGGAGGGAGTATATAAAATAGAGACTCTAAGGCCAGCAAGCAACAAAGTCTATATATATAGGGTCTGATTGGTAAAAATAAGCTATAAGCTAGCTGATAGCTAATAAGTTAGCTGATAGCTGAAAAGCTAGCTTATAGCTTATAGCTGAAAAGCTAGCTTATAGCTTATAGCTGAAAAGCTAGCTAATTGAAATTAAAATGTTTGGTAAAATTAGCTTTTGAAGTAGTTAATAAATATTAAATGACATAATTGATAGTGGGTAGTTTATTTTTTAGAGTGTGTAGTTATTAAATTAAAGGGTAAAAATGGAATAAAGTGTAAAAAGCTATAAGCTATAAGCTCAAACGCTACTTGAAATAGCATCTGACAAAAAGCTATAAGCTAGTAAAAAAAGCTTGTTACCAAACATCTCTAACTTTTTGAAACAAGCTTATAAGCTCATATAATAAGCTATAAGCCAGCTTATTTGTGTTACCAAAGACACCCTATGGGTAGGTTGGTTGGTAGCACTATACTGGGGTTGGTTGGTTGGTAGCACTATACTGTATATGTATATGACAGTGCTCCAAGCTATTACCACTAGCTAGTACACTACCAAACAAACACATAATCTTGAAGAGGAAGGAAGGAAATGGGAGATACTATTCATATTCCTCGAGTCAAGCTTGGAAGCCAAGGATTAGAAGTAAGTAACGTTTGTTTGTTCTTTGAATTTGAAATCTTGTTCATGCGATATATATATATATATATATATATATATATATATATATATATATATATATATATATATATATATATATATATATATATATATATATATATATATTATCTTACAACGTTTATTGTTGCTTTTTTTTCTTGCTTGTAGGTTTCTAAGCTTGGATATGGATGCATGGGACTCACTGGAATATACAATGCTGCTGTTCCAGAAGATGTTGCTATATCTTTGATCAAACATGCTTTCTCCAAAGGTATCACTTTCTTTGACACTTCTGATGTTTATGCAGCACATGCCAATGAAGTTTTGGTTGGAAAGGTACTACTACTACTACTTCAAGTTCACATATCTTTCAAGTTTTTGTTTTCAACTTAACATAAACATTTTAATAACTCTCTCAGGCATTAAAACACTTGCCTCGAGATCAAATTCAGATTGCTACAAAATTTGGGATTGTCAAAAAGGAAGATAGCAAAATTATTGTAAATGGTAGTCCTGAATATGTTCGTTCTTGTTGTGAGGGTAGCCTTCAACGTCTTGCGGTGGAATACATAGATCTGTATTACCAGCACCGTGTTGACACCACAGTTCCAATTGAAGACACTGTGAGTAATGCAATATTTTCTTGATGTTCATTTTTTAGGCAATGTTTTAGAATTTAGATTTAATGGTGTTTTGAATATATAATTCATAGATGGGTGAGCTTAAGAAGCTGGTTGAAGAGGGAAAGATTAAGTACATTGGATTATCTGAGGCTAATACTGATACAATCCGAAGGGCACATGCTGTTCATCCTATTACCGCTCTCCAAATGGAATGGAATCTTTGGACCCGCGAAATTGAACCAGATATTGTTCCTCTTTGCAGGTACCTAACTCATTGGTTTTATATTTCTTGGTCTATTGTATGCAATCTCTTCTATTTAGTCTATAGAGAGATACTCCTCTTTACATTTTGATTTGAGTACGAACAACCAAGTTCGGTCTTTCACTTCATGGCTGTACGCTTTTTGATATCCTTCATGATTCTTCTTTAAATGACTTTGGTGTTTGGTGAAAACTCTTACAGGGAACTTGGTATTGGACTAGTACCATACTGTCCCCTTGGCGGCGGATTTTTCGGAGGCAAAGCTATCAAAGAAAGTCTTCCTTCATGCAGTTTTCTGGTATGGACTTGACCCAAACAGTCTCAAAGTACTTATTTCAGTAGATAATTTCCTAAACAGTCTCAAAGTACTTATGTCAGTAGATAATCTCAAATAAGTTATAAGTTGTTTCCACCAACATCTCTTTTTTTACCAGGCAATGCTACCACGGTTACAAGGAGAAAACTTTGACAGGAACAAGATATTGTATTCTCAGATGGAAAAGTTGGCAGAAGAAAAGCATGGATGTACATCTTCACAACTTGCTCTTGCATGGCTTCTTCATCAAGGAGAAGATGTAGTGCCCATCCCTGGTGAGTAATTGAATTTTCCATTTTGTGACTACAACAAGTTTGAAACCTGTGAAGCTTACTCGCGAATTGTGAGTATAATTTGAATGTTCAAAGATGGAGATAAATCGGTATGATATGACAAGCACTACATGAAATTATTTGAAATATTTAGAAACCTCTCGGTTATGATTCCTTATATTGTTTTAAGTATAACATTTCTGCAACCTCTCATGTGTTGTAGGAACAACCAAGATAAAAAATCTTGAAAGTAATATCAGTTCGATTCAAGTGAAGCTCAATGAAGATGATTTGAAGGAGATTGAAGAGACCGTGCCAATATCTGAGGTGATGGGGAGTCGGACAACCGATGCTTTAATTCAAGTTTCATGGAGGTTTGCTAATACTCCGCCAAAAGCATAGTGCTTCATGCCAGTTTTACATCTCAGTGTGTTTGAGATTATAGTTTCCGGTTGGCCTCTTTGCGTGACTCAAAAATTTTAATCGGTCGAATACGGATAACTCATCAGAATTTGTGTTTTATGCATAACTATGTTTCTTTTTATTTGATTAAATCAGTTTGCTTATTTTTTCACATATTTGTTTGTTTTGATTTCCCGTCTTCGTACGGTGTATTTTGTTGTCCGGTCTTTGTGCGGTGTTCATTTGTTTCAGGTTGCTTATAATTAATGTGAAATCATGTTCCACCAATATTTTCCTTATATGGAGAGATGTAAAATTGTGATTTATTTCCTCTTCCTTCAATCCACAAGCAAAGATTCACTTGTACTCAACAAATTGGAACATTTCAAGCATATTAACATCAAAGATAATTATCTTGATTGGTATTGAAGCCATTGAATTATCTTGATTGGTTTTTGTTATTACATGATATTAGTAAATAATTATCTTTATAAAAATGAATAAATGTACAATTCGATCTTGTAAATGCTTATCACACATTTTATCCCACACGTACACTGATTATTTAGGCACAATTTTACTAAGTTTTAGCCACAACCACTACCTTGCCAATAATTAATTCTTCCAAACACACTTACAGATTAATTCTTTCAAACAGAATTCGATTCTTCCAAAAACTTCTGCTAAAAATATCAATGTTGTACCAGACAACCAGCAAGAATAATTGTTGGCTCAAGCTTCAATATTTCTTGATCATTGCATAGTTTACCAAGTTCTTCCTCCTGCAACATTACTATCACAGTTCTTGCAAATCCTCCTTCAGAAGAAGGCATCACCATAATCAAACCTTCACTATCCACATTCCCAATTCGACACGAAACATGAGCTGGTTTTTCACTATTACTAAACATTGATTCATACAACAACGACGCCGACTCTTCTTCCTCCATATAAACACAAGTTAACTCAGAACCATACATACATTTCGGGGTTGATTCCTTTCGTGTCTCAAACGATTCTATAGACGACCGAATTTCTTCCTCCGTAACCTCTTTCAAATGCTTGTGTATTAGATTTGCCATGTCTTCTAATTGACCATTTTCCATGTCTTGTACTTTTATCGAAAGATTTGAAAAATGTAACGCGTTTCCGAAATACCCTATAGGGAGTGATGGTTTAACAAGCTTTCTAAAGTCTCTACAGATTGATAAAGAGTGATTTTGATTATGAACTTTTGAAGGCTTCAAATGAGTAACACGAGTCCAAAACAAAGCTGAGAGAAAATCAAATGGAGTAGCATTGGAACATGTTGTGTTTTGGATTTTGGAGAGACATTGTTTAATGATTGAACTTGGAAATTTGAAAGTGGCTGTGACTATGTTGTTTGTTGAAGAAGTAATAATAGTTTGTGGTTTTGAGGATGAATTTGGAACATTGTTAATGTTATTTGGAGTAATTGGATTGAAGAAAGGAGGGTGTGAAATAGGGTAGTGGCGGTGAGTTTGTGACCATGATTTCAAGAAAGATGATGCAAAAGTAAGATCAGAAAGCATGTGACTACAACTTAGTCCTATTGCAAGCCCTCCTTCTTGAAACTGTTTATCTGCAACATTCACACAAATATATTACTAACTCCGTCTCAAATCTTTGATCTTTGATCTTTTTAGAGTTCTGTATATAGATTAAGAAACAATGAATATTGACAAGTTAAGTTATTTTTAACTTTGTTTTTTTTTTTATCTAGTAGCCTAGTGGCTAGAAATTACACCTTAAAGGTGAATAAGTTAAGTGTTTGGGGTTCGAACCCCGACTCTTGCATAATATATGTGATATCCCTACAACTGAGCTTAAGCTCACGAGGACTAAGTTATTTTTAACTTAGTACTACTTTGTTAAGAAAGAGAAAAAATCATTTAATGGATGTTTTTATTTTTATAAGGGTACAAATGATAAAACATGATTAATTATACCTTCATTTCTTAAAAGAATCAAAATTTTAAGAGAAAAGGCTAAAAAAATAGTAGTAAAAGTTTTGGCACCAGGAGTAATACTTCATCTACCTTAGTAACTAATTATCAAATCACCCGTACCATATCTTTGTTGTTGGTACAAACCCGTACCAATAAATTGTAAGGACTAATTTGGTTTTAAATTAAGGTGAGATTTATGCTACTTCTTGATAGTTTAGGAGTATTTATCCAACAATTAACGAGAACAAGCCATAACTAATTTTTACGTTGCATGTAAATTACTTATTTGGTTTGTTCTTATACGGTGGTGAGTAAATACCACTGAATTATCAAGAGGTATAGTAGAATTGAAATGATATATTTGTAAGATCTAATTTAACTGACAATGTCGAGATTATTGGATAAATATCCTCTATAGTTAACGGATTCGAACCCAAATCTCTTGTTCGTGTGCATGTGTTTCAGGTGATATTTACTACTTCATCTACGAAAAATATAGGAAATGATATAATACCTGAATTCGAAAAGGAGACCAAGTACTTGTATCATGAGGCATATCATCCCAAGCAATAAGCTGTGTCTCATCAAATCCAAAAGCAGAAGATGACAGCCATTCATCAATGGTACAATCCACATTAGCCTTTATAACTCGAACACCGGCGTCATTACACCTAACTTCCCAATCACCACCATCCTCCTCCTTCTCTCGCGCCAATCGTCCTGTTACTGTCGGATATATCGACAAAACCTCAGACAATGATTCCCTCAAAGGATCCAACTCAAATGAACCAAACCATTTTTCTTCATTCTTGTAGTAGAATATCAAATGCAATGTATGATATCCCATAGCATGATCCACACCTGATAACTTATGAGTCTTACCTGATTTCACAGGTCTACTTGATACAACTGTTAGTTTTGATTCTAGTGTTACCTTATTCTCTGACATTCTTTCTTCCACCAAGAATATTAGTAATGTTCAGAGAAAAAAAAGAACAAACGCTAATAGTAATTGTCTTTGTTTTTGTTAATATTACTATTAGCTATTTATAGTGTAACAAAACATGAAATTAACAGTGTCACAAAACATAAGAGAAATTAGAAAAAATAGAATTATTTGAGTGGAAAGTGGAAACGGTTGAGAATTAAAGATGAGACGGTGATGGTTGGTAGTTTTAATTAAGTGATGTGGACCCATTTCTGTTCTGTTTCACAAGGTTTACTAGTTTCAAGTTCCAAAAATTATCAACTATCTTTTCAATTAATTATGTTCACAACTTCACATGCATATGCATGTGTGTGTCTAATGTGTGTTTAGTGATGATTTGATTTTATACATTTTCATAAGCTTTTATATGTCAACCTAATTTTATTGGCTCTTACTGTATTTAGTTAGTAGTTGGATCTCAACTTCCTAATTTGTAGATGATGTGATTTCTTTTGTTAGATGTTCTGATATGCAATTAATTCTTGATAGATTTAGTCGACCTATACAATTAATTCTTGATTATGTCTTCCTACCAATCTGTTAATTTTTCTTCCACTTGCATGGATTGTGGTTGTCATTTACATCCGTTAACGAAGTTCCCCGTAAGGATTATTTGTTCGGATCATCGAAATTGGAGAATTTTTTCTCACAGGGACGAGGATGGAGGAAAGTTCTCAAAAGATATTTTGAGGCAGAGATCGGAGAAGTACCCTCCGTCATTACGAATTTCCCGACAGCGACCATATTATTTAAGTTATATATATAATATATAATTATATAACTTTGCATGTTTTTTTTATATAAAAAATAGTTATATGTTAGAAAACTAAGAGTCGCGGTGATCATCTTATTTTTTTTGTTTGACTATCCAATTAACCCTAGAAAAGTGCACTAACTACATACATGTACACAATGTCTACTCCTCTTATTTTCTTTGTTATTGATGCAAAATGTGTTTTTTATTTTTTTTAAAAAAACAAAGATGCAAAATATATGTATTTTTTTATAAAAAAAACGGAAGAAATAATAAGTGACTATTGTCATGCTTTTGATCGAAAAATATAAAAAATTTATTAATTTTCGATATTCGTGGATCTCAATGGATACTATGAAGATAGAAATTGGGAAAAATATTCCCCGTCACGGGGGACGGAGAACGGGGGACGGAGAACAAATTTAGAGGAGCTGAGAGTAGAGAAGCATCCTTCACGTGTTCCTGCCTCTTTGACATCCCTATATCAGTATATCACCATCTTTGGTCAGACGAATGGGGCCATGTGATTGGTTTGGTTGGCATCTTGGGATTGTGTATCCATCGTAGATACGGGAGTGTGTTACCTCCCGTGACATTATTATCAAGTGTTATCCACACCATTCAATTTTACATTTTTTAAATTTTAATTTTAATTCTTTAACTTTGAATGGCCAAGATCTCATTGGACATGTAACTGGAGAGGATCCAGTCCCTCATAGATACTACTCGTAAAACCAAAACATAGACAACAACATTTGAGCACAATTTTAGTAAAAAAAGATAATAATTTTGAGCACAATTGTCTCTATACTACTATTACATTAAAGATCAACAAATGTCCTCAAACATTTTCACCCCATGTGAAATTCACTTTTACTTACGAACATTTGCCGTTGCTATAAGTTAAATTTCTCGTGTTTTTCGTTTGCCACGTGTCCACATCTAACGGCATTAGTCAAAAAATTGACAGGAGGGACTAACTTATTAGACGAAAGAAAAGATAAGGGGCCAATTTGAAACTTTTAAAAAATAAGGGGCCAAATGTGCAATTAAGCCTTTATTTTATTAACTTATAGTTTTTAATTAGGAAAGGAGACTTGCTAATTCAAAGTTCAAATGCGAAATAAGTAAAATTGGATCAATAATTATTTCTATCAAGAATCGAACTCATATTCTCGCGACAAACAAAAATAATTTTAAATTCGGCTTATATTCTCTTTAGTAACTAAAATTTATAAAGCAAGATACTTTCTTAACTCATCTCTTTTTGAATCTCATCTTGGTAGTAAACTGAGTTATGTTTGGCGTAGTATTTGGAAATCATGTCAAATACTCATGAATGGAGGTAGGTGGAGAATAGGAAAGGATACCAATATTAATATTAAAAAGTTATGTGTGAACCTTAGCTAGAGACGAGGGTGACTTAAAGGTGAAAGGGTCACAAATTCAAGGTATGTATCAAATGAATGTTAATAAATTATTTCTTCCTAATACGAAAGTATGGAATAGGGGAAAGATTGAAGCTTTATAGTTTATTCTCTTTAGAAATGGCCACTAGTACTATACTTAAAGTGTCTATATATTTAATATGGTTGAAGATGATAAATTAATATGGTATGATGATGTTTGTGGTAATTATTGTTGAAGCGGTGGTTATGAAACGGTTACGGTGGTTATGAAAAACAATTATAACAATTTCAAGAAAAATTGCGGTTTTGATTGGAGCTAGGCTTGGCTTAGGCTCTAAATACCATGTTAAATATGTTTCCCTCACATATTTATACACTTCACATCTCGGTAACCTAAGCAATGTAACTTCACATTCAACAATTATAGTATTAATTAAAAGCGATTATAATTTGATGTTGAAACATACAAAGAGGGCTGAAGCCTTGCATGAAGAAGGTGATTGGAAGAGATTTTGGAAGGCACATGCTCCACCAAAAACAAAACACTTGTTACGGAGAATTTGTAAGGGATGCTTGTCAACTCGAATTCGGCTAAATGAAAAGTTTGTGCTTTGTCCTTTAATAAACTTTAGTCCCTTTTGTAACTTTTAAAATAGACTTTTGGTCCCCAAACTTTAGCCCCTTTTGGAAAAAATGACTTATTAATTTTGACAAAGTCATCGCACATATGACAAGTAAGTTGGATGTCATGTCATCATATATCTTGCCACATGGACAAATAGTCACATGCCACATAAGCATTGACTTGTCACAAAAAGTCTTGCATGTAATTTCGTCGTAATCTTTTGGTGCCACATATTTGTATTTTCAATTTTCCATTAGAACTCACTCTCTCACTCACAAAATGGTGGGTCGAAGATTCCAAGTGCTTCACAACGATTCCAATTTTGATCTTGAATACGATACCGATGATGGCTTCGAAGTTCGCATCTTTCTCTCCAAAAACCCTTCTTTTCTTTCTCTTCTTTCACAATCTCAATTTCAATTTCTTCATTCACTTTTTCAGGTTTTTCAATTCCAGCTTTACTCTCTCACTTCTGTTCCACCCGATCAACAAAAGGTTTTCATTTTTTATTTCATTTGATTCTTAAACTCTTATATAATTCATCGCATTTGTAAAATTTGATGCTTTTTGTTAATTTCACAGATTTATGGAGCTGAACCTGATACCCAAATTTCAACTGATTCTGATCTTGCAACTATTTCTGATAAACTTCGACTTGTCTCTATCGATGATGAACCTCCAAAACCCGAATTAGACTCTGCGCAGTTTTTGCAATCTGATGAGGAATTGGCTAGGCTCTTGCAGGTTTTATGACATTGATTTTAGCTTAAAATTTTGTAAAGTCTCAATTTTGTCTTTTATATTTATGATTTTTTTATTTTTTTGGTATTGTTTGTGTGAATTTGTTCAGGCAGAAGAGGAAGCACTCATGTTGCAGCAGTATGTAGCTAGCGAAAATACTCAAGAATTCGAGAGTAGAGTACGACCTTATGTTTCTCAAGTACTCATGGTAATTTTTGCCGAATTACATTACATTATTACAATAGTAGTAGAGTAGAGTAAAACAGCATTTTATTCCTTCAGATTGTAAGTGCCGGTTAGTTTAGTCGTTTAATTAGCAAATTAGCAATTTAGTCTCTTAAATTGAACAATGTTGGTTAATTTAGTCATTTTTCCAAATTTAACAATACAATTTTGATGGTTCTATACTTGTTTTGATGTTTCAAGAGACTATTGAAGTCAATATGTAAGACTTTCATCGGTTTTGATAGATGTTCACTAAAGAGATATTTTGATGGAGGGTCTAAATTGATTGGCAGTCTTTAATTTAATGGACTGATTTTCTATTTCGTAAATTGGAGGGACTAAATTGTCTGACCTTTACAATTTGAAGACCGAAATGCTTATTTACTCGATAGGAGTATTTTATTTTATTTGTTTTGAATGAAGAATACAAGGCATTTAATTCATGAAACTGCATATAACATTTGCCAAAATGAGGTTTAGTTTTAAAGTAGATTGAGTCTAATTGGTTTCATGATAGAAGAAACAGGCTTTCACGATTAATTTTGTGTGTTGGTTGTTATAATATCTTGTAGTATGAAGATGAAATACGCCAGGAGGCTGCTCGGAAGTCTGTTCCCGTGGAAGAGCTTGAGGAGAAAGCATTGGTTTCTTTGGCCAAAGTAAGAGCCTGTGATCAATTTTGTATAGAGGATACATGTCCATATCATATTGGGCTTAGCTTTTGAGCTTGAGATGCTTTTGTCATTTCATAAGCATAGCCTTTTGTACTCTGCTACTATTGTTTTGTAATCGGTGTAATCCTGATAATCATTCTTTAGGAGGGGAACTTCAATCCATCAAAAATAGAACGCGATCATGCTTTCCTGCTACAGCTACTTTTCTGGTTCAAACAATCCTTCAGGTTTAAATTATTTATTGTATTGGCTACTGTGCTTTAACTCAAATATATGATTTAACTCAAATAGAGTTATATATGATTTAACTCAAATATGATTCACATAATATTTGTGGCTGAACTGAGTTACATTATTATTTTTCTCTCACCCCGTGAAAACCACCAACTCACCTGTATTTGTGCTCCTTTTATGATTGCCTCTGATCATTTATCTTTCTTTTCTGTCCTCATCAAATAGATGGGTGAATGCACCATCTTGTCGTGATTGTGGAAATGAAACTGTAGACCAGGGTATGACTGCTCCACTTCCTTCTGAGACGCTTTACGGAGCTTCCAGGGTTGAACAATATCGGTATGAACATTGAACATATGCTTTAATTTAATGTGAGATTAACTTTTTTCCACTTGTACTGGGATCAGAAATGTGGGTTTGGTAATTATCATATATTTTATTTTTCTTATGACAACATCACACATAACTCTTTGTGAACCTTCATTAAGCTATAGTTAGTCAACTGATCTGTCTGATTTTCTTTTTTATTTAATTTAAAATAATAAATAATTTTTCTAAAATTTAAGAATATCCTGTTTTCCGAGGTCAACAATCTGTTTCCCATTTGAATTTATTTAGAAACAGGTCTTGGCAAGAAAATCCTGTTTTTTATGAACAAAATTATTCCCCGTTACATACATGGTTTCTTGAGTTCGAGCCTTTTGCTTATAAAGTATTGTTGTAGGTTTCTGCCATGATCACTAGTTTTAGCTTCCATTATTTGTCTGACTTCCTTAATTTTCCGGTTATTCACGTTTATATTTTCATATCACAGCTGCACCGTTTGCTCCAGACTGACTCGCTTCCCTCGCTATAATGATCCTAAAAAGGTATTCAATTTGCATTTAATTCCTAATGATGTATTTTACACTTGGCCAACTGCTATGTTTGTCACATTTTTTTGGAGCACTCCCTTTATTCTCTTTCAATTTCACTTTGCAGCTTGTGGAAACAAGAGAGGGCCGCTGTGGAGAATGGGCCAACTGCTTTACGCTCTATTGTCGAGCTTTTGGTTATGAATCACGTCTGGTTTGTAACTGGAACCCTAGATGAAATTTAGCATTTGCATTATTCTTATATGGTCATGTGACCAAATATAATTTTCTTAGTCACACTCACAAAATTTTAATTTTTTATTTTATTCTTTTAATTATTTCATAAATCATCAAAAAATTATGTGAGTGTGTCTATATGGTCATGTGACCATGGAAGTTTTGCTCTAGCTAGGATGTATGGATTATGGTATAGACGGGGCTTTGATGATTCTAACATTACAAGTCCAGTAGCGAATGTCATATTTCAAACATTACATGACCATGTTGTTGTGGTAAATCATCTTAGTTTTACATACATGTGATGTTAAGTTCACATATACATAGAAAACATAATTCCAGCTGGATGTTCTTAATTGAACTGTAATCTGTAAGAAAAAGATAGTCATGCATGTAAAACTGAATTAAATTCTTGAAATTAGCTTGCATTCTTATTGGAATCATGTTGCCCCTTATGGTGTTTTGACACTGGTTGGCCAGTTTCTGCTACGTCATAGTTTTGCTAGTAAATTTCATTTATTGTGAATTTAAAGTCTTTTGGTTGATCTCCAGATCTTGGACTTCACAGACCATGTTTGGACAGAGTGCTACTCTCAATTCCTGGGAAGGTACAATTGTCACAAAAGCTGCTAATTCTTGTAATATGCTGTTAAAACTATTGCTGGTGGAATTCTGAGGATGTATATGATCTTACAGGTGGATGCATCTTGACCCATGTGAAGCAATCTATGACAGGCCGTTATTATATGAAAAAGGGTATTATTCATTTTCCAGTACACCATTTAATTGACTTAAGAAAGTAGTTGTTCTTGTTGTTTTCAAAAGTTTTCATCTTGTGTGCATCACTGTGGAATCAGGTGGAATAAGAAATTAAATTATGTTATTGCCTTAGCGAAAGATGGAGTTTATGATGTCACCAAACGATACACAAGGAAGTGGCACGAGGTATGCTAATTTATATTCTTTCTTTCCTTGTGTTTTATTTATATGCAAGCTTGTTTCATTTGCATAGGGATTAAGGTTCCCGATTTGGTCATAATTGGTAATGAATTTTTGTACCCTTTTCAAAATTTAAGGTCCTATCTCGACGTACTATGGTTACAGAGCCTTCTTTATCCTCTATACTCACTAATATTACAAACGAAACTCGAAGAGGCTTTGCACCACAACTACTTTCAATTATTGAAGCACGTGATATAGAAGAAAACCAACAAATTGAGAGGAGTTTGCATTCTGAAGATGATGAGTCTCTCTCATTACCTGGAAGAAGAAGTGGGAATGAGCAATGGCGCAAATCCAGAGCTGAAATTGGTTCTGATAACCTAAGTTCTTCTGCTTGCCCTGTTCGTTTGTGCGTAGATGAGCATGTGACTAAGATTTATAATGCATTTTGTCCTGTACTTCATCAATTTATTGCGGAAGAAGTAACAAAGGCTGAAGCTGTCGAAGTACTTGGGATTACGAAAAGAATTCTCTTGGATCTTTCCAGTTCCCCTTTTAAATCAAGAAGGGCCTCCATTGATTCAGTTCTAAGCAACCTGAAATTTCAGAAACTTTTGCCGTCTTTTGATGATTTACTTGATGCTCTTTCACTGGAGAAAAAAGTGAATACAGATGGGAGGGTTGAAATTTGTTCAGTTGGTAACCCTGTAGTAACTTCTTTAGCATTGCCCGTTGTGCTAGATGCTATTGATGACATGGTTCACAATCTTAACAAGTGTGAAAACTATGGGAAAAATATGTTTACGTTGCCACTACTGAAGTTAAATAGATTACATTCCGGTTCAGTCGTTGCAAGTGCAGAGGAGTTGCCTTTAGGGATTGTGAGTTTATATCTGACTTATTTTATATGTTTAACATTAATTATGATTTATAGCGTCAATAAGTTTGTTCTTGTTTTATAAAATTTCAGGCAACATCAGCATTTGATGGGACTCAAATATCAAAATGGGAAGAACCAAATGGAGCAAAAGGTATATAGTTAACTTCTTTGGGGTTATAGAGTTTGTTTCACGTCAGATTGCGGTACTAGATTAAACACTGTTCCATATAAATATCTTAATCTAGAAGTTGACATGTTTCACCTACAATGTGAAAGCACAAGTTGCGCTTTTTCAACTTCCATCTAGTTCCACTAAATACTAATTATATTGACGAAATCTTCTTAATGTAAGATTTTGATTTGATTATTCCATGTAAAGTTTCTCATTCCTAGGAGTTATGCTCTATTTGCATTCTCTTTCTTCGGGGCATAAGATTAATGAAAAGAATTCATGATCTTGATATGAAAAATAATCACGCAAGAAATCTAAGTATACTCGGTTTAAATGCTATTGCCGATACTATGAATCCATTTTAATACTTTTTCTAAAGGTGCAGACATTGATCTAAAAAATTGTTAAATATTTGGCTGTATAGGTTGTTGGATCGTCTATAGAACGTTTGATGACAAGAAGTATGAGCTTGTGGCATATGAATTGATGTCAGCCAATGATGCCCCAGAAAGGGATCCGATGGGCTGGTATGGCCTTTGTTATATTTGATGATATGATGTTTTATTCCTGATTCATTTTATTATAAATTTATAGTTATTATTGTTAATGAGTGGATGGGGAGTAGAGATCCTCTATATTTCTTAAGAAAGAAATGGACATCTCCATTATTATGATTTAGGTGTATGATGGCCAAATTAATGTCATCAGTTTTGAAAATGTGTCTTTATATCCTTTATTGACCCCAAAACTGTAATGGACCTATCTATTTCTTTTGAGAATCGAGAGGATCTTTACTCGTGGATGAGTTACCCGAACTTATCTTTTATATTTTCTTTAATCCTGTAAGCCTCAATTCTCCAAATTATACTAACGCAATTGCTTCTCTTTCCAAAGACTATTAACCTTGAAAATTTAGTTTTAATTTGATTCGTTGTTGATTTAAAACTTCTTGAACTACTGCATAATGAGAAAGTGTGGTTTGATTATAATAACTTCATATTTAATTTAATCAAAAACTTTCATTTGTTACGAAACAGGTGGCACAATATTAGCTTATTGTCGACATAAAACTTACTAGGCTCTCAATTTATCAAAATTAAATTCTTAAAAATTAAATGAAATCCCAGCCAAGCAAGTATGTGCGCGCGCGCGTGTAGGTCCATCTACTTTTGCTGTGTGTTGGCAACCATATGTGTTTCTGTTTCTTTTTATTCCCTTGGTGACTGGCATGTTGGGTCATTCACCTTTAGTTTTCACGCATAATTTTTGGTTAATAAAGCATGTGCTGTACATTCATGACCTTTTTCTCAGGATTCTTGAAGGGAGCAATGATGAGGGGAATAGCTGGCAAGTTTTGGACAAGCAAACCTCTCAGTTCTTTAAAGACCGTTTCCAACGTAGAACATACATGATCAACTCAGCACATTCTCCATCTAATATTTTCAGGTAATTTTTATTTATAATGTTGTTTTATGATTTTAATACACACACACACACACACACAAGGATAACGTAAACAAATTTTACACAAACATCCTATTACATTTTACCATCTTACTGCATCTTAATATTTCTTAAAAAAACATGTTTACAGTGTCAAGATGGTAAAATACGATTGGAAAAATACGTAAAAATTGTTTAAACTAATATAATTAGGTTAGATGTATATGTAAACATTGCCAAAAGTTATGCCTTTGCAGATTCAGGTTTCTTGCAGTCAAAGATATTCAGTCTACTTCCCGACTGCAAATTGGGAGCATTGATCTCTATGCCAGAACAATATGAAATTTAGGTACATGTGAGTTTTGATGAAAATTTGAGCAAATTGTTGTCAATATTAATGTAAATTTATTTTGGCAGAACCTTAAAAGGAAGCATTACCTGGAATGAAAATCATAGAACTAGAATGTCCTTGCTGGGGGGTGCAGTTAAACGCATGCATCATATTATTGACAATAGAATGAAAACAGCTTTATGGGACCACATTGATATTTAAACACAGGTTTTCTTGCCTTGTTATGCTTTCAAAAAATCCAGCCTTAAAAATAGGTGAAACTCGGACCTATGATTTTCAAAGTAGGTCAGACTCAATTCTTGTAAAGCAAAACAAGTTAATCTTAGAAGTACTCCACGTTCTATATTCCGATGTATTGTTTCTTTGGGCCGCGTGTGAGCCCTCACAGTTTTGTGGCACTTTGGTGGGTTGAGGAGTGTGAGTGTTGTATATATAAATAAACTACTCTTAATCGTGATATGTGACTTTTAGATGTACCAGAACATGCACTATCAAGGTATTATAACTGAACAACAAACATGCTTCAAAAACAACAAAAAAACTGAACAACAAATTATAACTGAACAATATGTAATAGTAGTTAAAAAGCATGAATGAATTATTAATAATCAGAAAAATACATTCATAAAGAATAGCAATGTTTACAATTCTTAATTATAAAAAACTAAAATATTAAGTAAACATTCACTATCTATTTATGATATCTAGATTCGGTGTTCTAACTTATCACCCATACATAAAGGATTTTGTTTATCTAATAGTTGACGACCAATCTCCTTTAAATCCACTTTGCATGTATGGTCTTCTGGATATCTATGCATTCCACAAAACACATCACCACAACGACACTTGAACCCTATTAATCCCACTTTTTTGTTGCAACTCTTGCACCTATTTTTCTTCTTCATGTTTCCATTGTCAGTGAGAGAAACAGCTTCCACAACATCACAAACATCATCAACATTAGGATTCTTTGAAGGACAAGAAGATGTTGACTTTGAGCTTTCATCATTTGATTTGAGATAATCTTTGTAACACTTTGAACAAAGGTTCTTGGTTGAAGGAGAACCATAGAAACCACAACCATTAGCACAGAGTGATGGATCCATGTTGTTTCACTTAGTGTTGACTGAAAGGAAAAGAGTGAAATAATATTGAAATTATATTGGTTAGCAAACTTGGAAAAGAAGCAAGCTTGAAATTGTGGGATGATTGAATAGGTTGTGTTAATTTATAGGGATAATAGCAAGAGGATTATAACGAATAATGACATATTCTAGAAAACTGTCCAGCAAAAGATTAGGAAAATAATCATTATCCGGGATTTTGTTTTTAAATATTATCTTTTTTTTATATAGATTTTAAATATTATCTTTTTTCATTATAAACTAAATAAATAAAATTATACCAACTTAAATTCGTTTCTCTCAATTTTTTTTTTTTGATAAGATGTTTCTCTCAAATTTAAATCGTAGTGTGCATGTTAGTTTGTCAAATGAGTTAAAAAAAAATAAAAAATTTAATTCGATTCTCCAGAAAATAATTTTGGAGGTAAAATATTTTTCTCTGAAAAAGCAACAAATACTTTTTTTTTTACGGAAGCAACAAATACTATATATAGTTTTTTTTTTTTTACAATACTATATATAGTTATATACTATACAGTACTGGTGTGTATAAAATAAAATCGTAGTAATTATTTATTGTTATTATTTTTATTTCAATTATTACTATTTTTAAATTAGGATTAGTTTAGTTTTTTTTTAACTAAAAGGATTAGTTTATTTGTTAGGATTGATTTAAAGAATATATAAGATTTGATTTAAAATCTAAATTAAGATTTGATTCAAATTTAGAATTAAGATAAACATCAATAATTTATTAAGTAAAGAAACATTGGAAAATTGTCAAAAAAAAACTATCTTTTTACCATCCTTAAACATCAATTCTTTCAAGAGATTTATCTTTTTGCCACTATACTAAAAACTTATCTTTTATTTATATTTGTTACTGAGGAAGCATATAAATATAGATAATGTTCAATTGTATTGAAAAGTAAAATAAAAAAAACACAATTAAGTCCAAATACATTGGTACTCGGGATTAGTCCTTAGGAGGTCAGATGGGAGTGCCGTTGGAGCTGCTACCCGGATGCATCAAGGATTGGACGACGTAGTGTTGGGTGAAGCTTTAGGGCTCAATGACGCCATGGATATGGCTGAGAAGCTTGGTATTACCTCTGTAATTTTTCAGTCTGATTTTCAAATTACCGTGAATGCGGTGAAGAAGAAGAAGAGTTATGTGAGAAAGAATTGGGGCGTGATTGCGAACCGTTGTATTCGTTTCATCTTGTCCAACCCTAATTTGCAGATTGCATCGACAAATTGAGAGAAGAATCGGGTCGCACATACTTTGGCTTTATGGGCTGAAATGGAGCCCAATATGGATTGGCATAACTCATACCCCTCTTGTATTTCTTACCATATCCAAAACGATATGGATCTGTTGTAATCTCTTTTTTTATTAATAGTTTGCTTTAAAAAAAAAAGTCTAAATACAACCCTTGAAAAAAAAAACATTACAAGTACCTAAAAGTCAAACCAAATACAAAGTAATTCACTAACTTTTATTCCAAAAAAAAAAAAAATAGGTATTTACTAACTACAACTTTTTTTAATTAAATTCAACTTCCTATTTAAGAATTAATTTAAACAAAAAAAGAAGAAAAAGGTCTAAAATAATTAGGTGAATGAATCCACATCCATCCATGAGAAGGGAGGGTGAATGAAATCAGCTTCCTTTAGAAGTTGGGGGTTGTTGGAAAACGCCAAAATCCAATGAAACTAAAAAATAATATTCCTTCCTGAGTCATTTCCTGTCAATCCCTATTAAAAAATATTTGTTGCGAGATATCAACCCCTACATTTAAAAAATAATAATATTACTTCGATAAAAGGCAAATACAAATCATCATTATAAATTCATTGAATATATTGATTTATATTATATACTATATGTATTTGATGAATTTAAAAGATGAATCATTGAATCGTCTCTTATAAAAAAAACTCCGGAGTGAACCATAATTAAAAAGTAGTACAAAAAAAAACCTGCGGTGTGGTTGGATCAAATCTAAACTCTTGAGTGTGAGCACCAACCAAACACACAAACAAGATAGGCTTATACCAACTCAAAAACTGTCTTGTGTTAGTTCAAATTCAAAATCACACTTTACATTCAAAAATCAACAAAACAAATCAAAAAATGGCATCTCTATCCCTATCATCACCACCATCTCTATCCTCATCATTCTACAATGCATCCACACGTCTTAACCTACGCACCCCAACCTCTCTTAAACTACGCACCCGTCACTCTTCTCTTTCCATCAGAGCCATAACCCTCACTCAAGACGACCTCAAAAAACTCGCCGCCGATAAAGCCGTCGAGTATGTCAAATCCGGTATGGTCCTCGGTCTCGGCACCGGCTCCACCGCCGCTTTCGTTGTTTCCAAACTCGGCGAACTTCTCTCCTCCGGCGAACTCACCAACATCATCGGAGTTCCAACTTCAAAACGAACCGAAGAACAAGCTCGTTCACTCGGAATCCCTCTCTCTGTTCTCGACGATAATCCTCGTCTCGATCTCGCAATCGACGGCGCCGATGAAGTCGATCCTTATCTTAATCTCGTTAAAGGTCGCGGCGGAGCTCTTTTAAGGGAGAAAATGGTGGAAGCTGCTTCCGATAAGTTCGTGGTGGTCGTCGATGACACGAAATTGGTTACCGGTTTAGGTGGAAGCGGTTTGGCTATGCCGGTGGAGGTTGTTCAGTTTTGTTGGAAATATAATTTGATTAGGCTTCAAGAATTGTTCAATGAAGAAGGTGTTGATGCAAAATTGAGATTGGATGAAAGTGGAAAACCCTATGTTACTGATAATTCTAATTACATTGTTGATTTGTATTTTAAGACTCCGATTCGAGATGCTAATGCTGCTGGAGCGGAGATTTCGGCGTTGGAAGGAGTTGTTGAGCATGGTTTGTTCTTGAATATGGCTACCTCTGTTATCATTGCTGGTAAAACTGGTGTTGAAGTTAAAGACAAGTGATTTTGATTTTGGTAAATTATATTTCTGAGTTTTGTTTTTCATGTTGTTAATGTACACTAGTATTGTTTTGTTTGGGTTTAAATAATGGAAATAAAAAATAAATATTATTACAGCTTCACATTCATACACATTGCCTTATACTGCAAGCAATTACTGGGATGTGAAAGTGTGTTTTATGTGGAAAATAATTTAGGAATGATGTGGAAGTGTTTTATGTGGTTGGTTTATGATGAAATTGGTTTCTTTTGTTTTTGCTGTTAGATGGTTGTTAGATGGTTGCTCTTGGTCTCCTAAATTGATCATAATTCCCCCATGTTTATCCCATCTACCGGGATGGAGATATATTCCGGTAATGTGTTTTCTAGTGGGAGCAATTCAGGGGGACGAAGAGCGACCATCCAATCATAAATCATAAGTAAGATAAATTTTATAACCCAATTCGTTTAAAGTATATTTGTTTTCTATCTAAAGCCAAACTAACTACAGTTTGAGAGTAGATTGAGCGGTTCCAAATTTCAAATCCAAGCTTACAACGATGATTTGTGGACATTTATACATCAACAATACAGATTATTTACATTACAACTGTTAATTTTAGTGAGCTATCAGCAGTAGAAACAGTTACCAAGTAGTGAAATATGGATCAAGTATTTCTCAGAAGCACACATTTCTAAGTTTTGTAACATTTCTAGTTATTATATACCAAAATTATACTGGTAATGAATTTCTACTCGTAAAATATGACTTAACTGGTGTTACTATCAAAAGATGATATGTTGAGAAAAAATTCTTTACCTAGAATTGGAGGCGAAGCTGTGGATTTTGATTAAAACATCATCCTTTAGTGGCACATTTGGTTGCACGAGACGTGCACCTGTGGAGATATCAATGTAAAGTTGCTGTGATTTCAAGAAGTTATAAAATGTAGCTTCTACGTTAATGCCGAAATGTGACCATAATTTTGAAAAAATATGGAAATGGTGCCACGGAATCAAACAGAAGTTAGGCATGGAAACTTGAAAGTTATGTGAACATTAAGAATGATGATTGTAAATGCTCCCAGTACTTAAAAAGAAAAAGGACAACAGAGTGAGTGAGTGAGTGAGTGAACTTCACATAGTACTATATTCGAGAATGACACATGGAAGAAAACTAGTGACATATGAATCTTTGTCGCCCCTCTGACACAAGTCTCAGATTCACAGGCAAAGCTTAATGCTTTAATGGGTAACTGCGTATAACTGGAATTAACTACACGCCTAATAAATCATCAATAATGCTCCTTTTAGGCGTAGTAGTAGCATGTAAACTGCTGCAAGAGACAACAAAAATACAGTATATATGCAGGAACCCATATGGCAATTTGACTAATAACAGAGACTTGATTAAAGACAAGAAAATGAAAAATGATCAAATGGCTTTTCATTTGTTCCAAACTTCCAAAATATATCAAGCTATCCTTGCATTCCATGGGAGACTTTTGAGTCATGAATGAATACATGAGGGAGGGGTCATTTCGGTTACTATAGTAATTTCATTTTTCGGTATCTGAAATTTGTCATTAGACTCTTTCGAGCGAACAAGAATAATTCGGTTGATTTAAAAAAACAGGCAAATTAG
Source organism: Trifolium pratense (assembly GCF_020283565.1). NCBI lineage: Eukaryota > Viridiplantae > Streptophyta > Magnoliopsida > Fabales > Fabaceae > Trifolium > Trifolium pratense. The sequence goes on from NC_060064.1 coordinate 1,533,664, forward strand.
TCCCTATTATGTGACACTTAGTTCGCTTACATGTGGGATAATAATATAATAAATTAGTCGAGTTACAATAGACTAACATGAGTCGAGTCTAGTGAAGCACTAATCTCCCACAGTTTTGCCAAACATAGTTCAAATCCGAACTACTAGAGATGATGTTTAACAATGACTACAATAAGATTACAACTAGTTAAAACCTACAGCAAAAACTAACAATACTAATTAGTAACCACTAACATTGGTCGTTTAAAATAAAAATGAGAACTAGTTAAGAGAACATATAGAAAACTTGATTTATAGAAGGAGCATTGTGAATATTGTATAGTAGGTTGATGTGAAAAACCGCAGGAATTATGGAGAGACAAAGACAGGGACGGTATAAAGAATCAAAAGTTATATTAACTAAACCTTAACACTATTTCTTCTAGTCACTTGATGTGAAAGGTTATGTGAATCTTTCAATTTCACAATAGCTAGCGGTGCTGAATATCAAAGTCAACACAACATTTTTAATTAATTCATGTTAATTTATTTTTATGTTCTTCAACATAAAACTGAATTGAAGTAATCAATTAAATACTGTGTTTGATCATCATCCATAATTCATATTCTAAGACTAAAATGGTCATTGATATATATATAGTACTATATGATTAAGAAAAAGGTTAACATCTTAATTAATATTCTTAGGACTTGCGTGCAAGCAATGTATGGCCCTTGAATCCTGGTTAAAGCCTCAAAGGAACAAAAGAAAACGTTGTAAAACAGTGATGTTTTTACCTTCTTATTGTATAGAGAGACAAATGCATACATCAAACTAGCTGTTATACCTTGATAAAGAAACATCTTTTGATTTTAACAGCATGGTCCCTAAAAATTACCACATACTCTACCGTTTAACGTGAATAAGTGGAGGGTTCGAACTCTAGTCCTGCATATTACATGCAATGTTCCTATCAACTGAGTTATTCTTACGAAGACGTCTTTAAATGTGTTTTTAGTTAGTAATTTTATGAACCAATAAAATACATCCAATGACCAAACTAATTAATATAAGACACATATTTTTTTTATTTTTTTTTTTATAATTTTGATACATTAAAAAAATTATTGTGACAATACCTCAGCCACTTAAAAAACAAAATTACTATTTACTATCCTCAAATTATATATTGTAAAAAACATGAAGGTGGCAAATGGCTTTAACAGGGAAAGTCTTTGCAGGCCAAAAGCCAATAATAAACAGTCAGCACAAGGACACAAAATGAGTATTACTAAACAAGTAGAATAATGCATATATAATGCATATGTATGTAACAAGATTATAATTAACTTATGAACAAGATTAAATATCTTTTGTGTATTTATTATTTTTAGATCATCATTATATATAGCCTTAGAACTTTTTACTCTACTTGTTATTTGTTAAGTCCTGTTAGGCCATTAAGTAGAATTTTGGAAGGTGAGAAGAAGAAGAAAATGGGGAAGGCAAGTAAATGGATTAGAAACCTTCTTTTAGGGAAAAAAGAAGAAAACTTGAAGCAGATTGATACGTTCTGCTCCGAGAATAAGACCACAAACACGGTTAATAGTAGTAATAGTAGTAGTAATAAGATAGTAGTGAAGCGCAGATGGAGTTTTCGAAAACTAACAAGTGGAAGATCAACAGGAAAAGTAGTAGCTCATAAAATTTCCAAGTCTTTTGATTCAGTTGACTCTCCAAAATTGCAAATACAAGCCTTAATGTTCCAAAGTCAGACCCCAAGAACAGCTGCTGAATTTGTAAGAACAGCTGCTACAAGGATTCAAGCTTCCTTCCGCTCTTATTTGGTATAAACTTCTCTCCATATTCATCAATATTTTATGGTCACGTCTCATCTTTCTAGACATCTTCATCTTATAAGCAGAATTTTGTTATGATCGATGAAACACTGACACGTTGGCACTAGTAATAATTTGAAAAAATGACTTAATTATCTAATCGCACGTGATATTGTTGGTGTCAGACACCAGATGACACACTTTCAATCTAAAATGTTGGTGCTATAGAGTTTATGACGATATATAAGATATGTACGAAATTTGCAGGCAAGGAGAGCATTGCATGCTTTAAGAGGATTAGTGAAGTTACAAGCACTAGTGAGGGGTCACCTTGTAAGGAAACAAACAACTGCAACGCTGCGTGGGATGCATGCGTTGATGTCCATACAAGTTCGAGCTCGAATTAAAAGGATTAAGATGGCAGAAGAAGTTATTCCCCCAGAAATACCAGTTTCTCAACACACAGAAAGTCCCTGCTTCGAAGAGTACATGACACAACCAAAACAACATCAAGTAAGCCTCTGCATAGAATCTCCAAATGCTTTAGTTATGATGAAGTTTATGTTTCGCAGACTATATAATATGGTTCTTGATTGTGTATAGGATTCAAAGAATATGAATGTGGAAGAAATGTTAGAGGCATTGAGGAGTAGAAGTGGCCCAATAGATGTAAAGAGCAGAAAATATGATTCAATGGCATATTATTCAAAGAGCCAATCAATTTCAAAACGAGAAAATCAATTAAAGAATGAGAATCATAACAATAACAATAACAATACTACTACAATCATCACAGCACCAAACAGCCCAGAAAAATATTACAGAGACATGATTGATTATTTAAATCCAAGATCATCATCAATTTCATTATCAACATCTCAGCGCCACATGGTGCCTCCTCGACAATCATGGTCATCACCAAAAAATTACATGAGCAAGACAGAATCTTCAAAGGCAAAAACAAGGTCAAGTAGTGAACCAAGACAAAGACCTACCAAACAAGGAACAAAGCAAAAAAGCAACAACTCTATTGAATGTAGTACTACTAGTAGTAGTTCATTGAAGAAAAATATGTTGTCAAATTCAGCAAGGTATGATCATTGGGTTGTTAATTCAATGAAGGAGAGTAAGCGTGATTCCTTTTGATTATTACAAAATATGTTGTTAGTACAAAATAAGCAAATTATTCAATTTTGATTATCCATACAAATTTCGGTTATAATAATATTAATAATAATAATTTCTTTTTTATTAAATATTATTCAGTAGCCATCTAAGCCACTAGATTTGCCCAAGTGATAGTATGCTAGAGATCTTATATTCGATCATCAGTTTCATTGTAAACCAAAAATTTCAGTAGCCTTATGCTTGAACTTCAAAGAGCAGAAGAAAGCATCAAGTTGTTCCATTTAACCCAATTGTTGGTACCCTTGCTTGCACTTATAACATGCCAAATAACAAAATTAACAGCTCATTTTTTTTCTTCATGAAAACATATTTATCATTCTCATCTCCACTTTCTGTCTTTTTCGTAGACAAATTGATAATTATCACCAAAAATTTATATAACTGTGAGGTTTATGGTTCGAATTAAGATAAAAATGGCCTAATAATATCCGGTAGTTCTGTTGTCAGTTGAACCAGACCTTTTAGAGATATTCACTCTCTCTATACTTGAAGCTACCTTAACCATCAACTACAAAAACAAAAATGTTATTTTTATAATTAGGTAGTTTTCTTGGATCATAATTGCATGTAGTTAAGATTCTTAATGAATATCAGTCGTTGATTTGAGATCGGATGATTTAAATTATACAGTAAAATGATATCAGTCGTTGATTTAAATCAAATTGCTGACTATTGAATTATTATTATTTTTTATGTGCTCTGTCTATTGAATTATTATCCTCCACAATAGTCACTATTTTTTTATTAACTAAAGTGACACCAAAAATTATTTTACAACTGTTTTTAAAGAAATTTGAACTATATCCCTTGAACTTATAAAACTAAACTCTTAGGGTAAGCTACCACATCAAGTGTTTTCTTTTATCACTATAATTTTGATAGTTAGGTAAAGAGTTGAGTTATTTAAACAAATATTTGATATCTTATAAATACAAGAAAGAATGAGTGTGCATGCAAATCTATAAATCACATTATATTATTTAAAAATAAAAAGGTGTATATTTGTCCTATTTATATCTAAAAATTTTGTTTATATCATTTCTCTTCGGTAAAATAGTTGTTTGTTCCTTTGATTTTGTTTTTTGGTGAAATCCTATAAAAAAAAAATGTTTGTTGGTAGTTAGAAATTTCACACTTAAGGTGGATAAGTGGGATGATCGGGGTTCGAACTCCGACCTCTAAATATATAATACAATGTCTTGTCAATTGAACTAAGCTCACGACCGTTCCAAATTATAAAAAAAAAAAATTAATTTTTATTTTCTTTTTTATGAATTATTTTTACTTATCTTATACAATTAAATACAAATTTTATTTAACTAAGAATAAAAAGTCTTCAAGAATCTTTTTAAAAATCTCAATATCTTGATGAATCTTTTAAAATCTGAATCGAATATATATCCCATAAAACAATCTAAAAAAAAGAGATGCCTATGAAAAAGAAAGAACTAAAAAACACACAAAAAAGGGGAAAAAAAAGTAAAGTATATTTAATCAGTTTAGGAATATTGAGAGCAATGATGACTCAACTCAAACAGGTAAAGTACAAGTTCAGCGAACAACAGATGTAACATGAACACGATCACACACACCGCTTCACAAAAACACTCTTCTTGATTAATTAATTCATTAATTAATTAATTACTGATTATGATTATTAATTCATCTTTATAACGTTAGGCGCTACAAATTTCAAATTTGATGAATCAATGAATGCTTCGTCTATTCATTCAAACAACAATCAAAAGTGTCTTGACATGGCTGAGATCAACGAGACTTGTTCTTCTTCACAATCAGAAACGACGTCGTGTAGTTCCTCACAATTACAAAAACCTAAAGTTAAAACAAAGGGAATTGCGTTCAAACGACGAAACCCTAAACTCACTGTTCGTCGCAAAAGTAATGTTGCTGCTATTGGTTTTCCTCTTGGAATGTCCTTTGCCGCTGTTATGGCTCAGGTAAACTTCATTTTTTTTATACTCAATTGCTTTCTTTAATTATTCTATTTTCCGATCATGTTTCTTCAAAGCTTAGTTTTTTTGCTTCAATAAAAAAAAAAAACCGATGCCGATGTGATTTATACTATTGTAATTATTATCATGTTATGTGTTAGGTTTTGCTGTAACAAATATTTTCGTAAAAAATGATTTTTTTTTTGTTGTAAACCATGTATTATCCTCCCACGCAATTGCAGAGACTAATCTCTTGAGTATTGTGGAACTCAAGTGGGCGGCAAACTCTCCGAGTTTTAACCTGCCTGCTGCATTCCCAATTTAGGGAGAGGAGTTGAATGCAGAGTGATTAATGTTTGTATAGTTCACAAACATAAAGATTAGTAGAACAATAAATTTGAGTATAAAAATTTGCATTTGGAGTCAAAAACTACAAATTGTAACTTCAAATTAAAATCAATTCTTGAGTCAAATTCAAATCCAATCGACATTTCCGAAACATGTCAAAATCATTTTTTTTATGTGTTTGCCGTCTGTGATCACTTTTGGCTCGCCTAATGTGAAATCGAACACACTGAAACACTCAATTCTAGTTAGTTTTTCTTTTAATTTGTACAGTTATATATTGGTCCTGTTTATGAAAAGCTTTTGTTTTTTGCTTTGTTTTTAGGTGTTGTATAGAAGAGATGCAGCAGCTGAGGGTATCTCTCCGGATCATCTTTCGTCGGTAATTTTCTTTCCCTGTTTTTAACCCTAAGTTTACTTGTAACGAAATTTGTTTCTGAGTTATATAATGTCATAGTTATAATGAATTTAATTCGTTTACACTTTCAGTGTGAATATTTTTACGGTGTCAATCAATCACATTAGTTATATCATTCAAAACATTTATCTTGAATCATAATTACTTCTAAAGTCACACACGATTAGTTGTGATTTGTCGATAGTATCAAAATTAAACTCTTGTTACAATAGTGATGTTTAGTGAGAGAAAATACAAACTATAATATATTATTGATAACAAATCATGACCGACATGAGTTTTTTTTGGACTATCCTTATTTGCATCTTTGTCTTTTTTGAAATTCGATTCACTTTTGATTCGAGTCTTGACTGTTCCGCTGTTTATCTGCCTTGTAGATGTGCTCGTCTGCAATCAAAGAATCTTTATCCAGTGTAAGCCACGCATCAATTGTTAATTCATCCCTTGATTGGATTTTACTACATTTCTCCGGCAGCTTTCTTGTCGATGTAAAACGAAGTTCATCCTGTTAAAGTGATGTTCGTGTGACACTTGTTTTGATTTCTGCCTATCTAACCACAGGTATTTGGAGACAAGCTAGATGGTTTGACAAGGAACTTTGAACAATCTTTTGACAGCACTTTGGGTACCCTTCGATTAATTTATGAATCATCATCTAGCAATGAACTGCATAAATTGAATAATATGAGATTGGAAATTCCAAGTTCTAAATTAATCAGAGGAGATTGTTCGCGTGATATTGTTACAGAGAATGGTCAATCATGCCCACTGTCACACACACACGCTGAGATCATAGATCAATCAATTAGTCGTGAAGAGGTCAGGGATAATTTTCACATGGAGTCGATTACTCGCGATCTTGCTTTGCACGAACAATCAAACCAAATGGTTTGCTTTTCTCCAACCTCTTCTGGAGCTTTAGTTAATAATCCAGTGATTAGTACATTTGAGAAGTCTATTGTGGAGCAATGTCGTTCTAATGACCTCAAGACTGTTGAACTTGGTCTTGCAATGAAAAAAATGAAATTGAAAGAGACAGAATTGGCTCTCAGATACGATTTAAATGATCTGCAGAGATCCAAGTTAGCTGTGGAAGTATCAAAGACATCTTTCAAAGTTGAAAAGTTTAAGACTCAGTTAGAAGATACAAGATATGGCGAACTAAATAAGAAGTCCGTAGACTGTCTTATTTTCGGTCTGTTCATTATGTCATTCTCACTTTTTTACGGTGCTTATGTTTATAGCTTCGAGCGGATCAATGAAGCTGCTGAATCATGTGCTCCACCTGAAGATGTAAGTATAATAATTTTCTTTTGCCTATTCCAATTTTATGCTATGGTTTAGGCAATTATAATATTTGTGTTATTGCATGATGAAAAATAACTAATTGGGAATGTATCATTAAAATTTTGTTTAGAAATTAAATCATATTTCAAAGATAACCAGCAGAGGCCGTGTCATTGAAATATTATTTAGAAAAGAAATTGTATGTTTTATTCATTGTTTAGTTTTTCGTTTTTTAAATACATGATCTTGTATTTTACATGTCATATTTATTTTCTTTGAAAGCTAATTTAAGAGTTAAGGTGCAAATTATGTAAAATAGGATGTTATTATGAGTTATGACAACACTTTACAGCATTGCCTTTGCTCAATTTGAATATACTAATGGTGCCTTTTCTATTTTAGGAATCTTCCTCCTGGTGGACTCCAAAGTCAGTGACCTGGTTCAATTCAAGCATGCGTGTTCTTTTGTGTCAAGTTCGAGTTGTGTTCGAAACGATGTTTGGTCTCTTAATGATTATTATAGTTGCATATTTGCTCTTCCAGCGGTCATCAGCATTGGCATCACAAACTATGCCAGTTACTTTCATAGTTTTGATTCTAGGAATCGGCTGTGGCTATTGTGGAATGTTGTGTATAGACACACTGGGAGGGAGTGGTTATATTTGGCTCTTATATTGGGAGATTCTATGTTTGGTGCATTTCTTATCTATATGCTGGACATCCGCTTTGTACACAATTCTTCATGGACCAATCACAACACTGCAGACAATGAAAAGGAATACAATTCTTCCGTATTGGATTCGCCGGTTTCTGTTCTACGCTATTTTGCTTGTGGTTCTACCACTGTGTTGTGGTCTCATGCCTTTTGCTAGCTTAGGTCAATGGAAAGACCATTTTAGGTCAAAGGTGTTTTATGTCCAAGAATCAGAATGGTAAGACACTGCTTCACCATGGAAACTATTCATTTATGTATAATACTGTGAGCAGCTTAGGTTGTCGTAAGCCAACTTACAAAGCACCATCAATTGTATTTGCCTGCAGCTAGTTTTGTTTGGGTCATTTTTGGTAATTATTCTCTCCAATGGTGTAATTTTGAAAGTTATACTATTGTTGTTGTATTATATTATAAACGGCATTCTTTTTATAATTTAAAGATCTGATTTAATGCTATATGGATGGATTGGCATGTCATTGCAGCTGGAAAATTCATTGTGTAGGTCTCTGTGTTGACTGTTAGATAGCATGATTCTGAACACTTACTTTTAGTAGGTTGATCAATTCTATATTTCTATCACAATTTAACTTTTCATCAGATTGGAAGTTTGAGTATTTGTTCTGTTGTTTCCAGTTAACCCCATTTACATCAGGTGATTAACTGAATTCACAAATGATTAGTTCATTAAATGATAAAGTGTTGACGGTTTAAATATAAAAAACTTTTTCTGATGGCTAATCTTTTACTAGTAAAAGGAAGGTTGAGTTACTCATAATCAAGCAATGTGATGATGTGTCACTCTATAAGAAAAATTTACAATATCTATTAAAACATTTTCATCATCTCTTTTTTAAATCATTTTAATTATCAAATTATCACTATATACAATTATCGTAAAAAAAAAAAACAAAATTCTTACAAATTATGGTTACCAAATCCAAAATAATTTCTTTGCTTCACTAATAAAAAATTTATACTACTTTTTAAAAAAGATTGTACTAATGCAAAATCTAAATTAATAATTTGACATTTAACAATTTTTATTAATTTCTTATTATCTTATTCTATTTTAAAATAATTTTAATGAGTTTTTTGCATAGTAGTTAATATTAGAGATAAATAAAAGTAAATTCTTTTATTTGTTGAATTCTTTTATATTTATTTCTGATTATTTTTTATCTTTTCAAGTTATAATTACTAAAAAATTATTATTATAGAGTAGGCTAATGGATCAAAATTTATTTGTTGGTTATAATTCATACTCCAAATCAATGATTCATTTTTGTTATTTTTTTCAAAAAGAAAATTGAGAGAAAGATAAGTGCTTTGTTTTTCTTATAATTGTGAACACTGATTACAAGAGTTGGAAAAGAGATAAATATATAGAGAGCAATGTGCAACAGCTCTGCATAATTATAGCTTGATGAATCCTAAAAAATAGAGAAGTTTCCTTTATTTGAGGAGATAGGAATACTGGTTAGTTGACTAATTTGAATTGCTGCAATTATAGCCTTTAATCTCCAACAGCTCCCCATTGATTGTGCCATCAATATGAGATTTCACTTTGCTGCAGTCTTGCCTTTTTCCTTCTCTGTACAACAAGTATCATAACTGCTGTCTAAGGACAGCTGCATACTGCTAATACCCTCCCTCAAACGAGGCCGAGGTTGAAGGCAGAGTTTGGGCTGGAAATGTACGAGCGCAGACTTTGACACTGGTTTAGTGAAGAGGTCAGCAACTTGATCATTGGTGGGAATGTAGTGAGTGGCAAGAAGGCCTAGTGCAACTCGTTCGCGAACAAAATGGTAATCCAATTCAATGTGCTTGCTGCGGGCATGAAAAACTGGATTGATGGTCATGTGAAGAGAACTAATATTGTCACAATAGAGTATTGGAGGTGAGGCAAGGGGAACATGAAGGTCTTTCAAAAGTAATGTCAACCATGTGAGTTCAGCTGCTGTGTTTGCCATGGCCCTATATTCAGCTTCAGTGCTGGAACGAGAGACTGTGTGTTGTTTCTTTGCACACCATGAGATGATATTTCCTCCAAGAAAGGTGCAGTATCCGGTGGTAGAGCGTCGAGTAGTAGGACAACCTGCCCAATCTGCATCAGAAAATGCAAAGAGATCAAGTGTAGTATTGGAAGTGAAATGAAGACCTACATTGATTGTTCCTTTGACATATCGTAAGATACGCCGAACCATTTTTAAATGTATAATTGTAGGAGAATGCATGAATTGTGATACATAGTTAACACAATAGGAGAGATCAGGCCGAGTAAGAGTGAGATATTGTAGAGCTCCAACAAGCCCACGAAAGTAACTTGGATCATCAAGGGGAGTGTCATTTGTTGCAATCTTGGTTTTCGCTTCAAGTGGTGTGCTCATTGGCTTACAATCAACCATGTTAGCTCGTTCAAGGATAGTAAGAGCATAGTGAGTCTGAGATAGATGGAGTCCATCGGTTGTCGGCAGTATCTCAATTCCAAGGAAGTGGTGAAGAGGTCCCAAATCCTTCATAGCAAATTCAGATTGCAAAAGTTGAATGAAATCTGAAACTAGAGAAGCAGTGGATCCCGTGAGAAGTATATCATCTACATAAAGGAGAAGAATTAAAGATCCTACAGTGGAATGCAAAATAAATAAAGATGGGTCAGCCAAGCTACAAAAAAAACCATAATCAATAAGAAAAGAACTAAAGCGATCAAACCATGCCCGAGGCGCTTGTTTAAGGCCATAAAGAGCCTTTTGAAGTTTGCAGACATGGTTAGGGTATTGAAGATCAACGATGCCGGGAGGTTGTTCCATGTATATGTTTTCAGAAAGGACACCATGTAGAAAGGCGTTTTTAACGTCTAGTTGTCGAATGGACCATTTCTGAACAAGAGCTATAGTGATGATTAATCGGATGGTTCCCGGCTTAATTACGGGGGAGAAGGTTTCGGTATAGTCCACTCCATCTACTTGGTGATATCCTTTTGCTACAAGGCGGGCTTTGAGGCGGTCTAATGATCCATCTGGTTTGAGTTTTGATTTGAAGACCCATTTAGAGCCAATAACATGTAGGTTAGGGGTGCGAGGAACAAGTTTCCAAGTTTGATTCTTATGTAAGGCCTCAAGTTCTTCATCCATGGCTGCCTTCCATCCAGGATGAGCTAAAGCTGAACGAATATTATGCGGATTACGTGGGATGTCGGCACTAGGTGTGGTGATTAAGGCATACTTAGGATTAGGCTTTATAATTCCATGTTGTGAACGAGTAGTCATTGAATGCATAGGTAAATTTTGTGGAGATTGGGTCTGGAGAGATGATTCAGGCTCAGGCTGTAGGGTTGAAGCATTTATCCCAAACTCAATTTCTTCTTCAGTTTGTAAATGATGTTGAGAGTTTTCAAGGTTTTCTGGGTTAGGTTGTGCGTGTTGTTCCAAATGATTGACATGCATTGTAGGGAGCTGTAAGGAAGAAGAATGCATTAAATTTGTTGGTAACGGACTTAAGCACGGTGGAGTTGGAGCTGTTTCTATCAAGTCTGCACAAGAATCAGGGTTAGTGTGAGGTAGCCAAGAGTCAAATATACTAACTACATGTGGTGTAGGAGAGGGGATTGTATTGTGATGATTACTCTTATATGGAAAAAACAACTCATCAAAAATAACATGCCGTGAGATAAAAAAAATTTTACTAGAAGGGTGAAAGCATTTATACCCTTTATGTGTATCACTATATCCAACAAAAACACAAAGAATAGTTTTTGGATCAAATTTGTGACGTCGTGTGTCCCATGTGTAGGGGAAGCATTTAGAGCCAAAGACTCGTAGTGAAGAATAGTTTGGATGTGTCCCGTGCAAGGCAAAATAAGGAGTTTCAAAATTAAGAGAAGATGATGGAAGTCTATTAATAAGATGGACAGCTGTAGTAAAGGCTTCGACCCATAGAAATAAAGGAACACCACTATGAAACAACATAGTCATACCTAGTTCACGTATTATTCTATGTCGCCTTTCAACCATACCTGTTTGTTCGGGGGTATATGGGCATGATACCTGATGGATAGTACCTGTTGCACGAAAATGAGTTGAAAGTTTGGAGTTGATGAACTCTCCTCCTCCATCAGAGTGAAATATCTTAATTTCTTTGTTAAATTGTTTTTTAACATATTGTTCAAACGATAAGTAAGCATTAACAAAGTCAGATTTATGTTGTAAGGGAATAATCCATGTATACTTAGAGAAATCATCAACCAAACATGCATAATATTTGAATTTAGCAATAGATAAAATAGGAGCAGGGCCCCATAAATCACAATGTATTTTTTCAAAGATAGTAGAACTAGAATGCTCAGACGAAGAAAAAGGTAATTTACTAAGTTTTCCCAATTGACAACTATCACAAAGATGTTTAGATTTCAAAGTTCCAACTACATCAATTAGCCCTTTATTCTTTAGAAGTTGTAAAGCTAAAGTTTGAGGGTGTCCTAGACGTTGATGCCAAATATCCGCCGACCCAGATTTGAAGCGATAAGAAAAATATGATTCAGGCACAGATGAGAGGACATATAGATCACCCTTGCGTCTCCCTGTAATCATTGGTTCCCCCGTTTCTCGTTCCTTTACACAAAAATCAGAATTAGAAAATTCACAATTAACAGGATATTGATTGGTTAATTGGCTTACAGAAAGCAAATTCTTTTTTAAGTCAGGGACAAGTAAAACATTATGAAGAGGTAGTGTAACATTTTTTTGCTTAATGAAGGAGTCTCCAATACCATGAATTGGTAGAGAAGAACCATCACCAATGAGCACAGAGTCTGTACCTGAATATTGTCGTATGTTACTCAACATACTTGCTTTACCTGTCATATGATTAGAGGCTCCAGTGTCTGAGGTCCATTCTGTCTCAGCAATTGTGTTGTCCAAAGTGAGTGCTGCAAGTGCTTGAGGTATATCATCAGATTGTGTGGGTTTCTTTGGCACCCACCAACATATTTTTGCTATATGACCCACAGCATCACAATATTGACATTTCTCATTTCGATAAAGTTCTCGCTCTGCCGGAGTCATGCGGCGCTCTCCTGGAGGTGGAGGACGACGTTGTTGCGTGGTCAGCGTGGGGTGACTTTTGTTTTGGTTACTAGATTGTTGAGCATGAAACCCTCGTCCTGTTGATGTGAAGGTTTGAGAATTCCCCCGATTTCGAGAAGAATTTTGACGAGATCTTTGTTGTTGTCCGTAAAAGGCCATTTGAGGAGTAAGTGAGTTTTGCATGTTGTTACGGCTGGAAAACCAATTGCGCCGTTGATCAAGGCTCTGGAGTTGTGAGATAAGCTCAGAGTATGATGGTCTTGGAGGTTTTAACATGGTGGTTGTGAAGGTTTCATAATCAGGGCCAAGACTTGTGAGGAGATAAAATACCTTTTCTTTGTCTGGGATTGGTTTTCCGATTGCAGCAAGGCTGTCACATAGACCTTTGAAAGTGCGAATGTGTTCACCAATAGTTTGATTTTCTTCCTTGCGGAAGTACGTCATTTGTTGACGGAGTGTAAACTCACGCTCTTGTGAATCCTCTGCATATGCATCTTTGAGTGCAGACCAAACGGCATGAGCAGTGTCTATGCCAACAACCAGTCCAAGTGCTTCTTCGGAGAGAGTTCCGATTATCCAACCTCGGAGAAGACGGTCTGCCTTGCGCCATTTGACGAATTCGTCAGTTATTTTTGGGACAAATTGTTCTGAGTTAGTGGTGTTGTTGGGATCTGGGGTTGTGAATTGAGTAGGGGCTGGGTCTTCATTTGTTAGATGACCAACCAAATCTTGACTTTCTGCAAGGGCTAAGGCCTGTTCACGCCACAATGGGTAGTTTGTAGGGTTGAGTTTTAGAGTGATAAAATTACCAACATTGAGGGATAGAGAAGTCATGATTTTTTTATGGGTGGGTGTTCACAAATCAAAAAAAGGCTCGTGATACCAAAAAGCAATCAATGGTCTATAATATCTTTTGCCTTTGCATTTCCCTCATCTACTTATGTAACTCTCAATTAATTAATAGTATTTTTTTTGACAATAATTAATTAATAGTATTTGTAACCACAATTTAGTGTCTTTGTCCAATTATCTCCAAAGCATATTGTGTGCATCCTTTTGTTTCCTTCACCTACTAATATTAATTAATTAATAATTGAATAATAAGTATATGCGTGCACCCCTATAAGAAAAATGTTATGAAAGATTAATAAAAAAATGAATTTAAATAAATTGTTATGAAAGATGAAATAATCATCTCTTTTAATGTTGGTTTTTTTAGTAGGTACTAAGTCTTTCATTCTTCTAACTTTTCAATCTCATACTAATAAAAAACGGTTGTGTGAATTAATTATTATATATAATATATATGTCTTATGTACAACCCCTCCTCATACATATATGGGCATGTGAAGTTTCTATTTCAAAGGGTTATTAGTATTTTAGAAGAATGGTAATTTTCTGAAACTTTTGTGATCTCATTGTATTTTTTTTTTCTTTGTATTCAACGAATGAGATACTATTGTTAATGTTGCAAGCATATTTTATACATTTATTTCTAGCAATAACTAGCACTGACAATTCGTGTTTGATGCGAAAACTTTACTTCTCTTTTACCATTTTTTTACGTATGTGTGGTGTAATTAGTACATATTTTATATACCGTATGCTCTATATATTGATTGAGCAATTTTGAAGTGAATGATGTATCACTTCATATATATTGTGTACTCTAATTAGTATTTTGCCAGGAAAAAATATGTTGGGAATGCAATGGTACCTTGCAATCAATTTGAAAACAAGTTTTGCTCACTGTGATCTTTAGTTTAGTTAGTGTGGTAATTAATTCCACACATGTTTTTGATGGATCGAAAAAATGAATATGTATGACAATGATAGGATGATAAAACACAAAAACATGCATGAGTTTGTGTATGAATTTATGAATGATATTGGTTTTATTGATTTAAATTTCTTGAAAATATTTATATTTTCAAGAAATTGCCTTATTAGAATTCGATAATCTTTTTTTTGACAATATAGAGAATTGTATAAAAAAATGTCGATTGTATAAGAATATATAGAGAATTGTATAAGGAAATGAGTACATAAAATATGTGAAAAACTGTCGATTGTATTAATTGTAATAATGTGACACCTCTAAAAAAAACTTCTAAAAAAATTGCATTCTAATAAGTACTACTAAACTAAACTGAAAATCCGAATAAAAATTATTAAATAAAAAAAGACAAAAATGTGGGGACAAAACTCATAAAAAAATGGGAAATATATATAAAAAAAATGAATTAAGCTTAGTAAAAAGAAAATAAATAAAATCGCTGGCTAAAAATATTCTAAATTTCTGACCAATAAATATGAGATATAATTTTACCAAGTAAATGTTTGAGAAGAAACTTCAATATAGAAATCAATTTATTATTAGAACAAGAATCATCTTTTTTATAAATATGAGAGACCTTAAATTGTATGAAGGAGTAGAGTAGATAGTTATAATTTTTCAAGAAAAAAATGAAAATCATCAATTATCAATGCTCATAAGTCAAAATATAGTGTGTGTGTGTGTATGTGCTCTGAAATTTACTAAAATTTCCAAAATTATTAATTTGATTTAAATAATAATAATTTAACTATTTAAATAAAATAAGTACATATTCTAAAGTGTTAAAAAAATGTGTAAGTTACGGCTCGAAAAAAAAATAGTGAGATATTTATAAGAATAATATCACTTTTTTAAGCAAATAATAAGTTGACATGTTAAATTCTTCTAAAATACTAAATTTTCTTTACCTGAGCCAAATAACTAAACCTAAATTCAATTATATGAAATTAGTATCCAAACTTATATCAACAAAAAATAATAAGTAGAAAAGTTATTTGGTACTTTAAATTTCATAGAAGGAAGTAACTTGTCACGCTATTTTATACGTAATTTTCATAAAATGAGATCACGTGATAAAAAAAGTATGTATGTATGTATGTATGTATGTATGTATGTATGTATGCATGCCTCCAACTCTTATTAAAAATAAAATAATGGATACATCAAAAATAAAAAAACAAAGTGACATGTGACTATACAATTGCAACTTATATAAAGAAAACTAAGATCTTATACCATCACACTATTAAACTAAAATATGATGCATCCTTTCAAATTTATAAAATATTATAAGAGATCTATTACATTAAAATATAAACAAAATTACGATATAAATCAATAAAAAATCTCATATTTCTAAACAACCTATTTTAAAATTTTATACATATACTAATATTAAACATAATCATTTTTTTATAAATATAAAAACATAATCATATTTTAAGTTAGTATCTATCTTTTAACTATATGTGATTATACTTATTATAATTATTATTTTTTATTTATAAAAATATTTTAATTATATATTTTAACCAAACCCGTGCAACGCACGGGTTTATCCCTAGTTCTTTTAGAAAGAAGGATAAGAATGTTTTAATTGATAAAAATGCATTTTTCTATAACTGCAATTTGGCACTCCTCTCCTCTGTTATTATTAGGCTCTCTATAGGTTCTATATCTTTCTTTTACTTTTTTTTGTTTTCACGACCAGTATCCGGCCCATTGGACCGTTTAATATGGTTCGGGGATCAATTCTGGCATCGAGTGGTTTTAGCCCCTTTCCAATCACCATTGCGGGGGATCGAACTGTGATCCTCCCTACCAAGTCCAACGCCAATCACCACTTGGTAGGGAGTATCATGGTTCTATATCTATTTATATACGAGTAAACTGTCAAATACCCCCCTGAAATTTTAAAATTCGTCAAATATCCTCCTGAAATTTTAAAATAGGCAATTATCCCCCTGAAATTTTAAAAAGTTAATCAAATTGCCCCCTGGCACTACCGGTCAAAGTCCACGTCAGGGGGCAATTTGATTGACTTTTTAAAATTTTAGGGGGGTATTTGTCTATTTTCAAATTTCATGGGATATTTGACTAATTTTAAAATTTTAGGAGGTATTTGACGGTTTACTCATTTATATACCCACACAAGTGCATAAGTTGCTTGCCACTTTTATTAAACATTCTTGATACTAGCAAGTGTTAATGTTAAATCAAATGTTGTGTGAAAGAATGACCAATTGTATGGCAAAATTAATGATGAATTAACAGAAGTGTTAGTCTTGCCTTGGAATGAATCACTTCAATTTCAATCCCATGATAATCAGTCTCAAGTCTCAACCTGTTACCAACATCAGAGCTCTCTAATTAGCCAATGCAATCAAAGACTTTCTCCTTTTGCTCATTTGGTGCACTCACTGGATTGACATTTATAGGTTTAGATTTCCAAATTTTTATCTAAATCTGTCTCTACAAATGACTTGTTACTATCAGTATACCTAAGTAGTAATTCCGTGCAATTGCATACATTCAATGACATACTCCCTCCGTCTCAAAATATAAAAACCAGTTTGACAAATGCAGGTATACCAACGCATAATTTTGAGTATTACATGATGATGTTTTCTCTCTAGGCCTCCCATGTATCTTTTATACCCCCAAATATTCCAATTTTGCCCTTGCTAAAAACTTTGGTTCGCAGAAACCGAAGTTTTTTCTAGTTCAAATTCAGGGAAAATTCGGTTAACAGAAACCGAATTTTTTTTTCAAGGCAAAAAAAATTCGGTTCGTAGCAACCGAAATTTTTATTGAAAGGCAAAATAATAAAATCCGAGGGAAAAAAAACCATCAGAGTCTAAAGAGAAAACATCTTAAATGACTTTGTTTGAATGAGGATCAGTTATATATCAACTTTTATTAACTTAATTTTTTTTGTTTCAATTTCCTTGCAATCTTCAGAATCAATCATAACCAAGGGAGAACCAAACAAAAACATAAGTTGGTGGGTCTATGTATGCGAAATGCACGAGTAAGTGTTTGGTTTGTGCACATGGCCCAAAAGTACACTGAAGTGTTTGACAGTGAAATATGCATGGACCTGTTTTCTACTGTGTGGGGCCACACAACCACAACGACTCTCTTTTAAAAGTCAATCTTATTGCAAAGGTGGTGTGAGAGTGTGAGACATTTTACTTTACTTTGTAGAATCGTAGATAATTTAACTAACAGTCAATAGAATTAGTCACATGAATAAAATTGTAAGGAGTGCTCATAGATTAATTTTTATTTTACTTATAAATATGTTTATGTGACTAATTTTTATTTGTTCTTAGATAATTTACTCACAATTTTTAAATAATAATCTAAAAGAAAACTTTTGCAATGTGTTTAGTTATTGAGTCTCCTAAAAATACAATATTTTATAATTCATTTTGAAAATAAACAAAGTCTTAGATTCATTAAATAACTATTAGATATTTTATGTGACATTTTATAAACAAATTTCACCGTTTTAGGTTTATTATGTAACTAATGTATGTGAATTATAATACATTCTAGATACATTAATTAATATACAATAAACTTAGAAAACTGAAAATTTTTTATAAAATATCACCGAGGGAATATATCAGCTATTCAATAAACATAAAAAATCAATTATTTCTTATAAAAGAGATCGGAGATAATATTTATTTGTAAGCCGCTTTCCTCCCTCCCACCACCAAGAACAATTAAAAGAAACCAAAAAATATATATAGTTGAACTAATTATTATTATCATCATCAATATTAATATATCACAAGAAATGTGCAAGTAAAGGAATTCAAACTAAAATGATATACTATTATATAGTACCAAAATTAACAAAAGGTTACATCAAAAATATTTTTTCTCACTTGCTAACATGCATAATCAACATGCTACATCATTCTTAATTATACCACACTAGACCCCACTGGAGAATCAGAAGACTCCGCTTGTGGTTGATCATCTACTTTGTCAGCTGAATTTGAGATTGGATTTGTTACTAATTGAGATTGAGATTGAGATTTATCAATTAGTTTTCCCTCCTGCTGCTGATTATACAAAGAACTAAGTTGATGAAAATAAGGACATGTCCTAGAATCCAATGACCTTTTCTTCTTATTGACAACATCCTTTGTCTTCTTAAAATACTTGTTTATGTTTTCCCATTTTTCTTTACATCTCTTTGCACTTCTCTTGTATCCCATCTCTAACATCCCTTCAGAGATTCTCTCCCACAAAGGTCCCTTAATGTTACTATTTCCTTCTTTTTCTTCAACATTGTTGCTTCGATTTATTACACTTGTAGTAGACTTGAGGTTTATTAGTGCCAACACTTCATCTCTTGGCCATCTTCTCCTATCCTCTAATTTCTCCATTGTTGTTGGCACAACAAGGGTAGAAGTGTAATTTGATTCCACTACTGTCTCACTTGAGCTAGGGTTTTGTTGTGCTTGTGCTATCACATTAGAAGAAGAAGGTGTTGATTCAACTTCAAGATTGTTAGAAGGTTGATCATTAGGGTTTTGGGAAGAAGAACGTCCTTTGCCATTTCCATCTGTGGATAGATATTTGTTCAAGAAATGGATTATGGTGGATTGTCTATCACTTGCAATAGCTTGTTCTTTTGCCATCATGTTCATCCTTTCTATCTCTTGATTTTTCCATTCTTCTTCTCTAGCAAGCTTTTCTTGATCTCTTTTGAGCATGTCTTCAAGTAGTTTATTGTGTATTTCTTCTTGTTGTGCCATCATTTTGTTAACCACTGTCTCACAAAAACTCTTCAACATTTCAAACCTATTGCGTCTCTTCCACTTCTTTCTCTTTGATTTTTCAATCACCTTGTCGTCGTCGTCGTCATCATCATCACATTGTTTGGTCACTACTACTATGTCAGTATCATCACCATCTCTTGAATTTTCTTCTTGGTGTTGTTGGGTGTTTTCCTTTTCATGAGAATTTTGTTGTTCATCAGCACTAACACCACCTTGATAAAGATCTTGAAGCTCACTAATAAACCGAGGAGGGTAATTATGATCATGATTATTATGAATCTTGAAAAATGATGATATGTTATCATCTTCAAACTTATCCTTACACTTCTCAGCACTCTTGTTAATCCCAACCTCAGCTAGCTTCCTGCACATCACATAAGTATAACTAAATCCAATAATAAACTATACATACACAATGATGAATTTTAAATTTTAAAGTCAATTTAATTTCCATCATTGTGTATATATCTTGGGGTTTTTGTGTGTGGTTTGTCGGTGGAATTGTTCCTAATGAATTTTGAACGCGATACTTTCTTTAAAGGTTACAAGACTAAATTCTTACCACTGACATAGCGCATCTAGAAAAATGAATCATATATATACATTAATTGTTTATTATGCTATCATACTATATATATATGAATTGATAAGTTATTATTGAATTAAAGAGACATACATACATACCTTGAGACATGGTCCCATGTGATGAGTTGATCTGGGAAGAAATTGTGGATGGTAGATGTGATCTTGAAGAGTGCAAGAAGTTGATGGTTGGTCCAGGTGGAATCGGTGAACATAGGTGGTGGAGATTGGATCTGGAAGTTAGAATTAAAGGTTGTAGTGTTATTGTGATAATGTGTAGGAGAGTGGTGGGGCAATAATATTGATGGAGGGAAGAAATTTGTTTGAGTTTGAAATTGAGAATTGGAAATAGAACTAGAACTAGAAGGGTGGTTGTTGTTGTAATTAGGAGGATGAATTAAAGGAATGTAGTGGAAGGTGTTGTTGTTGTTGTTGTTTGTAGAAGAAGAGGAATGAAGAAGAAGACTAGTAGTATTAGTAGTTGTAGTCCTCAACCTCAATTGCTCTAACTCAAACTGTTCTGCTCCTCCTTCTCCTTCATCCAACATGTTTGTTTGCCTTGCCTTGCCTTGCCACCACCTCTTTTTCTTAATGTTTGTTTCTCTCTCCCCTCTAATATATATATATTCAAAATCCTTTCCTTCTTTTCACATTATCACAAAATCCAAATTTTAGCAGAGCTAACAACACTTTCTCTTCAACATACAATCTCTAACTTTCATTTTTTTTTTTTAACTAGTTGAAAATAGAGTAAATATTTGATTGAGCCAATGTTAAAAAGAAAGTCTTTGTCTTATAAAAGACAAGACATGATTTGGGAGTTGAATGTATCTATACGCGCGAGGAAGGGAGAGTGGATGGATGGCGTAGATGAGATGAGATGAGGTGAGGACTCTGTAATTAACTAACGGTACAAAGATGACAGGACACGTGAAAAAGAAACAGAGTGTGGGGACATTGATTCTAAGGAAGGGAATCTCCACTCACTCACTCACTCCACTCCACATATCGTACGTACTACAATCCAGGCTCACCAGTCATCACCACGTGCAACCTCTTCCTTTACCATCGTCTACGTCTACTAGTCTCTGCTGGACTTTCTGTCTTTCTGGACACTCTCTCTTTGCTTAGAAACTGCATTGCATTGCATTGCACTCAGTGAGTGAGTCAGAGCAAAGACCAGACCACACGTGAGTTCGTCCACAATAATTTCAAACAAGGAAATCTTTCTTTTTTGAAAACAAATATATTACTCCTTGGGAGGAATCCCTGTATTGTATGTAGAGATTAGGCATGGCAATGTGGGCGGGCAATGGGGCGGGCACGAGTTTTGCCTCCTCAAACCTAAATTCATAAAGTTTGGGTTTCCCCAAACTCATCCCAAATTTTAGTGGGGATAAAAATGATAACCCCAAACTCATATCCAACGGGGATCGGATATCCCCATCGGGTTTCGGGTATCCCCATTACGCCTCTTTTCACATGAATTTAGATTGTATTTTAGTATTTTTTTTATTAAAAAAAAAGTTAAATGTCCAAAATTATTTTCTCTCAACAATATTTTTTTAAATAAAGAAAAAAAAATAGAGAAAATGGTTTGTTTAATACTCAAATTAAAAATAAAAAATAAATATATGAATGTAATTTAAGAGATTGTTTAAACGTTTCTAATTTAAAAGAGATGAAATCTAATTTTTAGTATAAGCGGGGCGGGTTCGAGGACGGATTCGGGGTGGGTATCAATGTACCCATTACCCGCCCCAAACCCATATTTTGAAATCGGGAAAAACCCGAACCCAAACCCAGTCAACTCGGGTTTTCCCCGTCAAAGCGGGTATGGTTTGAGCGGATAACCGCGGATATGGGTTTTATTGTATGTCTATTAGAGATAGCATTATATCAATAATCAATAATAATTGAAAAAATAAATACTGAAATATTACTACTACTGAACGAAACACTAAACAGGAAGGGATGGATGATGCAGTGTCTAGCGACAGAACGTGGGCCAAAAGGCAGGCAGGCAGACTTAAAACACAAAAAGACAACGTTGGTCGGACCCCCCCCACCACCCCTAACATAAATAAACGTTGCGTTATAGTACTATTCTCATCTCTCTCGTGTGCTGTCGCAATATACTTTATGTTTCATCGGGTACACAAGCGTGTGTGTGTGTAATCTCGTTTAGTTCACAATTAACTGGCTACTTGCTTGAACAAAAACATTCCACACTTTCTTTTCTTTTTTGACAAACCATTCACACTATGTTGATCATATCATCAGGAAAACTATTAAAATATCAACATTAGTATGAACTGGATCCGCCGTTAGATGGGTGAGAATGCTAATTTCTTTTTTTGGTAGATAAATTAAGCAGTTGTTAAATTTGGCAACACCATGATATCAATTTTATGTATGTATAAGAAATGGAAATGGATTAGGTGCAGTCAACTTTCCTATGCAGTCATTTTATAGTCGTTCGATCACAATCGAACGATTTAAACAAATGCAGTCGACAAATAATATTTTTAAATCATGACCGTCCGACCTTGATCGGACGGCTATAAATGGTCCAACTGCACATAAAAGTCAAATGCATGGAATCCAGGTCCATAAGAAATGGGGGATTTACTATGATTACTTTTTAAGCCATAAATTCCTCTATACACCAGAGCCAATTCCTTCTTGAATCTTTCGTCGTAATGTATACAACTATACATAAATAATCGAGACAAAAGTTGGAACCAGTAAGAATAATTTGGTTTAAACTTTAAACATACCTTCTGCTGCAGGCTCTCTCACTCTGTAAATTTTAAGACATTAAATTGGTTGAGTTATTGAAAAAGAGAACAAATACATAACAATTAACTACATTCAACTTCCTACCTATGTGTCAAAGAAAGCATAGGAATGGATTGTTGCAGCTAAAAAATACAACAGGAAATAAAAGAATTTCTACAATGGAAAAATATGAGTGTGCGCAATCACAACCGACTAAAAAACAATACATGGAAATCTTCTTAGATAAAACTAATACTATTAGTACTTGAAAGTATTCAACTATAATTTTCAGCAGAAATTGTTGTAGTGTTAAATTTCACTGCTCTCCAGCAAAATACAGATCGAACTAAGAGAGGATACTGCTCTACTTCTTCCAACAAGATACATATAACATCCAATCATCCACTGAAAATTAGTAATATTTGAGCTGAAACTTCCTTTCTAGTGTTCTCTGTTATTATTACTGGTTTAATGTCTTCTGATAAGCAACCTGCAGCAGCATTTTAAAAAGATTTATATGCACATAAAACTGCTAAGTGGCAAGAAAAGAAATATTTAAGGATCAAACTTGCTCACATTTATATGTTTTTACAAGTCTATGGTTCAAAAGAAAATTACAAATAATAGAAATTTATCAGAATCATGATTAACGTGAACAAAGTAAAAGGCTTTTTCAATTTGGGTGCTTACAGATGTTGATGTCTTCAGAAGCTCTCTTATCGCCATTGTCGCATAAGATGAAGAAGGAAGAGTAAAGGACAGTTTGAGAGCAGTCTGGAAGTCTTGAGAGCTGGAGTCACGGACAGATTCATCATGTGGTAATGTTACTTCCTTGCCTGCAATCTCATCATGATCGGTCTCAACCTTTGGACCATCATCAGAGCTCTCTAATTGGCTAATGCAATCAACGACTTTCTCCTTTTGCTCATTTGGTGGACTCACTGGATTGACATTTATAGGTTTAGACTTCCCAATTTTATCTAAATCTGTCTCAACCAATGGCTTATTACTATCAGTATATGTAAGTAATTCCCTGCAATTGCATCCATTCAAAGACAGTATTCAACAAGTGGACTACATCCAAAAAAGGGTAAAGCAATAGTTTATGCAATCAAGCACAGGGTTAACTTAGGCATGTACCATTCAAAGTCAATTGGTTTCTGAAAAACCTTCCTGTAACTTCCAGTAACATTAGTAATCGAGAATTCCCTGATAATAAATAAAAATAAACTAGAGTAAGGGGACAGGCAAAATAGAAAAAAAGTAAAATAGAGAATGAATGTAAAATCAGACTCAATTGAAATTTGAGACGAGATTCTTATTATTACATACTTTGCATTATGCACGCTCTCAGTTAAACTGATTCCATCCTGACCAGTACAAACAAGCATGTAACTAATTAGCAAAATAAATTATTTATGAACCGAACAATAAGTTATGAAAAATGCTGCAAAAAGAACCATATACATACATAGAACTAGCTGGAGAAACAGAGGAGGGATAGAAAGAGAAGAAGTGAAGGGCTATATCCTATACTAGAAATGCCAATTCTAAGAACCAACTACAACCACTGAATATTAATATTGATCACATCGATATGGCAGGAACTTCAGGCTGGTGTCCTACAGCTTTAGAGTTTGTTTGGGAGTTTGGAGGGGAGGGAATGAGAAGGGAAGCCATTGCCTTGTTTGAGAGTGTTTTTGGAGGAGAGGGACTTGTGACTGATATTTTTGTTTGTTGGGAGTATTATAAAAAGGGATAATGACTTGAGAAATTTTTCAGAGCCCTCCAAAACCTTCCAGAATCCTCTCCTAATTCATTTATTTGAGTTCTCTCAAATTAGGGGGTTTTAATCTTGGTGGAGAAAAATAAACCCCCATGCAAAGTGGGGACTTTCCTCCCTTCCCGTTCCTCCTCTCTTGTCTTTTCCCTCAAACACTCCACTTCCAATTCCCAAACAAATCCTTAAGGCATAACCTATAGCCAGATTGAAAAATCTACTTATTACAATTAAGATCATTACTGATTAGCAAAGGGTTGTTTCCAGCTTGACACAATTAAATGAACCAGAGAAGAAACAATTTTTTAATGTTGTCCAACAAGAAATAAATAATCTTCTTAAGAATCCCAAAATGCAAACCAACCAAATATCACCTTAAATTATAGTTTGAAAGTGCACTGACACGACATTCAGTATTAGCTCCTTGGATATCACTCTTAATCATATACATACAAAAATTCGATGCTAGAATTGCAAGATGTCAAATTGATACATACTTTATTTGTCAAATCATTATACACTTTGACAATATCATTGGTTGGATAAATTGACCGCGAACTGCAAAATAAAAAATATAGAGCTAATCAAATAAATAAATAAATAAATATATAAATATTAGAAATTCAACATTTTATTTGGTCAAGCTTACCCTGGCATAGGAAGGATGACATCATCAATTGTATAACATTTTGAATTTAGATCTTCAGCATTCACAGCCTGATATCAAGTAAACGCACTTTAAATTGTAAACCTTATTTAGAAGACCATCCACACAACTTTTGTTTTTCCTTGTTGTGACTATTTTTTGTTCAAAATTCCCAATTGATAATTTATCCTTCCCATTGTTGTACTCTACCTGGATCCTAAATAATATTTGCGTTTTTATTAAAAAAAATCGAATTTACACTTCACTACCTTCCAATGCATAGAATTGTATGGAATTAATCCCCTCAATAGAGAAAAGTTGTTCAACTGTTGTGTTCTATTCATAAATTTTGATATAGAACTGCTTTATAAATTACTGATTTCATTAATAGCTCACTCAGCATGCCGATTATTATCAATGAACAGGGATGCAGATAGAGAGATAAACTTAGACTGTCAAGTTATAAAAGGTAAAATTCTGCATGCAGGTAAATGCATAATAGGTCAAGTGTTGTCATATTAGCACAAATCCCAAGACTAAGACTAACAAAACTAATAACTCTAATATCTCCTGATCTCCTCGTTCATGTTTTATTGTTCTATATTGTTGTTTTCCTTTTTTTTCAACAAGGTTTTCTTATCCTTTTAACTTTGTCATCATCATCTCTTTGTATTAATGAATTTATTCTTTTATAAAAAGAAGCTTCAATTTCACATCTTCATCTTTGAACTTAAATTGTCAATAGAATAGCAATATATAAAATGACTAAAAATAGAAATAACCAATAAAATGTGCATGGATGTATCTCTATGTCTGCATATCAGACACACTATATTTAATAATTTACCAGAAAGATATGTCATAACAAAAGGACATACTTCTAAAGCAATAACTTGGTTTAGTGACAGACCTCTGTCATTGGCAAAAATCAAAAGACTAACCTTTACATAACTATTTATTTTTTCATGAATATCTCCAGAGACTTCATCTTCATTATTAGTATCATAACTATCAACGCAGTCATCATCACATTCAGGTCCAGCAATACCTGGAACCTTTTCAGAAGAATTCTCTTTACAGTATACCAAGTCTCCTAATACTACTTGCTCAGTTCCTGCCACATAGTAGAGTTGAATTCGACTTAATAAAGAATCTGTTAACTTCCACTACCATAATAATGATTCTTTTTGGTGAGGATTGCATGAAAATTACATTGAATGCAGTAAGGATGTCAGGAGATGCAACATTGGAAGTTAATTGTCAGAGCAAGCAAGTCGGATCTAGAAAATCATTATAAATCACAACTTACCATACTTTTGCACCCTTGTACTTGCTGCGTTGTTCCATAAATAGCTTTGATAACTATGCACATACCTAAAAGAACAGAAGTAATGTAATGTAATGTAATGTAATGTAATGTAATGATCAAATGAATATTTTCATCTTTTATTTGTGTTCATAGCACACTTTCTCTGCACGACACATAAAAGAAAACATCACCATATAAACAGTCTAAATAGCCCATTTAGAGCTTCAGTATCTCAAAAACAGAGGTTTAGTACTGAATCCACCAATTTTATATTGGCGATAGTGAAGCGTACAAACAGGATGAAAAAATAAATGCGCTCTTCAGTTATGTTTCACATATATAATTATATACTAACCAGCCTATACAATATGTAATATGAGAACATAATCCTTCTCAGCCAAAATGCCACCCAACATCTTGATAACTCCGGTATTTTTTAGTTTGAAATGGAATGAAAGAGAAGGATCAATATGAAAAAGTTATATGCGAAAGAGAAATTTTGAATTTTTCAAGCAAGGAACGATAATATCTGTACAGTGTCCAAAGTAAAGTGACTCTTGAAGTTATACAACAATTGTTGAGCAACAGAAATGATACTTGATATTTCATATATAATTACTCCAACTACAAAAAATTACTACCAGTAACAGTGTGA
Source organism: Trifolium pratense (assembly GCF_020283565.1). Lineage (NCBI taxonomy): Eukaryota > Viridiplantae > Streptophyta > Magnoliopsida > Fabales > Fabaceae > Trifolium > Trifolium pratense. The sequence goes on from NC_060064.1 coordinate 1,560,860, forward strand.
CTAGCCAAACATTTACTTCAAAACATATCAATTTATTTAAATACTCACATCATCCTTAAAGTTCGTGGAATAGATTTCAAAGCCTGCAAGTAGTTTCCAGGAAATTGTTTTAAACTTTTCAGCTGCAAAAGATTTGTCAAGAAAACATGGTTATGACATCATGCGTGGATGAACATATCAGTTAAGCAAAAAGATTAGCTTCACTCTCAAATCAAGTTTATCGAATAGAACATATAATGTAGAAATAGGTTTCATCTCAAGCTTACCACAGCATTTTCAGCAACTAAGAAATGGGGCAACTGCTTAAGTGTCCCAGCAACATCATTAGTATCTTTATAGTACTTGCGTGCCTTGGCTATTACATATTTTTGTATTGCCAAGTTATGGATAACAAAGGAATTAAATACACTACTATTAGAGCACAATTAATTGATTAAGTCATATAATCTGTTATATATTACAGAAACGATAAAAGGATATCTCCATCTCTTGGATCAAGGATCAAGTCCACGGCACGTTTCCATTCCCCCCGGAGTAATGCGGCTCCAATAAAGTGAGTGGCCACAGAACCACTTCCAAAACGCTGAGCAGTGAACATGTGTGTACAATAAATTGTTTATAATGCAAAGATGAAAAATAAAATAAGTCCTAAAATAATCACAGCCTGAAATACAATTTTATTACTTAGGACAAATGAAAACTTTAAGTAAAGCCATTAAAATAGATTTAGAGTTAAATGATATGTCTTCAAATTTAATTGATGACAATACATCATGGCATTAATTCACATAGCAAATCCTATCCAGTGGGAAAACATTTTGATTATTGTTGTTGATGTTAGGAAAGAGACTTGCCAAGTACAAAATATCTTGGACCAGATAGTTTAAAAAGTTTTATCATACATGAGTATACAATTAGGGAATTCCTCCTCTCACTAGCACAAGGCAACTATCTATTTGTCTGCTATTGTAACAAATCCAAGTGTAAGTAACTAATCCAATAATAAACAAGTAGAAAGAGGAAAAGGACGCGCATAAAGAGTGGAAGAGAGCACAAGGGTTTGACTTAGTAAGTACTTGTAAACCGAAGTAGTTAATGAAGCCATGCTGTCCTAAGGAATCTGCAGCAGCTTTTATGGTATCTACAGAATCTGCAACAACACCTCTGATAAAACATGTCAGATATATGGGTAAAAATAAAAAGGTGCAATTATATCAACAAGTATAAATAATTATACCCACAAGATATATTAAATTGAGAGAGGATGAATGAATTTTATGTATAGATATTACTCTCACCGCAATGTGGTTGTAAATCTGTTTCCCAATAGCTGGCCAAGACAAAGTCCTTCATTGACATAACTGGACAATAATAAATTTATAGTTTCAACATCCATGAAAAAACTAATGAATAGGAACATCGGGCACTTATAATTCAATCCCCTTACCAGAAATCACCCACTTTAATTCCAAACAACTTCTCATTAAGGGAAGCTAGCTTACTTGCTTGCTGCTTATAAACAGTAACCTGAAAACAAAAATGAGAAATAAACCAACTGAAGCACCTGTCTCTAATGAACAGTAAAAATGGAAGATGAAGAAAGGAACGAATGTATACTGCAAAATCAGAAAAATATGAAAATGTATTACCCTTTGGGTTGTGACAGCACGCTTATCCTTTGTACCCGCAAATCCAAATGATCTCGACTGTCAGTTAACTACCAGTCAGTCAAAAAACTTACAAGACTTTCTAGAAATCAACTATAATCTGAGCAGATTGCACATATTAATTTACTTTTCAAAAGGGTGGTTATGGACAAAGGAACAATCAGAATTTAATGAGCCAAAACAATCACTCAACGCTAAATAATAATATCAAATTTTTAACCTCCAGGTTAAAAGCAAAGTCATAGATACAATCATAGATATGATAAGCAAATATTAAAATAAAAACAAGGCAAATAGACATAAATTATTACTCAGCTCCCGTTTCCATATGCCAATCATCAATAACCAAGGAAAAGAAAATTATCGCATACAAATACATAATGTGTTTGTTTTGGTATGGGGTAAAACGTGAACACACGTTCATTTTGAAGCTACAGTTTGTAGATTGTGTATTATCACGGTGAAAGGCAGTCATATGTGTGGTGGCGGTTAGTCAAACACACTCCCAGACGTACGCATGATCAATCGTCATCAGAATGCCTACTAAATATACCCAGTATGAGCAAAACACACCTTGATGCCAAGCATATGCCCTAGCACCCCCAAAGCTTCTTGGGTATCTTTGTTCTCCTTATAAAGATGAAACCTATAAATTACATTGGTGGAAACGTTCAGCCAATAGCAATGAGAAACTTAACACAGTATATAAAGGTGGGAATATATCATCACCAAATATGAAATGCAAGCAAGAGTTGATATCACTTTTAGGCAATGACTGAATAAAATATGTTAGTAAAGATAATAGTTTAATTGAAGTGCAGTCCTCTCTGCCGTAAGTTATTTGGGTAAGAGTCAGAACTCGGAAGCCTCAATTTCAGTGCTTGGTGAATTTAGTTAGAAGGGAAAATCAAACTCTCTTTACACGTCTCTTTATTATTTGTTGTGATCGAGCAGTTTTGTGAGTAAAACCAACAAAACAAATTTTAATATAAAAATCAACATGGAATACATTGAGCATTACTAAATTTAATGCTTTAGAAATTGATAGACTCGGAAGGAATAAGGGACAAGAACAGAGACAAATAGAGTATAATCCGACTACTTTTCCCTTGAATCAGAGCAAACTCAGATAGAACAAAGAGAAAATGAGATACAATAATGTAAGTCTTGAGGGTGTCCAAGAGAACCCGAACCTCTCTGTGACCTCTATATCCCGCCACTCTCTCTTATATAACAAAATATACTAAGAAACTGGGTCTTACAACACAACACTTCGATCAAGATCCGTTGTTTAGGGTATTATCCCCTACTACTCCTCTATTTCTACTTGCATAAACACCTTCTAATTTAAGAACAGACCTGTTATCAGAAACTTTACCTAAGGAACTTGCCAGCTTTGTCTGCCCAATTGTCTGAACCTCTGCTGTCAAAAGGCTTATTATCTCTTTCTTTGCGTTTCCTAGAGTTTTTGCCTGTGTTGTTGGATCCACCGGAATTCAATCTCACGCGGATACATTTTGAGGAATCATCAGGTCCATCGACTGTGTCGGTGACCAGGAACTTGAAATTTTCCCTAAAGAAAATATGCACTGCCTGATAGATTTAAGAAGCATAAAATTATGATGTTTTGAATTGGAAAAAAAACAACTATAATACAAAATGAATTCAGTATACTTGCTTCTATAGCAGAATCAAATCAGCATCATATTTCTCACTTCGTCTAAATATAAAAGCAAATCATAATGGCCAGCGCTAAACTAAAATATAACCTAAACAAATAAACTGCAAATCAAGAGGACTCATTTTGACACTAAGTTTCTTGATCTAAATTACACATGATCCCTGATGAAAACTTCAACCCATTATGGGGTGAGACACCCTAGTCCCTACCTAGACTATGACCTAATATCCGAGTAATGAGACACCTTAGTCCCTAACCTTTGACCTATCATCAAAATACTAGCTAATATATGTTTCATATCATATGCCTCCAAAATCTAAAATAGAACAAGAAAGTCCCGAGACTCATACTAACCGTTCGATGGGATTTATCAGAATCTGGAGAAAGAATAATAGGAGGGACACTGTCTTTGCCACCAGCATTAATTTGATTAATAAATTCTTCCAAACGAGACGCATCAGAATCCCCAGCAAGAGACTTAAAAGATTCAATTTGAGAAACATAACTTGTAACCGCAGTTTCAGACTTATCTGTTTTATTTTCCTGAACACTCTGAAACATGAACAAGAAATCAAATACTAATAAAAACCGCAAATTAATTCATGAATAAGCTCAAATCATCATACCTTCGATTCCGATTCCGAAACCTTAGATTCCTCGGCAATGGCTTCAAGTGAAGATAACTCAATTACTTTTCCATCGGAATCTACTTCATGTACAATAAAATCAGAATACCTATATCACAAATTCAATTTACTCAACATTAATATAACTGATATTAACTTCATATATGATTAATTATGAATGTTGAATAAATGAGGAAGGGGTAATGAAGAAACCTTTGCTTTAAAACTCCGCGGAAACCGGGAAGGTTGGAAATGTAGCAGGAGATGCCAACATCGTGTTCTTCCATGGAATTCATTATCACTGCGAGCGAGCGAGTGAGTGAGTGCTTCGAGAACAAGCACAACTAGGGTTTTAGTTCAGAGCTGCAACAGAGAGTGGGAGGAAGGGAACGTCACCGTGCTACGTGCTACGTGCTACGACTGATGCATATGCGGTGTTCGACGGTTTTCCTCAAACACGCGCCGGTTTTTTTTTGCAAAATTATGACGATGGGCTTCGGCCCGTTAGTCATTTAAGTAGGATGATCGGGTTCGAACCTCGGACCCGTGGATATATAATGAATATTTTTATCAACTGAGCTAAACTCACTATACATAATTTATTCTAGATCTTTGTGTTTATTTTATGTCAATTTTACCTAATTGTGTCAATTTTACCTAATCTTTTTATTTTCACTTTCATAACATTTTTTTCTATCTTGTTATTAAGTGACTTATTTGTCACGTTTGCAACAAAAACAAAATTTAATTTTGTTTATTTTGTGAAAATGTTATACTTTCAATTTTAAAAATTAGTGTTAATTTTTTTTTGCAAACAATGGAAATGTAAACATATTATTTTCACTATTTTTCAAAAATGTATTTTCTCTAACCAGTTTTCCATCACAATTTATCTTATAAATCTTGCATCTTCTTATTAGCAAGTTAAAATGAACACGTATTTTAAAAAATGTTTTCACAAAGTAAACAACCCATCATATGTCATGCTAATATAGGCTATATGTTGCAAGAATGCAATCCATCTCTCTCCCTAGTTTCATGAAAAAACATATAGTATTCCATTTTCACTGTATTTAGTTAATTGCATTCACGGTGGAGTTCCTTTTAAATATCTTGGGCTTCCGGTAAGGGCGAACCCTAGGAGAATGGCAACTTGGGAACCTTTGGTGGAGAAAATTCGTCAAAAGTTGAACTTTTGGGGGAATAAGCACTTGAGTCTAAGAGGGAGTTAGTTCTAATTAACTCCATTTTGAATTCTATTCCGATTTTCTTCTTATCCTTCATGAAAATGTCGGTGCAAGTAATAAAAAAGGTGAGACGTATCCAAAGAGAATTTCTTTGGGGTGGTGTGAAGGGCGGGAAGAAAATTACTTGGGTGAAGTGGAGAGTTGTGTGTCAAGAGAAGAAAAATGGGGGCCTTGGTGTTCGGGATCTTAAAGTGGTAAATCTTATAGCCTTCTCATGAAGTGGAGGTGGAGACTTCTCCAAAGAGAGGACACGGCTCTTTGGAAGGAGGTGTTAGTGGCTAAGTATGGTTCACACATTTTGCACAAGACGGAGTGGAGTGATTGTCACCCTCCGTACTTTGCTTCGCTTTGGTGGAGGGATATTTGTGACCCTGAGGGTTGCGTCGTGGAGAGGAATTGGGTGGCGGAGGCGTTGGTTCGAAAGCTTGGAAATGGCGCGCTTACTAGTTTTTGGAACGATAAGTGGATTGGGGAAACGCCGCTTCGGATAAAGTTCCCCCGCTTGTAATCTATCTCCTTACAACAAGGAGCTAATGTTAGTGAGGTGATGATGGAGATTGATGGTGAAAGGCGAGTTAGGAATTTATTATGGAGACGTCCTCTTTTTCAATGGGAGGAGGAGAGGGTTTTCCTTTTGTTGGCTTTACTTCAAAATGTGACTCTTTGTGATGAGATGGACGAGTGGAGTTGGTCTTTAAACCCGGAAGGAAGTTTCTCGGTTAAGTCCGCTTATGACTCGCTTTCAAAGGTTTTGGTGGAAGGCCCTAATATCACTTCATAATATAAGATGGTTTTTGGCAAGATTTGGGAGAGTCCGGCGCCCTCCAAAGTGATTGCTTTCTCTTGGCAATTACTCTATGATCGTGTTCCGACAAAGGAGAATCTTCTTTTGAGAGGGGTCATTCACCATGGTGGTGGAGAGGGTAATTGTGTTTGGTGTGTGGACTTCCGTGAGTCTTCTAGTCACTTGTTCCTTCGTTGTAAGATGGCATTGGAGGTTTGGTATGCGATTTTCAAGTGGTTAGGAGTTGTTATTGTTATGCCGCCAAATCTTTTCCACCTTTTTTATTGTCTAAGTGAGGCGGCAACGAATAAGAAGGTTAGAAACAGATATAGGTTGGTGTGGCATTCGGTGATTTGGAGTATTTGGAAAGCTCGGAACAATAGGATTTTTAGTAACTTAGTCAAGGAGACTCTTGAAGTTGTGGAGGATGTAAAAGTAATTTCGTGGAAATGGAGTGCCGCTAGATTGAAAATTTCACCGGCTTGTTTTATGAGTGGTGCTTGGAACCCGGAATTTGTTTGAATAGATAATTTTCTGCAGGTTGCTGTTTTCGTCAATGGGGTCTGTTGTTTGTTTTTGGTGTTTTCGGCTGTGTCGTTCCACCGAACCTGGGAGCTGCTCTACTTCTCTCTGCTGTGCGAGTTTTGCTGCTGTTTCGTGGGTGTGGCTTGCGTGTTCCAGGAGGCTTTGACCTTAGCTTGCTGTTTTAATTTATTTTTCTTGGTTGGCTAAGTGTTTTATGTTTGTTTTGGGGGGTTTTGCTGGTGTTTTAGGCTTGTTTTTGTTCGCTTGTTCCCAGTGTCCTTCCTTTGTAACTGTGTTGCTTCTTTCCCTCCCTTGGTATGCCTTATGCCTTAGGTTTTGAGGTTCAATAAAATTTTGCTTTTCAAAAAAAAAAAAGTTAATCATCTTTGTCCATCTCCACCTCTTTCATTCACCTATTTCATGCTCAATTTTAGCCCCCAATTTATTATTATTATTATTATTATTATTATTATTATAATAAACCAGCTCAATTTTAGCCCCCAATTATTATTATTATTATTATTATTATTATTATTATTATTATAAACCAGCACAAATTATCCGGTGTGATAATTTGTCATTCAAAGTTATGTTTTAGGGCCATGTCCATCAAAAAGATCACATACCGCCATTATCTATACTCTACACAGTTGACAACCGAATATAGAATGTCATATTACTTTTGTCCTGGGAAATTCTCCCCATTCTTCTTCTCTTTTTTCTACTTATTTGTCTTTCTGTTAAAAAAAATCTTTAATTTTAAATTAAAAGTTTGAAGTTCATACAAAATGGTTGGTACATTTATAAAAAGATTATACACTTTCAAATTGTGAAAATTATAAGATAAGGCACTATTGAAAGAAAAAAATTCTATAACTTATAAGACCCAATTTTATTATGTCTTTCAAAAAAGAAGTTGGTTCAAACATCATTTGTAAGAAGAAAAACAAACCCTATGATAAAATAATAATGTTTTAATTAAAAATATATTAAAAAATGAGCTTGAAGAAAAATCAATATCATATCAATATCAATATAAACTTAACTTTTTGGTGACTTGTGCTTCTCTTTTGTGGTTGGTACCCCCTTAAGAGCGCCAAACATTTCATATTTTTCATTTTGATAAAATCATTTGATCTTTTGCATATTAGAAAAGTTGCCAAATTATATTTTATTTTGATAAAAATAAAAGATTAAGTGAGCTAGGTTTCAAGAATTCACCAAGATTATATCGGATCTCAAGACTTAAATAACATTGATAGGAATACATGCATATCATCCAATAATAAAGTCTTAATGCATGCAACAAAAATCGAACTTACACTTTTATAGGACATATGAGGCAACTTCTTACTAGTTGAACGAACTTACGTTTACAAAGTTGTCAAAATATAGCCGGTAGTTAAAGGCTAAAGGAAGAACACACAATGTTGTGCAATTGACGGTATAATTAAGTTTCTTAGTCATGTGTCATGTATTTCTAGTCGGTGTATTTCCTATCTTGAACTCTAACATCATCCCCTCACCTTAATTTTTCATTATAAAAAAAAGTATAATGAAAATTATATTTTTAGACAAATATGTAAAAAAAAAATTTGAAGAAAAATTATTCGAAGCAATTTCTAATTTAAAGTAATTTATAATTTTTTTATATATAAAATTGTAAATAAATGGATGAAAACGTGTATAACAATAATTAATACAAAATGTGTTAAAATAAAACTTCTATAATTAATATTAAAAAAACTGTATGTACCAAAAAATAAATTAAAAAACTGTTTTTATATGTTTTTTGTTTAATTTTAATTTTGATAAAAAACAGTGTGATATTTATTTTCCTTCCCAAATTATACTAACAAACATATCGATCTAAAACCCGTGCGGCCTGCGATAATCGATTTGTTGTTTGGATCTGTGAATTTGGCAAAGATGGTTACAAAAACAGAGGAATCTCAACTGAAGAATCTAGAAATTCAGGTCGATAATGGTGGCGGAGGAGCATGGGAGTATCTTTCACTCATCAGAAAGCTTAAGGTTCGCCGTTCTGATAAAGTTCTCAAGCACGGTTTGTCAATTTTGAATGACTCCAAACTCCGATCCAATCTCGGTCCTGAAGGTTAACTTAACCTAATTTTTATTATTTAATAATTGCGACTAATCTTATGCAAGTCAACTTCGAATTTTACTGATGATGATTGATTCTTTTTGTTGATTCAGAATGGACTTTGTATGAGCAAGTTGCAGTTGCAGCTATGGATTGTCAAAGTCTTGATGTTGCTCAGGTTTTCATCTCAATTTAATTGGTTTTTTGATTGGTTTCTTGCTTATATCTGATGTTGTGAATCTCAATTATAACTCAATTTTGTTGAGATATTTCTTTTCCATTGTATGATTCTACCTCAACTAAGGACCTGTTTGGATATGCAGATTAATTAAGCACTTACAGCATAAGACTTATCATTTAACTTTTTTATGAATAATAAAGTTTTTTCTATTAAAACGATAAAATAAGTCGATCTGTTTTCATATAAGCTATAAGTTGTTTTTGTAAGTTCTCTTGAAGAGCCTGTGGAAATAAAAGTTTATAACAATTGCTGAATATGTCATAAGCTCTCCCAAACAATCTCACTAGTCACTAGTATTTTTATCGGTAAATAAACTCAAATTAGACAATCCAAATAGATTCTGTCGTTTGACTCACTTATGATATGGAGATACTAGGGGATGGATGCATGTGTTGGATGTACCTGTTCTTTGTAGATATCTTGTTTGCTCTTGTAATTGCTCCTGAACCTTTATGTATGTTCTTTATGTTGCCTTAATTGAGTATTTGCTACATTTATTTCCTTTAATTATGATGAGAATTCTTATTGTTTGGCAATCGACAATTGATAATAATAATTTACTTCTGTATTAGGACTGTACAAAGGCTCTTCGGAAGAGGTTCCCAGAGAGCAAAAGAGTTGGTAAGTCGATACTTTCCTAACTTTCTATGCCTTTTCCTTGTGGATCTGAGTTGTTGAATGAATAGCACCATCAATGCAACTCTTACTACAGTCTACATATTATTCAATATAAGCTTAAAGGGAAATATATATATATATATATATATTCTAAGTGGCACCACCTGATCTTATAGATAGAACCATGCGACAGTTGTTGAGGTAGAGGTTGGTTACTGTTACTGAATTGGTCTTATTTGATAAAATATGTCTTTTAATTGCCCAGTAATAATGATGTATCTGTGCTGTAACATATGGTTGCTGTTAGGCTAAGAAACAATTTATTTTAATTTCTAGTAGTCACATTTAAAACTTCTAAAACTGTGATAATTTTCCAAATACATCCTAACTGTAATGTTTACTCATCCCAAGACACAAGCAACTGCACACACCCTTCACTGGTTTCTGATGCCCAGTTCTGGTTTTTTGAACAAATTTTGGCATCAGTGGATGACTAACATGGATAATTTCCATTCATTCGAGAAGGGATGCTATATAATGTAAATACATTCACAGTTTGAAATGCAAATGAGTTTGTTTTGCATATGCATATTCTTGCCAAGTCTGTTTACTCTATTTGTGTTGACTAACTATTACAGGCAGGCTGGAGGCAATGTTGCTTGAAGCAAAAGGTTCGTGGGACATGGCAGAAAAGGCTTACACAAGCCTTTTAGAGGATAATCCTCTTGATCAGGTAAACTCGCTTAACCTTATTGGGAAAAAATTGGGAGAGGAACTGTCAGTTAGTTGATCAGTTACGTTATGTGATGAAACATAAATCTTATCATAATGACCCTTTTTTTTTTGTTTTGTCAATTTCACTTGATATATGACATTCTTTCACTTTAACCTTTAAAAAAGGCCTGGCTGGTTGAGTAATGAAAACCAAAAAGGGCAACCAAATACTGAAGAGCTCCCACCATAGTGGGATTTAGAGGGAGGGTTGGACCTATTGTGTATTTATTTTGGTAGTCTTACTCTGCATTTGCCAAATTCTGTTCAGATCATCCATAAGAGGAGGGTGGCTATGGCAAAGGCACAGGGCAATATTTCTGGGGCTATTGAATGGCTTAATAAATATCTGGAAATGTAAGACAGCTGTTAATATTTTTTCCTTCTGAAATTGAAGATAAAAGGAAAATATTGTTTATAATTTACATCAGATAGCAGAAGTGAAGAACATATATCTGAACTATTTATCTCACTTTCACAGATTCATGGCAGATCACGATGCATGGAGGGAACTGGCTGAAATATACTTATCCCTGCAAATGTAAGAATTTTATCCTGCCATTTCTCTTTTAGTAGGGGTTTATTTATGTTGCTAATTATTCAGCTGCCTTTGTTTTTTTGGACGTGTCTTCCTGTTAGGTATAAACAAGCAGCATTTTGCTATGAAGAAGTGATATTAGCTCAACCAACTGTTCCTCTCTATCACTTGGCTTATGCTGATGTAAGTAACTACTTTATGAATTAAGATTAATTTAAATCAAATTCTTCTCCTTCTCGCCTGTTTCTTCACCCTAATAACAGCAAGGCACCAACTTTGCATCCTAGTCCTAGAGATGCACGGTTTTACCTAGCAGGAGTTATAAAACATTATCTTGACTTATTTTTTATCGAAAAACATTATCTTGACTTAAATGATATTGTTAGGTACTTTATACACTTGGCGGATTAGAAAACGTCCAAACTGCCAAGAAATACTATGCATCTACTATTGACTTAACTGGAGGCAAGAATACCAGAGCACTCTTTGGTATATGCTTGGTGAGTTCTTTCTCCCTTTCATCCATCTTTCTGTGGTCATGTGCAACATAAAACTACATGATACTTTTATTTGAATATAGTTCTGCTTTGGTAGATATCTTATTTCCCTTCATAGACCGTTGATTTTCTTTTGAACAACTTGGGAATTTTGGATTCTAGTTTCAATCTTTCACTCATATGCCTGGTAACTAACTTTTGTTCCTTATTTCCAGTGCACTTCTGCTATTGCACAACTTACAAAAGGGAAGAACAAGGAAGATAAAGAAGGATCACAGTTACAATCTCTAGCGGCCAAAGCGTTGGAGAAGGAGTACAAGCAGAGAGCTCCTGACAAGCTTCCTCAACTTACAACTGCCTTGAAGAGTTTAACATTATCGTCATGATGCAGCATTTCTTAAATATATTGTTGTTATTTAACCAACTTTTTGGCACTTTATTAGATCAATATACTAGCATGAATCAGCATATTTAGAATTCCTCATTTATTTTCTTTTCAATATTAAAATGAGAATTCATTTTGTTCTGCATTTTTACCTTCCGTAATAAATATTAATCTAAAGACATGTGAAGTTTTTGATGGCGTTGTAGCTCTAAAATATTGTGACAAAACAGAGTGATCAGGTATAATTTGTTTTTGACATTGTATTTGCCTTTTTTTTTTTCCCCATGGCTGTGCTTATATACTGTACTTCGTATAAATATTCTTTTTAATTGAGAAAATTATATTTGTTTATTTCTTTCCCTGACTACACATGAAGTTTTTTTCTTCTTTTTCTTATATACAATACAATCCATTCCCACTGTCGTCAACACATGACAATGACATTATTAATTGTGGGTCTTGCCACATCGTTCGTACAATTTTCCATTTCTAGAGTGTTGAGATGCACATAGGCATAGCCAGCTTTTTATGGGATTACCATTATTTACGGTCTCTACTCCAGTTCAGTTCCATCTCAATCCCGTGAGGCATGCACCCGCATCAGACGCTGTTATGTTACCGTCCTTTTTTTTTACCTTAAAAATGCAATTATTTTGGGTCAACGGGTACTCTTAGTATTGTCTGGTCCATTCTATTTTTAGGGCACATGTAATAATAGTAATAATTCGAATAAGATTCGTATTCACAATTTCACACAATAATTTATGGTGATTATTTAGAGATATACAGTAGTACTGTACTTGTCAAGAAACTTTGAAAGTTTCCTAACATTTAAATTTTGTTTTCTACATTTGAGAGTGAGCATAAAGCGTAATAAATTTGATCATCTCTATTTTTCTTTTAATTTTAATAAGTTTTAAAATAATTATGAGAGATGGAAAGAAATGTGATAGATGTAGAGGGGGAATGGATTCTCTCAAGTGTAATTTACACTTGAGAGAATAAAGTGTGGTTTGTTACCATTGATTAAGAGAGAAAAACATATAAAAATTTAGGGAAAATGAATTTAGATGGTGTTAGATTACACTTTATTCTCTCAAGTGTAAATCACACTTGAGGTAATTCATTCCCGGTGTGGAGGAGAGTGAAAGAAAAGATTCAAATCCAAAGCGTAAATGTAAGAGAGAGCACACAATACTTGTAAGTTAATAGAGAAAGAAAAAAAACACTTAGTAGCACCCATAAATTTTAGCTCAACATCGCTCCGCTTTGTACGTGTTGCTTTTTCGATAATTTACTATTTTGTCTATCTAAAAAAACACTTAGTAGAAAATATCATCATTAGAAAGAAAATTAAGCGAGTGTCATAGAATTGAGTTACCATGACCAATTTAAAGACTTGGAAGGGCTTGTTGTGGAATATATTATTTCTCATTTTAGTATTTTGCATTTTCTCTTTCAATCAATTCATTGTCCAGATTTTCTCCCTACTCCACTCATGGATGTGCCATGTTTCATTACATGCTATTGTGGACAAAACAAAGTCTGGTGTCTTATAAGCCGAAATTAACCAAGAGCAACCAGCGTCTATCTAGTTTTCTATGCTATATAATTGAATTCTGTATCTGCAACGGTTAATACTAATCCTTGCCATCATTCTTGGCAGACATTTGGAATTGAAGACGCAGTAAACTACAGTTTTTGCAATTCGAATTTTAAGTTAATGCCGATAGGGAAAAATATTTTCTCATCGAGTGTAAAAAATCTGCCAGCCTATGAAAATTGTCAGATCAAAATTACAGGACTGCTAAATAACAAATGTGCAAGTAGGAGATTGATACACAGAACTTTGATTTCTTCTGTCTGTTATTCTCTTGTTATGAAACAGATGTTCTTAGAAATTATATACATCTGACTTCAGCAAACTTCATACTAAATGAGGGATTACAAAACAAAAGATACACATGAAAATCACAGTCCAACTTACCAAGAGGCAAGAACTTAACCATGCAGAACAGTAGGATATGGAATTCAGAGAAAATACTGACTAGATGGTTGAAAACCATAATATTGGGTTCTCTGATAACATGTCTCTAGAAGGCTTTAAAGGGTATCACGATTTGGTGATGGCTCCAAACGAACAAAACACATAGATGTGGATGATAACCCTAGGGAGCATGAGTACATGCAAATGTGCATGTTTTAAGGAAGCCTAGTTTATTTGTGATTCAGGGGATAAGCAGGGGGTAACAGAATATCTATATGTTTGTCATTAACCGACTCTGCAGCGCTACAATAAAATTTACCAAAGGATCTATAGGAGTGTGAAGTTATAGCCTGTGTTGGAGTTTGAGAAGAATACCTACCATGGCGCAGTGGTGCCATCACTTTTGACACAGAAACTATGTCAAGAATGATAAAGAAAATATCAATAAGCAATAGAGTTTTTTCTATATAGCCTGCAATAGTTAGAAGATTTCTTCTGCGTCAGGTTTGCAACTGAAATTGCAGCCTAACAATCTTAAAAGAAATTATCATTCTTTGTAATTAGCATGTTTTGCTATTACTTCTACAGCAGGGAATCATACAACAGACAAGCTACATGGCTTACAAAAAGATGAAAATTAATATAGCCCTACAGGTCACAATTTCAGCAGCAGACAGTTAATGGAAAAACAACAATGATTCACAAACAATGGCAATTGTCAGGATAGAGAAAACTAAAATGTTAACTCAGGCCTACCAGCATTTAAATATATAATTGGTCAAAATCTCATGCCCAATTTGCTAAATATTCATGTCTCAAGTTTATTGCACAAAACAAGGATTAATCCTCCATAGACCTCCATAGACGGATGATAGCTTCACCATCTCAGTTCCCATAGCAAAGAAGAAAGCCTCCGATAGTCATTAAAAATGGCAGAGTGTTGACATTCATTGTAATTAGGTAACTTTGTAACAATTGTGCATTACCAGTTTGGAGTACCCACATTATAAATGAATTTCTCAATGCTAGAGGTTGAAATATATGACAACCATGAACTGTGTATAATTAATTAATAGGCATGTACATACTAATTAAAAGTATGGACATGTACTACAAGTTTGTAAATCGCAGTACGTACCTGAATAACACAGAAAACAAACTTTAAACAAAATGAACCATAACACTAACACTTCAAGGCAAATTTACATCCATTTGAATTTCCAAAACAAAAACCCTGATAATATCTCAGCTAATTAGCTAAATTGAGGATGCGAATTTAACGCGGGGGGAGGGGGTGAGAGAAACAAAACTAAAGGATTCATTTCATTTTCTGTCAACTGTATTTCAGTGACACGGTTGATAAATAAAAAACTTACTAAGATGTCTGTTAGTATTAAAAATATGATGGATTTCTGCATCTCTACACGTTCTTCCAGGCATACAAAATAAGTGAGAAACCAAGACCCAGATATTTGGTCTCAGAAAACCTCTCAGAGAAAGACCACTGCAGCATACTAGCATTATCAGAAGAAAGCGGTTGTGTAGTCCACAACTTGTCCTCAGAATGGCACGTCCTGAACATAAAGACAGCATCTGCAAGAGAAGTACCAAAGAGCCAATTATGGACATCCCAGAAAACTTCCACTGCAACGCCATCAACAAGGATAGTATGATTCCCCCTAAACTTCCACCTCAACCGCTTCACTTGCAACACAATTTTGCTGTCTATGCGAATTATAAGGCACGGATCACTAACGCCACTTGTGGTATCACATTCAATCACAAGATCATGAATTTGACCATTATCACAAAACACAGCCTTGGTACCATACATCTTCTTACCAAAAACATGTTCTTTCTTGGCAACTAAAACAGCTACATTGGAATTGCACGGCAAAGGGACAGCATTAGTTTTCTTGAAAGCTTCTTTCCTCATATCCCCGAGAAGAAGAACCATTTGTCGATCCACAACAACTCCAACATAAAACCCTTCCGACGGCTCAGGCCCAGAACCAAATTTAGCAGACGAAAGATCCCAAAAGACATCAATTTTAGCAGAAAAAGCCTCAAGACTCTTACAACCTTTCTTCTTGGAGAAAACCCAGGGTTTGACATCCACCTTACAAAGACAATCATGGATCCCAACAGTGAGAAGTTGACCCACCAAATTCTTACTCCAATTAACAGTAATCGGACACAACCTACCGCGTATCCGGCATTGATAAACACAACTAACAGTATTATTCTGAGAACTTCTAGCAGCACTTGAAGATGATGAAGAAGAATCAGCAACTTGAACTCCACTTTCACCAAAACAACTAGGAAAATCCTTCATTTTTGTTTGTTTAAGCTTTTCAACAAACAGATGGTGACCCACCAAGTTTTTTTGACAGACAAAAGCACCCAGAACAGAAAAAAGCTACCTTAATTGCAAAACCTATGTCAGACACAGTTGAATTGGATTAATGGGTATGAATTGGATCGAAAGAAAAAGAAAAACAGACAAATTTTAAGAATGTAGGATCAAAAACAGAAGCAGACAAATTAAACAACATAAAAAAAATTAAAAAAAAAGTAGCTAACTTGTTTCACTGTCAATGTTTCATATCTCAAAAGCAAAAGAAAAGGAAAAGCAGAATAATAATAGAATAAAATAAAAAGAAAAACGAACGAACCTCAAGAAGATGGCGATGGCGACATGATCCGAAAAAGAGAGAAAAAGTGGAGAAAATGGAAAAGAAAACGGCAACAGAAGTGGGTAAATAAAGTGAGCGAAGGTTACTACTCGCTACTGATGGAGGGAGGGAGAGGAAAAAAGAAAAGAAAAAGGTAATTGTATATATTTATTATGTATTTCCATAAATACTCACTTCTACATGCGAACACCACCGTCAGGTTCGAATCCCGACACCTAAACATATACTCCTTTCGTCACAAAATATAAGACATAATTTAATTAATGTACTTATGATAGCACAATTTTGATTACTAATATCTTTAATTTTTTATTAGTAAAAATTATAAAAACTTGATATTTTAAAAATACTCATCAAAAAAATTAAACAAGATCTTATATGTTAATATTTATATCAATATATTATTAAAAAAATATGATGTCATTTAATCAAAGTAACTCTTATATTTTGAGACGGATGTAGTATAATACAATGTCTCTACCACAATTTGAGTTAAGTTAAGTTTATGGGACTCATTAGAAAGGATTTAAACCCATTTATACTACTCAAATTATAAGTGGACAATTTCACACAAATTAATAAACATAGTATAAAAAAGAGAAATGATCAGTTATTTTATAAAATTAGTTTCATTAAGGTAATAATTTTTACAAAAAAAAAAGTCATTAATGTTATTATGGGTAAGAAGTTATTATAGTATAGATTTTCACAAAAAATTCAAAAAAATATTGGTAGATTTATATTTTATTTATAAAAAAACTTGTAATAGTATTCTCTTTTATATATAAAAAATCTTTTGATGAGTGAAAAAACCATTAAATTTATATTTTCATTTAGTCATTGTGTATACTTGATCAAGAATAAATTCAAGCAAAAAAAAAAAAAATTATTTGATTTAAAGTTAGACTAAACTTATTTACTTATATGGGTCATGTTGGCACATGTTACTGAAACTAAAAGCCTTAACTTTTACATTGAAGAAATCAAATTTTAAATGCTTGAATAATTAATTTCACTTTTTTTAAGAAAACATTTACACTTTTATCTCCTTAACATATGATTTTATGACACATGTTAATATTTTCTTACTTGATCGTGTATATTATATATTAAAAAATATAAGATAATTACATACGACCGAAATTACATCCACAACAAACTAAAACAAATGCACTAGTTATAAAACCCTTAAAATAAAATGAAGTAAATGTAGATTGGACGTGGATCTGATAACCTCATGCAAATGTAAAACACCAACCTCACTCACACATGCGTTGTTTGGGATTTGGAACCATGACCTTCACATACCTCGTCCTATCTACTTTCTCAATGTACTCACTTCGGTCTTATATAGTATAAGTAATATTTGATTTTTTTGATTTATCGTAGAATTGATATATCTAAACAATAATATAGTTTAATTACATAAATTTTACTATGAATCTAAAAAGTAAAACAAACTAAAACATAAGATAATTACATACGAACGAAATTACATTGACAACAAACTAAAACAAATGCACTAGTTATAAAATCCTTAAAATAAAATGAAGTAAATGTAGATTGGAGAGTGAGTGAATCTTTAGGACTCATAAACCGTTGGTTCCTTCCTAGGACGCAGGGACGGACGCAAGGGGGGCAAATAGGGGCTCCAACCCCCCTCCTCCATGCATATATGTTTAGTATATATAATTTTTAATGTATATGAGTTGTTAATGACACATCTAAATTTACCCACTCTTATTTTAGGTGCTTCTAAATAAATTATTGTGATTTTATTTTATAATTTTGAGTTAAATATATTTTTTGTATTTATAAAATTAAGAGTTTTTAAGTTTTGTCCTTCAAAAAATTTACTTTTAGTCCATATTTGTATTTTATAGCAATTATTTTGAGGACTAAAAGTATCAAATTTTTGTAAAAATATTTGAAAATTGGGACTATTCTTACCAAACTACAAGATTTTAGAGGATATTTTCAGTTAAAATTTAATATGACTAAACATAAAAACTCTTTATTTTATAAGAACAAAAAATATAAAAAAAAAAATTCAGCCCCCGTATGATTGATTTCTGGATCTGTCCCTACTAGGACGTGGATCTCATAACCTCGTGCAAATGTAAAACACCAACCTCACTCACACATGCGTTGTTTGGGATTTGGAATATTTATTTTACTCTAGAAAAACTTAAAATTTTAAACAGTAGTATCCGAACAATGATTGAAAAAATATAATTAATAATGTAGTTTTAAAAATAGAAGATTCAGTGTTTTGAAATTTAAAAAATTAATATATTCAAAACTCTTACTTTTATTTTTGTTTCCTGTTTAGGATGACCAAATAAATGGGTTAAAAATAAAAACCTCGTTTTTTTTTTAAAGTTAGCCCTCCTACATTTATAAGGGGATTCAAAGTGTTTAGGGCCCGTTTGGTGCGCAGGATAGCATAATGACAGGATAGGATATAAAACAGGATAAGGATAGGATAGGATAACAGCAGGATAACAGTTATACTCAGTTATCATATCTTGTGTTTGGTGCACACAGGATAACAAACATGATAACTATTATATTTTGTTTTTAATACATATTTGCTCATAATAATATGATAAGATATATAACATATTAAATTGACAAAATTACTATTGTAAAACAATTGTTATTTTTTTAAAATTATTTTGTAATACTTTAAATTTTATAAATAAAAAATATAAATAAGTAATCAAATAACTTTATATAATTTAAAATAAAAATCATGAGAAAATAATCAAGTTTAATTTTTTATAAATCATGATCAAATAAATAACTCAATAATATATACATGTTAGATAAGCCAAATAAATATATGATATATCTCATACGTAAATAATAAAACTACTATTGCAAAAGAATTATATTTAATTTTTTATAAAATTTAAATTAATATCCCTATTTGTCAATTTTTTTAATAATCATTTTACTTTAAAATATTGTAATTTTAGTAAAATTTTGATTTTTTAGAATATATAAATTACAAAATTACCCATATGAGAAAATCACATATATATTTAAAAATTAATTATTTTATTATTTATATTTTATTAATTTTATTTTATGTATTTTAAAATATATTTTATAAAATAAATCAGTAATTTTTTTTTCTTATCATATCCTGCCGGTAACCCAGCTCAAATTCAGGATAAGAATTATAACTAGAGAGACAGGATAGGATAAGCTTCAGGATTAACTTATCATATCCTGCTGTATCACCAAACACTGGATTGCGGCAGGATATGATACAGTTATCCTATCCTGTCTCTTATCCTGTGCACCAAACGGGCCCTTAAAGACTTAAATTTCTATATAGAACAAATTTTTAGGATTTATGGTTTAAAATATCTCACTTATTTACTTTAATCGTAAAACTTTTAGCCACGAAATTATTTTTTATATATATATATATATATATATATGGAAATCCAAATGCAAATTCAACACCACTATAAATAAAAATCATGATAAATCTGCAAATAAATTTACGGATCCAAATAAATATAGCATAAATTAATAGGTAAATTTTAATAGGAACCACTTCATTAAGTGGTCCATGTCATCAAGTGAATAAAATTATAACAAATACGAATTTTACAAAATTCACCGTTGAATTAAAAGTTTATATATATATATATATATATATATATATATATATATATATATATATATATATATATATATATATAGAAGTTTTTATGAATTGAACTCATACTGAAAATAAATGTTTTTGTTTTTTTGGGTTTTTCATATGGGTTTATTGATGAGTTAGAGTTTGTCTACATTCATTGAATCGATTATAGTTCAAACCAGATTCCTTTTGAGTCTCTCTCTACTGCTTTTCATCACTCTAATGGCAGATTCCAACAACCATATCAAAATCATCGCCGGAGCCGATGATTTCGGCACACCTCTCAAAGATGCTTTGCTCTCTCACCTCCGTTCCCTCAACATCCAAGTCGAAGATCTCGGAACATCCTCTTACTATTCCGCCGGCGCTGAAGTTGGCCGCAGAGTCTCTCAATCCATATCATCTTCCTCCCCGGAGGTCCGTGGTCTCGTCGCTTGCGGCACCGGTGCTGGCGTCTCCATTTTCGCCAACAAATTCCCCGGCGTATTTGCCACCACCTGTCTTACTCCCTCTGACGCTGTAAATGCTCGATCAATCAACAATTCAAACGTCCTCGCCGTCTCCGGCAAGTACACTTCAACTGAAACCGCAATTGAGATTGTTAACACATGGCTGAACACGCCGTTCAAGTCTCCGTGTCCGGCAAATGATAACAAACCATGGCCAGAGGAGATTGAGAACTCTCTAGACAAGTCACTGGTTGAAATGCCGGAAATTGGAAAAGGTGAACCGGTTGACACGTGTGCGGTTTGTTGTTTGGTGAAGAACCGGGAATTGAACCCGATTGATTTGATTCCGGGAGGGTCAATGAAGATTGTTAGAGAGACTCCGACGTCGGCGTTCGTGAGGTTTAAAGCCGGGAGTGTGGAGCCGGCTCATCATCATACGTTTGGACATGATTTGGTAGTGATTGAAGGGAAGAAGAGTGTTTGGAATTTGACGAAGGAAGAGAGATATGATCTAACGGTTGGGGATTACTTGTTTACTCCTGCTGGTGATGTGCATAGGGTGAAGTATCATGAAGATACTGAGTTTTTCATCAAGTGGGATGGTCACTGGGATATGTTTTTTGATGAGGACCTTGAAACTGGCAAAATTGCAATTGATAAAGAATTAGGGTTAGCCAAGTGATTTTGTGAGTCAATCTCAAACTATATCTACTCTTACAAATCATATTGTGTTGTGTGTCCTCACTGTACTATATGATGGTTGTTTCATATTTGTGTTGTGTGTTTTTGTGAAATAATAATTAATAAGCTCAAATGTTTTTGTTGTGTCAATGTGAAATCTTTGGGTCTACTCATATGTTAAGGTTACTTACTACTTACTAAATTTGTTTGTTTAACAAGTAATTGAGGTTCATGAGCTCCTCATAGGACGAATCGTTCAGGAACCCAAGTTTGATTCTATCACAAACAATTATCATACTTTACTTATACTGCGACTGAAGTCTAGATTACTAGCCCCCTTCCTTTGAAAATTGGGGACATTTACTTCTCAAACTATTTTCAAATGTCTTAGGCGCAGCTTAAGCACTTGAGCTATGCCTTGGGGACATTTAACTCTGATATATATGTATGGTTGGTATAGGAAACATATAAAGAGTTATCTAGCGCCTTGCTGAAACGTTTGTGCTGTAGCAGTGATCTTTTGATAATCTAGAATGTTATCTAGCGCTTTTTGAATAATAATTGTATCGTCAATATCTCTGTTTTCAAACACTTGACAATTGCGAGCATACCAAAGTCCATAGGTGATAGAGGCAATGTAACTGAGGTCTTCATTATTTAGGTTGTGAATGCTGTGAGTGAGCCAGTCAGTGAAATTTATGTGGTTGGTATTAAACCTAATCCCAAGTTTAGAGCCAAACTACATTTTTTCTGCTTTGTGACATTCCATGAAAACATGGTTTATTGTTTCCTCCTTCCGAAGGCATCTGGGGCTCAGGATAATGCACTGGATTCCTCTCTTGTTGAGAGCACTTCTAACAGGGAGAGCTTGTTGATATATTCTCCATAGGTGGGCCTTATGTCTTGGGATGGTGGGAAGAGTCCAAATTCTTTTCCAAATAGGATTGTAGGAGTTGGTTGCTGAGCGTGTAGTAGTGCTATCTTGCCAATGTTTAAGAACATTATAGCCTGTGTAAACTCCCTCTTTAGTGTAAGGCCACACGAGTTGATCATCATTTGGTTCTTGGAGAAGAGGAATTTGCTTAATAATGTTACTTTCAAAAGGGAGAAAAACTTGATCTATGAGGATGTTATTCCATCTGATATCAGGTTGAGTGGTGATAACTGATAAGGTCTTTAACCTTAGTTATGTTATAATTTCTGTCTTGAGGAGTCAGGATTTTGTAGCCGTTTTGCATAGGTAACCAATTGTCATCCCAAAGACTAATGTTGTTGCCATTGCCAACTTTTCAACACGCACCTTTTTGAATAACCCAAGTAGATTGTTGGATGCTCCTCTAAGTGTAACTCGGGTTAACACGAATCTGAGAATGAAGGATATCAGTGTTTGGAAAGTACCTGGCCTTTAGGCATTGACTGAGTAAAGAATTAGGATCAGAATGCAATCTCCAAACTTATTTTTCCTTTTCCTTTGGGAAGCCTTGAAGTGGAAATATTTCAAATATTTATCTCCATGGGCTAGCCAATTGGCTTTAGCCCTCTGAACCCACCATTCCTCTTCATGCTTTATGAGATCATCTAGCTTGTATTCTAGCTTCTTAATCTGCTCAAGGTCACCTTTGGTAGGAGTTGTGTCCTTGAGCTCCTGAGTTTGTCTAGGCACATTACCATACTTCTCATTGCCCCATTGATAAATCTTCTCAAAAACCATCAGAAGTTTAGTTTGGGTGTTACCCTCAGTTTTATCCCATTCCTCTTTAATAATTTGGTGACTGGTGTCATCTTTAAGCCATATATGCTCGAATCTTTTGATAAGCGGCTTGGGCTGAGAGTCCTCCCTGTAATCAAGGTTAGTGCCAAAAACTAAAATTAAAGGATTGTGACAGAAGTATAGCGAAGTAAATGATAATTGGTGAATCCAGGGAACCCAGTCATCCAGGAGGGGCTTGCACAAAATCTGTCAAGTCTCTCCTTTATGTGATTATTATCTTCCTGGTTGTTGACCCAGGTATACATGTCCCCAATGATGCTCGAATTTGAATTTGTTATAACATCAATGACTCTATCATAGAGTATGTTTATGGCATCGGGGATGCATATGGATTGTTTATCTTTCAATTCTCACAGTTTCTTTTGATGAGGTAAATGTTAGAAGTTAATTTGTTATGGACTGCATCCCAATCCTTGACCTTCAGCGCATTTGTAGTAGGTTTTTAGCATGATTATAGGGTTGTCGTAGTCGATTCTGCTGTCATTATTTTTTGCTTTATGATACACTACTTAACAGTACCATATTTTGGTTTATGTGCGAATGTTTTTGGCAAAATTTTGGTTGTGGTTTTCTACTGTTTTTGCTGAAACAGGTCCCATAGTGTCCTAAAATTTGTTCCGTTTCCACCCAATTCCTAAAATCCATCACATTTCTGTTTTTTCAACATTTTCTTATTAGCTATTTGTTTTTTCAACATTTTCATCATAGTACTTGAGCCAATCACACCCTCTGTGAACAAGTGACTGTCATGGACTTTCTGTTGCTGTTGTCGTGAGTCATGACCTCTTCTTCTCTTATACTCATTGATCTCAGATCTCAGTGAGAGCGGATATTTTGGTTTTTTTTACAGTTTTTTATTGTGTTATGTTTATCTCATAGCCATTAGATTAAACCAATGGCTGCAAATGGTGCAGCAAAGAGCTGTAGGTAATATGTCTGCCGATGATCCAGATCCCATTTCCATTGTTTCGAGAAATGCAGACAATTATTCCCTTCAAAATTGCGCTGACCTCGTTGTTGAAAGTATAATTTTTTCTGTTGATCTTAAAAGGCATTGTTTTAGCATTTGTTGATATTCTAAAGTTATATTGGTTGTATAACTACTTGGAAGGCAGTTGTACTTGTAGCATCACTGGCTCCTGAAGAGCAAGAGTTTAGCGTAGCTGTTGGAATATTTTAATCTCCAACAGTCTGGATTTTGTGTTATTTTCTATTCTATCATATGCTTCTGTCAAATTCTATACTAGTGATTGCAACCTACAACATAGCTAACCTGATTAATTCTCCAACAAAGTTTTATAAAAATTATAAAAAAAAAAATGAAATATTACAAGAGCTCAGGGCCTACTGCAGAATCTGGTAAGTTTGTTTACTTGCTTGTAGGTATTTGAAAAATTTATAATGACCTAAATATTTACATAATTAAAAACAGCAATTGTCACTGGCTCTCAAAGAAGAAGAAAATAATTAGTTGTCGACAGCGCCCTTCGGAGATGATACCTTTGGCACTCCTGTCAAAGATGCTCTACTCCCCTACCTTCGTGCCCTCAACATCAAATTCCAAGACGCCAGAAAGAAGAAGAAGAAGAAGAAAATAATTACTTGTCGACAGTGCATCATAAGATCCAATAGAGTTGCATGATCAAATGCTTAAAATTTAACAGAATATAATATTAGACCAATTTGATTAACAAATACTGTATATATAGTTAAGGGACCTAAATATAACGACAAATAATTACTAGATCAAAATGAAACTATTATTAAGTTAAAGGACAAAATATTTAATTTAACCTAATAATAAAAACCAAAGAGTCTCACATTATGGAGCTTATATAGTACTATAATTTTTATTTTATTTGTATTTGATAAGCTTATACTATATCATAGGTAGGTAATCTTCATCTTCGAAATTTATGGAGTTGAGTATTATTTTAAGTACTATTAGATCCTATTTTAGGTCATGAAACAACTTGTGCTGATCGATGATAGAAATGACTTTTTTATAAGGAAAAGAACCAGAAAGTGGTGCACTCAATGAAGTTACTGGTAAAAAAAGTCATTATAAATAATCCACAAAAGTATCACACTCAATGGAAATGATCTAATCAAATTAATTATACAAAACAACCGGCAATGGAAAATGTTACTTTAGTTGCTGCTCTATAATCCTTTCTAGTTCTAGAAGAACTGGTGGGTGGATGCTTAAATTATTACCGTTCCAAATTGACACTGATTAAGGTATTTTCCCTTGAAGGCTATAATCGCTTAAATATAAATATATATAACAAAGAGGAAGTGCTTTTTATAACGTGGAATCAAGCCACTATGTAGTCAAAAAGATATATATATATATCCACGAGTGCAGGGGAGAAAATTCCCATGCTTATCTTGCTTAATGATACTTATGCCATAACTATTAAAAAAGGAAGCCAGTATAGACCACTAATACTTTTTGACAAAATTTCAAATCATATGATGGATACACAAATGATAAGAATCATATATTTGTGTTATTTGTTGAATAAGGAGTTTGTGTTGTTGGAGTTTGTTTGAAGTCTCACATTGCTTAGGTTTTCGGGATGTGAAGTGTATAAATATGTAAGAGCAACCTCACCCTTTGAGCTAGCTAGCTTTTGGGGATGAAATCCAAGCATATTTAATATTATTAACTCACTTTATAAGTAAGTTCTATCGTACAAAAGTAATATACGTAAGTTAATTTTTATTGTTAGAGGAATAAACTTATTGTTAGCATATGTTTGGTTCAACTTCCACATCTCTTATAACATCACGGCATTAAACCATAACAAAGTATATATATATATATATATATATATATATATATATATATATATATATATATATATATATATATATATATATATATATATATATATATATATATATATATATATATATATATATGCTTTGTAGTGTTTGAAAGAGTTTTGAATACACCAAAAAAGTCTCACATTGCTTTGTAATCAAGACTAAATGTAGTTTATATACAACACTCACAACTTTTAAACCACCGAAACACATTTTCTATAAAGGATAAAATCGTGTTAGGTTAACCCCAAAATGAATAATATTACCGGAGATGTGGACTTGAGGTTGAAAAAATCAAAATGTTCTTAGTGGTCGTAACAAGAACTCTTCTACCAATAAATTTTAGAATAATGCATTAGAGTTGCTTTCGGTGTATATTTAGTTTGATGGTAATTAAGTTTATCAAAATTATAGGACTAAATATATTTTGTAACTACAAAATGTTTTTTTTTTTTTGCCATTTCTGCATTTAGTTCAGTTTGCAAAGATATTATACATTTATATATAGAATTTGAAATTCGAATCTATGATTCTTCACTTATTCATCTCAAAAGATAATTTTAGTCCAAACTACTTGACAAAACAAGACGATTAAAATACACACTATATGTATTTGTGTCGCTTTTGCTAATGATAATTCTTTGCTTTAGTTAGCCACCATAAGCGCCTACCCTAATTAATTAAGTTAATACACTAAAGTCCCCACGGACATTGACAATTGGGAACAAACAACTAAGCATGAAACCAAACTTAATTAAAATGAATGGTGATTGAGTGTCTGCTTTTTGGTCTAAAGAAAACAAGACGTACGTACAGCGTGCACGGCAGGGGAAGAAGCAGACAATATTTTTAATGCATGCTTTTATGATTGTGGTTGATCATGCACAATATTACATGAATACCATAA
This sequence comes from Trifolium pratense, assembly GCF_020283565.1. Classification (NCBI taxonomy): domain Eukaryota; kingdom Viridiplantae; phylum Streptophyta; class Magnoliopsida; order Fabales; family Fabaceae; genus Trifolium; species Trifolium pratense. Next base: position 1,587,528 of record NC_060064.1, read on the forward strand.
AGGCTTTTTGTTTTCACCACCGGTATCCGGCCTACTGAACCGTCTAATCTGGTTCAGTGATCCGTTTTAGCATTAAGTGGTTTCAACCTCCTCCCAATCACAATCGTGGGAATTGAATCGTGGTCATCCCTACTAAATCCAACATCATTTACAACTAAACCAACTAACGATAGGTGAATACCATAATTTTTGTTATTATAGATAAACATAAACATGCATGTGGGATCATTATACCAATTATATCACTCATCACTGTCCTTTTTGATTTGGCCATCTCTGGTGGGTCTGCCTGACTTGTAAAGGTTAGCTTATAGTACTATACTATCATCTACATTTTTCATCGCCTTTTCTTCAACTTTATAAATCTAAATCTAATTAATCATATATATAGCATGTTGTAAGTTTGCATGATCAATTCCTTGACCATAATTTTACTTGTTTCGTCATGAAAATTACTAAATTTTATGTTATAGTATATGATACCAAACTTTGAAAATTTTACAACCAAAACGATGGTCCTTGGCACCAAAAGTGGGCTTTCCATATATATATAAGCTAGAGTGCTAAAGCGTTTGAGTCTCAATATAAATGGTTAAGTCTCATCAAATAATATAGTATATACAAGAGAGTGATTTTTTTTAAACGGCAAAATATTATTAATAATAATCGGTCTCTATACAAGATGAACAGAGTGATTCATATATCTAATGTCTTAAAATTTTAGATGGAGTTGTAGAGAAGTGGCGCATCTCCATGTGGTCTTAGAAACATTAACCCCAATGAAAACACAGTAGGATTATGACAAAATATAAATTGATTTCACCAAATATTAAAAAATCTAAAATGGTAAGACATCGAGTATTTAATTTTTTTTTTACTAAATATAATTTTTTCACTTATATGATGTTTAACTTTTACTTTTTCATTTGTAATTTTATTTTTTTACTTTTTCATTCAAAATTTGGAATTATCACTTCATGTACAGACAATTAATACCATTTGACAAAGCAGAATAACAAATGATCGTCCAGTAAGTATAGTTCAAATAGTAGTTGTCATGAATATTATTAGAGTGTGGTCGGAGTGTAGTTCAGAACTTTAAATAGTAGCTATCAGAGATATTATTGGAGTGACCGAAGTTCGAATTCCGAATTTCATATTTCTCAACATTTAAATATGTGAGTCTAGCCACTAGTTATTTTTAAAAAATAAAATAAATAACAAAGAACCAATCTGTTAATAATGGAAAAATTAATTCTTTTTTTTTTTTTGACAATGGCAAAATTAATTCTTGTTCAACATACAAATGGAAAATCTAGTCAAAAGTTTTTTTTTCTTTTTCGAAATGCAAGTCACTTAAACTTTTTATCAGCACAAACCTAAATATACTGTATAAGTGATGCATTGAAATCAAAATTATTATTGTAAATTTGTACACTTTGTTAGTTCCTCGATTATTATCGACATAACAATACAGAGAAGTTTGCATGAGAGGTGGATAAGTACCGACTTATATATGTGGACGTGTGCTGTAATTTACAATCAATGCACCCTAACCTCCAAACAGGGACACATGCCAAATTTACATTTCAGATCATTCCTATAACCTATGGAGCCACTATCTCGTGACTGTGTTATATTATACAAGTTTGTTTTTTTGGTTAACCTAATATGGTTCTGGGTCGCATCAAGTGATTTCAGTCTCATTCCGATCATAGTTGCAGAACATTGAACTGTGGTATTCCCTATCAAATCAAGTGTCGATCACCACTAAACCAATTAACGATTGTTATATTATACAAGTTTTGTTAGCATGCATTCTTAGAACACTTATTAAATAATAATTAATAAAAAATAAAATTAATTATTCTGAATAAATAGCTTCTTTAAAAAAAATTATTCTGAATAAATAATTTTTAAACTTCTTAAATGCGGAATACACAAAAAGATCCTTCATTTGTTAGCTGGAGCGTCAATATCATGTTAGTCACTAAGTTTAAGATTACATTTCATCCTATATTAAATCGATTAATTACCACTAATGAAATGAGCAAAGTTGAGTTGAGTTTTTTGTCAAAAAAAAAAAAAAGAAGCTGAGTTTATTGTTGTAAAAAGGGAAAAAAAAAGTTATTTCTTTATTAACAAAGAAGATACTACCTCAAACCACTAGGTTTGGTCTAGTGGTGAGGGGTTTAAGTAGTATGTAATATGTTCCGAGTTTGATTCCCAGCTCACTGTAAACCAAAAAAAAATTCTACCTCCTTATATATATTTTTTGACAAATACTACCCTCCTAATATTGTAAAAAAAGAAGAAGAGAGATACTGGTATCAATAGGGGTGTGCAAAAAATTTGGCTATTCTTAACCAAATTACTAACCAATCCATATCCAATTTTAGTTTGCAAAATCCATTTAAAAAAAAAAACCACACCACTCCAATAAAAAAACACCAATTATAAACCATAACCACATTTTTGTAATTTGGTTTGGAATTGGTTTGAAAATTTAGGCCCAATAGCTAATTCAGGCTCAATCTTCAATTTTTTAAAATTCTTTATTATATAATAAAATAATTAATTAAAAGAGGGGGTGGAGGACCGGCGGTCAACCGGCGGTCAACGCCGGACCACCGGCGGCCGGCGCGGCGGCGTTCCGACCGGCGCGGTGGCGGACGACGGTTTTCCGACGGACCTCAGGAGACTTTCACGGCAACCGGTGGTGGTGCTCCGGCGGCCGGCCACCACCAACCACCCATGCTATTTTATTATTATTTTATTTTAAAAATCAGATTTTTAATAATTATTTTAAAAATAAGTAAAAAATCAGTTTTTAATTTTTTTAGTTTTTAAAAATAATTAAAAAATTCAGTTTTTTTTAAAATAATTAAAAAAATCCGTTTTTAATGTTTTTAGTTTTTCAAAAATTTAGTATTTTAATTTTTTTCCTATTTATTAGTTTTTTTTTGTATTTCAAAATCAGATTTTTTAATTTTAAAAATTACACTTTTTTTAAATAATAAAAAATATTTTTAAAACAATATAAAAAACAAGTTTTCGGCTAAGTAAAAAATAATTTGGGTTTAAAAAAAATATTTTGTGGGTTGATTATAAACCAATTCAATCATAAAATTAATGAAAAATTATGTTTTTAAAATAATTAATAAATCTATTTTTTTAATTAACTAATAAAAAAAATTAGTTTAAGTAAAAAACCTATTTAAAATTGGATCATGTGAATAACTTAAATTTTATTACAAACTGGTTATAAATTGGTTTGATCCGATTAATAACCAAATCCAAATTAGTTTTAAAAAATAACCGGTTTGTTATTGAAATAATTTTGGTTTAGAACCAAAACCATCAATTAGGTGTGGTGTGGTTTCCAAACCATGCACACCCCTATGTATCAATGCCTAATATTGTAAAAAAAGAAGAGATATTAATATTGAATTCACAATAGTATGAAGAGGCATGCTACTTGCTAGTCTTTGGTGACACATTCTCAAAGTTAGCATGTCACAATATGTCATCATATATAGGAGCTCATTTTTTCCTTTTCATTGACAAATTTAGTCATTATCTCTATTTATTAATTATAATATTAATGTTACTCTTTCTTCCCACAAAAATTACTATAGTTGGTCAATTCACCCCAATTAAAAAAAATTATAAATAAAATTTCTGTAAGAAAAATTATGAATAAATTTTTTGTTACCACACACAACATATAATGTAACAAAGTTTGTGAGGACGCAATGTTACTAAAATTTGATGTTGTTTTTTTTGTATGAGCACAAAATTTTGTTTGAAATATTTTAAGTTTAGTAAACTAGTTATAACACCCAAGATTTTTAAGTGATCAAATTATTATAACTACGTTTGTTAAGGTTAATAAATTGAAATAAAATAACATGCAATTTGAGACTATTTTTGGTTTACAATAGAGCGGATCGAACCTTTGACTTCATGCATGCTATCCAAACTCCTTAGCACTAGACCAAATATCTTACCACTAAATCAAACCTAGTGACTTGCAATTTGAGACTATTCAATATATTCCTTTTATTTTTGTCGGAGTTTACCAACAAGACACACACATGCATGTTGAAGTAGAAGCAGGGCATTACGAGTTTGAACCCTTAATTAATATATTTATAAAGAAATATGTTATATAAACACAAAAATGTTGGACAAAAATACGACATCATACTGATGAAACATGTAAAAAATATTAAAAAAACAAAAAGTGTAGCTTTTTTTATATTTTTATTAGAAAATTGTGTTTAAATAACATTTTCCTATGGTACGTGATGCCAATATTTTTGAGTGAAAACTAACGTAGTTAGTATTGAGATGTGTTTTTTCGTGATAATATAGTCCTATTTGGAGAGTTATGGGAAAAGTTAAATTAGAGGTTGGAGACTTTGAGACAATTTTTTTTTTTTGTTGAACACTAAGAAAAAGTGTTTTAGTTTAGAGATGAAAGTTTGAGATCATATCATACCACATTTTTACCAGTTTAATTAGCTCGAGTCCATAGTTCAAAAAAACGAAGAAATATAATAGAAGGAGATGTAAATCATTGAATTCAAGGTGAGAGTGGTTGAAATGGAGAATGTGATACTAAAATACTCTGCTCTTGCTGAACGAATACAAAACAGTGAAGAAATATAAGGAGACTTAAACATCAAATTCAAGATGGGTGGTTGAAAGGGAGGAGACGGTAAATCGACCTGGATCCCATGCAGTTATTGCATGTAAATTTTTAGATTGAATTTTGATCAACAAAATAATATAATTTAATAAATTTAGAAGGTTGAGATTAACCTGCAGTCAAATAGTAATTGCAGGGAATCCATTTCCGACGATATGCACCTACCATCAAGTTGAAGATTTTTTTTATTAAAATGTAGTAAGATCGACGATGTTGTACATAACATATGTTGTGCTCTGAAATCGATCATTTACCGCTCTTTCTATTCTGTCATTTCTATTACTCTTCATCCAATGACTTATAGTAAAAGTAACAGTTTTAAAGAGAGAATAAAAATATAAATAGACAGTTGAGATGATGACAACACATACAACTCAAGAGAATGAGTTAGAGAGAATCCAAATATATTATATTTTAAATAAATGAGGATGTTGCGTTAGAAATGTGAATTTGATAAAACTGAACACGGTAGAATTATAAATATGGAAACACTTATATAGTAAAAAAAAATAAAAAAATCTATAGTAGAAAAAATATGGAAACTAAAGCCATGTACTGATGAGTGTATAGATGATTATTAATGATTTATCTAGAAAAATAAGTATAAGTTATTGTTCATGATTTATTTACAGAAATAAAGTAATGAAATAAATTATTGATATCTTTTTCTCCCCATCTCATGTTCTGGCTGTCGTCAATTATTCCGCAATTTTTTATTATACTTTTTATTTTATATCTCTTTCTCTTTGAAAGGTTGCGGTCCATTCCATATATAAATATTTTATTTACATTTCATACACGACGGAGAAACAGATAATTTCTTTCTCTCTGGATATTATTTCTGCAAGTAACAAAGAACCTTAAAAAACAACATGAATGGTGAAACAGATGACTCTGACTTTGTTGAAGTTGATCCAACCGGTAGATATGGCAGAGTAAGTAATTAATTAATATTATCATGTTTTGTTTTTGTCTCTTGTTTCATTTTTATCATGTTTGGTTCCTCACTCAGTTTTATGATGTTTTTTGTTCCTTGTTTGTTGCAGTACAATGAAGTTCTTGGTAAAGGAGCTTCCAAGACAGTGTATGAACACAAACCCATGTTTTTTCATCAATTATTTATTATACCCCATTTCTTATTTTTCTTAAAAATTTGATTTTTTATTTTTTTTGTTTGTTTTGGGTTTTCTTCAAGTTGATTACTTTCTGAAGCAACTATTTGTTTTTCCGAGTTTGTAAAAATGGGCATTTGATGATTTTGAATTTTTGTTTTGTTTTGAATTGATGCAGATATAGAGCATTTGATGAGTATCAAGGAATTGAAGTTGCTTGGAATCAAATCAAACTATATGATTTCTTGCAAAACCCCGAAGATCTCGAGAGGCTTTACTGTGAAATTCATCTTCTCAAGACATTGAAACATAGAAACATTATGAAATTTTACACATCTTGGGTTGATACTGCAAATAGGAATATCAATTTTGTCACTGAATTGTTTACTTCTGGTACTCTTAGACAGTGAGTTTTCTCTTGAGTTTTAACTTCTATTATGATGATAAGATTCATTATCCTTTTTGTGCATTTGAGATCTTGTGTTATACTGTTACATATTCTTTAGCTTAATTGATAAAATTGTCAAAATAGGTATAGGCAAAAGCACAAGAGGGTTAACATAAGAGCGGTGAAGCATTGGTGTAGACAGATCCTACAAGGACTTCTATATCTTCATAGCCATGATCCGCCGGTGATCCATAGAGATCTTAAATGTGATAATATTTTCATTAATGGTAACCAAGGGCAAGTTAAGATTGGGGATCTTGGTTTGGCTGCGGTTCTCCGGAAATCTCATGCTGCTCATTGTGTAGGTATGTTTCATTCATGTTAGTATGTATCCTGTTTGGATTGGTTTATTTGAGCTTATTGACTTACATGAGCGCTTGCGAGACTCTTTGAAAGAACTTACAGAAACAACTTGTGACATGTCCATAAACTAGGATCAGTAACGTGCGGTTGATGTTTTTAAGATAGTTAGAGCAAAAGGATTGATTTGAACTAGGGTCAGAAATTCTAGTTAGAGTTTTTACATATGTTCTATTTTCATTTCCACAGGAACGCCCGAATTCATGGCACCAGAAGTATACGAAGAGGACTATAATGAACTAGTTGACATATATTCCTTTGGTATGTGTGTATTAGAAATGGTTACATTTGAATATCCTTACAGTGAATGCAGCCATCCAGCACAAATCTACAAGAAAGTTTCTTCTGTAAGATTGATTTCTTTCTCGTTTTCTTTTGAAGTGTTGTTTCTTTCTGGAGTGGTGAAATATCATTGACATTTTACATCTCCAGGGGAAAAAACCAGATGCTTTGTATCAAGTGAACGATCCAGAAGTACGAGAATTCATTGAGAAATGCCTAGCAACGGTGTCTCTAAGACTCTCTGCAAGGGAGCTTCTGGATGATCCTTTTCTTCGAATTGATGATGACGAATATGATTTGAGATCGGTAGATGTTGAAGAGTTTGGTGACTTGGGTCCTCTCGTTTGTCAGTCATTCCTTTCACTCGACCGTAGCTATAGTAACATAAGTACTGAATATTCAAATGGGTTTGGGTATGAAGTAGATTGGTATTCTCAACCAGCTGAGATTGAACATGGAATTGAACTTTTCGAGTGCCATGACGATGAACCCTCCAAAGATGTTGACATAAGCATCAAAGGCAAGAAAAAAGACGACGGTGGCATCTTTTTGAGACTAAGAATGGCAGACAAAGAAGGTTGGAACCACAACTTTATTATATTGGTATTTTACTATCACGATTTATATATGTTAGGATTTAAGCTTGACAATTTGACTTATTCATGTCACAGGTCATATCCGAAACATTTATTTCCCATTCGACATAGAGTTGGACACAGCATTAAGCGTAGCAACTGAAATGGTTGCGGAACTAGATATTACAGATCAGGATGTTACCAGCATAGCTGGTATGATAGATGGAGAAATTGCTTCCTTGGTACCGGAATGGAGAACAGAACCAGGAATCGAGGAAACCACCAACTATGAAAATCAAAGTTTCTGCGACAATTGTGTGTCTAGTCATACTACAGTTACAGATTTTCTTTTACATAATGAAGGTGGAAAAAACTTGCAGCTTCGTCAATGCTGCACACACGGATGTACTTCAATGCACGGCCGGTTTGAGGAGATTACATACCCATCTGAGGAGTATGACGACAACCACATTAGCGAAGATACACCTAACATGTCAAGTGAATCAGACTTCTTGCAGTATCAGGAATCATGGGATCATCACGAAAGCCGTGAACTTAGTCCTGTAGAGTCTACTCGAAGCCATTCGGGTGAACAATATGAACTATTAGATAAATCACCGTTGACTGAAGATAAAAGAGAGGCTGTATGGGAAAACGGTTTCGCACCCAACGCAGGAAACTCCTTGACAAATTTATCAGGAAACAATTATTTGTCAACTGTTGATTCGCTATATTGTGGAGTCAAGAGCGATTATGAGAACGAGATCCAACATGAGTTGAGGTGGCTCAAAGCAAAATATCAAATGGAGTTAAGGGAACTTAGGGATAAACAATTGGATCTAGAAGCTAAATCTCCACATATTACTAGTAACCACGAAACAACAGCTGAAACAGTAAACGGATTCGATAACCGTATTCACTTTGATAATTACGGGAACTATGATTCTAGTTACCATTCTCAAGAACACAAGAGCCACCCCAATTTGGACACCCGAAGGGCCCAAAATTGCGCGATGACATGTTCTGATGAAGATGTGGTAACTGCAAAGAGTTTTTACACAAGGTTATTGCTTCCAGATACACTACATAGAACTGTTTCCCTCCCTGTTGATGCTGTGGATGTATAATATAATACAATACAATGTGATGCACTCATTGAATTCTTCCGTAGATTATGTATATAGATACCACCCTTACAGAGGATATCTGAATTCATCATGCCACCTTTTTTGTTTTTGGTTTTTTTTCTTCTAGGAATTTAAATTACTTCCTGCAAGAAAACCAAATCATTTTCTTAAAAGTATGAATATATTGGTACAGTCTATATTTAAAAAAAATAAATTGTTGGGCGTAAATCAGGTATCTCTGCGCGCAACTACAAAGATTAATTTCTCGAGTCTTATGAGATCCAAATGGATGGTAAACTCTTCCCAAAGTTTTAACATTCCCATAGTTAGACTTGTATGATGTATAATAATGATGGAGTAAGTCTATGCAAATTTGGCAAAGTATTTTCCAGATTATTAGCGGGGAATGAGAAAATGTGTTGTGTGTTGACTGTTGAATTGCATTTATGTTTGTTACCAAAAGTCCAATTAGACGCTGTTATATTGTCGCATAAGGTTTAAGTTTAACTCAATTGACAAATATCAATATTGTTAGACCGAACACCTTTACTTAGAGTTTGAATTGGGTACTTCATAGTTATCTGTATGAATTTTAAGTGGTAAATGGGTGAAGTTGGTGCACATGGAGATTGAATTCAACCATATGGGTCTCTGTCTCTTTATCTTATAGTCAATTATCTTTGGCGATTCTTTCAAAACAAGGAGCATATTCAAGAGCTATGGTGCAACATGCAGATTGTTACGTATGTAGGTGCAGTGCAGCCTAACCTAATAATTGGACTTAAAAGTTATGATATTCCATCTCACAATGAAAAATTGATATATTTTTAAAAATTAAATCGAATTTGAACCATGATCTGTTTGATTTTTTGTGGGAGGACTAAAACAAATTTTAAAAAAAATGTATAAATATAATGGTATAAGGACTGATCAAAATCCTCGTAAACTTAACTCAGTTGGTAGATATATTACATTATTATATGCCGGACAAGCACAATTTGAAAAAGAAAAAAAAAAAACTGATCAAATGATAAACAACCTTATTTTCTAGGAAGAAAAGCACAATTTGAATTTTGAGACTTCAATTTATTTATTGGACAAGAAAATATAAATGAGACTGAAAGAACTTTGACAAATGAGATAGCAATGAATAAATCAAATTGTTTTATTTTTATAGTTTGGTTCAATGGTTCATTTACGTATGTCAGTTCTGACTATGCATTGGCCAATGAGAATGGTCTTTGATCACTTTTTGCTTTCCCATTAAGAGTACGTAGTACATTATTCCTTCTCAATCATGGATGAATGAATAAATGAATGAATGTGTTGTTTTCAAAGGTAATCAATTAGTAATTGGACCCCAAAAAGGACAGTGAAATGAAAGGGTATTGTATTCTATTCTATTTTCTTCTACGTGTGCTTTCTGGATCATGCTTGCAAAACTAGACGTGATTCTGATCATAACTCCATTTGTCCAAAATAATCGACACTTCAAATTTTATGATTACAATAATTATAAGTCATTAGGGTTTGATTTAGTGGTGAGAAGTTTGGATAGTACGTTATAGTTCATGAGTTCGATCACCGACACATTATAAATCGAAAAAAATATTACAATAATTATATTACGCATTTGATAAGGATAACATAGTAAAAAATGTTCTTATCGTAAAACAAAGTTTTATCTTTTAGGTTAATAAAATGTAGATCCCGGATACATTAAACATTCTATAAATCTAAGAGTATTACTATTATCTTTTTTATGTGTAAAATTGTTGGAACAAAGTTCACATTGGTGTGTGAATTGAAAATAAATTTGAATCTCATATCGGGTACTTGAACATAATAGTGTGTTGTAGCATACTAGTGTGTATTTTGAGGAAATAAATAAATAAATTAAGTTTATTATGATTTATTTTCCATCAATTTGTAACCGTTAAATTTATAGGAGAATAACTCTTATTGATTGCTACACTAAGAAAACCTATGCTCTATAAGCGGTGGCCTCTATTTTTTTTGTGAATATCAAGTGAACAACAATATAAGAAGAACGGCCGTAGCCCGTAGCCCTTTTTGATACATGGATGAATCTTATACTAAAAACAAATATCACGGGTGCGGTAGATTGGTTGCTCTATCAGAATTGTGGTAGAGTTGTTGCTCTACTAGAATTGAAATTAAAGAGGTGCTTGCTATGACAAAGAATTCTTCTAATGAATATCTTGTGGCAATAATATGTTAGTGCTATACGTACTATCACTTCAGGTATTTTTAGTCCTTACTTTTGATGCGTGAATCAGTAATATTGTATTTTCTCTATAATAACATGCTATATTCATATTCATGAATTTCAATTGAAACTCATTTGATGTATAGAGTTTATAATTAACCATGTATATATACATATATATTAAGGAAACGTGAAAGGCTCCAACTTGTGTCAACTTGTTTTTCTATCAGTTGGATAAAAATTGTGTTAATGGTTAAATTGGAATTATGTTAACAATATGTGTGGTAATGTAAAATCAATCATACAAGTTGCTAGTATTATAATTTCGTGGTGCATTTTTTCAATGAATCAGGTACGTTGAAATTGTGTCATGTTAAAATTAGAATAAAAGAATTTGTCGGTGTAGACACATAAATTAGTTCTTTTATTTGGTTATGCTAATAATTGTTTAGAGAAGAAAAAGTTTATTCTATGTATTATGTGATACTGATAATATTATTATTATTAGTGTTAATTGGTTTGAGAGTGATCAAAATATCACTAGTTCCTTCAAATAAATTATGGTCTTAATACCATTATCCCTTGGATTGAAGATTGGTCTTAGTACCATATTGGAGTGACCTCAGTGTCATTATATTGATTGATATTGTAGTATCATCAATACATGTGGTATTGTAGTACCACATGTGGTATCGTAGTACCATTGATTCATAGATTGAGGTTGTAGCATCAATTTGAGTGGTATTGTAGTACCACCGAATCACCGATGAATCATAGATTGATGTTGTAGCATCAATTCGAGTGGTATTGTAGTATCATTCAAGAAGGTGTATTCTTTGACCGATTTCTACCGTGCAGTAGCATATCGGTATACAGTTGTAACTGGGCTGTTTTATCCTGGGGACGGCGTGGTTGATAGTCTGCTTGCACGATTTTGGGCAGTGCCACGAAACGTCTTAAAGAGAGCGACCTAGTCCGCGACTCAACCCAGTAATCTCTTCGATGGTTGTAAAAATTATTTTTAACGGGTTTTTAAAATCTGAAAACAACAAAAATTGTCACTTATTATAGAAGGAATGGAGTAATATATATGGTCATAATGTCTAGTGACATTATTCAAGCTGCCCTACCTCCATTGATATTTTAGTTAGTTTTTTTTATTAGAAAATATATTTTAGTTTGTTTTCTTTTTTGCCCTTGAGATTGTTGAGAAAACCACACACGTCAAATATTAACCCACATGTCCAAAATCTTGAAGAAACGTCTGCACATCATGAAAAATAATAGAATACATAAAGATTTTACATGTTTCATGCTTCAATACACAAGGATTTTGCCCCCTCCTGTCTCATTCTAAAAATAGAGCAAAACAAGATAGACTTTTTAAAACATGGATGAAAAAATTCAGATAAAATGGCACAAATCTCTTCTACCTAAATTAAAATCCAAATATATAATATTTAGGCACATACACAAAAGAGACACCTTTTCTAATAAAAAAAATTGATTTTGCTTTTTGTTGATATTTGTTATTTTGTGTGGCTAAACATTAAGAATTTAACTCTATTTCTCTCCTATTGTATGCTTGATATATGATATCATAAGAACAAATTTATTCTTCCTCCTCCCCCTCCTTTATACTCCCTCAGGTCCTTTTTATAAAGAACAATTTGGAAAAAAAATTTGGTCCTTTTTATAAGAAACAATCATTAAATTTATTGTTACAATTCCATTTATACCCTTATTAAATTGTATCAAATTAATTCATTCCAAAGTTATGCATTAATTAGAAAGAGAAGATTCCTTGGTCCGTGTGTTTTTTCCAAATTACTCCTACTTTCTACATTGAAAATACTACTCTTACAACATTAAGCTATTAAAAAGAACAATTAGTAAACTAACCTTAAATTTAGAACAAGATTTTATGCTGTTGATTTGTTTTTTTCTTTTTAGGTTAATGTTGATTTGTTGTTTGTGGTGGTCGGTGGAGTGAATGTGTTCTTGAAATCCTAATTATTTATGTTGTTCCTGTGCGTGTGCTCTTTTCAATTATTGTGCGTGTGTGTGCTCTTTCCAATAGCCTTATGCCACATGTTGTTGCTTACTGTGTGTTGATTAAGTTGGGCCACTTTTTTTTTCCTTGAACATAGCCATAAATGATGTTTTCTCTTTCGACCCCCCTCATTTCTTTTCTACCCTCTGATTTTCCATTTTTGCCCTTGGAGGGTACTGCGGTTTATACGAACCAAAGGAATTTGACATGCTGATAAACTTTGGTAACCACTTACCGAAATCCGAGACATTTCGGTTCGCAGGTACCGAAACAATTATTTCGGTAAACTTCTGCCGAAAATGGCCTAATTCCAGCGACCAAAGTACAAAAATCTAGGACAAAAAAAAACTTGATGTATTTGGTTAAAGCTTTGGACCAAATACATTCACTTTTGTTGACTAAGTTTTACTTATATTTTGGGACGGAAGAAGTAATAGATTTTGTGAGACTGACCAAAATGAAATTTTTTGTCACATGACCATTTGAGAATATATTGTGTCTCTTATCTTCTATTGAATTTTCACCAATGAATAAAGCCAAAACCAGACACCACCTAATAGAAGTTCACTTCTAACGTTGATGGTGTTTTTTTATATCATATTTGTTATTGCGATTTTAATCTAATCATCCCGTTGTATAATTTTTCCCGTGCGATAGTACATCGCACGGGTAGAAATACTAGTTATATTTTAGGACAGAAAATAGCAGTACTAGTATATTCTTACAACATTAAGCTTGGATTTTCTCAAAAAGGCAAAAAAAACTTTAGCAGCACTGAATTCTATATAGCCACTTCAATACTTTCTCTTTTAACTGAAGCAGAAATCTAGAATATTTATGTGGAGTCTCCACATAAAAGAGATAATGTGTCACGAAACGTCAATTATTCCAGCAACAATTGGAATGGTACTATGCATTAAAGCCACTTACAGATGAATACCCCGAGATACAATAGTCAGGATGCTGAAGCAAATTGCTAATGTGGTCTCTGTCTGCAATAGAAGGTTGGTTAAATTATATTAGAAAATAGTTCGTACAGCCATGTTGTTTCCAACTACATTATAATTTCTATAACAATCATAAGAATTCAATATTAGATTGGAACTTAACGAGGACTGGCTTTTGCAGTCTAAGTGACGTACATTTCATGATGGTGTTATGTGGTTTTGTAATTGATATTGCTATTGGAGGCATGAAGGTGTGAGGTACATGAACAAGGTGTGGAGGAAAAGAGAAATGATTCTTCCATTTCAAGTGGAAGGGACAGGGTTGCATTAACAAAGTGGTGGACATTGCCATTGGTGAAATGAATATGTTAAAGAAGAAATTCACCGTCTGATTTTCCAAACAAGGAAGATATGTGTTGGCCACATATATACTACGCTATCACAGCTAGGGTTTAACATGGATCAACTTGGGCTGATCGATTTTGGCTAAAACTGCAAAACGGACTATGGGAAATTTCAGTTTAGATTGGCTTTAAAATTAAAGTTGTTGTAGTATCACGGTTTCTTAGTTGGTCTAGCGATTGCCACTGAACTTGTTAGTCCGCAACTACGATCGGAGGGGCTGAAACCACTTATGCCAGAACTGGCCCGAACCAGATTAAGCGGTCCAATGGGCCGGATAGTGAAAAACCCAAAAAAAATAAATTGTTGTAGTATTTATTTGCATAAACTTTTTTCGCAAGCTTAAAATTAAGGGTCCGTTTGGTAAAAATAAGCTATAAGCTAGCTGATAGCTGATAAGCTAGCTGATAGCTGAAAAGCTAGCTTATAGCTGATAGCTGAAAAGCTAGCTTATTGAAATTAAAGTGTTTGGTAAAATTAGCTTTAAAAGTGGTTATTAAATATAAAATTACATAATTGATAGTGGGTAGTTTATTTTTTAGAGTGGGTAGTTATTAAATTAAAGGGTAAAAATGGAATAAAGTGTAAAAAGCTATAAGCTATAAGCTCAAATGCTACTTGAAATAGCATCTGAAAAAAAGCTATAAGCTAGTACAAAAAGCTTGTTACCAAACACCTCTAATTTTTTGAAACAAGCTTATAAGCTCATATAATAAGCTATAAGCTAGCTTATTTGTGTTACCAAACAGAGCCTAAGTCAATCCAAGGGCCGACAACAAATTTTCAATTTGGGTTGGGTTCGATTGAGTATTGGGTTATCGACAATTTATTTTTATTTTTTGTAAATAATAATAATAATAATAAATCTTATTCTAATTCTAATTTTGTAATTGATAACGAAGCAATGAATGAAGAAAAGATTGTAATAATTGGTTAATAAAAAAACTGTAATAATTACCTGAAGTTTGAGAACGGTGGTTTTTCCAGCAGCAGTGAGAACACTACCATGAGAACGATTGGAAAGAAAACCAGAAACCAAAATAAAAGCGGCGAAACCGACTAAGATAAGAAAGAAACTGGAGCCAGCACCAACTCCAAACCCAACGGCAGGTCCAAAGTAAACACCACCGCTAAACGGAGAAGGTCCATAATATGGAGTAGAGTAAGAAAACCCACCGTGGCATGATTTGCACTGTGACATACATCTTGTGGCTGAGATTGAGCCAAAGGCACCGTGCCAAAATAACTGCCTTTCCCGCTCAAAAGTCACCTAGACGTGATTTTTTTTTCCTGATAATAACTTCATTTGTCCAAAATAATCGACACTCGGGTCGGGCGTGTTTGATTGCTAAAAAATAAGGACTGAAGTGGACATCTTAGTTTTAATGTGTTTGACATCAAAACTGTTCTAGGGACAGGACAAACTGATAGGGACTGGACAAAAATCTCTTGTCCCCTACTATATCATGGGATAACTTTTTGTCCTATGCACAAGTTGTCTAAAATATCAAAATAACATTTTGTTCACCAAACATCGTATAAAGATAAAAAAATTCAACACCTTAAACTTTATTACGTGTTGTTCTGTTTTGTACTGTCATGTACTTATATTTTGCAGATCAAACGGACCCAAATTTTAATATTACAATAATTATTGCTTCACGGCGCTCATGCTATAAGTTTTGTGTCTATGTTTAATATGATATGATAGATGAACTTGATAATAATATCATGTCAATAGTGGCTATGGTTTTATGGTCTTTGTGGTGGCGACGAAACCAAAAATGTTGGAATAAATCTCTTTCAACAGTGTTCGAAACAGTTCATAGAATGCGTGATAATTTGCAGAATTGGAAGCAAGCTCGGTGCCCTGCTATAGCTCGTGCACGAACAGAAACAGCACCAGACCTGTTATCATGGAGTAAACCACCAAGAGGATCACTCAAAGTCTCATATGCAATATCGATGCTGCGTTCTACATGGCTGAACACTATGCGGACAAGCTTTATTCAAATCGAAACAGATTGTTTGCATGTTATGCATTGCCTTAATAACAAGAGCCAATATAATACCGAATTTGGGAGTATTCTTATGTAGTAACTTACTTTTGTTTAAAGATAATTGTAAGATCAGTTATATAAGGAGATAAGCTAATCGAATAGACCTTGGACAGAGGAAAACGATCCAAATGTATAGTGTTCAGACGCATACACAATAACAATTAAAAAAAATATTTTGCTTTTTGTTGTTATTTGTTATTTTGTGGGCCTAAACACTATGCATTAAGAATTTAACTCAATCTCTCCCCTATTTTATGCTTACAATATGACATCATAAGATCTCATTTATTCTTCCTCCTCCCCCACATTTATATTATCGTTTGATGTTTTCTCTCCCCACCCCCCGTGATTCTTTTATACCCCCTGAATTTCCAATTTTATCCTTGCAAAAAACTTCGATTTATAAAAATCGAAGTTTTTTTTGCCTTGAAAACCGAAATTTACTCTGAATTTGTACTAGAAAAAATTCGGTTTTTGCGAACCGAAGTTTTTTGCAAGGGCAAAATCGGAATATTGGGGGTATAGATAAACAAAAATATGATGTATTTAGTTCTTGGTACATAGTAATATGTATGGACCAAACAACTTTTGTTGACCACGTGTCTCCTATAAAAATGACTTGACAGAATATATTTGTGAAGGAACTTATCCTACTCCTCCACCTAAAATCATTCCTCTCCGCCATAAATTAATGTGCAATATATAGTTTTTCCATCTTTACTCTTGAACTCCATACCAAATATATCATTGCCATGACTCTTGAACTCCATGTCCAAATATATAATTGCCAGTGTTATTTACTCAATCACAACAGCTGACTTTTGAAATGACTTTCAAAACACTTTCGACAGCGCAATGAGTCTCAAATTTTTCAGCTCAAAAGAGAGTTTCTTAGCTACTCACAAGGTTCACTTTGCATCGGTCAATAACCCCCTATAAAAGCTTTTTAAATAAGCTTTTTATCTTGTAAATGCAACTTGCTATGCTTAAAAAAGCTTTTTAAAAAATGTATATACCAATAATACGCACAAACATACTCTGTAAAAGTCCACTGAATTCTACAGCAAAGAAATTTCTACTAAACAGAATGGACAACTATATAAAATTAAGGCGAAAAAATTAATTATCTATAATATGATACGTATTCTTCAGAGGAGATCCTATTGGGTAATATTTACAACTAATAAAAACAATGATTAAGAACCTTTATAACGACACAATGTCATACTGGTATTGGCCGCAGCTGTATAACCGTGGAAGGCGGGAAGCAGAGTGCAAGCATGCCATTGCAATTTACAAAGGCCTCAAAAGTGGGTAATCTTCAAGCAATTCCCGTTCTGAGAGAGTATCATTCTCATTTTGTGGAGTCCATAAAACCTCAACTGCCTGCAAGTAATTATAGTGACATCGTTTTAGAAAAAGGTACTAACATCTGAAAAGGACTTGCAAAATATTATCGATCTTACTAATAATTTGCTCGAAGGAATGGATCCAAGTTTTTGTAAAGCTTCCTTCAAGTTTCCACTTCCATTGATGCTAGGAATTTTAGTTTCTCCTTCAGCAGCTACCAAGATTGTTATCTGATATATAAGAACAAGGGTTAGAAGAAAGGTATATAAACCGTCCCCGTAGAACTTCATGTTTTCAAGTGATAAAGAATAAAGAATACTTGTATTACATAGTTAAGTTGAGCAAATCTATGACTTAATACTAATAGTTAAAACAAATTGTTTGTCTATTCTATGCTCTATTTCCTTTTTCAGTGAACAGATTTGCAGGACTTAAATTCGGAATAAAATCTGCAGTCAAACAAAAATAACAGCAGGTTCACATAGTTTAGTTCAGCTACATGTCTATTGATTTAGGAGACTAAACATATGCCTATTTGGACATAACTGTATAGGTTAGAGGGTGTTGACCTATGTTAGTAAAAAATAAGATGCACTACAGCTATGAATCGAGCAAGAATCCACTACGTTAATTGCCAAGGCGGGAGGTGACCCAATCAAATCATTACCATTAGACAATTACCAAGAGAGAGAAAGATAAAGAAAAACATACAATCCAAATTCAATCTTATTTCATTTGTTACCATAAGATCAAATTAAAACAAGCTACCTATTTCTTCAACCAGACAAATGTAATTTTTTTTTAAGAAGCTAAATTAGCCCACCCAAATTGGCATCAGAGAGAATCGAACCTCAGACCTCAAGAGAAGCACACTCCCAGGTCCCAAGCCAATACCAATGCACCAACCCAAGTGGGTCCAGACAAATGTAATTAAACTCAAGTGAGTTGATGCATCAATCAGCAAAATTGAACTACAGGGGTATATTTGATGCATGTTGAATAACAACACATTGAGTAGTGAAACAAATTTTTGTTTTGTTTGTAGAAGAGATTATCAAGGCAGAAAAGAAATGGTTGGTTACTTGTAGACTAATGAATGTTGCATTTGGACAAAAAAAAGCCTCATGATTGAGTGGCCAATATATTATACGACTCTGTTCCATGTTTCATCTTTACTTTTGTCCTACAACTATTTTAAAATAAAACACGGAACAAATATTTTTGTGTTTGAGTGTTTCCCATTCGTTCATATTTGTATACCAAGCATGTCAACAAGGATCATCTTTGAAAATATTCACAGGAATGATTTTAAATGGTATGTAAAAATGTGTGTATTAGAGAGGTTGAATCTACCAAGAAAAACAAACAAAGTGTTTCATTCTCAGTGAAATGCATTGGGCTGGAAGCATAATGCTTATCTCATGACATCATTAGTCGTAGACCAAACATTCCCATATCTTTTATAGATTATTTTTCTTTTGGATGGAAAGACATATTCTCATTTAGATATTGAAGTCAATAGGGATATAAAACCTGGATGTTGAACAAGTAAGAGGTACCTAAAATAAGCCACTATGTTTGGTCTAGTGGTGAGGGGTTTGGGTAGTATGCATGAGGTCCTAGGTTCGATCCTCTACTCCATTGTAAACCAAAAAAAATAGGTACCTAAAATGATTGCTTGTATGTCCAATTTCATGCCTACAACAGGTTAAGTTGTACTAATATATGATTTCCTTATGTCTTTCTAATTTCAAAAAGTCTATAATGCACACAGGAATACAACATCTTGAAAACAAACACCAAGAAAGTTATGATACCACTATGTATTCATTGCTGAACCCATTAGATCTCTGGCTTCTTGTGCTTTGCCTCTTTATGTTATTAACATTGACCAGCGTCTCTTCATCAAATTTTCCTCGCTCTTCAATTGAAAGTTTATTAAAGTGTTTTTCCCCATCTTCTATACCCCGTTTTATGTCCACCTACAAAAATGTCAGAAAATATGTGCTTTCAACTTTCCATAAACTCAGTTTTCTTTTTTCTATTGCAATAATATAGAGTATAATTTAAATTACAAGTAAGCTGAACTCTAATAAATAAATAATGTTGTATAGTAGATATCAGATGCAGTTAACTTGACAGACAGCAACTATAAAAGTTTAAGTATTATTTTTTAGGACACAAAATGCAACTCTTGCAACAATAAGCTATTAAAGTTAAGTATTACCTTTTATGACAGAAAATATTACTCTAACAATATTAAGCTATTAAACTTAAAGTATTATATTTTAGGACAGAAAATACTATTCTTACAACAGTAATCTTGGATTTTCTGCAAAAGCCAAAAAGGCACAAAAACTTTAGCAGGACTGAGTTCTATACAGTCGCTTCAATACTTTCTCTTTTAACTGAAGCAAAAATCTAGATTATTTATGTGGAAATAATGTGTCATGAGACATCAATTATTCCAGAAACACACTTGGAATGGTACTATGTATTAAAGTTACTTACAGATGAATACCCCGAGATACAATAATCAGGATGCCGAAGCAAAGCTAATGCAGTTTCTGCAATAGAAGGTCAAATTCGATTAGAAAATAGTTCGTACGGCCATGTTGTTTCCAACTACATTATAAATTATATAACAATCATAAGTAATTCAATATTTAACATAATTTATTTTCAATATTTTCTATATTTCCTTAACAGATTTCACCCTCATCATTTTCTACATGCATCCGCACTACATTGACAATAAAAACAATGATAGTTTACTCGAGAGCACAGAAAACAATTTTATGTCATTAATAATAATAATCCTCCGTTACACAAATACTGAAAGCACTGATCATGCTCAGTAGACCTTAAAGTAATATCATGTTAATAGTTAGATAGAAACAACAGCATATAAATGACCAAAAATCACATGTTTAAGAGCTTCACCTGACAATATGTAGCTCAAACCTTCTGGAGATGACGTATCTGCAACTTCTGCAATCCTATTCAGATCCCTTTGAAGTGAGCGACCCATCCCCAACAACCCAACCTAAAAGAACAACACAATCATTCAGAATTCAAAATTCACCAAAGATTCAAAATAGTGAATATGAAGTCAAGTGGTAGCTAACAAGATGCTGACAGACAATCCTTCAAAACCCAATTAAAATAGCAACACAATTTGACAACATGTGTGTGGGACAAAAAGTTGTTATGTGGTTTAGTGAGAGACAAAAAATTCAGCTTTTGTCCACAGTTCCAACAACAATTTTAAAATCAAATACAGTACAATTGGAGTTGTCATGTCCAGTCCCTTTATTTTTTAGATCAAATGCACTTCTAGAAAGTCTATTTAGCTAAACAGACCATACATTAAGTAATTCAAAAGCTTTTCAAGCTTAATAGGACAACCTATTTAAGTAAATGTAAATAATATAATATTTAGTTGTTACTATTTAAATTGTTAAAATCATATACTTATTGACCTATTTTAAGATGTAAGCATATTAGTCTACATATGGAGTTGAGGCTATAAATTTATAGGTCCTTTTACAAAATCAACATTTAGGCAAGGCCAGCAAACTCAAGTCTTAAGATTGCAACACTGGACAGAATCAGGTCTACCAAATCCAGGCCCAACCCGGCCTATTTCCACCCAGCAAAAAAACAGACACAACATGTGATTGAACATCTCACTTAACTATAAATGCTAGTGCCAATAACTGTCTTGAATAATTTACTCAGGTGATAAACTTGACCATAAGTATGGCTTGTGCATGGTGGTTTCCACATTGGCAGTGAGTACATTATCCACAGCGATCTGAAAGAAGCCTAAATAAATGCGAAGAAGGCAACTGACATGAGAAAGAAACTGGAGCCTGCATCCTCACTGAACCCTACAGCAGGGCCAATGTAAATCCTACTAAAACCAGAAGTCGCATAATATAGTACTTAAGAAAGAGAATCCTAGGACACGGCAACGGGTGGAGGATGTCACTGCCACTCACCGCTCAATAACTCCTAAATTAGGGCACGACAACGGGTGGAGGATGTCACTGCAACTCACCGCTCAATAACTCCTAAATGAACACTACAAAGGTAAGGAAAATAACCTCTAAACGGCAGAGAGTTTGTGAAAAGTGAAAGAGAGATCATGAGACTGAGAGGGGGAAATTGATGATCTTGAAACTGGGTCAGGAAATCTGACCCAAAACTTGGGCCCTTTCTTGATTGCTCAGGATAGTCAATTTTAGTCCAATCTGACCAAAAAGCAGATTTTGCTTGCAATCCAGCATGGATGGGTTCATAGGAACCGAAAATTGTAGAATAGTATGATTCTGCGAGCAAGATCGAAAACTTGGCAACACTGCATAGTGCAACGGAGAAAATCAATCTATTTTGTTTAGAAGTTAAAACAATGCCCTGTTTCTTTCTTACCATGTGTGCCATGACCATAAAATAAAATGAATGCAACACATTCTACACCCCTTTCAACCCGTCAACCTTAACTATACTTTCCGAACATCATAGTAAGGAATTAAGGATCTAACTCTAAGTACTACCAAAAAGATGGAAAAGGAAACTAGTGCAGCAACAATAATGAAAGGCTAAAATTAACACGCTAAGACTACACTTTGTTGAATATTCTTCACATGTTACTTCATTGAGCAGCATGTAGATAGACTAGCCATAACAGGGTTTCATTTCAGGCCCACTCATTACATGTGCTAAATTCTCGTTAACGGATTGCAAAACAAAAACGGTAATGAATCAGCAAAACAACTCTTCTAGATCCTTCCTAAGACGAATTCTCTCTTTCCCAATCTTATAAGGCACCTCATATTCCTTGAGCTATTTGAGCCTTAGTCAATTCTTTTTCTGGGCCATAACAATCATCTCCAACAACCAAACATTACATCTGATTATTGTTGCCTTTTACATCAAAGTATATTCATATACAGTACATAATTTTATACAAACACTACCATTTTAAGAGCTTGATACAAGAAACATTGTATCCAAATCCAAATTGAACAAAAATAACCCCAACAACCTATCCTAAGAACAACACCTCCATTGAAATTCACCAAAAAGATTTCACAAAAGGAACGCTAGCATTATACACTTTTTCATACTCTTTTTTTGTGATTGATGCATGTTTCTAAAAGCAAACACTTATTATTGAAAAGTGATCAATTTACAAGACACATATGTTGATTTTGTACAACATGAATCAATCATAAAGAGAATGAAGAAATATCTGTTGCTAGCATTCATCATAAATAAACCCACATTGACCAAGCGGAGCAACGGAACTGGTGATACCTAACAAGATTACAAGACACATACTAACAGACTTTCTAAACCCAAATAAAATAGCAACAGATATCGGCAATGTAAAAAATCTGCAAGTGTATGGTTTTTATCCAAGTTCTGTAGTATAGATAATTAACCTAGTTCAGAAATCTAAGCCAAAGATTGTATGCAACAGTGAGTGAAAATAAGCATAGCCTATGATATGTGAAGTATAGTTGTTAAAGTTCAAACCGCAAAAGCAACAATACCAACATACATGAAGCAACAAATGAAGAAAAGAGTGTAATAATTACCTGATATTTGAGGACGGTGGTAGTGGTACTACCCTCATAGTCATAACGATCACGATGAAATAAATTATAAGTATAACCACAAACCCATATTAACGCAACCCAGACTGCAACCCAGAATACAAAGCTGCTAAACGGAGAAGGCTCTAAGTTAGGAGAGTTCAAGGTAGGCCTAACGTACATCCCACTGCTAAACATAGAAGGCTCGGAATCAGGAGCAGAGTAAGAAGACCCTCGACTCTGTGTTGGAACCGAATAACTCTCCGATGAATCAGAAGAAGAAGAAGACGATGACAAAGACTTAGATTTTGGAACCAAATAACTCTCCGATGAATCAGAAGAAGATGATGACGATGACGAAGACTTGGATTCTGGAACCGAATAACTCTCTAATGAATCAGAAGAAGAAGATGATGACGAAGACTTAGGTTCTGGAACCGAATAACTCTCCGATGAATCAGAAGAAGAAGAAGATGATGAAGACTTAGATGATGGAATCGAATAACTCTCCGATGAATCAGAAGAAGAAGACGACGAAGAAGACTTAGATTTTGGAACCGAATAACTCCTAGACGAATCAGAAGAAGAATACGATGACTTAGATTTTGGAACCGAATAACTCTCAGATGAATAAGAAGAAGGAGAAGAAGACGACGATGACGAAGACTTAGATGTTGCAACGGAATAACTCCATGATGAATAAGAAGGAGGAGAAGAAGACCGTGATGAAGACTTAGACGTTGAAACCGAAGAACTCCTTGATGAATCAGTAGTGGAAGACGATGACGAAGACTTAGACTTAGAGAAACGACTTCCCCCCATTCGACCACCAGAAGCTGCTAATGCAGTGTTTGGAACGTACATCAATAAAAAACCTATTAACATGGCCGCTGCCACGGATTTTTGAAGTGCATTCCATATCTTGTTCGCCAGAGACTCTAACGGGGTTTTGGAATTGGAACTTAATGAGGATGGGCTTTTGCAGTCCAAGTGACATTTCATGATGGTGTTATGTGGTTTTGTAATTGATATTGGTATTGGAGGTGTGAAGGTGTGAGGTATATGAATGCGGTGTGGAGGAAAAGAGAATCCATTCTTCCATTTCAAGTGCAAAGGGCAGGGTTGCATTAACAAAGTGGTGGACATTGCCATGGTGGAATGGAAATTGATTAATTGATTTAATTTGTGAAATGAATATGTTAAAGAAGAAATTCAACGTCTGGTTTTCCAAACAGGGAAGATATATGTTGGGTATATACTACTCTATATGACGGCTAGGGTTTAACATGGATCGACTTAGGTTGGTGCATTGGTATTGGCTTGTGACCTGGGAGTGTGCTCCTCTTGAGGTCTGAGGTTCGATTCTCTCTGGTGCCAATTTGAGTGGGCTAATTTGGCTTTTTCAAAAAAAAAAAACTACAAACCGGACTATAGGAAACTACAGTTTATTTTTGGTAATAGAGAGGGGGAAATTTTTTTTCTACCCCTACATTTAACCCTTTACCACTACGTATTTTAAAAGATTCAAATTCTACCCTTATTTTACTATACTATTTTTTTATAATTTTTTGACTTTTGTACACCCCTTCAAACACACTGTTCCGGTAAGCTCCTCTACTTTTCCGGTTTGTTAAATTTACTGGAACACTAGTATTTGGTGTGTATAATTTTTTTTTACCGGAACACTTGAAGAAAGTATTCAGGTGTGTAAAAAATTTCTGAATTTTTTTTAGTTACCAGAACACTTATGGAAAAGTGTTCTGGTTTGTTAAAAGTGTAGAAAGGGCAGATATTGGGTCAGAGAGTCCGATCCAGACAAATCAGGAGAAGAAAAAAAGCGAACAACAACATCAGGATAACGCGGGTTCACACACGGAGGAAACTGAAACACAGAACGAAAATCGATCAAAGAGATCGGAAGGAAGCAGCGGCAAAAAACAACATAATACTGATGATTCACACAGAGGATAGTGGAACACAGTTGGATTGATCTTAGCCAACAAAAAAACACCATAATCGGTGAACAATCAGTGGAGCAAAGCCATGAGTTGGAAAAATTAAAGAGAATAAGAGGATAAGAATCATTCCAAAGATGAAAGACCTTGCTAGAACAAAAGCTAAACATATGAAAAAGAATAAGAGAAAGCAGGTGAAACATATAGCATCAAACAAAGGAAATGCGGAGTTTGGAAAAATCTTACCACCGGAACACTTTTACTTTTCCATAAGTGTTCTGGTGACTAAAAAAATTCAATTTTTTTTAACACATCTGAATACTTTCTTCAAGTGTTCCGGTAAAAAAAAATATACATACCGGAACACCTTTGAAAAGTGTTCCGGTAAATTTAACAAACCGGAAAAGTAGAGGAGTTTACCGGAACAGTGTGTTTGAAGGGGGTGTACAAAAGTAAAAAAATGATAAAAAATAGTATAGTAAAATAAGGGTAGAATTGGAATAGTTAAATGTAGGGGTAGAAAAAAAAATTCCTAGAGAGGGCTAGAGCCCAAAAAAGAAGGAAATTACACCACAAAGTCACAAACAATCATACGGGGAAAGACACCCGAGAACTATCAGCCACTAACAATAAACTAACATGAGCAGGAGGTCGCTCATAAATATGCAAAGAAGAACCAACCACCATCACGAATTTGCTTCGCGATAAGTGCGACAAATCACTTCCCAATCAAGCTTCAGTTTAGATTGGATTTAAAGGCGTTGTAGTATTTATTTACTAAGCTGCTTTTCATAAGCTTAAGAATAAGTCAATCCAGACGGACCTTACCAGATTGGGTTGGGTTCGATTGAGTATTGGGTTATCCACTTTTTTTTTTATAAATAAATCTTAATCTAATTTTGTAATCAATGAGCATTATATTTAAAAAATAAATAAAAATGCAAAAGATTGTACTGTAATAATTACCTGAAGTTTGAGAACGGTGGTTTTTCCAGCAGCAGTGAGAACACTACCATCAGAACGATCGGAAAGAAAACCAGAAACCAAAATAAAAGCGGCGAAACCGACTAAGATAAGAAAGAAACTGGAGCCAGCACCAACTCCAAATCCAACAGCAGGTCCAAAGTAAACACCACCGCTAAACGGAGAAGGTCCATAATATGGAGTAGAGTAAGAAAACCCTCCTCCTCGACTCGGTGATGATGGAACTGAATAACTCCTCGAAGAAGATGATGAAGATGATGATGAAGAGAAAGATCTTCCTCCCATTCTACCTCCAGATGCTGCTAATGAAGTGTTTGGATCGGATATTAATAAAATTCCGATTAATATCGCGGCTACCGCGGGTTTTCGAAGTGTGTTCCATATTGTTTTGGCGAGGGATTCTAATGGGGATTTGGATTTGGGATTGGAAGTTAATGATTGGGATGGGTTTTTGTGACATTTGATGGGTTTTGTGATTGGTTTAATTGAAATTGAAGTTGTGAAGGTGTGAGGTATGTGAATGCGAGGAAATGAGAAATGGAAGGGGCAAGGTTGTTGTAGTAACAAAGTGGTGAACATGGTTTTGGAGTTTGGATAACAATTTGATTTTTGATATTATTATATATTTGAATTGATGGAATGGAAAAGGAGGGATTAGGGATTTGATGAGAAATATTGTGAAGAAATTGATTCGGAGGAGAAATGTGTTGTGTTGTGTGGCGCGCTTTGACGGACGGCCCATCGTTTTGTAACCTCATCTCATTCATTCCCACCAAATAATCTCCATCGTTTTCATCTTCACATTCATTGCCATGTCAGTAACCATGCCACGTTGCTCTATCTATTTTGCACAATCCTTCCTTATTTCATTTTTTTTTGTTACATGGCTAATAATAAAAAATAAAACAAGATTTAGTTTATTTATGTCCTTAATATGCATAACATGGACATTACACTTTGAGATTGGACCTGAATAATAAAAATATGTTCTAATAAAAAAATAATTTAATTGTATACACTTTGTAATTTTTTGTTGAGGCCCCTGATTTTAGAAGGCACTATGCCATGACCCATGTGCCACATAGCTAATAGCCGCCCCTAATTGTATATAATTCAGCAAGCAGACCCTGAATGAAACAAGAATACCGTGATAAATAGAAGTCCAAGTTATTCCTAATAAGACCCTAAAAAATATTTCAAAAAGGTTTATGACTTTACAAAATTTAACTCATATTAATTCTTTAACGAATATAATAAATTGAGAATAACCGATCGGAAATGACTAAATATAAAACTAAATTAATTTTTTTGGTATTCCAAAATATTTAAAATTTAAATAAATATAAATAAAATTATTTTGAAAAGTTTAAATTCGACTTTTCCAAAAAAAATAAAAAGTAAAAAGTAAAAACCCTAGTTTGAGGAAAGTTTTTCTAAAGCGGGTCTTTAGAATTGTAGCCCAGCCCACTTATATATAATACTAAAGTCTAAAACCCTAGTTTCATAAATATAAACTACAGCAACATAAAAAACAAAAAAAATTAGGATTTGTAACGATTTTGAAGCTTCCTCATCTCTGTCGATCATTTCCAGCACCATTCCACTGACAAGCATGGAAAAGGCAGTTACGATCCGGACTAAGAAGTTCCTCACCAACAGGCTGCTTTCACGAAAGCAATTCGTGAGTTTTCCTCTTTATCAATTTTAGGTTTCAATCCCTTTTCTGGTTTAATTAACTATTGTAAAATGCTAAACATAGTGAAAATAAATTTCGTTAAAGTATTGGAATTAAGTTTTGTATTATGCAGTAGGATCTTGAGTTTTATAGTATCAATTAGCAGTGTATAATTTCACAATGTGTTTGTGGAGGTAGCCTCTAGGTTTAGTGGAAAATAAAATAGGCGGCATGTATCTAATTCGTGACGGATATTCGCGATTAACTGATTCGTAGTATATAGCATTGCCCTTAACTATTGTATTATTGTTGTTATTGCAGGTTGTTGAAGCTAATCATCCAGGGAAACCTAATGTTTCTAGGGTAATTTCGTTTATCTATTTTTGTTTGAAAAAATTATTAGGGTTTCATTATATTAAATTAGCAATTAGAAATTGAACATTTGATTTGATTTGTTTTGCATAAAGGTTGAGCTTAAGGAAAAACTGGCAACAATGTATGGAGTGAAGGACAATGCTGCTGTGTTCGTCTACGGATTCCGAACTCAATTTGGAGGTGGCAAATCAACTGGTTTCGGTTTGATTTATGATTCTGTTGAGAGTGCAAAGAAGTATGAGCCTAAGTACAGGCTTATTAGGGTGAGTAACAATCAGCATTACTACCTGATTGATTTTGTTTTTAACTTTTTGGGTCTGAAATTATCTATCACTTGCTTCTTACAATACATCGTAGTAGTTACTACTTACTTCTTATATCATTGCTGTTATAATACATTGTATTAGTTACTCCTTAGCATAAGACATGTCAGTTTAGATATTGTTTTTCGTAGTGCTGAACGGCTCATTCCTCTTTGAATCAGAATTTCCTTTCTTTTTAGTCTGTGGTAGTTTCTTTTGCTTTTGGATCCTTTCATTCTTTTGTATCAGTAGTGGTTTAGTAGTTGCCTCTAGTACGGCTTAATGTGTATATTTGGTTTGTGTTGGCTATTGTCTTTTTTGTTGGCTCAACAGCCTCTTGTAGTAGGCTGGATCCTGAACTGTTTTCACCAGCTTACTCATGTCTTATGCTATGAGTTGTTTATTTATCTATATAATTTGCTGCTAAAAAAAACCTATCTTTTGAAGTGAATTTTCTCTTATGTTCTTTAAAATTATAATAGTGCTAGTATTTATTGCTTAGGTTGTTCTTGTCAAGTCTCCTAATATCATGTTGGTCTGTTGATTTTAATTGTGATTTCTGCTGTTTTTTTTTCCAAATAATGTGTTTATTTCACATATTTCTTTTTCCAACTTATTTTACCATCATTTGCTATATCTTAGTCATCTGTGTTTCTGTCATATTGATCTTTGTGAATAAAACACGTTTTTTTTTTCTCAATAAGCTTGTACTATCCATGATTTACATTGTTTTGTGCTACTGAACTAAAAATGTACATCTATTTCAGAATGGTCTTGACACCAAAGTTGAGAAGTCAAGGAAGCAAATGAAGGAGAGAAAGAATAGAGCTATGAAGATTCGTGGTGTGAAGAAGGTATTTTTTTAGCTACTAATTATTGTCCTTTGTTTATTATTGCTTAATGCATACATTGTATTCAATCCTTGTATTGATTAAATCATAAAATTTTGCTTGTGTTGTCTCTGCAGACCAAGGCCTCTGATGCTGCTAAGAGTGGAAAAAAGAAATAAGTTTTGAGATTTCCTGTTTTTGTTTTAAGATTATTATTATCATGTTTTCAGAGTTTTTTAATAGGTATTTAATCTCATGCTAGGTCTTATAGAATGAGATATTTTGATACAATGGTTAATCCTTGTTTTAATTTATGTTTTGCTACCACTGGAGGTTTTTAATACTAGAATGGACAATTTTCTATTTATTTTTGGTTTAATGGTTGGACCTGTTATTTTAATTTATGTAGCAGCGAATTGCCTTGCTTTGCTACATGATAGAGTTCGTTTAATGACTATTTAACTCAGATTGTAGTATGCTTTCTCGTTACTACAAAAATATGATCGTTATAGTAAAACATTATCACACAAACTTAGGGGCTGGCGGATGTAGAATAACCAAGGCTTTTTGTATTTTTATGGTTGAAATCCTGCTGAATTTGTGTTTTCTAGTTAAATAAGGCACTGGTTTAATGATTCCATGAGGATTTGGTTGTTGCTTCTGGATTATTAGCTATGAAAAGAATTTCATTTAATATCCAACAGTCGTACAGAGATATTTCTCAAGAGTTATAAAATCCTATGATGTTCTTGTTCTTGTTCTTTGCCAAGAACTCAGCTATATATGCTTGTGAACATGTTCTTTTTGTTTCAATTTAGCTTTCACTGCTATTCTTTCAGCTCATGGTTTTTACAAGCTAAAATATTGAATAATTGTGAATTTGGGTTTCGAATGAGAACTATGTAGGGACGGACTATCCATGCAAGTTTGAGTTCAATTTTGAATCAATTGGCTTAAATTCGGAAAATTTCTCATCCCACCTACCCACTTTCTCACCCACCTCCTGTTTTTCCATTTTTGCCCTTGGTCAAAAAATTCGGAACGCATTTTCCGAATTTTTTTTGCCTTTAAAAACAACTTCGGAATGTGTTTTCCGAATTTTTTCCAAATTTGAACTAAAAAAATTCGGAAAACACGTTCCGAATTTTTTGACCAAGGGCAAAAATGGAATTTCCAGGGGGTGGGTGAGAAAGTGGGTAGGTGGGATGAGAAATTTTCTTAAATTCGAAGTGGTTTGGTTTGAGTAAGGGTTGGGTTTATGATGAGATCATTTTCTACTTTCTTGAGTTAATGTAATTTGTGTACTCATTCATTATTGTCTCCCACACGACACTCTTACTAATGGCACATTGGTATGAAATGGGTCCTATAGCATGGAGCGTCTTTCCACTATATTTTGTGGCCAAACACAAAACAAATGACACCTGGCCAAGGGACTAATTTGTTCTGTTCAAAAAGCATATGATAGGAATATTGTTGGATAACAAAATTTGGCCTTGTACCAAAAAAAAAAAAAATTGACCTAGCCTAGCCGATGTCATCAGTAATGTAATGCAATAAACTTCTACATTTCCTATTGTTGATGATTTATAAACTTCACACCTCATTGAATTATTTAATTCTTGATGTGATTATTTTGGAAAATACTTTTCCAATATTGTAAAACACTAATAAAGAATACTTGAACCATTATTTTTTTTTTTTATCTTAAGTTTAGATACAAATTAATCAAAGAAAGTGAAGCTTTACATACTAATGAAATTTATCTTAAGTTTAAATACAAAGAAAGTGAAGTTTTACAAGAATCTATCAAACTACACTTACAAATACATTTAAGGTACGAAAAGATAATTAAACCAAATTAATCTCAATCTCTTAACGGAAAAATGAATACAGTTTGTGTGACGTAGGAAAATATGACAACCTTGGCCATATGATCAACGTTACTTAGTACTATTTTATCAAGATATCTTATTATTTGTTGATTCCATCCTATTACAGTACACTACATTACATATAAAAAAAAATAAGCAAATGAAACAGCTGCTTTGTAATGTAAATGGAACACGCAATGGATTAAATTAGGAACTGGAAAGAAACGTTAAATGAAAGAAATCCGTGAGTTTCAAGTTCAACTACCAGCTGGATAATGGATAGATGACACTTTGTTATGCCAAGTAGTCAAGTTCTAACTCAAAGTGGAACTTAGAATAACCTAAATCTCTCTACTATTATAGTACCTCCGGAATATTATTATTCTTGTAGCATCTTAATTAGTACTCTCTCCATTTTTTAAAAAGTGTCCAGTTATAATGATAACACCAAATTAAGAAAGTGGATTTTTGCACCCTATCTTCCTATTATACCTTCATATTAATTCACTAATAAATTTCTATTTTTTTGCACCTAGTAATTAAATCTGAATATAACAAGGAATCAACAAACTTTCCTATCGTAAAAAAAAAAGGAACAAACTTTCTTTTTTAAAAAAAAAAAAAAAAAACTTTAGTTTTTCAAATATATATAAAAAATATATTGAAAAAGATAACAATAATTGACAAATGGTAGAATTGGCAAATCGTATCCTTAAAATACAAACTAGACAGTTCATTAGAAACGCTATATATGATAGAACTGTTCACTTTTAAGAAAGCGAATGGAGTACTATTTTATTTTCAATTTTATAGTTTACCATATATTATCAAGGATTTAATTTACTATGAATACAATTTTTACACCATCACCCAATCACAATTGTTATATTACTAAAAAAATATTAATAAACTTATCAAAGTACTCAACAATGATTCCATGAATATGCTTTATTATTTTTTTCCTAGAATAAGTAATTTACTTTTTCTAAAAAAAATTCACATTTCCTATTTAGAGTAGTTTTGTATTGACTAAAAAAATTTGTTTGAGATACTAAAATTTTATAATAAATTACGTATCAATATAATGCGGTGTTCAGTTTCATTTGTAAGATTATTTTCAATTTAATGTATTTATTCAACTAAACTTCAAGTTCCGTAAGCTTATTAGTTCAGTTGACAGAACATTGCATTATAATTTCTAGTCTATAGGTTATTGGAAAAACAAACAAAGAAAGCGCTCTTCAACGAAATGACAATAGCTTTTTAAAACTCACACAAATAAGTGAAGAAGTTGAAGTTCAAAATTTGATCATAACTACCAACTTAATAATTTCGATATTTTTATCAATTGACTTAGAACTTGCGGATAAAAAATACATATGAACCTATGAGGAGTGGTTGGTTGGTCCACCACCTAAACCAAAACCACTCTTACAAACAATTCGCATTACGTTACTACTTACCACCAAGTAAGGGCAAAGAGAGGTGCAAATGTGAATGAATGAGTCCAACCATCCAAACCAATAAACCAAACCCGTGTGCGAAGTGCGAACCCATTCTCTTTCTCTCTCTCTTGGCCTAACCACTAAACCAAACTCTCTCTCTCTCTCTCTCTCTCTCTCTCTCTCTCCATGGCTTCACAGCAACACGACACCGTTTTCCCCGATGAAGACATCGACGACGAAGACGAAGAATTTCACGAATACGAAGAAGAAGATGAAGAAGAAGAAGAAGACGTTTTAGTCGAAGAAGAAGAAAACGCTTCTATCTCCGCTCCCTCCGTCACCGTCGCCGTTCCCGGTTCCGCCATCTCCAACGGAGAAATCAGACCTCCAATTGTAACTCCAACCGCAACAACAATCGTTTTCGCAAACTCCTTCCCCGATTCAAAACGCCAACGTTTAGATCAAATTGAAGAAAAAAAACCTCCTCTCGAAGATTCACGTAAGCTTTTTCAACGTCTATGGACAGACGAAGACGAGATGGAACTCCTCCAAGGTTTTCTCGATTACACAACACAGAGAGGTTCCTCTCATCACAACGACACTGCTCAATTTTACGATCAAATCAAATCGAAACTCCAACTCGATTTTAACAAGAACCAGCTCGTTGAGAAGATCCGAAGGTTGAAGAAGAAATACCGAAACGTTCTAAACAAAATCAGTTCCGGTAAGGAATTTGTCTTCAAAACCGCTCACGATCAAGCTACTTTTGAAATCTCGCGCAAGATCTGGAACAACGTGGCGCCAATCGCCGGTGATATTGCTATTGACGATGAAGAAATCAATCTCAATCCTAGTCCCAACCCTAACCTCAATTTCACTCCCGTAATTCTCAAGTCTGAATCAACTTCGCATACGCGAAAGCGTTCACGGCCTCGATCTGTGATCAGAAGCTTCGAGAAACGTGAATCAAATGATGCAATTGCATCAATCAGAGATCGTGATTATCTCAATATCAACCTCAACAATCCTAATCCTAATTTTAATCCTAATCCTAATCCTATTGCTAATCCTATCATAGCTACTACTTCCGCTACTGTTAACACAGCAGCAACAACAGCACCTACAATTACTACTACTCCTAATACTAATCCTGCAATTAATGCTAATAATTATAGTAACAATTGTAGTAGTAACATTGGGAATAGTGTAGCAGGTGTGATTGAAGAGACAGTGAGGAGTTGTTTATCGCCGTTGTTGAAGGAATTGATGACCAGTGCGACAGGAGGACCGTTCGGAGCAAGAGGTGCCGGTGGTTTCGCGATGAATCCGTTGCAGTTGATGAATTTAGGTTATGGAGAAGTGGTGGATGAGAAATGGAGGAAGCAACAGATTTTGGAATTGGAAGTGTATTCAAAGAGACTGGAATTGGTTCAAGATCAGATCAAAGCATCTATTGATGAATTGCGTTCGGTTGGTGGATCAACCTTTTAGTTGTTAATTTTCTTGTTTTAATTAACTTAGTTGTTGATTAGTGTTAAAGTTATTGTAATTCTTCAACTTTATTTTTCTTCATGTTTAATTTATATACAGATTTGCTTCCTAATTTATCCACCAACATGGTTGATGAATGAATGAATGAATGATACTCTCATAGTGTTTAGCACAACTTTTGTTTGTGTTTATTTCGAATAACATTTGTGTAGTGCTTAATAAAATGCAACTTGTCATTCCTTTGATTCTATTATTCTTTATGTTCTGAATTTTAATAATTTGTTATATGTACACAGAATGAATCAATCAATCAACTATCAACTCATCCTCATACATACTAGGTGCTTATTATAAGCACATTTATTATTGTCAAGATATTTTCATGCAACAATTACAATCAAAAGTTTATTTTTAGATTTACTGAATAACTAATCTATCTATAAAATAAATTAGATATGAGTATATCAATTATTTAATAGATTTGAAAAGTGAACTTTTGTTTATAATTATAGCCGGAGAGGGAATTGCTACGAGGTGATTCTATATATTTTTCTTTAACTTTATGCTTTGTACACAAGAGGTGAAGGTATTATTGGGAGGGTTAGAAACATGGATTATATCCATTTATCTTGCTCAGATCTGTGCAATGATTTTATTTTTTTTATTTGTGCAATGATTAGTTTATCTATTATCCAATGTTTCATTCATGTGTAGGAGCAATACTTCCATATCATATAAAATAATGATGGTAGTACCAGCCATGTGGCAAAAGGGACAATATCACCAGAAATAAATTATATTTATCTAATAAACTTGAGTGACATGTGAATGTTCCTTTTAAACATACAACTATTGCAGCCATCTTACAACAGAAAGGAAAGGATGCTCTGCGGTGAAATTTGTCTAGTTTTAATCTTAATTATCCAACTAGTAGAGTGCAAAAATAATATGAATGACTGAGATGTCACATAAAAAAATGTACAATGGAGAGGATCTCCTCTCATCTTACATTGTTTGTATTTTCTATTTCATTTATTATTTACACATTACATTAAAAAATGCATCTTTTATCCTTAGTGGTGTTGAAAAGGGTTAGGAGCAATTGGGAAAAAAAACATTTTGGGATTTTTGAAAAGGGTTGCTGTTGTTATTTTTTGGTGAGGATGAGAAAGAGGCTTTGATGGAGGGTAGTAATAAGGGTAAAGAAGAGTATTGGTGAGAAGGTAAAAAGGGGAAAGAGAATGTAGAGAAGGATGTTTGCAATGAAGAATGACACTGAGTGAAAGAGAGTCAATGATAGTGGTGAGTTTTTGGAAGAGGATTCATTGCTAAGGTTGCATAGCACTTCGGATCGTAACTTCCTAAAGTGTGCGATTTCGGATCCTACAATTCGAAACATTTTAGGGTAGGGATGACAATTTGACCTATACCCAGTGGACGTCCGCAAAAAATACCCATAACGGGTAGGGTAAAAACCCGCATTTTAGGCATGAGGACGGATAATTACCCGCAAAAATGAACTGGTATGAGTGCGGGTACGGGTACCTTAGTACCCACCCCGCCCCATACCCGCATAATATATATTTATTTTATATATATTATTATATAATAACATATGTTTATCAATTTTAAAAAATACAACACTATTAAACTACTATTACACATTTTTAATAAAATGTTTATTTATAACATAATACAAACACAATGTGAATATATCAACAAAGAAATGAACTTTAACGTGATGTTAATCAAATTTTTGTTTATAAATTTCATGAGTCAACATTGAAATCTTTTAAAAAAATTAATTATATTAAAACGATATAATATTTTATATGAATAAATTTATTTTTAGTAAAAATGCAGGTAACAGGTACGGGGATATGAGTACTTAGGTACCCATAGGGTATGAGACTGGTACAAAGGTTGTTTATCCATGCGGGTATGGGATGGGGACAAGTATTTTTCCAAACTTTGGGTCCGTGAGTATGGGGATGAGTACTATAGTACCCTACCCATACCATAGCCATTGTCATCCCTATTTTAGGGGGGTAATTTGGTCATAACATAGTGCCTGAAAGCAATACAGGTAGCAAGAGGAGCAAGTTTCTTGTGAAAAAGAGAACGGCCCAAGAGTCCAAATTGCAATAACCCAAACCAACAAAACAAGCTGAAATAGAATAATTTTGTTTTATATTTTTTTTTCATCAATAAACACAAAATTTATTTATTTTTTAAAGAAAAAACAGAAAATGAAAATAAACAGAGTGGGTTACCTTATCCAAGCAAGCGTGTTTCCATCCCAACAACACATTACGATACGATGATAGTTTGTTTATCGTCCACACTCCTGACTTCAATTTCACTGTCACTACAACTCCTCCGTCAATTAATCTAAAACAAACAATAACAATGGCTTCAACGTTTCATCTCTCAACACCTTTCTCTCAAATCCATCCTCTCAAACCCAAATTCCATTCCACCAATCCCACTCTTTTTCACTTCCCAAAACTCAAAATCAAACACTCTCATCCTCATCCTAAAAAGTTCACCATAAACTCCGTCGACATTTCAAATGAAGAAGACACATCAGAGTCAGAAAAACCCGATTCAGAAAAGCGTCGTTTGGAAGAAAAATTTGCTGTTTTGAATACAGGAATCTTTGAATGTCGTTCTTGTGGTTACAAATATGATGAAGGTGTTGGTGACCCTTCATATCCAATTCCACCTGGTTTTCAGTTTGAGAAACTTCCTGATGATTGGAGATGTCCCACTTGTGGTGCTGCAACAAGTTTCTTTGAAAGTAAAAGTGTTGAAATTGCTGGTTTTGCTCAGAATCAACAATATGGTCTTGGTGGAAATTCTTTAACTTCTGGACAGAAAACTGTGCTTATTTATGGTACTTTGTTGTTTTTCTTTGCACTTTTTCTCAGTGGCTATTTCATACAATAGAGTTCTATTATTATTCTCATTTCTCAATTTTTGTTGGATAATTGTTGCTGTAATTTTTTTGTTTATATTTAAAATTGGAATGAGTATAAGATACTAATGTCCAATCAATGTTTTGTTGGTGACATTGTGAAAGTATGAGGATTAACAATCATCTTACAAATAATTACATGTTTAAAGAATTAATTCTTCTTAGATACCAGATTGCTAGTGCAAGCTTAACTTTCACATATAGCTAGAACTGAGAAGAACAAGCATTTCACATGTATTGTTTGAGATCGAGACCTTTGTTGTGGTTGATAGTTTGGGTTCATTTGAGCAGTTCATGTTTAAGGATTTAGAGTTCGCATAAAAAATCAAAGCTAAAAGAGATTTTATATTTTTCACTAAGGATATGTGTATGTTGCGAAGTGCGAACCATACTCGATTTAATAAGTTTTGACATTCATTTCTGTGTTTATTTGTATTAATTACTTGTAATGGATTCAAATATTCATTTATGCTTCTAAGTCAACAGTGCATCAGAGATATTATACAAAATCAAAATGGTAGAACACTAAGATCACACATAAAATGAAACAGGGGGAAGGGTTAAAGTGACAAATGGTCAGGGTACTCATAAAAAGTTTGAAGGATTGGCACTTAGAGAAACAGGTTTTATTTGAATGTTCAATATTAAACGAATGAAACAATAAATTAAATCAAGAACAAACAGGAAGAAGTGTAAAGATAACTTACATTTTAAATAATTCAAGTAATAAAACTTGATATAGACTCTTTACCAAAAAAAAAACTTGATATAGACTAGCAAGGAGCAACATTCTACCTCTCATTTTTGCGGTCTCCCCTGTACAATTTCTTTGGAACCTAGATTGATTGGATTACCTTATACAGACATTTAATTTAATTCATCTATTCCACCTGTCTAAATGTTACATAACATTGAAGGTTAAAAAATGAAAGACAACAATTGAATGAGCCCTGAGCTCAGTGCAATTTTAGTAACACTTGTTTTACGGTAAACTTGTTGATATCCACCAACGGCCTGGACCAGCTCGATGATTACAGAACTTGGAATGTGCAAAATAATGAACATCTCACGGCTCTCGTACCTTTCCAACCGATATAGGCCTGGACCACTATCAAGGAAGTGCTGTGTAGGATAGGCAGATAAAAGCATTTGTCTGCCTATTGCATTACGAATTTATGATATCAAATAAATGCCCCCTGAAACTTCAGTAATGAACTTGGATGAGCTCCAATCTGGGGCTGAGAGAAGCATCTAGCAAGAGCACTCCGGTTAAGTAATTCAAATATATCCACAACAATCATCCTTGATTCCCTTGCTCCGGCATATCTTGGGGATTACGAGTTTTAATTTGGTACACCTTCTTAATGGGCTTATCATATGCTCCCCCTAATGGAGCTTCTTGATGCCTAGCATATATTCCATTTGTATCTGGAGCTTTACTAATCCAATTTGGAGGTGGTATAGGAGGACCAATGTTCTGAACAAATTGTGGTTGTAGATTCATTGCGTGCCCTGTATTTTGCGGCCTCATTAACATCATTGCAGGTGTCTTTGGTGAAGGCACTGCAGACGACCTAGGTCTTGCACCTTCATCTATTGTCAAAGCATGAAATCCAGTTTTCATGTTGTGGAACTGTTCATGATGTTGCGACCTATCTTGCATCCTAATATTCTGTCTGTCATTTTGCCAACCATTAGATGGCATTGGGAACCTAGGCCTATTCATTATGCCCTGCGGATGGTAATTTTGTCCATAATAACTGTTTGATTCTTCACCATAATAT
This sequence comes from Trifolium pratense, assembly GCF_020283565.1. NCBI lineage: Eukaryota > Viridiplantae > Streptophyta > Magnoliopsida > Fabales > Fabaceae > Trifolium > Trifolium pratense. The sequence continues at coordinate 1,626,483 of NC_060064.1, forward strand.
TTTCCAGATCCAGAGGATCCAGCTGGTCTGACCCTGTTCATTGTATGATGGCCTGGAATCTGGTCTGGCAATCCATAGGATGTATTATTATTGAACTGAAGGGAGTTTTTGACGAGACGGTGAGCTGCTTCTCCTAGTTGAGGTCCGGCAATTGCTCCAGGTACCTGTTGTCTGTAAGATGTACCAAAAATAGAAAAGTAAGAACTCTTTCAAAGTATACAACTTATCACTCACATTATAGAAACCAGATTTGACACCAAAATCTTTATGTTCTTAATTTGAAGTATGGATGAATATCTTCAAAAAAAGTCAGCATATAGTAATAATATTACCACATATAACATTAAATTTAGGTAGCTCTGGAATGCAATGGTTGTAATATTGTTTTACAAAAGGCAAGAATACGAAAATAATGTTACACCAGTGACCAAACTAAACAAGCTCCGGAATGGATTCTCACCTCTCTCTGGCTTGATGCCGCCTACTATTGTCTTCATGCCATAACACAGGAAAAGGTTTAATATCAAGGGCTCTTAATATCTGCAAACATAACCAATGTCAAAGTATATGTGATCAATATCGTTGAACCAAAAGGAAATAGTTGATAAAACGAATTTACACATGGCAACCATCTGAGCCATGTTATCGACATAAAAATCTAGTCATGGACACCGTCAACGGGATGAATTTATTAACATTTTATGTTAGATGCTAAGAGAAGTATACAGACCTTTTTGGGCATTACTACACCATCCGGAGGTTTTGGGATATGCCTATGACTACGAGGATTAAGATAAGTAATATTTCTGAAATTTAAAAACACTCAACATGAGTACATCTGAAGATTTTAAAATATTAGGCAGGTTGAAGGAAAACACTTACAAAACTTGATTGCCCGCGATATCCTGCAAGCCTCTGATGGGAGAAGATACAACGTTTCTGAACACATTTCTTTCATATGACCAAAAAAATCCATTCATACCATCGCTGCCAATAAAAACAAAACATGACAAGCACATGAGCCCTAATAAAAGGCTAACGAGAATTTGATTAATTACAATTACCAACACATTCACTAACCTAGCACTTGGGTCAATTGGCAGAACAGGTCTTTCTCCATAAGACAAATGACTATAATTATGGTAATAGAATAGGATATGTGGAACCAACTTATGCGCACAGCTGACATAAAGCAAATCAAGCATCTTACTATTTCTGAGATGTTCCTCCTCCTGCACATAATTAATCTTAATGAAATTGAGCACTCATGCACAACTAAGAATTGGTTGGTCTCATAAATTCATGAGCTGTAGAACAGGCTCGCTCTAGGCAAAAACATATTTGAAGCTACTAGTTGGAAAGAATACAAAGAAAAAATCCATCTCAAACCCCCTCCTCCCAAAAATAACATGCGATAGAGTACAAAGAAGTTGGATAATTAGCATAACAAGAGATGGCGATGACAGGATTAGTACTTATGGTATATTTAAAAGCTGCTACCGTCAATCAACAACTTCTATTATTTTTTTTTTGACGGAATCAACAACTTCTATTTTGATAAACCATAGTCGTCATTTTCTTATCAGATCTATTCTTTGATATAATTTGAAGGCCAACAATTTTGGACAACAGATCTGAGTCAGTTCATAAATGTGGTGAACGAGAAATAAACATAGTAACAAACAAGCCCTCAGAAAAAAGTAATAATAATAAATTTTCCAGACCGTTACCGTTAATGTGCCTTCAAGCGTCTTTGTGGCAGAAAGCAACTTCTTCTCATCAATGAATGGCAGCTTGGCAACACCCTAAGAATATTCCAAACAATAGCCTTATTACCACTTCACTCTAAACCATTCATAAAATGTTTTAATGATGAAAAATTACATAAGAGAGCATGTGTACACAAAACAAAACATTACTGTATTACCTGCCATGCATATTTTTTGCCATTCATATCGATATCAAAATCTGTCAAAAAGCAATCCAAGTAAAATACTAGAAAGTATACACGATATAATATAATACATCAATAACAGCCAAGTGATCTCACCAGAAGGATAGAATTGAAGAATAGGTGATGAAGGATTAATCATCAAATCTCGATATCTTTCCGGCAGTGCAGTTGAACTGTATAAATTAACAAGCATCATGTATATGAAGAGTGATACAACAGATCTGAAGATGCGGGAAGTGAAGAAACCTTGAAGAGGGTAGAGTCCCCATGAGCTGGTCAAATGGTTTGAATGGTTCTCCCATAAAAAAAGTTATTTCCAGATCGGCTAAATCTTTAAGATCAGAAGCAAAAGGAGCATAATGGTACGGGTAATACCTGATGAAACACTAAATATTAAAAAAATTGAATAATGAAGAGTGATGATAATTCAGACATCTTAAAGCAACTCATCAAGGCATCAAGGGATGTAAAATATTAAAGCAACTCAAACACCAACATCTATATCCTAGTCATCAAGGCATCCCGGTGTATATTGCATCTTATCATATTACATCCCTTAAATCATGATTTCAAGTTCCAACTAGCAACCATCATTTGGGTAACATCAGATTTTAATCAAACTTACAAGTTTCAAGTAGTAACTCACGGTTTCATCTAAAAGTACAGCTTGTTAACCCAATAACATAAAAACAGTCAGCATTACAGAACAAATATAACCTATAACTATTAACTAATAAAAGCATGACTAACCACTGCCATGAGCAGACACCCTGATAGTAATACCGGCAAACCCAACAAAGGCCTTCTACATATTTCAAGACCTTCAAAGAAAAATGTGACAGTCAGCTATCTTTTAAAGGGATATATACATAAAAACCATAAACTAATGGAATTGATTACAATAGTCATTACCAAGAAAGTAAAAATATATAATTGAACAAATATCTATTAATACATAAAATAAATTTTCAGCCAGTGCAGCAGTGCTCATTACCTTATTTACTCATGAGCATAACATACAAGGAATTACACAAGTATATTCTCTCTCCTCCTTATAGAGCAAATTTTGGGTAATTTCTAGTACCTACTACTACTCCTAATAATGGCCAAAGTTTGACAGTTTTTTTTTACACAAGTTAAAAAGGTAAAAGCATACACACCAAGTGTTCCAATTCCAGTTTGAATCGAAGACATGCTAACAAAATGCCTCAACGTTTCAGTATAGAAAATGGAAAATTTTACATGCCTGTCTAAAACATGTTACAGAAAATTGAAAATTTCATCACTGGAGAAACAAGACTTTGAAAAGTTTAATTAAATTGTAATTTAAATAATTATTTTCCAATTTGTGCCATCAATGTTTTAAGGAAATTTGCACTGTGAATGTGTAAAAGAACAGTAAACAATTACAATAATACTGGTCCTTTAGAAAAAAAAATTCCAACAATACTGGCAGAAGTGCAGAACTTACTATATCTTTCTTAATTCTCTCGATCTCTTCTGGATTCGACGCACCAAACTTTTCGGCATAATACCTTTCCGTGTATCCAGGCTCTCCTAACTTAACCTGCAATAACAAACACTCGAGCAGTTTAAAAGAATAATCTGATGACTTCTAGATTTCTTAACCGTTGAATTTCATGTGGTCTAACATTTAGCCATGCTTTTGTGTTCAGTTTTTATATCAATTGCACCCTAAAAAATGTGAATCCGTCTAATCAGGGACTCTTAATCTACTTCTAACTGCTAAAAGAAACATTCAATCTCAAAAAAAAAAAAAAAGCTTCAGCCTGAGTGATAAAACTATTTTAGAAGAGCTAAAAACATAGCATACATTTTGTATCATGCATCCAAACAGTTAAGTTAGAGAATGGTTAAAATAAAAGCAATGAGGCAAACTATGAATATATTCAAAACCTCGGCGACTTTATATTCCGATGTTGCCAAAATTGTATTATCCTACCATGGATTGGATAACGAAGGTAGAAACATAAAATTAGATAGGAAGGTTGTTCAAAAAAATTGGATAGGAAGGTATGTAACACAAAACATAAGATACTACCTTCTATATGAAATTATATTCAATTTAATAACAAAAAAAAAAATTAAACAACCATAGCATTTAAGTATTTTCTAATACAAAATACATAAAATATGTAACTTTGCACGGAAAAGTACAACTTATGCCAAAAAGAAGTTTCTTTACATATACTTTGCACACACCCACAGACAAACCGGCAGACACCCACAAACCGGCAGATAACAAAAACAGAGCTATTGAAATTTCAGAAGCAGTCAACCCAGACCATTCATGCAGAAACAGAGGCACCCAAAATTGAGTCCGCCCAATATCACCAATCCCATCACCAAAATAGCCACACAAGGTCACAACATTGCCTTGAACCGTGTCACCAACTTGGCAAGGGTTCAAAAAAATTCAGCTGGACCAGGATTAGTTCATAGGCCGAACAACACCAACATGGCAAGTTTTTCAGTGAACACACTGCCGAACGTAAGAAGCTAGTGTGTTTGAAGATGGAATCAGGATTGGAGGGGCCTTCTGAACACATAAAAAGGTATAATTCTGAATGTCAAGAGTGCGAATTTTGCAACCACAGTTCTATGGGAAAAAATGCTTTTAGTGCACAATACAACTCCCGAGCAAGTTACATTGCTACCCTTGGTGTGTGTTTGGGAAGCCAATAGAATAACTTGGTCTGAAGCTCTAGAAAGTTAATTGTGGTGGAGTTCTCAAACATGAACTTAAAAATTCAATAAAAATAATTAGTCAAGCCAACTGCTCAATAGATTCTGGCAATAAAAATAATTACCGAACCTTATCTGTAAGTGAGGCACGGGGCTCTTCAGGCATTTCTCCTCGTGCCCTAGCTCTCATCCCTTCATTAATTTCTTGAGCCTAAAATACAACCAAATCACAATTATTATACATTTGCAAGTAAACTTCAAACCATATTAAAGATACATATGGCTTGTGCATATCAGTTCATGAAATTGTACTACAGTAATTTCCTCCATTCATCATACATTTTATGGATAAAGTATGATTAAACAAATGCACCGGAAGTATGATTAAACCAGATCAAGTTCATGCTCGAACTAGAATTCACACCCCCCTTTACAACTATTTAATTTTTCAAGTAGCCAAAGCCAATTTAGTACCTCCTTATATACTCATGGCAACTTTAAATGTTTTGGAGTAGTGTAATTAAGGAAGGCTTCGATTCTTCTTTCTTACCGAAAATAAATTTCAAACAAACTCAAATAGGTGGCAATTATCAAGTTTGAGGGGGAAAATTATGAGGTTCATCAATTCTAATGGGTAAAAGTATGCAGAATCAAAATGGAATAGAACAAATTGAAGATTTTTGCCAGATCAATATTGACAATACAACTTTATTTACAAGGCATCAAGCATGCATACCAACTTTAAATACAGAACATGAAAAAATCACAACTCTGACAACAGACAAGTTTGATCAGTGCAAAACTTCCGAGGGTTCAGAAGTTTAATGATTCATAATAATTACATGTTCCAGACAGCAAAAGACAGTCAAATAGACAGAAAGTCAGATATGACAATACCTGCTGAATCCGAACTCGTTTCTGAAATATTTGATCTTCATGAACAGCAACACACTGAATGAAATTCTCCACTCTCTCTAAGAAAACCTGGGAGGTTTTTTGAAAAAAGACGAAATTCCACACGAATGACTTAAAGAGTCAAATTGAAGCACAAAAAAAAAAAAGGGATTGCTGTAAAATAATCTATCACATTCAAGAACAAATCACTGCCTTACAGTAACAAATGCAAAACCAAACACAAATTCAGAGAAGAGGAATTTACCTCACCCGCATCAGTAAGATAACCACCCATGGCAGTGAATTCCTTTCTATAGATATGCATCAATAAATTCACAGCCCCCTGAGGAAGTAAAAAACTTATCAAATAGTACACCAACCATGAGGTGGAAAGCAAAATATCCGGGCAAAAGGGCATAACGCAAGTATGTTACGGTCCTACATCTAAAGAATATAGATCAATACATAGTAACAAAATTGAATTGACATGTTTTCTGTTTCAAGCTACAGCTCCGTTTAACATGGCAGTTGGCACATGCAAGATGCTTACCTCACGTATCTCTAATGTTGGCATATGCGGAAGAAAGTCATTGCCAACAAAGAAGCATAGGAATACAAAATCATCTACTATGCGCTCAAAGTCAATCTCAAATGGAGGGTTGGGAATCATCAATTCACATTGCAAATATTCACGCAGCACCCAAATTTGAAGAAACTGTGAATAGAATTAATTAGTCAGTAATGAAAAATCAACAGAAAACAAAAGTAAAAATTCATATTGACATGACAAATTCCAATCCTCCAACCTGATATTTCTTCTTGTGTATTGGTGTATCGTCATCACCCGGCTTACCGCGACAGTCAGCTGCAAGATGGCCAACTTGGCCACACATATAACACTTCTCTTGTTGTCCAGGATAAGTAATTACCTGTTCATTGAGATAATTAATAACCAAGGGAATCCATTGAGATCAATAGAGTTAAAATCAGCACGACAATTCATACACTAGAAACTAACCTCCCTCAATATTGAAAAATGTATCTCATGTGTAGCTAAAGCCAACATAATCAAATCGGCATCCTGATTTAAAGATCATATCACACAATGTAAATGTCAATGAATGGATAAATATACCAACATCAGATAAGGCAAGATTTTCAAAATTGGATAAAAACTCACTAATCCATACAAACAGTGTCGAGTATTTGGATCGAAACCAGGAAGGTTACGCTGTAATCGAATATATTCCATTATTTTATGTTCTCCCTCGCCAGGAACATTTGAATCAGAAAGCATGACCTTCAAATAATCACCAAAAGCAGCTCCATTAACAAATTAATAAATATACATAAACAAACTATCCTGAAAATGGATGTATGTGCCATATGGGTAAGGAATATATCAAGATAAGGTCAAGTGAACCTTTGTATTCCGCCAGCCAGGGTTGTAATTCAATCTAGTTTGTATGTAATACTGAAGTGCCACCGACAGCACTGCCATAAACGGAGTGCCAGGAGTAATGACATTTGAGTCATGAGTCTCACGTTTTTCTTTAGACGTCAAAAGTTCTATCTGGTCGGCAAATTCATTCCTTAGCCTTTCCTCTTCAGCTTCCTATAACACCACATTGTAACTCAACTTCGTCACAAAAATAGTAAGAGACCATTGTAAACAAAGGGACATTAATTTTCTTACAGCCTCAGCTGCATCTTTTGCAGCTCGAAAACGTCGAGAACGTTGCTGGTTCATTTTGGCTCTTGGTGCAACACCATCTGAAGGGGCAAAAACAAAATATTGAAAATAAATGGTTGGAATGAGAAAGCAGTTCAAAGTTAAATAAGACGTACAATCTTAACATTACAAAACATACACAGAAAGACTGCAGCCTTCCAAAAATTGGATACAAGTTTTAATTGTTCCATATTAGCTTTTCTGTTTTTACAAACACTTATCTGAGTATTCACTTGAAAATATTTGCAGTAAATTTGAACGCTGAAACCACTTGGGAATGTATGTGCTAAGTTACAAATAATTGAAAAGAAATTGAAGGTTTAACGGAAACCAAGTTCCTAGATGTTTATAAATGTCTTTATAGTCATTTCTATGTTTTTTACATTAAAGCATCAGTGTCTTTATAGTCATAAATGTCTTGGATTTATAACTTAAAGAAGCTGGCAACTAAGATCCAGTAACATAACAAATATTATTGCATTACATAAATACAAAAAACAATAAAATGCACCATACCAATTGCAAGATAAAGAAGCTTCCTCGGACGAACCAATGTAAAGAGATGATCAATGTAGTCAAACATAGATTTGAATACATCATCATAGGTAGTAGGTGCTGGCTGCATTTGAAAAACTAATTAACACAGTTCGCAGAACATAAATTTAAGTTTACATAACAACAAAATCAACAAACTTCTAATTCCAAATTGTCATATTGACATTGTAGTCTACTTTATAGTTCATGAGATTACATTCTAGCACTATTCCATATCGATATTTGAACAAATAGCTATTAGTCTGCCATACACTATTTAGTACAAAATATTGTGAAACACTCTGTAGCAGTTATGGTGGTGCTATAACAATGCTACTTAGCAGAATTTGAACAAAGCACTATTTTCTGCAATCCACGCTTGACAACACTGTTCTATTCAGCTTATCAACAAAAAAACACTGTTCTATTCGCAATCATTTAAGATGTCAAATCATATCTTCCATAAACACTAGTTACAACAAAATTCACAAAGCATCTAAACACCGCAACAAGTTGTGAACAATCAATTTCACAACACAAAATTAAGCATCAAGCATCAATTCACTACCTAACAAATAAAACGATTATCGAAAACTCATCTCAAAACCTTAAACGGTGAATTGAAGATAAATCTCAGGTTCACAACTAGCATAACGATTTTTGCTCTATTAGGCTATAGATATTGATTTTCTTGAACCAAAAAAGAAAAACAAATAGCATAACGAATGAACGAAATTGAATTGAGGAGAAGTAGCTAGGGTAGGTACCTTGCCGTCAGGGTGAAAACAAGGATGAATGATACCGTTCATATCTAAGTACAAATTATCGAACTCCATGCCGTTAGGATTAGGTTTAGATACATCAACGTGAAACGGAACACCGCCGGCGGGTACTGCTTCCTCCACGACATCGACAATAGATCGCGGGTATCGATCCGCGAGCCACCGGTAAAACGCTGGCACTCCCATATTTCCGGTTCGGTCCGGTTCAGAAAAAACCGGAGAGAGAAAGAAAAAATTAAGAAGAGAAGAAGAAGATTAGAAGATCTCGATTGGCAGTTTCGAATGTACGGGCGGATGCGGTGGCCGACTAGTACTTTGATTGATGATGACAGTAATAATACTGTGCTTGCTTGGATCTACAGAAATACAACAGAAAGAAAGAGAGTTGAAATATCAGCTTTCCATCTTTAATTCCGTAGGTTTTTGTTTCATATTTACTAAATTTATTTATTTTTAGAAATATATATAAGGATGGTTTCTTTTTTGACAAGGATGAAAATTCGTTTCTTTTTTGACAAGAATGAAAATTGTATCTTTCCTTCAAAAAAAAAAAAAAAAATTGTATCTTTTTTTTTTGGTAAATGAAAATTTTTTCACGCTTCTGCTTGATCTAGTTGGCAAGCAGCTGGACTGTCATCTGTTTTAGGTTTTGCAGCTTATCAGCAAAGTAGTGCGGAAGATAGAGTGTTTGCCTTCTGTCATAATGAGGACTACGCTACTAATACTATAGGTAAAGTGGCTACGCTGTTTAGGAGTATATGACACAATCAGAATGATAAAATTTGGAATAATAATGTTAGAAGTCCAAACCAAGTTGGTCGGGCTGCGCTTGATCATTGGAATGAGTGGTTTGCAGTCCATGAGATGCGAAGTAATGATGATCATGATGTTCCGCTTGTAAGAAACAAATCAGTGGGAAAAGCCTCGTATAGGATGATTAAAGTGCAATGTAATGCTGCATTTTTCGCCGACGCAGGAAGGACCGCGATAAGTGCTTGTTTTCGTAATAATTCTGGTGAGTTAAACGGTACCCGCACTAACAATGGCAGTCTACTTCAATGAGAGTGAATAGATAGACTTCTAGCGAATTTTAAGTCAATATTGAGTCTAAAGCTCGACTGTGATGACAATAGAAAGATTCCAAAATTATTACAATTATGAAGATTTTAATAAAATGACTTGTAAATTTTGGAATTAATCTAACATAAACAGTTGATCTATCGACAGTTCTGTGATAACCTTCATTGGTTGGTAAGCAGCCTCAGGAAGGATGAGTCAAACTCATAAAAGTTTGATTTCTCTCTCAGGGTGTGGAGGACTCCTCCACGACAGCAACGATATCTGTGCGAGTAGCTTCTCACAAAAGATTGTCTCTTGTGACGCGCTCCACGCGAAGATGTGGGGCATGTACATTGGAATAGATTTAGCTCGAAGACAAGGGATAATCATCTTCAAGTGGAGAGTGATTCGAAGGTGTTAGTTGATATGGTCACGGAAAATTGCAAGGTTAATAAAAAGATTCCGACTTTGATGAGGCGCATTCAAGATCTCAAGAATATGAATTAGCAAGTTCGGATTAATCATATATGGAGAGAAGGAAATAGATCAACTGATTGGTTAGCTAATTTCAGTCTAACCTTGAACTCTTTGGATTTACATATTTTTGAGACTCCTCCTCAAGAACTTCGAAGTCTTATTTTCAATGATATTTTTCGGCGCTTGCATGTCTCAGAACGTTCGTGTAATTTCTTTTTTTTTCTTTTTCTTTTTTCTTGGGGCTTTGTCCCCTTATGTAAAAATAAATAAATATAACGTATCACATTATTTAAATGATATGACAATACATTATTAAATGTAGAGCTGTAAAAATAGGTCGGGCTATTGGGCTCACCTATTAGCCCTATACTTTTACACGAGCCGGGCTTCATAAAAAAGAGGTCGGGCCTTATCGGGTTAGGCTTTTTCATGGGCCGTCATGGGCCGACCCACAAGCTTTTGGGCCGACCCTTTAAAGAATTAAAAAAATATTTAAAAAAATTCTATAATCTTTTCATTGTCATATTTTGGTCATATTTTATGCATAAATTCATATATAATATTTTTTATTATTTTTGTCATTTTATTGTTATTATTTCTGTTTTGTTTCTATCTATAATTTGTTTTATTCCTATTTTTAAGCATATCATCTTTTTATTGTATTTATCTTATATTCTTTCTATATTTTTTTTAAATTTTTTGTGAAATTACAATGAAGAATATAAAACTTGGAATATGATTATTTTAAGCATATCATATTTTTATTGTATTTCTTTTATATTCTTTCTATATTCTTTTTATATATATTTTTTTTTACTTAAATTACAATGAAAGATATAAAACTTGGAATATGGTGAAACCTACTAAAGATAAATTAGTAACTTTGGTAGTAATTAATTTTATTATATTAGAAGTAGACAAAAATTACTAAGATACGAGGTGAAAATTTATAGCTATATATAAAGAGGATAAAAAAAATTTGGTACGGACTTTTCATAATAGCAACAATATCCTTAATTATTTTTAGCAGCAAAAAATTTTTATTAACAAACTCACCATAATATAAGACATGTCTGTTTTTTTTTAGCGGTAAAAAACTTTTATTAACAAACTCACCATAACATAAGACAAAATAAAAAACGCGGATCACACAAACGGACATGGAATGTGCCCTTTTGGCCGCTAGTAATAATAATATGACAAAAAAATTATTGGATTAGAATGAGATTATTTGTTAGAGATTTGTTTGTTTGTTTGATGAGGATAAAAAGGAAGATATTGTTGTTTGAGAGATTATGTGACAAAATATAGGGATACGAATTATCTTCTTAGAGATTTAGTTGAGAAATATAATAGTAGAATCTGTTTTTTTTTTTTTAAAAAAAAATACTATAAAAATTAGTGGGCCGGTCCATCAGGCCATGTAGGCTTTTGCTTATTGGGCTGGGCCATGAAGTTAACGGGCCGGCCCGGGCCGACCCCTTTATGTGAACGAGCCCCTTTGGACTAGGCCGGACCAACCCCTTTAACAGCTCTAATTAAATGCATGTGTAAAATAATTTTATATATCGACAATACATAGCCATTAAACTCTTAAAAATTCTCTATTTTAATCTCTTATCACATGTATAGGTATTTGACCTTTTGATGACGTGACCTGCATATTTGTTAAATTAATTTTTGTTTCTAATAACACATGGATATTGTTTATTATAAAGAAAATTAATTCAACAAGTAGAACAAACCACATCATCAAAATATATAGTTAGATGCTTACCAATTTTTTGTGTGGTTAAAACCTCCTTAGTGCTTACCATATTAAGTTGTTGGCAGATTCCAATACTAAATCCTGACAAGTTAGACTCTTGTCATAGGTGACTTCTACCTAGTATTACTAACAAAGTGGGCTTGCTTGAAAACTACTAGTCTCTACTACAAACAATATGAGGTGCAATTTCAATAAGATAGTGCTTAAATTTGTTATTTTTCAATTTATATAATATACGTATCATTTAAGAAATTTCATATATAAATAAAACTCGATCAGTGTATAACTCATTCAATCGAAACACAAAAATTATATGAGACTTGAAATACTATAAGTATCTTTTCCGATATCATGAGTTCTTCATCGTTAAAATTCATAGGTCGAAGGAATCAACCAAAGTGGGTGCGACTTGTGAAGTTAAACTATTATCAGACATAGATGATCAAAAGGGTTTGCGTTATAACATTCCTTTCATATTTTTCTATCGTCACAAACCATCAATGACAGAGAAAGAGCCTATTGAAGTCCTTAGACATGCACTCTCTCAAACACTTGTTTATTACTATCCCTTTGCGGGAAGGATTAAGGAGGGAGCTGGGGGCAAGTTGATGGTGGATTGTACTGGTGAAGGTGTCATGTTCGTTGAAGCTGAAGCTGATGTAACGCTTGATCAATTTGGCGACTCTCTCCATCCCGGTGAAGGTGTCATCTTTAAACATATTTAACATGGTATCAGAGCCGGGTTAAAGACTGCAATGTGGGCATTTGACCCAGGACCACGCTAGGCGTAAGGGTGGGTGTTGAATGTGAAGTTGTGTGTTGTTGGAGTTTGTTTGAAGTCTCACATTGCTTAGGTTCCCGGGATGTGAACTGTATAAATATGTGAGGGTAACCTCACCATTTGAGCTAGCTTTTGGAGATGACATCCGAGAATATTTAACAATAATATCAAGTGTACGTTCCTGTCGCCATCGGTTAACCATTTGGCGCAATTGGTTGATGATGAAGGGAGATGGAATTAGCTGGAGGTGCTTGCTGCTTGTCTTCCAGTGAGTCTTTAATTTGCACAAGATTGCTGCTATTCCACAGCTAGAAGAAGAGAGTGCAGGAGCGGATTAATTCTAGGTACTGCATGGAGGATACATACAGCAGGAAATTTCTCAATCTATGCCATGTACCAAGCGTTATATATGCAGGTTTGATGACGGTAATGGTGCTGCAAATTGGAAGCATATTTGGAAGTTTTTTTTTTCATCTCTTGGTTCATTTGAATTGAGTTATTAAGTTGAACCTATCGAGCCGAACCGAGTTACTCGTGAGTCGAGTTCGAGCTAAAAAAATTGGAAGCGTATATTGGAAGCAAATTGGCATGAACAACTACTTTTGTTCTAAGAACAACCTAATTATTTTTGTTGTGCGTTTTTATCCCTACTTGGCGTGGATCAGAATGCTAATTTAATACTATTTAGGTGAGATATACATTTTCATAAAAAAGAAAAGAAAAAGGGGACGTATTTATCCCATAATTCATATAAAAATGTATGAATTATGACTTAATACTATTTAGGTGACGTATTTACCCAAACTAAATTTACTTTACGTGCAAATTGTGACTTGTTTTCATTATTGGTTGGTAGATAAATATTCAATTCTTCAAAAAGTAATTTTAAGAAAAAATCCTATTATTTATATTAAAAATTAAAAATAATATTTATTTTAGGATAATCCCGGCTATATATTCGTTGTGTGGTGGAGGGAGTATATATTATATTACATGTGTTTTTTTTTTTAATATAAAACATATTATAATTGCTAAAAGAAACCTATAAGAATAATGACATGTGATAATTGAGTTATCGGTTTATTTGATCTGCTAAAAAATAAGGGACTGGACATGACAACTTCTGCTGTACTGTGTTTGATTTTAAAACTGTTCCTGGTACTGGACAAACTAGGGGTCAAAGGCCAGGATAAAAACTGAAATTCTTGTTCCCACAGAACCACGAGACAACTTTTTGTCCTCAGCACAAGTTGTCTAAAATACCAAAATAACCTTTTGTCTACCAAACATCGTACAACACAAAGTTTGTTCAATACCTTAAATGTTTGTCCCGTGCTGTTTTATCTTATACTGTTCTGTCTAGTATTTATATTTTACCGATCAAACGGAGTCCAACTACAAGATAAGGGCAGTTTATATCACATATTCACGTGGTCCTTTTATTTTTTTTTACAAATATTCACGTGGTCCTTAATTTTTTTTTGTGGACATGATAAACTTCAGCTTTACATATCATTTTCAAACACATTATACTAAACCCAAAATCAATAACTCACACAAACGAATCACAACACTTATTAAGAAACCTGTAAAAAATAAAACACTTATTTAAAATAATATTTATTTTAGAACAAATTCCTTCAAGTATATAATTGTTAAAAAAATCTATACGAATAACATAGTAGTACTAGTGATTTTGGCCAAACAAATTTGTATTGGAATCTGGTTGGGACACAAACATTCACCTTGTTCCCACGTTAATGTTTTGGGTCGAATTAATTTTGGCCAAACAAGTCATTCTCGTATCTTTTCAATCAAATTCAAGCCAATTCAACTCAGCAATGAATTCGATGATTTTTTTAGATCTTGACAATAGTGACAAGTAGTTTTTTTTCCTCCTAAATAAAACAATATTCATTTATTCAAATTAATAGAATAATTTAAATTTCTGACTCATGTGTATGAAGAAAATTCGGTTGGGAGGAAAGAATTTGGCCACCTTGTGTGTCCCAAAAATTCTAGCGGCGGTGAAAACTTCGTACCAATATCATAATAACAAAAAAAGAGTAGCAATACAAATTTATAATCGCTAAAAACTAAAAGGATGAATCATTTTATTTTTGTATGGTAAATTTACAGCATTCATGTTAATAACATATATATATATATATATAACGAAAAATTATATAAGTCTATAAATTTGACTATCCATGTCTCCGAATCTGTAGCATTGATAACACCAAAGTCATTGATTGAATCTGCATTAGGTCAAACTTTTTTTTTTTGAAAAAGCTACACTTGATCGAACTTAATTCTTCAACCTGAAAAAAAATAAACACCGCACATGACGTAAAAACATACACTACACTAAGACGGAATAATAAAAAACACCGCACTACAATGAAAAATCAAAACAAACAACGTCGCACTATCATACGACGAAATCACAAAAAATACGAAAAAAAAATGCTAAAGATATGTGGAAATTAAACCACACTTATTTAACTAAATAGAAAGAAAAAAAAATGATTTGAAAGGGGTGGTTCCAGGCCTAAATTTATCTTAAATCACCTCTCTCGGATAGATTAAAAAGAAGAGAAAAATTGTGAAAGCTAAAATTAAAAAAGGAAAATATAATTATAAAGATGAGAACAAAACAAAAATGGCAACATGATTTGATTGGTCATCCTATCCATGAGATACAACAATTGTTTAAAAATTTACAAACAAATTATATAATTAAATGTTGTATGTTATCTAGTTTCCTGAAGCACTATAGTGAAGAAGAAAAAAAAAGTATTAAAATAGATTTTTTAATAATTTTATGTGTTGTTGGTAAAAAACAATAATTTTATGTGTGGCTATGACAAAGTTGTGATGTATCATTTTCAAACACTCTATTTATAACAAATGCAAAATCAATGTATAACTCACACAAACTATTCACAACACTTATTGACTCCATAGCTAGCATATGATGAATTCATCACCATTAATGTTCACAGTGCGGAGGCGTCCACCAGTGTTGGTGCCACCGGCTGCTTCCACTCCTTCCGAAGTTAAACTACTATCCGATATAGATGATCAAGAAGGCCTACGTTTCAATATTCCTTTCATATATATCTATCGCCATGAACCATCAATAACGGGGAAAGATCCTGTTAAAGTTCTTAAACATGCACTCTCACAAACACTTGTTTATTACTATCCATTTGCAGGAAGGATTAGGGAGGGTGTCGGGCACAAGTTGATGGTTGATTGTACCGGTGAAGGTGTCATGTTTGTTGAAGCTGAAGCCGATGTAACACTTGATCAATTTGGTGACTCTCTGCAACCACCATTCCCTTGCTTCCAAGAACTTCTACATGATGTTGCAGACGCGGAATTAATTATCGACCGTCCCATTCGACTCATACAGGTCCAATTATATTTAATACAACATTTATCTTCTTAACATGTACCTTAAGGGCACAAGTTAACATTCTCCTGAGATTTATCACAATCACTGCCCATGGGTATAACTTGAAAATATTAATTACTATCTCTTTATCTTTATTGACTAGCGAGTGATTTCTACCGACAAGCGAGTGATTTCTACTAATAGATTCTATCGGTCACTAAACGTCAAGTTGATTTTTTTTCTAATAAAATCGTAGTTGCCAATATATACTTAAAAAAAAAAAAAGCCGTGGCTAGCAGGTATAACCAGTGGCGGAACTAGAAAAAATATCGTGGGTGGGCCGAAAAATAGTCAATCTATTTTCAAATTGAATTTTTTGCTCTTCTATTTTCATATGTTACTATTTTGGTACCAACAAACTATATTTTTACTCTAAAAATTGTGATTTTTGGCTATAAAGGTGATTTATTGTCTCCAACATTGAATCTAAAGATGAAATATCAAATTTGAGACCAAAATTCACAATTTTTTCCCATTAAAATTCGCTAATTTTACAGCAAAAAAGTAATAAAAAAATATTGAGATAGTGACAGAAAATATTTGTGACTTCTAGTGACAGAAAATATTTGTCACTATAAGAGTATAAGGTACCGTTTGGCCTAATTTTTTTTTGCAATAAAAGCTACTTTAAACTTAAAGTTAAAAAGAAGAACTTTAAAATAAAGCTAAAGTTGTTTGGTGATTTTATTTTCTATTTTGTTTTAGAAGCGCTATTTTTTCACAATAATTACTATAAATGAATCATTTAATTAAATTCTAAAAAATGAATACCAAGAAATATGATATTTTCTTTCTTAATAAGTGTTAAATTAATTTTACAAATAATTATGTTAAATAAATGAAAATATTTTAAAAAGAGTAATTATTTAAAGTTGTTTGCTTTAAAATGATTATTAACTATAATTATAATTGAAAAAATTAAAATAAATACACAAATAGGAAAAATGATATGATGATGACTGATTTTTTTGACTAATGATGATGACTGATGAGTAGTGTTTGTTTTAATATATAAGTAAATATATAAGTAGATAAAACAACAACAAAATAATTACGCAAGCCGGATATATCATATGCATGTTAGAATTAGAAAATAAAATAAATATTTAAAATAGCGATTGAATTGTCTCATGCGGGAATCGAAGGAGGTAACCACCGAAAAGCTAATTTCTGTTAGAAAAAGTTACATGGATTAACTTAATTGAAAGTACTTTATTAGGATATTTAACACATATAAAATAAGTTGCTTTTTTTTATTAAGTACTTTAGAAAAAACTGTTTGGCCCAACTTTTTTATTAAGGAGTAAAAAAGTTCAAAATAAGTTAGGCCACCATTCATCGAGATAGATGTTGCTTTTACTTTGAGTGACCGTAAATGTTGCTTCCACACTCATGGATCACATCTAGTGTTTGTTACTACATATTAAGAATTTTAACGCCTGTAGGTAAAATCTATGTTTTTTTTACAAGAGGTAAAATTATCAAAATTGAAAAAGTGAAATTATCAAAATTTTACCTACAGATTAGAAAAGAATTTAATTTACATGCACTGTCGGTGTAAAGTTATTTTGCACATGCGTCCAATAATATACTGACACATCATGTATGGTAATTAAAAATACATGATGTGTCACATTCATTAAATGATGTGGCAACACATCATTGAATGTATGCGCAAAAAAAAAAATTACACCGACGGTGCACAACAATTAAACTCATTAGAAAAACTTATTATTATTATTATTATTATTATTATTCCTTTTATGAATAATAATTAATAAACAAATATTCATAAGTTTTTGATGTTATTAATTAGATTAGATTATAGGGCTCCAAATTATTTTTATGACCCTGCCGTACATACCTGAACTCACATAGGGGTGTGCATGGTTTGGAAACCACACCACACCACACCTAATTGATGGTTTTGGTTTTAAACCAAAACCATTTCAATAACAAACCGGTTATTTTTTAAAACTAATTTGGATTTGGTTATTAACCGGATCGAACCAATTTATAACCGGTTTGTAATAAAATTTAAGTTATTCACATGATCCAATTTTAAATAGGTTTTTTACTTAAACTAATTTTTTTTATTAGTTGATTAAAAAAAATAGATTTATTAATTATTTTAAAAACATAATTTTTCATTAATTTTATGATTGAATTGGTTTATAATCAACCCACAAAATATTTTTTTTAAACCCAAATTATTTTTTACTTAGCCGAAAACTTATTTTTTATATTGTTTTAAAAATATTTTTTATTATTTAAAAAAAAGTAATTTTTAAAATTAAAAAATCTGATTTTTAAATACAAAAAAAAACTAATAAATAGGAAAAAAAATTAAAATACTAAATTTTTGAAAAACTAAAAACATTAAAAACTGATTTTTTAATTATTTTAAAAAAAAAACTGATTTTTTTAATTATTTTTAAAAATAAAAAACATTAAAAACTGATTTTTTTAATTATTTTTAAAATAATTATTAAAAATCTGATTTTTAAAATAAAATAATATTAAAATAGTATGGGTGGTTGGTGGTGGCCGGTCGCCAGAGCACCACCGTCGGCCGCCGTGAAAGTCGTCGGAGGTCCGCCGTCCGCCGCCGTCCCGGCCGGAGCGCCGCCGCACCGGCCGCCGGTGGTCCGGCGTTGCCACCGGTTGACCACCGGTCCTCCACCCCTCTTTTAATTAATTATTTTATTATATAATAAAGAATTTAAAAAAATTGAAGATTGGGCCTGAATTACCTATTGGGCCTAAATTTTCAAACCAATTCCAAACCAAATTACAAAATGTGGTTATGGTTTATAATTGGTGTTTTTTTATTGGAGTGGTGTGGTTTTTTTTTTTAAATGGATTTTACAAACTAAAATTGGATATGGATTGGTTAGTAATTTGGTTAAGGATAACCAAATTTTTTGCACACCCCTAAACTCACATAGAATCCGCAATGTTAAACCAATCTGCCACGCTAAGCAAAGAAATCTAACCCTAAAGCTAATCACTCGAACTTTTCATGTCAATTAGATATGCTAATTAAACTTACAATATACATATATACTTGATATTAGATTTACAATATGACAGGTCACACGTCTCAAGTGTGGTGGTTTCATACTAGTCTTGCATTTGAACCATATAATGAGCGATGGAGCTGGCACGAAACAATTCATGAATGCATGGACGGAAATGGCTCGAGGAGCACATCAACCTTCCATTCAACCTGTGTGGCGTAGAGAGATCCTAATGGCAAGAGACCCCCCACACATTACATGCAACCATCGTGAATACGAACAAATACTTTCGCCTATCAAGGAAGAAAATACTAACACCATAGTCCATCAATCTTTCTTCTTTAGATCTTCTGATATAGCTTCACTTCGTAGCTTGGTTCCACATCAATGTACTACGTTTGATGTTATCACTGCATGTTTTTGGTGTTGTCGCACAAAAGCATTGCAATTACAACCATATGAAGAGGTGCGAATGATGTGCATCGTCAATGCACGTCCAAGGTTTAGTGATAATCGTGCACTTGTCGGGTATTATGGTAACTGTTTTGCTTATCCAGCGGCCATCACCACT
Organism: Trifolium pratense; assembly: GCF_020283565.1. Taxonomy (NCBI): domain Eukaryota; kingdom Viridiplantae; phylum Streptophyta; class Magnoliopsida; order Fabales; family Fabaceae; genus Trifolium; species Trifolium pratense. The sequence goes on from NC_060064.1 coordinate 1,646,221, forward strand.
GCAGGGAAGCTTTGTGAAAACGGACTTGGTTATGCAGTGGAATTGATACGAAAAGTAAAAGTTGAAGTTACAGAGGAATACATGCAATCTGTGGCAGATCTTATGGTTACTAAGGAACGATGTTTATTTACAACTGTAGGATCTTGTGTTATTTCTGATTTGACTCGTGCAAAGTTCAGAGAAGTCGACTTTGGATGGGGTGAGGCAGTGTATGGCGGAGTTGCAAAAGGCGGGGCTGGCCCTTTTCCTGGTGCAACATATATTGTCCCACATATGAATGTAAATGGAGAAGAAGGTTTGATATTACCAATTTGTTTGTCCTCTGAAGATATGAAGAGGTTTGCTAAAGAGTTAGATGAGATGCTTGGTAGATGAGAAGCTTGATAAACAAGGTTATAACAAGCGGCAAAACACACAAACCAACATTCATTTGATTTAAATGAACCACCAAGTGAAAATAATGTACTATCACAAGAAGAGATGAATGAAAATGCCAACACTGAGATATTGTAAATTATTGCATGGATCGGAGTTTGAACCCTGATACTTCTACATTTATTCACATAAAATGGTGAAATTCTAGCCACTAGACTACTTGACAAAAAAAATGTCAACACTAATATTGGTACATGTTTGTCAATTGTCATCATTACTTTCTATAAAATAAAAAAAGAAGTTAAATGTTAACAAGTATATCTTAAAGGAAATATGTTAAAGAATTAAATGTAAGAATGTTTATCTTAAAAATGGCACATTCAACTTTTAAAAGTTAAAATATTAGTAGTTTTTAATATCCTATATAGTATATGCTCTTAGAGTCTTAGGAGACACACCAAGATAAAAAAATCACTTGTTTATTTTATGACATTTATATGAACATGTGAAGCTCTTTTCTCACTTTTGTTGTTACAAGCATAATTCCAAAACTTTATGGTCACGGTACTAAATTTAGTTAAGCTAGCCAGCTAGGTGTGGTCGTAAATTGTTTGTGTTGTATTATTGTATATACGCATGGCAACGACAGGGACGGACCGGAGAACAATTTTTGTCCTTTAACGTTCATGAATATGATGGAGTTTGGGTATTCTAGTATTTGTTTCGATTTTTAACAAGGTTGAAAAAGGAAAACTCGAATTATATATATATATTGGTTGATACTCCAATTTTATATTCTAGTTCGGTATCTCCACATTAACATGGAAGTTTCTTTTTTCTTTTTCTTTTTGTGGAATTTTTTTTTCTACCCCAACAATTAACCCTGTACCCCTACGTATTTAATAAAATTCCCATTCCACCCTTATCTTATTATATTATTTTTCCAAAGAAGAAGAACAGTAGTGGACTGTCGAAGAAGAAGATGAACAGTAGTGGAAAATTTTGCATACGGGAAATTTTTTTGTCCAAACCTGAACACTTTCTATTCATTGGAATAAGATAAGGCAATGGAATTTTTATAAATGTGTAGGAGTACAAGGTTAATTGTTGGGGTAAAAAAAAAATTCTCTTTTTGTTTGGTACAAAAGAGGGCCTAAGCCCAACGAGAAAATGAAATTAAAGAGTTAGTCTAACATTTATAGACATGCAAGTCTCATATAAATAATCAAAAAGCAAATTACGAAGTATACTAGGAGGAGACTACTTTTATTCAGACGAAAAAGTAAGAAGGCCAAAACTATATTATATTGTGTCAACAATTTATTTATTTTTTTAAAATAAAGTAAGGACTAGATAAAAATTATTCTGCATGTCCATCGAGTTTTGAAAAATTGAAACATCTCCAAAATAGATAGATAGGTCGGAATTTCTTAATAAACTGCACTCCTTCATACACGTCAGGTGTCCATTGATGAGAAGGGGCCGGGGAAAGTTTGAACCCAATTCCTACGGTGATGAATATAAGCGCAATTGAAATTCCTGAAGAGTTATACATTTGTGTATTGATAAGACCATTCACTATTTCTTGAAGTTCTATCTCTCCTCCGGATAAACCATATAGCCAAGAGAAATCATGAACCAGAATAGAAGAACTTTTTAAAATAGAGAAAACAACTTTTTAAAATTCATCTTAAAAATAAAAATTAAACAAGTGACTGTAATTTAAAGATCTGTAGAAGTTTCTAATTTGAAAAAGGATTAACGATTAGAAATATAGACACTCTTTGTTAAACAAGCATTTTGGTCCCAAATGGCCCAAAGTTATGTATAAAAATTGTAAATTTGTAAATGCATCCTCAAGTATATTTATAGATTTTTTTTTATAGGTGTTTGATCCATTACTATTGTGCATGAAGAAAATTCAATTGAAAAAAAATAACTCAACTTTTGTGTTCCATAGTCGATCTATTTTAAAATTAGATTACTGGTTCTCACACATTGTTGCAATATTTGTTACAATTCAAACTTGTACCCAAAAAATAATAATTTTTGAGTTGTGATATTTTGTTCTAATTTCAAATTTAAAGAAAAAACATCTAAATTATCACTTTTAGGACAAAAAATCAACCACTTTTGTCTCGGTTAAAACATAGGTTACGAATCTATAAAAAACAAATGTAGGTCAGAATCAAAATTGCGATTTTGTGTCAAATACGGAGATCAAAAACCCGAATTTTAAAATTTGAAGAGGTGTAAATATGTTTCATGTAAAATAAACTAATCGTTAAGTGACTTGATAGGGAGGACCACAATTTGATGCCCACAATTATGATCGGGAGGAGACTGTAACCACTTGATGTGAGAACTGGCCCTCCGAATTAGATTAAACGGTTCAGTGGGCCGGATACTAATGGTGAAAAATAAAAATCAAAAGCTTTATTTATGTCAATAAATTAGTCCAAAATGCAAGGAAAAAAAGAAAGCCCACATCTGAAGTAGTGCTTACCAGTTACCACCACCTACAATTCCATTACCTAGTCTTTGCTCAAAATATGGAAATTAACATCTTCCCCATATGTGTAGGAATCACACTTCTTGGCCTTAAACTGCATTCCTTCACTATCGCCTCTTTAGCTGCCGAATTCATCACTCCTCTCAAAGACACTTTCCATCAAAAATTAATTTTTCATCTTCTAATACCAAATTCAACATAATACATTATATCATATATTAATTTCATTTTAAATATAGATTCCTACTAACTATCATATCACTCATCAAACCCAAATCCCACCAACACTTTACTTGTAAAATAGTAATTCAACTACTACTAGCTACTCAATTCTTCCAACACTTTTACCTCTTTTTTCTTTTCTTACCCCCCACAATGAACTCTATCACATTAATCCTAATTTTCTTCATACTATCATCATTAATCTCATATTTTCACATCCCATTTGCATCATCATTATTATCACCAACATTACCTTTTAGCATTCAAGGAGAATGGCTTCTATTACAACCAAGCATTGGCATTTCAGCTATGCACATGCAACTTACACACAATGATAAAATAATAATTTTTGATAGAACTGATTTTGGCCCTTCATATCTTCCTCTTTCGAAAGGCAATTGTCGTATCGATCCAAACGACACTGCCCTCCAAATTGATTGCACTGCTCATTCTGTTATATATGACATTTTCACAAACACCTTCCGATCGTTAACTATACAGACTGACACTTGGTGTTCCTCCGGCTCTGTTCTCCCAAATGGTACATTAGTCCAAACCGGTGGTTTCAACGATGGTGAGCGTCGAATTCGCATGTTTACACCATGCTTCGACGATACTTGTGACTGGATTGAGTTCCCTAGTTACTTATCCGAACGAAGATGGTATGCAACTAATCAAATACTACCTGATCACCGCATTATCATAATCGGAGGTAGAAGACAATTCAACTACGAATTTTTTCCTAAAGAAATATCCTCGTCTTCTTCTTCTTCGTCGATTAATCTACATTTTCTTCAAGAAACTAACGATCGAAGTGAAAACAACTTATATCCTTTTGTTCATCTTTTACCAGACGGAAACCTATTCATTTTCGCGAACACTCGATCTGTTTTATTTGATTACAAACAAAACATGATTGTTAAAGAGTTTCCTGAGATTCCAGGTTGTGATCCTCATAACTATCCAAGTTCAGGTTCATCTGTTCTTCTTCCATTAGACGAAAACCAAGCCTCGGTTGAAGCTACAATCATGATCTGTGGAGGAGCACCTCGTGGATCATTCGAAGCTGCTTCGAAGCAAAATAGTTTCATGCAAGCACTTACAACATGTGGATTTCTCAAAGTAACAGATTCAAATCCTAATTGGATTATAGAGAATATGCCAATGGCAAGAGTAATGGGAGACATGTTAATTTTACCTAACGGCGATATTATTATAATTAACGGCGCTGGATTAGGTACTGCCGGTTGGGAAAATGGCCGACAACCGGTTTTAACACCGGTAATTTTCCGTTCATCCGAAACGGACTTATCAAAACGGTTTAGTGTGATGTCACCAGCTTCTAGACCTAGACTTTACCATTCCTCTGCAGTGGTGTTAAAAGATGGAAGAGTTTTAGTTGGTGGTAGTAATCCACATATAACTTACAATTTCAGCGGTGAATTCCCGACGGATTTAAGCTTAGAAGCTTTTTATCCACCATATTTGTCTCCGGAGTTTGAACCGGTACGGCCAACGATTAGATACGTCACCAATACTATTTTAGGGTATAGGGTGTTTTATTATGTAACATTTACAGTAGGTAATTTTGCTACGGGGAGTGAAGTTTCGGTTAGGTTATTGGCGCCGTCGTTTACTACACATTCTTATGCAATGAATCAGAGGATGGTGGTATTGAAGTTGATTGGAGTAACAATGGTGAATTTGGAGACTTATTATGCTACTGTGGTAGGACCCTCTACTCAAGAGATTGCACCACCAGGTTATTACATTTTGTTTTTGGTGCATGCAGGTGTGCCTAGTTTGGGTGTGTGGGTTCAACTCATGTAGTGTAGTTTAAATTGTTGGTTAGTTAATTAGTTAGAATAGATGTTGTTTGTTTGTTAAGTAAGTAGGTATTAGGAGGAATGTATTAGATTAGATAAGATGTTTGCAAATTAGTAATTATCATGGAGAATGTATTGTGTTTATTTGTTGGGCAGGTCATATATATATAGTTTGCTAATTTGATAATATTAATAAACTTCATACTCATTTTGCCTATGTTATGATTTTTCACACTATTTTATGGAGTCAGATCATCTCCGAACTTTTCTCTCATTGTTCGTTCTTGCCATAAATGGAGATAAATACAACATATTGCACATTATAAATAAGCCCACAACTTTATTTATAACTTGAATCACATTTGAGTATTTACTTACAAAAATGTGATTTACTTATCTAAAACGCCACAACTATAAAGAAGACATCACAAAACTAGGACCACTAGTTGTAGGTTGATTTTGGTTTCCAAACATCTTATCTAACTCTTCAGCAAACCTTTTCATATCTTCATAGGGCAAGCAAGTTATTAGTAATATTAAACCTTCTTTTGCATTCTTATGCGGAACTATAAACGTTGCTCCAGGTAACGGTCCAGCCCCGCCTTTTACCACTCCGCCATACACAGCCTCACCCCATCCGAAATTCACATTTTCGTACTTAGCACGGGTCATGTCTGATACAACACAAGACCTTATGGTGTTATATATACATCTTTCTTTAATAACCGAAAGATCAGCTAAAGAATGCATGTATTCTTCAGTAACTTGGGCTTTTGCATTTTTTATCAATTCCACTGCATAACCTAATGGGTTTCCACAAATTAGATTTCCAGCACTAGTAACAGCTACCGGGAAAGCAGAACAGTTACCATAATATCCAACAAGTGACGACTGGTTAGCATTCAACCTAGAACGTGCATTAACCGTATAAATCATTCGTACTTCTTCATTTGGCTCTAACTGCAATGCTTTTGTGCGACAACACCAAAAGCATGCAGTGATAAGATCAAATGCAGTGCATTGACGAAGATGAATTGGAACCAAACAACGAATTGCAGCTACGTGAGCAGGTGTAAATACGAAAGATTGATGGACTATGGTAGTAGCATCTTCTTTCTTGACGGTGTTTGGAGGAAGTATAATTTGTTCGAATTCACGATGGTTGCATGTAACGTGTGGTGGGTTTCTTGCCATTAGGAGCTCTCTATGCCAAATAGGTTGAATTGAAGGTTGATGTGCTCCTCGAGCCATTTCTGCCCAAGCATTCATGAATTGTTTCAAACCAGTTGCATCACTAATTGTATGGTTTATATTTAAGGACACTATGAAACCACCACACTTGAGACGTGTCACCTGTCATTTTAATTATATTTTAAAAACTAAAATCATAAAATATTTTCACAAAGCTAATAAAAATTCTTAATTATAATTATCATAATTCAAAAAAAATTATCACAATTATCAATTAATTATGCTTTCTTCAATGAAAACGTGAAGAAGATTTTTTCTTCGATAATTAAAGATTTATTGAAACAGTTATCTAAAAGGATAGCCGATAAGAAAAACAGAGAGTTTACAATAAAAAGAAAATAAATCCGCAAAACACATACTAAGAACAAACACCTATTCCACAAAGGGAATACAAAAAGTGAAAAACTCCTGGATAATGCTACACCAAAAAGACGTACTAAAAAAAATTCCAACAAACAAAACACCTACAACCAAGCCTAAAAAGAGAGACACCAAGAAAGCATTTAAATAGCCTTGGATATTGTGTAGGGTGAAGAAGATAAAAGGTTAGTATATTGTTTAGGGAGAGATTAGCATTTCCTGTCTCTCTTTGGGACCAAGTTTTCGCTATGAAGCACAGACACAAACACGAACACCAACACATCGGCATTGATAATAAAAAATATTATAAATTCAATGTAATCATAACTGTTAGTATCGTGTCGGACACTAGGGCACACCTATTCCGAAAAATGTTCATGCTTCATAGATTTTTCGTGTCAAAATAAGAGGAAGTGAATTTTGTTGTGATGTCTTTTAATCTATTTTCAAAATAAGAGTGAGGTATGTAATATTGTTTGAGTCACAATTTCATACACAAAAATGGCAATTAAGTTAAAAGTGAGGCCTATAATATTTTAACTTTAAGATAACTTAATCAACATAATTAAGTTATTTTATATGGACCTCTCTCAAAACCCATTATTATTTCTTGTAAAAATAATAAATTTGTATTTGACAGCCTTACTAATCAAAATAGAGGTTGAAAAACTTGTTAAAATTGTAATCATCATTAATTAGGATTCGATTGGTTTATTTTTAAGCTTACCGAACAAAATTTACGTAAATAAATAATATAAGCGAATAATTATAACATAATAATTAGACCTGTATGAGTAAAATGGGATGATCAATAATTTGTTGGGTTCCATGAACATCATCATCTAAGAGTTGTTGAAACCAAGGGAATGGAGGATGCAGAGAGTCACCAAATTGATCAAGTGTTGTATCAGCTTCAGCTTCAATGAACATGACACCTTCACCATTACAATCCACCATCAACTTGCCTCCAGCTCCCTCCCTAATCCTTCCTGCAAATGGATAGTAATAAACAAGTGTTTGAGATAGTGCATGTCTAAGAACTTTAACAGGATCTTTCTTTGTCATTGATGGTTCAAGATGATACATAAATATCATAGGAAAATAAAAACGCAAACATTCTTGATTATCTATGTCAGATAGTAGTTTTATTTCATGAGGAGTAGGTGCAGCTGGTTGCACCAATTCTGGTTGGCACCTATGCACTCTGAAGTTGAACATTGATGATGAACTCATTAGTGTTGTGTTTAGTTTGAGTGACTTGTTGTACATTGATTGTCTTAGTTTATAAATGAAGTTTTTGAAAATGACACCTAAATTGATACGTAAGAGTCTAGCAAATGGTTAGGAGTTCAATTTTTAGTTTATATATATATATAAATAATTCGGTTGAAAGGAAATAACTCATTTTTTATACTCTCTACAATTGAAATCTTAGGAGTTCAATTTTATTTTTTATAAAAACTGATTTTATCGTCAAAACTAACACACGAAACCAAGATATTATTGGCTCAAGTGGTTAATGAGCTAGCTTTCCTATGACGAATCGTTCAGGAGAACTCGAGTTCAAGTTTAACCAATATCTTGGGTTCGATCTCTGGCGTGAGCATATAAAAATATTAAAATTCTTATGGAGTGTTTGCCACCCACTTAGTTCCCACAAGATCTGAGGAATTATGTCTCTGCAGTTGCGCGCATAAATACTTAGTTTACACCAAACCCAAGGAATACACGTTTTTTTTGTTTTTTTTTTTTTAAAAAGGCAAAATAAATTAGCATAAGATAAACCAAAAATTCAAACATACAATGTCAAATAAGGAATACACGCCCCCTTACAAATTCAAACAAAACAAGTGGTCGTATTATCGTGCAGAATGGACCAGTAAATAAATTGGTCCCCTATATATGACATGGTAGGAGGGAAGAACGTGGTCATATAAATATACTGTATATTAGTGGAGGTGTAAAATTAGGAGGTTAACTGTTTTTGTAGAGTTGTGTAGAAAATAGGAATGTTACTCCAACGGCAGTAATTAAGGACGTGAAGTAAGAGATTTTTATAAAGAGAAGATTGAATACTTGAATCTTTTGCGTGTGTATGTATAGGTGTGCGACGCAGTGCCACAATTATCAATGTGAAGGTGAATGTGATCATTTCGACATTGATGGTCGTCAGAATAACAGCTAGAATACAATGATTAGTATTAAAAGTTAATCATTTTGATATCGGCCGCTATAGAAGGTTGTCTTCCGTGTTCGTTGGATAGAAACGTGTGGTCATCTCAGAATAACGTACTCAATCGGCCGATACATTTTGAGTCTCGATCCCTCTAAAATAATTGTAATATGAGTCCTGTTATTGTCTCTAGTGGTGTTAAAGAGATGACATAGCAAAAGTATAGCTGATATTAGTTGACATTAATGTAAAATAATCTTACCGAATGCATCTCAAATTCTACTTGTGATCTTCAAATTCAACATCGTCTACCGAATGCATCGTAACTCCAAATTCGACGAAATTGAAATTCCAACAAGAGTAATTTCGTTAGCTTTCCATACATATAAGTAGTATTAAAAAATGAGCTACAGGGTGAGAGGCATGACGAAAATACCAGTAGTAGTTTCATACAATAATTAATTTGAACAGACTTTCACTAAAACGCTAATTAATCTCTCTCTGTAACTCCAAATTTAGTGGGGTTTGATTTTGTGGAAAGCTAACTCAATTACGGTCGTTTCGGTATCAGTTTTATTAATTATTGATCCAAATTGAGTTCTGTGCGAAGCTTTGAACTTGAGGCTCAGAAGCAGATTTTGTGCAAAATTTTGGTGGAGGGCAAAATCCAACAAATTATAAAATAGGGGGGGTAAAATTCCGCATTTTTCAAAATAGGGGGATAAAACTACATTTAAGCCAAATATTTATTAGAATATATCAACTTTTTAAATATAACTCAATTATTTCGAAGGATTAATTTCTTCAATTGAACGTCGAGAATATTTTAGTTTAAAAATAAAAGAGCATAGACCCTTTAAGCTTTGATCACAAACTTTTTGGACTATAGGGTTTGTGCTTAAAATTTAACAATAATACCCAAAAGCGTTTGGATGAGATTACGCGAGTCTCTTCTAGATTAACCAAAGTTTTGGGTTCAATTCCTGACTTAGACATGCCCATAATTATAAGCCCACAACTTTATTTAACTTGAATCACATTTGAGTATTTACTACAAAAATGTGATTTACTAATCTAATATGGGAACGTCTCCGAATTATAAAGTAGACATCACAAAACTAGGACCAATCGTTGTAGGTTGATTTTGGTTACCAAACATCTTATCTAACTCTTCAGCAAACCTTTTCATATCTTCATAGGGCAAGTAAGTTAGTAATATTAAACCTTCTTCTTCTTTTGCATTCTTATGTGAAACTATAAACGTTGCTCCAGGAAACGGTCCAGCCCCGCCTTTTACCACTCCGCCATACACAGCATCGCCCCACCCAAAATTCACATTTGTGTACTTAGCACGGATCATGTCTGATACAACACAAGACCTTATGGTTGTATCTAAATGTCTTTCTTTAATAACCATAAGATCCGCCAAAGAATGCATGTATTCTTCAGTAACTTGGCCTTTTGCTTTTTTTATCAATTCCACCGCATAACATGGGTTTCCACAAATTAGCTTTCCAACACTAGTAACAGCTGCTGGGAAAGCAAAACAGTTACCATAATATCCAACAAGTGACGAATGGTTAGCACTCAACCTAGAACGTGCATTAACAGCACACATCATTCGTACTTCGTCCTCTGGCTCTAACTGCAATGCTTTTGTGCGACAACACCAAAAGCATGCAGTGATAAGATCGAATGTAGTGCATTGACGAAGATGAAGTGGAACCAAACAACGAAGTGCAGCTACGTGAGCACGTGTAAATAAGAAAGATTGATGGACTATGGTACCAATAGTATCTTCTTTCTTGATGGTATTTGGAGGAAGTATAATTTGTTCGAATTCACGATGGTTGCATGTAACGCGTGGTGGGATTCTTGCCATTAAAAGCTCTCTATGCCAAATAGGTTGAATGGAAGGTTGATGTGCTCCTCGAGCCATTTCTGCCCAAGCATTCATGAATTGTTTCAAACCAGTTCCATCACAAATTGCATGGTTCATATTTAAGGACAGAATAAAACCACCACACTTGAGACGTGTCACCTGTCATTTTAATTCAAATGTGAAATAAAGATAAAGATTTATCGTAATCAACTCAATTTGGCATATGTAATATACTGTATTGACTTGTAAAAAGTATCCAAATCCTGGTTGTTTAGGCTCTGTTTGTTAAAACATTTTACATTTTTATTTCTTAAAATTTGTATTAATTTTACTTGATAATTAACATGTAGTGAATATTAGACTCTGATCTTGTGCATTTTAGAGTCTGGATAATTCGTTTCAAGAGTTTTATTAAAGGTTAAATATTACATTATATATGCTGAACTCGGAGCATTCCACTTATTCGATCACTTTTAAAATGTGAAATTTTAGTCGATAGCTAAGCTACTTAAAAAATGAAATCAAAATCATAAGGATTACATATGTTTTTAATCCTCTAAAAAATTTCTTCAAATTTTAGACCCTCTACATTTTCAGTTTTCAATTTTAATTCCTACTTTTTTCAAAAGTTCACTTATCATATTTTAAATGACTTTTCTTGAAAACATACCATTATTAAGACTTTAAATATGATTAGTTTGATTATTTAACTATTTAATTTTTAGTTTAACAATTAAATCTTTAATTTGAAGTTAAAGATAAATTAACAAAAATTAAAGACTAAGTAGTTAAATTATTAAACTAATTATTTTAAAGTATTAATAATTACGTTTCCAAAAAAAAGCCCCTTAAAACGTGATACGCGAACTTTTGAAAAAAATAAGGGACTAAAATTGAAAATCAGAAATTTAGAGGACTAAATTTCAAAGAAATTTTTTTTTTTTTGGTCAGGAATTTCAAAGAAAATTTTATAGGAACTAAAAACGAAATTTAGAAGGACCAAAAATATATTGTTTAGCAAGTATATTGTGAAGAAGATACACTAAAAAGGCAAGTAAATTTATAAAATTATTAAATGAAAATAAATGTGTACAATATGCTTCCTAAATCTGTATAATTTTTTAAAAATATATTCTTTATAAAAAGGATCGGAGTCAATATATTGTTTAGGGTGACATAACTTTCATGTCTCTCTTGGCAATTGACCCATTTGAATTAGTTTATTTTTTAGCTTATAATAAGTTTTATGTTAAAATGAGGCCTATAATATTTCAAGATAAGAGAAATATAACATAATTAGACCTGTATGAGTAAAATGGGATGATCAATAATTTGTTGGGTTCCATGAACATCATCATCTAAGAGTTGTTGAAACCAAGGGAATGGAGGATGCAGAGAGTCACCAAATTGATCAAGTGTTACATCAGCTTCAGCTTCGACGAACATGACACCTTCACCGGTACAATCCACCATCAACTCGCCCCCAGCTCCCTCCCTAATCCTTCCTGCAAATGGATAGTAATAAACAAGTGTTTTTGAGAGTGCATGTCTAAGAACTTTAACAAGATCTTTCCCTATGATTGATGATGGTTCATGACGATAGATAAATATGAAAGGAATATTGAAACGTAGGCATTCTTGATTATCTATGTCAGATAGTAGTTTTATTTCATGGGGAGTAGGTGCAGCTGGTTGCACCAATTCTGGTTGGCACCTCTGCACTTTGAAGTTGAACATTGATGATGAACTCATTAGTGTTGTGTTTAGTTTGAGTGAGTTGTTGTACATTGATTGTCTTTGTTTATAAAGAAGTTTTTGAAAAGTCTATAGTTGAGAGTCAGAGTTCAATTTTTAGTATTTTATAATTCTTCCCGTCATTATTATAAGAAAACGTTTACTTTTTAGATTTATAGAATGTTTGATGTATCTAGTTTATAATATGGTCTAGATACATCAAACATTCTACACATCTTAAAAAACAAATTTTTTTCTTATAATAATTAATGACTGGTGAAAGTATTTATAAATAATTCGGTGGGAAAAAGAGATAACTAATTTTTTATACTTTACAGATTGTAAATAAATATAAAACTCTTGGTAACTAAGACATTCGACTCTATTGGTTAATAAGTCATTTCTAGAACGAATTATTCTGAGAGTCCGAGTTCGATTTTTATGAGAATAATTCGTCTCGATAAATTTTTTAAAATATTAAATTTTTATAATTTTTACTATTATTTATATAATTAAAATGATTAATCGTCAAAATTATACATTGATATGCGTGAAATAATCAGTAGGAGGAGGGAATACATTTTTGCACCAAAATGAATTAGGAAGCAACGTGGTCGTATAAGAGGTTCTGACGATGAATCGCTGCTTTTGTACAGTTGTTGTAATGAGGAGTGTACGTATAATTAAGACACTCCAATGACAACAATAAGGTCGTAAAGTAAGAGGTTTCTATAAAGAGATTGGATACTTTGAATCTTTTGATTAAAGGTGTATGTATGTCCTTGATGCATAGTCACGGTCATTAATATGAACTATATATGAAGACGAATGTCACCACCTCGATCTTACTATCCGGACTTAAGATCGACTAATTTGACGAGCCAAATTTTTTTTTTTACTCTGTATGGACTACAACACCGAAATTGGCACAAAGGAGAATCAAATCTGAAACCTTGAGAAAAGCATACTCCAAAGACTCAAACCAATACCACTAGACCAACCCAAGTAGGTTAACAACTAGAATACATTGATTACCGTTAAGCTAATCATTTTGATGTCGGCCACTACAGAAAGTTGTCTTCTGTGACCGTTGGATAGATGGACCGACACATTTTGAGTCTTGACGTATCCAAAACAATTGTATTATGAGTCATGCTGATGTGTCCATGGCATAAATTAAAGAAAAAAAAATTGTAATTAAAATATCATTTTTTTGTCATTTTTTAAAAATTGACTATATAAGTTCTAACACAATTTTATCATATTTTCCCTAAATTTCAAGAAATAATCTTTTGAGAAGAAAGAACAAAATAAAATCAGAAAATTGGGGACGGAAAACATTGGCATCAAGAATAAGAAGTAATACGGAGAGAGATGTGCCCTTGGCCGTGGTTGAGCGAGGAAGATGATGACAAAATACACTCCATCAAAATAATGTATGACGGTCAAACGGTGATACAATTTATTTATTTTTGGATTGTGATTGTGGTGGCACGTTGGTAAATGACGGTATATCTCAAGTGGTCGGCAGTGTACCACCCTCTTTTAGTTTAACGGTAGGTCTTTTGGAAGAAAAAGAGGAAAGATAGTAACATATTGAAAGGTGAAGGTTAGGTTTGGGTGAGTGTGTGCGCTCTCAAATTTTTTTATTTAGAGACGCACCCATGCAAGTCTTTGTCCATATACTTTTTTATTTTACTAACTTTTTCCGTATACTTATTACTAAATATATTGAGTTTATAATCCTCTTAGCATAGCTTAGTTAACACAGACAACACATAGGATTGAAATTCAAACTACATCAACTTATTCACCTAAAGATAAAATTCTATAGCCACAATATTGAGTCTATGGAAAATTTATTCAAATATGAACCTTACCTTTTTAGTACAAAATATATTTTATAACAATATAAAATAGATAACATATGTAATTTATATATAATTTTACTATTGTACATCTTTGGACCATATCCAACTTCTTCTTTATTATTCTTGCACACAAACACAACTTTTTTCTATAGCAAAGAGGGCAAAAGCTTGTGCACACAAACACAATTTTTTTTTAAGTAGTCTAATTGATAGAAATTTTACTCTTAAGGTGGATAAGTGGGAAGAACGGGGTTCAAACTCCGACCCCTTACATATATAATATAATATTCTTATCAACTGAACGAAGCTCACGGGACAAACACAACTTTATTTAACTTGACTCATAGTGATTATTTAATACTTCAATTTTAAACATAAGTAAAAATTAGTAAAAAAATAATTGATGATTTGAATCAATTTTTGAATCAAATACATCAAAAAAATTTACCAACATTTCCTTATATTTAAGATTGGAGAGAGTAGTTATTTGTTGGAATATCACAAGTTGTAAACTATATAGCAGATGTGACAAAACTAGATCCACTTATTGTAGCATGATTTTGGCTAGCAAGAATTTCATCTAACTCTTTGGCAAACCTCTTCATATCTTCATATGGCAAGCAAATTGGTAATATCAAACCTTCTTCTCCTTTTGCATTCTTATGTGGGACAATAAAAGTTCCTCCAGAAAAAGATCCAAGTCCACCCTTAGCCGCGCCACTATACACCGGTCCGCCCCATCCAAAATCAACTTCTGCAAACTTAGCACGAGTCCAATCTGACACAATAGAAGACCTTAAGTCTGTAAATGAACATCTTTCTTTGATAACCATAAGATCTGCCACAGAATGCATGTATTCCTCTGTAACTTGAGCTTTTGCTTTTCTTATCAAATCTACTGCATAACCTAGTGGGTTTCCACAAAGTTTCCCTGCGGTAGTGACAGCCGCGGGGAAAGCAATACAGTTACCATAATATCCAACAAGTGACAAGCGATCAGTAAACCTCGAACGTGCATTAACGACGCACATAATTCGTACCTCTTCCTCTGGCCTTAACTGTAATGCTTTTGTGCGACAGTACCAATAACATGCAGCGATAAGATCGAATGCAGTGCATTGACGTAGATGAAGTGGTACCAAGCAACGAATTGCAACTACGTGAGCAGGTGTAAAGAAGAAAGATTGATGGACTGTGGTAGTAGTATCTTCTTCCTTGATGGTATTTGGAGGAAGTGTAATTTGTTCGTATTCACGATGGTTGCATGTAATTTGTGGCGGGTCTCTTGCCATTAGGATCTCTCTACACCACACAGGTTGAATGGAAGGTTGATTTGCTCCTTGAGCCATTTCTGTCCAGGCATGTATGAATTGCCTTAAACCAACTGCATCGCCCAATGTATGATTTAAACTCAAGGCCAATATGAAACCACCACATTTGAGACGTGTGACCTGTCATTTTAATTCTAATATTATGTAAAAGTATGTAGAAAAAAAAGGTAAGTACAGAATTTAGTGTAAGATATATATTCTCTATTTTAATTAATATACGGTTAAATATTTTTTTTACAGAATTTTCATGCACATGTTTTGGTCTTTGCAGTAAATTCATCATGTATTTTTTAATTATTATTTTTGTAGATATTTTAAAAATTATAAAAAGTTTCTTTGCAAAAAAGGTTCGAGATTTGATTTCTCGGTCCCGATTTTTGCCAATGAACTTTTAGTAATATTTTAAACATATCTGGAAAAAAAATCGATCAAAATTAAAAAATTTAAGGATAACTAAAGAATTATATTTTTAGGAGACTCCGGATAGAAAATTTTACAATAAAGTGCTAATTTTGTCTTTCACTATAAGCTTACTCATAAGCGCAGAGGCGGCTTGCAGGCATGTGCGAGGTGTGTGACGGCATAAGGTCTCAAAATTATAATATTACTTATATATTATTTATACCTATAAAATATCAGATGTATATTAATAGATTAATTTTTAGGCCCTAAAATAATAATTATATATTGTTAATGTTCATAAATATCATGAGTATCAATATATTAGTTATCTATACTCGTAAATATAGTTCTAGTCCATTTTAATCTTTGCATAAAATTTAATCTTAGATTATGATGTTCCTTTTTGACGTTATATTCAAAGATAATTATTTTGTATTTCTTGTTTTATTTAATTTAATGTAAGATTTAATATTGATAATTTATATGTTTACAAGAATGTTTTTTTTTTTTTTTTATATTATATGCAATTTAAATCGATAATTTTTTAAATTTTTTTTATTAAGGGGCCACTTTTATATTTTGCACAGAGCCTCCTAAAACTCAGAGACGCCCCTTCTCATAAGCTATGAGTCTTTTTATCTGCAAAATATAAGTACCAGATAGAATAGTACAGTACAGTACAAGACAGAAAAGCACAGGACCATTTGATCTGTAAATTATAAATACTGGACAGACCAATACTGGACAGTACAAGACAGAACAGCACAAGACAAACGTTTAAGGTATTGAACAAACTTTGTGTTGTACGATGTTTCGTGAATAAATGATTATTTTGGTATTTTAGACAACTTGTGCAGAGGACAAAAAGTTGTCCAGTGGTTCTGTGCAGGACAAGAATTTTAGTTTTGTCATGTCATTTGGCCCCCAGTTTGTCTGGTACTAGGAACCGTTTTGAAATCAAATACAGTCACACACCCTATAAGTTCATTCATTATAAACTAGTTTATCGGTTATCGGCTGTTTTTTGACAGACAGAATCTTATTCAAGAATGCCTTAAGTATTATAAACTAGACCTGAATGAGTCGAATGGGACGATCAATAATTTTTTCTGAGCCAGGAACATCGTGTAGAATTTCTTGGAAACAAGGGAATGGAGGTTGCAGAGCATCACCAAATTGATCAAGTGTTATATCAGCTTCAGCTTCAATGAACATGACACCTTCACCAGTACAATCCACCATCAACTTGCGCTCAGCTCCCTCCATAATCCTTCCTGCACCTGGATAGTAATAAACAAGTGTTTTTGAGAGTGCATCTTTAAGAACTTTAACAGGATTTTTCTTTGTCATTGATGGTTCGTGACGAAAGACAAATATGAATGGAAGATTGAAACGGAGGGCTTCTTGATCATCTATGTCAGATAGTAGTTTAACTTCGCGAGGAGTGGGTGCAGCTGGACGCACCAACTCTGGTTGGGACCTCCGGACTGTGAAAATCAATGGAGATGAAGCCATAATATCAGAAAAAGAAAGAAGGATATTATATGATGCAACCAAATATAGAGAGTTAAGAAGTGTTGTGTATTGTTTGAGTGAGATATATATTTATTGATTTTGTGCTTATTTATAGATGGATGATTGATAACCCCGTACCAACTAGATACGATGCATATGAATTATGTCAAGTCATGAAGGCAAATATCATGCATAGACTATAAATTTTTGTATGGAGCTATAGAGTGCTCCACTCTAAACCGGTGTTTACAATTATTAGAAATTCTATAATAATTATTCACAAAAAAAAAATTACAAAAAAAAAATCACAATTTTTATAGTCTGTGCACGTCTAAAATAAGGTGAGACAACCTATTCTAAAACAATGACATGATTGACGTCAGTTTATTTCAAGTTATATTTTTATTCTTTGTTTTTTTAGTCGAGTCGATATCCATCAATTCATTATTTCAACTGTTAAAATGAGGATGATTATTAACTTATAATTTAAAACAACGGCATTTGGCATTAAAATTTTCAATATTTTATATATATTGATCCACGATAGACCACTTGTAGAGGTGATTCATATTAGAATTTCCTTTAATGTTTTATATAAAAATATAGCAATACATAAATACGTGAATCGGTTGTCACCTCTTCCACGCATTTAGGTTACAGTAGTCATTCGATTGATCAACATCAAACTATTTAAATTCAAGTTCACTATTTTAATTTAAAACATAAATTTTGCTTTTCTTTAAACTGTTAGATTGAAATCAAGCCCATATATGAGTGTGTTCTCACATAACAGTGACCGAAAATTTTTAAGCCACACATCATCAGAATTCATCATCATGTAGTGAGTGACTTGGTACTTGTGAAAAACTTATCCAAAATTATAGCTTCTCTTCCGGTCCTAGGTTTCTTTTATACTTTTCAAAAATTTCATTCTGTCTTTGAAATTATTTTGGAAGAATCCAAAGTTTTTTCAAAGTTTTTCTAGTGTAAATTCAAGAAAAATTTGGAAGACAAAAGCCGAAGTTTTTTTTCAAGGTAAAAAAAATTCAATAAATAGAAATCAAAGTTTTTATTTAAAGGCAAAAAAAAATTCAAAGGGGAGAAAAAGAAAACATGGGGAGCTGGAAGAGAAGCTATCATCCAAAATGAGAGTGATATATATTTCTATAGCCACAACTATAATTTAAAAGATTTTGGGCCCATTTAGATTTTTTTTATAATAAATTAGGCTTATTTTTAAGCTTATGATAATAACTTATACAAATAAATAAATTTTGTGTTAATTCATTAATACATAAAAATTTATTGATTTGCATAATTTGTTTTACATCAACTCAAAAATAAGTCAATTCAAATGGATACAGAGTCAGACACACTTAGAGAAAAGTAAAAAGAAAAAAAAAATCAATTTATAATAATTATTATTATTATTATTGAAAGTATTGATAATGTGTATTTTTATATGCGTGTTTAAATGAGTTTGATTTGTAACAAAAAAAAAAAGAGTTTGATTTGTATTTGTGATCATATAAAAATTATCCCTAAAATGAATGATTACACTAATAATACTAGTACTTTAGTTAAAGGATAGCTCTATTTCATGTAGGTTTTTTTTTTTTTTTTATTGTTTTATGTTATTAAATGGCTTAACTACACATTTGGTCCCTTACTTTTATTTTAGGTTTCAATTTGGTCTCTTACGTTTAAAAAGTATCAATTTGGTCCCTTACGTTTATTTTAGGTTTCAAGTTAGTCCTTTCCGTTAGTTTTGTCACTAACACCGTTTGAACAGTACACGTGTTAGCGTGTCCAAGTGCCACGTGTCAGTCCACATATGCAAATTGACTGCCACATGTGACAAAATTGACGGAAAGAACTAACTTGAAACCTAAAATAAACGTAAGGGACCAAATAGATACTTTTTAAACGTAAGGGACCAAACTGAAACCTAAAATAAACGTAAGGGACCAAATGTATAGTTAAGCCTTATTAAATTGAATATTACAATTTTTTTCGGTAGATTCCTCTTTTTCAATTTTTGTGATGTTGAGTTTATGCTGATTTTTGTATATTCTACGAATTTAAATGTATTAACATTTTTTAATTAAATTTTGTCAAAAAAAATAATTAAAAAAACAATTATCACGTGTAACAATGTTTAATTATATTAATTTTGTGTCTTGAAATAAAAAACAAAATGTGTATATTGATTTCCTTCGCATTTAGGACTCGGTCGGACTAGGGGTGCTCAAATCCAAACCAATCCAAATAAAAACCGAAAATCGATCCAAAAAAACTGAAAATCGCAAAAAACTGAAGCTTTTTGGATGTGTTTGGATGTTCTTTTGTGGAAATCGCTGGATCGGATCGGATTTCGGATTGATTTCTTAAAACCGATCCAAACCGAACCAAACCGCATACATATATTTTAATATTTATTTATCTTTTTATTAGTATAAATATATATATATTGCATTAACATTTTTTTTTCATTTTAAATTTTGTTAATACTATATGTTAGTTTAATCTAATCTATTTTTTTTTTTTTACTTTTTACATGTTTCGAATATAATTGGTAATTGTCATTCCAAAATATTAATTTTTAATATATTATATGTTATATTTTACATCAAACTTAATATTTATTTTGTCAAAAATATCAAACTATTATTTTGTAGTATTTTTTATAATATTTATATTTATTAAAAAAAATTACAATTTATAATTTGGATATCCAAAAACCGATCCAAATTAAACCGCATAATATTGGATCGGATTGGATCAGATTTTTTTTTATTTGTCATCCAAAACCGAACCAAACCGAACCGCGAGCACCCCTCTGGACCCAATTGATAGGCTGCGCATATATGGACCAAGCAATTCTTAGTTAGCTCTATTTAATCCTCGTACATTTTGACAAGACCTTTTTCTTCTGAAATTTGTTTTTTATATAAAAAAAAAATTATGAAAAGAAAAAAGACAAAAAAGGCACTGCGCATTTTTATTTTAGGGTACATGATAATGATATTGGTATGAAATTTTTATCACCGTTGACGATGACATAAGGTGGGTTTTTCATCCCAACTGAAATTTTTTCATACGCGTAATTCTATTATTATTATTATTATTATTATTACATATAATTTATATATGTAATTAATTTTTTTTAAGTTCATCTAATTAAATCAATTCATAATATCATTTTTTTCTAATCCTAAAGAAGAAGACCAAAAATTGAAGATTAATCCTTCTGCAGACGTGGTTAGTCACGAAAATGATTTTGTACTCCGTCCGTCCCAAAATATAAGAATTCATTGACCACTGCATGTATGCCAATACATAATTTTGATTACGAATATTTTTAATTGTGTATTAGTAAAAATTATAGAAATTTGATATTTTAAAAATATTCATTTGAAACAAATCAAACAAGATCTTATATGATAATATTTATATTTATATACTTTTAAAAAATACGATCAAAACAAAATATATGAATAATGCATTTAGTCAAATGAAGTCTTATAAAATGGGACGGGGGAGTATTATGTAAGAATAAAATTGATAGTGAAGAAATATTATACTATTAAGTCAAAAAAAAAAGTGAAGAAATATCATACTCTAATCTTTATAGAAAGCTCATTTAAGTTTTCTTCATTGCATCAACTCTAATCTTTTATTAAATGCATTAGGAATTTATGTAGTTGTATATCTTTAAGAGAGTTTATAATTTTTCCATGTAAAAAATTGTGTGACAAAGTTTGCAATTTTCTTGTAAAAACTGCAAGTCAAGTAGTAAAATTTTGATTGTGAGAAATGTTGATGTATGGAATATGGATAGAGTGTTGAATTATGTTAAATTTGAGTTGTTTTTTCTTTCTTTTTGCTTTTCGTTAGTGTGTTTCTGTTAATTGTGTAGAGAACTAGAAATTTCCAACATGTTGATGACAATTATATATTTTTGGATTATTTGTCTCCAACTTGTCAAAAACAAAAATTAACTTGGCATCTGGAAACGGATCATGTCTAACATGAAAAGGTGTTGCAATATTGATTAAAGGTCTTGTTGACGAATTTAAAAAATTTAAAACGTCTCATCTTCTAAGAGCATCCACAATGGAGAAATCAAATTTTGGGTACTTAAGTGGGTCCCACATGTACACATCACTCATTTATAATTTTTTAAAAATAGTATCTAATAGGTACTCAATCTCTCCAACCCAGCACCTCTTAAAAAATTCTAAACCGGTCCCACAAATAACTACACATTTCATCAATAACTCTACATATTTATAAATGGGTCCCACAAATTCTATTAAGTACTATGAGAGAGAGGGTGCTTATTTGAGAAGTGGTACCTATTTGGTACTAAAATGTGTTGTGCTCCAATGGTAGTACCTAATAAGTACCATGAGTACCTAATAGGTACTACACCATTGGAGATGGCCTAATTTTGTTAAGTTGTAAAATAAATTATTTACCAAGATATTTTTTTTTATTAAAAAAAATGTGTTCATTCATTCAAATTGAAAATATATACATAGATCATTACAAAATCAAGATTGCTAAAAACTGAAAAAGATGAATCTACAAACAAACTTGCAGCACTTACGTTAATAGAATACAACGGCATCATGAAAGTGCATATAAATATGACAAAATAAAAGTAACCGGAATATTCATACTCCCGGATATGCAACGTTGACGTCTAAGTCTTCATCAGATCTGTAATAAGTTGATGTAGATATGTCAATTTGAATCAACGAAACACCGTACTAAAATGAAAAACCAACAAATGCCGCACAAGACGACGATAAACACAACGCCGCACAAGACGACCACAAACCAACGTCGCACAAGACGACCACAAACTTAAAAAGTAAGAAATAAAAAACCAAATCTACGTGAATAATCACTTATTTGAATGAAAAGAAAAGCAAAAACAATTTAGAGGAGTAATACCAAGATATGTTATAATTAAACAATCCTAATATTCCACTCTTACTATTTATTTTTTACACACTCTTAATAGATAAGATGACTAATTATTTGATCTAGCTTGCAACATGTTGATCATAAATAAGATTAAAAGAATTTTAACTTTGAACACATAGTTGGGACTGGACTTATATCTCCAACCTCACTCTTATATATTTGAAGAAAATTTGCACTTCAAATTAGATCTGTCAAAAATCACTTTGCAATCATTCGATTCTTGTTCAAATCTTAATTCAACATGTTGTGAAGGATCGATTCCTTCAACTAAAACTTGAACCCTTGTTGGTGAGAAGAGTCTTTTTTTTTTTTTTTTTAACATGAGATAAATTTACGATATAAGAGATGGTGTTCCAATCTAAAGCAGAGAAAACTTAAATGCTAAAATAATATTTATAAATGTATTTAAATTTGCCTCTGTCTAAGTGGAAAGAGTCTTAAAATAAATGGTATTGCATTAATCAAATAAACACTATATAATTAAGAAAATGTTGAAAGATTTGCTGATTAGCTTGTACAGTAGTATTTCTTTAGAGTAAAAATTGTTATATAATGTTTATAGGAAAGGACAAAACTTATATTCATTTCTTTAGATGATGTTTTTCCTGTTCTTCTCACAAAAAGGTAGTTATTTATATTTTTTAATTAAAAAAAGAAAAAGAAAAATGCTTTTAAATAAAAATAATTTCCCCCATGTATCTAGCACAGTAAAAACTGTGTATATGGAACTGTACATAAGTTTGGTCCTATAGGAAATGGATGATTCTTTTTTATATTTTGTGAAAATTGGATTTTCTCTTTTCATTTTTTGTGTATCATATTTCTTATTTTTATTTCTCTCTTAATCTCATTTTGTATTAACTATATTTTTTTATTTCTTAATGAGGAGAGATATTGAGATGGGTGTGTTTGATTCGCAAAACAGCAAGTACTTGACAGAACAGTACATAACAAAATAGTACATAACAGAACAAAACTATACCGGAGAAAAATAGAACGATAATATTCTTTATATTCGAAAATAAAATGGGTATTTTTCATATCTTTTATAGTTGTACTATGGACAAAAAGTTGTCCCGTGGTATAGTAGAGGACAAAAATTCTTATTTTTGTCATGTCTTTTGTTACCTATTTTGTCCAGTTCCATAACTAGTTTCTGAATCAAACAGAGTATAACAAAAATTATCAAATTCAGTCCCTTATTTTGACAGAAATCGAGGTGTCAACAATCACTCATCCATTTATTTCTCAGTAATGTTAAATGTCGTGAGGGATAAGTTTCATGAACATCACAAACGACATTTAGAGGGTGTGTCCCTCCTGTCTCATGCCACAACAAAATAGAAAAGAGAAAAAATCAAGTAATAAATTACTATGCAATAAGAGGTTAAATAATGAGTTTTTAGTCTAGTGACTACTTAACAAACAAAAATACTTTGCACATGACATTCATAGAGAAAAACATAAGTAGTCTCATCACTTTAATTTTGTCATATTTATATATACTCTTTATTTTATACTATAAAATTGAATATTGTAAATTTGCTCATAAATTTATCTTTTTATAATTTTTTTTGTTAGATATAGTTGCTAAAACCCCACACTTGAGAGAAATGAAGAATCCAAGTTTCGAATTTCTGCCTCCTTAATAATATTTCTCCCAATTAACTAAGTTATATTTTCGGGACAATTTTTTAACATTTTTTATTAAGAAAAACAATTATCACGTGTAACAAATGTGTAGATTGATTTCCTTCACATTTACAAATGTGTATATATGAGCCATACAATTTAATCCGCTTACGGTCTTTGTCTATGAACTTTGGTGCCTTACGCAACATTTTTAAAATGTGTTTGCAGTCATCAAATATTTTCTTGGTAGCCTGTCATCTTCTAATTTTGTTAAGTTGTAAATTCATTCATTTCTTGTCTCTCTTTCTCCTCACCTATCTATTTTGCTATATTTAGGATTTATATTATTTATTATTGATCAGGACTTATGTTTTTGTTTTTCTATTATCGAGATGACTTATAAATCTAATGTCTTAAGATTTTAGATGAATATATGGTGTTAGACTTATAGGGAGATAAATGAACTAGTAGTTGGGACTAGACTTATATCTCCAAACTTAGTCTTATATCATCAATACCATCAGGTCGCTTTTATATCTTGAAAAAATTTATAGTTCGAATTACATTTGTCGAGAAAAACTTTTCAACTCCTATTGGTAAGAAGCGTCATATTCATTATAACAAATAAATGTGTTGTATTGATTAAATAAACATGAGGTTGGATTGCTCAACTAGTTTGAGTTAAGAGTTAAAGGAGATAGAGGTTGATCAAAGTCTAAAATTTAATGAGGAGAAAATACTAAGCATTGCCTAACAACCCTAGTTATAATTGACTAGTGGTGCGATCATTATCATGAATTTTTTATATTATAAGCTTGTATACACCAGCAAACCCTAAACCCTAATTTGTTTTCCCTGTTTTCCCTCCATATTGTCTTGCAATTTTTATTAAAAAATACTACAATTTTGTCTTGACTAGTATTCGAACCCGCAACCCTTAAGTGCAAGACAATATTTCCAACCACTATGGCAAGTATACCAATTGTGATTAAAATTGTGTGCAATAATTGATAAGCACCATCAATTTTAAAAGTATATCATATCAAAATTATTGTTGACTATATTATTCATCACGAAATATTTTTATGTCTTTCCTGATCAATGATTTTTTATTTACCGAATCATAAATTTAGAGATTAATTATCATGTGAGATTTGGAAAGTTATTATCACGTATGATTTGGAAAGTTATTATCAAACTCAATTTTGAAGGATATTTTCTTTTGATATACACTATAGAGAGCTTACGGTTGAGCGGCTTAATTATCATCTTGAAGATAAGCACACTGTTTTATTTGAAGATAACGAGCGTATTGAAGACGTTCTAAACAAACTAAAGAGTCGCGCATCAAAATTTTTGGCATGGATGGATGCAAACAAGAAATTTCCAAAGGCAAAAAATTTAACATATAGTCAATTCCCAACTAAGTTTGTGTGGAAAGAAAATTTGCATCAGTGGGCTCCAAGACAAAGAGGTTTTTCAATTGGAAGAGTTCACTTTGCACCACCTGGTGCGGGTGAAAGGTTTTATTTGAGGACGTTGTTAAACTATGTCAAAGGTCCTACTTCTTTTGATGAATTAAAAACAGTGGATAATTTCAAATATGATAGTTTCAAGGAAGTCTGTTTTGCAAGAGATTTGCTGGATGATGATAAGGAGTATATAGAGGCAATAAAAGAGACAAGCCACAAAGACTTTTTTAAGAGTAATGTTTGCAACATTATTGGTGTCAGATGAGCTGATCAGGCCAGAAATAGTTTGGACAAGTACTTCACATTTTTTGATTGATGACATTTTGCACAAACAGATACGCTTTCTTGGTGCTTCGGGTATAAAATATTTTCACCTATTTCTATAAAACCATACTTATTAGTTGTTTATTTTTTTACTCATGTAACCTTGCTTATATCACTTTTTAAATTATTTATTATGCAGTTTATTAAATTGTAGTTTTTTAAAACTGGAAAAAGAATTTTGTTAAAAAAAAAAGGAAAAAGAATTGATATTTTTTATAAATACCCTTTATTTTTACGTTAATGTATCCAAACATAAATCAATTCTGTTTAACTCACTTTTAACCAAAATCAAATCTATCAAACTCAATTTTGCTAAATCAATTTTTTTTGCAATACAACCAAACACAACCATAGTCATGTCACTAATCACATTCATTATTTTGATTTTAACATTGCAGATTTAATATTATCCGATGATCAATTGATACAATATGCACTAGCAGATATTGAGATCATGTTACGTAGTTGTGGGAAGAGTTTAAAAGATTATCCTCCAATACCTAGAGCAGACACATCATTAGTTCCTGATATACAAAATAGTTTAATACACGACGAATTAAATTATTACAGACAATCATTAACTGAGGAACATGTTAGATTGATGTCAACTATGACTTCAAAGCAATGTAAAGTATATGACACAATCATGACAAGAGTTAACGAAAACAAACATGTTGTGTTTTTTCTTTATGGTTATGGCGGTACAGGGAATACATTTATTTGGAGGGTCATGTCAGCCGCATTACGCTCAAAAGGTGAGATAGTTTTAACAGTTGCCTTAAGTGGGATCGATGCATTGCTTATACCTGGCAGTAGAACAACACATTCAAGGTTTTGTATTCCTCTAAATGTTAACGAGTTTTCAACATGTACCATAGTTCCTAAAAGCCCTTTGGTGCTATTAATACAAAAAGCAAAGCTCATTATATGGGATGAAGCACCAATGATGCACAAACACTATTTCGAAGCTGTTGATCAAACTTTAAAAAATATTCTCAAGTCTGTTGATGAAAAAAATAAACACATTCCCTTCGGTGGAAAAATTGTTGTTTTTGGCGGAGATTTTAGACAAATTCTTCCAGTAATACCCAAAGGTACAAGGCCAAAAGTTGTTCATGCTACAATTAATCCTTCGGTTCTTTGGAATTTTTGTGAAGTTTTAACATTGAGTAAAAACATGAGGCTTCTCGGTGGTGCTTCAAGTGCAGACGTTGAACAAAGAAGATTGTTTTCTGAATGGGTTTTGGGTGTTGGCGATGGAGAAATTGGAGATGACAACGACGATGATTTAGAACTTGACATTCCATCAGATTTATTGATTCCAAATTCAGGTGATCCTCTTGCTTCTATCGTTGAAAGCACTTATCCCCAACTTTTACAAAAATGAACGATATAACGTGTTTCCAAAATAGAGCTATACTAGCTCCTAAAAATTCAATAGTCGACACAAAAAATGATTATATGTTGGATTTAATTCCTGATGAAGAAAAAACATATTTGAGTTATGATACTCCACTAACACAAAATGTAGACGGTTAAACAGTGGATGATGTTCATACTCCCGGATTTTTTAACACGATTTCTACGTCGGGACTTCCAAATCACAAGTTGAGATTTAAAGTTGGAGTTCCAGTTATGCTATTAAGGAATTTGAATAAAAAATTAGGATTATGCAATGGAACAAGACTTGTTATTACGAGATTGGAAAAACGTGCTCTGGAAGGAAAAATTATTTCAGGAAGTAATATTGGTGATCAGGTTTTCATACCTAGATTTTCTCTGACACCATCTGACGTGAGAATTCCTTTTAAATTTCAACGGAGACAATTTCCTATAATGATTTCTTTTGCGATGACTATTAATAAGAGTCAGGGACAATCTTTAAAGCATGTTGGGATATATATTCCATTGTCAGTGTTTTCACATGGTCAGTTGTATGTTGCAATTTCAAGAGTTACTTCTAGAAAATGATTAAAAATATTGATCATCGATGACGACGGTGAAGATACGACTAAGACTTCGAATGTGGTCTATAAGGAAGTATTCCGTAATATAACATAATTTTCTTTGTATGAATATTTATCCAAAATTATTGTTGAACTATCGTTTAATGTTACTCAACTTTTTTGATATACCTTACATTATTGGAATTATCATATCTTATTTAATCATTATATATCTTATAGTTAATCAGACTCGTGCACCGCACGGGTCGATGTTCTAGTTCATGATAATTTTTATATAAGTAAATATGTATTTTAGTTATTGAGATGGTGCGTATGTCGATTTAGTTTTTTAAATATGGAAAATAGCAATTTAATTAGTCCTTTTTTTTGTCAAACAGTTTAATTGTTAGAATTTCACTACTTAAAGTAAATAAAGGAAAAAATTCATATTCAAATCTCGACCCATGTATATTACAATATTTCTATCAATTGAGATACGCTCATGAGAACATTTTAATTAGTCATTTAATTTTAAAAATATCGATCATTTTAATTTATTTTCCAAATTTTTGGCCAAAATTTTAAATGTTTTATAATTTTTTTTCCAAGTTTTATACTCCCACCGTTTCTTTTTATTTGTCGTTTTAGAAAAAAAAAAAACAATAAATTAAGAAAGTGTATTCTTGCACCTTGTCTTCATATTATACCCTTATTTTAATTTATTTACCAATAAATTTTTTTTTGCGCGCACTCTCCTTTTCCAATAAATTTAATATATTATGTACAAAAAAAATTAATGTTATGTACCAAAAAAAAACTTTAATTTTTCAAATATATATTAAATCTTTTACGGTTTCAACAACTACTCCAAAAAATATTACAGGAAAGTATAATAAACAAAGTATAACCTTAAATTATCAAAACGACAAGTAATTGAAACAAAATTATTTTTCTAAAATGACAAATAAAAAGGAACGGAAGGAGTAATTTTTTTCCAAAGTAAGATATTTTCCGAATGGGAATTTTGTTGATGCGAATTTGGATCATAACCCGAATTTTGTTTGGTGTAGTGGTTAAGAATGGCCTAAGATGGAGAATAGGGAATGGTTCTAAAATTAAAGTGTGGAAGGATCCTTGGATTAGAAATAAGGAGGGGCTGTTGTTAATTAATAATGAAACTAGCCGATGGAAGGTGGATATGGTCAATAGTTGTTTTGATCACCAAGTGGCAAATCTCATACTTCCTTCGTTCCAAAATATAAGAATTCTTTGACTCCTGCACGTATGTCAATACATACTTTTGATTACGAATATCTTTAATTCTCTATTAGTAAAAATTATAGAAATTTCATATTTGAAAAATATACATCGAAACAAATCGAACAAGATCTTTTATGATAATAGTTACATTTATATACTTTTAGAAAAATACGGTACATATGAATAGTGCATTTTGTCAAAGAAGGTCTTGTAAAATGGGACGGAAGGAGTATCATGGAAAGTCTAGTAGATAGTAGCGATCTTAGAGTTTCCGGTGATTGGATGCGAATAAGGAATATGAAAATCCCTCAAAAAATAAAAGTCTTTTTATGGCGTGAAGCGAGAGGATGTCTCCCAACAAGAGAAAGACTTCGAACAAGAGGAATTCAATGTACGGATCGATGCGTTCATTGTGAGCGGTCTTTTGAAAATGATTGGCATGTTTTTTCGGTTGTAACAAAGTTTAGGAGGTATAGCTGAAGCGGGGCTATGGAATTTTATTCGGGATAAGTTGGAAATTGCGCGCTTTTTTTCCAATTCGCATATTCCTTATTCACATAATCTTCATATTCCTCAAACATAATCCCAATTCATATTCTTCATATTCCTCAAACATATGAAAATCCCTCAAAAAAATTCCACAATCTTAGAGTTGTTGTCTCAACATAATCTTCATATGTTTGCAATGACCATGTGGTGTATTTGCAAGCGAAGGAATGATAAACTTTGGAATGGTATTGAGACGAGACCGGCTGTATCGATCATGTGGTGCGACAGAAAGCAGCAACACACAACTGCTGCCACAGGTTCATACAGCAGGGCAGGGCCATTGCACAGCAGTAGCAGATCAAGCGGAGAACACCAGGTACCGGCGAGGTAAAATGCAACGTATACACACTTTTTTTTTTTTCTTTTTATAATTAAAATTGCCGAGTTTGTCACTGAGGTGTATGCGTAGAGTCAATGACGGTTGAGAATTTGAGTTCCTCAGCATGATTCATTAAATATATAATGAACCTAAAAAGTGTATTTTTGCTTATAAAGTGTTACGGAAGAAGTAAATATTAGTAAAAAAATATTCGATGTAAATTTTGAATCAAATACATCAAAAAATTGGCCAACATTTATTTATATTTAAAATCAAAGGGAATACTGTTAGAATCAGAGATACACAAAAATAGGAAAATAGAAAGACGGCTAGGGTTTCATAGAATACCAATAGCTTAACATTACAAAAGGTTATTGGAGAGAATATATAATAAAACCTAATGGACTCTAAACTAATAGGCCCAATAACATAGACTATTATTTTATTATCTAACACCTACTCTCAAACTCATGATGCATTAACAAGAAGCATTATGAGTTTGTCAAACAAAATACGAAAATAAAATAAACTACCAAATAAAATAAACTTCTAACATCACCCCTCAAGCTAAAGCTTACTAAACTTTAAGCTTGTTACAAATTAGCCCTGACAATAAATCAACCCAACTAAGATCATGATCAACTGAGAGCAGCCATTCACAGTCAACAGAGAAACCATCAAAGAGAAGAGCAGCCATAAGTGCATCCAAACAGAAGAATCAACAGAGGAAAGTGCAATAGGGAGAAGTGCAATACAATCAGAAGAGAAGTGCAATAGGGAGAAGTGCAATGCAATCAGAGAGAAGTGCAATTGGGGGAGAAGTGCAATACAATCAGAAGAAGTGCAATAGGGAGAAGTGCAATACAATCAGAAGTGCAATGCAATCAGAATTGCAATACAATCAGAAGAAGTGCAATAGGGAGAAGTGCAATACAATCAGAAGTGCAATAGGGAGAAGTGCAATACAATCAGAAGAAGTTCAATAGGGGAAGAAGTGCAATATAATCAGAAGTGCAATAAGGAGAAGTGCAATAGGGGGAGAAGTGCAATACAATCAGAAGTGTAATAGGGAGAAATGCAATGCAATTAGAAGAACTGCAATAGGGAGAAGAAATGCAATCAATCAGAAGAACTACAATAGGGAGAAGTGCAATGCAATCAGAACCAATTGAAACTAAAATGGCAAAACATAATCAACTCCACCATAATACTTGCAACAAACTGAAATTGCATCGAGAAATCACAACATTTCAACCCAAAAACCAACTAAGTACATTGAGACAAAGAACCTATACATCCCGGAAAGCCGTTCCTGCAACTTCAAATTCATTTAACCAAAAGTCCAATTTGGCAAATGCATACAATTTTAATTCCAAACAACCTTTTTCTAGATATCACCATATATAAACTTTCATATATTCCTTCTCCACCTTTTAAAAACGAACCAAATCCCATCAAACTTACTAAGTCTCTCCATCTAATGTTGGTCGGTGGCTTTCAATAAACCAAATTCGAAAACCGAAGAACGGTGCAATTATGCAAACAATAAACTCTCAAAAACATCAATAAAGAAATAATATTACCAAGCAATAGATGGAACAAACCAAATTCTTCGAAAATCCAAAACACATGCCGTAAGAAGAGAAGCAAAGGGAACGAAATAAAAAAAAACAAAGAGAACTGATGCAGAAATCAAATACCACCGAAACAAAGAAAGAGAATCAACAAACACCTCTTATCGTCCAATATGACCAAGCAAGCATCAAACAAAAACTATAAACATATTCCCAAACTTTTGGGAATTCGACAGCGGAAGCCAACAGTTGATTCAAGCGGATCAAACCATGCTCTCGATACCATGTTAGAATCAGAGATACACAAAAATAGGAAAATAGAAAGACGGCTAGGGTTTCATAGAATACCAATAGCTTAACATTACAAAAGGTTATTGGAGAGAATATATAATAAAACCTAATGGACTCTAAACTAATAGGCCCAATAACATAGACTATTATTTTATTATCTAACAATCGGTTGGAACATAACAAGCAATAAACTACAAAGCACACATGATAAAACTAGAACTACTCATTGTAGGATGATTTTTGCTACCAAGCATCTCATCTAACTCTATAGCAAACCTCTTCATATCTTCAGAGGACAAACAAATTGGTAATATCAAACCTTCTTCTCCATTTACATTCTTATGTGGGACAATATATGTTGCACCAGGAAAAGGGCCAGCCCCGCCTTTTGCAACTCCGCCATACACTGCCTCACCCCATCCAAAATTCACTTCTGTAAACTTAGCACGAGTTTGATCAGAAATAATACAAGACCCTATAGTTGTAAATAAACATCGTTCTTTAATAACCATAAGATCTGCCACAGAATGCATGTATTCCTCTGTAACTTGAGCTTTTGCTTTTCGTATCAATTCCACTGCATAACCTAGCGGGTTTCCACAAAGCTTCCCTGCGGTGGTGACAGCCGCCGGGAAAGCAAAGAAGTTACCATAATATCCAACAAGTGACGATTGTTGGTTTGGAGTAAACCTCGAACGTGCATTTACGATGCACATCATTCGTACTTCTTCATCTGGCTCTAATTGCAATGCTTTTGTGCGGCAACGCCAAAAGGATGCAGTGATAAGATCAAATGTTGTGCATTGACGAAGGTGAAGCGGAACCAAGCAACGAAGTGCAGCTATGTGAGCAGGTGAAAAGAAGAAAGATCGATGGACTATGGTACCAGTAGTATCTTCTTTCTTGATGGTATTTGGCGGAAGTATAATTTGTTCGTATTCACGATGATTGCATGTAATGCGTGGAGGGTCTCTTGCCATTAAAAGCTCTCTATTCCACACAGGTTGAATGGAAGGTTGATGTGCTCCTCGAGCCATTTCTGCCCAAGCATTCATGAATTGTTTCAAACCAGCTGCATCACCACTTGTATGGTTCCAACTTATTGCTATCATGAAACCACCACACTTGAAACGTGTCACCTGTAATTTTAATTCTAATGTGAAATAAAGATAAATATTTGTCGCAATCAACTCAATTTGGCATATGTAATATGAGAAATTCTTAGGTGACGGGAATGAATTCTCTCAAGTGTAATTTACACTTGAGAGAATTAAATGTGGTTTACAAGAGTGGTACATCATATTTGCAGATTAAAATGTACACATATCTTAAAAATTGAAATCATAAAATATTTGACAAAGTAAGCAAAATCTCAATCATAATTATCAATCATAAGTATATTGTTTAGACTGAGATTAACTTTTTCTGCCTCTCTTGGGACCAAGTTCTCTAGTAGACTAGTATATATATACTCAAGGGCCAATATGAAACCATCACATTTGAGACTGTGACCTTTCATTTTAATTCTTTCTTTTTTTATTGATAGACGAAATGCCAAGTGGAGTGATGTCTAGAGTTCATACCCCAGTCCTAACATCCGACACTAGCAATTTCGACATTTTTATCATTTGAGTTAGGATTTGAGAACATTTATTAAACAAAACACCACACAGAGAAGGTAATTAATATCATGTAAAAGTATATGTATGTTGTAATCAACTCAAGGCATATGTAAGTACGGTTTAGTGCAAGATTCATGTTTTCTATTTTTTTTTTTTTGAACAAATTCATGTTTTCTATTTTAATATCATTAAACATATTTTTGTCCCTTAGAAATTTTTCATTCACGTACGTTGTTTTAGCCTTAGTTAAGCCAACATGTATTCTTTAATTATTATTTTTTGCAGACACATTTAAAATTATAAAAAGTTTTTTTAAAAAAATTGGACTCAAGATTTAATTTCCAGGTCTAGATTTTTATTGTTATTGAACAGTTCGGGGGAACTTGGAAGAAACAACAAGTCAATGTTTCATGACCAAAAAAGAGAGAGTCACCTCTCCTTAATTATATATCCACGAGACTTGTAAAATTTCGAAAATGCAAGAATTATTATAACTAGACCTGTATGAGTCGAATGGGACGGTCAATAATTTGTTCAGAGCCTTCAACGTCGTTTAGAAGTTCTTGAAAACAAGGGAATGGAGGATGGAGAGAGTC
Source organism: Trifolium pratense (assembly GCF_020283565.1). Classification (NCBI taxonomy): domain Eukaryota; kingdom Viridiplantae; phylum Streptophyta; class Magnoliopsida; order Fabales; family Fabaceae; genus Trifolium; species Trifolium pratense. Next base: position 1,680,255 of record NC_060064.1, read on the forward strand.
ACCAAATTGATCAAGCGTTACATCAGCTTCAGCTTCAACGAACATGACACCTTCACCATTACAATCCACCATCAACTTGCCCCCAGCTCCCTCAGTAATTCTTCCCGCTAATGGATAGTAATAAACAAGTGTTTGAGAGAGTGCATGTCTAAGAACTTTAATAGGATCTTTCTTTGTCATTGATGATTCGTGACGAAAGACAAATGTCAAAGGAATATTGAAACGGAGGCCCTCTTGATCATCTATGTCAGATAGTAGTTTAACTTCGCGAGGAGTGGGTGCAGCTGGACGCACCAACTCTGGTTGGGACCTTCGAACTGTGAAAATCAATGGAGATGAAGCCATGCTATTAGAAAAAGAAAGAGGGATATATATGATATGATGCAACCAAATATAGAGAGTTAAGAAGTGTTGTGTACTGTTTGAGTGATATATGTTTGTTGATTTTGCGCTTATTTATAGATGCGCGGGTGTTTGATAAATAAATATTTAGGAAGTTACAAAAACTATACTTCAAAATTTAAAACACATCTACATCTATAGAAATTATAACGGCTCTGTAACCAAAAAAAAAGAAATTATAACGGCTCTCTATTGAGATTGTTGTATGGTTATTTTATTTAGAGAAAGTAAATAAGGTTATGGTCCCTCTATCCACGATTTTGATCTCTCTATTTTAAAATCAAATAGTTAATAAATCAAAGCTCAACTACAGAAATGCCGAAATTGCTTGTGTTGGATGTTATCATCGGGGTTCGAACTCTGGTCATTTCATTTTGTGTGTGTGAATTTTTAATGGTTTTGTCAATTCGTCTATTAACCAAAAAAAAAAATCAAATATTCATGCCCACTATTTTGATTTTTTTGCACTATCCTAATTTTCTCCATTCTAAAATCCAAATATCCACCGCAAAGATGTAGAGTTAAGAGGTGGTGGTGCTAGGTTTTCAAACTGCATCACCTATAACACCTCTGGGGTCATCAAGTTGTCATCGGCGTTAGATTGTGAAGGTTTTGGCGTGAAGGATCTTTCGATTTAGTGCTCGTTTCATGGGATTGTTTCCTTTAGGTTTTTTTTTCGTCGATTTGGGTCACGACCTCCTTCTAGTTCAGTTTTAGCAGCCTTCAACGTCTCTCCTCCACCGCGGCAAATTAAACTTGATTTCTATGTAGATTTGTTTGTCTTCTTATTTGTTCGTTCTGTGCTCCGGTGGCCATTTGACAATTTTCTAGATCTACGACGGTTGGTTGGCTTTTCTAATAATTAATGGCTTTTCTAACAATTTTTTTAGGAAACAATTAATATAATTTTTTAGTTAAACTAAGAAAAAACAATTTCTGAACCATTTCTTAAATCGTACGTGTGATTCTTCCACATGAACCATACAAATATTCAGTGTATGATTCCAATTATCAGTGTAATAGTGTGCATAATGATTTCCTTCACATTTACGAGCCGGTCGGACCCATAATGGATGAGTTGTGCATATATGAACCATACAATTTAATCCGCGTACAATCTTGGTCTTGGTCTTGTCTTGTCTATGAATTCATGACACTGTTTTCTCACAAAAATCTGATTTTACTCTTAAAAAATATTAAGACACAGTTTCAAAAAAACATATTTTGAAGTTTTTTTCAATGCAAAAAAAATTCGAAAAACGAGTTTTGAAATTTTTATTGAATGACAAAAATGAAAACGCATTTCAAATTAATTTCCTTCACATTTACGAACCGGTCGGACCCATACCGGTAGTACAATCACAATAATGGATGGGTTGTGCATATATGGACCATATATTACAATGATACAATTTAATACGCATACGGTCTTGTCTATGAATTTTGGTGCCTTACGCAACATTTTTAAAATGTGTTGGAAATCATCTTCTAATTTTGTTATGGTGTAAAATCATGCATTTGTTGTCTTTCTCCTTGCCTGTTTTGCTACTTTTGGGTTTATATTATTACATGTGATTTTTATCTTAACTAACTTTTTTTTATTCTTATCGTGAATTTGAGAAGAAGTGTTAAATAATAGGTTATTAGTTTTATGTTGTTGGCCTTTTATATTTATAAATTAGTAATTTGGTTCTTTTAAATAAATTTTGTTATATATTCTCCTTTATAATCTTATTTTTGTAAGTTATGATATTCTATTGAAATTTTAGTCTCATTTTGTTGTTTCTCTTTCTCCTTCTCCTATTCCATTTTTTTTCTTTTTCATTATTGTTTACAAAGATAACTAATTTATATGATCTAGTCTACATTATGTTGATGTTATAGGGAGATGGATGAACTTATAGTTGGGACCAGACTTTATCTCATATCACCAATATTATCAAGTAAAAATTCATCTAAATTTTGTATTTATTATAAATCCGAAGAAATAAATTTATCAAGTGACTATAAGCAACCAAATCAAGTTTCTCTGTATCATATATCTCATAACAAATTATATGAAGCAAGAGCTTACGGTGAATGATAATATTATTTTAAACTAAATTACAACACATTAAATGAAAATTCTGAATTCCCTGCAGTCACACAATTAGAGAATTGGTGACCGTCAATCGAACATTTCAAATAGTAACAGTTTTTCAAAATAAGATTACCAAGTTTTGACTAAAATGTATGCGTGGAGTCGAGAACGGATGAGAATTAAGGTTCCTCACTAAGATTTACCATTGACTAAAAAGTAACTTGAGGTCAACTAGTCAATCAAAGCCTCAGAGAAATTAATTTCATCTGTTGACAAAAAACTAAACACAGCCAAATCCTTAACGGTACCTTTGATAAAAGTATACTTTCTAAGAACACCCTCTTTAAGGAACCCAGCCTTTTCCAAAACTCTTTGAGAAGCCTTGTTCTCCACATAAGCAAAAGCTTGCAACCTTAACAAATCAGAAAAATCATTAAAAACTTGAGACAAAGCAATTTTGATTGCTTTTGTGGCTATCCCTTGTCCCCAATAGTTAGAAGCAACAGCATAACCTATATCAGCTTTGCAACTATCATCACCCGACCATCAATACACCGAAACAAAACCGATTGAACGATCGTCGAGACAAATCGAACGTCGCCATTGATGAGGTATACAGACATCTCTGATGAATGTTAGAGCTTCTTCCCTTGAATTGCATGTTTTCCATCTGAGGTTTTTGGTTACTTCATTGTCCCCTGCCCATAACAAGAAATCGTCAACATCTGTTAGCTTGAATGGTCTTAGAGATATCCTAGACAGATCCACTTTTGCCATATTGTTTGTTAGTCAAATATTGATGATTTGTTATTCTTGTTACCTACAACTACTAGTACCAAATCCATTATATATATTCAAGTATGACAGACAATTTTTTATTTTTATAATGAAATAAAGAAATATTGACCAAGTATAACCAACCAATTTCAACAAGAAGATTGTTTTTTACACTCAAATTGGACTATGAAATTGGACACCTGTATCATTCTACTTTTTTATTTTATCAACATTTATGAGAACAAGAAGATTGTTTTTTAGAAGACTCATTTTGGTCTCTAAGAAAAACTTAAAGATTCAATTGTCTTAAAGAAAAATAAAAATAATTTTTAATTCTTGAGAAAAATAAACCGAGACAACTTAATCTTTACCTAATTTTTATTTGTTTGGTTGATGAAGAAAATATAGAGGAAAGTAAAAAAAAAAATAGAGAGAATGAATAAAAAAATAAGATAATCATGTATTAACATGATGTCATATGAGAGAAAGAAAAAAAATTAATGATAGGAAAATAAACATGTATATCTATAAAAATCACAAAATAAATTCTGAAATTAAAAAAAAAAAATACATAATAAACTTTAATTCATACGAAAACATAAATTAAGTAGGAGTGGTGGTTCAAAATTAAAATTGTTTTTGCTTTTAAGTGTTTCATCATTCCTATGTGACCACATTTTTAGCTTAAAACTAAAAGTTCAAGGAGGCAATATGATCTTAAAGCTTATCTATGCCAACAACCCAATAAAATATGATAAATGGAGAATGTTGAAGCAATAAACCACCATACAAATATTTTTGTAAAATTATTATGATCAATATTATATGATGATAGAACACTTACTTGTTGAAGCCATGACAATTGATTCTTCAGAACACTGAAGTGTTGGACTCGGTCTTTCTTTGTCTGATCACTTGCTCCGGTCTTTGCAGTCTTTGATGGGTAAAACCACAAATGAGCGTATTATCGTTTTTCTATGTGTTTGTACGTGACGGCAAATGGGACCTAGCCAATCTTATATAAGATCACAACCCTAGTACCACCCATCATAGACTCTAAAGTTGGGCCTACACTTTGTTTCTACACAAATCAGAATTAGTGTTCAAGCCCATGATTACTGATCACAATTATCGGGCTTAAGCATCATCAAATGAATCACAACAACATCAACTCGTTTTTATTAAAACCAAAACTCACAATTGATAGCAGCCCACATAATATTGGAAAATATTCTAACAATTTTCACATAAAGAACTAAGATTTAAAGTTATGTCCCATTTGGATCGATTTATTTTTAAGCTTATGTAAAATAATTTAGGTTTAACTACGCATTTGGTCCCTTACGTTTATTTTATGTTTTAATTTGGTCTCTTATGTTTAAAAAGTATCAATTTGGTCTCTTACGTTTATTTTAGGTTTCAAGTTAGTCATTTCCGTCAATTTTGTTACATGTGGCAGCCAATTTGCATATGTGGACAGACACGTGTACTGTTCAAACGGTGTTAGTGACAAAACTAACGGAAAGGATTAACTTGAAACCAAAAATAAACGTAAGGGACCAACTTGAAACCTAAAATAAACGTAAATGGTCAAATGTGTAGTTAGCCAATAATTTATACAAATAAATAAGCTTTATGTATTATTTATAAGTTTGTCAATGTATTTTATAAAATAATAGCTTATGAAGAGACAATTTTTACTGGCGAGAATTTATGATTTATCATAAAAGTGAGAGTGAGAAATCAACACAACTATAGTAGATCGATTCCAACTTCTTCTACGGTTAGAGTCGTTAATTAGATTTCTCCTATTTGTACCACCACAAAGGACTTGTTTATTGTTTTCATAATTTAGAAATTAGGCTTGATCATTTTCCTCCATAATTTGTGATTGTTATTCTAGGTGGATAAATCCAAATCAATTTTTTATTTTTCTGCATAAAAAGAGGACCAAACCAACAGCTTTCATTCTGCCAAAGCATCGGCAACTCAATTAGCTTTCACTCTAAATTAACCACAAGTGTATTTCACAAGACTAATGAATGAAAGGAGATAGAGATTTTGTTAAATATTTAATGGGCTTAGCGTTTTGCAACGAATGTTAGAAATGGGCCACAAAATTTTAGAACTAGAATTGGGTGTGGGCCGCGCGAACGCAGGCCCACTCAGAAACAAATTATGATGTAGGCTCCACCACTTGGGTAGACCTTAGAAAGGCACCCCTCCTATGTGCAATGGAGGTCACCTTTCTAGGCCATGGGCCTTCATGATTACCCATTGACCCCATCCAGGTAAGTATGTTGCAATGTTGCTAATCCTTCTTTATTTATAACTTGTTTTCACATACCACGTATACAACTTCACCGATGTGGGACTATTATTATTTTCTACTTCATTTTTTCTTTCTTTCTTTCTCATATACTGCCTCAGTGCTTTGTCTGATCTAATCGATCTTTTCTTTCTATCTTTCGAGACTTTCTTTACATTTTCATAATATATTACACAATAACAACTATACAAATCAACTGAATTAATATTATCTACCTAGTATTTTGTTCTCATATATCTGCTTATCTTTCATGTTAATATGCTTCAAGTGTTTCATGACCTGTTTTCAAATCTGTTGAATATAAGTGAATTTAAATAATTGCATCCTCATAAGTTGATTAGAGAGTATGTTTCTTGAAGTTATAGATCACTCCGTCATCCTTCTCTTAAATTTTAGATAATTTTTCATCCGATGTCTTCCACTTGTTGCAGCAAATTGTTGCCATTTCTCAATAGCTAAAATCAGGATTTTTGTGGAATGTGGATATAGATAGATATAGTTTGTTTGTAGTTTGGCTTTAAATCAACTTTGCTAGTTTTATTTTATAAATTCAAACAATAGGTATATGAAAAAAAATCGCAGTTTCACATCTCAATAATTATGCATGAAACAAAATTCTGCTGAGTTATTCTTATTCGACTGATTACAATCGGTTTTGTTCATATTCATATGGGATTACATTTGCGAGTCATGTAAGAGACCAACTAGAAACTTTTAATTGCAAACACTGAGATGCAAAACTGGTCTCAAACTATGCTTTTGACGGAGTATTAGCAAACTTCCATGACAATTGAACAAAAGCATCGGGTGTCCGATTCCCTGCCACCTCAGATATTGGCACAGCCTCTTCGATCTCTTTCAAATCATCTTTGTTGAGCTTCACTTTAAACGAACTGATATTACTTTCAATATTTTTTATCTTGGTTGTTCCTACAACAAAATGAGAGGTCACGGAAATGTTATACTAGCAACAACAAAAGGAATCATACATAACGCGAGTAAGCTTCATAAGTGTCTAACTTGTTGAGGTCACGAAATGGAAAATTACTCACCAGGGATGGGCACAACATCGTCTCCTTGATGAAGAATCCATGCAAGAGCAAGTTGTGAAGATGTACATTCATGCTTCTCCTCTGCCAACTTTTCCATCCAAGAATACAATATTTTGTTCTTGTCTAAGTTTTCACCTTGTAACCTTGGTTGGATTGCTTGTTGAAAACATAGATGTTAGTGAAAACAACTTATAGCTTATTTGACCTTATCTAGTAGCATAAGTAAATACTTATGACTTGTGACACTATTTGGGAGAGATTATTAAAACCACGTATATCTAATATGAAAATAGTTTAATTTTAATTTATCTTTTATCATAAAAATAGCTTATACAGAAACACTTATATGGTAAGTGCTTATCCCAGCAGGGCTCAAGGCCAACAGTGACTGTCATTAGAAACAATTTGGATTGATTCCTGAGTAAGCTAAGTTAGGCCATATGCTCGATTTCTATATGTTCATCGTTTTTTAACAAAAACATTTCTTGAATCTTACTCTTTAAATCAGGAAGATAACTCAATTTGTCGATCGCTAATTTAAAATGCTCTTGGCGGCCTTCAAATTTCACAGAAAACAGAGGCGTTGATGATAAATAGTTGTCACGAACATTGGAAGAAAATGTCATCTCTTATAAAATAAACAGTGTAAAAAGTGAATGAGCACAAATAAAATAAAGAAGATGAAGTTAGTATGTGAAAAATGAAAGTGTAATATTTATAGAATGATATGAGAGTTGAATAAAAAAAATCAAAACACGTTCCCCATGCAGCAGCAGCGTGACAGCAGTCAATGGCATGACTGGCAATTCTGCCATCTCCCTAGCATGGCAAAACTCTGAATTCCGCCATCTCCTGCACATGACGTGACTGACATTTCCGCCATCCTGTTGTGCATGGCGTGATCCTCGATTCTGCCATCTTCCAGCACTTGCGCAGCTTCAGGTTTTGTCCAAAACAGGGGTATTACGATAATTATTTTGAAAACGGAGGTATTACGGAAATAAAGGAAAAAAGTGGGGGTGAAAAAAATCTAAAAAACTATCAAGTTCCTTGTATATTTTATGGAGATTTTCGTAAACTGTAAAAAAAATGTTTAAAAGACATGTAATTGGTTAAACTAGGGGTGTGCATCGGTCGATTACGGTCGGGTTCGGGCCAGAAATTACTCACCGATAGTCAACCGTAATGCATAAAACTCCAGTCATTTCCGACGGGTGGTGGGTTCAACGGTAAAGCGGTTGACTCGGATGGTTTGGTTCGGTTTGTATCTCTTGCATGAGGAGGTTGTTGTTCTTCTCCGAATCGTGCTTTTGCTTGCTTCCATAGTTCCACACCGTCTCCGCCATAACTGCAACATTCAAGTTTCAGTGTTTGCAACTCCTGTTGTTTTTAGCTTTTGCTTTGGCGTGTGAAAGATGAAGGAGTACCATTCTTATTTTACTTGGATATAGTACACGTGCTTCTTGTTAATGAAAGAGAAAACAATTTAATTTTAATTGAAAATATGATAGTATGTGACAAAGGCATGTGATAGTATCAGACATTGGACAATGTTTTGGTAGGGGAGTTTCCAAGAATTAAGATGGTCTCACACAATACTACGGGGTACATGGGAAACCGCTGGTTCTGCTTTCTTAAATCCGATTTCGTCCGTTCAAAACCATGTGTAACTGATTTTTTCACTTCTATCACCCGAAGCCCATGCAAATCCGACCGCCAAAGCAGATTCTCGTTACAGGTAAGTCGGATTTCAGTCAGATATCTATTTCGTGCACACCCCTAGGTTAAACGACTCTCGAGTGAGTGCATTCTACTTCATCAAGAATATTGGCTTCATTACTGCAACTATGATTTCAAATGGGCTAAAAAAAAAGTTTAAACTATGATTGGGTGTGGGGCACAAGACAGACAGGCCCATTGATCCCAGGAAAATATTTTTCTTTCTATATGTAATCTCACTTTTCCGCCCAAATATTTACACTGAGAACAAATTCTACAAATATTGTCCAGCATATTTTGAAAGACAAAGAAAAGATCACACGAAAGAAAGATAAAGCATCATCCAGGTTAGTATTTTACAATGATGCTAATCCTTCTTTATTTATAACTTGTTCTCACATAGTGTACACACAACGTCACCGATGTGGGACTAATATTGCACTACAACAAAAGGTACTAGGCATCCAATCCATGATACTACTACATACTGCTTCAGTGGTTTATCAAAAAAAAAAACATACTGCTTCAGTGCTTTGGCTAATCTAATCCATTTTTTCTTCTCTCTTACACATTCTCAATACTTTCTTTACATTTTCCATCAATTTTTACACAATAATAGTAATAACTATATTCAAATGAACTTGAATACTTTCTCTTCCCCAAGAGGCATATATAACTGTTATTTTATAACTATGAGCTGATGATTCAAGTTCCCATATTTCTGCTTATCTTTGATGTTATGTTTGAAGTGTTCCATGAGCTGATGATACAAGTTTCTATATTTCTGCTTATCTTTGATGTTAATATGCTACAATTCAATTCAAGTGTTCCATAACCTGTTTTCCACTTGAATATGAATACTACTAGTATCTCCAAAATATTGTGCAACAATAACTATGCAAATGAAGATTAGACAGTAAATAGTAGCCAACAGATTCAACAGCTAGCTAGTCTTTTGTCACTTGGTGGAATCAAAGATTAGAAGAACTAACTACTCCCCCATGAGGCATGCATAAATGCGTTTCAATAACCATGAGAAGATACTATTATTTCCAATATGTTTGAAGTGTTCCATGAGCTGTTTTCCAATTTGCTGAATACAAGTGACACAAAATTTCAATGATCTTTAAAATTTTGAAACTATAATTGGGTGGAGGCCGCGCGAACGCAGGCCCCCTCAGCAACAAATTATGATGCAGGCTCCACCACTTGGGTAGACCTTAAGAAGACACCCCTCCTAAGTGCAATGGAGGTCACCTTCTTAGGCCATGGGTCTTCATGATAACCCATTGACCCCATCCAGGTAAGTATGTTACAATGTTGCTGATCCCTCTTTATTTATAATCTGCTATCAGATTTCACCCGTACAACTTCACTGATGTGGGACTAATACTTTCTACTTTCTAGTTCATTTTTACTAACAAGGCACCGAGAGACATCCCTTGAACCTTTTATTTTGAGCTACATGAAAGGTCTTTAGCCGAACTTTTTCATCTCAAAGTAAAATGTTTTATGTGAAATTAAATTATTTGTGGTAGGAATTGATGCTTATAGACACCTTAGAACCGACAAAATATTCCATGATCAATCTCAAAGCTTGGAATAAAAGATGTGCAAATTTCAAAAGGAAACTTGTCATACTGCTTCAGTGTTTTGGTTGATCTAATCCATTTTTTATTCTCTCTTACACATTCTGGAGACTTTCTTCACGTTTTCCATAAACTTGGTCAATATGCTTGAAGTGTTCCATAACCGGAGTATTCATTTGGGGATGCATCATGCATGTCAACTGTTATTTACTTCAAACTTCCATTATGATTAATGCAGGAAATTTAAATGAGTGCAGACAGCATCCTCAATATATTGATTAATGGCATTGTAGTTGCAGATCATTCCATCCTTCCCTTAAATTCTAGGTAATGTTTTCTGCTTGTCGCAATAATTGTTGCCATTTGTTCCCCAAAAGCAAACTTGTCTTTATTTGGAGGTGTTAGTAAATATCCAGATTTTTGTATCAATACAGTCAATGATTTGGTTACTATGATTCACTCTGATTATGTGCTAAAAAAAATATTCAATGTGATTATAAAATAACTCTAGTTCTCATAATGTTTCAGAATATTGCAACTTGTATAACTGATCAATGCAGTGGACTTGAGAACAACACAAGTTCAGTTTTATCAACATATCATGTTATTTGGTTTTATATTCCTCCCATGGTAGTAAGTTTGTAACCTCTCGATTTACTGTATCATAATGGCTATGGAAGGGATGGTTACATATGTCTCGCCATTACGATTAGGAAGCCCTTATAAGCCACTCGATCTTGATCAATATCATTGATGAGAAAAGTGTGAAAAGATTTCACCAGCAGCAACTAGATTGCATTAACCTAGATTTTCATTAGTTACTTTCTTTTCTAACGTATAAGAGGTGGACATAACAGAAACAGACTCAATTTTTAGATTGCCAGAAAGAAAAAAGGAGATGGTTGTATTCCCAATTTATAATGATGGTTAATTTTCATATGCTGGAGGAAGCTCCAGCAGTGTTTAACCTAACCGGCTGAAGCATCAAGATGTTAACATGAACCATTACATGTTAACGATGTATGGCCTAGAGGGCCGATTTACAGAACGAGTACAATAGTCTGTTCCAAAAGAAAAATTGATGGCCCTTGTGCATAGTAAATATCATTTTCTAATTAAGTTCAATATTAGTGTGTCAACTATCGCATGAATCATAAGATGTTGTTGCTCACATCTTCTAGATGACATGCAGAGAACAGAGATGCACATTGCAGAGCCAATAAGGTTGCTAAACAATTTTGAGTGGATACTTTTGGCATCCATGGCTTGGACATCTTTGATCCACAGCATCATTTAATAACCATCGCTCAACCATAATTAAGCAGATGCTTAACTATGGTTTAATAAAAATGAAAGCAATTAAAGGAGAAAGTGCCTAAAAGCTTATAAGTAAACATATGAGTTGGAATTGAAATATGTTAATTTTCAAAACTAGTTTACACATTGGATCAACAAAAGACCAAAATGAGAGGACAGAGCATCAACATTAAATTATGCTTCAACAATTTTGTTCTTATTCTCTTGCCTATTAAGGCAGAAGGGAAAGAATAGAGCTAACTAATTACTCTTGAACTAAATTGTCAAAAAAAAAAAAAAAACTACTCCTGAACTAAACAAAAATATTGCGATTACTTCTGCCCAAATACACCTCAAAAATTGTAAAGACTAACAAACTAGAGCAACTATTTGGCAAAATATCCCATCCTAACATCAGCTTAGTTTGAGCATGTCTGCAGTCTAGTGCATTGGGCAGCTTCATCCGAACCAAATAAAACAGTACGAGTGTTGATCCATTCAACCATATGTGTGCACCTCTAATAGACAAGGCTTCCTTGAAGTCTAATACTTAGCTTCTGAATTCTTTCAATCCTTTCCACAGCACCTTCATAAATAAATATTCAGAAGCATAAGGTGATCAATTTTGAAAATATTTTCATAAAGAAGCCTCTAATATATTGAAAATCAAAACAATTAAGGGACAGAAAAAGGGCTTTCACTTTTCAATAGAAAAGGATTAAAAAGAAAAACAGAAAAATATCAGAGTTCTGTTTAAAAATAGACATGCAATAATAGTTTTCACACATACCTATTAAAACACCAAATCCGGTTTTTGAAAATATACAAAACAAGAAATTTAGCTTAATTAAAAGTGTCAGAGACTCAAGAAATAAACAAGTTACTAGGAGGCGAACTAATCCAATATCTATCAAAACAATAGAAATGCAGTAAATTATAGGTCATGAAGCACTTGTGTATTCTTTGAACCGATATGCTTATCTATGTAAATATGTATAATTGAGTTCAGCTACTGTGTAATTATATGTGAGAAACCCCAATAATTTTAGCAAGCAGAGATAGATGTAATATTTCGCTTTTCTAATTGATTAACAAGCAAATACTATAAAAAAAAAATTAAAATTAAAAAAAAGGTCAAGAATCAGCTTGTTCTCTATAGGTGTTATTTTTTCTGAACAGAAGGAGGAAGAACAACCTTTTATATCTCTTCTTTGAACCACATGGACAGGGGGCATTCCTGCTAACTTGTCCACTTTGAGCCAAATTAGACCTTGCAAGATCCAATGGATTTGTACCGACCAGCTTTTGGAGCTAGAGAACAAGAAACATAAATATGGATAGTTAACACATAAATTCAAATGCCCTTACAGGAACAGGAAAAGCATCTATACAAATTATTTGGTACAACAAAGTAATCTTCTTATCTTGTATAACACATATATTCATATAACTCACATATATCCTAGTTACCAAAGAAATTGATTATTGACTTAGTCTGCATTAGCTTAGATTATTTACACATAGACATCCAAATTAAACAATGAAAGCAATTCTGAATAAAATATCAATACCAACAAGGCAACAACAAAAGACAAAAGACAAGAAAATACATAACAGACACATAAACATGGTATTATTTATTTTTAAAGTCTTGCTAACAACTAACAAGGGGCACTTGTTAAAGAACTAATAAGGGAAATAAAAGAAAAGTTATGCATTGAAAAATCTAAAATTTAAACTTTTAAGGTGTTGACTACATAACTTTCAAGAAAATACTTCTAAACTTAAATTTTTAACAAGTGCCCTAGTAACATGAATAAAAATCAACCATGATGTTTCTGATGGATCTTAACAGAAGAACACAATGCATGTGTTTTGGGAATTGCAACCATCACAGTGTGACCGCGAGACACATTCAAGCCATGTGGGGGCATTGTGATTTGACCACTATCGCTGTAATTCCAGACATGCTATATAGTATATAGAATACTTCAAGGCTAACATAAGCAACTAATATTGAGCAGTCCAGCATACATAAAAATCTATGGGCTCTATAGTCTATTAGTCTATAACAATTCTAAAATTCTAAAACTAAATCCTTTTTTTAATTGGGGAATCGAGAAGGATTCATTAATAAAAGTGACACTAATAATCATTTTACGACCATCCCTGAGGGAAATTGAACTTTGTAGCTTGACATTACAAAGCTAAACTCTTACCACCGAGCTAATACTTCAATGTCAGTTCGTAAAGCCAACAATTCGATCATTAATTATCATTGAAAGTAAATCATGTACTTCACCCAAGGCTTAGCACCTAGCTTGTAATACGGAACACCAACTGTGCTAATTATACCAAAAGTACAAGTCTCAAGATAAAAATGCTCAAACCAGACCTATTTCGAAGTATAACTAATATAAAAACCAATATTTGTGCCTTTAATAATATGGTGAAGCATTTATCAAAAAAATAATAATATGACGAAGAACTTGAAGGCATTATTTAAGGAGGAAGATTACTTCAGCAATGCTTTTTGGCATGGGTTTTCCTTCTTTGTTTAACTCAAGAATCTTCTTCTGTGCTTCTTTAGCCCAAGTAAACTTTGCAAGTGCATTCTCCACATCAGCAATCGTGCAATTACAATGTTTCGCAGCTTCTTGTTTTTGACTGGTCTTCAGATTCTAAACATAATAAAACAAAATCATCATAAACCTAAAAAAACAATGTCACACAAATTAATACATACAATTACAGTTTAATCTAATAAAAGGCACGTAAGTCCTAGCTCAACTGACAAAATGCCGAAATTGTTACCGGTGATAAATCATTTGTATGTGTGAGTTTCATGTGATATTTATTACGTATAAAAGTAAAATAAAAAGAGTACCTCTCCGGTGTAATCGAAAGCAGCGAGATATCGAATAATAGCTTCGTATTTCTCAAATGCAGTAGTAAAAGTAACTTCACTGCTTCTTCCAACCATGTAATCTTTAAACGTACCAATTTTTCTTGCTTTCTTCATTTCATCAGCAAAATCTGTATGCAAAATTGAATGTGAGATGAAAATTGAAAACCTAGAAGAATGAATAAGAAGAAATTGAAATGAAAAAAGGAACTTACGGAGTAAGGTGAATGATTCGGAGGTGAATTGAGATGCGTCTACTTGTCCGCCGTCGGATTTTTGGCCTGTGAAGACGTTTTTGACCTTGTTTATCCATGAACTTTGAAGGTGCAGTGTAGTGGAAATTGAACGGTAATGGTTATCGTAGTTTTTGTTTAATAAATTATGATTACAGTTCCTAATCCTGTTTAAGATACGAAGTGCGGCCATTGAAATTGTTCCTGTGAGAGACTGGTAAAAGTGGAAACTCAGATCATATGACGAACTAGTGAAATTGGCTTCCCTCGAAATTCAGAACGCTGCTGAAACGACGTCGTTTACACGCACGCTCATTGTCCAAATCCAAAGTATATTAATCAATTTTAATTATTTTTTTTTGGATATATTCAATTATTTATTTAGTTTTGGTTAAGGCATAGTATTTGTTTGTCTTACCATATGATTATGATCCTACAACATTGTTAGGATTTTTTTTTTTTGGTTATCACTTTGTTAGGAAATTTTAGATAATTCAGACCTAAAAAGGAAATTTTAGATAAAGAAATCGTTTATGTAATAACTTCGTATAAAAATTCAAAATTGTTTGATACTTTTTCTAATAACTTCAATTGAACGTATGACAATCTTAAAAAAAAAAAAAACGTTGAATTTTAATACTCTGAATACATAATTACATTTTTTGAATTTTTATAAAAATTTGTGGAGTTGATTTACTCAATAAGATCTTTGAATTCAACTATTGAATTGAAGAAATATAATGTCGATATCGAGTTATTAAGCGGAGTAAGGAGTCAACGGATCTCTCCTCATATATGTATATGTATGTATTGTTTTTTGGATAAAAAGCGGGCTACCTAAACTATATTTTGAATATGTGCATAGTTAACTTTGATTTTTCGTATTTTAACATGCAGTGACGTTAATAAGAGTTTATTTGAAAAAAGTAACAAATAGTTTAATTGCTATTTTTTTTCACATATATTCAATCAAATTACACCACATTGTCACTTTTGTAAGCAAATTCTTAAAATTTCCACATTACGTGATTTAATCGAATATATGTTTAAATTTATTTTTCAACAGGGATGGTATATACAAATTAAATTCAAGTAACGGTTGGTGTGCGAGGGAGGAGCCTTTTTGAGTTTGATCAACATATTAGGCTAAAAAAAATCATCATACAAATAACTTTGACACCACAATTTCACCAAAAACCTCAAAAACATTAGATTTATAAGTCATCTCATTTATATGTTGTTTAACATCAACTATTTCAACCAATGCGGAATCATCTACATTGACTTTAGAGCAACTATATCATCTACACTGACCTTAAAGAACAATCATACGTTGAACACCAAATTTTTACTCAAATCCATAAGACATTAAATTTATATTATCCGATTTATAAAACACTCAACCTTCACTTTCTCTTAGAAACCAAAGAGTTATAAAAAAAAACGAATATAAAACTTAATATATCTCACCGATAAAGAATACATCTACTAATATTAAAATGAATTTATATAACTTTTGTTCAAGAAAATGAATTTATATTGAGAAACAACATTTTTATCGGATCCTTATATTTAGGGATAAAGTGATGAGTAATAAACAAAAATGACATTAGAGGAATCAACACGGTTTCTAGCAGCTATATATATATCACAAAGACCATCGTGCCCTAAAGTTAAAATACACAAATCGGGTCAAAGGATCTACCGGAATAAATTTTGACGCCCACTTTTACGCCCTCTTTGTTTCTTCTCATTTCTCAGCTCTCTCTCTCTCTCAACAGAACTTGAAACTCGAGCTTCGAAAGGAACCAAAAGCATACACAATCAAACTGCTTCAAATTCATCACTGATCACGGTTTGTTTCATCTCTTTTTCATCCACTTTTTCATCATCTCCTATAGTTGATTTCATTTCTTTCGATTTTTTCACTGCTTTTGATTCTACACAACGATAATTTCTTGCATCTCATTATAACTTCGGTTTACTTCATAACTCGTTGCAATTCGCTTAATCTTAATGATCAGAGTAGTTAATTTCCGTGAAGAATTTTGTTTGTTCAATTTTTCTTGACTTTTTTTTTTTTTTACCTTCTACTTTATTCGTGTTATATGTGTGTATTTTTAGGGAAGATTTGGGGTTCATCGAGCTCAGTATGATGTATCTTGTAGGTTTATGTTTGATGATTGATTCTGTCACTTTGGATTTTGGCTTGATTTTCATCGAATTCTTCATGATTTTTATATGCAATTGTGCTTTGACTGGTAGTTTTTATTCGGAGTGTGTGGAAAATTGTGATTTCCACTATACAAATACAATTGTTAAGAAATGAGTTAGTTGATCAAGAATCAATAACTTAGAATCGTATATTTTAGTTCTGCTGTTAACTAGATGGGATAGTAGAAAACATGATAATATTTAAAGAGAATTCTTAGTGATAGTTTATTTAATGTAAAGTGCTAATGGGATATGGGATTATGGTTAGACCATTCTTGTATATGGCTTCTTTGGAAGTGAAAGTTTTACGTCTCTCTATTGAACCGTGTACTTTTTTTTGTTGATAACGAACGAACTGTGTACTTTCTCCTTAAATAGATGGTTATATTTCATAAACTACATTATCTGAAGTTACTTTTTTTCCAAATATTATTTTCGATATTGTTGGAAATGTTCCGAAGTAGAATTCCTTAATTGGAATTATTTTCTTCAATTTATTCCCGGGAATATTATTCATACTATGTGATTTATGACTGTTATTTATAGTGTTTGCGATGCATCGCGTGGGTAGTACGGGTAACGCGAACAATTCAACTCGCCCTCGAAAGGAGAAGAGGTTAACATATGTGTTGAACGATTCCGATGACACAAAGGTGATCTTATTATTTCTTTATTTTATTTGTTGTAGGAAAACCGTTAAGTTTCATTATTGCTTCTTGTAGTTGCATCTCTATCCCCACTAATATTATATTGGCTTTGGTATTATACATACTTGTACAACTGTTGACTAGTTGAGACTGATTGGGCAGTTTATGACGAACACATGCAAATTTTGCTTAGTCGATGAAAACATAATTTACATTTTTTGAGTTAATAGCCAATTTCCTCTCAAAATATTTGTTTCAAGCTAAAATTTTGGTCCTTGAAAGATTATTGGCGTCAAGTTAGCCCTCAAATTGTAGTATTTGAATGACATTGATTTGTTCCTAGTAAACTGTATTTGGACTTTGTTTTATTGTTAAAAACCAAACATTTAAAAATCAGATTGATGTAATTATTTTTTGAAGATTATTTGAATTCCTAAAAGATATAATTAAGGTTCGAACGGAGGTTTTTTTTCTTTCTAAAATTCAATATTACCGATTCCATTCATTTGTAAGCGTAGTTTAAGGTAAGGACACACAAATTAAGAAATACAATTAATGTATCTGTATTGAAATTATTGTTTAATTTTCTAAGATACCCTTTATCTTTAATATTTTATCACTCGACAATTCTTTCTCTTATTAATTAATTAAGTGAATATAAGGGTATGATTCACAAAATAGTAATTTTATTATCTAAGAGGACAATTAAATATGAATGCAGGGAGTATTCTCTTTTTCAAAATTGAACCGAATTTTCGGTGCTTTGTGTAATTCCCCTTTATATTTAAACATTTATACAATATTTTATCTTATAATTAATCAAAGCTACATTTTTGGTTTATAGGGTATTTGACTTCTTTCAGCTCGGTACTTAACATTTTGCTTATAGAGGTGTCAAGTCATGTCAGATATTATATTTTTGCATTAACATCATTTGTTTAGGCCAAAACTCCTTCAATTTTGATAGTTTTTTAGTTGCTCCGTCTATTGTCTTTGAAAGTTGGTTGTTTTGTTTTCTATAGCATTGTGCAGGCATAAATTGTCTGGCCCTACTTACGCCCACAATACCCGATGGGTCAGATTATCTATTCACCGGAAGCCGTGATGGCAGGCTAAAACGATGGGCACTTGCTGAGGACGCGGCAACATGCTCTGCTACCTTTGAATCTCATGTGGACTGGGTAATCCTTTTATTTCTTTTCTTTTTCTCCCCTTCTATTTGTTTGGTAAAACTTATTTTGGCAATGCAGCAATATTTCTTGACTACTATTACTTGAAGCTACATCAGCATTTGCAATTATGTCATTTAGACATAGTGTAGGGCGAATGTAGCCAAGTGGGTCAAGGCAGTGGATTGTGAATCCACCATGCGCCGGTTCAATTCCGGTCGTTTGCCCATGAATCTATAGTTTTCTTGACCTACCCGAAGCTTTTCAGATGAGACATTCATGACCCATTTCTGCCCACCCACAGTTTTTGGTCTTTTCATACGTAGGGTATTTTGGTGACCATTGAATTAGATTGTTAACAATGCATGTTTCTAAACATCTCTAATGTTTAATCTCAACTTTAAATCAATCTTTGAATTTCACTTTTTTTATTAGCATATTTGATTTGGATGTATTACTTACACTATAAGAGGTCAGGAAATGTTGATTCCTTTATACCCGCAAAACATGAAACTAATGCAATTTATAACACGTGCACAACATTATAAGTTACAACTGAATACATAAATGTTATTCTATTCTTGCAGGTTAACGATGCTGTTCTTGTCGGTGACAACACACTTGTTTCCTGTTCTTCAGATACAACCCTTAAGGTTTGTTGATTGCTGGCTGTTATTCCTTCTAACAATCCTTACCCTTCTACAGTATTACCACACTGATATAGTTATTTAGTCCTTTTGATTTATTTTAATGTATTTTTGTGTTAGACATGGAATGCTTTGTCCACCGGAACTTGTGTTAGGACGCACCGCCAACACACTGATTATGTTACTTGCCTCGCAGCAGCTGGAAAAAATGTAATGTACTTCAAACTTCCTACAATTCTTATTAAGTGCATAAAAAGGGTTGATTTTCTTGTTTTAATATGCTCCACACTGAATCTAATAGATACTACTGTTCAATTAAAAGTTTGTATTATTATCAAATCTGTTCCGTGATCCTTTAATAGTGTCTGCTTTTTAGGGCAATATTGTTGCCTCTGGTGGCCTTGGTGGGGAGGTTTTTATGTGGGATATTGAAGCTGCGCTTGCTCCAGTCTCTAAGTGCAATGATGCTACGGTTGATGAATCTTCAAATGGTATCCATGGTTCTGCCAACTCACTACCTTCAACAAACTTACGTAATATCAGCTCAAGCAACAGTATATCCTTGCACACTACTCAAACTCAAGGGTACATTCCAATTGCTGCAAAAGGCCATAAGGAGTCTGTTTATGCATTGGCCATGAATGAAGGTGGAACAATTCTTGCCTCTGGTGGCACAGAAAAGGTACAATGGTGCATACACTCTGACTTGTTGAGGCTTTTTACCTTTGTAATGTTAGACAAGGTTTTTTTTAATGTTCACTTTATAAATTTCACTAGCTAGATTATGAGATATTGTCTCTGACCTAATAGCATGCTTTATTAGTTCTTTTTATTTTATTTTTTATATATTTTCTTGGGGTTCTCTAGGTTGTACGTCTCTGGGACACAAGGTCAGGATCAAAGAAGCTAAAGCTTAAAGGGCACACAGATAACATCAGGGCTCTACTTCTGGATTCTACTGGCAGGTTTATAGAATGAATATTTAAATTTAGATGCAGATTTTTAGTTGACATTTATATTTTTAAGTTTGTAAGTTTGCCATTTGTTGCCTTCCTACAACCTATATAGATAGATAACAATACACATGATAAACTTATAATACTTTTCTTAGAATTTGGACTAGGCATAACTCATTGAAAGTTAGCTCAAGAGGTTAGGATTTTGCCCAAGCCTTATAAAGACTAATTTCGCCATATCTCTAGTCGGTGTGACATTCCATCTGGGCTTTAAAAATGTGAAAACAAAGAATTCCTTCTGGGCATGGCTATTCCCTTAAAGTAACAGTCTTTTTCCACCAAACAAGTCAGTTGTAATACTTTTAGTGTTCATTATTGCAGGTTTTGCTTATCAGGATCTTCAGACTCTATGATAAGGTAATGTATGCATATGATGTTGTAAGAATTTCTATTTGTTTAGTTGTGTGGTGGACTTGTAATATTTCTATCTTTCCCTGTAGGCTTTGGGATATAGGTCAGCAGAGATGTGTTCATTCTTATGCAGTTCATACGGATTCTGTTTGGGCACTTGCCAGCACCCCGACATTTAGTCATGTTTATAGTGGTGGAAGAGACTTTTCGGTGAGTGCAACTTCCATGGAAATGACATCAATTTTTTATTTATTAATACGACTTGAGACGTCTCATTGTTCTGTTTAATAACTTGTGAAGCTCGTCCTTCCTAATGCCATATTCTTTTATGCCTCAAGTTATACTTGACAGATTTGCAAACAAGAGAGAGTAGTTTGCTTTGCACCGGCGAGCACCCTATTCTTCAATTGGCTTTGGACAACGATAGCATATGGGTTGCCTCAACAGATTCTTCAGTTCATAGATGGCCTGCTGAAGGATGCAACCCTCAAAAGATTTTCCAAAGAGGCAATTCTTTCTTAGCAGGAAACTTGTCCTTTTCAAGAGCAAGGGTGTCACTAGAAGGATCTACACCTGTAGGTTACATTTAGTTCTGAAATAATCACCATATTAATTACATATTATATTTTATCTTTGAAGTGTTGTGTTAAAGAAACAAAGTAGGTCACTAGAAGTATGCTATCGATTACTCTTTTAGAGTATTGGATAAAGAAACAAAGTAACAAGTAAAACATTTATTATCTAAATGAGAAAAACATTTAATTTAATACACATTTTTAAAAATAATTGATAACATGTAATACTTATATCCAACACTCCTTGACCCGTTCTCTTAGGGAATTTGTTTGTGAAAGACCCTAAGAGTTTGTTTGGGAGTTAGGAGGGGAAAGGAGGGAGATTTCTCACTTTCTTTGGGAGAAAATTTTAATAGAGGAGAACAATGGTTATGATAGATATTTTTTTTGTTTTAGAAGATTATAAAAAAAAACGAGGAAAACGATTTGGATAAATTTCCAAAACCCTCTAAAACCTTCACCCAATACATTTTGAGTTCAACCATATATAATAGAGTTTTAGTTTTATGGGGCAAAATAACCCCCTGCAACGTGGTGGTGGTGGTGGGGGGATATCATCCCTTTCACTCCTGCTTTCTCCAAAGTCCTCTATTCCCTTCGTCTCCTAACTCCCGAACAGGCCTAAGTAAATTTATAGATGAAGCATGTTTGTCCAGATATCCCATATTATTGCCTCCTATTTGCGGACATGACTGAGTTTGTCTTCTAAACAGTTTTTGTTGAAAATAAAATTTCTTTTGGGTCTTTCTGTTCTTGGGAACTAATCATTGCCTAATTTGTTTTTAAATTATGAATTTTTTTATAGGTTCCTATATATAAAGAACCCACCTTAACTATCAGGGGCACCCCTGGAATAGTGCAACATGAAGTTTTAAATAATAAGAGGCATGTGCTGACAAAGGTAATAATGGTATTCTCTTTTTGTGTTACCGTGCCATACATGCTAATATTGTCATTCATTCTGCTGTGAAGTTAATAGCCTTTGTCGGTTATCTGTTTAACTGACAATTGGCACTTGGTATAGGATACATCTGGTTCAGTGAAGCTTTGGGAGATTACCAAAGGTGTTGTGGTTGAAGATTATGGAAAGGTGACTAAGGGTTGATTTTCATTTGGTAACTTGCATCACATATTTGCTAGGAAAGGAGTTTCCCTTTATTGAATGATGTTTGCGAGTTTCAATTATAGCTAGCTCATGCTTTACTTGTGGACTATTTAGGTTTCATTTAAGGAGAAAAAGGAAGAGCTATTTGAGATGGTACGCTTAATGATTTACAGCATATATTTAATTTAAACTGTACTTTTTTTTTGTTACTAAAATATTATGAATTGTAATAGTTTATCAGCTCTGGCTAGTGTTTATTTTTCTCTTGTGCTGCTTTAGGTAAGCGTTCCCGCATGGTTCACAGTGGATACCAGGCTTGGAAGTTTGTCGGTCCATTTGGATACTCCCCAATGCTTTTCTGCAGAGATGTATTCGGTAGATCTTAACATCATTGGCAAGCCTGAAGATGACAAGGTATCGGCTGATTCGTCTCCATTGTCATAAGCAATTTACATGCTCTTATTTTAGATTTCATAGTATATTGAATTTGCTCCTAGTTTTTTAATATGCCGTAGGAATCAATATCAACTTCATGTAACTATTTGCTTGTTACTGTCAGCTATAATAATTGATGTCAAGTTTATACAATTGGTAACACCATCTGTCTCCCCATATGTGGGATCGAGTAACCCTCAAATTATAGGCCGCCACATTGTTCAATCTGAAATGATACCATCACGATACTAGTATCGTGGACATGGAATTATTCAAATGCCATATTTATGTTGAACTGACATTGGCTGAGTTATATTATGTGTTTGTTTCTATTCTTTCAAGAAATACGGGATCCATGCATACAATGATATTATGTAAATGTTTTCGGTAGTTTATGATCAACAATTTAAACCAATGCTTGTTATTCTGCACAGGTTAATTTGGGCCGAGAAACCCTAAAAGGACTCTTGACTCATTGGCTGAGAAAACGGAAACAAAGAAATGGGTCTCCGGCTCCAGCTAATGGGGAATTATCTGTAAAGGATGTTGCTTCTAGAAGTCTTATCCATTCGAGAGCTGAGGTTGATGTGAGTTCTGAGAATGATGCTATGGTTTATCCTCCATTTGAATTCTCAGTTGTTTCCTCTCCTTCGATCGTTACTGAGGGTACTCATGGAGGTCCTTGGAGGAAAAAAATTACTGATTTAGATGGAACGGAGGACGAGAAAGACTTTCCCTGGTGGTGTCTAGATTGCATTTTGAATAACCGGTTACCTCCCAGAGAAAATACTAAGTAACTTTTTACCTTCCTCTTCATTTTTTCCTCCCCTAAATATTGCATTAAGACATGGTTGATGGTTGTAGTTAAAAGGAATGAACCTTGATCATGAAAATTTGCATATCTTTTTACTGTACTTACCTTCCTCTTCATTCATCATCGCCGTTGTCGTTATCGTCAGCATCATCATCATACACTCGCGCGCGCACACACACACAACTTTGTTTGTGCCCGAAAATCATATATTAGGCAAGGCATGTTTTCCATTTCAAAAATCATCATCAACATCATCGTAAATGTCGTCATCATTGTTGTCATCATCATCATCATACATGCGCGCGCACACACACCTATATGTGTGTGCCCGGAAATCATATCTTAGGCAAGGCGTGTTTTCCATTTCAAAAATCATCATTATCATACGCGCGCGCGTGCACACACACAAATACGTGTGTGCCTGAAAATCATATCTTAGGCAAGGCATGTTTTCCATTTCAAAAAAAAACGGCAAGGCGTGTTTTGATGGTTTAAAATTGGTGTTGCGCTTGTGAATGATAACATGATTCTAGAGAGTTAAATGGAAGTATTTTACACTTGCATATTTTACTAAAAGAATGACAGTGCACAACACAACGTTTATACCTGACATCATTTTCTTTATGCTTAAGAAGTCTCAGGAATCTATCCTTTGCCAATGGTATCCGCTGCTTGGTCTATGTGTCGATTATCTTTGAACAATTTTTTTGTACTTTTAATGGTTTTTGCATGAAAGTACTGTTGTTTCAGTACTTTTGTAGAGATAGACAAGAAAACACTGTCTATTAATTCATTGTTCGAGTCTGATGGAAAATCTTTAGTATGATTATCATTGATCTTAGATCAGTTATACAGTGCTCTCTTTGATATAGATTCTTTTTTACAACCTCTGCAGATGCAGTTTCTATTTGCATCCATGTGAAGGCTCTCCAGTCCAGATCCTGACACAAGGGAAGCTAAGTGCTCCACGTATATTAAGAATTCACAAAGTAAGTTTTCATCTTTATATTGATTAATAACTGGGAATTATAATTTTGTTAAAAAACTTTGCATGTGTTGTTGACTTTGATCATGCTTAACTAATGATTGTTTTTGTTCATTTATATCTTTAGTTTGTGTGTTTTGTGGACTTTGGAGGCATATTTCTCCCAGGTGATCATGCATTTCTGAATGGTCAACTTAGTTACCTTCCCCTTTTATTTTGTTGGTTTAGGTTATCAATTATGTTGTTGAAAAGATGGTGCTCGATAAACCTTTGGATAACTTGCATGCTGATGGTAATTTTGCCTCTGGACTTGCTGGGTCACAGTCACAACTTCAAGCAGTTGGAGATGGATCTTTCCGATCTGGATCTGGATTCAAACCTTGGCAAAAGCTTAGACCTTCAATTGAAGTATTGTGCAACAATCAGGCAAGTTATATGTTTTCTTGAACAGTCTTGATGACATGCATATAGTACTGTTCTCTATTTGCGTGCGCCATGTTTAGCGGAAAGCTGGAAATTATCAAATACATCATATATCTTTGGAGTTGCACTTTATTTTGCATTGTAGTTTTAATTACAAAGCTACCAGACTTCTAGAATCACACAATAGAGGATGAATTCATAAAATCTTCAGCAGTAGCTTTAAATATGGTCAAGTATTCTTGGTTTGATTATCCCTAAAATTAGCTCAACATACCTTTTACCTTTGTTTTCAAATGATCGGTTGAAAAACTTTGCTTCAATTCAATCAACAATAAAGCTTCATTTATTTATAAAAAAATAAAATAAATAAAGCTTCATTTAGCAGAAACAGTTATAGTCATGCAATAGGTTATCTTTATCGTCACAAGTCTTCATACCTAATTCTTCTTCTACTCTGCTGTATGCCCTTAGTTTTAAAATGGACCACAGGAATTGTATTTGTCTGTAGTTTTAACTGTTCTCATGTGCTAAATTTTCAATTTCATATTTTAACGAAGTTTTTGAACCTACATCTCCTGAGTGTGACATCAAACATTGTTTGAGCCTAATTAACTGGAAGTTGTTTAATTTGATTTGCAATAGTCTTTTCTTAAATATGATGCTTTCTCATCTCGAAGTAATGTAGATTTAGCTGACTGTTAATTTTCAGGTGTTATCTCCTGATATGAGCCTGGCCACAGTGCGAGCTTATATATGGAAGAAATCAGATGACCTGGTCCTAAATTACAGAGTGGTTCAAGGCAGGTGACCTCAAATTGGATATGCATCAAAGGTTGGTAATCTTGAGCTTGCTTGGCTTTTATCATCTACAATGTCATATTAATGATTTGATCGTTCATTCCTGTATTTTTTTTATAAAAATAATATACTGCCATCTAGAAAGGGGACTTTTTTTTTAGTTGATGAAACCTAATCTTTATTGATACTTTTTTCTCTACCAAATTGAACGAAATTACTGTGTTCAAATGGTTAATATGGTAGAGCTAATCATAAGACCTTGTTTACTTTGTGAAAATGTTTTCTATTTTCATTTCCTAAAATTAGTGTTAATTTTATTTACTCTTTTAAAATCGACACATATTTTAGAAAATGAAAACAGAAAATGTTTTCACAAAGTAAACAGCCCCTAAAGTTTTTGTTTAATTGACTCTCCGTGCTGAATTTACCAATCTACTTGGGTGTGAAATATATACTTTGATTTGTGTTGTCTAAGCAAGAGATACAGACTTTATAATTATTAAAACTTGCAGGTTTTCTTGTGATTGTCTGGAAATACCTTTGAGCACCGGTTCGTCTTTGGTTGCGCCTGCACTGATCGGTGGCAATGTAAGAATGTTGTAAAAATTCTGAACTGTCACAAATTTAGTAAAATTCTCCTGACCCTCTTGGATAGTTTTTCTTTAGTAGATAGCTTTTGCTATAAATTTTGAATTATATCTAGCTGGAGTGAATATACTTTGCTGGACATGATGATGGAGTCATAAGTGGTCTGCATCTGGCACAATTAATCAGTTTTGTTGAGAACTACTGGGGATCATGCTAGCAAGCATATTGGGGGTGTTTATCAGGAATCAGCCTGTTAATTTGAGATGATATCGAAAATATTGTAAATTTGAACTGTGCATTAAATAATCTTATCGCCATAGAAATTATGCTCTACAGGTGTATGTTTGCACCCCTGTCATTTTAATTTTTTTGCTAATTGTTACTAATTGCTAATAATATTATTCTTGAAAGTTCAAATAAACTATAAACTATATTTTGATATATCTAGTTCTGATTCTCAGCCAGCCCTTATTTGATCCCGTGTTCTTCTCCCTTGCTATATGTATCAGGATTAATATTTGGAGTTTGGACATAAAAAAACTTGACACCGTATAAAAATACAATACAATACAATGTTAGTGTGTTTGGATTCTGAGGAGGAAGAAAGTATTTTAAATATAAAATCAGAAACCGTATATAATGTGATTATGATGTTAAATTAATTTGGATGTCTAATATTTATGTATATTGGAATGGAATAGCTGTGTCGTGGCCAGAGTTAAGCTACAACTCCTCCAAGTTTCAATTGAATGTGTGGCGAAAAATGACTTCTAAAGTAACTCACCTGTCTGTTTGTTTCCCAATCGCAAAGAAAGAAAGAAGGAAGTCATGTTAACACGTCACTCCTTTCTGTGGGCCAATTAGAACCACACTGTGTACCTGATGCTGAAAAGCAAAAATGCTTCTATCACCAAAAGTAAACAAAAACATTTGCTCAAGAAAATGTGTTTTTTTACCATAGTATCTGGCATACTGGAATGTTTAATTTGGTTCGGCTGTCAGTTCTGACATTAAGTGGTTTCAGATTCTTTCGATCGTAGTTGTGGGGATCGAACTGTAATTTTTCCTATTAAATTTAGCATCAAGTGGTTTCAGGTTCCTTTCTAGCATCAATTTGAACTAAATAATGATTGGTAAGAAAACATGTTTTATATAGAAGGAGAAAAGACAATGTATTACACCTTTTTAAAAATAAATATCAATGCGTGTGATATTTAAAAGTTTACAAAGAAGGAAGTTCCATTTTGTTGAACAAAAGGATAATTGTCGTATATGCCACCACTTTTTAGGTTTAGATTAAATTAAATAAGTAATATATCAACATTTTTTTTTACATAGATGAAAATAGCAAAACTATCATAATTAAACTTAAACATAAGTGTGAGAGATTTAGGATCCGAACCCCGATCATAATATTCAATTTAATAATTTCGGTATATTTTCCGATTGAATTATAATTAGTGGACAATATATCAACATACAATTATTTTATAAAATCTAATAAATAATTTTTGTTTATAACACAAATATAACAACTCCTTTCCATTTATGTATTTACCTCCAATTTCGCTTCTATCTCTCCCTCCTTTCCTTCCTCTGTTTCACTTCTCAAGCACAAAACCAAACACGTGATTCTGACAACATCCTCAAACACATACATGAAGACAACAACACTGTGTGTATGTATGTAACATCATAGATTCATAGTACTACTGCTATATTAAAAGAAGGAAGAAGAAAAAGCCAACTTTTTTCACTTGTTCCAAAAAAAGCCATTACATTTTCATCCTCCCTCCCTCTCAAATGGCCTCATCAATAATTGGTTTTGGGGTTTCATCCATACCATCCTCTCAAAGAAGACATAATAGCCATAAAATTCAAGTTCATCAACCTCGTAGTTTTGATGTGTTGTCTTCTGAATCTGATTCATTGAATGGAACTTCTTCTTCTTCTATTTTTGTTGAAACAAACCAAAATGGTTCTGGTTCTGGTTCTGGTTCTGGTTCTGTTCCTTTATTGATGAAGAAGTCTAATAATAAAGTTGTTGTTGATGATGATGATAAAGTTGGTTTGGCACCACTTTGGGATGATGGGTATGGAAATCGTACGGTTGAAGATTACTTTGTTGTAGCTAAAGAGATTTGTAAAGATGATGGTGGGCCACCACGTTGGTTTTGCCCAATTGAATGTGCTTCTCCTTACAAAGATTCTCCCACACTCATGTTTCTACCCGGTAACTAAACTAGTTTATCTCATCTCATTAATTTTTAATTATTTCTCTTTCTTTTGTGATAATAACACATTAATTAATGAATGAATACGGTGTGTGTGTTTCACAAAATCACATAACATTGGTACATTTTGTTCAAGTTCCATGACATGTATAGCTTTGCTAAAATTATGATTATGATGGATGAATGTAATTTTGTTAAGGAGCTAAATATAGATATATTTTTTTGAAATTTCTGTAATTAACTATTTTAAAATTAATTTTCTAGAATTATTTAATGTAAAATTTATTTATTTAAATACTTTAACATTTGCTCGACCCTTTTTTTTTTTTTTTTTTTGACAAATGCTTGACCCTTTGTTAAATTCGTCAAATATATTTTATATTGACTCTGGTTGAGAAGACACATTACTAGCTTATAAGCTCGTCCGACTCCGTTTGACCCTACTTATTTTCTACTTTTATACTTCTCCTTAAAAGAAATTGAAAAGTAGAAAATTGTATTCGAAGAATTAGAAAAATAAAGTAAAGAAGTAGATAATAAGGAGAAGTTGGGTCAAACACAATGTTTTACATTTTTACTACTTTTAAGGAGAAGAAAAAAAGTAGGGTCAAACGGACTTGTTTGGTAATCGTTTTTCAAAAAGAGCTTATAGCTTATTTTATTAACTTATAGCTTATTTTTTAAATGATATTTCAAGTAGCTTACAACTTATCATTTTTTTTTTTCAATTTTATCCCTGTCATCTTTACTTGAAAAAATTATTAATTAAACATATCTTTTTTATGTCATTTCATACTTATAAGCTAGTTTAATAGCTATTTTTACAAAACACTACAAATCCAATCAGGCATCTTATTCGCTATAAGCTAAATTTGCTATAAACTCATCCACTATAAGCTAGTTTACGAGCTTTCCGCTATTTTTTTCGGACAAGTTATTGCCAAATATGTGTATTTTGTGTCTAAATATAAACTTTTTGTTGACTATATCAAATGAATTACGAAAGTTTTTAGGAATATTATATTTTTTACAATTGATATTATTTTTATAATTTTACTCTTAGTTTATGTTTTTATATGTTGTGGATAAAAATGTAACTTTAATTGAGAGTATCTTAGTAACGAAATAATTAATTCAAGCTTTGGTCTTATAAAAAAGGATATGTTATTATATTTGAATGAGTTAAACATGTGCAGTGTTTGGATTTAACTATTGCAGGGATGGATGGCACTGGATTGGGTCTATCTTTGCACCATCAAGCACTTGCCAAGTATGTTGTATTATATTGTATTTTATTCTATCGTGTGTATTTTTTAATACCCAAATGAAAACAATAGGAGTACCATATAACTGCATTAGTTTAATTCTATAGGATTAAAATTAGTGAAAAGGTGTGCCGTGAGATTGGCAGGGACATCATATTTTATATACAAACGTTGAAGTTCGAACATGAGATTCTCCACTTATTTATTTCAAGGGATAAATTTCTAATGACTAGGTCTAGGCTACTTGACAAAAGGTGTCTCCTAAGTACCCCAGTAGCCGCATAAACGCTGATTTCATACCCGAGATTTCATACTGCTCCACATTTAAAATGCGAGGTTAATAAACTGAAAAAATAAAAATAAAAAATTAGTCTAAAGGTCCGTAAGGCCTAACTTAATCGATAATACTGATATTGCTAGGTTGGATACCTTGACTTGGGTTCGAACTTGGGATGCTTTCAACAAACAAAAACAAAAGTTTGTCAAAAGAAACATGCAGGATTAGAATAAGTGCTTTTATAATTAATTGTATGTTTGAGATATTAGTCATTTTCACAATTCTTGCCATTGAAAGTTCTAATTGAAGGTTACTTGCAATAAGAGGCTCTTTTTACTTTGTGTACAACAGGTTTTTTGAAGTTCGTTGCTTGCACATTCCTGCTCTTGACCGAACACCATTTGAAGGTCTTTGCTTTTTAACGTATGCTTTTGTCAACTTTCTGAAGTTCATTATTGTTGCTCTTGATGCATTTGAATTAAAATATTACAACATTTGGTGTGTGTTTAGATTAGTTTATCTTGTGTCTAAAATAAGGTTTGGGACTCGGGCACTTTTAAGAAGGTGTCAGGTTCGATCATTGACTCTTGCGTAAGGACAAACCTCGGTTAGAAGGAGAGTTTCACATTGTGCCTCCAAATATTAATCAAACATAAACATGCAATTGATTGTAGAATGTTTTAGCTGTGAATGAATGAATTTAAATATTTAAGCCATGATTACTGGGTACGTAGTATTATCTATACTTGGACTGAAACTTTTCCTTTTTGTTTTTATGATTTTATGAAGGATTGGTGAAACTTGTGGAAGAAGCCATTAGACTTGAGCATGCTCTATCACCAAAGAAACCGATTTATCTCGTTGGTGATTCCTTAGGTGGATGCCTTGCACTCGCTGTTGCCGCTCGTAATCCAACGGTTGATCTAGTACTTATTTTAGTCAATCCTGGTAAGTCTATCAAAATTTGTTCACATAATAATTTGGTAATGTTTTGTGAATAATTTACTTTAGTATGATAATAATTTTTTGTTACCTTTCAACCACAGCTACATCCTTTGGTAGATCACAGTTGCAACCTTTGTTACCTATCTTGGAGTCTTTTCCTGATGAACTTCATGTAACTGTTCCATTTCTTCTTAGTTTTATTATGGGTAAATAATCTCATTTCTCAACACTCTCATTCCATTTACATTTCTTGATGATCGTGGATTGTGCCGAAGAAATAAAATCATCGATGCCATTATTAAATTGAGAAAAAAAAATGTTTTTATGGTCATAATCAGGTGATCCGGTGAAGATGGCATCGGTCAATATTGGAAATGGGCTTCCTCCGACAAAGATAATCGAACAACTGTCATCCAACCTTACTTCATTGCTGCCATATCTTCCGGTAAGAAGCCTTTGCTCTATTTGCTAGACAAATTCGTACAAGTTCATACAATATTGCATTATGTCGAGCTGCAACTAAATTTTACTCGTGTGATCAGGAGCTGGCTAATATTATACCAAGAGCCACTCTTCTTTGGAAGATTAAACTTCTCAAATCAGCTGCTGCGTATACTAATTCGCGTCTACATGCTGTCAGAGCTGAAGTACTTGTGCTTGCTAGGTTCTTATCTCTCTAGATTTGGTGTTTCATACTAATATTGTGTATTTTTCGGACTCTTGTGTTGTTATAATTAACATGCATTATGCATATACTATACATTACTTTTAAGTTGGTGCTCTCAAATCGGGTGTTGAGATTGACGAAGTTTCCTTTCTAGTGCCAAGGATAACATGCTTCCCAGTGTAAATGAAGCTCAAAGACTTGCCGGTTCATTGAAAAACTGCAAAGTTCGTATCTTTAAGGACAACGGACACACTCTTCTTTTGGTAAGCTGACATTTTTTGTGTCACACCGTCAAACACTGCATTATGGGGTTTTAACTTGTTAGCCTTTTCTTACTTCACGGTTTTAACAGTATTAGTTGCCGATTTACTGCCTAGGTAATTTTCTGTGATAACCGCTGTATGTTAGTTGATTAATTGTTCTCTGCATGGTAGTGTAGGAAGATTCTATTGGTCTGCTAACAATCATCAAGGGGACTTGCATGTACCGTCGTTCAAGGAGGCATGATTTGGTCATGGACTTCCTTCCCCCTAGTATGACAGAATTCAAATATGCAATGGATCAAGTAGTCGGGTAATTTTATTTTGGAAATATTATGCTTGCCACATTGTTTTTATTAGAAATCTATTAGCTACATTAATTGCTAACATTTTATTGACTTGACGTAACGTGCATGACAGATTATTTCGTTCTGTTACCGGATCTGTGATGTTCTCTACACTGGAAGACGGGAAGATTGTAAAAGGTTTGTCTGGTGTTCCGGATGAAGGTCCCGTCTTATTCATCGGTTATCACAATTTGTTGGGATTCGAACTAATTTCACTTATAGAAGAGTTTATAAGTCAGAAGGCCATCGCTCTTCGTGGAATAGCCCATCCAGATCTGTTTACAGGAAAAATAGAGACTTCTTCTTCTGAGTTTTCTATGGTTGATTGGGTTAAGGTATTTGGTGGTGTGCCTGTTTCGGCAAGCAATCTTTTTAAATTACTTTCAACAAAATCACATGTTCTTCTATATCCTGGTGGTGCACGCGAGGCTCTTCATTATAAGGTTCGTCAACTTTGTTTAACCATATTTTCAATCCGCAGTTGAAATTTTATTAACTGTTATGTGATGAGTGTTCTACTACTGTGCTCCTACAATGGCAGGGTGAAGAATACAAGTTGTTTTGGCCTGATCATCCGGAATTCGTGAGAATGGCAGCACGATTTGGTGCTACTATTGTTCCTTTTGGAGCTGTAGGCGAAGATGATATAGCCGAAGTAGGTTTCTGCTTTTCATTCTACTTGAATAAAGTGATATAACATTTTATTGTACATGTCTTTTTATTGGAATTTTCTATTTGACTTTTACAGTATGCTCTCGACTACAACGACTTAATGAAGATTCCTGTAGTCAACAATTACATCAAAGATCTTAATCGAGACTCGGTTAAGATTAGGTAATTAATCTTCATTTCATTTCATGAAACGCGATTTTATTCAATATATCAGATAATGTGATACTTATTACATTGTGATATTTTTCAACCTTCAGAGATGAGAGAAGTGGAGAGGTGGCAAACCAAAACCTGTCATTTCCGGTGCTTCTACCGAAAATACCGGGCCGTTTTTATTATCTATTTGGGAAGCCTATAAAACTGAAAGGCATGGAAAATATACTAAAAGACAAAGAAAATGCCAACCAATTGTACCTGCAGATTAAGTCTGAAGTTGAGCAAAATTTAGATTACTTGATCAAGAAGAGAGAGGAGGATCCTTATAGGAATATAATTGGTAGGAAAATGTATGAGGCATTGAATGCTTCTGAAACTGATCAAGCCCCCACATTTAAGCCCTGAAAATTTGTAGATATCATACATTATATTATTATTTACTTATTTTGAATAACATACATAATAATAATAATAATAATAATAATAATAATAATAATAATAATATTATTATTCATTTTTATGTAATCATAATTATTTTGAAGCTGATATATTTATATATGGATGGTCTTCATCATTATAATTTATAATAAAAAAAATGATGCTACCTTTAAGGTTTTGTCTGCAGTTTTGGACTTCTTGGAAAATAAAAACTAGTCGTGAATATCATTCGTTAACCAATCGAATTTGCATAGTTTAACGGATATCTACGGATCCATTATTATACTTTTATATGGGCATGCACAAGCTAAATTTATGTTGGTTCAAAAAAGAAAAACTAAATAATGAGAGTTTTAGTTTTATCCAACACTAAAGAAGAAAAAAAAAAGCTCTTAATTTATATTTAAGCTTTAGTGTGAAGTTTATTAGTACATGACAATCAAATCATGCTGGCCATAGCTTAGCTTAGACTACTTTTTTTTTCTTTTTTTTTTTTTTTTTACAATTACTACTTCCTTATTTTTACTTTGCCACTAATAAAAATAATAAAATAATAATATCTTGAGTTTTTTACTGTCCCCAATTTTTTTATTTGGACTTCCCTTATTTTTTAAATAAATATTCCCAATTTATGCTCATATGCTTTCTTCTCATGTAGTACTAGTAATCCAGAAATAGAAAATAAGGACTCTATACACAGCTAATTAATTACTTTAAGTGCTTTGTATATTATTGGAATTTGGCAAACGTGTGAAAATAAGGTCAAACTTAAGTAGAAGTAGAAAAATACTCTTTTTAATAAAAATGGTCCCTGTTTTTCCTTTAAAAAAGAATGAGCCCCTTTCCCTCATCAAATAAAAAACAATGTGAACTTTAAGATTATAAATAAAAAATTATATATAATGAAACTTTTTATTTAAATGAATTCTTGTAGTTTAAAAAATTCCATGGCTTATTTTATTTTTCCTTATAAAACTGAATTAGTCATTACTTTCTTTTTACTTTTAGTAAATCACATGAATTTATTGAGAAATATTAAAATAAATCAAGATACATAATCAATTATACTATTGATCAAATAAATCTCTATGTTTATTCGAATTTTCCAAATAAATCACAATAATTTATAAAGAAGAAAAAATTAATATTGAGGTTGATTTCTTTTATAACCCTTTCCTTTCAATCACATTGAGGTTGTTTCTCAAAACTGTTTTTGTTCACACCTTAATTTATTGCAATGAATTCAAAAGAGGGGTGAGAATTAGGAAATAGCAAAAAATATTGTAAAATATAAGTATGACCAAAGACATGATGAAAATGAAAGAAACATATAAGTAGAAATTATAAAATGAATGCAAACATGACAAACTTGCATCAGAAAGTTGAGCTTGTTACAAGTCAATATCAAAATTAATTAGGATATATAATTTGAGATAGTACTATGAAGCAAGTAAGGAAAAAATAGAAATAGGGAATAAAATGAATATACTGAAAAAAAAGGGAAACAAATTTTCTACTAAGACGCTGTAATCAATATTAGCCGTCCGATCTAGAATCAACAGCTGAAATTATTTTATTACAAAAGGCATAATTTTCAATTTTATTCATCCGATCTAATTTCAACGTCCGAGATAAAAAATTGCATATAACTGCATTAATATTTTACTACAGGCAATCTACATCCACACACCAAAAAAAGTTAGGGTAAGTTTAATGTCAATGTCATCACAAGACTCAAAGAATATTCACATTACATGCATAATGTGTGTATATAAATGAGAAAGCTCACTTCATAATCTCATCATCACAAAAAACACAAATCAAAATCAATGTTATGAAAATGGCCTCATCATTTTGTTACCATAGTTTCTTAGCACTTTTTGTTTTATTATTTTGTGTCTACATGCCCCTAGGAACCATGTGCTTCACAATGGAATTGATCTCAAGAATGGACATTGATCCAATACTCTTTCCCAAAAACATTTCTGAAGAAGAAAAACACAATAGAATACTCCAACTCTCCAAAATTCATGCCCTTAATCATCTTGAGTCCAACACCAATAATATTACATTAACCTCAAAAACTTTTCAACCATTGGTCAAAAATATTGGTAACAGCCTCTTTGTTGTTAAAATGATGATTGGTTCACCAAAACCATACCAACCTTTCATGTTACTAGACACTGCTTCTGATGATTCATGGGTTCAATGTGATGGATGCAAACAACCTAATTGTTTCCCAATCCAATATGGAAATTTCAAGTATCATGAGTCACAAACTTTTAAGGAAGTTTCATGTGATGACCCACTTTGTGTCCCTAAAAAATGTTCCCATAGAAGATTACTAATTGAAAGAAGGTCAAGGTGGATTTATGTTTGACACTTTTAATGAAAAAAGCTTATGATGAATTGGAAAAAAATGTTATTGCTTATTTTGAGCAAAAAGGTTTGCATCCTTATAAGGCACCTCGAAAACTTCCCTATAATATTTGTTATCTTAATGTTCCAAATAATTTTGTGAAGCCTAAAATGGTTTACATTTTTAATGGAGCTGCTAGATTTGAGGTGGATCCTAACTCATTGTTTGTGAGTTTAAAAATAAATGAAGGGAATGTCTTATGCTTAAGTGTTTTTCCTACCAAGAGTGAAAAAGGAGCAAATATAATGGGAGCACTTCACCAACAAAATCATATCTTACTCTTTGATGATGAAAATAAACAAGTTTCTTTTTCTCCATTTCCATTATACATACTTGTACTATTTAGTATTACTATTAGTGTGTGTGTGTGTGATCAATGTTATATATATGAAGTACAATTTGCAATATTACTATGTACTTTAGAATAAGTACTTCAAATTAATTATGAATTATAATAAAATTGTGTGATTGACTCTATATTTCCTTTTATTTATTTTTTCATTTCTTTTATTAATGGATGAGATTTTTTTTTTGTTTCTACTTAATTTCTAACTAGTTCTTTCCGCTGCTAAAAAAATGCAAATTAGTGACGGAAATTTGTGAGGGAACCAAATCCCTCACTAATTGTGACAGAATTAGTTACGGAATATTGTAATTTTAAATCTGTGAGGAACCAAATCCCTCGCTAAATCCGTCACTAAATGTGTTTGCGACGGAAATTTGACAGATTAGTGATGGATTTCGTCCCTCTCTAAAGTTAGTTTTTCTAGTAGTGTTCTCCCGTGCGATGTACACGGGGTATGTATTGGATACAAATATCGACTATATTTTATAGTAAGAACAATTTTGTTAGAAAATTAATAAAAAAAATATTTCAAGTTTCATGAGTCTCAAACTATTAAGGTTGTTTCGTGTGATGACCCACTTTGTCTCTCTAAAAAATGTTCCCCAAATAATCGGTGTCTTTATTGTTGGATATTGTATATTGGGCCTAGAATTATGCAAGCCCAATATCAAGTGTTTGTACTTTAAGCCCAATGCTTGTATATGGCACATTGCCTATATAAAGTATGTGTGGTGATCATTAGTAATCAATGAGAAAGATCCCTTAATCATAACAAGTGGTATCATCACCAAAGATCCAAGGACCTAGTGGTGGTTTTGCAAAACCACCATCAAAAAGTTAGTTACAACCGTTTTCAAAGTGTTTCTTCTTCAACAAACTTCTTTCTTCTTCAGTTTTTCAAAGATCTTGCAGACTCAATCTGCATCTTTCTGCAAATTCATCAGTTCTTTATCTTTCTTGCGCATCAAGCATGACAGAGAATTCAGATTTTCTGAAACCTTCAATCCCTAGGTTTGATGGATTTTACGATCACTGGGCCATGTTGATGGAAAACCTGCTGAGATCAAAGGAGTATTGGTCATTGATAGAGAATGGAGTTACAATTGCGCCTGCAAATGCAACAGAAGAGCAAGTCAAAGCTGCAGCTGCAAGCAAGATTACTGATATGAAGGTAAAGAATTACCTGTTTCAATCTATTGATCGTGCCATTTTAGAAACAATTCTTGCCAAAGATACTGCAAAGGATATTTGGGAGTCAATGAGATTGAAGTATAAGGGATCAACAAAGGTGAAGAGAGCTCAGCTTCAAGTTTCTCGCAGAGAATTTGAGGTAATTGAGATGGGTGAAAGTGAAACTGTGACTGAGTATTTTGCAAGAATCATGGCAATTGCGAACAAGATGACTTCTCAAGGTGAAAGAATGGAGCAAGCAACCATTGTTGATAAAATCTTGAGGTCTATGCCAGAGAAATTCAACTATGTCACTTGTTCAATAGAAGAGTCCAATGATGTGACTACAATGTCTCTAGATGCACTTCAATCCAACCTGATAGTGCATGAGCAAAAGATGAAAAGCAAGAAAGTGGTGAACCACGATGAACAAGCTCTCACAGTCTCTGGTGCAGGGAGAGGGAGAGGAAGGAATGGTTCATCAAGAGGGCGTGGCAGAGGAAGAATAAGCAAAGAAACTGTTGAATGTTACAAATGTCATCAGTTAGGCCACTACAAGAATGAATGTCCTACTTGGGAGGAAGCAAAATATGCTGAAGCAGACTATGAAGAAGAGTTTCTTCTTATGACAGGCAAAGATTGTGAGGAATTTGAGACTGAAAGATGGTATCTTGATTCAGGTTGTAGCAACCATATGGTTGGCAACAAGAATTGGCTCTATGAATTTGATGAAAATT
This sequence comes from Trifolium pratense, assembly GCF_020283565.1. Classification (NCBI taxonomy): domain Eukaryota; kingdom Viridiplantae; phylum Streptophyta; class Magnoliopsida; order Fabales; family Fabaceae; genus Trifolium; species Trifolium pratense. The sequence continues at coordinate 1,718,337 of NC_060064.1, forward strand.
ATAGGGACACTGTGAAACTTGGAGATGATTCAAAGATGAATGTTGTAGGCAAGGGAAATATCAAGCTAAGAATCAATGGTAGGGTACATGTTATAACTGAAGTGTACTATATTCCAGGCCTAAAGACCAACCTTCTAAGCATTGTTCAAATTCAACAGAAGAATGTCACAATCATCTTCAAGAATGATACCTGCAAGATCTTTCATGATGACAAGGGTTTGCTGTTCACCTCACAGATGTCAGGTAACAGGATGTACACTTTGACTGCTACAGTTATCTCACCCAAATGCTTAACAGTTTCAAAAGAGGATTGGTCACAGTTATGGCATGATAGATATGCACATTTGAGTGTTAAAGGCCTAAATGTGCTAGCTAAAAAGAATACGGTAGATGGATTACCAGTATTGAAAGAAATTGAGTACAAGTGTGAAGATTGCTTGACTGGCAAGCAACACAGAGAAGTCATTCCTAAGCAAGCTGTGTGGAGGGCAAATGAGAGGTTGGAGCTGGTACACTCTGACATATGTGGTCCCATAAACCCTACAAGCAATGGAGGCAACAGGTACTTCATTACTTTCACAGATGATTTCTCAAGGAAGACTTGGATTTATTTTTTGAAAGAAAAGTCTAGTGCATTAGATACTTTCAAAACATTTAAGGTGCTAGTTGAAAAAGAATCAGGTTGTGCTATCCAATGTCTGAGAACTGATAGAGGTGGTGAATATGTCTCCACTGCTTTCAATGATTTTTGTAGCAATCAAGGCATCAAAAGACAATTAACTGCTGCTTACACTCCACAGCAAAATGGAGTTTCTGAAAGAAAAAATAGAACATTGATGAATATGGTTAGAAGCATGCTAGCTGGTAAGAAAGTACCTAAAGTGTTTTGGCCTGAAGCTGTGAAATGGGCTACTTATGTCATGAATAGAAGCCCTACCCTATCTGTTAAAAACATGACTCCTCAGGAAGCTTGGAGTGGGAAGAAGCCTAATGTACAGCACTTTAGGGTTTTTGGGTGCTTGGCATTTGTTCATGTACCAGACAGTCAGAGGATTAAGCTGGATAACAAGAGTGTTAAATGCATACATCTTGGAATAAGTGATGAATCCAAGGCCTACAAACTGTATGATCCAGAGAAAAAGAAAATTCTAGTCAGCAGAGATGTAATTTTTGAAGACAAGAGACATAGTGAGTTTGTTGATGAGCCTGAAGAAGAGAATAGTGAATCAGTCAATGATTTAGACAACAATGTAGAAGATGATGGAAGTAATTCAGATGCAAGTCTCCCTTCAAACCCTATTCAAACTCCAAATGACTCTGAAGATGATGATCTTGATGTGCAAGCCTCAACTTCATTAGGTCCAAGAAATAGAAGACCACCAGTTAGTCACAATGACTATGTATCTGGTAGTGAATTAGATAATGATGATCTGCACAACTTGGCTACTTATACACAAGCTGAAGATCCAAAGACATATGCAGAAGCTGAGAAACAAGGTGTATGGAGAACTGCAATGGATCAGGAGATGGAGTCCATTAAAAGTAATAACACTTGGGAATTGACAACCCTACCTGCAGGATCCAATGCAATTGGAGTCAAATGGATTTTCAAGACTAAGTACAATGAAAAGGGTGAAATTGAGAAGCATAAAGCTAGACTGGTTGCTAAGGGATATACTCAGAAGCATGGAATAGATTACAATGAGGTTTTTGCTCCTGTAGCTAGATGGGATACCATAAGAACAATCCTTGCTCTTGCTGCAAAAGAGAGCTGGAATGTGTTTCAATTGGATGTAAAAAGTGCTTTTTTACATGGTGACTTAGCTGAAGACATCTATGTTGAGCAACCTCTTGGATATCAGATGGGAAATAAGAATAGTGTGTATAAATTGAAGAAGGCCCTCTATGGTTTGAAACAGGCTCCAAGAGCATGGTACAACAAAATTGAAGGGTACTTCAATGATGAGAAGTTTGAAAAATGTCCTCATGAACATACTTTATTTGTGAAGTATGATAGAACTGGTAAGATTCTGATTGTTAGCTTATATGTTGATGATTTGATATGCACTGGAAATGACTTGCACATGATACAAGCATTCAAAGAATCTATGAAAAAGAGGTTTGCAATGACTGACTTAGGAAAGATGAAGTACTTTCTTGGAGTGGAAGTTATTCAATCTAAGGAAGGAATATTCATAAATCAGCACAAATATGCAGTTGAGATATTGAAGAGGTTTGGCATGGAACATTGTAATGAGGTTTGCAGTCCTATAGTGCCTGGATCCAAGCTTGTCAAAAATGAAAATGAAAGTGCTGCAGATGCTAGAGAATACAAGCAGATGGTGGGTAGCTTGATGTATCTGCTAGCTACCAGGCCTGACTTAGCTTTCTCTGTGTGCTTGGTTGCTAGATTTATGGATAGACCTACTGAGCTTCATGTCACAGCTGTTAAAAGAATAATGAGGTATTTGAAGGGTACTCTTGTTGATGGAATAATGTACAGTCATAACTCAGATGAAGCCAAATTGGTTGGATGGTCTGACTCTGATTATGCTGGAGATTTAGATGATAGGAAGAGTACTTCTGGATATGTGTTCATGATTGGAACTGGTGCAGTCTCTTGGTCTTCAAAGAAGCAGCCCATTGTAACTTTGTCCACCACTGAGGCTGAGTATGTTGCAGCTTCACTATGTGCTTGCCAAGGATTATGGTTAAGAAATGTCATGAGTCATTTGAAGGTTGAACAAAGAGAGGTAACTGTTGTCTACTGTGATAATAGTTCATCCATAAAGTTGTCCAAGAATCCAATTATGCATGGTAGATGCAAACATATTGATGTTAGATTTCACTTCTTGAGGAATCTTGCAAAGGAAGGCACAATTGAGCTCAAGCACTGTCCATCTCAGGAGCAGCTTGCTGATATAATGACAAAACCATTGAAGATTGATGCATTCTACAAATTGAAGGCTGGTTTAGGGATGAAGAATACAGTGAAATGATAGTGTGAAGTGTGCTTGTGGAATTGGTCAGGCTGTCTGTGTAGCCTGCAGCAGTTGGCTGTGTGCTTGACTGGCCTAACCAGCTTGCAGGCCTGCCTGTTGGCCTAGGCGCGCGCGCAGTTTTCTTGTTTTGGCTTGCTAGTGTGTTTGCCTTAGCTTGGCCTAGCAATTTCCTCTAGTTTTTGTATAGTTTGCTGTTTGTTTTTGTAATTGTAGGGTTATACAATTAGGGGAGGATATGTTGGATATTGTATATTGGGCCTAGAATTATGCAAGCCCAATATCAAGTGTTTGTACTTTAAGCCCAATGCTTGTATATGGCACATTGCCTATATAAAGTATGTGTGGTGATCATTAGTAATCAATGAGAAAGATCCCTTAATCATAACATTTATGAAATAAATTACTTAGGTGGTGCAAGTACTAATGGCATTGTTTTATCTGAAAATTTCACTTTTCCTGATCCTAATTAATAGTGAAAATGTCAACCCCTTTGTAAGTTTAATACCAGTTGTTTTTGGTTGTGGTCTTGCAAACCAAAATATTAATTTTGATGGAGCCATGTATAATACAAATATTGTAGGCAGAATATTTGGTTTAGGGACAGGCCCAATATCTTTTCTTAGTCAATGGTCGGGCGAAACCAAAATGCGTTTCTTTTATTGTTTTAGCTCACCACAAACCAACCACAATTGCCAGAACTACCTAGTTTCATGTATTTTGGCTACAAAAGTAAAATAAGCGGAGACTTCAAAACGACACAACTTTTGTCAAAATTAGGCGACGGCAAATTAACAAAATGCTAGGTTACTTGCACCGGAATTAGTATGTCGGGGACAATACCCTCAATACCCCCTGAAATTTTCGAATTAAAACCGGGTAGAAAAGGTGGATTTCTCTTTAACTCAGGAAGTTAGGTTATAGTTTTAGTGAAGAGTACGTATGTTTATCAAGTATTGAAACAAAATGTGATTGCTTACTTTGAACAAAAAGAAATTGTTGACAGGGTTGTGAAATTGATTTAATGAAAATAGTTATTGGTTAAGAAGCAAAATTTTCATGCTTATTTTATGAATGAAATATGTCCGAGCCCTTAAATCAATCCAATGGTTCAAGTTGTCCGAGTAAATCCACAATGCGATAATATTGTTAAGTTGAACGCTTTTATCGGTTCGAATATTAAATCTCACAGTTGTATAAATTATTTTAATTGTGTTTGTTATTTCATCTACAAACAACTTTTTTTTTTATCAATCCATCGTCTAACTTGTAGGAGTCAACTATTTACACCTCTGAAATTTGTAAATAGAAAATAAAATAAAATTGAGAATAAGGTTAAAAGAAGCAAATAATAAGCTTATTTTTCTCTTTGAACCCTTTCATTCCATTCCTTGTGCTACTCAGGTTGTATCACAAAAATGTTTTCGTTCACACCTTGATTATTGTGATGAATTCAAAAGAGGGATAAGAATTAGGAAATAGCAAACATGGTGAAAATGAAAGAAACATATAAGTAGAAATTATCTTGAGTCCAACACCAATAATATTACAACAATAACCTCAAAAACTTTTCAACCAAATATTAGAATATCTATTGGTAGCTTGCATGTTGTTGAAATGATTGTTGGCATAAAACCAAGACTATACCCTACTTTCATGTTGCTAGACATTGGTTCTGATGACACGTGGCTTCAATGTGATGGATGCATTCAACCTAATTGTTTTCACATCATAAATGGAAATTACAAGTATCATGATTCTCAAACAATTAAGGGTGTTACATGTGATGATCCACTTTGTGTTCCTAAAAGATGTTCCCCAACAGGTAATAAGTGTGTTTATTCCATAGAATATGAAGGGGGTGCAAGTAGTAAAGGTTTAGTTTTATCCGAAACTTTCACTTTTCCTAATCCTAGTGATAAAAAAAACCCCTTTGTAAGTTTCAATGGAGTTGTTTTTGGTTGTGGTCTTATAAACAAAAATATTGTACTATTTGGTAAGAGTAATGAAAATAAGATAGGAGGAATATTTGGGTTAGGGACGGGGCCGAGATCTTTTCTTAGTCAATTGTCAGCCGAAACTAAAATGCGTTTATCTTATTGTCTTAGCACACCAAAAATACCACCACAACCTAGCTACTTGCATTTTGGTGACGATGCTAAAATAAAAGGAAACTTCAAAACAACACAACTTTTGACTAAAAATGGCAACGTCAAATTGACAAGATATTATGTTGTTTGCACTGGTATTAGTTTGTCGGGGACAAAGCTCGCTATAGACCCGAAACTGTTCGAACTAAAACCGGGTGAAGCAGGTGGTGGATTTGTCTTTGATTCAGGAAGTGATGTTACGTTTTTAGTTGAAGGTGCTTTTAATGTGTTGGAAAAAAAGGTGATTGATTATTTTGAGAAAAATTACAAGTTGCATCCTTTTAAAGGACATAAAACAGGTTTTGAACTTTGCTATCATAATGTTCCAAACAATGTTGTGAAACCTTGGCTTGTGTACCATTTTAAAGGAGGTGCTGATTTTAAGGTAGATTCTAACAAATTGTTTTTGAGTTTTGATGAGAAGAAATTATTATGCTTGAGTGTTGTGATTTTGAAGGATGCAAAAGTGCCAAATATATTGGGAGCTCGTCACCAATCTGACCATGATATCCTCTTTGATGTTCAAAAGAATGAAGTTTCTTTTTCCCCAATGCCATATACTTAGTGAAGTGTTACTATATAGTGTGTGATGAATTATACTACTAGTATATGTTTACAATAAGTACTTTAAATTATGAATTAATAAAAGTGTGATTGGCTCATTTCCTTTTAATTTGTTTTTCATTTCTTTTATTAATGGATGCGAAAACAAGTTTTTTGTCTAATTGTTTTTCTACTCTCTACGTTATTTATGATTTTTATATGTTTTTTAGATTAATTTATAAGTCACTAGTTCAATTGAGAATAATAATATCGTTAGATTGAAGTTCATTTGAGTTTGAATTCAAAATCTCACAATTATGTGTGAGAGTTTCGAATTGTACTTGTCATTTTGTCTACACAAAATAATAATAGTTAATATGAATAATAACATAACTCTTTTTTCGTCAAAAAAAAATAACATAACTCTTTTCGCAAAAGCATGAATTGCGAAAGAAGTTTTTTCGGTTAAAACGCCGTGCGACTCAGAGGACATAAGACTTCTTGGTCAAGCCAAAAAGATTGCCGGCAGAATGCTCCTACCCCACCAAGCCTGGCCCTTTACCTTACCTTAAGAATAAGGGGATATGCAGCGTGGGAAAGAATAAAAGAAGTGTCTGATACAACATGTAATCACATAACCATATATAATTATGGATTGTTTAAGATTAACATAAAATAATAATTCAAATTATTTTTTGGAATTGTTTGTGTGAAGTAGAAACCAAAATATACTATGTTGAATTTAATTAAAAAAAAAATCAATTATTTTCCATAAAATTTAATTTATTTAGATGTTTTTTTTATAAAAAGCTCTCATTTTAATTAAAATCATTAAAATAAATTAAATAATTAATATGAAATATACGGGCTCTAAGTTTATTTTTTCCTTTTATGTTAAAAAAGTTTAATTTTCTCAACCAAGGTCAGGTTGGGTGGAAAGTTCTAGATTTTATTACTCACATGCTTTATTTGAGAGTTTGAAGAGGAGAGAAGGAAAAGTGAGTAAAATATATATATTTTTCTTAAAAAAATAACCTTAATGGAAAGTATGTTTTAGATATGAGTAATATTAAAAAAAAAAAAGTATAGTTTCGTGAAGTCAGCGTAGTTTGTAGAAATTTTGCATTATATGTGTAGGGGGTTGAAATTCGAACTTTGATCATCCCACTTATTTACTTAATGTGAAAAAAATATTAACAATGAGTATATTATTTGAAAAAAAATACATTTAACAATTTATATAAATCATTTTTGTGACATAATTATTTCTTATTTTTTTGGTTACATGTGACATAATTATTTTAAAAGGAACTTATAATTTTTTTTTTTTTTTTTTTGCCTTTTTGTCAAAAGAAGAAAAAGCAGAATAGAGGTAACTTTTGCCTTTGCTTATCGAAGCAGAAAGCATGAATGCATTGAACAGTTTATAGCCTATAGTAGGCAATAAATAAATCATAAATTATTACTATTAATTATTATTATTATTATTATTATTATTATTATTATTAATTAATTAATTATTATTATCCAGTTTCCTCCTAATTTTCCTTCATTTTCTCGGGAAAATTTTGTGAAATGAGTTAAATTAAAATTTGACGCCTAATTCTCCTTGCTCCTTCACACCACACCCAGATCCTCTCACACTGCCATTTACAGACTTGTTTGAAGAGGTTTGATTCCAAGCTTCATACTTTCTTACTTAACATTCTTTTACTTTTATCTTATCAATGCAATTTGCAAACTGTTTTTCTATGAATTTCTCATAAATTAGATCTCATCATTGTGAATGTTGTGTGGATAATTTGCAAGCTGTTTTTCTTTTTCATGATGAAGTTACTTCACTTACTGTTACAAGGTTGAATAAACTTGATTATTCTGTAGTTGCCGGTGGAATAAATTTGTTATTTAATTAATTTTATTATCACTTATGTAGTATCGTCACTTCAAATTGAATGTGTGTCTGATGTCCGATACATTCGAGCACTTTGATATTATTAAATTGTTATCAGTGTTTACCTGTTAGCATCGTATCTGGTGTCCGTGTCTGTGTGAGTGTCGGTGTTTCATATATTCATATAGATCACGTGTTTATGTTTTAAATGATGATATCTTACCAAAGAATGTTAGGCTGATCTGAGTTTTATGCTATTCAATAATAGAGAGAAAGAAATGTAGAGGATAAATGTGAAAAATTCCTTGCCATATATTCATACAGTATCTTTATCATATTTTATATTATTACTATTACCTATGAAACACAAACACCAGACACGGACACTGACAGGTCAACACCGATAATAATTTGAGAAAATGACAATTCAGTGTAATCATAAGTGTCAGTGTCATGCTGGTGTCCAAGTGCCAACACCAACGTGTGAGGAGTGTCCGTGCTTCATAGATTATCCAACTAGTTTAACATAAGTGTAAAACTCTCTTGCATTATGAAGGAAAAAAAATTCGTTTTATCTTAGGCTGCCAAGTTCATTTGTGTACACTGTGCAGACATGTATAAGAATCGGTTGCAAGAATTGGCTCAAAGAAGCTGCTTCAATTTGCCAGCCTATTCATGCATACGTGAAGGGCCAGATCACGCTCCTCGTTTTAAGGTAACTGTCAACTTCAATGGAGAGACCTTTGAAAGCCCTACATTTTGCTCTACTCTTAGACAGGCCGAACATGCAGCAGCTGAGGTAGCTCTGAACACACTGGCAAATAGAGGTCCCTCGAGAACTTTGGCAGCTAGAGTTCTGGTGAGAAATTTGGAATTTTTCAACATTTCCTCAATATCACTGATGTTCTTATATTTCTTCTAAGTTGTAATCACTTAATTGACTTTTCAAGTGGCTAATTGCTATCTGATGCATAATGGTTTTGGTCCCACTGTTGTGTCAATTGATATGAATTATGAAGTTGTGGCTTAAAAATTTTAGCTTGATATTTTCAATTAAATGAAATAACGGTTAAAAATTGATATGGTTCAATGTTAGCTTATATGAGAAATTCATCTTATAAAAATAACCAGCAATAGAATATTAATTTTTGTTTATACTGGTCTTGCTGTATCACAGAGGTATAAAACCATGAAGAAGTTTATAGCAGCATTGATAGCTCTAACTTCATAAAGCTGATATAAAACCATGAAGAATGTAATAGATATAATAGATATAAAACCATGGTTTACGAATAGTCTGTGCATAGATATAAAACCCATGGTTTACGAATAGTCTGTGCAACAGTGGAAAATGCAGTTCCCAGAGGTATACTCTGGTCAATGTAATTCAATCATCCAATAGTCATCATTACTGAAAGTTTGAAAGCTGAGTTTCCATATTTAGCTTTTAGGTGGGGAGAGAAGAACTTGAATGGGATGCATTATGGTCACCGCCATATTAAAATTCTTCTATTACAATGTTGAATATATTTTGAAAGGTAACATCTGTTGTTTGGATTTTTACAGGATGAAACAGGAGTATACAAGAATTTGCTCCAGGAAACTGCCCACAGAGCTGGACTGAATCTTCCTGTTTATAAGACTATTCGTGCTGGACCAGGTCATGTCCCTAACTTCTATTGTACCGTTGAGATCGCAGGAATGCATTTTGCTGGAGATCCAGCTAGGACCAAGAAACAGGCTCAGAAAAATGCGGCAATAGCTGCTTGGTCTGCATTGAGAAAATGTGAGCATTTTGCTGATGAAATTATATATTTCTTATACATTTCCGGTTTAGAGTCATGAAACTTTCTCTGTGGTACTACACTACAACCTCATTTTGTCTGGTTTCCAATTTACCTTGTCTTTCTTTCCAGTGTCTGAGAATCAGTTATCTTCTTCAACTTCATCATCCTCATTGTCTTCCGAATCTAAAAGCAACAAAGAACAAGAACATGTCATTATTGCTCAGGTCCTTGCAAGTTTGCATTCGTCTGGTGCAAAGAACTTTCCAGAAAATGATCATCAACATAGATGGCTAAAGTCCACCGCAGCCTCATTGGTGTCAACCCAGCCAACTTCTCCAGGGATGTATCCTATGCAATACCAGCATTGTGAATTCTCTAATTTCTCACCCGAGTTGGCTCTTTATCAGATTTGGCAGCAAGAACAAATTATGCAGCAAATGTTGGCACTTACCATTCAACCAATTATCCCACCTGCTCCGCAGATTTATCCGTTAATGCAATCTGTGCTCCAGCCAGATCACTATCTTTATTTTCCAGCTAAAGAGTTAGCATCATTCCCTGGAGAACCAAAATTCTCTATTGCTACACCAAGGCCTCCATTATACTTTTCAAACCAAATGGTTCCTGAATTAAACAGCGGGAGGTCAACAGTAACCATTAGAGAGATACAAGAGGAAAAAACAGAAGACCCCTCAGTTTGCAACTTTAGCAATGAGACAAGAATTCCATCACCAGCTCCAGAGAATGATAGACAGAAGCATGATGGCTCTAGAAGCAGCAGCAGTAATAGTAGTAGAAATGATGAACACAATGGGAAATCTGAGTGGGATTCTCTTAGGAGCATGGGATATGCACACATACCAGTTAACATTGAAATGCAAAACCCATCCAGGATTGCCATAGGACATTCACAAACAAGTTCCAACAGATATTTTAGACCGCCAGCAGCTTCATATTCCATGGTGAGAACCATGGGCCCTACTTCATCATTGGGTTCCACGGTGCAACATAGGGAAGTACCTATGGCTGTTGCTTCAACGTTGAGAACTTGGGTCCCACGAAGTCCGGGGATGATAAGATCGCCTACTCCCCGGTTCAATATGGCCCCAGCTGTGAGAATCAGATCAGTAGTTCCAGTCTGCTCAGCTCCTCCAAGGAGGTCCATGGCAGAGACGCCCAAAAGCAAGGAAAAAGAAGATTCAAAACCCGAAGACAAATGAGGTCTCAAGAACAGACTCTGAGCTTGGCCATCTTAATTCTCAGATATAAATATTGATGTGAGTATAGAGTATAGAGGTTAAGAAGTGTAGTAGTTTGTGCCAAATAATATGTTGGTTACCTTTATAGATATGGTAAACAAAAATTCTACAAATAGGTTTCCAACTTAAAACTTTGACAAGAGATCCCGATTTAATCGGGTTCCGGAATTGGAGTCGGGTTTACCTGACTTCAACTTGTAATGGTGAGTGGATTCGAAAATGTGAATCATCACCTAAATTATACTACAGTTTAATTATGAATTTTAGATTACATGGTTCTAGTTCTAATGTTATAGTGCTCTTAATAAATATTCCTTCCTTCCCACAAATTCTCATTTTATGTATAATTTTACAATATTAATGAAATATTAATTTTATTTTTTTACAATTTTGGTCCCCTTATATTTTTTGCTCAATCACGAAATCGGTCCCCTCATTTTAAAATCACCCAATTTTGGTCCTCCTTCATACTTCTTGTCACTAAACATGGATATTTAACATTTTCCTACCATTTCTACATTGATGATCACTTCTTGTCAGTAGAATGGTTTATTTTTTATATTGTACTCCCTCCGTCCCAATAAAGGAAAAAATTTCATTTTTTTGGTCCCAAATTATAAGGAAAAAAATCATTTTAAAGAATATTTTTTCCTTATTCTCATAAAATTAAATGCAAATTGCATTTAATTTTCCCTCTCTCCTCTTTTATCAATAAACAACAACCAATAAAAATTGGTTTTACATCTTCGTATGCAATTTATTTCAAGAAAAACCCACAAAAACATATTTCAAATTATCATGTTTTACTTTTTCTTAATAAGTGTGGTTTTTATTTTCCCCCCTCAAAATTTGGGATGGAAGGAGTATCATAAGTACAAATGATCTGGGTGATGTAACAATTGTTTTACACTGTATATCAAAGATTTTCTTATTTGGGTAGAGGTTAACAAATAGTGACTTAATTTAAATTTGGCTTAGTAAAATGGTCCCTTAAAGACATTTTTGGTTTCAGATTGGTCCCTTAAAGAAAAAAAATGTCCAAATAGGTCCCTTAAAGAAAAAAAAGTCTGAATAGGTCCCTTAAAGACATCTCCGTTAATCAGTTTGGTCCCTAAAAAGAGGTATAAATAGGACTAAACTGATTAACGAAGATGTCTTTAAGGGACCTATTCGGACTTTTTTTTCTTTAAGGGACCTATTTGGACCTTTTTTTCTTTAAGGGACCAATCTGAAACCAAAAATATCTTTAAGGGACCATTTTACTAATTAAGCCTATAAATTTGCAGAGCTTATAAATTCAAAATTATCAGTCTTCCCTATTTTGATATGACAAGAGAGACTAGAATAATGTGATCATATTATTTCTCTAGAGTAATGTGACAAAGAAAATGATTCCCCGTCTATTTTATTCATTTTATTTTACAATTTATTTAATAATTTGTTTAAACATAACTTTGATGGTACGCTTATCGAAAGAGATTACGCGGCTGAAGAAGGAGAAGTAGACTGAGAAAAAAACATATTACTAGTAACCATAACGACAAGTATATGGCTCGAATATCTAGCTAACTGTTTTGAGCTTTGCCATATTACATTTGGAGATTTTGAGAGCGTCGTTGAAGAAAGCTCAATTTCCTAGAAGTTTTTATTGAACAAACATTGTATTGTGTAATCAGAAGATGATGATTTAGAGTGGGTGGCGGTGGTCGAATTTTGAAACGCTTACCTTGAACCTTTTGTTAACCTCAGTTTGCTACCGCTTACACTTTTTTTTTTTTTTTTTAAGAATTAATAGAATCTTTCCCATTATTCTTTGTACTACAAATATTGTAGTACATACTTTATTATCATATTTGTCATTTAGTTTAGTGTTTTTTTTTTCCATTTTAAAAGGGAGTGTTTATGTCACGTAGAGGGCCTGATTTCAAAAAAATACTACGTCGTATAGGGGCTTTACCCGGACTAACTAGTAAATGACCTACTGTTGGAAGCAAACTTAGAAACCAATTCGCCTCCACCAACTAAAACTGTTGATTAGTTTTCCAAATAAATCAACAATCTCTTCATTCTTACCCATGCCAGTTCTGTAAATATTCAAGAAAATTCATTGCTTGTTGGATTACGGAAGGAAAAATAAACTTTTTTTTTTTTTGACAAAAGGAAAAATAAACATTTAAAATCAAAAGAAACCAAATAAGTGCTTATATTTAGAGTCATAAATAAAAGTATGATCTCTTTTTTCAACTCCAAAGTCTTACACTACATACATTCATTCATTCGTATACAAAGTCGGTCGGTTATGTGTTAAATGTTAAATAATTTCATGAAAGGAAAAGAAAAGAAAAGAAAAACTGTCCTCCCTCCCTCCCTCCCAGCCAGCACAATGAATTAGGTAAGGACGTAAAAAGCAATAAAAATGCATAAAGATTGTGAATTACTCCCTACTTAGGAATGAATGATATAGGGTCCGTGCCTTAGGTGTTACGTTACGTTACGTTATAAAAACCGCAAAAATAAGTAAAATCCCAACCGTTGATTTGATGAGCTTGTTTGACTTGATCTATTCTTTCAAAATCAGAGTGTGCGTGCGTATAACAAACAAGATCTCAAATCCTCACTCCAAACAAATTACTACTATTTACACCCCCCACAACCACTCTCTCTTCACTCTCACTCACTCACTCACTCACTCTCTTTTTTCTAATTTTTTGCTTGCCTTCATTTTTTAATTTTTTTTATATAATTAATTAATTAATACTATAATACTACTATTTCATCTTCACTTCCTTTCTAACCGGATCACTGAATCTCGATGGATGGATGGATGGATAAGTAAAGCTACATTCATTTATTCATTCATAAAGTTTTTCATTAATTAATTAATTAATTAATTAAACCGGTGATTAAATTTGGTAATTATTGTGAATTAGAAGCGATGTTATTGTTAAGTGATAATAATGAATGAATCATCATAGATTCAAGAAATGGGATGTGTGATTAGTCACCAATCCAAATCTGGAAGAATATCTCAAAACAAAGTTGATGGAGGATCCACGTCGACGGTGAAGAAGAAGAAGAAGAAGAATGGTGTGAGGGACAATGCTGATGATGATAGGGTTCAACAACCGTCTCAAGGTGGCGAAACTAGAAGAAGATCAAAACCGAATCCAAGGTTAAGTAATCCACCTAAGCATTTACATGGTGAACAGGTTGCTGCTGGATGGCCACCTTGGCTCACTGCAGTTTGTGGTGAAGCTCTTAGTGGTTGGATTCCGCGAAAAGCCGACACATTCGACAAAATTGATAAGGTTGCTAATTATTTTGTGTTTATGTTATTTAATTTGCATCAATTTAATGAATTATTATGCTATATATGTACATTTGGTTTGTCGTCAGTCAGTATACTTCAGTTGGTAGGGACATTGTAATATGTAGGGACGGAGTTCCAACTCAGGATTCCCCACTTATTATTTACTTTAAGGATGAAATTTTAACCACTAGACTAGACTACTGATTATTAAGGATGTGGCTATCGTGTTGTCAAAAGTTAAATTCATGATGAATTATTGATTTGTTTGTAATATGTTGGTACAATTAACTTGAATTGAATCCTTGTATTTGCATTATTTGAGTATGAGCCTAAGAGGAACTAATGAATCTCACATTAAGTTATTTTCTAAATGTTGCATTTGTTTTAGATTGGGCAAGGAACTTATAGTAATGTGTACAAAGCTAAAGACTCGTTGACTGGTAAAATTGTTGCTCTGAAGAAGGTTCGATTTGACAATTTGGAACCTGAGAGTATTAAATTCATGGCTAGAGAGATTCTTATTCTGCGAAGGTTGGATCATCCAAATGTTATTAAGTTGCAAGGTTTAGTTACATCAAGGATGTCCTGTAGTTTGTATTTGGTGTTTGATTACATGGAGCATGATTTAGCTGGACTTGCTGCAAGCCCGGTAATCAGGTTTACACAGCCTCAGGTTAGACCAGGTTTGCCTTGATAGTTTAATATTTGCTTAGGTTATTCTTTTGTTATTGGTACACTTTCTTTCAAGCAGTAGTATTTGACGTTTCCATAAAACTGCACCTTCAATTGCAGATAAAATGTTACATGCGTCAGCTGTTATCGGGACTTAAGCATTGTCATAACCGTCATGTACTTCACCGTGATATTAAAGGATCAAATCTTCTTATTGACAATGAAGGAATACTTAAGATTGCTGACTTTGGATTGGCATCCTTTTTCGATCCAAACCATAGGCATCCGATGACTAGTCGTGTAGTAACACTTTGGTATCGGCCTCCTGAGTTGCTTCTTGGTGCCACAGATTATGGTGTGGGTGTAGACCTTTGGAGTGCTGGATGTATTCTAGGAGAGTTACTGGCTGGAAAACCAATTATGCCCGGCCGTACAGAGGTGACAACTTACATATCTCATTTTGTTGGCTTTATGGATTTTTCATTTTCCTTGTTTTCTGTGTCACAATCACAACTATCTAATTTCAGAAATCTCGTTTTGATCATAGTTTGGATTTATGAGGATATAGAGGTTCTAGTGATGATAAGGATATTAATAGTAATTTCATCTCAGTTACTTTATTATGCTGTGTGGACCAATAACTACC
This sequence comes from Trifolium pratense, assembly GCF_020283565.1. Classification (NCBI taxonomy): domain Eukaryota; kingdom Viridiplantae; phylum Streptophyta; class Magnoliopsida; order Fabales; family Fabaceae; genus Trifolium; species Trifolium pratense. The sequence goes on from NC_060064.1 coordinate 1,733,594, forward strand.
AAATTACATTGTCCACAATGTACACACATTCATTATGTTTTTGGTATATTTCCCTTTTTAAGTGGTATACTAGATCATATGTTTAGTTATATACTTATATCATCCGTAGTTAGTAAGAATTTCAAATTTCTATAGCATGGTAAATTATTTAAAACCCCAATTTTCCTAACTCCTTACTTGCGTAGGTGGAGCAATTGCATAAGATATACAAACTATGTGGTTCACCTTCTGATGAATACTGGAAGAAATCAAAGTTGCCCAATGCTACCTTGTTTAAACCTCGAGAGCCATACAAGAGATGCATAAGAGAGACATTCAAAGCTTTTCCACCGTCTGCTCTACCCCTTATTGATAATCTTCTTGCAATTGATCCTGTAGAACGGAAAACTGCATCGGATGCTTTAAGAAGTGAGGTGGGCTTTATTAAAATTTCCTAGCTTTGTAGTCATACCACTTAGAGTCTTAGACTGATCTATTGTTGGTGCATATAGATATCCTTAATGTATATGCATACTTGAAGATCTGTTTGGTGATATGTATGACTAAGCTGCATATTGAGAAAAATGAAGCCCTAAAACACATATGAAACTTTGCTTGGTAGTATGTATGGTTAGGCTTCGTATCGAGCTACATGAAGCCCTATAATTGTGAGGCTATATGATCCCTGACAACATTCTTAGCCTTCTTGTTTTGGATGTCATATATTAACATGTACTTGAAGGTAACAACCTGCTGCTATAGAATAACTATTGTCCTTCAAATTTTGAATGCAGTCTTAGAGGTGATGCTCATTATGCAAACCTTTTTGTGGTATCTTTGGAATTAAAATTAAATGTGATCCCTGCATGGAACAGATGACTAGTTTAAATGGTCATGATAAATATAGACAGTCCAAAATCAATGTAATATCGGCCTATCCATGTATGAAAAACTATCTTGAATCTGATTCAGGTGTTATCCTTGTTGAGTTACATCTATTTTGCTTGTCTGCTCCTACATTTTGCAGTTCTTTGCCACAGAACCGTATGCTTGTGATCCTTCTAGTCTTCCAAAATACCCCCCAACCAAAGAAATGGATGTTAAAAGACGGGATGATGAAGTGAGGAGGTATTTCTGCTCTTAAGTTTCCATTCTGCATATTGAAAATATTTGAATATATTTAAATAAGATGTCATCTGGTGATTAGGAGGGAGAAAGTAGAAGGAAAGTGACAACTGTGAGGACTAAATGTAGGGTGTTGACCGTGATATTATCTAAAAATTATTTTTTATATTATCTAGATTATTCAATGGTATTTTTAAGCTTCTGTTACTTAACAAATATGCTCTTCCAACACCCATGCACAACATAAATTCTACAGTATAAACATACTCACACAATGACATTTGTAGTAGTCATTAGTGAAAAGTTTTCCCTTTTTGTTTTGGGTAATGTCTGCTTGTTATGATTTAGCAAACCTGGTATGTGTAATCATGTCTAAGATACTTTTTGTCTCTATAAATGTTCAGACAAAGAGCTGGAAGCAAAGCTCAGGTTGATGGTTCAAAAAAGCATCGTATACGTGAATGTGTTGTGAAAGCTATGCCTGCTCCCGAAGCCAACGCCGAGCTTCAATCCAATATTGATGTATGTTCAAACAAGTTACTAATATATTGCTAATCACTCACATATGAGTTATGCTTTGGTTTATACAATTGCTAAATGATTAATGTCTTTAAGAATGCTTAAGGAATGAAAAGATTGTGACTAAGTAGAAAGGACAATGTGTCAAAAAAAGAAGTAGAAAGGACAATTAGGATTTGGCAACTGAACTTTCTCAATCCATATCAAGTGTGGTAGATGATCAATGGTACCTTAAGACATTTGAATTTGTCTCAAGTAATTTGAATCAAAGCAAAGCTTTTATTATCTTATTTCTGAATGAGCTTTAGCTCAAATGGTTTCCTACATCATAATTATGAATCAGCTCGGGCCTCTCTCTTATCCTGGATTTGTTACTGCTTAAATATCAGCATGTTTGGAGGCAATATCTTTTTATTATAGTCATTGATTTGATGACGGCTTCATCTTGGTATTTAGGATACACATGTAGAGATATCAAAATTCTCTTCTGTATTAGTGCCTTTATATTTCTGTGCATCTTTAGCTTCTGTGCTTTGTTGGCTACGTTCTAATAATAATAGAAAAAATCTGCCTGATTATGATATTGTGGCTTAAAAGTTAAAAGTAAAGTCAACTAAATTTGTTTATATGGTTTTATGTATAGCAGAGAAGACGTCTAATCGGTCATGCAAATGCCAAGAGCAATAGTGAAAAGTTTCCTCCACCACATAAAGACGGACAATTTGGCTTTCCTTTGGGATCTTCGCATCATATTGATCCAGATACCATTCCTACCGACGTATCTTTCATTTCAACCAGATATACCTATTCAAAGGAACCATTCCAAGCTTGGTCGGGTCCAATTGGTAATGCTGCTGATATTGGAGTGCCGAAGCGGAAGAAACACACTGCAGGAGAGGCATGGGATTTATCAAAACCACAAAAAAGTGCCTCCAAGGATACATTTAAAGGAAAAGGAATTATAGTTTAGATATTTAGTACATTCTTATAGAGCCAATTTAAGAATCTGCCTCTGCTTCCTCATTTTTGGATGCCTACCCACTTGCTGAGCAAAATGTCCACTTCCTGAGTATAAGATAATTGCTTATCAGGTAGTGATTTTTTTTTTTTTTTTTTACAGCCATCAGCAAATGATGATATAAGAATAATATTTCACCGTCTTTAATTACATCTTCAAATTATACCCCATAGTTTCTTTTTTTAAATGAAGCTTTTTTCTTCTGTTCAAACTGATAGTATGGTGAGAGAATGAATTACCATGATGTACATCTTTGATTTTACTAAAGGAGTTTCTTATTAATATCTAAATTGTGTTTAATTTGCTGAGAATTGTAATAGATTCTTGAGGCTATTTCTGTGTCCTCATTTCAGCAAAGTTAGTGGACGAAGTCATCAAGGTATGATTCATATGCCACCTACAGCCACCATCTGCAATTTTGCCTCAAACCATCTTTCATTCACTTTGTAAATATAAATGATTAACGGCTCAACTTATTGTTCGTTTATTTTTTATACATGTGTAATTATTTTGAAAAGTTTATCTAGGATTACTAAAAAAATACTAAAATTTAGCAGATTAAATTTTGACTTTGGATCCCCTACATACAACATGTACTACAACAGTTGTGGACTTGTGGGGACCTTTAGTCAAAGATACATGTGTACTAGTACAGCAGTTGTGGGGTCTCGAAATTTAGTGAGAGAAATTTTCAGTCTCTAAATCTAACGGCCTCTGCGAGAGTTGTTGCATCATACCAGCTGTAGTATTTGATTTATTAGACACCAAATTAATAAAAAAATTTAGAATCAAATGAAATTGAGCAGTCTAAATTCAACTGTAATTTATATTTAATGGTCACAAAGGAAATCAAATTACAGAGTTAGTAACTATTTTTTGACCACCTGTTATATCATATCAAATGAAAGCTTCTCCCCTGCTAATTCGAATTATGAAGTGAGGATTAATTTTTCATGAGTTTGGTTATTGCTCTCTTTGTCTCAAGATGAACTAGTTACAAAATCACCTTGAAATATACGGAAAATTTTGATGCTGATTATGAAAAACGTAGTCACATAATTCTATGTCCCCTTGCGAAGCACAAATTGGTACTACTCCCTCTTGTCCTTATTTATTTTTTTAGATTCATAAAATATTTGATCTATTTAGATCATATGTTGAACTAGATATATCAAATGTTCTATTAATAGAAAAAACGTTTCCGTATAATAAGAACAAGAGAGAGTATTACACAGTTTATAAAGAGCAATGATTTAGAGGAAAAGATAAAATTGAATCTAAGGATAATTAAAGATATTTTATGTTTGTAGTTCGGATGTTATTGAAAGACTACTATCACTCTATATTTACTATTTGATTTGATATGAAAATGGTGAAGCAAAAAATAGTAGTTTGCGGTTGACCGCGCACCATAAATCATTCGACCGTGGTTTCAAATATACCATAAATATTTTTAAATCTCCGATATTATATTGACTTGAAGCTTCTGAATGTAGTTTTGAGAATAACAAGACTTCAATGATATTTCTAACATACTTGTACAATAAAAAAGTGCAAATAAAACTCAATTTTTTTGTTTGTTTAAAATGGAATTGAGAATGGAAATCATGATCTCTAGGATCACCCAAATCTTTCACTACTAGACCAAATCATGGATATAACTCAATTTGTTTTGATTAATTTCTTTCTTCAAATTAAAACATGCATTTTAAGATCATCATATGTTCCTCTTTCCACATGACTAGCCTAACATTAATTTATTAATTAATTAATTATAATAAAAGATTTCCACTCCGACCAATTTATGAAGTATATAGTCCCCCATATCAAAAAATTAAATAAACATTGCAAAAATTGAAAATTGCGAGAAGAAGGGTAACACAGCGTAATACACAAGCAGTAGTAACGTTATAAAAACCGATGAACAAATTCAAGCTTAGTGTGTGGACTTAGAGAAAAAGTGATTACTCAAAAAAACCCAAACAAGACTTGTGTTGACAAAAAAGCGATTCTCTCTTTTCTCTCTGCGAAAGCAAAGGTTTCTTCTAGTTACAGCAGAAGAAGAAGCAGTTACATTCAAGCTTCAACGAAAAATGGATGATAGTGTTAACAATGTCGCTCAAGCCATAGCCACCGCTCTCAACTGGTCTTCTACTCCCGATGCTCGTCAATCCGCTCTCTCTTTTCTCGATTCCGTAATTTCTTCCTCATTTTCTCGTTCCCTTTTTCAATTCATTTTTCATTTCAGTTTTTTTTTCAATTCACTCGATCATATCAAATTTTGTATTCAATTACTTGAATCTTTGTTCACAAGAAACCCTAATCACTGTCAAACGTATAATTCATAATTCATAATTAATTGCTGTATGTATTCACCTTGATTGTAACATTTTATGCAGTTTAATTGCTTTTTTGTTTATTTTTTTATTATTGATGATAATGACCTAATTAAGTTTAATTGATAGATAGCTTTGTTTGCAACATTTTGTGCAGTTTAATTGCTTGTAATCAATCATAATTTTTTACTGCTACAGCTTACTAGTATTGCTACTTTACGGTGGTGATGATTGGTTAACATTTGAATATTTGCTCAAGACTAATCGATTTAAATTTTCTTTAGATGAAAACAAGTGGTGATATAAGGACATTAGCAAACACATTGTTCCTTTTGGTGAAAAAGAATTGGTCAGCTGAAATTCGGTTGCATGCTTTCAAGATGCTGCAGGTTGAAGTTTATATGATGTTACTACTTTCTTTTGGTGTTTTTTAGTGATGTATCCTTGTGTCTTATGTGAGAATATATTTGTATACAGCATTTGGTGCGGTTGAGGTGGGAAGAATTAAACCCGGAAGAGCACAAGAATTTTGCAAAGCTCTCGATTGATTTAATGTATGAGATTGCAGATCCTTGTGAAGATTGGGCTCTTAAAAGTCAGACAGCTGCTCTTGTTGCTGAGGTTTTCACCATGATGATCTTCATTTTTATTTACATTGCTTATTGTTTTGTCACAATTACAATTTTGCTTGGTATAAAACTATATTTGTTTTTTGGTACTTTCACAGATAGTTAGAAGAGAGGGTCTTGTTCTATGGCAAGAAATGCTTCCATCTTTGGTTACTCTATCCAGCAAGGGTCCAATACAAGTAAGTTTCAAGTTTTTGCTATTGTGGCATTTTTGTGCTTGGTTTGTTCTACTTCTATACACTGTTTTTTAATGATTTGAAATTACATACAGGCTGAGTTGGTTTCAATGATGCTGCGGTGGCTTCCTGAGGACATTACAGTCCACAATGAGGACTTAGAAGGTTTGTAATGTCTTGAGATTTTCTCATCTAGGTTTTAGTAAGTGGGGCTCATATGTACAAATTGAGTTAAATAATCAAACGTGCTCCATCTGTGTTAGACAATGGAGAAATATGAGTTTTCTAGCAATAATTTTGGACACCCAATATTAATAAGCAAAGCAAGGGGAGGGGACACATTAGTATGGCTTGTTTATTACATTATCTCTCTGAAATGTTTTCCATCTGATACCATGAAAAATTGAATGTGTGTACCATGGTAGTTAAAATCCCGATTTTAATCCTAAAATCTTACGATTTTACGATTATGTTTGCCCTCAGCGATTATGAGTACACGTATAATCCTATTCTTGTGGAATTAGGTGGAATTCCGATTTGAATAGTAAAATCTTACGATTTTGCGATTATTTTTGGCCTCAACTATTATACGTACACACATAAATCTTCTAGCAATTTAGCGATTATGCTTGCGTCTGGCTGAAAAAAAATCTTCTCCCTTGTCATTCTTCTGTTTAATTTCCAAATGGCTTCAAACTCTCATGCTAATAAATTTACATTTACATAGTATTCAAATGTGATTTAAAGTTTTCCTTGTCTTATGCAATTTTATATGCATATATATATGGATTTATATGCATATATTTGAGTTTTATGAATTTTGTATAATCTTATGATTAATGTTACGATTTATGATTTCACTTCCCCTTTCCGATTTTACGTAAAATCCCGATTTTAACTATCTTGGTGTGTACGTGGGTGAATAGAAAGCAGACAGTGAATACATAGAAAGAGGAAGAGGTTGATGGATGTAATGGGATCGGCTAACTTGGTGATTGTCAGGATCCCTGTCTACATTACTAATAAAATAGGTGTTTTACTCGGTACCTAAAACGTGATGTGGATCGTATCGCACGATTTCACAATTTTTGATCCCCAACCATCCAGATCTTGCGCAAAATTGCAGCCAGCCAGGAATTAGGTATGATTGCCACTCAAACTAGAAAAATCTGTAAAAGCGGCAATCTTGAGCGAGCTGTGATTTTGGGTCGGATCTGTGACCCGTTTAGCTTAAAAAGGGTTCCTGATTGAAAAACCTGCAACTGAAGGTTGTTCTCTGCTGAACTGAAGTTGCTTTCCACTGGTTGTCTTGTTCGTTCATCCACTGTGCACAGCCTGCCATGGATGCTGCTTGCAAGCCCCCCTCCTCCCATCTTGCCGCTGGACATGTGTACTTTAGACTCCACTGCCGAGACAGACACGCATGTGGTCACTTATTGTGTTTTCCTTTGCTGTGGTTTGTTTAAATTTTAACTAGAACTGGGATTAGGGTTTTTATGGGCTTGTGGTTTGAGCCCATTTATGTTTTCTCTTTCGGCTAGCGAGAGAAGATTTAAACTCGTTTGGACCAGAAAAATAGACTAGGTGAAATGAAGTAATAAAAGGAATGAGTAAAGTTAATAAAAATTAGTTTTCATATAAGGCATTCTGTGTTTTGAATTTAGTTAAATGCTTGTATGATTTAATTGTTTTTCCTTATTTATGTTATTTTATATACTTAGGCACGTGCGCACGCACGTGTTTGTTTTTTTTATAGAATTTTTTGTAGGATTTTACAATCCATGTTATGATACGATTTTGATTGCCCTTCCTGATCCTTACATAAAATCCAAATTTTGACTAACTTGGTTGTACTAGTAAAAAAATACAAAACATGAAATCCGAAGCCGAAATTCATGACAGGCACTAGTAGATTATGACTGGTTGCACTTGTAAATAATGAATATTTATTTAGTCTTGAGTGAATATCTGTATGTGAAATGTTATGTGTCCGTCTTACTTGAAATATTGATGCTTCAGGTGACCGCCGGAGGCTACTTTTACGCGGGCTAACTCAATCATTGCCTGAAATTTTGCCACTATTGTACACTGTATGTTTCAGTTCTAAACCTCATTACAAGTTATTTGTTAAGCATTATTGTTAATGTTGTGATGCTTGGTGCAGTTACTAGAAAGGCACTTTGTAGCCGCACTAAATGAAGCTGGTAGAAAACAGACTGACATTGCCAAACTGCATGCTGCTGCAGTAACAGCTACTTTAAATGCCGTAATTGCATATGCTGAGTGGGCTCCATTGACCGATCTTGCTAAGTCTGGTATCATTAATGGGTACGTATCTTACCTTGTTTACTAGCTCAGTACAATATTCTTGCATAATCACACTTGTTTTATGTTTCTGCCCACCTTGTGTTTCTGTGACTCCCAACAGTTGTGGTTTCCTACTATCTGCTCCAGACTTTCGTCTTCATGCATCTGAGTTTTTCAAACTTGTTTCGTCGAGGTATGCATTATAGAGCCCTAACGGTTGATATATTCTGATGACATTATTTTTCTTTTTAATTGATGAATAATATTTATGAATTGTGATTGTAGGAAGAGATCTGTTGATGCATCTGCTTCTGAAATTGACCAAGTTATGAGGGACATCTTTCAATTATTGATGAATATATCTAGGGATTTTTTGCACAAATCTGGTTCAGGTCCCAGTTCTATAGATGAGGGTGAATATGAATTTGCTGAATGCATATGTGAAAGTATGGTGTCACTGGGTTCCTTTAACTTGCAAAGTATTGCTGGAGATAGTGGCATACTTTCACTCTATCTAGAACAGGTAATTAATGTATAATATAATATTAGTAATACTAAGTGTGTAATATTGTGCAGCTAGGGTTAGGGAAGTTTGACTTAATACGGCGTATATTAATTGTGGTTTTGGTTTCTCTTTGGTAATTTTGTTATAGATTTTTTTAATCTCCATATCATTCATTAATCTCTTGGCTTTTGTGCTGAATAAACTCTGGAAGAGATAATTGCAGATGACAGAATATCGTCGATTCACAACAGATCTTGCAATTTTTCTCACATAACTTTTTTGCCAAATCACAACTTGATTTTCTTTTGTTCAACTCATGTTGCTATCATATGCATGGATGGAAATTTTTGCTGTTTCAGTTTATTTCTATTTTACATGAACACATGTAAATCTTGCATTTCATCACTTAACCATTTCATTTTATTTCCTCTCCAGATGCTAGGATTTTTCAACAATTACAAGTTTGCAATTCATTTTCAATCCCTGCAATTCTGGTTGGTATGTTGCTGTTGTACAAAAGTACTGTCTGGTGGTGCTTTTTTTCATCATATTGTCGTATCTCCCATTTATTGCCTCAAATCTTTACTTGCAGATGCTAATGAGGGATATAATGTCAAAGCCAAAAAATTCAACTCATTCAGCTGCTGACAGTTCAGCTGTTAGTGGCTCAGGTTCTGAGAATGCAAAGAAGAAGACTCTAAGCTTTGTGAATGATGATTTTTGTGGTGCAATGTTCGATACTTCTTTCCCTCGCTTGCTCAAACGAGAGAAAATTTTGCCTGGAACTGCACTTTCTTTAGGGGCATTGGAGTTGTGGAGTGAAGATTTTGACGACAAGAGTAAATTCAGCCAGTATCGTTCTAGGCTGGTATGTCTCATAGCCATATACAAAGTCGCATATTATTGTCTATCATACATATTATGTTTCCCATTTGCTTACAGGAATAATTCCTGTTATGGAACATCTTTTAAGGAAGTTTCTACTTCTGAATTTATTCATAATCTGTATTTGAAGTTCTAAGATAGTATTTGGAAAGTGGCTTGATGCTTGCAATATTTCATTGGTTGATGTTATAGAAGAGAGTGTTTGTGTAATTCACCATTTGAATGTGTAAAATGGAAGTTAAAATGCAAAGACTCTCCCTACTCTATTTATAGAGATAAGAGGAGAGGAGCCTGCTGTAACTATAGTTAGTTAAAGCTGTACAAAGCTATGAAATAACAACAATCTAACAGAAAGAAAAATACAACACGTGAAAATACAAAGTAAAATTAAACTCTCATACCGCCTTATTTCTATTTGATTTAACCCTTTTGAAACATTTTTTACTGACGAGTGGTTTCTATAAACAGTTGGAGCTGATTAAATTTGTTGCTTCGTACAAACCCCTGATAGCTGCTGCTAAAGTTTCTGGAAAAATTGATACAATAATCAAGAGTTTCTTGGTTTCACCAGCGCCAACTCAGGTTTAATTGTCTTCTATTTAATTTTCAATTTAATTTTACGATTTCAGTCTCTAAGAAATGTCAGCTTCTCACCATCACTTCATGCCTATGTGTTGATTGTTGTTGGTTCTGCTTCTCTCGTTGTAGGACTTAGCTGTGTTGGAAAGCATGCACTTGGCTTTAGAGAATATTGTAAATGCTGTTTTTGACAGATCCAGTGATATTGCCGAGGCAAATGCTGAAATTCAGTTTGCTTTATGTAGAACATTTGAAGGTTATTTTAGTTAATTTTCCATATTTTGCTGTTTTTGAGTTTGTCTAGTTGGACCTTTGTAATGATTCTGGTTATTGTGTCTTGAAGGTTTACTCCAACAATTTATTTCCTTGAAATGGACGGAGCCTGCACTTGTGGAAATACTTGTTCGCTATTTGGAAGCAATGGGCCTCTTTTTGAAGTATTTTGCAGATGCAGCTGGCAGTGTTATCAATAAACTATTTGAACTTCTAACATCTCTTCCCTTTGAAATGAAGGTTCCCTCAACAACCCCTTTTTCATTCTTACTTTCAACTGTTGAGAAATTATATGGCAAGTAAAAGTTATATATTCTCTTTGTAGGATACGTCAACATTAAGTGCTCGGCATGCAAGGTTGCAGATCTGTACATCATTTATTCGGATAGCAAAAGCTGCTGACAAAAGCATCTTGCCTCATATGAAGGTGCATTTGTTAAAATATCCATCGTTGAACAGTTGCAATTAAATGGTTATGTTCATAGAACTTCACACACTGGACAAGAAAGTTTGTTGAGCTATATAACTAACCTTGATCTAGTTATCAGTTAAATATTATTTAAGCCAGTTTTGAGTCGTAAGTCATAACATAATAGAAATAATACAAATATGAAAATTTGTTTTCTCAAAAAATCTTTGCTGTTATGGTATTAAATTATTATATTTGATGATTCAATTTTTGGTTTGATTTGTCAACATGTGTTTCATTATTGGGTTTCAATTATTAAGCTTTGTTCTCACCAGTTTGGGTTTCATTATTTTGTACACTTGAGTACAAGTTGAAAGTGCCCCACTGCATAGAGTGTAATTTGGGAGGCGATTTGGTATATTCACCTTTACAAGTTTGTATGTAGGGCATTGCTGATACCATTTCTTGTTTGCAAAGGGAAGGTCGTTTACTTCAGGGCGAGCATAATCTTATAGGCGAAGCTTTTCTTATTATGGCTTCTTCTGCTGGGTAATGATAAAAAAGAATAGATCATTAGTTTTTGATATATACTCTGTCAAAATTTATTTATCCTTATCTCACTTGTTATTTCTTAATTTGACACAGGATTCAACAGCAGCAAGAAGTTTTAAAGTGGCTACTAGAACCTTTGAGCCAACAGTGGACACAACTGGAGTGGCAGGATAGATATTTGTCTAGTCCACATGGTTTGGTTCAGTTGTGTTCAGAAGCGCCAGTTATGTGGTCAATTTTTCACACAGTTACATTCTTCGAGAGGGCACTTAAGAGGAGTGGGTTGAAGAAAGCGCACGGACTTTTAGAAAACAGCTCAACATCAGATTCGACTACTTTAAATCCAATGGCCTCTCATGTATTATGGATGCTAACTCCTCTCTTGAAAGTATGCATAATTCCCTGAAGAGTCTGGCCATGTGTTTGGTCTAGTATTTTAAATCAAAATGGTTACTATGTTTTCAATCTTGTCTTTTCATGAACCAACTGTCCAAGAAAGCTTAAGCTATTTGGTGAAGTTGTTGATTTTTTATATTATATGTCTAACATGTCCCCTCACTTTAGTGCCCTTTGAGGTTGAATAGTCGATAATGAACAATCCTGCTCACTTTGTTGAAATTGAATTTTTTATTAGAGAATAATGGAGTTGGATATGTTTAAATTCTAGATCACTTGATTACAGAGGCTTTTATACAATGTCATTAACCATCTCAAAAGTTTAAACTGTTAGGAATGGTTTTATATTTTATTTTTAACAGTATTAATAATGTAGTATGTTTTTAATTTCCAGCTACTTCGAGGCTTACATTCTCTTTGGTCTCCATCTATAATTCAAACTTTACCTGGAGAGATCTCGGCTGCAATGGCCATGAGTGATTTTGAGAGGTTCAGTCTTCTTGGAGAAGAGAACCCTAAATTGCCAAAGAACCCTAAGGAAGGATACGGTGAACAGAATGAATCAGACATACGAAATTGGTTTAAAGGCATCAGAGACAGTGGGTAAGCATGTATATTCAATTTTTATTTTTTATCTATAACTTATAAACTGTTCCATATCTGGTCGCTCCTCCCTGTCAATTTTGTTTTTGCACCAAACATCAATAAAGATCAAATTAAGTCCCTGGTTAAAATAAGAATATTCTGCATCTATGACATCTTCATTGTTCTTTATTTACGTCTCCATACCTTACTAAATGCGTCGTATGTATTAATAGATATAATGTATTGGGCTTGTCAACAACCATTGGGGATTCATTTTTCAAAAATTTGGATGTACACTCTGTTGTCGTTGCCCTAATGGAGAATATACAGTCAATGGAGTTCAGGCATTTGAGGCAGCTTGTTCATTCCATTTTGATTCCTTTGGTTAAACACTGTCCTGTGGATATGAGGGAGATTTGGCTGGAAAAGCTTCTGCACCCATTATTTGTTCATATTCAGCAAGCTCTTAGCTGTTCATGGTCTAGTCTTCTGCAAGATGGTAGAGCAAAGGTTCCTGATATCTGTGGCTTTCCTAGTGGATCAGACCTGAAAGTAGAAGTGATGGAGGAAAAAATCTTGAGGGATCTCACACGTGAAATGTGTTCACTCCTCTCTGTGATTGCTTCTCCTCCCCTAAACACAGGAATCCCTTCTTTGGAACAGTCTGGGCATATTATTCGTTTTGACATGTCTTCTGTGAAAAGCTTGGATGCAGTTGCATCATGCTCTTTGGTTGGGTATGCTTTCTACTTGTTATGGAATATACTTTATCTTTAGTCATTCTTTTCTATTTTTAACTTCAGTTTGGAAGTGTTTTTTTCTCATTATGTCTTTACACATGACAGTTTCCTTCTAAAGCATGAAGGTCTTGCCCTTCCAACACTAAGAATGTGTTTAGAAGTTTTTACATGGACGGATGGTGAAGCCGTAACAAAGATTTCTCCTTTTTGCTCTGCGGCGGTAGCTCTTTCAATAGTAACAAACCATACTGAACTCATAGAATACGTTTCGAGAGATCTTTTTACATCGGTTATTCAAGGTTTATCCCTAGAATCAAATGCAATAATCAGTTCTGATCTAATTGCCATTTGCCGAGAGATATTTGTATATCTCTCCGATAGACACCCAGCCCCCAGGCAGGTTAGTTGTTTTCTATGATTTGGTTAGTTTTCTTAGTACATTTAACTTTTGGAATACACTTCAACACTTGCAAAGAATCCTAGACCTTGGGTATTGAGTAATATCATATTAGGTTTTATGTTCATATTACTAATATGCATTCACTCTTTTTTTAGATTTTGCAGTCTCTCCCCTTTATTACTCCTCATGATTTACATGCCTTTGAGGAAGCTTTAACAAAAACGTCAAGTCCAAAGGAACAAAAGCAGTACATGAAAAGCTTGCTTCTATTGGCAACTGGCAACAAATTAAAAGCACTTGCAGCACAGAAAAGTGTGAACATCATTACAAATGTTTCTAGTAAGCAATAACTTTTAATGCATTTTGTTCTTTTTATATTTTACTTCTCCAACTTTTGCAATGTACAGTTTAGCATTTATGTGTTATCAATTGTTGAAGGGTTCCCAGGAGTGTGGTAGCTTCCATATACCGCTATGTTTCTCGGCTGTTATTAGGAGACATCTAATTTTCTAGTAATATTTTCAAAATTTTAACCTTTTCTGCTTCTGTCATGCAGTGAGACCACGCAGCTCGGCCAATGCTCCCGAATCCAATGTTCATGATGGTGATGTTGTTGGTTTGGCAGCCATTATCTGATTTTATTTAGTGCTCATGGAAGGTTTTGTGTACAGGAGTGAGCTCATATTGAGAACATTTGGCTTTTTATTAGTATTTTACCAACATGGTGCTAAATCGTCTCTTCCCCTACAACCTTTGACTGAATGCGAAATCGGGTGGGAGTACAAATATTTGCATGTCCTTCCTCTGCACTTAGCAACATGTGAATCTGTTACACAGTATGCAGATTTTTTTGTTAGTGTATAAGCTCCAGTAAGCGTAGTAGAGAACCACAGTTGGCAATTATTCAGACCATTGTAATTCAAATTTCAATTAATTTTTTTAGAATATAGATTAAATTTTTATTACATCTCTAAATACTAAAGTTACACAAAGCGCTGGTTAACTAGGATCTCTAAACCTTTGTGATGAGGGAAGACTTTTCTTCAAAGTCAAATCTTAACTGTTATTCCATCAGATTTCATCTCATGCCTGTATACTAAGGCAGTCATACTTGTTTCAACTAAGGTGATTTTGAGTTGAATTTAGACTATGATGTGGAAAGTACACTAAAATAATTGGGAGAACCAGATTGAATATGATGCTATTATTTTAAACGGTAGAAGTATTTTATTTTCACACTTTTCCAATTTTTTGGTAGTTTTAACAGAGAAGCTTAAAATTTTGATGGAGATTTTAATTGTAGAGGTTTTTTTTCCCATGTTTAATGGTAAAGAGATATTCTTACATGGTCATGTGATAAAATAAATTACATTTGGTCACACTCGCAAAAACTATTATATCATTTAATAATTTAAAAAGTAAATATTATTTAATTATTTTTTAAAATACTTATTTTACTTTTTGTGTGTGTGATCAAATACAATTTATTTGGTCACGTAACCATTTAAGAATATCTCAAAGGTAAAAAACTTATTTTCTCTGTACACAATAGCTAGAGTCGAACAATGATTATTTAAAGAGTCAAAATTTCGTACCACTTGAACTTGATTTATTGCGAGTATATATAGGACTTCATTACATTTTTTTTTCTCAAGGGGTTTCTAAATTTCTTGGGTCTCGGTGCCCTTTCTTTCACACAAAAAAAAAAACTAATTTCTTTTTGACCATCAGTGTCCAGCTCATTGGATCGTCTAATTTGATTTTTGGGTTTCCAACCAAATTTAATAATTATCCATCTTCAATTTCAAAGACTAATTTACTAGTTTTGTAAATTTCAAAGGCTAAATTGTCTAATTCCTATAAAGTTTTTAAAATAGGAAGTTTGTATTGGAACTTGTGAATTTTATATTAAATATATACTCCATCCGTCCCAAATCTTTAGTCTTTTTAGCTTTTTAATTTTGTCCAAATTTTTTTGTCTTTTTAAGAAACCAATGCACATTTAATGATACTTTACCATTTGTACCCTTACAAAAGTTAAAACATTAATTAAATATATTTTCTCTTTCTTAATAAAGTAAGGATAAAAATGACTTTACTTATCATTTCTTAATCTCCGTGCAAAATTCCAAAAAAATTAAAATTTTGGGACGGAGGGAGTAACTTTTTAATAAATAATCGTTGTTTTCAAATAGAAAGTCACTAGTTTTGGTTGCTCATATTGCACGTGTTAGACCTTCCTATAATTACAAAGTAACTTTTTGTATAAATAATGAATGGGTTTTTCAGTACAAACTTCGAATATAATAAGAGTTTAAGGGCCTGTTTGGTGCACAAGATAAGAGACAGGATAGGATAACTGTATCATATCCTGCCGCAATTCAGTGTTTGGTGATACAGCAGGATATGATAAGTTAATCCTGAAACTTATCATATCCTGTCTCTCTAGTTATAATTCTTATCCTGAATTTGAGCTGGGTTACCAGCAGGATAGGATAAGAAGAAAAAAAAATTACTGATTTATTTTATAAAATATATTTTAAAATATATAAAATAAAATATATAAAATATAAATAATAAAATAATTAATTTTAAATATATATGTAATTTTCTCACAGGGGTAATTTTGTAATTTAAATATTCTAAAAAATCAAAATTTTACTAAAATTACAATATTTTAAAGTAAAATGATTATTAAAAAATTGACAAATAGGGATATTAATTTAAATTTTATAAAAAATTAAATATAATTCTTTTGCAATAATAGTTTTATTATTTACGTATGAGATATATCATATATTTATTTGGCTTATCCAACATGTATATATTATTGAGTTATTTATTTGATCATGATTCATATAAAAAATTAAACTTGATTATTTTCTCATGATTTTTATTTTAAATTATATAAAGTTATTTGATTACTTATTTATATTTTTTATTTATAAAATTCAAAGTATTACAAAATAATTTAAAAAAAATAACAATTATTTTACAAGAGTAATTTTGTCAATTATATATGTTATATATCTTATCATATTATTATGAGCAATTATGTATTTAAAACAAAATATAATAGTTATCATATTTGTTATCCTGTGTGCACCAAACATAGGATATGATAACTGAGTATAACTGTTATTCTGCTGTTATCATATCCTATTCTTATCCTGTTTTATATCCTATCTTGTCACTATGCTATGCTGCGCACCAAACGGGCCCTAATGGAATTGAAGATTGAAGAGAAATCATTCAAGCATACGATCAAACGGTTTTTCAGTTTTCTAGAAAAGATGTAACCAACATTTGCATCTCCAAATAAAAATTAAGGAATACAACTAAAATTTGTAGTTAAGAAATAAAATAATCAAATGATTATAATACAATTAAGGAAATTAAAATTTGTAGACGGTTTTCGAGGGGTTTCTAAATTTCTTGGGTCTTGGTGCCCTTTCTTTCACACACAAAAAAAAAAAATGGTTTTCACCATTAGTATCTGACTCACTGGACCGCCTAATCTGGTTCGAAAGTCTCCAATCAAATTTAATAATTATCCATCTTTAATTTGAAAGATTAATTTACAAGTTTGTAAATTTCAAAGACTAAATTGTGGATGGGTTTTTCTATCACATGTAAATTTGCACGACAAACCCTTACTATAATTACAAAGTACAACTTTTTGTATAATAATGAAAAAGAGAAATCATTCTAGCATAGAAGCATAAGAATAACTGGCTAGCAATTTTTAGTGCTACTACATCCCAAAAAGAAAAAATATCCAAAAACGATTCATTTCAACTATCCAAAGCACAAATTTCTTTTCCCTTATTCAATCCGTTATGGAAAAGACTAAAGTTACATCAAAAACATTAACATGACAAGAAGGCATCATCTGTATTCCGCGGGCAATAAAGTAACCTAGCATTACTATTCTTTTGAGATAAACCAAAGTATCCTCCGCGCACAACATGTCAGTGCAAAGTCAAGTTAAATTCCTTACCACGGCGGAAGAAGTACTTGTTTTGAAATTAAATTTTAGTCTTAATCATCAGCATATCCATCTCCTTCTCTATCTTTACAATGCTTTCCACATATTCCTGTATTCCACTAGCTGCCCTCTTTCCAATGGCATCGACTTCAGCCTTCATGAGTGCTTCACACTTTTCTCTGTCTTTTACAATGAATGAAGCCAATGCAATAAAGTTTTCTGTTTTAGCTCTCTCCTCTTTCACTTTAGCCTGCAATGTTTATAATGTTTACAACTTTTAAAATTAAACTACTCAAATATATCTTACTCAGTTCAACATACCTCAGCATAGAATAGTTGATTTTCGTCTTTTTCTATCTTCTCGTGCAGCTTAGATAGTTTCAGCTTCTCATTCTCAAGTTCCTCTTGAACCAAATCTATCTTCTTTGCCAATGATTCAGCTTCTTGAATAGCCTTATCCTCTCTGTCCTGTGCTTGTTGACACGGTATCTTTAACTTTTCTTGACGAGCACGTATATCCGAATTCCACTTCTCAATATAAGCACCAGCACGGCTAATAGCGGTATCCAGCAATTCACGTTCTGTCTTCATGATATTCTCCAACTCACTGTCCCTTTCTGATATAAGTAATGCAGCTTGTGTTTTTCCATGCATTTTCTTTATTTCCTTATCTCTTTTCTTTTTCATTTTAACCTGTAATGTTTTCAACATTTAAGTAAGGAAATTGATTGAGAAGCAACAAAAAGCAAATATATTTTAATCAAATATGTCATATTTAATTCCACATACCCAAAACGGAGCATTGAAATTGAAATCGTTACGTTGCTTAATCGCTTCCTCAATTTCATGTTCCATGCAAACCTTTTTTGCTGCTAATGATTTGGCCTCTTGAATATTTTCCTGATTTTTTGCTTGTACTAGTTCATTTTCTGCCTTTGCCTTTTCAGCCAATGACTCAGCAACCTCTCGCGTCTTCTCTAACCACAACTTTTTCGTCTCTAGAATTAGTATGGAAGAAGCACAACTCCCAAGTTTCCTTTTATTATCATCTATGGCATTCCCAAATTTCCTTTTATTATCTTCCATGACCCTCTCTAAAGCTTTCCTTTCATTTCTATATATTTCCGCTTTTTCTTTCAGAGATTTAGATTCAGCCTGAAACTTGTGAAGCTTATCAGTTACCTGCATGAGTTTCTTGTTAGCCAAGTTATTCCAACTTTGTACCTCATCCAACAATTCTTGACCTAGAGATGTTAATTTCGACATTTGTTCTTCGTTATCATCTTGTGGGACATGGCTTGGCTCGCAAGAAACAATGCACCTTGGTTTATCTTCTTCTCTGATGACCCGTGCAACATTTAAGTCACGTGTCAGCGACTCCATTGCTTCATTCAATGTTGTGGAAAGACTTTGTTCGAGAAGTTTGCCGCTCATTTCTTCTAGTGTAAACTGCAGTAATTGCCGTAAATTTTGAAATACAAAGTTGGCAGAAGTTTCAGAAACTGCTCCCTTCAAATTCTTCAGTGTGCCATTAACAATAGTTGCGTATAACGACTTTCTTGAATCGGCCATGTCAGTCATTTCTTGCTCGTAGCTTAAATCGACAACCTTCTTGATTGCATCACTGATAATTGCTTCCATACTAGTCATTATTAGAGATTTTCCGGCATTAGTTGCCGAAGGATCCTTTGAATCCCAATCCACAGTTTTATCCATTTTTTCAGCCATTAAAATACCTTTTGCTATCAAACCAATCCTCTATCTACAAATAAATCACAAATGGTGGGAATAAGTGATTAAGAAATAGTATCATGGAAGAGGGAATAAAGTAAAAACATTTGGACACAAAAATTGGGAACACAATGATTTATAAAACAGTTGACAGTTGACACCAATGCAAAATACAATCTGATCGAGTTAGAAATGGAACAGAATTCAAAAAATAAAAAGAAAAAAGAAAAAATTCAAAAAGGAAAATGCTAAGGTTAGGATGTTAGGATTTAAAAACGGTTTACTAGTGCCGGAAAAACCATATAGTAGTGTCAGTTACTATTTATTTTTCTTTTGGCTTTCACCACCAGTTTAATCTGGTTCGGGGGGTCAGTTCTGTGGCATTAAGTGGTTCTAGTCCCCTCCGATCGCAGTTGCGGGGATCGAACCATGGTCCTTCCTACCAAGTTCAGCATCAATTTTCACTGAACCAACTAACAATTGGTAGTATCTGTTACTATTTATTCCCCTTTTGACAAAGTGAGCAAAAATCAAAGAAACTACCATGATAAATCACCGCGACAAAACTCTCTTCTGGCCGTAACCTGAATTCATTAGTGTTTCATTTTTTTAAAAAGAAACAAACACATTATGAAAGGAAATATTGTTATGAAATTATGAAAAAACAATGAATGTTGTGATTAATTCAGACCGCGAAGATCACAAACCTTAAACACATACCTAACAACAAAATCGCAAAATTTTTAACGGAACCTTGACCGGTATTTAAAACCTTGGAAAATACTAAAAAGAATTTGGAATCAATCAATATTGGATTAAGGAAGCAAATGTACCTGATGTTGTTTGAAGATGTGAGCAGAAGGATTTGAAATGGCAGTCACTCACTCACACACTTACTTAGGTTTATACCGAATCCGCCTAAAACAAGTATCTTTTTCAATATTCGAGTATCATTATTTGCTTCCTCAAAAAAAATGGAAATATATGATCTAATTAAATGCAAAAACTTTGCAAAGTCATTAATATACCTAATTACCCGCCTAAAATATGATCTAATTATCCGCCTAAAATATGCATACAACAATCAAAGTCATTAATTAAAAACTTTTCAAATAAAAAAAAGAGCCCAGTAGAAAAGTAACATAGTATAAAAAATAACAAGTGTTGTTGTCCCTAGCTCAGTTTGCATGAATATTGCATGTTATTGTAGGATCGAGATTCGAACTCCGGTACTTCCACTTATTTACCTTAAAACGTAAAATTTTAGTCACTAGGTTACTTGACAAAATTTTTTATTTTTTTTTTACTTTTGTGACTGTTAAAAAGAATTACAAATGTTTTTTTTTTCAGACTAAAAAGTTACAAGTGTTAGGGTCCGTTTGGTTCGGGGGTTTTGGAGGGGAGGGGAGGGGAGGTGAGGTGATATTTTTAATTTTTTATATTTGGTTCAATTTTTTAGGAGGGGAGGTGAGGGAAGGGGAGGGATTCAAAACACATTTTAGACCACTTTTTGCTTCTCCCCAAATTGGGGGGTTTGGAGGGGAGGGGAGGCCTTAAATGTTATTACAATTTTAATTATGTTGACATAATTATCCTTATATTTATTTTTAAATACCAAAATCATCCTTACTTGCATTTTTAATGTTATTAACTTGCTATTTTTTTTTGTGTCAAAAAAAAGACTTGCTACTTTTTTATTATAAAAAAGAGAACTTGCTATTTGTTTAGGTTTTTGCTTACGTTAATTATTATTCACTCACATAGATATATATAATTTGATTTCAATTTTTTTTTTGGATTCGTTGATATTTCTTATTTCCACACAATTTTCAATCTGTTGCATCGAATATACAATTTTGTCATATAAGTGTTTTGCCTAGGTTTATATTTTGTTACATGTGATTAATTTGTTTTATATAACTTTTTGCCTTTGCTTATTACGTTATATATATATATATATATATATATATAGGGGGCTGCTAATTTAGACCCAGTTGGGTCTAAATTAGCAAGGTGCACCTTTTGAGTTGGACAAAAATACCCTTTCTTTTTTTAAAAAAAAAAAAGAAAAACATATTGGCGCTGATCCAGTGTCGCGCGCCTACCGCAGGACCACCGTTACAGACCGTTGATTACCATCAGACGGCCAAGAGATGATCTCATCATGGCTGTCGGATCAATCAGACAGTCCAGATCATCCATCTCCATGATAAGCCAGCGCGTGCACCACACTAGATCTGCGCCTGGAGAGAGAAAATTTCATTTTAAAAAAGCAGGACACGTGTCAACTGCTGGGTGGTTGGCGTGTTTTTTTTTTCATTTAATACTTTAAACTCAATTATTTCGTTGTAAATTAATTTTTTATTTTTTTATTTTTATACCAAAATTCATAATTTTTTTTTGTCTACAAATAGAGACTTGGTTCGTTTGATTTGGACACAAAAAAAAAAACTCAATTTTTCACTACCTTTAATTATCTTTATATAATACTGTGAAACAATTTAGCTGGTAGAATGGTTTCACAGTATAACTCTCTGAAACCATTTTACTGGTAGAATGGTTTCAGTGAGTAATTTCTTAATTGTTTGCTTCTGAAACCATTCTGAAACCATTTAGCTGGTACAATGGTTTCAGAGCGTTGTACTTTGAAACCATTTCACTGATAGAATGGTTTCAGGGGAGTTGATTTTTAATTGTTTGCTTCTGAAACCATTTTACTGCTAGAATGGTTTCACAGTATAACTCTCTGAAACCATTCTTCCAGCTAAATGGTTTCAGAAGCAAACAATAGTTTTTAATTACCGTTTTATCTCATTTAATTAACGAAAAATAGTTTCAGGTCTCAAAAAATTTCATAAAATAAACCAAAAGTTCCAGAATATTATCTAATATTTTATTAGAAACAAATAAAAAAACAATTGGTTTCAGAGTACAAATCTATGAAATTATTATTATTATTTGTTAAATGGTTTTAAATAATCAGCGGAATTTGTGAAAATAATTTCATGACTTGAACTAGGGAGAGTGAGGTACACAAGAGGGTTCTAAATAATTCATAGTACTTTACATAAAATTTTGGAAATTTTTTATGGAATTATAATATTTTTAATTACCTTTTTACTCATTTAATTAACTAAAAATAGTTTCGGGTCTCCAAAAATTTCATACAATATACCAAAATTTCCAGAATATTATCTACTATTTTATTATGAAAAAATAAAAAAACATAGAGCCTCCCTGAGGCCGCACGCGCCCCCACGCGCCGCCGGTGAGAGTGGGCGTGGGCGACGCGCACTGTTCATCGTCCCTCCCACCCGTTTTATGCAGAAACGGGTCGTGCGACCCGGTTTTTGACCCGGTTCGATCTCCCTCAATACTCAACGAAACTCGACGTTCCTTATATGGATTTTGATCGTTTTTCAATTTTACAAAGGTTTCCGGTATTAGTTTTTGAAATCGGCGTTCGATTCGCACGTAAAATGAGGTCGAAATTTGGAAGAAATTTAAAAAATGTAATAGTTGTTCTATTGTTTCAAAAAAAAAAAAAAGGGTATTTTTATGATGCAAATTACATACATGCCCCAGTTGCTCTATTGTTTCAAAAAAAAAAAAATGGGTATTTTTGTCCAACTCAAAAGGTGCACCTTGCTAACTTAGACCTAACTAGAGTCTAAGTTAGAAAACCCCATATATATATATATATATATATATATAATTTTTTTTATAAGATTAAATTTTAAATTTTTGTGTGTAGATTAATTTTTATAAATTATTTATTAGATTCAATCAACCATCAAGATAAAAAAAATTAACATCAACAAATAATTACATTTATGGAGTTTCGAGTCTATTGAGTTCTTATATTTAAATATTTATAAAGTGAATAATTTTAAAATTATGAGACTCTTATAAATTATAAGGATAAAAAAGTAATTTAATTATATCATCCCTTCCCTCCCCCGTGAACCAAACATATTTGCAATTAAAATCTCTCTCCTCCCTCTCCCCTTTCCTCTTTTTAACCAAACACATCTGCAATTAAATTTTTTCCCTCCCCTCCCCTTTTACTCTTTTGAACCAAACAGACCCTTAGTAAAAAATCATGAGTCAGGATCCGTTGACACCGGGTGTCAAAATTTAGTTTGACACCAAATCTCTACATTTCGTTTTATTTAATCTAAAGGTCTAAAACAATCACTAAAATAAATCATAAATTCAAAAATCATGTGATTAGTCTCACAATCTTTCCTTAAATACAATATTTGATTTGCTCAATCTCTTTTTTTGTTTGGGTAGATTGCCCAATCTCTTTATCTATCATCTACACAAAATTAAAATAAAATAAACGTAGGTTTCTATATAATCCTAAATTCATAATTATCATTACATTGTTTGTTTTCTCTTGTAAGTATTTGTCAATCAACATATGGTTGATGTTTGGATGCTTCATATTTCATGAGCGTTCAACGATGTCTACAAGTCCATGCTTTTTTTTTTTTTACGAAAAGTCCATGGCTATATCCTTTATGTTTGTATCAATTTTGTGTTTTATGTGTTGATTCAACTTTTTATTAATAAGAATGTGTTAAGTTTCAAATTAAGATATGATTTTTTTTTAACAAATCCGATGATAGAAATGTTACACGAGAGTGGTGTTAAAATATAGAGGGATAAAATTGCAGAGAGATTTGTAACAAAATTGTTTGCAGAGATTGACGAATAATTATAATTTTTTTTTATCAGACGAATAATTATAATATTAAAACAATAATCTTCATTGTTTTTGGGACATATTTAGAAATATAAAATATAAAATTAATGATGATGCATAATATTTTATTTAGGGAAATATTGTGCACATGATCTTTGAATTTATGAATTATTTTAGTGATTGTTTTAGGCCTTTAGATTAAATAAAATAAATGGTAGAGAATTGGTGTCAAACTAAACTTTGACACTTGGTGTCAACAGATCCTGACTCAAAAATCATTGCTAAAAGGGGTATTATTAAAATTTTTTTTGGCTTAAATGCAGTTTTGC
Organism: Trifolium pratense; assembly: GCF_020283565.1. Classification (NCBI taxonomy): domain Eukaryota; kingdom Viridiplantae; phylum Streptophyta; class Magnoliopsida; order Fabales; family Fabaceae; genus Trifolium; species Trifolium pratense. The sequence goes on from NC_060064.1 coordinate 1,757,766, forward strand.
CTCCCCTGTTTTGATTAAATCGGAATTTTACCCCCCCTGTTTTAAAACGCGGACTTTTACCCCCCCTGTTTTATAATTTGTTGGATTTTGCCCCCCCCTAAAATTCTGCTTTCGAGTCACAACTTTAAAGCTTCGCACACAACTCAATTTTGATCAATAATTTACCAAAAGGATACCGAAATGACCGTAATCGAGTTATCTTTCCACATAATCAAACCCCACTGAATTTGGAGTTACAAAGAGAGATTAATTACCGTTTTAGTGAATGTCTGTCCAATTACTAATTCTGCAGAAATCTACTTGTGATCTTCAAATTCAACATCGTCTACCGAACACATCGTAACTCCAAATTCGACGAAATTGAAATGCCAACAAGGGTAATTTCGTTAGATTTCCATACATGTAAATAGTATTAAAAAATGAGCTACAGGGTGAGAGGAATGACGAGAATACCAGTACTAGTTTCATACGATAATTAATTTGAATAGACCTTCACTAAAACAGTAATTAATCTCTCTCTGTAACTCCAAATTTAGTGGAGTTTGATTCTGTGGAAAACTAACTCGATTGCGGTCGTTTCGGTACCACTTTGGTGAATTATTGATCCAAATTGAGTTCTGTGCGTAGCTTTGAACTTGAGGCTCAGAAGCAGATTTTGTGCAAAATTTTGGTGGGGGGGCAAAATCCAACAAATTATAAAATAGGGGGGGTAAAATTCCGCATTTTAAAATAGGGGGGTAAAATTCCGCATTTTTCAAAATAGGGGGGGTAAAACTGCATTTAAGCCTTTTTTTTTTTAAAATTCACATCAACTGAGATAAATTGACCGGTGGTAATAAAAATTTGAAAAGTATTTATCCAACTAACAACAGAAAAAACAACTAAAAAAAATCCCTTATCTAATTACACAATCCAAATGATTGACAAACCATTACAATGAATTTGTCCTAGGGTCTTGTTTAGGTCTACTTATTTGAATTATCAACTACTCCCTCCATCCCAATTTGATTGTCACAGTTGACTGTTTCACGTATATCAATGCATAACTTTGACGATTAATATTTTTAATTGTATAATGGTAAAAATTATAAAAATTTGATATTTTGAAAATACTCATCGAGACAAATCAAACAACATCTTATATGCTAATATTTATTTTTGTTTATTATTAGAAAAATAAGGTCAAAACAACATGTATGAATAACGCACAACAATCAACTGTGTCAATCAAATTGGGACGAAGAGTAACTTAACTTAAGTATTTGTGAGATCATTTTCAGCTTACTCTTATAAATTCTCACTATAGTTGTACTCCGCATTAAACATGTTAGCAATCAGTCTAATAATGTTGCTATAAGTATGATTAATACTCTCAGCAGTCACCAATAAATACATATCCCGCTATAGTTGCTGAAATAAAGATGGAACAGCTCAACATTATCATATACTGTACGCTTATCGTACACCATGGAATCTGGTTCTGGCTACGTGTGTAGTCTACAACGTTGTTTTTTTCCTTTTTTGGCTACGTGTATACTGTACAACATGGAAACATAGTACTTATTATGTCCTAAGGTCCATGGAAAAGGAAAGGTTTTAAACATTAACACTTAATTGACAGCGTTGAGTAGTGAATCGAAAGGTTGAAGTTAGGTAGTGCAAACGGTGTAATGCTCAAGTCAGTAAGAAAATGTGAACACCTTAATTATATAGAGTGGCATGCAAAGCCATTGAACATCTTATACTAGATCAATTGGGCCTGTGTGTTTTGGGATCGAGGTGAGTTAGGCGAGGGGAGCTACTTTTGTCACCCTACTGATTACTCGCGCGCCCTATTTTTACACATCCGTTACTTCAGTAGCAGATGTGTAAAAATCAGAAATTTTGGAAAAAAAACCGTCCACTACTTAAGTAGCGGACAATATTTAAGTAATCAGTAGAACGGCAAAAATAACTTCCATAGACTAGTATGAGCATTGGTCCAATCCAAAACATTAAGAGATATAAACTACTAACCACTTAGACCGTGGTATATATATACCTCTTGTGTGAAAAAATAATTAATACTACTATTTTGAGAATTACATGATTTATGATAAGTATATTTATTTTATTTCAATCTTAATTATTAGTCTTTTAGGAACACGAAAATCATTTAAAAGAACATGAATTAGTTACGGGTTTTGTTTTGTTCTATGTTTTGTATTAACAAGTTGATACTGCTGAGTGCTGATGATGTTTTGGTACCGGTGATGGTTCTCTGATATCACCGATGTTCTTTTCATTATTTATGGCTGACTCTATATAGAGCTAAAAAAACATAAATCTTAATATTATCTTATTTTAGCATTATTATACGATTGAAGGAGCCACTTTCTATTAGTATTTTTTTTAATCATTAGTATACGCCCTATTGGACTGTCTAATTTGGTTCGGATCGGAGGTCAGTTGACATCAAGTGGTTCTAGCTCCACCCGACAGTTGCGATAAATCGAACTGCGATCCTCCCTAATAAATTCAGTATCAATCACCACTGAACTAACTATCTATGCGTAGTGTAAATCTTCTCATTTTTACGTTGTGAAACCACTATATATTTTCTAACTTTTTTGCATTTATGAATGTGAGCCCAAATAGAAATAGCTAGTTTGAAGTTGTGGTCGAACAATTATTCCTCCAAGTAGCTTTATTATTGAATCTGGTTGGTCCCATGCATGCAACGTCAATCTTAAATGTTTAGTAGTAATGATCTATCCAACGGCTGTAGTTATTGAGCTCAACATAAGGTAATGATAGATTAGCGAAGCTCAGTTCTTATTTTGTTTTGTATTAATATATATGTGATTCCCGCGTTATACGGTTATTTCTCTGTCTTCCATTTTTCTCCGATCTTTTTTCTCTTCCTCTTCCTATTCCTTTTCTGTAATAATATTAATCATAATCAATACCTCAAACTTTCTCTTTCTAATTTTATTTCTTTTTTCGATTTCGATTTCGATTTCCCTTCCCAGAATCATTGTACGAAGCTGAATAAATTATTGCAATTCGCGGTGAGGAACTCGAACACGAGAGTTTGGTTCCTTTGCTCTTCCAATTCCATTAACATTTCGGTGAGAGTTTTTTATTCACGTTTCTACATTTGGCTCGATCCACCTTCTAGTTCGTTATTCTTCATTTCATGTTTTGCATTCTACCTGTTTGTTTTGTGTTTGTATCTATGAACCACATACACGGACACCAGACATGACACGGGCATTACAGGTTGACACCGATAATAATTTAAGAAAACTACATAATTTTCAGTATAATCATAAGTGTCAGGTTGGTGTCCAACATGCGTGTCCGGTCCGACACCGGACACGTCAGGTTGGTGTCCAACATGCGTATCCGGTCCGACACCGGACACGTCAAATCTGATGAGTGTCTGTGCTTCGTAGGTTTGTATGATTATGATGAAAGAGAAACATGTGTGTCGTTTTTTATTAGTGTTCATTGTGGAAAATTTTACACAGATTTTTGGTTTTTTGTTATTGCAGGAACCGTGTGTTTGATTAAGGTTAAGGTCAGAAGGTTATGAGAAGAGAAGAGATATATGGAATTGGCTTGTAAATTAAGTGAATTTGGACTTTATAAACTGTAAATATTGCCTTGTTTTGTTATTGAGGATTGAGAAAATGGCTCTTCATTTATTTCAAATGCTAAAAACTTCGGATTATGCATCCGTAATATCTATGAACCTATTTGTGGCATTGCTATGTGCTTGTATAGTTATTGGCCATCTTCTTGAGGAGAATCGATGGATTAACGAGTCTATCACCGCCCTTTTAATAGTAAGTATTTCTTAATTTGCCATTGATTTATATATTTTGTAAAACAATGTTTTAAAAATCGAACCAGACATCAAACCAGCGAGACTGCTTTGAACTAGGGTGAAACTATAAACGGTGCTAGTTCACGGTTCAACTGGTTGAATCGTCTAGAATTTTCAGTTACTAAAACAAAATGAAATGATTGGTATAGTGGTGACTAAATTTCATGTGGATTTGCTTTGATCAGGGTCTATGTACTGGTGTGGTGATTTTGTGGATAAGCGGTGGTAAAAGCTCGCATCTACTCGTATTTAGTGAAGATCTTTTTTTTATATATCTTCTACCTCCCATCATCTTTAATGCCGGGTAAGTTTTTGCGCCGTATGCTCTATTTATGTTTGCTTGATAATGGTATATGGGATGTTCTGAATTTGTTTTTAGATTGTTTCAATATAAACTTTACATGATAGTTTATGAAAATAGTTTAATCATACAAAAATGTAATTTATTTCAGGTTTCAGGTGAAAAAGAAACGGTTTTTCGTTAATTTCATCACCATCATGATGTTTGGTGCTATTGGTACATTAATAAGTTGTAGCATCATATCTTTTGGTAAGTATTTTCTCTTTATATGGATATGGATTCTTAGGTTGCTTTCTAAGATTTGATAAAAATACTAACAAAATTTGTCATTTGTCACTAACCTTAATGTGAATAGTCTAATTCTGATCTGACTAAATTTTTTGAAGCATTGTTTCAGGTGTGATAGAAATTTTTAAGAGATTGGGTATTGGTACGCTGGAGCTAGGGGAGGCTCTAGGTAATTACTACATTATTCAATATCACCTATATATTTAGCAATTATCATTCTATTTGTGACTCACTTCTTAAAACCAAATTTCAGCAATTGGTGCAATATTTGCCGCAACGGATTCTGTGTGCACGTTGCAGGTTTGTAAAATATAATTCTGTCTCTTTAACTTTTTGCAACTATAAGGTGTCAATGATTAGTACTAAACTTGAAATAATGATGATGATGATGCAGGTGCTAAACCAGGATGAGACACCTTTACTATACAGCCTTGTATTTGGTGAGGGTGTTGTGAATGATGCTACTTCAGTGGTTCTTTTCAATGCAATCAAAAGTTTTGATCTTGAACAACCTGGCCATGGAATTGCTTTGCAATTTTTTGGCAACTTCTTGTATTTGTTTATAGCAAGCACCATGCTTGGATTTTTGGTAACTGTCTTGTTCTCTTCGATTCTCTCATGTATACAGTCACACACTTTCACACGCTTGCACACATAAAGACAAGCTATCTATATCATGGTTTTAAATTGTAGTTGCAATTGTGATGTAGCTGGAAATATCTCAAAATCCTTTATATCGTGGCCGCAATTTGAAACCATGATCTATATCAACACGAGTGTACTCATGCATATGTTTTGTGGCTATGGTGTGATGTGTCTTCATTGCCTTGCAGGGTGGTCTACTTAGTGCATACATTATCAAAAAGCTCTATTTTGGAAGGTATTATATTTGAATTTAAGAAGTGTTTTTGACATTTCCATTTTCATTCAGCAGACATTAATTTATGTTAGTATTCTATTGATTTATATTGCATACATATTCAGTTTCTTCAAAGAAAAATCATGATAAACCCAGTTAGTATTAGTAATGCTATTTAGAATTTAGAACAATATTTTCAGAAGTTGAACAAATTTGTCACTCATTGCAGGCACTCGACTGATCGTGAGGTTGCTCTGATGATGCTAATGGCATACCTTACCTACATTTTGGCTGAAGTAAGTTCTAAAGAACTTCAAAAGTTTTTTTTAGCTTTGCATATTCCATCTAATCTTGCGTCTTACATAAATCTACATGTTTTGCAGTTATGGTTTCTTAGTGGCATCCTCACTGTATTCTTTTGTGGGATTGTAATGTCTCATTATACATGGCATAATGTGACTGAGAGCTCAAGAATCACTACCAAGTACATCTTCTAAACTCTTGAAACTATATATAGATCCATTTGGGGTAATAACACTATCCATTTCAATTACATATATTTAACTGCTTTTTGTCTTACTCTTACAGACATTCTTTTGCAACCCTGTCATTTGTTGCTGAGACATTTCTCTTCCTTTATGTTGGTATGGATGCATTGGACATTGAAAAATGGAGATTTGTTAGTGATAGGTTTGTGCTGTGTCCCCTCTTAAGACTTCTCTTAATATTAATGAAAGATTGTTGAATCTTATGCATCGTAATCTTATGCAGACCTGGAACATCTGTTAGTGTGAGTTCAGTATTATTAGCTCTAGTACTCGTTGGAAGAGCAGCATTTGTTTTCCCCTTATCCTTCCTAATGAACTTGACTAAAAAGTCAGAAAATGATAAACTAAGCTTCAGCATGCAGGTATGACTAAAAATTTCTGTCAACAAGTATTATTTTTCAGGATTTCTTAAGCTGTAAGTTATCATCAAAAGTTTTCTATTATTTCTTGTTTTAGGTGATCATTTGGTGGGCTGGTCTTATGAGAGGTGCTGTTTCAATGGCACTTGCCTATAATGAGGTACGAGCACCTTCCTCATTATGAGTTGACTTATCATTTCTTACATTGCAAAGCCTTGTTTGGATAAACAGCTTATTTAAAAGCCATAAGCTGTTATCATTTAGGTGTTTATGTATTAGCCATTTCTATAGCTAAAGATAAAATAAAATCAAACTTTTTTTGTTCAAGTTATAAGTTTTCATAAGCTATCTTGAAGAGCTTATGAAAATAAGCTTAAAACAACTTATGGACATGTTATACGTTATTTCCATAAGCTCTTTCAAACAGTCCCGTATATTCTTATGCCAGGAGATAAACTCAAATAAGTCAATCAAAACAAGCCGGATTGTATCACAACATCAAATGATGGTGTCCACAAATTGAAAACATTAGATTGAGTCTCAAAGTTAATGTTTAGATACTAACACTTTTATGAATTGCAGTTTTCTAGTACATCTGGGCATGCTCAACTGCGATTCAATGCTACCATGATCACAAGTACTATCACTGTTGTGCTTGTCAGTACAATGGTAAGATATCTGTTTCCTTGTTGCTTCCTGTCATCTTATGTCAGTGCTAATTTTATTTATCACCCAACATAAAAAAAACACAACTTTGAATTTCTAAAATATCTAAAAAATCATTAAGTTGCAGTGCTCTCGCAAAAAAATGACTCTCATCCCAAAATAACTGACCTAGTTGATCAATTTCTCAGGTGTTTGGTATGATGACAAAGCCACTAATAAGGTATTTACTACCCTTTCCTCCTCCTCCTCCAAAACGGAAAAACAGCACTGTAAGTCTTGATGAATCTGCTTCACCTTCACCAAAATCAATCACTGTGCCGTTCCTTGGAAGTAACCATGATTCTGAAGTTGAAACTGATGCCACTGATTATCAACGTCCCAGCAGCATTCGTGATTTACTCACCACTCCAACACACACTGTACATCGGTTATGGCGTAGGTTTGATGATGCATTTATGCGTCCGGTTTTTGGTGGTAGGGGTTTTGTTCCTTTTGTTCCTACCTCGCCAACCGAGTGCAGCGGTCAACCGAGTCCCGAATGGGATTGAGGAGAAACTAGGCCAAGAAAACATGTAATATTGTAATTGTTAAATGAAAAAACATTTTGAAGATAGAGCAGGATATATGTGTAAGAATTAAGAATCACATATAGTTAGGTGAGGTGTAGCTAGCTCTATGGGAAGTGAGAAGGTTGTTTATCACATATTCTGTATCTAACAACTGCGAGATCTTCTTTTGCCGTCCTACCTATTTCTTGCGCTACCTACACATTTCCATTTTTACCTTTCCGCTAAGTAAGTAGCTGACGTTATAAAAAACAAATCTGGTAAGGTGTCTTTGGGGTGTATCCGCTACCTAAGTAATGGTTGGAAGTATTTTTGTAAATTCGTAGGGCGCGCGAGAAAATAAGTACGATGGCAAAAGAAAATCTCAACAATGGCAAACTATATTAACAGGTCATCGAAGTGCTTCGTCCGTTTGTAAGAAAAAATTTGAAAAGTGAAATGTGTGGCAAAAAAAAAAAAAGAACACTAACAAAGTGATTCATTGTGGAATGATACCTGGAAATTGTTTTAAACTCTAACATCAACTCACCATCTTTTGAAAGTAAAAGCTGATGGCCCTTCACATCCTCAAATTGAAATGGATTAAAACTCAAAATATTTATATTTTTCTTGTTTTAGTCAAACCGATATTGATGTGATCAGTGTCTCAGCAATAAGGATAGGACGAGATCGTGAGTTTCTATTTTCAAGGGTTGTCAATTAGCGTTAGAGTGTTAGATCATTTTAAGGACATGAGATACAAATTAAACAAGAAAGGGCATTTTATTCCCTGAGTTAACATCGTCAACTACTAAATACTCCCTCCGTAACAATATATAAGCAAAAATCATCTTTTTAGGTTCATTGCATATTCAATGTATCTGGTCTATATTATAGGTCAAATATACTAATTATGCAATGAACCTAGAAATGTGATTTTTGCTTATATATTGTCACGGAGGGAGTAAGCAATTTTATAGGAACTAATATATCTTGGTTTAAATTTCTCAAGGATTAATCAACTTGGGGTCTCCCGTATTTCCCACAAGCCACTCTCACCATAACCACTCCACTGTCTTTTTCATTTCAGATGTGAGGGGAAAAAAAAGTACAAGAATAAACATTAGAATTATGACGGACTACCTTGATTTTAGCAAAACTACACTTTAAACCTTCAACAAAATAACACGGTGCCACAACAATTTTGTCGATCTCATTGCAAATTCAAGCATATACTGAATTGGGTAGGTAATAGTAATAGTAAAGATTAAAAAGATTTTTACTCTCCTCGCTTCCTTCCTATTTCACTCGTATACCAAACTAGAGAAATGCACACTCTCTTCTCTATTTCTCTTCTATGGTCAATTTCATTGATAACAAACTGATCATAAACACTTGTCCAAATTCTTATTTTGATAACAGTGATAAGAGCTTTTAATCAGTATTATCCTCGTTCATAGAAGATGATTTAATATGAAAGATGTCATTAAAACCTCTCATTTCATTAAGATCGTTTACTGCAAACTGAAAACAAGCAAGGCAATAACCACAAGCAGACTTCAGGTAAAGAAACAAATGAAGTATCAAGTGGAGTCATATAGCCATTAAGATTTTGATGAGCAAAAACACACAATTCAACAGTACAGTACAGAACAGACCTAAACAAGCAAGAGATGAGTGTAATTTATTCTAATTTATTCTTCTAAAAGCTTGACACATCATCACGCACATCTCCAACTTCATGTATCCCGGAAGTTGAGAATAATGATTTTATCCTTGCAATCCAATAATACCTACAACAAATGGGGAACGAATGAGACCCATACAGTCAATATAGCAACTTAAGGGGGAAAAAAAGAATCTGGAATTTGGATAAATTGTTAGAACCTACAAAACAATAACAGAACAAAGTTTCTCACTGTATAGTTAATATTTCTCTAATGATCTTTTGAACCTTAATTTTTAACATCACAACCATTTTGTTTATATTGTACAGGGAATGTCTTAAAGAAATAAGATTTACTATCGAATGTGTATGCTTACCACAAGCTATTCTGCCACCAGCATTTCCAGTAGATTTGCTAAGCTCATGACCACCTATACAGCAGTACCGAGATGAAATGTTATTCAGAATTTTTTCATAAAATAAGAAATATCTGTAACATGCGAGGAAGGTGAAACACAGTAGTGACATAACATGCTAAGCTTCTGCTGTTAGCAACACAATATTTTGAATACACTCTTGATATGGTAACGATCACTTTACAAGGCAATTACATAAACTTTTTAAAATATTAACCACAAAGATTGTTTCCAAAAAGTGAGTTAAGATCCTGCTATAATAAATGGGATGACTGATGACTCGGATATGTTTTTCAGTACCTTTCCCAAGATCATCAGGATCAGCATGAACAACAACAGCCCTTCCTATGATAGAGTTTGGTCCAGTGAGAGGGATCTGTAAACATTTAGTAATAACTAGTTAAAAGTTGAAACTCTCAAGTCTTGTAGTCAATTTAGCATAATTCATTAGAAATTGTGTTCAAGAGATGAGTAACGCACCTGAGAGTCAGTAATAGTGAAGCTTACAGTTCCTGAGTCACAATCAGAGGAAACCATTTTAAAATATGAACCAAAAAAGCACATTTTAAAAATACTGTCGCGAAAAGTAGATAACTATAAGAGCAAAGCCATACCATCATCACCAACATTAATATTTCCTAAATCACCAGCATGACGAATCTCATCCTCAGGGGCACCATGTTCCTTTCCATTAGGATTGAAATGTGGTCCTGCAACAAAACATGTTCAAAAGATGAAGTTTTGTAATTTTATTATTAAAATATAGAATCTCAGAAGTTTGAATTTGGTCTCTCCTAACATAAATAATTCTCAGCTTGGAACTTTGAAGAATATAACTTATGAAACATATACAAATTACAGGGATAAAATCGCTCTAGCAGATGTTCCAAAAAAAATTCATTAAAGCAAAGCGAGTGTTCAAAATTTATTCTGACTCATACTCAATAGTGCCTCGAGAGTATTAAAAATGAAACAAATTATTGTCCAAGGAATTTACCAGTTGACAAGCAACCATTTGTGGTGTCCCCCAAGGCATGGATATGGAATCCGTGGAGGCCAGGCTTAAGACCAGAAAGATTTCCAGTTACAGTGGTTGGACCTGCACAATTCACAATACATATTATTTGATTCGGCTTAGAACAGTATGGTGAATTAAAAACCTAATATTCACGGAGACCATACGCTGTTGAAACTTACCATTTCCCTCCTGACTGAAGCTAATAGCACCAGAGACATCATTACTGTTACCAAGAACTGCCACAGCCTTCACCATTGTTCAATGTGATCTGAACAAAACAACTATTTAGAACAAAACAACTAGGATTATAAATATAATGTGAGACAAATTTCATTTATTAGGATAAACGATAGAAAAGTATCAAAAGTAAGCTGTTGAAGAAAAATATTAAAAAAATCTAAAAATCTTGTAAACCCTTTAAAGCTTATAATCAAAATACAATTATGTTAACCAAGTGATTGGACTCAAGAGACTCCCCCAAGGAAACTTGAGTTCAATTCCTAGGAGGAACAATTTTTTGTCAGACTTTACTTCCCTCGTGACTGAACTCTGGCTTACTAGAACCGCAGGGTTTACGCCCAAAAAAAAATACAATTATGATCAATTGCTAACGCATTTCATACAATTATGTTCGATTATTATAAGTTAACACTGCAAAATAAATATGATTAACAAGTAGAAAAGCAAAACCTCGAAATTCAACCCACAGTGTAGTTAACAGTTGAGTAGATAAATAAGTCAAATTAAGACTAAACAAAACAACCAAATCCAATTCTTCCAAATTCTAAAGGCATGCATGTATAGATTCAATTCAACAAAATCAAATGAAAATTTAATAAATCAAACAAAACAAAACAGTTACTCTAAAACTAATCATTTCTCGGAATAAAAAAAAATACAGATCCACGAGACTGATAGCTAGGTTTATCAAATAATCGAATCAATTTGAAGAGAAGTGATTAATCAGCATCTTATAATAAGAAATTAAACAAACTGCAAACGATTGATCGAAAATAAAATACGAAACAGTAAAATATAATTAAACAATAAATCAGATAGAATCTAAATCTATGAGAAGAGGAAATAGAGATAAAATATTGAAATAGGAATAGATTGTTGAGAAGCGATGCATATACCTCAGGATACCCCTAGCAGAGAAGTGAAAATGAATAATCTAGAAGCGAAGTGAAGTATGCGATGAATGAAATGAAACGAAGCAGTTTGTTTGTTTTAAATATGCGAGGAAAGAAGACCACGAGTTCTTACCTTCACCTACCCAACTGCCACCTCATCACATTATTACCAGTCCACTCTACTTTCCTTGTATTTTTTCGGTCTCATCCAAAATTATTACAGAAAAAGAAAAAAAAATTTACATTTTTACTATAACAGAAAAGAATTATAGCAGAAAAATAAATAAGTTAAGTGCTGAACTTATATCTCCATTTAATAGGGACGGAGTAAACTCTTGAAAATTTTATGTATATTGAGTGTTAGTTAGATTAGTAGTGAAGCTATTTTGGTAATTTCATGATGTGCGCGAGAAAATTCAGGAGATCCATGTGTTCAATGATAAAAATATTTATCTGGCCCAATTTAAAGTTTCTTTGCCTACCAAGCCTGGACGGCTATCATATGTTCTCATGTTCTCGTCAGATAATAACGTCCTTGGGACATTCAAATGTGTCGTAGCACGATATTGATGAGTGTCGTCTTGTAACGGTGTCACTTCAATGTTCCAACAACTTCAACATCTCTTTTATATAAAACGTGTTCACCTTTAACATCACGAAATATGTAATTCTAATCATGAAAATCTCTCATTTCACGTTCTCATACTAGCTTGAGTGTCCGAGTGTTTGCAGGTACTTCACAATTGTTTATAAGTTAACTCGTGGCTTATATACCAAATAAGCTATTTAATTGAATTTGTAGTATTTGATGAAATTAACAGTCGAATGAATTTATAAATATAATGAAAACACAAAAAATCTTACTAAAAAAACACACAAAAAAATGAGATGAATTACATATTACATATACCAAACATATCATTTTCTTTTATAAGTTATAAGCTAATAAATTATGTCTCTCATCAAAGAGGCCCTTAATTGTAGTAATAAATTGGTCAAAATCTAATGTTATTTTTATATAGTTAACTCTACAATGATGAATATCATGCATGAGAGAAATATACATTTTTTAATAGTACTTTTAATAAGGGATGGAGCAAGTTATAACAATGAAACATGCCGGTTCCTTGAGTGGTTTGTGGTTTCTACTTCTACCTTCAATCACTCTGGTTGGAAACCAGCATGGACAACATTATGCAAGAAAAATAAAATATGAATTTATTCTATTATTAACACTTTTTTTTTTACAATATCATAATAATGGAGCACATTGTTTCTACAAAATATTATACACTAAAAATAGGCTTAATCTAACATGCATAAGTGAAACAAATGTTGTACATGCATAACCTTATTTTTACCATTGGATTTAACAGTCTAACCATATATAGTAGACTGTCTACAAAGTATCTTTTTTCATCCCCTCCAAGTCACTTGTTTTGCCTCCCGAGACTGTAATAGGCTGTGTCTGTAGTCTGCACATATACATGGCCAAGATAGTCACAAACACTTCCATCACTTCCATTTTTGACCACCTTGTCTACTCCTTTCCTTTCACATATCCACCACAGTTTTTGAAACCTATGATGCCATTTCCACTCTTACCACATCTAACTTGTGAACATCATACCTCAACATGAAAATATAGCTTTCTTATCCAATTCTTTGTGGCTGACAAGTTCACTTTAGAATGGTTTGTGAAAAGGAGAAAAATTGAAAGAAAAAACATACTTTAGTTGTCTATCATCAAAAGTCAGAACGACCGGGTTTGGAATTGTCAATATCTAATTCTAATTCTTTGCGAGATTCATCCCACAATTGTGTTTCAATACCCAACTTCCTTATCTCTGCAAGTCCGCGTTCAACTGCAGAAGGGGCATGTTAGAAGAGAAAAATTGACTCTAAAGTAGATAAATACATGTATACAGAAACACGATCAATTAGTAGAATCGGCCAATTGTGCCTACGTTTCGGACAATATAGTTTTTTTTTATCATGCAATGCTTAGTTACAAATTTATCCTAAATCCGGAGTCCAAATACATGTAATGGATAAACACATGTAATTTTTTAAATACGGCAGTCCAAATGCTTAAATTTTTTTTATCATGCAATGGATAAATACATGTAATTTTTTAAATACGGCAGTCCAAATTACAAATTTATCCTAAATCCGGAGTCTTGATTTTCATACAAAAAAAATGAAGAATATGGTGGAGCCTATATTGTAATAGTGCACAAGATTTGCAGGAAAATTACAAGAGATAGAAGGAATGAGATTGACAGTACCATCAACTGCATCTTGTGAGCTCGGTGTCGTAGAGTCATGACTGATCCAGTACTGCAAACGCTCATCTGCTATCTCGGGTTCTATTTCGTGCCTTTTTGCTCTTCTCCATATATAAGTAAGCCAGGCCTAAATGAAAATGATAGATAAGAACACATCAATTGTCAAGAAATATAGCGAAGATAAAAATAGGATGTGACTGAGTGGCACATACATTATATAAGAAATTACAAGAGCAAAAACCAATGATTACATGTTTGCATGTACCTGCTTAAAAATTACATCTTCAGCCTCCTCCTCGCTCAATTCTGAAAGTAAAAATTATTTTTGGAAGAGTTATAACATTGTCAATATCACTGTTTTACTTAATGCTAGTTAAGGTCCCAAAGTAATGTAAATGTTAATCAAGCAACATACATGATATATTGGTATTAAACATTATTACAACTCGACCAACATTTTATCTATGTTTTTTACCACATGATGATAATGGAAAATGACAAGGCTGACATGGAAAACTTACGGAATGCATCACAATGCCCTTCCACCGGTAGCTTCAAGTGATCTATACCAAAAAAATTATGACAAGAAACCAGTGAGTTACGTTTCTATAAAAGAACCGGTACCTTATGACAACTACATTTGTAGATAAAAAATTATCGCGCATATACTTATAGAACTTTGCACCTGAAAAACCAGCTTTCAGTGTACTTGGTCGCCGATGTTGAGCCAATGCAACTGCTAATGCTTCTTCTACCTTTAGGGAAGCCAGTTCTCTCAAACCTTGCTCAACAAAAAGCATGCTCTCGACATTTCCCTCTCCAGAAAGATCATTCGGGTCACGTTGATCTTCTGTATCCTCTAAATCGAGGTCTGTAGTGTAGAAATCGGGAAAAGTTAATATCACTTAAAATTATTTTAAATAGCTATATAAGTTATAATTATTCATAAATTGGTATATAATAATTTAATAAAAACATTTACAAACTAGTTGATAAAAAAACCGTATACACCAACCAATAAACTAAAATAAGAAGACGGAAAAAATTCCTGCGTAATATGTAAACATTACTTGCTTCCTCTTTAGCTTTCGCTCCAGCAGCCAATACAACATCAACTGGATTAGGGGAGAAAGTAGACCAGTAATTCCATTTTGCTTCAGCGATCTCAGCATGAATACCTACCAAATATTTCCTTGCCATTAAATGGAGCATAAACAATTTTCCCTTTTCATTGTTCATTTCCATTAAACATATTTTTTTTACTATCAGTTTATATTCCAATCACTATCACTAATTTATGTGGGTTTTACATAAATTTTTGTCAAGAGAAAAATGTGTTAATAAAAGTATGTCAAATAATGTGCTGCTAGCAATATTATGTTATATAAAATAAAGGCAATTCAAATAAGTTTCACTTGAGATTTATCAAATATATTCAATGAATATTCGCAAATTATATGCAGATAATTCAGTTTTTTAAAAAAATATTGAACAAAGAAAATCATACATTTCATGTCAGTATATTTTAAAAACTATCATATGACCTTACCATGTTTAAGGCATAAATTCCAATACCGAGCTAGCCAACATCTCTTCAAAACAACCTCTTCCTGTGAGACATAAAAGAAAATCACATAACTAATGAAGATTGTTAAAATGAATACATTGTTATTATCAACATTAAAGACAACCATTTCTTCCGGCGTAAGTATCATTCGTTGAGTTATAAGTCGAAGCTTCTCCAATGCAGATATTGCTTCCTGCACATAATACGAGATATTTAAATTTAATTTATGAGCATATATACTATTTTTTGCATTGAAGTGGGCTGAAGAAATTGAAACAAAATAATAGAACCTACAAGGTGAAATGCTGGATACCTCAGCATCCGTCTGATGTGTTTTAATGCCATGAGGACTTCCATGATATGGATCCTTTGAAGAATTTTTCAGAAAAGCCTAGAAAAGAAAGTGATGTTAGCCATTCTACCACATAATGGTCGGGAAAATTAGTTTAAATTTCTTAATATGCCCTATACAGAGTGAATTCTTATATATGTTCATGGAATTCAAGTGATTCTTATACAGAGTGAATTCTTATATATGTTCATGGAATTCAAGTGATTCTTATACAGAGTAAATTATTATTAAAATACAGGTATAACTAGGAGTGTTTTATAGAAGCACTTATAATATGTTGAAAAGGGCACAATTGCAATTTTATACAGCTTTACTATATGACTATAATTGTTTCTCTGATTATTTTTATTTATTTGATAAATTGATATGCCATTAATAAATGCATAATTACTAGGAACATAAATATACTATGGTCCTATAAGTGTTAATGAAAGGAAAAGTAGATAAACCTCTTTTTGTTGTAGTGCTGCCTCCTTCCTGGAAAATAAAATGAACAACACATGTTAGAAAATAGAAAAATGTTTAGGAAAACAAAACTTATTGGATCACTTTTGGTTCTACTTAAGTTCACCTTGCTATCTAGTGTTATACTAAAACACAAACACGTTCATGATCAGCTTGACCATCTTCGTTCTTGTTAATATCAGCTAATATTTCTATTGTAGGTGATCATTTTCTTAAAGAAAATACTTTTTGACCAAATTGTTATGATGGATTACAATGAAAATTTCAATATATTCATTGAAATTGATTCAATAAATAGTGTAAATAAGGTATAACGAATGGAAGAAAAAACATATTAAAAAACTGAGAACTATAAAGTATAAAGGATTTATATAATTACATAGACACAATGAAATCATATATCCAAATGGTAAGCTGATTGAACTGTATTCAATCAAACCACAAATTTTGAAGTATGTCATCTTCCTAACAAATTTATGTCATATCCATAAACTTGCCTGCTTAATAGGCGAGCCTCCATAGTTACTCCATCTCTAAGATTAACAATCTGTAGGAAATTACTGAGAAAGTTAGAGATAATTGATGTTAATGTTCGTGTATCGCAAACTGCACAATACTGTTTTGTCAAACTCGAGAACTTGATGCACTTTATTTATATGTTTGTAGAATATAGATCAAAGTTGTAAAAAAGGAATATTTTAATGCATTTTGTTCTTGGCTGGCATGAATATCATATTTTTGTTTGGTGGTACTATTGCATACTTAACCTTATCATCATGGAGTAAAAATAGTTTATGGTCATTAATTCATTTGCAGTATGGTTTAATTGTGCATTAAAGAGAGAAATATTTTCAAAGAAAGATGCATGTATTTACTGCTCCCTGAAATGTATTACCTGTTGCTCTAGTTGTTTAACTCTCGATTCAGCTTCCTCACATCTCTCCTCTGCAAGTCGAAGCTGAGGATACACATGTCAATATGGCATACCCAAAAAGTGTGGATGCAAAACATAATCACAACTAAGAATGAAGAAAATTTTGATGTTATAATCAACAATGTTTCAACGACAGTGCTAAGTTGGTTACATATCCAATTTAGACCAAGTCTATTGACGCACAAGTGACACAATCTTTCACCATGCACAACCTTGTTTTCATAATTGGATCAAATGAGATGTGGTATGACATATTGATCCAATGGTGAGACTTATTACTCCAATGATAAAAACAAATTTGTACATGATAAAAGATTTGTCTCACTTGTGCATATTAGACAAAACCTCCGATTTAATCCAAATTTATACGAGATTCGTTCTTCAACATTGTCATGTTACAAATTTACAATTATCAGCACCGCAACTAAAATCTGAAAAACCAAAGTGTCCATATACAGAACTAATTACTCAATTTGTTGTATTTTATCACCTTTTCAATTAAATTGTCGTTTTCTTCTTGTAGCATATCAAGCTGCATTGAAATTTACATCTCATTAGTAGATTCCTAAAAAGAGATGTGGATAAGGCAATTGAAGAATAAGAAATGCAATGCAAGGTCTCTAATATTAATGGGGGTTGAAGTGAGAAAGAATAGAAATACATGGTGGTTTACTATATATTACTGTATTAATAACATTGAAATAACAAGATTTCAAATAGTTGAGTATAATAATAACAATGTGAGACATATGTTACCCTTTGATAAATTGTGGATAATTTACGCAGCAACCAATAAAAATTAGCCACATGGATAAATTTTATGTGACTGATTTTCATTGGTTGTCGAGTAAACTACCCACAAGTCTTTAGGGGTAATCTAAAAATACTAACAATAATAACAATAACAGTATTTACTAAAATTTCTTTATAAGTTATATTGGTCATACCTCATCCTCAAGCTCAGAAGTAGGACGTTGCTGCTGATTGGCATTTTCTCTTACTTTCATACTCCCAAGATCTAGTGACAGTCTACATGCTCATCATAAATTCGTAGCATTATATATATATGTGTTTGAAGGTAAATTTTGGTTATTGATAAAGAGTAAATTTTGGACCTCAATGTCATCTCATATTTTATTTTATGCATACCTATTACTAAAAAGCAAAATGTTAGATATAAAAGAGGGCTGCATGTATGGATAAGAAAATTATGCTGCTATAATTTTTAACTGCTTCCATATTCAAACCATTGCCCTTATTTTTTGACATATAAAATGTGATTGCTTCATCACTTTGCATTTCTCGTTTCCCTCGATTAGAACAAATAAGGAATATGTCAAAAATGTCATCTTAACATATTTGTTCATCTAGTATACTAACTGGCATTAAAAAGAGTAAATAAGTAAGATATAGAAAATAACCAAGAAGAAACATACAAATCCACAATGCAAAGAAGAACAATAACAATATATGATTTTACCTTCTATCTTTTTTATTAAGATCTGTAAGAGACTCCGATGGGGGAATGGTAACTGAAGAGGTTGGCCTGAGTGTGATAGGTACACTGGACGGAACCAAGGGAACCACCTTAGAAAGTCCACCAGGACGCCCTGAGTTTGCTC
Organism: Trifolium pratense; assembly: GCF_020283565.1. Taxonomy (NCBI): domain Eukaryota; kingdom Viridiplantae; phylum Streptophyta; class Magnoliopsida; order Fabales; family Fabaceae; genus Trifolium; species Trifolium pratense. The sequence continues at coordinate 1,776,664 of NC_060064.1, forward strand.
GAGCAGAAGGAGGTTGATCATTGTTCACAATACTTGATTGAGATGACCGAGAATTGGCTAAACTGCGTGCAGAAGGAGACATATCAAAGGTTCTATTTGACGTTGTTGAACGAGCTGAGGGTGGTTGTTGCTCCCCTTGATTGACATTTGTGGCGATTCGTGGCGGAGTTTGCTCAGCAGCATTTCCAGAGAAAGAAGATCGAACACTCGATACTGTTCTTAAAGATTGGGGTTGTTCTTGAACTGAGCGAACTGACTAATATTCACAAAATCAAAATTCCATAAATTTGTTCCAATTAAGCAACATTTAAGTTCAAAATATATCAATTTTTGCTTTCATTCTTGTTTTGTTTTTACATCATCTGATTCTTTCTTTTTTGGTCAAGTTACAACATTTGATTCTATTCACTCAGAAATGAATTAGGTGAAGATTAAAAATAAATATTACACATATTATAAGGACCGAATCCAATATAGTCAATTTTTATGGGAATTAAAAAAATGGAAACGAAGCAAAAAACATATAGTATATTATAAGGACTGAATCCAAGAACGAGATCATAATCTTATTTGGAAATTAAAAAAAGTGAAGTTAGTTTTTATGGAATTGATGAATTTAATATGTAATTAGTCTTTTTGAATGATCAAGCAAGTCTCTCAGTAACATATAGATTAGAAATGAAGTTTCCTCTGAACTTAAGTCAAGGGAGATTGTGCACTTGGGCCATTATTTAAATAAACTAAGGTTGAAGAAGCCAATTACCACTGGTGCTGGCGCCGGGGAACGTGATCTTGCAGATGGAGGTTGGTCTTGTCCAGAGCGAAATGTCTTCACAAAAACAACAAAACAAAGGTTTCAAATTTTCAAACAAATAACTACTATGATCTAAAATTTCAAAGACTCTATTTGTGAAGCAAAATTTTACCATTGGTGACCGTGATCTTGCAGATGGAGGTTGGTCTGGAGTAGATCGAACTGTCTAATAGAAACAACGTATAAATTAGAGGTTGCAAATTCTCATACAGTTTTCAAGATCAAAACACTTTGGTCTAATAATAATTTCAAACTTTATGAAGCTAAAATTACCATAGGCGAACGTGATCTTGCTGCTGGAGGTTGTTCTTGAGTACTCTTGACGTTCTAAGAGAATACAACAGCAACAACATCAAATTGGAAGAGCATTCAATTAAATTCAATATACTCTCTCCCTCCGGTCGCTTTTACAAGTGATAATTTACTTTTTAGATTTAAGATTTATAGCATAATTGATGTATGTGATTTATAATATAGACTAGATACATCTGAATGAATCTAAAAAGTGAATTATCTCCGGTAAAAAGTAACCGGAGACTGAGTATAGAAATATAAATACATTGAATTGAATGAAGCAGCGATGGTTACCATTGGAGAGCGAGGTCGCACTGCTCTTCCACCACCACCGAGTCCAATGCTTCTAGTGCCACTGATTGCTGAATAATCAAGAGGCATGTCATCATCATCTTCTTCTTCCTCGATTGTTTGATTCGACATAACTTGTGCAAGTCTCTGAGCGGCAGCTTTTTGGGCGGTGCTTTGCCCTCTCCCGAGGTTAAACGCGGCAGAACCGGTGGAACCTGCACGTGCATGACGGTTTAGTGGCGACATCGACGTCACCGGTGAAGAAGGCGATGTCGGCGTCCCCGTTGAGCTTTGTTGCCTATCATACATTCTCCGCCGATCCATCTACAAAAAAAAAAAAAAAAAAACCATCGCATCATCATGATATCTCGTTTTTGGTAGAATGTAATGATTTGAATCTAATTAATTACCTTAGAAGCGATGAAAGAAGAGAAAATGAGGAAAAAAAATGAGATAGTGGAAGAAATTGAAATGATGAAGGTTAGGGAAGGGAGCTTGAAGTGGTGTCCTTCTATTGTGGAAGAACAGACTCACGGAGGATTCGTTCGTTAACAAAATACCATTGGTTGAGAAGTGTGACGTGGAATACTTGCATCTTGTATGTAACGGTCTCCGAACTTCCTGAGTAATTTTAGTACCACCATTAGCAGTTTAGCACAAATTGTTTCTTTCTTTCCTTTTCTCTTCACTCATTACCATTTTTTTTTTTCTTCTTAATTGCACATTTGTTCTTATATTTTCTAAATTGTAGTAATTTTCTATTTTTTGAAATTGAAGTCATAACCATTTTTTTATGATGGGACATGGTAATGAAGTGTGGTATTTCGACTTATTTTTGAGCTTATACAAAATAGTTTATAAAAATACAATTTCGGTCTGTGGAAACTTATGAATTAATATAAAATATTATTTATTTGCATTAATTAATCTAAGTCTGAATAATTTATAAATATCTTGACCAGAGTCAAGTCGAGCCTAACCCAAGAACATTTAGATGAGATGACGCGAGTCTCTTCTAACTAACCACGTTCTTGGGAGAGTTTACCACTTATTTGGATTCCACAAGAATCGAGATATTAGTTTATGCAGTTGCACGAAGAGAATACCCGACTTTCATTAACAACAAAAAAAAGAGTCTGGTTGAGCCTAGTTCGTCTAAACTCTTATCAGTTAATTAACTCGAACTTTAGTCAAATTCAACGTAAACACTTTTTTCACCTCAATTAAGCTCATTAAGATTTTCTTAACCAAATAGTTTAATGATTAAAAATTTAGCTTTAAAATGAATAAACGGAATGATTGTGGTTCAATACCCTCTCTTGTTGCATATAAAATGTGACGTGACCTTACCAACTCAAGTAAATTTATAGGATAACTCATTAATTTAAGGGTTGTGTTAACTTGTGCCCTAAGGGCACATGTTAAGCTACCTAAAAATAGAAATAGAGCATTTAATGATAGAAAACATTTAATGTTTAGAGAATTGAATACACCACAAGTTCAATAAATTTTTTCCACATTTATCTTCTTAACATGTGCCCTTAAGGACACAAGTTAACATTCTCCTTAATTTAAACCAACTCATTAAATCAAATCACACGAATCAATAGACAAAATGATTCTCTTTAAAACTCAAAACGAAATTCAACACTAACGATTTGTGTACTTTGTAGCGAGAAATATGTAAGTATATCTATCAATACTCTTTAAACTTTTAGATTTCCTAATAAATTTTGAGACTCAACTAGCCTAAATTTTATTCATCCAAAAAGATTGTTGTCGGAAATAAAATATAGTTTTTGAAAGTTATCAGAGACGTAATTGAAGCGTCCAAGGTTTGAACTTTATAATTTTCACTTATTCACATTTAAAGTGTCTGAATCTAGCTATTAGGCTACTTGACAGCAAGAAAATAGAGGAAAGTTGAAGGTGCAATTAGTAAGAAAAACGGGTGCTAATAGATACTCTTCATAATGAAGGTCCAAGCCCAGTTAAAAATTAAACATTGAAGCCCGTAATCACATTTGGCAACAATGCGTGGATCTGGAAGATGCAAGTGAAGCACGATGATGAACACCGAATTATAGTCAGATTCAGAATCAGAGTTCAACACAAGCTAATTCAGTTTCTTTCATTTCATCCATAGATTCAGAGCGAGAGATAAAGAGAGAAAATGGTGAGGGAAGTTTCAGAAAGTTGCGTTGATAGCTTAATGACGGAGATGGTTGCGTGCTATTGCAATCGATTCTATGCCAACAAACCTGAACTCGCTGCCCGTAGGATCGAAGCCATTGGTTATCAGGTCGGTCAACAGCTCTCTGAAAGGTTGTTCTAAACCCTAATTCTATACTCTATCGTTTCATTTTCATTTTACTTCTTACTCGAGATCTGTGATGAATGATACGCCAGAGTAACATTGATCTTACTTAGTTTACGAAATTAGGTTTAGTTGATTTCTTGAGATTGATTATTGATTAGTTTTGGTAGGTTAACTTAGCTCTGTAGCGCTGTTGTATCTAATTGTATGTTATTATGGATATCTGAAGTGAATTATCATGAAATTGTAATGAATTGATTAGAATGTGGCATTGTTGTGTGTCGGCGATTTAGATATACGATGGAGCGGCCTCGGTTTGGTGATCATTTGGAGGCAATCAAGTTCATTTGCAAGGATTTTTGGTCTGAAGTATTTAAGAAGCAGATAGACAATTTGAAAACTAATCATAGGGTGAGTTTAAAGATGAGGTATTTTGTTTTTTGATTTGGATGGTTGTGTTAATTTTTATTTGGTTCTGCTGTAGGGCACCTTTGTATTGCAAGATAATAAATTTCCCTGGCTTGCACGGATGTCGGTTGATCCATCTGCTGATAATGTTAGTTCAGTTGAGGATTATTCTGCACCTACAGCTGAAACTAAGGCAGCACATGCAATGAGCATGCATTTATATTTCCCGTGTGGGATCATTAGAGGAGCTCTTTCCAACTTGGGAATTCCCTGTGCAGTTTCTGCAGACATATCAAGCCTTCCAGCATGTGCGTCTCTCTCTCTCTCTCTCTCTCTCTCTCTCTCTCTCTCTCTCTCTCTCTCTCACACACACACACACACACACACAAACACAGATAAGGGGAGTCTTTTTTACGGATAGAGAAGAGTTTTGTTCCATTTTTAATGTTTTCCCGTTGCACAATTGCTTGTGAGAAGTATGATGTGAATAATTTGATCTGTTTGCAAAAGTTTAAATAGGTTATAGACTAGTTCATACTCAATGGCTCACACTGAGAAGTTCAAGAGTGTAAGAGCATTGTTACTTTTTAAAGTTCCATCGTTAGATTTTGGATATAGTTTCCTCGATCAAATTTAGGTTGGGTGAAGTTTTTGTGTGTGTGTTATAATTATGTCCAAACTTGTATGCTTTTGTAAATAGATGAATCATTCTTCAGTTTTGACTGATTTGCAAATAGATGTTCAAACTTGGGACAGCTTAGGCCTTAGTGCATGGGGCTTCCAGTATTGTGGAATCTGGTGTGGTGTGATTAGAAAAGTATTCAGCTTGTGCCCCATGAGGAAGACCTGAGAGGCTCACACGACTGTCTCTGTGATGAGGAAACATCAGCCTTTCTGATGCCCCATGCACCAAGTCTTTTTTTTTCATCATTCTTTTAAATGTTTTAGTTTATTTAAGTTATAATCAATGATACTCATGTCATTAAGTTAGTTCTCAAATTACTTGTGATCTATATAACTTTCTGTTACGGAATAAAATCATTAAAAAGGTGCTGATGGTAAAGTGGAATACTACGATTCTACCAGTCCCTGCATTGGTTGGTTCAGTATAGGAAGTTTAGTTTTCTCTTTAGTAGAACGTTTATCTTAATCTCTGTTAACTTACAACAATTCAAACAATTTTTGTTTTTACACATTAGAAGGTATAGACATTTATAGGTTGGTCTATGCTTTTCATATTTATATATTAAAGCATCTCATTAGCCAGGTCTGTGTTCAGTAGATCATGAAATGAACATAATTTCACAATGGCAGGCTAATAATATTATCACTGATTCAGCTTGATCTAAAACTTCAATCTATTTCTGGAATACCAGTTATTGCCGTTTCCCCTACTTATTTATGATAGGCTGTTATCATTGCAGCATGAAAATTCCTCCATTTTGTGTTAAATATTGTAATTCCAAGCATCTTTCTATTTGTTCTGAAGTTGTCAACCACTGCATGAGAATTTCTCTTGTTTGGATGTTTTTCTCTAATCAATCTCCTTTTACAACATCATTGAGCAGGTTCATTTGTGGTCCGCATAAAAGCTTGAAAAGTTCGATTGTATTACTGTTGGGAAGCATGAATGTTGTTCAGAATGATCATATGATGTCTGCAACTGTGGTCTTGTCTCAAATTTGCTGGAGTGGGGAACGTTACTTTATCATATCATATTTAAACTATCATATACTATTGACTTGATTGTATAGAAAGAGCTCCTGATGAAGTGTTTCGATAAACGAGGTCTTGGTTCTTTTAGATACAGATTCATTGGAGATTATGTTAGCATGGTGTTTCAGTCACATACTATGGTGAATGGTAGAAAGACGATGAGAATTTCAGTCATTGTAATGTTGTTGTTATTCCTCTTGTATGGAATGAATATGCTGCCATTTATTTGAAAACTTTTTGTTCCTTGATCATCAATTTGCTCGACCAGGTCTCTTTATAGTTATACCAAGAATAGGATGAGCTTAAATATTTTCTTTTGGCTCAAAGGATGAGCTTAAATTTTATATTGGAAATACTTGATTAGGGTGAACTTGATCTGATATTTTTTCTAAATGAATTATTTATGTCCTCGATTTTGATCATTGATGAACACAATCAATGGTTGAATGTATTTGTTCAAAGTTGATCCGTCAATTCGAATAAAATGAACACTATAACAAGACAAAAAATTAAATGAATGCAACATAAGAAAATCAAACAATGGCGCACTGAGACAATAAAATCACAAAATAATGTAAAACACATAAGAAAACTTATCCACGTAAAAGAGAGAAGAGAGAAAAACAAAAAATACATGGTTCGGGTCGGGATCAATAAAACCAAAACCATATCCCCGTTTCTATATCATGTCATTAAAATGAAGTAATTTAACGATGGTCATAATATATATCTTTTACTGTATTTATTTTATTGAAAAATGCTAAACAATATTCGAGACACTAGTTAAACTTATTAATAAGAAAATTTTATCTTGTAATTTATGCATTTAATATCTTAAAAGTGTAAAAAAGTTACGGTACTCTACAAATATTAATTTTATCATTTATTTCTATCATTTATCTACTATGATGGAATCATTAGTTGGTTCAGTTGTGATTGACGCTAAATTTGGTAGGGAGGATCACGGTTCGATCCCCACAACTGCGATCGGGAGGGGGAATTTGATGTCAGAACTGACCCCCAAACCAGATTAAACCGGTGGTGAAAAAAAAAAAGAAAAAGAATAATCTCTTTTACTCATTAAAAGTATTTAGAAGTTTCTATGCATTGGGAGAAGAGAAATCATTCTTAACTAGACGATTAGCCGTGCGATGCACGGGTTTTATGTGTTGTTTTATACTATAACATAAAAAAATTATTTGTATATGTAGTAAATCTAAAATCGAAAAATAAGTATTATCAAAATAATAGTAACAATAGAAGTTATCTAAATGTATGTGATATAGATATTAAATATGTGTTTATACATTTAAAAAAAAGTTATTTATAGTTATACACTACATTTGAAGTCACCTTGGTATATTCTTTATTAACATTTGTTAGCAATATCTTTAATTCATTCTTTAAAATAACTCTAGAAATTACTAACATATAATTGACCATTGAAAAAAAATTGATGTTGGAACATAATAATTTTTTTGTATTATAAATTTCATCGGAGGATTCTGAGTTGGATAAACTACTTCATTATCAAATCGGTCATTTATATTTATTTGAAACATATTGAGGCAAAGATAAACCAACTTAACCGAGTACTCAAAATTGAATATGATAAAAATCATGAACAACATACAAACAATCCGTAAATTTTATTTTATCTATTTTTTTATTAACACTTCAAATTGATTTTTATTTGGATCAACCAAAAGAATGTGACGATGAATTTGCGTACCAAAATCATCCGTAAATAGTCTTGACAATCGACCAACTAATTATATACACAAAGATTGAACAAAAGATTATTAGCAAAAGCATAACCTATTATGAACCAAAAATAATAAAATACACAAAATAATAAAATGAAGAAAAAAATTAAAATGATTAGTAACCCAGAATAATAAAAATAATAATAATAATAATAATAACATTTAGTACCACACATTAAATGAATGTAAGTGAGTGATATGGCTAAATGAAAGGTTTTCATTGGTTTAAGTGGGTGATGTGGATTAGGGTTTAGATAGTCAATTGGACATCTATCTAGAATTTATATATATATATATATATATATATATATATATATATATATATATATATATATAGGCAAATTTCAATTTTCAAGGGTTCATTCCTTTGAATCAAACCTTCAATTTTTCACTTCCCGCTTAATGGGCAGTCTCTTTGTCTTTAGCACATTAAATAATTAAAAAATACATATAAAAAAAAAACAAACTATATTGTACGCATTTAGGAGGAAAAAAAACATTAATAATAAATAAACAATCAAACAAAATAATAACTCAAGTGCCATAATCTACGCAGAAGAGGAAGGAGGACGAAGATAAAAGTACAACAACCTCGCAGCCACGGTGCAAGTAAGTTCGTTTCCCTCTAATTCCTTCAATCTCTCTGTCCGTTCCTTTCTCAGATCGCAATTTAGGGGTTTTCGTCAAACTTTTTTTTTGTTAATTGAAATGGATTTGAAATTAGGGTTTATATTATGCTATGTGATTCATGACCTAGCTTCCATTTCAATGCCTAAAATTTACGGTAATTGTTTATATTATTAGTAATTATGAGTATTATTGTAGTAGTAGTTGTTGTTTTTATCGTTAGTTCATGAGCTGAAAATGAATCTTTAAACTTTCAGGTAGCATATATATTTTGCTTTTTAGCTTTTGAATCTAAATAGCTGATTTTAGATCATTTGGCTTTTCATGTGATTCGTTCAAGTTTTTTTTTAGTTAATGTTTAGATCTACTTTTGTAGTTTTGTGTCAAATTTGGATTTTAATTTGCAGTTTTTTTTTTTTGGTTTCTTGTTGAATTTGTTTTCTCTTTCCAAAGATTTGTAAAGGAGACTGTGAAAATAACTTTTTTGAAAGCATGGTTGTATTTTTCTAATTGAAAAGGAAATAGATTAAGGGAAATTTTCTTTTTGATGCCAAACAGGTACTGGCTCTGTTTCCCATTTTATTGCATGGTTGGTAAAGTTGTTATCACTCCTATTAGACTAAGCGTCTGTTTGCTAAAACTATGTTGTAAACTAGCTGATAGCTGAAAAATTAACTGTTTGAAATTGAAGTGTTTGGTAAAATCAGTTGTTCAAATTAAGTGATTGATAAATATAAGTTTTTTTTTTTCTTTCTAGATTACCAGTTGTTAGTAGTTTACCCAACAATCAATCAAAATTAGCCACATAAGCAAATTTGTAAGTGGAGTAAAAGTTAGTTTGCGGGTACTACTTACAAATTTACTTATGTGTGTGGTTTTCATTGGTTGTTGGGTAAATTACCTACAATTCTTCAAGGGGTAACATATGTCTCACCTATAAATAAAATGACACTGAAGTACTTAATATATTTATTTTTAAATATTTTAATTTTATTTCAAATCATTTTTCATCTTTAAAATAGAAAATGTGCTGTATGATTTTTTTTGAATGAAAATAATTTTTGTCATCTTTAAAATGAAGCTAGCTTATTTGTATTATTACCAAACAGAGCTTAAATTATCAATCACTTATAGAAAAAGAATTATCATAGTTTTTTCTAAAAAAAGAATGAATTATCGTTGCGGAAAATATTGAAGTTGAATGCAAAAGCATGGATTCTTGAGCCAAACTTGATTTTAAAGAAAGATATCGAAACAAATGATTTCTAAGCAAAATCACATTTGTTTGTATTTGAATGGGATTTTGGTTGAGCATATGTCGATGCAAACATGCAATAAGTCTTATTACAAACTTTACTTTTGATATCCACATTTCAGCTAAAATTAATGCTTGAAACACCCATTTAGCGCACTCAATTTGTTTTGATTATGCAAGCAATTCATGTTGTTCTTGTTTAATGGTTCATTGGGGGTTTGACTTGTGTCAATCAGGTGAAAATGTTGCACTGTGTCTGGGTGTCAAATTTGTGAAAAGGAAGAAGTTTCCCATCTGTGTGTTGTATGATTGAGGGAACTACAGTAATTAAGTTTTGATTTCATCTTACTCATGGAGTGCAACAAGGATGAGGCTCTGAGGGCGAAACAAATTGCTGAAAATAGAATGCAAAATGGCGACTTTGTAGGGGCACTGAAGTTTGCTAGAAAAGCTCAACGACTGTTTCCTGAGATCCAGAACATTACTCAGATCCTTACTGTCTGTGAGGTTCACTGTGCTGCACAGAACAAACTCTCTACTTCTGATATGGACTGGTATGGAATACTTCTGACTGATAAATTTACTGAAGAAGCAACAATAAAGAAACAGTACAAAAAGCTTGCACTGCTACTTCATCCTGATAAAAATAGATCCGCTGGGGCAGAGGCTGCTTTCAAATTGATTGTGGAAGCTAACAGGGTCTTGAGTGACCCAACAAAGCGTTCTTTATATAACGCGAAGATTAGCCGCCTTGTTGGAATTACAGCATCACAGGTTCCATCCCATCACACAGATAGGAGTTATTTTGGGGTGAAAGTTGATGAAAATGCTAGAAATTACCATAATAGTTTTCATTCCCATACTCATAATTCAAATCAACAGGATGAACGGCCTACATTTTGGACATCATGCCAACACTGTAATACTAAGTACCAGTACTACAGATCCATTGTAAATGCCACCGTGCATTGTCAACAATGTTCTAGACCCTTTAAAGCTCATGATATAGGGTTCTATGTACCAACAGAACATACATCACAATCATTTAACAGTCATAAATATCCTCCAAACCATGTGCCGCCAAAAGAAGCATCGAAAAGTAATGGCAGAAAACCTTATGGTAAAGGACCGGAGGAAAAAGTTGTGCCTTCTTGTCCTGTATATATGGCAAAATGTAGTGCTGGAAATGGTGCCTCTTGTAAAGTTCGGAAGAGTAAAGACGGCCATGGGGCTGCAGGAGTGACAAAGGCTGGTGCTGGAACATCCAATGGTGCAACATCCAAAGCCAAGCAATCACAAATCCCAACAAATGTTGGAAGTAAGAGAGCAAGGCAGCCAGCATCAGCAGAGTTTGAGAGTGCCTCCAAAAGGCCACAACAAGATAAATCATTTAAGTCTGTTAAAGTGGAGAAACAAGAAGTACCTGGAAATGGTGGGTTCAATAACACGAATCCAGCTAGTTTTACTGCCGATGTGGTTGATCAGAATGGAGAGATAAGAAATAAAGCAAATGCCCAACCCGAAAAAACAGATTTAAGGAAACAAATGAAATCGAATATTGATGATACAAAGGCCAAAGCTGAAAATTCTCAACTGAAATCGAATCTCCCTCCTGATGATGTTATTAGCTGTCCTGATCCAGATTTCAGTAATTTTGACAAGATAAAGACAGAGGATTCATTTGCTGATAATCAATTCTGGGCTATTTATGATGATACTGATTGTATGCCAAGATTCTACGCTCACATCAAGAAGGTGCACTCCCCTTTCAAGCTGGAATATACTTGGCTGGAACCTAATCCGAACCACAAAGATGAGATTGATTGGTATGATGCAGGTTTGCCTGTTGCATGCGGTAAGTACAGACTCGGTCATTCTCAGAAAACTAGAAATTGCGGTATGTTCTCTCACCAGGTGCATTGCACAAAAGGAAGTGCTAGAGGTTCTTATCTGGTATATCCCATGAAGGGAGAAACTTGGGCAATTTTCAGACATTGGGATATAGGATGGAGTTCCAATCCAGAAAAGAATTCAGAATATCAATTTGAATATGTGGAAGTCCTATCTGATTTTGATGAGAAAGATGGTGTTAAAGTTGCTTATCTCAGGAAAGTGAAAGGGTTTGTTAGTCTCTTTCAGCAAACTGTGCAGAATGGAATTGGCATATTTTGTATTCCATCTAAGGAGTTGTATAGGTTTTCACACCGGGTTCCTTCATTTACAATGACTGGTAATGAAAGGGAAGACGTTCCAAGAGGATCGTTTGAACTTGACCCTGCTGGCCTGCCTATGAGTGTTACTCGAGTTGAAGTAGGCGATCCTAGTGATGTGAAGATGAAGGTTGAAAAGTTAAACAATGTAGTCAGTTCTTGCCAGGAATCCTCCAAGCGTAAAGTTGAACAGGCAAAGTCAAATGAGCGTGTTCACAAAGCAAAGTTGCGAGAGAGTAAATGTACTGAAAGAGTTCCACCAATCATTAGAAGATCGTCAAGGTCAAATGTGAAAAGTATGGACAATGGTCAAGCAAGCACTAGTCAAAATATGGTCAGAGAGGATGACAAAAACAATAGCCAAAGGGACTACAGTCAACCGGAAGGAAGTGAAGCTGCTACAATTCAGACCAATAAGAATTTCAAAACACCAAAGAAATCTGAGAAGAGAAATTATCATGGAGAGACATTGACAGTTCCAAGATCACCTATAGATTTAAGAAAAAAAATTGATGTAGGAGGTGCTGGTGAATGTGCAACTGGCAAGTTGACTGATGATCATTCTAACACTAGCAATAATATTAAGGAAACTGTGTCTTCTCGGTCTGTGGGAAATGATAGTGCACGTTTGAAAAAAGATTCTGGAGTTGTGGGAGCATGTTATGACTTTAATAAGGAAAAATCTAGGGAGATGTTTCAGTGTGGTCAGATATGGGCAATATATGGTGATAGAGATGGTATGCCTGATGTTTATGTTCAAATCAAGAAGATTGGATCCACCTCTAATTTAAGGCTGCATGTATCTGAACTTGAACCCTGCTCGCCACCAAAAGGCTTGAAACAAACAATATCATGTGGCTCCTTCAAAATTAAAAAAGCCAAACTCCAAATTCTCTCTCCCTCTGCGTTCTCTCATCCACTAAAAATTGAACCCATGGAAAATAGCATATATGAAATTTACCCTAAAAAAGGTGAGATTTGGGCACTATACAAGGATCAGAACTATGAACTTACTTCTTCAAACCAGGGCAGAGGTGAATGTTATATAGTAGAAGTATTAGCAGAAAGTGACAAGTGTATACAAGTTGTTGTTCTGGTGCGTCTTAACGGATCTCAGCCAATTTTCAAGGCTCCCATTATTCGGCGATCTAAGACCAGTATACTTGAAATATTAAGAGAAGAGGTTGGTAGATTTTCACATCAGGTTCATGCTTTTCAGCCCAGTGGGAAAGATGATGTTCATCTCAGTGGATGTTGGGTGGTCAATCCTTCCTCAATTCCTGGTTTTTCATACACTTAGACTGAACTATAGCCATTTTATTTTATGACTCCATTTTATGTAGTTAGTTGTGAATTTGTGTTTTGTTGTACCATTTAACCAGCTATTCTATGAAGTAAGAGGAATATATGGAAATGTGTTAAAGAGACTTCTTCGTTCCATATTTTGATAGTTGTTTTCGTTAAAGCTGCTGTTTTTATCTTCGTATCTGTTTGTTATCATCGGTGAATGCTTGATTCGGCATCGGCACCAGATCTTGTGTTGGCATTTAACACTTCTGCCCTATGATGTCCTGATTTATCCTTAACAGTTTACTATGAACTTGCATCTCTCAAGAGCAAAAGAAAAGTATAGGACATCTCATGGCATAGTGAAGGGGATCTGTCATGGCAATTCGTTTCTATCCTTAAATAATTGTAACTGTACTCCTTTTGAGTTTTGAATTGTTTGTTGACAGGGTCCGTTTACAACATTTTATTCATTTTGGAGGAGTTAAATTTTCCTTTTAACCACAAATTCTACTCATTGTCACGTTTCTGGAAATAAAACCACTGATTTTTCATTATTCTTTTCCTCTACAGCTCTACTCTTACTGTACATCTTTTTTTTTTTTAACGAACTCTTACTGTCCATCTTAAACTGCATATGTTTGTATATTTATTATAGTACACACTTTTTTTTTATATAGTTTTATGTTATTAGCCCTCTGGTTCCTAGGGAAAAGGAGTCATGTTAATTCAAAGTTCGGCCACGAGATAAGTAAAGTTCGACAAAAAATTGTTGTTTTTTATATAGTTTATGGTGTGAATGTTTAAAAAAAATAAAGGGCATTGTAAACTATTGTAAGTTGACAGCATATAGTTTATTTTAAGCAAAATTTGTTGTAGACTTGTAGTTGTCAAGGATGTATATGAGCTTTTGGTTATGGTGGAATCCTATTCTTTTTAAAATTTATTTTAAAAAATAATTATTCAAAGAGTTCAACATGCATGTAATCAATGTATAATGTAAGTCACCATGCATGTGCTTATAAAAGTAAGTGTTGGAGGTGTCGTTAAAATGTGGGGTTGACTATAATACAACAAAAATTTGCTGTGAATTGATTCAGGGATCATACCTATTTGGCTGTCCCTATCCAAAGTCATATTGTTAGTTGTTTAACTAGTATTATTTTACTAATCATGCCTTCGAAGATTTAATGATAGAGAGTTTGTTTGTTTTCCTCTATCCAAAACCCTTAACATGTTGTGAATCATTTACAACTTACAAGGATATATATAGTGAAGTCTAAGGTGGCTTTTAGCATAAAAGTATGGTCAAGGATTGCCACATCATGCTTCTGATAATATATGAATATGTCATCATGGACTCATGGTGAGGACTGAGGAATGTTTCAAGAGTCACACTTCTTTGGTACATCTTTGTCAATATAAATAAGTTGACGAGTTAAGGTTGGTATTTATAAAATACATTACAAAATTATTTATAATTAGACTATATATTTTTTTAATTAGACTATATTTAATTAATGACCATAGAGTGGATCTGATGATAAAAATAAAATGACCATGAAGTCTAGTCAATTTAATATATCCATTTACTATAAACAAAAAAAAAATCCATATCCATAATCTCTCTAAGGGTCCCTTTGATCCAGCTTTTTTTAGAATTTATACAAATAGCTTATGCAATATAAATTAGATTTCATGTTATTTTATAAGTTCACACTAGTGAAAATTGTAATTTTATAAGCTATTTTATCATAAACTATCTTGACAAACTTATAATAATATATAAAAATTGCATAAGCTCTAAAAAAAGCTAGGTCAAACGAGCGCTAAGTACCGAGCTTATTTTCATCAACAACAAAAAGAAAATACTACCTACCAAGCTTATCTTTTACTACTACTAACACTAAATTCCTGGCTCTTTTCTTTTCATTTTGAGCATAAACTTCCTAGCTATTTCAAAGGGATTTAAAATTGTAAATGCGGTCAACATTGTTTATCCAAAACGGAAGTATACTTTGAGCCTTTGCAGGTTTCAAAAATATTCAATTGTTTTACTTGTAACTTGGCTGACCTAAAGACAATTGAAAATGATTGTCTTAGCTAGAATTTAAATTTAAATTCTCTTGAATATAATTCATCTTTAACTTAACTCAAGTTATTTAATCATTACGTAATTGCTCATTTTTTTATTTAGAGATTATTTTCCTATGTCTCACATCACAATAGGTTTCATTTGCAAGTTTCCTAATTACTTCCTTCGTCCCAAATCATAAGGGGAAAAAAATGAAAATCACACTTATTAAGAAAAATCAAATCATAATAATATGGAGTATGTGTTTTTCAATATATTTAGGCACACTCATCTATATCTATACCTATATATAAAAAGAATAAAACAAATTTTGGTGTAGACTTTTTATAATACAAACAATATCCTTGATTTATTTTTTTTTACAACAAAAATCTCTTATTAACAAACTCACCATAACATAAGACATGTTTTTTTAGCAGCAAAAATATTTTATTAACAAACTCACCATAACATAAGGCATATTTTTTTTTGTTTTTTAACATAAATTTACATAATAGACACGAACAGGCGCGGAGCGCGCCCTGTCTTGCCGCTAGTATAAATAAATAAAATTAATAAAAAAATAATTTAGTCACATCATTTTATCTATTTTGTGTGCCTAACACCTCAAATTTGTACCTAATATCATTTTATCTATTTAGGATTAGGAAGAGAGAGATATTATTTTATATTTTTTCTCTCTTTATTTGTTCTATCATTGATTTCCACATTTATATACACATATACATACATTTTTTATTTTTATACACAATAGTTTTTCTTGTGCAACAAGTATTGCTTACCGTTCACCCCCCAAAGAAAGAAACGCAATAATAATGAATATAATTTGTTTGTTAATATATAATAAAAATTTGGTGAATAACTTTCTACCAAAATAAAAAATAAAAAATTGGTGAATAATTAATATGCATCTTCCGAGTTACTACTACTGCAACAACCTGTACTGTACTACATTGAAATTCGATAAGATCAAAGAAACGAAACGCGTGCGTATTGTTCGAGTTGAGTTTAAATAGAAACTACTTAACTTAACTACGTAGTACGTTTCTGAAATTAATTAAACTCACCAAATTCTCGTGTTATTAATTTCGTAAAGAGTCCTAGGGTTTTCCGTTTGAGTTTAATTTTTTTTTTTATAAGCAAAAGTAAACATCAGAAACAGCGTCGATGTAAATTTTTTTTACATATATAATGAATCATGTATTTTTAAATATCATACATGATGTGTTGGTATATTATATGTGTAAAATAACTTTACATTAACTGTGAATATAAATTAAATTGTTTAGGTTTTGTCAGATAAACAGAAACAGCCTTATTATAAATAACAAACAAAAAGATTTTTCTGTCAAAAAAAAAATAACAACAAAAACTATATAAAAGCATTTGATCGATCGATTTAATCGCTGATTGTTTCATTGAAATTGAAAAATTGAAAAAGAAAATTAGTGTTTAAGAAAAATGGGAGGGTGTTTCTCAGATATGAAAGGTGCGAAACAAGCAGTGGGAGGTGCTCTTCCTCAAACTGCACCGAACAACAATGACGCCGTCGATTTCTTCTATACTGCTCAAGGTTTTCAGCCATTGTTCACGCAAGTTGAGGTACCAAGGAAGATACACTTTCAAATTCTTTTTCTTGTTTATCTTTAATTTATTTCTGCAAATGTTGTTTATACCGATCTTTCAAGAAATTGGACTAAAGATTAAGTGTGTTTGTGTTTGTGTTTGATTCTGCTGTGACTGAACTTGATTCTGTAAAACCGATTTTAGTTAAATGTGTGTGTGTGTGACTAAAATTGATTTTGAATGAGTTGATTTTGTAAAATCAGTTTTAGTTAAATGTGAGTTCTGGTGAGTGTGATAATCACGTTTGGAGTTTTGATAATCACGTTTGGAGTTAAAAGTTAGAATGTTTGAATTTTTTTTTTGTTTTTTGGTGTTAACCATGTGGTTCTCAGGATAGTTGGGCTGCCACTTGGGTTGGTCCGGTTATATTGGTTTGAGACCCGGGAGTGTGCTCCTCCTTAAAGTGTTAGGTTCGATTCTCTCTGGTGCCGATTCTCTCTGGTGCCAATTTGGGTGGGATAATTTAGCTTCTTACAAAAAAAAAGAAGTAAAATTTAGTCAAGAATTGTTATTCCTAATCCTGGGCATTGAACTCGATTCTCTCGAACGATTCGTCTTAGGGGACATCATTAATCACTTGAGCACAATGTCTTGGTTAAAGTTAGAAATTCTAACTTCTAAGTTATAATCAAACACACACCGAATTGGTGAGATCCAACAAATGTTTGCTTGTATATGAGACCGGAGGAGTTCGGATAAATTAATTAAGTTATTGTTAATAATTTGAAGTTTACAACAAAAAATAACTATTTGACATAAAATAAAGATATCAACTTAAAAAAACAGAGTATGATGACCAGAAAGTTTAGTTTCACGATAAATTGGAACAAGGGAACATTTCTTTATTGACCAGCGTGGACCCGGCATGAAGATTCTTATTGCTATGGGTATATTTGTGAATACGAATCTTAGCAAACAAGGGAACACAACCACTGCTTCCACCTTGTTTGGTGGAAATTCCAATTCTTAATTTTTATTTTTTTTTGATAATCCAATTCTTAATTCTTTATCATGAAAAGGATTGTTTAATTGTTATCTTTCACCTGGGGTTAACCATGATATTTATGTACTATTGCTTATAAATATTCCTTTCTATATTTTTTTATATAATTTTGATAAACTAAATTAATTTTTTCATAACAGAATAAGTAAAAAAATAAATTTTTAAAATTCATGTTTTCAAAAGAATTGCTTAGTCCCTGACATTACATTTCTGAATCTGCTTGTTGTTTTATCACACTATTTTTGCCATTTAAGAATATGTTTTGAAGTTTCATTTGTTTGATATCCTATATTTGTCTTTCATTTTAGTTATTTCAAATATATACTATTTGTCATTGTTGGAATTTGGACAATTACTTATGGTCTTCTAATCTTTTGCTGCAGCTATCTCTTTCAGCATGTAACTTGCTTGATCTGGACATTACATCAAAGGTAAATTTCCTATACATAAGAATGCATATGTTTTGTATGTAATGGTTCATGGTTGCCACCTTTTTTTCTCCCATTTATCTACCTTGCTAAAACCACCCTAAAACCATTACTACTGTCTGATGTTTTTAATGTTTTAATTTCAGAGTGATCCTATGGTAGTGATGTATGCAAAGAAAGGAGATGGGAAATTGGAAGAATTGGGACGTACTGAAGTCGTAATGAATAGTTTGAATCCAGAATGGATAGAGAAAATTAGTATTGCATTTCATTTTGAGATGGTGCAACCACTTGTGTATGCTATCCCTGATCTATATTTCATGTTATTGTTCTGCATAAATGCTGTGCTTTGCTTATATAACAAATGAGATTACATGACTTCTTTCTAATTTATCTCCCTCATTTTGCTTTCTTTCAGATTTCGTGTGTACGACATTGACACAGCATATCATGGTGACCCCAAGGTTTGTAAACCAACCGTATAATAAAAGTTAATCAGGATTTCAATATGAAAAATTTAGACTGGGGTAAAAGACAGGGACAACTTGTAACCTGCTAAAAGAACTTCAGCTATAGGGTATTTTAGATTGCAATAAAAAGTTGTGACGGTGAAGTTTATATATTTGAAAACTGAAAGTTTGAATATGTTATTCTCTTACAGTCACTTAAACTGAATGATCAAGAATTCCTTGGAGAGGCAAGTTGCACTTTATCAGAGGTCAGTCTAATTACTTATATATTATCCACTACAATATTTCATTTGTTTGTATTCATTTTCTTTTATCGAAAACTACCAGTTCACATTTTCATTGGTGGGTTTTTCACCTGGTAACATGTGATATGTCTGTTCTCCACCCATATTAATTTAAATTCGAACACAGAATTGACCCATGGTTTTTCCTATTTGTGTGTACCATGGAACAGATTGTGACCAAACCAAGCCGGAGCTTAACCTTAAAACTTCAAAACAAAAGAGGGAATAGTGGTCAAAGAAATCAAGGGGCAATTACCATTCATGCTGAGGAGACGGTTGCTGCAAGGAGTGCTGCTGAGATTATCTTCCGTTGTTCTCACTTGGATAACAAAGACAAATTTTCTAAAAGTGTACATATTCAATACCCATATACATAATATACATATATGTTCCATAACTAAGTGCACAATTATTTATTTGTTTATTTATTACATTTGTAAAAATTCTCATCTTGTTTTTTCTTGTAGGATCCTTTTCTAAGGATATCAAGAATAGTTGAAAGTGGAGGTTCTGTTCCTATTTGCAAGACTGAAGTTATAGACAACAACTTAAATCCAAAATGGAAACCAGTTTGTCTTAATTTCCAGCAATTTGGAAGTAAAGTAAGCTTGCCATCTTTGGACACAACAAATCGGATGTTTCATCATACCATATAGATTACTTGACATTTTTTTTAATTACTTTTTCTATGCAGGAAAATCCATTAGTTATTGAGTGTTTTGATTTCAATAGCAGCGGCAATCATGTACTTATCGGGTAAATGTTGAATTATAGTTTTTTAATTTCTATTGAGCCTAAACTGTTTTAGGCTTTTCATTTTCTAGTTCGTACTTTATAGATGCAAAATAGTGACATGACATCAAAGTTTGTGGCCAACAGTAAACTGCAGAAATCAGTAGCAGACCTTGAAAAGCTATACCATGAGAGAGCAGGCGCCAATTTTGTCATGCCATCCACACACCACGGACAACAGAAGGTGTTTATCGACCGATCTATGCAATTGATTTACATTTTGGCTCTGATTTGATTCACCTCACACCTGATATAATTTCTTCATTACAGGTTTTGAAGGGTCAACTCTTTGTGGATCAATATTGTGAAAAGGAACAATTCAGCTTTATTGACTACATATCTAGTGGATTTGAACTAAACTTCATGGTTGCAGTAGATTTCACCGGTAAGTGTCAGTTGTGCTATTGCTTAAGGTGAATATTAGTACTAATTTTATCGTTTAGTTTGTTAAGTGCTTCAATATTTGTCCAGCTTCAAATGGAAGTCCTCAACAGCCAGATTCTTTGCATTATATCGATGCATGCGGCCGGTTAAATTCATATCAAAAGGTAAGCTTGATACTTGTCAATGGAAGATTCTGAATTTTTTAAATCATCAACTTGTGAAACATATCATACATCTTTTTAACTTCTTTTCAGTACTGAATAACATAGAAAAATTTGTGTAGGCTATAATGGAGGTTGGAGAAGTTATTCAGTTCTATGATTCTGATAAGCAGTTTCCTGCTTGGGGTTTTGGGGGAAAGATACCTGGTGGAACTGTATCTCACTGTTTTAATCTGAATGGAAGTCCAACTAGCTCTGAGGTGAGAAACTGTATATTTTTTTTTTATGGTACACTGATTCTTTCTCTATTATTCACTGGAGAAGGTATAAAATGGTGCAGCAGACTGTTTATTCTTGGAAAGGTGGAAAACTATTAATGTTTTCATTCTTTAATAAACTCAGTTTAACCAGTCATCAAATTTTATGATAATAACATTCATATCGAGTATAAGTTCCATTAGAAATCATAGAGTCTATTATGGGTGAATAATGATCAGTCCTCATCCAACTAAATAACATATGATCCTAAATAGTTGGATGGATACTGATAGCATGAGTGATGAGTGTCAGAACGGAGTGAATGAGTTTTTAAAATTTGCAGTAAAACATCTTGCTAAAAAAGTTACATCTCCATGTTTTCTCATTGTTAATTTTGGAGCAACTCATAATAACAACATGATAACAATTTATTATGCAAAACAGTTCTTTGAAGGTCTTTTACCATTTTGCTCATTGATCATGAACATATACATTCTTATAAAAAGAGTAAGATATAGTTTTCCGATGTGTTTAGGTGGAAGGAGTTGGAGGCATAATGGATGCTTATGCTAGTGCTGTACGCAATGTCAACCTATCAGGACCCACTTTATTTGGCCCAGTTATCAACACGGCTGCAAAAATGGCTGCTGAGTCCCTTGCATCATATAACAGCACTAAGTACTTTGTGTTGCTTATCATAACGGTGAGAAAGACAATAAATTTGATACACTTTCAATATAAAACTGTTTACATTGTCGAACAATCACAGTCAATCAATCATATGTATGTATGTGACTTTTAAAATAGTTTTGATTAAAGTCAAATACTTTAATCATCGGATGGTTATAATTGATTGACAGTGTAAAAAAACTTTACACTCACAGCGCATACTAATTAAATCTTTAAAAATAATCAATCAGATGTCTGTGATCTTCTCGTAGGATGGAGTTGTTACTGATCTTCAAGAAACCATAAATGCTTTGGTTAAAGCATCTGATCTTCCCTTATCGATACTTATAGTTGGTGTTGGAAGTGCTGATTTCACAAGCATGGAGGTCTTACTCTTATATCCTTGCCTAAGTTTCTTTTCTTTAGCATGGCAAATGTAATGCTATGCTTTGTTATCTAAGATAATAACATAATTGGCTTAATTACAGGTATTGGATGCTGATAATGGACGTCGCTTAGAAAGTTCTACTGGCCGTATAGCTACACGAGATATAGTGCAGTTTGTCCCCATGAGAGAAGTACAAAGTAAGTACTAGTTGCTTCATGTTAACTTGTCTAATAGTCTTACAATTATATCTCCCCTTCGTTTCATTAACATCAATCTCTGTACCATTAAGTTTAAAGTTGTAAACACAAAACAAATATTTATTACTTTTTTACATTTCTTCGTTTCATTTAACCGAAATTCATTCTTGTGTTTTTGGCAGGCGGACAAATCTCTGTTGTGCAAGCTCTTTTGGAGGAACTACCTAATCAGTTTTTGACTTTCATGCGAAGTAGAGATATCAAACCACTCACTTCCCGTTTCCCTAATGCACCCTCTATTCAATAGATTTTACAATTAGAGACCCCAAGCTTATATCTCTCTATAGATAGTTGATGCACAAAACTCCGTTGATTTTAAGTGGTACTTTTTTTTTGTTGGGTGCAGATGGAATTTTAGGTCTCACAATATATTTGGCATTTTTCATTTAAATGAACTGTGAATAGAGGCATGAATCTCCAACATATGTAGCAAACTTGATTAGAGGAGTTAGATAGTAGTTAATAATGCGCTACTTCTATTTTATATTAATTATAGCTTTTAGTTTACATTTAGTGATTTTAGCTTCAAGTTGATCTTCATTTCTTCCATGTGTATATAATTGATCTACTATTCATTGTTGGAAGCGAGAACGCTTTTGCTTTAATATTCATAATTTGGTATCGGTTGCAAATAATAATTCTTCTATTACCTTCATCTCACTTCTTTGAAAACCTTTTCCTTGTTTGGAAATCTTCATTCATGGCTGACTTAACATTCACATGTTGATACTCATTCAATTATGACTAAAAATTAATAGTACATTTAATATGAACCTCTAAAATAAGGTCCAAAGTACATGTACTCGCCAGAATATTCATAATGATCTTCAATTTAAACAAATTTCTCATTGTTATCCCATATTTTAGTCGAGCTAAAATATGCATTTATCTTTGGTTCAAAAGATGTTGACTCTATTCAAAAGTTCATTGATGTTGACTTTCATAAAGTGGGACATAAATGTCGTCAAGAACAAGAGAGATTATATTTAATCATCTCATTTATGAAACCAAGGGTAATGGAAAGTATATTTAATCATCTCATTTATGTCTTTAAGAATAAGAGAGTTTTAATGGAAAGTATTTGAAAGTATGGATTCGTTGTCCTATTTTGAAGTCGAAAAGGCAAAAGATGAAGAAATAACTTAGTTTCTTTTGTTATAAGAAATATTGCCTTTCGATCATTTTTGTTTCGACTGCAGTTATTAAGTCGAAATATTAATGATTATGGACTGCAAAAATCTTCTCATTTTAGAATGCAGTTCGATTTCAAGTAACGTTTCATTTCAAACGAAGGAGGATGCGTGACAGAAGATTATTAGTATAACGTTAAGTAGCAGTTACTTATTTCTGTCTATAAATACTAGTTTTCTAGTCGAAATAATGGTCACAATTCGCATACACAAACTCTCACAAACTCAAAGTACCCATGCTAAAGCGAGAAATGAGTGCAACGAGAAACATGTAAGAATCTGTGAACCATTATCCTTTATTTGTAAACATTTACAATTCAATGCAAAGTTAAATTTCTGCAAAGTCTTTATTTACGTTTAACTTGCAATTTACATGTTTTTCTCGTAAACTTTACCTTTCAAATCTTTTACAATCATTTGTATTTGAACCTTTTTGCATTAAATAGTTCTTTATAACAAGTAAACGTTGTATTCAATGATGAACATTCAAAACTCTTTTAATCCAACTCACAAACACTTGTCCCGAGATTTACTAGCTGATCTCTCAAGTAATTAATTTAAACTAGCGGTTGTTTATCAAAAATCAGCGTAAACACTCATATAGTCAGGTCCCAATTCTCAACATAATTCGTTAAACTCACTATCATTCATTTCATTTTCATCGTATGAATTTCCAACATAATTTTGATCTTCTACGATCACATGTTCTCTCATTCCATCTTCACCAGCTCCCTATTTTATAAATCATGATCACCCTTAATATATGGTTATGTACTCTAAAAATATAAGTTATCTATTTCAAAATAAATGTTGTGTAGGGCTTTTACATACATATTAAAAAATTCAATACACACAGGGAGAATAATTTATTGTAAAAAAAAAAAGAAAATAATTTACAAAATTATCATTATTAAGAATTTGGCTCCTCTAAATTAATTATTGATGTATTTTCCACTATTATAAAAATGTTAATATACATAATAATTAAGGGTACATTTGAAGGGGGAAAAACATTAAAATTCGTATTTTTTTTGTTACTATGTTATGTTATAAGTACAAAGTTTCCAACATCCTTTAGCGTCTAATCTTTATCGAAAAACCTATGACGTACACAAGGTGGATTCTTCCGTCGTTTTTGAATTTTCTCCACGCACAGGAGTCAATGACCGAGCCATGACCACATGCTTATGGAGTCCAAAACTTTTACTACTTGAACAAATTCATTTTAAACCTTTTTTTTTGTATTAACGCTCTGATTTCCAACAAAAAAGGGCTACGAGAATCCAGAATTCGGTCTATAGGTAAATATATAAAATCTGACCAATAATTATTTCTACCAAAATCAATTTTAAAACTATTTTTCTATTAAAGCGATATGCTTCTAAACAAGGCTTTGTGAGACCCAACTAGATGACAAACTCAGAGTTTTAACGTTGATGTATACCCAAAACAAATATTGACGTTAAGTTAAAAGAGACACACGTCATCTTATCTAAACGACGAAAGAGTATTTAGTAAATAGTACAATGAATACAATTGCAATTGAGCATTTAACGAACAAAGCTAAACCCACTTGGGTTGGTCTAGTAGTGTTGGTTTGAGTCCTTGGAGTATGCTCCTCTCAAGGTCTCAAGTTCGATTTCCTCAGATGTCAATTTCGGTGGGCTACAGAGCAAAAAAAAAAAACTCAATGGGATTGGTCCTCTTTGATTAGTCGGTCCTAAGACCGGATACTAAGTTTAAAAAAAAAAAAAAAGACCAAAACTGAGTCATGTATTACTATTAAGTGTGAAGCAGCAACATTTCTATTCAATTTCGTGCATTATTTCTCAAGTATGGTACTTTTCTTATTCTATGGATTCCTAAGACCAAAAATCACTAGTACGATTCAGCTTTTTCTTTTGTTTTAATTTTCTTTATTCTTCCACATCTATCTATACATATCTTCTCCCACAAGTCTCATATATAGTCCTCCCTATTATTAATTATTAATACATAAAATTGGAAAATATCATACTCGTCAATAAACATTGATTTAATACGTAGTTTCCGAGTTACTACTACACCTTTTATTTCGTGAATTCAAAAGGGATAAAGATTAAGGGATGCAGTGTCAAAACTAATCGTGAGATTAATTCGTTAATTTGTATTTAGTACTATTGGTTTGTTTTTTTCGTGGAAATAAGAAACAACATTATATCTTCTTTTTTTTTTAAAAAAAAAAGATAAAAAATTAAGCAATATATATATAGATGACGCGCACACACAATGCTATAAAGAAGAAACAAATAAAAGGCATTGAATCAATCACTGTTCTATTGAGATTGAAAAAAGAAAGAAAATTAGGGTTTAATAAAAATGGGAGGATGTTACTCAGATATGAAAGCGAAAGAGGCAGTGGGAGGTGTTAATCAAAAGGCAACAAACAATAACAATGATGCTGTCGATTTCTTCTACACTTCTCAGGGTTTTCAGCCATTGTTTACACAACTTGAGGTATTTTCTACAATTTCCTAATTGCTTCATTTTTTTCTCCATGTTTAGACTTTAGATTCATCCTAAATTCTATTTTTACTGAATAATAATCTTGTAGTTTTTTTAATATAAATTAAGAACGCAAATTACTTTTTCTTTTTTTAGATAATAAATTGATGTTATTTATTATTAAATTATTATATTTCTTCCTTAAATAAATAATAAATAATAAATAGTTATTATGTCATTACGTCTATTTTTTCTCTTTGCTTTAAATAGTTAAAGAGGAATAACATGTGAACAACCGATGCCAACAACTACACATTACATATATTAATACAGTGTGACCATAGTGTTAAATATGTTCGGATCTTTTCCCCAAAAACTAGTTCATGGGGTGAGATTGTCCTCACATATTTATGCACTTCACATTCTCGGAACTAAGCAATGTGAGACTTTAACAACATATTCAACACACCCTCACGTTTAGCGTAGTTCTTGGTCAAATACCCACATTACAGTCCTTAATTAAATCATAGAGAAAGAGAAAGACCCTTAACTTAGGATCTCAATGGAACGAACAAAAATTGGAAACACAAGAGTTACAATAGCAGCTCTCATAGTAATACACAATCATATAACAGAATCTGAGTCATAGGGTGAGATTGTCCTCACATATATGGTTTGTCGGTCTACAATGTTGGAATATCAGTGTTCAAATAGCAGCTCTCATAGTTAAATATGGGTCGATTAATTTGCAAAACGATGAATACCAATAAGAGGACGTATTATTAAGTTATCTGACAACTTTTATCATGTACTATATGTTTGGTGTACTAAAATAATAGATTTGGATCCTCTAAAGTTATTAAAGTGTAACAACATTATAATTTGTATGTACCTACTATATCTATATCTATCTTTAATTTTCCTTTCATTTTATTTATTTCAAATATATAGTTACTTGTTTGTTATTGTTGGAACTTGAACAATTATTTATGATCTTCTAATATTTTGGTGCAGTTATCTTTTTCAGCATGTAACTTACTTGATATGGACATTACATCAAAGGTAATTTTCCCATACATACATAAGATTAAAAATGCACTAGAGTTGGTTCTCACCTTTTATTTTTATATATTTCTAATTTATCTATACCTACTAATTTCCTATGTTTTTTTTTTTTTTAATTCTAGAGTGATCCTATGCTTGTTGTATATGCAAAGAAAGTAGATGGCAAATTTGAAGAATTAGGACGCACTGAAATCATACCAAATTGTTTGAATCCAGAATGGATAGAAAAAATTAATATTGCATTTCATTTTGAGATTGTGCAACCACTTGTGTAAGCTATCTTTCATGTGTAATTTTTTTTGTTATATATCAAACTTTTGTCTAATTAATATGACTTATAATATATATAATTCCCTCTTTCTCATTGTGGTTTATTTCAGATTTCATGTGTATGACATTGACACAACATATCATGGCGTTTCAACTAAGGTTTGTAAACCAATCATATATACTAATTTTTGTCTTTACTATTTTATTGTATTTTCATTTAAAAGTACTACTATAATGATCTTTGAAATTGTAAAACTTTAAGCAAAATTGTCATTTAATTGAATGTGTTATGTTCTTGCAGACAATAAACCTGAAAGATCAAGATTTTATTGGAGAGGCCACATGCAATTTATCAGAGGTTAGATTTGATCGATAACTATGATAATTTGGTCTAATCTAATACTCATTCATTCTTATATTAAATATAAGAAAAAGTTATTAAGGCAATAAAAATTTAAATATTTAGTCTAAAATTTTGGATCAAATACATCACCCAACTTTCTTTTATAGTTAATATCGGAGCAAGTATTTTTTTTGTCAAGTAGCCCAGGGGCGGACCCAGACACAAATAACTGGTGGGGCTGAAAATTTTAGGCACTTCTCGAAAAAAAATCATTGATAATTCAGTCGAACAACAAACAATATATGAGATTTACTAATACAACATGTATATCCAAATAAAGAACAACAAATCAACGAATTATAAAATTTCTTTTAAAAAAAAACAAACATAAAAAATAAAACCACAAAATTTCTATTCGAATAAGAAAAAGACTATAATTGTTAAATCATGCATATCACTTTTGTTAGAGTCTTCACAAGATCCTACCTTGGACCAAAATATATAGAACACAAAATTATACTAGCATATAGTTTATTTTGATAACTTATCAATTAGTTTATAACTTATTAATTTTTATTTCAATTTTACTCGTATTATCTTACTTCAAAAAATTAAATATTAATTATGTCATTTGATATTTATATTCCGGTTGAATTGTTAATTTTACCCAATACTACAAACTCAATTAGTTATTCACCTTTTTTTGCCAAACAAAGTTAAAGTTAATTGTTATAAAATTAAACTATATATAGCTTAAAATAATACTTTACGTATAATGAAAGACTTGAAATCATCAATAATAGACTAGAAATTAATATTTGCACTAATACTTAAACTAATATATGCACGAGAGACTTACGGTTATCAATAATAAACTCTAAACTAATATTTACATTAATATTTGTACGAATATATATACAAAATGACTTAAAATTATTTATAAAATATTTATTTATTTTTTTAGAAAAAAATTGGGCTGGGCTGGCTAGCCACATCAAGCCTTGAAGAGGTCCGCCCTGAAGTAGCCTATTCCTAAACTCGCATATGTCAGATGACTGATTATCCCAAAAGCTTAAGCTGTTAGGAGTCACATCAATGGTTTTATATTATTTCTAACACGCCCCCTCACGCAAGAGCCCACTTGGGCTTGAAGCGTGGATAATGCATAGGTCCACCTACCATATGCTTAAATTCCACTTTTTTTTAATTAGAAAGTGAGGGAAGCAGGGATCGAACTCTAGACCACTTAGTCATAGAGGCTCTGATACCATGTCAGATAACCGATTATCCCAAAAGCTTAAGCTGTTAGGATAGAGCCACATCAATGGTTTTATATTATTTCTAACAGCATACTTTAAGTGAAATTTTTTGCCGTTGTTATGTTCAATACTTACATTTTGCAGATGAAACGGATGATGTTACTCTTATTTAAAAGTTCAACTGCATTACTTAAACTATCTTTCATCTCATTTTAATAGATAAAAGATAGTGGACATTTAACTTGAAAAAGTTGACAATATTTTTTGTATAAGATTATGGACTTTGTGTGTGTGACATTAGTGTCTTGTTTGTGTGTGACAGATAGTGACAAAACAAAACAGGAGCTTAAACTTAAAGCTTCAAAGTAAAAATGGGAATAATGGTCAAAACAATTTAGGAACAGTTACTATTCGTGCTGAGGAGACAGTTTCTTCAAGGAGTGCTGTTGAGATTTTCTTCCGTTGCTCTCACTTGGATAACAAAGACACTTTTTCTAAAAGTGTAAGTACACAATACTCACCATATCTATGTATATGTTCCATATTTACTGATAGTTAGTGTAATATATTTTTACAATGATAGTGTATACGATTTATTTCGTATATACTGTCAAGTAATTATAATCGTCAGATGATTATAAAATGTTCGACTTTATTCATAAAGTAATTCATTTGATTTGTTGTAATCTTTTTGTTTTGTACATGTGTGAAACTTTTCATCTTATTTTTTGTTGTAGGATCCTTTTCTAAGGATATCAAGAATGGTTGAAAGTGGAGGTACTATTCCTATTTGCAAGACTGAAGTTATAGACAACAATTTAAATCCAAAATGGAAACCAGTTTGTCTTAATTTCCAGCAATTTGGAAGTAAAGTAAGTTTGCCATCTTTCGACACAAGTCTGTCGCTAAATCATATGTTGTCGGTGTAAAACTATTTATGCTGTCAACCAATCACAAATCAAATATTTTTAATAATTCAACTATATGATTGATTAACAGTGTAAAATATCTTTACTCGGTCATATCAATTACATTAAATCATTTTTTAATTACTACTTACTCAGATGTTAACCAAGTTTTTCAAAAATTTCAAAAACTTCTGTGCAGGAGACTCCATTAATTATTGAGTGTTTTGATTTCAATAGCAATGGCAATCATGTACTTATTGGGTAATGTTGAGATAATTATAGTTGTTTTAATTTTTGTGAGACTAAACTTCTATATCCTTTTTTTCAAATTCTAGCTTACACTTTGATAGATTCAAAATATTGACATCAAAGTTCGTTGCCATCAGAAAAATGCAGAAGTCAATTGCAGACCTTGAAAAGCTATGCCATGAGAGAAAAGGCGCAAATTTTGTCATGCCATCCAAACGCAAAGGACAAGAGAAGGTGATCATTGATCCATGCAATCAAATTACATTTTGTTTTTAATATGCTTTAATAAGATTTTAGAGAAGGAAAAATTTAATTAACGGTCACACTAGTGAATATTTTACGACAGTCTTAAATGAGATTTGAATTTCGTCCATTCATATTACATAGTACGTTTTTTATATGATTAACCTCACACTTGATAGAATTATTTCTTCAATATAGGTTCTAAAGGGTCAACTCTTTGTGGACCAATATAATGAAAAGGAACAATTCAGCTTCATTGATTATATATCTAGTGGATTTGAACTGAACTTCATGGTTGCAATAGATTTCACTGGTAAGTGTAAATTGTTTTATTGCCTAAGGTGATTAGTGAACTAATTTCATCTCTCTAGTTTGTTAAGTTCTTCACTATTTGTTCAGCTTCAAATGGAGATCCTCAAAAGTCAGATTCATTGCATTACATTGATGTGTCCGGTCGGTTAAATTCATACCAACAGGTAAGATTAATACTTATCAATGCTCCATTAGTTGAAAATGATCCAAGTCTCTTTCTCTACAGTTATTCTAGGTTTAAGGTTTTCTTTTAATAAAATTTTGTATCTGCGTTATGTGCGTCCATACTGCGTATCTGGACTTCATAGCATGTTATCAATGTCTTGCCTAATGAACATAGTAAAATTGGTGTAGGCTATAATGGAGGTTGGAGAAGTTATTCAATTCTATGATACTGATAAAATGTTTCCTGCTTGGGGCTTTGGAGGAAATATACACAAAGGTACCGTATCTCATTGTTTTAATCTCAATGGAGCTCTAGGTGTTAACTATGGTGCTAACTCTGAGGTGAGATATTCTCTGTTTTGGTACAATGACTTGTGCAGCAAGCAATGATGCTAATTTATCATGAAGTTGCTATGTTATTTGTAAATACATAGTTTTTTGTTTGGTTTAGGTGTTTGGAGTTGAAGGAATAATGGATGCTTATTCTAAAGCTTTAAGAAGTGTGACTCTATCAGGACCAACTTTATTTGGTCCAGTTATCAACACAGCTGCACAAATGGCTGCCGAGTCCCTTTCGTCATATAACAGTACTAAGTATTATGTGTTGCTTATTATAACGGTAAGAATGATAACAAATTTGGTTATGTTGTCTTCTAGTCCTCTTGGTGCTCACTAATTATGTTCATGATCTTCTCATAGGATGGAATTGTTACTGATCTTCAAGAATCAATAAATGCTGTGGTGAATGCATCTGATCTTCCTCTATCGATACTTATAGTTGGTGTTGGACGTGCTGATTTCACGAGCATGGAGGTATACATACTTACTTATATCTTTGTGTGCATGTTTGATATCACGGTAAATTTGTCAAAATCATAATGAACCATGGTGATTCTGCAAAAATGATTTTGATACCAAAATTCAATAAGTAATGTTTTTCCCTAGCAAGGGAATGTTATGCTTTATTATCTGAGAGTACTGATAAGAAACGCGTACTTGGCTTAACTTTATATTACAGGTACTAGATGCGGATAATGCTCGCTTAATAAATTCTACTGGTCGTGTAGCTGCACGAGATATGGTGCAGTTTGTCCCCATGAGAAAAGTAAAAGGTAAGTACTAGTAGTTGCTTCTTCTAATGTTAACTTGTCTAATAATAGTCTTTGAATTCTTAGAACTATTTTGGTTGTGATATATAGATGCTTTCTTAATAAAATTAACTTTTACTTTTACATTTACATTACTAATTAATTAACATGTTAACAAATTTTTATAATTTAATTTGATTAAATTAACCTGATTCTGGTGTTTTTGACAGAAGGACAAATCTCTGTTGTACAATCTCTTTTGGAAGAACTACCTGATCAATTTTTGAGTTTCATGCGAAGTAGAGATATCAAACCACTCTTTTCTCATCCAAAAATGCAATAGATTACTAAGTTTTGTCCATATGTAGATAGTTGATCCACATATATAATTTGCTTAGATTTTAAGTAGTACTGTACTTTTTTGTGTGTGTGAAGGCCAAATTTTAGGTCTCACAATATATTTGCATTTTTAATTGGAATTAAATATAGACAATTAATTAAGCTTGTGGCAATAAAATGAATAATATAATTGCAATTGGGCATTTAACCACCAAAATTGAGTCATGTACATACATTTTTTTTGTCATTAGTAATTACACTTTCTCCGATGCTGATACCACTTTGGTATCATACATTATTAAGAAGTGGTCCTTACAATGTCAAGTAATATTTATGCAACTCATACCTATTTTACTCTAATGGTGATATCATTTTTTGAGTATCATATATTAATGACAAACGGTAATGTTTTGACATATATGGAAGCTATTAAATTGGATTTATATACGAAAAATAATAATAACATTAAATTGATGATATGATACTTTATTTAAGGTACTGGTATCATCAATTTTGATACCCTTTGTGCCACGTCATGGAACTCCAATGATCAAAAAGTTAAGGTACTGTATCATTAGTCTATGAAACTCTCTTAGATACCCTTGTTGGAGATGCTTTTTTTTTTTTTGGTCTAGAAACAATATCGTTTCTATTCGATGTTTCAATTCAATTTCCTGAATTATATTATATATGGCACTTTTCTTGTGATTCTATGGATCCCGCACAAGGGAATTTGATTTACGCGTAGAAATTACTAAGTATATATATATAGGATAGCCGGATAGGAGTCAACTTTTTTTTTTTTTGAAAGATAGGATTCAGTTTTTTTTCTTCAAGTAGACTAGGAGTCAACTTTTAAGTGAAGTGTCCCGAATTCGAATCTGAACTTCTGCACATATAGTGCGATGTCCCTACCAACTGAGCTAAGCTCATGGAGACGACATAATTCAGCTTTTCATATATACATAGAACTTTCTTCCCCGAGAAGTCTCATATATAGTCCTACCCTATCAATATACCTAATGGTCAATAAATAAATAAATAAATAAATATTGGTTTAATACGAAGGAAGCTTCCTAGTTACTACTACACATTTTATTTCATGAATGAATTGAAAAACGATAAATAAATTAAAAAACTAATCATGGGAATAATTTGTAAATTTGTTACAGTACTACTAGTTTGTTAAAATATATATGAGCGTTTTTCGTGGAAATAAAAAACATATTTCATATTATTAAGATAAGAAGAAACAATTGAATCATCATCGATCGATCACTCACACTCACTCATCACTATTCTATTGAGATTGAAAAAGAAAAAGAAAATTAGGGTTTTATAAAGATGGGAGGATGTTTCTCAGATATGAAAGGTGCAAAAGAGGCAGTTGGAGGTGTTAATCAAAAAGCAACAAACAACAACAATGACGCTGTTGATTTCTTCTACACTTCTCAGGGTTTTCAGCCATTGTTTACACAAGTTGAGGTACGTTCTACAATTTCCTAATCTGGTTAATTTTCTCTCCATGTTTATATTCATCCTAAATTCTATTCTATTTTCGGCCACATCACTTCACTTTATGATTAAATTATGAATTATGAATTTAATTTATATACACCAAAGTGTAAAGTTATTTTATGTATGCACATGCAAACATGATCTGTTTGTTTCGAATTAGATGGAAGGAATGTGAGGTGAGGGCAGAGGTATTCGTAGTGCGGTTTAGTTCGGTTTTGAGGATAAAAGTCATCCTAAAGATAAAAATGCATGCAGTTTGGTTTGGTTGGTTTTTAAAAAGTCATCCAAACCAAACCAATGTGGTTAGAGTTGGTTCGGTTTGTGCGGTTTATCATGATATAAAAATATGACAATATTTTCAACTTGTTACAAAATAAACATAAGAAATTTTAACTTATTTTTAATACCAAAAGTATAGTTGGATATATGTTTTGACAGCCTATTGTTTTATGAACTCAATTTGGATTGATTGCTAATAGTTGATAGAACTAAGTTAAGTATTGCGGTTTGGTTTGGTTTGATGAAATGGAATCCGCAAACCAAACTAAATCGTGCAGTTTAGAAGAAAAATGATCCGTGTCTATATATATATATATATATATATATATATATATAGAGAGAGAGAGAGAGAGCGGGGGGGATCCGATGACTTCAGGAGTAAGTCTTCATTGACTTACTCCACTTAATAACTCGATATCGACATTATATTTCTTCAATCCAACCATTGAATAATTCAAAGTTCTTATTGAGTAGATCAACTCCACATTTTTTTTATAAAAATTCAAAAAATGTAGTTATGTATTCAGACTATTGAAATTCAACGATTTTTTAAAAAGTTTGTCGTACTTTTAATTGAAGTTATCAGAAAAAATATCAAACGGTTTTGAATTTTTATAAAAAATTGTGGAGTTGATCTACTAGTTGGATTGAATAAGTGGAGTAAGTCAATGAAAATTGTGGAGTTGATCTACTCAATGAGATCTTTGAATTCAACAGTTGGATTGAATAAATATAATGCCGATATCGAGTTATTAAGTGGAGTAAGTCAATGGAAACTTATTCCTTGAGTCGACGGATCCCTCTTTATATATATATATATAGACACACATTCTACAAAAAAAAAAATATATAATATTTGAGAAGTAGAGTTTCTACAAAAAATAAAAAAATTAATAATTGAGAAGCTCTGATTGAATATCACCTCAAATCTCAAATATTAATTTTATGAATATTTAATTAGTACAAGAAAAATTCACACCAATAACTAAAAGTTTCATATTTTTCCTTTCGATTTATTTATTTCTTTTTTGGTTACGATGGAGTCAGAGAGGATTGAACCTAGGACCTCCAGCATACTACTCAAACCCCTCACCACTAGACCAAATCCAGTGGCTTTCGATTTATTTATTTATTTCAAGTATATACTATTTGTTATTGTTGGAATCTGAACAATTACTTATAGTATTCTAATATTTTGGTGCAGTTATCTTTTTCAGCATATGACTTACTTGACATGGACATTACATCAAAGGTAATTTTTCCCATACATACATAAGAATGCACCTGAATTGGTTGCCACCTTTTGTTTTTATTCTTCACTAATTTCCTATTTTTTTTTTTTTTAATTCTAGAGTGATCCTATGCTTGTTGTATATGCAAAGAAAGAAGATGGCAAATTTGAAGAATTAGGACGCACTGAAGTCATAACGAATTGTTTGAATCCAGAATGGATAGAAAAAATTAATATTGCATTTCATTTCGAAATTGTGCAACCACTTGTGTAAGCAATCTTTCATGTATAATTTTTTTTTTTTTTTCTATATTAAACTTTATTGTGTAGTGACTTCTTTCTCATTGTGCTTTATTTCAGATTTCATGTGTATGACATTGACACAACATATCATAGTGTTTCCACTAAGGTTTGTATGATCGATCGGATGGTCCGGATGTGTTACAGTAGGATGCTGTAACAGCATCAAATGGTTACATTACATTGTTGATAGTTTAAAATTGTAAAAAAATTAACAAAATTGTCATTTAATTGAATGTGTTACGTTCTTGCAGACACTAAAACTGAAAGATCAAGATTTCATTGGAGAGGCGACGTGCAATTTATCAGAGGTTAGTTTCAATTGATCGATAACCATCTTAATTTTGTACAAGATTATGTACTTTGTGTGGCATTAGTGTCTCTCTTGTTTGTGTGTGACAGATAGTGACAAAACAAAACAAGAGCTTAACCTTAAAGCTTCAAAGTAAAAATGGGAATATTAATGGTAAAAAAAATCTAGGAACAGTTACAATTCGGGCTGAGGAGACGGTTTCTTCAAGGAGTGTTGTTGAGATTATCTTCCGTTGTTCTCACTTGGATAACAAAGACATTTTTTCTAAAAGTGTAAGTAAATCATAATCGTCAGATGATTAAAAAATGGTCGACGTTATTCATAAAGTCGTTCATTTGAATGTGATTTGCTCACAACATATTAATTCTTGTTTGTTTTTTACATGTAGGATCCTTTTCTAAGGATATCAAGAATGGTTGAAAGTGGAGGTACTATTCCTATTTGCAAGACAGAAGTTATCGACAACAATTTAAATCCAAAATGGAAACCAGTTTGTCTTAATTTCCAGCAATTTGGAAGTAAAGTAAGCTCGCCATCTTCGGACACAAGAAGTCTGTCGTTAAATCATATGTTGTCGGTGTAAAACTATTTATGCTGTCAACCAATCACGAACCAAATATTTTTAATAATTCAACTATATGGTTGATTAACAGTGTAAAATATCTTTACATAGTCGGTGCATATCAATTACATTAAATCATTTTTTAATTACTACTTACTCAGATGTTAACCAAGGTTTTCAAAAATTTCAACAACTTCTGTGCAGGAAACTCCATTAATTATTGAGTGTTTTCATTTCAATAGCAGTGGCAATCATGTACTTATTGGGTAATGTTGAGATAATTATAGTTGTTTTTATTTTTGTTGAGACTAAACTTCTATAGGCTTTTTTTTTTTCAATTTCTAGCTTACACTTGATAGATTCAGAATATTGACATCAAAGTTTGTTGCCATCAGAAAAATGCAGAAGTCAATAGCAGACCTTGAAAAGCTATGCCATGAGAGAAAAGGCGCAAATTTTGTCGTGCCATCCAAACGCAAGGGACAAGAGAAGGTGCTCATTGATCTGTGCAATCAAATTACATTTTGTTTTCAATATGCCTTAAACTTGATACTAGTGTGAACATTTTAAGACTGTCTTAAATGAGATTTGAATTTCGTCCATTGAAATTACAAAGTAAGGTTTTTATATGCTTAACCTAAAACTTGATAGAACTATTTCTTCAATATAGGTTTTAAAGGGTCAACTCTTTGTGGACCAATATAATGAAAAGGAACAATTCAGTTTTATTGATTACATATCTAGTGGATTTGAACTGAACTTCATGGTTGCAATAGATTTCACTGGTAAGTGTAAATTGTTTTATTGCCTAAGGTGATTAGCGAACTAATTTCATCTTTGTAGTTTGTTAAGTGCTTCAATATTTGTGATCAGCTTCAAATGGTGATCCTCAAAAGTCAGATTCATTGCATTACATTGATGTATCCGGTCAGTTAAATTCATACCAAAAGGTAAGATTAATACTTATCAATGATCTAAGTCTCTTTCTCTACATTTATTATACATATAAGGTTTTCTTTTAATAAAACTTTGTATCTGCGTTACTTGTGTCTTGCCTAATGAACATAGTAAAATTGGTGTAGGCTATAATGGAGGTTGGAGAAGTTATTCAATTCTATGATACTGATAAAATGTTTCCTGCTTGGGGCTTTGGAGGAAATATACACAAAGGTACCGTATCTCATTGTTTTATTCTCAATGGAGCTCTAGGTGTTAACTATGGTGCTAACTCTGAGGTGAGAAATTCTCTGTGTTATTTTTTGGTTCAATGACTTGTGCAGCAAGCAATGATGCTAATTTAACATGAATTTGTTTGGTTTAGGTGGTTGGAGTTGAAGGAATAATGGATGCATATTCTAAGGCTTTAAGAAGCGTGACTCTATCAGGACCAACTTTAT
The DNA here is from genome assembly GCF_020283565.1 of Trifolium pratense. NCBI lineage: Eukaryota > Viridiplantae > Streptophyta > Magnoliopsida > Fabales > Fabaceae > Trifolium > Trifolium pratense. The sequence continues at coordinate 1,813,979 of NC_060064.1, forward strand.
TTGGTCCAGTTATCAACACAGCTGCACAAATGGCCGCAGAGTCCCTTTCATCATATAACAGTACTAAGTATTATGTGTTGCTTATTATAACGGTAAGAATGATAATAGATTGGGTTATCTCGTCTTCTAGTCCACTTTGTGCACACTAATTATGTCCTTGAGCATAACCAAACAAATTAATGTCCTTGATCTTATTCTTCTCATAGGATGGAATTGTTACGGATCTTCAAGAATCAATAAATGCTGTGGTTAATGCATCTGATCTTCCCCTATCGATACTTATAGTTGGTGTTGGAAGCGCTGATTTCACCAGCATGGAGGTATACCTAGTTACTTATGTCTTTGTGTGCATGTGGTAAATTTGTCGAAATCAATAAGTCATTTTGCAAAAGTCATTTTGATACCAAAATTCAATAAGTCATTTTTTCCCTTAGCATGGGAATGTTATTCTTTGTTATGCGAGAGTACTGATAAGAATGTGTACTTGGCTTAACTATTACAGGTACTGGATGCTGATAATGCTCGCTTAAGAAATTCTACTGGTCGTGTAGCTGCACGAGATATAGTGCAGTTTGTCCCCATGAGAGAAGTACAAAGTAAGTACTTCTATGTTAATTAACTTTTACTTTTACATTACTAATTAATTAACATGTTAACAAATTTGTATAATTTAATTTGATCAAATTAACCTGATTCTTGTGTTTTTGACAGAAGGACAAATCTCTGTTGTACAATCTCTTTTGGAAGAACTACCTGATCAATTTTTGAGTTTCATGCGAAGTAGAGATATCAAACCACTCTTTTCTCATCCAAAAATGCAATAGATTACTAAGTTTTTGTCCATATGTAGATAGTTGATCCACATATATAATTTGCTTAGATTTTAAGTAGTACTGTACTTTTTTGTGTGTGTGAAGGCCAAATTTTAGGTCTCACAATATATTTGCATTTTTAAATCGAATTAAACATAGATCGAAACACCAATCTCCATGACATGGAAAGTAGTTAATTATGCAACTTCTATTTTATGTTAGTTTGCATTTAGTTATTTCAGTTACAAGTTGATCTACCATTCATTGTTCAAGTAAGATGTTTTGGTTCAATATTTCATATGATATTTGTTGCAAAATAATTCTTCTGCTACCTTCTTATCCTTTCTTCCTTAAAAACGATTCGAATGCAACTTTTCTGCAAGAACTTCCAACGTTGAAACTGCTTCCACTTTCAAGGAGGTATTTGATGAATTATCAAGTACTCTAAGAATTTCTAAGCATGTTTTATTAAGTGATTCTTGAGAACTTTCATCCATATATGAAGCCGAGGAAAACTTGACCTTGCCTTGAAGCTTTTTTTTCCAACACTATTATAAATAATTAGGGGCACATTTGAAGGGGAAAGATCATGATTCATTGTAAACTGAACTGAAAGTCACATTCATTTTTTTAAAACAATTGTTTTTATGTTATATATATGAAATTTATATAATACTCCCTCCGTTCCAAAAACGTCGGATTTAGCGTTCTTATTTAACTGTTCATCTGGTGTTTGGTGTTTTAATTGTACCCTTTGTCAATTACTCTTATCTTTTTCAATAAAACTAATTAATGTTATATATTTGTAAAACTAAAGGTTTTAAAAAAAAATTGGTACATGACATATTAATTTTTTTTACATAGTATATTAAATTTATTTGGAAAGAGAAAGTTAGTGCAAACAAATAGGAATTTATTGGTGGATTAAATTTGGGTATAATATGAAGATAATGTGCAAAAATATATTTTCTTAATTTTGTGTTATTATTCTAAAAAGACACTTAAACAAGAATGGAGGGAGTCCTATTTAACTGTGAATAATCTCTATTGAAAAAATCTTATGAGATACATTGGGTTCTTCCATCGAACTACCAATCACTTGCTTATGAAGTCCAAAACTTTTACTACTAAATCAATTCATTTTAAAACTTTTTTTTTATTAATCCTCTTATTTTCAATAGAATGAAGTTCTAGTAAACAAAGTCCGGCTAATAATTGCTTCCTTCAATCCCTAAGAGTCAAAGATTAAACCCAAATAATGATTAAGTCAGAAGAAACATGTCTAATATAACAATTTATACATATAATTAAGATCATTTATAATTTTTTTTTTATCAATTTTCTAACAAAATTGTTCTTACTATAAAATATAGTTGATATTTGTATCCAATACATACCCGGTACATCGCACGGGACGGGAGAACACTACTAGAAAAACTAACTTCAGAGAGGGACGAAATCCGTCACTAATCTGTCAAATTTCCGTCGCAAACACATTTAGTGACGGATTTAGCGACGGATTTGGTTCCTCACAGATTTAAAATTACAATATTCCGTAACTAATTCCGTCACAATTAGTGAGGGATTTGGTTCCCTCACAACTTTCCGTCACTAATTTGCATTTTTTTAGTAGTGGAAAGAACTAGTTAGAAATTAAGTAGAAACAAAAAAAATCTCATCCATTAATAAAAGAAATGAAAAAATAAATAAAAGGAAATATAGAATCAATCACACAATTTTATTATAATTCATAATTAATTTGAAGTACTTATTCTAAAGTACATAGTAATATTGCAAATTGTACTTCATATATATAACATTGATATCACACACACACACACTAATAGTAATACTAAATAGTACAAGTATGTAATGGAAATGGAGAAAAAGAAACTTGTTTATTTTCATCATCAAAGAGTAAGATATGATTTTGTTGGTGAAGTGCTCCCATTATATTTGCTCCTTTTTCACTCTTGGTAGGAAAAACACTTAAGCATAAGACATTCCCTTCATTTATTTTTAAACTCACAAACAATGAGTTAGGATCAACCTCAAATCTAGCAGCTCCATTAAAAATGTAAACCATTTTAGGCTTCACAAAATTATTTGGAACATTAAGATAACAAATACTATAGGGAAGTTTTCGAGGTGCCTTATAAGGATGCAAACCTTTTTGCTCAAAATAAGCAATTACATTTTTTTCCAATTCATCATAAGCTTTTTTCATTAAAAGTGTCAAACATAAATCCACCTTGACCTTCTTTCAATTGGTAATCTTCTATGGGTACATTTTTTAGGGACACAAAGTGGGTCATCACATGAAACTTCCTTAAGAGTTTGTGACTCATGATACTTGAAATTTCCATATTGGATTGGGAAACAATTAGGTTGTTTGCATCCATCACATTGAACCCATGAATCATCAGAAGCAGTGTCTAGTAACATGAAAGGTTGGTATGGTTTTGGTGAACCAATCATCATTTTAACAACAAAGAGGCTGTTACCAATATTTTTGACCAATGGTTGAAAAGTTTTTGAGGTTAATGTAATATTATTGGTGTTGGACTCAAGATGATTAAGGGCATGAATTTTGGAGAGTTGGAGTATTCTATTCTGTTTTTCTTCTTCAGAAATGTTTTTGGGAAAGAGTATTGGATCAATGTCCATTCTTGAGATCAATTCCATTGTGAAACACATGGTTCCTATGGGCATGTAGACACAAAATAATAAAACAAAAAGTGCTAAGAAACTATGGTAACAAAATGATGAGGCCATTTTCATAACATTGATTTTGATTTGTGTTTTTTGTGATGATGAGATTATGAAGTGAGCTTGCTCATTTATATACACACATTATGCATGTAATGTGAATATTCTTTGAGTCTTGTGATGACATTGACATTAAACTTACCCTAACTTTTTTTGGGGTGTGGATGTAGATCGCCCGTAGTAAAATATTAATGCAATTATACGTAATTTTTTATCTTACCGTTGAAATCAGATCGGACGAATAAAATTGAAAATTATGTCTTTTGTATTAAAATAATTTCAGTTGTTGATTTTTGATCGGACGGCTGATATTGATTACAACGTCCTACTATTACACTAGAAAATTTGTTTCCTTTTTTTTTTATATTCATTTTATTCCCTCTTTCTATTTTTTCCTTACTTGCTTCATAGTATCTCTAATTATATATCCTAATTAATTTTGATATTGACCTGTAACAAGCTCAACTTTCTCATGCAAGTTGTAATGTTTGCATTCCTTCTGGGACAAAACTTAGATATAGTTCCTTAGGTGCTGTTTTTACTGTTTCCACTTAAAATTTGACATCTGTCCCAATCTACCACACAACTTAACTCTATTTCAACTTTAAAATAATACTCCCTCCGGTTCTTTTTATAAGGGCAAAAAATTTGGTCCTTTTTATAAGAAACTTTCACCAATTTTCAAATGTTTTAAATGTTCAATTTCACTTATGTCCTTATTTATTATGAGAGAGAATTTAAAAATAAGTAAATTAGTTGAATAAAGAGTAATTAAATAAGGGTATATATGAAATAAATTTAAATTTATAAGATTATTAAATGAAAATAATTATGTTAAATGTGATTCTTTTCTAGTTTTTTTTAACCCCACTTCTCCATTCTCTCTCTGCTTTCATCACCTTTCCCTTCTTTTTTGTTTCACTACTCTTGACATATGTTTGAAGTAAGACATAGATACAATATCAACATCAACTATGTTGCTGAGAGTAGCAGGCGATAGTGCCATGAGAGAGGATGATGATGGGAAAAACTAACAATCAAGCAATTGAGAAATTTATGTCGGTCGGAATCCCAAGTGAAGAAGTGAAGGGGGTGGTGGTTGTTCAGGGAGTAGATAGTACGGGTGAGGACAGAATGAGCAGGAGAGAGTGATGAGAAATTGGTGGCATGGAATCAAAGTTTTGATTCAATGATTTGGGAATCGTCGAAGAGGTTGAAGATTTAAGTGAACAAGGGAGACGTTTTGTTTTGACGTGGCTAGCTTCACATGGCTGCCATGGTGAAAGCCTTATTTCTGGCGAGGTTGTTACACTGTCACAAGCCAATCCTGATCCTCATTGATAGGATACCAGAAACAGAGAAAAAATTGATTTGTCTATGCAAAAAAAAAAAAAATTGATTTGGCATTGGCACTGTGTGGTGGTGTGGTTCTGACTAAAGTTAATTAACGGCGTTAAAATGAGTAGTGGATGGGTACACGTGTCGGATTTTAATTGGAAAACAGCAAAAACAGGACATATGGCACTGTATCTAAGTTTTACCCTTCTCGGCTTAATCAGACTCACAAATTTTAATTTTTCATTATATTATCTTAACTATTTCATAAATGAGTTAGGATCCGTTGACACCAAATGTCAAAATTTAGTTTGACACCAAATCTCCACCCTTTATTTCATTTAATCCAAAGGCCTAAAACAATCATTAAAATAATTCATAAATTCAAAGATCATGTGATTAGTCTCATTTTTCCCTAAATAGCATATTTGATTTGCCTCATCTCTCTTTATCTATCACCTACGCAAAATTCATTATCATCACCATTCTTTGGTTGTTTCCTCTAATTTTGTATCAGCATCCATGCCTGCCAGTTTTTTGTTTTGGAAATTGATTGCTGAATTTTCGGTGCAAAATTCTGGTTCTGGCTGCGGTTGGTTTCGCTGCTGTTTTGGAGCTTTCTCGGCCTATTTTTTTGCTACTCTAGTTTGTTTGGCTGCTTTTGTTTTGGGGAGGTGATGAGTTTTAGTGTTGTTGCTTCCTCTTTTGTTTTTCTGGCGGGGGTTCTCTTTGTATAAAAAAAAATTAACATATCGGATGATAGAACAAATGTTACACGAGAGTGGTGTTAAAATATAGTGCTGGGATAAAATTGCAGAGAGATTTGTAACAAATATTTTTGCGGTGATTGGCGAATTATAATGTTAGAACAATAATCTTGATTCTTTTTGGGACAGATATTGGAAAAAATAAATAAAATTAATGATAATGCATAATCTTTTATTTTGGGAAAGATTGTGAGACTAATCACATGATCTTTGAATTTATGAATTATTTTAATGATTGTTTTAGGCCTTTGGATTAAATGAAATAAAGGGTGGAGATTTGGTGTCAAACTAAATTTTGACATTTGGTGTCAACGGATCCTAACTCTTCATAAATAATCAAAATAATACATGAGTATCTCCATCTAGCCACGTGATTTTCTCAGACAAGACGATCTAGGTCAGCTGTGTGCCGCCAGATGCAGTGACAAATTCAAGGGGTGGCAACAAGGGTGGGCTTTGCCCCCTCCCTCCCACCACCAATGTTTTATATACTATATATTTAAAGTTGTTATTTTATACATAATTATTATTAATTGACTATAATTTCTATGTATAATCATAGTGTAAATTAACTCTGATAAATAAATCAGTGTAAAATAGTTTTATATCGGTATAATTTGATCTCTATTTATATAAATTACAATTAAATTTTATTTAATATTTATTAAAAAATGGTCAGCCCCCATTTGGTTAGCTTTTGGATCCGTCCCTGGACGGATGAATACATGCACTATAAATTATTCAATTTCGGGTATTAAATAAGTGATTCCAACCTTCTCTCAATCGCAGTTGCAGGGATCGAATCAAATTGTGGTCTTTCCTATCAAATTCAGCGTCAATCACCACCGAATCAATTGATATTAATATTTCAGGCATTAAATTAAGATAAGAGTAAGATTTCCATATATATGCGTTTTTCGTGCCATGTATGGCACTTTTCTTATTCCATTCCATTGATTCCGCACAAAGGGAATTTACGCGTAGAAGAAATTACTTGTAGGATTCAGCTTTTTCTATACATATAGAACTTTCTTCCCCCCACAAGTCTCATACATATATAGTCCTCCCCTATCAATACCTAAATTTGTGAAATATCATAATGCTCAATAAATATATTCATATTGGTTTAACTTTAACACGAAGCTTCCTAGTTACTACTACACGTTTTAATTTAATGAATTGAAAAAGTATAAATGAAAAAAACTAATCATGATTTCTATTGAGATTGAAAAACAGAAAAATTAGGGTTTAGTAAAAATGGGGGGATGTTTCTCAGATTTGCAAGGAGCAAAAGAGGCAGTGGGAGGAATTAATCAAAAGGCAACAAATAACAACAATGACGCCGTTGATTTCTTCTACACTTCTCAGGGTTTTCAGCCATTGTTCACACAAGTTGAGGTTCATTTTCTAATCCATCATCATTCTCGCTAATTATTCTTTACTTTCAGATACCAAATTTGTTCTCTGCTTTGCTTAATTTTCTCTCCACTCCTAAATTCTACTTTTAAGCAAATTACATACTCTGTTTCTTTGTTTAGATAATAATAATAATTTTACAAAACCATCCATGAATCGGTATAAGTAGTAAGGGTCTTGTCCCCTTAAGCTGTTAAGCATGTGATCAGGGTTCAATTCCTTACTCCCAGAAACTTGGATCAATATCATGATAACAAAAACAAAAATCGCCATCTCACTTCACTTCATCCCACTTTTAAAATATAACATTGATAAATTGATAATTTTTATTGGATAATCTTGTAAAAGTGCACCTACCATAATACAGTAAGTTGTTATTTATGATTAAATTATTTTGTACCAAAACAATTATTTACATTTCTTCCTTCTTTTTATTTTTTTAATATAACATGATAATTTGACTAATTTACATTTCTTATAGAAAGTTTCTCATTTTTTTTTTGACAATAACTACTATTATTATTAAGTTATTTGACAAATTTATATGATATCCGGTTGTTTGAGAACTTTTTAATCATGTTTGGTGGACACTTCACAACATAAACAAAAGAGAAAATATTTTTTCCCCACTTCATGTCTAGTGAAATCTGGACCGTTCCTTTTCCTTTTTTGTACGCAGATCAAAGCAACAAAAAACAATGTATGGCTTAAATTTTCACTAGAATTCCTCATGTGAATATTACACGGGAGTTACTCATAAATAAAAGAGCTGTGTTATTTCAACACAAATTTCCAAGCTGCTATAGTTGTTCACTCATACCTAAGCAAATTAAAAAATTATAAAATGATATATTTGTCAGCTTTGTGTTTAAAATTTGTGTTTACATAACATTATTATAAATAAAATAAGGATTTATGAATCTAAATATTAATAGACGAGAGGGAGATGGGTAGAGTTTAGAGAGAGATCAGAGGGGGTGGGGGAGGGGGTGTGGATTGGCTGCAGTCATAAAGTCAGGTTGTCGGGCATAAATTGGACAATCCTATTCATAATCAATTATTTTTAATTTAAATTTTTCGTAACAAAATATTTAATTAGTACAAGAAAAATTCACACCAATAACTAAAAATTTTAATTTTTTTTTATTCTAAATAAAAAACAAACAATTTCATATGTTTGGTATTTTATATTTTTCCTTTCGATTTATTTATTTCAAATATATATACTATTTGTTATTGTTGAAATCTGGACAATTACTTATGGTCTTCTAATATTTTGGTGCAGTTATCTTTTTCAGCATATGACTTACTTGATATGGACATTACATCAAAGGTAATTTGGTTGCCACCTTTTTTTTCCTTCCAATATTTCTAATTTATCTACCTAAACTCATTGCTAATTTCATATGCTTTCTTCATTCTAGAGTGATCCTATGCTTGTTGTATATGCAAAGAAAGCAGATGGCAGATTTGAAGAATTAGGACGTACTGAAGTTGTGACGAATTGTTTGAATCCAGAATGGATAGAAAAAATTAATATTGCATTTCATTTCGAGATTGTGCAACCACTTGTGTAAGTTATCCTTCATGTATAATTTCTATTTTATATATCAAACTTTATTTTGTAGTGACTTCTTTCTCATTGTGCTTTATTTCAGATTTCATGTGTATGACATTGACACAACATATCATGGTGTTTCCACTAAGGTTGGTAGTACCATGTCAATTTAGTCTTTGAAATGATCTTTAAAATTGTAAAACTTTTAACAAAATTGTCATTTAATTGAATGTGTTATGTTTTATGTTCTTGCAGACACTAAAACTGGAAGATCAAGAGTTTATTGGAGAGGCGACGTGCAATTTATCAGAGGTAATTTTCAATCGATAATTAACCATCTTAAATATAAGAAAAAGTTCAGTGAACAAAAGTTTATATATTTAGTCTAAAGTTAAGTTGAAATTTTTTGTGTAAGATTATGGACTTTGTGTGACATTAGTGTTTCTCTTGTTTGTGTGTGACAGATAGTGACCAAACAAAACAGGAGCTTAAGCTTAAAGCTTCAAAGTAAAAATGGGAATAATGGTAAAAAAAATCTAGGAACAATTATAATTCGTGCAGAGGAGACAGTTACTTCAAGGAGTGTTGTTGAGATTATCTTCCGTTGTTCTGACATTTCTTCTAAAAGTTTAAATTGTTGGGTTTCAAATGTGAGTGTTTAAATCTCACATCGAATATATATGGAAAGAGATGTGACTCATTAACCTAATGGTCTTAAGGCTTTTGGTGTTAATGGGTCGCCTCTCTTATAAACTCAATTTGTGTACTAAAGTCAAACATTTTTAATGGTTTAATTATGGTTATAATTTACTGACGCCGTAAAATATTTTTACAATGAGTATATACGATTTATTTCGTATATACTGTCAAGTAATCATAATCGTCAGATGATTAAAAAATGTTTGACTTTATTCATAAAGTCATTCATTTGATTTGTTGTGATTTTCTGACAACAAATTAATTCTTGTTTGTTTTTTTACATGTGTGAAACTTTTCATGTTGTTTTTTATTGTAGGATCCTTTTCTAAGGATATCAAGAATGGTTGAAAGTGGAGGTTATATTCCTATTTGCAAGACTGAAGTTATAGACAACAGTTTAAACCCAAAATGGAAACAAGTTTGTCTTAATTTCCAGCAATTTGGAAGTAAAGTAAGTTTGTCATCTTTGGACACAACAAGTCTGTCGTTAAATAATATGTTGTCGGTGTAAAACTATTTATGCTGTTAACCGATATCTTTACACGGCCAGTGCATTTTAATAACATTATACCATTTTTTAATTAATTACTCAGATGTTAACCAAGTTTTTCAAAAAATTCAACAATTTTTGTGCAGGAAACTCCATTACTTATTGAGTGTTTTGATTTCAATATGAGTGGCAATCATGTCCTAATTGGGTAATGTTGAGTTAATTATGGTTGTTTTAACTTTTGTTGAGCTTAAACTACTATAGGCTTTTCAACTTCAAGGTTATACTTGACTTGATAGATGCAAAATATTGACATCAAAATTTGTTACCATCAGTAAAATGCAGAAATCAATTGCAGACCTAGAAAAGCTATGCCATGAGAGAAAAGGCGCAAATTTTGTCATGCCATCCAAACTCAATGGACAAGAGCAGGTGTTCATTGATCCGTGCAATCAAATTACTTTTTGGTTTTGATGTTTTAAATAGAAATTTTAGAACGAAAAATTATTATTGATAATGGTGACACTAGTGACCATTTTACGAATATCTTAATTGGGATTTGAATTCCGTCCCTTGAGATTACAAAGTATGATTTTATATGTTTAACCTAACACTTGGTATAATTATTTCGTTATTGTAGATTCTAAAAGGCCAACTCTTTGTGGACCATTATTTTGAAAAGGAACAATTCAGCTTTATTGATTACATATCTAGTGGATTTGAACTGAACTTCATGGTTGCAATAGATTTCACTGGTAAGTGAAAATTGTTCTATTGCCTAAGGTGATGATTAGTGAATTAATTTCATCTTTGTAGTTTATTAAGTGCTTCAATATTTGTTCAGCTTCAAATGGAAATCCTCAAAAGTCAGATTCATTGCATTACATTGATGTATCTGGTCGGTTAAATTCATACCAAAAGGTAAGATCAATACTTGTCAATGCTCCACAAGTATTTTTTTGTAAATTGTGATCACAAATATCATTATAATTATACATGAATGAGGCATATCAATAATACATTCATTGAAAATTATCTAAGTCTCTTTCTTTACTTTTATTCTACATCCAAGACTTTTTTTAATAAAGTTGTATCTACGTTACGTGTGTCCATACTGCGTATTTGGACGGACTTCATAGCATGTTATCACTGTCTTGCCTAATGACCATGGTAAAATTTGTGTAGGCTATAATGGAGGTTGGAGAAGTTATTCAATTCTATGATACGGATAAAAGATTTCCTGCTTGGGGCTTTGGAGGACATATACACGGTGGTGCTGTATCGCATTGTTTTAATCTGAACGGAGCTCGAGGTGTTAACTCTGGTGTTAACTCTGAGGTGAGAAATTCTCTGTTGTATTTTTTGGTACAATGATTTATGCAGAAATGATGATGCTAACTTATCATGAATTTGTTTGGTTTAGGTGGTTGGAGTTGAAGGAATAATGGATGCTTATTCTAAGGCTTTAAAAAGTGTGACTCTATCAGGACCAACTTTATTTGGTCCAGTTATCAACACAGCTGCACAAATGGCCGCAGAGTCCCTTTCGTCATATAACAGTACTAAGTACTATGTATTGCTAATTATAACGGTAAGAATGGTATTAAATTGGATTATCGTCCACTTGGATCCCCGCCAGCTGCACGCACGGTTTAGCAGTTGTGAGTATCGTTAGATTTAATAGAGAAATTAATGTTTGTGATGTTCTTCCCATAGGATGGAATTGTTACGGATCTTCAAGAATCAATTAATGCTGTGGTTAATGCATCTGATCTTCCTTTATCGATACTTATAGTTGGTGTTGGAGGCGCTGATTTCACCAGCATGGAGGTATACCTACTTACTAATAGTTATATCTTTGTTTGCCTATTTGGTATTAAGGTAAATTTGTCGAAATCATAGTGAATCACCGTGATTTTGCAAAAGTCATTTTGATAAGAACGTGTACTTGGCTTAACTATTACAGGTACTGGATGCCGATAATGAGGTCTTAAGAAATTCTACTGGTTGTGTAGCTGCACGAGATATAGTGCAGTTTGTCCCGATGAGAGAAGTACAAAGTAAGTACAAGTAGTTGCTTCTGATAGAAGTAAACTTTTACTTTTACATTATTTAACATATTAACAATTTTTTATCATTTCATTTAATCAAACTTCATTCTTGTGTTTGTCTTTTTGACAGAAGGAAATATCTCTGTTGTGCAATCTCTTTTGGAAGAACTACCTGATCAGTTTTTGAGTTTCATGCGAAGTAGAAATATCAAACCACTCTTTTCTCATTCAAATGCATAAAAATGCAATAGATTTTACTTGATTAGTTAGAGACCACTAAGCTTTTTTCTGTATGTAGATAATTTATCCACATAAATTGCTTAGATTTGTGTGTGTGAAGGCCAAATTTTAGGTCTGACAATATATTTGCATTTTGAATTCAAATTAAATATAAGTCTCGCATAAAGTGGTGAGATACACAACAATTTCATCTAATAAACGATTAGTAATAGCAATATTCAACCAACCAAATTTGATTGCGCGCTTTCAGCATATTAATCTAGGCTTGTTTAATATGGACAAACAAAATGGTCTTGCACCATACACAATTGTCTATTTTACTATTCATTGTTGTTAAAATCGCATTTTAACGCATAAACTCATTCGATTTTACGTTTTCAAGTATGGAAAACGTGTTAAATCGGATGTAAACTCATTTTCTGGTAAACTCGGGAAAAAAACGAGTTTACACCAAGTTAACTCGGTCAAACTCACTGTAATCGTGTAAACTTGTCACACGAGTTTACTTGTGATTGCGACTTGCGAGTTTACCTTTAAAAGCTCATTTTCATTTTTTGGTCCAATTTTTTTTTTTTGTCTAACTGTCAAAATAAACAACTTTTCTCGACTCCACCTTCAATGAATTTGATCTTTGGTTCTAATATTGAAAATTCTTTATCATATGGAAAAAAATTTGATGATTTTGGAGATGAATATATCAATGAAGATATGATGGTGTAGTCTTCTAGTAGAATTGAACTTTTGAAAAAGTAACTCTAGTTTTTTAACGATTTTAGAAACTTACGAACCTTGTTATCTAGATTGTTATTTTGACGTTTATATGATTTGCTGGGATAATTGTATATTTTAATACATGTTTATGAAGATAATGCTATTTTGGTATATTTTGCCTTTATAATTAAGTTTATATTTTGAAAAATTGACGTTTTTATAGTATTACTAATATATATATATATATATATATATATATATATATATATATATATATATATATATATATATATATATCTTTTTGACAAAATACTAATATATATGTTAATATATACGTTATGTACATAATAATTTTAATATTATTTTAATTTTGGTAAACTCGTACGATTTTATGAGTTGAGTTTACGTGTCGAGTTTACGTGTCGAGTTTACTTGGGTAAAACGAGTTGAGGTAAAAACTCGATTCTGACAACCTTAATTGAATCAATAAGCCACATCATATCTCTCATTTAATTTAATGTTATGATTTATTGATCCAATAGTAAAAATTAACTTATGCATTGTACCAAAAAAAAAATAACTTATGCATAATGCAAAACATGTCATACATGATACTGGTGCAGAATCTGAATTACTTTTCTATAGTTTAGTGGTTAATTTCATTCTTAAGGTTAATTTCATCTGACCTTTAGTGTTTTAATCTCAACCCTTCATTTTAAATCTAATGGTTACAATTCATTCTCATATAACTATATCATTCCCATAGTATACATCCTCTCTCTCTCTCTCTCTCTCTCTCTCTCTCTCTCTCTCTCTCTCTCTATATATATATATATATATAACGAGAAGTAGGTCATTGTATAAAGCAAGAGTACTAGTAGTACACTAGCCAAAAAACTAACAAATAAAAGAAAAATAAAAAAAGCCGAAATGATTGAAAACCGCTAAAATTGTCCATTGCCGCCAACAGAAAGGAGAAAAAAGGAAAACCAACTTAATACAAGAATCACCTTGTGAGAGCCAACTCAACCAAATCCAATAATAGACAGAGACAGGTAAGTCATCCACCATATCCTATCAGGCCCAACGCATAAGAGGTTGCATCTCCCACTCAAAAAAAGAACATGACCTAGTAGGATTTTTGCCTATAAGCCATTTCCAAGAGCTGAGTTTCACCCTATCCAACGCATTCTCGACCCCTGAAGACCTTCCGGCAAAGATAATATCATTTCGAAAGGTCCATCCCTTAAGGGGACACAAACTCTCTCCTAACCACCTAGATATAAGATATCAAACTCGGGAAATCCTATCACAAATGATAAATAGATGATCAACCGATTCTACCCCTTCCCCATAAATGCCCCTACGTACCAACACTCTTCTCTTAAGCAGTTTTTGGCCCACGACTTTTAGACCCTAGCTAAGTGGGTGGAGCAATGAACCAAATGAGTCTTATCATATCTTCTTCTACCCTCGATAACCGAGTACGCGGATTTTTATAATGTCATATATCATATTAATAATTGAGGAATGTTATCTAAACACAAAATTTTGGGACATAAAATTGACACACCTTTTTACCACTCACATGCACGGAAATCGATGCACGCAAATAATATTAAAAAAACAAAAAGTGTATATTTGTTGTATTTTTGTTTGAAAATTGTGTTGGAATATAACCCACACGTAGACTATACACCTTTTAATTAATATAACTAATCTAATTTATAAAAAATAAAAATAAAAAATAAAAAAAACATAACTAACCTAATTATTTAGTCAAAAAAAAAACTAACCTAATTATATTGATGCCGGTTATTCACCAATATATATTTTTTGTTTTCACCACAGTATTCAGCTCACTGGACCGTCTAATTTGGTTCGGAGGTCAATTATGACATCAAATAGTTTTAGCTCTCCCCAATCGCAGTTGCCGGGATCGAATCATGGTCCTCCCTACTAAGTTTAGCGTGAATCATCTATGGATCATATCAGCTAACTATTGATCAATAATATTTTTATTTATTTTTTAACTAAAGGTTATTCTCCAGACTCCAATATTGTCATGAATCATTCATTACTCATATGCAAGTTACATCTCACATGACTTTTCCAAAAGAATTTGAAAATTATAGTAAGGGTACAATTGATATTTCAAACAAAGCGTGCACCCAAATCGTACACTTCATTTACTATTATTTAGTATCGTTTGCTGCATTGCATTGCATTGCATTGCATTGCATGTACGTACCCAACAACAGCTCAGCAAAAATAGAGTATGCCATATCTCTCTCTTCATTTTCCCTTTATATTATCCCTTACAAAATCAAAAACATATTTAAACCTCTTAATTAACATAACTACAGGAGTAACTAACCTAATTATTTATACAACTAATCAACTTAATCATATTAAACTTTGGAGTTTAATTAAGAGTTATAAGAATTTTGATCAAAATTAGGAAAGAAAAATCTTAGAAATCAAAGAAAGTGTTTGTGGTGGGATGCGTAACTCAACTGGTTAAACTAATTGAATTAAGAGTTAAGAAGTTGTAGATTCAGTTTCAAGTCTTAGCAACGAGAAAAACTACTCTCTCCGTGACATTTTATAAGTTCATTGTATATTTAATGTATCTAGTTCATAATATAGACCACATACATTAAATATACAATGAACTTAGAAAATGCATTTTTGCTTATAAAGTATCACGGAGAGAACATAACAATATACTAATAATTAACATTTTGCCATTAAAAAAGGTTGATATCTCTCTCTCCATCCTATTCTTAGCTAACGTTCTCTCTCTTTCGTCTGATATTTCTCTTTCTTCAATTTTTATTTTTGGACTAATTCCTTCAATTGTTTCTCTTTGTTTAACAAAACTATTAGAATTGTTTTGGTATCGTATAAAAAAAAATTGGACTAATTTAAGTATCAATTTAAGGAAAGAATAAAGCTTCATCGATTCTCTCTCACAGACATAAGTGTTCATAAAAACTCATTACTTCCACTACTACTATACTATACTGTAATACACATAACAATATAATATCAATACAAATTGATATATTTATGGGAAAAGCTGATATGTGCCATACTGGTATATGTTAATGATTCAAATAAAGAAATATTTTATTCTAATTGTACATTTATTTGACTTTTTAAATATTTCTCAAATTAATTGTATAAAATTTAAGAGAATATTTCTACTTTTTTATTCTTGTTAGCAATAATACCCTTTATTTATCCTTGCTAACAAATTCTCTTCCAAATTCCATCTTTTTACTTTTTTCTTAATTTTTATTTTTGTGCCATGACCATGAAGAGCAACAATAAGGATCAACAAGGTATAGGTATAGCCTCAACATATCTAAACTTTTTCCATGCTCAACATCTTTTCAATTTCTTTGGTCATATTCTAGTATTTTTTTGTGGTATAGTCATAGGTATCACACTCACTTTTAGTGTCAAAAAATTTTCATTCAACTTACAATTTCAAGATCCATCTTTTAGCTCTAATCCACCACCTCATTTTCCTCCTACACCTCCAATCTCATCAAACATCTCAAATCCATCAAATAACCTAACAAAAATTCCTATCAATCAAAATAATTTGGTTATTACCAATACTACACCTCCAATCTCATCAAACATCTCAAATCCATCAAATAACCTAACAGAAATTTCTATCAATCAAAATAGTTTGGTTATTACCAATACTACTAACCCTAGTTCAAATGGGTTGGAAGAATTTTTGAAGATTCCAATGGCTATGCATAATATGAATGAAGATGAATTATTTTGGAGAGCTACTTTGATTCCTATGATTCATAAACCTCCATTCAAACAAACACCAAAAGTTGCATTTATGTTTTTGACAAAAGGTGCTGTTTTATTGGCTCCACTTTGGGAGAAATTCTTCAAAGGTAATGAAGGGTTATATTCAATCTACATTCATCCAAATCCTTCTTTTGATGAAACGGTTTATGATCAAAACTCTATCTTTCATGGCCGCAGAATCCCTAGCAAGGTATGATACTACTTGACTTATTTTATTTTTTATATAGAAAATTCTTGACGTTTTGTTAAGGACTATTTAATAGGTCTTTGATTTTTCAAGGTCAAATTTGGATATTTACCTTACATATTTACCATTTAAAAAACTTTTTTTTTTGTTTTAAAACGTTTTATATTTTGTTTTTTTTATTTTTGGCACATAGAACTTCTTTACTTTCTTTTGGTACAAAAGAACTTTACATTTTATTAGGGAATATTGGATATTCAGTTATTTACCATTTAAAATACTTACAAATACATGAATGGAAAAATTAATTATTAAAATAAAATGGTAACTGTTTACGTTGGAACTTAATAATCTTTTTCTCTCTAATAAATCGATTTATAAAATAAAAATGAATTAAAGGAACAAAATGAAATCAATAAATAAGTTATGAAATCAATAAACGAGTCTAAGAAACTAGGTTTGGTCCAGTGGTGAGGAGTTTGGGTAGTACGTTATAGGTCCTGAGTTTGATCCTCAGCTCATTGTAAACAAAAAAAAAAAAAATCAATAAAAGAGCAATTTAACTTAAAAACGTTTATTCTAGGAAGACAAATAAGAGGTTAAAATATTATTTTTTATCTTTAATGTTTTGATTTTAGTTCGTATAATATTGAGTTCATTTTTAAACATTTTCTTCAATACATAAAACATATTGATGTTGATTTTTAGGTCCTTATAAACTACATAAATTTTAGTTGACTAAAAAAATTAGTCTTCGTATTTTTGAACAATAACTTTTTCTATATTTTGAAGATTAAAATCAATATGAATTTTTCACATAATGAAAGTCAAAATATATAGTAAACTTTTCTATTGTTCATGCAGGAGGTAAAGTGGGGTGAGAATAGCATGATAGAGGCGGAGAGACGTTTACTAGCAAATGCATTACTTGATTTCTCAAACCAACGTTTTGTACTACTTTCAGAAGCATGTATACCATTATTCAATTTCTCCACAATCTACAATTATCTAATGAACTCAAAGAAAACTTTCATTGAAGCCAATGATATAGTAAGTGCTGTTGGACGTGGAAGATACAACTACAAAATGAAACCATTGATTGAACTTTCACAATGGAGAAAAGGGTCACAGTGGTTTCAAATTGATCGTAACTTAGCACTTCATATAGTTTCTGACAACTTATATTTTTCTGTGTTCAAGAAATTTTGCAACCCTCCATGCTATAGTGATGAACATTATTTACCAACATTGGTTAGTATCAAATTTTGGAAGACAAATTCTAATAGGACATTAACTTGGGTTGATTGGTCAAAAGGTGGAGCCCATCCTGCAAAGTTTATTAGACCACATGTGACTATTGATTTTTTGGAGAGGTTAAGGTTTGGAAGCACTTGTGAGTACAATGGGAAGACAACCAATGTTTGTCATTTGTTTGCAAGGAAATTCACTCCTCATGCTTTGGATAGATTGCTTAGATTTGCTCCAAAGTTGATGCAATTCAATTGACTTTACATTGTAGATATGTACTTTGATTTTTCATTGATCATATTCATTTGTGCTACTTTTGCCACCGTAGCTGAACCATCATATTTTTTTATTTATGTAATAAATTTTGGGGAACTTAGAATTTTGCCCTTTCTTTTTCTAATTGGTTGGAGTTTTTCTTCTTTTTCATGGTGTGAATATATTATTCTTTGCAGAAATTGTTTATTTTGGAATAAGCATAGATAACAATGAATTGGTGATATCATAGCAGCAGCAAACAACTACAAAGTGCAAACATATTAACACGTCTCATATTGACTATTTGTGTTGTTGTTGAAGATTCGGTCATTATCACGGCCGACTAATTCAAGGAACATCAATCACACCGTCTACTAGCGGGAGTGCATTTAAAGCCAAAGTTAGCGGGAGTGCGTTTAAAGCCAAAGTTATTGTGTTTTATGCACTGATCCAACATAAAAAATTGACATCAAGCGGATTCAAATTAAGACATTAAGGGAAGTACACTCCAAATGTCTCAAATTTTCACCACCAGGTCAACCCATGTGGGTTGTATCAGACTGACTATTAATTAGTTAAGTGCATCATGTTTTGTATATCATTATCATTAATTATAGGTTTTTTCTACATTACCTTTATAATTTGAGGTATTTCTCCAACAGCCAATGAGAACAAATCATATATATGTATGTGAAGTAAAAGTCGATTAAAAGTCAGTTGTGAACACTACATGCAATTCTATATATGTGGCTTACTTTTATTAGTCGTTGAATAAATACCTCCAAATTATCAAGAAGTATGGTAGGTTTCATCTTAATTATATACTGCATTTGTTATATTTATTTATCATCTTATATACGTTTTCTCTTAAAAAATAATTAAAATCTGATACACGTTTGTTAAACAAATTTAGACACAATTATCAACAAACAAAAAAATAGACACAAAAAATTCAAGGTATATCTTTAATTTCATGGATATAAGTCTTAAAGAAGTGTTAAAAGACAACAAGGGCAGAGAGACGTTTACTATTTGAAATGAGAAAGATCCATCGTTACAAATATAAAATGCACTGTGTATACCTTTCTACTTTTGCTAATATGAAACAGTACAGCACAACCAACACATCCGCAGACACAAAAACTATCAAATAATCAATTTTTCAATCTACAACTAGTCCTGGACTCTTTCAACATAATTAATATCATGTCTTTGGCTTTCACAATGATTTATGGGGTAGTCTGAAGAACTGTAGAGACATACCCATTCAAAATTATGTGCAACTAGCCAACCACCAAGACCTTCAATAGCTAAAAGGAAACGCATGTTCTGAGCATACTCAGCTGGATTTCAACTTTGTTCGTTTAAAGGACTGTCTTGTAGAAAGAGGGGAAATAACCTCCTGAATATTGTGCAAGAAACCTTTATTGTAAACGTTATTCTTAACAACTACCACATCTTCTAGAGGTGATCTTCGGAAGAATGCTCTCCATTTGCTGCTCGACGAGGGCTGTTTTTTCTCACTGTTTATTCCACTGACACTTTGTCTTAGCGCAGCAGCACTGACCTGTGCTTCTTTTAACTTTATTTGCCAGTCCATGTACTCTTGCCACTTAAAGGTCTGTGATACATGAAGAAGCCATTAGTTGCATTGATTTCCACGGTATTTCTAACGCTTCAGATAAGTACACAATTTTCCAGCTATATAAGCGACTAATGCCAAGATTGGATAACGATAAAATAACAAGAGCAATGAATGGAACTTGAGCAAATTTGCATTCACAAACCAGCAGAACTGTCAAGGTGGCCCTGTCTGAATTCAGGTATGGCACCTGAACTATTTTCTTCTAACAAAGAAAACTGACCACAGTTTCTGCAGGGTTGTGAAAGCAATGATTCTGCTACTACTGGACAAATGAAGATACAGAAAGGGAAACACACACACATAGATCAAATAATGTTATTCTCAAAATTAATATAATCACCCACAATTGACATTCCCTTGGCCAGTTACAAATTGTAGTGGATTCTAATCATCATATATTCTCAGAGATACACAAGCATGCCACAAACAGTCACATAGAGCCAGTGAGCCACTTAATATATTTTTTAACCAGTTACTAAGGTGTTTTTATCCTTCTAGTGCAACCTAACGATAGACACATATGACACAAGCCATCAACATCAAGTTGCAGCAGGATTAAAACTGGAAAGCTCCAACAAAGCTATCCGTTTTTCTTAATGTAAATATCTTTCTATAATATCAACAAACAAAAAAAAGTTACATTATATCATCTGAGTTCATGCCAACTTCCAATCATGTATGTTTAGCATTTTCTTACAAAAAATGGACACAGAGGTATCCATATATATTTAACTCAACTAATTATAGGCATAGTAATGAGATCCTTGCTGTTATGGGGATTTTTGTTTTACATGAACAAAAGAAATTATAGCTTGCTATTTTCTGGCTCCTATTAATTTACTAGAAGTTACTTACATAACCATTTCAAGTTCGCGTGTAGAAACTAAAAAAATACCTCATTAGTGGTAGTGTTGCTAAGGCAAAGCTTTGCATGGTAACCAAAGAATCCGGCTAACAGCATCCCAATAATTGCAAGGAACACTATAAGAAGAATCTGAGTATTGTAAGATCCCAACAACCACTACATGATAACAAAATATCATTAACCACTAAAATGGAAAATAGGAAATCAAAATAGAAATAGAAATAGAAATACATGACAAACAACAAGAAGTAAAAAAACCTCACCTGTACAACATGAGGAACTAAATCCCAAAAAGAATTGTCTATTCCATAATAAACTGCAAAATTAAGATATGAAAAGAAGTTTCAAAAACAGTAAAAGAAACAATTTAATCTTAAAGATAAATATTTTGTGTAAATCTATATTACCTGTTAGAATATAGACAACTTTTAATTCTTTTAATCTTCCAGCAAGAATTAAACCAACGGCAACTGTGCCATACATACATAAAAGAAAATGCCTACAGGACATGAAAAAATCAAAAATAAGAAAGGGGATTAAAATGAAGAATGCATGACGTATTGCATATCAACGATTCAATGCTAAGCAAAAATCAGCCACTAATATTTGTAATACTATGAGAAACTAGAAAGAGTTTAGATTTTTAATATCTATTTTACGTATTATAAGGATGGGAAACAATTTAAGTAAAAATAATTTATGAGCCAAAATAACATAATTAAAAGTGCATGTTCATAATGTGTTAGAACTTGGAACAGCAAATGGTCAAACAGAACACTAGTACAGAACATATACTATGTAAGTAGCATGCGTTTTGAAAAACACGTTGAGGAAAAACATTAATTTTATTTATCCCACAGCAGTTTCAATGGAAAAGAAACACCCTTAAAGATGTGTGCATTCTGTTCTGACAAAGTGCAACAAAGGACTAAAAAAACTTAGCATCATCACAGATTTCTAGCCCTAGGATTAAGACCAGTGACCAAGTAAAGTTTCCATCCAGATCTATGTTGTTAATATCAGATAGCGGCGCGTAGCGCCGACCCTAAAAAAATGCTATAGCGGTATAGCGGGTAGCGCTATAGCAGTAATAGCGGCCATGTACAAATTAAACATAAATTCCAACAACATACATAAATATTAAAAAATAGAAAAATACACAAAATTAAAAGGACTTTCTTACTTAATAATTATACTAAATATTGTCATTTACCATCAAAATAGGTTCTAAATAAAGACTAAAATACCCCTCACTTGATGATTTATTTCCAAAATAAGGGTTTTTATAAATTTTTTC
Organism: Trifolium pratense; assembly: GCF_020283565.1. Classification (NCBI taxonomy): domain Eukaryota; kingdom Viridiplantae; phylum Streptophyta; class Magnoliopsida; order Fabales; family Fabaceae; genus Trifolium; species Trifolium pratense. Next base: position 1,836,161 of record NC_060064.1, read on the forward strand.
CCTCCAAAATGCAAAAGCAGCCAAATAGCGCTACCGATCCGCTACGCCACCGTTATTATCCTGCAAATAGCGGCCGCTATTTCCGCTTCTCTATATAGCGGATAGCGGCCTTATAGCATAGCGGAGAGGTGGTTTGACGCCACGCTATAGCGCCGCTATTAACATCATAGATCCAGATATTCGTTAACTTGTCATCACCCAGACTGAACAAATCCCGTGATTGAAAAGAACGGTGTCAAATGTCAATAAGAGAAAAATGAAGCACCCCATTCATTCCAACATAAATATGCTAGCTTAGCGCTAAATTACTCAGTGCCATAACAAAATAGTCTTTGTCTCTCTGATGGAACACCCCCCAAACTTTTAGGTATAGATTGAATATTAAATGGAAAAAAAATTACTAATTAGACACAATAAAGGACAAGATTTGAAGGCTGCCACAAGATATGAAATTTGACAGAACTCATATTAAGAGGATTTGCCGGTCTCAAGAAGTTTCTATTTGAAGCTCGAGATACCTCGTTTTTAGTAAGAATGTCAGTTTGTCGGTGGTATTGAGGTAGCTCCTAAACAATGAAGTGGAACTAGACCCAAAGAGCGCCATACTTTAGGAGTTAGTTAATTGCGCATAGAGCGTCGTCATACTTTAGGCAGTTATATGGTAGGAGTAGGATAGTTATTTAGTAGTTAGTTAATTGCGCATAGAGCGTCATACTTTAGGAGTAAGACAACTATGTAGTATTTATTTAATTGTATGTGGTGTAGTCACAAGGAGGACTTGTGACAGGAGAACCTTGTCTCTGAGGCTGGAAAGAAGTTCATCTACTAGATTTGTGCACTCTTTTTGTGGAGTTCTATGAAGTTTCTGTTATAAACTCTATCAACATTAAACAGAAGTAGCACATATAGAACACTCACCATAAAAGAAAAGCCATGAAATATCTGGTGTTTCTTTCCCCTATGCAATTATTCTGCAAGTAAAACAACTTTTAGTACAATACAAAATAAGCAGATGATTTACTCAAGTAACCTAATAAAGATGGAAAATTTCAAAGACTACTAACCATCCATCCACAGTGATGGTCAAAGCGTGCAACACAGCGATCACAAATACTGCAATGCTTTGATCTAGCAGGTCTGCAAACAAAATTAAGACAATATTATTATATATAGATTCAACCAATATTTCACCAAACTCGACAATAGCAGCAAACTCACTTTGGGATTTTGCAAGTGGAACATTGTTTCTCTGAAAAAATGATATTATCATAGGGATAAGCAGCAAGATACTGAGAAACATTGTCAGCCTTTATTACCCCGGGATCAGTACAGCTAGTGAAAAGAAACAGCAGAATTCCAACAGCAACTGCTAAGAAGCTTGTGTACCTAAGGTCTGAAAAATTCAGGATACAATAATGCTGTAGAAAACAAAAAGCATAGAAAGAAAGAGTACAATAATGGTTTATCAGGTACCCTACTTGTGAGTTTCACTTAAATAGTAACCGGGGATATACGTAAAGGAAGAGCTGGCAACAAAATAATATGAAAAGCTGATTATCACAAGATATATGATCTGCAATAAACAAAAATCAAGAGATAAGTTCAAATAAGTCAATCCAAACAGATCCTTACTTACTTACACAATTTGGTGGTATGGTATAATAAAGCATCAATTTAGTCCCTAAAGTCTCATTCTCTCTCTCTCTCTCTCTCTAATTACATCCTAAAGAAGTATATGAAAATTCATAAAATGAGTATCAATGGAAACCTGTAATAGAGGATTGGGACGATCGCAGCAATAAGATTCAACAGAGAGAACAGCATTGGTACACTTAGAGCCAAAAACAGCACCGACAAAACGCCTGAGAGATTCAGAGAGAGAGAGTGAGATTCAGAGAGAGTAAAAATTAGTTAGTTAGTTACAGAGAAAGAGAAAGAGTTAGTTACAAACAAGAAGTAATCGTAAGCGCCGAAAGTGAGGAAAAAGTGAATGCGTTGAATGAAAGTGCCTTCGAAAATAGGCCAACGACCGCAGAGGAAAGAGACGACAACCAGAGCAGTGAGCAATCCATGGCACGCTAATAACAAACCTACCCCCATTACCAAACTCTGATTCTTTCTACGATCAAATCTAATTCAATTCTCCGCCATTTTTATCTTACTACTTCTATTTTATTTTATTTAATTAATTAATAATTTAATTTAATACTATCCTCACTTGGTCAATTCAATTGTTACTTACTTAAACCCTTTTCTTTCTTTTTTTTTGAATCAAGTTAATTAAATCCTTAATACTACTAGTTTTACTATAATACTAGTAGTACTAGTATTACTATTTTTCTTTTTTAATATAATTGTATGTCATTATAAAAAACAAATAATAATTGTATGTCTTTATTCTACAATTACATTATATTTAAATTTCATTATTATTAGCACTTATTAGCAACAAATCTGCAAATGTAATTTTGTTTCTTATTTACTTGTAATTTTATATATAAAAAAAATATATATTAATCGTTATTTTATCTATTATACTATGTTTTGAGATATCTATTATACTATGTTAAAAATGTCAAAAATCGGATGTCATGACTGGGATTTGAAATTCGACTCATTGACTTTTGTGTGAGTTTCCAATAGCTATTTATAAAATATATGATACCACCAATCAATCATGCCTTGTGAAAATATTTTGTCCAAAAAAAAAATGAATATTGTCCAACCAATGATGTTTTTAATGTGCATAGTTCTTTCAAGGCAAAGGGTAGATACAGGAAAACATTTTTCTCTTGTTATCATCATTTAACTTCTCAGTCAAGTAGGATACAACAAAGAATCCCAAAATTATACTCCCTCTGGTCCCATATATGATATATATATATATATATAGGCAAAAAAAAAAAATATATCAGATTCATTGAATAACCGATGTATTTGGTTCAATGAACCTAAAAAAAAGGAATTTTGTCTATATGTGAGACCGGAGGGAGTAAGATACAGATTACACAGTACATGTCTAACATATGACCATTATGGCAATGACAGTGTCTCAGCTACATTCTCAGAGACTGAATTTCTTTGGTTGAAATGTTCAGACAATGGTCAAGCTCTTTCCGATACATATAACCATATAGGAATATAAATATGTTCAAAAGAGTTACATCACTTTATATACAAGTTTACTTATCCTTTAAAATTAAACCTACTTTGCAGGGTTACATCACTAATCCTTTTTTTTCTCTCCATAAACGATCCTTCACGCACACAGTCTCCGAAATCGCTAGCCAGTATACTCAAGAACTGCACTGATTCATTGTTTTCCACTGTCACAAAATCGATTCACATTCTGCTTGCAGAAGATTTGCCCAGCGTAATGCCGAATGAAAGTTTTTTCTAAATTTGAACCAATATACCACAATGCAGGAGTATAGTGTAGAAGTGGTGAAGCAAAAACATCAAGGGGGTCCAGCTTCGGCCTTCAGTTGTAGATCTGAAACATCGATAGAACTCTCTATAATGTCAATGCAGGATCCTACCGAACTTCCCATAGACATGGCCTCAGCAAGCTTAGCTCGAGCTGCTTCATGCCGACGCAAGAGTAAGACTGTATTTAGCACAGACCATCTAACTTGAGAATCCGCCTTCTTCTGTGTAAAGCCTAGCCCATTGAGCAAAGAATCTAACTATACACAATTTAGAAAATTATATTCATCAATGTCAATAAGTCATTACCCTGTGAACATTCAATTTGTCGACTTGTTGTGACAAAACATAGCAAGTTACAAACCTTTCTTATGTCATCCAAACCTCCTTCAGAAACTCCATATATAAGATACTCGGTGCATACCCCAGCCAAAGCTATACATGAAAATTTGTTCAATGTCTAATAACAACATAAAACAAAGGATTTGTCAGATAATCAATCTTCATAATCTGCACATCATCGATTAAAGCAAAAGAAGCGTTGAAAATTACATGTTTGTAAGACAGAAACATACCGTAGATGATACTTTCCCTGCATTAACCTGCATGACACGAAATGCACTAACAATCAACATATATAGTTGTCAACTAACAGCAGTTCATAGTCTACTCGATAAGCAAAATGTTTAAAGCGGGTTGAAACAGGTATTCTATCAATTACATAAATGTTATGGAGTCAGTCGACCAAAATAGACACGAAAAGACATGGTCTCTTGCTGCTAAATTGTAACAACGGTCAAAGCCATGTTACTAGGACAGGCATTAATTCATGCAAACGACACATCCCAAGTGGATACTCTTTCTCTCTTTCTAGTACCTTGAAAGTAAAATGCATTAAATTAAATATATGGAGCAAATAAAGAAACCAACTTCTTCGAGGAACTCAAAATCGACAAAGGCTGTGCCTGCTTGAATATTGAAAGAACCCTCCTTCATCAGACCATCCAAACTAGAAATTGTATATCCTTTAGGAAGTATTCCAACCAGATAAGCAATTAAGAAATGCCCAGCTTCATGCTGCAAAATTAAATTTTGTTCTAGTTACATGATGGAAGTTATATGAAATAAAATTATTGCAAGTACTAGCAATAAAATGAATCTGACTTGAATAACCCGGTTGTGGTATTTCTGACTGAACTTGTGACCAATTGTATCAACAACCAAGCTACTAAGACCTCCACCGAAAGAGACCTGCAAACATTCAATTTGACGAGCATAGTTAAGAAAAAAACTTCCTTCACAGTCAAATTGTAGCATGTCGCCGAAAAAACATGGATGTAACGGGACTTTAACTAACAGCTAACGATGATTGATAAATAAACTTGGTCATAATTTTCATAGTGCAGTGAATCTTAAATACTAACAAAGTAACAAGGTTGTTTTATGATAAAAAGACAGTATACAGGGATGTTAAAAACGAGAAATTAACAAGTTCACTTCATTCGCGTAGTGTGTGTTTTGATATAGTGAAATGAATGCAGTAAATTACAGTCCAGGTGCAAGTAGAAATAAATACCAAGTCAAAAGTCCATAGAAACAGCAATCCCAAGGATATATAGAAGATTTGTTGTTGGGAAATTCCAAAGACATTGGAAGCAGCAAACCCTCCAACAATGGCAACAATCAACAAGTTCCTCTCAATTGAACCAAGAGTTGTATCCACAGGTGATAGTAGAGACATAGCTTCAATTCCATTTAGCTTCAATTCATCCAATGTATAAAGCCTTTGAGGAACCTAAACATCCATAAATGAAACAAACCACAATCCTTAATCTTTCAAATATACTCCTCCTAATCCTAACTAACTTGATATATCTCAAAGTTTTCAAATTCCCTCGGAACAGATGTAAAATGATGATTATTAGTGTCTGTCTGTCACTTTAATTAATTAATTAACGAACCTGTCTAGCTGTGCCGAAACAACGAAGCCCCCCATTGGGGTTTCCTTGTAAATCCTTGACAAGTGCAAGAGCAGCTCTATCATCTCCTTTTGTTAACTCTTTGTCTACACTTTCAAGTAATTGTTGCCTACAGCTACTCACTCCAACCTTGTTGACGCATTGGATTCTTCTCAACTTTGCAAGTTTTGGTTGGAAGAGAACCACGCCACCGTGCATCAAAACCAAACCGCTCATTTAATCAAATTATTTTATTTTATTTGATGAGTAAATAAAACCGCCCATTAATCTGGCTGGCTAGCTAGCTATCATAATATCATTTGATTATTACTTACTGTATTTTGTTTTCCATGCCACACCTCTGAAGGCTGCCGTTGTTGTTTTTCCATTCAATTGGTTCTCTTCTCCACCACATAAATAAAATAAGAGATATAACCATTTTTTTAATAAAGTTAAGGGAGAAGAGATCTTTTAAAATAATTTAAGGGGGGCCAAAGAAATGTTTTAAGTCATTATTTATAAAAATTCACAAAATGTCATAATTATTATTTAAAGACATCAACAAATGTCATAAGTATTTAAGCGAATCTTGTTTAACATTTACCAAAGAGTAATTTTTAAATAGGCATAACCCTAAATATAATTTTTATTCAGGTAAACACAAAAAAAATTTGAAAAAATTAATTGAAAAGATGATAAAGTAATACTAAATTATATGACTAAAATATTTTACAATAAAATTTTTTATTTGTGTGTGTGCACCAAAATAATTTTTATTTGGAGTTGTAATTATACAAGAATTACTTTTACCAAAAAGATTTAACCATTATTTTTCAACTTTTACCTTAAATATAATCAAAAGATTTTTTACAACTTTGAAGAAATTGATGCAAAGGCATTCTCAAATACCAATGACAGGAGGCATGGCAATAGGGCGGGGCGGGGACGGGTTTTGCCCTCCCAAACTCAAACCCATAAAGTTTGGGTTTCTCCAAATCCATCCCAAATTTGAGTGGGGATAAAAATGATAACCCCAAACCCATACCCAACGGGGATCGGGTATCCCCATCGGGTTTCGGGTATCCCCATTACGCCTCTTTCCACATGAATTTAGATTATATTTTAGTATTTTTTTATTAAAAAAAAAGTTAAATGTCCAAAATTATTTTCTCTCAACAATATTTTTTAAAATAAAGAATTTTTTTTTTTGAGAAAATGGTTTGTTTAATACTAAAATTAAAATAAAAAATAAATATATAAACGTAATTTAAGAGATTGTTTAAGCGTTTCTAATTTAAAAGAGGTGAAATCTAATTCTTATTATAAGCGGGGCGGGTTCGGGGACGGGTTCGAAGTGGGTATCAATGTACTCATTACCCGCCACAAACCCATCTTTTGAAATCGGGAAAAACTCAAATCCAGTCAACTCGGGTTTTCCCCGTCAAAGCGATTATGGTTTGGGTGGGTACCTGCGGGTATGGGTTTTATTGCCATGCTTAGGAGTTCCTTTAACTTTGTACTTTTTCAGTACTACGTTCTACTAACTCATTGTGTGTGTGTGTGTCATTACTTGTTTGTGTCATTATTTTCATATTTCTATCATGCTTAGGACAGGGTCGCCAAAGAATTCAGAAACTATCAAGAATACATAGTGTATAAAATTCTAACAAGTTCAACTTAAGTGAATAAAAGTCAAACTAAATTACCATAAAACTATCAAGAATTCAGAAATTTTGAAGCAAAGAGCAAACACACAATAAGTTAGGTAGAATACATAGTGTATAATCAGTAACTTCTTTTTGCATAATCAATATGTTAGCTAGAATAAGTAGTGCATAATCAGCTCCAATTTCAACAGATGCCTCTAGTAAATCTTTTCGTGACAAATTTTGGACTTGTTAAAGCTTGTCAATTGGATTCAATCTAAATATTGATTTTGTCAGCATACAACCTCAAGTCATTTCTACCACGATCAACCCATCTAATAGCTTATACCATCCCAAGAAACTCAATTATTTGGAATATTGAAATATAAACAGCACTGTATCAATCGGAATATGAATAATATCTAAGCTTGTCAATTGGAATATTGCAACATTTTAGTAAAGGCACACACAGACCAGAAAAGAAATAGAGTAGGGTATGCCTAACAAAAATAGGACAATGTTGCTACAGAAAGGGAAAACCCACAATTCTAAAGAAAAAATAAGAAATTGCATCTTTGTTGGAACAAATAGTTTAAAATCATTATAGACATCTGAAATTATAAACCCTAATCAAGATTTTGAACAAAAACTTATCGACGAGAACTGAAATTTTAAATTTACTTCAGCAAGATAACACAACACATGCAAGAAACGGAAAACCCACAATTCTAAAGAAAAAAAAATAAGAAATTGCATCTTTGTTGGAACAAATAGTTTAAAATCATTATAGACATCTGAAATTAGAAACCCCTAATCAAGATTCTGAATAAAAACTTATCAACAAGAACTGAAATTTGAAATTTACCCTCAAAGAAGAAACGGTTAACCCCTTCTTTTGAAATCTAGGAATTTCTCTGAGAATTTGAGTCCATTTTTTGCACCATAATCCGACACCGCCTTGACTAGTAGTTTGTTTTCGTACAGAGAGAGTGTAATGAACTCCCTGGTTTTCTTCGGAGGAGGAGATTCTTTGTTATGTTGTTGTTCTTCAGACATTTTCGTTGTTGTTCTTCAGAAACTTGATAGAGTGAGGAAGAAGAAATCCCAATTGAAATTTTTTGATGTTTTGATCGAGTGAAATTGTGTTTTGAAATTGTGATGTGTTTTTTTGCTAGCCGTGAAGTGAATTCAACTTTTACATAACCCTAATATTATATATTAATTCAATTTGGTGTTTGGGCCCCAAGCCCACTTATAAATAAAGTTATGTGTTACACTTTTCCCACCCTACCAATTATGGGTCGCCCTACAAAATTATCAAACTACCCTTATTCTCTACTTAAAGTCGCAGAATTTTTCTCGTGGCTTAAGCAGCAGATGTGTAAAGAAATTTAGATTTCGAATGGTGACACTTATATATACAAGTGACATAAGTCTTTCACTTGTGCATATAGACTTGGTTGCATGTAGGTAGTACTAATGGGACGGGGGAGGCCCTCACATAGTGCAGGGTGTCATAAGGTGTCACACGTATTTTTTTTTTACCTCAAAAATATTTTTATATGGTAATAGCTCTCTTAAAAAAAAATGATGATTCAAAAAAATAAAATAAAAATTTCCAACATTTTTTTTTATCTATTTTTGTTTGCCCAATCTAAAGTGGCTAGGTCTATTTTTCAGCAAAATAAAATAAACAGAAAAAGGTTTGTCATGTCTCAAATACAAACATAAATGTGTGGATGTATTTTCTCCTTCTACATCCTACCGCTAGAAGAAATGTTTTTTAAGTAGTTAGATGAGTTTTTTTTTTGTTATTGATTAAAATATAACTATTTTGTATGTTGGTTGCAAGAATGACTATTGTTTATGTTATTGATATTATTTACAATTTAAATGAGTATTATTTAATATTCGGTATTAGGCATCTAATTGCTAATGGAGTACTTTGTCTTAGTTTGCAATCCACTCTTTGTCAGACTACCATTAAAATTTAAAAAGGAGGAGTGCTAGTTGTAACGGCACTTTCTTTCTAACACATATACACTTACTCTCTAATTTGAAGAAACTTGTATTGGTTTATGTTTTGCGGATTAGGCCTAAAAATTCGGGAAATCTTCTTCCCCAAACCGTCGAGCTCGGCTCAAGTGTTGAAGGTCCAAAATCGTTTGTCTCTCGTCAAAGGTCTAAGAAGCGCCCTTGCCTTCCGTAACGGTTGTTGTAAAATTGGACCTAGAATCATCAAAATAACAAACAATGTATAAATTTAAGTAATCAAACAAATAAGAATCGGAATAAAATTAATGGAGTTCATACGACTTATCTTTTTTGAGCATAGTAATTTGATGTCGACAACCGTGAAGTATGCAATGTTGGAACAAAATGTGTTTTTTTTTTGTAGAAATCTCTTAATGTTTTGATGATAACAAAGTATTAAATGGACAATTCTTTGTTATGTTGTTGTTCTTCAGACATTTTCGTTGTTGTTCTTCAGAAACTTGATAGAGTGAGGAAGAAGAAATCCCAATTGAATTTTTTTGATGTTTTGATCGAGTGAAATTGTGTTTTGAAATTGTAATGTGCGTAAATTAAGAGATTGTTTAAGCGTTTCTAATTTAAAAGAGGTGAAATCTAATTTTTATTATAAACGGGGCGGGTTCGGTGTGGGTATCAATGTACCCATTACCCGCCCCAAACCCATCTTTTGAAATCGGGGAAAACCCAAACTCAGTCAACTCGGGTTTTCCCCGTCAAAGCGGGTATGGTTTGGGTGGGTACCCGTGGGTATGGATTTTATTGCCATGCCTACTTTTCAACCTCAGTCAGAGAAGTCAACTAAAAAGAGAAAGTAAGAAGATTTGTGTTTTAGTCTACTGTGTGTCTGTGCATATATTCCTTTTTTGACAAAAGCTGTATGATATTCCTTAGCTGAATTCCTTTTTTGACAAAAGATATTCCTTAGCTGTATTCCTTTTTTGACAAAAGTTGTATGATATTCCTTAGCTGAATTCCTTTTTTGACAAAAGATATTCCTTGGCTGTATTCCTTTTTTGACAAAAGCTGGATGATATTCCTCCATGTTTCTTTTATCCCCTCTAAAAATCAATGGATTTCATGTTTTGCCCTTCGTTAAAAAATTTCGGTTTTTACGTACCGAAATTTTAGATTTTATGTTTTTCTTTAAAATAACTTTAAAGTATTAGGCTACATCGGGTAGGTGATGATGACCAAAATTATAAATCGACACAAAGTCTCTTGTAAATTATTTTCATCACTTAGGTAATGTTAGGTTTACTTCTCATATCCATTTTAGGATATTAATTATTGATTGTACTTTTTGCTTACATGTCTCTTTCGTATCCGAACCAATCCAAAAGTAAAACCGCAAACCGAACCAATTCAAATCGAAACCGTAAAAAACCGCATTTATTTTAAACCGCGTGGTTTGGTTTGCGGTTTTATTTTAGAAAATCGAACCAAACCGCAATACATAACTTAACTCTATCAACTAATAGCAATCAATCTATTACATAGTCAAACTTAGCAAGCCCAGCCCAAATTAAGTCCATAAAATAGTAGGCTATCAAAATATATCATTTAACGCGATCTAAAACTATACCATTTGTATTAAAAATAAGTTTTTATGTATATGGAATTTATGTTTACGCATATTATATCATGTAAACAATAAATAAATTAGAATTTCCAGTGTTTATTTTGTAACCAGTTGGTAATATCGTCATATTTTTTATATCGCGATAAATCGCACAAATCGAACCAACCCTAACCGCATTGGTTTGGTTTGGTTTTGATGACTTTTTAAAAACCAACTGAACCAAACCGAACCGCATGCAATTTTTTTCTCGCGGTTAGGATGACTTTTATGCTCTTCTAAACCTTCTACAATCTCCCTTAGATGGTGTAAGTCACTGAATAGAGATACGAGGCTTAGGGAACCAAAACAAAGGATTGCACTCTATTAATAACTTTTGTCCATCACAAAAAATATTTTTTTACGCACAATCATAACTGTCACACTATCTTTATGTGCGGTTACTATATTTGAGGAAAAGAATAAAGACCACAATTTAGGCTTAATGAATAATTACCAAAATGTGATAGATCCAACACATTATTCCTATGACATATATCTATGTATATAGACACCATAATCATCACGAAAGATACATTTTTTTTATATATAAAATACACATGTTCCATAAAAATAACGCACGCAAGAACAACTCTCGAGATTGATGATGAATTGTGTGACTTCAGTTACCTATTAAGTATTGATGATTTTGACAGAGTCGGTTCTATTTTTCCTAGAAGGTGACTACGCCATGAGATCCCTTATCACCTTGTTTGAATATCCTATGAGTATGTCATGTGTTGGGAATGAGAATATATTTGGGACTTTTATCACTGATTGGGAGGAGAAAAAAAATCATGTTTTCATATACCAAAGACCACATTTGGAAGAAGATGAATTCTTCGAGAGAAAGATCTTTGTTAAAACTAAGGTAAAAAAGTGAAGATTAAATCTGTTATCTAAGCCATTCCATCTTATATTATCACTATGTATTTATTACTACCTACAGGCTACATTGGAGATGATATTGAGAGGATGCTGAATATTTTTTTGGCGGGGGGCGGAACTAATAATAAAGAAATATGATGAATGTTGTGGGTGAGGTTGACATGTCTGAAATCAAAGAGAAGTATGGGATTCTATAACTTTCAATCTTTTAACTCGACGATGGTGGCTTAGCAAAGATGAAAAATAATAGAGAGATCGGATTCATTAGTGGCAAAGATATTTAAAGCAGAGTACTTTCCTCATATAATCTTTGTCATACTCCTTGTTTTGCACTGCACGAGTAAGTATTTGAAAATCTAGACAAGTTCTTTTACATAGCTATAGATGGAGGATTGGTGATGGCTTGAATATCAAAGTTATCCAAGGTTGGTGGATCAAATCCCCTCAAATGCAAGGTGTGTATAACATTTTTGTTAATGATCATTTGATGATGGATGGTGATAAAAATAAGGGATACTAACAAAATTCCCAATTTATTCCTAGTCAAAGTTGCGAATACTTTTTTGAAAACTCCTCCTTTTAAATCGGAGCAAGTGGATAAACTTACATCGTTTAGAAGATTGGAATGGAATTTACTTGGTTAAGTTCAGATAATCTATTTATAAGGGACATTTGTTTTTATGCTGAAGGAGACTAGAACCATGTTGGGCAATTACTTGCTCCGCCTGAAACTAAAATATTTGATGGCATATTTGTAGAGATTGTATACCGACAACAAGAGTAAGGTTGTTGCAGCAAAGTGTTGATATTCCAAGCAAAGTGTTATAATTTCAAAGCAATAATCATCATAGAATAGATATTGCATTTGCGGCACTGCACTGCTCCTTTGCCTGAATTCCCCACCCCTCCCAATATTCCGTGCCAGCCACAACCCTGGTAGGGGTTGCCGCTGCTTCAACCACAAATTATCCCACCCCATCGCAAATTGCATTCTCCCACCAACCATCGCAAATCGCATTCTCCCACTTGCAGTCTCACAGTCTAACAAGGGTTGCTACTGCCACAATTTCATGACAATAGAGTAGAAATTTGAATCTTTAAGGTGCACAGATTGTGAATTTTCTTTATGGGTTGAAATGCAGAAGTCTCAAAGCAACATTTATTTTCAGCAATTTTATTCCTATCCATTGATCTATCATTAAACAGAATAATAAGTTGTCTCCAGATGACACAATCCATTCCACTTAAATTTGAAGACTTAGTCCTAGTTTAAACATTTGTTTTATCTAACACGTGATTTTTGTGATGAACACTTCAAGGATAGTTTCAGATGCGAAAAGACAGAGGCATAACACTAATAATTTTTCTTAACTTGATAGAAACAAGTGAATCGATTAATAAACCTTTGTCCTTATAAAATTGAAGCAGTTAATAATCAATTAAACATGTATGTTCCGTTACCACTGCAATATAACAAAATTAAGATCTATTCAGAACAGAACACATAAACCCTAAAATTCTTGAGAAGCAGATCCAATATCGTCTTTTCCCTTTCCAGTCTTCTTAGGGAGCAAAACCTGATTAATATTAGGCAAAACACCACCATTAGCGATGGTTACAGAACCCAAAAGCTTGCTAAGTTCTTCATCGTTCCTTACTGCAAGTTGAATGTGTCTTGGAACAATACGATTCTTCTTGTTATCCCTAGCAGCGTTACCAGCCAATTCCAAAACCTAAACCACACAAAAAAAAAGTAGATAATTAAGTTTCAATTGTTCCGATTTTCAAATAAAAAAAAACCCTAAAATTCAAAATCAATTAGATCTAATTCGACCTAAAACCCTAAATTGAACCAAAATGAAAGGAAAATTGGAAAAAAGAAAACAAACCTCAGCAGCGAGATACTCAAGGACGGCGGAGAGGTAGACCGGAGCACCGGCACCGACACGTTCAGCATACTTTCCAGCTTTGAGGAATCTAGCGATTCTTCCGACGGGGAATTGAAGACCGGCCTTAGATGACCTGGAAACTGATTTAGCGGCCTTTGGTTTGCCCCTTCCGCCCTTGGTTGTACCGGTTGAACTCATTCTTCTGATCGGAGAAGAAATTGGAAAACCTAAAAGTTGATTATGCGATTCAAAAGACTGTTAACTGAGAACAAATTTGATTTGATGAGAAATTTGGTGGAATGTTGTTATATAGGAGCGACGTCTCAGCGCTTATTGGTCGATAGGGTAAGGAACGGATTGCCAGCGTGGAATTCTCACTCAGATACGCGCCAAACTATTGTATTTTCGATTTTCCTTTTGTTTTTCATTTTGGGGCATTTTCGAACTATCTAACCGCGCCATGTTATTTGCAATGCTCCGCTTTATTTAATTTTTTTACTGAAAAAATTAAAAAGATTTAATTCGGTTTTCGTGAGTTTTACTATAAGGACATACCGTGCGATGCACGGGTCATATGCGTTATTGTATACTATAACATCAAAAAATTATTTGTATAAATAATAAATTTAAAATTGAAACAATAGCTATTATCAAAATAATAGTAACAATATAAGTTATCTAAATGTGATATGTATGTTAAATATGTGTTTATACATTTAAAAAACTTATTTATACATCACATTTGAAGTTACTTTAGTATCTTCTTCGTTAATATTGATAGTAATATCTTTAATACATTCTTTAAAATAACTCTGGAAATGATCGATAACATATAATTGACAATGGAAAACAATTGATGTAAACATAAGTTTTTTTTTATATTATAAATCTCATTGGAGGATTCTGAGTTGGATAAACTACTTCATTATCGAATTTGTCATTTATATTAATTTGAAACTTATCGGAGCAAAGATAAACCAACTTAACTCATACTCAAAATCGAATATGATAAAAATCATGCAGGGCATACGAACCATTAGTAAACAAAATTTATCTAATTTTTTTTTACTAATATTAGAAAGTATAGTCCTGACAATCGACTAACTCATTATATACACAAAAATTAGAAAAAAGATTATTAGCAAAAACATTAACTATTTTGAAAAAAACAATAAATACACAAAATAATTAAAATGAAAAATAACCCAAAACAATAATAATAATAATTATAATTAGTATCACACATTAAATGGATGTAAGTGGATGATGTGGCTAAATGAAAGGTTTTTATTGGTTTGTGGATTAGGGTTTAGATAGACAATTGGACAACTATCTAGGAATTATATATATAGATATGTAAAAATAATAAAAATATTTAATATTAATTTTATTTAAAATTTATAAAATAAATTCTAAAGGTTAATTGTTAAGAAATAATAACATATAAAGTTATGGGCCCGTTTGGTGCGCAGGATAGCATAGTGACATGATATGATATAAAACAGAATAAGGATAGGATATGATAACAGCAGGATAACAGTTATACTCAGTTATCATATCCTGTGTTTGGTGCACACATGATAACAAACATGATAACTATTATATTTTGTTTTTAATACATACTTGCTCATAATAATATGATAAGATATATAACATATTTAATTGACAAAATTACTCTTGTAAAACAATTGTTATTTTTTTAAAATTATTTTGTAATACTTTGAATTTTATAAATAAAAAATATAAATAAGTAATCAAATAACTTTATATAATTTAAAATAAAAATCATGAGAAAATAATCAAGTTTAATTTTTTATATGAATCATGATCAAATAAATAACTCAATAATATATACATGTTAGATAAGCCAAATAAATATATGATATATCTCATACGTAAATAATAAAACTACTAATGCAAAAGAATTATATTTAATTTTTTATAAAATTTAAATTAATATCCCTATTTGTCAAATTTTTTAATTTTGATTTTTTAGAATATATAAATTACAAAATTACCCATGTGAGAAAATCACATATATATTTAAAAATTAATTATTTTATTATTTATATTTTATTAATTTTATTTTATGTATTTTAAAATATATTTTATAAAATAAATCAGTAATTTTGTTTTTTCTTATCCTATCATGCTGGTAACTCAGCTCAAATTCAGGATAAGAATTATAACTAGAGAGACAGGATAGGATAAACTTCAGGATTAACTTATCATATCCTGCTGTATCACCAAACACTGGATTGCGGCAGGATATGATAGAGTTATCCTATCATGTCTCTTATCATGTGCACCAAACGAGCCCTATATGTATTTGGTTGTGAATTATCTATGGTGTAAGATATTATATGGGTATAGTTTATTAATATTAAACTCTTTGAAAAAAAATTCATGATTACTGGACCTAAAAATCACTCGAGGCTCGTCACACAAAAGCTCAATCCACGACATCTTCCCATCAATCTTGAATCGTCTCTGATTCATAACATTTTTTTGATATTTTTTCTCCGGGCCCCCCATGTATCTTTTATACTCCCCAATATTCCAATTTTGCCCTTGATAAAAACTTCGGTTCGCAGAAACCGAAGTTTTTTCTAGTTCAAATTCAGGGAAATTTCGGTTAACAGAAACCGAATTTTATTTTCAAGGCAAAAAAAATTCGATTCGTAGAAACCGAAGTTTTTATTGAAGGGCAAAAAAGTAAAATCCAGAGGGTGAAAAAGAACCATGGGGGGCCTAAAGAGAAAATATCCATTTTTTTACTTGTAACGCCTCAATTGTAAATAGATCCAATCATATTATTAGTGGGGAGCACGACCGATCCATCAATGATTAACAACTCCTCTCTTGGACCTTATATAAATGACTTCTCACAACTTATTAAGATATACAATTGTTATTTTAAAAATGTCTCGCATTATGCTATCATACTCATTTGAGTGTCATAGTGAATACAAGTACACCCGACCATCCACTTCAACCTTAACGGTTCGTTGCTCCACGTCTGACTACTTCTTCTGATCGTTTCAGATAAAAAAAATCATAAAAATAATTACACATTGTTTTCATTCTTAAATTACGTGTAAAAATTTATTAAAAAATTATGAGATTCAATTTTAAGTTATCTATAAGTTCGCCAAAAAAGAAAGTTAATTATAAGTTCATACTAAATCAAGTATTAGCCATACTTATGTGGTCATAACCAATTAGGCGTCATATTTAGAGACACACTCACATATTTAAATAAAACGGTAGAAAGAAAAAAGAATTTAATGTTTATTTTTAAATAATTATGTGATACATGTTTAAATGTGTGTGTCTAAATTATGACTATGTAAGTACTTTTCGATCAAGTATACAAGGGTATATTCACGGTCAATGCAATATAGTAGATTGGCAAAGTAATGATTCTTTGGTTTTAATATCTCCAAAAACATGTCATTTCTTTTCTTTTTCTTTTTTTAGCCAAAAAAATGTCATTTCAAACTATGTGCTTTATGTAATATTTGGGTTTTGACCATTTAATTCAGAGTTCAATCTCTATGCATATGAAAAAATATTTGTTGAAAATAATAATCTCTTGAATAGAATTCAATTACGTCAAAATATTAGTGTTTACCATTATCCCCAAATGATAGCTTAACTTCATTAGAAAGTGCAATAGGGTTTTTTAACAACAAAGTTACATTGTTGGTGATGTTTGTATTAAGGGTGAAAATTGCGTATTTCAAGCTTCACGTAGTACTTAGAAGTTAACCTTAAATAGTCAAACTTGAAAGTTAAAAAACAATCACTTTGTTGTAAAAAATTGTGATTATTTTAAATAGCTTTTATACAACAAAGTGATTATTTTTTCTTATAACTACTCCAAAAACAAGTTGTTCACAAACCATAAAAGTTGAATTTTACAAGTTGTTCACATAGATCCACAGTTTAATCATATTGGTCTCTAGCAGTGAGTATCAATTTATCAAATAAGTTGAATTTTACTTTAGATGGAGCAAATGAGCCAAAAAAAATGAAGAGGTGTGTAATACATTCATCAATTAAGGTGTAATACAGCAAATCATAAAAAAGACTTATTATGTGTTTATGACTCAACTCATAGCCCCATATGTCAATTAGATTTGTTCAATCATGCTAGAATTTCACATCTTATAGACTAATCTAAATGAAGGTTGGACAATGGACTAATCAATATCACAAGAACAGACCAATGAAACAGGCCAAATAGATGGGTTTCGTAAAATTGAGAATAAAATCAACCTTATCACACATGATATATTAAAACAAACAAATCCATTGGTAAAACTTTATCCTTTCAATAATAAAAGTAATCAACTAGAAATTAAACATTTATGTTACAACTGCAGTAAAATAAACTAAGATCTATTCGGAACAGAACTCATAAACCCTAAAATTCTTGAGAAGCAGATCCTATATCTCCTTTTCCCTTTCCAGTCTTCTTAGGGAGCAGAGTCTGATGAATATTAGGCAAAACACCACCATTAGCAATGGTTACTGCTCCCAAAAGCTTGCTAAGTTCTTCATCGTTCCTCACTGCAAGCTGAATGTGTCTTGGAACAATACGATTCTTCTTGTTATCCCTAGCAGCGTTACCAGCCAATTCCAAAACCTAAACCACACAAAAAGTAGATAATTGAGTTTCAATTGTTCCGATTTTCAAATACATCAAAAAATAACCCTAAAATTCAAAATCAATTAGATCTAATTCGACCTAAAACCCTAAATTGAACCAAAATGAAAGGAAAATTGGAAAAAAGAAAACAAACCTCAGCAGCGAGATACTCAAGGACGGCGGAGAGATAGACCGGAGCACCGGCACCGACACGTTCGGCGTATTTACCAGCCTTGAGGAATCTTGCGATTCTTCCGACGGGAAATTGAAGACCGGCTTTAGATGATCTAGAAACTGATTTGGCAGCCTTTGGCTTGCCTCTTCCGCCCTTGGTAGTACCGGTGGAACTCATTTTCCGATCGGAGAAGAAGAAATTGAATTTCAAAGAGCGAAGATTATGAAAAGATTGAGAAGAAGGAGTGAGTGAGTATTGTTAGGTTTCTCGGTGGAATGTTATTATATAGGAACACAGGCTCTGTGCTGATTGGCTGAAAGGGTGAGGCACAGATTGCCAGCGTGGCATTCCCACTCATATTCGCGGTTAATTTTTGAGAAATAAAAATTAAGTTTGAAGTATGCGTCAAAAAAAAAATTAAGTTTGAAGTAGTAGGTGTGACGCGCCAAATGATTTGCATTTCACGGCTGCTATTTTATTTTTAATAAAAACTTTTTTTTTTTTATTCAAAAACAACGATATTCATTCCATGTAACAAAAAAAAAAAAAACGATATTCATTCTTTCATTCAAATTTATAGATCGAAATTATTACAAATTAAATTTTGCTAAAAACTAATAAGAATAAATCTGAAAACATGTTCACTGCATTCGAGTTAATAGCATAAAACGGTCTAATGTCTAAGACAAAACCTACAATTGAGATGAGAAACTTCAAATGTCCGAAATAATCATGTATTTAAATTTGCAACGTTGGGAAAACACCGTACTAAGATGGGGAATCAAAACAAAGACTCCGCACTAAGACGTGATTAAAACAACACTAGATAAAAAGTCACAAAAGAGAAAACTCGAATAAAACCCAAGAAATATGTAGATATTAGTTATTTAAATAAAAAAAATAAAAAATAATGTAATTTCTGCTCTATTTTAATTTGTTGTGTAATATACACTACTAGAATTTCGGTATTTTCCCGCGGTAAAAAATTTTGTAGCTATTCCCAAGGATTTACCTACGGTTTTGGTCAATAAACATGCAAATTTTCAGTTTTCAGCAAAGAATAACTGTAAATTTTCAGTTTTCAGCAAAGAATAACTGTAAATTTTCAGTTTTCAGCAAAATTCGCAGGTATTCCAAAGAATTTTCCTGCGGTTTTCGTCACTAAGAAGATTTTTCTGCAGGTCTGAAGCTTTCAGGAAAATTCGCAAGTATTCCTGAGGATTTTCCTACGGATTTTGGTTTTGTTTTCTTCTTAAAAATTAAAAATTTAAATTCTAATATCTGAAACATTAAAATAAATATAAAAAATTAATTTTTTTTAAAAAAATCACGAACAAAAAATCACACTCCAACAAAAAAACGCTAAAATCACTCGTCACTCATGTTACAAAAAATAGCCCAATAGTTTCACTTATATTAGCACAATAGTTTCACTTATATTTTAACAATATTATATAACAATTTTTTTAAAATATTTTATATAATTTTTTTAACGTAATATAATGAAAAATTTAAATATCAAATAAAAGTCAATGACATGTGCGAATGCACCGATCTTTAAACTAATTAAATCAATTAAGTTATATGTAGCTTGTTATTTGTGTGAACGAACTTGATGACCTCCTGTAGGCTTGCTTCAGACCTGATCCGAGACTTTAATTGGTGCCACAATATGCTTAATACGGATCCTACACCTCCTCATGTGCTTACCTGGAAGAAACCTTCTACAAATTGGTTGAAGTGTAATGCTGATGGAGCTATTTTCATGACATAAGGGAAATTTGGTATCAGTATATGTTTTTGTGATAGTTTGGGTTCCTTGAATGTGAAGCTGCCGCAATGAAGCATGCTCTCGCGCTCGCTTTGTCCAATGACTTTGAGAGAGTTATCTTCGAAAGTGGCTGTCAACAGGTTGTGAATGCTTTGTGTAATGACTATTTGTATGCGAACGAGCTTTGCACTTTGCTCTCAACTTGTAGTTCCCTTCTCAATTCCAGTGCTAATTACAACATAGCTTATGTTAGGAGGCAAGCCAATAGAGTCGCTCACAATCTTGCTAGAGCGTCTTTATTTCAGTGTAGCTCCGGTGTTCCTCATTATTGAATGAAATGCAATGAGTTCATTTTGCTTTAAAAAAAATTGTGTGAACCAATGTTTTTTTTATTTAGGTTAAGCAAGTGTTACTCTAAAATTTGGTAACAATTAGAAGGCGATTTTGATCCAAGTCCAGTCCACACCAGTTCACTTTGTTTCTGCAGACCGAAAACTCATATATATCCATCTGCGCTGCCGCATTGCCCTTGCTTGCATCAGAAACAAATAACATAACATGGCGGAGGAGATTAATCATGGTCCTGACTTAAAACATTTTATTCCTGTTGTTTCCTCTTGTGACCGCGAATACTTTACCCCCATCGACGAAATCTAGCATGTATTCCTTATATTTTATGTTTTTTATTTTATTTTAGTCACTTATATTATTCATTCAAACCCTATATATCTAGTGATCTTAAAACTATTCATTCATTCATTCATATTTGCTTGCAGCTCTATGATCTCCCTACACATCCAGACACCACCGACGAAACCAAGAACAAGGTATTCAAGAGTACTCCTCAGGTAATTAGGAATTCAACAATCTTTTAATAAAATATGTTTGTTTTAAAATCTATAGATAGATTGTATGGTCTAAGCTAGGCAGTGATTGTATACTTTGTTTGCAATTTCTGGTTTATGTAAATTTAAGAGCCAATCATTGTAGGAGGAAGCTTCCTCCACAAATATGTCTGCAAAGTTGGATCATATGAGAAGCTTGTTGCAAGAGTCAAAGGAAGAGTTGGCTGAGTGTAGAATGATGTTGATGAGCTATGCTAGAAGAGTTGCTTTGTTAGAAGAGGAGAAAATCACCCTCACTCTGCAATTGGAAGCATTGAGCAGGAGCAGTGGATTAGAGAAACAAGAGGAAATTGTTTTAGACGTTTGAAAGACATCTTTATGAATGTTAGTGTGTGTTCGGATGGAGGAATGTTTTGAGGGTATATTGTTGTGTGCTTAACTAAGTTAGTATAATTTGTGCTAGACTGTGTGGATGAGAGTGTCTCAACACAATTTGTTTCAATATGTTTTATATTGACCTTGTTTCTTATTAATGAATACACTCTTGTTTCCTATCAAAAAGAAATATACCCATGGATTTGGTTGGGTGCAAAAGCTAAAAATATCAAATTATTATAAACAAAATTAAAGGACTTCATAGCTAATATTGTTTAATATTTCACAGGCAACTTGCTTATGTTCTTTCTATTGAGATTGATAAGTTAGTTTGTTGATTTGTAATATTGGGTTCTATCATCACTTCTCTGAGAATGTTCTTTGGAGGGATTGTCTCTGATATTCTTTTGCACATTCATCACCTTTTAGCAGTATTGAAACCTGCACCAAACAGTGTACATGTGAGTATGTGTGACCAATCATTTTTTTTTGTCCGGTAGTCTAGTTTATCCGTAATAGCTAACTAATTGCATTGGTTCAAAATCAAATTGATTGTATTCTGTATACTTGCCTGACTCATACGGGGGCGTAAGATAGGAGAGTTCTCAACACAAAGAGATGCAGTCAAAACAATACGATCCATTTGTTCTTGGTCATAATCACCTCCAAGAGAAGGATCAACAAGGTCCTTGATGTTATTAGCATCAAGCAAAGGCTTTGCCTACAAAACAAGAAAATTACAATGTGTTGATCAGGCCTCCAATGCATGATATATACTATTTAGGAAAATGATTAACTTAATTACCCATAACACAAGACTTTGGTGCAAATGATCCAAAACTCTACGCCCGGTTATAATCTCCAAAAGCAGGACACCGAAGGAGTAAACATCGGTTTTCTCGTCTACTATGCCATGCAGCAAATATTCAGGTGCAAAATACCTATCAGACAAGTAGCAACAGGGGTGTAAGTAGTATAAATCATGAAAATGTCACCATTACCAAACTACTATAGTTTTAGTACTTTGCATATACTATAATATATGTTTGCGTACCCGAATGTGCCTTCAGATTTCTGTACATTATGGTGGCTACATTGTTCTGGTAACCACTTTGCAAGCCCAAAATCACAAATCTGAAGAAATTCTCAAAGAGTGGTGAATTAAGTGAAATGTTATAGGCGATTCAAACATAAATTGTCTAGCAGGAAGCTGTTATTTAGAGAATTCTACAAGATTTTTTCGAGCAATATTGTTCACATGGCTCTTGTATTTTTCCAAAAGAAACAAATACATTTAAAAGATTTTTTTTTTGCAAAGAGTTAGTCTTACGTAGTATATCAGGCGTTTGTCATGCGTTTTTATTCGTATTAAGAATCATTGTCGTTTCTATTTTGAGAAACAGAAATGTTACCTGTCACTTTAAAGTGATTCGCGACAATATCACAAACACGTAATTGAGAATCTGACACAATAATACAAATATTCACTTACCATGTTTTTGGTCAAGAAATAATTTGATTGATTACCTATAATTCGTGAGCTTTTCGTGAAGAAACATTTCGTGGTAAATAGATTATAGAACCAAAGAATGATCCTCAATGGTCAACACTCCATGATATTGACCAAAACTCCATTTGAATTGATGTTGATTAGCAATGCTATTCTTTTCGAAGAAGAATCTGTCAATGGAATGCAAGAACGTAAACGTGGCATATTTTCCTTTCTTTTTATCAAATATTAATTAAATTTAAAATATGAAACAGTTTTTGGCGAAATACACCATCGTGCTGTTTTAACGAAAATCCAACGATCAATATTTCTCTGTGATTTTGATCCCGTAATTTCAAACCTTAAGATAATATATAATTATACTAGCTAGTAGATTCGCTTTTTAAGAGAGCATGGTCCTATAAACGTGGGACATGAAGAGACACGAAGAAGTAGTAGTAAACTTCATTGCATGAAAATACATCCATGAAGCCTTTTCAGATGCCAATACAGAATGTACTACTATATTTCAATGATTCTCTATAATGACAATTAATTGATAAATACCTGAGGCTCAAAATTCTCTGTCAGCAGAATATTCTCTGCTTTAATATCTCTATGAATGATTCGCCTTTGACAATACTCATGAAGATAGAGGAGGCCGTCGGCTATCCCCACCATAATTTTATACCTTTTACTCCAATCTAATTCGTTTTTGTTCGAACCTAAATGTATATGTCAAGAAAAAGTAAGTATAGTAATTAGACAAGTGCATTTAAACAGCGAGTCAAGTTTTCACACAAGATAGTATTGTCAATCGCAGATCACAGAAAGTAACGGTTCATTTAAATTCCACAACACGACAATGCTATAGCGTCACCAAAGCCTCTATTTGCAAACACTTTGTACAATATAGTGTATCGCAGAACAATAACTATTTGTTCAAATTCTGTTATGGTATAGCACTATATTTGAAAATAAATTCTCACCATGAAGAAGAGAGTCTAAACTTCCCAATGGAGATAGTTGAAAGACAAGGTGCATTTCTCCTTCTACACCGCATCCAATAAGCTTGGCAGTGTTAGGATGGTCTAGATGAGCAATAATGCCAAGCTCAGATAGAAAGTTTGACGTTCTCTCATCCAAAGTCCCTTTATTCAGTCGCTTAACCGCTATCAGCTGTCCATCTAGAAGGCGACCCTTGTAAACCTCCGCGAATCCCCCTCTCCCAATCAAATTTTCTACCAACAACCAAATCAGTAATAATATATATGGAAACTAATCTTAAAAAGTAATTTAATATTTGAAAATAATCTTATAATTGCAGTTGCAGTTGCAATTACAGTTACGCTGCCAACCTTCCTATACGTTGCAGTAAAATACGGACAAAGGCGGCCACACACAGATGACAAATAATATCAATGAGTATATTACTATTTAACCGAAAAGAGAAGCCATTGGCATTACACACCTTTGCTAAAATTGTTGGTTGCAATTCTGAGGTCAGAGAGAGTGAAATTCACCAAAGAAGATCTGAAGTTGTATAAATCAGATAGAGTAGGATTTTCTCTGAAGCTTAAGCTTTTAGACTTTGTTGAGTTTGGTATAGGCACACAAAAAGAAGGGAGGGAGGATGTGTGATTAATTGATCTTTTCTTCCATGTCTTAAAAGCCTTGTCCAATTGAAATCTCGCCCTTAAGTTTGAACAACCGGTTACCAATTCGGATTGTTTATCAGCATCAAAGTCAGTAATGCAATCTTGTGTATGGTTCAAGTCTACAAGTACAAATAAAAATGAAAACAATGATGCTATTTAGTACCACTTATTCAATTTTGGTGACAACGAAGATTATTGAAATGAAAATTGTAAGCATAGGAACAGAGTAAAAGAACCTTGAGTAGAAGCAGATTTGTTTTTATGATTAAAAAAAGCATCTTTCATTGAGATCTTCTTTAATCTGTTAGCCGGGCTTGTTTTAGGGTCCCTGCATAAGTTCAAATATTCAATTGATTAATTGATTATAAGTAGCAAACATAAGAAATTAAAAAGTACTATTGACAACCCTAAAAAACCGGCTTGTAAGGTGATAATTTCCCCCACACCGGCTCTCACATCATCTTCAAATTTTGGGTCCCAGCTCAATCCCACAAAACCGACTTGTAAGGTGAGGATTGTCGCCACTTATGAACATATTTTTAGACCATCTCTCATCTAATCTGAGACTCTTAACAATGATCAAATTTCAGCAAGAAGAGTACTTTTTATTGATTAGGACATGATCTTACATAGAAAAGGCATCCCCAACGAACATATGACAATTTGGGTAAGTAAGTAGAAAAAAGAATAGCAATAGCGTAAGGAAGAAGTTAAAAGCAATTAGCTTACCATAGACAATAATCTTTGTGGTGATCGTGATTAGCCATTGCAAGAGGATGGATATAGTAGCTAGAAGGCTAAATGAACATTCTAGACAGTATGTGTTGTTGTTGTAACTAAAATTGAGGTGTGACAGAAAATTAATTCAGAAACTACCGTTCATGTTTGGATTAATTAATTCAGAAACTACTTGCTCAATTTACATGCAAGCCACTTCAGATGGTAGTAGGTATCATCATGGATGGGAGCGGAGCGTTTCCGTCCGAGAGACAAAAGTAGTAGCTAGAGACAAAGCTCACAAGTTTATTTATTTATTTATTTATTTTTCAAAGTAAAGTTTACCTTTATTCTCCGTATTTTAATTTAAGAGTTTAATTGTTGTACACTGTCGATGTAAAAATTCTTGTATGCATGAGAGTTTATTTTACATGATGTGTCGGTGTATTATTTTACATAAGATTTTTTTTTGTTTTAGTAAAATTATTAATTTAAACAAGTTTGTTATTGCTACGAGTGTCCCGGATACTCTTTAAGCCATATGAAATTGTCTGAAATCAATCCATTGAAAATTGAAATGGTTAACATTTTAAATAAATAATTTTTTAAATAAAATGCTAAAAGAGTGCCACAGGACACTCGTTATCATTTTCCTAAAAAGTTTTGAAAAATATAGTAAGTAATTAAACTCATAAATAATAACACATTATTATATTTATAAAACTTTAACAATAATAATTTTTTTTACGAATACAGTAATAAAAAAGATAAAATATGTTTTCATTTCTTATTTTTATAGGGAATTTTGGTTTTTTCCTTTAAAATAATAAAATCACTCGTTTTAAGTCACTAATATAAATAGAAAAGGTAAAAAAAATGCATATTATAGAAAGAAAAAAAAAAAATGCAGAGAATCTTCACATGTGAAGACTGGAGAGATTCATATCATACTAGAACTTTGACCCATGCGGTGCATGGCCGCATGGGTCTAATTGGGTGTAATATGTAATAATAAAAAATAAAATATAAAAATTCTAAGAGCATTTTCAATAAGAGTAGTATGAGAAATTTCATGGACTAATTATTCTATATTTATTTATGTGCTTATTTTATATTTTATATATTTTTTAAATAATTTTGGAACCCATCGTTTTGTTTACTTATTAAAAAAAAATTACTGATAACTAAAGGTTAAAAAATTGATGATAATTAAAGGTTAAAAAAAAAATTAAAGACATAATCAAGAACATAAACTTAAGTAGACATCCATAAATAAATAAAAATTGTGATTAATTCCGCCGTTCAAATTTATTGAAAACAGGGTTAACATATTAGGATTCCTAAATTCTTTCATAATTGAAGCACATGTTTTAGCGGTTGAAAGGTTTTATTGTAAGTAAGGGATGCAAGTTCAATGACAAATCTGTATTTTGTTAATAAAAAGCTGCAATAAAAAGAAAGAGAAAATGAGAGGGGAAAAAATTTGGTTTAGGGTTAGCTTATGTTAGCAAGCTTATAATATATGAGATTATCGGTTTTTAATTGTTTAAATTGTGCAATGAAAATTGATGGTGCTTAATTGTCGTATGAAATCTTTCCTATGAAAGTTGATGGAGCTTAACACTTTGTGGACATAGTTTAAATCACAATTGGTCTGCTAGTGCATATTGTATCAATTGATCATCGGTTAATATTAAATATGCAATGTTAAAATCAAAATAATGAATGTGATTAGTGACATGACTATGGTTGTGTTTGGTTGTATTGCAAAAAAATTGATTTAGCAAAATTGAGTTTGATAATAACTTTCCAAATTACACGTGATAATAACTTTCTAAATCTCACATGATAATTATTCTCTAAATTTATGATCCGGTAGAAAAAAAATCATTGATCAGGAAAGACATAAAAATATTTCGTGATGAATAATATAGTCAACAATAATTTTGATATGATATACTTTTAAAATTGATGGTGCTTATCAATTATTGCACATAATTTTAATCACAATTGGTATACTTGTCATAGTGGTTGAAAATATTGCTTTGCACTAAAGGGTTGCCGGTTCGAATCCTATTCAAGACAAAATTATATTATTTTTTAATAAA
Source organism: Trifolium pratense (assembly GCF_020283565.1). NCBI lineage: Eukaryota > Viridiplantae > Streptophyta > Magnoliopsida > Fabales > Fabaceae > Trifolium > Trifolium pratense. The sequence continues at coordinate 1,863,409 of NC_060064.1, forward strand.
AATTGCAAGATAAAATGGAGGGAAAACAGAGAAAATAAATTAGAGTTTAGAGTTTGCTTGTGTATACAAGCTTATAATATATGAAAATTTAACAGGGATAAAACGTGCACGCACGCCGCACAGCGACAAATACTACTACGTCACGGTGCGGAAAAAGCCCCCCGATTAGTAGATATCTATCCATCCACCACGGCCGGTCAGCGCAGCCGCTGAGCTGGACATGCAAATGTCTTCTTCTGTTCAAAGCAACAATATCCAAATTCCCACTTGCAATTTTGGTCAACAACGCCATTGGTAATTAACTATATAACTATTTCTCTCATAAGTCATAACTGCATAACTCCTCTATTTTTCAACTCTCTCTAATCTGAATCATGGACAGCAAAAGCACCGAATCTTCAACTCCTCTATTATTCAGAAGGAACGTTGAATCACAACGGCATGATTCTGATGATGATGAAGGAAACAAACAGAAGCAGAACGCATCTTCTTCTTATTTACCACCACCTACTCTCATACTTAGCACCTTTGTTGCTGTTTTCGGTTCTTACGTTTTTGGCACTGCTGTAAGTTTTTCATCATTTTCTTAAAAAAGTTTATAAAATCTATTAAATTGTCTGAATCACAACTGATTTTGTTTTCAGATCGGCTATTCTTCCCCTACTCAATCTAGAATCATGATTGACCTCAATCTCGGTGTTTCTCAGGTTTCAATTTCAACTAACTAACTAACTTTCGTGTAATATTCATTGTTAATTTTAGCTTATCAATGATTGATTGATGAGTCAAACTCTTTGTGCTTATGTAGTTTTCAATTTTCGGTTCAATATTGACTATTGGAGCTATGATTGGTGCCATTGTCAGTGGTACAATAGCAGATTATGTTGGTCGTCGTCTTGTAAGTTTTGCTTTTTTAAACTTATCGAATGTTGTTAGTCGTATTCGGCCTTAATTAATTTTGGTTATTTTGTGTAATGCTGAACAGGCCATGGGATTCTCACAGCTATTCTGCATTTTGGGATGGCTTGCCATTACGTCCGCAAAGGTTTGCCATTCATTTCTTCCACTTCATTCACAAATTTCATTGTTTTCTGTTATGACTTAACATAAAGAAAGTCCAACCTAAAAAGACCATCAATAGGTGCGAGAGACTCATAGCTTAAGTATCACATTATGTGAGATTTATGACATTTTATTTATGTTGATTGTGTACTTATTAATTGAACATGTCTAATATAACTTATATTAATTCCAAGGAAAGGATTTATTTATTTTAACTATTGAAAATTTGAAGTATAAGCCATTATATTAACTAGGGGAAATTGCACTTAGCACCCCTAAGATATGCTATACACACACACATACACACACACACACTTATTTGTTGAAGAAATTGCACTCCCCTCCCTCAAGTATGTCGAAATGACACCCTTCTACTCAGTGTAATTGAGGGGACATCAATGTCATTGACAAAATAGAAGGACTATATGTATCATTTAGACATTATCATCCCCCTCGATTAACAACGAAGCTTATTTGGCTGACAAAGAAAACTATTTATTCTTATAACAAGAGGTGATATACTTTTGAAGTGACTCATTGTGATGGAGAGAAGATAAAATGTTAGCTAGGAATGATGCATTTCTGGAAATAATGAAAATAGTTCTTTTGCCATTTCATTGTTTCCAAAAATGCAAGACAATTGTTCACTTCAAAAGTCAATATTCTTGTTAACAAGTAAGACTAACACAAATTTTAGGAAATAAAATAGAAAATGTTTTCGCAAAGTAAATGGGCTCTAAGATTCTATAAGTCAAATGTCCTCATTTCCACGGGGTTTCCCCAAGTTCAGTTGTTGATATCTAAACCTTTGGTGTGCTTGTTTCTTTGTTTGAAGGATGCTTTGTGGCTATACATTGGAAGACTATTGGTAGGATGTGGGATTGGTCTGCTATCTTATGTGGTAATTTTTCTGACGCGTTATTTGTTAAAATTGCAATTAAAATGATATTCATTCACCATAGGAATACAATTAAACACTTCCCTTTGCATAATAGGTACCAGTTTATATAGCAGAAATAACACCCAAGAATCTTAGAGGTGGATTCACCGCAGTTCATCAGGTGAAGCAACATTGCATATAATGATATAATATCAATTCACTTTTTTCTTTTTGTTTTTCACTTTGTATTTTGCATACGTCATCGCATCACGTATAGTCTTAGAGACGTATTTCAAATCTCTATTTGGTATTATTTGTACAGTTAATGATCTGCTGTGGGATGTCATTAACCTATCTCATTGGAGCATTTGTGAACTGGCGGATTTTGGCTGTAATAGGTAACATTCTTTTTTTTCGGTGTTCTTTTCACAAAACAAAGTGTGTGATGTTACTCTCAGAATCCTTTTTGTCTTTATCTCAGGAATTGTTCCATGTCTTGTACAACTTCTGAGTCTTCCCTTTATCCCTGATTCTCCTAGATGGCTGGTGAGTTGTTCATGAGTTGATTGTTTGGGAACTGAAGTTTTTTCATCATTTTTTGTGTGTGTTGGAGTCAAGACATGTCACCGAGTGATACTTGCGATCTTTTGCAGGCAAAGGTCGGTCGCTTGAAAGAGAGTGATTCTTCTTTACAGCGTCTTAGGGGGAAGAATGCCGACATTTATAAAGAGGCCAATGAAATCAGAGTATATAATTACTTTTTTTCTTCATTAGAATGCTACTCTTGTGTTGCAAAAGGAAGAAACCAAATGTATTAGTATATCATCTTATGAAATTGTACTTTTATTTGTAGGATTATACAGAAGAACTTCAGCAGCAAACAGAGGCTAGCATTATTGGCTTATTTCAATTGCAATATTTGAAGTCACTTACAGTGAGCTTTCTAAATTAGTCTTATTCATGCAGCATATCTTCAATATATTTGCAGACTCTTATGATATTAAGTTACTTTGGTTAGGTAGGACTCGGCTTGATGATACTACAACAGTTTGGAGGGATTAATGGCATTGTTTTCTATGCAAATTCTATATTTATCTCTGCTGGTATGTGTAGGTTCTTTTGTATGCTAATGCTACTTTTACTACTATATGACAAATGTGAGAATATTAGATTTATGATGACATGATTCACACAACTGTGAAATTTCTTATCTATGACAGGGTTCTCGGAGAGTATTGGAACTATAGCCATGGTTGCTGTTAAGGTTATTAATTCTCTTCACACACAATTTCATAATTTATGTTGGCTTAATTCTGTATAAGGTGATAAATGCACCCTTAATTATCTTCACACAATTTCATCATTTGTGTATATAGATTCCAATGACAACTTTAGGAGTATTTTTGATGGATAGATCTGGAAGACGACCACTTTTACTGGTAATATAAGTTTGAGCTTTTATCACTTCATACTTTGCTGCGTTTTGTAAATTCTGAATCCGAAATTTTGACTCTTAAACAGTTGTCTGCAGTGGGAACTTGCATAGGATGCTTCCTCGCAGCCCTATCATTCTTCTTGCAGGTTCTTTTCATACCAGAATATATGCTCTAATAAATGTTTTCCATGTATGGATTATTACTAAGATCGGTTATACTTTTCTTATGCAGGACATACATAAATGGAAGGAAGTCAGTCCTATTCTGGCGCTTGTTGGTGTACTGGTAATGCTTATGCAATCATCCCCGCATATGTCGAATCTTGGACTATTGTGTGAAATCTCATAAATTTAAGCTCTAAATGATGGAGTAAATTGTTACTCTTTTTTATGAGCCATTAAAAATCTCAAGTCAATTGCATAATACTACTGGCATTTCTAGTATATCTAATGAAATTCTTCAAATCTTTCACTGGCCTTGTATTTCCCTACATGGGCTATAATTGCGTTAAGACTTGAATCTGTTGGTAAATAAATGTAATTCTCTTTTAAATTTTGTTAATGGCCAGGTCTACGTTGGATCTTACTCGTTAGGCATGGGAGCAATTCCATGGGTTATAATGTCTGAGGTAGCTTAATCTTAATATGTCTGAACTCATGAATATAAAAATCCAAGCATAATAAATCCTCAGAATGATGATGAATGGTTATGTTTTATTTTTCAGATATTTCCTATTAACGTGAAGGGTTCTGCTGGAAGCTTAGTAACCTTGGTTAACTGGTTGTGCTCTTGGATTATATCATATGCTTTTAATTTCCTCATGACTTGGAGTTCAACAGGTATGTTTGCTTTTAATATTCATATCCATCGTCTCCTGAATGATTTTTTATTTTATTATATAGTACATATATAAGAAATAAAATTGATTATTATGTTATGTTCGGCCAGGAACTTTCATTGGATTCGCTGTTACATGTGGCTTCACTATTCTATTCGTAGCAAAACTAGTTCCTGAGACCAAGGGGCGTACACTAGAAGAAATTCAAGCTTCGTTGAATTCAAATTCAACAAAGAGATGAATTCCATGTACAAAAAACCCAGTAAGAAGTTTTCAAAAATGGCAGATTATAAAGGTTTCATGAAACATCGTAGCCATAAAAAGATGGAAAAAGCAGGAAAATTGCATTTGGGAAGTCTCAGTAATTATTGTATTGTAATAGTCTGTTATTTACACTTTTGTTTTTGTTGACAGAACGTGATTTACACATCCTTAGAAATAGGTGTTTATACCATAACATCTTCAGTTGTTTTTCAGGAATTTTATTTGGGGGACCGGATTGTTAAGACAATACTAGTATTACATGTAGATTTGGATCTTTGATACTGTACTCAACTAGTTCTTACCTTGTGTACCTTATTTTGGATTTTTGTTGTATTATTTTTCATTTCAATAACTTTATTGAAGAAGTATAGGACAAAATAATATCAAGTCTCCTCTCATCTAATTTTTTTTCCTCCACAAATTTTGATAGCATGTGCAAAATATGGTATATATTATCTGTCTTTCTATATCATAGTAGAGGTATTCTTCTATAACACAAACGTAAAAAATTAAATAAAAAATAAAATTGTCACATCAATCAATATCAATTTAATTATTTTATCTTTAACTTTTAATCTTGATTGTGAATGTGCCTAAACTAAATTTATTTAGGCTTGTGTCTATAGTAGAATTTTTCATCATAGTATTTCTGATGTGAAACTTCATATGAATATAGCTCCAAGTTTTTTCACCGTAAATTTGTGCGCACACACTTGAAAAAAATTTAAATATAAAATAATTTAATCACACCATTTCATTATCTTTATATTAAGTTTGTGTGTCCGCTAACATTTAGGTTTGTACTTAAGCAGTAATAATTAAAATCAAATAAAAATATAAAGTAACCACCGGCACGTGACCGGTGACACTTGTTCTCACCTCCACCGGTCGCTATCTTTCAGCCAAAATAAAAATGGTGCACCATCGTTGTGGTCTCTACGGAGAGAGCGCACCGTGAAAATTAATGGCTTCAAGAAGGTGCCATGATTGATTCCTCCTCCCATCGCACATTCGCACCAATTGAAAGGATTTCAAATTTCGTCATTTTATTCATCATTATCAATTTTTGTTCTTTTTTGGATTCTATTGCCGATTTTTTCAACTTGCAGGTGGGGTATTCATCCCCTGCTCAATCTGGAATCATGGATGACCTCAATCTTGACGTAGCTGAGGTCTCAACTTTCTTTGAAAACAACCTAAGTAACTGCACATAAGTGCTTATCATATAATTATAAGTGTTTATGTATAATCTATTTATATAACAAAAGATAAAAAAAAAAGTAAAATTGTTTTGCAAACAAGTTACAGTATAAGCTGTTTCTTAAGCTACACTGCAGAGTTCATGGAAATAAGTTGATATGCAAATGTCATAAGCTGTTTCCATAAGCTCTCCCAAACTGTGTCACAAGTGCTTATCTATCGGATTAGTTCAACAAAGCCAATCCAAACTGGTTATATATCTATTACTGGCTTCGATTGACTACGAGTGAGTCTACCTCAAACCTGTTGAATTTATGCAGTATTCAGTTTTTGGTTCAATACTGACGATTGGAGCAATGATTGGAGCCATTGTAAGTGGTAGTTTAGCAGATTATGCAGGTCGCCGAGTTGTAAGTTTCTTCAATTATGTGTGTATTTCTCAAAATTTGACTAGAATTGATATTAATTGAATGCTTTATGTTATAGGCCATGGGGTTCTCCGAGCTTTGCTGCCTCTTGGGATGGCTTGCTATAGTTTTCTCGAAGGTTTACTATTTCTTACTTTCTTTGTCTCCCATTCCCAAGTTCTCTTTGTTGCTTACATTCTGGTCGCATGCATCCTAAGACTTAACATAAGTACATAACTATATTTTAAGGAGGGAGAAAAAACCTGCATGAAATGAGCTTAATGCATGCGTGGATTTAATTTACTTATTAATCTTTTATGCAAGATTCCAAGCAAAATTTCTTTAAAAGACTACTCAGATTATCAGTTCAATGACCTTATCCACAAGATTCAGTAGTTGATATTTGATGATTGGTTTTTCTTGTTTGAAGGTTGCTTGGTGGCTTTATGTTGGAAGACTATTGTTAGGATGTGGAATGGGAATTCTATCTTATGTGGTACTAATTGTTATGATTCTCAGTTTCTCATAATTACAGTTTAAATGATATTCATGGATAATTCCCTTTGCATTTTAGGTACCAGTTTATATAGCTGAAATAACAACCAAGGATCTTCGAGGGGGATTCACTGCAATTCATCATGTAAATCAAGAACACTCTATTATATGGTATGAAGTTTCAATATCATACTACTCTTTTTGTGTATGACTTACCACCTATGCTTTACATATGATACATATAGGCTTATTTTAAATCCTTATTTGGTATGATCTTGACAGCTAATGATTTGTTTTGGGGTATCATTAACTTATCTTATTGGAGCATATTTGAATTGGAGGGTTTTGGCTCTAATAGGTAAAAATGATTTTTTGGGTTTTCTTTTTACAAAAATAAACTTAAATGTCTTTGCATCAACTTAGCTTTTTCTTTATTTATTTCAGGAACTATTCCTTGTCTTGCACAGCTTCTGAGCCTATCCTTTATTCCGAGTCTCCTAGGTGGCTGGTGAGTTGTTCACAAGATGCTATAAGTTTATTGCTTGGACTAGTTGTTTTGGATAACATTCAAACAAGCAACTAATTTTTTTCATAATTTTTGTCAAATAGTTGGAGTCAAAACTTGTCATTAGAAAAATACAGACACTGTACACAACACCAATATTGACAATACATATAGGCACTGTTAATAATTTGAGAAAATAGAAGTTATTGCATGTAATCACAAGTGTCAGTGTCGGACACACCTTCAATATAAAGTATCAGTGCTACATTCACAAATATTTGATTAGTTGCAATATTCTGCAGGCAAAGGTTGGTTGCTGGGAAAGGAGTAAATCTGCTTTACAGCACCTTAGGGGAAAGAATGCTGATGTTTCTGAAGAGGCCACTGAAATTAGAGTATACAATGAGCGTTTTTTCGTTGTAGTCTTGATTTTTCAGTTATAATAACACTAGGAAGCAAGAAAAGACAAAGGAAGAAACCAAATGTATCAGTATATTATCTTATGAATTGTACTTTTATTTGTAGGATTTTATAGAAGCCTTTCAGCAGCAAACAGAAGACAGTATCATGGGATTATTTCAATTGCAGTATTTGAAGTCACTTACAGTCAGATTTCTAGTCTCATTACATGCATCTTATCTTAAAATTTTGCAGATTTTTATGGTATTTAGTTACATTGTAGGTGGGAGTTGGCCTGATAATATTACAACAGTTTGGAGGAATTAATGGCATTACTTTTTATTCAAGTTCTATATTTGTCTCTGCTGGTACGTGCAATTTTCATTCATGCAGGTGTCAGATGTCCGACATTGACACGATTCAATTGTTCTATTTTCAAATTATTGTCTGTTTCGGTGTGTCTGTACTTCATAGCATATGCCATTTAAAGAAGGGATTGCAGTAACATTAGTTCATAATATGATTCTCATGAAAGTGAAAATTCTTATCCATCACAGGGTTTTCCAAAAGTATTGGAACAGTAGCATTGGTTATTATTCAGGTTCTTAATTCTCCTCATATAATTTATTTGTTGATGTCTTCTTAATAATGAGTAAGAAGAGTTAGACGCCAATTTTGACGAGTCTTCATTCCTGAGTTTCTTAACAATTTTCACTCATTTCTGTTTTCATAGATACCAATGTCAGCTTTGGGAGTAATTTTGATGGATAAATCTGGAAGAATACCACTTTTACTGGTAAAAAAGGGTTGCACTTTTGTGCGTTTCCTATTCATTCTATTCTGTAAATTCTGAATCCAAAATGTTTTCATTTATACAGATCTCTGCATCAGGAACATGCTTAGGATGCGTCTTTGCATCCCTCTCATTCTTTTTGCAGGTTTTCTGAACAAAATCTGTTATGTTAGGTTGTTTTTCACATTAGTCCTTTCTAAATCAATAGATTGTTTCACTTGCAATATACAGGACTCACATAAGTGGATGGAATTCAGTCCCATTCTGGCACTCGTCGGTGTACTAGTTATGATCTGTCTGATCCTTTCTATTAGATTTTTTAGGTCTAACTCTTCGTACGAAAAGGATTTATAAGGTGAAGTTTGTCCTTTATAAACATTTTTTAGGACGTATCTATTTCAATTGCGGGACTTGAGTTATACTTTAACTGTTTTTTCACCAAACTTAATATTTGTGGTCATAAAATAGATTTTGTTTAAGAAAACCGCGATGCCTGATTATTATTCATTTTCACCGTTTAGTTATGATAATAACCAGGTATTTATTGGATCTTTCTCACTTGGCATGGGAGGAATACCCTGGGTTATAATGTCTGAGGTACTATTCTCCTTCCATGCCTATGAAAATTTTGATCATTATAAGTAGTACTCATCTTGACTAGATAATCATTTTTTTTACCAGATATTTCCCATAAATGTGAAGGGTTCTGCTGGAAGCTTTGTAACATTTGTTCACTGGTTGTGTACTTGTGTTCTTGGATTGTATCATATGCTTTTAACTTCCTCATGACTTGGAATTCTGCAGGTGGTTCCCATTTACTCTAGAATTAGTCGGGAATGGTTATTTAGTGTAGAATAAGTTCATTATTAAATTGTTATTTTTGGGCAGAAACTTTCGTGATATTCTCTAGCATATGTGGCCTCACCATTCTATTTGTAGCAAAACTAGTACCAGAGACCAAGGGGCGTACTCTCGAAGAAGTTCAAGCGTCTCTTAACAGAATATCCAACAGAGATTTGAATTTGGCATGACCATGTTAACAGAATTGCATGCATAATAAATCCAAGATGGTGCATAAAGGTTCTGGAAATAAGCTTCACTGTTCTATTCGTAGCAAAGCTATTTTCTGAGACCAAGGGGCATACACTAGAAGAAATTCAAGCTTTGTTGAATTCAAATTCAATTCAACAAAGAGATGAATTCCATGTACCAAAAACCCAGTAAGAAGTTTTCAAAAATGGTTGATTGATTGTAAATGAAGGTTTCATGAAACATCATTGACCATAAAATGATGGAAAAAGCATGAACGAGATAATCTTAAGTGTTTGGGCACACAATTTAGGCACACTCACAAATAAAAAAAACTAAAAATAAAATAGTCACATCAATTAATGTTACTTTAATCCCTTTCTATTTAATTTTTTTAGTTTAATGTGAGTGTGCCTAAGAAATATTTATTTAGGCTTGTGGCCATATAAGTATTTCTCAATAAGTAACATTGCATTTGGGAAGTCTCCGTAATTATTGTATTGTATTGTACTAGTCTGTTATTTACACTTTTTGTTTTGACAGAATGCGATTTAGAAATACATGTAGATTTGATTCTCTGATATTGTACTCAACTAGTTCTACCTTGTGTAGCTTATTTTGGATTTTTGTTGTATAAAATATCATTTCAATAACTTTATTGAAGAAGTAACGGGCAAAATAATATCAAGTCTCCTCTCATCTAATTTCTCCTCCACAAATTTTGATAGCATGTGCTAAGCATGGTACAGTATATATTATCTGTCATTCTATATGATATTTCTGATGTGAAACTTCATGAATATAGTTCCAATTTTTTTCACTGTGGATGAATATGTGATCTCTCTTGGATAAAATATTTCATAGATATATAAAAAAAAACTAAAAAATCCTTAGGAAAAAGAAATGAGATTAATTTCCATGCACCGTAAAAAGTTTTATAATGTCATTATATCACATTAATTCATGTGTGTGACTTAATAGTCGTTATGATAAAAGTCAAATATTTCTAATGATCCGAAGACTATGATTGATGTGTAATTTTTTTTACATTGTGTGTCAGTGCATATAAATTAAATCAAAATGACATGAAAGAGTGAAGACCCCATACGTGGCAGTGGGACAGGGTTACTGCATCATCATTCCTCACATTTAAGATAATATACAAACATAGAAGAAGAGTGAAGACAGCTTCAGAGTTATTTATGATAACAATAGAACACCTTCACAACAAAACTAAGGCACAACTCGTACACTCTATTCTTAAAGCTTCTGTGTAGCTTATTTGTTGCTTCTGAGTTCTGACTGTAGATTGCCATGGACTCTAAAAGAAAATTTTCAACTCGTCTACTTTCTTCTATTCGCGAAGAAGCTAGATCAGTACCAACTAGAGTTCTTATACTTACCACCCTTGTTGCTGTCTCTGGTTCTTATGTTTTTGGCTCTGCTGTAAGTTCCCACTTACATTTTTTTTCTTATTATGAAATTCATCATATATATCAGAATTCAATTTAGAATGACAATTATGACTCTCATCTTGCAGGTGGGGTATTCATCCCCTGCTCAATCTGGAATCATGGATGACCTTAATCTTGATGTAGCTGAGGTTTGAACCGAAGTTTTTTTTGAATGTTTGAATCATATAAACGCTTCTTTATCTAATTTGCCTTCATTTCTCTCTAAGTCAAACTAGTTGAATTTATGCAGTATTCACTTTTTGGTTCAATATTGACAATTGGAGCAATGGTTGGAGCCATTGTAAGTGGTAGTTTAGCAGATTATGCAGGTCGCCGAGTTGTAAGTTTCTTCAATTCCCTGCGTATTTCTCAAAATTTGTCTCCAATTAATATTAATTGAATGCTTTTTGTCTTATATATCGTTCTTTCAATTTTGTGTTATAGGCCATGGGGTTCTCCGAGCTTTGCTGCATCTTGGGATGGCTTGCTATAGTTTTCTCGAAGGTTTACTATTTCTTACTTTCTCTGTCTCCATTCCCAAGTTCTCTTAGTTGCTTACATTATGGTAGCATGCATCCTAAGACTTAACTATATTTCAAGGAAGGGAAAAAACCTGCATGGAATGAGCTTAATGCATGTGTTGATTTAATTTACTTATTAATCTTTTTTGCAAGATTCCAAGCAAAATTTCTTTAAAAGCAACTGGCTACTCAGATTATCAGTTCAATGACCTTATCCACAAGGTTCAGTAGTTGATATTTGATGGTTGGTTTTTCTTGTTTGAAGGTTTCTTGGTGGCTTTATGTTGGAAGACTATTGTTAGGATGTGGAATGGGAATTCTATCTTATGTGGTACTAATTTTTTTGATTCTCAGTTTCTAATAATTACAGTTTAACTGATATTCATGGATAATTAATTTCCTTACCATTTTAGGTACCAGTTTATATAGCTGAAATAACAACCAAGGATCTTCGAGGGGGATTCACTGCAATTCATCAGGTAAAGCAAGAACACTACTATTATATGTTATGAAGTTACAAGATCATACTACTCTTTTTGTTTGTGACTTACCACCTATGTTTTACCTATGATACATATAGGCTTATTTTAAATCCTTATTTGGTATGATCTTGACAGCTAATGATTTGTTTTGGGGTATCATTGACTTATCTTATTGGAGCATACTTGAATTGGAGGGTCTTGGCTCTAATAGGTAAAAATGTTCTTTCTGACTTTCTTTTACAAAAAGAAATTTAAAAGTCTTTGCATCAACTTAGCCAGTTTTCTTTCTTTATTTCAGGAACTATTCCTTGTCTTGCACAGCTTTTGAGTCTATCCTTTATTCCCGAGTCTCCTAGGTGGCTGGTGAGTTGTTCACAAGATGCTATAAGTTTATTGCTTGGACTAGTTGTGTTGGATAACATTCAAACAAGCAACTAAATTTTTACATATTTTTTGTCAAATAGTTGGAGCCAAAACTTGTCACCAGAAAAATACAGACACCAGACACAACACCAATATTGACATGTAGACATTGTTAACAATTTGAGAAAATAGAAATGATTGCATGTAATCACAAGTGTCAGTGTCGTGTTGGTGTCGGACACACAAAGGTTGCAAATAACTGATAAGTTGCAATATTCTACAGGCAAAGGTTGGTCGCTGGGAAAGGAGTCAATCTGCTTTACAGCGCCTTAGGGGAAAGAATGCTGATGTTTCTGAAGAGGCCACTGAAATTAGAGTATATAATGAGCATTTCTTCGTTATAATGTTGATCTTTCAGTTATAATCTAACTAGGAAGCAAGAAAAGAAAAAGGAAGAAACCATAAGGTCTTAACATATTTTATACACTGGTGTGCTTTTTGTAGGATTTTACAGAAGCCTTTCAGCAGCAAACAGAAGACAGCATCATGGGATTATTTCAATTGCAGTATTTGAAGTCACTTACAGTCAGATTTCTAGGCAAATTTAATGCATCTTATCTTAAATTTTTGCAGATTCTTATGGTATTTTGTTACATTGTTAGGTGGCAGTTGGCCTGATAGTATTACAACAGTTTGGAGGGGTTAATGGCATTGCTTTTTATGCAAGTTCTATATTTGTCTCTGCTGGTACGTGCAGGTTTCGTTCATGCTTCTATCACATGCCCTATGTAGCATTGACACTTCAAATTGAAGGTGTGTCAGATGTCCGACATCGACACAATTCAATTATTCTATTTTCTCAAATTATTGCTGGTATCAGCGTGTCAGTGCTTCATAGGATATGCCATATTTAAATAAGGCGATTACTTTAACATAGATTTATAATATGATTCTCATGAAAGTGAAAATTCATATCCATCACAGGGTTTTCAAAAAGTATTGGAACAGTAGCAATGGTTATTGTTCAGGTTCTTAATTCTCCTCGTATAATTTATTTGTTGATGTCTTCTTAATAATGAATAAGATGAGATAGATATCTTGACAATTCTCTTGAAACTATTCACTCATTTCTGTTTTCATAGATACCAATGACAGCTTTGGGAGTAATTTTGATGGATAAATCTGGAAGACGACCACTTTTACTGGTAAAAAACGATTGAGCTTTTTTGCGTTTCCTATTCATTCTATTTTGTAAATTCTGAATCAGAATGTTTTCATTTATACAGATCTCTGCATCAGGAACATGCTTAGGATGCGTCCTTGCATCCCTCTCGTTCTTTTTGCAGGTTCTCTCTTAACAACAAAATCTGTTATGTTAGGTTGTTTTTCATATTAGTCTTATCTAAATCAATAGATTGTTTCACTTGCAAAATACAGGACTCACATAAATGGACGGAATTCAGTCCCATTTTGGCACTCGTCGGTGTACTGGTAATGATCTATCTGATCCTTTCTATTAGATTTTTATATGGGGTCTAACTCATCTCACAAAAACGATTTTTAAGGTGAATTGTATCCTTTATAAACTTTTTTCAAGACTTAATGTATTTTAGTCATGGCACTTGTATCCTTTATAAACTTTTTTCAAGACTTAATGTATTTTACTCATGGCACTTGAGTTATACCGTCACTGTTTCTTAACCAACCTTAATATTTGAATTCATGAAATAGATTGGTTTAAGAAAACCGCGACACCTGTAAGGTTAAAGAGTATATGATACTACAGATTTTCACCATTTAGTTATGATCATAACCAGGTATTTACAGGATCTTTCTCACTCGGCATGGGAGGAATACCCTGGGTTATAATGTCTGAGGTACTATGCTCCTTCCAAGCCTATGAAAATTTTGATCATAATAAGTAGGACTCATCTTGACTAGATAATCATTTTTTTACCAGATATTTCCCATAAATGTGAAGGGTTCTGCTGGAAGCTTTGTAACATTTGTTCACTGGTTGTGTTCTTGGATTGTATCATATACTTTTAACTTCCTCATGACTTGGAATTCTGCAGGTAGGTTCCCATTTACTCTAGAATAAGTCGGGAATGGTTATTTAGTGTAGAATAAGTTCATTATTAATTCGTTATTTTTGGGCAGGAACTTTCTTGATCTTCTCTAGCATATGTGGCCTCACTATTCTATTTGTAGCAAAACTAGTACCAGAGACCAAGGGGCGTACACTCGAAGAAGTTCAAGCGTCTCTGAATCCATATCCAACAAATATATGAATTTAGCATGACCATGTTAACAGAATTGCATGCATAATAAATCCAAGATGGTGCAAAAAGGTTCTGGAAACAAGCTTCACTGTTCTATATGTAGCAAAACACTAGAAGAAATTCAAGCTTATTCAACAAAGAGATGAATTCCATGTACAAAAACCCAGTAAGATGTTTTCAAAAATGGCAGATTGATTGTAAATAAAGGTTTCCTTCCCTAAAAAAAGACGGGAAAGCAGGAAAATTGGATTTGGCAAGTCTCACAGTCAATTATTGTTTTGTAATAGTCTGTTATTTACACTTTGTTTTGACAGAATGCGATTTAGAAATAGGTGTTTATACCAAAACATCTTCAGTTTTTTTTCAGAAATTTTATTTGGAGGATGATATTGGTAAGTTACTATTACATGTAGATTTGAATCTCTGATATTGTACTCTAGTTCTTACACTGTGTACCTTATTTTGGATTTTTGTTGTATTATTTTTCATTTCAATAACTCTATTGAAGAAGCCACCGACATAATAATATCTAGTGTCCTCTCATCTAATTTCTCCTCCACAAATTTTGATAGCATGTGCTAAATATGAGTATAGTTCCAAAACATTTCACATGTCATTCAGTCATTCTATATCATATTTCACATGTGAAACTTGAGTATAGTTCCAAAACATTTCACAGTAGATGAATATGTGATCTGTCTGGATGAAAATTTTCATAATTAAAAAAAAAACTAAAAAATCTTTAGCAAAAAGAATTTAGTTTAATTTTTATGCACCGTCTTTGTAAAAAAATTTACACTGTTAGCACATCACATTCAATCACGTGTCTGACTTAGAATTGGTTATTATAAAAGTCAAATATTTCTAATGATCTGAATGATTGATAGTGTAAAAATTCTTTGCACCGTCTATCACTGTATGTGTGTTTGGGTGAATCTTTGAAAAACATAATATTGAATTTGCAAGTATGATATTATGATGTTGATTTATTCTTACTGCAAAGATTCCATCTATATCCTACATCATGAACTAACACATTGTTGTATAGGGTGGTAGTGGGACAGAACACATGGAAGACTGAAGGACCCATCTTCGGAGTTCTTAACATTTTCTTCGGCTATTATTTATGATAACAACCGAACACATCACATTCATGTTTTTCTTTTATTGATTCCTTTTCATATAATTCTGTAATAATAAAACTTAAGCCACAACTCCTACACTTGCGTAATTCTTGTTTCTGAGTTCTGATATTGCCATGGACACTGAAAGAAAAATGTCAACTCCTCTACTTTCTTCTGTTGGCGATGAAGCTAGTTCGGTACCAACTAGAATTCTTATACTTACCACCCTTGTTGCTGTTTTTGGTTCTTATGTTTTTGGATCTGCTGTAAGTTCTCATTTGATTTACAAAGTATATGATATGTATCTGAATTCATTTTAGAATGAACACTCTCATTCTCATCTTGCAGATCGGGTATTCATCCCCTGCTCAATCTGGAATCATGGATGATCTCAATCTTGATGTAGCTGAGGTTTGAAATTTCTTTGAAAACAACTTAACTAACTGCTTATAGCATAAACTCTTATCATAGAAGTGCTTATGTATAAGCTATTTATATAACAAAAGTATAATACAAAGTAAAAATTGTTTTCAAACAAACTATAAGTTGTTTTCATAAGATACTTACTGGCTTCAATAGACTTTGAGTGAGTCTAAGTTACAAACTAGTTGAGTTTATGCAGTATTCACTTTTTGGTTCAATAATGACAATTGGAGCAATGATTGGAGCCATTGTAAGTGGTAGTTTGGCAGATTATGCTGGTCGTCGAGTTGTAAGTTTCTCCAATTCATTGTATATTTTCTCAAAACGTGACTACAATTCATATTGATTGAATACTTCTTGTCTTATTTATTGTTCTTTCAATTTGATGTTATAGGCTATGGGGTTCTCTGAGTTATGTTGCATCTTGGGATGGCTTGCCATAGCATTCTCAAAGGTTTACTCTCTATCTCCATTCCCATATTCTCTTAAAACTTAACTACATTTGAAGGAAGGGGAAAAAACCCGAGTTTAATGTAGGGATCAAACCACGTATCTCTTTCATAATACTTCTTCAAAGTCTCAACTCATACCACTAAGCTATACCTTCGGAGATTTAGTTTACTTATTAATCTTTTTTGCAAGATTCCAAGAAAAATTTCTTTAAAAGCAATTGACTACTCAGATTTATCAGTAATTGATATTTGATGATTGGTTTTTGTTTGAAGGTTGCTTGGTGGCTTTATGTTGGAAGACTATTGGTAGGATGTGGAATGGGAATTCTATCTTATGTGGTACTAATTGTTTTGATTCTTATTTTCTCATAGTTAAAGTTCAAATGATATTCATTCACTCCAAGGAAATACAAATGGATATTTACCTTTCCATTTTAGGTACCAGTTTATATAGCTGAAATAACAACCAAGGATCTTCGAGGGGGGTTCACAGCAATTCACCAGGTAAAGCAATACTATTATCGATACCTATATTTATATGTTTTACATATGACACATATAGGCTTACTTAAAATCCTTATTTGGTATGAATTATGATCTTGACAGCTAATGATTTGTTTTGGAATATCATTAACTTATCTTATTGGAGCATACTTGAATTGGAGGCTTTTGGCTGTAATAGGTAAAACTGTTCTTTCTGGTTTTCTTTTTACAAAAAGAAATTTGTAAGTCTTTGCACGCATCAACTTAGCTTTTTCTTTATTTATTTCAGGAACTCTTCCTTGTCTTGCACAGCTTCTGAGTCTATCCTTTATTCCTGAGTCTCCTAGGTGGCTGGTGAGTTGTTCACAAGCTGCTATAGGTTTATTGCTTGGATTATTTGCGTTGGACAACATTCAAACAAGCAACTAAACTTTTTCAGAATTTTTGTCAAAACGCCTTCAATATATAGTATCGGTGCTACATTCACAAATAAGTGATAAGTTGCAATGTTCTGCAGGCAAAGGTTGGTCGATGGGAAAGGAGTCAGTCTACCTTACAGCGCCTTAGGGGAAGGAATGCTGATGTTTCTCAAGAGGCCACTGAAATTAGAGTATAATAAGCGTTTGTCAATTATAGTGTTGATTTTTCGGTTATAATCAAACTAGGAAGCAAGAAAAGAAAAAGGAAGAAACCATAAGGTCTTAACATATTTTATACACCTATGGTGTACTTTTTGTAGGATTTTACAGAAACTTTTCAGCAGCAAACAGAAGACAGCATTATTGGATTATTTCAATTGCAGTATTTGAAGTCACTTACAGTCAGATTTCTAATCTCGTTTCATGCATCTTACCTTAAAATTTTGAAGATTCTGACGGTATTTAGTTACATTGTCAGGTGGGAGCTGGCCTGATAATATTACAACAGTTTGGAGGAGTTAATGGCATTTATTTTTATGCAAGTTCTATATTTGTCTCCGCTGGTACGTGCATGTTTCTTTTAAGCTTCTATCATATGACCTATGTACCATTGACACTACACATTGAAGGCATATCAGATGTCCGACATTTACACGATTCAATTGTTCTATTTTCTCAAATTATTGCTTGCTTCCGCGTGTCGGTGCTTCATAGTTCATAGCATATGCCATTTGAACAAGGAAATTACAATAACATTATATTTATAATATGATTCTCATGAAGTGAAAATTCTTGTCAATCACAGGGTTTTCCAAAAGTATTGGAACAATTGCAATGGTTATTGTTCAGGTTCTTAATTCTCCTCATATAATTTATTTGTTGATGTCTTTTTAAAAATGAATAAGATGAGATAGATGCCAATCTTGATGAGTCTTCATTCTTGAGTCTCTTCACACTATTCACTTATTTCTGTTTTCATAGATACCAATGACAGCTTTGGGAGTAATTCTGATGGATAAGTCCGGAAGACGACCACTTTTACTGGTAAAAACCGGCTGAGCTTTTGTGCGTTTCCTATTCATTCTACTATGTAAATTCTGAATCCATAATGTTTTCATTTATACAGATCTCTGCATCAGGAACATGCTTAGGATGTGTCCTTGCATCACTCTCATTCTTTTTGGAGGTTCTCTCTGAACAACAAAATCTGTTCTGTTAGGTTGTTTTTCACATTAGTCATTTCTAAACAATTGATTGTTTCACTTGCAATATACAGGACTCGCATAGATGGACGGAATTCAGTCCCATTCTTGCACTCGTCGGTGTACTAGTATTGATCTGTCTGAACCTTTCTATTAAATTTTTATATTAGGTCTAACTCATCTTACAAAAAGGATTTATAAGGTGAAGCGTGTCCGTATATGATAATATTCATTTTCACCATTTAGTTATGAACTTATGATAATAATCAGGTATATACAGGATCTTTCTCACTCGGCATGGGAGGAATACCTTGGGTTATAATGTCTGAGGTACTATGCTCGTTCCATGCGTATGAAATTTTTGATCATTATAAGTAGTACTCATCTTGACTAGATAATCACTTTTTTACCAGATATTTCCCATAAATGTAAAGGGTTCTGCTGGAAGCTTTGTAACATTTGTTCACTGGTTGTGTTCTTGGATTGTATCATATGCTTTTAACTTCCTCATGACTTGGAGTTCAACAGGTAGGTCATTAAGTGTTGAATAAGTTCATTTCAAATACAAAAAATGTAGAATAAGTTCATTATTAATTATTTATGTGTTATTTTTGGGCAGGAACTTTCTTGATATTCTCTAGCATATGTGGCTTCACCATTCTATTTGTAGCAAAACTAGTACCAGAGACCAAGGGGCGTACTCTCGAAGAAGTTCAAGCGTCTCTTAACAAAATATCCAACAAAGAAGATTTGAATTTGGAATGACCGTGTTTCAACAGAATTGCATTCATAATAAATCCAAGATGTTGCATAAAAGTTCTGGAAACAAGTTCTGAATGAAGGAAATAACAATCAACAAGTCTCTTTGTTGGTGACTGGTGTGACTATGCATTGCATTGCATTGCATTCTATTCTATTCAATGTTAGTATCTCTTTATGGGATTTACTTTTTGCCATCCAGCAGTTTCTCACGCGCCTTACATATTCCCCATTTTACCCTTCCGCTACTTAAGTAGCGGACGTTATAAAGGTAGAGTGTTTTGGGGTATCCGCTACCTAAGTAGCGAACGGGAATATTTTGATAAATTCGTAGGGCGCGCGAGAAAATGAGTAGGGTGGCAAAAATAAATCTTTTTATTTATATCTTTGTTGGTTCGAGTCTGGCCTACAATGATCTATAGGTTAAACAGACCAATCCACAGCCAATAACAAAATAAATAAAATTTTTTATTTGTAAAAGGAAATAAAGAGATCAATATTATATAGAAATTTTTTTTTTTTTTTGAAAAGCTATTAAAATTTACTATATTGTTGATAATTTTATGTTGTAAGTTATTATAGCTACAAATGAGTTGTATCTAACTAGTTATGAACTCCACTTTTTAGATCTTACCATAACAATAAAGTTGGATAGAAATTTTATGGTTTAAGTGGTGCTCAGCTCACAACCACAATAATCATTTTCTAAAATGCCCGTGAACTTACCTGCTGGAAGGAAATCCCAATTATTTTCCATTTATTGTTGTCATTTTTTTTTTAAAACTTGGTATCCGGCCTTAGGACCGACTAATCCAAGGAGACCAATCCCACCGCCCACTTGCGGGGGCCCCATTTAAAGCCAGAGTTTTGTTTGCTCCGTATGAACTTAGCCCACCAAAATTGGCACCAGTGGGAATCGAACCTGAGACTTTGAGAGGAGCATATTCCAAGGGCCCAAGTCAACACCACTCGACCAACCCCAAGTGGGTTCATTTATTGTTGTCATTGATATATATATATATATTATAGTCAAATCAGATTAGCACGACAATATTCTCATTAAAAACAATATTAGCACGAGAATATACAAATTTCCATTTTTTTTCCTTTTCCAAGTAGTCTACCTATTGACTAGTATTTCAATTTTTTAATGTGAAATAAGTGGATGTACTGGTTTAAATATTGATCCATACATATTATATATAATGTCGTTAAATTCACGGGACAAAAACAATAAACTCTATCTAAACTAGTGTTTATCACTAGAGAAATTCTAATATAAATTATCTCTACAAATAGTCTATTGTGGACGGGTATTTAATTTTCTTTTTAAATTTTAATGACGCCATACATTATTGTTTAGAAGTATAAATTAGTGATATTTTCATTTTATGATTAAGTAATAACTTAATTTCTTTTGGTTATGTGAGAAAAGGAACAAAATGAATAACTAAATTTTTGAAAAAGGATACGCACATGACATAACTTCATTAAATGTAATAAGATGGTCAGAACTATTAGCTTCTAATTTAGCGAGAATATAGGCACATGAATTCCTCTAACCTCTCTCGAAGAATATGATGAATAGAAATAGTCCAATCTTTAGCAAAATAGTTCCAGACGAGTTTCAAGAGATTTGCATAGTGATGAAACCTTGTAATGTCTTTCATCACCAATTCTACCACATGAAGAGAGAGTCAGAGTAACACATAAACTTTCTATAATTTGTCTCCTAGCACAACTTTATACCAATCATTAGAGTTTGAATCTCAACGTCTAGGATATCCGAGATCACGACCAAGTTGAAAACTTCCATCGTGCTTACAAATTAGTCCACCATGACTCGTCTTTCGTCAGTTTGTACTCATCCCCAAGCTACCAACTCACCATCCATGGAGTATGAATGTGGCCAAAGAATCATTACCAAAAGCCTGGTGAGCCAGATGAAGTTGAAAATATGGATGCAATCGTCAAATGTATATTTGATTGGATGTTGTCAAACACTAACTTGTTTTTTGTACATCAAATGTTTCACATAATCAAAGGTGTAAGAATCTCAATATCGCTCACTATTTTGTGGATTACCTTACCTATATTATCCATATCCAAACGAGAACAAGGAAACTGGATTCTGGATACCACAATTACTCTTCTTTTTTTTTTTTTTCCTTCCGGTCAAGTAATATAGTGACTAAATATTTTAACCTTAAAAGAAATAAGTGAGTTGTTCATATTCGAACCTGACCCAATACAATGTTTCTAATAATTGATAAAATCTCCTAATAACAAAATAAACCAAAAAAAATCTCCTAATAACAATATTTATTTGTTCTTAAAAAAAAAACAATATTTATTTTTTCAACCAAAAAACAAAAAAAAAATGTTTTACGCACGATAATTATATGCTGAAAATAGTCAGATTTTATCAAAATCACGCATAACAAGAGTTAAGAGATAAAGACAAAAAACTGTAAAAAAAAAGAGATGGATTAAACTCATGTCTCATACTGCAGTGCTACATTAGAGAGAGGTTAATGTTATTGTTAAATTTTAACCCATATAGAAGTAAAACTGATTAGCAACAAAAAATGCTAATTAAAGGAAAAAGTCATAGTATTAATCCAACGTGGGACCCACCACCGTTTACTCATTCATTCATCCAGCTCATCATCTCCATTGCCACCCCATCATCATCATCTCTAACTACATAACACCATTCTTCTCTTCTTTTCTATTTTCCATATATCTCAAACACATAAAAAAATAAATAAAAAAAAACTCTGTCATGTTTTTAAATTTCAACAATGACAGATTCAACTACTCTTTTTTTGTATTATCCTATTTCTATTATTCTTTCTTTTTCTCTTTCTTTTATTTTTCCTTCTCTTATTAACTTGTTCAAGAAAAATCTTCACTCTGTTTCTGGTTTGGCGATCGTAACCGCCGATAACAGAATTGATCCGGTTCCGATGTCGAATTCGAAGCCGGATATTACGGAAATTACTATTCCGCCGCGGATCGGATTTGTCTCCGGAGATTGTACTGAAAGTCTTGGATTCGAGAGTTGTGATGAGAGGAGAATTAATGATGATGATGGAATGAATGTGAATTGTGATGAGAATGAGAATGATGAGATTTGGAGGAGGAAGATGATGATGAAGAAAGCTGAAAGTAGAGGAAATTGGATGAGATCGTTTCCACCGCCGTTAACGTCATTGAATCGGAATGGTAAACCTAGTTTTTATCTTCGGCCGGTGAGGAAAGATGGAAGGTTGGAATTAACGGAAGTTAGAATTCATCGACCGGATATTCTTCATGCTTCTCGACATGATGGACGGTTGACATTGCATCTGATACCAGATCCAGATCAAGAAGAAGAAGATGATGAAGAAGATGAACAACAAGAGGAACTTGAGGAAGAAGAAGAAGAAGAAGAAGAAGAAAATAGAGGAATTCGAATGGTAGTTGGAAACAGTAACGAAGGGTTAAAGAGGTGTCACGAAATGGTGAATCGTGTTCATGGAAATCATCACCTTCAAATGTGTGGAATAAGCATTGTGTGAGAATTTATGAAGTACACGTGGCGTTCGTGTTTGCAATTTTCTATTTCTTCTACATTTTCATTCATTCACACAATCACAAGCTTAAAAATGAAAGTGACAAGGTAGGATTAACATGTGAATAAATTAAACTCTAGTCTTTCTTAAATATAAAAGAAAGTTTCGTCGTCAATAAAAATCAATGTATCTGGTTAAATTTAAATTGGATATATTAATATATCAGATACATGAATTTTTGTCGACTTAACTTAATCTTATATTTAAGATCGGAATGAGTATTATTCGGCTACTAGCTAACCCATTGGAGGAGGAGATGAAAAAGGTTTGATGCTAGCTAGCTGTATGAGCTTGTGTTGTGTGTTGTGTGTTGTGCATGCCCAACCAACCACAAAAGAAATAAAAGATGCGGTGTTGTTTGCTTGTTTGGAAAAGGACAGGAACAGAAAGTGGAGGCAAAAAGGAAATGCAACAAAAGAGGAGAGGGACAGAGATAGTAGAGGTGGTGAGGTTATATGAACAAGCTATAATTTGAGTGTTTTCTACTACTCTGTTTATTAATTACCAAATTTTGATCAAGTATTGTTATATTAGAGAGGAAACAAAATTAATTGAACATATTAGGCTATGTTTCCTTTTGTTAATTTACTTTAGCATCTAAATTGGTGAACCTCTTTTAGGTTGATTAAGTGATTCTTACCATGCCATCTCATTTTTTAACAACTCATTCATTTTTTTAACTCTCAAAAACTTAAAATGGGAATCACAATTTATCTCACATTTATAGTATTTTCTTCCACCCATCAAAAAATTCTCTTTTAACACTTGTTCAAATCATAAGGTCCATTGTAAATGTCAATATTGTTAGGCATATTGTTAGATGGAACATTTTTAATGTGTTTTTGAATCTATGTTATGACAAAAAGAAAGAACTTCAAAAATCTATTAATGTTAAGAAGTGAATTTTTTTTTTAACCTTTCAATTCTTAGAGAACACTTAGTAATCTAAAGTGTTTATAAATAAAGACAAAATAATTCTTTCATGTAAAAATTCAACTTGAATTCTCTTAAATGATTGTCTTATGGCGAAGTTCATTAATCACTTGAATTTAATGTCTTGAGATGACTTTTTTTCCTTTTGTTTTTTGGTATTAACCTTATGATTTTCAGGGGAAGGCTCTGGTAATTGATAGTTCGGCCGCGAGATAAATTAAGTCTGATAATAATCATTTCCACCACCAATCGATATGAGTTCTCTAAAATAAGGAATTCATTAAACACTGATTTATTTTATTGATTGATTGGAGCATGTTAAATGTGATATAATTAAACTTGTCAACTTTTAATATTGTGGAAAAAGAAAGAAAAAAAAAAACTGAGAGAGGAGATCCACTCAAAATGATCGGTCATTCTCAGACCGAAGGGATTAATCATAGACAACACTAGTGGGCTTATAAAAAAAAGGCTTAAATGCAGTTTTACCCCTCCTATTTTGAAAAAATCGGAATTTTACCCCTCTAATTCACTAAAACGATAATTAATCTCTCTATGTAACTCCAAATTTAGTGGAGTTTGATTCTGTGGAAAGTTAACTCGATTACGGCCATTTTGGTACCAATTTAGTGAATTATTGATCAAAATTGAGTTACCAAAATTGAGGTACCAATTTGCTTATGAGCCTCAACTTCAAAGCTTCGTACAGAACTCAATTTTGATCAATAATTCACCAAACTGCTACAAAAATGATCGTAATCGAGTTAACTTTTCACATAATCAAACTCCACTAAATTTGGAGTTACATAGAGAGAGATTAATTACCGTTTTAGTGAAATAGAGGGGTAAAATTCCGATTTTTTCAAAATAGGGGGTAAAACTGCATTTAAGCCAAAAGACAACACTAGTGGATACTACTAATTTAATTTGTATCATGGTTAAAAAAATGAGATGGTCAATTTTGATGATGATTGGTTAATTATGTATGTTTGAATGTGGCATTTTCTGAAACAATAATTGAATTTTGTGAGGTCATTTGATGTGTGCGTATTAATCAATTTTCAAAAATAATTTGAGAGGGACATATTCAAATTATTAAGATGGATGGTTGGCTGCAAGAAAATGTACTTTCAAATATCAGAAATTGACAAACACGGTGTCAAGAAAAACAACTAATCAATACAATAAAAAAAAGGAATCAATCAATATAGCGACCAAAGAAACAACACTCAAGAATTTGATGACGACTGTTAAAGCCTAGTTGTATGTATCTCTCACTTGGTTCGGAAAGTTTCACACACTTTTCCTTCATCCCAACAATTACACCATGACTTTTCAAAGAACCTCATTTTTCTTCTTCTACATTGTCCTTTGTGTATGTTTTCTTCTTTCAAGTTGAGACAGTTTGTTTTGGCTCAGAAATTTACTCTGAGGAATATTTCTTTTAATAAATGTATTAAACTCAAATCAAAGACTCGCAATTTTATGGAGATAAGTGAAAAAAATGTTCGTCAGACAATGACATTTTGCCTGAATTCATGTCAAAGACAGCGCTTGATGGTTGAGGTATATTTACAAACACTAAGACCTTTAAGTTAATATATATCATTTGAGGTGGGTGAGAGGTTTCGAATAATGCATATCTTCATAAATGATGGTGTGTGGGTTACATAATCTAAAATGTGAGGTATTGTGTCCAGTATGAAACAATTGCCATTCAAACCTAATTAACAGAGTCCTTTGATGGTTTGAGGTCAATATTTTTGCAATTGTGTGTAGTTGCCATAGTTCCTTTTTGTAGTATAACCGAGTACATAGGATTCTCACGTATAAAACTAATGTTCTTAATCGAACTCAAAGACTCATAATGATTATGGCAGATTGGTTGAAGAAGTGCTCCTCAGCTAGTGACGTTTGACCAAAGGGTACGTAGAAGATGTCACTTGATAGTGGTGTGTACTTGCAAACGCTCTAGCAATTAAGTTATTATATTGCTTGAAGTGAGTGAGATGTTTAAAATAATGTATAGCTTGATAGTGAAGTGTGTACTTGCAAAATCATGCTACTTTAGCAAAAAAAATTGGGAAACACAAGTGTTATGTCAAAAAATAAAGTGTCGGAAAGTGTTAGATTCCAATTTCCGAGTGTGAAACAATGAAGTCCCATGCGTACCTTATGAAATTAAAATTCCAGCAAAAAATTAAAAAACGTCGACAACAGGGTTCGAACCTGCGCGGGCGAAGCCCAACAGATTTCAAGTCTGTCTCCTTAACCACTCGGACATATCGACGACTTGTGAAATTGAGGCAACTAAATTTATATGACCTTCTTTGCATGAATCTGTCGCTGGTAATAAATATTTTAATGATATCATGTGCCATCTTTTACTAGTAAAAGAAAGGTTGAATTGCTTCTAGGCCTTCATTGTGATGATGTGTCACTCTAACAAAATGTTTTCAATCTTTGTTAAAATCTTAATATTATCTCTTTTAATTTATTAAATTAAATCTAAAAAAACTAATACATTATATTAAAAGGTAATAAATATTGCTAATGACATCAACTTAATGAAAAAAAATACGGAAAATCAATCTACCCACACCTTATGAAATGAATACATAAATAAGGTCAATAAATATAATTGGGAGGTTATTATGCTATATGACTCAAAGAATTCCAATAATAAACATATACGTTCATAAAATTAAGAAACCATAGACATAGTAAGTATATATAGATACTAGCTAGCATGGAGATTTTATCATATATATATATATTGAGACTTTTGCAAAAACAGTCATACATGTTTAGGTATTCAACTATTCATATTGTAGGTTTTATTTGGTGTGTTTTCAAGTTTAAAGCTTATTCTATTTTTAATATCCATGTCCATTTTTCTTACTTTGTTAAGGTTCAAATTGTTCAAAGATAATTGTTCAAAGATAACAATGGAACAAATCTTGGGGATGTGAATTGTGATGATTTAACAATACGTCAGTTTATACGTAAGTAATTTAACTATACTTGAACTAAGGGTTTTGTATATGTAATGTTAAAAAAAAATAACACATATTTTTGATTTATGAATCCATCAATTTAGATGACACCCCTTTTCAGGGATGGATCGAAGGGTTATTTTTTTTACTTCACAAAAGAGCATGCTGGATCATGCATATATATACGGATAGAGAACTAGACCAATAGATTCACACTGGATATAATTGCAAGCAATGAAAGGTGGAACGATGCATCATGTTATTGTTTTAATTGCATTGCAATATATTATTAAAATATATATTGTATGTTATAATTCCTGCAATTGAAAACAAAGAATTCTTGGAGACACTAATATTAAATATATAAATTTAGCTAATTATCAAACACATGTTCTATATAAAGTTAACCCAAAAGCTAATTTTCACCACCACCATATCTGGAAGTCTACGTTCTATGTTTTAACAAAATTTAAATTTATCTATTTCATGGCAAAAACTCTATGGTTTCTTTGTCTAACATCTCCATGAGAAAAAGTTATGCATCTTCACATTCCATATGTTAAAGTTACACATTATAGTGTCTTGAATTGATTTTGCATATATATAGTTACATCATAAGTATATTGATTTTTGTCCTTGGTAGGTGATGATGTCTAACCTCTTAGAATATCAGGTATGTATACATGTGATTGATTAAGAAATTGATATACATATACGTGATAGTTGCCTATTAATATGTTTGTAAATTGTTCGTTATATTTTGGGGGCAATGTATGCAAAGTCGATTGACAATGCAACATTGCTCCATCTGTTGACTTGTGTGTTGCAATCCTCCTTTTATGGAGTAGCATGCCCAACAAATTTTTCAACTTTATGCAAATTATATTAATAATTACAATACTCATGATCAAGTATATATGGAACATATATTGAAAGACTTGATAAAGTTTTTGCCTCTTGTGTCCCGGGGTTATTCCTATTTAATACATGATATGCAATGGCTCTTTCAAGCCCTTTTATACCGATTCCAAATGTATTTTGAAATCTTCAAGGAATGTCTAGATCAGGGAACTTTTGAATATTTGGACCATGTACTAAGATGTGCACACCTTATAGTTTTAGTCGGGTCATCCAAGGTGTTTGGTGACAATGTGTTAAAGTACTTCATGGTGTTGTTTAGCAACTTTCCACTCCATCCATACAACACCATGAAGTACTCAGACACATTGTCACCAAATACCTTGGATGACCCGGCTAAAACTATAAGGTGTGTACGTCTTAGTACATGGTCCAAATATTCAAAAGTTTCAAAAGTTTCCTGATCCAGACATTCTTTGAAGAATTCAAAATATATTTGGAATCGGTATAAAAGGGTTTGAAAGAGCCACTGCATATCATGTATTAGGTAGGAATAACCCCGGGCACAAGAGGCAAACACTTTATCAAGCCTTTCAACGTATGTTCCATATATACTTGATCATGAGTATTGTAATCATTAATATAATTTGCATAAAGTTGAAAAATTTGTTAGGCATGCTCCTCCATAAAAGGAGGATCGAGGTGCAACACACAAGTCAACAAATGGAGCAATGTTGCATTGTCAATCGACTTTGCATACATTGCCCCCAAAATATAACGAACAATTGTTTTTTTTTTATCTCTGTGTAATCCTGCAAAGCAAAATAGTAGATTTTATTATGCAATGAACAGTAAGAAATAAACTTTTTTTTTTTTAATTTAAAGTGTATAATCACAAAATGGTAACTACCTCTTCAGATGATGCCGATTCATCATGAATATGCACTTCACTTCGAGTCATGTAACATTTATTATTCTGCATAGATAGTTGCAATGAGTATTAAATAGACATAGACTTGAAAAGTAACTTAAAATTTAAATTTGAGATCTTCCAATACCGACCAAAAGAATGGCAGCAGCTTCGTAGATCTTATAGACTTTGTCCTCATATAACCCATCTATTCCAATCAAATTCTACACAAAAGTAATAAGAACAATGTAAAGAGTAATAAAAATAGAAATCTGCAAAAGTAACAAAATCAAATTGTAATGTTGCGCAATAAATTTTATTTTATCATAATGAATGATGCAGAGTTATATTCTGTTGGTTTATGGCAGAATAAAGTCGAAAACTAAAGTATAAAATATGTTGAAGAGGGAGAAGTTATTATACATAAGTGTAATCCTTATGCATGGTACATAAGTCAATAACATCCATTAGATTGAGCATCCACATGTAATAATCCTAGCCAATCTCAACTCACACACTCACACCTAATCTCACACCCCCCAAATTACTCGCGCACCCCCAAATTTTCTCGTGCACCCCCCAAATTTCTCATGCACCCCCCCCAATTTCTCGCGCACCCCCCAAATTTCTAGCGCACCCCCCAAAATTTTTCACGCACCCCCAGATGACTTGTGCGCCCAATTTTTTTTTAACCCCCCATATTTCAAGCCTAAACCATTTTGCTGTGGGAATGGTTTCAAAAATATACACTCCAAAACCATTAAGTGCATAAGATGGTTTTGAAGTACAACCTATAATTAGAATCATAATTGTTTTTTTTTGGTACAATTATAATCATTATTTAAAACCAGTTAAATGGTTTCAGATAGTTATACACTAAAACCATTTGTATTGTAAAATGGTTTTATGTGTGTTTTTATGGTTTCAAAAATTCTGGAAACCATTATGCTGGTTAAATGGTTTCAGATAGTTATACACTGAAACCATTTGTATTGTAAAATGGTTTTATGTGTGTTTTTATGGTTTTAAAAATTCTGAAAACCATTATGTTGGTTAAATGGTTTCAGATAGTTATACACTGAAACCATTTGTATTGTAAAATGGTTTTATGTGTGTTTATATGGTTTTAAAAATTCTGGAAACCATTATGTTGGTTAAATGGTTTCAAATCACAATTATTGTTTGTATTCTAATTATAGGGTTGTACTCTAAAACCATCTTATACACTTAATGGTTTTGGAGTGCATATCTCTGAAATCATTCTCACAACAAAATGGTTTAGCCTAGAAATGTGGAGGGGACCAAAAAAATAAAATTGGGGGGCAAAAGTCATATTGGGGGTGTGCGAGAAATTTTGGGGGTGCATGAGAAATTTGGGGGTGCATGAGAAATTTGGGGGTGCACAAGTAATTTGGGGGGTGCATGAGAAATTTGGGGGTGTGCTAGTAATTTGGGGGGTGCACAAGTAATTTGGGGAGTGCACTAAGTAACTTATGCATGGTGCATAAGGATAGCTTATGTATAATAACCAATCCCTGTTGAAGAGAATAACACTGAGATGAAATAGGTAAATTCAGTTGACTGCGGCAATACAGATGAAATAGGTAAATTCAGTTGACCGTAGCAATACACTAAATAGTGTTTTTGAAAAATCAAAACAGAACACAACCAGTCACCATAAAATTAGGAATGTGGGATAACAAAAACTACTTTCTCTCCTAAAATGTAGGAACCAATTATTGACAAGAATAAAAACTGAAACAATAGAAAATAAAGATAAAACAGCCATAATACAGTCCAAAAGCAATAATTAACATATTAACATATTAACATATTCAAATAATAAAGTTAAACCTGCTTTCTCTAGGATCAACATGCAGGTAAATTAAATATCCCCACATCTACAAGCTTTTTCACGTCTCCGAAAACAATTCCTTGTGATATCACTGCAAACTTTTAAAAAAACATAACTAAGAATGAAAGCATATACGATGATGATTATACCATTCTTGATTTGTTAGAAACAAAGGTGAATCAAAGGTGATTTATAAAATATTTGTATTAAATTGCATTAATTAGTCAAATTGTAACGTTGGGCATTAAAGAGTAATAAAATCTGCAAGTAAATTCTCCTTAATTGGAGACACTTATTACTTATATTATATATGTATTTATAAAAAATATGAATCAAAATTAACATGTATTGGGATTGGGATTTATAAAAAAAAGTGAATCAAACCTAAAAGTATATATATATATATATATATATATATATGGGGTTTTCTAACTTAGACCCTAGTTAGGTCTAAGTTAGCAAGATGCACCTTTTGAGTTGGACCAAAATACCCATTCTTTTAATTTTTGAAAGAATAGAGCAACAGGGGCATTTCTGTAATTTTACATAAAAAAAAAAATAACAACACGCGCCCCACCTTCTTAAACAATTAATAGACGTGGATCCAGTGTCGCGCGCGTACGGAAGGACCATGGTTACAGACCGTTGATTTCCATCAGACAGCCAAGATGTGATCTCATTAAGACTGTCTGATCAATCAGACAGCCCAGATCATCCTGATCTATCTGATCATCTTGTCTGCGCCACACTAGATTATATGCTGGAGAGAGAAAATTTTGCTTTTGAAAAAGGCAGCCACGTGTCAGCATATGAATGGGTCTGCGTGATTTTTTTCATTTTATACTTTAAACTCGATTATTTCGTCGTAAATTAATTTTTTATTTTTTATTTTTTATACCAAAATTCATAATTTTTTTTTCTCTACAAATAGAGACTTGGTTCGTTTGATTTGGACACCGAAAAAAAAACGCAATTTTTCACTACTTTAAACTCGATTATTTCGTCGTAAATTAATTTTTTATACCAAAATTCATAATTTTTTTTTTCCTACAAATAGAGACTTGGTTCGTTTGATTTGGACACCGAAATCCTTCTGAAACCATTTATATGGTAGAATGGTTTCAGAGAGTTGTAATCTGAAACCATTTTGCTGGTAAAATGGTTTCAGAAGCAAATAACTAATAATCAACTTACTGAAACCATTTTACCAGCAAAATGGTTTCAGATTACAACTCTCTGAAACCATTCTACCAGATAAATGGTTTCAGAAGCAAACACAATTAATAAATTACTCACTGAAACCATTTTGCTGGTAGAATGGTTTCAGTAAGTTGATTATTAGTTATTTGCTTCTGAAACCATTTAGCTTGTAGAATGGTTTCAGAGAGTTGTAATCTGAAACCATTTTGCTGGTAAAATGGTTTCATAAGCAAATAACTAATAATCAACTTACTGAAACCATTTTACCAGCAAAATGGTTTCAGATTACAACTCTCTGAAACCATTCTACAAGCTAAATGGTTTCAGAAGCAAACACAATTAATAAATTACTCACTGAAACCATTTTGCTGGTAGAATGGTTTCAGTAAGTTGATTATTAGTTATTTGCTTCTGAAACCATTTAGCTTGTAGAATGGTTGCACATAGTTGTATTATGAAACCATTTTACTGGTAGAATGGTTTCAGTGAGTAATTTATTAATTGTGTTTGCTTCTGAAACCATTTATCTGGTAGAATGGTTTCAGAGAGTTGTAATCTGAAACCATTTTGCTGGTAAAATGGTTTCAGTAAGTTGATTATTAGTTATTTGCTTCTGAAACCATTTAGCTTGTAGAATGGTTTCAGAGATTTGTACTCCGAAACCATTTTTCTGGTAGAATGGTTTCAGTGAGTTGATGTAAGGTAGTGAAAAATGAGATTAAGTTAGTGAAAAATTGGGTTTTTTTTTCTGTGTCCAAATCAAACGAACCAAGTCTCTATTTGTAGAGAAAAAAAAATTATGAATTTTGGTATAAAAAATAAAAAATAAAAAATTAATTTACGACGAAATAATCGAGTTTAAAGTAGTGAAAAATTGCGTTTTTTTTTCGGTGTCCAAATCAAACAAACCAAGTCTCTATTTGTAGAGAAAAAAAAATTATGAATTTTGGTATAAAAATTAAAAAATAAAAAATTAATTTACGACGAAATAATCGAGTTTAAAGTATTAAATGGAAAAAAATTAACGCAGCCAATCATTGTGTGACACGTGGCCTGCCTTTTCAAAAAGCTTTCTCTCTCCGCGTCATCCTGTCCACCACGCGCACCTGTCGGCGCGTGTCATGCACGCGCGTGATTTTTGTCAAATGAGAAGCTGCCACGTGTCCTGGGGGGGGAAAAAGAAGTGGGGGCGCGTGTACTGTTGCATAAAATTACAGAAATGCCCCTGTTGCTCTATTCTTCCAAAAAATTAAAAAATGGGTATTTTTGTCCAACTCAAAAGGTGCACCTTGCTAATTTAGACCCAACTGGGTCTAAGTTAGCAGCCCCCTATATATATATATATATATGATGTTACATATTTATGATGTTTGTCCATCACACATTAGTGAGCTGCAATAACTAGGTTAAAAATGGTAACGTTGCGCATTAGAGTAATGAAATCTGCAATTTAATACGATCTAATTGCAAACTGTGATTGTGATTTATTTATTTATTTTTTGAGCCCACTAAAAAGAAGAAAACAAGCTAAACACTGATCAATCTAGGGGTGTTGTTCACCTGCAGATCAGCATTATACAGCTCACTAATGTGTGATGGACAAGCATCATAAATATGTAACATCATAACTAAGAGTGCATCCTAAATTAGCCATCCCGTCCGCACACTTGTTTGCTTCGCGGTACGTATGAGAAATCTCCACAATCCAGTCCCTCATCAACAACTTCCTGATGTGCTTCAGCAAGGAATACCCAACATGCTGTTTGAGGTTCCATTGTTAAGCACACTCATCACCGCTATCGAGTCAATGTGAAGCTAATGGCCCAAAAATCACACCAAGCTTCTCTTCCTCTCCAATGGATGTTGTTTATGTTCATACTTATCCAATGTTGCAGATCGCCCATGTAAAAAATTCCTCTCAAATTCACAGGAACTACACATGACCACACTCCATTGCTTTAGGACAATCCCTCATCACATGAAGGACAGTTTCCTCTTTATCACCACAACACACACATAGAACGACTCAATCCCATCTTATTCTTAAGTGAGTTTGTGAGTAGTCTATTATGCATAATCATCCAAATTAATGAACGCACTCTCTCAGGAACTTTCAATTTCCATGCTTTCTTCCATATAGTATTATAATCCTCCTCTTTATAGCCACAAATATTGTTGTACATACTTGCTACAGAGAATCCACAAGCATTTTGTCCTATTCCAACTCTCTATCATTAACATATTCATCTTTAGGGGGGAATAATGGCTGCAATTTTCATCAGTATCTCTTCAGGAAACAACCTAGCTAACAGGTTCAGGTTCCTCTTTCCCTCACTATCCAACAGCTCACAATGATTTATAAAAAAAAAAAAAAAAAAAGTGAATCAAACCTAAATACACACGTTAAATTGCATTAACAAGATCAAAAACTGTAACGTTGCCCATTAGAGTAATGAATCTGCAATTTAATACGATCTAATTGCAAATTGTGATTGTGATTTATAAAAAAAAGTCAATCAAACCTAAAAGTGTATATACATTAAATTGAAATTGCATTAACTAGGTCAAAAACTGTAACAATCAACTCTACAACTTAATACGATCTAAGAATCATGATGATGAGCGTAGAAAAGCAATAATCTAAAAGGAAACAGAGTAGAGATAAGATAAATACATTTGTTAACATTTTCGTCTTCCCAGATAAGTTGCTCTTGAACTTGTTGTTGCTGTTCGAACATCTGTAACTGGTTAACAGAATCTTCAGATCTGAAAAAGAATACCAAACAATTAGTCCATCAAATTCTGCGAACTGAAATTAGGGCTTAGAGAAGAAGAAAAAGGTAAGAATCTGGGACTAACGAGGGCATTGTGATTGTGATTGTGATTGTGAAGTGTGAAAATGAGAAAGGGAGAGGAAGAGAAAATGAAAGATGACGAATGAGTGAGAATGAGTGAAATTTGAAAGAATTTGGAGTGTTTTGTTGAGCGGCGAAAGAGAAGTGATTTCACGCGTTTTTTCTGAAGTGATTTCATGCGTTCATTATGAAGTAGGGTTTTAACTAGCAATTCAATTTGAAGAAGGGTTTTAAGAAAAGGATAATACTTCTTATCACGAAAGCTATAAAAACGAAATCTACGAACAACACTAATCACGCCCTGTTTTCCACCAAATAACTTTTTTATGATTTTTTTAATTAAGTAAAACTTTTTTTAGACTTTTCTTAGTATAAAATCACTCTTAAGAAAAAGACTTTTATTTTTGCCACCCTACAAATTCTGGGGCGCGCCCTACGAAATTATCAATCTACCTTTGTCCGCTACTTAAATAGCGGAAAACTGTCTGTGACGGACATGTTAAAATTGCTTAGTTTTGAACCAATTAGCGCTCACGCCCTATCAAATGCCACTATTCTGTTTAGTCGTCGGCTACATATGTAGCGGATGTTCATTTGACAGTAAAAAATAACAAACTTAGAGATTTGTAACAAATTAAGATAACATATAACATACATATTTTTATTATAATATTACAAATCATTACACTCAATAATAGATAATATAACATATATTAAAAAAATATATTTGAAAGAAATACAAAAAAAAAAAAAATCGAATAACCATAATGATCAGTCTTGGGGTGGGGGTTTCCAACCACTTTTGGGCAACCCCGTAAAAGAAGTCTACTCCTCCTCCTCCTCCATAACCCCCACCACCTCCTTTGTCTCATCCTAGGGGTAAAAGTAAACAAGGTTGGATTCATTTCGAATAATCATAATGATCCTAATAGGCCTCAAAAAGTCCTTCTTCGAATAATATAATGATCTCAATTGCCGCCATCAAAGAGCATGCGTAAGATCATTATGATTATTCGACGATGGACATTGAGGTCGTTTACGCCTAAAATAACAAAACTACAAAAATTGTAAACTAAAAAAACACTAAAACAATATGAGAGAAATGAGAATGAGAAGAGATGAGAGAATAGGAAGAAATTAATTGGAAGGCTTCAATTTATAGAGTTTGAGCTTGAATTCCATTGGTTGAATCAAATAATCAGCCACATTGACTACCAATCAATGACAACCACCGCTCTTGACCATTGACTATCACAAAGACCACAAAAATTATGACTACCGTCCATCCGCTACTTAAGTAATGGACGTATTGCGTAAGGTGTCTGCAACTTACGTAGCGGACATATATTTTCTGTATATACACACCAGCACGTGTATAAATAGGCATTTGAGGTTGTTATTGAATTAGAAGATGAAGTTGACATTCAAGTTAATGCTAACATAGATGATGAAAATGATAGTGAAGATGAGGAGTATGTTGACTTGAACAGTGATACGCGACTACTAGGGATCGTCTTGAAAAATAGGTAAAAGGAACTTGATCCTAACTACGACCTGCCGGTAGAACCAAAGTCATCAAGAAAAAAAAAAGGAACTTGACCCTAACCGCGACCTGTCGGTAGAACCAAAGTTATCAGACAAAGTGCGACCCTAACCGCGACCTGCCGGTAGAACCAACACTATAAAGTTCTTATCACAAGAACAAAGGAAAAGTTTTCACAAGAAAACTCTCAAATTGATAATATTCAAGTTGTGCTTTGAGGGGTACATGAGAGCCCTATTTATATATAGTTTATCCTTACATTGTAGGATTTATTGTTCACTACCATACATTCATGTTAGGCCTTAGAAAATGACGACTAACTTGCTTATAAATTCCCACTAGGCACTTGAGGAGCATATTAATGAGACTATTGATTACAATGGTAAGGGGAAAAGAAAGGCATTTGAGGTTGTTATTGAATTAGAAGATGAAGTTGACATTCAAGGTAATGCTAAGCTAGATGATGAAAATGATAGTGAAGATGAGGAGTATGTTGCCAACAGCGACGATGATAGTGATGATTAATTATACTGAAGATGATAGATAGTGATTTTGAGGAGAATTGGAATTGGGCTACCGTTTTGCCACAAGAAACAGTTAACGAAGTTTGTTCTAATGTTGGCCCAATTGAGAATGTTATTATGAATCTGGATCCTATTATGACTGTCGAGTTTGAACTTGAAGAAGATGATGCTGACATACACCCGAGGGAAGTGAAATTGATGAGGTAATTAACTAGGCCAAAGTTCCCAAAATTTAAATTGCCAGAGGGTGATGAAGTCGTTAAGTTTGAGTTGGGCTTTCAATTCACTACCAAAGCTCTTGTGAAGGAAGTTGTTAAACACTATGCTATGTAGAGGAAGAAAAATTTACACTTCAAACAAAATCATAAACAAGAATGATAGTCAAGTGTACGAAAGAATTTTATAGGTGCATATTGATTTTTACTAGTTTTTTTTTCTGGAGGTATTTTATTGGTTTTTGCTACTTATACTGCTTTTTTTACTGGTTCTTCTGTTTTATTGGTTTATTAGCACCATACTGGTTTTTTTTTCCTGATTTTCTGGTTTAACTGATTTTTTTATTGGTTTTTTTACTGGTTTTCTAGTTTAACTGGTTTTATTATTGGTTTTCTGGTTTTATACATATTTTACTGGTTTAACTATTTTTTACTGTTTTTTATGATTTTCTTTTATTTTTCCAATTTTTTTTTACAATTTTCTCGTATTTTATTTGATTTTTTATATATATATTTTTTTTATTTTTCCAGATTTTTAAACAATTTTCTGCTACTTTAATTTATTTATTTTCCAGATTTTAAAACTATTTTCTGGTAATTTATTTATTTTTTCTGTTTTTTTTCCAGATTTTTAAACAATTTTCTGCTACTTTAATTTTTTATTTTTATTTTTCCAGATTTTAAAACTATTTTATGATTTTGTAAAAAAAACAAAAAACTATTTTCTAATTTTTCCATATTTTAAAACTATTTTCTGATTTTAAACATTTTTTCCAGATTTTTAAACAATTGTGTTGTACTTTTTTGTTTTCTAATTTATTTATTTTTTTGGATTTTAAAAATTTAATTTTTTTATATATATTTTAATATAATCTGATGTGACAATGATTTTTTAAATTAATAAATGCCACGTAATACTAAAATGCGACACATATTAATCTTAATCTTAATCTTAATCTTAATCTTAATAATATAAAAACCCAAACACATGTTGGGGAAAGTTTGCTTATTTGTCCACTTCTAACCACACTCTTGCCAAATCATCATTTTATAATACTATATTCATGTCATTTTTAGCTTAGGTTGCCATGTTGGTTGGTTGAGGTGGAAGAAAATTCAAACATTTGAATTTTCCCCCTTCTTTTGGCTTAAGCTCCAAACTTGGGCTTCAAATAAACAAAAAAATCCAGCCCACCAGACCACCAGTTACTATTACCGTTGTGCCAAAAAAAGAAAAATATATTCCCTCACAAAACAGAACAAACCTAGAAGGAAACAAACCAAGCGCGAAACACAATTTTGGTAACTTTTCTCTCCCTCCACGCCATGTTCCAGAAATCCTAGCCCCCAATTCATGCAAACCTCTGGACCATGTAGAAGAAGCCAATTTTTCTCCTCTGCACCCATTAACCAAAAGAAAGCTTCAATTTCTCAACCTGTCACTATCCCAATTCCTTATCTCCCAATTTTATCCAAAACGGTGAATAGCAACACAGAGGAGATAAACGATTTTCTGGTATTGAATCAAAATTTTGAATTTTGAATTTTGAATTTCCCCCTTTTGAGTTAGGTTTGATTTCATTTTTTTGATAATATTTTAATTTGATTTGAGTGGTATATAACTGATGTATTGGGTTTCAGTTATTTTCCCCTTTCATCTATTTCTTCAATCTGCTTTATGATTTTGTTTCAATTTTGATTTCGTTTTTCTTTTAGCAATTTGTGATTTATGATTGTTGATTTCTGAAACCCTATTTTGAAATCTTTGATTTCATCATCTGATTTTTTTGTGGAATGATTAATTTTATGTTTATGTTTGTAAATTAGGTTCTGTTCTCAATTGAATCTCTGACCTATTTCAAGACCCATCCCACAGCCCCAGGTAATCTCATTCTCAGTCCCTATTATGTTATTTTTACAAATAGGTCAGAGTCTCTTCATCTTTTCTACGTTTGGGATCATCCTGCAAAATCAGAGTCTCTTCAGACCGTCTCAGTTCTTTTTCTTCATACCTTGGAGAAAGTCTTTGAGAATGCCTTGTAGCTCCATTCCTCCTATCAGCATCTTCATCACGCCTACCAGCCTTAATGCTTAAAAGATATAATATACATGTTTCGAGAAAATATTTCTATATTTGTATTGTTAACATGTGTCTTAGGTGCACATGTTAACATTTGCCTTAACTTAAGATTTTTATTGTCTTCAACAATATGGAAGCTTGCAACATTTTAATGTCCAAATTGTTAATTTTTGTGTCCACTCTTCAATGATGTTAAAATGCCTATATATTACTCACCAAAAAAAAAATGCCTATATATCTGATCTCAACCAACTAAATTATATATTTATTTTTAAGTGCAAACAGTGACATGAAATTTGATATTTATTGCTTTGAAGAAATATAAATGTAAGATAACAATAAATTAAAAGAACATCCATGCAAATAAAAAAAAACAAAAAAATACATTATATATAGTATTAATTTACGAAAATTGGCAAGATAATGTTTTACATTGCGATAAACAATTATTTTATAAGCAAATGTTATTACTAAGAAAGAGGCACAAGGGGTGCATAACCCTTACAAATATAGATTATGGACATTCTGCACCTCAACCTTGTTTCCTTTAGCAAGGTTCTTCAATGATATGAGACTTGGAATATGAAGGATTGATTCAAACCCGATTGGTTCATACCAGAATGATTCAGCCGTTTTCGTAGCTAAATATGCAACTCTATGTTTATCTGGTTCATAATAAACAGAGAGATAACACCTATTGGTGGGCTGAAGCAATAAGGCACCACAGCCATTCTCAAAGTGTTTTATTGGCTTACATACACGAAAATTCAGAGGATTTAGGACGAAATTATCTGTGCAGAAAACCTTGGTCCATGATTCACCAATGCCATATTCTTTCATAAGCCATACTGACCAAGTATTGGGTAATATTTTTTCACATAAGTAAAGAAATCCCTTTAATTCTACCAAGGTGATATCACTAGAAGAAGAAGAAGGAGGAGGACAAGGGAAGGATTGAATTCTTTCACTTTCTAAGTCTATAGACAATATTGACAGCTTTTTGTTATCAAAATTAATCCAATGAAGTGCTCCATTC
Organism: Trifolium pratense; assembly: GCF_020283565.1. Taxonomy (NCBI): domain Eukaryota; kingdom Viridiplantae; phylum Streptophyta; class Magnoliopsida; order Fabales; family Fabaceae; genus Trifolium; species Trifolium pratense. The sequence continues at coordinate 1,903,303 of NC_060064.1, forward strand.
ACCGAAGCGGGAGATTCAAGCCTTGAAAATGAAAACATAGGATCAAATTCAACATTCCTCCATGTTGTTGTTCCTATTGTGTGCATCTCAACAACCACAATATTAGGTTTATAATAATGTATCCACTTCCATATTCTTATCACCTTATACTCATTAGTTTTGGGTTGGAAGCCAAGACCGGCGGATATTGGTATCCCATTAAAATTCAAAAGTCCATTAGCTTCCGGAAGTCTTATAAACTCACCTGTAATTGGATTGCAAACAACTAAATTGTTTACACTACATAGCTCGGAAAGAGGGGAAAAAGAGACATTTGGCTCACACAAGCAAAGCAAGCCATTGCAGGAATTCACCACATCAAATTTATCATCTATTGGATGAGGAACCCGAATTGTAGTTTCCGGATTCCGGAAAGGGAGCTTGAATTTAGGATCAAAATTGACAGTGACATACTCAAACTTTGGAGGTATGTGCTCAATAAGGTGCAAGGTATTTGACACTAGTCTTGGATTATGAAACCGAAGCATTAAACAAAGTGATGCATGTTCTGAGTATAATTTTACAAAACATGGGTCTAAAATGAGTGCATTCCATGTTCTGCAAACACATTTACAAGCAAAAATAGCTTTGATGGGGAGTTGAAGCAGAATGTGGGTGATGATTGAGGATGGTAAATCTGCGAAATAATCAACTTTTTCTGGTTTGAATCTGCGGCTAGTCATGACAGATGAAATTGAGTCGCTTTTTCTTTTCATGCCGATGCTGATATGTGCAAAACAAAACAATTAGAATAATAGCAGTGATGCTGATATGTGCAAGCAAAGCAAAACAAAACAAAACAATGAGAATAATAATAGTAGTATGATAGAAGATTAGAGAGGAATTAGTTAAATAATTATAAGTAGTAGTTAGTTAAATAATTTAGATATTAATGAGACATAATATTTATATTATTAGTTGGTCATCTATGCTATTGGGTTTTGTTTGGTTGGGCTTTATCCTCTAGGCCCATTAAGAGTCTTATATATATATATATATATATATATATATATATATATATATATATAGTGTCTTATGCACCAATTGATAGAGAGTTGAAGCTCTATCAAGCTACATTATGCTAAACCTAGAAAAGCAATAAAGAAAACAAGTAAAATAAAGATAAAATAAATTCATAGAGGATAAAGCCCAACCAAACAAAACCCAATAGCATAGATGACCAACTAATAATATAAATATTATGTCTCATTAATATCTAAATTATTTAACTAACTACTACTTATAATTATTTAACTAATTCCTCTCTAATCTTCTATCATAGTAGTAGAGAACACATCTACTAAGGTATATATATATATATATATATATATATATATATATATATTCATTCAAATACAAAATATAATGTTATTAAACAAGAACAGAAACAACTAGGAATCCAAATATTGCAGTATATATAAGCAACACAACAACTAGGGATGTCAACGGGGCGGGGAATACTTTACCAAAAATTGCCCACCATTTAAAATAATCTCAGAGATCACGCAGGGATCCATCAACATTAAAAAAACAAGTTTCTATTAATTTCAATCAAACTAGTTGCGAAAAAGTTTAATCATAAAACAAATAGAAAATTAAGACATTATTATTGTGAGTATTGTGAATTGTGAGAATAATAAACATCCAAACATTGTATGAAAATATAACATATAAAACATTTAAATATACACATACAAAAGGTTATTTTAACAAAATTTTCGGGGACGGATTCTCCGTGGGGGCGGAGGATAAAATTTCATCCTCATCACCAAACCTCCTTGGGGATCCTCAATAACAAGAATTCTAAAATCAGAAAAATCAAAGAGCAAGATAGAATACAAAGAACATATAGAGAATTAGTTAGTTAGTTAAACGTTATTATGCTTACTTACATACCGAGTAGTGATTTCAAACGACGACGGACAGAATCCACAAGGCTGCAGGGTGCACCGTATTCCTTAAGGGTCTGTTTGGTTCGGGGGTTTTGGAGGGGAGGTGAGGGGAGGGGAGGTAATATTTTAATTTTTTTGTGTTTGGTTCAATTTTTAGGAGGGGAGGGGAGGTAAGCAAAATCCCTCCTAAACTCAATTTTTGCTTCCCCCCAAATCGGGGGGATTTGGAGGTGAGGGGAGGGAAGCTTTTTCAAAGTTTATTAAACTAACAAAATTATCCTCAATATATTTTAAAATTCCAATATTATCCTTATTACCATTTTTATTATTAGGTCTTTATTGTATGTGTTACCTATACTCCTTGTCTGTCACAATTTGATCATCATTACGGCTGCTTGCTCATCCTCATTGCCTCTGCTTGCTAGTACCCGGTGTATGTTTTTTCTAACTATTGAACATATTTTTAAACGTGTTGTTTTTATACTGCTTGCTCTGCTCATCACGTTTTCACTTGTTTGTATATTGATCTTATTATATATATGTTTATACGTGTGTTGCAAATTCTTATTATAAACGTTTTCACTTGTTTGTTTTTGAACAACGTTATGAACATATATGTATATTGATATTGATCCTACAGTGCAGATATATGATCCTACAGTGCAGATTACGTTTTCACTTGTTTGTATATTGATCTTATTATATATATTGATCTTATTATATATATGTTTATATATGTTTGAATATTTTCTTCCGTGTTTTATTGAATCAAAGTTTTGGTTTTAATGTCTATGTAGTAAATTTTTTGGTGTGGTAGTGAGTTTCGTGTATGTGATATTTTTTTCTTTGAAAAGTATGTGTTATTTGTTTTGATGTAATAATAAAGAAATATTAGTTTTAAAAATGAGTGTTATAAGATTTTAAGGGTAAAAAAGTAAATTGATTTTAAAATACCTCCCCTCCCCTTGTGAACCAAACATATATTTAATTAAAATACCTCACCTCCCCTCCTCTCCCCTCTTTTGAACCAAACACATATGTAATTAAAAAATTTCCCTCCCCTCCCCTTCCCTCCCCTCCCCTCTATAAAAATACCTCACCTCCCCTCCCCCTATTTTGAACCAAACAGACCCAGGCAAAGTCCTGATCCAAGTAGGCTTGTGAATTGTCTGGCTACTTTACTTTACTTGCTTAAATAAATAAATTAATTAATAGGCTCTTACGGTTACTTTGTCGAAAAGTTAGGCCAATTTTCAGGATATTATCTTCATTATTTTGTAAAAGATTTAAATGCGATTTTTTTACTCATTGTTTTCATTCTTATATTCATTATTAATTAATTTTTATAGAATCTTTTATTAGATTTTGTTTTTTACTCATTGTTTTGATTCTATATTCATTATTATTAATTTTTATAGAAACTTTTATTAGATTTTTCTCAAGTAAAAATTACTCCCTCTTTTTTTTTTTTAATCGCTCAATTTCCTCAGATTTAGCTTTCTAATTAACTGTCCATTTAGTGTTTTAAGGATACGATTTGTCAACGGTACCCTTTGTCAATTACTCATATATTTTGGAAGAAGGGTGTTTTTCACTTAAATTCAAAATGACTTCTGAGGCGGAACGACTTTATTTTGAGGAATTGAAGGTTAGGAGGAATGAAATGAAAGATGTTGTAGTTACTAAGCTTAGAAAATTATTAAAACATCTTTCTCTAGCCGGCCCTATGTTCTTTTTCTCTGAGTTTCTTCTTCCTCTACTAGTTAGGGGTGATTTTAGGTCATATTTGGCCTAAAATCACCCCTCTTCACCTTTTTTCTTGTTGTTTTCAATCTAAATAAGTGATTTTTCACATGGATTAAGTTTTTTAGTTGTTTTTCTTTTTTATTTGTGTGATATCGTCGTCTGAGTGCGGCGTTTGTGTTGATCGTCGTCTTGGTACGACGTTGTTGAATTCTCCGTCTTGTTACGGTGTTCGTTTAGTTCATATTTGAAAGATCATCTTCAATCAATTGCAGATTCAATCAATGATTTGGGCATCAACGTTGCAGATCCGGAAGCATGGATATTTCGGTGACTTTAGTTTTATCATATTATTATTTGTAGGCATTTTGCAGTTGTATGCTATTAACACGGATGCTGTGAGTTTGTTCGCAGATTCATCCTTTTTGTTTTTAGCGATGTTGAATTTATATTTGCATCTGATGTACTATATCAATTATTGGAATGAATGAATATCGTTATCTTTTTAGTCAAAAAAAAAAAAAGCTTAGAAAATTATTGATGATGTCGTTGGAGATGTTTTCTCTCCCCACCCCCTGTGAATCTTTTATACCCCAATATTCCAATTTTGTCTTTGTAGAAAAATTCGGTTCGCAGAAACCGAATTTTTTCTAGTGCACATTCAGAGTAAATTTCGGTTTTTAGAAACCGAAATTTGTTTTCAAGGCAAAAAAAAACTTCAGTTTCTACGAACAGAAGTTTTTTCAAGGGCAAAATTGGAAACTCAGGGGAATAAAAGATTCACGGGGTGGGGAGAGAAAACATCGTAGTTGGAAAAGAGGATTTTGTTAGAAAAAATTGCCCATTTGGCTAATGATTTTTTCAAAGTTGTTGAGACGGAAATAGGTCCTGCACGCACTTGAATTAACACATTGGGATCCTGAGCTTGCTGTTTCTGCGGCGGAGCTATCTGTGGAGGATAATCAAATTCGAGAAATTGAAGAGCAGAATTTAATTATTGATAAATAATGCAGTTCAGAGACCATAACAATAAAGTAGATCAAATGCCGGTGTATTTAATTTAATATATATTTAGCCATTCATTTCATTCCCTTAAGTGGTGCTCACCTCACAACCACAATAATCATTTTCTAAAATGCTGAATTGTTCAAAAATAAAATAAAAGAGGACTGCTATTTACAGCGAACAACAATTTCACGAACGATTCACGAAGTGTTCTCCACCGTTGGATTATTTTTTTTACTGCAACATTTAATAAAGTTGTTGTGCCAAAGTCACGTTGTTCCAAGTCTAAATCTTTAACCGACACCATTGCCTCTGTTTCTTCATGAAGGTGTGATAACAGAGAAACTCCATCGGTGAACAAAACTTAAATGGAAGACAATTCAATCAAGTAACAAAACTGCTTAACAACCACAAAATCGACCTGATGAAATTGACAATTGAGAAAGTAGACAACAACCACAAATCGATTCAATTAGCAATAGAAACTAAAATCGATTAAGGAAGGAAAAAGAATAACGGTGGCTAACGGCAAAGTAACGGCGACGACGATGAACAAAAGCAAGGAAAGACAACGGCAAAGGAACAACGATGATGAAGTAAAGGAACGGCGACGGAGAGACACACAGAGATGGAGGAACAAAGAGGTATACACAGTGGAGACAAAGCAATTAGGCGGCCGCGGGACAATATCCAGAGGGAGAGATGAATACAGAGTTGCACATGGTTTGCGGTGGTTCAGTTGCTGTTTTGGAAAATTTAATTAAACACAACGATGACACGTCATTCGTGAAGGATTCGCTATAAACTTTGTCGCTACATCTAGCATTTTCCAAAATAAAAATGCCCGTGAACTTACCTGGAAGGAAATCCCTATTATTTTCCATTTATTGTTGTCATGGATATATATATACTCCCTCCGGTCCTTATTATAAGGAACAATTTGGAAAAAACACATATACCAACAAACCTTATCTTTCTTAATAAAAATTCTAAAATTTTACAATCTATTCCAAAACTAACCTTGGTGTATTAATTTATCCTTAGGGAATATATCACTCTAATTAATGCATAACTTTGGAATGGATACAATTTAATAAGGGTAAAAATGGAATTGTAAGAATAAATTTAATGATTGTTTCTTATAAAAAAGACCAAATTTTTTTTCCAAATTGTTCCTTATAAAAAGGACCGGAGGGAGTATATATTAGTCAAATCAGATTAGCACGATAACATTCTCATTAAAAACGAATATTAGCACGAGAATATCCAAAATTCCATTTTTATTTCCTTTTCCAAGTAGTCTACCTATTGACTAGTATTTCAATTTTTTAATGTGAAATAAGTCAGTGTACTGGTTTAAATATTGATCCATACATATTCATGGGACAAAAACAATAAACACTATCTATACTAGTATTTATCACTAGAGAAATTCTAATATAAATTACCTCTACAAATAGTCTACTGTGGATGGGTATTTAATTTTCTTTTTAAATTTCAATGACGTCATGCATTATTATTTAGAAGTATAAATTAGTGATGATCTTCATTTTTATGATTAAGTAATAATTTAATTTCTTTTGGTTATGTGAGAAAAAGAAAAAAGTGAATAACTAAACTTTTGAAAAAGGACACGCCTAAGCATCACCTAATAGGAGATGATAAACATGACATAAGTTCATTAAATGTAATAAGATGGTCAAAACTATTAACTTCGAATATAGGCAAACGAATTCCTCTGACCTCTCTCGAAGAATATGATGAATAGAAATAGTTCAATCTTTAGCAAAATAGTTTCAGATGAGTTTCAAGAGATTTGCATAGTGATGAAACCTTGTAATGTCTTTCATCACCAATTCTACCACATGAAGAGAGTCAGAGTAACACATAAACTTTCTATAATTTGTCTCCCAGCACAACTTTATACCAATCAATGGAGTTTGAATCTCAACGTCTAGGATATCCGAGATCACCACATAGCCAAAGAGACCAAGTTGAAAACTTCCATCGTGCTTACGAATTAGTCCACCATAACTTGTCTTTTGTGGGTTTGTACTCATCCCCAAGCTACCAACTCACCATCCATGGAGTATGAATGTGGCCAAAGAATCATTACCAAAAGCCTGGTGAGCCGAGATGAAGTTGAAAATATGGATGCAATCGTCAAACACTAACTTGTTTCTTCTACATCAAATGTTTCACATAATCAAATGTGTAAGAATCACAATATCATTCACTATTTCGGAAACCACAATTACTCATTTTTTTATTTTTTTTTGTCAAGTAACATAATGACTAAAGTTTTTAGCCTCAAAGGAAAGAGAATAAATGAATTTTCCAAATTCGAACTTGATTCAATACGATGTCTTTACCAATTGAGATAAACTTATACATTTATTACTAGTATCTCCTAATAACAATATTATTATTGTTTTGATAAAATCTCCTAATAAGAGTAACAAATAAACCAAAAAAAATCTCCCGATATCTGTTTGTTCAACCAAAAAAACAAAAAAAAAAATTGTTTTACGCACGATAAATATATGATGAAAATGAAAATAGTTGATTTTATCAAAATCACGCATAACAAGAGTTGCTTATCAAAAAAAAAAAAAAAAAAACGCATAACAAGAGTTAAGAGATAAAGACAAAAAACTGTAAAAAAAAAAAAAAGAGATGGAGATTAAACTCATACTGCTACAGCTACTAATTAGAGAGAGGTTAATGTTATTGTTAAATTTTAACCCATAGAAGTAAAACCGATTAGCAACAAAAAATGCTAATTAAAGGAAAAAGTCATAGTCATTAGGCATATTAATCCAACGTAGGACCCACCACCGTTTACTCATTCATTCATCCAGCTCATCATCATCTCCATTGCCACCCCATCATCATCTCTAACTATATAACACCATTCTTCTCTTCTTTTCTATTTTCCATCCCAAACACACAAACACACAAAAAAAAAAAAAACTCACAACACAACACCAAAAAAAATTAAAAAACTCTCTCATGTTTTTCAATTTCAACAATGACAGATACAACTACTCTTTTTTTGTATTATCCCATTTCTATTATTCTTTCTTTTTCTCTTTCTTTTATTTTTTCTTCTCTTATTAACTTGTTCAAGAAAAATCTTCACTCTGTTTCTGGTTTGGCGATCGTAACCGCCGATAACAGAATTGATCCGGTTCCGATGTCGAATTCGAAGCCGGATATTACGGAAATTACTATTCCGCCGCGGATCGGATTTGTCTCCGGAGATTGTACTGAAAGTCTTGGATTCGAGAGTTGTGATGAGAGGAGAATTAATGATGATAATGGAATGAATGTGAATTGTGATGAGAATGAGAATGATGAGATTTGGAGGAGGAAGATGATGATGAAGAAAGCTGAAAGTAGAGGAAATTGGATGAGATCGTTTCCACCGCCGTTAACGTCGTTGAATCGGAATGGTAAACCTAGTTTTTATCTTCGGCCGGTGAGGAAAGATGGAAGGTTGGAATTAACGGAAGTTAGAATTCATCGACCGGATATTCTTCATGCTTCTCGACATGATGGACGGTTGACATTGCATCTGATACCAGATCCAGATCAAGAAGAAGAAGATGAAGAAGAAGAAGATGAACAACAAGAGGAACTTGAGGAGGAAGAAGAAGAAGAAATTGTGGAAGAAGAAGAAGAAGAAGAAAATAGAGGAATTCGAATGGTAGTTGGAAACAGTAACGAAGGGTTAAAGAGGTGTCACGAAATGGTGAATCGTGTTCATGGAAATCATCACCTTCAAATGTGTGGAATAAGCATTGTGTGAGAATTTATGAAGTACACGTGGCGTTCATGTTTACAATTTTCTATTTCTTCTACATTTTCATTCATTCACACAATCACAAGCTTAAAAATGAAAGTGACAAGGTAGGATTAACATGTGAATAAATTATACTCTAGTCTTTCTTAGATATAAAAGAAAAGTTTTGTCGTCCATAAAAATTGATGTATCTGGTTAAATTTAGATCAGATATATTAACATAATATCAGATACATGAATTTTTTTTTGTCGACTTAACTTAATGTTATATTTAAGATCGGAGAGTATTATTCAGCTACTAGCTCAACACAATGGAGGAGGAGATGAGAATGGTTTGATGCTAGCTAGCTGTATGAGCTTGTGTTGTGTGTGGTGCATGTTCAACCAACCACAAAAAGAAATAAAAGATGCGGTGTTGTTTGCTTGTTGATAAAGGACAGGAACAGAAAGTGGAGGCAAATGCAACAAAAGGGGAGGGGAGAGGGACAGAGATAGTAGAGGTGGTGAGGTTATATGAACAAGCTATAATTTGAGAGTTTTCTACTACTCTGTTTATTAATTACCAAATTTTGATCTAGTATTGTTATATTAGAGAGGAAACAAAATTAATTGAACATATTAGGCTATGTTTTCTTATGTTAATTTACTTTAGCATCTAAAATGGTTAACCTCTTTTAGGTTGATTAAGTGATTCTTACCATGCCATCTCAGTTTTTAACAATTCATTCATTTTTTTAACTCTCAAAAACTTAAAATGGGAATCACAATTTATCTCACATTTATAGTATTTTCTTCCACCCATAAAAAAAATTCTCTTTAACACTTGTTCAAATCATAAGGTCGATTGTAAATGTCAATATTGTTAGGCATATTGTTAGATGAAATATTTTTAATGTGTTTTTGAATCTATGTTATGACAAAAAGAAAGAACTTCAAAAATCTATTAATGTTAAAAAGTCGAATTTTATTTTTTTAATCTTTCAATTCTCAGAGAATGTCTTATGGTGAAGTTCATTAATCATGACTTTTTTCTCTTTTGTTTTTTGGTATTAACCTTATGATTTTCAGGAAAAGAGTTTCGATAATTGAAAGTTCGGAAGTCTGGTCAATAATTATTTCCACCAATAACCGAACTTGGGTTCTCTAAAATAATTCTTCTTACAAGAAGTTCATTAAACATTGATTGATTGCGCATGTTAAATGTGAGATAATTAAACTTTTCAAGTTTGAATATCGTGGAAGAAGAAAAAAAAGAATACCTGAGAGAGGAGATCCACTCAAAATGATCGGTCACATTCTCAAACCGAAGGGATTAATCATAGACAACACTAGTAGTGGATACTACTAATTTGTATCATGTGGTTACAAAAATGTCACATTCTCAAACCGAACGGATTAATCATAGACAACACTAGTGGATACTACTAATTTGTATCATGTGGTTACAAAAAAGAGATGGTCAATTTTGATGATTGGTTAATTACGTATGTTTGAATGTGTGGCATTTTCTGAAACAATAATTGAATTTTGTGAGGTCATTTGATGTGTGAGTATGTATCCATTTTCAAAAATAATTTGAGAGGGACATATTCAAATTATTAAGATGGATGGTTCAAAATGAACACACCGATGGATATTTACCAGACTAGTCGCAGTTGTAGTTTATGCATGTGGTGGTATTATTTGGCTGCAAGCAAGTGCACTTAAATATCAGAAATTGACAAACACGGTAGTGTAAAGAAAAACAACTAATCAATACAATAAAAAAGGAATCAATCAAGCGATCAAAGAAACAACACTCAAGAATTTGATGACGACGGTTAAAGCCTAGCTGTATTCCTCCCTCGGTTCCGCAAAGTTTCACACCCTTTTCCTTCATCCCAATTACACCATGACTTTTCAAAGAACCTCACTTTTCTTCTTCTACATTGTCCTTTGTGTATGTTTTCTTCTTTCAAGTTGAGACAGTTTGTTTTGGCTGAGAAATTTACTCCGAGGAATATTTTTTTTTTAAAAATGTATTAAACTGAAATCAAAGACTCGCAATTTTATGGAGATAAGTGAAAGAAATGTTCGTCAGACAATGACATTTTGCCTGAATTCACGTCAAAGACAGCGCTTGATGGTTGAGGTATATTTACAAACACTAAGACTTTAAGTTAATATATATCATTTGAGGTGGGTGAGAGGTTTCGAATAATGCATATCTTCATAAATGATAGTGCTTGGCTTACATAGTCTAAAATGTGAGGTATTGGGTCCGGTCTGAAACAGTTGTCGTTCAAACCTAATTAACATAGTCCTTTGATTATTTGAGGTCAATATTTTTGCAATTGCGTGTAGTTGCCATAGTTCATTTTTGGAGTATAACCGAATACATAGGATTCTCACATATAACACTATTTTTCTTAATCGAACTCAAAGACTCATAGTGATTATGGCAGATTGATTGAAGAAGTGCTCCTCGACTAGTGACGTTTGACCAAAAGGCACGTTGAAGATGTCACTTGATAGTGGTGTGTACTTGCAAATGCTCTAACGATTAAGTTATTATATTGCTTGACGTGGGTGAGATGTTTAGAATAATGTATACCTTAAGAGCTAGTGATATGTAATCTAAAAGATAAGATATTTGATCTGAATCAGTCTAAAGTATATTTTAAAAAAATAAATAATAAAAATCTTACTCGTATTTCTTAAAAAAAGTTGCGGTATATCATATGTTTTTTTTTTTGTACCAAAAGCACGTTCTTTTATGTATTTGGTTTTATAAGAATGAGGCATATAAAAAAAGTTACTTTTTTTTTATTCATCCCTTACCTTGGAAGAAAATCAAGCGACTTTAGCAAAAAATTTAGGAAACACAAGTACAAGTGTTATGTCAAAAAATAAAGTGTTGGAAAGTGTTAGATTCCAAGTGTGAAACAATGAAGTCCCGTTATGTGTACTTGCATGCGTACCTTAGTTAACTGGTTAAGGTTCCAGCAAAAATTAAAAATATAAACGTCGACAGCAGGGTTCGAACCTGCGCGGGCGAAGCCCAACAGATTTCAAGTCTGTCTCCTTAACCACTCGGACATATCGACGACTTGTGAAACTTTGGTAACTAAATGTATATGACTGTTTGGCAATAATGTTTGTCGCTGAAATAGTTAAGTAGTTAGATATATTTATATAGATAGATAAATTATTGTATAAATTGTAGATTTTCTTTTTATCATGAAAAAAGAGTCGAGAAGTATAGCATTACTTCAGGTAGAGAGAGGAGCAATTATCAATTTTAATATATGAGTTTTTTTGTTGTCTGCATATGTGGCCATTTTGTTTATAAAACCAGTTACTTAAACATTGTCTGCTACTTAAGTAGCGGACGAAATTTTTTCCTAAAATTTGTCACTTTATAACATTCGTTACTTCAGTAGCGGATGAGTAAAAATAGGGCGCGCGAGTAACCGGTGGAGTGACAAAAATAACTCCCTAAAATTTAATGATAAGTATTTTTTTGTTGGTAGGAGTAAAACTAGGGTTTTAGTAGTCTTGGCAGCCCACTTTGTCACCTCATGTATCTCTAATGAGTAGAAAAAAATAATGAGCAAGTTCATTTTTATGTAATTCTAGTAGAAAAATGATTTTTAGCAATTAACAAATTATTATTCTCCCTTTAATTGAGAATTATCATAGGAATTATTTTTCTTAAATGATGATTTATATATTCAAAATTATAGCATTCCACCATATTGATGACAATTTATTGTTTAATTCAATAGTTTTGAGGGGAGGGAGAAAAGATCAATTTTGTTTTTGGCATTATCTTCACTATTGAGAGATTTGGATGGAAGAGAAGATGGGTCTTATTCATGCTGTTTATAGTAAGTTCAATGTCCACCAGTTTCATTATACAACTTTTAGTTTGTGTCAATAATTTCACCAGCGTTTAAGGATAACCTATACATTTTCAATAAATATAACCAATAAAAAATTCCATAAACTATGGCGCTTGAACTAGGTAGGACAAACAATTAGTAATGTTACACATTTAATTGCCATATATTCATAAATACATTTGGTCTGAGGGTAAATCTTTGCAGTTTGCAAGCTTCTCGTTGCGACTTCCACTAGCTCTTTTTTTGCCTCACATAAAATCGAAGGCAAAAAAATATTAGTGAAAGTAGCAAAAAGAAGTTAAAGATTTAGCACTCAATCCATCTTTATCATAACAAAAAAGGAAAGTTAATTGTTCAAATAAAATTTTAAAAAAGAAAATGTACAGCCATTTCCTTCAACTTGTATAGTCTCTTCTATGCCTCATCTCCTTTGTTTCAGAATGTGCTGCTGCACAATTCTCATCTTGATTCACTGCACTGACTCTATCAGACGAGCTAAATTCATCAAGCTACGTTTCAATTGGCTACAACTAATTCTAACATCTAGAGATAATACACAACAAAATAAGAGTCCAGATTATCCACCTAAACAGCAGGAGGAATGCCAATTACATAACTCTAAACACACAAAAGACAACAGTGTCTCTCTAACATTGATTTGGAACAATCTTTAAAATCAAAGGTAGAAAAACAACGTCATTTTTTGTGCATCTAGAGTTGTGGCAATACTGTTACCCTTCCAACTGTATTTTAGCACGATTTATTCAAAGATACTTTGTGACTGTCGTCGTATCAAATGCCAGTCACTTCAATGTCATTATTGCCTGACCATTTTTTGGCTTCCTTGTCATAATTTCTCGACCATTTTTTGGCTTCCTTGTCATAATTTCCCGACCATTTTTTAGCTTCCATTTCATCACTTCCAGACCATTTTTTAGCTTCCATTTCATTATTTCCCGACCATTTATTCTTTTGGATCTTTGATTTTTCTGGATCAACAATATCAAGAGCACCAAGAATGCATTTGCGGTATGAAAAATCTTCAACAGTTCCATCCTTTCGTATTATAAAAAAACAACGTCTATCCGTAAACTCGGGATGCCATCCAACCTGTTAATAGACATGAAAAAATGCATAGGCAACCACAATCAAGAAGGGAACTTTATAACACAGTGCATTTAACTGGCAAGACATTGGTGAAACAACCAAAATGCACACTAGCCTCTCTTCCCTAGCCAGTTTGGAAAAACTAAAAAACATTACTCAAAAAGTACTTACAACAAAATATTAAACCTATGTTTGAGTTAGAAGAGGAAGGGAGGATGATTCATCACCTTGTTTGGAAGGGATAAATTGTCATGAATATCGAGGCCTAACTCATCCTTACAAAACCGGCTTGTACGGTGAGGAGTGCCTCCTCTTTATAAGCTCTTCTCAGGAATCCTATCTATCCGATGTGGGACTAAATCCCACCGAGTGTTGGCTGCTAACACACCCTCTCACGCTTCAGCCCGGCCCAATGGGCCTGAAGCGTGAACGATGTAGGAAGCCCAATGTTAGACCCGATAAGCGCTGATACCATGTCATGAGTATCGAGGCCTAACTTATCCTCACAAAACCGGCTTGTACGGTGAGGAGTGCCTCCTCTTTATAAGCTCTTCTCAGGAATCCTATCTATCCGATGTGGGACTAACATAAACCCCCAATTTGGGGGAAATCAAATTAAAAAAAAAAACATTAGAGGAGGAATCTAAAGGGGTTTTAGAAATCCCCAAACTTTTCCCTCATTTTTAAAAAGTCTCAAACAAGGGGAAGGCTGACTACAAGCCCCTTCTTCCCCTCCCTTCCAAAACCTCCCTCCGAAACAAACGCTAAGAGAATCTCGGGATAACCAAGTTTTTTAAACAATTTTGAGCTTCTGCATCTCAATTTTATAAGATCTCATTTCACTTCTCCATAAGCTTTATAAGGATCTTTTTTTATAAGTCAAGAATCATATGCTCATTCTCATTTTCATTGAGAATATCCTATAACCTCGAAGCTAACCCAAATTGGGCCATAATCCTAATAATGAGGTCCATTGCATTTTAATGTTAAAAATATTTTTTCCTATAGCTTCCATACCATTGAAGTCCTATAGCCTCCATACTATTGAAAGGGTTTCCACCACAAATGATTCTATAGAATGTAAATTTTCCTTACAGAAAAGTTAATAGCCATCTTCAGTTTACAAATATTATATAAGTGTGCAAAAAAAGGTTCTGACCCTTCAATTTAATGTCACAAACACTCAAACATTCCTCTTCATTCTTATTTTCACATATAAAGACTGTAACAGACATTTTTCTTCCATTATGACATTTGGCAGCTTAAATTGTTATAATTTAATACATATTGCCAATACTTAGACGCATTGGCATGAGGAAATTAAACAAAAACAACTTTTGACCACATATATAAATCACTTTGATGCAAGCACACGTACCTTTATGTCTTGTGGTCCAGAGCCAAACTTCTCATTTTTACAAGGATGAAAATGCAAAACCTTCATTATGGTTAACCTGTCCTTCTCACTAAGTATCTCATCAATTGGATACCTACACAGATAACATCGGAAGTTGAAAATTATTATGCAAAGCATAGATCATATATTAAGGTAAGGGAATCAACACAGGTAACCAAATACAACTATATGCCCAATAAATATATACCTCAAGTTTCATATCAATAAACAGAAAACAGACAGCTACAAAAAACTGAGAGGAAACCCCACAAAGAAGCTTTTAAACTAGAGGGACTTGTTCATAAATTTGAAATAGTAGGGACCTAGACCAGTAATTTAATCTTTACTTAAAGGGTCCAATCACCCCAAAAGATGAAGAAATGGGTAAAATAAAATCAAAATTTCTATAAAATACCAAACTGCAAAATAATATTCTTGACCCTGCCCCTTAATTTATCCGTGTCTCTGAACCTAAAATCTATTAGTATGCACTCAAAATTATTAATGTTACTGGATAGGAACCCAAATTAAGAGAGAACACAAAATAGTATTATTGATTGAAAATGTATTATTTATTGATGTTCTCTTTCTTTCTCCCCTATAATCATGTTGCCTATGCCCACTAATCACCACCTGAGTAATTATTCTCCAACTTCTTTCCTATTCAGCCTATTTATTGGGCTAAGGCCAAAAGCCGATGTTTTAATTCCTAACATTACTACTATAATTCCTTTGGAAATACCTAAAAATAAATTATCAGTACCTCCGAAAATTTAGTACTTCATTATACTTAACGCATAACACAGTGAAATGAGTGATTGTCAAAAAAAAAAAGCAAATAAAACTGTTAACATGGTTTTATAATTCTAAAAATAATTATCAACATATTTCAATCCAAACAAGAACCACACTGCTTTAAAAAATGACAATAGAATGCAAACCAGAAACTCAATACACTTGGCAATAAACTAATCTTCATTTTCATGAAAAAAGACAGAAGAAAACATGATTTTTTTTAGACGAGAAGAAAACATGATTACGAGGCAGATAATACTTATGTGGAAACATCTAAGCGCACAAAGCCACCATAGCAGGCATAATGATACATACAAGCTTCCAGCTGTGCTACAATTAATTTAAAAGCAACAAATATATCATAATTTCAATATCATGACATAGATACAGTTCTTTATGCCATCAAATGCACATACAACCACAGTAACATATGAAAATCTGGATTATCTTACTTGTTCAGTATGAACCTTGATGCAGTTGTAAGCTTCTGAATATCGTTTACTGTTATAAAACTTCTTACAGCGCTTTTCCACTGCTTAGGCTCTTTTGGGTTGTAACCACCTCTTTTATTGCATTTAATGGATGAATATTTTTGCGATTGAGGGGTCTCAATCTCTTGTTCCATCTGATCAAAACTGGTCTCTAGCAGGCCATACACATCTACAGACTTATCAAGCTCTTGGACCTGTTAAAAACAACAACCATAGTAAAATTGACTAGAAACAGTAAATTAACGTGTATTAATTGATAATGACAATTGGAGGAGGAAGTATTACAATAAGAAATTGAATTTCATAGAATTCATTGTATATGGCTACATTTGAACAGGGAAAAGAATGATAAGAAAGCCTATAGTAAGTGCCAGGATGCAGCATTTTAGTGGGAACAGTTGCCAAAAGTTTATAAAAACATTGTATGTCATTCATATCAATTTTCAACTAAAACTTTTAAAAAGAACAAGAAAACAACTGAAATTTACTTATGCATTAAAACCTCCGCACAACTGCTCAGTACATTCTAGGGGTTTTTTAAAAGAGACATGGATTATCAATCAAAACCTCAATGGAAGCTATAAGCTTGATACATAAGAAAATAAATAACTTCACCTTCTCTGAGTATATGATATCAAACTGTCCACTTGTACCCATGGGAAGACAGTTTCCCCAAGCCAATGCATCTAGATTGCCCTGGAGATTATCCATGACTCCAGACTTCGCAGCTTTTAAAAAGGAACTGCCAGGATTCTGCAATTAAGATTCCACAATTTCAGCATGAATTAAACAGGTTATCATAAATTATAATCTCATTACAATAAAAAATATGAAGCATTAGATTCGAAACATAAATGCAAAAACTCACAGAAAAGCATGCTTGCACAAAGGGCGATGAAACAGATGCATGTTTTCTTTGCCGTGCCATGCCTTTAGCATTTAATCCCACAAACTCTCCACTAGCAGAAAGACTATTGGCAACCAGACGCAGATGCTTAGGAAGGATCGACTTGCCAGTATCGGATGTTGCAGCTGATAAATTCTACATTAAAAAATCACATGCAAGTACATTAAATACACATCTCCATAACTTTCAGTACAAAGGAGGGAAATTTATTTAATCATACATGCAGATAATGCTGCCACCCTGCATCGATTCCAAAGGCTGAGCAGAAATGGTGAATGTTATCGGGATGACTTCGTGTCCAGTCAATCAACGGCATTATTCTGTGACAGTGATTTATCAGTGAACCCCAGAATGTACCGCTGTCATTGTCACTGGCCATAGTAACCCTCAAGTATAGTTCACCAGAAGAACCATTAAAAGAATTTGATACTTTTGACCGATCCTTCCAGAGAATGTCAACCTTCTTGATCTCCGAAAATCCTAAAGGGCATTTTGGAATTTCATGATAGTAGTAAATATTAGCATATTTTACTTTAATACAACAACAAGCAATATATATTCATGTAAAGATCAAACCAGATGTAGGTAGGAGTTGTGATGAAAACTTAATATTATAATCTGATCAATTTTTAGCTTATACAACTATGCTTTTAACTCTTTAACCCAAAAAGAAAAGAGGAAAAAACACATTTTTAGCTTCATTAAGCTTTTGTTGGAATAATCAATTTAATAACCTCAACTGTCATTATGTAGCAAAAACAAAATATGAAATAGAACAACAGTTAAATAAATGTCCTGGGAATATATTCTATAAAAGGCTCTTTGTAAAATCATCATTTTAAACTACACATGGATATTCTGATTTTTTTTTTTTTTGAAACAATGGATATTCTGATTATATTACTATTTACTACCAACCTTTTATAGCTGTTCGCAGAAGCAAAGGTATCATTATATTCCGAAGAGCATCCAGCTGTAGAGAATTCTTAGAATCTTCAACAATTGTTACGGTGATGCAATCTTGACTGTCTTTTTCCTTATCAGAGGTTTCTCCAGCTTCCTTAGCCATGTCATCTACACAACATTTCCTGCTATTTCATTGTCTTGGTTAATAGCCATCGTAAAAGCTCAGAGCATGAATGAGAATTTAAGCAGAAAGACTTAGATAATATAAACTGTTAAGCACCAGAATAGAAGAAACTTACTTGCTTGATATTTTCAAATTGGGAAGAGTGAATTTTGAGTTTTTTTTTAAGGAGTCATATCCCTGGTAAATAGACTCAATGATAGAATGCACTCTGAAATTTCCTCTTGTTACATTTTCCTTGTCTAAATGAAAATGGCAAACCCAAGGACTGTATTTTCCGAGATTGCAAGACTGTGGGCTGAATATTATCATGACAGTAGCAACAATGTTTGAGAACATCAATCTTTCCAAATAATTCTTAACTTCTAGAGATGCATATTCAAACCCATGTTTCTTTTTACCAATTTTCTCAGACAAATATAAAGATAAGGTCTGGTCACCCCCTCTTTTCCTTGAACCACACTCCAGAACATTTTTTAAATTCAGTAAAGGTGATGCTTCAAGTAGACTAATAGGTTGACTCAAAGCACTATATGCGGCCTCGGAAACTGCACAAGCAGAAAGCGCTCCGACTGGTTCACCGCCTATAATATCCTCTTGAAAATAGCTATCACAAGCTGAATCCTCTTCAGCATCATAAGAAAACTGAATAAGTTGATTACCATATAAATTTCTCACTGATCCATCATATGCATCATAGATATCACGCATGAAAAACATAAGTCTTCTGGTCAATGTCCCAGGAAGGTCTGCATTGTCACTGAAAGAGCTATCACGATTTGTCACTGAATGAACAAAACATTCAAGTGGATTCAACCCTGTGAAAAAAGAGCTTTCAACCACAGCATGAGCAATGAAAGACTGGCCCGGTTCAAGAGTATCAGAAACCATCTCCATCGAATGAATCCCCTTTTGACTGTTCCAACCAGCACATGAGAGTTCACGGGGAATTCTGTACGATAACCGGACCAGAGAATGTTGCAGCCCAAGGCACATGGAATGTTGCACTAATTTCAGTAAATTACCCTTGCTTCCAGCCTTAAACATAGCAAGGAAAGTATTGTCCTTGCACGCATATTTATCTGCTAAACTCTGAATATTGCGAAATACTTTTCTAAAAGCATCAACTGACGCTTGACTTACAGCAGCAGATAATTCTCTTTCATAATTAAGACGATCTACGTCCACAGTCATAAATTTTCCATTCTCTTCTAGACTTCTTGAAAGAAAATCACAATAATAATCTACCAATAACTGATTGAAATTACAAGCCTTCTCTGCTTCTCGTAAGCCATAGGAGATTTCCTCCATCATGTTTTTCCGCGCATAAGAATCAGAAGAAAGGTACAAATCTGAAAGGGAAACGCTGAAACCTGTCATAGACAACCACTCACAAAGAGTTTTCTGTGCACCATGCAATATATCCAAAGTCTTCCCTTGAAAATGTTCCACAAGACTTTGGAAAATGTTGTTCTCTGAATCACGTATCCACCCAGAAGCCTCAGAACAAGATATCAGCTCCCCGTCACTAACTATAACATCATTTGAAGGGGAAGCATAGTCAAACTTAAAAGGCAAGAGTATGCTGAACAATTGCTTGCCACTCCAAAATGAGGTATTGCTTGAAGATGCTTTGACAATTGCAGGAGGTGTTAATTTTCTATCGCAAAGCATTTGAAGCTGCTGCATTTGGTAAACATTCAAACGGACCCCATCTTCCAACAGCAAATATGCAGCAGTTAAACTATCCTGACAAAGTGAAAGCAGATTTGTACCACTTTGCCCATTAATCAGTTGCCTATCCAAAGCAACAAGCTCATTAAGCTCCACTCTTGCACCAACAGATTGTGGAATATACCCATGAAGGCAATCACCATCAAAATCCCCACAAAGAGGTGAACAACAGAGTGGGTTAATAGAAACTACAGAAGTAATTGGAAGAACCCTAACCGTGAAAGCAATCATAGAATGTTGATGTATGGAAGGAGGCCTATTTATCAACACTGTGTCTCCATCAACAAGAGGCCGATAAAATATGTCTCCTATCTGTAAATCTTCTTTTTTATACAGAACAACTGGATTACCCTTCCTGCAAACATTTATCCGTCCCTTCTCTAACAAACGCAACTCACAACAATAAAGTAAACTTTGCTTATTCTGCCTATTCACGCACTCTGAAACCTGCAAACCTTCTGCAATTTGACAAGGTATGCCGATTTCACAAAGCTCAAGGTCTGGATCACCAACAACCACCGTACGGAATGAACAGTCGTTGCGTTTTCCAAGAACGACATCTTTCATCCATCTTAAACCAGAAGAATTGCAAGCATTTTCTCCAACCTTTCTTTGTTGCAACTCAGTAAAAATATTAATAGGTGTTCTATCGGGATTTATCTGTGCATTTTAAAAGTAAAACCATAAGCAACAATAATAATTTTGACCAAGTGGGATGTAGGAAAAACAAAGGACGAAACAGCAGAGAAACATGCCTTGGAAAACCTTAGGCAATCCAAAACACGAGAACTTAATTCATTTGCTGTACCCCTGAAATCAACCAATTTCTTGCAAGCCCTGGTCCTATTATCCTATAAGTATTTAATCAGACACAACATATTAAAAATTGGAATTGATGTGATGATACATAACAACTTATAAATATTGAAGACTACCAAAAAAAGGAAAAATACACTTACAAAACTCAATGGATATCCCCCAGGAAGTCGGTGAAGAACTTCTGTCACACGATGACAATTCGGTGCCACAAGGAAGCAATTGAGGCTAACCAAATCCATGCTTGGAATAAATTTTTCAATGAAGTTCGGATCAACACCACGCAATAAATTCTCAACCTAAATATCATGGAACATACCATTACCCTTCTAGAATGAATTTTAATACTCAAATTCATAGTACCAATGGATAACAATACAAAACTACAACATGTATGTAAAAGTGGGCAGTGCTACCTGAACAGGTGATAAAACCCTTCTATTTACATGATTTTCTTCTTGTTGAGCATCTCCAAGGATGAAATCCCAATAATCAGCTGGCAATCCTCGCCCCAAATTTCTTTTCTTATTTAAAGATACATCATTTACTTCAACAATAATTGCAGTTCTTCTGAAGAAATCATTGGATGAAACTCTGAATTTCATGGCAGGATAACGACCCATACCATCACCCTATTTGATGCATAAGCTGTCTTAGAGTGGCAAGAAATAAAAATAAAGGGAAAAATAATAAATTTATTTCAGAGTGAATCAAAGAAGATTGAAAAATAACTTACACAACAATATTTGCAACCTCTGGGTTGATTATTGAATCCAAGGAGTGATTTAGCACGCTGTAAGAAGAAATTTGAACCTTAACAATATGAAGCAGTTAACAAGAAAAAATGCAAATCCAGAAAAAAAAAAAAAAAAAAAAAAACAGACAACCAACATAAAAGTAACTAGAAACACCCATAGAAAATTAAAATCATAGGATTATTTTCTTGGACATGTGGAAGCAAAGACTACAGGTACCATTGTACTTAAGCATGCATAATTCCTCAGATGCTATCTTATTGTACTTGAGAATCTCATATAACTTAAAACTTGGGAAATATTTTGGAAGGATTTATAAAACCCTGATAATTTGCCATATAATTTAAGTATCTCATCCCAAGATGGAAGGTCTAAACTCAAATTTCTTTATCACGTCTAATAGTCTACTTTACACAAATAAATGGTATTTGAATTAATTTTAATACTGTACTTGAACTTTTTTATTAATGGAATGGAATACAACAGATCAAGTGCGATAGGACAAGAAGGGAGGGAAATAAAGGGGAATAGAAGTAAATGGGGTAGAAAGCCAACAAAATGTATATAAGAGAACATAGAAAGGAATGTGATTAGAAGAGACTAAGGCTCTCGAATTCCCTAACTTGTATTCTTGCTTTTTGTAGCTCATATTGAGGAGAAATAGTACATTTTGTTCATTAAAAAAAATCTCTGTTTTATCTTCTTTGATGCTAGTTGATTGTACCATCCATCCATTAAAAAATCTTTGTTAGTTCATAGTCAAACATGACGATATCTATCACATTATTATATCTTACTAATCTTAGAATTGGTTAGTCTCCATATCTACTTTCTTTCATGATGCTTCCTTAATTAGGATTAAGAGTGTAATATATATATATATATATATATATATATATATATATATATATATATATATGAGGATTACTGTTTTGTCTTTTGTAAATGCATTCAAGATACCATTCACATCAATATTACTTTAATTTTTATTTCGAGCATATCTTCCTCCCTCTGTACCTAAACCATAATATATAGCTTCAAAATTATCTAATTCAAACTACGTAAAAGGGGAGCTTCTCACCCTCTAATTCCCTTTTAATTCACTCCTACCTACCATCCAAACAGTGAATAAAGAAGTTTTCAAAATAGGAAAGAAAACAGTTTGTGAGATAACACTATGCACATTTTCTTCAATGAACACACACACACACACTATTCCAGACTAAAGAGATTTATTATGACAGAAAAGGGGGAATGTTCAAGCTCAGGCATACAGTAAAATTAGAAAGAATGATTTTCGTGTAAATTTGGTTTCTATAGATCATATTTATTTCTTACTGACATTCAGTGAAAGGTTTTACACTATCGATGGGTAATGTGCTACTGGAAAATGAAAGAAAAAGTTTGCAGCATTAACAAATAATGAAACTAGTTACTGCAAACTAATGAAATGAGCATCATTTTGGTTGCTGAAACTGAGTGTTCAACATGGATAATAAATAAAATTACAACTCTGCTAATACTCTCCGTTCCAAATTATAAGTCGCGTTGAGAAAAATAATTGTACCAAGTCCGTGTTATAAAAAACCCAGATAAATTGTGCTGATGTTGGTATAGTAAAAGATACCAGACCTTGATCCGTAATTCATGTCGAATAGATTTACATGCAGGGCAAATCTTTTGCAAGATCTCTGCAATCTCTGCCATGAAGTATGGATGTAAGATGGTAAGAGGAAATTTTATCGATCCAAAGTGACCTGAAATAATAATATATTAATCAATCAGTGTATAGTAGATTTCAAATATCAAACCACAAATCTCTAAACCTATTTTCCATATAATATGCTCATACACACCGTCGCAGGACTTTCTATTGTTTGAACCACATGTCGTGCACGCATAAGACCAATTTGGAAGTCCCAAATCAGAACATGTGACCTGTCCAGGTGCTTTTATCTCCAAGGTGGAGATTTTCTCCTGCAGGCGTAAATGAAATAACATAAATATGTGATTAAGAGTAAACTGATACACACAGAATACTATTAAGAGTATACTTAACTATATCTTCTCCAGTTAAAACATCAAATTTTATCGCTTTTATACGACCAGATGGCACATTGTGCTCTGTAGTGAGGTCATGATCATCCATGGAATTTGGTAACCTTGCACTCCACATGAAATTTCAAGCAGCCTATTCATTTGAAAGGTATTAATAAGATTGTAGACAGAATGGGCTCAAAGAACAAGCGAGTAAATGATGCAACACATATTGTCTGTCTAAAGCTGGACTTGTATATTTGCTAGCTTACTCTAGATTTCATGGATACAAGTATGAAACATATGCAGCTATACAGTTTTTGGAATGGATGCGAGAGGATATATTATATATAACCATTAAAAAATAAAATATTTAAAAAGCAAAAAAAAAAAAAAAAAATTATGGGTATTTCTAACTTGTGCCCTAGGCCCCTAAGGACAAATGTAAAGGAACCCAAAAGTAAAAAATTTGCGTTGAAAAAAAATTAAAACTTTTAAAAAGTCGAATGCACGAGTTTTAGGTCAGATATTTCTAAAGTGAGTTTCTTGACATGTGCCGTTACGGCGCAAGTTAGCAATCTCCCTTTCTAATTAACATTCTAACTCAATGTCCTAATTAAATTTCATAAATTACATCAAGAGACGAAAATACAAAATATGACATAATTTGATAAGTACTATGAAGTAGCAATTGTTTCAGTTAGTAGCAAGCTGAACAAATCAGCAGTAAAACACGACATGTATGAAGAAATCAAATATTATGCCAAAGATGAACCAAATCACGGATAGAAAAAATTCCTGAAACAGAAATTCATAATAATACCTTCAAAACCTCCGGCGCAGTGATAAGCTGCGCTCCAAAGGTTCGTCGTAGGAAGGGCCTAAATGTAAAACTCTTCCTGAAAGAACTAATTTTACTCCCAACAAATTTCAGGAAAAAGCTGCAGAAAAAAAGTATATATTCATTAACGTCACGAGATCATAGAATATGTCAGTCAGCATTAAGATTAATCCGTCTATAGTAGTACCAATATCAGGAAGGGGCAACAATGTCATAAAAAAAAAACACATATCAGATTAGGACTAAGATATCATACCGTATTGGTTTCATAATCTAAATTAACTAACGTCATTAAACATAGATGATTGATTAACTAAAGAATCTAAGAAATTAATCAACAATGACTAAAAACTGAAAGCACATTGTGAAGAAAACAATTTTGAAACAAAAGAATAGCACGATCGTATAACATGCAAAGCAAAAAAATCATGCACGTTGCAAAAATCATTCTCACTCAGTTATAATCGAAGTCGCGACAACTCAAAATCAGAACGATTGAAGATATTTCCAGAAACAAAAAGCATTGATCATAGAAAGTTGATTATGAGTGAGAGATTATAAATAAAGATATTTACTCACTTAAATTAATGCGGAAACTCCATGGTGAAACTCAACTCGGTGAGGTTCGGTTTTCGGAAAATCACGTTTTTAGGGTTCTTTCTAACTTTTGCCCGCATGTTGAGGATCCCAAAAGTAGAAATTTTGCATTGGAAAAAAATAAATTTTAAACTTTTAAAAAGTTGAATGCATGACAGTCAGATATTCATAAATAAAGGTATTTACTCACTTAAATTAATGCGGAAACTCCGTGGTGAAACTCAACTCGGTGAGGTTCGGTTTTTGGAAAATCACGTTTTTAGGGTTCTTTCTAACTTTTGCCCGCATGTTGAGGATCCCAAAAGTAGAAATTTTGCATTGGAAAAAAATAAATTTTAAACTTTTAAAAAGTTGAATGCATGACAGTCAGATATTCATAAATAAAGGTATTTACTCACTTAAATTAATGTGGAAACTCCGTGGTGAAACTCAACTCAGTGAGGTTTGGTTTTTGGAAAATCACGTTTTTATGGTTCTTTCTAACTTTTTCCCGCATGTTGAGGATCCCAAAAGTAGAAATTTTGCATTGGAAAAAAATAAATTTTAAACTTTTAAAAAGTTGAATGCACGACAGTCAGATATTTCTAAATTTTGAGTTTCTTGATATGCGCCCTTACCGCACAAGTTACCATTCTCCCGTTTTTATTAACGTTCTAACTCAATGTCATAAATAAAATTCCATAAATTACTTCAAGAGACAAAAATACAAAAATATGACACATAATTTGAAAAATATGAAGTAAAAATTGTTTCAGTTAGTAGCAAACCGAACAAATCAGCGGTAAAACATGACGCATATCACGAGAAATCAAATATTAAGCCAAATGTGAACAAAATTACAGATAGAAAAACTTCCTGAAATTTATAATACCTTCAAAACCACGGGCACAGAGCACGGCAAATGTTCGCAGTAGGAAGGGCCTAACCTTAAAACTCTGCTTGAGAAAACTAATTTCACTCCCAAAATATTTCAGGAAAATCAGCTAAAAAAACAAGTATATACAAACTAACACCGTGAGATCATACAATACATCATTCAGCATTAAGATTAAACCATAAATAGTAGTAGTACCAATATTAGTAAGGGGCAACAAAGTCATTAAAAACACATACTACATATTAGGTTAATGACTCAGATATCTATCAGAACTGTGTGTCATAACTGTGAAACACAAACACTCCTCGGATTAGGCGTGTCCTGGTGTCGGACACGCGTTAGAATCCGACACCGACATGACACTGACACTTATGATTACATTAAATTATGTCATTTTCTCAAATTATTATCCGGTGTCCATGCTTCATTTCATACGGTACTGATTCCATAATCACAACCAATAATGTCATTGCACATAGATGATTGATTAACAAAAACTAATCTAAGAAATTAATCAACTATAAGTAAAAATCAAAAGCACATTACGAAGAAAATGATTATAAAACAAAGGAAAAGCACGATCATACAACATGCAAAACTACAAAATCAAGCACATTGTAAAAATCATTCTCACTAAGTTATAATCGATTATGAAAGAAAGAGGTTATAGATAGTTATTTTACTCACTTAATACGGAAACTCGTGTAACTGAAACTGAGTTATCGGAATCGGAATGAGTTAAGTGTTGGAGTAAGCGTTTGTTATGGGAAAGAGAAGCTTGAAAAAACTTCGGCGGTGAGAGCTTTAAAGAAAGTGATAATAATAAGTTGAAAATGGATTATAGAGTGTGAAAGTGTGAAGACAGAGAGTGAGTGAAGAAAAAGGTGATTGGTACTTTTTGGGTTTGAGTCTCTAGGTCAGTGCCCTTATTTTTTTAGTATTTATTTTTAAGGAACTGTCCTTACTTTTCCCCAAAACCTGTTGTACTTCATGCAAAGTAGCTGAGTACTTTAAGGTTTTTGCTATAGGACATTGTTGCCCCTTACTCATATTTGGTACTACTATTACTATATATGGTTTAATCTTAATGTTGAATGATGATGTATTGTACTATAATCTCATGGTGTTAATTTGTACTTTATACTTTTTTTTGCAAATTTTCCTAAAATGTCTTGGAGTAAAATTATATTTTTAAAGCAGAATTTTATGGTTAAGTTTTTTTTTACTGTGAATATTTAGCGTGCGCTGTATCCACGATTTTTAAGGTATGTAAATATTTGTGTGCGCTGTATCCACGGTTTTGAAGGTATTATGAATTTCTATTTCATGAATTTTTTTCTATCTATAATTTGGTTGACATTTGGCATAATTTTTTATTTTGTGGTATTGTCATGTTTTATGGAATTTTATTTATGGCATTGAGTTAGAATGTTAATAAAAACTGGAGATGATAACTTATGTCATAACGGTGCATATCAAAAAACTCAATTTTAAAATATTTATCTGTCGTGCATTCAACTTTTTAAAGTTAAAAATTATTTTTTCCAATGCAAAATTTCTACTTTTAGGATCTTAACATGTTGGCACAAGTTAGAAAGAACCATAAATTTTTAATTTTTTTTTAATACACATTTTGTACTTTTTGTTCCTTTACACCCCCTTAGGGGTTAGGGCACAAATTAGAAATACCCATAACTATAAATTCTATTAAAAAATTTGAGTATTTTAGTAATTTTGCGTGCGAACAAATATATACAGTATACATTTTAATAATTTTGGGTGCCAACAAATATAATATAGTATACATTTAAAATTTTAAAAAAATTACCAAAGTATTTTAGTAATTTTTTTTTTTTTTTTGGAGTGGCGGACTTACCCCAGCCATCCCTGATTCCGCCTATGATGATAGCGATTAAGTAATCAAAACTAAATGAATGAGCAATAAATCAACAAAAGTTAAACTACCAAAAATGATAAAAACACGAATAATTGTTTACCCAATTCGGTCCAATAATGACCTAGTCTGGGGGAAAGAGAGCTCTACATTCCACTATCGATGAAATAACTTGATTACAAGAGATAATACAAGAATTTAGTAATTCCCTAAATTCTACCATTTTCCCAAATCTCTACCGGTGATCAAGAGATTTACCAATAAGTGTTTCTAAAGCTTTACAATGATTCCCCAAACCTTTTGAGTGACCCAAGAGATAAAACCTAGCTCTCTAGACTCAAAATTGGCTCAAACACCCTAAAAATCACTTTCTCTCTCTTTTTGGCGGCTGAAGAAAACAACACATAGTATTTGTACTGTGTTTTGCGCACCATGCGCAGGAAAATGGCGCACCATGTGCAGAAGGCAGTAACCACTGCTCCACCTGCACCTCATGCTCAAGGAATGGCGCATCATGCGCTACTGGCAAGGAAGAAACAATTTTCTACTTCCTTCCATCAATTTAAAGGCAAATCCAACAGTTCGTATATTAGGGACGAGAAGAAGAAATAATGAAGTGTTATCTTCAAATAAAATAGACAAAGACATAATGAAGTGGATGTGAAAATCAGGTTAACTGTCTTTGAGTATTGGTTTCTTAAAAGTGAGCTACTTTTGCCACCCTACCGGTTACCCGCAGGCCCTATTTTTACACATCCGCTAATTAAGTAGCGGATGTGTAAAAATCAGAAATTTTGGGGGAAAAAGCCGTCCGCTACTTAAGTCGCCGACAGTATTTGGGTAACCAGTAGGGCGGCAAAAGTAACTCCCTTCTTAAAATGGGTACCCGTTTGTTATTGGTTTAGTAAAATGGGGCTGGATCAATTTTTATGCAAAATGGACTGGGCTTTTTAAACAGGTCCACCGAATTTTTTAAATCAATTCATGTAAACCAGTTGTTGCTAGCATTATTCTTGTAAGTAATGTAAATGTGAATTTAGAATAATCAACCGGTTTCACATCTACATAAAAGGCAAGTAGTTTGGTTTACATTAATCCTAACCTCCCTGAAATGCATATACCACCTCAACCTATTCTTGATCAGAGCATGCAATATAGCCAAGAATCAGAATCAGTAAACCAGACTCAATATATCACTAAGATCCCCAAGTGTCCTGATTGTTTGTGAGCAGCTGGCTCCATACAGTAAAAGATGTATATAATCCGAGGTTGATATAGTTGAGCAGCCTTTACGCGTTTTCTTCCTGCTTTAGCATTTTCATCTGAGAATTGGATCATGCTCAATTAGCGATATTCTGCAAGTTGATGATGGAGACTGAAAATCTTCTAATTATTCCAACAAGTTATTCATCCTGTGTATACTCTAACAACATGTGTGGAGAGCGGTAGATTTTAACAAGCGTCCAATACAGAATCTCTTCCACTTCAAGCTCTCCTTCAGCTCTTGCAGCATATATATCTTCACATATTGCCATCAATCTGCATCAATAAACACATTATAGAAATCATCAGTACTCGCTTCATTAAATTTCCCAATAAACAGAAGGGAGCCCATTAGTGAAAATTCATTATAATATAGATTAATTGCTTGAGCACCTGTCACAAGAAGGAAGGTTCTCAAAAGGAATTCTCATTCGTAAATCAGAACACTGTAATCTGATAAAACGTCCAACTGCAAGCACAAAGGTGATGTAAAGTCCCCAGATGCTGAACTTGCTTAGAGTTTCACCGATAATACCCTCTAGAGCAGAAAGGAGAATAGATAAATTGGTGTTAGTTAAGATATTTGATCATATCTGAAGGGAAACAAAGTTCTGCCTTCATGTGTTATGAACTAGATAGGTAGCTGTAATAAAGTTTGGGTTGAACTTACGAGGGGTCTCTTCAGATACAATTATAGCCATCGGTCCTGAGAACTTTCCACATCCATGTGCATCTGAGATGTCGAGATCATAGAAAGACCACCACTGCGGATCCCCACGGTTAAGGACAAGATCCCCACTAACCAGCTCCACCTGCAAAGACGTTTTGTCCGTTTTGATCAGAGCCATAGCTAGTGAATGAATGTAGCAGTTCAATGAATAATACTAGGTGCATTTTTTTTGGTCTTAGATAGGATATTTTGTTCAAGTCTAAGATTAGTACATTGTAAGTAAGACGTACATACCGACTGTTCAAGAGAACGCACATCACCGGAGCCTGTGACCCGAAAATATCTAGGATAAATATTGAATACTGAGAAACCATTGGAAGTACCATTGAAGACGTTAGTCACTTCATAAGATGTGGGAAGATCCTGCTCCTGTATTTTTAATTCATATTTCACTACTTCCTTTCCTTTAGGCCTATCTCTGGTAAATTCCCAGGAGAAAGTAATGTCCATATTCCACCTGAGGGACTTCATAAATCTGGCCTGCACAACAGGTGGGACAAGCCACAATGTACTTGCATCTGATTGGCAGCAAATTAATTGAATGTCATTCTCATCGTATGCACTAAGATAACCCTGGGGATCCAAACTTGTGCGTGCTTCAAGATTTTCCCAAGATATCTTTTCGCACAAAGTAGTCTCAAACAATGTCAACTTGCCACTTGATGTGCTTATATACACCCGAGCACTGGCATCTTTGATCGGGTTTGCAATGTTTGTTGGGTTACCGCTACTATACATCTGTCGAGAAAATATAATTTTGAAGAAATGGTGCGAAGTGAGAGGTCAACAAATAGTTTAGGAAAAAAAAAATCCGTCCAATATTATATTCGTAAGTATGCACTCTATAATGGATCTAAAATAAAGTTAAAGTAGCATTCAACAGCCTTTGGCTTTTTCTGAAAAATGTCAACAGCCTTTGGCTATATCATATATTTATTCAAACTATTGACTTCTAGGTCTTTCTTGATAGTTTCTCATATAATTTTCTTGGTCTTCCTCTGCCTAGCAATTGAGATACTCTTCATCTGATATACTCTCTTAACTACGAAATCTATATGTCTCCTATGCACATGCCCAAACCACCTAAGACGAGATTCACCCATCTTTTCTACAATAGGTGTTACTCCAAATTTATCTCCAATGCTATTATCTATGGGCCCCTGATCTTACTCTTGTGATGACATTTACTTCCTAACATTCCATCTCATACAACATTGTCGGTCCTACAGCTGTGTGATGAAACTATCTCTTTAACTCGAACAGTACCTTTTTATCACATAAAATCCCCGAGGCACTCCTCCATTTCATCCATACAAAATGAGATTCATAGTTGGAACATTTAATTCTAACAAAAAGATAATTAAGAATTTTTTATTCTTACCAGCATTGGAGCCCATATAACACACATTAAAACAAAGAACAAACATATCCCACTGCAGAACTTTGTCATTTTTGGCTGCTTTTGTCCTTGTTGGTGGCTGGCTC
Source organism: Trifolium pratense (assembly GCF_020283565.1). Classification (NCBI taxonomy): domain Eukaryota; kingdom Viridiplantae; phylum Streptophyta; class Magnoliopsida; order Fabales; family Fabaceae; genus Trifolium; species Trifolium pratense. Next base: position 1,934,483 of record NC_060064.1, read on the forward strand.
TATTCAAAACCACGTCGCATTTGACAAGAAACAAGCTTGCGTGAATATCTTCCAGCTAAAAAGAAAGCTAGATTGTTAAAAAGATATAAATGGGAATAAAAATGCACACTCCTTATGAGAAATAGCTAAGAAAATAGCAAGTCTGCATGCTTATGTGAAAATAGGAGTTATGAATCTAAGTTGTTCAATGAAAATAGTCATGTTTTGGTCCTCTTTCTAATTTCTATAATAAAATCAAAGCTTTAACTTCATTGTAATTTACGTTAGTGAAAGTTAAAATTATGTCATAAATTGTTGAGAAATTGTTAGGGGAAAAAACTTTTTCGCAGCATACTGTGTCAGTAGTTTGTTATGTTCACATTTCACTATTAACAATAAGATTTGTGGATATATTTCAAAATGACTTTTCCAGATTTTCATTAGATGATCAATCAAGAGGGTTAAGGAAGTCCAAATATTCTAGGCTGTCCAAGAATGGAAAAACGGGGAGTTCTATATTAATATGCAAATGACATAACTCATAATAGTGGCAGCAACAAAAAAATTATTATAAAGGAACAATATGGAGACTGTTGAGCACATATGATATACCTTTAGCCAGTCATACATAGTCAAAGATGTTGTCGTGCAAGACCAATCTAGCACACTTCTCAATTCATAGAGGAAAGGTATAGCTCGATATAGTCGAAACCCCAAAACATTAACTCGTGAAACACTACTGGTCAAAAACTGCCTGTACAGAGTGCTTTTGTTTGGAATCCCAAAATGAATTTGCTTTGCTTGCAAAACCAGAGAAATTGCTTTTGTAAAATAAATGGCACGAATTGCCAATCTTCCAGAGTATCTGTGCAATGGATCCATGTCCCAGGCATATTTTGTGACTGAACATGTGAAGAGAACAAGGTTGAATAAATAGAAAACAACTTTCCCTGTTGCAAATGAACAGAGGTATATAATTCGATCAAGCACGATCAAGAAAAAGACAACCTGCAATATAAAGGTTTTATGTTGAGTAACTAGCAATGATTTTATTATCAACATGGAAATTTAAAAAATTTGATATTCATTGGTCGAATGGATCAAACAGTGGAATATATTAAACCATGTATGTCATCTTAAAAAAAATTGAAACGGGTGAGTTTGGCATAGCAAGAAATTACCAAGTTTCTAAAAATCCGTGAACACAAAATATGTGAGCCCTCGGAAGAAAAGAAATTAGCAGTCTTTTGGTCTCAGTTTTTTTTTTTGGGATATCCAAACGGCTAACCCTAACAACCCTTTAGCCCATACATTATTTTCTCTGGAAACACCACAGCATGGTAACAGGTTTCTTATAATTATTTGATGTCTTTTAATGTTTTCTGTCGTTGAAAAATTGAGGTTAAACTTATCTGATACTTTCCCCTAATCTGTGTTATGAATCTATGATTATGTTTGCAATATTAATGAAGCATGAACGAAGATAAATTTATTATCAAATAATTGAAAACCGGCAAAATTTGAACTAATGAATCTATAAATGTATTCAACGTAAATAGAAAGACTATGTTTGGATTGATGAAAAAGGACGGTATGGAGTGGAATATAATGAAATCATACTAGGATTCATTGTTTGGACTGTTTAAAATAGGAAGGAAATGTGACAGAGTACATTCCATTCCTTTCAATACCCTTCTTTTTCTTCCCTTCTAATTCAGAGGATAAGTGGTGGAACAAGTTTTTTTTTCGTGTTCCATAAAAAAAATCCAAACCATAGAATTCCAATCAACTCTAGTATTATATCCCTTTCCATCCAATTCATTCATCATTATATATCCAAGCATAGCCTAAGTTCCATCAAGAGAATGATCAGCCAAGAGAAATCCGGTATAGGACTTGCAATATCTGATACAATTTACAAATCGAGACATCAACGTTATACGTCTTTGAACATTTCTTACCATGAGAACTAATACAAAATCTTCTGGGAACTGATCTTCCAGCTGGTAGACCTCAAGAAACTCACTGTTAGCTTTCATAACTGATTCATAAAAAATGGCTATTAAGAAGAAAACAGCCAAATCAGCTCCAAAGATGTAGGCGTACAGATCAATTTCCCTTTTCCCACCACCGATGACGGAAATTATTCGATATGGAAACCCAATTTCTTTGAAAATACCTATGTGTTGAGCTTTACGAATCTCATTGGATACATCTTCTGCTGGAGTTAATGAGCTGTACCATTCTTCAGCAGTAAATTCAATTGAAGGGGAGGCATATAACACCTCAAAAACAACAAGACACAAGTTTTCATTCTCTTCACTTTTTTCGATGCTCTGTACACGAACACTACTTGCAGAGTGCATATTAAAAAGGTTATCCTCTTTGCATCTCATATTGTGCAATATCTTCAATGACTTATTTATTCTTGATTCAATTCTCTTTGGTTGAATTCCGTCTTCAGGCCACGAGTTAACTTCCATAGACAGCTGCACAAAGTAAGGGGGAGTTTCTGCACCCCAAGTTAATGATTTCCAGTACCTGCAGAGCCTTCTGACCAACCGTTTCAGTAGATTTTTCAGTGGTAAAAATAATCTCTGTAATCTGTCTTGCATGGTGGAACACTTTACATCCTCTATGAAGCTCTGATGTTTTTTCTTACAAAAGCTGGAATCTGCAGCCATTTTCCAACCACCGTCCTTCACAGTTATGGAGGTTTGCAAGAGAGTGAATATATATACTAGGAAAAATGGTAAGTTGTTTGTAACAAAAGATGATGTTATTTTTTTCGCAGGGAATCCCAATTCTTGAAGCAAGCTCACGTGGAATTCAAACTCGGTGTGTTGGATGATGATTTGATACAAATATTGAAGCAAAATGCAAATTTCGGTGTAAATTAATATAATAACCCAAAATATGTAACTTGGACCGGTATTTTGACAGAGAGCATATAAAAAGAGAGCTGCCAGGTACACCACAGAAAGTAAACTGAAGGACCATAGATATATTAGAATAAAGCAGCAATAGCAAACGACATCGTTATTTGACCTCATTCGGGACCACGTGTAATGAAAAATAATGCCAATTTGAAGGCAAGCAGTATCAGGCACAATGTGCTCATGAACAGAGTGTGTGGAAAATGTATACTCCAGAGGTTCTGCACCCGTATTTTGATTCTCAATCTCATAGTACTCCTCATCATCTGATGAATCTTCAGTTGGCTCTAGTTCTTCGCGTTCTATCTTCAGATAGTTCATTAGATTGTTAACTGCCATATTTCCAAGAGACTGTACCTGAGATACTCCATTCCCTATGAAATTGACAGCGGAAACTAAAGCATTTCTCCTGACTCGAAGTTTATAACGATTCCTTATTTCTAAATCCAAATAATCACTGCTTTTGGTTCTTTCCTTTAGGTTAACAATTCCACGAGGAGTATCCATTGGGTACTTCCAATACTCTGGTACCAATGGACTTGCAGATTTTTCGCTCAAAAGAGATTGATTCACATCAAATGGACCTACTGACTCGGTATTTATATCAATATCTTGCTTCCGGAATTCATTTTCCCTAAGAAAATCTAGTTTAGAATTTCCTCTCTCTCTTAGGCCGTCAATATCGAGAGAAGGATTACTACAGTTTGCATCAGTACTCATATTGTGGAGCTGATCTTGAAGGTTTAGCATCTCTGATTTCATCTTTTCCACCTGCAAGCTTCGGAGATGCTTCAGCTCTTCAGCTTTACGTGTGTGCTGTAACTGAGCAGTCTTCCAATCAGCTTTCTTCTCTTGTTGCCGCAGTATAGCACCAATCTGCTCTTTCTCAAGGTATTTTGATACATAAACAAATTCTGGAAATGAGAACATGTACGACTGTAGTGATACTAACATGAATATGATGATTTCCACAAACGATGATCTTGATGTAATTCGAAATCCATAATCATATTTGTGAAACCCAACCAATTCATTTATGCTTTCAATGGAACCACTTTTGATCTCCCTAAAGTCGCCGACAAAAGGAGATTGGTATGCAAGAGACAAGACAATTACGACGAAGTTGTACATCCTTAAGAATCTAAAGATTTTATTTCCTTGCTTTAGTATTTTTAGCCTCATTCGGAAGAAAACTAGAGCAAAACCAAGATAGCCAAAATGCAGCATGTCATATTCAAGAGTTCCTGTAATCAAAATTAATGAAAGAACGAAATCTAACAAGTGACAGTAACCATAAAGCCTCAAGTGGTCAAGAAATGTCCAATATCCTTTTGTTTCAAATGAAAGATCGCTTAGTACAGATGCAGACTTCCATTGAGAGAGTATATTTTGATACATCTCTAACCCAGTAAGAATAGATGATTGGTCAGCACGAAATTTGAAACATGAAAACATGAAAACCCCATAATAGCTAATAAGCATACGACGATCATCAACAATAATGCCTGCAGAGAAGGAATTTGACATGAATTATTGGGGAAAGTTATCATGTAACAGCTATTAAAATTATCCCATCCTGACTTAAAAGCATACTCTAGTCTCAAAAACAGGCTTTATGATTGTTATACGTGTGATACACATTTAACCACAACACATATACCTGCTGTCAACTATCTGAACAAACACAAAGAAACATGCATTAATGGAGAGATACCTAGCCAACACCTTTTGCAGTAGTTAAAATATACATCTGATACTCTCCAACAGTCGTGGCATGGTACTTGTTCGCCAATCTGTTGGTGCACAAAAGCAAGATGCATCCAGATAGCCAAGTATTCAATAGTGATGATAGAAGCAAATAGAAAAACAAAAACAGGCCATAATTTTTTAATAAGTAGATGGTGTAGAAGAACACAAGCCGCAAGTGATGCTATATAGAGCAAGGAAATGGCATTCAGCACCGCAAAGCTAGCAAGAAGCAATGCAATCATGTTGATTTCAAGACCAAATAAATTGAACATATTCTCTATCCAGAACTTCAAAGATACTCTTAAAACAGTCTTCTGCATTTCCAACCTCTCTTTTCTCAAGAACAGAAGCCGCTTTCTGTTCCACTTCAAGCTATCCTTAGAACTCTCCCAGAAATGAAAAACTCGAAGATTTTTTACACTGTCTCTTTGCGCTGAGTCTGACCCTTGGGATAATCCAGAATTAATTGTTGGACATGAATGACTTCTTGTGCCTCTTTTAATTGTTGGTGAAGTAGGACTTTCCACTTGTTTGCTTAGCAGGGTACAGGCAGTAGTTTCATTAGAATCTTCAACTGGACTGAATAGAGGACAAGGCTCAGTCCATCTTCCTACATTTCCGTTAACATGTTGCATCTTTTCCAACCAACGAAAAACATTGTATTGAAGTATACATGCTACAATAACCACAACCTTTCCCCTTAACCCTGACTCTAAACCTTTAAAACCAGGCTTATACAGCTGTAAACCCATAAGTAAGGATAATTGAAAATGATCTTGACCAGGAAACATCTCAGCCCAGTCTCCCCACATCTGGAAAAGATATTCAACCATTATGAGAAGTCCCGAATAAACTAGAAACACTTTTGCAGGGATCTGAGAAGACTTTGGTAATCTTGAGTAGTTAATTGAACCAACAAGATATAGGAAACCAAATGCACTTATAGGTGATAAAGATGCATAAAACAGGGAAACATATAATATTTTATCAGTATGCCGGACCAACAGGCGTCTTGTAAAAGGAAAAGGTTTTATTTCAGGCGCATCATAGTTACTAGACCTAGAACTTTTGCTCTGCCTCCTTTCATAGCTATATAGCTGCATTACTATCAATACAGCCAAAGATTGCCAAATGTTTTGCAACATTGAAGCTTCTGGGTTATAGCCAAATGCAGTTTGAAGACTCTTTGAGCTGGAAAAGACACCAATGCTGTAAATGGAGAAAACCACAAATATAGCATACACTTTCATAGGAAACCAAAGATGCTTTTTTGTTTTCCCTGCAAGTTGTCTTCCACTTATCCACAGTAGAAGAAAGAATAAGTAACCAAATGAAGCATAGTTGGGCGTGCTTAGGTATACACTGAGGAGAATTGTCAGGAAGGCAATGTATTTACCACATGACCGATAAGCAGAAAGGAACTTCTGTCTTATAACCTTCACATATGATGTTGTCTTCCTCTCTGAATAATTAATAGAATGGTTAGAATATTGATGTCCACACTTTGGCTAAATATGTAGCTTACACTAATCAAGCAACAGAAGTATTATTGTCTTAAGTCTTAACCCAATAAGAAATCTATATAGAAAAATAAAAGGCTTAAATGTTTATAATTGCTTGATTTTAACCCTCTAAGTTTCACAATTGCTTGAGTTTGGCCCCTCGTGTTTGAATTGCTCAATTATAGCCCCTTTTGCATTTGGTAGTCCCCCGTTGACATTTTTGACTAAAATTTTGGCCTCTCATAGTCTTTTTCTCCTTCAAGCTCTTGACGGAATGCGACGAACACGGGCTTGGATATGAAAGAAGGGTCTTGGACAGGGTTAAATGTGACATTTTAAATTAAAAAAATAATTTAAAATAACTAAAAATTGTTTTTAAAATTAAAAAGATGTTTTAAAATAAAAAATGTCTATAAAATGAAAATATTTGTTTTAAAAATAAATAAATAAATGAAAAATAGGTTTTTAAAAAAAAATAGTTTATAAAATAAAAAAATAGTTTATAAAAAATTTGTGAACTATTTTTTATAACAAAAACAAATTATTTTATAAGCTATTTTAAGAAAACAACAAATTTTCATTTATTTTTAAAAACATTTTTATTTCTTTTAAGATGTCACATAATCAATTTTTAGTCAAAAATGTCAATGAGGGACTAGCAAATGCAAAACGGGGTAAACTTGGGTGGCCAAAATTGAGCAATTGAAATTTGGGGGGCAAAATCGAGCAATTGTGAAAGTTAAGGGGTTAAAATTGAGCAATTAAAACTTGGGGTCTAAAATCAAGCAATTGTAAGACTTGAGGGGACAAAACTGGCCAAAATAAAATGATATGGAAATCCTAGGGAACAATTAGTATTTACAAGAGTTGTACCATGAGTGTCATGGCTCACGCTAGATCGTGGACTATAACCCGATAAACAAACAGGTTTGATCAAGCCAGCTCTCAAGATGCTAAACCCGACTGGCGGGCAAGATGTGTGTCGCACAATAGCTGAAAATATAAGAAGTGTTTGAAGCCCGTGGTTGTGAATTGCACAGAAGCAAGCAAGAATCAATATTTTGAAGAAATCCACTGAATGGATATCATTAAGCAGGCCTGCAACATTCACATGAATGAATGATGATAAAACTAAGCAGAATGACTTTATTGAAGGCAACACAAAGTTTGAATTTGGATCCCGAAAACACAAACAAATGTCTGAAAGGCAGTATCTTTTTTTGTTTATAGGCATCACAAAAGTGTATTTATATATTAAGATAAAAAATAAAAAAATAAAAAACATTTACCTAATTGTGAGAGAATTTGAAAAGCAAAGGAACCCTTCTGGTCCAAAGTTTTGGAGATCAAATCAAGCCGAAGAATGAACTGAAGTGCAAACTGTGCCTCACATAAAAGGATAACAGCTTGACGTAATTTACCATTGATTGCATTGCTTAAAAGATAAATTAAAAAGAAAATCACTGCATGCAGAAAGTGTACGCAGTCAGTAAATTAAGAATACTGTCACAGCTCAGACTATTACATTCTACAAAGATGATGGTTCAAACAAAGTTTAAATTTTATCAATGCACAGTTTGTTTAAAACTCTCAACAATAATAAACAATAAATTAATTGAATTTAAAACTTGAGTTATTTGAACAGGTGGAACTGTGTGGTCCACTGTATTATAAAACTGTACACATGGTGGATCAAAATTTAAAGCAAACAAAATTGATGAGGTAAAGAGTGGATCCACATTTCATGATTTAAGAAAATACCAATAAGAGCAGTTCCTCATTAGAAGTATATCAATAAACAAATATATAAATAACAAAGGATGAAACTGGTGGACATTGAACTTACTATAAACAGCATGAATAAGACCAGGTCTTATTGCAATAAGAAATATCAATGTTAATATTATAGCATGTGAGCACTTGCGCAGTCCCCATGCTATTGTAGCCACAACTAATACTGTAGTCTCTTCTTCCTCTAGAAATTTGGCAACAGAAAGAAACAACAAAACAGTAAGACTTTTTATTTATTTATTTTGTTTTCAAATGATAAGACTTTTTATGTTATGCATATTAAAATGTATTTTTTACAGATAAGAAAAAATCTGACGAGATATAAGCATATGCTAAAATTTCTAGGACACTTGAAGCTTAGTGTGATACAAACGCTTTGGAATTTATGTGGAACCTTCATCATATTCATCTTCTTCTTGTTCAAGTTATTGCAGCAGACCCCCAACACAAGATCTAACATAAAACATATAAATTCTCCAAGATGCTATTGTTCCAGTTCAAAGAAAATAAGAGACAAGATTCTATAAAGCATACACCAGATGGGCTAAACAATTTTTTTCATAAGCGTGTCAACCATACTGTTATGCTGATTATTTTATGAAACCTGTATTTTTAAAGTGGCAGCAGACATCAAATTTAATGTGTTTCATAAATGGATTTCACCTAAAGACATAATTAGAACTTTTATAAACCTTCATTAGCAAATAAGTCATAATGTAATAGAAAATCATAAAAAATTTAATCATGAGAGTCATACTTTGACATTTTATCACAAATTATTATCAAGGAGAATATCGTTAAGCACTAGAAATCATAATTGCAAACAGTAGCATGCATAGTGTACTCAGACCATCTATTTTTCTCACCTTCCACAATAGATTCATAAGATGTTAATTGTCCTTGATCAGTAATGCACGATAACACTGAATTGTTCACAAGGTTGCACATGGCGACAAGAAAACCAAGACCAAATTGAGCAAGCAAATAGTATGCTGGGATAGGGTAATGCCACAAGCCTATAGTTTCCCATATCTTCATATCCTGCAAGTGAGGAACAGAATGTTAACAAAAATTTGAATAGAGTTGTCAATCCCTCAAAGCCACTAGCAATATGTACCTTTCGTGATTTGTTATTGGAGACAGCGAGTGCTACGTTGAAGATGTACGTGCTAGCGGCCCAAAGGAGAATGAAAACAAGAAGCATGCCATTCAGTTGATGCAACCGAAACATGGAAGGGAAGGCATACAATATGTATCCCACATAAGCAAGCAATCCAAATGAGCACAGACTTGCAAAGTGGAAACTCCAAAATGATAGCACCAGCAAGGAAATCTGCCAGGAGCATCAATTAATGCAATCAATCAGCTTATAAAAGTTCTGTTAAGTGTCGAGGATCACAAGGCTCACAAGTTATGAAGCACGGAGTCCGAAGTGGACAACGGACACGACATGGAGACTCCAACACCGCTAATGTAAAAAATATATGACACACACACATATTCATCTAAATTTAGCACTTTGTTTCATTAGAAAAAGATTCTAAAACAAGATATACTGGTCTTTCACCTTCGTTCGTCCATCTACTACAGAGAAGTTAAAAATGATGTAACTAATTTAAGGTTTTTAATCCCCTAATGGATCATCATTGAAGACTTGAGAAGATGAAGACATGAGTGCATGGGAAAACGTGCATATGCTGCAACTTTTCAAATGCCTAATTAAAATACTATTATGTTATTTTTAAAAGCTTTTTTTGTTTCTATGTTTTTAGGAAAAAATCATAGTTGTGTCGATTCAACTGTAGATGTGTCTGACATGTGTTGATGTGGAAAATTTAGGATGTGTCAAATATGCAGATGTATCGAACACACAAACACGTCTGATCGCAAGAGCATATGTGCTTCATAGCTTACAAGAGAGCTATAGGTCATAAGCTCAACTTTATTGAGTTATGATATCATGAAGTGTTTTGCATGTTTCATGAGTTCGTTAAGTTTGTCCAATACATATCTCTTCAATGATTAAAAAAAAAAGATCAACTATCGTCGGGACTTAAGAATTCAGAAGTGACAATATTAAATTCTGATGACTAGGACGGCCCAGTACACGAGACTCTCACCTGTGGGGGTTTAGGTAGGGTAGATACACGCTGTCTTACCCCACAAGAAGAGAGGTTGTTTTCAGGACATAAATGATGGAAGATGAATTGATGGTTATCAGTTGGCCAGTGAAAATGATTGATAATTACCAATTCAATTTTCTCACCCTTACACACCGATATTTACCTACCCAAAAAATCGAGGGATGCCAATTATAGTTGAAAATAATTTATCTTCGCTAGTTACGTACATGATACGTCATGCCAAACATTGAACGTGAATTTTGCACAGGGTTTTAGCAACTAAATGATTTACTGATAGAGAAAAAAAAAACCTCAACAGAAATAGGAAAGGCATGTGTACCGGAAAGCCGTATGTTAGAAAGTTAATACTAAACGTCTGCGGAATAGCTCCTTGCAATATGAAACTTGTATGCCTCACACCAAACCTGTCAGAAAATTAGAAAACCAAGAGATGAAAGTAAAATATTTCTAGGAAGGATCAGCATATTGCTATAAAGCTTCCATAACGGCGGGGTTCAAGGAAGGATCGGACCCATTACGAATCAGATATAGATGAAAACAAAAGAAGAAGAAGAAGAAATGCAAGAAAGATGGATCAAATGAGAGTGTTGCATCTAGTTAATTACCTGAATTCATGAACAAAGAGAGAACGTCTTTTGGGAAGAAGTTCCTCGGTCAAATCACTTTCTCTTGTGATGATTTCCATTTCGGCTAGCTCATTTCTGATCCAAGATAGCTGGGACAAAGAGCAAATTAAAATGGGTGACCATACTACAAGAGATTCAAAATATGGAAAATATCTCAAAATATGAGTGCTTCTATGGCTTGGGAAATTAGCACCCTACAAGCTTATTTTGTGGTGTTGAGTTAGGTCCTAACTCCTAAGTCCAAATTGTGAAATGGTATCAGAGTCTATTCTAAATTTGTTATTAGGTCAAGATCTCTATTATTCCACTTTCCACCTGCATTTGTTCACATTCTGGATGTCCAATCTCGTGAGGGAATGTGTCGAGACTTTAGAGTATCACATCGAACTAGAGATATGGTCTAGGTAAAGATTATAAGGCTTGGGGAAATTGTCACTTTACAAGCTGGTTTTGTAGGGTTGAGTTATACCTTAAGCCTAAATTCTTAGAAGTGGATTCCCATACACAACGGTAAATACCTATTTTATATGATACAAATATTGACTTTTAACAGTAGAACAATGTTATTTATAAGAACATTGTGTATTCTTACCATAATGTAGAAAAGTAGAAGTGCAAGAACAGAACAAACTTCTGACCATTCTGACTTTGTAGAAAGTTTGAATAGCCCAAAGTGGTAAAATATCGACCTAACGGACTCTGGGAATTCAATAGGAAGTTGGTATATGTACAGCAAAATGATATTGAAGCCAGCATGATAGAGAAGGTATCTCCACCACCTTCAAATTCATAAAAACCCCAAATCATTGAACCAATTACATTCTATTTATAATGTATACTGCAACGATAAAATAGTATTATCATAATTTTTTCCATGGGAAGGAAAAGCTTACCGAAAGATACCTAAATAATTGCTTGTCCAAGACCAATCAACAAGCCCTGCACTGCTGCAAATGAAAAAAGGCAAAGAAACCCAAGATGCATGACTAATCCCAGCAATTAGTTGTATAGCAGGCAACAATAAACAGCACAAGCTCTTGAGATGAGATCCTGCAACCCAAAAAAACCAACATCCATCTATAATTATTCCATATAGACAAAGAAATCAGTTTGTTAACAACATAATGCAACTAAATAAATTATTCGTTTTAACATAAAAACAAATAATTTATTTAATAGAGCAGAAAGTGAAGATTGAACTCTTAACCATATCAAGGAAACAGTCATCCTAAGAGCTCGGTAAAGGTTTTCTTTATTATTTCTAACAGTGGTTTTACGATAAATCTCTTCTTTATTTAGAAACATACACATACATTTTATTAGAGAAAACAAGTCCAGTACCAAAAGGGGTCAGCAAACACACCCTTGAAAAAAGGAAGAAAAAAAGAAGACAAGACAAAAAATAAAATAAAATAAAATAAACCACCTATAAATATTCAAGAATGCAAAAATGTCCCTCTATATATTAGTAATGGTAAGTTCCCTGAAACAAACACGAGCAAAAGATGGAGATGCTACAAACAAAACTTTATCCCAAAGCAAGAATAAAGGAAAAGAGATAAGTTTTACAACAAACCTAACAGCGGAACGGAAGAGCATAGATGCCCAGAATAAAAATTTCTCCATGCATCTGGACCACGTCCATTTCCATATATTTCAATTAGAGAAAGAAAGGTTGCTAATACTTGCATGACCAAAAAATACTCTATAGGCAAAGTCCTCCAAGACTGCACTCTGCAAAATCATTTAATACTCTGAATGACGATACACTGAGGGGATGAAATTATTATAAACAAAGGGTAAAGCCAAAAAAAACACCTTATAAATCCAATTAACTGAGCCCACTGAGCATCAGCAGTACTCCATCGATCCCCCTCAATGGCCAAAACAATATGAAATATGGCATGTGAGAGCAGTGTCAATGAGGATACTATAAGAACGGACCACGTTATCAGATATTGTTGATGCAAACGAGATCCTATTTGGAGGGGAAAAAATCATGAAGAAAAGATAATAATTATATTTGCACCTAAAATACAAGATAATCACTACCAACTACCGAGTGGTGAGATGATACCAACAGAATTGTAATCTTAGAGCATGTATGTATCACTAAGTTCCTGATAGGACACTGAATCTTTAAGTTGTAAATAAAATGGCAGAAAACTCATATGTTATAAATAGATAACAAGGATCAGAGCAAGCATCTCACCTTTTCTAGGAGCAGTATACTGAATGAAAAGGAATGCTATTAAATCAACTAAAGACATCAAACTCCAGTTAAGTATAGATGCTGCATGAAAAAGAGAAAAAGTGTCAATTGCAATTTAGTGTGTGAAAGCTGATACAAAAAGCAAAAAACTATGGACAATCATTCAAGGAGCTTCATGTGAATTCAAGCAATCCCACTCAAACTTTAGATGGAATCACTAGTATAAATTACAAAGTTATAACTGCAAACAAACATTTCCGACGACAAAAAAACAAACTCCAAACAAGCGTTGTGTAACTGCTGGCATTGCCCTATGCAACCAATGTGAGTGTTTTGGTAAAAAAAAAAAGTAACTAATCATACTTGACCATGCAGGTTAGCCCGCTTTTAACCAGTTGAAAACGGGGCGAGGCAGGGTGGGTCGACTTAGGTGGTCAAGTTCTAAAAGTCACCCCACCCTGCCACTTGGCCGGCCGGCCCGTGAAACAAATTTAAATTTTTTTCATTCACGCGAATCATAAAGTTCATAAATTGTTGTTGTTTCAAAAAAATAAAATGAGTTACCAAAAAATTCTCCAATAACATAATTAACAGTAGCGTACTAATAGTTTTTAGTTGCAATTCACATGAATTCTCCGTAAAACTAATAAACACAAGTGACAATTTTTAAAATAAAAAATAACTTGCAGGCCGCCCCGTGTCTGCCCGCTTCTTTAGTAAGTTAAATAGGGCGGCCCAACTTAAGAGGTCGAGTTCAAAATCTCTACTCAACCCGCCTAAAATAGCAGGCTCGGCTGTTTTGACATCTTAAAACACTGTGATGTGAGTTAATTATGACAACGTGAATAATCATACATTTGAACGCAGCAGCAGCAGCAGCATTTGAGTACCAAATTCATCCAAATCAGATAGTTTATTAATTAATATACAGTCTGTTATCTTTAGGGGAAAAGTATATGATCTAACTAATTAAACCTCCTCTGAAACATTAAAACTCAAAGTAGTTAAAATATTGGACGAATAACATTAAGAAAAGTGAGAAATGATAGGAATAGGATCAAACCTGTTAAGAGGAGCGTAGGTAGTAGAAATCCAGGTATAAACCTAACCATGATGATGCAAGTATAATTATCACAATGAGTAGAAGCTACATCATAGTGTGGACGGAGTAACACAAATCTATGCGTGAAACCCTAAAAATGAACGTGATGATGGAGAAGGTATCGATTCTCGTGGCAATAATCATAAAACGACGCCGGATCATAATGTCGGCGTTGAAGAGCGAAAAAGAAGAATAATGATGAGAGATTCGAATCGATGAGATGAGGAATGTTCTGCCATCGCGCTCTGTTGATTGATGAATTCAGTTTCCGTTTCCCTCCTGAATTGGATCAACTGAATTTTCTCGTTACTCAAGAAATCGGTGAAGGGTAATTTCGGTAGTCTGCTTCTTTTGGCTTTCCTTTCAGTTTCGGACACAGTACATGCGTAAGCAAAAACTGTGGGAGCTGAATAGCTGATCAAATGGGATATTACAGTAGTAACCTCATGCATTAGCAAATACTTGTTGTATTACAATACTCCTCAAAATGCACACATGTTTTATATTACAATATAAATCTTAGCAGAACACTGATTGCAACAAGGGGACGTAGCTCATATGGTAGAGCGCTCGCTTCGCATGCGAGAGGCACGGGGTTCGATTCCCCGCGTCTCCATTTTTCGCCTCCTTTTTTACGCACGATTCCAGACAAACAAATGAAATGACAAAGCACAATAATTGGCCCACTCTCATCATGTAAATTACAGTATAATTTTTTGTGGAGACAGTATATTTTGGTATAATTGAACTTAGATATTTGTTCAAGCAAAATTGAACAGATAATATTTGTATTTGACTACAAAATTACTACTATGTACCAGCTTAAAAAAAATTATAAAGGTGAGAATTTATAATTTGAAATAGAAAATTTATTTCAGCATTCACCAAAAAAAATAATAATATTTCAATTAACAAAATTAACCATGACTTTGATACCACTTGTTGGAGAAGTTTAGAAAACATCGAAAGAAATATATTCTTAAACTTTAAAACAATTGTCTTAGAGTAAAATACAAACTTTAAAACAAAATTCAAGATACCATAAATATTGACGAGCGTTCTCTAGAAAAAATTGATCGAGAAAATTCAAATTCAATTTTTAATAAAAAAATATTTGTATTTGACTACAAAATTACTACTATGTACCAGCTTAAAAAAAATTATAAAGGTGAGAATTTATAATTTGAAATAGAAAATTTATTTCAGCATTCACCAAAAAAAATAATAATATTTCAATTAACAAAATTAACCATGACTTTGATACCACTTATTGGAGAAGTTTAGAAAACATCGAAAGAAATATATTCTTAAACTTTAAAACAATTGTCTTAGAGTAAAATACAAACTTTAAAACAAAATTCAAGATACCATAAATATTGACGAGCTTTCTCTAGAAAAAATTGATCGAGAAAATTCAAATTCAACTTTTAATAAAAAAAAATATTTTATTTACCAAATTCTACTTACCATACAATTGAACTCTGAATTAAAGTGTCTATTATCCGAAAAACTACATGGTTTATAGAAAAACAAAATTCAATACAATATATTTATTTTAAGAATTTTATGCTCAAAACCGAATAAAACTGCTAACACCGCTAATATCCGGAGAAAGAAGAAGGAGAAGATATATGAAGAAAACGCTGATAGAACTGAGTCGAAGTGGTGGGAAAGCATGAACCCTCCAAGTTGCAGTGATGATGAATTTTGCGCGAACGAATGTAACAACAACATAGCAATATCAATGCACGAAAAAGGTGGTGGTGGAGGAGGAGGAGGAGTACTTCCAAAAAGAATAATAGTAGTTCGTCACGGTGAATCACAAGGAAACTTAGATCCAGGAGCATACACAACAACACCAGATCACAGAATTCCATTAACATCACAAGGCATTTCACAAGCACGTTTAACTGGTTCTCAAATTCGCCATCTCATTTCTTCTTCAGCTTCTTCACCTGATTGGCGTGTTTATTTCTATGTTTCACCTTATGCACGAACCAGATCTACTCTCCGTGAAATTGCTAGATCTTTTTCTAAAAAACGTGTTATTGGTGTTAGAGAAGAGTGTCGTATTCGTGAACAAGATTTTGGTAATTTTCAGGTTCAGGAACGTATGAATGCTATTAAAGAAACTCGTCTTCGTTTTGGTAGATTCTTTTATCGTTTCCCTGAGGGAGAGTCCGCTGCCGACGTTTTCGATCGCGTTTCGAGTAAGTAACGTCTATCTTCCTTCTGTATGTATTTGTCAATTCAATTCAATTATTGATCTAACTGATTGATTAAGGTAGGTGATATATTTGTTGCTTTGATCAAATCAATGAAAAATGCATTATTCAATCTATAGGGCTGTTTATCATGTAAAATTCACCAAGAACGCATTAGCAAAGCACCTAAATTAAACACACAAGTGTTTATCATGTAAAATTAGGGCTGTTTGGTTGACTTATTTGAGCTTATCTAGTAGCATAAGTTTTGCTATGAAAACAACTTATGAAATTTGTTGCTTTAATCAATCTATCTATAATGACATTATTTAGGGACTGATTTTGATAATTCACCAATGATATGAAATGAAGGACGTATATGATGTATGATATTTAGAGAAACAACTTAATTGAAAGCATAAGCTAAACACCTAAGTCCTGTTTGGGTAAACAGTTTATTTGCAGCTTATAACACAAGTGCTTATCATGATAAGCGCTTACATAAGCTATTTTTGTATCATCGGATAAAATTAAATTGTTTTTGTATATGCTATAAGCTATTTTCATAAGTTATCTTGGAGAACTTATAAAAATAGGTTGAAAAAAGCTTAAGAAAAATGTTGTTTTTATAAGTTATGCAAGAAACTTATTTCAGTAGATAAGCTCAAATAAGGCTACACAAGTGTTTATTATGTAAAATTAGTTTATGTATAGGTTGTTTGTAGTATTAAACAGAAAATGTGAACATAAACTGGTTTTGGAGCTTATGAGAGTTAACTGAAAACAACTAACTTTCTATATAAGACCGATGGCTTATGTGATAATTGTACATTGGGAAATAGCAGATTAAGCACCACGAGTCTTCAATTATCACCATGCAATGCATCATGGCCAGTAAAGGCACAAGATCACTCTGTCATATCTAGTTGAAAGCTGCAGCATGAAATAACAGTCAAATTTGATTGTTCTTATATGTTTGTATTATATGCATGTGCGTATTGTCTGCTGAAATTACATTGAATGAAAGCCCTTTCTTAGGTTTTTGAATGTCTTTATATTCATATTGCTTTGCTTCTCTATACTAGTCATCTTATTTGATTCTGTTTATTTGCTAGAGGCCTCATCATTTGAGAGGTACACAATATGGAAAAAACAATTTGGTTTTTCCTCACAATATGGGAAAGATTATAAGGTAGTGTGTAGGTAGTCCATGATGAGGCAATAGAATAAATAATATATACAGAATTCATATTAAAGATTATAAAAACCTAGGATTATAATGAATTCTTGAAACATACAGTTATGACATGGCATATGTAAAAATATATTAAAACATGTATAAGTCTACGGAACCTATGCTTACTAGCATTTTCAAAAACTAATAACATCAATATTGATCTTTTGTGGGCTAAATTAAGAAATTACTGGAAAAAGGCTTATTGTGATGTAGATTAATTGTCGGTTAAGTTTAAACCGTGGAAAACACTAAACAGACAAAACATTTTAGCTAAACTTGTTACGAGAATGAGTTGGTGTTGATATTGACTCTGGGCTAGATGACAGCTTTCAACTTATCTAACAACCATTATTGAATATTGTTAAATTTTGACTGAATTCTGTTACAGTTTTATTTGTCATGTAGTTCATACTCTTAAGTCGTAAACTAATGTGATGCAGAGGGATTGGGTGGTGTTAATTTGGAGATGACTTGTTTGCAGGTTTTCTTGAATCTATGTGGAGGGACATTGACCAGAACAGGCTTAATCATAACCCTTCAAACGATTTGAATCTGATAATTGTGTCACATGGGTTGGCTTCTCGAGTTTTCCTTATGAGGTGGTTTAGATGGACAGTTGAACAATTTGAACTTCTCCACAATTTCGGAAACTGTGAGTTCCGTGTGATGCAGTTGGGGAGTGGCGGAGAGTACAGCTTGGCAGTTCACCATACAGACGAAGAACTGCTAGAGTGGGGACTTTCTCCTGATATGGTAGCCGATCAGAAATGGCGTGCCAATGGCAGCAGGGGTACCTCGAATGATCAAAGTCCCCGCTGCCTTGAAGCATTTTTTGATCTCATTCCTGATTCTGATGAGGAGAGTGAGTACACAGAAGACAAAACAAATTCTTCGAGTGAGTTCACAGAAGACAAAACAAATTCTTCGAGTGAGTGTAGTGAACAATAGGCTGTTCTTTCTTTCTTTTATTGGATAATTGTAAATTAGTTTCTAGAAAAGAAGGTAGCAGATACAAATTGATAATAGGTTGTTCCTTGCTAGTTAGCACTTCTAATCGGTTCATCATCATCATCATCATAAAATTGACACTCAATTGGTGCTCTCGACAAATGCTTCTAAAGAATTGACAATATTTAATTGTGGGTAGATTCAAAGCAATTTAATACATTTGGTAGGGAGTAGGGACGGCTTTGTTTTATTGATCCTGCATAATTGTTTATAGAGTATGTATATGTTAAAGATTGTACTCAGTTTGTGATCCTCAAAGTTTATGAGTATAGGATGCATTTATTCTTCTCAACATGTACAAAGGAATGAAAACACGTTGCCTTGGGAGTCTATTGAAGGCAGTTCTATTTTATGTTTGCAGGTGATTGATTTCAATGGTTCATTTTTATTTTGTAATCACACAATATACTACAATACCCCAAATATAATGATTGATTTCACTGCAGTTGGATAATTTATTGAAGACACGGGTTACTCACCGCATGATATTACTCCTGTTCAACACTGACAAACATATGATGACCATAGAAAGTTAGAAACACATACTAATACAAATTTTCAAAGTACAAAGTAGTATATAAACATTACAAAGAGCAACATTTGATATTTGACACAAATAAGTACGGTAACTGTATTTAATGCTCCTCTAAGTAAAAAAAGCATTTCATTTGTTTTAATTCCACATTAGAAAAATTCAAAATGTATGCAACATGGCTGGAATTTTATTTGACAAGGGATTTTTAATCACGAGAGAAAATACTTCTAAGCTTTGAAATAGGCCAAAGTGATTCTGTAATAACTAGTCTAATTCAAAATATTAGTACTTTGAAGTCTTTGAATAGAAAAATTAATCAAGTTGATGGTAATTTATCATTTTTGCAGACATGTACAAGTACAACTGCAACAATTTAAGGAGTGTAGTACATTCTCTTTGTACCAAAAAAAGAAAGGATGTACATTCTCTTTACTGCTAGCACATACATTCTACAACATAGTAATAGTCAACTTAACAAATTGAACAAGTGATTTTATGTATCAAAAACTCATACACAATCGGTAGTTTTTAGTACTGTAAGAACTTAGTAATGTATGAAAAGATAAATATTCCTTACTCAATCTTTCTTGGTACGTCTCGTGCTGAGAAGATTTTTGTTTATATATATATATATATATATATATATATATATATATATATATATATATATATATATATATATATGAGGAGGGATATATTGACTCCAAGAGTAACACTTTAGAGTTACTCCACATTTCAACCTTCCATTTTGTTTTAATCAAACGGCATAAATTACTCCAAATTACTACTCACGTGAACCTCTTTTGACTCTCCTTTATTCTAATGAATTCTGAATATAAACTTCTAAAAAACATAACCATGGTGGTGTTCAGCCAATTCAATTTTCTCACACCATCTGTACCTCTTTGTGTTGATAAAAAATTATTAATCATATACCAAGCATTGGACGAGTGATTTCTGCTTCCACAACAACAATCCTAGGTTTATACCGTCAAATTTTGGATTTTGGATTTCACGTAGTTTAATATTCAAACTTTATTTAATCCCACAAAGTTTTGATTTCACTGCAATTTTGCGATTTTGGGAGAGTGATATTCGTCTATTGTAGTTATCATAATCAAGACGTGAGAGTTGCTAGATTCTTATAACTATAATAATTTTGAAATCACGTCACTCTATAGGATCTAATCTAAGCATCTAGCTAGTTGCCACCAAAGAAAAATTTCATTGAAACGATAGAATCGATGGAGCTGATCTGGTTTTATTGGACTAACCCTGATTTCCCCCCTCAATGATTGCAAGAGAACGAAGGAGTGACCCGGTGATTGCTCAGTACGTGAGATAAATTAGCAGCGTTAGATTAAAATAGAATGGAAGGTTGAGATGTGGAGTAACTCTTTAGAGTTACTCTTGGAGTCAATATATATATATATATGAGTTTAAATGTTGTGCACCGTCGGTGTAATTTTTTTTTTACACATGCATCCAATAACATGTTGCCACATCATTTAATGAATGTGACACATCATGTGTTTTTAATTACCATACATGATGTATCGGTATATTATTGGACGCATGTGCAAAATAAATTTACACTGACGGTGCATATAAATTAAATTTTATATATATACTATTTTTTTTTCGTTTACAATGAGCTGGGAATCGAACCCAGAACCTCTATCATACTACCCAAACCCCTCACCACTAGAACAAACCTGCTATTTGACAATGTTAAAAATAGATGCTAGTACTACTTCAGAGGATTTTTTGTTTATCCAAAAGAGATGCTATTAGAACAACTTCAGAGGATTTCTTTTTTCCTTCAAGCTAGTACTACTAGTTGATAATGTTAAAAGTGCAATTAAAAGCTTATATAATCTACATACACTACTAATTCCAATAGATAAGCTAAAATAAGTCAATCAAAACTGGCCCTAATGCGATGTTACCCATATGAACACTGTAATTAAATATTGAAAAAAAAAACAGTCACAAAATTATGAGGGTATTGAAGGCATGAAGCAAATGTCAAATATTACACCCGAGTGAGTAGTAGTTTATGTGAAAAGACAAAAACATCCTCAATAGGGTAGAATTATTTCAAACATAAGCTTTCTTCCTCGCTACTTAAAAACCTGAAACCAATACTATTCAATTTGCCATCTCAAAGTTATGAATTGAAAACAAAATTTTTTCGTCATGCACCAGCTTCGGTAGACCTGGATTGCTGTTTTAACTCTTCATCAGCATTTCTGAGAAATTGATCCCAGCCACTTCCTGAACTGGTATCCAAATAATCATATGGAACTGCTGTTTTGAGACCTGGCCTAACACCGCAACGATCTTCGACGATTCTAAACTCCGCATCATCTCCTTCTTCACTATAAATATGTTCTAATTCATCCCATGTAAACAACAATGACAATGTAAAGCCACCCCAAGTGTTGAAATCCACAATCTTAACTTTCTCATTGTTTGTAACGTAAATATCAAATGCGTAGTTATCTGACTCAAATTTAGTTCTCACGTAATTGTTGAAAAATCCTTGTATCTGTAATAAGAGATCATCCTTCTTTTCAAGAAGAACAGGATAAAAAGTAGTAACCTCTCGCTGAGAGATTCCGACTAGTTTCTGATTCCGCACAAAACAGCGAAATTCCATCTCTGGCTTAAGGGACGGATACCATTTACGTAGAGCAAGGAAGAAATTATGCGGTCTAGACGAGGATTTATCTTGGCAAGAATCATAAGCATGGCATAAATCATGGACTAATGAGTCAGATGCTCGAAATAGAAGTGCAATCTCGCTGAAAGTGGTACAGCGAAGGGTAGCAGAAGTACTTATCCAAGCTGAATCTTTTGGAGCACTCCAATTCAACTTGGGAAAAACTGAACCCCCAAGAGACTCGATGGATTCCTTAACTTGCAACTCGAGTTCTGGAAAAGAAGGGGGTGGAGAAGATTCTTCTGCTTCATCATCATCATCATCATCATCATCATCATATCCCTCTGATACCTGAAAATCTTCTTCATCAATAGGATTATGAATTCTATTGGGCAATGCATCTTCGTTTAAGACAGAAAGAGGCAATAGGAAGGGTCCTGAGTCGTCAAGAAGGTATTGAATGAAAGATTCAGGAAGTTGGTGAATTATGGTCTTGATGGATACAGATTTGAAATTTGGGTACCATTCCTTAATCTGGCAACGATTCACCTCTTCCTCTTTCATATTATACATTCTCTTAAATCAAACCGGTTGAACAAACTATCTTCAAAATTATCTGGTATGCAATAGCCATAAGTACATGATTAGTGATTAAATGTTGAAATTTAGTCAATTATTAACAACCAACATAGGGTACAAGGGTACAAAACTAAACTAAGCATAATTTACTATCAAATAGATCAAATACCAACTTCAAAATTACAATGAGATCAATGTAACCCGTCAACAAAACAAATATAATTTTTATGGAGGATATGTAGGTATAACAATTGGAATCTCATCATAGCATTATTATTGCAGATAACAGATGAATCTTAATTCTTAAATCAATTATTTACTCATTATACTGTACTCTCTGGTATTAAATATAAGAGATAGTTGAGTCGACAAAAATTAATATATCATGTACATTTCGTCGACTCAATTGTCTCTTATGTTTACGACCGGAGAGAGTATATTATAATTAATACAGCAGGAATGCTTCATTGTACTCTAGTAGTATTTGACAAGAAATTTAACCTAATAATTTCCACCATATTCAAAATTCAAGCAATTAACTCTACACTAGGTTGAACTGAATTGAGTACATGTACGCAAGAATGAACTCAGAATCACAGTTTTCAAACTCGGAATTAAAATAATCTAGCTTAGGTAAGACAAAACTTACTTCCAGATTGGGAGAAATAGAACGGAGCAACGGAGACGGCGGAGTTACAGTGGCGAAGGAGAAGCCAGAGAGAAAGGGTTCTATAGTAACTTCCACGCGTTATTATAAGGGTATTTTAGTAACTTGGGGTGTAATAAGAGTTTTTTGGGGTGTAAATAGTTTTTTTTTTTTCATAGTAGTATTTGCCTATTTTATTTATCTTTTGTGTTTCACTTTTTCAACAATTGTAATACCAACGTTTTTTTTTTTTTTTATAAGCAAAAAGATTGAATTAAAAGGAGTGTAAGGGACATTCAACCCTTACAAAAATTGCGAAAATCATTAGATGTTTATAATGCAAGCTAATAGATCGTTACACTAGTCTGAGAATACAAAGGAAATATTAAGTTCTATTCGACCTACAAACCAAACCCAAGAAATAAAAATAATCTGATCAACAAGTGAGACCAAATTAAACACATCTCCACGAAACATAATGTTGTTTCGAATTCGCTATATACTCCAAGTGGTTTCTAGCCAAATGACATGACGAGTTTTAGCAAGACTCTTACTCTTCACCAAATCACCAAAAGTAGTGAAATGTTTCCATACTTCATCAAAAGTTATAAAATTCACGTCCAGCCATTCATACACATTTTTCCACACTTGAATTGAAAGAGAGCAATTAAAAAACAAATGATCGATATCTTCTTCTTCTCTAAAACAAAAGGCACAACAAAGTTCACGCGAATTACTAATAATTCTTTTTCTCTCTAAATCCTTATGAGTCGGTAGTCTCGTTAATAACAACCTCCATCCAAAAATACTCACTTTGGATGGAACATCATTTACTCATAAATCTTGTAATACCAACACTTTAAATTCAAGACCTTTTCCGTGTTCGACATATGACAATGTCCGATACCATGATACTAGTTACATTTAATTGTGTTTGATTTTGTAAACATTCAGACATATTAAAACCAATTTTATACCTTTAGGATCAATTTTGACTCCTCTAAACTGGAATCAAACATACCCTAAATTACTTTATTTTTTTCAAAATTTTATTGATGTATACGTGTCAATGTTATATTTGTGTTGGTGATTACTTAGTTACGTTTCTGATTTTTAAAATGTGAGTTTTTTAAATGTCGTTCACTTTGCAAACTTTCATGACAATGCAGGTAAGGAGTCATGTATGCCCTTGATTCATGTTAATTATTGATGTTGAAACTAGTATGGTGACTTTTCTTTTAAGTCATGACAAATCATGCTTGTTCCTAATGTTTTAAGGGGACATATATTAAAGAAGGATTATGTTAACTTGTGCCCTAAGGGCACATGTTAAGCTACCTAAAAATAGAAATATAGGATACAAAGAATTTAATGCTTAGATAATTGAATACACCATAAGTTCAATAAATTTTTTCCACATTTATCTTCTTAACATGTGCCCTTAAGGGCACAAGTTAACATTCTCCATTAAAGAATCCAAAAGTTGAATAGTTACATTGAAAAATACAATAATTTGACTTTTGAAAAGTTAAATGCACAATTTTTGAGAAAAATATTTCTATGTTTAGTAGTTTATCATATGCTCTTAGGAGACATGTTAGCATTTTCCAAAATTTAAATGATTATCTATTGTCTACATAGTACTCCATCCGGTCAGTTTTATAATGAACACTTTGAAAAAAAACACACGGACTAAGAAAGCTAATTTTCTCATTAATAATTCTAAAGTTTTATATTGTATTCCAAAAGTAACCTTGAAGTAACATGGGGAAAATATGGATGGCAATTTGACTCATACCCAGAGGATACCCGCAAAAATTACCCACAACGGATAGGGTAAAAACCCGCATTTTGGGTACGGGCACGAGTATGGGTAATTACCCGCAAAAATGAACGGGTATGGGTGCGGGTACGGGTACCTTAGTACCCACCCCGCCCCATACCCGCATAATATATATTTATTTATTTTATTTATATTATTATATTATAATATATGTAAATCAATTTAAAACAATACAACTCTACTAAACTTTTTTTTTTTTGAACGGCAAAATATTATTAATAATAACCGGTCTCTGCACAAGACGAACAAAGGCTGGGAAAAACGGAACTACAAAACAAAGGCGCCCTATATAAGCGGAACACCAATGATAAAGCTAAAAACAAACACCGCCTAGTACACACAGTCAACACACCATCAACCCAACCCGAAAAGATGTCCTAAGACTCTAACTCCCGATCTCGAATCAAAAGTGATCGGCCCATCAGAATACAAAAGCAGCTTCGCAAGCCAAAAATAAATGGGGCAACGGTAGAATGAAAAACTAGGCAGCTAAGTCCCCAGCTCGTAGTCCGCTCCAAACAGTCAACACCGATGCAGGAAAGGTCGACCAGATACAAAGAAACCTGCAAATCTCAGCATATTTGAAAGCGGTCAGAGAATCCCGTATCGGGAGTTAGAGTCTTAGGGCATCTTTTCGGGTAATGGGAACCTAGGTACCCATAGGGTATGGGGACGAGGGCAAAAGTTGTTACCCACGCGGGTATGAGGATGAGTACGGGTATTTTTTTAATCCGCGGGTATGGAGATAAGTACTATAGTACCCTACCCATACCCTAGCTATTGTCATCCCTAGGGGAATATATATCTTTAATTAATGCTAGTTCATTAGAATGGAGTATTTGATTTCATTTAATAAGAGTACAAATGGAATTATGCATTTAATAAATAATAAATTTAAAGAGTGTTTCTTATAAAAAAAACCAAATAAAATTTCTAAAATGTTCTTATAAAAAGGATCGGAGGGAGTACATTTTAAGATTAGCTTTATTTAACATTGGCAATTAACAACTACATACATTATTTCTTAAATGAATTACTGCATCATATTTTTCTTTTGGATACACAAATGTTAGTAAATTAGTAGTTATGTTAGTTTTTATGGTTCTATAATTTGAATTATGGACTTCATTCTTAGAACTTTTTCGGTGTCTCGTAGCTCATCAACCGAACTATTTTTCTTTGACAGGATCAACCGAACTATTTATATTTTTTTAATTATGTAAAACATAGTAAACATGTTTAAGATTACTAAAATCTATATTTTTGTATCAAAGACTGAAAATGAACACTTCTCACTTCAAAGTATGCTAAAGATCGGTAGATTCCAAATTAAATGTCTCAAGGACTGTTACTTTACTTCCATTTTCTTTCTCAAGGACTCTTTTTATTTATTTACTATCCTAACTTTTTGTACCAGTACTAATTTTCAGCCAGAGTATTGCGTATGGGGCAGATTCCAAATTAAATGGCTCTTTGCAAGAATTGTGATTGATGAAAATGATGGGCGGTGTTCAATTGTTTTCCTTGAGGTGGGTGTTATGTTATGTCTAACCATCAATTCTATTTCCTTAAAAAAGAACATTGTTAAATTCAAGGTTGTTTGTCGTTGAGACCAATTAAATGTCCAGTGTTATGAAGTTGTTTTCCCAGCATGTTACTTTCATAAATGGAAGTTGGGTTAGGCCAGCCTAAAAAGTTTGATTTGTCTTTTTTTGTACTCCTACTATCCCTATTTATAAGCTCTTTTCAAAGCTCTTTTTTTAAAATATGAAAAATTAATATTGAAGTAATATACACAAAATACATACTACTTTAATTGCATTACAAAATTTTCTTATGAAATATACAATGACTTATAAAAGAGACGAGAAAGTAAATTGGTAATATTACTCCATGGCCACCAACAATGAATTTTTTTTTGAAAACCCACAAACAATGAATTTGTCTAATAGGTTAGGGTCTTAATGATTCTCTTAAAAGGCTTAAATATGTTACTATAGTCCCTGCAATTTTTTTTATTTAGTATTTGTTCTTACAGTTTGAAAAACTTTGTTTTTGGTCTTCACATTAGTGAGTCTATTAAAAAAAAAGTGAAAGTTAACTGGAGTGCCACGTGGCCCAATCATTTCATGCCACGTGGCATGTAAAATTGCTATTTTTAAATTTAATTAAATAAAATAACAAAATTGATTTATAATTTGTTTTATTATTATTATTATTAATTAATATTTAATAGAAGAAAGAATAAACAAACACATCTCCCTTTACCAAAAATAAACACAGATACTCAATATTATTACAATTAAGAAGGAGTGTGGGTATGCGAACACCAATAGAAGGTTTCTTAATTTGTTGTATTTGAAGGGATTGATGAACTGTGAGTGGTGGTGATTCAATGAGTTAAGATAGCCATGATTTTGTAGATGGTGTTTCTATGGTGATGGTGGATTGGTGGGTGGGTGGGGCGATGGAGAAGAAGAAAGCATCATTTTGGTCTTTTTTTTTCCTTTCATTTTAGTTACTAATTATTATTGTTAAAATAATTATAAATAACAAATTATAATTAATCAACTTTACTGTATTATTTTATTCTAATTGCAAAAAGACTTTTATTGTGCCACATGGCATGAAAATGATTGAGCCACGTGGCACCCCATTAACATTAACTTTTTTAGGATATGGATTGGGTGTATTCAGATTGTTTGTGCAGTCATGCAGTCACCTACTTTAATGGTCAAGATCCAAAGTTCACAAAATAAATAAAATACATAAATAAAATAAGTGGTTGAGATTACCTGTAGTCAATATTTTGACTGCAGGGAATCAATTTCCACTTTTTTAACAACTCACCAATGTCACGGACCAAAAACAAAATTTTTCAAAGTGCAAGGACTAATACCAAACAAGAAAAATTACAGGGATTAAAACCAAAACATGCTACAACTACAGGGACTAGTCAGAAGTTAGATTTCTAACTCATACATATGAAAAATAAAAATTGATTAAAAGAAAAATTCACTTTGAGTGCTTCATAAATTCTCATACGGACATTTGAATCAATATCATATTAACAAAAATAAAATAATATACTCTATTATGAAAACTTTAAAAGTGGTTCATAAATAGAAGAGATAATTGCTTAAAAGGGACCAATAAACTACTAAGATAAAATAACTAATTTATTTCCTTCATTTTATTTGTTCATTACATTCACTCATGCCTTTATTTATATCAATGGTTAATTCTAATAGAAATTAACCGGTGACTCCCGAGAAGTCATTTGGTTGAGGAGTTAATTCTCAATCTAGAAGAACTTGATTCGAGACCTGACATCGAGAAATTAACCGGCGACTCGTCTAATTAGATTCTTTTGGATCATCCTAAAAAACATGATGAATCACCTAAAATATCTAATAAATCTTGGCAAGTTGGCATATTAAACCTAAATTCATTACAATATCACTCCGGGTCACTAGCGAATGAAACCTTAAAAACTCAGCTGCAACTACACGTGGAAGTATGATGAACCTTAAGAGCACAAAACGGCAACAACATAACCTAAATCCAATGTAAACGGAATGCTACCTCTTATCAGTAGTAAGTACTAAGTACCATCTTATTGGTAAAACCATTACTCCAAATTACCATTCTTAAACAAATTCTCAATCATTAAAGGCTAAATAAAGCAAACCCTTCTTCACCACTTTTTTCTTCCCCACACCCCACCACTTTAATGCAATAAAAACTCCATCTTTTTACTTTACTGGGATCTGGGTCTCTTTCTATTTCCCTTCAAAGACAAAGTAGACTTTGTCTTCCACTCACATTAAAAGTAGACTCTGTCATATGTGAAGTTCGAATGTTGTTTCTTAATCAATGTTTTTGTTCTTGAGTCACTACAGAAGATAGTAATGAGGGTGTGGAGGGTTCATCATCAAAACGATCAAAGGCAATGTTCATATGGTGTTTTGAGGTGGGTTTTGGTTTGGATTAGTGTGTGTTACATTGTATTCACAATTGGACCACCATCAAGATGGCGCTTGAAGGAATCTTCTTGTCCTCAATGTGATGATTGTTACTGCTCTTCAGCTGAATATCCACTTGGTTCTCTAGGTGAGTTTCACTTTTCACTTACTTTACTAAGTAGTAACAAACTTGGTTTTGTTTTGGAGATGAAAAAACAAGTTTATTAGATGTTGATGAAATGTGAAGAAGAAATAAACAATTTTGATTAGATGTACAGGTAAAAAAGTAACCCTTTGTGTTTGAAAAATAATATGGGTCTTGCTAACCAGTGCCCCGGGGCACTAGTTAAGGAACCAAAAGAAGAAATAAAATAAAAGTTGTGCATGGAAAACATCAAAATATAGACTTTTGTTGTATTGACTACACAATTTCCAAGTAAAACTTTCTAAATTTGAATCCTTAACAAGTGCCCCTGGGGCACTATTTAGCATTTGCCAAATAATATTTATGATGGTAAAAGAACAAATAATTTTTTAGTGTATGTAGCCAGAATTTTGTTGGTTATTCAATTCATATATATTAGGTTTAGATATATAATTAATTTGTGTTCTTTAAACCTGCATCTACCATTTTTCTTAAAAAAAAAAAAAAAAAGGAGAGGACGAATCGTTTGGGAGAACCCGAGTTCGATTCATGGTGGGAACAATTCTCAGCTAGATTTTACTTATCTCGTGACCGAACTCTGGATTACTGGGGCCCTTCTCCTGGGAACCAGAGAGTTAATACAAAAAAAAAGAAGACAGGAAGTTGAGGGAGGTATTAGTACTTGATATCTAATAGGTTTTGAGCTGTAATACATACAATTATAGAAACGGTAGGCGAAAGAAATTTGAAGGTTTTAGCTCTTTTTAGCTAAACAACATATGGGGATAGGTTTCCAATTTTAGTTATCTTTCTGGCATTAGATTTTGGAAATATTACCCTATTAAATGCTGTTGCTGTTTCTGTGTTTATTTCTCAAGTCTCGTCTCAGCCATGTTTGTTCTCTTTTAGGCCTATCATAACAGAAAATATCATTCTTTTACTGTATGTGCAGATTGTGGAAAACATGATCCAGCAATGAATGTGGAAATGACCAAGGATCAACTAACAATGTTATCTGAGGAGTTAAAGTTGCAGAAAGTTGTAGCCAATGAGACCTTGGAACACACCAAAAGATTAGTCACAAATGCCAGAAATACTTTTTCACATTATAAATCAGAAGCAGAAAAGTGCAATATAGGGATGGAAACTTGTGAAGAAGCGAGGGAGAGGGCAGAGGCAGAGCTTGTGGAAGAGCGTCGGTTGACAGCCATTTGGGAAAATCGAGCTCGCGATTATGGGTGGAAGGACACGAGATAGAACACACTTAACTACTAAGTAGTACTAACTGTCGTTGCTTTATGTTAATGCTTCATTGTAGCATGAAGGAAGATAATGAGTTAATTATAATTTTTCCTCATACATTGGTTATAAGCAATATATTTCTTTATATTTTTACAATACCTGTTTTATTATTTGAAGAAATTCTATGCCGGTTCAATAGAGAGTGGAACTAAGATTTCATTCAATAGTAAGAAGAATGTCAATATATGGATGACAGATAGTATTACTAAAACAGAACTTGCTACCCAAACCATTTCATTTTCTTCTCAGAATTGTAAACTCTAATCAATGCTATAAAGCAAATTAGAGACCGCGTTTCAATAAGAACGAACGGGTTCAACCAGATCGTCAATCTTTATGGGCTAGAATCAAACAGTTAAGCATTAACCAGTTTTTATTATCTGTAACTATACAACACACCCCCATGGGATAATAGAAAAGAAAAATGTGGCCTCTTTCAATTTTTCCGGAGGCGGACAAATATAAACAGGGGACTTGAATGATAGTATGCGAACACAATGTTTTGATATACCCTGATAAGTTAGAGATTGACTACGTCAAGTGAGGTATACACTATCTATTACAGCAAAACCAGCTGCAACCCCACCTTCGTCAGATGATGAGATTTTTGTACGCATTAAATAGCCACTTTGATTATTCACGATAACCGTATCCTTATTCCTGCAAATTCAAGTCCACGTGGATGTCAAGCATTATGCAAATTTTTGCACCGAGCGATAAGGATATGTAGCCAAGCAATGTACCTTAAATATGTACCAAATATCCCTAGTTCTGAGATGGCACGGTCCTTGTGCCAACAACCATTACGCATCAAAACTGCAGCAGAAGCAGTTGGAAATATCCTCTGCATAAGTATGTAAGCTGCATCTTCTTGAGAGCCTAATTTCTGCAATTTTATGAGGGTGTCCCTCACAGCATCACCGTAAATATTGTTTCCTGAAAGGTAATTACAAGCTCATTCAATATATTTTTCAACAGAGTTGGAGAGAGCAGAAAGTTAAATCAAGTTTTAGGTGGTATAATACCTCCTCCTTCTCTTTGAGGCTTCATCACAAATAATTCAGGTCTTTCAATTGCTTTTTGAACAATATCCGAGTCATCCAAACTCCACAGTCCTGCAAAGCATTCACGCATTTTCGCAATATCATCTTTGTTTTCAAGGAACCTGCACTCAATGATAAACTCAAAGATGAAGAAGATATTGAAGAAGAAACAAACAATGGCAGCTAAAAATACTAATCAATATTTTTGTTTCCCGAGATAAAAGTGTCGAGGACATGTATACTATAGCTTTTGAACGTGTCCAGCACACGGCATTTGATAAATTGTAATTCCTAAAACTATAATATGAAGTATGAGTGTAGTTCCAAGGGAACATATTCATTTCCATCGATCATCCAAAATTGTTTTAGAGACATCAACACTGCAATCTTTTGTTTTTCAGGACAGAACAAGTAATTTTGGAAGAAAATTTTAAGGTACAAGAACATGGGATAACTGGATAAGATATCTCCTTGAAGAAACATTTTAACACTGAAACAAAGAAGAAAAAAGAAAAATAGAGAAAGCAATTCAACTCAAACCTCCCTATGCCAATTTTGCAATTTCCTCTGCAACCTTCAATTTCTCATATCATAAAATACAATTTTTCTAACAGTAACTCTAAGAAGGTTTTGATTTTTTACCATCCAATATCTATCTATATCTAGCAGCCAGTTTCATCACATCAGAACCTCATTGAATTCATTCTTATGATTGTATTATAGACAACATACATGTCTTCTTTCAATCCACCTACCTATTTATCAAAACCCTCACTATTCCAAGTTCCAAACCATTAATGATGCATTGTTGCCACTACTGGCCGACAAAATACACAAAAGACATTTTAGGATTCAACCACATCTCAAACCGGAACAGCATAGGATTTCTCAGAACTGAATTGGGTTGTTACAAGATATAAAAATGAAAGAAAAAAACTGAATAAAATCTATTGAAGTTGCAAGGAAAGGAGTCCTACTCCTACCAAGTGATACGGAATCACCAAAATAAAAATTTATAAATAAACCACCAATCTTGAATGGCACAATCATATATCCATGAATAATCAAATAAGTAAGCCATGGCTTGGAGAAAAGAAGATCCCGAAGAAGACAATCTTACTCCACATGATAATTCGTTGCATTTATACACTTCTCTTTTAATTGCAATATTTTTGAATTGATCAAACTGCTTTCAATACATATAAATAAAATAAGCAAAAGGAAGAAATGAATAAAACTGCATTTATACACTTCTCTTTTAATTGCAATATTTTTTAATTGATCAAACTGCTTTCAATACATATAAATAAAATAAGCAAAAGGAAGAAATGAATAAAACTAATTAGAAGATACCTCTCAAGAACACCGGGCTTTGCAAGTTCTTGTTGAATCTTCTTGGTGCCAACCAAATGATAAGATATTGAAGGGCATTTGATAGCAGAAGATTGTTCCATCAGTAGCCTAGCTGCCCATTCCTACAAATTGACCAAATGATGCCCAAACCGTGAGAAGTGAGAACTCATTGTCAGGATAGGAGGCTCACTAACATTACAAGCTATATCAAGGAACAAACTAATGGTAGAGAAGATAATACATGGGATAGAAAGATTGAGGTAAGAGTAAATCAGATCATGTTGGTTTAAAAAATGTAAACTAACATAACAGTAAAAAAAGGTATAATGCTGAAGTTTTTACACAGTGAAATCATACAAGCTGTATGGACCAATCAACAATTAATATTACTCAAGGAAGTGAAACCCAACTATTTTGGGTTCCAAATGTTATTTATCTTCATAAAGTATTTATTAGAATGTTGAACCTAACTCCTACAAAACCGGCATGTAAGGTGACGACTACTCTTAACATTATTCAATACTTGTAGGGCCCAAAAAAGCTAATTACAGAGCTGTCAAACTGACCAACGAAACATAAATTAGGTGGCTCACATTCAATCAACTATTAATAGACAGCAGTCAATTATTTTCTTGGTCACAAAGATCATACCCGGTTCAATGGGTTAACCTTCCCTAATATTTCAAATTACGAGTTTAACAGTTTAAGTATAAAATAAGCAATGTTTTCTACTTTGGAAAAACACAATTCTTATGAATGAGCAGCAAAAACAAACTGATCACTTACTGATTCTGAAGGATAATCAGCTGGAGTATAGCCAGCCCTGAAGTAAACGACTGCAACTTCTTGTCCATTACTACAGTAAAAAAAAAAAAAAAAATTCTCTACAGTCAGAAACAAAGTGTGAGCAAGCCACAAACTTATCAGATAGTCAGTTTTTCATGGCCAAAGGGTACATACACAGAAAGCGTTCCATCCGGTAGAATCTCTCCTTCTTGGTCAACTTCTGCCAACGTTTTGCGTACAATTGTAATACCATGCGTGTTTATAGTTCAGGAACAACAACTCTAATAACCAGAATATGTTTCAAATATAAAACTGGCCATTTCCTTTATATGAAAAACTTCCCTTTAGCACACAAATTAAATAGGGAAAAATTAACATTTTTACTACTGTAAGTATTAGAATTATTATTATAACTATGGAGATAAGGATATTTGTCTCTTAGAACCGCAGAAAGAAAATGCTGGTCATACATGTTTCGCTCTTCAGCCTGCACTACAATCATAATCACAGCCCTGTATGGATCCATTTAGAAATATAAGGAACCAAAACTAGCAATAGAGTATAGTGAACTGAAAAGGAAACTTTTTCTCCAATCTTACCTTGGGTTATTATACTCGCTCCAAGCTTTAGCCAATGCCTCTGCATACTGATTGACAGCATTGTTGGCAGGAATCTTTTCTGAATCCAGCCCAAGCAATTTTCCATGGCGAGAAAGTATGTACCTGAAAAATAATCACAAACAGATATAAGGAAACAATTGCATCAGAAAAATTCAGAACATAAATCCACAACTGCAATGAAACATATACTAAAAACACAATATGAAGACTGAAGAGATTGTAAATTAGAGTTATAGCAATACTTTACCTATGAAGTTCGGTAACAAGACTACCAAAACCAGCAAATGAAGATGAAATAGTGTTGAGCTCTATTTGCAAAAGCGATTTAGTCTGCTCATCAAGCATATAATCTGAACGATGTAGTCCCAACCGTATATCCTATCAATGAAATTAAATTTATCCCAACAGTAAGTAAAAATAATATCAGTAAATTCCTTTCATTCACTTTATCAAAAAAGATAAACATATGTAGTGTTTATGTGAAAAAGGAATATGTTCTCATGATATACTAAAATAATAATAGTTCCATTTCAACCAATAGAGACAGACCTCTTTTTTGTTAAGCTGTAGCATCTTGGAATGAATATCTAAAAGTCTAGATGTAAATTCGTCCACTTTCTTAGTCCTGCATTAAGATATTAAAGTGTCATTACAAATGTAGGCTATATCTTGTTGTAAGAAAAACAAACACCAAAAGGGTGACCCACTTGATATTATTTATGCATAATACAACAAAGAACAATATTCTTCACCAAAAAATAAATAAGAATAAATTAATAATAGAACAAGAACGGTGAGTCTCCCTCGTGAGCTTAGCTCAGTGGTCAGTTGACAGGGACATCACATTATATATGTAGGGACTGTGGTTTGAACCTCAGATACCCCACTTATTCACCTTAAGGGTGAAATTTTTTACCACTAGACTACTTGACGAAAAAAGAAAAGAACAGGAACTGTGAAAAATGTACCTGGAGAGAGATTCCTGAAGAAATTGACCGTCTAAGCTGACACGATCAACAAGTTCATTGAATATAGGTGCCAAATCAGAAGCTTGATTCCATTTAGTTTGTGGAAATGGCGTAGGGAATAAGGCAAACGGAGCATGCATCAATCCCACACCAGGAACCATTCCTGATTTCTGAAATTTGGAAAAACAATTACTACATCAAACCTACCTCTCTTTTTTTTTTTTTCCCTCTTGTAAACCTATTTTATTTACAGTCCAATTGACGGTGAATTTGGCAGAATCACAATGTTCACACTCACAATGACACTGTGATTTCGCCAAAGTCATCATCAATAATAAAACAAAGGACTGAGAGTGCATGTTTGGTATCCCGGTGAGTATGTCGAAATCAGAAGCACAGTAATTACAAGCATATGCGATAAAAAAAATAGATGAAAAAGTAAAATCAGAGAAATGAGAAATAATAACGAAATGAAGAGAAAAGAAGGTGTATGACAGTAGCAAGTGACCTGATAAGATTTATCGCCCATAAGGAGGCCGTGAAGAGAGGCCCAAACAAGAGCATCATAAGCGATGTTATCTAGGAGTTTTTCATCAATACTGTGATAATAATCATCATGATGATCGAATGGTGGAACGATGATGGAAGAATTTTGTTGTTGTTGTTGATGGCCGTTAATGGTGACAGGTGACATAGTGAGATGATGATGATGATTATGAGCCATAAGAGGTTTGGAGAAGTATATAAAAGAAGAAGAAGAATATAAGTGGGGACGGTGGAAAAGGGTAAATGTGGAAAAAGGTAGCAGCCTAGTAGTGGGAGTGGCAAAACTGAAATCAGCAACAGCATCCATTCATGCCTTTTGTTTATGTTTATGCGTACCTACCTAACTAACTACCCATCGTATCATATTTGAGTTTCATTTTTATTTTGCTGTCACAAACACAAACAATACAATAATCAATTTCAGAAGAAGGACGATATTAGTACTATTAGATAGATAGATCTGAAAACAATATACCCTACTGTGTTCGTGTGCTGTGCGGGGTGGACAGAGAGAAGATTCGATTATATAGAAACTGGTCCAAGGTTGATAGATGTATTTATTGACTGCATTTGTTCCGTCCGATCGTGATCGAACGGTTATAAAATGACTGCACCAAAAATCAACTTCACTAAATCCATTTCCTAGATACATACGGAGAGGGAGTACTATGTTTTTTATTTTATTTTTTTAAATTATTTTTACATCTATATGGACAATTCTCATACGTCACTCATGACTCAACTCATCTCCCTCCCTAACGCAACCAACACATACAAATTAAATAGGGTCATGCTAAACAGTGACTCCAGGGCATTAGTTAAACATACTAAAAAAAGAAATAAATGAAAAAGTTAATGATGAGAGAGAATAACTTTTTACATATTAAAACATTGAATGCACAATTTACGATATGAAATTTCCATATTTATATCCTTAACTAGTGTCCCGGGGGCACTGTTTAGCATTTTCCAATTAAATAATCTTCACTTTCGTTTTTTTTTTAAGGATTAATTAACCAAAATATTACCAACATTAGATTTGTTCCAGCTCGTGCGTATTATGAGAACTCATCTTGTGTGTTTCATAGGTTCCGACAAAGATTAGTTATCGTTAACTGTATTAATTTTTGTTTACCAATATCATGGCAAAAAAAAATCAAAGTATTTTGTAAAAAAAAAGATTAACCAAAATATATTGTAAAAAAAATAATCGTTTGGTTTAGTAAAAAAAATAATAGTGTTTAGTTGAAGAAATATAGAATATTTCTCCATCCTCCTCATAATATGTTCGCATATAAATGCGATGTCGTGCCAACTGAGATAAAGGTCACGGGGACAACAATATTCAACTTTTTATTATAAAATTATTCACTTCATCTCATAATAAGTGTTATTTTTAAACGATTTTTAATGGGAGTATATATTTATTTTAAGCATCGATACCTATTACTACCTTCATCACTAATTATAAGATTCTGTTCGACAAAAATGTACTATTTATTTACATTGTTTTGATCGTAGTAGATATTCTTATTGTAGGAAAATAAAATTAACTACTACTACTTCTACAATAATTATCTGCTCTCTTCACTCTCTTCATTAAAATCATAGAGTTACTTGTTAAAGTATTTAAAATTAAAAATTTTCACTTGGTAGGGAGGGCTGCGGTTCGATCCCCCGCAACTGCGATCAGGAGAGGGCTGGAACCACTTGATGTCAGAACTGACCCCCGAACCAGATAAAACTGGTGGTGAAAAAAAAAAAGAAAGAAGAAGTATAATGTATAATTTGCAAAAGAGCATTGATACATTTATATTCTTAACTTGTGTCCTCCCTTAAGACACATATTACTCCCTCAAAAAATTTATTTTTTTGATTCATGAAATGGACTAAATACATAAATCATTTCATGAATTTAAAAATACAAAACTTTTCTTGTATAAGGGACTAGAAGGAGTAACATTTTCTTTTTTAAATATATATTTGTGAAACCTATTAATAATAAAATTAGAGTTTAATTGATATGCACTGACGGTGTAAAATAGTTTTACACGATCGTCCAATAAATAACCATCATTTTGCCATGTCATGTCAAGAAAGTGGGGTGAAGTGGGGTGATGTGGCGGAAAACATGGTTGGTATTGGTTGACTGTGTAAAATTATTTTACACCGTCGGTGCATATCAATTAAATCCATAAAATTATTAATCGGATGTAGAATTATTCGTTGGATTCTTTTTATTTTTAGCGAATTTGAATTTGTATTATATCGATATACTTTATCAATTTGAATGAATGAATATCATTTATTTTTAGTAAAAAAATTTATAAGGTTTGGGGGCAGATTCATTGTATCCGGACAGATTTAAAACTTGCATTAGGTATTCAACAATTTGAGGGCAGATTCATTGTATCCGGACATCCATTCATTCATGTTTGTTTACTCTTTGCACCCCTATTACCTTCTTGCCACACAACCTCCCTCGTGGAAGATATTCAACCCAATGTTTTAAAATGGTTACCTGATCCGGTTCAGTCAGGCCGAATAAACCACTAGTCATTAACTCAATCAACCCGTTTGAACCGGATATAACCGGTTTCATAAAAACATCCGCCTAGAAATTTTTTATTTGAATATTTGACTCAAGTGGCTAATCAGCGTTCCCTTAGACTAGATTATTGAGAAAATCGGAGTTCGATTCCCAATAACTTAGTGGTTGTTGTGCCATTTTAGTGAAATGATGTGTTTGCCTTCGTGTTCGAGTCCAAACTGCAATTTTTGTATAAATATCCACTTCTTTTTTAGTTTAATAGTTGTGCACTGTCAGTGTAAAGATTTTTTACACATACATTCAATGATGCGTTGCCACATCATTTAATGAATGTCACAGATTATGTGTTTTTAAATACCATACATGATGTATCGGTATATTATTAGATGCATGTGTAAAATAACTTTACACTGACGCTGCGTATAAATTAAATTTCTTCTTTTTTATAGACCAAGAGCATAAAGATATTAAAGTGCAATTTAGACATTTCAACTAAGTTTAGTAATGAAAATTGAAAACTAGGAAAAGGAAGCAGAAAAGAAGCAATGTGGAGATGTAAACTTGTGAAAATGCAGGGAAAGATCAGGCTCAAGAAGTAACTTGTGAAGACACTTGATTGTAAGTGTCTCTGCTAGGCCTTCGAAATCAATAGTGTTTTGCTGCTTTAAAGAAACCTACCTCAATTTTTATCAGTTATCATACTCCAATCCCTTTGAGCCTCTCTTTGTTTCAATCATGGAGATGTTTGTTCATCCTGCAAAACTCCATTACCATACTTAACATCGTTTCCTTACCGTTCTCCTCAAAACTAGCATGTGGGACTTGTAGCACGGGGGCGAAAAACCAGTTGGCATGAGGCTTTTTCTGGAGTCCAAGTAAAATATCTGATAACCAAAATTTCTATCCTTTTTTTCTTTAATAATAAAGTTTTATTGAACAAGCTACTTGCAGCACACACAAAATGCTAAGATTAGAACTTAAAAGTCTTTACATCAGATGAGCAAACTGTTCATCAAGCTTTTATTGGTAAACACTTAAAATCAAACAGGTCGCTGTTTCTTTGAGTAGAAGCGACGGATTACAAACATGCCATGTGAGAAAGCAAAAGAAACAACGTAGTTTCCTCTCTTCTTTCCCTTTTTTTTTTCGAGACAAACAAGCAAAAACAGGAGTCTTGAGATGTGTTTTGCAGTACCCTCATAATTCAATGAGTTGGCTTCCTCAAGTGAGGTATACACTATCTATTACTCCATAACCAGGTAAAACTCCACCTTCATCAGATAATGATGGTTTCGTACGCACCATATAGCCACTTTCATTATTCACAATAACCTTATCCTTATTCCTGCAAATTCCAGTCCATATATCGATGTCAACTGTTATGCGAATTCAAGCACAAAAATGTGATGAACATGTAGCTAAGCAATGTTACCTTAAATAAGTACTGAATATTCCAAATTCTGAAATGACATGATCTTTATGCAAGAAACCATTACGCATCAAAATTGCCGCTGTATTAGCTGGAAATATCCTCTGCATAAGTATGTAAGCGGCGTCTTCTTGAGAACCTACTTTCTGTAATTTTAGAAGACTCTCCCTAAGATCATCGCCGTAAATATTGTTTCCTGAAAAGTAAGTGCCTTATTAGATAACTTCCCCCCTCTATATATTTTCAACAAAGTCAGAGAGGTAAAATACCTCCTCCTTCTCTTTGCGGCTTCATCACAAATAGCTCTGGCTTCTCAATTGCTTGTTTAACAATATCCGAGTCCTCCAAACTCCATAACCCTGCAAAGGATTTACGCAGTTTCGCAATATCCTCTTTGTTTTCAAAGAACCTGCTTACAGTTTTTACTCAAGGATTTAGGGAAGAGATGTCAAGTCAAGTATCTATGAATTGATCTACTACTTCTAAAGCACAAAGGATGAAATAAGCACTGAAGATTTTGAAGAATATTAATTAGAACATACCTCTCAAGAACACCGGGTTTTGCAAGTTCCTGTTGAATCTTCTTGGTGCCAACCAAATGATAAGATATGTTAGGGCATTTGATAGCAGAAGATTGTTCTATCAGTAACCTAGCTCTCCATTCCTATATATTTGAACAAACCATAAAGAACTCATTGTAAGGGTAGATGGACCATCAAAAAAGATAATGCAGCTTCAGCATGAAACATAGTACTAATTACATAAATTTTTGTTAGTTTTAAGGAAAAAAGCTAAATGTAGAAGGAGTTAAGTCAAATGAAAACACGTCTGTGATGGAAAAACACAGTTCCTATTAACAGAAAAAAAACTGAATTCAAGTCACTCACTGATTCCGAAGGATAGTCAACTGGTGTATAGCCAGCGCGGAAGTAAACGATTGCAATTGCCTGTCCATTCCTGCAAGTGCCATGAAATTATATTTCTATACTGTCAGATAGAAAATGTAATTATACAACAAAATTTATAACATATAGGCAGTCAGGGCAAAGGCTACATACACAGATAGTGTTCCATCTGGCAGAATTTCTCCTTCTTGATCAATTTCTGCCAACGTTTTCCGTATGGTTGTAATATGATGCGTGTCATAAAGTTGAGGATAATAACTCTAACAACACAAATATGTGCCAAGGTATAAAAATAATAGTAGTCTTTTTTTTTATCAAGTAGCCGATGACTCGACTCACACACTTTAAGTGTGGAGAAGTGGAAAATCCAGAGTTCGAACTCCGTAAAATGTCTCTGCAGCTACCAACTGAGCTGGATTAACGAGACAGAATAATAGTATCTTTTCATACAACAATAACTCTAAATCCTTGGATATCACATTTGATACTCCTAATTATACAAGGATATCTTTCTCTTAGAATTGCAGAAACAAAATGCTGGTCATACATGTTCCGTTCTTCATCCTGAACCACAACGATAATCACAGCCCTGTATGAATCCATCGAAAAATATAGCTTAAGACAAAAAGCAGCAGCAAAAGAAAGTGAAAAAGAAAATTTTCCCCAAGACTTACCTAGGGTTATTATATTCACTCCAAGCTTTAGCCAACGCCTCCGCATACTGACTGTCAGCCGTATTGACAGGAACCCTTTTGGAATCTAGTCCAAGCAATTTTCCATAATGAGAAAGTATGTTCCTGGAAAATTACCAATTAGTATAACTGTGTACCTATTCATAGTACAGTCGTATCAACCTATGAAACACGGACACTCCTTAGATTAGGCGTGTCCAGTGTCGGATACGTGTCAGTGTCGGACACCGACACTTATGATTACATTGGATTGTGTTATTTTATCAAATTATTATTGGTGTCGACGTGTCAGTGTGGTGTCCGGTGTCCACGTTTGTGCTTCATAGGTATCAACAATGAGAATTCAGACACTTAACAAGAATAAACTCATAGCTGCAATGAAACAATGAACTTAAAAAACACTATTAAGTGATTATAATTAAGAGATTATAAATTAAAGAAGCCAGCATAGCATGTGTAATTTATTACAGCAACACTCACCTGTGAAGTTCAGTCATAACACAACCAACACCAGAAAATGAAGTGGAAATAGTGTTCATCTCAATTTGCAAAAGTGATTTAGTCTTTTCATCAAGCATGTAATCTGAACGAAATAATCCCAACCG
The DNA here is from genome assembly GCF_020283565.1 of Trifolium pratense. NCBI lineage: Eukaryota > Viridiplantae > Streptophyta > Magnoliopsida > Fabales > Fabaceae > Trifolium > Trifolium pratense. The sequence continues at coordinate 1,976,151 of NC_060064.1, forward strand.
TATTTCCTATTAAAGTCATGGCAAGAAAAATAAATCAGTAAATCCCTTTGACTCAATCTAAAGAAAAAAAAGATAATAACATGAGTTGTGACATTCAATACACAGTTACCTCTTTTTTGTTAATCTCAAGCATTTTGGAATGAATATCTAAAAGTCTAGAGGTAAATTCATCTGCTTTCTTAGTTCTGCATTGAGATGAACATATACAAATTATGTCCAATTAAAGCATAAACAAACTAAATCTAAATTATCTTTTTAAGTGTTAATATATGTTGGAGGGGTCAAAGACTCAAAAATATTGATTCTAAATGTGTACAATTGATTTTGACATGTTTGGATGTTTTTAGTAGAATTGATTTTACTTGAAGCTAGAATTTGTAGCTTTTGACTTATGCAATTCATTTTAGCCTTAAATTTAATGTTCATTCCACTTTAACACAAAATGTATCCAATCATAGATCATTTAACTTTCAAGTCATTTTTAGCTAGAATCAGTTTTATAAAATCAATTCATTCAGAATCAGTTTGCGTCGATGTAGAACCAAACACACACTTAATAAAAGGTAATCAATTACAAAATATATTGGAATTACTTTCTCCGGTCGCTATTATATGTAAAAAAACACTTTTTAAATTCATTGAAAAACTGATGTATCTGACCTATATTATACGTTACATACACCAGTTTTCCAATAAACATAAAATGTGAATTTTTTTGCTTATAATAGTGACCAGAGCGAGTACTATATTACCTGGAGAGGGATTGTTGGAGAAAGTTTCCATCCAAACTGACACGATCAACAAGTTCATTGAATAAAGGTGCCAAATCACAAGCTTGCTTCCAATGAGTTTGAGGTAATGGAGGAGGTAATAAGGAAAATGGGAGATGCACCAACCCTATACCAGGAACTCTTCCTGATCTCTATAATTTCATAAATATTCACACTCATTACTCACACACACAATGCAATTCAAAATATCAACAAAATTTATAGTATCATACTATAATTCCAGCATTTTTAATCACTTTTTAGATATTTTCAAATTTTTCATAACTTCATTTTTTAATTCAATCAATATGTGCTTCTTTCTTTACGTTTGGTACGACGGTTGGAATGTCAGAATCACATTGATCCACCATGATTTTGACATAACCACCGTGATACCAAACATATCTCGAGCTAAGTCATTCAATAACAATAATGGTCCCACCAATTCTTTTTTTTTTTTCGCGCTCCAACTAAATGAAATGTAACGGCCCAGGCCCCACCACCTTAGGTGGTCCCGGCACTGCCACGTCACGATCTTCTCCACCCCATCACTAGTGAAGTTTTTGCCTTTCGTGATAATCGAACCATATACCCTGAGCTGTTACAAAAAAGGGTAGTGAAAATGGATTGAACATGTACTTGAATCCAAGGGTACATGGTTCGATTCCCACGGAAGGCAAAAACTCCACTAGTGAGGGGTGGAGAAGATCGTGAAGTGGCTGCCGGGACCACCTAAGGTGGTGGAGAAGATTGTAATTGTATGTACTAAGAAAAAAAAGAAAGTAAAAAGCAGGAGTGGATTGACCTCAACAGATTTATCACCAACAAGGAGACCATTGAGAGTAGCAAAAACAAGAGCATCATAAACAATATCTTGTACAACTTTTTCATCAATCTGATGATAATTATGAAAGATGGGAACCGCCAAGGAAGAAGAACCATTGGTAGAACTCAAGCTCAAAAGTTGAGACTGATGAGACATGTTTTTAGGGACAGAAAGTGACACTAGTGATCTATGTGAGGAAGTACTACTAGTAGAAAAGATTAAGGAAGAAGGAAATGTTTTAGTGCAGAATTGAGTAGTAGTAGTAATACCAAATTGAAGCAAGGAACCAGATCCAACAACCATTGACCTTAAACCTTTTAGAGATACCCAATCAAAACTTTATCTTTTCGACAGAAACACCCAATCAAAACTTATCATGCTTTTGTCACGTTTTTCAATAATTCAATCAACTTGTTCACGTTTACTTACTATATTTGTATTAAGGCGCCGGCTAGCATGCACAAGGCTGGTAGGTCTCCCACCATGCACAAGGCTCCTTATGCATTGGATTAAAAGTAATACATGATATTATGGTGTACTGTCAGTACTATATTATTATTTTTTTAATATTTTTTTTACTTTTTTTTAATCGGCATTTTTTTTTATAACTTTTTAGTTTTCGGGGGAAGAGTTTTTATGAGACTGTTTGGTAAGACCAATAAACAAACTAATTTATAAAAGTAATAAGGGAAAATAACATATTAGTAAAAAAAAAACTAATTTTACCACGAGGAAAATAATAGCTGAGTCTTTATTAAAATAACATCGCTTTATTCGGTAAAAATAACGAATGACTGATAAGCTAGCTGATAACTTATAGCTGATGAGTGATGACAGATAACTTATAGTTGATAAAATAAATGAAGTGTTTATAAACAAATATAATATCATGTACTACGTTTAACAAGAATAATGATATAGTGCTGACAGTACACCATAATATCATGTACTACGTTTAATCCAATGCATGAGGTGCCTTGTACATGGTGGGAGACCTAGGAGGCTTGTGCATGCTAGCCAGCGCCTTGTATTAATTGTACTAACAAAAGTTTCTATTTATAGCAATTTGTTTACTACTCTACTCTGTACATAGTTCTACTAGTATAGTTTTTTTTGACAAAAGTTCTACTAGTATAATTGTTGACATTCTTTTTAACTTTTACATGTTTTATTTTATTTTTCCCTTATAAAATACCCTATTCAATTTATAATTGAAAAATGTAAATTTATTTTCTCTCTTTTATTATATCAACAATTTTAAGGGGTTAGAGATATTTTTATATGGTCAAGAGAGTAAAAATATCACATTTGGTCAGACACTCAACACACAATAAATAATATAATTTTAAAAATATATATTATTAATTATTATTTTTTCTACATCTATTTTTTCTGGTGTGAGTGACTAAATGAGATATTCTTGGTCTCTTGACCATAGAAGAATATCTCGTATGTATGTGCCACTAACATAAACAACAATACACTGCTCAATAATGTTTTAACGAATACAAATTTTATAAAATTTAGGCTAAAATTTACTATTGAATTGAAAGTTTATATTATATATAGATCATTCAGTTTAAATTTTTATAAAAATCCAAAATAATTTGATATGTTATTTAGAGTCATCAAAATGAACAGTATTCAATAAAAATACATCGTTAAATCCTTAATTTTGCACCAACAATTTATTTGTTTGTTTTTTTAGAAGTGTAGAACCCACTACCAAGTTTGTACAGAACCACCAAGTTTACACAACACACACTGACTTTGGTCGCAGCATAATAATTTTGTTATGTCACGAAAATTACAACACAACTGTAAATATGAGGTGTCTTCAAATCAATTGTAAAAGTTAGTTATAAATATTGAGATTATAATTTATAACTAACTTTTACAATTGATTTGAAGAGGCTTCAGTTTTTTTCTTGATTCATCGAAATTGATTTTCGGGATAGTGGCTTCGTAATATTTGTTAAAATGATCTCGTCTCATCATCTATGGTAACCATTTTCTTCGAAGCTTGATGATGCAAATATTCATCAACAACGTTCCTGAATAATAGATTATTCTTTTCTTCAACATGTTCTGTTTGAGGAGAAAGACAATTACCACCATTGAAGAAACTTTGATTTGTTTGAAGCTCATTGCTATTTACACCTCCACAAGGTGTCACAAGCCGAACCATTTTGTCTGCTCTAGTAGAAGTTGGCACCCCCCCAGTTGAGCTTATTGAACTATTTGAAGATGTCCCTAAAGTCACTGTCTTCAATGTTTGTGCAACCAATGTTTTCATGATGAAATTATAGAGCTTATAGCATATGCCCACATGTTCAAGATTCAATTCTCTTTGATCCATTTGCTGAATTCTTATCCTGAAATTGAAAATAAGTAAATTGTGAATAGGTGTGAAACGGTGTGTTAATGAGGGGAAGTGATTGATTAATCTTATAGCATGCTATAAGAATATTAATACAAGTTTAAACTTGCAAGTAAGTGAAATATTAGAACCCTTTGGAAGAGATTCGTTGCTTTTCTTTGAAGGGATGTTAGCCCAAAATTTTTGCACTTCTTTTTAGTATTAAGTTGCAAGATTTAATTTGAAAATTTGAAGGCAAGGGTGCGAGACATTTACTTTGTAAGGTTGTCTTAAAGTAGTCCAAAATTTGACCAACAAGTAAACCAAATAATTGGGCTCAGGTGGTTATGTGTTTCTCCAAAAAATTGATCGTTCAGAAAATTTGAGTTCGATTTTTCTTGATTATACTTTATTTATTTTACGATCGAACTCCAGATTAATAGATCTCTTCTCCTAAGAACCGGACGGTTAACAAAAAAAATTAGGCCAACAAGTAACATTTCTATTCATTATTATTTCAAAACAAGAAGTAACATTTTCCTTTTGTCTTTCAGTTACTTTTCCACCATCTCAAAGCAAGTTCTTTCTTGTATTTAAAAATATTTTTTCTTTTCTTTCTTTGGAACTTCACGTTAACCATTTGAAGCAACCAATTGGGCCTTCATATTCATTTATAGTATACTATAAATATTTACCAATCATAGTAAGTTGATACGTATCAACCACTTAGTTGATTTAAAAAATTAAATTCAAACAACGTGCCATGATGGGTAATTCCAAGAATAATATGGTTATTATTATTCATATTGTTGTGTTATTTTCTATATGTTTGGCAGTGGCAAATTCGGTTGAGTTTAATTTTCCAGCAGTATTCAACTTGGGTGATTCAAATTCGGACACAGGTGAACTTTCAGTTGGATTGGGGTTTCAGCTTGTCCTACCTTATGGACAGAACTACTTCAAAACTCCTTCTGGAAGGGCATGTGATGGTCGTCTCATTGTTGATTTCCTAAGTAACAATCCTTATTCCTTACTATTAGTATTCTGGCTTTTTTTAAAGATTTAGAGCATGTTTGAATTAACTTATTTTTGAGCTTATGCAAATAATTTATCTGATTTTATATATTATTATAAGTTTGTCAGATAAAATAGCTTACAAAAATACAATTTTCACTGGTGTGAACTTATAAAATAACAGAAAACCTAATTTATATTGCATAAGCTGTTTGCATAAACTAAAAAATAAGCTAATCCAAACAGACTCTTAATTGACAGATTTCATATTTTTTTTTGACAAAACAGATTTCATATTTTTAAAAAGACCAAATTGCACTTTTGCCTTCCTAACTTTCACAAATTTGTGATTTTGATCTCTTAACTTTCAAAAATACTTTTATAATAGCACTTTTGACCCATAACTTTCACAAACTTACGATTTTAGCCTTCTGATCAAGTCAATGCACATGTGAAAATGACTAACATGCTACGTCAGCATGTCTTGCCACACGGACAATGACTCACATGTCATGTCAGCATATGTGGCAATAGTTATGCTAACGTGGCATGTCCATCATTATCCACGTGGTAAGACATGCTGATGTGGTATATGAGTTATTTGTCACATGTGCGTTGACTTGGTCAAAATTAGTGGGGATCATCCTTTTTACAAAATGGGCTAAAGTTAGAGGCTAAAATTGCAAGTTTGTGAAAGTTAAGAGGCCAAAAATGATATTATGAAAGTTAGAGGCTAATATTCTGATTCAGTGTGTGTGTGAGTGATTCTTGTTGCGCCAACAATTTTGTATAGGTAGAATTAAAATGTAAACTAATACAAAAAAAAAGAATTAAAATGTAAACTGAGATTATCAATTATGTGGATAAAAAGTTTATCCATCTAATTCTTAAGGAAAGTATCTTTGGTATGAGATGAGAAGAAAAAAAATGTCAAATATTGTTCAAATTATAGCTAAAACGTTAACATATATATTCGTAATTTAATTTTGAACTTAATCTAATTGAGAATTTTGTTTTTAATTTAGAAATTTAAGTCTTGTGAATATTAATTAAAGAAAATAAAAAAATATAATTAATATATTATTAATATTAAATTAAAAATAAATTGAAAATTACATAATTTACACTCAATTTTTTGATTTCTCTCATTCTCATTAGTTAGATATGACTTTAGTCATGCATTTCAATAACAAATAACATCAACCATTGTATATCAATCATACTGTATCTTGTAAAGAATAATTTCTCTCTTATTTTTTCTATGTACTATTAAATATGATTGTTTAAATCATGTATTCCATGTGATAATAAATATTATATATATTTTTATGTACTATTAAAGTTGATCCCTTGTCATTTTTATTTTATATTCATGAAACTCTTTTATCTAAAATTTATCAAATAATTCGATATATTTAAATAATTACATAAAATTTTGCAATACCCTGTTAGTTTATCTTTCGTCTCTTATTTGTTTTCATCAATTCTTTTGTATTTTTTCTTTTTCTTTCTTCTTTTTGCACACCTGCATAAAAATAAGTGACGTTGATGATAACGTATAAAAGCAATTTTTTCTAAAATATTGTCTTTACTTTACTTTAGTGGACTAAGAAAATGTTTAAAATGCAAAATTGAAGCTCGCAGGAGTAAAACTACAACCTTTAACTCTTAGATGACATAATTATTATTTTTTGTTGTTCAAAAAATGGCATAATTATTTTAATTATATGTATAGTGTACGGTGTACACCTGTAATTTTACGCCCAAATATATATATACACCCGCATTTTTAAAAGTATTGGAGGTGGGTCGCGGGTCATCCCTATTTTCGCCTCTATATTATAGATTAACCACTATTATAAAAAGTAGTCTTATCCCCGTAATACTTTTTAAGTATTTTATTTAAAGAAATAATTTAATAATTTTTTCGAAAAGCGAAATATTTTAATTTTTAATGCGTTCACTTCAAACATTTCCATAAACTTTTAACAAAAACTTACTATTTTTATTTAGGTCCACAAAAACTTATTTTTCTTATATAAAAAAAAATAGAGTGTATATCATATTATTGAGATCAGGTGATTAATAAACTCTCTCTGAGTTTGATTTTAATGGAAACAATTATTGAGACTGAACTCTAGATTACTAAACCCGAGCAAGAAACCTATCATTTTCCTCCTACAAAAAAAAACTTAATTTTAATTGAGATGATAAGAATAGAATATAAAAACAAACAACATTACTTGCACACCTTTTCTATGGTGTCGTTGAATGGATGGAGTGGAAAGTTGCTAAACAACACCATGAAGTACTCAGACACATTGTCACCAAACACTTTGGATGACCCGACTAAAACTATAAGGTGTGCACATCTTAGTACATGGTCCAAATATTCAAAAGTTTCCTGATCTAGAGATTCCTTGAAGATTTCAAAATACATTTGGAATCGGTATAAAAGGGCTTGAAGGAGCCCCTGCATATCATGTATTAAGTATGAATAACCCGGGACACAAGAGGCAAAAACTTTATCAAATCTTTCAATGTATGTTCCATATATACTTGATCATGAGTATTGTAATCATTAATATAATTTGCATAAAGTTGAAAAATTTTAATTTGTGATTTCATGTTTAAAAAGACAAAATTGCACTTTTGCCTTCCTAATTTTCACAAATTTGTGATTTTGATCTCTTAACTTTCAAAAATACTTTTATAATAGCACTTTTGACCTCTAACTTTCACAAACTTACGATTTTAGCCTTCTGATCAAGTCAATGCACATGTGAAAATGACTGACATGTCACGTCAGCATGTCTTGCCACATGGACAATGACTCACATGTCATGTCAGCATATGTGACAATAGTTATGCTGATGTGGTATGTCTGTCATTGTCCACGTGGTAAGACATGCTGATGTGGTATGTGAGTCATTTGTCACATGTGCGTTGACTTGGTCAAAATTAGTAGGGATCATCCTTTTTACAAAATGGGCTAAAGTTAGAGGCTAAAATTGCAAGTTTGTGAAAGTTAAGAGGCCAAAAGTGATATTATGAAAGTTAAAGGGCCAAAAGTGCACTTTAGCCTTTTAAAAATTACTTATTTATTATGCTTGTTCAAAAAAAAAATACTTATTATTTTTTTTTCACCACCAATATCCGGCCAACCGGACCGCCTAATCTGGTTCGGGTATCAATTCTGTCATCAAATTACTTATTATTTTTTCTTTGTTTACAGTGAGCTGTGAATCGAACCCAAGACTTATTACATACTACCCAAACCCCTCACCGCCAGGCCAAACATAATGGCTTAATTTTTATATACACTAAATTGGTTCTTTCTATATTAGATTTTAAAATTGAGTCTCGTGACAAGAAATATAAGACTATCTCAATGAGGTTGTCCTTTTCAATAATGTTGTTGATTGAATATACGTAATACCAAATACCAATGAGTTACTTCCACTACAAGTTTGACACACCAGATAGAAAATTATGTGTAACTAACTGTCCAACATCTCTATGTTTCAAACACAAGCAAACTATACAAGAAGTCTTAAAACACATGATCCTTGAAGTAACTAATAATCAAATATCCATGGCTACCGACAACAATTGTAGCCCTTGCATAATTCTAACTATCATTACCATATTCTTATTACCTTCTTCCAAATCCATCATTCACTTAGATTTTCCAGCAGTTTTTAACTTCGGCGACTCAAATTCTGATACCGGTACCCTTGTTACCGCCGGTTTTGAAAGCCTTTACCCACCAAATGGTCAAACTTACTTTCATCCACCATCAGGAAGATACTCAGATGGCCGTCTCATCGTTGATTTTCTTAGTAATAATAAAACAATCTCCATAAATAAAATGTTTCGATTTTTTCTTTGTTTTTTTCATTTTCCTAATGATGATAGGTAACTCTATGTGTTCTTGTTTGCAGTGGATGCATTGGATTTGCCATTCCTAAATGCATATTTGGATTCATTGGGTTTGCCAAATTTTAAGAAAGGTTGCAACTTTGCAGCAGCAGGTTCAACTATCCTTCCAGCCACTGCATCATCCATCTGTCCTTTCTCCTTTGGGATACAGGTTTCTCAGTTCCTCCGGTTCAAAGCTCGCGCTCTTGAATTGCTTGCAGCAAAAGGTATCTACTACCGATTAATTTGTTTTTTTAAAACTATTTGTGGCCACGATTGCGGTTGTGACATCAAGTTTTTTGATTTCTATAAGACTGTAACTTAAAATCTTGATTGCTAAATTAAGCCAGTGTTTTAGAATGCACACAATTTTTTTTACTGCTTCAGCAGGACAACTATGTTAGATTCAAATCACATTCATTCATGCATTTTCAGGTAGGAAATTCGATAAGTATGTCCCAAGCGAAGATATTTTCGAGAAGGGATTGTACATGTTTGACATTGGCCAGAATGATCTTGCTGGTGCATTTTATTCAAAAACATTAGACCAAGTACTTGCTTCAATTCCAACAATTCTTTTAGAATTTGAAACTGGAATTAAGGTTGGTATCAAATCATTTCATATAATTTATTCCATTGAATTCATCACTTTGTCATCAAAAAAATCTAACTTTGTTTTATGTTTGATAGAGACTATATGATGAGGGAGCAAGACATTTCTGGATACACAATACAGGTCCTCTTGGATGCTTACCACAGAATGTTGCCAAATTTGGAACTGATCCATCAAAGCTTGATGAACAAGGATGTGTTAGTGCACACAACCAAGCTGCTAAAACCTTCAATCTACAGCTTCATTCTTTGTGTAGTAAATTGCAGGGTCAATATCCAGATTCAAATGTCACATATGTTGATATCTTCACCATAAAATCAAACCTCATTGCAAACTATTCTAGATACGGTTAGTATATCTAGTACATTATATTTATCTGACCTAAATGCAATTTTGGTCCCTCTCTATTTTGTCACGGTTTTAGTCCTCTATTTCTGAATTCACTATTTAGCCCATCAGTTTCTAAAATGACTCACTTTATATGACAACTCAGATGATAACATGGCGCCGTCACTTAATAACTCATTTTCATGTCATGTCATGTCATCAATTTTGTTGTCACATATGTATCTCACTTGTGAAATCGTAAAAAATTCATCACCAGATGCATAATACAAGGAGAAAAATGTTACACATTTTGAAAATCGAGGGACCAAATTTATAAATGAAACAAAAACGAGATACCAAAACTGCATTTAAACATTTTGTATTTAACCGATGCTAACTATTGCAAATGTGGCGTACCATATATGTTTTGCAGGGTTTGAACAACCTATTATGGCATGTTGTGGATATGGAGGTCCACCATTGAACTATGACAGTAGAGTTACTTGTGGGAACACAAAGATTTTGAATGGAACAACAGTTACAGCAAAAGGTTGTAATGATAGTTCTGAGTATATAAACTGGGATGGAATTCATTACACTGAAACTGCAAATCAATATGCTGCATCACAAATTCTCACCGGAAAATACTCCGACCCTCCTTTCTCAGACAAAATGCCATTCCTTCTCAAGCTCAAGATCTAAATAAGTTTTTTTGTTAATTTTTTAACTCATTGATTTTATTCTTTATCATGTATTGGTGTAATGAAAGCAATAGCAGATTATAGCTTCAAATCGTAATCAAGTTCTTGCTAAAATGAAAAATGAAGATATTCGATCTAACAATATTAATATTTTCAATTGAACTAGTCTTACGAGCTTATTGTTATAAAATTCTAAGAATGTCGCTGCATGAAGATATAAATCACAAATAACCTAGAAAGTAGAAACTCTTAAAATTGTTTTCTCATCCATTAATAAAAGAAATGAAAAACAAATTAAAAGGAAATGAGCCAATCACACTTTTATTAATTCATAATTTAAAGTAATTATTGTAAACATTATTATTATTGCTTCATATACTAATTCATCACACACTATAGTAGTACTAGTTGTCACTAAGTACAGGTATGTGGCATTGGGGAAAAAGAAACTTCATTCTTTTGAACATCAAAGAGGATATCATGGTCAGATTGGTGACGAGCTCCCAATATATTTGGCACTTTTGCATCCTTCAAAATCACAACACTCAAGCATAATAATTTCTTCTTTTCAATACTCAAAAACAAGTTGTTAGAATCTACCTTAAAATCAGCACCTCCTTTAAAATGGTACACAAGCCAAGGTTTCACAACATTGTTTGGAACATTATGATAGCAAAGTTCAAAACCTGTTTTATGTCCTTTAAAAGGATGCAACTTGTAATTTTTTTCAAAATAATCAATCACATTTTTTACCAACACTTTAAAAGCACCCTCAACTAAAAATGTAACATCACTTCCTGAGTCAAAGACAAATCCACCACCAGCATTACCCGATTTTAGTTCAAATAGTTTCGGGTCTATAGCGAGCTTTGTCCCCGACAAACTAATTCCAGTGCAAACAACATAATATCTTGTCAATTTGACGTTGCCATTTTTAGTCAAAAGTTGTGTTGTTTTGAAGTTTCCTTTTATTTTAGCATCGTCACCAAAAGAAATTATATTTTTTTGGGAATCCAAATTTTTAAACAAAAAAAAAGCCTTACATTTTTTTCACGTATATGTTTCTAATCACAAATAAAAACCATTATCACCATTGATGGGAAAAGAAGCAGATGAAGGTAACGAAAAAAAAATTGCCGTAAAAAGTTGTATTGAATCAAAAGTTTGTAAAAAAGATGTAGAATTTGTTAAAATATTTTTTTGCAAAAAAACATATTTGATAGAAGAAGAAGAAGAAGAAGAAGAAGAAGAAGAAGAAGAAGAAGAAGAAGAAGAAGAAGAAGAAGAAGAAGAAGAAGAAGAAGAAGAAGAAGAAGAAGAAGAAGAAGAACTGATATAATGATGATGAAAGTAAAAAATCTTGGATAGTTTGAAAAAGTCTCAAGTCTTTTGGTGAGATTCTTGAACAAGTGAACAAAGAAAAGAAAAAGGAGTGCAGTGATGATGAACTATGAAAAAATAAAGAAAAAAAAATTTGATACAGTGATGATGAAAATAAAAAGTCTTGGAGATTTCAAAAAAGTCTCAAGGCTTTTGGTGAGATTGTTGAAAAAGACTATCAAGTGTATTTTCAACTAAAAAGTCTCTCAAAATCCATTTCATAGAAGAATCCATCAAAATCGGTAGACTTTTGAATACCAGTAGACATTTTAAAAGTAGTACCAAATCTCAATTGAATACCAACGGATTTTATTGCCCTGAAAAAAAAATCATGTTTGTCTTAATTGAATACCACAAGATTTATTTAACTTTTGTAAAAGTCTTGATTGAATACCTCAAGATTTTTTTGTCATAAAAAAGTCTTTTAAAATCCCATGAAATCTCAATCCAATACACCCTCCTTAGTTTCGGCCGACAATTGACTAAGAAAAGATCTCGGCCCCGTCCCTAATCCAAATATTCCTCCTATGTTGTTTTCTTTATTCTTACCAAATATAATATTTTTGTTTATAAGACCACAACCAAAAACCACTCCATTGAAAACAAAAGGGTTTTTTTTTATCATTAGGATTAGGAAAAGTGAAAGTTTCGGATAAAACTAAGCCTTTACTACTGGCACCCCCTTCATATTCTATGGAATAAACACACTTATTACCTGTTGGGGAACATCTTTTAGGGACACAAAGTGGATCATCACATGAAACACCCTTAATGGTTTTAGAATCATGATACTTGTAATTTCCATATATGATAGGAAAACAATTAGGTTGGCATCCTTCACATTGAAGCCACGTGTCATCAGAACCAGTGTCTAGCAACATGAAAGTTGGATATAATCTTGGTTTTATGCCAACAATCATTTCAACAATATGCAAGCTACCAAAAGATATTCTAATATTTGGTTGAAAAGTTTTTGATGTTATTGTAATATTGGTGTTGGGCTCAAGATAATTAAGGGCGTGGATTTTGGAGAGTTGGAGTATTCTATTGTGTTTTTCTTCTTCAGAAATGTTTTTAGGAAAGAGTATTGGATCAATGTCTACTCTTGAGAACAATTTCATTGTGAAACACATGGTTCCTATGGGCATGTAGACACAAAATAATAAAACAAAGAGTGTTAAGAAACTTTGGTAACAAAATGATGAAGCCATTTTCATAAGATTGATTTGATTTATGTTTTTTGTGATGATGGGATTATGAAGTGAGCTTGCTCATTTATATACACACATTATGTATGTAATGTGAACATTCTTTAGTCTTGTGACATGGACATTAAACTGACTCTAACTTTTTTTGTATATTCATTTTATTTCCTCTTTCTATTTTTTCTAAGCTTGTTCATAGTACTATCTCTAATTATATATCCTATAATTAATTTTGATATTGACTTGTAACAAGCTCAACTTTCTGATGCAAGTAGTAATGTTTGCATTCATTTTATAATTTCTACTTATATGTTTCTTTCATTTTCATCATGTCTCTGGTCATACCTATAATTTTCAATTTTCTAATTCTCACCCCTCTTTTGAATTCATTACTATAAATTAAGGTGTGAACGAAAACATTTTTGCGATACAACCTGATGAGTAATTGCCCAAGGAATGGAAATGAAAGGGTTCAAAAAGAAAAATAAGCTTATTCTCTGCTTTTTTAAGTTAACCTTATATTCTCAACTCGTTTTCCAAATTTAAATAGTATAATCATATATTCACCTATCTAGGGATGCTTGTTCTTATGAGTTTAGTAATAAAAAAAAAATAGTTGGTTGAAACGTTGCATATATAATATATAGAGATCAAAGTTCGAACCCTGATGCATCCAATGGGATGCAATTTATACCTCTAAATAGGATCCCCTTGAGAACTACCCCTTATAGGGTTCCGAAGATATATAGGAAAGTTTTTAGCATGGATGTGGATGGAGAGGAAAGTTTTCACACGATGGAGGTTTGACGATGAGGACTGGATATCTTACCCATTTCCGATTGTATGGTTTATGATCTAATTTGTTTTTTCAATTTTGGTTCTATGCATGCAAAGTGCTTTAACAGAACTCAAAAATGAGATGAGACGAAAATTCGAAAAAAAAAAAAGTTAAATTGGGAGACAAAAAAAGCGATTTTTAAAATAAGGGTCAAAACTTTATTTTATTAAAAATAGGGGATAAAAAATACGTTTAATTAATCCTTTTCAAATATTTATATTAAAAAATAGGGGATCAAAAGTGCGTTTGATATTTTATGATCATAAGTTAAATGCGGAGATATAGGGTCCGTTTGTTACGTATTAAAAAAAATAGTGATTTTGATGTAAAATAATTTAGAGATTAGTTTTTAGAGATTTTATAGAAAATTAGAATTTATTATGTGTTTGTTTATTATAGTAATTAAGAATCACTAAAATAATCTTTAATTTGTTTGGATACAACATGCAAAAGTGATTTTTTTATTTCAAAATAAGTTTCAGCTTTTAATATTTATTTTTTCTCTCCTCTAAAAAAATATATTATTTAAGAAGCTACTCTTAGCAACTTCTCATTTTTAGCTATTTTCTAATTATTTGTAGATTCTGACTATTTTAAAAATTTGTAATAAACATATGCAAAACATTTAAAAGTGATTATTTTTATAAGAAAAATGATTTTTTTTCTTCTAAAATAAGCTATAACAAACGCCCTCATAATTGTTAATTATAGGATGTATTGATTAATATTAAGACGATTGCTATTCACCCCTCTCATTGCTCATACCCCTCAAAGTTTGAAAATTGCCCTAAAAGTACCTAGGGAGATAAAATTTGGTGACATCTTACCTGAAAATAGAATCCGATAGACTAAAATACTGAATTTCTTGTCGTCTTAGCAACAAGATTCTTCTCATTCTGGTTCAAACAATCAACAACAATATGATCTTCTAATTTTTTTATCCATATGGCTAATGGGGAAATTCTAATATGGACATTAACCCAAATAATATTATCTTAGGCACACTCACAATAAAGGTAAAAAATTAAAGAAAATTTGATTAAAGTAATGTTAATTGATGTGACTATTTTATTTTTCTTTTAATTTTGTAAATCTATGTATGTATGCCTAAATATGTGTCTTAACTCTTGTGCATAGGCAAGAATACCTCTTGGTTAATGTGTTTTCCACACACAAAAAGAAGTTTCTATTCTTTACTCATAAAAAATAACACGCAACTAATGAACATTCACATTTCTTATTTCTTATGTATACTACAATCCTATGTAGAGAACAAGGTATATTTGTCTTATATATGCATTCCTACCGTATATTTGTCTCGATAGGTACTATTATGAACAACTTTGGAATTTGGGAGGGTTCTAAGCAATTTGGAGGGGTGGCGAAGAGCAATTCCCTATAATTAATTGTAACATGATAGAGGCCCGTATGATATTCAAACTACATAAGCCCAATCTGCAGTAATGTCTTTTATCTTCTGAAATTCCAATTTTGCCCTTGAAAAAACTCCGGTTTATAGAAATCAAAGTTTTTTTTGCCTTGAAAATAAATTTCGGTTTCTAAAAACCGAAATTTACTCTGAATCTGCAAAGGCAAAATTGGAATATTAAGTATAAAAATTCACTGGGAGAGAAAAGAGAGAAGTTATTATACATAAGTGTAATCCTTATGCATGGTACATAAGTCAATAACATCCATTAGATTGAGCATCCACATGTAATAATCCTAGCCAATCTCAATTCACACACTCACACATAATCTCACACCCCCCAAATTTCTCACGTACCCCCCAAATTACTCGCGCACCCCCAAATTTCTCGTGCACCCCCCAAATTTCTCATGCACCCCCAATTTCTCGTGCACCCCCAAATTTCTAGCGCACCCCCCAAAATTTTTCACGCACCCCCAGATGACTTGTGCGCCCAATTTTTTTTTAACCCCCCATATTTCAAGCCTAAACCATTTTGCTGTGGGAATGGTTTCAAAAATATACACTCCAAAACCATTAAGTGCATAAGATGGTTTTGAAGTACAACCTATAATTAGAATCATAATTGTTTTTTTTTGGTACAATTATAATAATTATTTAAAACCAGTTAAATGGTTTCAGATAGTTATACACTAAAACCATTTGTATTGTAAAATGGTTTTATGTGTGTTTTTATGGTTTCAAAAATTCTGGAAACCATTATGCTGGTTAAATGGTTTCAGATAGTTATACACTGAAACCATTTGTATTGTAAAATGGTTTTATGTGTGTTTTTATGGTTTTAAAAATTCTGGAAACCATTATGTTGGTTAAATGGTTTCAGATAGTTATACACTGAAACCATTTGTATTGTAAAATGGTTTTATGTGTGTTTATATGGTTTTAAAAATTCTGGAAACCATTATGTTGGTTAAATGGTTTCAAATCACAATTATTGTTTGTATTCTAATTATATGGTTGTACTCTAAAACCATCTTATACACTTAATGGTTTTGGAGTGCATATCTCTGAAACCATTCCCACAACAAAATGGTTTAGGCTAGAAATGTGGAGGGGACCAAAAAAATAAAATTGGGGGGCAAAAGTCATATTGGGGGTGTGCGAGAAATTTTGGGGGTGTGCGAGAAATTTTGGGGGTGCATGAGAAATTTGGGGGTGCACAAGTAACTTGAGGGGTGCATGAGAAATTTGGGGGTGTGCTAGTAATTTGGGGGATGCACTAAGTAACTTATGCATGGTGCATAAGGATAGCTTATGTATAATAACCAATCCCGAGAGAAAACATCAACTAACTAACGTTGAGGATCGAACCAAAATCGCGGCGAGTTTTGAAGCATGGCGACGGAGCAAGCACTGGATCCCTCTCTCCCTTGTTGCCGCTATCTTCTCTCTGCTTTACTAGCAATGGAACCTTCCGAATGCTTAATCTCCCATGCCATGTACTCTTTCTACTTCGTTAAGATTTCACTGCATTTTCAATTCAATGTTAGCAGAGCCAAAAAATGATTATGAATAATTGATTTTAATATGTTTAGTGTTCTTAATTATAAGTGATTATAAGTTGAAACTAGAATTTGTAGCTTTTCACTCAAAATGTTGGTTTTATTAATTATTACACTCAAATTTATCATTCAACTATGCACTCACTTTTAACTAAACCAAACAAAAACTAAGCTTAGTTTATGGTAATTTCAAATTAGGGCTTGTGGCGGAGGTTCAATTACAGAGCAAGTTCAACAATTCATCTTGGATCATTGCCTTTCCACACATGTAAATTTCAATTCTATTCTCCGTGCTCTTAATTTTCCATATGATTGATTTTGTCAGAGTTTTTCAGTTAATGCTATGCTTAATGCAGGGTGATTTTTATGCACCTTACTTGAAGAATTTTCTTAAGAAGCTTATCACTCAAGTTGAGTGCGATCGTGGCTGTGTCTTGGACCAATTTTATGAACTCTATGCTCAGTACATTACATCAATTAAGGTTTATTTTATATCTACTTTCTTTATCCCTCCTTTTTTTTTTCTAGCTGAAGATGGTTGGTTTTAGTTTTGAGATTTTTCTTTTTTCTTTTAATAGGATGATAGTTTAGGCAAAAGAGATTCAAGAATCTGCAAAAGAATTTCTTTTCTTTTTCCTGATGGTAAATCATTGTTCATGTGATTATAATATTATATGATGTTTCTCTATTCGTTATTACTCCCTCAATTCCATATCATTGCTAGTTTAAGGTTTTTACACACATAATTAAGAACTCATTTAATTGATGTACATTTGTATCAAAGTACCCTTAAATTTATCAATTGTTGTTTTATTTTCTCTTTAGCACCGACACTTCTGATGGAAGGTGTGTTCGGTGTTTGCCACCGGCACGACACCGACACATGTGATTAGATTCAATCAATTCATTTTTCAAATTTTTTACTAGTGTCGACATGTCAGTATCAGGTGCCCGTGTTTGTTTTTGTAGTTTATTATACAAATTCTCATTTTTCAATGCAAAAAGAATTTGTTTTGAGACAAAAGTAAAATGCTAAAACTACCAAAGATTTGGAGTAGAGGGAGTTTAACTTTATTTCGTCTAGCTTACCTTTTGTTGGTAAATGGAATTGCAAGGTTGTTCTGAACTACAAACATGTCCGCATTCAAGGGTGCTGACTTTTCCATTGCAGTGTTCTATTAACATGCTCGAAGGTGATACTGGGTACGCTCATATTTAATATTTTCAAAACTTGTCATTTAGTATGAATTATGCCAATTGTCAATTTGTTTAGTATCAGGGTAGTTTAGTATCATAATTATGCCAATTTCATGGTTGTCATAGTGCTGCCAATTGTCAATTTGTTTAGTATCAGGGTAGTTTGAACTTTCCCCATGTAGCGCTTGTTTGTTTGTGTATAGTACAGTACGTTGTGATTGTTTCTATCTTTAAATCCTGTTTGAATGGTGTTTTGAGTGGGAACATGCATCCAGCGGTAACTAGACTAAATAAAAATCTGTACTCTAGCTTCTGAGGAATACATCTTATATTGAATGAATTCATTGCCTAAATATGCAAAATGCCATGTGTGTGTAGCTATACTTGTAAAGCTCACATTACCTTCTGAAAGTTGGTTTTTGTTTGGTTATGCAGATGCTCAATATGGCCATCAAGTCTGTTTCTGTCCGAGTTAATACTTTCTCATCCAGAATTATTTTCTAATAAATTGTGCTTTGAGGTAAGTTATGTCTTTTGGAAGTTGCTATTGTTGAAATTTTCATGTCTGTTTATAAATATTTTTTGTTTCATTTGATACACTAAAACAGGCTTTCAGCTGTTCTTGTTATACCACGTTGCACTTACCTACAATTTGAAACAGATTGGCTCAGGAGTTGGCTTAGTTGGATTATGTCTAGCCCATGTCAAAGCTTCTAAGGTATAACAAACAATACTTGACGACTCGTGTGTGTGAAACATTTCAAACACAAAGGCATTTATGCTCTTAAACTAAGTCTGCTTTATTATGCCTTAGAAGAGTGAGAATTGTACTAGTGAAAAGTGCACTTGATTTTTTATATATTGTTTTAAATTTTGTAAACAAGGTTTTGTGCTATTGTCTTTCAACAGGTGATACTAAGTGATGGTGACCTGTCAACTTTAGCAAACATGAAGTTTAATTTGGAGTTGAACAACCTGAATGTGGAAACTGGCATACAAAGAAATGAAGATACAGGCTCGGTGAGTCTTATCTTGTGCTTATATGAAAAAGATACACGCTGTTTTGGATTTTGTGTTATTATATACATAAAATGCAATGCTTCCAGCATTCATCTCTCATATTTTGTGTATCATACTTAGCATTTTGCTAAATAATTGTAAATAATTATATCCAATGTTTTAGTTCTTGAGTCATGTACTCGGTCTTTATGCAGAGCATTGATGTGCTTACTCCATCCTTTTACCTCAACCCTTTTTACATTCTTTCCTTAGTTTACACTCTAGTGTGTAGTTCCCACTATAATTGTTGATTTTTTCATGGTAGATAAGCTTTTATCTTTTTGACTGTTTATCTTGTCCTTTTGTTCACATTCTGTATATTGGAAAAGATAATCTGAATTGTATGTGTCCTTGTCCTTGTTTATCTTGTCCTTTTGTTCACATATCTCAGGTAAAATGCTTGTTTCTGCCATGGGAATCTGCATCAGAAACTCAACTACAAGATATCATGCCAGATGTTGTGTGAGAATTGAACTTTAAATTGTTGCATAATCACTAGAACATAGCAGTATTTCTTACACTGTTCTTTTTTTGTGAACACTTCTTACACTGTTCTTTAAAATTTATACAGATGGCATTCTTATTATATTATTATTATTTCAGTTTGGGTGCAGATGTAATATATGATCCAGTTTGCCTACCACATCTTGTTCGTTTACTTGCGATTCTTTTGAACCGAAAGAATATGGATTCGAGTTGCAAAGGCCTCTCTCCAAACAGTAAACATGAAAATGGTGAACATTATTGTAAAGGTGCCACTGATAGATCTGATGGTATATACAAATCAGTTAGTAATGGTTGGAATGGCCAACCAAAGGAAGCACCAGTGGCTTATATTGCATGTGTTATTCGGAATATTGAAACATTCAATTATTTTCTTTCACTCGGGGACAAGGCTAACCTTAATATGGAGGACCTAACTGATTCACTCAAGCCAATGAATCTCCTCCTGTACATGCAGTCGTACAAACAAGCTGATATAAAACTACTGCGAATCACTTCCAATTAGACTACACTAAGATGATCACTTAGAATGGAAGGACCCGAACATGGTGAGTAGATAAAGAAATGTACCCCCTGTGTAAGTAAATATTTAGTCAAAGACTCGCCAAGGATAGAAACTAATGATATAAAATTATAAAATAGTCGAGTTTTAAGTGCATGTTTGGATGAGCTGTGAAATTGAAAAATCACAGTGAATCACTGTAATTTTGTCAATCTCAACTATCATCCAAACATGCACCAAAATTAATGTTTGTATTAATCAGGAGCACTTTTACTCAATTTGCTGTTGGCTTGCTCTGGTTTATTTAGTATTTTATTTATAGAGTGGTCTGGTTTTGATATATCTTCAAATTGTATCAGTTCTAAAGAAATGAGGTACTTCTATTAGATAATGTTAAGAAGCTCATGATGAATTCAATCGTGGCATTAATTAATCTTAATAGCCACTAGTGTGATGTGGACCAACACAGATTACACTAACATTCACTTTGTTTCCTTCCATTATTAGTGCCTTATTTTCTCTGCTTTGTTTATATCATTTCCTGTTTTGGGTTGATAGTCATTGTTTCAAATTTTCAATTGCTTTTTGCTTTTTAAATTATCAATTATAGTAAGCAGGAGATTGATTGCAGTTTTTATAAATTACATTTTAAAATAAAAACTATAATTATTTGAGTATGTGTTTTATGTTTGTCTTTAATCCAACATCCTCGACTATGGTCAATCGTCATTATGCATAGCACCGTACCTTGCTTTTCACTTTTGGCATGAGAAATAGATTATCCCATTCCGTCATTATTTTGAAAATTATGAGATAATGAAGAGAGGGAATAATTGAGTAGTAAAATAATCATTCTGTTATCATTAAATCAAGCTTCACCGTATCATTTAATCAATCAAATGAAGGAGGAGTCAAAGATTCTCTCCATTTTTACCTATCTATTTTATACATTATCTAAATTTTAGAAATATAAATACAATAATGTACTAACATTTAGTAGATATTAGCATTAATTTTTTAGGCTTGATTGTTTTTTTTAACCCTTTTTAGTTTTTCATGTGTAAGGGGGCTTCAAAATTAGAAAGAGGGTAAATTTGACGGCCAAAGTTACACGATTGAGAAACTACTAAAGGGATCATAACTATGAAGGAGAGCTCTCCCACCCCGCCATCAAGGATATTCTAGAATAAAAATAGTTAGGATATTTGTTAAAAAAAAATAGTATTTAGTTAAGACCCAACTCAAAATATAGAGGAAAACTTAGTGGTAGAAGAAGGAAATGTGTGGCATAATTTTTGTTTCCTTAATACATCATTACTGTTTGAGAATTTTATTTTCCACCCTACCCATTTTCTCACACGCCCTATGAATTTATCAAAATATTTTTGTCTGCTATTTAGGTAGTGGATACCGCCAAAGACATCCTACCAAATATTTTTATGACGTCCATTATTTAAGTAGTGGACGATATTTATAAAAAAATTCAAAATTTTTTAAACTTTATAACATCCAATACTTAAATAACGAAATAATAAAAATAAAAACGCGTACGATGCACGAGAAGTATCTTTGGCGGCAAAAGAAAATTGTTAAAGAGCGAAGCCCTTACTATTTTCCTCAAAGCTGCATGCATACCAAGCCCAATGGCTTTGTCTTTGCAGTATACTTTGACAACACTTTTGATACGGATGCGCGCATAGAGAGTGAGGGAGAGATATTTGACTAGGAGGAATCTTGGAACTCCTACAAAAGAACAACAACATAAAGACAAACACCTGTTAGACTTGGAATCTTCCAAAACACAATCCTCAACCTGGAGGAGAATCACCAACAACCACTGAATTCACTGAATTATTTATTTTCATAACAACCATTGAAATTTTAAGAATCGAAAGTTGGACTTAACTCAACCTTATAAAACGAGTTTGTAAAGTAATGATTACCTCTTACTTATAAATCTTTATTCATGCCAACTCACATCCGATGTGAGACTCGTTAACAGAAAAATTCACACACAACTACAAAAACTTATGTTCAAATTATCAATTGAGCTAAAACTTGTCGACGAAAATTCAATTATTTAATTGAGTTAAAAATAAGAAATTGTAAATGAAAGATAAGATCAAATAAAAAATGTGTACATTTGACATTTCACCATCTTCTCAAAAGCTCATATCATCCAAGGGACCCATCCCCTAAAACCTTGTAGTGTACAGTACTATTCCTATACTATAGAATATGACAAATGAAAATAGGGAGAAGGGACCTAACATATATTGCAAATGTGTGTAAAAGAAAAAACATATATTGCAAATGGCAGGAAAATCTGGAAAGGACAATCAATCAAACAATCATAATATTTTCGTTTATCGTGCTATGCTTAATTAATTCTCTTGTATTTGATAATATTCATTATCATATTACACAACTTTATGCATAAATTTCAATGGTGAGAATAATTTTTGTTTATTTTTATATAGAAAGTTTGGAGGCTGGTCGGAGAGGTTGAAAGTCTGTTTGGATATTAACAGTATGCTCAGATTAGAAGAGTCATTTAGCTCACTATTTAGCCAATTATTGTGCTAGCTAGCTCTAAGTTAATTTGGAGCAATGCTTGTGTGATAAACAACCACAAATTAAAATTAAAGAAAAAAAAATCAATTTGTATGCGAATGAGATTGACATTTTGCTTTTAATTTATAGTTCGCTTCTCATTTATGGTAGGAGACAAATTAATAGAGTTGTTCACTATCTTGTTAGGGCATCTTTATTTCAGTCT
Source organism: Trifolium pratense (assembly GCF_020283565.1). Classification (NCBI taxonomy): domain Eukaryota; kingdom Viridiplantae; phylum Streptophyta; class Magnoliopsida; order Fabales; family Fabaceae; genus Trifolium; species Trifolium pratense. Next base: position 1,999,137 of record NC_060064.1, read on the forward strand.
ATCTCAAGTGTTTTTATTATTATTATTCACCTGATTGTATATTTTATATTGAATGAAATGCAATTAGTTCACCTTCGGAAAAAACACATTTTGTAACTTTGTCCTTTTTCTATGAACCACCAAAGGCACAACTTTGTTATACTAGTATTGTTTTCACCTTTGAATTCTTCAACTTCTATGACTATGAATGAACATATCTTACATCATGATGGAAAGCCATTAATTTTACCTTCAATATCCTTCTCATTTGTTGCATCTTTTACTAGTTGTTGAAAATATAATACTCGTAAATATAATTTTACATCGATGATCAGACAATTCATATTATACACGATCATTAAATTAAAATTAAATAATCATGACCATTAATTTAAATCGGACAGTTATCTTTAACTGCGCCACAACCAAGTAAAAGGACTAATTAGTATATGCATGGCAAGTTCCTAACATCATCAATTGATATTATCACAAGGTTTATTTTATGATATTCTCAAAGATGACCTGCCACTATGAAAACAAGGTGGAATGAATTGACTTGCACTCACCACCTAGACCCCATAGGAAAAAAAGAAAAATAAAAGAAAGAAAGACAAATTTAGAATGATCAAAAGTAGCTTACTAGAAAAACAGATTATGTAAGAAGGAATAAACCAACAAAATTTCCTACAAGAAGGAGCCCCCACATAAAGTATTAAACAGCCTTTGCAATAATTAGATAAATCTTGAAAGAGCAAAGAGAGAAAATTAATATTCACCATAATCAAGAGATCTTAAGGTTTAAAAAGGCAAAAAATTAGCTTAAGTAGGTTTAGATCTTAATTTAATATTGATAATGTCTCTTGGTGAATCCTTTCCAACATTTGGTATACAGCTGCAGCTATCTCATCCACTGATCCAAGCTTGCAATTATCTTCCACCTTCAAGATATACAAAAAAAAAAAAAAAATCAAAAATACACTTTCACTAATTTCATTTTAAGTGCTTACATGGAGAATAGCTTAAGAAGAAAAGAACTTATAGAGAAAGCTAATTAAAGAGTGAAATAAAAGGGACCACAAACAAACCTTAACACTGAGAGAATAGAAGACAAATTCATCAGTTGTAGTGACATTAAGATGCAAGATTGTTAAACACATTCCATGCAAACTAGAAACCATTTTCAAGAGCTGTTTTGGTCTTTTCTTTGATCTTATTTTGAGATTTGCATGGCTTTCAACCATTGTTACTTCAACATCAGCAATATTGCTAGTTTGAACTTCACCCATTTTCTCAATCTCACCATTATTTGCTTCAGAATTTTCACACACTATAGCATTTGTTGAGTATTGTGGAAAAGTGAAAAATTCAGAAAAGGGCTTGTTTTTATTTGCAACAATAGTATCAATTTTTTCCTCTTTTTGTTTCTGAACACCAAGAAATTGTAATCTTTGTTCAAGCTTCTTAACAAAGTTTATAGCACCCCCAATAATTGATGCTTGATCACCCTGCAAAATCCATCAATCAAATCACAAAACTCATCTCACAAAACAGAATAAAATATAGTTTTAAATTGTAGTATGTAACCTCAATCTATGAAGCATGGACACGGACACTAGACATGACATGAACACCGACATGTCAATATGGTATCGTGTTGATGTCTGACACTGACACGTATACGACATCGGGACATGTCTAATCCGAGAAGTATTTGCGCTTTATAGATAGCAATTGCAGACCGAATATAAAAGATTTTGTGGTCTACGCATCGGAACCTCAATATTTTTTAACAAATCAAAGCGATAAAGACTGAATCTTAGTGGATCGTGCCAGCAAGGCTACTCTGTCACTTACAATACAAAGATTCGGAGTGTAACTAAGATCACGACCACAATTTAAAACCATAAAATGTTACTTTTTAGTACAAAGAAGTAATAGAATTACCCTTTGGACGTAAGATTCAGGCATGAGAGAACGAAGAACAGAGAGATACTGATTCATTTGTTTTCTTCTGTTACGTTCTACAGCAATGTGAGTCATTCTCTGGTTCTCAATTTCTTCCTTATTCTTACTTGTTTTGACTCTGCGTTTCTTAGGACGACAACGAGTTGAAATTGAGCTATCTTCTAAACATGGATTTGTAACATGAAGTGCTTCTACTTCATCCATTTGTGGCAACAATAATGGTGGTTGTTCTGATGAGGAACAGTTGTTAGTTTGAAAAGGGTAACTCTCTGTTTGGTTATTGATAAAAGTGGAAACAGAACCTTGTTGTTGTTGATCATTTTGAAGGTTGAAGTTAGAAGTACTGTAGTCAAAGCTATTAGCTTCAAAATCTGTTAACAAGTTGTAGTTGTAGAGGTCTTTGTTGAATCCGTAGGTAAAAGGGTCTTGTTGTTGATGTTGATATAGTAGAGTTGGTTCTAGTGCCATGGCTTTCTCTCTTTCTCTTTCTTCTTCTGGTAAACACATGCGTAGAACAAGAACAAGAACAAGAAGAAGATGGTGATGATGATGATGAAAATAAGCGAAGTTAATTGTGTGTTGTTGAGGACTGAGGAGTGAGTGATTTTGAGGTTATAAAAAGGGGTTTTGAGTTGAGTTGAGGTGAAGAAGACACAATTTGGACAGTTCTTTGCACGTGAAATGAAATAGAGATGAAGTGTATAAGTAGAAGAATGCATATCTTAGGCAAAATACACAACTAAGTTAAATAATATTAATATTGTAAATTGAATTAGAATTTATAAACAATTTAATTTAATAAGTAATAAAAAAATGTTTTATGAAAATACCCCTTTTATATAACAGTGTTTCGGACATGGGCATAAGATGTATCCGCGTGTTGGATCGGGTGACCTGATCCATAAAATAACAACATAGATTATACGTTATACACATTTTGATTATAGGTGATTACCGCTTAACAAGGACACGTGGACCGTCTGAAACAGCCGCTTTGCCGTTAGACAACAATTGTCACAATCAAAGGGGTAGAAGAATATTTCAAGTCTTTACAACTTTAATTCTTTTCTTATATAAGATATGCAAAAGGCAATTTCTGGTAAGTGATATTTAACTCTAAATTACCTCACACTCTACAACGTTTAATGACTTGATTGTCGGATTGTGTGCAGATAACGACCCCTTCTTCACATCGAGTTCAACCGCCAACAACAACCAACTAAAAGTTTTAACAACGACTTTCACCGTTTTATCATCCATATTTCAGATCCAAAGAGAATCGAGTGATAACTAAGGACAAAAAATGTGCTTAAAAATTATGATTATATTATTTAGTTTGAATCACAAATTTTGTTGCTTATTGAATTGATTAAATCACAAATTTAGTTCAATTGAATTAATCACATTTTTAACTACACAATTAACCTGGTGATGCATGGGTGTTCATATAACATCACTTTTAATTAATTGCTTATAAAAAAAATTACTTTTAATTAATTACTTCTATTTTTATTTTTTTTACTTATAATTTTTTATTTGCCCAAATCGGAGAATGATAATTAAATTTGCAATCATTTTACAAGTCATAAAATAGATTATAATTTCAAATTCTCACCGTCCCCCAAGTGGACCACGACATTTAAAATTCTAACGGCGACATATATTATTGTTTGGAAATATAAGTTTATAATCTTTCATAAACTTACGATTGAATAATAATTTAATTGATATTAGTTCAACTAAAAACAATAAAAAATAAATATGTAAATTGTATTTAGCCGACATTAATGTTTTAACTCATATTTAATGTTGGGAAAAAATATAATATTTTATTCCCAATATGACCTGATAATAATATTTTGGCTTTAGTCCACAAATATACTGTACAAAATTAGAATTACGTCATTATTTTGATCTCTATGAATTTATTTTTAGTTTTGATCCATGTAATATCCAATTGTTGGTTTGAGTTTCTTCTTCTTTCTTGCAAAAACTTTGACGTATGACAATAGAAGTATGTGTGTCATTATAACTATATGTTGGAATCTAATGTCATTCATGACCACTTGGGATCAAGATTCCCAGCAGTTGTTTTCAAGTGCAGGTTCTTACATTTAGTGTTAACTCAATAAATAATAAAATCAGAGATATAAAAATAAAAAAAATTAGAAAATTTGAATATAATATAGCTATTCCTTAATTTGAGTATTAAGCTTTTGCATGCTTAAGTCAGAGATCAAATATAAAACTTTAATTATTAAGTTAGAAGAGACTCATAACATCTTATCTAAACGTTCTCGGCCTTGTGTTATAAACTTCCTTTTGAAAAAAGGAAATATCATCAAAACAAAAACAAAAGAGAAGTGTTATAAATATAAACTTTATTTTTATCACTTTCGTACTCATTATAATATTAGACCATCTACAATGGTTTAAACACTCGATACCCACTTTTTTAACTTCCAACACTCCACATCATTTTCTCTTTCTTCCACCAAATCATTCAACACTCATTCAACTTTTACCCTCTCCAATGGTTTTTTCATTCAACTTTTATTTCATATTCTTATTTAAATTTAAATTTTTGTTTTTATGATTACATAAAATTACAATTATCGATTAAAATTAAATTAAAATAATAAACACTTAACAATTTATTTTTTAGTTTTTTTTAATAAAAACAAAATTTATTTAAATAATTTATACGATACAAATCATTTTAACTTAATTTAAAATACAATACACAAGTAACATAATTAGTACGATACAAATAATTTGAAAATTATTGGGATTTAGAAAATTGTTGGGATTTTGATAATTGTTGGGATAATTAGAAGAATTTTGGGTCTTTAAAATTGAAATTATTATTGGAATCCATTTTGGGTGTTGAAATTATTATTAAGATGGTGAAAAACTTGGTTTTTTTTCTGTGTCCAAATTAAATGAACCAAGTCTCTATTTATAGAAAAAAAATTTGGTAAAAAAAATAAATAAATAAAATTAATTTGCAACGAAATAATTGAGTTCAAAGTATTAAATGGATAAAAATTCAGTCAGCCAATCGCAGCCAACCACGTGGCTGCATCTTATCAAAAGCTCTTTCTTTCTCCGCGTCTAGGCTTGCCCACTCTCCCTGCCCGCGTGTGTAATGCACGCGCCTGTTTTTAGCCAAAAGAATTGCGCCACGTGTCCCATTGATCAGATTCAACATTGTTGAGTTTTCTCAACACTTCTCTCTTCCACATCAACCTCAACACTTCTTTCAACAACCATTGCACCCCTTTTTGCATGTTGAGTTCAAACTCAACACTACCATTATATATGGTCTTATCGATAACTTGTGCATCATGCACCACTCATAGACAAAGGAATTTATTTAAACGAATGGAAAGCTACAAAACATCTAATCAATCACAATTCAGCAAGGAGATTCTACTGTCCATGGAGAAGCAGCCAGAGTACTGATATACTTTTAGGGGGTGTTTGTTTCATGGATTATAAATTTATTCCCAGGAATGTGACTTTGGGAATCTTTAATTCCTATGTTTGTTTCAAGTTTTAAAAAATTATGCCTAGGAATTTTTTATTCCTTGGAATATAAATTACACATGACTTTCCCACTTTTCATTCCCATGTTAAATGGTGGGAATCTTATATTCCCATGGGAATAAGATGTAACCACCCATAACTCCCCACTCTCCCATTGTTTTTAACTCATTTATTTTTTTATTTTAATATTTTAAAATGTTAATTGAATTTATTTTAAAAATGTTCCAAGGAACTTTATTTATTTACCAAACACATTGATAGGAATAATACTCCCAGCAATAATGTTCCAAGGAATAATAATCCTAGGATTATAATTTTAATCCCCGAAACAAACATACCTACTTGTTTTCTTTTTGCGCACATTTCGGCAAGACAATTAGTATATTCTATATAGTTGATCAAAATTCTTTCAATTCCTAACTATTATGGACGAAAATGATTGAGTCACGTTTGGTTGCATAAACAGCACAATAATATTAATTATTTTCTTTATCAACAATGAAATATAGCACAAATGATATTCATTAAGATAAGATCACTAGTGGAAAAAACGCTTTTTAAGTCGGTTAAAATTGACTTTTTAAGTCGGTTCCGCGTCTGACTTAAGAAAAGCCGACATAAGAAGTATTGACGTCTTAAGTCGGATTTGGAAACTGACTTAAAAAATACTTCTTAGGTCTGTTAGAATCCACCTCTTAAGTCGTATTTGACCTGACTTAAAAAGTACTTCTTAGGTCTGTTAGAATCCACTTCTTAAGTCAGATAAGTACCTGACTTAAAAAGTACATCTTAGGTCTGTTAGAATCCACCTCTTAAGTCGTATTTGACCTGACTTAAAAAGTACTTCTTAGGTCTGTTAGAATCCACTTCTTAAGACGGTTCCGAGCCTGACCTAATAATTACAGTCATAAGATGTATGGACTTCTTAAGTCCGATTTTGTACCCGACTTAAGAAGTTCTTTATTAAGTCGGATATAATCAACCGACCTAAAAAGTTGATTTTTTTTTTTTTTTTTACGTTGGATTTTTTTTTTTTTTTTCTACGCATGCTTTTTTTCTTGTGGATATTTTTTTTTAAGCAGTTTTTTTTTTGTAATGACACTTTTATTTGGGTGGCACATATAGCATACACTGCTTGCAAAATATATAATAATAATAATAAAACCATAGAAGAAAATATTGTCATATAAAATTAAAACATCATTGTAATCAAAATAGGTACATTGCGCTTTGCACTAAAATGCAAACTCAACAGATATAACACTAGTCTTATAAAAAAAGCATAAACAAGAGTAACTACTTGGGTGAAACAACAACGTACTTATCAAAATACAATCAAAAGTAGGAACCTTAATGACTATAGCCAACATCCAACACAGAATTGCACCCTAATTCATATCATTGTCTGCACTTACTTCAATATGTTCCAATATCATGTTTCCACAGCGTTCTTGAACATTTTTAACTTCATCTTTTTGAAATGGCTTTGAATCCCGAAATATCTGAATAAATAAAAGTTGACATAACATTAAATTATTATATCAACATAAAAAATATAGTCCTAATTAATTGATACAACTTGTTAAAATAACTCTATTACTTACCTGTGTCCATGAACAAACAATAGTAGCAGATATAATGTTCAACATGTGAATCATGATGTAATAGCCACACTCATAACTAGCTTGTTGCTTTTGACTCTAAAATATAATATGATCAAATGTGAATGTCGACTAGTCAGTAATTATTATTCAAAAACTGTTATATATTTTCATTTAAATAGAAAGTTAACAACTTACGGTGGGAAAGAACCATTCTACTTTCTTTTGCTTTCTCGCACGTTGTAACTTATTATAAGCTCCCAAAGCTCTACAAAAAATTTTAGAGTCAGCAAAATATATTATTAATAGATATCCAAATGCACAAGTAATGCTCATGGACTAAAAGGTACAAAACCAGAACTGCAAACACAGTACATGGCAAAAATAACAAATCCTAAACTAACAGACACAAAGCCTACATCCATGGACTAAAAACATCTACAAACAATGACAATCCCTAAACCAAAATAAATCAAATTGCCTAGGCAACAAGAGGAAATACAATAAACTAACAGAAGAAAAACAAATGCAGGCTTCCTCACTCATAGATTTGTAGCATTAAGAAATATTCGTTAGATTTGTATAATAAAACATATCACATAGTTTATGTACGGTATATAATTTGAATACTTACGTTTCAACTATGTCACAGATTTTTTTATCCGGCTTCTTTCCCAATGAACATAGAAAGACTACTTCAAGCTTCGTAGGATTAATAATGAGCAATTGCCAATGATGACTACAAGGGCAACATACAATTTAATGTGTTAAATTAATTTATATCAATTATAAGTGATTGACTTTATCAAGAAAAAAAAATTCTTACTTGTTTAAATAAGGAGCAATGTAACATTCTTTTTTATCATCACACATCTTCTTTTGTATGTAGGACTGAACACTACCACGCTCATTTTGACTATGAGTGAATTGCGGATCAATAAATCCATAAACGTTATTGTTGCCCAATTCCATACAACGACGATGAAGATATCTACAACATATTAAAAGTTATTTACATTATAAATGAAATTAAGTTAATCATAAATTAATAAATTTAAAAATAAAATATACTTACATAAGCCACACTTGTAAAATACTGATCCCTAATTCTTTTGTACCCATACACAAGTCTACAATATCTTCCCTTGGGAGCTCAATAAAGGCATTTGTCCCACCGAATTCAACATTAAACTTCAAATTTTGATCTATATACATTGCCTTTACCCCTAATTTTTGACAGATAGGTTCCGACTTTTTCGGTGGAGCATCATATTTCTTAGATCGAACATGCTAAATATGATAAAATATTAGACAACATATTTAAAAGATCTCAATTGTGTAAAAAGATAATAATAATTGTAATGAATACCTTGTTAGAAATAAGTTGCAAAAGTCTTTTGGGCCATTGAATGAAAGTATTGGGGGCGTCACCAACAGTTGTAACCTCATCAGTCGGCACAGGTAATTTAGCATTTGCATATATCACTTTGGTAACAGCCACTCTCACCATATCATTATTTAACACTTGATTATGTATATTGGGCCCCAACCTATACACATTAGCATATGCCACTACATGATTGCTTCCTTCAATATACAATTCACACTCTTCAGGAATATCCTCCGGATCATCATCTGACATATGCGGCAACTCTAAACAACTAGCCTTTGTGCTCTCATATTGTAGAGTGGTATTTGGAGAACAAACTGGGTTATTTGTGTATTTTTCAGAGAAAGCTGGCAACGAAGATATATCCCGCATCACTTGCGCTGTAATATCCTTAGTAAGCTCAGCCTTTATGGCCTCTATTTGTTCTTTATTCATAACAGGAGGGGTACCGGAATATTTACAAGAATGAGATCTAAAGTATTCTCGAATCCCCACACCCCCACCAACACCCCGAACCCGACCAGGGTGCTCACCTCGCCCTGTGGCTTCTGTCAAAATATCGTGTCGTCCTTGTGGGACAAAGGTCCCTTCTGACACCAGAGCATCCTACAAATATCATCAGTTCAAAATCAATAATTAGTAAAAAACTGATCAATATACTCGCAAAATAGATCAACATATGTTTGCAACAGACCAATAAAACAATGTTTTTACATTATTTAAACTAAAGGAAAACCAGCAAAAACCCACATGAGACATTTAGCCCCAGAAAATTGCATATACCATGATACATTTACTATTATCAAAGGCAGAATAATTACCTCAACAAAGTTGTAGAAGCTTTAACTCATTCATAGGGATACTTATACATGGCATGTTGCACTTATACATCGGATGAAACAAACATTTTTTTTTTGGTTACAAAGAGGGAAAACAAACATTGTTTTAATGGGCACACTTAAAATTTCATCAAGACCTGCATCAGATTGTATTACCTCTAATAATGCAACATGTTGTACATCATGATGCAAATGGAAGGTGGGGACTAGTTGCTCAAATTGGCCTTCCTTCCATTACTTAAAAGAGAAGATTAGACACGATGTTGAAATTGCAAACCACTTTTGGCCATTTTGCTCTGCAACATACTATTCAATTCATTCTATATTGACCAATTATACTCTTTATTTTGCTAAAAGCATTGATATGGCCAATTATATATTGCTAAAATCACATGCATAAACTCAATAAACATATGCATCAAAGACTTCATCAACTCAGCGCACAATCATAATTCATAAACATAAAAAGACATGCATAAACTCATCAAATATTACCAACTCAACAAGAATAGATAGACATAAGAGATAAGATAAGAATAAATATAACCATGAGCTATGTTATTTCAACACAGTTTTTCCAAACACATATTTGACATAGTAGACAAATTGAGTCTATACACACATATCGAGGCAGATTAAAAAATTGGGAAAAAGGCAGAAGCGCAAGAAACACAATTGTATAACTACTTACAATATTTTCTGCAATAAGACGCGTGGCTTCTGATGTATACTCTCCTGATGGTTTTAGTCGGGCTTGCTTCCACTTTTCATGACGTTGTGGTGGAGATGGAGGTGGAACCTCTGCCCCTCCAGCTGCTTCTTTTCTTTTTTTTAACTTATCTGCCATCATGTCTTTCTCGAGCAAAGCATATCCGCCTTGAGACAATCTATGGGGATATTTATTATAAGACTGAGCCACCTGCCCCTTCTTTCTTTTCTCCTATTATATAGCACAATAATTCATTACGTAGTACTAAATAATTTGTTGATTGATGAACTAAATAATAAAGCCAACTAACCAGAAAGGCAGGGTCCTCTCGCGACTTAACAAAATCGTTCCACGTTTCTTTACCAATATAAGAGTAATCATCAGCAGCAGATTTGCCAAACTTATTTCCTTTCTCGTCTATATATCTACTGGTTAAGCTGTTTTTAAAGGCCTTCCAACGCTCACCCGCATATATCATCGTTTTCTTATCAGCAGCAGCATTTTTAGGAATATCCCATACTTGCTATGTCACACAACAAATAGAAGATTTAGTACATATCAAAATACTGAAGTTATGTACAATTGTGATAAACACAATTAAAATTACCTTAAGTCCTGTCCAAATTTCATTTCTGTCTTCGCTACCAACCTTATCCCACTCATCAATCAGAATACTGATTTTCTCTCGAGCAAGGGAAGCCACATGATACTTGAAATCATGTGCATTTTTCCCTATAGGACGTCCATCTGAATTGAAATCAATCGATTTTCTCTCACCCCGTGCTGACAAAAGTTCCAACTTTTTCATCCGGGTGCAACCTCTTACATTTTTTTTGGTTGATTGAGTATTCAACCCACTTTGAGAAGGAGTTGATGCATCAGCCATGTGTCTGTTTAGAGAGAAAAAAAATATATAATAATGGTCAATAACAATTCAAGCTCAATAATATGAAATATAAGGGGGATTATATGATCAAAACTATTGTACATGAGACAATAAAAAAATTTACTTAAAAATTGCATATTTAGATCAAAATGTTTGATTGATTGTCAAAATGAGGCACCATGCCTTTAAATACAATGGTCAATGCTAATAGAATAAAATGACATAAAATAAACTAATATTTAAAATAAACTAATATCCTAATATTAATTTCCTGATACAGTTTGAGTATTTTCCCATATCCCTTCTTCATGATCCTCACGAGTGGCATACACCTCGTCACCAATCGTATCTTCAACTAAAGTTGGCACCCGTTGTGAGAAAGAAGGAGTCTCATAAATATCTAGCGTTGCATGCTCACTGTCATTAGGTCTGTGGTTGCATTTACCTTTGAGAACCACTGACCACTTTTTGTTAGAACTAGAAGGGTCTCTAACATAAAACACTTGTTTTGCTTGAGATGCCATAATAAAAGGTTCATCCGTATAAGCTATATTTTCAAGGTTCACCAACGTAAAACCAAATTCATCAATTTTAACACCATTTTTTGTATCAACCCATTTACATTTAAACAGAGGAACCCTAAATGTAATGAAATCAATATCCCAAATCTCTTCTATGATCCCATAGTAAGGTATTGATGCCATAACAGGATTTTTATCTTTTGAACTAGAGAAGTGCATGGACTCAGCTACAACCATAACCCCACTGTTTTGCACGGTACTGGTGTCATCCTGAGTCTTTGTATAGAATGTAAAATTATTGATATCATAGCCAGTCCAAGTTATGACATCAAATTTAGCCCCCCTTGCTAGACGTTTTAATGTTTCAGAACATGTATTGTCAGCTAAAATGGTTTCTTTAAACCACTTTAAGAAAGTCTTGTTATGCTCATTCAAAACCCATTTTTCGTTCATTCGAGGAAATGTTTCTTTGACAATCTTTTTGTGAGCAGAAATGTAAGGTTGAACTTCATCAGTATTATTCAATATATACAATTGTGCTCGAAGTACCTCCTCTCGACCCATGCGTTTAAGTTTTAAACCCCGAATACCTCCAAATCTTCCACCATGACGAGACATAGGAATTCCTATAGCATCCGCTTCAGACATGTAGTTAGAACAAAACTCAATAGCTTCTTCTGCGATGTATCTCTCAACAATAGATGCTTCAGGACGATGTTGATTCTTCACATACCCTTTTAAGATCTTCATGTATCGCTCAATTGGATACATCCACCTCAAATAAACAGGACCACACAATCTAATCTCCCTCACTAGATGAACAATTAGGTGAACCATGATATCGAAAAAAGAAGGAGGAAAATACATCTCCAGTTGGCACAAGATAACAGCAGCTTCATTTTCCAACTCATCTAATTTTTTAGGATCAATGACTTTGCTACAAATAGCATTGAAGAATAAGCAAAGCCTAGTTAAGACAACTCTAACCTTTTTAGGCAATATGCCACGAATAGCAACTGGTAGTAGTTGTTGCATCAATACGTGACAATCATGAGACTTTAGGCCAACCAATTTCAAATCTTTCGATGAGACAAGACTCTTGACATTTGAAGAGTAACCATGAGGCACTTTTATGCTACGTAGACACTCACAAAAGCTTTTCTTCTCATTTCTTGACAAAGTATGACAAGCCGGAGGCAAGTTAGGGTTTTGGCACAATTTAGAAAAATCCCAATCTAAAGTTGAAAGAAAAGACTTACGAAATAAGAAGCTGAGGCTTGTTGGCATGGCTCCATGAGACATTGAGATGCGTGGAGACAAAAAGATGCATAAGGTACTTCCTTCACCGGCCGTTTTGGCCGGAGACAAAGAAAGCAAATTGAAGTTTCCTTTAGTAGTTGCGTTTGCCAGAGATATCGAGAGAACGAGCAGGGAGACTCCGCCGAAGAAAAGGAGTTCGAATGTGTGAGATATTGGTGTCGCGGATAAAGGGGGGTCGTGGAAGGAAGTTAATCGCTTATGGAGGAGCTCGCTGATAGACGTTGTTCACAGAGGGTGGATTTGAGAGTCTAGAACAGTGAGAAGAATGAGAGGATTTTTTTTTTTGGTAAAGAGGATTTGTTTTTTATGTTAAGGAGGTGAGTTCGATTCTCATATGCCACATTATAATTCAATTTATTATTAAAAATAAAGATACTTCTTAGGTCAGTTAAAGGCCACCTGACTTAACAAAAGAGGTTTCTTAAGTCAGCTGACCGACTCCTGACTTAACAAAAAGGTTTTATAAATTAATGAATTTTATTTGAATTTAATATTATTTTTTTAATATCTATTACGTCGGTTGATGAAAGAACCGACCTCAAAAAGTTTAACGTATTTACGGAGTTGCCACCGCACGTGTTCTTAAGTCAGGTGGCAACGCTAACCGACCTAAGAAGTTTTCTATAAAGTGTTTTTTCCACTAGTGGATAGATATTAGGAAGTGCCCGTCTAGCTCAATTGGTAGCGCCCAAGATAGATGTCAGAAGTTTTCTTGTGTATATAAAGAAATTTGGAAAGAGAAAATTCATTGGTATATCATACAAGTTATTCGTGGTTTAATCCTATATTTTGTTTAGAGATGATGATTAATCAACCAATATTTTTGTTTTATTTTGACTTTGTGTTTGTAAACTTTATTTTTTTAAGACACATCTTATGCTTAATTTCTCTTTTAATATATTTTATTGGTTTATTAAAAAAAAGGAGTTTCTTTTTAAAAGAAATTTTTTATTTTGAAATTAATGTGTGGAGAACTCAAAGTGCATTTTAATTTACATAAAATTGGCAAAGCTAACTCATTTTAACATCAAAAATGAAAAATCCAATGAATCCAACTACTGTTGTTATCCTCCCTAATATGCCAAAACCTGCACGACCATATATAGTCATCGTCAATTTCTTTTTTAATGAAACATCAAACATGATATAGTAAACAATGACTATTCAAGTGTCCATCCAAGGACAAAAAATAACGTGAGATATATTTTATCTACTGTAAAATTTAGGTATTTATTTATCTAACAATTGAATAAGCTACATGAATAAATTTGTATGTAACATCTACAAATAATTTTTACTTCATGTACAAATTTATTTATGTAAATAATTTTTATTAATTGTTAGATAAATTATTCACAATTAATTTTTATCCCCGAAGAAGAAAGAAAGGCCACGCCGCGTATATGTCAAAGAACCGTGCATAATGTTGATTTTTGTACTAAATATCGAATATTTTTTGCACACAAATAGAGTTTTGTAGTAATTCTAGCAAGGTAAAATACAATAGTATGAATTAATTTTACTATATACGAGTATTAATCTATAATTGACATCGATCACCAAGGGTTACCCTTACAGAGTTCTCGAATCTTGTGTGATTTAGACGACATGTTCTTTAATGGTGATCTACTTGAAGAAGTGTGAGCACAAACTCTAGGACTGGATTAAACGTAGTAACCGCATGATATGGTTACTGTTTTTAACTGTCCGATTTAAAATCGACGTCTAAAATCGCATATAGTTAATTTTATTAATATATAATCTGAGTCTCCACGATTGAGACTTAGAACAATATGAAATTGCTTGTTGTTAAAATAGCACGCAATCCAAACCACTAAGTTTAGTCTTGTAGTGAGAGGTTTGGGTAATACGTTATAGGTCATGAGTTTGATTCTCAACTCATTGTAAACAAAAAAAATAGCATGCAATCCTCATAGAGGAATTTAATATTTGTAAGAAGAACATAGAGAAAGGAGAGTTCCCTGCGATTAAATTTTTCAATAGTGATCTCATCCATCCATTTCTCTTGACACATGCAATTTATATTATTAAAATAATAATAAAGGGCGTAGATTTTCTACTGGACTTCCTCCGCTCCGGTACCGGAGAGGATCCATGCTCTAGAGAAAGGGATTCAATGATCACTTGGTAATGACACGTATGTACGGTCGGAAGTACGAGCAGCTAGCGTACAGATTCATGATAGAAATGGAAAAAGAAAACAATGAAGATTGATGCTGTCAGAGATTCTTGTAAAGGCAAGCGAGAAAAAAGGGTCATGTTTAGTTATATGACATGAATGAATGAATGAATGAATGAAGAAGAGTTGCACAGAATCCATGTGCTACCTTCAAACACAAACATGCATGAGATCAGAAAAAGAGCAACCTTTTCCATTCTGAAACTCCTCACTTGAGCTAAGATTCTGACCTAACTTTAATTTGTAACCGATCAAGTACTAATTTGCATGCATTTATTTATTGTTAACCGATCAAGTACACGTACTAATTGTTTTATTTGTAACCAAAAAAAAAAGTACACGTACTAATTTTGGATTCTGATAGGACGATCATTTTTTATTCGAGATCGGGAGTTAGTGTCAATTTAGTGGCAATTTTTGGGGCTGGATTGGTGTCAATCTAGTGGCAATTTTTGGGGTTGGACGATCATTTTTTAAAAAAGTACACGTACTAATTAATTAATTAATTAATTAATTAGGATATGTAACCTCTCTAATGGTCGATGGATATGTGCAATATAATATGTCGCTTTTGTTGGTGTCTTACCACATGCAATCAATGACATTGATTGGTGAATGAACGACTGGGATCAATGCAAATTGAGGATGAGAGAGATGGCATGAGATAACCATTTCTAATTGCATCTGGTTGACCTAGATGAGTGGTTGAGATTACACATAATCATTTAACGTACTATATGGAAGAGGAGTTTGGATCCTAATTAATTAATAGGAAAGAGACCATCTCCTATCATTTTTTTTTGTTTCTTATCATGTGTTGATCTTAGTTCGTTCATCCACGAATAAATGTTGTTGAGAGCTCGTGGTATATCGAGATGAGTGACTCAAATTGAACATAATCATAACCAATTGAGAGGATTAATTAATATGGGAAAGTTCCATTACGGATGTTCTAATTAATTAATTGATGATTATCCACGGTGAAAATATATCAAATGTCATTTATCTTGTATTTCTCATCCTACGCCGATCTCAGTCGTTTATCCACTGATGAATGTCGGTCGACCGTGTGTGATAGAACAAGATGAGTTGTTGTAATTGCACATAACCATCCAACCATTAAAGAGGTTACATATCCTAATTAATTAAAAAACTTTCAAACAAACTATAAATAACTTAAAGAATAAATATACTTTAATTTGCATGTTGATGTTGCACATGCACACAGTAGAATTTCTCTAATTATATAGTAACACATATATAATCAAATATAATAATTCTATTTTAGAAAGAGGAAAAAAGAAAGCTTCCAATCAGCAAGAGATGACCAAAAAAGCCTCGAGAAGAATTTGATTGAAGGAGATGAACTTACACTGTGAGAATCTTAATAATTATGCAAAGGTATTTTGGATGGTGACATAAAGAAGATAGGTAGAACTTTATGGGCGGTTCAAGAATTTGTAAAAAGTTTTTTCGACGAATTGAAATTGAATTTGCCAATACATTTTTATTTACCTTCAAATTGGCTTTCAAAACTGACTCGTGTGTTGGTTTGGTTAATTCTAGGTTATTAAGCTGAGCCCACAAATTATTACTTTGACGTGATATTTTTATGAGTTTGAGAGATGATGAAGAATTGATTAAGAAGATCCACATTAAGTGTGTTTTCACATGATGAAATTATCGAAAAGTAACAAAAATTAATTAAGTTTTTGTTCAAAAAATAAATAAATTAATTTTTTGTTACGAACAACAGTTAAATGTTTTTTTTTAATTGCAAATAAATTTGTTTATATTATTAATAAATATAAAAAAATTAAACATGAATAAAAGATAAACGAACAACAAAATTACTGTAGTTTAGCATGACCAACTAGTACTAATTAAGCAGCAAAACTATCAATCCCCATACTATAACATTTTTTTTGAAAGGAAAAAAAAATAGCTACCTTGGATTCAATATAAAACTAGCTTTTTATTAAACATTAATTAAGGCTTTGTTTTTTTGAATAAATTGGCTATCCTTACCGTGCAATTGCAGAAATTAATCATTCACGTCTTATAGAATCTAAATTAATGATAAACTCTATAAGAATTTTAATACTACTGCATGCTTAAGTCAGAGATTTTATTTTACACTTTGATAGTTAATTCACTTAATTGAAACTGTGGATACACGGTCATCGATCACAAGAACAAACTTAGTGGGTAGGTAATGGTATGTTGGTCTTCACTAATACC
The DNA here is from genome assembly GCF_020283565.1 of Trifolium pratense. NCBI lineage: Eukaryota > Viridiplantae > Streptophyta > Magnoliopsida > Fabales > Fabaceae > Trifolium > Trifolium pratense. The sequence goes on from NC_060064.1 coordinate 2,016,337, forward strand.
GTACCTAACAACATTAGATAAATTGTTGTGTAACTAGGGAACTATATATATGAATGTGATAGAATATCGACCACAAATCAAAACAAAACTCGAAAAAGGATTGAACTAACTAAGATAAGATAAATATTCTTCATTGAACTCATCCACGTGATCAAGAGAGGACATAATATTCCATCAAATAAAGAAAGAAAGAAAGAGAGAATGATATGGTAAAACTATATGATATAAGATAACATACCATAGCATGTTTCAATTCATCACTTGAAGTGAAGAAGAAGTAAGATATCATAAGTTAGTCATAAAAAAAAAATTACAAAAAAAAAAAAGATATCATAGTCAGCTTTATTTTATCTTGATTTTTTAGTTAAAATGAAGAGTAAGAATGGAGTTTTTATTTTATCATTTTAAATAATCTAAGAACTTAAAATTCTAGCACTTGTTATATAAGCTAAACGTACGAGGATTGTTGTTTTAACAGTATGCTGTTCTAAATCTCGATCGTCGATTTTAGATGGCTCAGATTACATATTAATAAAATTAATTATAAACGATCTCGGATGTCAATTTTAGATCGGACGGTTAAAAACTCAGTTACTGCATTCAATCCAGACCCTTGCTAAACATATATCATGCTATAAAGCATTCTAGGAGGATCAAGTAGCAGAAATTAGATCAATTAATAGTTCCATTTGTGCATATTTACAGTGAATTTGCTGAAATCGCAATGTCACCGTAATTTTAAAAATGTTCTAAATTAGTATAACTTTTACAAAATTAATTGCTTGTTTGGTTCTACGACAATTTGGTTATTCTTGCATCCCAAAGGCAATTCTACCGTGACAATACGAAGGTATCTTTTGTAGCTTATGTGTGGCCGCACATTTACTTCAATTCTTCGGCAATAACAAACACGTGTTAAAATGACTCACCCTAATTCTATCGTAGCTAACCTTCATATATTAAACATGAAGTATATGGTTGGTATTACGATGTATATGTCACAATTATGGTGGGTTGTTGTAATTCTAACATACCTATCGTGATATCAAACGAAGGCGAAATCAACTAGAGAGGGCAGTAGTGAAGCTATGTGCTAGCTATAGAGAGTGCTTGGCCTTTTTATTCAAGAACAAACATACCATACATTAGTATATATTTTTCTTACTTGATTTGTGATTCCTCTAGCCAGCTTGTTTGATTGAACATAAAGGACTTTGTCATCATGCATTTTGGAATAAACACTTTATTTTTGAAATTCATCTAGACCGTACACGTGTCTCTCCTGTGACGCAAACCACACCATGCATCATACCAAAACACAGTACCCTCATTGATGCATGCTAAAAGTGTGTAACATAAAAAACAACGACTTGCAAATGAAAATACCACTTTCCAAAAGTTGAAAGCGGTTTCGAATTTTGAACAAACAAGACAAAAAAAACACATTCATCCATTCCCTGACTTTGACAATGATATATTGATATTGATCACACTACATGCATATATATAATATGATATTTTAGAAAAATTTATTGAGAGCGATATGTTGTTGAATTTATTTATACATTTAAAAAGCCACTACCAATATATAATTATAGGTATTTAGCTATGATTAAACGATGTTTCACCAAATCTTAGATCCCAATTTATATAAATGTATACTACAAAAGAAATTTGTTTTACTAGCTAGTATATAGTGTTACATTTTACATTAGGTTGCAATTTGTGACAAAATGGAATCATGCTAACCAATGATTAATTAACGTGCATATGATTAAGTATTGCTACATGTAGAATCATTATAACAAATGGAATTAATCCCAATATGTTCAATGTTGGAATTTTGTAGAAATTTTTGTCTACTTCTCTATTTTTTTACTAGTAGTGTGAAAAGGGTGCTTCATTTATGGGCTGCTGCAGCATTTTGCTTTTAGGATTTGGCATGTTATCATAAATAGATGTTGTTTATTGGCTGTTTTCTTAATTTTTTTGGTTTTCTTTGAAATTGGAAGTGTTATAATTTTATGTTCAGCACTTAGCTAGTTTCCTATTTTAAATTAAACTCTAAATTCTTAGACTTATGTGGTGAGTGGCGACAAAGGTCTTTGAATGAAGTAAGCTTTGATGCTTCGCCGCGGAGGGAGAAGGAGGGAGGTCGTCATATTGCTTATCCCATTTTTTATTTTATATCTCGGCCATTGAATTAATCGAAAGATTAAAATGTCTAGTTGTAGACATTGCAACAAGGAACTCGGTTGTTGGGGATCCAAACTTACCTAATCATAACACTAAAAAGGTTGAAAAATCCTATAATCATTTTTGTATGTTATTTAGATTGCTTTTCATTAGATGATTCGTAGACGGAAAAGTTAGATGATCGATAGACCTCTTACTCTTTCTCTCATAAATTCGACTATATGAATTGTGATAGAATATTGTAGTATTTGGATAATTTTTAATCATGTCATATAAATTAAAGTTTTACATCGATGCATTCTAACTATGAAACGATATGTTGTATTCGTCAAAAAAAAATGAAACGATGTTTTAAAAATCAAATTTAATAAATTAATCAAATCGAAAAACATTGTTATGAACTTCAAATTAACTAATTAACTAATAAAATAAAAATTAAAAAATTAAAAATATATGAACATATTCACCATCCTTGAGAAGATTGGTCCCGGCGGGGCTCGAACCCGCGACCTTCGGCTCATAAGACCAACGCTCTAACCAACTGAGCTACAGGACCAACTTAAATTATGTACATTTCCTTTTTGTTTTGGTAGAAAACTTATATGAGCTTCTAAAACCAAAGACATTATTTATCCTTATTTTTAACCTATTTTTTGTACTGGTGGATAATGCACACCAATTAGTATTTATGAAGATGTGCTTTATCAACATACATCTTTTAAAGTGTATTTAACAAATTTTTATTATTAAAGTACACCTTCATGGTGGACGTGTATTAAAAACATGCATCTTAAAATGTAAACATTTTAACTATAACTTACTTTCTTAAAAAAATTATAACTTACAAAAATGTTATTCTATAAATATTAAATTAATGTGTGTATTCTAACAAATCATTATACGAAAAAATAGGAGGTGTGCACTTGTGCTAAGTGAAGATAGGTAAAAATATTTAATTAGAGATATGGAGTTTTCTTTTATCTGTTTGAAAAACATAATTTATACACTTGTGCTAATAGTAAACTTTGATTATACTACTGATCTAACCAGTTGATTAGAATAGAGATGGCTGGTCCGTTGAGCAATTCGTCCACCGGAGGGAGAGTTGTACCTGCAGGTGTTCCGATGCTTAAGTCAGTAAAGAGTACAAGAGATACTTAGAAAGTAGAGAGAGAGAGTAAAGAGTAGAATGAATTGAATACCTGGCTCTCCTGTATAGGAGAGCTTATATAGTTGCCCCCGACGTTGAGCCAAAGGTTGGTCTAATGAGCCGAAATAATCAGCCCAATAGACTCAACTGCCAATATAGTCATTGTATCGTAGGGGAGGCGGTTATTCACCCTAACTTGGTTGGAGTCGTTCCACTATAAGTAGGTAATGGATAAGCTCTCTGACGAAGTCGTGGCTGGATGGATGAGTACGTGTTTAATGTGTTGCATATCTGTTATGTCATGGAGGACACGTCATAGGCTGACGTGTCGGGGAGGTCTCCCCTTGTTGGGCTTTGCCCCAAATTCCGGGCAGAAGAGTAATTGAGCCAGTTTTTTGCCCAGTCCAGAACAACTACCTTTTCATATTTCTAGGTATTTTTTATTATTAGGTTTTTCTAAACTACCTTTTCATATTTAGAGGTATTTATTCATCAATTAATAAGAATAAATTATGGGTCTTGTTAACATGTGCCCTAAGGGCATATGTTAAAATATATCAAAATAGAAATTCAACATTTAATGATACAAGAAATTTAATGTTTCAAAAGTCAAAATGCACAAATTAACATTTAATAATTTCTATTTTTGCTTCCTTAATATGTGCCTTAAGGACACAAGTTAACATTCTCCATAAATTATATATGTGTAAAACACACAAATTAGTTAATACTACTAGTACATTACATGGCTTATTCTGATTAATTAATGAATAAATATTTTCAAATTATAAAAAGGGTATTATCGATTATCACGACAACCTCCAAATTATATATGATATGATGATGATTTTGTTTCTTTTAAGACGTAGACATAATTCCAAATTACATAGGCTAAATAAAGAGGCCTAGATGAAGCTTTTTCGATATTGATGTCCATTCATGCATGTTTTTATGTTTATTTTTCGGGTCCCATAATGAAGACATGAAGTTGACAGTTGACACTTCACATATTAACTGTAATCAGGATTTTAGTGAGATTATATACCTCCTATTGATAAAGATTATTGTTTCAAATTCTTTAAATCAAACCAAAGCTGCATATAATCATATATAGACATGATATACTAATTAAATTAGTTTACAATATTTTGACTAAGTAAAATGAATCAACTCATCCCGTGAGAATAATGATATTTGGGGATTTGGATTTGATCAGTATGAGATTCTTCAATATTTTTTCACACTGAGGGTTGGCCTAAAGACTAAACAACCCAAGTAAGGGTTTTAAGATTCAAAATTTTGGACCTATTTTTTTTTTTTTATTCATAAATATATAATACGACAGAATATATATATTTACAAACATTTGAGTAACACATTTGGTCGAGTAGTCTCATGTCTTTTAAGTTTTAATACCCTAGGTCTTATACCAACAAAATTTAATGTATTTTCTAAGCATATACAACATTTTTTTTTTAAGAATTCATTATAAAATTTTCTCTATGCCTCTAAATTTGTTGGACCGCGTCTGTCCATACTTAAGTGTATGAACTTTTATTTTATAACATTAATTTAGGATAAAAAAATGGTGCTCCGATTCAAGACAGTACAGATTTTAAAGTTCAAAGAGAACTAGCAAATATATTATAAAAAAAAAGAAAAGAAAAAGAGAACTAACAAATATATTTATACTTACCTTCTTTTAAAGAGATCTTCTTTTGCCGCTTTACCTGCTTCTTGTGCGTTCTACACTTTTTCATTTTTACCATTCTGCCACTTAAGTAGCGGACGTTATAAAAATGAGAAATTTTAGAAAAATGTCGTTCTCTATTAAGTAGCAAGATGTTATAAAAAAAAATCTATTAGGATGTTTTTGGGTGTATCCGTTAAAGATGTATTTTTGTAAATTCGTAGGACATACGAGAAAATGAATAAGATGGCAAAGAAAAATCTTTCTTTCAAAGATATTAACGGACACGATTGATCAAATGATCTGATTAATCAAATGATCCAGCCCAATTTCAATATTTGGCCCTTTGTTTTTTACTTGGGTCTAACTTAAACTAATTCGGCCAAATCCATTAGTTTTGTTCGGGTGACATCCACCAACTCCATACTTGTTGAAAGAAATCATAATTTTTTATTTTATAAAATTTTAAATTTTCATGACAAAATATATAATTTAAGATTTTTATAATTGAAAATGTTGGAATCATGCAGTTGTTAATAGTGTTAGATCTCTCTGAAGTTGTTGTCATATGCTTAGTTGTGCAAAGTTGTCCATGTTGAATAATCCTCAATAGTCTTTTTTTTTTTAAATCATCTTGTGGGTTTGTCACCAAGGCCAAGCAGAATTTTGACATTAGTCCTGGAAGATTTCTCTCTCCACCGTCTTTTTTTTCTACCTCTGTTTTTCGATTTTTGTCCTGGAATAAATATTTTGGAACGTGTTTTTCGAAAAAAAATTGCCTTGGAAAAAATGTCGGAATCTGTTTGCTGAATTTTTTTCCGAATTTGAACAAGAAAAACTTTCAAAAAACGCGTTTCAAAGTTTTATACAAGGACAAAAATGGGAAAATAGGAAGTAGAAAAAAAAAACAGGGAAGTGGAAATTGAAAAATTATTAGTCTTGTATTTTGTGATAACACAAAATGAGCCCAAGATATGATGGGCTAACATTGTAGGTGCTACTATCAACACCTCATTTATTTTCTAATAACTTCCCACTTTTCCATTAATTTAGATCTAGGTGACATAAAATGTTTCAGAAAATAATTTTTGAAATTAAGATTAAATACAAAAAATAAATCTCCATAAATTAACTTTAAAAAGGGATTAATCCAAAAAAAGAAAAATTACAAAGGAATTAATGTTTTAAAGGGGAAGGCGTTAAAAGTTGATCATTGTTCTCTGTCTTCTAAATTTAACAGTACCCTATATCTCCCCATCTATTAGGAGACATTTCTTGGTAGTAAAAATTTTAGCATAAAATATTTTACGGTAGTGCAAATCTTTTTGAGAGAATTTTTTTTATAATGTTTTTTAAGTGTGAACATTACAAGTGACGAATAACCAACGATTTTAAAAGTTCCGCCTAATATAAATCAGGAAAAAAAAATTTCTACCCCAACAATCTTCATTCTACCCCAACATTTTTTTAAAAATACCCAATATACCCTTATTAAAAACTAATATATTTTAAAAAAAAAAAATTGTCGTATTATACTGTTCCGGTAGAATTTTCATCCTCCCAAAAATCTAAACGAACATTTCTAAGCATACATACCCCAAAAATAAAAGTGGTTCGTCTAAAATTAATATTATTTGTGTTAACTTCATAGACTGTTTTTTTTTTTTTAAATTGCCACCTTTTGAAACTAAAAATACCGCATTGCCATCTTTTGAAAAATATATACCAAATCCACCTTTTGAACTTTCCTACATTATTCCTCAAGTTGATAAAGTTTTAATTTGGTCTTTTATATTACTTATGTCAACTTGATATTTTTTATTAAAGTTTATCAAAATGTTAGAATACAATTAACTTCAACTAACCAAATTAGTGTAGCAAAACCAAAACTACTTTTCAAAACTACATTGCTACGGTTGATGAGTCAAAGGGTCACATGAATATACAATATTTTATTCATGTAATCATTTTATTCATGTAATCCTGTTATTCATGTAATTCATGTAATCCATTTTTATCATGCATTTTTTTTAAAACAATTTTCTCATGCATCGTTAATCACAATACACATGATGGATCATAATTGATTTATTTTCTCACACTAAACCTCACCCCACTTTGATCTCTCAACCTATAAAACACCTCACTACTCACCTCAATTGAAAAGCTCTGAGAGTCCAAACAACTGATTATCCTCTTGGACTTTGACCAACGTAGGTGAGCCTCGGGTGGGCGCTGGCTTTGCCAATTTTGTTTTTCACACCCTTCCTTTAGTTTTGGGCTGCCATCCCACTTCACTTTATTTTCCTTTTTATTATGATGAGTTCACTTTAGACCTCTCATGGTTCTTTCCCCCTGAATTTTACTTTTTTGTCCTTAAATAAAAACTTCGGTTGCTATGAACCGATTTTTTTTGCCTTGAAAACAAAATTCGGTTTCTGTTAACCGAATTTTTCTTAAATTTGAACTAGAAAAAACTTCGATTTATACGAACCAAAGTTTTTATCAAAAACAAAATTAAATTTTTTGGGGTATAAAAGTATTGACTGAAAAGAGAAATTTTATTTTGTTTGATTTAAAAATTATGTTAGGACGGTCATGACACTTGTCATTTATCACAATTTTGGAGTTAGGTAGTGCATGATCAGTAACTTGTTTTTGCATAATCAATAAGTTAGCTAGAATAAGTAGTGCATAATCAGCTCCAATTTCAACAACTGCCTCTAGTAAATCTTTTCGTGACAAATTTTGGACTTGTTAAAGCTTGTCAATTGGATTCAATCTAAATATCGATTTTGTCAGCATACTGTTAGAATCAGAGATACACAAATAGGAAAAGAGAAAGACTGCTAGGGTTTCAATAGAATACCAATAGCTTAACATTACAAAAGAGTTACTAGAGAATATATATATAAAACCTAATGGACTCTAAACTAAGAGGCCCAATAACATAACCTATTATTTTATTATCTAACACCTACTCTCAAACTCATTATGCATCAACAAGAAGCATTATGAGTTTGTCAAACAAAATACGAAAATAAAATAAACTACCAAATAAAATAAACTTCTAACATCACCCCTCAAGCTAAAGCTTACTAAGCTTTAAGCTTGTTACAAATTAGCCCTGACAACAAATCAACCAAATTAAGATCACGATCAACGCAGCAATTTACCATCAAAGAGGGGAGAACCAAATCAAATTAATCCAACATCCAATCAAATGCAATCCAAGCTAACCATAAACCAGATCAATCGAACAAATTCAAACTAAACTAATCATAAGAATCAATAGGGAGAAGTGCAATGCAATCAGAAGAGAAGTGCAATAGAGGGAGAAGTGCAATCAGAAGAAGTGCAATAGGGGGAGAAGTGCAATGCAATCAGAAGTGCAATAGGGAGAAGTGCAATAGGGAGAAGTGCAATGCAATCAGAAGAAGTGCAATAGGGGGAGAAGTGCAATGCAATCAGAAGAAGTGCAATAGGGGAGAAGTGCAATACAATCAGAAGTGCAATAGGGAGAAGTGCAATACAATCAGAAGAAATCAGGGAGAAGATGCAATCAAAAGAAGCCAGAGAGAAGTGCAATCAATGAAGAAGTCAGAGACAAGTACAATGCAATCAAAAAGAAGTGCAATTAATCATAAGATATCAACCATTGTTAATCCAGTAACCAAGAGCCTTCCAAATTCCCACCGAAATCCTTCCAAATTCCAATGCCATAATACCAACAATTTTCCAAACAAACTAATTTCTTGAAGAGAATTGAGAAGGCTACCAACGCAGATGCAAGAAGGTATAGTTAAACACAAGACCCAATTATTATTATTTTTTTAATTCCGTGCCATACCAATCAAATTGAAACCAAATCAACAGCAAACAATTTGCCACTGTACCCACATCATACCAATATATTAGAACAACACTTGCTCCTAATTTTCAATTATGTTATTCAACCATATGAATCAAATTTTGACCAAAGAAACATATACCAATGAAAAAGCCAGTAAAAGAAAAGTACCATACCAAACAACAATGAAACCGAAATAGAATTGACCAAAACCATATTCACCAATTTCAACAGAACCACATGACCCGAAAAACATATAACTATAATTCCCAAACTTTTGGGAATTCAACTGCGGAAGTGACGAGTGGTTCAAGGTGGATCGAACGATGCTCTCGATACCATGTTAGAATCAGAGATACACAAATAGGAAAAGAGAAAGACTGCTAGGGTTTCAATAGAATACCAATAGCTTAACATTACAAAAGAGTTACTAGAGAATATATATATAAAACCTAATGGACTCTAAACTAAGAGGCCCAATAACATAACCTATTATTTTATTATCTAACACATACAACCTCAAGTCATTTCTACCACGATCAACCCATCTAATAGCTTATACCATCTTAAGAAACTCAATTATTTGGAATATTGAAATATAAACAGCACGGTATCAATCGGAATATGAATAATATCTAAGCTTGTCAATTGGAATATTGCAACATTTTAGTAAAGGCACACACAGACCAAAGAAGAAATAGAGTAGGGTATACCTAACAAAAATAGGACAATGTTGCTACAGAAATAAACAGCACTGGTAAACTAACAAATTTTTCCACTAATTTTCACCTCAATTGCTCAAACAGCACTGGATTAACACACACATGCAAGAAAGGGAAAACCCACAATTCTAAAGAAAAAATAAGAAATTGCATCTTTGATGGAACAAGTAGTTTAAAATCATTATAGACATCTGAAATTAGAAACCCCTAATCAAAGATTCTGAACAAAAACTTATCGACAAGAAGAAGCGGTTAACCCATTCTTTTGAAATCTAGGAATTTCTTTGAGAATTTGAGTCCATTTTGCACCATAATCCGACACCGCCTTGACTAATAGTTTGTTTTCGTACAGAGAGAGTGTAATGAACTCCCTGGTTTTCTTCGGAGGAGGAGATTCTTTGTTATGTTGTTGTTCTTCAGACATTTTCGTTGTTGTTCTTCAGAAACTTGATAGAGTGAGGGAGAAGAAATCTCAATTGAAATTTTTTGATGTTTTGATCGAGTGAAATTGTGTTTTGAAATTGTGATGTGTTTTTTGCTAGCCGTGAAGTGAATTCAACTTTTACATAACCCTAATATTATATATTAATTCAGAATTTTTTTTTTCTACCCCAACATTTTTCTAAAAATACCCAATACACCCTTATTAAAAATTAATATATTTTTTTAAAAAAATTTGTCGTATTATACTGTTCCGGTAGAATTTTCATCCTCCCAAAAAACTGTTCCGGTAAGTATTTATCGTTACCGGTAAGTTAACTTTACCGGTACACTTTTTTAAAAGTGTTCCAGTATGTTAATATTACCGGTACACGTTTTAAAAAGTTTTCCAGTATGTTTATGTTACCGGTATACTTTTTAAAAAGTGTACCGGTATGTAAATTCTACCGGTACACTTTTTAAAAAGTGTTCCGGTATGCTATATTGTCTTCGGTAATCGTTATACATATCGGTACACTTTTTTAAAGTGTTCCGGTATGTAATAAGTGTACTGGTATGTTATTATAATTTTTTTAATTTTAATTTGTTTTTTTATTTTTAAACAGATATGGCTTATCTCGGCGATACAAGTCAAATATTGGTAGATACTACGGATGTTTTTACAACTCATCAAAAATTTGCTACCCCAGATGATGTTGTCAAATGGGCTCGAGATGTTGGAGATGCCAATAAAGTCGGTATTATCATTACTCGGTCGGATAAAAAGAACGGAATAAGAGGAAGAAATGACAAGTTGATTTTGGGTTGTGACAAAGGTGGAAAGTATGACTCTTCAGAAAGTTCCACGACAACTGCATCGAAAAAGTGTAACTGTCCATTTAAAATTAGAGCTGCACCTTCAACAGATGGTTCAGGATGGAAAGTTCAGGTTATTCATGGAGTTCACAACCACGGGCTACCTGACAAATATCATGGTCATCCTCGCAAGACACGTTTAACCGCTGATGAAAACAAACGTGTTCAAGATTTGACAAAGCGTAAAGTAGCACCAAGACACATTGTTTTAGATTTGAAAGATCAAAATCCACAGTCTGTTGTTGATGCCACACTTGTATATAGGAAAAGACACATGATGCAAATACAAGAAAGAGGCTCCAGAACAGATCTGCAACACTTGCTGCAGTTGTTAGATGATGCAAAATATGTCAGCTGGAATAGAAGAAAAGATGATGGCTCCGATGTTTTGAGTGATATTTTTTGGGCGCATCCAGATTCAATCAAGTTGTTGAACTTGTTTCCCATTGTTTTGGTTATGGACTGCACATACAAAACTAATAAATATAGACAGCCACTGCTTGAAATTATTGGCATAACGTCAACTAACATGACATTTGCTATTGGATTTGCTTACATGGAATCTGAGAAGACGGACAATTATCATTGGGCGTTAGGTAAGTTGAAGGAATTGATTACTAAGCAAGATATATTTCCTAGAGTAATTTTGACTGATAGGGAGTTTGCTTTGATGAATGCAATTAAAGATATATTTCCACATACTACTAATATGCTTTGTACGTGGCACATAATCAAAAATGTGAATGCGAGATGCACCGTGCATATACCTAAGGATATGCGACAGAAGGTGAAAAATTTGTGGAGAGATGTTGTTGAAAGTCCGGATGAGGTGGAGTATCAGCAGCGGTTGAATGCGTTTCAGCAAGCATGTGTTAATTCAAGCAAGTTTGTCGAATATGTCAATAACACCTGGTTGGCCCCTCACAAAGAACAATTTGTTGAAGCATGGACCAATCGAGTGATGCATTTAGGAAACACAACGACTAATAGGTATAATTTTTTTATTTTAAAATTGTAATTATATTTTTCTTTTTTTGGTGTTTAATTGACTATTGTTTGCAATTTGATATTTAGAGTTGAGTCTGCACATTGGAAACTGAAGCAAATGTTGGAACACAACAAAGGAGACTTATGCAAGTGTTTGGAAGGCATGAATAACAACATAATACTAGAAGTTGACAAAATTAAGAAGTCTTTTCAAAAGAGTTTTTACTATGCAGAAAAGACACACAGCAGTCCATTTTTTCAATATTTGAGAAACTTTGTCTCCAGGGCCGCTATGATATGACACTAATTTCTGATGAGATGAAGAGAATTGACATTGTTGGAACAGATAAAAACTTGTGTGGTTGCAAACTTAGGTCAACATGTGAGTTGCCTTGTGCTTGTGAATTGAGTGGATATACAACCAGCGGTGTACCGATACCGTTAGATTCAGTTCACGGTCACTGGAAGAAATTAACTATGGAAGAACCATTGGAGGATGACACAGAGGATGGATATGAGTTGGACATGAGTAATGCAATGGAGGCAATATGGACTCAATTTCGGTCACTTGATATTATTGGTAAAAGAGCATTGAAGAGTAAAGTGTTTGAACTTGCTTATCCAGCCTCAAGTTCATTGTGTCCACCACCTGAAAAAATAAAAACCAGAGGAGGAGTGAAGAACAAAGATAAAGGCAAAACACCAAAAGAAATTAATGGCTCAATTCATATTAGGAACCTAAAATGGCTCAAAGTTTTAATTAGAAAAAAAGCTAGGAATTAATGTTAAAAATGAGAGAGTTCTTCTTGTCAAGCTTCCTAAAATGATTAAATTACCCTCTCCACCCTATCTTAGGTAATGAACTCACTTCACATCCTACGTAGTGAGCGACAATTTTTTTATCCAACGTCTACACCCTTCACACATGAAAATATTAAAGGAAAAATACAGCTTGCTACTTTGAGAGCGAACTCAAACATAGTTCGTTACGTAGAGTGCAAACTCAAACACAATTTTCTAATTAGAGTGTGAACTCAGTTTGCACTTTAACTAGAGAACCTTATAAAAAGTTGGTCACCGTCCAAGGCCCAATTCTTATTAGGAGTTTGAGATTTTCTTTTATCACCCTACTCATTTTCTCACGTGCCTTACAAAATTATAAAATTACCCTTGTCCGCTACTTAAGTAGAGGAACACCCTACCGGATTTGTTTTTTTTATAACGTCCGCTACTTAAGTAGCGGATAACATTTTTCAAAAATTTATCATTTTTATAGCATCCGCTACTTAACTAGCGGAAAAGTAAAATAGTAAAGACATAGAACGCGTGAAGTTAGTAGGATGACAAAAGTAAATCGAGCCTAAGTGATGCACAAATTTGAGAAATGGTTCAAAAATATTTACTACATCTTGACCAAAAAATAGTAAAAATAAAGCAAAGGTACATTTGTTTGGAATTTTTTAAATGAAAAATCGCTTTTATTATTTTAGTAGTGTTTATTTAATATTCTTTAAATAATTATTTTGTTTAAAAATATTAATTTTAACCTTAAAATGAAAAGTTGATTTCAAAGTCTATTTAGCGCCCGTTTGTATTAACTTTTTTTTTTACGCATATTAACTTTTTTTTAAGCTCATAAAAAATATTTTATACAAATAAATAAATTTTTAAGTTAATCTATAAGTTTTTGTATTTTTTGACTTAAGTTAATTTATAAGTTCTTACTAGTAAAAATTGTATCTTCATAAATTATTATTTCGTAAAATACCTTAATACACTTATAAATAATATATAAAAACCTATATATTTGTATAATTTGTTTTGGATAAGATAAAAAATAAGGCAATTCAAATACACTATTTATTTGCTGTAGAAATTAGTAGTATAATATAGGATTTTTTTTTTAAACAGGCAATAATATATAGGATAGTTATTGTGATACGCAATTGAAATCATAGTTCGGGAATTATTATAATAATCATACATTCATACCCAAGAAGTCGTATACTTAATTAAGTCAAAAAAAGAAATCATGTATATGTATTTCTAGAAGGGCTTCTAAATTCTTAACACGTTATATGAATGATTTTATACACAAACCAAACCAGTATTAATTTGACTATTGAGTATGAAGAAAGAGATCAGTGTCATAAGCATTAAATTCTACCTGCTTTATTGGCAAGAATTGCTTTCCAACCATTACCCTTGGAAGTGTATATATAGCTCAACAATTTTTTAATTTGTAGCCACCGGAAATAAAATTAATTTATTTATTAATTACTTTATTTTAAAGATGCATGTGCATCTTGTGCTCTCGTGTCTAAAGTAAAAGTTGATAATATTATCTTGAAAACGACTAGGATTAAAGAACTATTGCATGTTACCAATTGTTAGTTGGTTCAGTAGTGATTGGTGCTGAACTTGGTAGGGAGGACCGCGATTCGATCCCCCACAACTACGATCGGGAGGGGACTGGAACCACTTGATGCCAGAACTGACCCCCGAACCAGATTCAACCGGTGGTAAAAAGCCGAAAAAAAAAAAAAAGAACTATTGCATGTTACAATTTTTAATTACAGTAACATTCAAATTTCAACCTACTAGTTTAGGTGAATTTGATGACACTAATAATTTCTCATGTAAGCGGTGAATAAATAAATTATGTAGTTACTTTTTTCCTAAACTTTTCATGCTTTTATAGAATTTTTGTGACACGCGCTTGATGATGAAATTGTTGAATTTTTCAGCGTGTATTTGAATTCACTATATATAAAGTGTATTTATAAAAAAATATGAAAGGTCTCAATCACCAAAAAAAGAAGAAAAAAATAAATAAAACGTATCAATATCATATTATGGAAAAAAGTCAATTTTGATTATTCTGTTATTTAAAATGGTTGATCTAAAACGGAACTATAGATTTATATTTAAAATAAATTTAGTTTAACCGTTTCTACTTCATTGATTACATAAGTTAAACGAATGTTGTTCTTCAAAAAAATTTAAACGAATGTTAATTAATTATTCTCTTTGGCGGCAAGAAATAATGATAGGTCAAGTATACTTAAATAAAAGCATAATTTAATAAAGGCTCGTGCTAAACAGAACTTCCGGGACACTTATTAAACATGCTAAAAAAGGAAATTATGGATAAAGTTAATGCTAAAAAAAAAACTTTTTATGTTTTTAAGGTTTTTTTTTTAAAATTAAGAGTATCCAGATATCAAGGTAGGGATAGATCTCCCCTATCATTCCACGTCCTCCACTTGTAGCTCGTATTATGATTAAAAAAGAAAAATAAGATAATCACAAGGGGGACTAGGCCTTACCCTAAAGAAATAAATGTAGAACAATGAAGCATTCAAACTCCTATTTAAACCTAAAAGACCGAATAGAAGTCCCTAATAACTTAAGACGAATGAACCGACCGTCAACACGGAACGTTCCACGTACCCACTACTCCCTGCACCAAGCAGTAAACGATGATGGCTTTTTCAAGCAAAATTTTTGAAATCATGGAATGATACAAATATTGAGATAACCAGTCAAAGTGAGACCTATGTAACAATCGTCGACAAAACAAGACTTGTTAAAGCAACCCAGAGTCAATTGACAGCCAGATCGAGCGATGGTCAGTCAATGGAGCTGAATTCCGCGATAGGACTTACCAAAGACACCATCGACTACTACCGTCAACACGGAGCATCTACGTACCTAACGCTCTTTCGAGCAAATCAGGCCGACATTGGGTCTTGATGAGTCTAGCGCACCGGTAGCTTTCACCAAAACAACATACAGAGGTATGAATCAACTGTCAACACAGAAACGATCTGTAATCCCATGTATCAGCAGAACGACAACGGAGGCGGCCTCTTTCCAAGTCCAGTATAACAATGAACAAAATTAAACGTGAAAACCACTGTCAAAAGGTGTGATGCAGCGAAACCCACAATGAAGTATTCCCACCGCTGTCGGCGCATTAACATTTTTGTTTCTATGGATCACTCACAGAACCTGAAATAACAACTCAACAATCTCACAAGAAAATCTAATCTCCTCGTGAGACCAAACGATGATGCAAGAGGACACTCACATTGAATCAACGACGGCAGACCAAACCTGAACCGCCATCGTCGGCCAGAAACAACCCCTGAGGGGTAGAAGGAAGGTGGCATCGCGAATCCAAAGAATTGATCGCACCACCGCTTGATAGGGCTACACCGCGACTTTTTGGAGTGAAAGGAACGGTTGGGAGAGACGGCGGTTGAGGTGCAAGGGTGAACGGTGGGATGGTGGTTGGTTAGTGAGGGAGATGAAGGAGGGGGTGTCGGCGGCTGGGTTTCTGGTCTGCAAACCCTAACAGAGGGCGTATATGTTTTTAAGGTATCAATTGCACAAGTTTCAAGATAAAACTTCCATATTAATTACTATCCTTAACCAGTACCCGAGAGAACTGTTTAGCATTTTCTTTTAATAAATTCTATTATACTGTAATTACTATAATTTTTTTTTTCTGAACCTCAATTTCTAAGAAAATAAATGTAATAATTTAAAATTCAGCTGAGAAAAATAAATAAAATCCAATTAAAAATTTTTGTCCAAAAAATCAGATGAAAATTATTTGAAATATAATTATTTGTCTTTATTCACATTTAATTATCTTAAATAAATTCCTTTCAAGAAAAATTATCTTAAATATATATTTTTCTAAATTTCAAAAATTATTTAATTATTTTAAATAAAATTCAGAGTTCTCTTGAACATTTAATATTCAACTAGATTTCAACAACCATCCAATCAATTAGTTAATATTTTTTTTTTTTGACTAAATTCAATCAATTAGTTAAATGTTTGAATACTACCGCGCAAGCAGAATATGAAATTTAATTAATTGAAAAGAACATAAACCAAAATATTTCACTATATTCTACGGAAGGCCCCTAAGCTATCACACCATAACAAAGATTATTTAAACAATACAAGTCTTTTCTAATTTAACATAATGATTAGTTAGAATTTAATTTGTTAGTATGAAATTTTTGCATGATGAAATTATTAGTTCGGACGTTATGAATTATGATCAGAGTTTGAATTCTCTGTTTTTTTTTTGGTACATTGAATTCTCTTTATTCTGTATGTATGAATTTTTAATGGTTTGTCATTTCATCAATTTACTTATGATTATGGTAATACATTTCCTCTCCAATGACGTGAACCATCCATCAATAATATTAAATAGTTGATTTTTTTTTTACAGCAAAATATATTAATAACAGTTCTTTGCATAAGACGAACAAAGACAGGTAAAAAAGTAGCTACATAACATAGATGTCGTATATAGACGGAACACCGAAAATAAACACCAAATCAAACACTTCCGAGCCCCCCAGAAAAGTTACCAACCCGATCCATAAAGCTGAAGCAAAAGCGCTTCACCCATCAGAATCTAATAAATAGTTCCGTGAGAAAAAAACTGACGCGACCCGAGTAAAATCAATCGCCACCAGCTCAGTAAAGGTCAGCGAACCAACTGCACGTGACAGCTGTTAGATAATATAGAGTAGTTATTATTAGTTAGTAGTAAGGGTAATTTAGACTTTTCAATTTACCTATTTTCCTAGTATATATTCTTATTGTAAGACTATGCAATTAGGCAATCTCATTGTAATATTATGAAACCCTAGTAGCCTCCATTGTTAGCTTCTCTATTTTGTATCTCTGAATCTAACATGGCATCAAGAGCTTGGTTTGATCCTCCTTAGACAACTTGTGGCTTCCGCTGTCGAGTTCCCAGGAGTTTGGGAAAATGTTTGCCTTGTTTTCTTATAATTGATTCTATTGGTTGTGGTTTGGTTCTCGTGGTTAGATTTTTTGTTGATTGTTGGTTTCTGATTTGGACGACCAATTTTTGTACATCCAAATCTTCCTCGTCGCGTGCTTGAAGAACGAGATTTGTGAAGGTGTGTTCCTTATCTATATTTAGTTTCAATGAATTTGTTTTGGTGGGAGTATTTGATTGGTAGTGTTGTGGTTGAAGGTAAGAGGGAGAGTCAATGGTTCGGTGGTGGGAAAGGAAAGTATTGGGTTGTGGGATAGGAAAAATATTGGAATTTTGGAAGCTTGTTACTTTGTCTATGCTTGGCGGTAATATTAGCGGTTCTCTTCTTGGGAGTTTATGGTTTGGATAATTGCATTGTTATTCCTTGGTTTTGGATTTTAGTTCAATGAAACCCACTGGCCGCCTCACTATGGTATTCCAAGTTCCTTAAACATTAAGTGGAGAAGACTTAATAAGTTTGATGGGGTGATTTAGTTGATTCGATGTTGCTGGGGTTCTTTGGTTTTTCCATGATGTATAAGTTCTTTGTTTTGATACAGTTTAGTTGGCTTTTGAGTTGAAATGTTGTGATTTCTAGGTGCAATTTCGGTTTGTTGCAAGTATTATTGTAGAGTTGGTTATGTTTTAATTTCATTTGAATTTGTTTGTTTGGTGGGTTTAGTGCTCACAATTTATTTGTTTGGTGGGTTTAATACTCACGATTTGGTTGTTTGGTGAGTGAATGCTCACAATTTGATTTCTTCTGATTGATTGTCTTTCTATTGGTCTCTTTCTGATTGATTTGCTTCTCTCCCTTTTGATTCTTCTTAGTTTGATTGGTATCCTCCCTCATTAGCTTCTTCTGTTTATTTGGTTCTATCTCTATTTGGTTCTTATCTTGGATTGTCTCTCTCTGTTGTTTCTTCTAATTGATTGCATTGCACTTCTCTCTGTCAATTCTTCTGTTTGATTGCTTCTCTCTGATAGTTTCTCATGTCTGATGGTCTCTTTTCTAATGATTTCTTCGATTGCTTCTCATTGATGATGCTTTTGTTTGAATTCTGTCTGATTGCTTCTCCCTACTGATTTTCTTATGTCTGGTTGCTTCTCTCCCTACTGATTGTCTTATGTCTGATTGTTCTTCTATTTTGGTTGCTTCTCTTTCTATTGACTGATTATTCTGTTTGTTGGATTGGTTTGAATTTGGTTAGCTTGGACTGAATTGGATTAATTGAATGTTCGATTGGTTTGATTTGATTCTCCTATCTCTCTCTGATGTTCTATTTGGATGCTTCTCTCTGATGATTTCTCTTTTGTTGGATTGCTCCTCTCTGTTTGTTCTTCTATTTGGTTGGTTCTCTCTCTATTGGATGATCTTTCTGTTTAGTTTGGTTCTTCCTTTTGATGGTTCTCTTCTTCGGTTTGGCTGATGCTTCTCTACAATGATTACTCATTTTGGATGCTTCTCTCTATTGACTTCTCTTCTATTTTGATGCTTATCTCTGATGATTTCTCCTTCTGTTTGGATGATGGTTTCTCTCTTTGGCTGCTACTTCTCTCTCGGATGGTTCTCGCTTTTGGTTGCTAGTTGCTGCTTTCTGCTGATTACAATTTTAGTTGTTTTGGTTTTATTTCTTCTATTTTGGGTTTTAATTTTGTATGACAAACTCTCAATGCTTTATGTTGTGTAAAGACATTGTGAGTTTGCGGGGAGATGTTAGATAATATAGAGTAGTTATTATTAGTTAGTAGTAAGGGTAATTTAGACTTTTCAATTTACCTATTTTCCTAGTATATATTCTTATTGTAAGACTATGCAATTAGGCAATCTCATTGTAATATTATGAAACCCTAGTAGCCTCCATTGTTAGCTTCTCTATTTTGTATCTCTGAATCTAACAACAGCAACCAAAACACCAATCACTAAAAACCACCACCACGAGTCCACGAGGGCGACATTATCGAAACCGCCGCAACCAAGCACAAAAACCTCAAAACTAAAAACAACCACACAGAGGGATTAACATTATTGAGCCAATAATGAACATTTAATAAAAATCAATAGGTGAGATCAAGCAAGACCAATCAGTGGAGTGGCCGGGGAGAGGATGCAATTCCTCATATTGTATGTATGAATTTTCAGTTTGTTAATATTTTTAAAAGAATATTTTAGCTTTGCAGACATAAATAAATACACAGAAATACTATTTCTCCATTAAACAAAGAAGAAGATGGGCACACCATCTATGACCATTTCATGACACTAAGACCACCAAAGCCAAGTTGGTCGAATCCCGAATCTTGATAGATACCCTACGTACGCACGCACAGTCCCATTCACACACTCTTTTCACAATTTCATTTAAAAAACCCTCTCTTCATTCATTTCTCTTCTCTCCTTCACACTCTTTGTTTTCATTCATTCATTCATTTCATCAAATAATAATAAAAAAAGAATCAAGATGAAAACAAACCAGCTATTCATCCTGCTCATACTACCATGTATCCTTCTTCTTCTCTCCGCCACAAAAGCCCAAGCCCAAGCCCGGAACAACACGACCAATAACGACTTCAATGCAAATTTCAACCAATTCAACCCTTCCTTCGCTATAATCATAGTTATTTTAGTTGCAGCTCTTTTCCTCATGGGCTTTTTCTCCATCTACATCCGTCGTTGCTCCGATACACCTTCCTCCAACCTCGTTCTTCCCATCACCAACGCTCGTAGAGCAGCGCGTGGACTCGATGCATCAGTAATCGATACTTTCCCGATTCTTGAATACTCCGAAGTCAAGATCCACAAGATCGGAAAAGAAGTTCTAGAGTGTGCCGTTTGTTTAATGGAATTCGAAGACACCGAAACGCTGCGTTTGATTCCAAAGTGTGATCACGTTTTTCACCCTGAGTGCATCGATGAGTGGTTATCTTCTCATACAACTTGTCCCGTTTGTCGTGCTAATCTCGTTCCACAACCCGGTGACTCAGTTCACGGCGTTCCTGAGTCAAACAGCGAGTTACAAACACAAGACGTTGAAGCTCAAAACGACGCCGTTCAAACACCGACGGAAGAAGTAATTAACAACGTCGCTGCTCCTGACCCGGTCTTACTTGTTGTTCCTGAAGTGATTTCGTTGGATAAAACGCTGAACCGGAACCGTACGCGTGGATCTCAATCGAACCGGACGCGTCGTTTTCCACGTTCGCATTCGACCGGCCATTCATTAATCCAACCGGGTGAAAACACGGACCGGTTTACTTTGAAACTTCCTTTTAAAGTAAGGAAACAGATAATGAACCGGCAGTTACAACGGGCGAGTAGTTTAATTACTTTACCTGGTGAAAGTAGTTTGAGACAGGGTTACCGAACCGGAGGGGAAGGAAGTAGTAGAGGAAAAAGTTCAAGATGGGTGGACCGGACTAGGAGTTTTAAATCAGACCGGTGGGTTTTTACTAGAGCACCGTCGTTTTTAGCTAGAGCATTGTCGTTTAGATCACCAAAGCCAAAAGTCAATACTAGCGACGATGAAGGAACTTCTGCTGCTGCTCCTATCATGCCATCATCAGCTGTTGACTCTGCCCGCCCTCAAAATTGACCGTTTGTTGGGTTGTAGTCTATTGGACCGTCATAGGTAACACGACACTGACACATAAACACCAAAGTCATCGAATGTAACTTAGTTTACAAGTGTTTATTTAGTGTTAGACACCAACACATGTCGGACATGTTTGAATGGCAAGCTTGTATTGCCACACTTATAATTTTATCATGTTTATTTTATTATTTTTTAATTTCTGAGCAAGTTTTTGTTTTGGCTTCAAAATTTGTACAGATTGTATAATAAGCTAGCAAGATACAGATATTTTTTTCTTGACCAATTTGGAAAGCAATGGGTCATGAATGATGAACTGATGATCGTTTAAACTTATGTTATTTAGTTGAATTTAGATTTCATAAATGAAAATGGCCTGCCAAGAAATTATAAAGGTAGAGACACATATAATTGATGAATCTTTGTCCTATTTGTGAGTTGGAACTTGGACATAATCGATTTGTTTTGTTTTGTTTTGTTTTGCTGCTAGAGACTTAGAATAATCGATTAAACTTATATAAATGTTTTCATTTACACAAACATGATGACTGACTGCACAAAACTAGAGTATTAACTTGGTGTATAGCAAGTTTTTTCTTTTAAGTTTTAACTTTTAACACAGCATTATAGAAAAAGGATTTCAAGCACCAAAATTATTATAATTGTACCAAAAGCTTAAGCAATGTGACAAATAATTATTTGCTCTTTTTCTATATTTTACCAAAAGGTGTGATTTGGATACATGTTAAAATGTGGATAGGAATTTCAAAACCAGCTGCAAATATGATTTACTCTCACAAGAGTAGTATGAGTAGTCTCATTAACATTTTTTTTAATTAATACAATGATCTGCTTTAATATATTAATGACAAAATTATGATTTTGCTCTCACCGGCCTGTAATCCAGTTTTGGATTGATCTTTACATAGGTTTAGTCTCTTGGGATCATTAGTATCAGCTCTTTTTTACTCTATTAAAAAATAGCTTATTTATTAAAATGACAAAAAATAAGTTAATATTTAGTTTTTTCAATTAAGAAATTCATTCTTGTCAAAGAAACACACAAGTATATATAATTCTAGGATTTGGATCCTCTATTGTGAATTCTTTCATGCAGATTGTTTTGTCGTAATCTCAACCATTATTCTTTGATGGCAGTACACATTGAGTAAATTTTTACACAATCGTGTCTAAGGTTATCACATTCTCTTGGCAACTATTATACAATCACATTTCTACAAGGAACAATTTGCTTGTGCGGAGAGTTCTTCGGCATATGGATTCTCAAGATTGTGTTGGTTGTAACAATGCTCTAGACTAGAGAGTAGAGACCCCTGCACATTTGCTGCTCCACTGTGATGTTGTTCAACATATTTGGAAGGCAATTTTTAGATGGTTGTGAGTGGACTTTGTAATACCAACGGATCTTTTCATCCTGTTTGAAAGTTTTTCTGGTGTGGTGACAAATAAAAAGATTAGGAAGGGGTTCTTACTTGTGTGTCATACAACCTTATGGGCTATTTGGAAGGCGAGAAATGCTAAAATTTTCAACAATGTATCAAAGGATTCCAATTCCATTGTGGAAGAGATAAAGGTTTCGACGTGGCTATGGAGTGTGCATAGGTTGAAAATTGAACCGTGTTTATTTTACGAATGGACATGGAACCCGCAGTATTGCTTCGACTTCGAGAGATAATTTGGACCTGTTTGAGGGGAAGTGTTTTAATCGAGTAAAAGAAAAAAAGTAGACATTGAGTTAAAGGTGATCCATTTTCATAAATTGAATGTCGACTTTAAAATAGATAAGTTAATCAAATATTTGACAAATAGAACTTTACTCTTTCATTCAGTTTTAAGTTTTTAAGATTAAAATTCCATACCTTTTTGTGTATACAATATACATTAAAAGGTCAAGCTAATAATGGCTCTACACTTTCTCCATTCCTAATCAATTCAAAATGCAAGCCACATCACAATTCGTTTATGATTGTCCAAATATGATAAACATTAATATCACAAGTTGACCCTAATGTTGTAAAATTAGTCACTAAAACAACACAATTAAAGACGACTGAAAAAACCATTAAATCAATATTGCACAATTTGCATATAAAAGTTAAGTCAATTCATAGTCAAACTTGAACAAGCAAGGGATCGAGCTGCACGTTCGCGCATTAGTTTTCTTGCTGGGTACGAGATCGAAAAGAATGCTTGTATGTCGACATACAGGGTTGTTCGAGAAAAGGTCCCATCCTTCAATATCATGATTGGTACTATCATATGTAAAAAAACTACTATTAACACACCTCTTCACACCCAACATTATTGGGTTTGGTGCGTGGATATAAACGATGGATGACCCGATAGCGAGAACTTGATAACAGGTGACCCAACAAATCGTGAAGAGACTCTAATACCATCTTAGAATTGGGTGTTGAGTCTAACTCATCCTTACAAAATCAACTTATAAGGTGAGGATTGTCTCTACTTTATAAACTCATATTTAGGTCATCTTGTAACCGATGTGAGACTTCTTAACAGGAAAGAACATTTATTTAATGCTATATATGATGATGTATATTTATTATATTCTCTCAGGTTGTTGAGGAATTATATAGGCTGTGCATACAAAATGAAATTTGAAAGCCATGTGTTGAACTTCAAGTTAGACTGTGTTAAAACTACAGCTTGCCGGTGTTGAAATGTCATAAAAGCAAAGCCAAACAGTGTCGGAAAATTGATTCATTGATACATACACTACAGGAGTAGTACAGTACAATACATGCATGGATCCCAAGGCAAAAATCCAAGCCAAACCAAATGCACCACTCCACATGCCTCCTTTACATTACATAAAACAAATGAAAACTGATATACATGCAACTAAGCTTTTTCTCATAGCTGCCAAGTAACCCCTCACTCCCTTCACACTCATCAAACACTCTTTGTTTTCTTACCAATCTTAAGTTCATCAATCTATCCCAACATTATTCTAGTAATTTATAATACACAATCATTCCAAACAAATGTCACAATCTCTGCCGCTAATTAAATATGGTTCCTCTCTATATATATAGTGCAATTCACAAACTTAATCATCTCAGCTTAACATATCTTTCTACACAAACACATACACCAACATGGCTTCTATTTCAATCATTCATTTTCTACTCATTTCTCTCTTTTGCTCTTTTCTTTTAGTCTCATCTAGCCACCAACAACAACCCTATCCCAAACCAAAACCAAGCCACCAACAACCACCTTATTCCAAATCAAAACCAAATCTGTTAGTTCTACCTGTTCAACAAGATGCTTCAACTGGACTTCATTGGGCCAACATCCACAAAAGAACTCCATTAATGAAAATCCCAGTTCTCCTTGATCTCAATGGTCAACACCTATGGGTTAACTGTGACCAACACTACTCATCTTCAACATACAAAGCACCCTTTTGTCATTCAACCCAATGCTCTAGAGCCAATGCTAACACATGCCACACATGTGTCACTAGTACTGCTGACCGACCGGGTTGCCATAACAACACTTGTGCACTTATGTCTGCAAACCCGGTCACTCAACAAACCGCTATGAGTGAACTGGCACAGGACGTTCTCGCTATCTATGCCACAAATGGGCCTAAAATAGGCCCAATGGTTACAATCCCTCAGTTCCTCTTTTCTTGTGCACCTTCCTTTTTGACCCAAAAGGGTTTACCCAACAACGTTCAGGGCGTTGCTGGGTTAGCCCATTCACAAATTTCACTACAGAATCAACTTTCTTCACATTTCGGACTCCAACGTCAATTCACCATGTGTCTCTCTCGTTATCCAAACTCAAAAGGAGCCATACTTTTTGGGGATGCACCAAATAACATGCATTTTGGTCAGGGTAATAATTATAATACCAAAAATATCCCTAATATTTTCAATAATTTGGCTTACACCCCATTAACAACTAACCAACAAGGAGAGTACCGTATGCATGTTACTTCCATAAGAATTAATCAGCACACTGTGGTTCCAGTGAGTGGATCTATGTTATCAAATTATCCAGAAGGTGTTATGGGAGGAACATTGATTAGCACTGCAATTCCTTACACAATTCTCCAACACTCTCTCTTTGAGGCATTTATTCAAGTAGTTGGTAAGCAATACCCAAAACAAGCACAAGTGAATGCTGTAGCACCATTTGGTATGTGTTTTGATTCAAAAAAGATTAACCAAGCACTTAATGTTGAGTTTGTGATGGATAAGCCTAATGTTGTTTGGAGAATCTCTGGTGATAACTTGATGGTTCAGCCACAAAATGGGGTTTCTTGTTTGGCTTTTGTGAATGGTGGGTTGCATCCTAAAGCTGCAATTACTATTGGGAGTCATCAATTGGAAGAAAATTTGTTGATGTTTGATCTTGCAAAGTCAATGCTTGGATTTAGTAATTCCTTGAACTCTCATGGAATGAAGTGTTCTGATCTCTTTGATTTCACCAATGCTCCATAGATATTCTCATCACAATGTTGTATCTTTAGAGTGCATGCTTAATTATTAAGTATAAGCATCTACTTGTTGTTTTTATGGTTAATAAAGTACTAAAGAATAAAATCTTGAAGTGATAATAATAATAATAGACACTTCTTGTGTTGTTCAAACACAAATTTGTTATTATGGTTAAAAAGCAAAATTTTGTCTAAGCAAAAATTGTCTACGATGCCAGAACAGACTCCGAACAAGATTAAACTAATGGTGAAAGCTAAAAGAAAAAAACATATGTAAATAATAACCAATCTGAAAGAATCTCCAAACAAAAACAGTTAAACTGAACGGAAATATATAATAGATATAATTCTAAGTACTTAGATTTTCTAGTCTTAGACAAAATTCCATGAACTCCAACAAGCTAGCCAAAAAAATAAATAAATTTTCACATGAGCCAATATCCCCCACCGTTTTCATTGTATGTAGGATTAGCCATGTAATTCATAGATGTATGTGTTCCACCATACATGTTCATATTTCCTTCTTGTTGTTGATTCATCATAGCCCTGTATTGTTGTTGATCATATAAAAAAGGTTGCAGCAATTGCATTTGCATCCCTTGATAATGATGATATTCATTATTCATCATTGAATTTTCTTGCATGGATCCATTGTTATTAACCATGTATTGTTGTTGATCATATAAAGAAGGTTGCACTTGAATTTGCATCTGGCCCTCATTTCCATTACTACCCTCACCATAAGGATGACTAATAATAGGAATGTCATGGTCATTACCATTATTATCATGGTCATCTATGGAATTGGAATTGTTGTTACAATTACAATTCTTACAAGTTCCAGCTCCATTCTTACTCTTTTTCCCAAAGCTAAAAAGTGAACCTAAAAAAGAACCTTTACTTTTCTTTTCCTCTTCATTCTCAGTTTTCTTGAATGGATTCTTGATGCTACATATCTCAGCATGTTTTCCCTTCTTTTTTAGATTTGTTAGGAGTTCCTTTGCTTCCACGTTACCTTTTACTTCTACTTTCCCTTCCTCTAAATCTATCTTCACTTTCTCCACTCCTAGACAACAAAAGAAAAAATTCAATAGCAAATACTTTTTTTTTTTTTAATTTACAATAAGTAGATATTGAACTAAGGACTTTATTCAAACTACTTAAACTCTTCACCACTAAATTAAACCTAGTGACTTTAATTAACAACAAATTAGAAAATCAAGCAACTAAGTCAAATCCAACCGACTAAAGTTGAAGTACATATTTCCTACTATCTTGTATATCTGGTTTCTTTTTAATTCTTAATAGATAAAATTTTGACTGTGTTTTTTATATTTTTTGAAAATAATGTAGATTTATATAAGTTTAATATAATACATAGACATCATTATTATCGAACTAAGGACCTTATTCAAACTACTTAAGTCCCTCACCACTAAATCAAACCTAATGACTTTAATTAACAACAAATTAGAAAATCAAGCAAATCCAACCTACATATTTCCTTCTATCTTGTGTATCTAATTTCTTTTTAGTTCCTAATAGATAAAGTTTTGACTTTTTTTTTTAATATTTTTTTTAAAATAATATAGATTTATATAAGTTTAACATAATACATACACATAATATAGATACTTCTTGAACATATTATATTACCTTTTTGTAGAGAACAAAACTAAATTTAACTCTATCAAAAAAAAAAAAAAAACTAAATTTAATTTTTTTTGTCAAGTAGCCTAGTGCTAGAATTTCACTTTTAAAGTGAAATAGTGGGGTTCGAACCCTGGTCCCTGCATTTTACATGCATATTTAACTAATTTTATAGAGACAAAAAAAATATATTTAACTCTAAATTATTTATACTTAATTAAATTTAAAATTTTAATTTTTATACACCAGCAAAAAATTACAATGATTCATAGGAGGAGTGTGTATTCAAAAATAAAATTACTCGTGTTTCGCTTTGAATACACTCCTATAAAATTCCTCCTAAAACGCTCCAAAACATCATCTTTGATTACGTTTCTGGGATTTAGATGCCTAGGATTATGGGCATAGCATCGTAGTTTTTTTTCTTCATGCTTTTCCTCTTCATGTACCAACATAAAATAAAATAATATTATTATAAACAACCGTTTGAAAACAGTAAATTATGATTTTTTTTTTAAAACACAATAGTTCATGAAAAATAGAACAATTGATAAAGCAAAGAGATGAAGGATGTACGGTAAGAATGTACCCTGAGTATTCAAAAGCACTTTGTTTATTTTCTTCTCACAACCTTTACAATTGATATGAACCTTTAGAATACAAATCTACATAGAAAACAAGGAAAACAACACATATCAATGATTTTCACACTATAGTCACAATTACCACAACATGAACCAAAGAAGAAGGAAAAAAAATATACACAAACGAAATATGAACAAAAGAAAAGATGTAGAAATAGTAGGAAGTGTATATATAATATACCTGAACACTCATCTTTGCCTACCGCGGATAATAGAACACTAGAACAGAGATGAGGGTTGAGAATTAGTGACCAATACCTACATATATATATATATAATGTTCATACAATATAAATTTGAATTCAATCCAATATAAAATAAAATGAAATACTTTTAGTGATTTTTTTTTTTTGACAAAATACTTTTAGTGATTTAAAACCAATATAAAATAAAATAAAATATTTTTAGTGATTTAAAATATAAATATATCTTTCAATTCCGTCATAATTTTTTTTTTGGCAATGAATTCCGTCATATTCAATTATACTCCTCCGTCCCAAAATAAATAACTTAGTTGACCACCTTCACGTTTGCCAACACACAACTTTAATCATCAATATCTTAAATTATCTATTATTAAAAATTATAAAAATTATATATTTTGAAAATTTGGTGGTAGGGTGCCTCTTGGGATGTTAATTTGTGGTCCTTGGGAAAATCTAAATATTTAACACATCCGCTACTAAAGCGACGAACGATATTTTGTTACTTAAGTAACAAATATAGGTAGAATGGTAATTTCGTAGGAAACGCCCCAGAATCAGTAGGTGACAAAAGTAATTCTCAACAGTTTTAATAATTTTAAGTTTTTTTTTTTTTACTTGTTTTTAGTCACAAAAAACTTGTTTTATAAAAATAAAAAAGATCATCATAAGAATAAAATCTCAATGAATAAAATGATAGTATAATTTAACTATAAAAAAAAAGGATTAGCACATGATTAAATATGATATATTTATTTATATTTTAAATTACAAAAAAAAATTATATTATTTTATATTGGTGTCCATGTTTATAGAAATTTAATTAATTTTTAGTTAATTAGGCAAAAATATCACTAAAGTTTTTAAAGAATACGTTTCTCAGAATTTATCTTCAAATC
Organism: Trifolium pratense; assembly: GCF_020283565.1. Lineage (NCBI taxonomy): Eukaryota > Viridiplantae > Streptophyta > Magnoliopsida > Fabales > Fabaceae > Trifolium > Trifolium pratense. Next base: position 2,045,524 of record NC_060064.1, read on the forward strand.
GCCTATCATTCCTTCTATTTTTTATTTTTTTTACGGAATCATTCCTTCCTAACGAGAGCATTTTTTCTAAATCTTATTTCTTTGTTTTTTGGACTCCTCCTGCCTAAATCTATTAGTATTTTGTTTTTTAATTTCTATTATTGAAGTGAATTGTCACAACAACAACAACAAAAATATTCATAAAAACGAGACGTTAAAAAGTAAAAACACAAGGCCACTAATACCTCTTCACATTATCTCAAAATAAAATAAAATGAAGGCTTTTTTTTTAACAAGAAAAAATGAGATATAATAAATCAGTCTTCTCAATACAAGGTGTATCGAGGTAGACTACAAAATTTTACAAAGAGTTAAAGAAAAAGAATCATAAACAAATCATACAACCAGATAAATTGAAGGTATTAAAAACCGCAATCAACTAACTTGTGTTGTGTGTTTTTTTTAAGCAAAATGAATAATGAATTTATTACATTTCATTCAATATAATAGAAGAGATACAATCAGATAATGTACCAAAAAATAAAAAGATACAACCAGGTGGATAATAGTGATTAACACTGGAAGTAGTCTGAAATACACACATTAGCAAGATTGTACAACGACTCTATTCTCTATCGACTTGCCATCAAACATATAAGTTATGACTGCTGCTATGTTATAATTAGGCAGCCTTGTAATTAATATTAAAAATGAGAAAGAAACTACAAATTGAAAGCAAAGTACGAAGCTCATTTGCATATAAATAGTCATTACGGAAAACATTTACAACTTGTTGACAGTCACTTTGAAGATTACTCTCTCAAAGTTATTAGACAAATCGAGCGTGAGAGATGAGAATGTTTCGCAATAACACACATACTTGGGGAAATGTTTTGTTGACAACCCATACACGGGAACATGATTCAATGCTGTAGCTGCGCACATCACACATTAGGTATTCTCGGCTGTAGATTTATGATCGGGTAGCTCATATTAATGAGATTCAAAATGAAGAACCTCAACCAATAATATTATATAAATATTTCAATAATGTTTAATATAGAATAATATTTCAATAATGTTTAATATTTTTAGTGATTTTTTGACAAAAAAATATTTTTGTGATTTAAAACCAATATAAAAAAAATATTTATAGTGATTTTTTTTTTTGGATAGAGATATTTATAGTGACTTTAAACCAATATAAAATAAAATAAAATATTTTTAGTGATTTAAAATATAAATATATCTTTCAATTCTGTCATACAGTATTTATTATTATTTTTTTATAACTAATTCTGTCATATTTAATTATAGTATTTTTAGAATATTATTTGGTTGATTTAGAAAAGAAAAAAAAATCAAGTGATTTAGGTTCAATTGATTAATGAGTTCTTACTAAAGAGGAATTGTTGGGTAATTTTAAGTTCGGTTTTTGGAATGTAGTTTTTTTTTTTAGACTTTACTTACGTCTCGGCAAAACTCTAAATTATTAATATTCACTTTCTTTGAGCATCGAAGAGTTAATTATCAATATGAAATAAAATATTTTTAGTGATTTAAAATATAAATATATCTTTCAATTTCGTCATATTTATTTAAAATAAAATATTTTTAGTGATTTAAAATATAAATATATCTTTCAATTTCGTCAAATTTATTAGTATTTTTTTTATAACTAATTATGTCATATTTAATTATAGTATTTTTAGAATATTATTTGATTGATTTAGAAAATGAAAAAAAAAATTGACAAAAAAAAAAGGAAAAAAAAAATCGAGTGAATAGGTTTCGATTAATTTTTTTTTATAACTGACTAATTCGAGTGGACCAATTTTACGGTCCACTTACGGGGGGGTCCCATTTAAAGCCAAAGTTTTTATTCTGTTTGGACTAACCCACCAAAATAGGCACCGGATGAAATTAGGTTCAATTAATTGATGATTTCTTATTATTATTTTATTTTTTTATAACCCTCTGATTCTTAGGGGAAATGGGTCATAATAGTCCAGAGTTCGGAAGTCTGGTCAAGAAATTATTCCACCCAGTAATCGAACTCGGATTCTGCCGAAATCATCCTTTTTGGTGAAGAGAAATCATAAGTGATAATTGATGTAGATGCAACAATGCACTTGCCGTGCGCCCTTAGCTCCAGATGTAGTCATAAGAGAAATCCAATTTTTTTCCTGAGGGTTTTAATATTCCTTCAGATAGTAGCTTCTTCAATACCTCTTTTTTGCTAATTTGGTCGTTAAGATGACTTACCATATTCCTATCTAAGGATGCTAAGGCTGCTTCTCCTCCATTACTGCGTATTTTTTCTTCAACATTCAACTGCATCAATGTTTTACACAAACATCTCAACAGTAATAAAGAAATGCATAGTACACCAAGAAAGATAACTTTCTTGTGTTTTAATTACACAATTTTTCCTTCAAATTCCTGGTCATGTATCTTCCCGTGATGCATAATAACCCCCCTTGTGGATTGTAATCTCCTTTCTGTATGAATACGTTTTTGTCACTTCTCTTGTTTAAGCATAATTGTTGATGATTTCCCAGAATAGAGTGTGGCACCCGGATGGGTTTCAGGACCATTTAGGACAGCGTCCCTTAACTTAACTAGTACATTCCAAGGAGTCACTCTCTGCAATATATTAAAAAAAAAAAAAACCCAATGGGAGGAAACAAAATATATATCATACAAAGCAGTCTCTGATATGTGTTATACCAAACCTAATAAAATTCCATTCCATGCAAAGTCCAACAAACAATTATACTATTGTTGTCAACATGTTAAATTTACAACATTACACATAGAGTTATATCTCAATATAGGAGTATGTTTTTAATGCTCAAGAAGAATAACAAGGCCAAAATTTGGCTGCAGCATGCAAATTATTAAACCAACGAATAAGAATGCTTGAATTTAGTTTCCTTTTTTTATCTTCTTTAACTTATACAGGTTGGGAAAATATGACGCCTTGGACATAAAGTAATTAGATGCATATTAGTGTAGAATAATGAGAGAAAGAATCCAAAAAATTGATTTGATGCCTTGGAAATTGATTGGCTGCACGGGAACGTGTTACTGACAAACAGTCAGCCAAGATGACAGAAATAATGCATACACTGACTGAAATTAAGGACATCCTACTTCAATAGACAGGCAAGATCAAGCCTGCGGTCGAATTCAATTTATTGGGTGAAGGGATTAATAACAGCGACAAAATTCTTGTTTTCCCGGCTGATTTAGAGCACCCACTGCCAAGAGAACTAGTTCTGACGAGGAAAGAGGACGGGGCAGGGGCATGATGGGGCATTCCGCATAATGGGTCACACGGTTACCCTATTGGGTCGAGTCAACATTGATGTTATTATCTGGGACTAAGACCAAGAAGTAGGGCGTTTACAGAGCTGCCAACAGCAGCCAATTCTTGAATTAGTTCTTTAATTAATGAGTCCAATCCAGAGTATTGTTCAATTTTGTTTGATGTTGGCATCTTTCAGCTAACATTCATCCCTTCAAAAATGATGAAAGTTATTATTGTTTGTTAAGCTTGTAAATGGGAAAGTTGGCAGTAAGTAGTTATGTTGGTTATCAGTTTTTGTTTGTTAAGCTTGTAAATCTTCGGTTTGTTTGTTAAGCTTGTTAATCTTCTGTTTTTGTTGGTCCTATGGATTAACCTTTAATGGATAAAATCTTCCTCTCAAGAGGGCGATATACGTATTAATAGCAGATAGAGAAGAACAAAAATCAACACTTTCATTTGACCTGGAGGAATACCTAAAAAATAATATTACTAGTTCACAAAATCACTAAGCTTTATTTTGGGTTTTTCTTCCCTCCTTAGATTAGAACGGACTGTAAATCTGATCTGGATTTGTCTGCAGATGATGATGTCCACTCCTGGCTCGATGCGCTTAACGAAAGGGGAAGAAGTCTCTGTTAATTAATAAAGAATTTCCTTCGTCATTAAGCAGCATCCTTTAAGTGAGTAGGGGTGCCAGACCGCCGACGAATAATAGGTACCCCACACCCCAGTGAATGCAGTCATATCTTTCCGACCGCACAAAATCCGGATCCCAAACAATAGATAAATATGAGGTTGCACACAATTGGAATCCCCAGCTATAGCTATAGATATGAAGCTTCAAACATTTAACATATTTTCAACAAAAACAAACTTGTTCTATCTACATACTTGCATGGATCAAGCTGGAGCTAAAATCGAAGTGGGCTAGAACTAAAAAATAATAAAATAAACAAAACCATACAAGAGCAATTTTAAGGATATGAGGATATAGCAATGAGCATGAGAAGAGAGGGAATAGTGCTAATATCTGAACAAGAAGCAGATATACTTTAAATCAGTGCATACTACATACTTCATTCATCTCCTATCCCTAGCACCATTGAAAGCTTCCACACACATCTGTCGGAGCTGGCGCATAGAATTTTATATATTCATGATGTTGTAGGATTTGAAATAATGATTCCTTCACCAGTAATCCCCACAAGAGCATTTTCCATCCTTGAAATGATGAAACCTTTTGTTATCTCGGACAATCAGTTCCCTACCTACAATCCTAGACATGATCTTGATGGCATTGTGACAGTCATTGCAGACACGAAGGTTCTTGATAATCCTAAGAGGTGTTCTAGGAGGAGTACTAATAAGACCATAGGCAATCGCTAAACGTTCACTGTGGTAGAGCAAAGCCTGCTCCTTAGCTTCCGGATCAATGTCATGGAGAACACATCTTATATCAGGAGAATATCCAGCGTCTTTCATACTACTCAAAGCCTTCAACTTCTCATCATCCTTATAAAAAGTAGGATTCTTATACTCAATGATTCTGTTCCTGCCATCCAGCATGCTAATTGCAGTATACTTTTTGGGAGGCGGTGTAGGGAACTTATTGACAACAGCCTTTGATGGGTCAAGACTAGCTATCAACTCCTCAACATGGTCTTCAAGATCAATATCTCCATGAATTCTAGCATAACTCTTGAGGGTCTCCATTACTGTCACTGTAGGCTCAAATGGCAGGTTCTCAATAAACTCCTCAGCTTCTTTGAGGTATCCAGATTGTCCAAGAACATCCAAAAGCCCCATATAGTGCTCTACTCCTGGTTCAATTCCATACTTGCTTTTCATGGATTCCAAATATATGTAACCATCCTCCACAGCCTCTGCACTGGCACAAGCCGATAACACTGCAAGCAAAGTCTCTGAAGTTATCTCCAAACCAAGCTCATTCATCTGCTCAAATAACTGCAAACCCTCGTCTCCCATAGTACTATTCGCGTAGCCACGAATCATCATGTGCCAAGAATCCATATTTCTGTTAGGCATATGATCAAACACCCTACGTGCATCAGTCATACTTTTACAATTCCCATACATCTCAATGACCTTATTATGCAACTTGAAATCACTCCTAAAAGTAGATTGTAGAAAGTAATCATGCACTTTCTTAGCATCCTCAACGGATTTCGATTTACCACACAACTCAAACAAAAGATGAAAGCAATCAGCATCAGCTTTGATACCTTTTTCCATCAATTCAAGCGCTTCTTTAACCTTCCCCTCTCTACAAAAACGTATCAAGTCAACAATTGAAGGAGGCGGAGGAGATTGTTCTTGAACAGAATCCTTAGGGTTTTGGAATTGGCTATTAGGGTTTTGAAATTGGTTGGGGTTACTCCACTGATTCTGGTTGTTCGATCGATTGGGATTATTGGGTGGCTGAAAGTTGGGATTTTGACGAATGGGTGGTCGAAAATGAGGGTTTTGAGAAGGTGGTGGTTGTTGCCGGAAATTAGGGTTTTGAGGAGGTGGTCGATTTTGAGGGTTCCAACCCTGTTGAGGAGGAAATCGACCCTGTTGAACATTTTGATTATAATGATTGAAATGTTGTTGAGGAGGTGTGTTGTTGTGATGAGAAGGTGGTGGTTGATTAGGGAATCTACCATACTCGTTTGGAATTGCAGAAGTACTCAAGGTTTTGCAGAAGTGATTGTTGTTTCCATAGATATAATTTGTTCGTAGCTTGAAAGAAAGCATTGTGGTTCGTGCGTTCTGAATCAATGGAAATGAAGGCATTTTTTTTTTCTGTGAAGGAGGAGAAACTAGGGAGTAGCGCAATAGAAGAAAAGCTTGATTGAAGAATGAAAGAGGAAGACGATAGTATAGAGATTACAGTGGCGGGGATAGTGCTTAAGGTTTAAGAATTCACTCTAAAAAATAAATAAATAATAGGGAGTTTTACGATACATTCGAATAATTTGAATGTATCGATACATTAGAGACTTAGAGTCGATACATTAGAGTGATAAATTGATAAATTAGTAATTATTTTTATTGTATTTTAGAGATAATAATATCACAAGAAAAAACACGATTTTATTCTTTATAGGCATTACACTAATTTTTTAATATTTTTCATTAAAAAAATTCAATAATGATGATTATTAGGAATAAAATTAAAAAAAATGTCAAATTTTATATTTTTGACCGTTTTGATAAATAATATTTAGTTATTATAATGTTTTTAATGATATAAAACATAGTTTCTTTTAAAAAATATTCATTTATCTACTTATTTAAATATCTGATGTACCAATACATTAGTAGAAAGTATCAAATATACCATAGAATTTTCCTAAATAATATTGGTCCCATATTTTAAAATTACTCAATTTTGGTCTCTATCAAATTTTTGTATTTAAAAATTGTGAATTAACATATTTTAAATGATGTGATGTGACATCTATATCTATACTGAGTTAGGATCCTCTCCATTTCTAATTATTTCCATTTCCTCCATTATTATATAGTTTTGGGAATATAAATGCAAAAGTGTGACATTAAGTGGGTCCAAATATCATTTATACACCCAAAAATATTTAAAAACTTTGGTAATGGAAGAAATGGAAAGAATAGAAAATGGAGAGGATCCCAACTCATCTAGACTATATATAAAGATGATATTTGATATGAACTTTTCATAATACTAACAATATCCTTGATGTTTTTTATCTATCTATATTATATAAAAAGGATACATGAGTTTTAGTGTGGAATTTTCATAAAATAGTAACAATATACGATCAACTCAATAAAAAAAATTATAGTTTTTCTTTTACCAAAAAATTATAGTTTTTTTTTTTTTAAGCGATGTTTTTTTGACGATAAAGCTAGAAATGTTATCTATATATATAATTCCTAGATAGTTCTCCTACTATCCATCTTAACCCTAATCCACATCACTCATTTACATCCAATTAAATCACACAATAATGCCACATCACTTCCTTATATTATATCATTTTCATCTCTATTTTTTTTTGTTTCCACATCACTTCCTTATATATTTTTTCAATATAATCAATATTATATCATTCTCATCTCTATTTTTTTTTATATTATATCAGTCTCATAATAAATAATAAAGAATTATGCTTCTCCAATTATCCAAAAATTGATGTCACAAGATGTTACAATTTTCTACATTATTATTGAATTATACCTCTCCAATTATCCAAAAATTGATGTTGTGATGTTACATTTTTCTACATTATTATAACATTAACATGGTTGGATTCTCTTTCAATATTTATCCCATTTAAATGTCAACCGTTTTCATAGAAACAACAAAGAGTTTATAATTTAGTCACACAAAAAAAATACGAAGATATACATTATTGACTTAATTACATTATAATTTTAGAGAAGAGTGAAGGTTATGCAAAAAGTTAGGTTATGAGATTGAAATATATAATAACCATTATCATTATCATATTTCATTCAATTTTAGTGTGTCGCCTATGCGTTGCACTATTGCATTGGCTGGCACACCCCACCAAAAAAATAAATACAGTTCATTCAATTTTGATGGTCCGTACTCATTCTCTATACATATAGGTATATATATTAGTTGGAGGAAGTGATAAGTACATCACTTTTATATTATTATTATTATTATTATTATTATTATTATAATTTTCATTTTATAATACTTATTGTTACAATTTATACAAATAATTTTTCAACATTATAATATAAAATACCACATAACACCTGTGCATCGCACGGGTGTGAGACTAGTAAAGCTAGAAATCCCAACTACAATTAGGAAAAAACCTTTCAAAAAAAACAAACTTTAAAAAGAAAAATTAGGAAAGTAAGAACGTTCCCTTGTCTGTCTGCTCAACACAGAGTAAGTGACTAGTCTCTCCTATTTTCTTTTCTTTTCTTTCTTTCTTTGTTTACTTTTATCAAACAGAGAGTGTGCAATTTGAATCGAAGAAGAAAACAACAAAAATGCATTCATTCGGTTACAGAGCCAATGCTTTGTTAACATTTTCACTCACAATTCTTGCTTTTATGTGTGCGATTGCTTCTCTATCTGATTCTCTCAATTCTCCATCTCCTTCTGCACAAGTTCAGGTACCTTCTCGACTCTTTCACAGATCTATCATTCAATTTTCATTTCAATCGTTTTTGCTAACCTATCATTTTCTGTTAATTAATGCAGGTGTTGAATATTAACTGGTTTCAGAAACAGCCTAATGGCAATGATGAGGTCATTTTTCTTTATTTTATTTTTTTTTTTGAATTTTGTATCGTGTTTAGATGCTACCGTTTACTTAATCAATGTTGCAGATCTTGTTTACCTGTGTTTGATATGCACACAATTAGGTTCATGATAGTTTTCTCATTCTCATGTTTTAAGAAACTTAAGTTGTTGCTGTTAGTCTAAGTTTTTGATGAAGGAAATATCTGAATTATTTGTTAGGAAGAAGAAGAAGAAGAACTAGTTATGATTTTGATATTAACTCAAATTTTATTACAATGAAGTAGGGGAGAATTTGTCCACAAATCCTAGCTCAACCGGCATAAATGCCGAAATTGCTAGTGTCGGACGTCAGGACCAGGGTTTGGTCACTCCACTTTGTGTGTGTGAGTTTTCAATGGCTTTGTCATTTCGTCTATCAACCAAAAAAAAAAAGTAGGGGAGAATTTAGAATTCCCCTGTTACGGTGTATGTGAGAAACACAGTTTATGGCAATGAAACATTAGAGATAGAGAAGTCAGAGATGAATTAGTGTGAGTTTTATTGATGATGATACTGAGGGATTATAACTCGAGTACAGAAGGAGTGTGAATGCCAAATTGTACTGGCTAGGAACTTAGGAAGAGCCACTTATGTGTTATGGTATATAGTACTATATAGGTTATGAAAGGAAACTACTCTCGTTGGTGCTCGAGGAAGAGTGACATGTGATGTGAACCAAAAAGTCAGATGAAGCAAAGAATTCTCTCAAATCCCATGCCCCGTTGTATCTCTATCCTTTGCCTTGTATGTGAAGTTTTATATCTTCTGTTGGAAACTCTCACTCTAGAGCTCTTTCCGATTTACTGATTTGTTGCATTTTGTGCCAAGTGTCCTTTTGCTTTAACTGACTGTGTTGAGCCAGTGTGATAGACCACATGACCCTTGATTAAGAGGGTTTCTAAATTCTGTAATGCAAAAGAAGCAGGGTACAAGGGTTTATAACTCAAATAACCAGACTGTTATGACAGATTGTGACATGTCGTCAGTTAGGAAATTTGCGTAAGTTAGAAATTTGTGTAGTTGGTCTTAATGCACGCAATAAACTATTTTCCCAATTCTTTCTGTTTTCTAGTGCCAGCTCTATCACAGTGCTTGGAATATTTTACTTCTTCCCAAGCAGTATAATTGCAGAACTTAGAGGGTCTATACTCTTTAGTCTTTACACCTTCCTAGCCAAAAACTTAAACTCTTCCAAATGACAAGATATCTTATCTTTCTCCCCTAATCTCTCCTTTTACTTATTTGCAACAAGCCTTATTTCTTATAACTACTTTCCATACTAATTAAGGAGGGGGAGGTTATCTATTAGAAGTCATCAAATTACTTCCAAATTAGTGGGCTTTCATTGTAATTCAGTAATTGCTTCATATACCTTGTTGGAATGTCCGTGTTTTTACATACAACATATAAGGGGGACGGGGGGTAACTGCCTGTGAATCAAACTAGTCAAGATCGAAGCTAGAAGTAATTGGAAACATCACGCTGGTTCTAGTCCACATAATTTTTTTTAGCACCGCAACATTTATAATACTTGTATTTTTCATATTTCTCTGCACACTATGGTCTGAATATCAGTGTCATTGCCATATACTAGCTTGTTGGGATCACTTTATCTGATGTTCAAATGTCTTCATTATTTATTGTTCAATCTGAAGCAGAGGCATTTATATTCTTGCAGGTCAGCATGACGCTGAATATTTCAGCAGATTTACAGTCTCTTTTCACGTGGAACACAAAACAGGTTCTTGACTTCAATTGCATTTTTCATCTTAGTTTTTTTATTCTGAAAAGTATAGTTTTTTTAGTATAAGTAAATATCAGGACTGGATGGGGAAGAATGAAAACTAATTTTTATTTTGCTTGCTTTCTATGCTTTCAGGTTTTTGTATTTTTAGCTGCTGAGTATGATACACCAAAGAATTCCCTGAATCAGGTATGATTTGGTTAGTTTGTCTGCAACTTCATTTAAAATATAAACACTTCAATTTTAAGCTTGCCAGCTCCTTTTTATAACAATAGATTAAAAAGAAGCCATGGTAATAGAGGGCAGGTCATTGGTGAATCTCGAATTTCCATTGTTGAGATAACAGCTTCAGATTTTGTTTACACTATTCAGGATTTCATGTCACTCAGATAGTTGTGTCATTGCATGCTATGCTGCATTTTTGCCACCTTCAGTATTTTGTTGTGTCATATATGTTGCTCAGTCTCTTGAAATGCCATTTGCAGATATCCCTGTGGGATGGTATCATTCCCTCTAAAGAGCATGCAAAGTTTTTGATTCACACATCAAATAAATATCGTTTCATTGATCAGGTATATAACTCTTCAAGGAAGTCTATCTCATATGAATTGCTTCAGATTTCTTTAGGCCTTAATTTTGCCTTTTTTTTTATTCTGTGTCCAGGGAACCAATTTGCGTGGTAAAGAATTTAACTTGACTTTGCACTGGCATGTTATGCCAAAGACTGGAAAAATGTTGGCAGATAAAATAGTAATGCCGGGTTACCGATTACCTGTGGAATACAGATGATGCCTTCTTGTCATGCTAATGTTTTTGCTGTAACTTTAGTCTTTTCTACAAGGATATAGAAGGTTCCGTCAAAGAACTAGTCGAATCAGGGAAACTAAATTTGTGCTTTGGATAGTGGAAATAGCTTTTTGAATACTTGAACATCCAAAATTGTCTTGAGTTTATTGTTCTTCTGTAAAAACATATCATGCTATAACAAATCCTTCGAGCTTTAGCCAGAAAACAACATGTTACTTTTCCTACCCCCAACATTAATTCGGATGTATGCATCTTGAAGACCCGAATTTCACACAATTTGTGCATTCTATATGCACACTTCTGGAACTTGATGGTTGTTTAGTAGCGTGGGGGGATGTGGCGTCTTTAAAAATTGGTAACCACGTTGGAAAAGTTTAAAATTATGGCAATGTGGTTAAAAGTAATAAGTATAAATTAGTAACTTTGGTAGTAATCGATTTTAATATATTAGTAGTAGATAAAAGAAATGGAAAAATAGAAAATGGAGAGGAACACTCAACCCTATATATATATATATATATATATATATATATATATATATATATATATATATATAATAATACTGGATTGGTTCTTCTCTGTCTTAGTTAGTTCTACTGCTTCCTTTGTGCTAGTTTTGACAGATAGAGGCTGAGACTTTAACATATTGAAGGCAAACAGAGGAGACTAATGAGTTGAGAAGGTAAAATTGCAAACAGTAAATATTGTTTGTGAGAAGTGAGAATTCTAGGTCATGTGAAACATACCTTCATTTTGTTTAGATTGAATTGAAATTGTACTGATCTCTTGGCCAAAAAGGTCGGCTCTGAACACTTCAATCAATTACCATTTAGAACAGCAACATTGTGATAATTCAGTTTGGATTTTCATATACAAAACATCATAACCTTCCTTGCATGTGGATGGGTGCTTACTATACTAAATGAAGAGCTAGTGGAATTCATGACTAAAAGTAGTTACATTTCGTGGGATTGGCTAATAAACACATTAAAAGGGTCATAAAAACCCACCAAGTACAAGAAAGAGAAAAGAAAAATAAAAAACCACGAAAACTGAAGGTTGTCACGACCAGTGCATGCTATGTTACGGCCGTGACAGTGTCAGACAGTGCCAAATGCTAAAAGCTTTTCACAAATCAGTCTTATATCTTTATTTCCTTCTTTATGGCCATTAAACAATGTGTAACTCCTATTCTATTGTAAAGCCACGAAAATCACAAGTCTTGTGGCTATATATAGGACTTTCTCTCATGTAAAACACACCTTCCATCACTTGTAACATTACAATTCATCAAATAAAGTTTTCTCTTATATTTTCTTAGTTCTTAGTTTTAGTATAGTTTATGCTTGTGGTTGTTCACCATGATTAGAGGTGAGTAATCCACTTTGCCTTTTATCAATTGCATCCTTTGGATTTTCTGAAGTCATGATATTTCTCATCCACCTGACCGAACTCAACTCGTCCGTGTGGTGAAAAAAATCATCAGAAGGAAGTTTTCCCATCACCAAAGCACCAAGCTAACACCAAAGCTATAAATGTCACACTTGTCACTGACTGTGAATAAGTGATGATACTCAGGTGCTATATATCCCACCGTGCCAACCACGCTTGTAGTACTGATATGCGTCTGCCCATCAGGCATCGCCGTTGCAAGTTCAAAACTTACAATCCTAGCTTCCATATCATCATCAAGAAGAATGTTTGCAGGCTTGATATCTCGATGATTTATACATCTTCCATATAAAATGAAAATTTAATTAATATATCTTGAATTTAAAAAATGATCTTATAAAATGACACACAAATATTTTGTAAAATGATCTTGTATATTAAGAGGAGGTAGTATTTAGAAAGGAAGGGTGTTATATGAATCAAAAGTGGTAACCCAAAAACCAGCCCAATCCGTACCGAAACGGGTCGAGTTTAAGTGGTAAAACGGGTCGAGTATAATTACAGCAATATTTTAATGATATTACAGAGTACAACTTTACTACTTTATATTTACCAATATTATTTATTATTACTGTAGCATTAAAAACACAAATCAATATTTTGTTCCGTTGCCGTTCCACTTTTTACTCCAAATCAAATTTTTTTAACTTCAAATCAGCACTTTAGCATCAAATAAAAACGAGAAACAAAGATTCAATCTATGTCTACCTCCAAAATCAAAGTTTCTTTTTCATGTGTAACACAGCAAAAGGATAAATTTTGTTCAAAATCGTTTCTTCATCAAGTTCTGCCATCGACCAGATCTCTGTTGCTCGCTGTCGTCGATCCTCCACCAGCCGTCCACCAGATCTCCGTCGCTCGTCGCCGTCAATCTTCCACCTGTCGTCGATCTCCATTTCTACCGAGTTTCCAAATCAGAATGTCTTCTCCATGCAGGTTGAGTGGTATTCTTGTTATTTCTAATGCATCTCTTTATCTCTTGAATTAAACAACCGATGGAATTGAATTCTTACAGAAAACGCTGCAAAATCTTCTTGTTGATTTTTGTTTGTTTCATTAATTTTTAGAAAAATAACAGGTGGCATACTATGGGTCATTCGATTGATCAAAAGGACAGAATTTGTCCAAAGTTACATGACTTTCCCGGGTCAAAGTCATGTAATCCTTGTCCGTTTACCAAACAAACAATTTTGTCCCTTTGTTACTCGTCTCTCTCCCACGTGAAATTACTTCTACTCTGTTTACTGAGGGAATGGATTCTCTCCCGTGGAGAGAAAACTGCAGGAAATAATGTGGGGTGATCTCAACCCTTCATTCCTTTTAGGGACAAATCAATGGATAAGAATTAAAACCTTTAAAATAAATGTCGTTTTGCTTTCTTTTCTCTCCCTTTACACACTTGTACTTTGTACTTCATCCTTTCTTCAATCTTTAATAACAACCAACACACTATCTTGTTCGCGTGGTGCCGGTTGACATCGTCGTCGCAAACTCATTGCTTCACGTTGTTGTCAGCTCCATTGATCCTTCCGTAGGTTTATTGGTTGAAATGCCGTTCGCCGCCATCGTCGTCTCCTGCACTATAATTTTACATATTGATGTACATACACTCTAATACAATCTAATAACTCTTCCTCTTTTAGAAATGGACCACATCAAATTTAAAACAAAATAAACCAAACACAATCAATTGAATAACAGCACTTCTCTCTTTTGTCAGACTATAACAATGGCAAACAAATGTTATTGTTTACAAACAATTATCATGACAGAATTGGTATAACCCATAAAATTCTAGAAACTGTCATTGTTTCCAAACAACTAATTGGTATAATTCAATCAACTATTATTGTTTCAAAGCAACTAATTGATACAATTTCAACCCATAGTAGTCATTGTTTCCAAAGAAGAGGGCAAATAGATCCAGAAATTAAACTCACTGTCACGATGTTCCGTGCGCAGCCACAGTTGCTGCCGCTTCAAGGGTTGCTATTTCATAACAACGGAGGTGTGAAAGTATGCAAATTTGAGTTTTGATGTTGAAGAGACTCAAAACGAAGAAGATTGTTTCTTCAGGCCAGGGTTGAGATTAGTTTGAGGAAAAGTGAAGAAGAGACTCAAAACGAGAAACAAAGATTCAATCTATGTCTACCTCTAAAATCAAAGTTTCTTTTTCATGTGTAACACAGCAAAAGGATAAATTTTGTTCAAAATCGTTTCTTCATCAAGTTCTGCCATCGACCAGATCTTTGTTGCTCGCTGTCGTCGATCCTCCACCAGCCGTCCACCAAATCTCCGTAGTAGTCATCGTTTTAGTTCTTCTGCCTTTAGTTTCAAACTTTTAGTTTTTCTTCTCACTTTTAGTTTATCTAATAACTCTTAGTTCTTAGTTTTTCTTATTTTAGTTCTTTAGGATAAATATCTTATTTATCTAAAGTTTTTCTTAGTTCTTAGTTTTTCTTTAGGCAAAATTTCTTTCAGTTTTTCTTTAAGTTCTTTAGGTTCTCTGCCGTGTTCTTCAGTTTTTCTTTAAGTTCTTTAAGTTCTCTCTTTAAGTTCTTTAGTAAAGTAACCAACTCATTTTTTATGGATAACAACAATGATGCTGCCCGTGTTCTTCTGCGTCGATTTGTTGAGGTTTTTGATAACGATAATGAAAATGCATTTGATACAGCCATAGCTGATCATCCTCAACAATACATTGAAGTTCGCGCCAGAAGCTTACAACACGGGCCTGTTCCCCCGATTGTAGAAGGGGAGCAATTTAGCTACAGAAATCAGGTACGGTTAGCTGGTTTACATAATCAGCAGAGAAGAGGGATTTGTTACAACCCTTCCCATGCAACTTGTATAGTTGCAAGATATCCCCGCCACAACCCCGACCACCCCAACCAATAAAATGGGAATTTGATAGTGGGCGGTGAGGGTGGTTTTATCCGCGAAGCCAATCGCCAAAATTTGAGAGTGATGGACGATCAGCAACTCACTATAGGTAATTTATATTTTGCGTATCACTACTATATTTACACGAATCGTTAATTACTGTTTCGGCCTGATTCGCACTGTTTTGACCTGGGTGACCCGTTTTGACCCAGTCAAAATCACACCATTTCATGGGAAATTAAAATTAAGATTACTTCCCAACTTGGTAACTTCTCATCTTTGCTATTATTATTCAGGGGTGGGAATTAATAAATAATAAAAAATTGTTATATTTATGTTTAGATAGTTCTCCTACTACTCATCAAACTCGTGCGATGCACGGGTGTAATGCGTTATTTTATATTATAACGTGGAAAAATTGAAACAATAAATATTATTAAAATAATAATAATAATAATAATAATAATAATAATTAATAATAATAATAATCAAACCAATAATTGTGTAAAAATAATTATTAGAATTAACAAAAAGTGTGTAAATGATCAAGACAGAGTTTTAAGTTTTTAAGAGTATATAATCAAGAGAGACTTTCAAGTTTTTAACAGATAGTGTGTAAATGATTTACCGTCTTCGACGCCCCAAATGAAAAATGAACAGACCAATAGCTAGTTGATCACCTAATATTGATCAATAAGTCACATCCTTTTATCCTTCGACGAAAAACTTTTTTTCTCATTATCATTGACATTCAGTATGACATCATGACAATAGAATTCTCTATACATAATAAAGAAACAATAGATTATAGAATTTAAACAAAATATGATTATTTAGTGACAATTGTTTAAACAATTGTTTAGTAAAATATGATGATTTAATGACTATTTTATTTCTTTTTGATTAGATATATTCAATCATTATAGTGACTATTTGTTTCCATTAGTCCATACGTTTTTTTTCTTATATAAACATATAATCGGACAAATTTTTTTTTTTTTGATATATTAATGCATCATCACACATATAAATATAGGTATATGAAAAGTTGATCAATATGACAATAATGTAAGGAGAAATGACGTGACATTGTAAGTGAATGACATGGCTAAATGAAGAAATTTCATTGATTTAAGTGGATTAGGGTTCAGAGAACTAATAGGATAACTATCTAGGATTTATACTTGTAAAGCAAATTTTTTTTTGTGTAAACCTAACAAAGGCTTCTCCTTTTTTTTAACATAAAAAAAAAAAAAATCTTCTCCTTTTTTCCTTTTTTCTAAGCAAAACTACACTAATGTTGTTGTGGCAGCTCTAAAACACTACTAACAAGCTTCTTTCAATAACTTAATAATAAAACTCAAATTTAATATCTATCCTCCACTAAATCACTACAGTGTCTAATGAATTGATGATAAATAAATTTTGAGTGATAAACTAAAACTCCCATAAACTCACAAGTCACAACAGAAATTTTATAATTATTTGTCTTAATTCTCCACTAAATTTGAATCTAAATATGCATTATTTTTCTCTCAATTATCTCAACTTTATTTATTTGGCTAGAAGTTGAACAAAATCCCATTAATGTGTTTGTTACAAGAAGAAGAAGAAGAAGAAGAAGAAGAAGAAGAAGAAGAAGAAGAAGAAGAAGAAGAAGAAGAAGAAGAAGAAGAAGAAGAAGAAGAAGAAGAAGAAGAAGAAGAAGAAGAAGAAGAAGAAGAAGAAGAAGAAGAAGAAGAAGAAGAAGAAGAAGAAGAAGAAGAAGAAACGTTTGCAAGCATATAGTAACCAAATAAATAAAAAACGTTTGCAACAATAAATCTATTTTTAGATAATACAGTATATCCTATCCTATATAAATATACAACAGTATATGCACTTCTTCATCTCCATATTTTACAACTACACTCATTTTCTGTACTCATTTCTCAATTTATCAACCTCTTCATGGTGAAACGTGTATATACCAATCAAAGCAGTGTGTGTGTGAACATGTAAGTAAATCCCCTTTTGGCTTTCATACATATATAATATTTTCCAGTTATATTATATTGTGATTCAACTTTTAGCCTATAGAGTAGGTAATGCATGTGTAACATGATTTCTCAATACAGACAAGTGCGCGAAAAATGAGTGAATCAATTACCTTTCTCGCCAACCACACTCACGATTATGATTTATCTGATGGTACTTTTCATGTTTGCTTCATTGCCGACTTCAATTGAATTTGATTATTATGAATATTCAGAAATCTGGGGGTCCAACGTATTGTGCCGAGTCGTTAAGTAGAGTACCTTGTAGTATCATCCCTCCACAAGATCACTTCATTGATGGTACGCCGTTAGAATTTTGTTAAGCTGCCGATGTAGCTGGGGGACGACGACGAAGGGCACGAAGGCTACATATTATCAATGACTTAAGGGGTCGTTTAGAAGATTCATGGATTTCCTTAACAATGGAAAACAAATTTTTTTGGAGATACCAATGGAACAAACATGGGACATGTTTCGGTCTCAATCCTGTGAGTTACATGCATCTCGCAGTACATATGCGCCAAACTTCAGAAGACTTGTAATGCTCAATAATTTTTATGTTTTTTGGCATTTTGTGATTATACATTTGTTGATTATTCTGTTATAATTACAGTTGGTGGTGTTATGGCTTTTTTAACCCTTCATGAAATGCTGCCACCGGCATTTGAGTATGCCGGACAGAAACAATCTGTTACGGCCGTCTTCTGTGGGATGGCTTTCATGTCTGCAAGGTGATAAATCTCAGGATCAATGTTAGTATTGTTAGCTTTGTAATGCAACTAAATTTATTAGTGTGACATCTACTTGTGAATGACAATATTGTGCAACTATCAACAAAGTATAGCATAGGAATGTATAATATGTTTTACCTATGGTTTCCCCTCCATTTTATACAATGTACAAATAATAGGACAAAAAAAGTTGACTCGGTTTCTTTTTAAATTTCACAATTTGTATATATTTATTTAGTTTAAATGACATGGGGAATAAGAAATAATTGTAAACAGCTTGAGTATGAAGTAGTATATATAGAGAAGAAAGCTAACAAAAGTTGGTTCATGAGTTCAACACTATTTTTAGCATTAGGTCCTCATTGGTAGATCGTTGGTGGATAATCTGTAAGTATCTCTATAAGCACTATATCAGTCTAGGCGTGTCCTAGCCCTAGTGAGTCTCTAGACCCAACTCGTCTAAACTTTTATATAAATAAAAGTATATAGAGAAGAGAAAGAATTGGATCATAGTTATTGAGAAAGATGGAAAATAAACTTCTGAATATCATTGATGAATGCAAGAGGTAAAAGAGGCTAACAACTAACTGAAACTGCCATCCAACTAAAAACAGAAAACTGATATGATCTAAACCAGAAAAATGGTAAAAAAGTTCTATTTTAACTTCATTCTTCTTAAACCCCCCTCAAACTCAATCAAAGATATCAATCATGTTTAACTTGGACTATAAGGAACGAAACATATAGTAGGAGGAAGAACTTTGGTGTGTAAGTCAATAAGTTGTGCAGAGGATGGAATAAGAAAGACAAATGATTTCGGAAGAAATTGTGTCTTAGACAAGATGACAGTCCAACTCATTGTGTCAGTTGAATTGCTGAGATGCTATCACAATAAAGAGGGACAAGTTTAGTCATAGGATTGTGGAGCTCTTGTAAGAGGTAGAGAGAAGCCACTGTAATTTGCAGGGCGCGATATCCATACTTGGTGGATGATCGAGAGATTGTGTGTTGGTTTTTGGATTTCCATGGAATATTTGGTAACTTTGTAATGGATTTTCTTGTATCGGGACAAGTAATTGGCTAGTCACTGTTACTGAAAGCGGACAGGAATTAATACGAATGAGATGGAAATAAGAGTCCGTTAATTGGACTGCTTTAAATTGAACGAAGAATTCTAGTAGCTGCAGTATAATGTGATTTCACTGGTTTGGAAATGAACTGGCTTAACTTGTTGATAGGAAAATAGAGGTCGAGTTTGGTGTTGGTCAAGTAACATAAATGGCCAATTAGTCTTCTAGAGCAAGGTTTAATTTCATTGGATATGGAGAAAATGCAAGACTTGTAATTGCTGGAAATATTTGAAAAGAAATGTATTTAGTTATGCAGTAAAGAAAACAAGCACTTAAGAAATTACAATTTTATAAGAGATTTGAGTAATCACTACGGACAAGAACTAGAAATTAGTAGTAAATAGTTTATAATAACTCCAAATGATTAACATTAACAAGCCATAGGAGGAAGATCATAAGGCTTATCATGAAGTGGTTTTTTGAAAGCACGGCTATAAAAGAAAAATCCAAGAGCATGACCAAGCAAAGCAACCAAGAACACACCACCATTGAAAGACATAAGAGCCAACATAACCAAACAAGCTAACCCAACCCTAAGAACGTGCAAAAGTGTCTGAACTAGACCGGCCACCGTAGAGTTGGAATCTGGTTTGATGAACCGGGTGTGGGAGAGTAACTCGATGAATATGGACATGGCGAAAACCATGAACAATGCCAACAAATAATTAGCAGTGTTACCGGCAGGCCAACCATTGAAGAGAATCAAAGCATCCTTACCCCAAAAGAATGTCATATGCATCATCATCATGGTAGTACCATTGGTTGATGATGATTTTGGTGGCATTGACATCCCATCCATTCCACCGTGCCCGTGCGCGCGGCATATCCATGACTTTAGCAGTTGTGTTTGGTATGAACCGTTGTTTGTCTATATTCATGGAATCATGTTTGCCATACAAATACAATAAATACATAGTGAAGTTGTGCAGTACAATATTGGATTAATAAGGAAATAAATTGCATTGTACTGCATTACATTTTAACTAGAACTTTGACCCATGCGGTGCATGGGTCTAATTAGGTGTAATATGTAACAATAAAAAATAAAATACAAAAATTCTAAGAGCATTTTCAATAAGAGTAGTATAGGGAATTTCATGGACTAATTATTCTATATTTGTTTATGTGCTTATTTTATATTTTATATATGTTTTAAATAATTTTGGAACCCCATCGTTTTGTTTACTTATTAAAAAAAAATTGCTGATAACTAAAGGTTAAAAAATTGATGATAATTAAAGGTTAAAAAAAAATTAAAGACATAATCAAGAACATAAACTTAAGTAGACATCCGTAAATAAATAAAAATTGTGATTAATTCCGCCGTTCAAATTTATTGAAAACAGGGTTACCATATTAGGATTCCTAAATTCTTTCATAATTGAAGCACATGTTTTAGCGGTTGAAAGGTTTTATTGTAAGTAAGGGATGCAGGTTCGATGACAAATATGTATTTTTTTAATATAAAGTTGCAATAAAAAGAAAGAGAAAATGAGAGGGGATGAAATTTGGTTTAGGGTTATAGCTTATGTTAGCAAGCTTATAATATAAGAGATTATCGGTTTTTAATTGTTTAAATTGTGCAATGAAAATTGATGGTGCTTAATTGTCGTATGAAATCTTTCCTATGAAAGATGATGGAGCTTAACACTTTGTGGACATAATTTAAATCACAATTGGTCTGCTAGTGCATATTGTATCAATTGATCATTGGTTAATATTATATCTGCAATGTTAGAATCAAAATAATGAATGTGATTACTGATATGACTATGATTGTGTTTGGTTGTATTGCAAAAAAAAAAATTAATTTAGCAGAATTGAGTTTGATAATAACTTTCTAAATTACACGTGATAATAATTTTCCAAATCTCACATGATAATTATTCTCTAAATTTATGATCCGGTAGAAAAAAAATCATTGATCAGGAAAGACATAAAAATATTTCGTGATGAATAATATAGTCAACAATAATTTTGATATAATATACTTTTAAAATTGATGGTGCTTATCAATTATTGCACATAATTTTAATCATAATTGATATATTTGCCATAATGGTTGGAAATATTGCCTTGCATTGAAGGGTTGCGGGTTCGAATCATAGTCAAGATAAAATTGTATTATTTTTTAATAAAAATTGCAAGATAAAATGGAGGGAAAACAGGGAAAATAAATTAGGGTTTAGAGTTTGCTTGTGTATACAAGCTTATAATATAAAAGATTGTACTGCACTGTCTAATTATACTATGATCTTTACCGATTTGGAATTGTTTCTTTTAGGTGAACTTGGTCTTGGCAAAGTACACGTGTACATGTGTATCTAAATTCTTTTGTCATGGTAAACGGTATTCGGGATAATAGTTAACAAAATAAAATGAGTTTAATGAACACGCACCGTCGGTGTAATTTAATTTTACACAAACAACCAATTAGAATATTCAATTTTCCATGTCATATCAAGAAGGTGGAGTTAAGTGGGGTGACGTGGCGGAAAACATGGTTATGATTAGTTGACAGTGTAAAATTATTTTACACATTGCATATTCATTAATGATTACACCAGGAAAAGTTAGTTCCGTACTATGCTCTCTTTTCTCCTTCCAAAATCTGAGCCGTCACTACTTTTCTTCTTATTCTTCTTAATCTACCAAAGATGAGTGTTTTAGGGTCAATCCAGTTTGGCAGTTCGGTTTTGAATTTTTTAACACCCCTACCCTAGTATGTTTTCTTTAATGAGCAAAGGTGGGATAATATGCAGAATGTAGCAGAGAGAATACCTGCATACTTAGGCTTGAAAGGGATAGATTTTTGAAATGTTATGTCTAGGAAAAACTAGTAACATACCCGTGCATTCGCACGGGTCGCGCGTTCCGCGCAATAGGTTTCGTGGGGTTGTTGGGTCGTGGGGTGTGTTTAGTCGTAGTGTTTAGATTATTGTTATCATGGTATTTTATTTTATGTATTGAAGTCACTCTCATTTAGAATGCATGAAACCACGCGTGTATATCATGCAGAATTTGTATCCATATGTTATTTTATAGGCTTAACTATATATTTGGTCCCTTACGTTTATTTTAGGTTTCAATTTGGTCCCTTACGTTTAAAAAGTATCAATTTGGTCCCTTACGTTTATTTTAGGTTTCAAGTTGGTCCTTTCCGTCAATTTTGTCACATGTGGCAGTCAATTTGCATACGTGGACTGACACGTGGCACTTGGACACGCTGACACGTGTACTGTTCAAACGGTGTTAGTGACAAAACTAACGGAAAGGACTAACTTGAAACTTAAAATAAACGTAAGGGACCAAATTGATACTTTTTAAACGTAAGGGACCAAATTGAAACCTAAAATAAACGTAAGGGACCAAATGTGTAGTTAAGCCTATTTTATATCATCAAATGTCACTTATGTTTGTCATTTATCTACATATAATCGGATGATATATTTCCCAATGTTTGGTTAGTATGAATATTTCTTAGTCTTGAATCTTCAAGGGTCCGTTTGGAAGGAGATATTGAAAAACGAGATGGGTCAATTGAACCTCGCGAGAAAGACAATATGAGTTTGCACAATACAAATTAGAAAGAGTCAAAGAGCCATGGACAGATTGAAAGTGAAGTAGCCATTTCTCAATTTAGTCGCTTTAAATTAACCATCAACAATATGCCACTTAAATTATTGTTATGGCCCGTTTGGATTAGCTTAATTTTTAACTTATGCAATTTTTATGTATTATTATAAGTTTGTCGGATAGTTTATAATAAAATAGCTTATAAAAATACAATTTTAACCGGTGTGAACTTATAAAATAGCTTAAAACTTAATTTATATTGCATAAGCTGTTTGCATAAGCTCAAAAATAAGCTAATACAAACTTACTTTTAAATTGTGTGATGTAATTATCCATTTCACATTAGTCTATTTGGTGATGTTAGCCAAATTGAAAAATCTAACTATTATTAACTTGAGGGTAAATTCTAATATGGATCACTTCATCAAGTGGTTCATGATGGACCAGTCATGAATAACATTATAACGAATACGAATTTTATAAAATTCACCGTTGGATTGAAAGTTTATATCATATAGATCATTCATAGTAAAATTTAGAAAAATTAAAAATCATTTGATATGTTATTGAGACACATCAAGATTAACGGTTTATTAAATAACGTAAATCTTGATGGATCTCAATAACATATCAAATGATTTTCAAAAAAATTTCAAAAATTTATGGATGATCTATACGATATAAACTTTCAATCCAACAATGAATTTCGTAAAATTCATATTCGGTAGATCATTTGTCCACGGTGGACCACTTGTGAAGGTAAGTGGTCCACCATAACATTAGCCTTCAGAGTGAATTACACCTAATGAATTAGGCACATATATTTGGGTTCCTTAACCATTTGGTCCTGACTTCAATCCCGACTGGTGCATATGAAAAAATATTTATTAGAAGATGTCACATTCTTAAATGAATCTCAGTCATCTTGAGGAAATTAGTTTATGCAGTTATACACAGAAAAACTAAAAAGAAGTCGCCGACAGAGCAGCTGCAGATGCTGCTGCGGCTATTTGTTAATGTCAAAGAGGAAAGAACGCGGAAAGAATATTGGGCACACTCACACTCGTCTCTCCTGCCCCATATCTGCAGAAAGAGTGCAGTGTAGGTAGAGTTAGCATGTTCAACAAACTCAACAAAAACACATTCTGATTATTCATTATTCATTAGAATAGAATGGCTTCGATGAAAACCATTTCAGTCTCACTACTCCTCACTCTCATCCTCTTGTTCTCATTCACAATAACTAACTCCCCTCCATCCCTCTCCATCACAACAAAAACAACTCCATCTCTTCGCAGCAGATCACTCCTCATCACAACAACAACCTCCTCCTGCACCTCTAAATCCAACGGAATCCTCAACTATCACTGCATTTTCCCCCAAAACCCTTCCCTCTCAATCACATCTCTCTCCATTCTCCTCTTCCTCCATTTCTACATCCTAATCAAAACCGCTTCTCACCATTTCTCAATCGTAACTACCAAACTCGCTTCTCACCTCAATCTCTCCCCTAGTATGGCCGCCGTCACACTTCTCGCTCTCGGTAACGGCTCTCCCGATGTTTTCTCATCTCTCGCCGCACTTCGCGCCGGTCAATACCGTACTGGCTTCGGCGCTATACTCTCTGCTGGAGCTTTTGTTTCTGCTCTTGTTGTTGGCTTTGTTGCGATCTACGCCGCTCCTTTTCCCGTTGATCCGGCGCCGTTTGTTAGGGATGTGTTGTTCTATTTAACTGCTGCTATGTTTCTCTTTTATGTTTATCTTAGTGCTGAGATTTTTCTATGGCAAGCCGTTGGATTCGTTGCGTTTTATCTCTTTTTTGTTGGTTTTGTGTTTTATATGGATTTGGGAATTGTGAATCGTAGTGAAAAGAGTTCTGTGGATCTTGAGGGACAAATTGAATCGTATTGCGATCAAAAATCGACGGGATCTGTTGAAAAAGTTAAACACGCTTCTGGATTTACTGGATCTTTTCGTTTGGTATGTTTCAAACTTTCAATTATCCTTGTAACGATTTAGCTTTTCATATACGTTTGAGTTCATAATTATTGGTAATTGATTATGCTATTTTTACTTCAATAGTTTATGATTCGAGTGAGTAATCATGATTTAGTAGTTCATTCCTAGTATTGCATAGTATTACTTGATTGATTAGTAATCATGATTGTTGTATGGTATTTTCCATAGTTTATGATTCGAGTAGGTAGTCATAATTTAGTTCATTCTCATAGCATTGCAATATTACTTGATTGATTCGTTTCATGTTGTATGGTTCGGTTCCAATTGATTTTCCATAGTTTATGATTCGAGTAGGAAGTCGTATTTTAGTTCATTCTCGTAGCATTGCAGTATTACTTGATTCATTAGTTCCATCTTGTATGGTTCGGCTACAACTGATTTCCATTTTCTGTGTTTTAGCTTTCCATCTTGTTTCTGATAATTGATCTGGATTTACTTGTGTTGGATGTTGGG
Source organism: Trifolium pratense (assembly GCF_020283565.1). Taxonomy (NCBI): domain Eukaryota; kingdom Viridiplantae; phylum Streptophyta; class Magnoliopsida; order Fabales; family Fabaceae; genus Trifolium; species Trifolium pratense. Next base: position 2,070,958 of record NC_060064.1, read on the forward strand.
ATTGATTTTGTCTCTTTCAAACATGAAACAATATGTGTTTGGTTCTTTTGTGAAAATTGCCATAATTGATTGTCGAGCAGAATTTTAGCAAAAATACAGTTGTCTGATTATTTACCTCCAAACCTTGGTTTGACTCCAATAGATTGAAAGTTGTTGTGTGAGGTTGAAAAATTCACACTATGTTTTAGATCAATTTATTTCTTTTAAGAATTGAGAGTTTAATGGTTATGCACTGATTTCACACCATCCCATCATCTTGACATGTAGGCCTATTTTGTAACCCTTTTTTAAAGATAACTACCACATACTCTATTCTTATTAGATGTTAGTGTAAAATTAGTTTACACTTTCCCAGGCACATACTTACTAGTTAACATGCTCGGACTTGCTAAAATTGGTTACTCATAGGATGTACAAGAACAAAAGTAAAAAAATTCCTTCAATTAGTATAATAACAAGAGGCTCATGCTGTTCTGAACCACATGCAGCAGCTGATTAACCATAATTAACGTTGAAACAATGGTCTTGGAGCTATTCCTTTGATGCACAGCTCCTAAAAATAATTAAAATTCATTTCAAAAGACTAATGTTTTTGGGAAAAAAAAAATCTTTTCTTTTTGCATTTTTCTTTTCATCTTTGATGCAGTAAACTGGGAGCTCGATATTTGGAGCTGAAACATTTTATAGTTATTAGATGCAGTGACTTCTTTTTCGTATGATGAGTTTTTGTGATGTTATGTTTCACACGTTCTGGAGAGGGAAATGTGATGTGAATCTGAATTTGGAAGGAAACAATGCACAATCAAAGCTCGTGTGTGGTTTTTTAAATCCATTAACATTTTAATCTTTTTTCTTTTACTACCTACAAAATGTAGGGACAGTTGGCCAGTTGATCCCTTTGTCCGTAGTACATTGAATCAAGCACAACTGGTAACTTATCCCTCAAAGTGTTTTATATGTTTAAGACGTGTTAAACCAATTAGGATGACCACTGACGTAGTTGATGCTATTATGATCATCCTTTTGATTTGATGATAATTGTTTATTTTTCGTTCATTGTAGCCGACTCCACTTAGTGATAGCAAACTTTTTTTTTTGGTAAAATAAGGAATCTTCCGCGCGCAACAGCGGAGACTAATCCCCGGAGGTAACAGAGATCCATTTAAGGGGTTGATCTCTCTCAACAAATGTTTTTCCATACGCACCGGCCAGGGATAGCAGACTTAGTGGTTGTTGTTATTTAGTTCATTTAATAATATTTCTTATTACTTTAAATAATAATTCAATAAAATGTAATCAACGTTTTCTGTGTTAAAAAACAAGATAGGAAATGTTGTGCATTGCATGGATAGATTTGTCATTCTTAACATTATTGAATTTATTTAACTTGAGATTGTCCTGACGTATCCCATACTCTGCTTACAGATTTCTAAAGCATGGGAGCTTCCTGTCTCAACTCTCCTAAGATTGACGGTCCCTCAACCAGCACCATCGCAATGGAGCAGATTTTATGCATCAGCCAATATCGCTCTTTGTCCTCTAGCCCTCTTGTATGCATGCAACTCATTCGTGCCACTTAATCATCCCATAGTTTTCCTCCTCCCCAATACTCTTTTCCCTCTTTGGTCCGTAGTGCTCATGACAAGCTTCTCTCTTGCATTTCTTCATTTTGTAATGGAAAAAGAACCCCCAAAAGCAGAGCATTTGCCTGTGGTGGTCGTGGCATTTGTGATGAGTGTGTTTTGGATATCTACCACAGCTGGAGAGCTGGTGAATTGCCTCGAAGCTTTAGGTACGCTTCTCAAAGTTCCAGCATCATTCCTTGGTCTTACGGTGCTGGCATGGGGAAATTCAGTGGGGGATCTTGTTGCTGATGTGGCAGTTGCTAAAGCTGGTCATCCGGCAATGGCAATGGCTGGATGCTTTGCTGGACCAATGTTTAACATGCTTGTTGGTCTTGGAACTGCTTTGGTCATACAGACGACAAATACATATCCTAAAGCCTATGAACTTAATTTCCATGTTGGTATAGTGATTGCATTTGTGTTCCTTCTTTTAAGCCTCATGGGGTCTCTCTTGGTAATCACTTGGTCCCGATTCCGAGTGCCTAGGTTTTGGGGATTCTGTCTTGTGGGCCTCTATATTGTTTTTATGGCAGTGAGTTCGGTAGTAGCCATCTTTTCAAGTTGATTGTTCACAGGAAGATTTAGATAGGTCTGTTCAAAAAAACCAGTTCTTTTGAATCATATTCAAAACAAATATGGGCTTCTTTGAATACCCAAACTATTTATGAAGAAAAACTAGCCCGTTCCATTTTATGCAAAAAATCCAGTTCTTGATACCTGGTTTCTCCTCTTCTCTCAGAGACTCTTGCACTCAACTCAAATTCACAAATCACAGCTGAAGAACTGTAACCCCTACCCCCTAATTTGAAACCAAATCTCTTTGATTTCTCGTTGTAATTCCTTAATAAATCCAACTCATTGCTTGTGATTCCTTTCGTGCATTCTCAATTACTTGTGATTTTGGTTATTTGAGTTCATTCTCAACTCAGATTTATTCATGCTCTGAGCTCTTCAATTGTGCACTTTCTTGTGATTTCATTCATGTGATATTCTCTTCATTCTCTGTTAAAGATTAAGGTATTTTGTGTTGCTCATTTCTTTCGTTCATACAATTTATTTTGGTTTGCACTAGAATGATTTGTTGTGTTTTTGGTTGGTTCCTTGAAGCTTTCTTCCCTTGAAACTCGGTTCCAGACTGAAGCTTTTTTTCATATACCTGAAGCTTTTTCCAGCAAAGTTCAGTCTGGTGTTTCACTCCATGAAGGCGTGAAGGTCATTTTCAGCAGGTCTTTTCACACACTCAGGTTTGCTGGGTTTCTTGCTTAATTTTGTTGCTGTGAATGTATGAATGATTATGGTTAAATAATTCTCTCTATGCTTTCTGGGTATTCTCGGATACATATGTATTTTGTGTTCTCATATTTGCTATGGTATTAATGTGGTTTGGTGGTATTAAGCTAGTGGCGAGGTTTTGCACTCTTAGATATGCCCAGCCTCGAAATTCCAGTTATTTTGGGCTAGTTTATTTTTTAAGATTTGAGTTTTATGCTAAAAGTGCTTGGCACTGTAAAAGAATCTTGCATGTGGTGGTGATACCTTGCTTGACCTGACAACAGTTGAAAAATATTGAATAAGGGCATGTAAGATTGTGTTGAGAAGCAAACATCGGGTCATGTGTATTTATGGAATGGCATAGCTAATGATGACTTGTAGATATCTTCATTTTTGTTAATGGTTTTTAATTCAATTTTTTTGAACAAAAGAAAATACATTTTTCCTGTAGTTATTTAGTAGAAGTAGTCAAGAGGTCTTTTATGTTTGTTAACCCCCTTCCTCCTAAAGCCAAAGCTTAAATTGAAAACCTGATGAGTAAGATAATGATTATTTCTTGAGAAGATAGGACTTGTTGGTTCAGTTACAGCGGTTACCTTGTTACATTATCTCAAGTTAACACATGGAAGTAAAGTTGGTGCACACCGTATCCAAGGTTGTCCTTTGTCGTTGATTGCACTGATGAATCATTGAATCTTTGTTCTTTCACCTGCCGTATTCAGATCATTCTCTAAATGAATTGTATTAGTTGCCTTCTCACTTTCCTCCGGTGGTGTCTGCATGGGAGATGTGATGTGAGTCTGTTCAAACAGAAGGTTAATGAAAAGTAATCTGTTTCTCTCATCGTGTTAAATAAATAATTTTCCTTCAAATCCCAAAGCATTCTTGTACTAGTCAATTGTATATTTCACCATGTTTGACAAAGTGACTCTGCATGGAAGAGTTATAGGAAACAAAATTGTTGCAACTAAATGACAATATACATGCACTGTTAATTCAGTGCACGGCAATGGCTTAAATCACACAAAAAGTATTATGGCTGCAATAATAGTTTCGAAAATTTGGATTATTCTTTATTATCATTTCTTAAATAAGAACATGGCCACATACCTGTTATTTGATATCTACTATCTAGGAATACTTCGGTCCTCTGATTTATCTGTGCCTTGTTCATTAATGCAAAATCCCTGTTCTCCAATGATGAAATGGATTTAAGATATTGAATGAATCATTTTGGTATAATTATTCGGGTTGACAAATGGCTTAATGTTTATGTACCAGGTATTACCATCTTGATGCTTACTATGAGCGTCAAATGGAAAAAGAGATGAAAAGTGGTTTCAGTTCAAGAAGGTCCAGGCAACAGAACAAACTGTTCTCAGTGATGAAAAGCAATGTAGGTATAATTTTGGACATACTGCTTTTACTAATGTAATCTTTAATAGGTTTTCTTTTGACAATCTGTTTTTTCTCCCAACTTGCACTACACCTGATGTTAGTTTACCTTTTTTTTAATGGATCAATAATGTTGACTGTCTTATTGTTTCTTTTCACACTTGTTAGCTGTTTTTCATTACAAAAATCTACCTATATTAAATCCCTGAAACTCTCATTACAGTTGTTGGAATATGACATTCTAAAACATTATTGTTGCGGAATGTAATTTCTAGTGTAACATTATATTCTTAACTTTTTTATATTGCTCTTCAATGGAACTATGGTACAGATAACAAGTATTGTCTCTGATGACCCGAATTGTTTCACCCTTCCATAGTCATTTTCCGTTGTACCTATAGACATGAAATGTTGGAAGCACGTGAGAAGTACAAGGAATAGCAAGTGATGGTTTTATTGGCTCAATCAAAAGTCGGACCAAAAGTGTACAGTGTATTTGAAACCTAGAAATTTGAGGCAAGTAGTCAAACAACGCAGTTCAAACTCGAAGAACACATGGTGCAGTCAGTGATAGCTTGAACAATACCAGAACTTCAGGAACAAGCATTTACCATGTCTAATACGACATTAGCTAAGAGCATTTAGTTGTTTTTGATTGTGCACATTGTTCAAATGCTAAGTTTTTGTATTTGGCCTGGTTTTGTGTGGACTGGTTGGTATTGTGTCAACTCAAGTATGCATTCTTTTCGTTTCTAAACAGTTGTTGGAATTGAACTTGGATCCTCGGCAGCTGAAATTTCTGCAGCTATCTCTGTCAAGTATGCACATTGACTTGCTGCTTCAGTCTTAGCCGTCGGATTAATCACACGGTTGAGATATAAAATGAAAAAAATAAATAATGTAGAAATAAATAAATAAATAAATAGATAAATAATGATAAATTGTCTCCATTTTTTCTGCATTCTCTTTTGTTGCCGACCTATCTATACTTTCTCCATCTTAACTTTCAGGTCAAATAATATTCTTAGTAAAATATTAAAGCCATTAGTTTAACATATCTTATAAGGCAATGGTGGTAGGAAGAGGACGAGACGAACAATGTATTTGCTGAAACAGGGTAAAATCCCAACATTATGCTTCCTCAAAACAACTTCGACGGGAATAAACATAGTATGACAACACATGAACACAGTAGTATCAAATAGATCTCGAAAGTTGACAAAACAATCAACAAATTGGAGAACAATTTCCCTAATTAAAGATAAAATTTGGGTGCCTAAATCCAGTTTTGCATAATCTACAACAACACAATAAAATTCAGAATCCAGGGAGAAAAAAATGGAAGAATCAACAAGAACAATTTAAAAATCACAAGTTATTGCCACTCTAGAATCGTTGCTGCCTCCATCTCGTTGTTGTACCAATCGCAGACTTCTGAACACGTGTTGCTGATAGAGGGCCATGCCTTCTCCGCAAGGGATGCAAAGAAGTTTCTCTTTCGTGGATAGGCCACCGGAAATCACCTTCCGGTCAATATTCCCACTTCACAATTGTGATCTGAAACTCAGGTTCTGTCAATGTAACCTCTTCCTTTGTCTTGCACCATCTACCATGGCCACACTCAGTGGCAAAGCATGCTTTTACATTTTTACACTATTTACTTTTTCATCTTATATCTCTCAACCGTGCGATAAATCCAATGTTAAAAGTTGCAACCATGTTTTGAATATGGCGATTTTTTTGTGTTGGTCACGAGGATAGTGTCACCTAAGAAAAAAAAAACAACAGTGATGATCTAACAAGAGTTTAGGACATAAGTATCTCTCTGGAAGACTCGAACAAACCTCTCTATTGAAAGTGTTACATTTTATTTAAAATAGCTACATGTTCCAACTTATTAATAAAAAAGAAGAAGAAACAACTCCAGTAATTAGATTAAATTGAAAGAGAAATACTAATGCATAATATAAAGTTTAAATAAACTAGGTGTTGTACATAATTCTTAATTCAATTGAAAATATTGATATTGTTACACCTAACGATTTTAATTGAGTTCAAACACATGACTTCACAATTATGTGAGAATTTCAATAGTACTTGCTGTTTTGTCTATATAAAAGAACAGCGCGTTTAATTTTTTATAAAATAATATTTTGTGAATTACAATATAATATGAACTATACGTGGTTGGAATTTAACTGAACTCCAATAAATGAGACTAGGACAATTAATTATATTTTATTGTATTTTAAGAAAAAATAATATCAGACCAATGTATTTCAGTTTCACTATAAATAATTAATGAAATTCTCCATAAAAAAAGTTATAACAATTAACTTCAAAGAACCGTGCCAGGAAATATGAGTTTGAATTATGACTATAACAATAATCAATTTAGAAACCGATTAAGAGAAAAAAATATTATAATATTATTTTTTTATTATTTTCTTTTACGATGGAGTTGGTATATAACATTTATTGTAATATTACTTTAGGTAAAAAAAATACTCCCTTCAATTATTTATATAAAAAATAATTAATTTTTTAGATTCATTAAATAAATGTTTTTAGTCTATATTATAAACTAAATACATTATTTATTCAATGAACTTAAAAAAAAAATCAATCGTTCCTTATAAAAATATGAAAAAAAGTACCCATATATTAATTGCAAAAATAATAAAAGAGATAAACATTTATCAAAAAGAAGACTAGATGATGTAATATAGTGGGAAGTTTAGTAAAAAAATATAAAAATAATAGTGGGAAGTAATGAAGGGTAAATTGGTCAATAAACAAATAAAAGATAAAAAGGTAAGAAAATAGAACTATAAATAGGTTCCAAGCCAAACAAGTTGTATTCACACAACAAGCAAAGACACAGCTTTATTGTATTTCGCACTTTTGTCTCTGAGAGAGGTTCGTTTCATTTTCATTTCATTTTCAAAGAAAAAAAACAAAAACAAAAACAAAAACAAAAAAAACATCATCAATCTTCACAACTACTCTTTTCTGCATCATCATCTTCTTCATTCTCAAACCCTAAAAACTCTTCTTTTTTTTTTTGGATCTTTCTCAGTACCAAAGCATTATCAAAATAACTCTCTCTTTCTTCAATTCGCATGCTATAGATCTTTCAATCAAACTTAATTTCTCGTCATTTTCTCGTTTCTCACCATTTTCTCGTTTCTATTTTTGTTTTTTGTTTGATCCCTTTTCAGGTTCTTACTGTTTTCGGCAACAAGCTTCATCTTTGAAGAAGGTAACAACTCTTGCTTTTTCAGTTCATTTATTTTTCTTCTCTTTTTGTGTAATGCATCTACATTTTCTTAGTTATACCATAACATGGTTTTATTTTTCCATAATTATTTTCATTTTGTTAAACTTTTTTGGGATTATTGTTCATAATTTCATTTTTTTTTTGTGTCTGCCTTTTTCTGGTTGATTTTGATGTGTTTGTCAGTGAATATGGAAAATAAAAGTTTCTCTTTTTTTATTGGTAAAAAAGTTTCTCTTTTTTTTATGGGTTTTTGTAAAAAATTGAAATTTATGTTTCTCTGAATGGAGAATACATTATGACTGGAAATCTGAATGATTTTTGTTTTGTTGAGTCATAGATAAATTTCTTAACTGATTTGCTTGTTATGTGCATGCCTTATGTGGACATGTTATTTAGTTGAATTGGTATAATTGAAAGTATAATTTGGTATTCTGAGGGAAGATTTGTTGATCAAATCTGATAATTACTTTTATTTGTGAACTTTTGGTTTTGTTTCCTGAGCTGCTTTTCCATAGGTATAAGTATGATCTTGGTAAAACAATTTTTGTGTTTTAGATGGATAGAATTGTGCATGCTTTTATGATTTATGCATGTCAAGAAAACGATATGACTGTTTCTCTCGCGAGCTTGTGTCGTTTTCGATCATGACATGGTTGAGAGTAGATCCGTTTTTCCGATGCATTAAATGGTTATATGGAATGTTGTACACGTGTTAGAATTACTTGTATATCGACAAATTTGTCTAATTGATTGCATGATTTGTTGGCTTTTGTTGCTTGTGATATGTTACCGATTGCGTGTTTGATTTTGTGTCAAAACAGAATGGATCATCAAGGACATAATCAGAATCCGCAAATGGGGGTTGTCGGTAGTGGAGGTCAAATGCCGTACGGTTCTAACCCATATCAGTCAAACCAAATGACTGGAGCCCCAGGATCAGTTGTTACGTCAGTCGGGGGCATGCAATCCACCGGTCAACCTGCTGGAGGTCAGATGGGTCAACATCAACTTGCTTATCAGCATATTCATCAGCAGCAACAACAGCAACTTCAGCAACAGCTGCAAGCCTTTTGGGCAAATCAGTATCAGGAAATTGAAAAGGTTACTGATTTTAAGAACCACAGCCTTCCCTTGGCAAGGATAAAAAAGATTATGAAGGCTGATGAGGATGTTAGAATGATATCTGCTGAGGCACCAGTCATATTTGCAAGGGCCTGTGAGATGTTTATATTGGAGTTAACTCTGCGTTCTTGGAACCACACTGAAGAGAACAAAAGGAGGACACTTCAGAAGAATGATATTGCTGCTGCAATCACAAGGACTGATATCTTTGATTTCCTTGTTGACATTGTTCCCCGGGAGGACCTGAAAGATGAAGTGCTGGCATCGATTCCAAGGGGAACAATGCCTGTTGGTGGGCCTGCTGATGCTCTTCCATACTGCTACATGCCACCTCAGCATGCCTCTCAAGTTGGACCTACCGGTGTCATAATGGGCAAGCCTGTGATGGACCCGAATATGTATGCTCAGCAGCCTCATCCCTACATGGCACCACAAATGTGGCCACAGCCTTCAGACCAGCGACCACCATCTCCAGATCACTAGACGCTGCTTTGTGGACGTTAAAGGTGAAAATCAAGCTCTCTTTCTCTTCAGCTAAGTTAAAATTTATGTCGAAATATATGCTTATATCAGTACACTATGGTTAAAACTTAAAAACATACTATTTTATCAGTGAGCATGACTGAGTTTCATCTTATGTATCTTTGATCTTATTTTGTTTCATGTCTGAATTTGTCTGCATTTCCTGATTTGCAGATTGCCGGGAACTGTAATGTGGTGGGTGTGAAACATTGAATCAAGGTCCAATGGTGCGACCAGAAGCTGGAGCTGATAGTTTACTTGCATTGCAAGACTATTATGTGTAGATATTAAGTCATTAAAAACTTATCTTTATGTTTAATTAAGTTGGGTTAAATGTTAATTTTCAGTGTTTAATTTTATTATTATGGTCTTCAGATGATATATAATATGTACCAAAATTTATCTTATTTGTGTTGTGCAAAATTGCATGCCCTTTGCATATTTTATGGCTGCAAATCTATGATTCTCTTTGGGGTCAACTCTCATGGTCTTCTACCCATCAGAGAATAGAAGGGGGCGAGAAGGAAGTGTATGTTTACTTAAGATTCATGAAGCCCCCAATGGCCGTTTGAGTGATTATTTTATTTGATGAAGAGCCATTGCTACAGTAATTATATTGTGATAGTTGCAAAATACAAAATCTAGTCCAACAAAATTTGATTTTAGGATTAGTACTATCTAGTACTTTGATGGGTTCAACACTTTGTTTACCATTCAAACAAAATAAGTATTTTAAAACTCATTTTTGAAATTTAAGTACCAAACTCAAGTCATTTTTTTTTACTAAGCATGATGGGGACAAAGTCACTTTCCTTTTAATCTATCATAATGGATCCTAAAATCCCAAAAACTCATCATTTACATCAACAATTTTGTGTTTTTTTTTTTTTTTTTTTAATATTTTTGAATGACATTTTCATCAACAACTTCTTGTAAAGAGAATACTATGTCATCAACATCTTCACCATTTTCATCAACACCATTCAAGAAAGAGATTTTTTTTTGTCACCCTACTCGTTTTTTTGTGTGCCCTACAAATTTTATCAAAATACCTGCATCCCCTACTTAGGTAGTGGACGCCCCCATAAACACCCTACCTTTGTAACATCCGCTACTTAAGTAGCAGGCAAACGGTATTTTTCAAAAAAAAAAACAAAACATTTTTATAACTTTCGCTATTTAAGTAGAGAAAGGATAAAACGGTAAAAGTTAATCTCTTCAAGAAAATACTCAAAATCACAAAGAAAAGCCCATTGTTTTATTTCATGAAATAAAATCCTCTTTCAAGAAATTGTGTTTCGAAGTTGATAATTTTTAGATGTCTGTATAAGAAAAATGTGTGCAACACGGTATGTAATTAGTGTGTGCCAGAAGTATATATGACGTAAAACACATTTAAATAAACATCATTATTTGTTCATATGTATGAAATTTTTTACATTGTGAAGACAAATAAGCGAAATTTGAGTGTTATATATTTATGATTCTTATATTATTAGTGTGTGCCAGGAGTAGATATGACATAAAATACGCATAAATAAACATCATTATTTGTTTGTATGTATGAAATTTGTTACTTTTTAAAGACAAATAAGCGGAATTTGAGTGTGGATATATTCATGATTATTGCGTATAATGTAATTAGTGTATGCCATAAGCATATACTTCCTCCGTCCCAAAATATAAGTAAAAATGAGTTAAAGAAACTTGATGTATTATTTGGTTAAAGATTTGGATCAAATACATTAACTTTTGTTGACCAACTTTTACTTATATTTTGGGACGGAGAAAGTATGATGTGAAACACGCATAAATAAACATCATTATTTGTTTGTATGTATAAAATTTATTATTTATTAGAGACAAAAGCGAGTAAACATGTATTAATGATTCATATTTTGATCATATTACAACAATTGCACCGTTGGATTGAGTGCAAAAGTTATATTTTCCATTATGTGTATTCCCGCCGACACACTAGGAAGCATTGACACCTCTATGATTAGGCGTGTCGCGTGTCCGGCATTTTTATGACACTCGTACGACACATGTTGGATAGGTCAGACCGGTGTCCAAAAAAAGTCAATTTTCCTTAACTTTGACACTCCTTTGATCAGTTTCCGACACCTGTAAGTGACTCACACGACACGTGTCGGACAAGTGTCCCAAAAACAATTATTTTTTCTTTACATATACTCTCCTTACACACATATCAGACATATCTACAAGAGTTAAAAATGCGTCGAATCAACAATATTGATCAATGAGGGATTGAAGACATTGTATTTTGATTACAATAATTATAGTTTTTTCGATAGTAGATGGATAAATAAAGGTAAAATATTATTATATCTTGTTTTAAAACTTTTTTTTAATAAATAACTTGCTCAACTTAGATTTACATGTATATATTTTGATTTTCAATTTATATCTTTTATAAATATGTAGCGGTGTCGGTATCCTATATTTTTTACATTAACGGTGTCGCTGTGTCCGTGTCAGCGTCGTGTCGCGGAGTCCGTGTCGGGGTCCGTGTTTCATAGCTGGCATTATTAATTGCGTCGAGAAAAACTGGCACTAATAAAAATGAAAATCACCGACCGCTACATTAATTGCGTCTGCCAAGTGGTCAATTTTTATTGGCAGTTGTGCGGCCATGACATGGCCTTGGCCAATGGAAGACAACCAAAATTTCTATAAATTCCCATCATTTTTTCTCTTTCTCTCATTCTCGTTCTTCGGTTTTTTTTTTTTTTATAATTCATTTTTAGTTTGTGTAGTTTTTGTTAATTTGTGTTATTTCGTGTGTAAGCGACTGCATAGTCCATCGTCGGCTACTCATATCGTTCCTACTGGTGTTCTTTAGTCATCATGGTTAGGAACGGTATGGTAATCGACGGGGGACTTTTCGTGGTTGAATTAGGAACGATATGACTAGCCGAACATAAGTTACTCAAATGGAATTGATGAGGATTAAAAAGATTATGAAGGAGGATGTTAAAATGATATCTGCTGAGGCCCCGGTCTTATTTGCAAAGGCCTGTGAGATGTTCATATCGGAGTTAACTCTGCGTTCTTGGAACAACACTGAAAAGAACAATAGGAGGACACTTAAGAAGAATATCCTCCTGCATTTCAGTTTCCATGGAACTTCTACAACGGGGTGGTGCCAAACTTTGAATCATAAAGATCCATGGTTGCCATCAAAAACCGTCGATGACAATTTACCTGTATTTATTGCATGGACATAAAGGAGGAAAATTATGTTGAGATTCTAGAAGTCTCTGGTGGACATTTGAGTGCTTATTTTATTTGATGAAAATTCATTGCAGCAATAACTATATTGTTAATTACAAAATCTAGTTCAACATATTTGATTTTAGGATTGGTAATATTGATTTTGGTTTTTAAGTTTTACCGCGTTTGTAAAAAATATGTCTTTTATCTGTTTTCCTTCCATTTTATCTTGTAATTTTTATTAAAAAATAATACAAATTTATCTATTCTTGACTATGATTCAAACCCACAACCCTTCGATGCAAGACAATATTTCCAACCACTATAGCAAGTATACCAATTGTGATTAAAATTATGTGCAATAATTGATAAGCACCATCAATTTTAAAAGTATATCATATCAAAATTATTGTTGACTATATTATTCATCATGAAATATTTTTATGTCTTTCCTGATCAATGATTTTTTTTCTACCGAATCATAAATTTAGAGAATAATTATCATGTGAGATTTGGAAAGTTATTATCACGTGTGATTTGGAAAGTTATATATATATATATATATATATATATATATATATATATATACTATAACACCTTCAACAATATTGAAATCTATTAAAAAATAAAAAACATCTTTCACATTTCAATGTTTCATGTAACCTTGTTTATATCACTTTTTTAATTATTTATTATGCAGTTTATTAAATTGTAGTTTTTTAAAATTGGAAAAAGAATTTTGTCAAAAAAAAAATGGAAAAAGAATTAATATTTTTTATAAATACCCTTTATTTTTACGTTAATGTATCCAAACATAAATCAATTCTCTTTAACTCACTTTTAACCAAAATCAAATCTATCAAACTCAATTCTGCTAAATCAATATTTTTTTTTGCAATACAACCAAACACAACCATAGTCATGTCACCAATCACATTCATTATTTTGATTTTAACATTGCAGATTTAATATTAACCGATGATCGATTGATACAATATGCACTAGCATATATTGAGATGATGTTACGTAGTTGTGGGAAGAGTTTAAAAGATTATCTTCCAATGCCTAGAGCAGACACATCATTAGTTCTTGATATACAAAATAGTTTAATACACGACGAATTGAATTATAATAGACAATCAAGTGAGATCGCTGCATTGCTTATACCTGGCGGTAGAACAGCACATTCAAGGTTTTGTATTCCTCTAAATGTTGACGAGTTTTCAACATGTACCATAATTCCTAAAATCCCTTTGGCGCTATTAATACAAAAAGCAAAGCTCATTATATTGGATGAAACACCAATAATGCACAAACACTATTTCGAAGCTGTTGATCGAACTTTAAAAGATATTCTCAAGTCTGTTGATGAAAAAAATAAACATATTCCCTTTGGTGGAAAAGTTGTTGTTTTTGGCGGAGATTTTAGACAAATTCTACCAGTAATACCCGAAGGTACAAGGCCAAAAGTTGTTCATGCTACTATTAATTCTTCGGTTATTTGGAATTTTTGTGAAGTTTTAACATTGAGTAAAAACATAAGACTTCTCGGTGGTGCTTCGAGTGCAGACGTTGAACAAAGAAGATTGTTTTCTGAATGAGTTTTGGGTGTTGGCGATGGAGAAATTGGAGATGACAACGACGATGATTTAGAACTTGACATTCCATTAGATTTATTGATTCCAAATTCAGGTGGTCCTCTTGCTTCTATCGTTGAAAGCACATATTCCCAACTTTTACAAAACATGAACGATATAACGTATTTCCAAAATAGAGCTATATTAACTCCTAAAAATTCAATAGTCGACACAATAAATGATTATATGTTGGATTTAATTCTTGGTGAAGAAAAAACATATTTGAGTTATGATACTCCACTTACACAAAATGTAGACGGTCAAACAGTGGATGATGTTCATACTCCCGAATTTTTGAACACGATTTCTACGTCGGGACTTCCAAATCACAAGTTGAGACTTAAAGTTGGAGTTTCAGTTATGCTATTAAGGAGTTTGAATCAAAAATTAGGATTATGCAATAGAACAAGACTTATTATTACGATATTGAGAAGACGTACTCTTGAAGAAAAAATTATTTCAGGAAGTAATATTGGTGATCAGGTTTTCATGCATACCTAGATTTTCTCTGACACCATCTAACGTAAGAATTCATTTTAAATTTCAATGGGGACAATTTTCTATAATGATTTCTTTTGCGATGACTATTAATAAGAGTCGTGGACAATCTTTAAAGCATGTTGGGATATATCTTTTGTCACCAGTGTTTTCAAATGGTCAGTTGCATGTTGCAATTTCAAGAGTTACTTCTTGAAAAGGATTAAAAATATTGATCATCGATGACGATGATGAATATACAACTAAGACTTTGAATGTGGTCTATAAGGAAGTCTTTCGTAATATAATATAATTTTCTTTGTATGAATATTTTTCCAAAATTGTTGTTGAACTATCGTTTAATGTTACTCAACTTTTTTCATATACCTTCATTATTGGAATTATCATAACTTATTTAATCATTATATATCTTACAGCTAATCAGACCCGTGCACCGCACGGGTCGATGTTCTAGTTTTAAGTAACAAATAAGTCTTTAAGTTTTATGTTTGTAATAAATGAATGAATTCTTTAAATTTTTCAAGTAATAAATAGATCTTTAAATTTTTTAATTAATAAATAGGTCATTTAAACTTTTATAAAAAATGAGAGATTAAAATATAAAACACAAAATATAGAGGACTAAAGTTTAAATGAAATTTTTAAAAGAAATAAAAATGAAATTTGGTATATTTAGAATTTTACCCCTTAATAATAATTACTCCATCTGTCGCAAAATAAATAATCTATTCGACCACATTTATGTTTGTCAATACACATATTTAATAATTAATATCTTTAGTCATGTATTATTAAAAATTATAAATGTTGTATATTTTGAAAATACTCATCGAAACAAATCAAACATCTCATATGTTAATATTTGCATATATACTCCCTCCATCCCTAATTATAAGTACTCTTTCAAACGTAAAATTTGTCCCTAAATATAAGTCACTTTTCAATTTCATAGACACATTTATTATTACTTTTCCAAATATAACCGTACTTTGCATTGAAATATGTAAAGTCAACTATAAATACATCTTTTCATTAAGGACAATTTAGTAATTGTAACATCTAAAAAGTATACATCAATTACATTACCAACTTTTCATAATATGCCTGAAAAACACCGAGAGATGCTTATAATAAAGAGCGGATGGAGTATATATTAGTAGAAAAATATAGTCTAACGAGATCATAGTACCCTAAATATAGTTTTACACGATCATGCAATACATAACCATCATTTTACTATGTCATGTCAAGAAAGTGAGATGAAGTGGAGTAATGTGACGGAAAACATAGTTTGTATTGGTTGACGTCACCGTCGGTGCATATCAATTAAATTTAAGTCGAATAAGTTGAACTTAAAAAGGAGAAAGTAATAAGCATGAGTTTGCTCCATTTAGAAACCTTCACAGAGAGAAATCAATGAATGAATGGGGAGGTTAAAACCAGACAGATCAACCGCCCGGCCGGCCGGCGAACATGCAGTTCACAGATCAACCTTCGTAGTTCCTTCCGGTACTCATTCTATCTTATCAATTCATAATAATTATGCGTTTTAGTTTCGATTTTAATAATTAGTTTGGATTCAAAACCACACAAGATGTGTAATTTTTCTTCAATCCTTTCTCCATAATCTCAATACCTAAGCAATCCAATGATTGCTTACTCCATTGATTTACATCATAGATAGGACAAATCACGAACAAACCATGAGAAATGTTTCACCATATCAAGAAAGAACTGATTTTTTATTTTTTTTTAATATTTATTTTCATAGTATAACCCAAATGCACGCATGCCAAATAACACGTCTTTAAATTGATATGCAAGGTATCCACCCCACGCTCGTCCACAGTGATAGGACACTCCAAAAACATATGATTTGTGGTTTCGAGGCACGTGTCGGTATCTGACACATGTCAGTGTTCATTTTGGTAGTTTGGAGGATACCTAGTGAATACTCTATTACTTACTTTACATTCTATATATTCAACATGCTTCCGGTCCGGTGTCTGGCACATGTTGGTGTCCAACACTGGCGGTATGTTGACGTGTGTTGATATATATTCAATCATTTTCACATGTTATTATTGTGTGTCGGAGCTTCATAGGTTTTGATTGTGTTTTATTGTTTGTGTAGATTTAAGCCTGCTAATGTGATTGTCACTGAATATCCTCTGTGATCGGGCTTGGGTTCATCGGCGACATTCTGTATGGCACTGCCCTGCTAGCTGTCGCTGATTCTTTTTCTGTCAATGTGAACCAACAAGGGTGGAACTCTTTTGGAGAGAAGGAACTTGATTTGGTATATAAATGGACTTTTGAAGGTGAAAAGATCATTCATGCAAAGCCCTTTGGAATTAGAAACGCAGTCGGTGCATATGGGTATCCTGCATTCTATTTTCTTTTATTGGTTAAAGCTGCTGAGTTAATAGTTTAATACCCCTATTGTCCTATTGTCAATTCATCCTATCCTCCACAAACACATATTTCTAACATGCCTTTCTGTTTTTTATGCCTTTCTATTTTGAACATGCTTTTATTTTGAATCTTTTGTTAGGTAAGAATTAACTGGAATATAATTGGCGGGCTTTTAACTTTTCGTGTCCCAGTATAGGCAGAGAGGGGGAATAAAATGTTTATCCTTTATCGTGGCTTTTAACTAAACCATGCCGAATAGAAGACTGTAATTCTAGATGTTGTCAGCCTAGAATAAACCCTAAAAATCCTGGGATCTGCATCATGCCTGAATACTAAGAGTTAGCGGTTAAGTTGAAGTACTGGATATATGGCAATTTGTCGTCGTCTTTTGCGAAATTACTTTGACAATTGAATCGAAAATGTATGAGTGTGATTTATGATCTTCCTCAACCAAATCATCTTAGTTCTTCAATCAGACTTTATTTATGATCTTCCTCAACCAAATCACCTTAGTTCTTCAATGAGACTTTAGTATCTTTTCTTCCTGAGGACTAGTGAGAAACTGTCTGAGGACCATAATTGCATGTCTCTAATGTATTACTGCATTAAGGTTCCCATAGTCTCCCTTATAGGAGAGTATTAGTATCTACTCGTTTATCTATTATCAGTTTAGTAGTCTTTGGACACATCAAACTTAGACCATTTGAAATCTAGCAAAGATAATGGTATTAATATGATGCTCGAAATGTGAATAGGAATTTCCTAACATCTCCTAGTTAATTGCAATTTATTTAGCGATAGACGAATAATTCAAGGTCATGGGCTATTGGTTTGGACAAGTGAGTTAACTCGTTAAGAATTACACGACAGTGTCTGGTGAGAGATATACATTATATCTGTACAAATTGTGATTATCTTAGAGGAATAATTAATGTATACTTTGTTTACAGTTTAATGAAAGAGATAAACATTACTCCCTCTGTCTCATAAACAGTGACTTATTTGGGTTGTGGTTAGTTCTTAAGAAAATGATTGGTTGTGTTAATCTTAATGATAAATGAATTTCATTTACTAAAACACCCTTATTAATTAGGACTTGTTAATCTTAATGATGATAATTAATATTGTGGGGAGTGGGGGAAGGGTGAATTCATAAGTCAAGTAAAAAAGTAAAAATATAACAAAATGCTAATATAAATAGGTTTTGAGAATGCAAGTTTTATTCACACAATTTTATTTGGCATTTTTGTCTTTGAGAGGTCCGTCTCTTTCTCTGCTCAATTCGCATGTCATAGATCTTTAAATCAAACATAATTCTCACCGTTTTCTGGTTACTAGTTTCTCTTTTATATTTTTTTTCTTCGTTTGATCCCTTTTCAGGTACTCAGTGTTTTCGGAACCAAGCATCATCTTCGAGGGAAGGTAACAACTCTTGATCTACCAGTTCATATATTTTTGTTTTCGTCATGTGTCAAGATCTCTGGAACAATATATGATTTTTTTTTTGTGTAGTGCGTCTAGATCTTCAGAACCATTTATGATTTTGTTACGCGATGCGTCTAGATCTTAGTTATACCGTAATGTTGTTTTCGTGATTTTATTTATCCGTATTTATTTATTTATTTTTGCGGTGATTGTTATCGAACACTCGTAATTTCATATGCTGTTTTGTTTTTTCTGGTTGATTTTGATGTGCCGAATTTTTTCCACTTATGTGTGAACCAAACATGTGATCAAAGCGAAGAATTTTCTATGATCTTAGTAGTGAGTGAATATTGAAAATTAAAGTTCATCTTTTTTTTAATGGTTTGTTGTTAAAATTTCAATAATATTTGGCTGAATTGAGGCTACATATCCACTGGAAATCCAAATAATTTTTCTTCTGCTGAGCCATAAATAAATTTCTTAACTGATTTGCTTGTTAGGTGCATGCCTAATGCCTTATGTGAACAGGTTATTTAGATGAATTGGGTGATAATCTTGTGATTTTTGTAAATGGAAAGCATATTTTGGTATTCTGAGGGAAGAATTGATAAAATCTGATAATTATTTAGATTTGTGAACTTCTGATTTTGTTTCCCGAGTTGATTTTCCGTAGGCGTTTATATTATAGGTAAAACAAATTTAATTTGATTGTGCATGGTTAAGTAGACCATTTGCATGCATTTATGATTTATGTATGTCAAGAAAAGGATATGCCTGTTTCTTTGCTGAGTTTGTGTCGTTAAATGGTTACGCCAAATATTGTTCTTGTGGTGTAAATTACTAATATCTCAACCAATTTGCCTCAACGAATGCATGATTTTGTTGCTTGTCTCTTGTGAAATGTTACCGATCACATGTTTTATATTATGTCAAAACAGAATAGATTGTCAAGGGCATAACCAAAATCCACAAACATGGTCTGTTGGTAGGGCTGATCAATGGCCGTTCGGATTTATCCCGTGTCAACCAAAACATATCACTGGGGCACCTGTATCAGTTGTTAGATCAGTTGGGGAAATGCAAGCCACTGGTCAACCTGCTGGAGTTCAGTTGGTTCAGCATCAACTTGCTTATCCAAGCCTTTTGGGCAAACCAGCAATTTCAAGAACCACAGCCTTCCCCTGACAAGGATCAAAGAAGATTATGAAGGCTGACGAGTATGTTAGAATGGTAAGCCCTAGATGATAATACAGTGGGAAGTTTAGTCAAAAAAATTAAATATAGTGGGAAGTAGTGAAGGGTAAATTGGTCAATAAATAAATAAAAGACAAAAATGTAAGAAAATGCAACTATAAATAGGTTCCAAGCAAACAAGTTCTATTCACACAAGCAAGACACAACTTTATTGTATTTCACACTTTTGTCTCTCAGAGAGGTTCGTTTAATTTTCATTTCATTTTCAAAGAAAAAAACAAAACATCATCAATCTTCACAACTACTCTTTCTGCATCATCATCATCATCTTCTTCATTCTCAAACCCTAAAAACTCTTCTGTTTTTGGATCTTTCTCAGTACCAAAGTTATCAAAGTAACTCTTTCTTTCTTAAATTTGCATGCTATAGATCTTTCAATCAAACTTAATTTCTCGTCATTTTAACGTTTCTCACCATTTTCTCGTTTTCAGGTTCTCACTGTTTTCAGAACCAAGCTTTATCTTTGACGAAGGTAACAACTCTTGCTTTCTCAGTTCGTTTTTTTTTCATGTTTTTTTTTTTATTGTGTGTAATGCATCTACATTTTCTTAGTTGTGCCGTAATGTGGTTTAATTTTTCCGTGCTTATTTTGATTTTGTTAAACTTTTTTGGGATTATTGTTCGTAATTTCATTTGTTTTTTTTTTTTTTTTGGGTGCCTTTTCTGGTTGATTTTGATGTGGGTTTTGTTTTTTCACATCTGTGTGAACCTGACATGTGATGGAAGCGAACAGTAGTTTTCTTTGATCTTAGTTGTCAGTGAATATGGAAAATAAACGTTTCTCTTTTTCTTTTTTTTGGTTAAAAAAAAGTTTTTCTTTATTTCTGGTTTTTTGTAAAAATTTGAAATCTATGTTTTTCTGAATGGAGAATGTATTATGACTGGAAATCTGAATATTTTTGTTCTGTTGAGTCATAGATAAATTTATTAACTGATTTACTTGTTATGTGCATGCCTTATGTGGACATGTAATTTAGTTGAATTGGGTGATTATTCTGTGGTTTTTGTAAATTGAAATTTGGTATTCTGAGGGAAGATGGTTGATCAAATCTGATAATTACTTTGATTTGTGAACTTTTGGTTTTGTTTCCTGAGTTGCTTTTCCGTGGGCGTTTGTTTATATGTATGATCTTGGTAAAACAATTTATTTGTTTGAGATGGATACAATTGTGCATGCTTTTATGATTTATGCATGTCAAGAAAAAGATGTGATGTTTCTCTCTCGAGATTGTGTCGTTTTCGATCATGACATGGTTGAAAGCAGATCCGTTTTTCCGATGCATTAAACGCTTATACGGAATGTTGTACTCGTGTTATAATTACTTGTATATTGACAAATTTGCCTCAATGATTGCATGATTTGTTGCCTTTTGTCGTTTCTGAAATGTTACCGATTGCGTGTTTTATTTTATTTTTAAACAGAATGGATCATGAAGGAAACAACCAGAATCCACAAATGGAGGTTGTCGGGAGCGGAGGTCAAATGCCGTACGGTTCTAACCCATATCAGTCGAACCAAATGACTGGGGCTACAGGATCAGTTGATACGTCGGTCGGGGGCATGCAGTCCACTGGTCAACCTGCTGGACCTCAGCTGGGTCAGCATGAATTTGCTTATCAGCATATTCATCAGCGGCAACAACAGCAACTTCAGCAACAGCTGCAAGCCTTTTGGGAAAATCAGACCCAAGAAATGGAAAAGGTTACTGATATCAAGAACCACAGTCTTCCCCTGGCAAGGATTAAGAAGATTATGAAGGCCGATGAGGATGTTAGAATGATATCTGCTGAGGCACCAATCTTATTTGCAAAGGCCTGTGAGCTGTTCATATCGGAGTTAACTCTGCGTTCTTGGAACCACACTGAAGAGAACAAAAGGAGGACACTTCAGAAAAATGATATTGCTGCAGCAATCACAAGGACTGATGTCTATGATTTCCTGGTTGACATTGTTCCCCGTGATGACCTGAAAGATGCTCTTCCATACTGCTACATGCCACCTCAGCAGCCTGCGACGGACCCAAATATGTATGCCGAGCAGCCTCATCCCTTCATGGCACCACCAATGTGGCCACAGCCTTCCGACCAGTGACCACCATCTCCAGATCACTAGATGCTGCTTTGTGGATATTAAGGTGAAAATCTAGCTCTCTTTCTTTTCAGCTAGTTGTACAGGGTTTGAGTTCAAATTTATAAGTGTGCATGACTGAGTTTCATCTTATATATCTTTTATCTTATTTTGTTTCATGTCTGAATTTGTCTGCATTTCCTGACTTGCAGATTGTGGGGAACTGTAACATGGTGGGGGGTGTGAAACTTTGAATCAAGGTCCATTGTTGCGACCAGAAACTGTAGCTTATCTTTATGTTTAATTAAGCTGGGTAAAATGTTAATTTTCAGTTTAATTTTATTATTATGGTCTTCAGATGATATATAATATGTACTTTCAGACACCTTTTGGGATATATTTCCCAAAATTTATCTTATTTGTGTTGTGCAAAATTGTATGCCCTTTGGATATTTTATGCCTGCAAATCTCTGATTCTCTTTGGGGTCAACTCTCATGGTCTTCTATCTACCCATCAGAGAATTGAAGGGGGTGAGAAGGAAGTGTATGTTTACTTGAGATTTATGAAGCCCCCAATGGCCGTTTGAGTGCTTATTTTATTTAATGAAGATCCATTGCTGCAGTGACTATATTGTGATAGTTGCAAAATACAAAATCAAGTATTTTAAAACTCATTTTAGAAATATAAGTACCAAACTCAAATCATTTTTTTAGTTTTTAAAATTAATTGAATCAAAATCAATTTTACTAAAGTAGCGGATGTGTAAAATCTTGACATTTTCATGTTAGGGGTGTTTTTTCTTTAAATTTCTCATTTTAATAACGTCCGCTACTTTAAGTAACGGAAGAGTAAAATAGATAACTAGAAGGGCACGCGAGAAGTTAGTAGGGTGCCCAAAAAAAGCTTTCTTCAAGAAAATATTCAAAACCACAAAAAAAAAAAAAGCCATTGTTTTCTTTCATGAAATAAAATCCTCTTTCAAGAAATTGTGTTTTGAAGTTGATAATTTTTAGATGTTTGTATAAGAGAATATGTTGAACATTGTATGTAAATTAGTGTGTGCCAGAAGAATATATGATGTAATACATATAAATAAACATCATTATTTATTTGTTTGTATGTATGAAATTCTTGAAGACAAATAAGCAGAATTTGAGTATACATGATTCTTATGTATAATGTAATTAGTGTGTGCCAGAAGCATATATGATGTAAAACACGCATAAATAAACATTATTATTTGTTTGTATGTATGAAATTTGTTATTTCTTGAAGACAAATAAGCGGAATTCAAGTATACATATATTCATGATTCTTATGTAATTAGTGTGTGCCAGGAGCATATATATGTGTATTACAAGCATAAATAAACATCATTATTAATTGTTTGTATGTATGAAATTTGTTATTTTTTAAGACAAATAAGCGGAATTTGAGTGTACATATATTCATGATTTTTATGTTATTACTTATTAGTGTGTGCCAGAAGCATATATGATGTAAAACACGCATAAATAAACCTCGGTATTTGTTTGAGTGTACATATATTTACGATTCTTATGTTATTAGTGTGTGCCAGAAGCATATATAATGTAAAACACTCATAAATAAACATCATTATTTGGCCAATGGGAGACAACCAAAATTTCTATAAATTCAGCTCATTCTTATCTCTCCTCTCATTCTCTTTTCTTCTTTTTCTTTATTATTATTATTAGTTGGTTTAGTTTTTGTTAGTTTATGTTATTTTGTGTGAAAACGGCTATATAGTCCGTCGTCGGCTACTCATACCTTTCTACCGGTGTTCTTTAGCCATCATGGTTGGGAACGGCATGATAATCGATGAGGGCCTTTTTGTGGTCAAATTTGGAACGATATGACTAGCCGAAACATTAGCTACTCAAATGAGACTTTTCCATGCACAAATGGGACTGTCCCATGCTGCTAAACTGGTATGTGGAAGTAGCTAAGCGGTCGCATGAATGACCGAAAACAAATTTTGGGCCTTCTAAGTGCAAACCTATTGAAAGTGGTGAAGAATCTGACCATATTCTTTACCATTAAGGTGACAATTGTTGGTAGGTGGGACATGCGACTCTTTTATTCCTAGGTGGGTCCTTTTCATTTGATCTTTATTTTATTTTAATTTTGATATAATTTTTCTGTCTAATATGTAATGTCTAATTATTTTCGGTGGAAGATTTCAATTCACTTTGAAGTCGAAACACTTGGTGGAGTATATAAGTTAATTTAATTTTTCTATCAAATTTACAAAATTAATTTGCTTTACGTCGTAACAAAACAAATAATATTTTCTATCTAATTTTTCTCCCATTCCTGTTATCATTTTTGTTTCCTTTCACAGACCGGTCCGCTACTTAACTAGACGACGACACCAGAACTCAATGAATGGGGAGGTTAAATCCATGGTCGTTCAGATTTATGTCGTGTCATTGTCAACCAAACCAAATCACTGTGCAGATGAATCAGTTGGGGGAATGCAAGCTACTGGTCAACCTGCTTGAGCTTAGCTGGGTAAGCATCAACTTACTTATCAGCATTTCTATCGGTAGCAACATCAACAACTTCAGCAACAACTGCAATTGTAGATGACATTTTGTTTGTATCTCATGCATTCCAAAAATATCATGCACGAATTCTAAAGCTCATGTATGTATACGTTCCAGTTTTAGAACTCGAACGCCCCCTTATTTTATTTTTTATAAGAAAATTTTATTAATGAGAGTACAATGGGTAGTCAAACCCCTACATCCATATAGAGACATTACAAACATTATAACAGAAATATCAACCCACCTTCTATGAAATTATAAATGAGTGATGTGTATACGTGTGACCTAATTAATTACTACAAAATTTAAAGAATAAAGTTTGAATAATTTTTTTAAAAGAACTAAAAATGAAATTTGGTACTCCTATATTTAAAAGGAATAAAAACATTTTTTAAACAATGCCCGGGATACTAGTTAAGTATACTAAAAAATAAAACAAATGATAAAGTTAATGATGATTAATGTCCATTGTGAATAAGATTGAACTTGTTAACATTTCCCGTGGTTCGAACATCAGACATTTCACATTCAGCTGGAATTTCTGGCCACGCTACTCGACAAAAAAAAAAAATATTGAACTTAAAAAGAGAAAGCAATAAGCATGAGTTTGCTCCATTTAGAAACCTTCACAGAGAGAAATCAATGAATGAATGAATGGGGAGGTTAAAACCAGACAGATCAACCGCCCGGCCGACCGGCGAACATGCAGTTCACAGATCAACCGTCGTAGTTCCTTCCGGTACTCATTCTATCCTTTTCCTCTATCTTATCAATTCATAATAATCATGCGTTTTAGTTTCGATTTTTTATTAATTAATTTGGATTCAAAACCACACAAGATGTGTAATTTTTGTTCAATCCTTTTTCCATAATGTAAATACCTATGCAATCCAATGATTGAACACTCCATTGATTTAAATCATAGAAAGGAGAAATATCAAATCATATCATGGTGTTTGTGTCAGAGCTTCATAGGTTTTGATTGTGTTTGCTTATTTGTGTAGATTTAAGCCTGCTAATGTGGTTGTCACTTCTGAACATACTCTGCAATCGGGCTTGTGTTCATTAGCGGCATTCTCTCTGGCACTCTTTTGGGGAGGAGGAACTTGATTTGGTAAATAAATGGACTTTTGAATTGAAGGTGAAAAGATCATTCAGGGAAAGCCCTTTGGAATCGACAACGCAGTCGGTGCATATGGGTACGCTGCAAAATTCCATCTTCTTTTATTGGTTAAAGCTGCTGAGTTAATAGTTTAATACCCCTATTGTTCTATTGTCAATTCATCTTATCCTCCACAAACACATATTTCGAACATGCCTTTCTGTTTTTTATTCCTTGTTCCCCCTGATTGCAATTTGAATCTTTTGTTAGGTAAGAATGAACTGGAATATAATTGGCGGGCATTTAACTTATCGTGTGCCAGTATAGGCAGAGAGGATGAATAAAATGTTTATCCTTTATCGTGGCTTTTAACTAAACCATGGCGAATAGAAGATTGTAATTCTAGATGTTGTCAGCCTAGAATAAACCCTAAAAAGCCTGGGATCTGCATCATGCCTGAATACTAAGAGTTAGCGGTTAAGTTTAAGTACCGGATATATAGCAATTTGTTGCCGTCTTTTGCGAAATTACTTTGACAATTGAATCGAAAATGTATGAGTGTGATTTATGATCTTCCTCAACCAAATCACCTTAGTTCTTCAATGAGACTTTATTTATGATCTTCCTCAACCAAATCACCTTAGTTCTTCATTGATACTTTAGTATCTTTTCTTCCTGAGGACTAGTGAGAAACTGTCTGAGAACCATAATTGCATGTCTCTAATGTATTACTGCATTACGGTTCCCATAGTCTCCCTTATAGGAGAGTATTAGTATCTACTCGTTTATCTATTATTATCAGTTTAGTAGTCTTTGGACACATCAAACTTAGACCATTTGAAATCTAGCAAAGATAATTGTATTAATATGATGCTCGAAATGTGAATAGGAATTTCCTAACATCTCCTACTTAATTGCAATTTATTTAGCGATAGACGAATAATTCATGGTCATGGGCTATTGGTTTGGACAAGTGAGTTAACTTGTTAAGAATTACACGACAGTGTCTGGTGAGAGATATACATTATATCTGTACAAATTGTGATTATCTTAGAGGAATAATTATTGTATACTTTGTTTGTTTACATTATAATGGAAGAGATAAACATTACTCCCTCCGTCTCATAAAAAGTGACTTATTTGGGTTGTGGTTAGTTCTTAAGGAAATGATTGGTTGTGTTAATTTTAATGATAAAATGAATTTCATTTACTAAAACACCCTTATTAATTAGGACTAGATGATACGATGATAATTAATACTTTGGGGAGTGGGGGAAGGGTGAATTCATCAGGCAAGTAAAAAGTAAAAATGTAAGAAAATGCTAATATAAATAGGTTTTGAGCAAGCAAGTTCTATTCACACAATTTTATTTTGCATTTTTGTCTTTGAGAGGTCCGTCTGTTTCTCTGCTCAATTCTCATGCCAGAGATCTTTAAATCAAATATGATTTCTCATCATTTTCTTTTAACTAGTTTCTCTTTTTTATTTTTTTTGTTTGATCCCTTTTCAGGTATTCGGTGTTTTCGGAACCAAGCATCATCTTCGAGGGAAGGTAACAACTCTTGATCTACCAGTTGATATATTTTTGTTTTCGTGGTGCGTCAAGATCTTTGGAACAATATATGATTTTGTTTTTGCGTAGTGTGTCTAGATCTTCGGAACCATTTATGATTTTGTTGTGCGATGCGTCTAGATCTTAGTTATACCATAATGTTGTTTTCGTGATTTTATTTATCCGTGATAATTTGCATTTTTTTTTTGCGGTGATTGTTATCGAACACTGGTGATTTCATTTGCTGTTTAGTTTTTTCTGGTTGATTTTGGTGTGCCGATTTTGATCTTAGTTATATCGTAATGTTGTTTTCATGATTCTATTTATCAGCCGCTTATTTTCATTTTTTTTTTGGGATGATTGTTATCGAACATTCATAATTTCATTTGTTTTGCTTTTTCTGGTTGATTTTGATGTGCCGATTTTTTTTTTCCACTTCTCTGTGAACCTAACATGTGATCAAAGCGAAGAATTTTCTATGATCTTAGTTGTGAGTGAATATGGAAAATTAAAGTTCATCTTTTTTTTAATGGTTTGTTGTTAAAATTTCAATTATCTTTCTCTGAGTTGAGGGTACATATCCGCTGGAAATCCAAATAATTTTTGTTCTGTTGAGCCGTAGATATATTTCTTAACTGATTTGCTTGTTATGTGCATGCCTTATGCTAACAGGTTATTTATATGAATTGGGCGATAATCCTGTGATATTTGTAAATGGAAAGCATATTTTGGTATTCTGAGGGAAGATTTGATGATTAAATCTGATAATTATTTAGATTTGTGAAATTTTGATTTTGTTTCCCTAGTTGATTTTCCGTAGGCGTTTATATTATAGGTGGTCATCTTGGTAAAACAATTCCGATTCAATTGTGCATGGTTGTGGAGACCATTTGCATGCATTTATGATTTATGTATGTCAAGAAAAGGATATGTCTGTTTCTTTCCTGAGCTTGTGTCGTTTTCAATCACGACCCACTGCAATGGAGGTCCATTTTCTTACGCAATAAACGGTTACGCCAAATATTTTTCTTGTGGTATATTTACTAATATCTCAACAGATTTGCCTCAATAAATGCATGAATTGTTGTTGTCTCTTATGAAATGTTACCGATCACGTGTTTTATTTTATGTCAAAACAGAATGGATTGTCAAGGGCATAACCAAAATCCACCAACGTTGTCTGTTGGTAGCGCAGATCAATGGCCGTTCGGATTTATCCTGTGTCACCCAAACCATATCATATCACCTGCTGGGGCTCAGTTGGGTCAGCATCAACTTGCTTATCAGCTTATTCAGCAGCAGCAGCAACTTCAGCAACAACTACAAGCCTTTTGGGCAAACCAGTACCAAGAAATCGGAAAGGTTACTGATTTCAAGAACCACAGCCTTCCCCTGGCAAGGATCAAGAAGATTATGAAGGCTGACGAGGATGTTAGAATGGTAAGCTCTAGATGATATAATACAGTGGGAAGTAGCGAAGGGTAAATTGGTCAATAAATAAATAAAAGACAAAAAGGTAAGAAAATGCAACTATAAATAGGGTTCCAAGCAAACAAGTTTTATTCACACAAGCAAGACACAACTTTATTTTATTTCACACTTTTGTCTCAGAGAGGTTCGTTTCATTTTCATTTCATTTTCAAAGAAAAAAACAAAAATAAAACATCATCAATCTTCACAACTACTCTTTCTGCATCATCTTCATTCTCAAACCCTAAAAACTCTAATTTTTTGGATCTTTCTCAGTACCAAAGCATTATCAAAATAACCCTTTCTTTCTTCAATTTGCATGCTATAGATCTTTCAATCAAACTCGTCATTTTATTCTCACCATTTTCTCATTTCTATTTTGTTTTTCTTTTGATCCTTTTTCAGGTTCTCACTGTTTTCGGAACCAAGCTTCATCTTTGAAGAAGGTAACAGCTCTTGCTTTCTCAGTTCATTTTTTGTTTGTGTGTGTGTGTGTAATAATGCATCTATGTTTTCTTAGTTATACCTTAATGTGGTTTTATTTTTCCGTGCTAATTTTCATTTTATTCAATTTTTTTGGGATTATTGTTCGTAATTTCTTTTTTTTTTTTTTTGGGGCCTTTTCTGGTTGATTTTGATGTGGTGCCTTTTCTCGTTGATTTTGAAGTGTTTTTTTTTTTCTTTTCTTTTTCACATCTGTGTGAACCAGACATGTGATTGAGGCGGACAGTTTTCTTTGATCTTAGTTGTCAGTGAATATGGAAAATAAAAGTTTCTCTTTTTTTTTGGTTAAAACTTAAAACAAAGTCTCTCTTTTTTGATGTTTTTTTGTAAAAGTTTGAAATTTATGCTTCTCTGACTGGAAATCTGAATATTTTTGGTTCTGTTGAGTCAGATAAAATTCTTAACTGATTTGCTTGTTATGTGCATGCCTTATGTGGACATGTTATTTAGTTGAATTGGGTGATTATTCTGTGGTTTTTGTAAATTGAAAGTATAATTTGGTATTCTGAGGGAAAATTTGTTGATAAAATCTGATAATTACTTTGATTTGTGAACTTTTGGTTTTGTTTCCTGAGTTGCTTTTCGGTAGGTGTTTGTTTATATGTATGATCTTGGTAAAACAATTATTTGTTTGAGATGGATACAATTGTGCATGCTTTTATGATTTATGCATGTCAAGAAAAAGATGTGACCGTTTCTCTCTCGAGATTGTGTCGTTTTCGATCATGACATGGTTGAGAGCAGATCTGTTTTTCCGATGCATTAAACGCTTATACAGAATGTTGTACTCGTGTTATAATTACTTGTATATTGACAAATTTGCTTCAATGATTGCATGATTTGTTGCCTTTTGTCGCTTGTGAAATGTTACCGATTGCATGTTTGATTTTATTTTTAAACAGAATGGATCATCAAGGAAACAACCAGAATGCGCAAATGGGGGTTGTCGGTAGCGGAGGTCAAATGCCGTACGGATCTAACACAGTTCAGTCAAACAAACTTCAGCAAAAGCTTCAAGTGTTTTGGGAAAATCAAATCCAAGAAATCGAAAATGTCACTGATATCAAGAACCACAGCCTTCCCCCGACAAGGATTAAAAAGATTATGAAGGCTGACGAAGATGTTAAAATGATATCTGCAGAGGCCCCAGTCTTATTTGTGAAGGCCTGTGAAATGTTTATATCGGAGTTAACTCTGCGGTCTTGGAACAACACTGAAGAAAACAATAGGAGGACACTTAAGAAGAATAATATTGCTGCAGCAATAGCAACGACTGATATCTATGATTTTCTGGTCGACATTGTTCCCCGCGAGGACCTGAAAGATGAAGTGCTGGCATCAATCCCAAGGGGAACAATGCATGTTGGTGGGCCTGCTGATGCTCTTCCATATTGCTACAATGCACCTCAGCAGCCTGTGATGGACCCAAATATGCATGCTGAGCAGCCTCATCCCTTCATGGCACCACCAATGTGGCCACAGCCTTCCGACCAGCGACCACCATCTCCAGATCACTAGATGCTGCTTTGTGGATGTTAAGGTGAAAATCTAGCTCTCTTTCTTTTCAGCTAGTTGTACAGGGTTTGAGTTAAAATTTATAAATGTGCATGACTGAGTTTTCATCTTATATATCTTTTATCTTATTTTGTTACATGTCTGAATTTGTCTGCATTTCCTGACTTGCAGTTTGCGGGGAACTGTAACGTGGTGGGGTGTGTGAAAATTTCAATCAAGGTCCATTGGTGCGACCAGAAGCTGTACCTGATAGTTTTTTTTTGGTACAATGTACCTGATAGTTTACTTGCATTGCAATACTATTATGTATGGATATTGTGTCAGTAAAATCTTAACTTTATGTTAAATTAAGCTTTTTCAGCGTTTAATTTTATTATCATGCAGACACCATTTGGGATATATATTTACCAAAATTTATCTTATTTGTGTTCTGCAAAATTGTATGCCCTTTGGAACTTTTATGCTTGCAAATCTATGATTCTCTTTGGGGTCAACTCTCATGGTAGTTTGAGTGCTTATTTTATTTGATGAAAATCCATTGATACAGTGACTATATTTTGATAGTTTTTTTGACAGAACTATATTTTGATAGTTACAAAATATAAAATCTAGTCCAACAAAATTTGATTTTAGGATTTGTAATATTTAGTATTTTGATGAAATCAACACTTTGTTTACCATTCAAACAAAATCAAGTATTTTAAAACTCATTTTTGAAATATAAATACCAAACTCAAATCATTTTTTTAGTTTTTAAAATTAATTGAATCAAAATCAATTTTACTAAAAAGTATTTATCCATTTTTTTTACTAAGCTATGATGATGGGGACAAAGTCACTTCATTTTAATGTATCATAAATGGATCCTAAAATCCCAAAAACTCATTACTTTTATCAACAACTTTTTTGTTTTTTTGAATGGCATTTTCAGCAACAACTACTTATACAGAAAAATTTTCGTCAACATCTTCATCATTTTCATCAACACAATTCAAGAAAATACTCAAAACCACCAAAGAAAAGCCCATTGTTTTCTTTCATGAAATAAAATCCTCTTTCAAGAAATTGTGTTTTGGAGTTGATCACTTTTAGATGTTTGTACAAGAGAAATACTATGCGCCACGTAATTAGTGTGTGCCAGAAATATATGTAATGTAAAACACACATAAATAAATGTCATTATTTGTTTGTATGTATGAAATTTGTTACTTCTTGAAGATAAATAAGTGGAATTTGAGTATACATGCATTTATGATTCTTATGTAATTAGTGTGTGCCAGAAGCATATATGATGTAAAACACGCATAAATAAACATCATTATTTGTTTGTATGTATATGAATTTTGTTACTTCTTGAAGACAAATAAGCAAAATTTTAGTGTACATATATATTCATGATTCTTATGTCATTAGTGTGTGGCAGAAGCATATATGATGTAAAACACGCATGAATAAACATCATTATTTGTTTGCATGTATATGAAATTTGTTACTTCTTGAAGACAGATAAGCGGTATTTGAGTATACATGTATTTATGATTCTTACGTTATTAGTGTGTGCCAGAAGTATATATGATGTAAAACATGCATAAATAAACATCATTATTTGTCTGTATGCATAAAATTTGAAATAAGCGAAATTTGAGTGTACATATATTCATGATTCTTATGTGATCATTTTACGGCAAATAGACAGTTGGATTGAGTGAAAAAATCAAATTTTCCATAAAGTGTACTCCCAACTAACACTAATATAAAAAATGGAAATCAAAATTATCAAAAGCAAGAAATTAAAACGTGAATATATAGCTAATGAGTTATTCATAAAATTCATGAATTGACAAAAATAATGCACAATATAAAAGAGATATCGGATTAATCAGTTTCTCTTATCATTTCATTTTTATCAAATACACTACTAATAATTACAATTCCTAGAAAAAACATTGGTTAAGTAAGCATGGCAAGTGTCACAAAATGTAGTAGTAGTAGTAGTAGGGCAATAAGGGATAGCCTTAAAATCTCACCTGTTAAGGAGTTTGAAGAAAACATTATAGAAAACATAAATAAAATTAGGCATAAAGCTTTAGACTTTTGGATCCCGGTGAATATAGTCTGTCTTAATTATTTAGAGACTCTGCTCGAATTTTAAAATTGGACCCATAATAAAAAATGTATAAATAAAAATTATCTTTTATTTGAATTTGAATTATAAATAACATGAATGACATATAAAATAGTTATCTTTGTAACTAATGCTATAAAAAAAAAAACTAACATAAAAGAAGTAACATTATGGATGGAGATATTTGATTGAATTGTAGCAACATTATGTTGATATGGATGTTGGGAGTAGGGGTGGTATCCGCAAACAAACCAATGCTGAAGTCGGTAAGAGAGCAAAAAATGAGAAATTTACGGGAGAAAAGAACATGTACATTTGTTGGTTGTGAAAATGTATATTCATAGGGTTCACAGAGCAGCCGTTGGAGAGTAATGGAGGTGCCGTTACGAGTGACACATTTCAATGTCTGATTCAATGGTCGTTGCAATGTGTGTTAAGTCTCATAAGACGGGACATATTTAAGGAGATCCAAAACAAGGAGACTAGTCTTTGATGAATTGAGCCATAGTAGAAATAAATCTTTAGATAACTAGAAATTGAGTCATCGACTAATCTAAAACAAAATTCATTTTAATTCAAAAGATCCAATCTTTTTTCGTTAAATAGTCTAGTGACTATTATCCCCGGAATGTATAAATGAATAACTCCTATGAAGCATGAGTATTTCTAAAATAGTAAGTACGTATATGATACTTATATGGTATGCATCGATTCGTAACACCTACTTTTTTTAGCCATCTAAAATAGTGAAATGATTTAAAAGAGAGATTGATCCATTCATTAATAATCATATGATTTGAACTTAAAAAGGAGAAAAGAAAATAATATAATGATGGATGGCAAATAATAAGCTTCATGTTTACAGAGAGAGATCATTTTGGTCGGCCGGCGAACATGCGTTCACAGATCAACCGTCGTAGTTCCTTCCTTCCGGTATTCATTCTATCATTTTCCTCAATATTATCAATTCATAATAGTCATGCGTTTTAGTTTCGATTTTATTAATTATTAATTTGGATTCAAAACCACACAAGATGTGTAATTTTTCTTGGATTCAAATCGAATCACGAACAATCCAATTCACATGTTATTATTATTTATTGGTGTCGGTGTTGTGTTTGGTGTTTGTTTGTGTCTGAGTTTCATAGGTTTTGATTGTGTTTGGTTTTTTGTTTGTGATTGTCATTTCAGAACATCCTCTGCGATCGGCCTTGGGTTCATCGGCAGCGGCGAGTATGGCACTGCCCTGCTAGTTAGTTGTCACCGGTGCTGTTTATGGGGATGTGGTGGCACTCTTTTGGGGAGAATGAACTTGATTTGGTAAATAAATCGGCTTTTGAAGATGAAAAGATCATTCATGGAAACCCTTTTGGAATTCACAACATCACAATGCAGTCCGTGGATATGGGTACGCTGCGAAATTTGGAACATGCCTTTCTGTTTTTCTTCTTTTCTTGTTCCCCCTGATTGCAATTTGAATATTCTGTTAGGTACGAATGAACTGGAATATAATTGGTGGGCTTTTAACTTTTTGTGTCCCAGTATAGGCAGAGAGGGTGAATAAAATGTTTATCGTGGGTGTGTCGATAGTCTCACCTGTAGAAACTGAACCATGTTGAATAGAAGACCGTAATTCTAGATGTTGTCAACCTAGAATAAACACTAAAAAGCCTGGTATCTGCATCATGCCAGAATACTAAGAGTTAACGGTTAAGATGAAGTACTGGATATATAGCAATGTGTTGCCGACTTTTGCGAAATTACTTCGGCAATTGAATCGAAAATGTATGACTGTGATTTATGATCTTCCTCAACCTAATCACCTTAGTTCTTCAATGAGACTTTAGTCTCTTTTCTTGATGAGGACTACCGAGAAACTGTCTGAGGACCATAATTGCACGTCTCTAATGTATTACTGCATTAGGGTTCCCATACTCTCCCTTATAGGAGAGTGCTAGTATCTACTCGTTTATCTATTATCAGTTTAGTAGTCTTTGGACACATCAAACTTAGACCATTTGAAGTTTAACAAATATAATTGTATCAATATGATGCCCAAAATGAGAATAGGAAATGCGAAGTTCCTAACATCACCTAGTTAATTGCAATTTATTTAGTGATAGAGGAATAATTCAAGGTCATGGGATATTGGTTTGGACAAGTGAGTTAACTCATTAAGAATTACACAGCAGTATCTGATGAGAGATATACATTATATCTGTACAAATTGTGGTTATTTTAGAGGAATAATTATTGTATACTTTGTTCACAGTATAATGAAAAAGATAAACATGTTACATTACGCCCTCCGTCTCATAAAAAGTGACTTATTTGGGTTGTGGTTAGGGTTGGGAACAGGCCAGGCCAGGCCAGGCCTTGACAGGCCTGAGCCTGGCCTACGATTTTTTTTCAGGCCTGAGCCTGGCCTGTGGCCTATCAAATGTTATTTTTTTGGCCTGGCCTGAGCCTTTTAAAAGTCTGGCCTGGCCTTGTAGCCTGTTTAAAAGCCTATGTTAATTTAAAGCTTCTCTATATAGTTTTTTTTAAATAGGCTAAACAGGCCTTAAAAAGTTCACATTTAAATTTTTATAATTTCTACAACATTAAGAAAAAGCTAATAATATGATTAACACAATAATTAAAAACTAATAAAATAACAAATACGATTACGAAAAATCGCAATAATTAAAAGCTAATAATATTTATATAAATAATATTTTTTTATAAGATATAAATAATAATATTATATAAATAATAAATATTATAAACAGGCCGGCCTATCAGGCTTCGTAGGCCTTTTTAGAAGCCTAAGTCTGGCCTATTTATGTAAACAGGCCGTTTTCAAAGCCTAAGCCTGGCATTTTTAATAACCAGGCCAGGCCAGGCCAGGCTTATACAGGCCAGGCCGAAGGCCCCTGTAGGCCGCCTGGCCTATTCCCAACCCTAGTTGTGGTTAGTTCTTAAAAAATGATTAGTTTTGTTAATTTTAATGATAAAATGAATTTTATTTACTAAAACACCCTTATTAATTTGGACTAGATGATATGATGATAATTAATACTGTGGGGAGTTGGGGAAGGGTAAATTCATCAGGCAAGTAAAAAGTAAAAATGTAACAAAATGCTAATATAAATAGGTTCTGAGCAAGCAAGTTCTATTCACAATTTTATTTCGCATTATTGTCTTTGAGAGGTCTGTCTCTTTCTCTGCTCAATTCTCATGCCATGGATCTTTAAATCAAACATAATTTCTTATCGTTTTCTCGTTACTAGTTTCTCTTTTTTTAATATTTTCGTTTGACCCCTTTTCAGGTACTCAGTGTTTTCGGAACCAAGCATCATCTTCGAGGGAAGGTAACAACTCTTGATCTACCAGTTGATATATTTTTGTTTTCGTGATGCGTCAAGATCTTTGGAACAATATATGATTTTGTTTTTGTGTAACGCGTCTAGATCTTTGGAACCATTTATGATTTTGTTGTGCGTTGTGTCTAGATCTTAATTCTGCCGTAATGTTGATTTCGTGATTTTATTTATCCGTGCTTATTTTCATTTTATTTTGCGGTGATTGTTATCGAACACTCGTAATTACATTTGCTGTTTTGTTTTTTCTGGTTGATTTTGGTGTGCTGATTTTGATCTTAGTTATATCGTAATGTTGTTTTCGTGATGTTATTTATCCGCGCTTATTTTCATATTTTTCTGTGATGATTGTTATCGAACATTCGTAATTTCATTTGTTTTGTTTTTTGTGGTTGATTTTGATGTGCTGATTTTTTTTTTTCCACTTATGCGTGAACCTAACATGTTGATCAAACCGAAGAATTTTCTATGATCTTAGTTTTGAGTAAATATGGAAATTTAAAGTTCATATTTTTTTAATGGTTTGTTGTTAAATTTAATTATCTTTCTCTTAATGGAGGCTATATCCACTGGAAATCCAAATATTTTTTGTTCTGTTGAGCCATAAATAAATTTCTTAACTGATTTGCTTGTTAGGTGCATGCCTTATGTGAACAGGTTATTTAGATGAATTGGGTGATAATCTTGTGATTTTTGTAAATGGAAAGCATATTTTGGTATTCTGAGGAAGATTTGTTGATTAAATCTGATAATTATTTTGATTTGTGAACTTTTGGTTTTGTTTCCCAAGTTGATTTCCCGAAGGCATTTAGTAAAACAATTTTGATTCAATTGTGCATGGTTGAGTAGACCAAAATGCATGCATTGATGATTTATGCATGTCAAGAAAAGGATATGCCTGTTTCTTTCCTGAGCTTGTGTCATTTTTTTATCATGACACACTGCAATGGAGGTCCATTTTCCTATATTGTTCTTGTGGTATAATTACTAATACCTCAACAGATTTGCCATAATGAATGCATGATTTGTTGCCTGTCTCTTGTGAAATATTACCGATCACGTGTTTTATTTTATGTCAAAACAGAATGGACCGTCAAGGGCAGAACCTAAATCCACCAAAAGGGTCTGTTGGTAGCGCAGATCGATGGCCATTCAGATTTATCACTGGTCAACCTGCTGGAGCTCAGCTAGGCCAACAGCATAACCAAAACCCATTCGTTGGTAGCATCAGTAATTGGCCGTTCGGATATATGCCGTTTCAGACAAACCAAATAATGACTGGGGCCCCAGCACCAGTTGTTACATCACTTGGTGGCATGCAATCCACTGGTCAACCTGCTGGAACTCAGCTGGGTCAGCATCAACTTGCTTATCAGCAGCAACAACTGCCAGGCTTCTGGGCATACCAAATGACTGGGGCCCCTAGATCAGCTGTTACATCAGTTGGGGGCATACAGCCCACTGGTCAACTTGTTGGGGCTCAGCTGGGTCAACATCAACTTGCTTATCAGCATATTCAGCAGCAGCAGCAACTTCAGCAACAACTGCAAGCCTTTTGGGCAAACCAGTACCAAGAAGTCAAAAAGGTTACTAATTTCAAGAAGAACTGCCTTCCCTTGGCAAGGATCAAGAAGATTATGAAGGCTGATGAAGATGTCAGAATGGTATCGGATGACGCGCCTGTGATACTTGCAAAGGCCTGTGAGATGTTCATATCAGAGTTAACCATGCGTTCACGGAACCACAGTAAAACCAGAACACTTCAGAAGAATGATATTGCAGCAGCAGTCGCGGAGACTAATACCTTTGATTTCCTGGTGGACATTGTGCCTCACGAGAAAATGACTGATTATCCTCCTGCATTTCAGTTTCCAAGGAACTTTAGTAATGAGGGTGGGTGCCAAACTGTGAATCCAGAAGGTCCATTGTTGCCATCAGAAACTATAGGTGACAGTTTACCTGTATCTCCTGCATTTCAGATTATAGAAGCGGATGAGGACATCAGCGAGGAAAATTCTGATTAATTGAGATTCTAGAAGTTCCTGACAGGCATTTGAGTTCTTATTTCATTTGATGAAAATCCATTGCTACAGTTACTATATTGCTAATTTTACAAAATCTAGTCCAACATAATTGATTTTATGATTGGTAATATTGATTTTGATGGAAGCAAAACTTTCTTGTTATCCTGTTGAGTATAATGCATTTGGGATGATGTCCGATGAATAATTGTTTTGTTTTTATATGTTAAAAGTTTGTTACTTTACCATTCAAACGAAAGCAAGTTTCTAAAACTCTTTTGAAATATGAGTACGAAATTTAAACCATTTCATCTACTTGGTTTCAGAAGTCGTGCTCAAAGAAAATGTTTTCAATGAAGCTAACCATTTGCCATTGTTTGTGTTTCTTTGTTACAACTGTTATTTTTGTTTGTATAATCTTTACAAGTAATTTTGTTTTTGGTACAAAAGGTATTTTTTTCTCTCCTTTATATGCTCTCAATAATTTCATGCACAATTTCGAGCTTTTTTCTCCTCACCCACCGTCATAGAACTTCATATTCAATACCTCTTGGAAGCGAGCTTATCATGACAGATGGGTTTGCGATCCATATAGAGCATGGTGTGGTCTTGAATGTTGATAACATTGTTCATTGAGAAACTGTATATATAGACATTCGGCACGGAGACATAATCATTGATGAGAGAACATAACTCACAGGATCGTCACTAATATGGAAGAGAGAACCAATGACATTTAGTATATTGGTTGACACTAAAAGTCATTGATTCCGGCAACAAGCTTTATGAGCGTTGTCAGCTTATATTCGTTGGAACATTGGATTGTTGTCTTTAAAAATAGTGTTTTAACTTTTTCAAACTTTGAAAATTATCATTTATGATCTTACTTGATTTCGGCGTTGATCACATCGTGTCCAAACAGTTGTCGTAAGTGAAGCGGGGGTACCTACAAGCATTCTTACACTCAAGTTAGTAGATGCATAGAGTGTGAGATTAGAGAAAATATAACATACTTCAGTCGTTCGCTGAGTAAGTGTATATACAGACTTTCGGCGCAGAGACAGTCATTGATGAGAGGGAGGAACTAAATTATCGTCATTAATCGAAGAAAGAATCAATGACATTTAGTATATTGGCTAACACTAAAAATCATTGATTCCAACGGCAAATCTTATATGTTCGTGTTCGTTGGAAGATTGGACTGTCGTCGTAAATCAACCTCATTTGAGCCGAGTAAGGTGAGCATGAACTTTAGTCCAATGAATAATGTCCAATACAAAGTTTATATTTTTTTACAATTTTATCTAATAACTTATATGACTTGATAACATGACTCAAAGTATAATTTACTCATTAAAAAATTAACACACATTTTATATATCCTAAATATGAAGCACACATGGGGTAGATCCCTGTTCCATACTCTAAAATTTGCCTAAGTTTGAAAATTAAAATAAGTATCCATAATCACGTTTTGAGTCAAAAAATAGCATCATCAATAAGAAAGAGAAAAAAGAAATTAAAGGTGATTAATAAAAGCGACACGCATTCCACATGGAACTCCAACGGGGACTGTGAGCTGCGAAAGATAACTAACAAAACAACAAATTTACAGAATCGTTAAAACACGACGTCGTTTTCATTGGCCACTGAAAGAGACTAGTATATATAGTTAGATCAGAAACCAGAAAACAGAGAGATAGAGAAAAAAAATCATCAATCTATCTATCTATGGAGGTTAAATCCAGAGCTCCCGGTAAAATCATTTTATCCGGCGAACACGCCGTCGTTCACGGATCAACCGCCGTCGCTTCTTCTATCGACTTATACACTTACGTTTCTCTCCGCTTCTCCGCTCCTTCTTCTTCCGGTACTCCCTCCCTCCCTCCCTCGTTCATTACTATCAAATTCATAATTATGCATGCGGTTTAGGATTTTATTAATTAGTTAATTAATTTGGATTTTATGTGTTAATTATGGTTTAGATAATGAAGAATTGTTGAAACTTGTTCTGAAGGATACGGCATTGGAATTTTCATGGCCGATAAGTAGAATAAAAGAAGCTTTTCCAGAATCTGTTGCTTTGTTAGCTTCAACGCCTACATCATGTTCTGTTGAGTGTTCTAAATCAATTGCAGCTTTAGTTGAACACCTTAATATACCTGAAGCTAAAATTGGACTTGCTTCTGGTGTTTCTGCTTTTCTTTGGTTATATTCATCAATTCAAGGGTTTGTTTCAATCTTAATTCATCATTTTCTTTACTTTTCTAGTTCAGTAGTAAGACCAAATACATTAGTTGTTATAGACCAGATACATTAGTTATTCGATTGATCTAAAAAGTGATTTTTTTAATTATAATTGAGACCAGAGGGAGGGAGTATCTTTTAGTTTTGTTTTTATGAATGTGTTAAGTATCTGGATTGGCATATTTGAGCTTATCTACTGCCATATGTTTTGTTAGACTGTTTGAGAGAACTTATAAAAACAACTTATGACAATTTTCATAAGCTTTTTTCAATACAGCTTATAGCATATACAGAAATAATTTAACTTTATTTTATCTTATGCTATAAAAATAACTTATGTGAGCTTATACATAAGCACTTATCATGATAAATGCTTGTTATATAAGCTGCAAATAAGTTGATTATCCAAACAGTGTATAATGAATATTACTTACTTTAGACTCTATAGTGAAGTAATTTTTTTTTTTTGGGAGATATAGTGAAGTAATTTTAGAGGAGACGTGTATGTTCTTTTTGGTAGTTTTGGTCCTATGTGGCGCAAATAGTTCAGATTGAAAGTTTGTCTGGTGTGTGACACATGTCGGTGTATGACGCTGACACGTGTGGTTATATTCAATGGGTTTCATTTTCGCAAATTATTATTGGTGTTTATGTATCAGTGTTGATTGTGTTTTCTTGTTTGTGTAGATTTAAGCCTGCTACTGTGGTTATAAATTCTGAACTTCCTCTGGGATCGGGTTTGGGTTCATCGGCAGCATTTTGTGTGGCGCTGGCGGCTGCCTTGCTTGCTGTCACTGATTCTGTTTCTGTGGATGTGAGCCAGCAAGGGTGGCACTCTTTTGGGGAGAAGGAACTTGATTTGGTAAATAAATGGGCTTTTGAAGGTGAGAAGATCATCCATGGAAAGCCCTCTGGAATTGACAACACAGTCAGTGCATATGGTATGCTGCAAAATTCCTTTTTTGTTTTATTGGTTATAGTTGCAAAGTTAAACGTTTGATATCTATTGTCAATTCATCCTATGCTCCACACACAGACATATTTGCTTGGTACATGCCTTTCTGCTTTTTTTCTCATTCGTAGCGATTTTAACTTGAATCTTCTGTTGGGTAGGAAGAATTGGAATATAATTAGTGGTTTTTAAACTTTTGTGTCTTAGGGGATTGGTGGAGAGGATGAATAAAATGTTTTCCGTGGGTGTGTCAATAGTCTCACCTGTAGGTACTACACCACACCTAATAGAAAATTATAGATGCTGTCAACCTAGAATAAATGCCAAAATGTCTGGGATCTGCATCATGCCAGACTACTAAGGGTTAGACTTCGTGGTTAAGATGAAGTACCTTGATATATAGCAATTTGTTGCTGTCTTATGTGAAATTACTTCGACAATTGAATTGAGAATGTATGAATGTGGTTTATGATTTTCCTTTCTCAACCAAATCGTCCTGGCTATTGAATGAGATTTTTGTCTCTTTTCTTGTTGGCGAAAAGAAAAAATGTCGTCTCAATTCAATATTATTGAGGACCATAATTGCATGTCTGATGTCTCTAATGTGTTTCAGCATTAGCGTCCCCATAATCCCCCTATAGGAGATTACTAGTAGCTGCTTGTTTAACTAATATCAGTTTGGTGGTTTTTGGACTTATCAAAATTAGAGCAAAATTAGAGCATTTAAAAATTGAGCCCCCTTAATAAATAGCAAATACAGTTGTATTAATATGATGCCCACAATCAGAATAGGAAATGTGAATATCCTAACATCATCTAGTTCAAGTAAAAAAAACATCATTATGAACTGATTCGTTAAGAATTACACAGTAGTGTCTGGTGAGATATATACATTATATGTGTACAAATTGTGATTCTTTTGAAGGAATCATTATTATATACTTTGTTTATGCACACTGGTTATTGCCTCTAAACATGCAACTGACTCAATAATTATCATCATCAGGTAACATTATCAGCTTTAAATCTGGTAAATTGACACAGATGAAGTCAAACGTGTCCCTTAAAATGCTCATTACCAACACAAAAGTAGGTAGAAACACAAAAGCATTGGTGGCTGGTGTTTCGGAGAGAATGTTGAGGCACCCGGATGCCATGGCTTTTGTGTTTAGTGCAGTTGATTCTATCAGCAAAGAATTGACTACCGCGCTCCAGTCACCTATACCAGATTCTCTCCCTGCTCTCTCTGTTACCCAGATTGAAGAGAAGGTAGAAGAACTAATGGAAATGAATCAAGGTCTGCTCCAGAGTATGGGGGTCAGTCATACCACAATAGAAACTGTTCTTCGAACAACATTGAAGTACAAGTTAGCTTCTAAGTTGACAGGAGCTGGTGGTGGTGGATGTGTTCTGACATTGCTTCCAACATGTATATTCTCTTCACTCATCTTTTCCTTGTGCTTCTAAGAATTTCCATTTTATTGATTTCTGCTTTTCTTCTTCAATTAAACTATAAACTGGATCGAACCATTTTCAAACTATAAACTGGATCGAACCATTTTCAATTAATCTCCAATCCCTAAAAGGCTAAAACCCATTTTGTATTGATTTAATAGCTTTTAAGTATTTAGAATATGTATCTAATCTCAGTTTCTTGTTCCTTTCCTTGACATGCTTTAATCAGTGCTATCGTCCAACGTTGTTGATAAAGTGATTGCTGAACTGGAGTCAAACGGGTTCCAATGTTTCATTGCCGGAATTGGTGGGAATGGTGTTGAAATTAGCTTTGAGCATTCATCTTAATGTTCTCTATTTTTTATTTTTCTTAGGAATGAAGTCAATGATCAAGGGATCTGATCCCAAAATTAATAAACAGTATGGAAGTTGTGTTTCTGTTTTTAACATCCTTGTGCATCTTAATTGTCCTTTTTGTAAAGAGACAAGTCAATGTAGTTGCCGGATATCCACTAGTTAAGTTTGTGCTCAATTGTTTACTTCCATTTTTTACTTCCATTTTTTATTGTATTGTTCATCTTATTGAAATTGAAATGCAATAGTCTCTGTCAAAAAAGTCCATGTAAATCAATCAGTAAAGTTTTCTTTCTTTTATGAATTACTTGTAATTTATATTTATTCAATCGTGAATGGAAATTGCGTTTGCAAGTGCTTTTGTACTTCAGGAGCAATTTTCTGTAACTTGCAATGCACATTGCACACACACTCTTGCATCATTCATAGTATTCAACACTGTCCTCCAAAACTTAAGTATGATATCAGTTATCTACTTTCCTATGAGCTTTCTTGAAGCTCTAAGGGGCTAGCTCATTTTTATCCTCACCAACCGGTACTTAGCGTAGGAAATTTCCCCTCAACTTCACCCTGCCATTCCACAAAGCTCTAAGGGGCTAGCTCATTTTTATCCTCACCAACCGGTACTTAGCGTAGGAAATTTCCCCTCAACTTCACCCTGCCATTCCACAGGTATGTTGTATAACAATCTCATTGTCTTTATCTTTAAATTTTAGGGTATGTTGAATTTCCATAATTCTACTTAACGTGTATGACACGCCATATTTTGGACGGATTAAATTCACGTCTAATGAAGCCTCTCAGGTAAACACAAAGTTTCTACAACCAGAATTTTAATTATGATATGACAAATATTTCCATGTAGCATATATTTTATTATTTTATTTGATTAGGTTTCTACATTTTTAGAACAAAATGTACAAACAAGCAGCGGTTACATATACATTATACTACTGCACTGACTGCCCCAAAAGCTTTGCACACACGGATCTCAGAGCATCACCTATGCATTCACAACGGTTCCACCTGAAAAGTAAATTATGTTAGAAAACCCATACAATACAATGTGTAAAAAAGAATAACATAACATAGAAGCATAAGTATATTATCACCGTTGGGGTGGAGGACTTGGCCAGTTATGTAAGAGGAGCACTGGTTGCTAGCAAGAAACACAAAGGATGGAGCAACCTCAACAGGCTGCCCAGCTCTCTTCATTGGCACATCAGCACCAAATTGAGCAGTTTCTTCCTCCTTGAAAGAAGATGGTATTAATGGAGTCCAAATAGGTCCAGGTGCCACCCCATTAACTCTTATTCCCTTGCTCACAAGTTGAAGTGAAAGTGCCCTTGTAAAGGCCACAATTGCACCCTTAGTAGACGTGTAGTCAATCAATGTTTTGTGCCCCTTGTATGCATTCACTGATGTTGTGTTTATAATGCTGCTTCCTTCCTTCATATGCTTCAAGGCATGCCTATATTGTACAATAGTTTGTCAAA
Source organism: Trifolium pratense (assembly GCF_020283565.1). Lineage (NCBI taxonomy): Eukaryota > Viridiplantae > Streptophyta > Magnoliopsida > Fabales > Fabaceae > Trifolium > Trifolium pratense. The sequence goes on from NC_060064.1 coordinate 2,115,438, forward strand.
CCCAGAATCATGAAATAACCTCTGCTTTATTTATATTTATTTTAATTATGAGTTTAAAGACTGTATTAAACATCCATTCAGTTATATTTAAATGTTTGTTGAGATATTTTAAAAAGTAACATAAAAATCATAGAAACTTGTAACTTAAGTTACTAGTGCATTCAATTATATTTAAACAGTCTTTGAAGAATGTCTAGTTGTTTGGATTTTGATGAAATTTGTACCAACTTTTTATTACCTAGTCATGAAGAAATAGGAGAAGATGTTAGTTCTAAACACCCTCTCAAGTCTTGGTTCATCAATCTCCTCAACTGAACCACACTCATACTGTTCAGCTGCATTGTTGACAAGAATATCAATTCTGCCATAAGCATTGATGATCTCATCAACCACTCTTTTGCAATTCTCATCAAAACCAAGGTCAGCTGGTATAGCCATTGGATCTTTAGCATCTGCAGTCTTAGCCATTTTTATCATATCAAGTGTGTCCCTTGCATCTTTGTCTTCGTGCCCCTTCACATATGTGAAAATCACAGTGGCACCCTCTAATGCAAACAAGTTGCATACTGCACGTCCTATTCCAGAGTCTCCTCCAGTCACTACTGCTATCTTTCCCTGAAAAACAACTTATTATTAAATTGATTGATCTTTTTAATTAAAAAGATTGAATAAGTGAATTATTGTATAAATTTGTTAATGTAGAAACACTGTGATGAGATATAATGTATTAATGTGTACTTGAAGCTTGTTTGCTGGCTTGTAATCAGGACAAGTGAATTGAGGTGTTGGATTCATGGCATGTTCTTTGCCAGGTTGTGTATCTTGTTTCTGAGAGGGGAACTTTTGTCCACCAGAAGCCATTTTCACAGACAATATTATTCTTAGTTGCTGAAAAATATGTTGATGGTTTTTTAGGATGCTGTTGAACAAAGTGTGGTTGTGTGAGTGGTGAACATATACTAATGGGGCAGTTTGCATTTGGTTGTTCGTGTTAAAGATGATTTTGGCTTCTGAATACACGTGTTTTGTTGTAGAGAATGTGAGTTGGCCATGTGGTGAGGAGTGGCATGAAGCAGGTGTTGACGTGTGCTGTAATGGCATGAAGCAGAGACACATCTACAGAAAACGAGCACTCTGGAAACCAACACAGAGTATGAGTTTGTTTTGGACATGGCTATGCAACATCAGATGCATATTCTTGAAGTTTCTATGGTAACATTTTCTTAGTGAATTGTTAAATTTATTAACCATTTCATTTATGGATATACATCCTCATAGTAAACCATTAAAAATATACTGGTTCGCTCCATTACCTCTATTTTGTAACTATATTTTAAGCTTTTGATTATATGAAATAGAGTAAAAGAAGGGCATATATTAGACATCAATGTAACTTCGATTTATATTGGCTGCGTATGATATACAGTCAGAATAAACAAATTTTAAATTGATACCTGTAATTTTAAATTGGATTAATGTTATGAGACAAATGAGATAATGGGGTTAACTTTGTTCACTTGCATGTCAGCCACGTGGAAAGATGAATTTATACCTGTCATTACCTAGGCTCTTCTTACTTTTACTTCACCTGTTCAAAGTTTATACTTTTCTCAAAGTTTAATTTTTTTTTTTGGAAAGGCAAAAGCTAATATATTAATAAACCAAGCATAAGGAATGCTAAGGTATTCTCAAAGTTTAATTAATTCATACATTCATTCATCAAAACGTTTGCTCTTTAGGACTCAAACTTATCATGGCATGCTTCAAACTTAATCTCCTACTTCTTGCATCTCTGTTTACTTTCCTATTCCTTTCCAATCCAGCACACTGCAATGGTACTTTCCTTCCCCCTAAGCATCTATATTCCCTCACATTTTTATATTCTATTCCATGTCTCTTCTGTTAACTTTTCTGTAAATTAAAATTGTTTCAGTTACTTCAATTGAAGTATGTAGTATCTTCTTTATGTTTATGCATTACACTTTAACTAGACTTAGTAAAATTAATCATGTTTTGAGTGCTTTGATGCCCGTATTCAATGATTTCAACTAGTCTCTAGTCTCAACTTGTGCCCTGCAATTTTAAGTAGGCAGATAGAGCACACCACATAATTCAAAGATAGTATAGACTTAAATACACGTTTTTGGTCCCTCAAATGTAACAACACTTTTTTTTTAGTCCTATATTATTTTATTTTTTTGGTTTACAAAGGAGTAGATCGATGCATAATACTCAAACCCCTCACCACTACTTAGTCCTGTGATATATTTTTAGTTTTGCAAATATACTATTTTTTGCTTGGGTTAAATAAAAACTTGGTAATTTTGCATGAACAAAAAATATACTTTATAGTATATATCGTCTTTGTTGTGTGGATGAAAATGAAATGAAATTAACATTTTAGTTTGCTTAATGAAACCTGTTTCAATGAATCTATTGATAATCTAGTGACATTGTTAGTTGATTTGATTTCATAACAAAGAGCTCATTACCATTGATAATGAATTTCTTATATATGAACACATGCTTAATTGGTTTGATTAGACAAAGAGGACACTGTATTGAAGGGAATCAACAGCTTCAGGCAGACAAAGAACCTTGCACCATTGATCAAAAATGACAAAGCACATTGTTTAGCTGATGAAGTTGCTGAAGAAATAGAAGACACGCCATGTGAAAAAGTGAACCAATACTTCCCAGTTTCTGGTCCTGGTGGAAACCAAAGAATCCTCAATTTACAAAAACATATAGATAAATGTGAGATTAACATTAACACTACAACAGATGGTGTCATTCTACCTGTTTGTGTTTCCAAATTAGAAGCAACTGTTGTGCTATCTAATTACACTCATTCTGATATCTATGCAAAGTTTCTCAACAATTCAAAGTACACTGGTGTTGGACTTGGTTCTGAAGATGATTGGATGGTTGTTGTTCTTACTACAAATACAACTACCGGAACTTTTGCTGCAGCAACTTCTCTGCATGTTAATGTTGTTTTGATGGTTTTGTTGATGCTTATTGTGATCATCAACTATATACATTGAGTGCTTAATTTCTAGGTTTGTTTTAAGGTTCATTATGGATGATGTAGTTTAATTACTCTATGTTTTGATTGTGTAAATGTAGCTTGAACTTGATTAGGAATTAATTTGTGTTGTGTTTTTGGTCTAACCCTTCTATAATTTCTCACAAGACAATCATACTATCTGTTTGATTGTAATGCGTGATAGTATTTTTCTTTTAAGTAAATGTTAGTGGTTAGCTTGTTAGTTGTGTTACAAATTCGATAACGATATGTTTGAAATGAGTTTAGAGTTTATAAGCCGACTTTGTATGAATGAGTTAGAATCACCAAAATCTAACCCAAACTAATGTCCATTGGTTGTATTGATTATATAAACATACAAGTTTCTTCGTGCACACTTTAACACTTAAATCATATATATAGTACAAAAGCAAAAATAAAAGTTATTGTAATCAAATACAAACATGCTTTTTCAAGGAAGGAAAAAAAGCTTGTTACTCATCCCATGATAGCAAAGCTTTGAATCTTTGTTGAGTCACTAGAATGAGAGTATCTATCTATCTAGCTAGCTAGCTAGCTACCTGTTATGCAAGGGGTCAGAAGAGGATGGTACTTGTCTATTAACTGCAGTGTAACACCCTTCACCACCAGGTGCAACCTCTGTTTCATTTTGATGCTCCACTTTTACCTTCACATATCGAGCATCTAATACTTGAAGATGGTTTAAAACTGAAATGCTTAATAATATCAGAAGGAAACACCCCACTTTAGAACTTGAATTTGACATCACTTCACCACAATATGTGCTCAAAGTTCATTGCTAAAACCTCTTCTCTTATGGCTTCTTTAGGAGCAGATGAAAACAAGACAAAAATATGTCTTCAAGAATAATGAGAAAGGGATGGAAAAAGAGTTAAGGTTCAAAATATTTTAATAAAATGGCATAGGCCCAATGAGATTATATATATAATATGTTGATAAATGGTCAAGCTCGTGTTACAGCTATAATGAGTGATATTGATTCCAATTTTGATCAATGTTTGACAATCTTTGATTTTTTGTTTTTTTCTACATGCCATGTAATTAGAAATTTGAGTTAGTCCATTGATAGTGAGACGTGTGCACTATTGGTGTATTGCAAGTCAATTAAAGAACTCTTGCATAACAGGCACTATTGGACTTTAAAAGGCATCTTTTGAGCTCATATTTTTGTTTGGCAGTTTGGCTTATTGAGTCTTAATGTACTATTTAAACAGGGTTTGTTTCTTTCTTTGGACTTAATTGTGTTACATTCAGTTACAACCTACTTTCTTTAATCATTTTTTAAAAGCTGGTAGTGGCTTGTGAGTTGTGACCATGAGCTTCAGTCCAACTTTTTTTATCAATGTGTATTTGATCGGTTCCTAATATTAGCTAGCAAAGTTCACAAGGGTTTGGTAATTGACAATAGTCTTTTACCTTAGTACATGTTTGGTTGTGCATAGGGTTGTCTAGGGGCCCTTTTACCGTGAAAATGAGAAGCTAATAATTGTAGCTTAAAAAATGTGCGTCTATGGTGTCCTTGATGCCGACACAAACGTGTATTTAATGGCTAAAATATATATTTTAAGGTGAATAAGTGAGATATCTGAGATTCGAACCCCGGCCCTGCATATATATTACCTTTAAGCTTGATTCACAAGCAATGTGAGATTTTTTATGCACTAAAACATTTTCAAATAGATATTTTAAATCTCCTTTGATGTGTAGACTATAGTAGTAGTGACTTTGGCAGTAAATAATAATACGAATCCTGGCCGGTGAGAAAAAAAATTGATAGGGGTGAATATAAAATTGGGTAGTGGATAATTGCCAAATTCTGGCTTAAACACTAAGCACGATGAAAGACTTCTATGTAATTGCATTGACTTTAATTAGGTTGTGGAGGCATCATTATCGTGTTAATTTGACTCGATGATAATATATTGTCATGATGACATACAAATGATGCAAAAGAATCTACTTCATGTTTAAGTACCCATTCATACTATGTTTGGATGAATATATTTGGGATATAAAGTGCTATTAACAGTCTTTTTGTACGTAAAAATATTGGGATTCATGAATTTCAAACAATAACGTGCATAAAAAAAGCGTTAGTACTTAGCAAGTGTAATGCTTTCATTCAGATTTCAGAATATATATGAAAGAGAGAGGAAGCGTTTCTCATAAACATCAATAGACTCAAGCTTATTTCTTTATAAATTGTCATCAAAGTCTTTCTTAATTTTCACTGGAACTCTGATGTTCTTCTTTTGAGTTTAGCTTGATGTATGAACTCTAAACAAGTGACATTAAGTTCTTCAAATGTTTTAATTGAACAAATACATTTGAACGTTCTTCACGAAGTTGGTGGGAATAGAGAGCAAGCCATGCTCGTGATCATCTTAAAGCCGGTTCAAGCATGCAAAGCACAAGTACAATCAACATCAAGAGGTTAATTGAAAAGTTGTCTATAAAAGTCCAAGATGCATTGGTAATGCAAATGACAAATGTTGAAAGCTTTTAGTTATGAAAAAAATCACAGGTTACTCGATTTATATATTGGCACAAATGAATGAATACACAAAGGTTTAATCTGTGAATTATATTTCATTTAAACTGTATTTTAATGAAATCCTAAAAGGCCAAAAATCTATTTCTTCGATATATATTTCACTCACTCCGGTTTTGTCTTAAACTGATACAGTGAAGAGGTACATCTTTAAAACAACGGATAGAGCCAACTGCAGGATAAAAATGCCAGCAACTATGAAGAACCACCGTTCACCCGCTGACTTGATATGTTCACGGAGGTTAAGTGCCAGAAATGTTGCCGACATGAACCCTGCCACACCTGCAATCACCCATCTGAATATATCCAGCGGGACAATGGACATACACTGCACAAAAGCAAAGGGTTTAACATTTGAGGATCTAGTGCCTTGAAGATGTCAAATAAAAGGGAGAAAATTTGAAGAGAAGTGACTTACCAAAGCTGGAATAAAGACAAACAAGGAATATCCATATAGGCAGAGTAGTTGAACAAATCCGGCCGGTACAGAGAAGTATTTGAGGATTACATACAGGCAAAGAGGAACGATGGTAACATAGCCGTAAAACAAACCAGCAGACCAAGTCACCAGATTTATGTCATAGTTCCATTCCTGATCCTTCAGCTTGTGTGCTATATATGTAACAAATGTGCCCATAGATGCTGCTACAAATATTAAGGTAGTGCAAATCCAGAATGGTCCATACCTGAGTACATTTATGGTGAACTCAAATTACATGCTGCCTCACAGCTAAAAGAACAAAGTTACTCCTTTTTATGGCAAAACTATAGAACATTTTTCCTCCGAAATTAAAAAACGGTCAACATCCTCTTCTTAGAACACCAATATTTATGTAGTACGAAATTTCTTAGGTCACATATGATGTTTCCATAAATAAACAAGAAACTAAATAAAACCAGCAGATCATAGAATTACAGTTAGTAGTCATGAAATCAAATTCACAACCAGCAGGAAAAGACTACAATTGTGTCGGTGCGGCTCTTGACTGCCACCATTCAAACTTTTAGGAGTGGACTACCTACATAAATAAGCATTACTGGATATTGGCTAATAGTCTATGGGTTTAAATAACTATTTAGTCCCAGTAATATGCACCAATTTGGGTTTAATCACAATAATATTCTTCTCAGTTTGAATCCTTAAAAGGAAAAGTTGATTTTGGTCCTTGTTTTGGTTTAAGACCTTGAAGTCTCTAAATTAAGGAGTTCATATAGATGTTAGTCCCTAAAATAGTGACTATATAGGATATCGACAACTATTATTACAAGGACTCAAACCAATAAAACAATGATCAAAAGAAAAAACTATATATTATGACTGCAAAGTTATTTAAACCCTGACTTTATTAAATATTAAGTTAACTTCTCAGGTTAATATGCATAAACTAGACAACCATAATGCTTATACAAAGCCATCTGTTTCGATTACAAAACATAAGAACAAACAGGTATGGGCAAAGGAATGATAGCTTATTTTTCAGCGATAAAAAATATCACACAGCTGTTTATTATGCTTGTCTCCAAGATACACTTCAGAATGATAAAATGTTGAACAGGTAAAAGTTAATTTACCAACCCACCGCCGAATAAGGGGAATAACATAATAAAATAGAGCACAAAACCAAAAATCACTAATGAATTATAGATTTATAGTTCTTCAATAATATCTTCTACATTATTTTGGCTCAGAAGATAATAGCATTTTAGGACTGGTCACAACTCACACCAATTTAGCTACACCATTTCTTCATAAAATGATATTAACAATATCCACGCCATAGTTGAAATTGAATATTTTTTAAATATGGTGCTCATAATTAAATAAATATTAGTCTAATCAATGAATTTAATAAGCAAAAGAAATCCTACTTACAAATCAGGGTTGGTAGAAGTTTTTTCATGAAAAGTTCCTCTGAATGGAAAAAGTGAGTCTACAATCCTCTCTACAACATCTGAAGTGTCGACATCAAAGTATGGTTTGTAAGTAGCAATTGCAAATGTCTGAAGCCAACCACCCTGCTGCTGAGGTTCATTAGAAGAACCAGATACAGGTTTTGAAAATGAATCTGCATAAAATGAATCGCACACGTTGACATGAACATGTCAGACTGATAACCAATGAAACTACTTAAACCATAAAATTGCCAGAAGCACAGAATGCAATGTTATAAATAGTAAGCATAAACCCATTTTTCCCTCACGGTTCCTTCATCCAGATACATCTTTCTAATTTCCATAACACGGTGTATCACATGAGCTTATCAAGTAAATACTATGCTCAACAATATAAGGATAAAATAAACAGGTTCATGAAAGTGGAAACTAGATTAACGGGAGTGTTACTTAGCATAGCAATATTTCAGAACATATCAAGTATCGCCAATATCAGTAAAACACAAGTCCCAGTGATGTCATCTCATCTATCTACTACTCCCTAATGAAATACAAGCAAAATTTGCTCCATACTTTTTTTTTTTGAAACGGCAAATGTAAGTAATTAGTTGTCAGGTTAGTAATTTTCTCCTCTGTACGGATTTGAACTCACGACCTCCAACTTATTTAACCCTTAGCTCAAACCAGTTGAGCTACCCACCCCACCCTGCTAGATGTTTTTCTTAATATACATTGATTAAACGTGATCAACTACTTTTATTTTGTTTGAAACGATCAACTACTTTTCTTAATATGCATAATTTGATCAAATTTTGCGTATATCAAAATTGGATCAGTTATTATTAAGAGTAAAACAGTATTGAAAACATGATAACAAGAAAAACGAAAAGCAGTTAGAAAATACCATCTGCATCTCGAGGCGGCCTAGAACCGCCGGTAATCTTCCCCTGTGCTTGTGATGGAGGAAATGTCTGAAGATTTGAATCTACAATAACATTTAATCATCAAATCCAGTTCAACTATTGCAAAATCAAGCGAATAAACAACAGATTCAAATGAATTTCACATAGGCAATGAAAATGCAGTAGAATCCAAAATTGTAAAGTTTCAAACTGATCCGTTCAACTGAATCGATTAATTAAGAAAATGAGAATGCAATTGAAGCTGTGAAGAGCTCGTACCGGCGAACTTGACGGTGACAGGTGCTGGATCTGTAACGGCCTGAAAGAAATGAGAGTGAAAATCGATGGATAGAAATTGAACGGAAAGAAAATGGAAGGAAAAAAAAAGTACTAACAGGAACAGATCCATGAAGCTGTTGATTATCAATCGTAGTGTATTTTCCTCCTCCTTGCATCATCTTTTCTTCTTCTTCTTCTTCTTCAGATCACAGATCTAAATCTTCGATTCTCTTTTTCTTTCTTCTTCTTTCTTTCTTTGTTTCTACACTCTCTCGAACGAGTTTTGTTTTTTCTTTTATTTTTCTTTACTCAGAAAAATCTAATCTAATGTAATAATCTATGTTCTCTCGCTAGCTGAATAAGCTACTCACAGTTTCGTCGCTAGTGCAAATTGGGTTAGTTTACAACGACTCGTATTATGGGCCTAGCCCAATAAGATTTCATTGTTATTATCTGCACCTCCAGTTATTTCTTCTATAATGTCACTACTTTTGGTTTCACGTGTTAATAGAACAATGATGTGATTTAATTCTAACTCTTGTGACTGAGTATTTGAGGCAGGTTGCTAAAAATAAAAAATGGTTATAGTTGATTTAGTCTTTTGTGGGCAAATGTAAAATAAATCTCTTACGAGTGAGGGATTATATACGTGGGTTTTAGGTTGAGAAGTGAAAATGTTAACGAGTGATTTCGAGGTATTTTTTAAGCATTTTATTTAAAAAAATTATCTATTTCAAAAGTTAAACATTTCAATTCTTAATGCATTGATTTCACAAAAAAAAAAACATGTTCATGAAAATTTCAAAAAAAAAAAAAATACTATTTAAGGTGTTTAAAGATTGCTCTAGAGATACTAGTTAGCATGACTCTAAAATAAAAATTATCAATTAGTTTAAGAAGTGTTAGCTCATTCATAAGAAATTGACTTTGTAATTTTAAAGGATATGATTCAAATCAAACCTACAAGAGTAGTAAAATATTCCCTATTGTCATATTTTTTTTTAGCTCTATATACGAAATGACAAATCATTGAAAAATTACACATAAAGTGAAGAGATTGAGATTCGAACCTCATCATGGTGTTCGACCTAGTAATTTCGACATTTCTGTCAGTTGAACTATAACTTGTGGACTCTTTTTTTATACAAATTCAATCTCTTTTTTTATTGTGTTTGTTCTCATAAAGTATTATGATATGAGGTTCTTAAATGGTTCGGTGTGCGGGGTGCTCTTCATAAAAATGCACTCTTATATGCTGATCAGTTTAAAGGCTTACAAGTTCGTTATTTGAATATTACATATAGTTTTCACGTTAATTTAGTTGGCAATAATTTAGAGAATTTGGAAAGCTCGTAATGACTTATCGTTTATTAATAAATCGTTTGATATCGACCTTGTGCTTGATCAAATAATGTCAATGTTTGGTGGTGGTTTAAAATGAATATTAAGGCTTTCAAGTGTACCTTACCATTGTGATATTTAAAACCTTTGGTCTGTTTGGTTCGAGAGTGATTTAATTTAACTGATGTAATTTCAGCTGGCGTCGGTGTACAGTTGCTAGAGTACGACCAACAAGCATTTTGTTTTATGTTGTTTAGGTGGATGTGTCATTTGTAGTACTTCGCTAGCTTCTTGGTTCTTTGTGATTCATGTTTTCTGTAGTTCATGCACATCTTGTGCCAAACTACGATTGTGATTAAAAATATTTTGTTTATACAACTAATAGATAATATTTGATATATATACAGACACCGTAAAAAAGTGAATTTAATTTATATATATTATTGATGTAAAATTATTTTACACATGCATGCATCCAATAACATATTGACACATTATATAATGTTATTCATTAAATTATATGACAACATATATATTATCAAATGCATGTGTAATTACCAATCGTTAGTTGGTTCAGTGGTGATTGGTGCTGAACTTGGTAGGGAGGACCGCGGTTCGATCCCCCACAACTACGATCGGGAGGGGGCTGGAACCACTTGATGCCAGAACTGACCCCCGAACCAGATTCAACTGGTGGTGAAAAGCCAAAAAAATGCATGTGTAATTTTATTTCTACGGTGTATACAAATTAAACTCAATTTTGAATATAAAGAAGAAAAAAAAACTCGAATTCTTATATATTACGTAATTTACATTTATACAATTGTCTTTTGCTAAATAAATTTTCATATTTGACTTCTTTCTTTCTTTTTTCTTAAAAAAATTAGTCATATATTTGGCTATTATTATCGAGTCAAATTAATATTATTTTACTATTATTGTATATATTGGTCACCGAATGTATTTCAAACAACATTGTGACAATAGAAAAAAATTAATGATTTGACAAAATAAAATTGTTGACGGTAGAAAAAATATTAATGATTTGACAAATTGAAATATTATCTTTATATAATCTAATTGTATTTTCTTATTAAAAGTAAGGCTTAGGAAATTGACAGCAAAAAAATGATGTTTTTAACATTTAATTAATTGGATATTTAAAAAAAAAAAAGTGATATATGTAATAATAACGACATTAATGTTTCTATGAGCATTAGTTATTTATTTTATTTGGTCAAATCAAGGAGCATAGTTATCAATAGGTCACCTTTAACACGTCACCATGTCATTCACAACTTGTTGACTATAGGAACCCAATGGGAGTGAAGCCCTAACTAAGCCTCTATCATTCAAAACTTGTGAAATTGTAACCTACCTAAGTCCCAAACACAAACTTGAAAAAAATGTCTTCTAAATTTTCTGCTTATTCTCAATCTCATTCAATTTCAAAGCAAAGATGTTTTTTAATTTTATTTCTTGTCTCTATACCTTTTCTCATGTTTGTCCTTTCAATGAAGTACCAAAGAGTTGATGTTCATTTGAACACAAAACCAAATTCACCAAAAAAATATCTAAACACAAAACCAGCTTGGTTTGAGGTTATAGCAAAAGGTTTTAATGGCAAAACAAAGATCAAGATAGGTCTTGTTAATGTCAATTCAAGATCAATGGATAAACAATTACATGCAATTCGACCGCAAGTAGATATTGTTCCTATTCATTTTGATCGTCTTGATGAGAATTTGAAATGGAGTGATTTTTTTCCAGAATGGATCGACGAGGAAAACAAATGGGACGAACCCAAATGCCCAGATATGCCTATGCCTTCATTGGAGAATTATAAAGATCTTGATGTTGTGATAGCCATGGTTCCATGTGGGGAGGGGTTAGGGGAGGAAAAAGGGATTAGAGATTTATTTAGATTACAAGTTAATTTAGTGGTGGCTAATTTAGCTGTGGAAACTAAGTGGCAAGAAAAGTTGGAGAGTAGGAATATGTATGTTGTTTTTGTTGGATCTTGTGGTCCTATGAGTGAGATTTTCAGATGTGATGACCTATTGATGCATCAAGGTGACTATTGGGTTTATAAGCCTAATTTAAAGAGACTTAAGCAGAAAACGCTTATGCCTGTTGGTTCATGCCAAATTTCTCCTGGATATGCAGAATCAGGTACATTTTATTCAATTGAGATTTTGATTTAATAATTTGAAGATTGTGTTAAAAAAATAGTAGCTAGTTGCACCATAAAACTAATCGTAGGGGATTCATTTTGCACTCTAGTTTTTTTTTTTTTGTTTGTAATTAATAATATATGATATTGACCAAATAATATATGATATGATTTTTATGTTTTGAATTTTGAAGGGAAAAAAATTAAAATGATAGTTAAAATTTCTGGGTACATAAGGAAGTTATAATTTTCCTTATAATAATATCTAAATCAAAACACATTTTCTAATTAATAGTCAATCTCTTCAATAGCCATCAATTGATTTTTTTTTTGACGTAATAGCCATCAATTGATGGTATGTTGGATTTTGAAGAATTCATACAGTATGAATCATACTATACTTATTTTGTTGGAATTTAAATTAATCGTGATATAATTATATACTTCCTCCACGACCTCCGTGATTATTTTACAAGCAAACTTCACATTTTTAAATTGCATAATTAATGTATCTGGACTTTATTATAGTTGAAATTAAGGATGTGCCTCAATATTATTGCAGGTAAAGAGACATGGAGGATGTCACAAATAAGTTATAGTAACAAAATTGTGCAAGTTCCAAAGCTAGCCTATGTAACTGTTCTTCACTCTTCAGAAGATTATGTTTGTGGCGCAATAGCTCTTGCACAAAGCATTCTTTTAACCCGTAACACCATTTTTTATCCCATAGATCTTGTTCTCCTAGCAGATGACTCAATTGGCCCCAAATCCATTAGAGGTTTAACCGACGCAGGATGGAAAATCAAACGCGTTCAACGTATCGAAAGTCCCTTCGCCAAAAAAACCGCATATAATAGGTGGAACTATAGCAAGCTACGTATATGGCAACTTACAATGTATGATAAAATAATTTTCATAGATTCTGATTTTTTGGTATTGAAGAACATTGATGGTTTCTTTGCTTACCCTCAATTATCAGCTGCACCTAATGAAAATGTTATATTCAATTCGGGGTTGATTGTAGTTGAGCCATCTCAATGCATGTTTGGAAACATGATGAATAAAACTTCTAAGGTGAAACCATATAATGGAGGTGACCAAGGTTTCTTGAATGAAATATTCACATGGTGGCATAGGTTACCATCAAAATTAAATCATATGAAATCATTTACACAAATGGATGATAATGATAAACATGAGGTACCAAAGGATGTGTATGCTTTACATTATTTGGGGTTGAAACCATGGACATGTTATAGAGATTATGATTGTAATTGGGACATGCAAGATCATCATATATTTGCTAGTGATTCAGCTAATGAAGTGTGGTGGAGAGTTTATGATACTATGCCAAAAAATTTGCAACAATATTGTGCACTTACAAAAGAATCAAATGAAAGAAATGTCAAGCATAGAAAAAGAGCAAGAAATGCTAGTTTCCCTGATGGACATTGGAGAATTGAGATTAAGGATCCTAGGAAGATGAAATATTTAGATTAGGATAAGGTGTGTACAAGTATGAATATTTTATACATGTTGAAGTTCATTTATGATTTTTGCATTAGCTGGTTTATAAATGGGGAATGTTTCATAGACACCCCTTAATTTTTTTATTATTTAATATTTTTCATTTAATTATTTATTATTAATAATGGGAGACGGTTAACTTTCAGAGCTCTATTGCCAACCATTGTGATGTCCTTAGAGCTCCGTTTCCAATCACTGTGTAGAACTTCTCCACCCGTTGACTACCGTCAACCATCCCTAATGGTGCAGTGTCGAATGAGTGTCTCTAATCACATGCTTGTTTGTTCTCTAAGTACAATTCAGTTAGTAGCAGCAAAAACATTAATATGCAGAATTTGAGTTTGAACTCAAAATTTTTACTTCTCCACATTAAAATTGTATGAATATATATAGTCATTAAACTATTTGACAAAAAATAAATAAAATAACGAGCTATGTTTTATGCAAATGACGAATCTTTAAAAATGATTAAATTAAGTGTTGTATGATTAAATTTAGTGTTTATTTTTGAATAAAGACATCTTTGTGTTCTATTTGGAACTATGTTTAAAGCAATACTAATTAAAACCATTGCCCTAGCAAATGTCACTTTAGTGTAATACCTCTAATAATAATACTTTAATCGAAGAAGGATAGAGATTCCCTATGTAAAAAATAACATAGTTTTCACACGGTTTAAGATCTTAACTATTAGTTATAGATCAAATGATTCATATTAATGCAATTTTAAAATTATTATAAATGATCTCAACCACACATTTTAGATCAGACAGTCGTAACCTATTACAGCATCGTGTTGTTATATCAGAAAATACAGATCCACCCTATGGTGTATGTTGAGTGACGTTAATTTAGACTTCCGAAAACAACATGCAGTCTTGCGGCTAGGATAAATTTGGACGTCGATCTAAATTTAAAGCAGTTTAAAATAAAAGAATAAATTACTTTAAATCTAATCCATCTGATAATAATCGTACGGCTAGATCAGTTCGTAATGTAAAACACAAAACTACATGCAATCCAAATCCCATATAACCACTTTCGGTTACTTGCAAAAAGGGGCCAACGTATTGCCTTCGTATGTTTGTTTTGTTTACTCAAAAGTTCTCTTTATTTGCGGTTGTTGATGGCGGAGGAGCATCACCGGAAAACCACACTTGACGGTGGTAGTTGGTTAGCAGCCAGGTCTACTGAGGTCAAATTCACCGGAACTCAGCTCACTACTACTCATCCTCCTACTTCCTCCACTTCCCCATGGATCCAAGCCGTCGTTCCCGGAACGTAATCTTCTTCTACTTATTCATTCTCTATTACTTTTCTTTCTTACTTTCTTTCATTGATTGATTTGACTTCACAGTGTTCTAGCTACCTTGGTGAAGAACAAAGTCGTTCCAGATCCTTTCTATGGACTTCAAAACGAAGCTATCATCGACATTGCTGATTCTGGAAGAGAATTTTACACTTTCTGGTTTTTCACAACTTTTCACTGCAACCTTGTGCGTTTTCTTCTTCCTATATATTTAATCATCATTTCAGTTTAATTTCATATTTACACTTAACTTTCTACTTATGGCTTATATTCAATTTTTCATGTTTTATTATACTTTGAATTGAAGATTTTGAAATCAGTTTCCCACATACCTAGGACTTGTTTGGATAATCAACTTAATTTGCAGCTTACAGCATAAGCGCTTATCGTGATAAGCACTTATGTAAAACATATGAACCTGTTTAGATTGACTTATTTAAGTTTTGTGAGACTGTTTGGGAAAAAATAAAATTAGTTAAATAATTTTCGTATAAGCTATAAGCTTTTTTAATAAGCTATCTTGAAGAGCTTATGACAATAAGCTGAAAACAATTTATGAACATGTCAATAAGCTGTTTTCATAAGTTTGATTTAAAAGTAAAAATGATAAATGAAAGAACTAGAAAAAAAATTTGAACTTGAATTGGGGTTGGGTTTGGGAGGCCCGCACATGTGAGTTCTGCAAAGTAAGCAGCGTCAACACACGGCCAGCCTATTACCCCTCCAAAAATTACTGCATCATGTTGTGAGATGCTGCGACCGGCTCTCACCGTTCGCTTTGTTTTCCTTACTCATTAGTTTAAGGCAAGTTTCATTGTTGCTTCTACCTTCTTATTTATAACACTTCATATTGTGTCCTCTTAACAAAATAACCGATGTGGGACTCTAAAACTTCAAAAAAGTCTATACAGTTGTGGTGGAACGCAGATTTTAATAACTCTTATTTGAAGCTGTATTTCTTTTCTTTGCTACTATGTATGAGTAATTTTATTGACAGAGAACAGTATACATATGGGAGATAAATATATTTCTAAAATGTTGAAAATATGAGCTGCAAAAACTGTATGAGAGGACCAATTTTTATGTTTTACATTTCAGTTTAATCATCATACCTAGGACTTGTTTGGATAAACAACTTAATTTGCAGCTTACAGAATAAGTGCTTATCGTGATAAGCACTTATGTAAAATATATGGACCTGTTTGGATTGACTTATTTGAGTTTATCTGCTGACATAAGTTTTGTGAGACTGTTTGGGAAAAAGATAAATTAAAGTTAAATTTGTTTGTATAGGCTATAAAGCTGTTTTAATAAGCTATGTTGGAGAGCTTATGAAAATAAGCTGAAAACAATTTGTGAACATGTCAACAAGCTGTTTTCATAAGTTTTTCCCAAACAGTCTCAAAAGTGCTTATTTCAGTAGATAAACTAAAATAAGCTGTTTAAAAAGTTTGATAATCTAGTTTTTTATGGATGGAGATGGACGTCACTAATTATGCGGTGTTTTGCAGTCAACTAATCAATACTGTGATCTGAACTTTCGAGGAATCAATTACTCTGCTGATGTGTATTTAAATGGCCACAAAACCGTTCTTCCAAAAGGAATGTTTCGAAGGCACTCTATTGATGTCACTGATATTCTTCATCCTGATGGTAATAACCTGCTTGCTGTTCTTGTTCATCCTCCGGATCATCCTGGGACGATTCCTCCTGAAGGGGGGCAAGGCGGTGATCACGAGGTCGGTAATTGAATCAGTAAATCTGATCTCTTAATTTTATGCTTTCCAATTATATAACATACGAGGTCGGTGATCACGAGTTCCGGTGTTTCAACAGATTGAAATCCGTTAAGAGTCGAGGGAAAAGAGGCTGTGTGTGAGAGAGGAAAAGAAGTCATGAATGTGAAATATCTAATTCAGTTTCTTTTGTTGTTTTTAGATAGGAAAGGATGTAACCACACAATATGTTGAAGGTTGGGACTGGATGACTCCTATAAGGTGACATTGCTATTACTTTTAATTTGTTAATAGCTTTCTGTTTCCATAAATAATTATATATATTTTTTTTGAATTAAAGACCTATCATTATTTTTCTAGTTTGAAATATTAAGAGAATTGGAACTATGGAGAGGCCATGCAAAGCCAAATATATCTTACCTAATGCAAGTGTATATTTGAATGCAGAGATAGGAATACTGGAATATGGGATGAGGTTTCCATTTCCGTTACCGGGGTGAGTTGTATTAGCTAGTTTAGTTCTTTCACTTAAGGATTTGCCATTAGACAAAATGTCGAAGCCTTTCATTTCTCCCCCTCATCCTCTCTGTTTGATGAATTATTGGTCCTAGTCCTTTTGTGAATCTTTACCGAATATTGTTGAACTCTGAATCCAAGTGTATGTATTGGATTTAAAAAAATGCTTTGTGGAGTCACTAAGATGTTTGAAAAACAAAACAAAAATATGGCAGGGGTATGAGGTAGACATCAAAATTGCTATGATAGTTTTAGCTCAATGCAGTCGATACATTCAAATAAATCCGGTTGAGCATTCTCTAGAATTGGGTTTTTTCTTTTTTATATATGATGGTGCTTCTGGTTGTTGCATGGTAGGATGATTGCGGTTTCTGTATTTGGTGCAGCCTGTAAAAATAATTGATCCCCACTTGGTTTCATCATTCTTCGACAATTATGAGAGAGCATATTTACATACAACAACTGAATTGGAAAACAGGAGCTCCTGGACCGCTGAGTGTTCTTTGACTGTCCAAGTTACAATGGAACTCGAAGATAGCATTTGCTTGGTAGAGCATCTTCAAACTCGAAACCTCTCAATTCCTGCAAAATCACGGGTGCAATATACATTTCCTGAGGTCAGTAACAACCTCCAATGTGCTTATGGCAAAGTTTTGTCCATTGTGTCTATAAACCTTCAACTCATTCAAGGAACTTAATCATTAATTCTAAAAATCTTGATCTGCAAAATTGGCAATTAGAGGAAATTTATCCAATTTCACACCCTATTCTCTTGAGTCTTGAGAAAGGCTCTTTGACAACTTTTTCTACATACTTGTCTTTGTGGCACGTGTTACGTCTTTGTGCTGTATTGTTTTGTCTAACTTTTAGATAGCTCTAATTCAATGTGATTATAATTTTTGGAGTTAACTGTCGTATTATCGTATATGCTCTTTTCCAAAAAAAAAACTATGTTGTGCTTGTACTGTAATTGAAAATCCTTTAATATACCGATGATCATTTTCATATTCAAAATTCCCTAAATAATAAATGACTTAGATATATTAGCAATTTTCAAGATATTGGAATTTATCACCTGTAAATTATACCTTATGCTCTTCTTTACTGGGTATGAAAGCTGACAGCAAAATACTATTTAAAGCAGCCTGAGTGATCTTGGAGACAGCCCTATTTTTTTAATAAGCATATGCAGCTCTTGATAGATAAAACAACACAGTATTTAGAGAAGTTTAAAAAAGTAGCTCAACTCAAGTAGTCAGAGAAGGACAATCTTTTTTAGCATCCTGGATACAATATTTTTTAGCATCCTTTTACTACTAATCCTGTTAACTTGAATGTATCGGGGATTAAATTTCAACGCTTCTGTTCAAGTGTCAATTGTTTGCATTAACAGCTTTTCTTCTACAAGCCCAATTTATGGTGGCCCAATGGAATGGGAAAGCAATCTCTGTACAACGTTGTCATTAGCATTGATGTTAAAGAATTTGGCGAGTCTGATTCATGGAGCCATCTCTTTGGATTCCGAAAAATCGAGAGCCATATTGATGATGCTACTGGTGGAAGGTATGGCGATTACTCATATTTCTTCAATGTTTGTCTACCTTTAACTTAATAAAATTCATTCAATCTTTAAACTGTCTGCACATATGTTTTGCTGCATGTATCTTATTTATAGGCTATTTAAAGTCAATGGAGAACCAGTTTTTATTCGTGGGGGTAACTGGATATTGTCTGATGGGTTACTGCGGCTTTCAAAGAAGCGGTATAATACAGATATCAAATTTCATGCAGATATGAATTTTAACATGATAAGATGCTGGGGTGGTGGACTGGCAGAAAGGCCAGAGTTTTATCATTATTGTGATTATTATGGCATTTTGGTAAGCTTCATCCTGTTTAATGCATGTTTGTTTTTGTTTATTTTTTCCTTTGTTTTTAATGAATTTGACTCTGCTGAATGCATATATGGTTTGCTCACGTTGTTATGCTTTCTAAGTGCTTGTGTGTGAACGTAGCAGTTTTTGTATTAACTTCAGTGACTCGATCATCATTATCAAATCAAAAGCAGGTTGATGTAGTTCATCCTTACTATTGAATATTATTTATTAACCGCTTAATTTTGAGCTCTGATGTTTGGAAGGGCAGGAATTTGCTTCCAGTCTTCTTTTTCTAAACCCTATTATTATGTTCGAGATTTCGTGAGGGTCATTTTCTTATCTTAGGTTCATAATGTGCTTAGTGAACATGTTGGAGAGATGGTCCCACAGGATATAAATACTTCGGTTATAGTTTGTGATTGACAATTACCACTCAAACTTACAGAGAAATTTACATACAACTACAAGAAGTGTAAATTGTAATGCTTTACATGGGGCTGAATGTTGGATGCTGAAGAGCCAACAAGTCAATAAACTCAACTTGCAGAGATGAGAATTTTAAAATGGATGAGTGGTCGCACAAGACTTAATAGAATTAAGAATACATCGGTGAGTAAATTTTGATAGTGCCCACTGCAGAAAAGATGGTAGACCTACAGAAGTTCTGATCAGGAGGGTTTACCAGATGCAGTATAGTCTAACACAGAGTTAGAGTGAGAGACCAAACAAATCATTCAACAAACCATTAAGAGAGGCAAAAACCTATCATGATAGTGACTTGTATCATCATTCCCACCTAGAGGGTGATTTTAATTGAATAGTCTGTTTGCATTATGGGATCTTCTGCTTATGATGTGATGTGATATCCATACCTTGGGTACAAATATTGTAATGTTCTTTTGTTTTTGGAAGAGTGATTTTTAACTGGGCTCAATTTATTTAACCAGTTTAGATGCTTGTATAGCTTAACCATATAACCCTTGGTCACATTCAATTTTTTAGTTTTGAATTTATATTACATTAGTGGTGGTATGGGTTTTGAAACTTAACCATTTTACTGTTTTAAATTTTGCAGGTATGGCAAGAGTTCTGGATTACAGGGGATGTTGATGGACGTGGAGTTCCAATATCTAATCCAAAAGGTCCGCTGGATCACGATCTTTTCTTGTTTTGTGCAAGAGACACAGTCAAGCTTCTTCGAAATCATCCTAGTCTTGCCCTGTGGGTGGGTGGAAATGAACAAACTCCGCCGGATGATATAAATGCTGCTCTGAAAATTGATTTGAGGCTTCATCCTGATTTTGAAAGTGTAGATGAAAATACTAAATCTATGGGAGACTTGTCCCTGGTGTTGAGGGACCCTAGCCCGAAGGATCCTAGCCAATACCTCGATGGTACACGCATTTACATACAGGGTTCAATGTGGGATGGATTTGCTGATGGAATGGGGAACTTCACTGATGGTCCTTATGAAATTCAAAATCCTGAACACTTCTTCAAGGATAACTTTTACAATTATGGATTCAATCCAGAGGTTGGTTCTGTGGGAATGCCAGTTGCATCAACCATAAGAGCAACAATGCCATCAGAAGGATGGCAAATACCGGTGTTTAAGAAACTTTCCAATGGTTATGTAGAAGAAGTTCCAAATCCCATATGGGAATATCATAAATACATTCCTTATTCAAAACCAAACAAGGTTCATGATCAGATTCAACTTTATGGTAATGTAAAAGATCTTGATGATTTTTGTTTGAAAGTAAGTGATACCTTCATCCTGGTGACCGTTAGTGATATATTTTTCATCATCTTATTTTCCTAGTTCTTAAGTTGAACTTGATGTTTAATTTTCCTAGTTTTTCATCATCTGATTTTTTTTTTCAGGCACAGCTTGTTAACTACATACAATATAGAGCTCTTCTGGAGGGATGGACTTCTCGTATGTGGAGTAAATATACAGGTGTATTGATATGGAAGACACAAAATCCTTGGACTGGTCTGAGAGGTCAATTTTATGATCATCTACTTGACCAAACAGCTGGTTTTTATGGTTGTCGATGTGCTGCAGAACCAATTCACGTACAACTTAATCTGGCTACATATTTTATAGAGGTAAATGCCTTAACTAAAGTTCCTAGTTTTATGAGTCTGATAAAAAGAGGCTTGTTTTGTTATTTTACCAGTACATCAACTGTAACAGAAGCTTTTTGCCATTAAGACACGTGCCAAAGTAACAAATTAAAAAGATTACAAGTGTAACAAACTGGTCAAAATTGCACAATTCACGATTTGTATTGCAATTTATTACTTCGTCCAGTTATGTAGGAATAATTCATTAAAGGTTTTGTATCATTTTATCTTCCTTTTCAAAACAGGTTGTTAATACTAGCTCAGAAGAATTGTCTAATGTAGCTATTGAAGCTTCAGTGTGGGATCTCGAAGGAACATGTCCATACTACGAAGTTCATGAAAATCTCTCTTTGCTACCAAAAAAGGTTGCACCTATTGTTGAGATGAAATATCCGAAGTCAAAAACTCCAAAGCCAGTGTACTTTCTTCTTCTCAAACTCTATAACATGGCAGATCATACAATTATATCCAGAAACTTTTATTGGTTGCATCTTTCTGGTGAAGACTACAAGTTATTGGAGCCATATAGGAAGAAGAAAATACCTCTCAAGATAACATCGAAGGTTTCGGTTGATGAGTCCACTTATAATATTCAAGTGAATGTGACAAACACATCTGAAAGCCCACAAGACTCTAAAATTCCAACACTTGATTACAGTTCAACTTCAACGGCTAATGCACATGGGGCAGAAAAAGAACATGAAACTGGTTGGTTCAAGAGGATACATAAATGTTTTGCTGGGAAAAGTGATGGTTTGAAAGATTCTGAAATAAATGGGGATGGTGTTGGTGTTGCTTTCTTTCTCCATCTCTCTGTCCATGCTTCAAAGACAGACTATAAGGAGGGGGAAGACACGAGAATTCTTCCGGTTCATTACTCGGATAACTATTTTTCGCTAGTCCCAGGAGAGAGCATGGCTGTTGATATATCTTTTGAGATCCCTCAGGGTGTCACTCCTAGAGTCAGTCTTGATGGCTGGAATTATGATGGAAGACAAACCATTCTTGAAATTGTATGACAATGACAATTGCATACTACAACCTTGTAAAATGACTAAGTCTTGTGTATGCTTATGATTTGTTTTCTTCCTGTACTTTAAGGCTAATGTACACTTGCAACATTTGAAGATTAATCCTGGTAATTGTATATTTGTATGTTGAAAGAGTGCCGTGTTTACTAGCACATGTGCAGTAAGATACAAAACTGATTTTATACCGACATCTAATACACATTTATTAGCTAGGCAAAAATACACCATTGATTCTTTATCTTATTTATCTGGAACACTTTAGTTTTTGATTTTATTTTTTTTTCCTGTTTAAGTTCTTTATCTTTTATAATAGGCACATTCATCATTTTTTATTAAAAAATGCTGAGATGGCAATCCACATGAGATAATTTTATATTTGTTTTTAATTTATTTTTATTGAAATTAAAAGAAATGTAGAAAATTTATGAAGATATGAACATATTCATCATCTTCATATTTTATGTTTTCCTCAATCTCTTTTTAAACTCAAAAATCAAAATCTTCAAATTCTCAATAAACCCTAAAAATTAATTACAATCTCCAAATTCTGCATTTTTTATTTCAATTAAAATAAATTAAAAAATATATAATAATTTCTTATGTGGATTGACATCTTTGCATTTTTTTAATAAAAAATGGACAAAATGATTTATTTGTGTGCTTTATAAAAGATAAAGACTTAAACGGAAAAACAAGAATATAAAGAACGAAAGTGTTACATATAAATAAGACAAATAATCTCTGGTGTAATTTTGTCTATTTATTTCTTTTACACAATGTTACTGATCTTGCTTTTTTTTTTTTTGACACGATTGATCTTGCTCTTTTTTTTTGTTCAAATTATGGTGTCAATTGAACATGTATATTATGGTTCGTAATATGAAAAGTGAAATGCTTATGTGTGTGTTTGTATTTTGCAGGTTGATCATTGAACGGTCAAAAAATTAGTCAAAGATAAAAATTGAAATTGAAATATATCATGGTATCTCGATTAATTATAATGCAACCATTTGGTTCAATTTCCCCCTTTGAATTATAATTCATGTATTTTGTTTAATACCCTCTTTTTTCTTTTTTTTTTTTACTAAAATAAAAGATATTCATTCTTTCAAATCGGTAGAGTACATAGATTCAAGTACAAATTCAATACCGCTAAAAACGAAAAGGATGAATCTGTGAACAAACTTACAGCATCCAAATTAATAGCATAAAACGGCGTACTCATGCCTACAAAAAATGTGATAAAATTAAAGTAGCTGGAATACTTATGTATCCGGATCTGCATCGTTGACGAACTTAATCACCATGTGAATCAGTAGTTGACCGAGGTTGATCTGCCAATTCAATCAAACGAACACCGCAACAAAACGAGATTACAAACACCACACAAAGACGGGACGACGAAATCACCAAAAAACAACCAAAAGAAAATTTTAATCTATGTGAAAACCACATTTAATATCCTCTTTTGATTTTCATTACATTCGGTACCACATAGAATTTACCTTCAATTTTTATAATTTTATTAAAATGATATAACACTTTATAATTAATCGATTTATTTTTAGTAAAATTGCGGATAACAAGTAGTGTATGAGTATTTAGGTACCAATAGGAATGAGAAGAGTACAAAAGTTATTAGTCATGTATGTGGATATAGAGATGAGTACAAATATATTTTTACAACAGGTACGAGATTGGTACTATGAAGTTGTGCAACTTCGAGAGGATTTAATTTGTTATGTAACGTAGTTCTAGTTTTTGGAGTAGTATTTTGCAGATTCACAGAGAAAACAATGATTGTCCATTTGAAAACAATGATACATCGAGAGTTTGAAGAAAAAGAACAAAATGAAATAAAATAACTTAAAAAATCATTATTTCAGCAATGTTAAATATCCTCACGATAATGTTTAAACAAATGTGTTAAATCGTCTTCATGATGATAGGTCATTTGCCATCAACCATGTTTAAGAAAACCTTTATTGTCTATAAATTTTATTTTGTCGTGTATCTCCGAATTATGTTGGGCTAGATGGGCTGCTGTTAAGGCGAAGAAGAAAGCCACGAGAAGGATTGTGTCGGATGAGGAGACGGAGTAGCATCAGCTCCATATGAATAATGACTTTATCGTATATCCGATCTAAGGTTAGTTGAGTTCAATTTGAACAATATTATATGGGGAAAACCGAATATTGTGGTAAAGCAGCCTCCATCGATGGGGCTGCTGAATTTCCACCTTGATTATTTGCTGAATCTGTTGAGATAAAAAGGCGGGGAGAAGCGGAAGATGTATCGGGAACTTGAAAATCACTGTTGCTTTGAAATACGTTGTGAAGCGTCGCAAATTGGGTCAATCCTTTGCAGCTTCAGAGTAGCGGTTCCGAAATTCCATGGTGATAGATTTTCTCTCCGTCCTTTGGTTCACGAGTCACAATCTATATGAAATAAAAGAACTTCAGCCAGTATTTCTTGAATTTGTTACTTCAAGAAACACGAAAATGTGTCTTCATTCCTTAGACTTCCCTCGAGTATAAACAATAAGACGACAATCCTTGTTTTCTATTTGAAATTTCCCACTCTTAATGCAAAGACCCGTATGGAATTTCTTCTTAATCTTCAGTATATCCCTTAACTTCGCAAATTTTTTAATCCCCAAGTAAACTTTCCTTTGTGAGACTCACTGAAGTCTTGCATCTTATAAAACCAAATCTTAAAAGTGGCAATGTCTTCGATAAGAAAATCTGATATGTTCATGAAACCAAATCGACTAATGGATTCCCTGTGCATTGAATTTGAACTCTCCGATTGATTGGAAACAGTTACTTTAAACAAACATAAGCAACTTATATCATCAGTTGTATCCTTACTTTCCAAACACACATAAAGGTAATCAATCTTGTTTAAGCAACTCTCATAGACACTAATTCTCAACATAGACCCGTCAACGCTAAAGAAAGGACTCGTAATATTCTGACTTTTGTCGAAATAAAATTACATTGGGTCAATCCTTTGCAGCTTTAGAGTAGTGGTTCCGAAATTCCATGGTGATAGATTTTCTCTCCGTCCTTTGGTTCACGAGTCACAATCTATATGAAACAAAATAACTCCAGCCACTTTTAATATTTATTGAATTTGTTACTTCAAGAAACATCGAAAGGTGGTTTGGTTCCTTAATTAGATTTCCGTGATAGCATCAAAATTGGACAAAAAATTATCAAAAACTAAACAAACATAATTTCAATGCAATTAGTATTTAAAACAATCAATATCACATCGACAACAACAACAACGATTAATACCAATTAACAACAACAACAATTAATTAATTTAACAACACCGACATTTTAACAACAACAACATATAACAACGACAATTTAACATCAATAATTCTCACGAATTCATTATTATCTTCATCAACTTCAAACAACCTCTTCCATATCAATTACAAGATTAAAACAAATAGTTCAGATGAATTTCAACACGCAACAAAGAAGAATTACAGAAACAATAAAGAACACAAGAAGGTTATAGCAACTATGTTACTGATCATGCACTATGTATTCTACCTAACTCCAAAATTGTGATAAATGACAGGTGTCATGACTGTCCTAACATAATTTTTAAATCAAACAAAATAAAATTTCTCTTTTCAGTCAATATTTTTATACCCACAAAATTTAATTTTGTTTTTGATAAAAACTTTGGTTCGTATAAATCAAAGTTTTTTCTAGTTCAAATTTAAGAAAAATTCGGTTAACAGAAACTGAATTTTGTTTTCAAGGCAAAAAAAATCGGTTCATAGCAACCGAAGTTTTTATTTAAGGACAAAAAAGTAAAATTCAGGTGGAAAGAACCATGAGAGGTCTAAAGTGAACTCATCATAATAAAAAGGAAAATAAAGTGAAGTGGGATGGCAGTCCAAAACTAAAGGAAGGGTGTGAAAAACAAAATTGGCAAAGCTAGCGCCCACCCGAGACTCACCTACGATGGTCAAAGTCCAAGAGGATAATCAGTTGTTTGGACTCTCACAACTTTTCAATTGAGGTGAGTAGTGAGGTGTTTTATATTAACGAAGCATGAGAAAATTGTTTTTAAAAAAATGCATGATAAAAAAGGATTACATGAAAAAAAGGATTACATGAATTACATGAATAAGGATTACATGAATAAAATCATTACATGAATAAAAGATTGTATATTCATGTGACCCTTTGACTCATCAACCGTAGCAATGTAGTTTTGAAAAGTAGTTTTGGTTTTGCTACACGAATTTGGTTAGTTGAAGTTAATTGTATTCTAACATTTTGATAAACTTTAATAAAAAGTATCAAGTTGACATAAGCAGGGGCGTCTCCGGGTTTTAACAGACCCTGTGCAAAATATAAAAGTGGCCCCTTAAATTGCGTATAATATAAAAAAATCATTTTTATTCTTGTAAATATATAGATTATCAATATTAAACCAATTGCATCAAATCAAATGGGATAAGAAATACAAAATAATTATCTTTGTTTAAATTTTATGGAAAGATTAAAATGGACTAAAACTATATTTACGAGTATAGATAATTAATCTATTGATACTCATATGATATTATATGAACATTAACAATATATAACTATTAGTTTAGGGCCTAAAAATTAATCTATTAATAAATATCTGATATTTTATAAGTATAAATAATATATAAGTAATATTATAGGACCTCAAAATTTTGAGCTGAGACCCTCAAAATTTTAATTTTGAGCTGAGGCCTTCAAAATTTTGAGGCCCGATGCCGTCGCACACCTTGCACATGTGTGCAAGCCGCCCCTGGACATAAGTAATATAAAAGATCAAATTAAAACTTTATCAACTTGAGGAATAATATAGGAAAGTTTAAAAGGTGGATTTGATATATATTTTTCAAAAGATGGCAATGCGGTATTTTTAGTTTCAAAAGGTGGCAATTAAAAAAAAAAGAAAAAGAAAGCAGTATATGAAGTTAACACAAATAATATTAATTTTAGACGAACCACTTTTATTTTTGGGGCATGCATGCTTAGAAATGTTCGTTTAGATTTTTAGTTTCTCGTTGGGCTTCGGCCCTCTACTGTACCGAAAAAAAAGAAGATATTTCTCATAACTCACTAGCATCAACTTGCAATGCACCTTGCGAGCTCTTCGATGAGGAATTCACTATAACAGATCATTTTTATGAAAGAACATTTTCATGATCACAAATTGTTTTTCACATATTAATTATATCTACTTTAGAGATATCAAGACACCGTCAGTCGGACATTAAATATTAATACTTCTTTCAGCCTAGATTCAAACTTTAATTCGTTGTGTTGCGGGAGTCTAACTCCTATGCGGTGTTGCCATAATATATATTATAGTATATTATCACAAAAACATAAACAATTATAAATGAATGTTGCACATTTCACAAGCTTTTCTAAAAGACAGTACTCCCTATGTCCCAAAATAAATGATCTGTTTGACCACAGTTACGTTTACCAATGCACATCTTTAATCGTTAATATCTTTAGTTATGTGTGATTAAAATTATAAAATTTGTATATTATTTTCATCACTTAGGTTTACTTCTCATATCCATTTTAGGATATTAATTATTGATTGTACTTTTTGCTTACATGTCTCTTTAGGGTGATCGTATCCGAACCAATCCAAAAGTAAAACCGCAAACCAATATGTAATTAATTTGTATTTGTTTCATTTTAGGGTTTTAGTGATAGTAATTATTTTCCCCAAAATTTGTATTTGGTTGATTGCATATGTAATAACACGAGATTTTTCTCTTTGTATGTGTTTCATTTGATTTTGATTTTTGCTGCATGAGGTCTTTAAGGAGGACTTTGAGCTTAAGCTTTTTGGTCATGTCGTTGATTTTGCAAAGTCCGGTACATGCCCCCCCTGAAGAAGTTGTCTGGCTTATATGTACGGTTGTTGTTCGTGGATTCTTCGATGAGATTTTTTCATGGTTAGAGAAAGATGTCATCGAACTAATGTGCATGAATACTTTAGTTGGTCAGTGTTGAGGTTTTTATGTTGGCTACATTTTGCAAAAACAAGTTATAGCCATAATGCTACACAGGATGTTGTAGCATCGCGTACAACATTGTTGATGCTCTATTTTACGCAGAATTTTTATATCACATCCACTACAAGAATAAAGAATTTTAGCAACAATAATTTTTCAACAAAAATCAACTTGTTGGCTAAAATATAGATGTAACAACAATTATTTTAAATTGTTGCAATATGATGTTATTTTCTCAACAATATTATTATTGCTGCAAAAAATGGCTTATCCCAACAATAATTAAAAATACATAATTAAAAATAAATAAATTAAAATATCAACCACTTTAACTTCACTCATCCATAATTATCAAAAAAAAAAAAAAAAACACCCCACTCATCCATCACGTTTCAAACAATGTTTAAAATTCACTTCCCCACTTATTTGAGATAACTGTATGACACACCATCATCATTGTGATGCAGTTATGATAAGTGGAACAACTCTCCTCTTATTTATCATGTTTTTAGGGAATTTGTTATTTAATAATGTAGTGATAACTACTATTAATTTATTAATTTGAAAGTGTATGAGCCATTTGTGGGAAACTTCCTTAACCGTATAAATTAAATATCATCGCATCCCTCAAAGTTCACTCTTTGTTTTTATAGAATTCTGAAACCTCACGGGAACTAGGTACACTACTTTCACTCTATTCTTCATTTTAATTTGTTCAAAAATATTACTCTTTATTGCAGCGACTTTGGTTGTTGTGAAAAATATTAGCAATGACAACAACTTTAAATGTTGTTGCAAAATTATAAGTTTTGCTGAGGAAAGTAATTTTGCCAACAACTTTAAGGTTTTGACAACGATAAAAGTCGCTGCAGATTATAAGTTTTCTTGTAGTGATCTTTGAAAGATTTGTTTCAAATATAATTTTCGTGCTTATCTAACAAGCCAAGACGTGTCTTGTCCCACAAGTATCTGAAGGCGGTTTATGTGTTATTATTTGATACAAAAATATACCGTGATATATTTTTGAATTTAATCAAATATTAATATTGTTTTGGAGTAAATCCTTATTGAAGAATTATTTTGAAGTAAATCTTGTGAGCTGGCCAATGAAGATTCCAGCTGTTTATTTGAAACATTTCTCTCCAAGTTTATGGAAGGCTGTTTATGTATTATTTAAAACAAAAAATAATCTCTCCAAGTTTCTGGAAGGCTGTTTATGTATTATTTAAAACAAAAATATAACATGTTATATATTTGCGTGAAACAAAAAATTGATTATATTTTTGAAATTAATTTAGGGCTGGCCGCAATTCCTCCAGCTACGTGGGTTTGAAAATACATGAAGACTCGGACCTATTTGTGCACCGAAGCCATTGTTCATCAAGATGTAGTCTTTAGGGTTTCGTGTCTTTGAGCCACTCTCTAGGAGAGTTGGTGTAAGTGAACCACTCGGGTTGTGAGATGGTCACTATGTCCTCACTCAGAATCCTGTAGGTAATGAGTTGAGTATTGTACTTGGAGGAAGCTTGTAAGCAACTCCAAATTGTGAACTTAGTCAAGTGTTGGCTAGGTATTAAATTCTTAGGAGGGTGTCTCTATCTTTGATCGTTATAAAGTTGACAACAACACAGTACGTGTTGTTAGAGGGAATTTGGGACGGGGTCTCATTATCTAGGAGGTTCCTAGGTAGGATTAAACGGGTAGTGTCTAGGCGATAAGTCAAGTACCGGGTGTTGGTCGAGGGTTTTGAACTAGAGCTATTATAGTGGATTCATTCATGGATTGGTATCCCCCAGATTAGGTGACGTTGCACCGAACTAGGTTAACAAACGATTTGTGTTATTTATCTTCCTGCACTAAATTTATTTATAACTTGTCTATTATGTTATGTACTGGTACGAGATGCTGTAGCATCTTTCGCAGCATCTTTCCACCAACCTGCCAGAATTTCAGTCAGGATGACCTTGTATTACTCATTTTGGAGAGCTTTAGTTGTGTGCTACTGCTAAGTATCAATGAAGAAGAGTATGCTTAATGGTAGTGTTTATGAGATGAGATATATGATTGATGAGTGAGTTGAAAAGGCTTCTACTAGTGGGAGATAGTAGAGGATTGATGTTGTGGCACGCTTGAATTGAATAATCCCTCCGGTCCTTATTATAAAAAGAAGTTTACTTTTTAGATTCACAGAATGTTGAATATATCTAGTCAATAATTTGAACCATATATATCCAACATTCTATGAATTTAAAAAGTAAACTTCTTATAATAAGGATCGGATGAGTATATAGCTTTGTGTTTTCTCCGTTAAACTCATTGTGTGTTATTTTCATTTGAATGAATAATTGATTTTTTTTTAATTAATATTCGTAATACTTTTTTTTTTTGACAAAATAATATTCGTAATACTTAAAATTTCTAAATTAAACATAACATTTGTTTTTTTTTTTTTGTGAATAAATTAAACATAACATTTTTAATTTATGGATCATTTGCGTTTTGGTGTCTGAACTTCAAAAATAGTCCCTCTCTTCTCTTCTCTTCTCTCTGTATTTACTTTTTGATTTCATGGATGAAACCCAGATGGAAATTGAACTCCAATCTCCCTCCATGGATGGATTCTCTAAACCTACCATTCAACATAAAGCCACCAACTTCCCAATACCCATTTCCTGCAACCTCAACCCACGCAGATTTAACTTCTCTTCTCTCCCTTTGCGGGACAAACAGAAACCTCACTCTCGGTTCTTCCATTCATGCTCGTATCATCAAACAACCTCCATCTTTCCATTTTTATGCCTCCAAACGTAATGCCCTTTTTGTTTGGAACTCTCTCCTTTCCATGTATTCAAAATGTGGTCAGCTGTGTAATGCTGTTAAGGTGTTTGATCATATGCCTGTGAGAGATACTGTGTCCTGGAATACAATGATTTCTGGGTTTTTTAGGAATCAGGATTTTGACCCGGGTTTTAAGTTCTTTAAGCAAATGAGAGTGTGTTGTGGATTTGATAAAGCTACTCTTACTACAATGTTGTCAGCTTGTGATGGAATGAGATTAGGATTAGGATTAGGATTCTCTTCTAGTGTAACACAAATGATCCACTGTTTGGTGTTTGTTGGTGGTTTTGAGGGGGAAACTACAGTTGGGAATGCTCTTATAACGTCGTATTTTAAATGTGATTGTTTTAGTCAAGGAAGGAAGGTTTTTGATGAGATGATTGAGAGGAATGTTGTGACTTGGACGGCTGTGATTTCTGGCCTCGCGCAAAATGAATTTTATGAGGATAGTTTGAGGTTGTTTGCTCAAATGCGTTGTGGGGATGTGAGTCCTAATGTTTTGACATATTTGAGTGCACTCATGGCTTGTTCGGGTTTACAGGCATTAAGGGATGGCCTGAAAATTCATGGCTTGTTATGGAAATTGGGAATGCAGTCGGATTTATGTATTGAAAGTGCTTTGATGGATTTGTATTCAAAGTGTGGTAGTTTAGACGCAGCATGGCAGATTTTTGAGTCTGCTGAGGAGCTTGATGGAGTCTCATTGACTGTAATACTTGTAGCTTTTGCTCAAAATGGATTTGAGGATGAGGCTATCCAGATATTTACGAAAATGGTGGCGCTGGGGATGGAAGTTGATGCCAACATGGTTTCTGCTGTTCTTGGGGTATTTGGTGTTGGCACTTCTTTGGCTCTTGGAAAGCAGATTCACTCTTTAATCATAAAAAATAATTTCAGTGAAAATCCTTTTGTTGGTAATGGACTTGTAAACATGTACTCCAAGTGTGGAGATTTGTCTGACTCGCTCCGAGTGTTCTATCATATGACTCAAAAGAATTCAGTTTCATGGAACTCGATAATTGCAGCTTTTGCTCGCCATGGAGACGGTTTCAAGGCACTTCAATTTTATGAAGAGATGAGAGTGGAGGGTACAGCACCAACGGATGTTACATTTTTGTCACTGCTTCATGCTTGCAGTCATGCAGGATTAGTTGAGAAGGGTATGGAGCTTTTGGAATCTATGACTAGAGATCACAGCATAATTCCTAGGTCAGAACATTATGCATGTGTCGTCGACATGTTTGGGAGGGCAGGACATCTTAATGAAGCTAAGAAATTCATTGAGGGATTGCCTGAGGATTCTGGTGTGCTAGTTTGGCAAGCATTGCTTGGTGCTTGTAGCATACATGGTGATTCTGAGATGGGTAAATATGCTGCTGATAAACTATTTTCAGCTGCTCCAGATAGCCCAGCTCCTTATGTTTTGATGGCAAACATATATTCTATTGAAGGGAAATGGAAAGAGAGAGCAAGTTCCATTAAGAGAATGAAAGATATGGGGGTAGCAAAAGAAGTAGGTATAAGTTGGATTGAGATAGAAAAGAAAGTGAATAGTTTTGTGGTAGGGGATAAATTGCATCCACAAGCTGATATTATATTCTGGGTTTTGTCTGGTTTGCTGAAACACTTGAAAGATGAAGGCTATGTACCTGATAAAAAGTGCATTCTCTTCTACTTGGAACAAGATAAAGAGGACTAGCCACTGCATTTATTCTGACAATTAATTTTCAATGAGTATTTGAGAACCCCATCGATGATTGTCCAGTAGTCGCCGCCTGCCAGCATTAAGCGAAGGTTATGTTGGATTTGGACCATCTGATCTTAATCCAACTACCACCAGTGTGGTTGATTGTGTGACTGCATGAACTGCACACAACCAAATATGGTCATGGTTGGATTGTTACTTTTGCATGAAATATGATGTACGGGGCTTATGATAGGACAAGGGGAAGGGGGTATGTAGGAACACAATTTTTTGACTAAATTATTCTCAATAAGGGAATTGATTATTTATTAGTTAAAAATAAATACAATTTTCTACAATTTGTACTATTATTTTATCCAAATCATCCTTGAATTCATTGGCAAAATTGTCTTTTCAAGAAAGAGTTTGTGTTGGTAAATTATTTCATTTTTTTTATTTGTTTG
Organism: Trifolium pratense; assembly: GCF_020283565.1. NCBI lineage: Eukaryota > Viridiplantae > Streptophyta > Magnoliopsida > Fabales > Fabaceae > Trifolium > Trifolium pratense. The sequence continues at coordinate 2,148,808 of NC_060064.1, forward strand.
ACAAAAAAGATGTGAATTAAGCAGAAGTATTATGGTAAAAACTAATTAATGGAGTAAAATTTTAAATTGATTTTATAAAATTGGATAAAATAAATAATATAAAAGTTCATATGTTTTGGAAGAATAATAATTTTGGAATCTGTCAAAATAACAATAATAATAATTTTTGCAAAAGAAATCCTATATAATTGAAGCAGAGAGCACAACACAACAAGTGGCACTCTGTCATCCAGGAAATGCTTCACTTCTCCCCTCCCATGGGAAAGTAAGTCCAAGATGGAAGCAATTGGTCTGGCCACTCCGACCACAATAGCAGCCAGAATGGGATCATCCTGGCTGTGTACCTTCAACTTAACAACAACAACTTCTAAGTTTGTAAACTGTACTTTTCCTTTGTGTCTGTCTTTTAAGAATAAAACAAGAACAAGTTGCAGTTGCAGAGGTAGAGAAGATGGTCCTCTATCCACTCCCTCTGCTTACGCCGTCCTTGGAGTCCAACCTGACTGCTCCCCCGTCGAAATTAAAGCCGCTTTTCGAGCCAAAGTACCAACACCATCCATCAATATTTATTTACCATTTTCATTCACTTCAATTCAAGTTTCATTGTCTTTAATCTTTAATTTATTACACAGGTGAAGCAGTTCCACCCAGATGTCAACCGAGATGAAAATTCTGATGCTATGATTCGCCGTGTAATTCAAGCATACCAAGTACTACTTAAACTCAGTCTCAGTCTCATTCTTTTTTCTTTTTCTTTTTTTTTTTGTATTCATTACCACACAACATATATAGCCTATACTAGTAACTTGTAATTAATTAATCAATTAATCACCTTCATTTTTTCTTCTTCTTGCAGATACTATCCAGCTACACACCATCACAAATTATTGAAACGTAAATTATCTGTTCTTTTTTTCCACTCATTGTTTTGAAATTTACTGTATGTATTTATTCTCTTACAATGCTTTCTGAATTTTCAGGGAATGCTTAGATCCCTTTGACAGACCAGAGTGTGAAGCTTTTGATGTTTTTGTTAACGAGCTTCTTTGTGTCGGCAAAGGTAGTAGTAGCGCGCGCGCACACACACACACACACACACACACACACACACACACACACACACACACACACGCACGCGCACACACACACACACACATATATATATGAAGCACCGACACAAATCTAACATTGACCCGTAAGTTTGAGAAAATTGAAGTGATTATACATAACCACATATGTCGGTGTCAGACACCAGCTGCGTAGTGTTCAATATGTGTCCTTGTCGGATGCTGGAGACACCTTTAATATGAAGCGTGGGTCCTACATATGTACATATACAATGTCTGAATGTCACTGGGGATGAACAGTTTCTATGCTTTTACTATTCCATTAAATTGATGAGATTAAACTATCTGCAGCTTGTTCAAGTTCCTGTGTGGAAAGAGCACCTCATGCTTTCAGATTTGACTCTTCAACTGGAACAGCGCGTGCGTTTTCTCAAGGTTAATTATTCTTATCTATAATTCTCTTCCTTCATTTTGAGAAAGTAATTAATTAAGAATGACATACTGTGTTTGTTTTAGAAGAGTGCATATGTTGTGCAAATGACATTCTTTTAATGATTTATTTATGAATACCGCTATCCTCAACAACTGTTTATAGGTCAAGAGGAAGATTACCAAGTTCAGTGTGCTGTTGGACAATGCCCTAGAAGTTGCATTCATTATGTAACACCATCACAGAGAATTCTTTTGGAGGAGTTACTTCACAGGTAACTTTAACAACCTTACTCAACCTACGTTTTTTTTTACTTGGTGAGTTGTGGCACAGAGTTAATCAAATTAATCCCTTTGTTATCGACTTATTGTACTATCTCTCTTGTAAAACTAAAAGGATAGAATAAAGCCTTGCCTAATTTTCCCATTTATCTATTCTCATATACTAACCTTGAATCATACAGTTATTTTGGAGTTTAATAAGTTCATCCCATTTGATTTCTTATTTCCTTTTGGTTGATATGTTGCAGTATACTAGATGTACCCTATGATACATCAGCCGAGGAAGACTTGCTTTTTTCACTTATAACCAAAGCTAAGTTTGAGAATAACCGATACCAAAAGCCAAAGAAGAAAACCAAATCTTCAACCCAGCATGTCGATTGGTTTTAACGTCCTCGCCTCTTCACTCCCCCAACCTATAAATAGCAATGAGATTGATGAGACAATCATGGTTCTCACTTCCCAATGCTACCGGTAAAAATTTTATCAGCTTCTGATACGAGCCTTATACAGTTATACTTGTACCTCAGTTTTCAGAAACAATATAAGCTACTTACTACATTGGGCATTTTTTGTTTCATTTTTTCCCATCTCTTATCTTATTATTTTGCAACGGATGGTGGGGAAGTGGTACATGATTAGTTCTTGGAGTGGATGAATCAAGGGTCCAGAATCACTTTCTGTGTGAATCCGTGATACTGCAGGCAATCCAAATCTCGCAAACGCAACGTGCCACTTTTCCTTGCGTATAAATGACGAAAGATTACAATTGCATATAATTTCTAAATTTGATTTGAAGCTAAACTGAACGCTTTAGCAAAGGGAGTTGCTGTGTTTGATGAACTTGCAGGTGGTGAGTATTGGCCATGCTAATACTTGTGTTCAGATTTTAAAATCGAGCAGGGCTAGCTGTTCATTTGTTTGAAAGATTGTATGCCTGGATTGACCCTATGGAAGGTTAAGTTAAACTCAATTGTGATGGTTCACTGGTTGATTTTGTGACCAAGGCATATTGTGGTGGTGTGGCGTGTGATAACAGGCGAATTTCGTGTTTGGTTTCTCTATGGCTCTTGTCGTTGAATTATCTGGATTCCCACTATAAAATAGTGAGTATCTTTTCACAGGAACATGAAATTCTTCATGTAATAACTATAAAGTCGTTCTTCACTTCAACTTAAATATTCTTTGGATTCTTGGTCATTTCTATAATCAAATGTGAAGTGATGCAAGAAAATACCAGTGTAAACTTATATAACAAGTAAGAACAATTGTCTTCTCCCTTATAATTATTGGTCTACGTTTCAGATTCTAAAATTTTGAACGATATAGAAAAATGGTTTCGACTATGATTTAGTTCTTGAAAATATATAACATCGTTGCAAATGCTGAGATGAATAAATGTCTTCTTAGTTTTTTTTAAAGTATTATATGTGATAAATTTCTAAATGTAAAAAATCAAATATATAAACTTAAAAATATTTTTGAAGTGTTAAGGATTAACAAACAAGTCGAACTATATATAGTTCAAGTTTAGCTAATTCAATTAATGAATTTAATTTTCAGCTCAAGTTTGACTCACTTGGTCATGAATTAAGCTCAAGGTATCAATTATCGAATCAGTCTCGAACTTTGTTTGAATTGGTTTGATTCATTGACAATCCTACTCACCTTTTGTCACTTAGATAGACCATATACATATGAGGTTGCAAGACCCATAAAAATGCTATTAATCATATGCGTCGCAAAATAAATGTGATAACTGAACCAGAAGGTCCCATTGAAGTTGATGTTAAATAATATATTTTTTTATTTTTGGTTTTCACGCTGTGGTTCATAGGGGAAGGGGACCCTAGTAGTCCAGAGTCAAGTGGTTCTAGTCCCCTCCCAAATGCAGTTGCGATGGATTTAACCGTGATCCTTCCTACCAAGTCCGGCGCCAATCACCACTAAATCAACGTTAATATTTTTTTTTTTTAATGAAAACAAAATTCAAAATTGTTAAACGAACCCAGACCGGCGGCCCAGATCCATTTGTTGATAGAATTAGCCGTTGATTAGCCGTCCGATCCCAAAATTCAAAATCCCACTCTCAACCGCCACTTTCCATTTCTCAATCGAGCTCGAACGAACGAACAACCACCGCTGAATTCTTTCTCAAACTCATTCATGGAAGGTATTCAATCGCTTTTTCCCTCACTTCATTTCGCTTTTTTCACTAAGTAATCACGTTCTTCTTCTTCATCTTCTTCTTCTTCTTCTTCTTTACAGATCGAGTAATTGACATGCTTACAGAAAAGTTCAATCGATTTGTCATTCACTGCAATTCCAACTCCGAACCAGGTTTCCTTCTTTTTCTTTCATTTCTTATTATACTTCACTTTCATTTCTCGTTTCAATTTCAATTTTCATTTAGGTAATATTAGTTATTTAATTTGTATGGTTAATTAAAACCTAGAAAAATTATTTGGAATTAGATTTGTGTTATGATCTGTTACAATAATAGTAATTAAAAGTAAGTCAAAGATTCTAGTATATCACAAGATTGATTGATTGATTCTTGGTCAGCGTTGGAGTCCTTTGTTTTCAAGTTTATTTGGAAGTGCGGTGAGTGCTCTGGCCTGGCAATTGTGTTTGTTTGGATAGAATTCCTACTAGGGACAATCTTTGTCAGAGAGGTTGTAATGGATTATATACAACGTCTTTCTTGGCAATGGTATATGAACAGCACTGCAAAATCCCCATGTTTACTTTATGAATGGGTCTGGAATCCGGGTGACTGCATGCTTCGATGAGGTTGTGTTTTTGTATCTGCTTCTCTCCGTTCTGCAATCCTTTTTTTCTGGCTGGTGTGGCTGGTGTCGCAGGTTGTTTTTGCGTCCGGTTTGTGTCCTGTGGTGGGGTTCAGGTTGTGGTTGCCGTGAGTTTTGTTTGGTGTTGCTGGTGTTTATTGTGTTGCGGCCTTTCTTTCTGCTTGCCTTGTATTTTTTTTCCTTTCTGCTGCTGTTTTTTGGGGCGCTTAGGTAGCTTTGTTGGTCACTGCTGAACCTTATCTTGTATCTGTTCTTCTTTTTGGCCTTAGTGTACCTCTTGTGCATTAATGTGCCTTTTAATAAATCTTTTTTTTTTGTTGTCCAAAAAAAAAGAGATTGATTGATTCTTATTTTTATTTTATTTTTTGGTTAATTTCTGTATGTTATTAGATAATTCGTCGGAACAATTGAATGAAACCTCTGATGATATGTATGAGAATACTATGTCTAGTGGAGTCCATGAAATTTCTCCTCAGCAGGGTCATACTCTCCCAATATTGAAGAAAGTTATTGACCTAAGTACTAAAGCTCAGGTAAATTGTGAATGTTGGTTTATTTGCTTATCAAGTAAATGAATCTAAATCCTTCTGGTTAAGTGGTTATTACTTTTGTTAATGCTTTTGTGGTTAATGGTTGTCATACATGTTTCAGAACTTGAAGAGAGAACATGGTTCCCTTAGTGATCAAGTGAAGCTTACATTTGAGTCCTTTCCTGGTCTAGATGTTTTAAAGTCTGTTCAGCTTCTGGGTAAGGCTCTAACTAACATATGCGTAAAATTGAGTATAATCTCTGATACTCTATGATTATGTTTTTACTAGGATGTTTTTTTGGTTTGTGACTAGGTGCTGAATATGAAAATTTGAAAAGAAAGTACTTAGAGGAGTCACTTGAGCGTAGGCGGCTTAACAATGAAGTGATAGAACTCAAGGGAAATATAAGAGTTTTCTGCAGATGCAGACCGTTAAATGAAAATGAAATTGCTAATGAATCAGCGGTATCTGTTGTCAATTTTGAGTCAGCTTCTGAGGAGCTTCAAGTTATTTGCTCTGATTCTTCTAAAAAACAATTTAAATTTGATCACATATTCAAACCTGAAGATAATCAAGGTAGAATGTTTTGGTGGTTTTTTCATTGAAAATGTTATTTCATACATATCATGGCTGATGCTTAATCATATGTGTATTATTTTATCATGCAGAGGCTGTTTTCGCACAAACAAAATCTATTGTTGCTTCAGTTTTAGATGGATATAATGTTTGCATTTTCGCATATGGTCAAACTGGAACTGGTAAGACTTTTACCATGGAGGGAACACCAGAGCATCGGGGAGTTAACTATAGAACCCTTGAGGAATTATTTCGGATTTCTGAAGATAGACAAGGCACGATGAAATACGAATTGCTTGTTAGTATGCTGGAGGTTTACAATGAAAAGATAAAAGATCTCTTGGTCGGAAATCCTTCTGAAGCCACTAAGAAGTGAGTTTATTCTTCTGATTTAGCGCTATAATATAATTTATCTTCACAAATTTAGCTTGTACTGTTTCAATGAAGGACATATGCTTTTTATTTGTTATCTCCGCACCTTCTTTCTTAGGTTTGTAAGTCTTGACTCTTGATAGAATTGGTTCTTAAAAATGTAAAGAATATGTTTATATTGCAGTTCCTTAAATCCCAATCCCCCAATGTGGGGTGAAGTACCAAGGGTAGAAAGAATGTACAAAAAGAATATGTGGCCTCAGGATTCTGATACCCCACCCCACCATTTCTCATCCCCTTTTAATCCTCACTAGCTGTTCTCACTCACTCACCAATGAAATGTAGGTTGGAGGTAAAGCAAGCTGCAGATGGAACCCAAGAAGTCCCAGGACTTGTTGAAACTCGTGTTTATGGAGCAGATGGTGTTTGGGAAATTCTGAAGTCTGGAAACAGAGTCAGATCAGTTGGTTCCACAAGTGCTAATGAGCTTAGCAGTCGTTCTCATTGGTATGTCTTTATTCTTTCAGATGAACTGATTTGTATTTGTATTTTTTTACTTCTCCAAGCCTTGAATTTTCAATCATATATTACTTCTCCAAGCCTTGAATTTTCAATCATATAACTGACAGTGTTTTTCCTTGAATTGCTGGCAGAGACAAAACTCTTTTAATTTATAAATACATTAAGTTATTATTAGAATTAGAATGGAATTAGCAAGGCAGATATTACTTGTATGTCATTGTGGATTGTGGATAACAAATAGGTGGTTTTACATGCAGTTTGGTGCGGGTAACTGTTCTGGGGGAGAATTTAATCAATGGCCAGAGAACAAAAAGTCACCTTTGGCTAGTAGACTTAGCTGGCAGTGAACGTGTAGGGAAAACTGATGCTGAAGGAGAAAGGCTGAAGGAATCTCAATTCATAAATAAGTCTCTATCAGCACTTGGTGATGTTATTGCAGCACTTGCGTCCAAATCATCCCACATACCTTATAGGTAATTGTCTTTGATCTCATCCGTAACAACATTCTTACATAATGATGCTTTATCTCATTACTATTTGCATTCTTTTTTATTTTACTGAGACAGGAACTCGAAGCTCACTCATATACTTCAGAGCTCGTTAGGTGAGGATTCACTTCAGCATTATGCTCCTTTGATGCGTGCATTTTTATCTTTTTACTTATGATGATTTATTGATGTTGATCTTGGACTAAAATGCAGGAGGTGATTGCAAAACTCTAATGTTTGTCCAAATAAGTCCTAGTTCAGTAGACTTAACAGAGACACTTTGTTCACTGAATTTTGCTACGCGTGTTCGAGGAATTGAGAGTGGCCCAGCCCGCAAACAAGTAGACCTCACTGAGCTTATGAAGTACAAGCAAATGGTAGGCTAGAGTTTAATTGTTCTTATTTGACAGATAACAATGATTCTTTATTGAGGGGAATATAAATAACCGTGATTTTTATTTCCTTAAAACTGAAAATCTGGTCATAAACAGGCTGAAAAGTCCAAACACGATGAGAAGGAAGTTAGGAAATTACAAGATAACTTGCAGTCAGTGCAAATGAAACTAACCGCAAGAGAACTCATGTGCCGAAATCTTCAAGACAAGGTATAACCATGACGTGTTTATAATAGATATTGACTTATTGGTATGTGATAGAATATTGTGTAATAATTACACAATATTCTATCATTATGCATGCACTTGTCACTTTACTCATCTAATATGTGGTTGAATTTTAAAAGGTTCGGAATCTAGAGAACCAGGTTGCAGAGGAGAGAAAAGCTAGATTAAACCAAGAAAGTCGATCACTTGCTACAGAGAATACCAAAAAGAGGACATCACTGATTCCTTTGGAAAGACCCCCATTAAGAAGAATTAATAATTCCTTGCCTCCACCACCCGAGAGAAGGCCCTCCTCATGTAACACTTCCTTAAATGGAAAGGAAAACATTGCCAGAACGACCTCAATGACTACAAGAAGAAGGGTGTCTGTTGCTGCAAAACCTCCAGCTGCACCGTCACAAACACAGCAGCCCCTTCAGCCTAGGAGGCGAGTTTCCCTGGCAACATTTCATCCTGAAACAACTTCTGATGCCACTACTTCACTTCATACCTCTGCTTCTCAATTCATTAGTGGAAGCAATGTTCACCAACCAATGATAAGGAGGAACAACAGGAAAGCTCGGTATTCAAGTTTGTTCACCCCGACAACATCGTCAAGCGAAACAACACCAACTTTGGATAAGAGCCGCAGTAGGTTTGCTGGCAGTCCAACACAGGCAGCAGATTCGCGGATGATAGCTAGGCATCCACGCCCAACTGTGATTGCGCTGCAACGTAAATCTTTAGTATGGAGTCCTCTCAAGTGGAGAAGAGGCGCGGAAAGTAGCAGAAAGTCATCACTCTTGCCATCTCGGCCTTCCACCCAAATGCGATGATCTTTGTTTTCTCAAATAATGACATATACTTCGTCAACATTCATCGTCGTCTTTGTTCTTTGCTTCTTTTATGAAAAGGAGTACTCAGGGATTTGTCAGGAAATCTTTGTTTCCTCAAACAATGTAATATACACTACACTTGTAGTGTTTGGAACTAAATTGATTCCTAACGTGAGAATGAAAACAAGTTGACTTTTTGATAAACTTTTTTATGTTTCTGGTGTGTTAGGAGTTAGGACATGGTTTTGAAATGCATAAAAGTGAAACAAGCTCAGACCCTCAACTTCACCAGTTTTAAATGCCACATTAGGTGCCACCTATTCTCATTAACCTTAAGAATTTTATGTTTTTAAAATATAAAATAACTGGTTGGCGAGGATGATAATGATTCATCCATCATAATGTTGGTGAGGATCTATATTTGTGGAGAAAAAGAAACAAACCTGAAAGAATTCAAACCGAAAAAACAATTTATAAAGTTTTTGGTAAAGTTGAAAATGAGGTGAAAAAATAAAATGTAAAAATTTAAATTCTTTCCATTTCTTTTATTACCAAAGTTTTTAAATGTTTTTGACCCACTTAATATCACATTTTTACATTTATATTTTCAAAATAATATAATAATGGAGAGAATGGAAAGAATAGAAAATGAAGAGGATTCTAACTCGGGGCAAAGATATAATTATATTGATGAGAGTTAAAAATTTATTTATTTTGGGTAAACAAAAGCAATCAATTTTTTCTCTATTTTCCTTAAAAAAAAAAAGGTTTTTCTTTCTTATAAGAAAAAAGTTTTCTTTCTTAAAGACAACGGAAAAGCGTTAATGTTTATTTTTGGTAACTTTAAGAAAAAGAAAGAACAGAATCGCGCATGAAAGTAGGCAGTGGCATGTACGATGACCGTTGCAATTTACAAACACATTGGATTTGGATTCATTGGACCGTTACTTATTTACAATCATCATTATGATTATTGGCTCCTCATCAATTTCTTTGACTTCTTCTTCTTCATGTTCTCTCTCTTTCACTTCGGAAAACAACAACAATAACAACAACGTTAGTGTCCGTGTGATTGGGTCAGACACAAACAGAGAACAAAATCAGATTTTGAGAAAGACAGACCCAAACAACACAAAAATGGTCTCTAAAACCCCACCAACACAGAACAACAATATGTTAGCTGTTTTTGATCCTGTGCTAATCAGACAAACACTCAACAAGGTACTGTTATAAATAATCACTCATTTTCCTTCTTTAATCACATGCATGCCTAATAGATTATAATTACAATTTTGTTTCATTTGATCAATGTTTTCCCTGAATTTGAATTTTATGATTATTGATTTTGATTCTTTGAAGGTGGATCAATGCATGAATCGGCTACAAGAACTTCAGTTCACTGTGTCTGGTGGAACAAAGTTGGTTTCTGGAGTCAATCTTAGCCCTCGCAGTACCAGAACTTATCTCAGAACAAGTCTAAGGTGCAAGCAAGAATCTATTAGGTACATTTCATCACCATTCTTATTTCAATTTCTCAATTTTAATGTCACACATATTTACTATACTAATTTGAGATTCCATTATTGATTGATTATTAGTATTACTTTCCTTTTTGCTTCTCATTTGAGAATCGTGTAACACTATTCATACAATCTACTTTAATGATAATTTTTTATTAATATATAAAGAATAAATATTAGCATATAAGATATTCAATTTGTCAAATTTTCATAATTTTTTATAACAGATAATTAAAGATATTAGTGATCAAAGTTGTGCATTGGCATATGTGCAGAAATCTAAAACGACAAGTAAAAAGGAACATAGGGAGTATAGTATTATGATATTATGATTGATGGTTTTGCTATTAATAGTTGTATTGAAAGTTATAAACTCAATTGTTTCTGCTATGTTGCTAATTTTGAAGGATCAAGAATAGTGCACAAAAAACATCTCCACTGGGGAAGTTTCCCAAACCAGCTAATTTAGGAGGTATGGTATCTTTGTTTGCTCACTCTATTACGGTTAATTATGATTCATGCACCCTCAATTGCTATTTTTTCATAATGCCAATTATTCGGCTTCATAACATTATGTAGGATGTGAGTTGAAAATTCAAATCAATATTGAATAATAATTTGCAAAAACATAAAAACAGAAAACATTACGATGTTGCAAAATTATTATTCACGAACCTTACGATGTCGCAACACGCCAATTATTCGGCTTCATAACAATACTAGGATGTGTGAGTTGAAAATTCAAATCAATACTTTGAAAGCTCCTCAATTCATGCATTTTTCTTTTCTTAGAAGTTGTAACTTGATGCAGGTGAGTGGAGGCAAATGTCATTGCCTGCAATGCTTGTAGGTGAAACTGTTGCAGAAATTTTACAGGCGAGTCAATTTACTAGACAAATAGTTTCTGTCGACAGTGCAAAATTCTCCACCGAGGAACCGAAAACACCACTATCCCAACCCTCAAACAAGAAAGCAGACCCTGAAAACTTACAGCTCATTGCTAAAAGAAGGAAGGAAAAGCAAAATAAACAACAATCTGATTTGTCACCATCACCACCACTTCAAGGAGTGCGTTCGAGAATCAACTTCAAGGTTTCTCCTCCAGTAAAAGTAAGAGACTTTGATAAAGAGAAAGAGAATAACAAGTATTTAGCAAATAGGGTATCTCCAAGGAATAGGCCATGGGAAAGAAAGACAGTACTATTCCCTAACCCTTTGTTTTCTTCTTCCACTTCTTCTTCTTCTTCTTCACATCAACAAAAAATTTGCAAGACAAGATCACCTGTCATATCAAGAAATAGAGTAGCAACAACACCACACAAGTTTCGGATCAAATCGCCACATAAGTTTCTGATCAATTCACCAAATAGAGTAACACCACCATCACCACCACCCAAGTTTCGGATCAAATCGCCACATACGTTTCTGATCAAATCACCGAATAGAGTAACAACAACAACACCACCCAAGTTTCGGACCGAATCACCACATAAGTTTATTAATAAATCACCAAATAGAGTAACAACACCATCACCACCACCCAAGTTTCGGATCAAATCGCCACATACGTTTCTGATCAAATCACCGAATAGAGTAACAACAACGCCACCACCCAAGTTTCGGACTGAATCACCACATAAGTTTATTAATAAATCACCAAATAGAGTAACAACACCATCACCACCACCCAAGTTTCGGATCAAATCGCCACATACGTTTCTGATCAAATCACCGAATAGAGTAACAACAACAACACCACCCAAGTTTCGGACCGAGTCACCACATAAGTTTATTAACAAATCACCAAATAGAGTAACAACACCACACAAGTTTAGGATTGAATCACCGCATAAGTTTCTGAGCAAATCACCACCTTCACCCAAGAGAACTACAAGATTAAACTCTCCAAAGAGATGTGGTGCTGCATCAAAGAGATGCGGTGCTGCATCAAAATCGAGTCGACCTATCTCTCCTTCTAGATTGACTGCACCAACAAAGAACAAGAGAAGTGTGCAGAAAAGTGACGGATTAACGTGTTTGAGTTCTCCTCCAAAGAGCAAGAAAAGTGATGGATTGGTGTGTTTGAGCAACAGTTCTCCAAAGAGATCCGCTCCATCAAAATTACATGGATCTTTCTCTCCCTCGAGACTTCCAACAAGACTAGTTTCACCACTGAAGAGCAAGAAAAATGTACAGAAAGTTGATGGCTTAGTTAGTGGATCGAAACAACGGCCAGCAACAACAGTGCAATTGCCTGGTCCAAGATTTAAGCACATCTTGTGATATATATATATATATATATATATATATATATATATATATATATATATATATATATATATATATATATATATATATATATATATATACATGTTCTATTTTCAGTTCAATTTCATTGTATTCATTTCATCATAAGCAATTCTATACTATGTGCATACTATACTAGATATTCTTTAGTTTTTTCATGTCAATCTGGTCATTGACAAAATTTCTTTAGGTTTTTCATGTCAAACCAGTCATTGACAAAATTAATATACTGGGAATTTCATATCGATCCTAACAATGTACCATATTAGAAGATGCTTTGTCCGCGTGTAAAATAGTTATTATATGAATGGAACTCCAGTTCAACAAGGCACAAAAGAACAACAGAGCAACTTTAGCAGTTACTCTCATTTGATCAACACCATAAGGCATAAGCGCTTATGGGGAAGTTTCATATCAATGTCTCCAAAATCTATTTTCCTTTTGGACGATACAGCGGAACAATCAACCTATTGATATTGAACGAACCTTGAGTCTTCCAATTTATTGTTAGGTGCAATGGAATTCATTTGTATAGGAAGCAACCCTGTCAAATAGATATTTTTTGTTTCGATCATCTTTCGATTGTTAATACGTAGTCTCCAAGCCCTGGTAAATGTAATATAAATCAATGTATGAGGAAAAAGCTTTCTCTAACATGCACAAGTGAGACAAGTCTTGCACCATACAAACTTGTGCATGGTGTAAGACTTGTCTCACATGTGCACCATAAACTTTGCACGAGGAAAATGTGTAGTTTGGTGCATGAGAAGAAATCTCTAATGATTGTAGAGCCATCTGTAAGACCTTGAATTTTAAATTAGAAACTATAACGTTATTTATTCTAATTACTTATATTTAATTTGAATATTTTAGTGGATCTACAATTGTGACACCTTTAAAAAAAAAAAAGAATTATGCCTAATTGTCTTGGATCAAAATCCGGGACGTTACACCATCCTTAAAGTTTGATATCAATTTTATGTTATATTAATTCTATATTTTGCAGACAAGTTCTACAAATTCAAGTTGGAAGTGTCTGAATTTGGAGACATCTCTAATGATTGTAGAGCCATCCTTAAAGTTAAACCAAGCTTTATTATGCTTTTCCCACTTGATGATAGCTGAGGTGATCATGTCTATGTCTAGAAGTTAACCATTTTTTAATCACGTTACTCCTTGTATTACGGGAGCAATTTTAGCCCCTTATTTTTTAATCTATGCCTTACTTTTAATTTCAAAATAACCTCTTATCTCATGACCGTTATAGCAACATAGTCCTTCCATCACTAGCTTGATTAATATTAGCAACTCATGTTATCATGATGCATGCATAGGACCAAAGTAAAACAAAAAATAAAAGTTTAGAAGCGATAAACATAGTTTTGTCATTTTTTGTTCGGAAGGATAAATATCACATACAAATGAGTGATTCTAGATTCGAACCGGGACACCAGAAGAATATGGCATAACAATTTTGGCACTTGTCAGTTGAGCTAGAATTTATGGTTAATAGTTTAGACTTTTTGTTTATGTTAATTTTTTCGTCTGAATTTTGTATAGGTGTTGATACTTAATTATATACTTTTGTTAAATAATTGAAAGTTTAAAATTGTTAATCTATGATTACATAGTTAATTAACTAATTAAACTACACATCAAATTGTTTATGTTATGTGAATAAATGGCAGCCGATATTTTTGGTTACAATTTAGAGACATTGGTCAGCAACAAAGAAAAGAGCGTAAACTTACACCATAGAATAGCACATTGTCATTCTCTCCATCTTGGTGGTATACGTAGATTTTTAAGGAATTTTCAAAAACTTTCAAATAAAAGCTGTTTTTACCAAAAACCAAAACAATTAAAACCTAATTTAATCACAATAGTTTCGTATCGATAAATCAATTCCGTGCTGCGGGGGAAATAATAAATCAAACTGCAATTACCGTTGAAAAAAACAGAGGCAAGTGGCACCAGTTACATAGTGCACCACAAAGTTCTGATTATTTCTATTTTCATAATACAATCAGCATATAAACTTGAGATGAGCACCCATCTCAAGCCAAAAATTCCAAGCAACACCTGTATAAAAAGCTTTACATAACACAACAGCACGGACGAGCTAAGCATGTGTGATATGTCAAACGACAACTATTAAATCATAGATCAGATCATATCAGATATATATAACATTGACAACCCCAACAAAACTGCAGCAATCCGACGTTCACAAAGACAGGATGAACGCAACACGGTTATTAGCTGGGAGAAGCAAATCTTGTCCTTTCTCTCGGTCGATTTAAAGCTCGATCCTTTGGTGAAGATGTCTTTCCCGTCGTATTGGCTTGGCGCATCATTTCTGCAACATTGTCCATAAAGCACACGTAAATAAATGAATTACATGCCAAATGCTGCTAGGTGTCACATTTTGTTAACTTAAGGATCTTACAGCTCTAGTATACTAATAATAGACACTGATATGCCAATAGTTATTTTATATGTAGTGTGATTTTTTTATGATACAACAGAATCGTTGTCAATTGTGGATTGTTCAAATTCTGCAACGCATGAGTGCTAGCCACTGTTTCACCGAGGGAAAGCTATCATAACGGACTAGTTCTCTTATCCGTTAGGGTGGGGTGCTTGTGGTAAGCTGCCTTGGATATGAGTCTGAGGAATTGCTTAAAAAAAAAGGCAAAGTCCTATTTTGTACTAAACTAAATAGTGTATCGCGGAACATAGTGATTTGTTCAATTTCACTGTGCAATAGCACTATAGCAGCTATTTAACAACACTGGACAAGAACAGTGGAGTAATAATTTAATATTAACGTTAAAATTAAATAGATATGATCTATATAATAGAATTTTTAAATCAATTATGACTTTAACATTGTCCAAGTATGAACTCCAAAGATAAACAACAAGTTAGAAAAACTTCTAACCTCGTTTTCTCTCAAGCTCCTGGTCGAGCTCTTCTTTCCACTTCCTCTGTCTCTCGGAAAAGCTTAAACTGCAAGTGAAACATAGTATTATTAAATTACAGTAATTCTGAAAATAATTGATGCTGTGAAAGAGTTTAATTGTGATACAGTGTTAGTGTAAAATATATTACATTGTCAGCAAGTCACAATCTATCATATG
This sequence comes from Trifolium pratense, assembly GCF_020283565.1. Classification (NCBI taxonomy): domain Eukaryota; kingdom Viridiplantae; phylum Streptophyta; class Magnoliopsida; order Fabales; family Fabaceae; genus Trifolium; species Trifolium pratense. Next base: position 2,164,293 of record NC_060064.1, read on the forward strand.
TGAGACTTTAGAAGCAATCATGATTAAAGTCAAACGTAATTAATGATCTAACGGTTATGACCGACTGACGGTGTAAACAATATTTACATTGACATGTATATGAATTAAATCCGCTATGAAAAACAAAGCAAGTAAAAGATTGAATACAAACAAAACCTTGGGCTAAAGGGCTCCTGCTGGGAGTCAACTACCATTCCTTTCCGTTCATTAATGGGAGATGCTGGAACATCCTGTGAACCATGACTATTTACATTGCCAACAGTTGCTGAGGACCTGCCATTACTTCCAGGACTTACAGCATTGTCAACTGGTTTAGATGGAGAGCTAATTGGCATCCGACTTGGTGACTTGCTTTTAGGAGGTAATTTCAAGTATTTTTTATCAGGGGTATCATCACTTGGGCTATCAATCACATTGGGAGAACAAGATGCATTTAAACTGTTGAAAAACTCTTCATATAAAGGTGTCTGCAGTTTTTTCAGTTCAAGTGCCTGTAATAAACGGACCGTCATCATTCATCATCATCATGAAACAGCAGTTTGTAAGACAAAAATATTGATGAAAAGTTTATCGCTGACCAATTAATAACTTGATTCCAACTAAAAGCAATACCTTCTCATCCAGAAAGGCTTTAATTTTGACCTCTGTTAGGTCATCATCGTCTTCTGACAGAGATGGCACACATGGAAAGGGTAAATCTTTCTGTTCCTTATTGGACTCTAATTGAACACATGGCATGTGACTTTCATCATTGTCCAAACTAACTTCTCTATTTTCCAGTACTGGACTTGCGTCAAATTTACAGCCCCAATCATCCAAGGGTTCAGACATCGGGTTAAAACTCTACATTAGAAAAATAAAATAAAAACGGGTTTTCAGAAGTCATTACTTTCATATTAAATTAAAGACAAATGCTAAAAAGTTCCCCATAGCCCAGGGGAACTAGATAAGAAACTAATTGTAGAATTTTATTTTTTTTGACAAAGTAGAAATATTTTATTGAAAGTTGTATATTCAACAACTTAAAAGTTTAAATTTTGATTTTTTTTTCTAGAAAAAAACTCTTCTTTTATTTTCCCTTTTTGGTTCCTTAACTAGTTCCCCGGGGGCACTTATTAGCAAGACCCTAAATAAAATAAAACAAGACTTGAATGCAAGAACCTCAATATTATCTGACATTAATGATTTGTATTTGATATTACACTCTGAGAACTCTTCTTTGTCATCAATCTCACACATGTCATCATCATTGTTCATTCCCCATACATGATTATTTCCTGAGTCCTGAGGATTTTCTGTTGAGCAAAGTCTACATAAATCACAAACATTTGTTAACCAAAATCATTTTACTGTTTCAATAGAATCAACGGAAAAACTTCCAGATGTTACAAATTGAAAAAAGAATGTTTTAACACTTACAAGGATTCAACATTTGGAGCACATGATGGTGAAGATGCTCTAAAACTTCCCTGTCAGAAGTGAAAGTTATGTCTTAAAACTCAAATTTTAATTTATTTATAGAAGATAGAAGATACATGTAACAGCATTTCAAATATTACTCGAACTATCATACCATGGCAGTAGATGAATGAGAAATCGAATCCATATTTTGACCAGTAACAAAGGGATGCTGCAGCCAATTACAAACTGAATGTTAATCTCAGGGGGAGCTGAATATTTCATGCAAAACACTGACAATAGCGAAGTAGACTCCACTACTAAGTACTAATCAATAGCAGTATTAAAAAGACCACAGTGCTCATATGCAGAGTCAAAAGAGAAATGCTCATAGAATCACCTGCAGCAGTTCTGATGCTGATAGCCTCAAAATTGGTTCCCTGCGAAATTATTTAGTATGATCAGTTATCATGCATATATTCATTATAAATGGAAAACAATTAAAAGGAACATACTTCTGCAAGCACTTTAGCAGGAAATCTTTTGCTCCAGCCGAGAGATGATCAGGAATTGGTGGATGAGACTTAGTTGTCCCTATATGGAAGAGAGCAGCAACCTGAAACCCATTATTTTAGTAAATATTCAGAGCATACCTCAAAAAGAATTAAAGAAGTCAAAATATAAGTGACCTCTTGTTGGTATTGCTGGCTCCAAGGAGGCTTTCCCGTGGCCATCTCAATCACAGTACAACCCACGCTCCATATGTCAGCAGAGCTGAAAAAGAATCATCAGCATATGAAAAGATTCGATCATTAGTCTAGAAGGCTTTCTGAAAATTCATGCCGCTAACTTTTTTTCTATATCTTGAGCAAAGGTCTCTATTTTTGGAAAATGCTAGTCGGTAGAAATAACAATTCACAACTTTTATATGAACATAATTTTCCTCTCACTTTTTATCCCTGATCCCTTCCACCTTTTCTCCATACTGTTCTGTTTTCTCTCTTCACACTCATTTCACTATATGAAGGGTACTAAATAGCATCTCTATTTTTTTTAACAGAAGCCATCATCGTATAATTAATATGATTAAGGCAGTTATAATGCAACTCCAGATATGCCAGACTTGCATAGAATGGTCAACACTTGGAATCATAAAATAATCAGTCTCAGCTACTATACCGAATGACATCTAACAAGAAGAAACCTCCAGTTTTGTTCATGTCAAAGCATATTAAAAAGAAAGCAGCATATCGTAAAATATGTGAAGAGGGCTAATGTCCTTACAAGCTATGCCCAGTCTGGAGAATAACTTCAGGAGCCATCCAATATGGAGTACCCTTCATAGACTTGGCACCAGAAATGGTGGCCTAGAATGAAACAATGTACCTCTTAAACAAAGATCCAAATATAATATCCTTCACAAAGGTAAAGCAGTATATACTGTATATAATGTCATAATTGTAGAGTGGCTTATAAGAGTTACATTACCAGCTCAACGACCTGTTTGGATGCTCCAAAATCTGCTACTTTTATGCATCCTTTATTATCTACAAGAATATTGGCCCCCTGAAATTAATATATATCCGTGGACATCAGTAGCCGAAAAAGAACCAAGCTTACATGCATATCAATGAGATGATACAAATAGCAACCTTAATGTCCCTGTGCATGATTCCATTTTTGTGCAAGTACTCGAGTCCAAGTAATATCTGCTTCGTGTAAGTTCTTATGACCTGTTGAGTGAATTAGTGGAAATAGTTAGGCATAAAAAATCACCAAAGTACATTGATTGATTCGGTAGCCAGAACTTACGGCCTCAGGAAAAGCTCCAAACTTCCCCAACAGTGAAGATATGGATCCACCAGGAACAAACTCAAGGAGAATATTTAAGGTATCTTCTTCTCTGACCGTACCCAAATATCTCTACAGCACAAAAATAATAAGAAGATGATTAGGGTGAACTAATTGGTTTGTCAATATCGTTTACCAATATAGAACATCATACTTACAACAATGTTGGGATGCGAAAGATCTTTAAGCAGTTTAACTTCTTCCTCTAGCTCTTTTACGTGAGCCTGTTAGTAGTATGAACAACATTAACAAAAACAGCATATGGTCTCTGCTAATTCAATTCATATAGCAAATATAATGACGGTCCAAAATCTGAATCATACGCATGCCACAAGCAAGTCTTCCCAATCTTACCAAGTTTATACCCTTCTATAGCATATGAATGAATTTAACAAATCCAACAGTTGAATCACATGATATTAACACTAAAAGTTCATAAACTATAAACTATATCATGCACTTATATCATAAATTGAAAATGTTGGACGATGAAGTATCGATAATTTTTTAAGTTTCACATTCGATCTATTTAATTAGAACTTTCAATTAAACGGTTAGATTTACTAAATTCATAAGCAGTTAAATCGACTAGCATATAATTGATGTAATTGACGACGTGATCAGAAGCAGTTACAAACCTGTGCCTTCTCCTTCGAAGCACTACTTGCTGCAATCAAAACCTAAAAAAATCAAACAAGTAAACAAAATCAATTTAACCATTAAATCTAAATCCACATCCACTTTCTCAAAATAATCACAATCAAATTCAATTTCGAAGAATCAAGTGAATCGGTCAAACAAATAGCTTAAAATACGAAAATCGAAAAAAATGAAGAAATGAATTGACCTGTTTAACAGCAAGAAGCTCTCCAGAATCGAGATTCATTCCAACATAAACTTGACCAAAAGCACCACAACCGATTAATTCGCCTTTTCGCCATCGGATTTGAGGGACAGTTTCTTTAGGAATCGGAGGAGACGGTGGTGAAGGTTTAGAGAAAACTCTAGAATTACGAATACAGTAACCGATCTTATCAACTAGGGTTGTTCCTCCGAGTGAATGATCTTCGGTTGTCTCCGGTGATGGACGGAAGACTAGTGACCGGCGAACTGATCCGAAAATGTCTTGCATTTGTGAGAGCCGTTATGTTGTTGCGTTGAACAAAGAAAGAAACAAACTATACAACAAAGGAGAAAGAGGGAAAGAAGAAGGGTTTGTTTATTTTCAAATTTCGGTGAATAAAATATCAAAATTAATAACTTATGGGGGGGTTATTTTCTTAATTTCCAAGTTCCTTTTTTTGACCAATAAACACATCTTTGTTAAACACGTCATTATTACTAGTACTGTTATTTTAATTTTTTATAAAACTCGACATTATTACTCCTTCGTCTATGGGAGCAGATTGTCTCCCGTCACTTTTTTATAAAGTGAAATCTGGGCCCTTGATTTTTTTGCTAGTTGGACTTCCAATTTTTTAAGAATAAAATGATGGGTGGATATGGCAACTGGACTTTCTCCAGTGAATCCTCCACGGGAGAGGATTCATTCCCCTTCGTCTATTGATATGTTTGACTATTTTATACAGCTTATAACTTACTCCGAACTTTGTAGTAATATTATGTCTCATTATTTTTACTTAATTATATTTAAAAAATATCGATAATAGATATAGGAGTCGTAAAAGTACTTAATTATCTTTTATTTTTCTATGAAGTCAAGTAACTTAGTGATTAAAAATTCACCCTTAAGATAAGGTAAATAGATAAAAAATTCTAAATTTGAACTACAATCCCTATTATATAATGTGGTGTTCCTTATCAACCGAATTATGTTTAAAATAACCATAAATGAAAGGAGATATTTTTTTTGTATTAACTCTCTAGTTCTTAAGGAAAAAGGGTTTGGTTATCCAGAGTTTGGCCGTGACATAAGTAAAAAACTAATTAACAATTGTTTTCAACGGAAATTAAACATGAGTTTTCTCGAACGATTCATCCAATAAGAACTCATTAATCACTTGAATTTAATATCTAAGTTAGATAATGTATGTTCTATATTAACCACCGGATGTTTATTACTAACATCCTTCAACAAATAATCATCACTGTTGACTTGACCTTTCCATTGTTCCAAGGCTTTCTTTTCTTGAAAATAATAATTATTTTTTTTTACAACAATTAAGGCACATCATCAGAAAGGAATAATAATTGATAGTAAGTAGATACTGTATTTTTTATGGGAAAATAGTAGATGTCTTTGTTATTATTGTTATTACAAGAATTCATGTTGGATTTCTCAAGAAAAAATCATGTTAGATTATTTGTTTTTTTAGGAAGAAGCCGGCTAAGAAAAAAAATGATATAATGAAAAAATGTATGCATGTTTTAAGGAAAAAAAAAATTCAAAATAGACATATCAGTTAGTAACTTATAACAAAACGTGCCACAACAAAAAATATGAAAAATGCAATACAAATTTGTCCAGCTAATTTCCTACTTATTACTTGATGTAAAATATTTAATATGTTTTTTTTTTCATTCAATCCATAAAAATAAAAGTCCATCAAAAATATGTTGTCATTCAAATAAGATGAGAGTTGCTACGTGTTTGTCTTTTAAACAACCAAAATTTCGAATTCATGTGATGGTTCTTGTGTTCTTGTTAAACCAACACTAAATCCAATGATAAGTTGTTGAAATCGTTTTGTTAATTTTGAAATGCTACATACACTGATCATTATTAGTAAGTTTGTAGTATATGGCAGAGATGGTTTCCTTATATCAGTACATTCGTTAGACTCCCCCTGCTGCTGCATGATGGGTCACATTGAATGTTGATGGTGCTCTCTGTGGCTGTCTCCTTTTGCTGGTTCATACACTGATGCTTATGCAGATGCCAGAAATCTGTGTGATTTTTATGGGCCATGTCTACTTGCTTTTCGATTAATTTGTCAACAAAACAGACAACAAGAGCAATTGAATTTATTTTTCTTTTGAATCAAGGAGCAGTTGAATTAATGCCACCAGTTTCTTTGACATTATTAGGATCCATTCAGACTCTCCTATTATGTTCCATTATTAGGATCCATGCAAAAACTACTTAAAAGACTTTTAATCCTTGTAATTACTATATACTTCAGAGTAGAGGGAGGAGAGTGTTAACTATAACAAACACTACAACATTTAATATTATACTGAATATCATAAAAGCAAACATACTTCAATGATGCAAATGGCTAAATGCTCATTTGTCCTGCCAAGCTCAAATCCTATGGATCAAATTTCTGTAATATCTATTCACTACTTTATTCACAACGTCCAAATTAGAGCCGGAGTAGGTAAGGGCAGCACAAGCACTGTCTCCTGAGCACAATAGCATGAAAATCATTAAACTGACTTAGTGATGATGGGCCGAGTGTTGTTCCAAAGCCATTGACGAGCAGAACCATCCAACAATGGTGAAACCTGTGGGTGCATTAAAGTAGTTATAAAACAATCAACCATACAGGATTACAAAATAGAAATCTTGAGTAGGAGCATATATTAAAAGAAAAGCAGCAGCTGGAGGATGTGGAAGTACAGAATGATAGAATCCTTTTTGAGCAAGATCGAGAAAAATTAAGAAGGAAGAAACAAGGAATTTTTTTTATGAAATTGTTGCGTCCTGCGAGAGAATTTATATTTTATATTTTAAAGAAACAAAGAATAAGACTCGGGGATTACAAAAGCACATCCAGATTAATTTCTATTACTTCATAGCAAAGCCATGGATACATAGCGCCTTCTAGAGACGTGTAAAAGATCGGGAAAAAGAGAATCAAAAGACGAAAAAAAGGAATGCAACACACAGAGCAAAATACCTTTTCCCAGACTACTGAGTGGTAGTCGTTAAGCCAATCGATCTCTGTGGCCGATAGCAGAGATATGTCTACCAGTTTAATCTGCAGGGTATGCCCAGGTAACAAATGAGCGTATATGAAAGAATATATGGCTCATAATTAAGTGTTTATATCATAAGTCAAATAAATTCTTCCAAACGCTCTCTAAATTGGCTTCAAGAACCTCTGTGGACCAAGTCAGTCCCATATCTCCAATTAAAAAAAGGACTTAACAACAAATATATTAATAGAGAAGCATTACAAGATAAAATTTTATGGGACCATAACCTATTCTAACAAAATAAATATCAGACCAGGGTGATTGACAGCCATCAGCATACCTGAATGGGTACGTATGTAAGTTTTTCAAATCCTAGATATTGGATTCCTCCGAAACGGTTTGGTGTCTCAGCATTTCTCACACACAGTAGATTCTGCAAGTTAAAATAGTGTTGTCATTATGCAATCCAGAATAGGACTGACAAATTTTATCCCAAGAGTTATGCAGAAAAAAATGGAAAACACAACATAATGTACAAACTTGGTGATCAAGTAGGACGGTATCTGGGCTTTTCTGTTGACAAATAAGTGATGCTAAGAATGTCGAAATATATTAAAATATTGAATCAAGTAATTCACGGAGAGCTTCTTAAGACACTCATGATGACTCATGGAAGGTTTTGCAATCAATGCATATAAGTTGAAACTAAACTTATTAAACCAGTGATGAAATCTAAAAGATAGTTATCAAGTTTCAACAGATCTCAAAAGACCTCATCTTTCATAAGAAATTCAGCTTCTTGAATGTTTTAGACATACATTTTATTGGTATATACGATGAGCTCTTTAAAGAAGATAAAGATAATACGACTATATACATACTAAAACTAGTTGAACAAACTGGAAGCCAGGATTAACATTTCAAAGCATGTTTACATAGCTGAAGAGAATATTACCTCAATCCGAATGCCAAAGGCATGGTCTTCATAATAGCCAGGCTCATTGCTAACAATCATGCCATTCACTAGAGGCGTAAAATTTCCATAACGGTAACTGATACTTTGAGGGCCTTCATGAACATTCAATGCAGCTCCTACACCATGCCCAGTTCCTATATAGATAACGGTCAAGCACAAATGCTCAGTCAATCAATAAATTAATTTGGGTTTTTAAGCAGATGAATAACGGCCATCCGCATGAAGCAAAAATATACCATGTCTGTAGTCAAGTCCAACTTTCCAAAGAAAGGAACGAGCAAATGCATCCAGCACAAAACCAGGGGTATCTTCTGGGAAGACTGCCTGATCAAGAGCTATATGACCCTGGTAATAAGATATACGTGTTAAAACAAACAATAATTTAAGAAAGTCAGATTGCTAGGACTGATGTGTTAACATTAAAACAAGTAAAAGGTATAAATTTTCATGATTTGGTTGTGAGGAACAATAACGAATAAAATGCAGCCATCAACTTGTGAAAAAGGTTGGTAAAAAACAAAACTCGGGAAGAAGTACAAGCACGATACCTGCAAAACTCGGGTAAAACATTCTTTCTCTCTTGCCGTTGGTTTGCCAAAATGAACTGTCCGTGTAATGTCAGTTGTGCCATCAACATATTGAGCACCACTATCCAATAAGAATAATTTATTTGGATCCACAATACTACAACTCTCTGGTTCTGGTTTGTAGTGTATGATCGCACCATTTGGACCAGAACCTGAACCGATGAAATGAACAGATTATAGCTCAAGGCAAAGATAGGAGTTGAACCAAAACTTATATTTGTCTATCTAACATTAGCTCAACTACGGGTCAACATTTGTGTCAAAATGGAATAACATTGAAATATTTACATAGACTTGTTACATTTTTACACAGAATCACTAAATTGTATAGTTGTGTTCATTTACGGTCCATATTTTACCATGCAATGTTGTTTTGTAATATTGACATAGATAATTGTAGGTTAAGCCAATCTTTCAAAAAATTACAGTTGCATCTTTTTATGTTTCTTTAACCAATTTTTTAGCAAAAAAATAGAAACAGATTTATCAAAGTACTACAGTACCACTTATGGTGTCAAAGCTAGTATCCAAGAAACCATCTTGTTTTGAGCGAAACTCAAGAAGTTTGTCTGAAACTTCTACTTCTGTTGATACCCTGTTGTTAGTAATTTCTGTTTCTAGCCAATCCCAGAACTGAGCAAGAGCAGCAGCATCCCTGAAACAATAAGATAGCACCTTTTTATATATGCCAAAAGCAAGCTTCTATGTGGACACTTCTATTTTTTATTTTTTTGTAATCAATAGTAAACTCTTCTACATAAATTCAATATTCTTAAAGAGTCCAATGCATAGCTCATCTAGATAACCTGTGGTTTCTGTATGTACAATAACTCCAACTTAAAGGAGATCATCAAAATATATAAATCCAAACATGGAAAACATTGTGAGTAATCACTGTCAAAGTAAGTTATAATCACCTTAAATGACAATTTTGCATTCCTTTCAGCTCCGTTTCATTTTTTATGGCCTTCGCTAGAGAAACAGGGGATAATTTATGGACAGCAATGGGTGCACCTACATCCGATTTCTCATTCGATCCATCAAAAACTTTATTCCCAGTTTTGTGTTTATTCTCATAGTTCTGATAATATTTGTCGCAGGCAGCATTATAGGCATTTACAATAGCAGCATTAACAGAGGAAGTATCCAACCAAAGGGCGGCACCACGTGCTGCCAAACTGAAAGAAAATCAATCTTAATTCCAAAAATAGAGCTGCTTTTACAAATAAAATATGTAAGTATAAAAGAGTGGCCTATCTACTGAAATATTCTTGGACATTTCCACTAAAAGTTGTAAAAATGCAAGGGTTGTGAAAAATTCAAAAAAAAAAAAAAAGATTTCCATAGTTACTTTTCAGTCTCAGATATAATCGAATTGTATGGCTTGATCTCTATGTTTGCTTTCTTCAAGTGGCCATCCACCTCTTCAGTAACTTTTGAATTGTCGATAAATAATGTAGCTCCATCAATCTCCACAATCAAATATGCATACACAACAGGTGAATGTGGGATATCACTCCCTCTCTTCAAAGAAAAAGTCAAAAGTTACTTTCACTGATTAAGACATCAACATAGAAAAACAGAGGAAACAGGACATCAATGAGCTACTTATGTTAGACCCAAGTAACTTGAATAAAATCCTGAATGAAGGTTTTACAAGGATACATATTGTACACACAAAGAACCATCAATCCATCAAGTTAAAAGAATGTGTTTGGATGCATTACCAAGTTCAACAACCATGCAATTTCATCAAGTGCGGAGATGATAATTGCAGATGAACCAGCCTTAACAAGTTCTGACCTCAGAGATGACAATTTTGACGCAACATCTAAACCAGCATACTTTAGGTCATGCACTCTAACCGGCTTATTTGGAGGCTCAGGCCTAAATTCTTTCCATATTTCATCCACAAGATTTGAATTGTACAAATACACTAGCTCATGGTTTTTCTTAGAGATGACCTGCTTAAGTTCTTCAGCAGCATCCGAAGTAAAAAGAAACTGCCTCCTTAACAAAACATAACATAACGCCCTATCAGGCACGATAAAAATTTAAAAGCATTGCAATAACACAAGGAAAAAGGGAAAAATATGGTTTCAATTGGTTTAGAACTTTAGATTAGAAGTATAAACAACATATTTTAACATAATGCTTAGGATTGAGATTACCAATTACGAAAGATAACCTACTTAGGTCATGTTTGTACAAACAACTAATTAACATAAAAGTTCTTATGTATAAGTTATATCTATATTATCTATAACATAAAATAAAGTCAAACTATTTTTATATAAGTTAAGTTGTTTTCGTAAGTTATCCTAAACAACTTATGGAAATAAGCTGAAAACCATTTATGGACATGTCATAAGCTATTTCCACAAGCTCTCCCAAACAGCCTCACAAGTACTTATGTCAGTAGATAAGTTCAAATAAGTCCATCTAAACACATCCTAATCGCGAAAATGAAACAAATAAAATATAGAAAATAATACTATTTAAGGTGCAATGCAACATTAGTAATTACTAACAGGATCAATTCCAACTCTGGCACCTGGAGCCAAAACCTGATTGAGCCATTCACTAGTAGTAGGTACTCCTGGATTTCCGGCACGCATGAGAATCCAACTGGAATTCAGTTGCTTCTCTGCCTACAATCAATGATAAATATTACAACAACAACAACAAAATCACAATATGCAGAGTGTAGAATTGAAAAGAGTTTGGAAAACCTGAAGAAAATAGCGACCATCAGTCCAAAGAGCAGCTTTATCATTGGTAACAATAGCAGTTCCAGCACTGCCAGTAAAACCAGATATGTATTCTCTTCTACCGTAACATTCAGCAATGAACTCGCTCTAATAAAACATGAAGAGTTTAATTCTCTTAGTGTTTGGAGGAGGTGAAGGAAGTAAAAAGTGAGGTGTTAAAAAGGAACGAATGAAATTGTTTACCTGATGAGCGTCTTGAGAAGGGATGATGTAAGCGTCGATGGAGACGTCGGGTTTGGAGAAGAGACGGCGGAGGGAGGTGAGTTTGGGGTCGGAATTAGTGGGAGGGTTTTTACGGAAATTGGAAGATGGTTTTGCTGAGATTGAACTGGAAGTGCAAGTACGGATGGAGAAGAAATGAGGTTTATGATTATGATGAGATGATTTGAATTTGTAGAAGAAGAAGAATGGATTGAGAGTGAGGAAAGAGGAAGGGTGGATTGAGAGGGAGAGTTTCGTTACAGTTGCAGGTGATGCCAGCGACCTCATATTCATTGATTGATGATGGTGGTGGTGGAATACGGGTAAGGGAATCAATACAAGGCGCACACACAACAAATACCAGTCCGTTTAGTGGTCCTTGACACCGAATTTAGAAGGGAGAACCACGATTCGATCCCGTAACTGCTATTGAGAGGGGTTAGAATGTCTGAACTGACATCCGAATTGGATTAAAAACAAAAAAAATTAACATTTTTTTACATCATTTTATAGATATGGAACATTTTATTAAACAGTATAAATTCAATCATTTAACTTATTTCACATTATGGAACACTGCAAATTCAATCTATTTGTCGTAAGCTAAAATTTAACTTATTATTTATCTGCTATTTTTTTACCGCCAATGTAATATAACAGTTACTTATTAAAAACAAATTTATTTTAGACAGATTCAAAATTCAAAACCCGATAAGTGAAGGAGAAAATCGGAAGCAAAAGATAAGATGGGTTCAGTGGCGGTGGTGCCAATGTTGTTCGCCGACAGCTGCCGTAGCATCGCCGTTACAGATGCGGCAAGTGCGTTTCCCATATCAGTTAACAAACACCTCAACAAGCACGCATTTGGTTGGTGCTGTCGAAGTTCAAACAACACTAACGCCAGTGAAACTATATCCTCAACAACCGTTGCCGGAAAATTAACCGCCACCTCTTCTTCCAATAGGTACTATCTTCACTTACACTTTTTTTGTTTTCATAATAATTGATACTGATTCTTGCTTTTTCTTCAAGTTACCCAAAGTATGATCGATTGCTTCCATGTCCTGCACATAAATCACCACCAAGAATTGAACACTTAGTTGTTTCAGAAGGAGGACCTGTTTTAGAATACATTTGCAAAGTTTTGGATCTTCCTCATTTGTAAGTGCCAAATTCTTTTTATCACTGTTGAACCCAAACACACCGAGGCTCTGTTTCGGAAGGCCGTATAGCTTTTAGCTTATAAGCTAAGCTAAAAGCTCTGTTTGGTAACAATTTATAAAAAAGAGCTTATAACTTATTTTACTAGCTTATAGCTTATTTTTCAAACGCTATTTCAAGTAGATTATAGCTTATCATTCGTTCTTCCAATTTTATATTAATTAAACATATCTTTTTTATGTCATTTCATACTTATAAGCTAGTTCAACCGCTAATTTTACCAAACACTACAAATTCAATCAGCTAGCTTATTCACTATAAGTTAAAAGCTAGCTTATAAGCTATCCGCTATAAGCTAGCTTATCAACTATCGGCTATTTTTTTACCAAACAGAGGCTAAATTTTATTTTGTGAAGGTTTGTTGCAGATTTGATTCAATTTGGAGCTGTGTATTTCGCTCTTGTTTCTCCGGAGCCTCCTTCTACTGCTACTGCAGAGCAAATTAGAATTTTCAAAGAAGTAACCAAACCATTGGTTCTTCAAGAAAGAGATTCTATCAAAGGAAAAACTTTAAGAGAAGCTCAGAAAACTTTTCGTGTAACTGATGTGAATCAGGTTGTTGAACCAGGAACTTATTTGCGAGTTCACGTGCACCCTAAGCGTTTTCCTAGGTAAATTAGAATGTTCGTTGGAAATTGGAATGTTATTATAGAGTCATGATATGATAATGTTTGACATTTTAAATCTAATTATTAGGTGCTATGAGATTGACTGGAGATCAAGGATCATAGCTGTGGAGGAATCATATGTAGTTTTGGATAAACCTGCCGGTACTTCAGTATGTAATCAATCCTACTTTATGAACTCCGTAAAGTTATTAATCCCAATATACGATTCTTATAGAATTGTTAGTAAATATTGGATTGCAGACAACATTGTTAAGTCCTGTCATTTTCGTATCCAATGGCAATTTGTACATCAAGTGAATCAAAACTGTTATCTGAAAGGTTGTTGTTGTGTCCAACATTTGTTTCAGTCTATACCGAGTAGGTGAGATTTATGTGTAATCTGATTCCTCATGCCAGATTCCTCCATCTTTTGATAGGCGTCGAGGTCCATCAATTTGAAGTCCGTGTCAAGCAATAATGGTTTTGTAAAACACTGTTGAGTAAAGATATAGAAATCTCATGAATGGTTGTTTGTAGGCTTGATGCTTAGTAGGTGGAGTTTTTGAGAAGTGTCTATGAAGTATGCTCACTAGTTTTGGACGAGACATGGCGTTGGATTTCTAACTCGGAGCATCAAGAATTTAATATTTTGTATGGCTTGTGTTGAAATTTACTGATATGATATGTCTACATTATTAATTAGTTGATTGCCTAAAGTTTTTGTGCATGTATTCTTTTCTTAATTTGGTTAGGTAGGTGAAACTATCGGCAACATTGAAGAAAGTTGTGTAACCTTTGCAACCCGTGCCTTGGGATTGACAACCCCTTTGATGACTACCCATCAAATTGATAACTGTACAGAAGGCTGGTAATATGTTTATGTTAAAATAAATGTGTTGTGTGTCATTCTGGCTGTGATAGATAATGTAATAGACTTTTATTTAAGTGCAGCGTAGTATTGGCTAGGAATAAAGAGTATTGCTCCATCTTTCATTGCAAAATCCGGGTAACTCTGATGTCTACTTATAAAACCACACTCACACACGCCATGAGCTTTTTGTTCTTTGTTGTGAGATGGGGCTTTATTCTTTAAAAGATTTCATTTCGCTCCAAGTGAATGTGCAAATTAATTTTTTATTATATTATGTTCATATGTTATTGAACACTCAAGCCCTATGCGATGACATATCCCAACAAATAAAGAAGGTAAAGCATCACATAGGGCTCTAAATCCAAGTACAAAATATTTGCAGAAACTACTTCAAACTTGTTCTTCAACTTACTTTGATTGATGTCATAATATTTATTCTTTTCAAGTGACTGTTCAACTCAACTTTATCTGATATTATGTTGTCATTTGTTATTGAACACTTAATTATTATTTTCAGGAGAAAAAGGTGAAGAAGATCTATCTTGCTCTTGCAGCTTCTCCTTTACCAATTGGAATCATTAAGCACTATATGCGTCCTGTAAACGTGGCTCCTCGACTTCTTTCTGAAGGTAACTACACAAATTGGAATGCTTAGCAAAGATCTTGAAATGAAATAATGAAGTAGTAAATAAGTGTAATTTTGATGCTTATGTATTATAAGCAACTTCTAGGAAGAAGCCAACTCCATGCCTCATCAAATATTATGGATTATATATGTAGTGAGTGTTGCCTTGCATCCAGAGTTGGGCTTTGGCACAATCCTTTTCTTTCCCTTAGTCAGAATTCTGTTAAAGACAGCTGTCATTATATTATAGTTAGTTGTATCTAGCTATTCTACAAAAATACACCAATGTGTACTGCAACAACATGATGTGTCAGTGGGCAAAGGCACTTCCAGATTTTAAAATGTTTGTTTACTCTGCAGAGTTGGTAAAAAGGTTTCCAGATAAGTGTCTTGTATTGTCGATTCAACCTCGTAAATTTATTGAATGCAGATTTTATCAAGGGATGGCATATTTGTCAACTTGAGGTCATGGAATGCAGAAAGATTCCCTGGCCGACTATTGTTGTTCAAGATGAATATTGTATTGAAGACTGTGGATGGCCCTTTCAAGATTACGCGTACGAGTGTAAAATCAACCTTCTCACTGGTCGAACTCATCAGGTCTGTTAGCTGTCCTTTTATGTATTGTTTGTACTTTTCTTATGTTGATTTTTAACACATTACAATGAATATGAATGTTCAATTCAAAAAATAATGAAAACATATTTGATTGATGATTCTTATCCTCGGGTGAACTGAAAAGTTATTTATTGCCTACTTTTTCTGTGTTTTCATGTCACATGCCTTCATGAGCTGTAGTCTGTTTGCCAACTGATTTTGCTAGTGAAGCAATCAGTAGACAAACTCTATTGTTCTAGCAATTGTTGGATCTAACATTAGGCGATATTTGTGTTAACTGTCAAGTACTGCTTCAATTTTAAAATATCTCCCCCTCCATTTGTTTTTTGGAAGAGTATATCTTCTATGCTACATAATGGAGTCACTTTTATATAGGCTCAAGACAATAAATACAAAATTAAATATAGGAGATAGTACTAGGCCTATTTTCATGATATGCCTATACAATAATACAATTTCAAAGGCTAAATTTATAATGAATGAACAAAGAAAATTTCCGTATTTCTTTTATTTGGTTATCTTTTAGGAAGACAGAACTAGGTTTTTATTGATATAGTGACTTTAATTTTACTTCAGATTCGAGCTCAATTTGCTGCTTGTAAGGCACCGATAATTGGCGATTCTATGTATATGGCTGCTACAATTGCAGAGATGATTAATCCTGGACTTAATCCATTTGGAAAATATAAGAAAGATTTTGACTGTGAGAGTGAAAAAGAAACGGCCATGATAAATTGGATTGCACAACATGGAAAAGAGCCTAGTGTTGCAATTGGCCTTCAAGCTTGTCAAATTTCATGGGATGATGATGAACACTTTTACAGAGCGGGTTCACCTTGGTGGAGGTGTTAAAATGCTGGAAATGTGTTTGAGTTGCGGATATGACTCAACTCTGAAGTCATTATGTTTTAGTATTGACTCAGTTTTGAGTGAGTATCACTCATTCAAATCGAAAACATCCTGATTCAGTGTTGCAACTGATTTGTATACCTGAAAAATGAAGAGATTTTTTTACATGCAGATATTCAATAAGAGGAAGCGTTCTCATGTATCATTCTATGTTTGGTTTCTCCATTTTACAGCAAGAGTGCAAATTTCCCTAAGATGGTAGAGGAATGCAATGAGGTTGTGCGAGTTTGAAAAGATAAACCCAAATAAAAGGGAAAAAAGAGGAGCTTCATGGAGGGATTGGTACATGCTGTCACATACCGGCGAGCCTTGATCATCCTTTTCTATTTTAATCAACTCTAAAATCTAAATAGGTAGGCTAGAGGATAGATTATTCTCTGTCAAGGCCTCTTTCTGAAAATGTACATTTACTTGGATATTGAAGAATCGAGAAAATGTCACAATATTGGAAACTTGGCTAATTAGAATGTTCTGTTCCGTACTGCATTTTGGCATATAAGTTTTTTGTTTATGCTTGTAACTTAATCGTTTCTACTAACTTGCAAATCGAAAATGGTGGAATCCAAATCTAATGGAAATATCCATATAACTTTGATTCATTTGAAATGAGAGGTACTCTAGAGAGTAAATTATTGTAAAATTTCAAATTCAAACTAAACTCTTGAATCGTACTTTCAATCTTATATGAATGATTCTTGACAAATCATATCCTATAATGGTTGTGCATAAAAATATCGATTAAAAAAGTTGTAAGAAAGAATTGTGTCAAAAAGAGGTTGCAAGAAAGAACCGATATTAGTCCTGCCGGCAGAAGAAAAGAGTCTCGGAAGATTATAAAAAAATCTCGAGGGTTTGAGTGAAATTGTTTTTTCTTTTTTTTTTTTTTTTGGGAAGCATTGAGTGAAATTGTTGGACGAATGTTTTATTGTGTATTTTTAACTAAAAAGTCTCTCAAAATTTATCTATCAAAATATGTAGACTTTTGAATACCAATAATTTTTTTTTGAAGTGGCAAGAAATCTCAATTGAATACCAACATATTTTGTTGCGTGAAAAAAAAAACTTGTCTTAATTGAATATCACAAGATTTATTTGACTTTTATAAAAGTCTTGATTGAATATCACACGACTTTTTATCATAAAAAATTCTTTTAAATCACAATCCAATACACCCTCCTAAAAGACTTTTTAGGATCAAGATTCTTAATTCAAGAATTTGTGAGATTTTATAACACATGTTTTTGAGATTTCAAATTACTTTATAGATTTTTAAAATTTAAATACCTTAATAAATTCGATACAAACTTCTTCTAAAAAAAATAATGAATGAATATGAATCATTTCTTAAAAAAGTCAACGAATTAATATAAACAAATAAAATCAATAAATCAATTTTAAACAAAAAAAATATAATAATCATAAAAAGGAATGACTCATTAACAACGTTTTATAAGAAAGTGTAAAAATTCTACAACTTTTTGAAGGAATGACTCATTAACCTTGTAAAAAGACAAATAAACGTTGTGAAAAATTTAACAGTTGATGAAAAGAAAATTAACTATGAATCATAAAAAAAAAGTTGTGAAATTAAATTGTTGGTAAAACAAAGTTATTTTAAATTAATGTCAACTCCGGATGAACACACATCTACGGATAACCTCTGTTGATTATGCTGGAGGGGTCACATAATGTGTTGAATGATTGGATGACACAATTGAAGGACATAATTATCTAGTTGATCAATTCACTTCATTTGGAGGTAAGACTAAAATTTATCGGGAAAAATCAGATGATATTACTGAGATGACAACTTTGATGTTTGAAAGACATTTGCTAGATGCATAGGAATCACCAAGGTGTTTCTACTAGTGGTAGAAGATTTGAAGAATCATGTTATTCGATAAAACATAATTGTTCAAAGTTTCAATGTATTTTTTTCTTAACAGAGTTTTAATGTATTTACAAACAAACATTTTGTGCACGTTTTTCATTTGATTTTAGGAAAATGATTATGGGTTTGCTTGGGGTTTTGTGCTTCATTCTTACTAATGAGATTTCCTTTTGTTATGATCTTACAAATAGCCCTACTTTGTGATTGTGTAGTTTTAACTTTTAAATGAGCATTGGTTAATTGTACTTATCAATAGACAATGTCAACCCGTGTGTTTGAAATTGTCAACCGAAAAGAGATTAGTGTCCATCCAACATGAGATGGATTGGTTCCAATGAAGCAGATGCATAATATGAGCGTTAAATAGAATATTTGTTTGATATGGCGATAGATCAATACGACATATATTCAATATGTCTATACGTCATTCCTTGAAAAATACATTATATCAGTATAAGTTTGACATTTGATTGTCTTTTGACTATGATTTATTATTGTTGCAGGATGTTGTTTACGATAAGCTTATATTTCTTTAAGTATCCATCAGATATTGATATTTACCAGATCCCTTCTCATGATATCCATTTTAAATTTTCCAACACCTCCATCTCCCCAGTTTGTGCCGTGGCTGTTTTCAACCAGCCAATACTCCACTTTTTTCCCGCGGACATACTTAAATGCATATCCTATAACTAGTAAAGCATGTCTATCTACTGGATTGATTTTATCGACATGTCGAAACTGTTCATTGCTGGCGGGCCCAGTGTATATTCCTTTCTACAATTAAATTAAACATTAGTCATTCAAGCAAATTATTGATATTGATATTTACTGTTGCTTAGGTTGTGATAGTGTCTTCTTCGCATCTTTGATCATAGTATGCCTAAAGCGACACCTTGGAAAATATCGGCATTGAATGCCGATAAAAAAACTGCGACACATACTGGTTCATAGATGTGGGTCTAAAGCCAATTGTCGATTATCGTGAGGTCAGTACAAATATTTGCACTTACGGGTATAAGAACCTGTTTGTAGCCACTTGACAAACATCGTGCCTATAAAGGCAAGTAGGGCCAAAGTAACACTGAACAACATATAAAATGTTCCAGCAAGGTTTGTCGTATACCCATTGTACACTAGGTTGTCCCTCTTGCCCTCTTGGATTTCCCTGGCAATAGACAAATGATTTATAAATTGTTCATAAATGTCTGGTTATATAGTGTTTGTGCGTAGGTTAAATGTGTGTTCATCCGGAGTTGAGAAGATATGTTTGCACATTACTTTGATGTTTGAGGCATTTTGTAAAACAGTTAAATAAATGCTCTCCGTCTTGCTGATTGTCGTCATGTTGCTGATCGCAATGATACTGGTATACAATTATACATAGTAGAATGTCCACAATATTTCTAGTGGTAGTAGATTTCCATGATGGTGTTGAGATGGAGGAAGGCATTGTTTATGCTAGATGTATATGAATGACCAGGGTGTTCTACTAGTGGTAGAAGATTCGAAGAATCCTAGTTTCAATGTAATTTTATTTTTTTTAACAAAGTTTCAATGTATTGTCATTCAAACATTTATGTTCATGGCTTTTGTTTTATTTAGGGAAATGATTATGGGTTTGCTTGGGGTTTTGTGCTTCATTCTTACTAATGAGATTTCCCTTTGTTATAATCTTACAAATAGCCCTATTTTATGATTGTGTAATTTTAACTTTTAAACGAGCAAACATTGATTAATCGTACTTGTCAGTAGATATTGTTAACCTGTGTGTTTGAAATTGTCAAACCGAAAAGAGAATAGTGCCCTCCAACATAAGATGGATTGGTTCCAATGAAGCACATATATAATATGAGTATTGGATACGATATTTGTTTGATAGGGCAATGGATCAATATGATTTGTATTCGATATGGCTATACGTTATTCCTTGAAAAATACATGATATCAACCATTGAATTAAAATTAGTGAAAAACCAATATGCATCGATAATATAAAATTTTATACTATCAACCAATAATAATCGTGTATTCCTTCATGTCACTTCATTTTACCGCTTTTTTTTTTTAATATGACATAAAAGTTTGAATTATTTTTATTAAACTGATGGTGCGTGTCTTTCAAACTCTTAAACTTATAATGGATCAAAGTATAAATAGTACTATATCCAACGAAAATGAAAAAATGTATAAAATGTCATCTAACCATTCAAGATGAAAATACACATAATATCAAATTCAAAATCCAACACCTAAGGAAGAATATATCCAACAACAAAAATGGCCATTCATGAAAAACACAAGGGCTACCCTGCTTCAAGGCTATAAGCCCAACTCCAAGAAACACACTTTATAGCTTATACACTACCTCCTCTGTAGTAAGAGTGTTTTGATAATAGTTTATTATAATAGTTTATAAGCTTGTTTCATAAGGTTATAGGTGTTTGGTAACAAACTTATTTTACTAGCTTCTAACATTTTACCTTTTATTCCAATTTTAACTTGCTTATTTTAATTTCTTTATTTTTTTTAATAAAAAAACTATCTACTCACAAAAATAACTACTCATTCACATAAAATAACCATGTACTTTTGAAATTCAAATCAGTCCCTAAATTTTACAACTTAAAAGCAAAATGCACCTTGACATTTTCAAATCATAGACGAATTGCTCCCCCAACTTAAATGCATTTAATAAATGAATTAGCAGGATTACACATGGAGTGGATAATGAATCTCCATGTAGTGGTTCTAAAAAAATCATTTGGACTCATTGTCCAAAATTAAGGTGGTTGTTGCAAATGCAAATGATCCTAAAAAAAATACAACGTATCCATTTTCCTTTACTCGTCTTTTGATCATATCTAACATGTGAATATAAGTTGTTGTTGTTGATGCTGCACAATTTTCCGTTTTACAAAGCTTCATTTTTATTTTTATGAAAACATGTTTCAACACATATATGAGTTGTAGAATTCAATGATCGATTTGAATATTTTACAAGGTTGTTTGTTAAGATTGTCCGACAATCTTTCTACCTCTCTAACTTTCTCCCTCTTTAACTCTCTTTCTCTCTCCCTCCGTCCACCTCTCTCTCTCTCTCTCCCTCTCTACAAATTTTAAAGAATTATCCCTTCGATTTTGCAATTTTAATCGATTACTCCTATGTGACATGGAGTCACATTGACAGATATCACATATGCAGTAAATGTCTATTTCATTATCACTGACGGAGTAAACGAATGTATGAATAATTTGACAGATGGAACACAATTTCATAAAAGAATTTGATGTTTCAATTTTTTTTTAAATATTTGATGATTTTTGCAATTTCAAATGGTATTTAACTTGTGTAAAAGAAAAAAAGAATGTAGTACTTTCTTCGGTCCTATACATAAGAAAACATTTGTTTTTTAGATTCATTGTAAATATGTGTTTGGTACGCATGAAAGAGCGAAGAGAGAAACAGAGACGAAAGAATAAGGGAAGAAAGACTGTCTTTCTCTTGATTAGCACAAAAAGAGAAATAGGGGCGATTGATTAAAAGTGTATGTGAAGAAAGATGGAAGAGAAGCATTTTTTTCTGCTATTCCTAATATGCCCTTGTCTCTATACTACTTGAAACACTCAGCATCCATCTCAATAAAATCTCAAATGTTCTTGGTATTTTGGTAAATCTGTGTGGTGGATGAAGAAAAGGTAATAGTCACACTTGCTATGCTCATGGCGGATTGATAAAGATTTTTTTATTATTATTATTAAAATAAAACTTTACATACTAAAAAAAAATTGGCTAACCTGATTTTTGTTTTAAATTTATTTTTTATGGATATATACACGGAGTGGAGAAAACTGGACAACTAATTCAAATAATGCTTTGATGAGTTTATTTTACAAAGTGTATTATGCTGGGAATATTGATTTGGTGTTGTGGTTTGAGTAAATTTTAAAAAATGCAAATGTGAAAGGTTTTTTAATTCAAGGGTATTTTAGTACTTTTAAACATATTCAACAATTTTTTCTTTCTTATTTCTTGTCTCTTTCTTTTATGCCAAACAATATATTAAATCTACTCTATTTCTCTCTTCTCACACTCTCTCACATATTTCTCTCTTCTCACTTTCTCTACACATCCAATCGAGGAGCTAGGAATCCTCTCCTGTGCTTTTTTTATGCAATGCAATCGCAATCACACCCTAAAAGTTAATGTTATCTAAATACATCAAACTTTAACTTTATGATAAATCTAAAAAACAAATATGTTTAGCTTATTCCTTTGGTAGAAAGACTCACCCCATAAGCAACACACCCCATGCAATGCAATGATGATGTCCCCCTTGATCTAGATTTCATGGTATCATCTTTTTTGAATTAAAGCCTGAAACCAAAAAAGAAACCTTTGAAAACTTTCCCAAACTTGATCACTCATTCATGGCGATCTTAACAGAAGAACAAAATCAACAACAACCTAAACAACACTCAACCAAAACAAAAACCAAGTCTTCCCACAAACCCAAAACACAACAACCTCAATTATCTTTCTGGTTCTACTTCACTCTTTCAATTTCTCTCATAACCCTCTTCTTCTTCTTCTTCTTCTTCTTCATCTTCACTTCTTCATCCCTTTCACCACAAAAATCGTTACTTAACTTACCCACAACTCTCCGTAAACACTACTCCAATGGCAGAACAATCAAAGTCCAAATTCATCCAAATCAACCACCCATTCAACTCTTCACCTTCCAGCGAGCTCCCAATACTCAAACACCTTCAGAAACTGTTCTCATTCTTCATGGTCAAGCTCTCAGTTCATACTCTTATCGGAATCTTGTTCAATCTCTTAGCACACAAGGTGTTCGAGTTATTGCCATTGATCTTCCTGGTAATGGGTTTTCTGATAAATCGGTAGAAGTTTCTGTTGAAGGGTTGGATGGGATTTTTGGGAGGTTTAGTTATGTTTATAGTGAAATTCAAGAAAAGGGTTTTTTTTGGGCTTTTGATCAAATTGTTGAAACGGGTCAAATTCCTTATGAGGAAGTTCTTGCTCGAATGTCGAAGAGGAAAGTTAGTATACCGGTTGATTTGGGTCCAGAAGAGATTGGAAAAGTTTTGGGACAGGTTATTGATACATTAGGGTTAGCACCTGTTCATTTGGTTTTACATGATTCAGCTTTAGGGTTTGCTGCTAATTGGGTTTCTGAGAATTCTAATTTGGTTTCAAGTTTGACGCTTGTTGATACACCGCCTTTGAATTCGGGTGCTTTTCCTATTTGGGTTTTGGAGGTTCCTTTGATTAGAGAGGTGGTTTTAGGGTTGCCTTTGGTTTTTGAAAAAGTTGTGAATTTTTGTTGTTCTAAGAGAATTGGTGGTTTGGATGCTGATGCACATAGGGTGCTGTTGAAGACTGGGGATGGAAGGAAAGCGGTTGTGGCTACTGGAAAGAATTTGAATTCTAGCTTTGATTTGGCTGAATGGGGTGGTTCTGATGGATTGAAAGATATGCCAATGCAATTGATCTGGTCTAGTGATTGGTCTGAAGAATGGATCCGTGAAGGGAATCAGGTTGCTGGCGCTCTTCCGCGGGCGAAGTTTGTTACACATTCTGGAGGCCGGTGGGCTCAGGTGTGTACAAGATTTATTATTGATTGTTCTATCTTGTGTATGATTTTATTTTATTTTTTGTTGTGTAGAATTGTTTAGTTGGATTGAAATGAATGCTGGAACAAAATGCAAACTGTGTTAATTACACTGAAAATTTGGGGGAGAAGTGATTGTGTTCTTAGCTAGCTGGCCACTGCTATTGTTCTTAAACCTCGATCAGATGTAGAATAGTTTAAGTGCGAGATTTTGTGATGTCTGTGACTGTTACATTTGTCTAAACTTTCCTCTAAACTCTAGCTTGCTATGCTTCGATAGCAAATTAACGATAACAATAATGCCCCCTTTCTCACTCAGTGGGCTCTTACATGAATCAAATAACACCATAATGCCTTTCACCATTTCATGCATGAAGAAATGCATTTGATGTTGTTTGTTTCATTGTTTGCACAATTAGTTTATGTAGGTTTTTCCTAATATGAGACAAAGAATGAACTTCATGCTCCAACTTAAAACTAGTCTAGTGAAGAAGGAGCCCTTTTTATTGCTATAAGTTACAACTTCAACACATGCAAACCTCTTCCATATATGTTTGCACACCGTTTGCTGATTTGACGTTCTGGAGTAGTTCTGTATTATTATTACTTTACAGATATCTACTTGACATCGACTCATAATTGGTCTTCTCTTATACTTTGGGATGTTTTCATTGGATTTGAAAATGTCGTGCAAAAACCTACAGTACAAACAAGTTTGTTTGCTGTATGTTTCAACAAAGAACTATGGAAGTCTTTCTAGAATTGGCTAAAGAACTTGTAATACTTAATTTTCACTTTCAATGCTGTGTTATATACCCTGGTTCTTCATGGGATGAGAATTTGAGACCCACAATACAGACAAATCCAGTGTTAGCTGCAACCTTAGAGAATCTCAGTGTCACCGGCTACAATAGTCCTTTAGTTGCTGAACTAGTTGGACTTAACTGGTCATGTTACTCTCCTGTAGTAAATAGCAATATCAGTATCCGATACAAAATGAGAACATAACCTTCTCTCGGTAACAATTTTTAAAGAATTATATGCAATTGTTTCCCCTTAGTAGAATTTTTAAAGAATTATATGCAATTGTTTCCCCTTAGTAGAGCCATTCATATGTCACGAATATCGAGGCCTAACTCATCCTTACAAAACCGGCTTGTAAGGTGAGGATTGCCTCCTCTTTATAAACTCTTCTCAAGAGTCCTATCTATCCGATGTGGGACTAAATCCCACCGAGTGTTGGCCGCTAACACACCCCCTCACGCTTCAGCCCGGCCCAATAATTATATGCAATTGTTTCCCCTTAGTAGAGCCATTCATATGTCACGAATATCGAGGCCTAACTCATCCTTACAAAACCGGCTTGTAAGGTGAGGATTGCCTCCTCTTTATAAACTCTTCTCAAGAGTCCTATCTATCCGATGTGGGACTAAATCCCACCGAGTGTTGGCCGCTAACACACCCCCTCACGCTTCAGCCCGGCCCAATGGGCCTGAAGCGTGAACGATGTCGGAAGCCCAACGATAGACCCGATAGGCTCTGATACCATGTCACGAATATCGAGGCCTAACTCATCCTTACAAAACCGGCTTGTAAGGTGAGGATTGCCTCCTCTTTATAAACTCTTCTCAAGAGTCCTATCTATCCGATGTGGGACTAAATCCCACCGAGTGTTGGCCGCTAACATCATAAACTCGGGGAGGTATAGGGATGTTCAAATATGATATTTTGAGGTATAGGGATAACTATGTTGCTGTGCTAATGAACTTCAATTCTTGGTTTTACTTTAAAATATCAAATAATGAAAGCTTCTTGCTCTCATCTCTACACCAGAATCATTTATTTGTTTGTGCCCAATTTCCAATACTAAAGAGTTTGCAATATCCCCATAAATCACCATTTTAGTTAGTGGTATTATTTTCTGTTTACTATTGAAACTAATTCAATTTGATGTGATCTTCTTAGGAGGATGTAGCAGTTGAGATAGCTGGAAAAATTTCTCAGTTTGTCTTGTCACTACCAAAGACTGTCAGAAAAGTTGAGCAAGAGTCCTCCATCCCAGACCACATACAGGAGATGTTTGATGAAGCTAAAACTGATGGTCACGGTCATGATCGCCTTGGTGAAGATGACATCCATGAAGTTGGTTACATGGACGCGTATGGACTCGGTCACGGACCTCGTGATTTGTGAAAGTGATCACCGAATATTGCTAGCTAATAATATTCACGCTAGTAGATATCACTCTGTCAACAAAAGCCGATATGTTGTATGTTAATTTATTTTAGCTGTTTTACATTTTCAAGTGTGGTGAGAAGATTGTGTGGCTTATGTAACAATTATGCATAGGGAGACTCTTGTTCTAACCGAAAATCTAATTACATATTACACTCTCGTTTGGAGCCAGTTTTTGTGTTTGGATTTAGAAACAATTTTTTGAATGTGTTTGTCAAGATGAAATGTTAATCATGTGTACTTGAAATATTTTGGTTATTTTGATGGCTGAGTAATGTTTGAGTTTGATGTATTTAATTTGAATCTCATGACATAAATATGAGATATAGTTACTGTGACTGTTTATATATATATATGCTGTGACTTTTAAAAGTTAACATGTTGTAATCTTTAATAGATGTTACCTTTTAAAATGTATTATAGTTTGGTCTAACATGTTGTAAGCTTTGCCTCTTAAACATGACTGTGATTGTTCATCCTGTGATTGTTCATCCTTGAGGACAAGAATGTTTGAAGGGGAGGGTATAGTTTATTTTATGTCATTTTACTCTTTTACCTCACAGAGTTGTATTTAAAGGTCTAGTGCCTCATTCGAAACACGATCAATCAATATGCAACAAATTTTCTTCTCCTAAAAACTTTCAATATCTCTTTACATGATTTCTTAATTATACCGATTCTATTCAAATTATTGGAATCCCTACTCTTGAAACTTGGGTTTTATTAGTTCGTCCCTAGAATCCTATGCAAATGAGTAATTTCAAAACACTTTTTAAAAAAACTTAAATAATATGCCGATGCATTAGAATTTGAAATATTTAACTTTTTAAATAAGTAATTTTGTTAAATGAAATTATTAAAACATGTCCTGAGAACACACCTTTATAATATAATATCATTAGTATGATAAAATAATAAACAATACGTAGTGATTTATGGGTATACTTAGATTCTAAAATGATACGTTTTGTTATATTTTATGCACAGTTATATTTCGACAAAAGAACTAGAAGTGCAGATATTTAATTTTAACTTTTACCTTCTCTTCCATGACTTGTTTCAGAAGCAATCGATCATGAGATCTTGAGAAGAGTATACTCCAGGTAATCAATATTTCTTACTTGGCAAAAATTACATTGTGACAGACAGGCAATGATCAGGGAAAATGGATTCTCTTGTCGCATTTTCGTTTTGTGACCATCCATAAAACAAGGGCGAGGGTTATAAAACTTGAGAGAAATTAATTCAGACAACGTCTCTGTTATGTTTGAAAATTCATTTCCACATGATAAGAGCAGAGAGCCAATCATAGATAAATCTAATTTGGAATTTTCAATAGATTTTTATAAATAAAATTGAGCAAACTGCCAAATATATCCCCCGAAATTTGGAAATAGACAAATATCCCCTGACATGGATTCTGACTAGTAGTGTCAGGGAGCAATATGATTGACGTTTTATAATTTCAGGGATGTATTTGCCTATTTCCAAATTTCAGGGGATATTTGACGAATTTTAAAATTTCAGGGGGTATTTGACAATTTACAACTTTGCACACTAAATATTAAAAAAACAAAAATAGAAATATTGAACATTTATAAAATATTATCGGTTAATAAAAACATCATATCATATATGTAGATGTTAAAGTTTGAACTCGAAATTTTTCATTTATTCACTTTTGTCCTTAAAGGGTAAATTTTTAATAACTAGACTATTAAATAAAAATAAAAAATCCTTACCAGTTTTTACCATCGTAGTTTACTTGCTTGACTTTGTTGAATACTAATGTATCTAGACTTACTTAAGGTCAAATACATTGGTTTTTCAATAATCTAAAAAGTAGAATTTGCTTATAATTAAGGCTGAATATAGTATCTCACAAATAAAAACTTTCACGTTTTTTATATTCTAATGGTAAAATCAATTAAAAATTGAAAACAAATCCTATACTCCAAACACTTGACCATTAGTAACCAATCAATGAAAAATGTTGACCATCTAATTTCTTGTTAGATTAAACTTTCTTTTTTCTTTCCTAAGAACAGCTCATACTAAGGAATGGTTCTGCGGATGATAGTTACATGAAACACTTTCAATGCAATGGGAGGAACATAAAGTGAGTTGCATAAATTTTGTTTAAGTAGCTTAATTAAAATGCATTAGTATTGTTCACAAAAAAAAATGCATTAGTATTAGAATAAAAAAATTGTGGATAGTTTAAGAGTTGCATATTTTTTTACTATTCAAATTAAAATTAAAGTATGAGTTTTACACATTGGTTTAAAAAAAATGTCAAAGGTTTGAATTGTGAGCTACATTAATGGTGAACCAGTTCTATACTTCTATTTTGTCCAAGACAATGACATTAAATTTGGTGGCTTAATGCACTTTCAAAATTTAAATTCTAACTAAGAGATGATCATAACTAATGTTCGACACACCTCAAATCAATGATCAAACTCTGAACCAAATAAGATTCAAGTATCTATCATTTTCTTTTTTTATGGTAATTCAAGTATTTTGTCCCAACCTATTCCATATCAACACGACAATTCAATGAACTCATTAATGTCCATGAGACGTGACAATGCTGGTAGCCTGGTACTAGAATTCTATCTATATTTTGAGCACGAGATAAGAAAATCAAACACATATTTAAGCAAATCTATTATAAATTTGTATTGAAAGTGTCTCTTTTTTTCTATGAGGTTATTAAATAATAGGCTTACAACAAAAGATAATTTGGTTCGTCGAGGAATGTCTCATTTGGACGATATTATATGCAAGTGGTTGTGGAGTTGCTGAAATTGCCAACCATTTGTTTTTTTGTTGCAATTTTTCTCTTTTTCTCGGGAATAAAATTCTTAATTGGTTGCGTGTGTATGATCCGTTATTAAATGTTGTTGGTGACCACGCTTTACAATTTTGTAATGCCTATGTTTTTCGTAAAGAAGTTCGCTCAGGTTTACAAGTTTTTTTTTTTTTTTATAAGCCTCAGGTTTATAAGCTGTTTGATTGTCTTGTTGTTGGATTCTCTGAAATGAAAGAAACAATAGAATTTTTGCTCATAAAAATTCTTCTGTAGAGATGTTGTTTGACAAGGTGAAGAGATTATCGTGGTGGTGGTGATTGAAATTTAGAAAGAAAAGTTTTTATTATAATTTGAACATGTAGTGGTTAAATTCATTTTCTTATCTAATGTTAATTGGTTGTTTTGGATGTTGATGTTTGTACATTTTTTTGTAGCCCTTATCAACCCTTTAATTAAACACATCTTGTACTTAATTTTATTTTAATACATAGCATATTTCTTGCCTTCTTAAAAAAAATTGGTAATCATTGAATTAAATATATCTATCATCACACAAGATTGAGTAAATCAATCACCAAATAATAAAATGTGCACATGCATGGATGCAATTTGCAAAGTGGAAGGATTTATTTTATTTTATTTTTAAGGTGAATAAGTAAGATGATTGATGTTCGAACCCCAATTATCGCGTATATAATGTGATGTTCCACCAACTGAGTTATACTTATAGGAACGGAATTAATTTATTCTTATGACAGTATTATATGCAAAATGGGATTAAATTATTATAAAACTAGCGGGTTTTTTATTGATAAGGGCCATAGGAACCTTCTTGGAAGAATTACATGGAAATTTTCCCTTTACACCTCTTATATTGCTTTCAAGCATTCTAAACTTCTATTTTTGACTTTTGAATATGGTTCGAATTCTATTTTGCAAACTAAATAGTAGTTCGGAAAATATTTTTCGCTCCACTTGGTTCGGATTCTATTTTCAAACCACTGGAAAGCAGAACAAAAACTAATTAACTCAAATTTATTACTATTTAACTCACTTTATTTTATTTTATTTTTTGGCATTAATTAGCCTTCTGGTTCTAAGAGCATCAATATCCATAATATCCACTTGAGTTCTTTAAATGGGTCCCACTTAATTTTTTATATTAATTTATACTTCTCAATTAATTAAACGACTCAACATATTTTTTAAATATTCATACAACTCATCAAAAACTCTAACTTGGTCCCACTAAATCTCTCATTATTGGGTCTTTAACTCTTTGTGCGTTTAAATACATATTTTTTAATCCAAACAGCCAATAAAGTTAGAGGGTGGCAGACAAAGAGCGTTGGAAAGCAGAGCAACGCTTGCAAATTCAAGAGCGTTTTTAAGCATGAATTATCGGTGTATCCCTGACAAAAATGTTTTTGTTCTGTGAAAACTCCATACAAATGCACCGATGTGGGTGCTCTAAGGAAAGGGGTCCGTAAATCTAAAGTTAGGGCCTGAGGTTAAAAAAACCTGACCAATAATTATTTCCACCAAAAATCGAATTCAAATTCTTCTGAACCATCCGTCGTAAGGAAAGTTTATTAACCATTTAATTCTGATATCTTGTTTTATTTAAGTCACTTTGAATCACTTTTATCTACAACTCATTTTAAAAGGAAATTTTCAAATAAAATCCCTCAAAATTAATTTTCATCACCTTAATTACAACCAAACACATTTAATAGGTTTTCTAGAAGTAACTCCATCATTTATTTTGATAGTAACTGGACAACTAACAACACTGTGTCGTGCTCTTTTCTCCACGATCATACTCCTTATACTGTAGTCCGTCCACATTCATTTTGAAGTAAGTGCAGTGGAATATGATTAAAATTATGTAAAATATTTTGAGCATCAACACCAATGGTACTCATCAATTATTCCACATAATTTTAATCATAATTGGTATACTTGTCATAGTGGTTAAAAATCACCGAAGGGTTGCAGGTTCGAATCTTAATTAAGACAAAATTGTATTATTTTTTAATAAAAATTACAAGATAAAACGGAGGGAAAACAGGAAAAACAAATTAGGGTTTAGAGTTTGTTTGTGTATAAAAACTTATAATATAAAAGATATAACTCACCGTTATTTTAGCCAAGAAGCCGCCATATCGTGCCTTGGAGTAGAAAGAAGTTTCTCAACATAAAAAAAAGGGCATGTGGAAGTTTTCTATTTGTAAATATTTTGCAAAAATATTTATGACCACAAATTAGGGGTGATCGTATCCGAACCAATCCAAAAGTAAAACCGCAAATCGAACCAAACCAAACCGAAAACCGCAAAAACCGCATTTGGTTTGGATGTATTTGGATGGCTTTCTTACTGAACCGCAAACCGCAAAAACCGCGGATAACCGCAAAAACCGCATTAAGTTACTATTATATATTTATATTCCAATATCGTAAAAGAAAATATATTTATATTCCAATATACATGCACAATTACCAAGTCAGTCGACCAAATTAATCGAACTTCAAGTTGTTTTTATTTTTTGTACTGAAATTTTATTTTGGTGTTGTAATGTTATTTTAAATAAACAAATTTTATCGGTACCGTGATGTTATTTTGAAAATTCAATTTTTTTATATATTTAAAATTGTAAGTTACTATAATGTTATTTTGGATAAATAATTTTTGTTGGTACTACAATGTTATTTTGGAACTTCAATTTTTTATTTTTTTTTTATGCTTAAAATTGTTCGGTACAATCATTATGTTTTAAACCGCACCAACCGAACCGATCCAAACCGCATTTATTTGGTTTGGTTTGGTTTGGATGACTTTTTAAAAATCAACCGAACCAAACCGAACCGCATGCATTTTTATCTCGCGGTTAGGATGACTTTTATGCTCAAAACCGAACCAAACCGCACCGCGATCACCCCTACCACAAATTAACGGATTATATCAAAATCAATCAAAATATATATAGGAGAGATGTCTTGTGTCAAAGATTACTACATATACATCACATGTCAAATTTAACGAGTGCAAGTTTCCATAGATGTTCCTATTTTGAGTCGACTTTTTCTTTTTTTGGTATTCATTTTGAGTCGACTTTATTAATGCCTCTTTTTTTCTTTTTCTTTGTTTCATTGGTAGATTTTAATTTCTAGTAAATCATATATATAGGTCAATATATTTTTTTATATCATAAATTTTCTTTTCTATCTATAAATACGCAACTTCATTCATATTATAAATTTCACATATATATTTTTTATTCTTTGTTTTTAATCTTGTGACAAATTAAGTACCAATTGCTTTGATTCTCAAATAGCTTTTTATTTTTTTTTTGACAAAGATTCTGAAATAGCTAGAAGGAACAAAAGAAGAGATGTTTGAGAACATTGTAAATGCCCTTAGCACACTTTGTTGGAAGAATAGTGATCGCATGATGATAAAAGGGAGAGTGGTATTGATGAAGAAAAATGTGTTGGATTTTAAGGATTTGAGTGCTTCTTTACTTGATAATCTTCATGAATTTGTGGGCAAGAGTGTTTCTCTTCAACTTGTAAGTGCTTCTAATGGTGACCCGGGTTAGTATTTTGATCCTCATATTTCTTAGAATTAATATCATCTGCATATATAAGTTTTTGATTTTTTGTTGCTAATCCATCATGATTAGTGTTTTTGATTCCAATAGCCTCGCAAAGTATCTCTATATAGTATTTTACTTTTTTTTTTTTTTGTGTTAATTCAATTTTAGAAAAATGATGCTCTAGTAATTTGGAGTTTAGTTACGTGGTATGTAAAATTGTTCTGCTTAAAAAACGAACTCGAGTTTTCTTAGATAATCTGTCTTTTGATAAAACTCATTAACTACTTAATACTAATGTCTTAATTTTTATTTTACTTCTATAATATACTTCCTATGTAATTAGTTGAAGGTCAATAGTAGCTAATTTTATTTAATTTATATGTTGTGGTAAAGTAAATAAACCTTCAAATTTTCATATATGAAAATTATTTCATAAAACTATATGTTATTACAAAATAAAATTTAAAATAATACTATAATTAAATATGATATAATTATCTCAAATTTTATTTATATTTTAAACCATTAATATTTCCTATATTCAATATTCTACTATTGAGTAGTTCTATAATAAACCCTTAGAAGTTAGAAACACGTGATTTCTTTTTCATGGATGTAAAAGTCCTATACATTACTTGCAAGGGATAACATAATAAAGATCTAGGATAAAATAGTCAAATGCCCTCCAACTTAATATATATGCAAGATTTAGAATAGAAACATTAAAGAGTTAACTTAGATAAAAAGAATCAAGTCATCAAGCTTAATTATATTTATAGGATCATGATACACGTTGCAGAACACTAGTTAAGTATAATAAAATAAAATAAAAATAAAATAAAAAAAATAAAATAAACCCACTTGGGTTGGTGCATTGATATTGGCTTGAGACCTGGGAGTGTGCTCCTCTTGAGGTCTGAGGTTCGATTCTCTCTGGCGCCAATTTGGGTGGGCTAATTTAGCTTCTTCAAAAAAAAATAAAAAAAAATAAAAAGATAAAATCAAAGTTTTTTCTTTAAGCAAGATATATAAAAAGATGACTTTTTACATCTTTAATATGTGGTAACTTGGCTATCCATTACATGAAATTAGGTCAGATTACCCATCTTTAATGGACCAATGTATTTAAGACACTTAGGATGGGTAGCCTGTTAGAACATTTTGTATTGGGGGACTGCTACAAATACTCAAACAAGAAGATGATGAGGACAAACATGATGATGGTGCACATAAATTCCAAAGCGTGTGTATCACACTAAACATTAGGTTCGATTCGCCCCGACCATAAACTGGATGCAAAAGGGTTAACCGGTGAATCCCCTTCAGGATACTTTGGAAACCTTGACATGGATTGCATATATACACATATCAAGCATATCGATCAATGATATTTTACGGAATAAAGTTTCTTCAATAACCCTTGTGCACTAGAGAAATGAAGAAATGATTTAGAAATAATTTTGGCAGAATTGACTCATGAAATTCATGATTTCTCTTATGTATTTTCTGTCTCCTAAGTGTCTCTATTTATTTATAGAGAAACTTATGTCAAATGATGAAGGGACACAACCTTTAAAAGGATTTCAAAAATGTAAATTTGAATTTCAAATTAACCATTGCAATCTTTCAAATATATTTTGGAAAATATCCAACATAGCCTGACCCAATTTCATGTAATGGGTAGATAAAAATTTGCCTCTTTAATATGTTGTATGTACAAGTTCTAAGATAATAAATTTTGTATATCAGTATGTTTAACTAGTGATCCGAGGGCACTATTTAACATTTTCTTTTTTTTTATATCGTTAACAATTAAATAATATTACTGTCAAAAAATTCAATTAAATATTAATATAATACTTAGCAAGAAAAATTCTTTATATTTACTTTTTTTTTTTAATGGCACGGAGTTTTATAT
Organism: Trifolium pratense; assembly: GCF_020283565.1. Lineage (NCBI taxonomy): Eukaryota > Viridiplantae > Streptophyta > Magnoliopsida > Fabales > Fabaceae > Trifolium > Trifolium pratense. The sequence goes on from NC_060064.1 coordinate 2,198,902, forward strand.
ATTTTCCATTATGATCATAAATTATGAAGGCAATGGCATGAAAGGAAAAGTTGGAAAGGTTGCATATTTGGAAGATTGGAGTACCACAATCACACCATCATTGTTAGCTGGAGAATCAACATACAATATTACATTTGAATGGGATGAAGAAATAGGAACACCAGGAGCATTTTTAATAAAGAATAATCATCATAGTGAATTCTACTTAAAAAGTTTGACACTTGAAAATGTTCCTGGCCATGGTGTTATACACTTTATATGCAACTCTTGGGTATACCCTTCACATAAATATCAAAAGGATCGAATTTTCTTTAGTAACAAGGTAAAATTTCATTTGATGTTCTATATTGACTTTATGTCTTTCAAGACAAATTAATATTAGTATAGTATTAGTTGTATATATTTGAGAAATATAATAAAAAAATTCGATTTTTTTTTTTTATCAGACGTACTTTCTAAGTGAAACACCGGAGCCACTTCTTAAGTATAGAGAAGAAGAACTACAAACTTTAAGAGGAAATGGAAATAATCTACAATTGCAAGAATGGGATAGAGTATATGATTATGCATACTACAATGATCTGGGTGATCCTGATAAAGGTCCAAAGTACGCTCGTCCGGTTCTTGGGGGGTCTAGTGAGTATCCTTACCCTCGAAGGGGAAGAACCGGCAGACAACCCACAAAGTCAGGTTTGAATTTTTTACTATGATTACGAGTTTAATTATTATGTACTAACAATTATTTAATTTTGTACATATGCGAGCAATATTTCATTATAGTTTGGTAAGATACGATTGAAAGTTGGTATATATAATAAATAAATTAGACGATTATTTGAGTCGTTTCTCGTAGTGATTCTAAATTTCTAATGTGGTTTTTTTTGTTGATAATATTACCAGATGCTAATAGTGAGAGTAGATTGAATCTTGTGATGAGCTTAGACATCTATGTTCCAAGGGATGAAAGATTTGGTCACTTGAAATTGACTGACTTTCTTGGTTATGCACTAAAAGCAATAGTTCCAATTATCAAACCTGAATTAGAATCACTATTTGATAGTACTCCTAATGAGTTTGATAGCTTTGAAGATGTACTTAAACTCTATGGTGAGATTAAGGAAATTAGGGATTATAATATCCATGCAGAGAGGCTCAAAGAAAATCTCCAAATTGATGGTGAAAAGCTTTTCAAATACCCTGTGCCTCAAGTAATTAAAGGTATTCTACACATGATTCTTATGCAATCTATAAAGCACCAACGTAGACACAGAAAGACACCGAACATGACATTGACATTGATACGTAGACACTGATAATAATTTTAAAAAAAATGAAGTGTTTGAATGTTTAACACATGTTACACATTTGACACATTCATTTTGAAGTGTCGGTGCTATGTAGATCTTTACGTATTATATTGTATAATCAAGAAAAGTTATGCATTTTGTTTAGCAAATTTGTGTTCTAATGGCACTCTTCAATGATTTGGAATAGAGGATACATCTGCATGGAGAACTGATGAAGAATTTGCAAGAGAAATGTTGGCTGGTGTAAATCCTGTCATAATTCGTCGCCTCCAAGTGAGCCTTACAAATTTTAGTTATCAAAATTTCTTAAAATCATTGAATTCAACAAGAATATTGTGTTTTTCTTATGAGTTACGATTATCCAAATTTATTTTCTTAAACTTAAGAGGGTCACTAGTCAAATAAATAATTGACTATATTTTCCCTTACATTTGTCCTAAATAATGAAATTGCAGGAATTCCCACCAACATCTAAGCTAGATCCTAATATCTATGGCGATCAATCTAGTACAATAAGGAAAGAACACATTGAGAGCAATTTGGATGGACTCACAGTTGACGAGGTAATCTTCGAGTTCGAAATGATATTGTTTTCATAATAAAAATAAATTGTGTGAATATTGTGACAGCTTTGCAGTCAAATTCAATGTTTTTTAATCTAATGCTATTATTCATTATGTTAATAGGCAATTGCACAGAATAAGTTGTTTATATTGGATCACCATGATGCATTGATGTTATACTTGAGAAGGATAAATTCAACTTCTACAAAGACATATGCTAGTAGGACTATTCTTTTCTTGCAAAACAATGGAACTTTGAAGCCATTGGCCATTGAATTGAGTTTGCCACATCCTGAAGGAGATCAACATGGTGCTATTAGTAAAGTTTACATTCCTGCAGAAAATGGTGTTGAAAATTCCATCTGGCAGTTGGCTAAAGCTTATGTAGCAGTAAACGATTCCGGCTATCATCAACTTATCAGCCATTGGTAAAAGCGTTTCTTCGAAAACATTTATTTTACGGTCCCTTATCTAATTTAGTTTGAAATATACTGATGATATAAGTACTCACCGTATATTACAGGCTGCATACTCATGCGGCGATTGAACCATTCATTATATCTGCAAACAGACAACTTAGCGTGCTTCACCCCATTCATAAACTATTGTATCCTCACTTCCGCGACACAATGAATATAAATGCACTTGCGAGACAAATCCTCATCAATGCAGGTGGTATTTTAGAGGCCACAGTTTTTCCATCCAAATATTCCATGGAGATGTCATCCGCGCTTTATAAGGATTGGACTTTCCCTGAACAAGCACTCCCTGCAGATCTTATCAAAAGGTAAACACATCATACAATCAGGACCAATGACCTGTTTGGATTGAATTATTTAAGTATGTTTATCAACATAAATACTTGTGAGACTGTTTGAGTGAGCTTGTGGAAACAATTTATGACATATTCATAAGTTGTTTTCAGCTTATTTTCATACTTGTCCAATTTTTAAACCAGACTCATTGACATGACATGATCACATGATTCACATCCCAATTTGTTCTTTCAGAGGAATGGCTGTTGAAGATTCAACGTCACCGCATGGCCTTCGACTATTGATCAACGATTACCCTTACGCAGTGGACGGCTTAGAGATTTGGTTTGCAATCAAAACATGGGTTCAAGATTATTGTTCCTTTTACTACAAAGATGACGACACAGTGAAGAACGATGTAGAGCTACAATCTTGGTGGAAGGAATTAATAGAACAAGGTCACGGCGACAAGAAAAACGAACCATGGTGGCCAAAGATGAAAACAGTTAAAGAGTTGATTGAAACTTGCACAATCATTATATGGATTGCTTCGGCTCTTCACGCAGCTGTAAACTTTGGACAGTATCCTTATGCAGGTTACTTACCAAACCGTCCAACGATAAGTCGTCGATTCATGCCTGAGAAAGGAACAATAGAGTACAATGAACTTGTGGAAAATCCTGATAAGGCTTTTCTGAAAACAATCACGGCGCAACTGCAGACACTTGTTGGCGTTTCGCTTATTGAAATATTGTCTACTCATTCTTCTGATGAGGTCTACCTTGGACAAAGAGACACTAAGCATTGGACATATGATGCAGAGCCATTGGAAGCATTTGAGAAGTTTGGAAAGAAACTGAGAGAAATTGAAGAAAGAATTGTAGCTATGAATGATGATGTTATACTCGAAAATCGAATTGGAGGGGTTAAAGTGCCATACACTTTGCTTTTTCCTACAAGTGAAGGTGGATTAACTGGTTCTGGTATTCCCAATAGTGTCTCCATTTGAAATGCCAATGTAAGCGATCATGACACGTATTCTTTTACTTGGGTAGGATACTTCATCTAAGGTTATGTTTTGTATCACGGTGGTTTACTGTGATTTTTCAAAAGCTACACTTTGTAGCTTCTGCAAAATCACGGTGAATCACCGTGATTCTGACATATTCACCGTGATATCAAACATAGGTTAATAAGGGATCATCACTACCTTAAAACATGCAACATTCCAATGGATCGGTGTAGTTGTAGGGTGAAGGAGTATGTATATGGTGTTGGTGTATTATTATATATTGTTTCTAATATTTTATGATGATCTTGGTTTCCATTTAAATAAAAATTGTAATTTAATACTTTCATGTTATATGTATATACTTTTGTAAAAAATAAGTCTATGCTGTAGTGAGAGACGAGACAGCAAGAAAGATTAAAACCAAAACATAAATGAACACCTCAAAGCAAAGTAATACTATGGATGGAACAAATAAATTCTTCATTGCTAACTCAAGAAAGTTGTAAAAGAACCAAAGTGGAGACAAATTGAAAACATAAACAACAAAGTGAAGACTAAGTTGCAGATGAAAAGCTTAGTCTTGCTAACATCGTGCTCTCAATTTTCCTTATCTTCATACACTTTCCTTTCGTACACATATTGTTGCGGAGAATATTTAACTACAAAACTAGCTTCCTCCTACAGATTAAATTGCATCGTTAATTCCTATTCCGACAAAACTAGCTGCTGACTCAACCTCCCCTCGGGTCTACGCCCTCGATGTTTTTGTCGACTACAAGGCATGGGCCTTGCTGCAGGCGTGTACCCACGTCTTCATCTCTCTCCCTCACCCCACATTTTGATCAACCAACAGCCATTACAAAAATTTGCAACCATTTCAATTTTCTTCTCCCAAATTCACCTCTCACCATTTTCACATACCCCTCCCCTGATTTTGGCCGCTACGCGGCCAATACAATACCCCATGATTTCTGTCGCCACCCAATCAACAAATAAATTATGGTGTATAATTTTACCAAAAAATGAGTTTAATTGAGATGCACTGACAGTGTAAAATAGTTTTATACGATTATCCAATAAAAAATCATCAATTTGACATGTCATATAAAGAAAATGGGTTGATGTGGCGAAAAATATGATTGTTATTGGTTGACATGTAAAATACAACCATATTCTTTTTTCTCAGAATATATATATATTTTTATGAAAAAATTAAGCAAGAATATACAGTGACAAAGAATTACAACACTATTATTTGGTAAAAGAAAAATATGGTTGTTATTCAATACTCCTGGACAATATACCGGATGATCCCATTTTAGCATGGCACAACGGTTCATATGGCAAGTTACCTTTGCCGATGGATAGCATAAGACACAATGGTCCCTTAACACTAATTCTAGCCAACTCCAATGATCTGACATCTTTTTTCAACTGACTTGGTATATAGGTAGATTGAACAGGGAAATTTTACCATGATTGAAGTCTTTCGGTCGATACCATGATATTTAAACAACAAATCCCACAGAAAAACAGACCTTTAGAGACTTGTACCACATTTAAATTTTGGTGATTGGTAGTAGTTACGTGCAACGACAAACCGGGTAAAAAAAATGTGTTCATGGAACTAATGGACTATCTTTCAATCACACGCCTACTGTTTCTAAAATCACCATCACCCTTCTCATCCATACTGTATTTATTAAACTGTCCTCTGCCATGCTCCCTGTCATCAAATTTCTGTCTACTCCGGCCATTTCCTCGGGACCCTCTATCATTCCCATAAGATTTCCGGGATGATCCATCAAAATCATCAAATCTCTTCCGATCACGGCTACTTCCCTGAGATCTTCTGTCATTACCATAAGATTTCCGGGATGATCCATCAAAGTCGTCGAATCTTTTCCAATCACGGTTACCTCCCTGAGACCCTCTCTCATTAGCATAAGATTTCCTGGATGATCCATCAAAATCATCAAATCTCTTCCGATCACGGTTACTTCCCTGAGACCCTCTGTCATTACCATAAGATTTTCGAGATGATCCATCAAAATCTTCAAACCTCTTCCTATCACGGCTATTTCCCTGTGACCCTCTACCATTCCAATAAGACTGCCTGGGTGATTCGTCAAAATCTTCAAACCTCTTCCTATCACGGCTATTTCCCTGTGACCCTCTACCGTTCCTATAAGACTGCCGGGGTGATTCATCAAAATCATCACTGAAAATATTTGATTTGTAGCCACTACCAGACTTTCCGTCTTTAGTAAAGTTCCTTCTCCCAGAATCATGTCTGTTCCTTTTATTTTGTCTGGATGAATATGCCTCATTTAAGTCATCATCCTCATCAGAGTATAAGCCAGCACCACCATCTTCGTCAGAGTCAGAACCGAAGCTTAATTTCTTGGTTGGACCTCTGCCTTTCCTTTTCTGGTCAGCAGCAGAAACATGGCCATATTTGAAATTGGAAAGAATAGACCGTTGTTCATCAGAATCATAATCAAGTTCATCATCCTTGGATCGAGAGAAAGATGTATTTTTGCGAACTGAATGGTTCCGTTCAGTTCTTCCATAAGCTGTTTTATTTTTATGATGTGCGTGCATTTTGTCATCAGTGTCTTCAGAATCTTCCCAGTCCAATGAGTCTTCTGTTTCTGAAAAATTACTTTTTGTAGCTTCCGTTCTTGCACTATTAGATCCAGTTTGAGTGTCTAGCTCATAACTATCTATATCATCTTCATCGTCAAAATCATCAAACCCTGTTCTAGGTCTAGAAGCATTGGGATTAACATATTCTTCATCATGGGACCCTGGCACTCTGCTATTCTTTTCAAAATCATCGTCCCACCCCACACGCCGAGCATTGTTATCTGAAGGAAAATCCTTGTCTATACCATGAGAATCTGCATACTCAAAAGCAGCAACGTCTGCACCATCCGACTCATTGTCATCAAAGTCAAAATTCCAGGCATTGGAAACCTCTTGCCGACTGCCCATCTTATTAAAGTTAGGCCCGGAACTGTACTTATTATCTTGAGCTTTATTTTCCAGGAATTCATCAGGTGGGCGTTTACACTCACAATGAAAACATACCACATTCCTCCTGTAATTCAAGAAGTTGCACCTGCCAGATAAAAAATAAACAACAGATGCTCAAAAAGTTTTAGCAAAATCTAACAATACTTGGTCAACATAATTTGTTTTTGTATCTCTCTGTGAGGGGAGGGGGTTGAACAGTAAAATGTAACCCCAGAACATTAAATGGACTTGAACTTACTCGGCACATTCCCATTCTCCTGGAAGCAACTGTCTCTTGGGACGCTTGGCATCACACTGTAGGCAAACATTATTCTTTGCAAAATTCATGAAATCACACCTGACAAGTATTTAGCATCTTCAGTTAACAGGAAAATAAACTATATACTTCATGCTATTCAAAGTAGCTTATTCATAACCCATTTGTAACATAGTCTAATATTATATCATTAATTACCAAAAGGAGAAATAGCAAAAATATCTAACAATGATGCCTATCAGTGGTTTGTCGACAAAAAAAGTTCACTTGGTTCACATGGTGTACCAAGCATAATAAATTGGTAAAAAGAGTTTACTACAAGAAAATTCACTAGAAATTGACAATGACATTCACTTAGGTGTTAAATAATTTTTTTAATTTAATATTGCAAGTAAATCACAGAGATTCCAAGGACATACTTAGAACATAGCCAGTCCCCCCTTTTCATCTCAACATCATCCCGTCCAACACGTCTCTTTGGAGTAGGAGGAGGTTGTTTCACCTTTGGTGGAGGCTTTTTTATCACAGGAGGAGGGAGATTTGGATCAATAGGAACTGAACTCAATTTGACAACTTCATGAAGCAATTTACGAACCACTGCTTTGACAGACTTATGCTTCAGAAGTGACTTATTGAGGACTGATCCATTAATAGGATCAAACCCAAACGTCAGTAGCATTCGCATGATATCAATAGTCCGTGCCTCATCTTCTTTGTTTGTAAGAAGATATGCGTTGTCACAATTGTTTCTCAAACTGCAGGAACTACATACCTGATTTCAATGAATATTGCATTATACATATATAAAATATATTCAAATAATGAGAAAAATATGCTTTGGGTTAAATCCGACACCGAATAAGAGAAAGATCACAAATGGGGGGTCTGAAAAAATAAAAAGTGACAGATGTGAGTGAGAGAAGAGAATGATAAAAAGGATGCCCAAACAGTCAAATCAATCTAGGTCCTGTGCAACAACCATAGTCCATAAATATCGACACTACTAATTTAAATATCTTCTCAATACAATAGTAGAGACGGGATTCCTACTTATCACTTGTAATGTATCCACACAGATGGATTTAAAAAACTCAGACAAATGGATTTTCGCAACTAAAATAACAATGAATCAAGAAGCACTCAGTCACTTAATTGTGTTGAGCACCAAACGGCATGTGTTCAACTTACATCTCCTTCATCAAGGTGGACAAGCTTCCTTAAAAGTTTTCCGGAGAAAACCACCTTTCTGTCCACATTGGGACATCCAAAACCTACCAAAATTTGAATATCCTGCCTCGACAACGACCTGAAATCAATCAATCAATGAATCTATCTTATCACCACATAAACAACACTCTCATAGATTAACGAACAAAACAAAACAATAACAGCCACAATATCATTATGCTACTCTGCACAATAAAAAGAGCATAACATCACATATAACATTGTCAAAAATTGATACTTTTCTTAATCTAAAAAAAACCCAACCAATTCAACCACCAAAATGAATTCAATTTAGGTGAAATGCACAAACCTCAACAAATCAAAACGATCTTTCCCAAAATTAAGACACGCAGCATGAACACTCTTAAAATCCTTAGTAAAATCAAACCCCTCATCATGTACAATCTCAGGAGAATCAAACCCTAAATCCTGCACCATTTTATCCTCATCCTTCCTCTTATGATCAAAATAATTCTGATGAACCAATCTCTCCATCAATTGAATCCATTCCGGCCACGGATGCACCAATTCCACCTCTTTCTTCACCAATTCCGTCGATTTACTGTCAATCTTAACCTCTTCATGAGACGAAGAAGAAGCTGTAACAATTGGTTCTGAAACGGGTTGTTCGGGAATTTGATTTTGAGTGTTTTTGGAATCACGCCAAGCACGAATTCGTTGAAGTGTTTCGTGTTTTTGAGAACGTTCTTTTTCGATTGCATCGATTTGATCAAATACGAAGCTGAGACGAGCGGAAAGGGAAGAAGGTTTAGGGTTTGGGTTTTGGGAGGTTGAGAAAAGATGGGAATGTAAGAATGGGGTTTTAGGGTTTAAGAAATGAAGAGAGAAACGGCGTTTGGTGAGAAGAAGAGATAAACGACCGTAGGCCATTGTCGTTTAGAAAGGGAAGACGGTGCAAAGTTCAAACCTCCATCGGAACACACGCTGCCGGAAAAAAGCTTAAACCCTACTTAGTATGTTTTTAACAGTTCATGCAAATGCAATTATCTTTTACACAATTTTTTATTTTTTTTTTGTCGAGTTATCTTTTACAAAATTAATTACCAATTAAGAGTGATATTTATTTTGGAGTGCATATGAGATAGAAAGAATTTTACAATTATTAAAACTGGTGGCTAAAAGGGCATCCCCATTTTTTTATGTTGTAAATGGAGATTTATTATAGGAGAATGTTAACTTGTGCCCTTAAGGGCACATGTTAAGAAGATAAATGTGGAAAAAATTTATTGAACTTGTGGTGTATTCAATTATCTAAACATTAAATGTTTTGTATCATTAAATGCTATATTTCTATTTTTAGGTAGCTTAACATGTGCCCTTAGGGCACAAGTTAACATGACCCTTTATTATAAAAGAATACTGGAACAAATGAAAAGAAAGTGGTAGCGTATAGTTGGTTTTTGAAAGTTACTGTATTAAAGAAAAAAGTTTGAATTTTAAAAAAATGCGTAAAATGAAAAGAAAAAAAAAAGTAGAATGCGTAAAATAAAAAGATAAAAAAAATTATTGTACTACCTTTCTACAAGATGGGTGAAGTAATGTTGGCTGCATAATCTAATGCCTCGGGTTTCAAAAATTGTGCAGGGATAATTTCGTGAGTTTGGACCTAAATGTAATAATTTGGATTCAGTTTAGGTTTGGGTGCCCCGGCCAATTCTAACCTAGTAGAGAAAATAAGAAGAAACCTTCTTGATCACGCGAAATCAGCAGAACGCACGACCGATGATGGATTCTACGTCAAGGGTTAGCAGAAGAACATATCCTCCACTATTGTTCTACATGGATTCCGACGTCGACTACCATGGTCGGATTATTTTTAAGGGTAACAAGTCCTCCTCCGAATCAAAGATGGTCAGCAAAAACTCTATTCCACTATCGTTCTACTACAACACAACCGTCGTCTACTACCCTAGTCTATCAAAGATGGATATATTTCTGTCAAATCATGAAGAAACTACCATGCTCCCCAATAAAAATCATCCACTATCGTTCTACTTCTACTCGGATTCCACCGACCCCGACCCCTGGTCTGCGTGTAAACTATATTCCATCATCATCCATGCCTTCCACCGCCGTCTCCAACTCCTCTGATCAATCAAAGGTCAGCTTTCCTTGCTTTGGTTCTCAATTTGTGGCGGGCAAAAACTATATTCCACTATCTTTCTTTGGTAGCTTTGGTTCTCGGTCCTCCAAATCAAAGGTTAGCGGAAACTATATTCCCGATGAAATTGTTTTCTCTATTCTTTCAAAACTGTCCATAAAGTCATTGAAGCGCTTTGGATGCGTTCGTAAATCGTGGTCTATTTTATTTGAAAACACTGATTTCATGACTCTGTACAGCAAGCATTTCATATCTCGTCACGGTTTGTGATGATGATTATCATACATTTATTCTCGCTGATGATGGTCTTTACCACTCTGAATTCCATTTGTTCAACAACAAACTCAAATTTAATTTGCCATCTCCAATTCAACCGGCAACTTCTACTCTGGATTTTAATGCTACTCGTATTCTGGGCTCCACAAGTGTTAACGACATTTTTTGTATTGGGCGAAAAAGTTGAGATATGATGCGCCGATATATATTGTGGAATCCCCTTATCGAGGAATTCAAGATCGTTCCTCTTAGCCCTGCTGAACTAGTACCAAAATACCCTGAAGACGACATAACCTATGTGGAAAATCGTTTTCACGGGTTTGGTTATGACCAACTTACAGATGACTTTAAGGTCATTCAGTATGTATCATTTACCTCTCGTTTTGGATGTTATGGCTATTATCTGCCGACATGTTTTTTTGAGATATAGTTTAAAAAATAATTCTTGGAGAATGATCCGCATGGACAAGGGTATGCATGGTCATGGTTTTAATGTTCATGCTGGCCCATTTAATGGTCTTGAAGTTTATGTGGATGGAGCTTGTCATTGGTTGGTTTCGAGATTTGAGGACCATCTTCATGCTATGACTCTGTTGTCATTTGACTTCAGTGATGAGGTGTTCCTTACAACACCCATCGGGGAAGAAACATTTTCTTCTCCATACCATCATCATCACCACTTGGCGGTGTTAAATGGATCAATTGCTTTAATCTCAAATTATTACGATGATATTGTTTATCACATATCTATTCTGGGTGAACTCAGTGTTAGTGAATCATGGATCAAACTATATATTTATAGCCCCTTACCTTCCATCCAATGGCCCCAATTGGATTTGGGAAGATGGGATATATGTTCATTAAAAAAAAAAAGATTACGAACTCGGCTATGTTGATTTGAGCACACAAATAATTGAGGAGGTTGGTATTATTACTGATGGTGGGAAGAGTCTTCGTTTTAATATCGGTCTTTACAAGGAAAGCCTTCGAAGGATCAAGTAACTCGTTTTTTTTTTCTTTCTTATTCTTCTTGTTTTCACTCATAGCTATATAGTCTATGGTGATATGATCTCGTTTTATCAATTTATTTAATTTTAAAGGTTTAGATCTTTGTGACTTGCAAACTGATTGTGTTTTCTTTAATGAATGTACTCCTATTTTACATTTATATATCTTTTACCTATTTTAAATTGGATCTTTATTTATAAAAAACATTAAAACTTGAAAATTACAAAGTGTTGCAATGGGACCTGGATTCCATGCATTCATTTTTTCGGTACAGTCGTGCAGTTGGGCTATTTGTAGCCGTTCGATCAAGATCGGAAGGTTATGATTTAAAAGCATATTTATTAACTGCATTTATTTAAATCGTCCGATTGTGATCGAACGGTTATAAAGTGACTGCACCAGAAATTCAACTGCACCTAATTGATTTTCGTTGCAATGTCCTACTTTTGAGAAAAATTCTGCTCCGTCAGTCTAATGCAGGTGGCGACACTGCCCCTGCCCTAATTTTAAAGCTGGACCTCTAATCAAAAGAAACTCAAAAAATTTATTTAAATTAAAATTAATATCAATAACATAAAATATCATCTTTATAAATTTGTCTTTTTCTCTTCTTTCAAAGAAAGTATAGTGAAAATCATGTCAATTGATATAAGGCTTATGTATGTTTTTTTATTATAGAACGTATAGTACAAAATTAATCCCGTTATAAAATTACTCGTCATTGTAAGATTATTGTCAGTGTATCATTATTATAATTGCAATATTTATCGGTAAAACAAATTGGATAGCCACAGCATATTACAATTGATTAATTGATAGCCACAGAACTGAACACAGATTTATTTATTTTTATGAAACAAAAATTACATTTAGAATCACTGAGGCAAAAACCTAGAAAAAAATACATCAGATAGACACAGATACACTTTAGCTAGACATCACTGCAATTGCAAGTGACAAAAAATTCAAAATCACCCTTACCAAAGTACTTGCATTACAAAGCCACTATGTTTGGTCTAGTGGTGAGGGATTTTGATAGTATGCTAGAGATCCTGGATTCGATCCCCGACTCCATTATGAACAAAAAAAAGTACTTACATTACATCTAAAACAATTAATTTTGGATTACAGCTATACAATTTTTTTGCTTATAACGGTGACAATGAGTTTGGACATGGAACATCATGTATGATGTATCCATACCTATTTTCTACTAGCCCAATGCCAGGGGCTTCGAATTTACAGAAAGCTAAGCACTTTGTGTAACAAATACTGGGAATTGTTAAATATAACCCAACAATTAGGAGTATGTCTTTACATTTTTCATTTTTGAAAAAAATAACCTTTATTAAAAATGTATATCACAAATATGATCTGTATACTGTAAACTTCAAATTTATGGTACATATCGTTAAAAATTGTACAGTCAACTTGAAGTTTACAGTAAACATTTTGTATACAGTGTATAAACTTTAAGTTAACAGTACGAAAAACTGGAAGGTTAGAAAGAAAAAAGGGTATTTTTGTCCAAACAGAAAAATACCGGTTAAAAGACCATCTGTAGCTATAAATTTAACAATTCCCAAAATATTTTACTAGAAAGGAACACATGCTTTCAAAACCATTCTACCGTGCATTTTGGGTAGAAGCCTTTGTCTGCAGCAACATGGGTGGCGGCTAGTAACTCTTTCTGAACTTTTCGCCTCTCATAAAACACCAAGCATGAAATCGATGTGCATTTCACACCACTTTCAAGAAGCCTATCACCGCCTCCACAGTGGTGACATATCTGCAAGAGAGGAAAAACCCCATTAACTATCACCAGAACAAAAAGAAAATATTACAAGTCAGATTTGAAATAACAGAAACTATCATTAAACCTGACCTGAGACAGCAAAACTACAAAATAGATAATCTTATGCGAACCAACTACACACCTATGTTGCATGGATAGAGGTACGGTACCCGTATCGAATACAAGTATAGAATTTTCAAAAAACAATCCAATAACCATTTTCCCTCTTTCCTTTCTCTATATATTCCTAAAAATAAATAATGTAACTAACAAATAATAAAAACATGATTCCCACGAATACGGCTACATGCACAACACGAATTTGGAGTGCCCATATTTTAGAGTTACATACACAAGAGTGATGCAACTGCCTATCATTTTCAAGCATATTTCCTCCATGTGTAAAATAACCTATTCAATCCCCTTGGCGAGAAAATAAAGAAGGATAGACCTACACACATTTTCATTACAATAGATGAAAAACATAATATACTTACAGACACAAGATGTTGCATCTCCTGCTCCAACTTTGAAGTTTTACCAATCACTGCTGTCGCAGCAGCCACCTCATTTTCAGAACATTGATTGCATAAACGGGCTGATGCCTGGACCAACTCACCACAGAGTACACAGTGTTTTGAGAGATAGTAATAATCAATTCTGGTTCGATGGAAGTTTGGAGTGAATGCATGTTTTACAGAAGCTTCTCTTATAGGGCGAGGCATCTCTGCAAACCACTGGTTCAGGTCAGCACCAACAAGCCCAAATACTCGCTGTAAAGCCGGTATTATTTGCTTATTAATGTAATATAAATCATTTATTCTGAATGGGGAATTAATTGCCAAGACTTCCAATGGATCAACAACCATATCAACCAGGCGGGCTCCAGGCTCTCCATGGATTACAACGTAAGGTATTCTCTCTGCATAACGTGGTTCAGCCCTACGATCAACCCTCATTGCCTTAGTTGCCACAATTGCAGCAGGAGGAAGTGATGAGATCCTTGCACTGTAGGTACCCAAGCGAACCTCCTTTGCAAAGATAAAATCCTTAAGGGAAACTCTGCCTGAAAGAATCCTCTTCCACTGACGTTGCAAATAAGTCTTCACCTGCATGCAGCAAATAAGAGATAATAATGAATTCAATAAAGTATCCAGAATAATCAGTTGGAAATCTGTTGTTTTGTATTTTTTCTTCCTTTCAAAAAAATTTGCTTGAACAAGAAGGGAAATTAAAAGGGGGAAAAATTGGCGTGGAGGATTCATTAGATGGACTTTTCAGTTGATGAGGATGCTGAATACAACATCCAAGTGATCAATTATGCAGAAAATGTATCCATGAGAAAAAGGAAAGTAAATCAGGGAAATACCTTGACAGTAACAAAACACGCATTAGCTTATATATCATGAAATATATTATGATCATTTTTAGAATATTACATTCATTGGGATGTATACAGGAAAGATGCGACATGAAAGCATGTGTACCTCCAATACACTCTGGTGCTCAAAAAAAAGTCTCAAAGATCGCTCCATTATTTTTGCAACTGCTTCACACGTGTCCCTGCGTACTGTTTCAATACCTTTGGCGTCAAAAACAGGTTCAATTTGATTGGGGCTTTCATAACTGTAGCCAACATATCTCTTTTTAGTAATGAGGAAACACGGGTGATAAACTTTCTCCATCTTCAAGGTGATGGGACTTGGATTCATAGCAGTGATAGCAGAAGCAATCTCACTCCCAATTTGGAAGGACTCTTTGACAGTGCGTCCTTTAAGGAGGACAAACATACTGCAGCAAAAACACCCTTTAATTCTGTCACTTTAATACACATTACTTGATATAATAATAATTGCAAAGATGATTCAACAATGGCCATCATTCAATTTTTACACTATCCAAGTCAGCTGTATGCGTAAACACTTCAATTGAAAGGAGCACATAAATACTTGCAAGTGATTTATGTAAAAGTTTGATTTTGCAATTACACAATCACTAATAATCATCTTTTTTACATGTGACAATGTCATGATATAGGATAAAAGGGGTTTCATGTAATTTTCAAGTGATCTTTCTCTTTGGGGATTTTATTAATTATTTTAAGATAACTATGTTGTATTTTTCTTCTTTTAGATAGAAGAATGATTAATTTAATAATGAAGAGGAAAAAGTTCACAAGCGCAAACAAAACAACAGCAAAGGGAAGGAAAAAACAATAATAAATAAGGTCAAAAGAGCAACTCAATTACGTAGCCAAGTTTGACCAAATGCCAAGAATGGCACGTGTTAGAATTAGAACATCAATATATAAATTAAGAATGCTATGGAAGACTTCCTGTCAGAAAGTTTTTGTCATAACTTCTATCACGTTTCTTAATTCCTTGTGTGCATATGTTTGTTCAGGAGAAAAAATTACTTTCTATATAAGAGAGGTAAGTGTAATTAGGCATATCTCATGAGCGTGTAATTTAACCTAGCTAGAAATATTGTACATGTTAGTGTTACCTATCAGTATCTCCATAAATAACTTTAGCATTCCACTTTTCATGTAGATTTACAAATGATATAGCCTTTTCCAGTGTACACCGTCCACATTGAACAATGCTGTCTGCAAGTTCTGCACAAGGCATGCGACCACTAAATCCAGCAGCAGTGTAACCATATGTTACATTTGATATGAGCTTCAAAGCAAGCTGTCGTGCATTAAATATCTGAAAAGAAAATTGCAATATTTGGTAAATCTATTTACATGCATTTGAAAAATCATGTCCTACATTGCATATAGCTGATGCAATTGAATCCATGAAAAGCAGCAACACATTAAGTTAAAAATCTTTAGCATGTATTCAGTTCAGAAAATCATCCAGACTGAAAAGAATCATAAAATTAATTTTACGCCAGTATGGGAAATAAATATTTTAAAAGAGAAAAATTATACTTTAAGAATAACACAGACTCTGTAAATTTATTATCATATGGACATGGTCTCCAATTCTTTACCGTTATACTAGTATATACAAGTATTATTGAATAATCATACTGGGTGTGACTTGAAAATATTCAATTCCAAATCACATGCATACCCGCTGAAGGACTTGCTCTGAAGGAGGCAACTTTTTCATTGCTTGTTTTACCATTATTCTAGTTGATAAAATTTCTTCCAATAGACGGGGAAGTATGCCTCTTTGAACCTATACAGTACAGTACAGATTGAAGTTAGTTTATCCTCTCCTTGAGTCATGACAACTCAATAGGAAAAAAAATTGACTGAATCACCTTGGAAGGTACAAACATAACACCATTTGGAGTGAGCAAGATTTGATCTTTTAAATCCTGCAGAACATGTCGTTCTGGTGAAAATGGACTAACCCCAAGAATGTTAGTCTTTGATGCCCCAACTTTGCCAAGACATGTACAAAAGCAAAGGTTGTATGCAATTATCATTGATGGATATAAAGATTGGAAGTCAAGCACGACAACAGGATCTGAATAAAATCCTGACTCTGGTTCCATTACTAGCGGCAGGCATTCCATGGCAGGTTGAGAAGCAACCTACAACAAGAATGATTTGGTGAATAAAACAAACATTAAATAGACATTTAAGAAGCCCCAGAATCAGAATGACAAAAAACAACAATGAATAAGGGAGAACAAAAGTCAGTTTTGATGCGCAAACAACAATACCAATAGTTTGGGCTCTAAGCCCTCTTTGTGTAACCCAGGAAAAAAAAATACCAATAGTTTGACTAAAGGAAAAACTTGATAGCTTGAATAATAATAATAATACAACCTGTTTCAATGGGTTAATAGAAAGAAAAAAAATGCCCATAGAGATATAAATGCACTGTCCTTCAGAATGACTCAGCCGTTATATAGTCCCTGGTGATGCACTGAACACATAACCCACCAAGAACCTTTTTATTAATGGAATTATCCATTCATCACACTCAATCTTCTTTTTCAACTAAAATAACACATCTAGAGAAGAGTTACAAAAGTAAGTTGAGAAAATGAGAGATCCCTTAAATAGTAGTGGCAACTTGAATATGAATATTTCTCATTAACTTGAAAAAGGTTGAAACAACTATTTATATACATATAATCTACATAGGATTGTAATCCTATCATAACTGCAAAAGATACTAACAAATCATACTACAATAAATATCAATATCTCAACAGACATGATATGTTATGATCAATAACACATCTAGAAAAGAGATATAAAAGTAAGTTGAGAAAATGAGACATCTCTTAAACACAGTCTAGACTCTAGAGTATTTGATAGTAGTAGTAGACATGATATGTTATGATCATAGTACTATAAATTTAAAGATCATAAATGAAATCTTCCTAGGAGGGCGGGTGAACAAAAGGATGAAGTATATTGAGTAGTAGTAAACTCATTGTTGTCTGGACATCCAGAATAATATTATGGTATGTAACTTTATTATGCCCTGTATGGATCACAAATATTGTAGTTTTACATGGATAAAAGGAAAGGAGAGGATGTGAGAATTGTGAGAGAACCTGTTGATTTCCAGGTGAGATAGCAACATAGTTTTGTGTGTGGGCCAACCTCAAAAACATGGATTCAACCCGATATTGTGAACCTCGAGAAAGAACAGAAAAAAAGTCTATTCCAAAGACGCGAGCAAGTTCTGATGTTCGATTCACCTGCAAAATAAAAATAAATAAGAATTAACAAAAGCCTAAAAATCCAGTGAACAAGAAAAGACGCGTAAATGTTACTTTTCGACCCAAAACGTCATAATAAAGCAAACTAAGGAATCCACGGAGTTATAGATTCACAAAAATACAGTAACATATTACTACCAAGACCTGAGTATTATGTATTAGTAATGAAGGTTTTGACCAAATAGTAAATAGTCCAAATAGTAAAGAGAGATTTAGAGGCAAGTGGTTTATCTTTAGACTTAATACATGACAAGCATATAGTGTTGATTGATCTATGCAACCAACACCGCCTAGTGGGAAAGTTTAATTGGTAATATTGTTGTATCATCCATTAACTTATCAAGAATAAAAATAGACTCTGCTTGTAGTATAGCCAAAACAAGCAGCATAGCTACGTGCATTGGCAATAATCTTATAATCCTACTTACCATATCAAGTTGGTTTAATATCTCAAGGTTCAGCTTTGCTCTATCCATAACATATTTGATACACTGATATCTTGCTTTCCCTGGACCACTTGAAAACCATTTTGTCAGCACCTTGTGGTTAAGTGAAGGAACTTTACGCCTCAATACAGCTTCAGCAACAGCTTCAACCGAATACAAATTCAGCTTAACTTCTCCACGAATCAATCTCCATAAATTAAGGACAATTCTTCCACCAACATGAACTCCGCTAGCATGTGTACGTCCCCATTCATCCTCAATTATTGAACTTTGTTGCGCACAACAATCTAGACTAGGAGTATCCGAGATGTCCGGTTCCAAGATACTTTTTTCAGATGTTTCAGTGTCTTGAGAATTAATCCAGGAATTAGATGGAGTGCGAGACAAATCATTAAGTAATCCCAAACCAAGATGTGAAGCCCTTTCTGCTAGAAAACCAAGAGAACTCCCTTGAATATCCCAACCCATCAATATATCTGGGTCAGATGAAGACACAATCTTCATAAATTCTTTAAACAAGTGCTTCTCATCAGTGAAGTTCAGTACTTTGCAGTCTGATAAGCCATCAAGACTTCTGGAAACCAATCAGGAATAAACATGAATAGTAATTTAGAAAACATAAGATGAGCATATAAAATTTTCCACCAATAAAAAACCAATCAAGAAAGCAAATGAGTAACTGTTGACATAATGAGACATTACCATACCTCTGACAAGGTACAAATTTACTATGCAAAAGAACTTGAACTTTAATAGTAGCATCGCAATCGTTCTGAAAACCAAGAGCTACAATGTTCACCCCATCAAATTGAGGATCAGGTAAAAGGTCTGCTCTAGATTCTGCAAGCACCTATCAGTGTTGCAATCAAGTCAGACCGACATGAATGCCAAGACTATAGAAATGTTAACTAAAAAATACAACAAAAGAAGCTTATTTAAAATATTAAGATATATTTAAAACATAACACAGTAAAAAATGTACTCTTCAATAACAAGAAATAAAGGCAAAATAGATGCCTCGGTTCCTAGAACAACAATGATACTGATCACTTCTCAGAAGGTAACATCAATTAATATATTTGGGTTTTAACTAATTATCATTAAAAAATAAAATGTATAAGAATTTGGAAGTTGAGAACTATACTGATAACAAAAGAAGCATGATCGCAGATCACCAAAAAGCATCTAACAACAATAGAAAAAGCTAATCTATAACAATATATAAAAAGGATAGGTGAGTTTGGGCTGGATTTTTTATATTGTCCAAATTACCCTTCAATTTTAAATTCAAATAACACAATGGTCCTTTCTTATTAAGGTCTTCCAACTATCACAATTCTTGCAGAAATTTAAATAAGGTACTTTTTTTAATTGCAAAACTTTATTAATCTCTGATTTTTAATTTCATAACATAAGAGTTTTTTTTTTTACATAAGTTAGACACAGGCAGGCGCGGAACGCGCCTGTCTGGCCCGCTAGTAACTAATAATATAAATATAAAATAAATCATTAACCAAAAAAGAAATCAACAATACAGTTAGTTATTCAGTTATCAACATCATCACTTTTGAAGCATGACCAATAATGGGGATTGATGTTTTGTGTGTGTGTGTGTGTGTAAGAGAGAGAGAGAGAGAGAGAGAGAGTAACTGTCACCCAATATTAAGAATCAAGTTCTTAGAAAATGTTAGAAAAAAGTTGTTGTATTGCAAAAATAAGGTCTTCAAATCAGAACCAGATATTAAAATCTCAGAGGCATCGAAAAAATTTAGAAGACATTGTCACATATTTTCTGTAAATAAAACTATGACAATACTATGTCCAATACCTCTATACTAAGTAATGTCAATTGCTGTCCACGGCCAACACTTGCAGGGTCCCGAAATCCAGTTTGACTTAGAGGGGTAAAACTTGAATTCTCACCAGGGCCTGATATCTGCGAAATATCTTGAGAGCGATCCATGCATGCTTTTATTCCTTCTGTTTGTCCTTCGCTAATGCATGGAAGCTTCTTTTCTGTGCCAGCATCTTGATACAGCTCAGGCCTAAGAGGAGGTCCAGATGCGCATTTAGACACAACCTTGTCCTCTGCACCAGGTTCTTGACGCACTTGATCAGGAGAATGCCTAAGAGAAGGTCCAGATGTGCATTTAGGTACATCCTGGTCCTCTGCATCAGGTTCTTGATGCATTTGATCAGGAGAATACCCAGGAAAGAGAAGATTAGTATAACCAGATTCAGGTATTACCTTGTCATAATTATTAAACATGTGGGATGTTTCTGTTAGTCTTGTTGTTGCAGACTTTTAGTTTGGTGATGTATCTTTGTGTGTTATTAATTAAAAAAATTCAGAGCAGTGTCTGAACTAGACATGAATACCATTCTTTAGAATTGGTTCTCTTTCTGTTAATAATAACAAACTGCCTAAAGAAAAATCAACATTTTGCTAGAAAATTTGCCCATGAATAATCACTCATGGACCAATTCAAATTTTCAAATTATTTTTCTAAAAATAAAAAATAACACCCTAACATTTTGCTAATTTTTTTATATTTCTTTAGTGAATTTCCTTGAGTAAGTGAAATTGGTAAAAACTAAAAACAAATCACTGATAAGCTATGAAATGCATATATGTTCAAGCAGATACCTCTCTCATCACAAAATAGCCATCTCTGCACAGAACTGGCAGCAGGAGGCAAAATATTAGGTGTTAATAGGTATAGGTGAGAGCCATCATTTTGATAGTAAGTGGAAACACTGTTTCTCCCAGAGGATCCGGGGGTTTTAATAGTAACACACTTTTTCCAAGATTCCATCTGTTTCTGGGAATTCCTTGCAGAAATAGGAAGAAAAACATCCAGAGCATTCCCTTCAAGAATTAAACACAAGCTCATGAGAAGTTTCATCAAACATCCAGTAAGATCAGACCAGAGGATATGGAAGAAGACATAACAAGCTAAACTTAACAACCAAGACTTATCCTACTAGATGGGGGTCAATTACACAGCATATAACATCTAGTTCAGGAATTCATTATTTCACAAAATACCTTACTTCCTGGTTAAATCAAGTCACCAAAATTCATTGGGATGATAATGCATCTAAACATGCGTATATGACGGAGACAAGCATTAAAAAATACAAGTCTCTAGGACCAATACGAGAGAGACAGTGAATAAAATGATAGCAGTTTGTAAAGTTTTGCTCGCCTGAGGATTTTCAGCCAGATATTGACATTCATAATACTATTTCCACTGCAAAGATGGCTCCTTCTATATCGCTTTCATGCCAGAACCATGTGTCTTTAAGGGAAAACAATGCCAAAAGCAGCCACCCGGCAATGAAAATAATTTTTTTCTATCAAAGTTTCTTTAAATGGTCACAATCAAATTATTCACAACATAGTAATTCCATATAAATCAGCACTCAATCTAAGAAAAGGATATCTTCTATACACATTTTATAAATGATTGGACCTCTGGAGTCTGGACACCAAAAATGACATAAAAGCATAAGTTTTTTTATGTATACTGGCTATTCCACACAATGGCAAGTTTTCAAAAAATAGTAATAAAGGCTGACTGACAAGTTAACGAAAGAACCATATATTCACCAAAATGTCTCTAATGAGTAAAGATAAACATATCCAAAAACCATTCAAATTTCAATGTATAACAAACATGGAGACAAATTTACAAAAACAAGGGGTGGGGAGTTGAGTTAAAGAAGGTATAGTTAAAACCTGGCATTTCATCATCCTCGTCCAAATGTAAATGGGTATCAGAGAAGGTTGACAACGACAAATTACTTTCAAGATTCTTGTCGACTAAAGAGTTATTGCCTATGGTTATTTCAGTTAATTTCACGTGATTACTCTTCAGGTCATCAACAATGGGTTCTGAGCCAACAGTCTCACCCAACAATTTTTTATCCAGCTTTTGATTATCGACCTTTTCACTTAGCAATACTCTTGTGTCACTTTCAGCACTTTTTCCAACAGCATGCTCGTAAGGCTTCATCTGTTCATGCTGCACAAAACATATGCTACCACAATTTTTTTTATCCATGCAGTTACTTTTGCCCGACACTTTGTCATCAATTAACGAGTTCTGTCTACTACCTGAAGCAGCAGAATCAGTTTGCTGGCACCTCTCAGGAGCTCTGACTTTATGATCATCATCAGTTCTCAACTGAGCATCTAAAGAGGAACTTGGGGTATAGGTATCCGAAGCTACAAGTTTTGCATAAGTTGTTCCATCCTTGGTATTTTTCTCCCTGCAAGCTATCGATTTGTCCATGGCATCAATAAAATGAGAAGTTTCAAGAAGGTCTGGCCCTTCATGCATTGAAGAAGAACTTTGATTTGTGGATTTTCTCAACACCACACTTGCTTCTAGACACCTCCTTTCATGTTGGCCTAAACATTCATCTTCTGATATATTAAAAAAACCATCACTGCCAGAAGGAAGCGACTGTTTCCCACACACTAAATTATCACGACTGCTCACTTCATGATCAGAATTTGTCTGGAGTTCTGTTTCTAATTCATCGGTTTGCATTGTTTCCAATTCAAGTTTTTGCCAAAGGCATGTTTTTGGTCCCCCGTGCCTGTCCAAAATAAGCTTCTTTGCAGTTCCAGATTCACGTTCATCATGTTCAACTCGATAGGATCGCTTTCGCCTCATCAAGTCCCGTATAGAGCAGCTAACTAAACTATGTACTTCTTTTGAATCTGAAGCGCCTTCACCAACATTTCTTTTAATACAAGTATTATTTTTAACCTCGTTTGTGGTTAAGTAATCTGAGAGAGCAGAATCCCTGGTTTCACTTTCAAACAGATGAGCCACTTGTGAAGTAGTATGCTCTCCGTCATTATTAACCTTTCCGGTCATGGAAAAAGGCAAAGACCCCCATTGCCTATTCCTTTTATCTGCAGTAACTGTTCGTGTGTTTGTATTGTGCAGTAAATGGTACTCAGAAGCTCCTTTCTTTTCCCTGTTTATCTCAACTGCAGAAGAAGTGCCAGCCAAATTAGCACATGGACTTGAGCATTCATCATCGTTAGAACCATCAACTTGAGGTATCATACTGTCAGATGAAGCTTCAACGGGACAATTGTGATCAAAGGAACGAGAAGGCTTTTTCTTTGGAAGGTCTAACTCCTCCATATCATCAATTGAATCTAGAATATCCTGACACTCCTGCTGGGACTCACTCTCATAAGCCATATTCGCTTTCTCCAGCATCTTATCAATTGTTGCAGCAGGTAGCAAGGGACTCAAGATTGTTTCACAAGCAAGTTCATCATCAGAGTTTATATCCTCTGCGGCTTGAGAAGTCGCAAGCCACTTAAGAAGATTTTGTGCTTCCATATCAGCATCCTAGAAAGCAGGAAATACAGAAATGGAAGGTAAAATTTCAATAGACATAATCGTGCAAAAGAATATGAAAGACTGAATAGTGTCGTGATTAATCTAAATTCTAATCCTTTGGCTCCATGAAGTCCAGTAAATACTGTTCCGGGATTTTTTTTTTGGAAAATGACAACAACTTTATATATAAGTGAGAGCATTATTTTCTATTTATTTAACAGGTATTTTTTTAATGGCTTAACAAGTTTATTATTTATCCATAAATTTATAATTTGTTTGAATAGTTCATATATATCATCCATAGATACAGTTGTCAACAAAAAATATATATGGAAAACATAAACCCAGGATAAACAATTTAAATATTTTTCATCAACTTCCATTTGGGAGTGTAAACAACGCATGAAATTGATGCAATTGTGTACTAGCAGAACAGCAAGCTCTAGTTAAAACTTGCACTATTTTATTAACGATGATCTAGACAATCAGCGACAAAAAATATTATTTATGGTAGGTGATACCAGCTTTTAAGAAAGAATGAAGATTTCAAATTGAACAGTTCTTCCAGATAGACCATTCATGGGATCCTGACTACATATAGAGCAACTGATCATATGGTAAGACATATTTTTGTGAAGGGGTGGGAGGAAGAGTCTATGAAATAAACAGGTATGTATTTGAATACTTATGTTATTATGTAATTAACATAAAAACCAGGTGCGCATAATAGAAAGAAAAACACACTCGCCGTCTATAAATTAAACACTACAAACTAATATCCCACTCCTGAAAAAGGTTACCAAATTTTTTTTTAAAAAAAAGGTAATAATGAAAGTATCTTATTGTATGTGGAAGAAAAACACTGGAAAAACTTCTTGCCTTTATGTCCAACATTCTGATCTTTTCAGCTGATTGCATTTCACCAATTTTCAACAAATTGAGACTTGTGGCAGTCCCTTCCTCGGGCAATTTGGCATTTTCACACAATGAAGCTGGTGGCGATGCTGAGCCTATTATGTCTGTTTCTCTGCAACATTTCAAGGCTTGTTAGGCCTTCATATATAAGATAAGATACAATAAATTGTCCATCGGCAATGGCTGTAGAAGAACCTTAATTCTTTCTCCAAAGGAGTGCAAAATAAAGTGGTCTCAGCTTCACTGCACAATTGAATAACTTTATTCTCAAAGTCGAGACCAGATGAGAGAAGTTTCATGACATCTTCAGGTAGTGGTTTACCAGGATCAGAAGCCATAGTAGCCTCATGAATCCCCGTTCGTTTTCGCTGTTCCTGAAACATTACAGGAAAACTAATTTAGAAAAACCCAGACATTGACAACATAACATGTAAAATGGACATAGAAAAACAGATTAATAGGTTACCTCCCATATTGGTACAAGTGACTGAACCATGTTGACATTTGAGCTTGTTTGTGAGAGAGATGAAAACATTTTAAATTTCTGATTAAGAATCTCTGCAGAACAGATATGTCATAATCAGAAGAAGAATAACAGTAGCAGAAGACATCATTATTTGTATTTGTGTGTCAGTATGGCCATGAAACTAGACCAACCATCTACAGAAGCATCTCCTTCAAGCTCACAGATGCTTTGACGCTTAGGACAGTGAGCCTTATCATTTGATGAAGCACCAAATTCACTAGGCACTGACCACATCCAGTCAATTGAGATCATGGAAGATGTCCACAGTTTTGACTCTAAACAAACATCAGCACCTGGATCTGCCTAATGAGAATATTATAGGGAACACATTATCGAACCGTAACATTACAGTAGTCTAACAAATAAACAAAGTTAGGGAAACCTTGAACAATGAAAACATTCAAGTCAACTCACCTTTCGGTGCTGGTTATTGATGTCTAAATTCTTGTGAGTAGAATCCGGCATGGGATGGCGGAACCTCATCTTTGATAGGTGTAAATGACCCATGCCATACAAGTTGTAATCAACCTAACATAACAAAACAAATTTTATCGACCGGCACTAAGCAAACATGTGCTAAAGGATTTTTCATTCAGGCAATGAGGCAATCAAATGAGAGAACACTGGTGGACAAACACAGTGCGTTTTCACAACTAAAGAAGACAAACAGCAAAGGCACAAAATTTATTTAACATTACCGGGGAAAAAATGACACTTACATGTACAATTAACAGAAGGTACAGAGTAAAATGAGCAGAAAATCATAAGACAGTGGTAACTTAAATGTATCACAATTCCAAGCTCAAGACAGTATCTGGATGTTCCAAGCCAATCCCAATCATAGAAATAATAGGAAAAAGAATACATAAAATTAGATTGAACAAATTTAGTGGCTGAATGCAGCCTGATGAGTAAAATTCAGGGCGTTGATAACGGCATGTAAAGAACAACAACTAATTTAAATAGAAAATCTTATATCATGTTTAGTTACACATGAACTACAATAAGTTTCAGTTATACCAAATCATCATATGAAAATACATACCAGAAACTGAAGAATAAAGGGAATATGTGATTCGTGCGGCTGTAAACTTTTATCAAGAACAGCACCTGCCTGAAAAGCAAATGTCATGATGAAAGCTTATTCTCTGTAACATCAAATGAAGATGAAGTAGTTTTAAAAAAGATTTTCTAATTATCAACAAAATTTGTAGTATTCAGAACAAAATGGTGACAAGTTTACAAGCAGCAAGCTGCATGAGAATTACCAAGAGATGATTTGCTGCACGAGAGACATCTTGAGGATAATATCTATATGAACCGGTCAAGGCTTACCCTTTTCTGGTAAGAAGTATTCCCATAATTTAGACATGATATCATTGTAGCTTGTACATGCAACTGGCATGTGCAGGATGTGCAACTGTGCATGT
Source organism: Trifolium pratense (assembly GCF_020283565.1). NCBI lineage: Eukaryota > Viridiplantae > Streptophyta > Magnoliopsida > Fabales > Fabaceae > Trifolium > Trifolium pratense. The sequence continues at coordinate 2,225,649 of NC_060064.1, forward strand.
GAAAACATATTGCAAAAAGAATAAAAAATTGTATAAAACATCCGGATACAGGTATATCTTTACAAAAAACTCTTCAAATGAGCGATAGCCATAAAATTTCCTTGCTCGTACAAGGCTGCAGCCATGTACATGTTGTCTCGATGAACCAGCACTGCTTTTAAGCTGTAAAAGTTCAAAACATGGTATTACATCTTTAATATATGAAAAAGTTTATCTATTAATGCAAAAAGAAAATCATAAAATAGAGGGCGCAAAACCCTTTCTAACATGTCCAAAGATACCTTCAAAGCTTTCTCGAGAGAAGCAGCTACCGTATAGGTGTATGCATCACCTGTACAACATCAACGAAAAAATATTCTAAACAATGAGTAATTAAACCGAAATTTGACAAATATTTCAAGCGTAAATACAGAATACTGAACAAAACTTAATCAATAAAAAAAAACATCATGCAGATGATGAAAATTAGCCTACAAATAGTACAGAATCGTTAGACAAGTCAAATCAATCAAATTCAAATATAAAAATTTTAACAAACACATGAACCTGATTTGTCAAAAAAACAAACACTTGATACATAAAAAACAGGGACCATGAAACGTGACTTGTTTATTACCTTGGTCTAGTTGAAGTGGTATATCCGAACACGGAACATATAAATAAGGTAAAGCCTACAAAGAATAATATGGATGAACAATTAAAATTTAAGCATAATAGAATTATTGAAAGATAATGAAACGTTAACAATTTTGCATCATACAAAATTAATATAAACATAATAAGAGAGTGTAGATCAAATATTTCCTGTCCCTGTGAGCTTAGCTCAGTTGGTGGTAGGGACATTGCATTATATATACAGGGGTCGAGGTTCGAACACCGAACACCCCCACTAATTCACCTTAAGGTGGGATTTCTAACCACTAGGCAAAAAAAAAATTAAAGAGAAAAAGGAATATGCACTGACAGTGTAAAATAATTTTACATTATCAACCAATACCAGCCATATTTTCCGCTACATGTGTAAAACTATTTTACACGGTCACGGTTAGTACATCTCCATTAAACTCTTATTAAAACAGATCTAACTAACATCTTCAAAAATATTTAAAAATACCAAAACATTGTTTCGAAAATTACATTCTTCCTAATTTGTCATCGATTTTCTCTCTATCACAATTGTTATAGACAAAAATTGATATGAAAACTTACTCCATGTATGTGCAAGCAAGTTTTCTGTCCAGCAGGAGTAGAACCATACACTCTTATTACAGGAACTTCATTCACTTTTCCACCTTACAAATAAATACCAAACCACAACAAAATCAGTGGAAACTGAATCTGAATATTGAAAAACGCATAACGAAGCATAAATCGTAGTCGTTTTGTTCTTCGAATAGTTTAATTGATGATTGAAAGTGAAATTAGTTAGGGTTTAGTGTGATACCATGGAAGCTGCTGTAAGAGATATCGATGTCTGGAATTGGCGGTGCCATGTAATGATCTATGGAGACAATTCGAACACTAAAAACCTCTGAATTTGACTGTGAATCTGACATTTTCTTCGAATCGCGATGAAGAAACTTGCCAAATGAAAAAGTGAGCGAAATTGAAAACGGTGGAACTTTTGGCGCTAGGTAGTAGTCGGAACGAGTTCAACATTTTTACAAGAAACTTCCACTAATTTTCAAATGTTTAATTTCACTTATGCCCTTATTTATTATTTATTAGAGAGAGAATTTTAAAAATAAATAAGTTAGTTGAATTAAGGGTAACTAAATAAGAGTATACATTGAATAAATTTAAATTTATATGAGTACAGGACAGGTGAAATTCTAGTCATTAGGCTACTGGACAAAAAAAAAAGGCTTAATTAGTAAAATGGTCCCTTAAAAACATTTTTGGTTTCAGATTGGTCCCTTAAAGAAAAAAATGTCCAAATAGGTCCCTTAAAGAAAAAAGGTCCGAATAGGTCCTTAAAGACATCTCCGTTAATCAGTTTGGTCTTATTCGGACCTGTTTTACCAAACTGATTTACGGAGATGTCTTTAAGGGACCTATTCGGACCTTTTTTCTTTAAGGCCAAACTGATTTACGGAGATGTCTTTAAGGGACCTATTCGGACCTTTTTTCTTTAAGGGACCTATTTGGACCTTTTTTTCTTTAAGGGACCAATCTGAAACCAAAAATGTCTTTAAGGGACCATTTTACTAATTAAGCCAAAAAAAAAACTTAAATTAGTCATAATTTATATAAATAAAAAATTAGTTTTTGACATATTATAACATGGATTAAATTGTCTCCAATATAAAAATGTTAAAGACTAATTTATATATTATTTTTCAGGGGTTAAATTGGATCACGAAAAAATTGTGAGACTGAATTGAATCTCTACTCTACTAATTATATGGAGTGCTTTCCAGTGTTCTAGAGTTTGTTTTTACAATCGAGCTGAAAATCGAAACTAGAATCTCGTGCATAGTATCAAATATGATTTAATGTCATTTTTTATATTTAGTTTTTCAAAAATAAAAATAAATTTTAAACTAGTTTCACATATGATAATGATGCCATCTTTCAAGATACAAAATAATAGTCCATTCATTTTTTATTTTATTTTTTGTGAATATAGTAGGAGATATTCTTAGATGGTCACATGTCCAAATAAATTGCATTTGGTCACACTCACAAAATATAAAATAAGTATTTTAAAAAAATATATATTTACTTTTCAAATTATTAAATAACATAATAGTTTTTGTACGTGTGATCAAGTGCAATTTATTCGGTCACGTACCATTTAAGAAAAATCCATATACTGTAGTAGTTCGTTGATACAGAGACACATGATGGACAGTTATACGGAATATAACAAAGCAATGAAACTAAACTTTATTATGAAGATGAAGATGAAAGCAATGCTTTGTGCTGGTTCCGTTCGCGCCAAAAACACCATGAACGTACATTATGCTAACCAACATTCTTGATGCTGCGATAGGTGGCCTTTTTTTTTCTATATCTTCGGCTTTGCCCTTGCTTTCAGCATACCTTCAAACGGTTTCATTGAAAAACATTTTTTCGGTCTTAACGATTTCCCTTCTCAGACGTTTGATTTCGGTTTTTTTCTCTTTCAATGGGCTTTTGCAATTGCTGCAGCAGGAATCACTAGCGGATGAATTGCCGAAAGAACACAATTCGTTTCTTATTTGATTTATTCGTCTTTTTTTAACCGGTTTAGTTTATCCAATTGTTGCTCATTGGTTTTGGTCTTCTGATGGTTGGGGTAGTCCTGTTAGAACTGAGAATCTTTTGTTTGGTTCTGGTGTTATGGGAACTTTCTTACTTTAGTTTGGTTGGTACAGTTTTAACCCCGGTTCTTTTCTTAATATTTTGAAAACTTATGGTGAAAGTGGTAATTACTATGGTCAATGGAGTGCTATTGGGAGGACGGCCGTGACAACTACATTGGCCGGTTGCGCTTCGGCTCTCATGACTTTGTTTGGTAAAAGGATTCAAACAGGTTATTGGAGTGTGACCGATGTATGTAACGGTTTACTTGGTGGTTTTGTGGCTATAACCGCAGGGTTTTCATGTTGTGGATACATGGGCCGCAATTATTTGCGGAATTATTGCTGCTTGAGTTTTAATTGGATGCAATGTTTTAGCTGAGAAATTCCACTATGATGATCCTCTTGAAGCTCCACAACTTCATGGTAGTTCTGGTACATGGGGGAATATTTTCACTGCCTTGTTTGCCAAGAAACAATATGTGAATGAGATTTATGGTGGTTCAATTGATAGGCCTTATGGTTTATTGTTGAGAGGTGGTGGAAGATTATTGGCTGCAGATGTTGTTCAGATTTTGGCTATTGTTGCTTGGGTGAGTGTTACTATAGGAACAATGTTTTTTATTCTTCATAAATTGGGATTGCTTAGGTCTTCCCGGAAATCATATGGGAATGATAGAGTGTCCCGAGGAAATGGCCGGAGTAGGCAGAAATTTGATGACAGGGAGCATGCCAGGGGACAGTTTAATAAATACAGTATGGATGAGAAGCGTGATGGTGATTTTAGAAACAGTAGGTGTGTGATTGAAAGATACTAGTAGTTCATTAGTTCCATTGAACACATTTTTGTTACCCGGTTTGTTGTTGCACGTAACTACTACCAATCACCAAAATTCAAATGTGGTACAAGTCTATAAAGGTCTGTTTTTCGACCAAAAGACTTCAATCATGATGGTAATGGTAAAATTTCCCTGTTCAATCTACCTATATACCAAGTCTGTTGAAAAAAGATGACAGATCATTGAAGTTGGCTAGAATTAGTGTTAATTAAGGGACCATTGCTATCCATCAGCAAAGGTAACCTGCCATTTTATGGTTTATAAACATGGATTATTATGTTCCCTTTTTGTACATTCTATCATGGTTTTCTCATGCCCACATGTAAGCTGTTATGCAAAAGGAAGCATCAGCAGAATTAGAACTTGTACTATTAAACACAGAAAAGTTAGAGCTAGTAGGAGTGAGTTCACTTTTTAAGATATGCATAAGATTGTACACAGATGGATGAGTGAACCTCCAAACTTTTAAAGATAGTGCTCTGTGAGTTGATAGGTTACTGCATGGTGATAATAATCCTGGTTGGAAGATTGGGCTGGGTTTAGTTACATACTAATAATACTATAAATGGTCCTGGATTTTTCAAGCATCTTTTGGCTGTAGATGAAAAAGGGAACACTAAAGTTTGTGTGATTGCACATTGAAGAAAAAAAGTGACATTAGTTGAAAATTTGGAATGCTTCATGATGGATATTTGGATTTCGGTATGCCTTAATTGGTTCATTGTTGTTGGCTGTTGCAGGAGGTCGGCGTCAATGTTAAGAGGTTACATTCAACTGAAGGTTCAGAAATTTTACCACGTCCTGCAGTTGTAACAGTGATGGGTCATGTTGATCACCACAAAACTTCCCTTCTTGATGCTTTGCGTCAAACATCAGTGGCAGCCAGGGAGGCTGGTGGCATTACTCAGCATCTAGGTGCCTTTGTGGTGGGCATGTCATCAGGAGCATCAATCACGTTTCTTGATACTCCTGGTCATGCTGCATTTAGTGAAATGCGCGCAAGAGGTGCAGCAGTCACATATATAGTAGTGCTAGTTGTTGCTGCAGATGATGGTGTAATGCCCCAAACACTTGAAGCCGTGTCCCATGCAAAATCAGCTAATGTACCAATTGTAGTTGCAATCAATAAATGTGATAAACCAGGTGCAAATCCTGAAAAAGTTAAACTACAGCTTGCTTCCGAGGGCTTGCTGCTGGAGGAGATGGGTGGGATATTCAGGTCGTTGAAGTTTTAGCGATTAAAAAGACTGGATTGGATAACCTAGAGGTAGCTTTACTCCTTCAGGCTGATATGATGGATCTTAAAGCACGATTTGATGGGCCTGCTCGAGCATATGTGGTTGAAGCAAGACTTGACAAAGGACGGGGTCCATTGGTGACTACTATAGTGAAGGCAGGGACTCTAGTTTGTGGACAGCATGTGGTTGTCGGCTCACAGTGGGGAAGAATAAGGGCTATTAAAGATGCAGCAGGGAGGTTAACTCAACGAGCAACTCCGGCAATGCCTGTTGAGATTGAAGGGCTTCGAGGGCTGCCAATGGCTGGTGATGATGTCATTGTTGTTCATTCTGAGGAGCGAGCTAGAATGCTTAGTTCTGGTAGGAAAAAGAAATCTGAAGAGGACAGGCTTAGGGGCAAGATGGTGCAGAATATCCCAACTACTTCAGATGATACTGAGGAGGTTCCGCTGAGGGTTGAAATGCCAGTAATTGTAAAAGCAGATGTTCAGGGAACTGTTCAAGCCGTTACAGATGCTTTGACAACTTTAAATAGTCCTCAGGTATGCAATGATTATTAACGAAAAACACATAGATTAGTATGAACACAAGAGCTTAAACTTTTTTCCGTTTTTGTGTTGAAGCATCCTTGATCAAGTTATTAGCTTAAACATGGTTTGTGCTTTGTCCAAATGTTTAGAGATATAAACTGACACCATTCACAGGAGTGCAAAATTTTAGTATTGTTTTTCTATTATTTACTATTTGTTTGTTGCTGTACAATAATAACCAGTCTATAATATCGTTGCCAGGTTTCTGTGAATATTGTCCATGTTGTAAGGTTGTTGAAGGTTTAGTGAACAGGACAGCAACCATGAGGCTTCTGCGGAGCGGTGATGTGGTGTTTGAAGGACCTTGTTCATCTCTTAAGAAGGAGAAACAGGATGTGGATTCTGTGAAGAAGGGAATTGAGTGTGGATTAGTTATCAGTAACTGTCATGATTTTCAGATTGGTGATGTTATTCAGTGCTTAGAACAAGTAGTTAGGAAGCCCAAGTTTATTAAGTCGGAGAGTGGTGCTGTTCGAATAGAGTGCTGATGAAGCCAATACTTCTTTCAGCATACATTTTTGTGGTAAAATTATACCTGAGATGCCAAAATAACTAACAAATACAGTTACATGACATGACACCCTTTGTTGATAGGTGTGTGTGTGGCTGCACATGTTCAGATTTTGGCTAGTTGGTTTGGTGAGTGTTACTATGGGTACAATGTTTTTTGTTCTTCATAAATTGGGATTGCTTAGGTCATCAGCTGAGGAAGAAGTGGCTTATGAGTATGAAGAAGAGGTTCAAGAACAAGACAAGACACATGCATTTGAAGTATGAAGAAAACTAAGACTCTTTCTCTAGATAGTATATAGCTAGCTACTTGGACATTATGTATGGTAGCCAAAAGTTGTGAATGTTCTCCTTCCCAATTATGTTTGTGTTTTTTTCTTTTTTAGCAATGTTTATGTTTCGTTTTAATTCGTTTTCTCAACAGACTCGTACATATTTCGAAAGCTTTGATTTCTATACAGTCAATAAAAATGTTTTTTACAAATTATTTTACCACTTGGATCAATTCACTATTGGTAGAAACAAAACAATTTGCAATTGAAAGGAAAATGAAATAAAAATATAACCATCATCTCAACTCAGGACCGTAAATCTTTCTAAGCTCATAAATAATAAGTATATTAAACACCGATGCTTTTTCATTCAATACAATGAATTTCTACTTAAGTGATATTTTTACAAGTCTATTTAAGTAATTAAGACATAAAAATATATCATTGCTCTTCTTCCTCATAATGCAAGGGACAGCTCGACAAACTCGAGCCATGAAACTTTAGCTGCTAAGAGAAATATAAGGCCATAATTATCTGAAAAAATAAACCTTAGATTACAACGATACAACCAGCCAACGGCATGCGCTGCTGAATATGGTTAAACATTTCATCTTTTGCTGGTCCTTATTTTTATTGAAAAATTTTGTTGAAGTTTCTCCATGAATTCTGTTAGCACTGGACACAGATATTGCAGATGTGCCGGCACAAAGGAGAAAACTGATCCTCAATTTACAGAATTTTCTCTCCAATTTCTATCCTAAAAAAGCATGTGGGCAAACAGCAAATGATCTTCGCCCAAACAAAGACTACGAAAAATAGAAAACAAGTGCGAACAGAAAAGTTGTTCCCTCCAAATGCTACTAACACTGCTATGCCCTTCATAATTCATATTAAATAAGATCACCAATATATCCCAACTAGCCCAATAAGAATCTGAAAACATCACTTAATGAAATAATCCCTTCCACACGCTTGCTACCAGCCTCCACAATCACAAGTCTCCTAACCCCTGCAAAAGTGCAGAAAACCCGTGAACAAAGGAATTATATTATTTTCCTTCTAAGAAAGGGGAGAGTGCTTTAGCTTATTTATATTAGTAAACAAAGTAATACCAGGACTAGCCAACCGCTCCATCACTTTGTGCAACGAATCAGACCTCAAACACATATGACATCTGTGGCCATTGTAAAGCCCATAAGGAGCATTTGCATCTTGTCCCAAAAGTAATGCCTACAACCATGAAGCACTAATATTTAGATTCATTTTACGCTGAAACAACAACCAAATAAATGTATGACTGTTAAATCTCAAAAGTTATCACATAGTAGGATACCTGATGAATACTAATTTCATCGAGGGATATTCGAGCATATGCTTTATCTTTAGCCAATGCAGTAATATCGCTGCAAAGAAAATAATAGGCATGTATCATATATGTTCGAGGAAATCTTTCAAATTTTAAATATGAGAATCACACACAAAAAGGGGGAGGAAAAAAACACTACCTTCTTGAATATATGTCGAGCAATGAATCGTTATCATCCACAACTGGTATTGAGCTAACTTTAGCTGCAAAGAGAGAGCGTATTCAAGTAGGACATCAAAAGCAAGACCACAACAGGTTAAAGTACCAAGATTTTAACAAAACTGACATTGCTACAAACTAAATCAAGAGAGAAAACTATTCAGCAAATATTGTCCCACTTGACAACAAAAATAAAAACCACAAATGTGTATTGGTGAAATGACATTTTAATTTTAAAAAAATTCTAATTTTGACATGGAGTGGCTGTTTAAATTGACAGTTAAATGGACATTCTTAGGTTTGAGTCCTAACAGGAACTATTTGTTAAATAAGCTGAATGTTTCTATTGGTTCTATACAGAAATGCATGGTTATACACAATAACCGCCCCTTCAATTTCCTTTCCCTTAATTAATAGATAACATTAAAACATAAGAATGATCACCTTGGACAAACATCGACAAGGCAGCACCAAGAGAAGCATTTGGCCTTAGCATTGCGAGTGGCTGTCCATTTGGATCCCCAACTCTAGGCACCCATGTACCCAAAGGTATTGAACCAATAGGAAGTTGAAGAATGGGCAAAGAACCAGCAGAGTGCTTAAAATGCCTGCATATACCTGAAATTTATTCCAAACATCAGTTCCAACTTCCAAACCATTTATCTAGAGACAATAGACCTAGAAGCTTACATTTTAGAATTCCTGATAGGGAGGCAAGATGCAGCAGTTGGGGAATTGGTCCATCCTCTGGAGAAGAATGAATGATAGGAATTGTTGACACCTTGTTTTGCAAAACCTTCAAAGCCACGTCTTTTAGGCATTCCTTGGGCCCAGCCTGAAAATCAAAGACAAATAAAAAGTATCATAAAAGGTTCAAGAGTTTACCTCCAGTCCTTTTTGATAGAGGGGAAATCAAACATCATCAGAATTAAGTACACAGCAAAAATGCATTTTCTTCAACATTTAATGTTAAACCATCATCCATATGAATGCAAAAGAAGGAAGCTATCAAAAGTTATATGATACAAATTGATAAATACTGTAGAGAGGAAAGGAATAAGGATTAATTGAGAGAAGGAATGAAGCAGAAGTATGACATAACCACAGACGGACATTTGTAGCTGACAAACCTGAATCGTCTAGATACATAAAAAGTGGAGAACTTACAAACTATTAAATTGGGAGAACTTAGATACAATGAAAACTTTATCACAGTTGTCAGGAGGTCTTACATGAACAAAACAGTGAGGATCTGATACCCCATTAATATCAAGTGCCCTGCGTTGCTTTAATTTTCCCTCTTTCCAGGCTGCTATAGTATGAGTCTCAAGTTGTTCTTCAGTCAAATTTGATCCATGATTCCCCAACTGAAATCAAACATGTTACAGATAATTGAATTTACAAAAATAAAAATGCATTCAACTAGAATAGTGGGCTAGGAACCATAGATACTAAAGGGTAGCAGTGAACGATCATGATTGCAAATATGTTCACAAGAATATAGACCAGCCACGCATATCTAGAATGGAAGAACTAGAAGACATTTAGCAAAAAGACAAGAGCATGAAAGAGATTTCACAATGCACATATTTTCAAGGCATTCTCCCAAAAAACAATTTTATGGCATTACTGTATGAGCTGAAATAATTTTCGTGCCAGCTCCACAAATTATCTATTACTAGCCTAATATAAGGATGACATGATCCTCTTTTTAAAAAATTATGTCATTTCCTACCCATCAAGTTTTTATTTTTTACAATTTTGTAACCAGCTGTTTAATAGCGTCTTAAAACATCAACCCAATAGTTTGTAGGGTGTCTTTTACCGAAAACTGGCACAGAAGGGTTGCATAATTGTTTTATTACCCACAAACCTCTTTCAATATGAGAATGAAGTCCATTGCACTAAGCACTCCAACAAACCGACTGCTGTGAAAATCCCATAGAGGGGCCATAGATACATCCTGAAAGAAGATAACATTAGACACATATATGGGCATGAGTGTGTGCCCTGATGCAAATAGACAAAATATATCTTAAAGAGGGGGAAAATACCTGCTCATACAGAACATGGAATGCTTGCTTAACTGGTAAATTTACATCCAAAGCAATGACCTGCAATTATTATAATATAATTATATAACAAACTATAAATGATCCAGCGTCAAATAAGTCTCAAATTAGTATGAGGAAGTAACAAAAGTTGATAACGAAAATCATTCAAACCTTCCCAGATTCGGGAAGCAGTTCATATGCAGTTTGACCGGACAAGAATTCAGATATACGGCGACGAGAGACCTCCAGATCAGACTCTGACATCCTTGGATTAGCTTCCTGGTAAAGTTATCAAGTTAAGCAACTTCTATTGTGTAGCACATAGTTTAAGACTACAATTCATTTCAAAGCAAAAATAAAAACAAATTTGACACTTCCCAGCATCAATTCCTTTTTCATTTGTATTCTAAGATTTATCACTAGAGGGAAGAAAGAAAATTTTCAAAGGGAACCTGTTAGGATCCTTTCTTTGTGTAAGAAAGAATTCCTAAAAACTGAACAGAATAATTCTAACTAGAATCAAGATTGATCAACAAAATTGAGAAAAAAATAATTCTTTGAATATCTTTCTGTTACTATCAACTGAATGGGATAATAGGAATGAACTAGAAGATAACCTTGGTTAAAGGAGAGAAAAGGGAGAGAAACGGAAATGGAATTTTATGAATTCCTTTTGAATATTCTCTCTCGGTGCCGGGTCTCGAACCGAGTACCTCAAGGTTGAAGAACAAATCCTCAACTCAACCAAGTGACCACTCAGGAGACAGGCTCCTTTTGAATATTCTGTTATCTGAGAAACTCAGAGAGATACAATATTTATAACAGAATTGCTCCGCAAGATAGACAGTTATAACTGTGTTATAACCGCTAAGCTGATGTGGCTCACCTTTAACGGCACTGAGATTCTGAGGTGGCACTCTAACTAACTAATAGAGAGAATAGTAAAAAGTAATACACACTGATCCATGAAATAAAACTTGTATATTCACACAACCTTGCGCACAAAGCTACCCCAAAGGAGCACTCTCAAGTCTCACTCTCCTTTCGCACCAGATAATTCTCCAGTTACAACTTAATTATTCAAAGTTATCATTTCCCTCTACCAATTGAGGGATATTTAAAGACTTCCTAAAAGGAAACAAAATAACAACTTTTAACAACTACCTGACAAACTTATCAACTTACTAACTAATCTAATTATCCTCTATTCTATATCCTAACAGAGCCGCGACATCAATTCATTTTTCATTTGTATTCAAAAGATTTATCACTACAGGGAAGAAAGAAAATTTTCAAAGGGAACCTCGCCTAAAAAACAAAAGTGGAGATAAGGTGACTCCTAAAGAAAGTACAAAGAAAAATAGGGCACATCGTTATTTCTACAGATAAACAAATTAATCAAAATAATAGAGCTAGAAATCATCATTTCTAGGCATGATCATTATTTTGAAAGTAATAACTAAATACACCACCATTATTTCTACCAACACCTATTGGTAATGAGTGGCAACGAGTTTGATTCTTCTTACATTCTATCACCTTGAAGACAATGATATGACATAGCATTAGTAATGCAAAAGGTGAACACCCATCCTAAAAGCCGGTCTGTCTAGAGAGGAAAGCCACTACATTAAGTGGGAGTTCAGTTTCTTCCACAAAGCCAGTGTGGAACTTGTGCTACTAAGCCAGTTGTGTTGGAATGAACAGTCCATCCACAGGGAGGGGGGGCAATAAACCAGGCACCATTACCAATTTCAATTAGAGATGAGACTTGAGAGCACTAAAATATATGGAACAACAAAAGGATGTGGCTGAAGAGGGAACGAAGAAGAGACATACCGCATGCCCAAAGACATCATTATCAACCTCCATGTGGGACCTACTGGTTGTTTCAGCACTTAAGATGGCAGGTAAAATATCCGGTTCTCTCAATACATAAATAGTATTTACTACTCCATAGGTCCCATTTGCAATTGGCTGCTCAATATCATGCCGCCACTCACCATCCACATTAAATTTGTACTGCACATAATAGGGAAACGATATTGTCATGGTTAGTATGGCTTCCCCGAATATCAGATATTATACTAGCAAATTAGCAATACCTCGGTTTTACAAAAATCAATATAACAAAAATGCTCCCCCAAATATAGGAGTATGGATTATATGTAGTCTATTGTTTTGATGGATGAATTAAAGCAAGTGGAAAAATTACAAGGTCTTTCAATTTTACAAATAGGAACAAAATCCTAGTCAAAATCATAATGTGTAAAATTTTATAGGGTAGCCAAGTAATATGGCATTGTTCAAGTTCAAATTTAATGAAATATGCGATATCATCGAATAAACCACTAGAGTAAAACCCTAGTCTAGCGATCTACGTAAACATACTGTTTTTGAGAAAAACATGTTCAAGAAAAATAGACACAAATCACCTAAATATTTTCACATTTAAAATCCAACCAATAACCATTAACATTCACTAGTTCACTCCTTCCAAAACTCCAAAGGCAGCTCTAATACCATCACAGAGGCCACCCCAATTTTACCAATCAATTAGTGATACAAACTGTTTACGGAAGTTGGAAATTATCACAAAGATCCAATTTTTGTTTCTGAAAATTCTAAATTAAAATTTTAAACTCGCACTATTCAGCCACACACATTAGTAAACAATGTAGAAAAAAAAGCTAATCATAGAACCGATAAGATTATTTTGTCCCATTTTTGCTAAATTCATAAAAGCCGAACAAACAACCTGATGATATCCTGGCATCAAGCTGCAAATAACCTGAAACACAGAAGGGCATCCTTCCATCGGAGACATAGGAATATGTTCCGACCATCTGTCCACACACAAAAATTGACATTATCAGATCAAATTTAATTCTAGCATTAATAAACAAAAAAAAACTATAAACACGGACACGTCGACACTGGTAACGTAAAAAAACATAGGACACGTCACTGCTATATATATAATTTTTAAAAAAATCCAAATTGATAATCAAAATATATACGTGTACATTTAAATCGACCAATTTATTTCTTTTAAAAAAGTTCTAAAACAAGATATAGTAGAATTTGACTTTTTTCTATGCATCTACTATCGAAAAAACTAAAGATGCCGTAATCAAATTTAATGACTTTAACTCCGCATTGACCAACATTGTGTCAACACATCTTTAATTAACCATTGATCAACAAATTTTCAAGACATTTGTCTTAGTCGTCCTACACGTGTCGTACAAGTGACATACAACTGTCGTACACCGATCCAAGGAGTGTCACAACAAAGGAAAAAAAATCAAATTTTTTGGGATACTTATGAGTTATTACCAAGTGTCATACGAGTGTTGGACACCGGCGCGTGCACGCGCCACACGTATGTGCTTCATAGAACAACACAAACAAAAAAAACACACAATCCCATCTATCTACCTATCTACCTATCTACCTATCTATGTATCTATCTATCTATCTATCTATTATCATATGCATATGTTAATAATGAATGTGAATATTATATTATTGAAAAACAAATTAAGGAAGTTAAGAACAACAACTAGCATGAAAACAATAAGAAATTGTATTGTATACCTGGTGAAAGAACCAGTGAGAAACACTCTTCTTCCACCATGACGCCAAACAAAACGACTCGGAATCAAAATAGTTCCAGAACCTCCAACACTTCCTTCATATCCCCTATCTGTTACCGAAGCATACATTTTTTTTCTTTTCTTTTCACAAATCTCAAAAACAACAACAATATCAAAGTTATGACAAAAAAATCCTCTGCCACCGGAAAAAATTGTCAACGACGGCAGAACAGAGGAGAGGACACAATCCCCTCCTCTTCAATAGTTAAACATACAGTGCACCTTCACAATCACCACACAGACACAAAGTCTCTGATTGTTAAATCAGAAAGTTATGATCGATAATTGAGAAGCAGAAATAAAAATGAAGGAATGAATTAGGGTGAAATCGATGAAATCGGAGTGAAAAAGAGGAATTAGGTCAAAGAGAAAGAGATATATGATGATGATGATGATGAGAGAGAGAGAGAGAGAGAGAGAGAGAGAGAGAGAGAAATTTGAAGAGAAGAGAGAAGAAGAAGAAAGCATTAAATGATTAATAAATATGGAAATAATTTAATTGATTGAAATTAAATATTAAAATGAAAAAAAAATATGAAAAAAAAAAAGGGAAGGTAACAGAGCACTGAATCTGATAGACATATTCCTTTTTATGTTCTGGTCGGAGTCGGAGAAGACATCTAAGCTTGGTGGAAAAATAAAATAAATAAATTTATTGTAAAATTGCTCAAAATTATAGGAATATGTTGGAATAAAAAATGTCTTAATATTTTTTAAATGTTTTTTTATATTTAAATATATGTTAGCAGATTACTCCTATTTGCGTAATTATTTGCGCAATTTTTTTTGAAGCAAGTGATGCAATCGTTCGTGTAAAATTAGTATTATAAGATAAGATATTGGCATAATATGCTCTTCTTTCTACTTTTTATCATTTTATAGATAAAAATAATAAATATTGCAAAACTAAAAAGGAAACATAGAATCGTTTTTTTATTGATTGGCTATTTTTTTTTTATCTTACATGAATTGATAAATTCACATATAATTGTTGTGAGATCCTAAGTTCGAACCTGAGTCACGACATTCGACCTAACAATTTTGACATTTTATCAGTTGAAATATGACTTATGGGACAATTGACTAAATTTTTATGACATCGTTTTTCATTTTTTTTTACTAATTGACTACATTTTTATGATATCGTTAAATATTTTTAATAATATAGAGTTATCTAAGTATACACAAATTTAAAACATTTTTTTTACGGATACACAAATTTAATTTAAGGGTAAATAGTGTCATACCCCCTGCAAAATAGGCGAGTTTTGCGTTACCCCCTGCAAAATATTTTTTTGAGATTACCCCCTGCAATGTCAAGATTCCTTGCGTTACCCCCCTGGCTCAACAAGTGGGCATATGACATGGACGAATCTTGACGTGGCATGACACGTGGAAATTAATTTATTTTTTATTTATTTTTAATTGCCAACTCAGTAATTATTTATTTTTTAATTAAAAAAAATGAAAAAAACTTTTTTTTTTAAAGAAACTTTTTTTTTAAAGAAATCTTTTTTTTTTAAAGAAACTTTTTTTTTAAAAAAAAACTTTTTTTTAAAGAAACTTTTTTTTTTAAAGAAATTTTTTTATTTAAAGAAACTTTTTTTTTTGGTTACTCTATTATTATTAGTTATTATTATTATTATTATTATTAGTTTTTTGGTTACTATTATTATTATTAGTTTTTTTTCATTTCATTTTTTTTTTGGTTACTCTATTATTAGTTATTATATATATATATATATAAGAATTTTTTTATATATATATATAATAACAACTTTTAGTAAAAAAAAAAAAACTTTCTTTTAAGTAAGTTCATAAAAATATAACAACTTTTAAGTTTTTTTTTCATTTTTTTAATTAAAAACCCACATTAATTAATGAGTTGGCAATTAAAAATAAATAAAAAATAAATTAATTTCCATGTGTCATGCCACGTCAAGATTCTTCCATGTCATATGCCCACTTGTTGAGCCAGGGGGGTAACGCAAAAAATCTTGACATTGCAGAGGGGTAATCTCAAAAAAATATTTTGCAGGGGGTAACGCAAAACTCGCCTATTTTGCAGGGGGGTATAACACTATTTACCCTTAATTTAAAGATGAAAATTAATTTAAAGATGTAGATATTTTAAATACAAAGATTAATTTGACACCAAAAAAATGTATGAATAGTTTATTTGAAACTTTAAATTAACATAAAAACGTACTTTGGTTTAAACTAAGTTTAAATTAAAAAAACAATTTGTCATTTATCTTAAAATAATTTTTAAATTTTTTAAATTTCTTGTTTTAGATATTTTTAAAAGTTTAAAATGCCGCATAAGCAATTTTTAGTCAAAAAAAAAATCAGCAGCGGCTCGCAAATGCAAAAGAGGGTAAAGTTTGGGGTCAAAATAAATCAATTGAAATTTGGGGGGACAAAATCGAACAATTGTGAAACTTAGGGGGTCACAATCAAGCAATTGAAACTTGGAGGGTTGAAATTAAACAATTGTAAAATTTACGGGGACAAAACTGCATTTAAGTAAACTATGATATTGTCATACATTGTTGTCAAGCGAGTAATAGGTGTGGAATACTATAAAATGCAACATGTCAAGGACAATAAATAAAGTTAACATCAATATTAGATGACGGTGTGATGACGTCGATGATAAGTTGAAGACGAGACTGAAAATTATGTCAAATCAAAGTGAGAGAAAATAAAATAATAGAATCTCGAAATAAGACAACATATAATTAGACGAAACAATTTAATTTTCAGATTATGATTCTCAAATATGTAGTTCATCGTAAAATTGTAGAATGCACAAATGTAGGTTTACAAGTCCATTTTTTTCTTGCAAGTCTATGTTTGGTAAAAAATGAAAGAGTCTCTAGTTCTTCTTATTTCCAAAATATACTACTCGTCCTCTTCTACCAAGGGCCTATTTCACGTGGATTAATGTTTTCTATTTATGATTCTTCGTGTTGCTAATTATTCCACCACTTCTTTCCTTTATAACTAAGAGTCTATAAGACCATATGAGAATTAACAATTGCCATGAGATACTTTCCACTTGCCATTGAATTTTTAAGAGAGAATGGTCTAACATAATTTTTGTCAAAATATTTGTCTTAACATTATTATACCATGATCAAATACAAAGACATGCTTCTCATTATTTTCACACATAAAACAAACTAGAATAATTTGTTTTAAATCATAAACTTAATTATTATTTTCAAGTAAGTGAAATTGTGATAGAAATTTAAGCTCACGGATCCATAAAATAGTGAACAGAAACCAATAAATTAGACTTGTGGTCAATAAGCTCCTCATAGGATGAATTGTTTAGAAAAATTCGAGTTCGATTCCTAGTAAAAGCATTGTTTGATTATATTTTACTTACCTCGTCCTCGGCCGAACTGTGAATTACCGAGATCCCTTAAAAATTAGTAGTGAGTTAATAAAAAAAAGTAAACAGATAGAGGCTTACCGCTTGCTATCGAGAGAGGCAGGGGCGATTTTGCGGCCTGGCGAGCCGGGGCACGCGCCCGGGATCGGCATATATATATATATATATATATATATATATATATATATATATATATATATATATATATATATATATATATATATATATATATATATATATATATATATATATATATATATATATTTTTAGGGTTCTTATATATTTTAATATGAAAATTCGAAAGTTAGTTTTAATATATATATCAGTCAAGCTATTCCTATTTAGCCAAGTGCACATTGGCCCAGTGGTCGAACTTTTAGTTGAGCATGTAGAGGGCTTGGGTTCAACTCCCAGTTTTGCCCTTTATTTTTTACTCAAACTAGTTGATGTCATTTATATTAGTTAAAAACGGTCTAATCCGGTTGAACTCCGATCCGAAAACCTTAAACTAATAAACATTTGTGCATTTGCGGTTAAAATTGTGCTCAGACTTAATATTATTCCTGGAGTCGCCACCGGATAGAGGGACTAACGAACTTATTATCACGATTGGTCAAAGCAAACTATCATGTGCTATGTGATGCATGCATGCATATTAAAGTGTTTTTTTTTTTTTTTTGTAGTTTTGTCAACAAAAAAAAACCGTTTTTTGTAGTATTGTAGATTTTTTTTTGCATGGATGCATATTAAAGCAAAGTACAATAAGAGTAAGACGTAGTATAAAATAGTACTATAAACTATGCTAACTAGGGTCTTTAGGACACAAATTAAAGAGACTAATATTTGGTACTAATATTACCCCCAAAAGTACTTTTTCCATAGTTTTGGCTACTAATATTTGATATCTCCACGTCAAAAAATTAAAGACGCGTGTGTGTGGTATTAGGTAGCCATGGAATCTAGTTCACAACAATGTTAGTTCCTAGTTTGATCGGGCCATGCTTTGATCATTGATTTTACTACTAACCAAATTGAGACAAGAATCTCTTGTTTTGTTTTTGTGATGTTGCCAACGAAAGGGAAATACAAACTAAAAGACGTAATGGGATCATATCATGGGACCATAAATTTAGTACCTTAAGTATGAATTTTAATTATTTTTTTGGAGTAGTAAGTGAGTGACTAGTGATCGAGTGGGATGAATGGTCTAATGAATTGACGGTGATAGAGATTTTTTGTTGAGTAGGACCTTGAGATTAAGAGGCATTGACGGGCTGGGCCAGTGGGCTTACAACCAAACGTGATTCTTGGAGGGAGGCCCCCCCTACAATTTATTGGTTGGATTATGACATTTAGATTTGCAGAAGCACTGCATGGTTTTCACCTACACCCCGTCTAAATGCATATTTTAATTGACGTTGAGATATGTGATGTTAGGTTATGATGTGATTATATGAAGAGATCTGTTAAGAGTCTCACATCGATTGAGAGATGACCTGACTAAGTGATGACCTGACTAAGTGTTTATATACTAGAGGCAATCATCACCTTACAAGCCGGTTTTGTAAGGATGAGTTAGGTCAAATACTCAATTCTAAGAAGATCTAAAGCGCGTCAAATAGTGTAACATAAGACAACACTTAAACGCCATGATATTTGACGAGTTATTGTAGTAGACCTCGCGTGACACTTGAGGAAAATTTGAATTGTCGCTTCAGATCACATATATTGAATAATATCGCTCTTTTCCAAGACGACCTTTCAAATTCAAAATTCAAAGTATCTCTTATGGCGTATTATCAAATATTTTATTGACTTTGGGATCTCAAAACATCCGAAAGGGCTACACATCAACGACAAGAGTTCAAGGCGTTATCTTACCAAACATGACATCGACCCTAACAAAGAACACAAATTCTAATTTCCTCATTCACGAGTTAACAACCTAAGGGGATTGTATTTGAAACTAGGTCAAGAGACTCAAGACCCAACTAGAATGAAATTTAATTCAATGGCATATGCAATATTTGTTGCACTTTGAGCACACATGTGCGCTAACAACCAGTCATCGCACTAAATGAAAGACCAAACATGAACAAAATTATTCCCCAAGTACAACTCAATTTGCTAGCTATAGTAATATTGATATGCAAGAGTCTGAATTTAATTTTAGAATTTCTCATTTCTTTAATATTTAAAGCGTGTAAGTCTAACAACTAAATTACTTGAAAAAAAACATAAAAATATTATGAAGAAAAAATGAATTTCATTAAGCAGCTAAATCACCGGAAACATAAGAGAGAATATATAATAAGGATAATGATTAATCAATTAGAGTCTATGAAACTCAAAGCAAACATAGCTAAATGATTATGAGTAAAAACATTTGCGAAACGTTTAACATGATTTAAAGTAAAAGAAGGGAAAAGTGTACTAAAAATTTGACAATCACCAAATCATTTGCATCACACATAGTAACAAGTCTAATATCCCTTTTCTTGTTAACCAGTCCAACAATATCAACATCAACTTTAAAAGTTGTTGGTGGGGAAAACTATGAGATTAATAATTTAAAACTAAGTGTTCAGTATAGTTTTATGGTCATCAATAATGGTCCGAACTTTACGAATAATTTCAACATAGAAAGTATTTTTCCTTTTAAAACTAGCTTTGTTTTCGGGGAATCAGATTCTGTATAGTCGTGACCGCATGTAGTTAGGGATTATGAACCATATGATCAAGACGGTTTATATTTTAAGATAGTTTTTATTTATTTATTTTGTTTTAATATAAAAAATTTAGTTGACATTTGAACCGTTCGATGACGATTGTACGGCCTAAATCTCTTGACGGCATGATTGCACATACGGTTGAATTTACTGAATCCGTACAACCACTACCAACACAAGTGCAAAACAAAATTACTTTCTTCTAAGAACCTCTTCTAAGAGAGATTTGAGATAAGAGATAGTGGAAGAACGGTTAACGATAACAATTGCAATGAAAGTAGAATTTGTTTAAAAAATAACACGATCAAGGTGGAGATGGCGAGCAATAAGCATAAAATGAAGTAAACTCTCACATTGAGAATTATTGCGGCCAAGATTGCAATAGAATCCTTGGATAAGGCAACCCCTGAGCATCTATAAGTAATCCATCACAAGCTAATAAATTAATTACGTCTTCCATCAACATTTTTTTTTTGGTTTTCACCTTTAGGTTCCTAGAGAAAAGGAGCCCTAGTAGTCCAGAGTTCAGGGCGAGTTCTGGTATCAACTGGTTCCATTACGTGTTCCATCAACATTAATGATGCCTGTAACAGAGGGCTCCCATTTAATATAGACACTGAAATGCGAATTATCCGTATAAGCTCGAGGTTTAGCAATATCTTCCTCAATACAAAAAAATTAAAATTAAAATAGTATCAGAGGTTCCAATGCTTCTTAGAAAAAACATAGTTAAATCGATGTCACAAGTTTTATATGGATCACAAATAAAAATACAAAACCCAACCCAAAAAATCCATTTTAAGTCACAGTCTCACACACACAAGGACTTATGGAACACAAAAATGACATTGTCAACACAACTGAACACGAGTGTGACTATTTTTTTTTTTTTTTTCAAAAACTTGGTATCCGGCCTACGACCAACTAACTAATCTTAGGGGACCAATCCCACCGCCATCTTATTTAAAGCCAATTTTTTTTTTCTCTGTATGGACTTAGCCCACTGAAATTAACATCAGGGGAGTCACGTTGTTAACTCGGCATGAAATGAGCAGTGTAACACAAATAGTTCATTAGTGCTGTTTGTTCATGCCTAGCAAATTCACTTACCTCACTTCACCAGGTTCTCTTTCTTTCTTTATCTCTTTATGTTAATTAATTAATATATTTTCTTGCACCTTCAAATATCTTAACTCATTTGTGTATTATCATTATGTATTCTTTGTTCTTGATGCTTGCTTACCCTTTGATACTTGAATATGTGGAAAAATGTGAAAAGATTAAGCTCACAATCATCTTATCTCGGAATTAAAGATAAGATCACAATTAAGCATTAGTTAGTGCCAATTTATGGACATAAATCAGATTGCAAGATAATTCAGTGATATGCAAAACATCAATTAAGAAAAATCAGTAATGATAGTAGAACCATTTGGCAATTTCAGAGTTATAGGTTTTAATTCTTTTGATAGTTTGAAACAAAACATGATTTGTATCCTCAGTATCTAAAAGTCAAGAAAATGTGAAAAAACTTGCATTGAATACAAGATCACAATTATGAATTAGTGCCAATTTAGGGACACAAATCAGATTGCAAGAGAATTCAGTGTTATAGGTTTAATTCTTTCAATAGGTTAAGTAGTGATGTTAATGTTATGAATGTTATCTGAAATCTGACCTAAAGAGGTGAGAGGAAGATCCTTGAAGGAGGGTAAGTAAGGCTTTGTGTTGGTTATGACCAAGATTGTCATCAACAGCTGATTTATGTCTTCAGTATCACTGTTACAGTTATTAATAGCACTGCCTCTAGGATTCTGATAATATGGCGGAATTTGAACAGATCGCTATTGTTACTTGATACTTTGTTTAGCACAAAACGTTGTCATGTAATGGCTATATAGCGACACTATAACATTGTTGCGCAGCACAATTTGAATGAACTGCTGTTTTCCACAACCCGCTTTCGACAACATTGTCAGGAGTAAAAGTAGGATTGTTGCTGTTATGATTATGGCCAAGGTTGTCATCAAAATCTGATTTATCGTCTTTAACATGGTCCTTAGCTTCATTTTTATAGTTATTAATAGCACTATCTCCAGAATTTTGTAAATATGATATGGTAGAAATCCATGTTTCTTGAAACAAAATTCCACTGTATGTCATGTTTCGTTGCAAAAAGCGCAGAATTCGGTTCCTTGACCAAGACCAACTGACCCTCATTTCCATGGCCAGAATTAGAGAGACTAGCTACCAATTTGGTGTCGTCAAGGAGAGTAAGGTATCAACGTTCTTGCTGAAACCTTGGGAGAGGCTGAATACGCATTATTTGGGATCTGGTAGGGCTATATTGTTTAGTACAAAATGCAGTAACATAGCGGTTATAGCAGCGCTATAGCACTGTTGTGTAGTGGAATTTGAATGAATAACTATTTCCCTCAATCTGCGATTGACAACACTGGTCACCAGTAAAAGCAGGTTTGCTGTTACGACCAAGATTGGCATTAAGATCTGATCCATCGTCTTCAGCTGGTCTTTAGCATCTAGATATTTTGAATGTTGTCTAGATATTTTAGTCTTCAGCATCATGTTAAAGTAATCAATAGCACTACCTCTAGGATTATGAAAATATGGTGGAAATTCATGTTTCTTGAAACAAACTTCAATTGTATGTCATGTTTTGTTGCAGTAAGCCAGTAAGTACATAATTTGGTTCCGGGAGCACCTCCTTTATCCTTAGAGTTTCCACCTTAGAGTTACCAATTTGGTATCATCAAGAGGAGCAAGGTTTTGACATTCTTGTTGAATGAGCATGGTAAAAACCTTGTTTATAATGTGGACTGGACTTCTAGAGCGTGACCTGAGTGGCCCGATAGCAGGCTTCCTAATGAATTTTAGATATATTTTGATACCATCTTAGAATTTTGGTTGGCACTAACTCAATCCTTACAAAATTGACTTGTAAGGTGAGGAATGTACCCACTTATAAACATATGTTCAGACCATATGTCATCCAATGTGAGACTCTTAACAAAATTCATGGTCGCTGTAGTCGACAATCATGACGAATGTCCCCACTTATAAACACATGTTCAGGCCATATCTCATCCAATGTGAGACTCTTAACAAAATTCATGGTCGTTGTAGTCGGCAATCATGATAGTGGATATAACGTAGGAGAACAAAGCAAAGAAAAAAGAAAAGAAAGGGACGGTCAAAGACAAATGATGGAAGAAAATACAGGATATCTTCTGATACCATGTGGAAAAACTGAAGCCTGGCATTTAATGTGTTCACCGTTTGTGCTCGTGCTACTGTTATGTGTATGATAACATAGGGAGAAAGATACTTGGAATATTTTATTGTAATGTGGGTGTACTCAATCTTGGTGTTGTTAATCAATGTGCTTGTTTGTTATCTTCTGGTTTTCATGCTTTATTTTACTCTTCATCGATTACACGTTCTAATTGGTTTTGTTATTATGTATTAATCTGCAACAGTTTTAATTGTAAACTAGCATACACGTGGATCTGGGGTTGATTATCTTGTTTCTTGGTAATCAAAATTCTTCACCTTTATATGAACGGTTTGTTATTTTATATGATGTTATCTATTAGTCATTGTTGGTGTATTTATGTTGAAGTTGTGTTAAGAATGGCATCTTTGAGAAAAAATGTGACAAATTTGGCACAGAAAAAATATGTTTTGATTGTTGTGATCCTTTTAGCTATTGAAGATTTCCTTACCTGAAAATTGCTCATGTTTAGTGAAAACATTTGAGATCTAATATTGTTTTAGATAACAAATATGCAAAGGCTTGTAAAGTTAGAAAACAAACTATCAGTTCCTTAGGGTTAGGGGTAGTTAATAGTTTTGAAATCTGAATTCCTTCATTAAGTATGATGCTTTGAAAAACCAGTGGCCTTGTAAAGTTAGAAAACAAAGTATCAGTTCCTTAGGGGTAGTAAGTAACACTGTATATTAGTTTAATGCCTAGTTACAACTCATGTCTGAAGCATGCTTCTTTATGATGTTATCTAATCTACATTTCTTCTTAAGCCTTGATTTGAGTTTATATTTATCAGGTTTGTTTCCTATATTTCTCGCAGATGGGGTCCTTTGAGGAGAATGATCATGATATTTTCGTGGAGCCTTCATCTTATGGAGTCCATGATTTGAGTCCTCGAATAGGTCCTGAGTACCAGGCGGAAATTTCTTTTGTGATTAAGAAATCAGAGCAGCTTTGAATGAATCCTGCTGATTCAGAATCCGTGCATGATAAATCACGTTCCTTTGAAATTGGTTTTCCCATCTCAGTCACATGGAGTGATGCTGATACAAAGAGTTTTCTACTTGGTTTGTTTATTTTCAGGAAGAACTTTGTTCAGATCAAAAGATTCTTAGACAACAAAGGGATGTGGGAAATACTTTCATTTTACTATGGAAAATTCTACAAAAGTGACGTATATCGTAGATGGTCAGAGTGCAGGAAGATAAATGGGAGAAACTGCATCATAGGACAAAGACTCTTTACTGGACCAAGGCAACACAATCTCAAGATGCTTTGTTACAGGTATTCAACTTCATTTCATGTCCATCTTCCCTGTTGTTTATGAACTGCATCTGTATATTCCAGTTGCCCGGTGATTGGCTTTCCTTGTATGACTGCATTTTGTGATTTCAAAATTTCATACATATTCCCATGTCCCTTTTCAGATATTGTCCTCACTCCTTTGCAAGCTGTAATATTGAGTTTTTCCCATTTAATTTTAAATATAGCCTTTTTTACTTAATTCTTGAAGTGCGGTGATATTTCATGACAATAATAATTTCATGACAGTAGTATTTTTTTTTTTTTTTTACAGTCTGACAGTTATAATTTTGTTTAACAATAATCTGGTTTATATGGTGCACTCACTACATGTATAAGATTGTCTGTCCATATTTTATGGATTTGTTAACCATGTTGAAGAATAGAAGTCTTTAGGAACAAGAGACTACATATCCTATGGAAATAACTGTTATTTATGAGCTTCAAACAATGCTTAGATTGTTTCTTCTAATCCATTTGATGTTACTAAGTGAAAGCTTCATTAGTTTATGGAACATCTTATTTCTTCAATATTACATGCAATGTGCATTTGATAACATGATAATTACGATTGAATAGCCAAGCGAAATATCATTTTATTGTGACGTACCATTGTTATTTGAACTTCTATGCCATATTTATACTCAGGTTTCTAAGTCGTATATGGAGGGCGTAACTTCTCTAGAAGAATACATATCTTCTTTGAAGTCTATGGTGTTCTTGTTGAGGCAGTAGGTATTGGCAATGAGAAGGGAGACCTTACTAGGCTTGGTGTGGAACATGGAAAGAACAGTCGAGCGTCTTCAGATCCAACCAGCAAATCTTTGTTTTCTCTTAGACCGAGTGATATAATACAGTCTTTAACAGGAGGATATCGGCTTAGCAACCAAGAGTACTGAACTCTTCTGGGAAGCTGTTTGGCCCCGCTTACAGGCAAGAGGTTGGTACTCCGAGAAACCAAAGAATCGAGGCTATGTTACTTCTGAAGATTATCTGGTTTTTCTTATTCCCAGTGTCAAGAAGTTCTCGAGGAGAAAACTTGTTAAAGGTGATTATTACTTTGATTCTGTTAGTGATGTCTTGAGCAAAGTAGTAGCTGAACCATATGTTCTTGAGCTTGAAGAAGAAGCTAAAGTTGGTAGCTTTAATGAGGAAGAGCTGGAAAAGGGATCAAATGAAGGTGATTTATCTGATGATCATCGTCAATGTTACCTCAAGCCCTGATCTTCTCCTTACAAAAAAGATTATACCAAATTCATGGTTATTGATACCAGTTTGGTGCATGGCAGAAAGCTATCTGATCTAAGGGGATTGAAATCTGTGCATATTAATTCAGTGTGTAAACTTGAGGTATATGCTGATGGTAAAAGATATAAAGGGAAAATATATACGAGGAAAGTAAGCCATAGCAAGGATATGTCTAAAAGTGTTAAACAGAATTCGACAGAGTTAACACTTACTGATTCCAATAGACTTTCTGAAGGAAAACTATTGAATGTGAAACAACTGAGATATCCGCCCGTTGAATTTGCAGATGCTTCTACGATGGCTACTGGTCTTCTGAGAGAAAGTACGGGTGGAATTTCAACTGATGATTTACCAAGTATGGTGGAAGCTAAGATGCGGAGATGTGGCAAAAAGAAAATCAATGAAACTGATAGTTGCAGGAGTGTATCTAACAGTGATGCTACCTATAAAAAAGTATATGATATTTCTGATAATCATGCAAGGAAGATGGTTGAAATCCAGAAAAGTCAACAAGCCAACGTGTTAGACGATAACCGACTGAAGAGGATCATAAAATTTCAATTCAATCGGAGGGCAAGATCAGGTGATTCTAATCATGTAGCTGTTCCTATTAAAAGGAGAAGGTTGACTGCCTGTGCCAAGGCAGAGGAAAGGCGTATCATTGGGAATTCTTCAGGAGGTATAGGATCAGATAAACTAGGATTCTCTCTATCTTCTAGCTTTCCATATTCCAACAAAAATGTTTGTGATCCAATTAGTCATCAGCAGAATGGAAGTTCAACTGTTTTTTCAGCAGAAAGAATTGTGGAAGAGAATAATGAAAAGAACATTTACTACGACAGTTATCAATGCACAAGTGTTTCTTATTAACCATTATTCTCCAGGCGTAGAGAACAAAAAGATATATTTGAAGCCAACAGGACAAAGGTCTGCAGACTGATGAGTTGGTTGATAAAGAATGAAGACTCCGAGTATTATCAGAAGCTGAGAGAGTTTGAATATAAAAAGACTGCACGAAACAAGTTAAACCAGGTTGTGCTGCAGAAACATCAGAAGAATTTGGCAAATGATGTCAATCGAGAAACAGATGAAGCAGTCATCAAGACGCAGCAGGCTGAAGAGAAGAACACTGAAGAAATCAAAGTGAAACAGGTTGCAGAAGCTCTTGCATCTTCCTACGGAAACCAGTTAGCCTCAACTTCCTCGGCGCTTAATGACAATGAAGTGGTCATTCTGACCAAAGCAAAGTATGAACGGATGTTGCAGAGTGCTGAGAAGGTTGATAAGCTTGAAGAGAAACTTCTACAAATCCTGAACCTTCTTCAACAGAGAAACATTGTCATTTCCGACGGGTTAACCACTCAGAAAGTACAAACTGTTAAATCTGTAAATTTCTAGGGGTATACTACTTGAATTTGTCATTATACAGTAGAAACTATAGCAAACCAATGAGATCAATTGCAAAACATTTTCATTTCAAACAAATGGAATGAAAAAAATAGAAACTGTACTAAAATTTTGACAATCATCAATCACCAAA
Source organism: Trifolium pratense (assembly GCF_020283565.1). Classification (NCBI taxonomy): domain Eukaryota; kingdom Viridiplantae; phylum Streptophyta; class Magnoliopsida; order Fabales; family Fabaceae; genus Trifolium; species Trifolium pratense. The sequence goes on from NC_060064.1 coordinate 2,253,125, forward strand.
TCAAGATATGAGAAGTCTTTGAATTTTGCATATATTCCTCGAATGACGTTGAAAGAGCCTCCTTCATGGACAACACATCGAAATCCAGTGTCAAGAGAAACTGGGGGCTAGTCCAACAATATCGACCACAAATAGTTCTGAAAAAAAATTCTAATACCCCTTTATGGTCATCAATAATACTCTAAGCTTTACTAATAGTCTTAACAAAGAATTTTTTTCCTTTCAAAACTAGTTTTGTTTCTAGCATACAAAATATCATAACACAAACTAAAAGCAAAACCAATTTGACCTAACTCTGAGACATGATTGATCATATTTTCAAAACATATAGCTCTCAAAACAAACACTCAAAGAAGATTGAAACCAAATCAGTTTTGACCACAAATAGTTCTTAAAAAAATGATCAATATCTTCTTCGGCCGAACCACGTCTAGAACAAAAAAGATCCATCATCATACCAGTATGAATAAATTTCTACTATTTTGGGAATCTAGCTATCTTTCAAAATCCACAAATTCAAGTGAACATATTTTAAAATAGTATCAAAAGTTCCAAAGCTTACAGAAAAACACATAATTAAATCAATCTCACAAATTTTATATGGATCACAAATAAAAATATAAAACCCAACGGACAAGCCCCATTTTAAAACTCTCTCTCTATTCCTCTCTCTCTCTCTCTCTCAATAAAACAAAAAGCCACGTTATAAAAGAAACAAGTAGTATAGTTCATTGGTGTTGCTTGTTCATGCCTAGCAAATTCACTCACCTCACCAGGTTTTCTTTCTCCCTTCATGTTAATGTATTTTCTTGCACAATAATCATCTTCATGTTATTTATTTGTTTTGTTATTATTATATGTATACTTGGTATTTCTTGATTCTAGCTTTACCCTTTGAAACTTGAAAATGTGAAAAAACTTGCATTGAAGATAAGATCACAATTAAGCATTAGTGTCAATTTAGGGACATAAATCAGATTGCAAGAGAATTTAGGGATATACAAAACATCAATTAAGAAAAAATTACTTGAAAGAACCATTTGGAAGAGTTATAGGTTTAATTCTTTTAATAGGTTAAGTGGTGGTGCTGTTAATGTTATCTGAAATCTGACCTAAAGAGGTGAGATGATTCACAGTGGGAGTTTGAGAGGATGAAGATCCTTGAAGGGGGGGTAAGCAAGGTTTTGTGTTGGTTATGAGCAAGATTGTCATCAACAGCTGATTTATGTATTCAACATCACTGTTACAGTTATTAATACCACTTCCTCTAGGCTTGTTCAAAAAAAAATACCACTTCCTCTAGGATTTTGAAAATATGGTGGAAATCTATGTTTCTCGAACTAGACATCTGGAGCGTGACCCAAGTGGCCCAATAGCAGTGACCTGATAGCAGGCGGCCTAACGGATTTTGGATAAACTTAGATACCATGTTATAATTTGGGTTGACCCTAACTCAATCCTTACAAAGCCGACTTGTAAGGTGAGGAATGTCCCCACTTATAAACACATGTTCAGGCCATATCTTATCCAATCTGAGACTCTTACCAAGATTCATGGTGGTTGTTGTCGGCAATCGTGATAGTCGATATTAGCATAGGAGAATGAAGCAAAGAACAAAGAAAAGAAAGGAATGGTCAAAGACAAATGATCGAATAAAAAGGCAGGATATCTTCTGATACCATGAGGAAAAACCGAAGCTTTGCATATCTGGTTCAAATTCAGAGAGAAAGAGGAGAAGGAACAAAAGCAATAACTAAGTCACTGACAGAAAGCCTTAGCATTTAACTTATTCACCGTTTGTGCTCGTGCTACTGTTATGTGTGCTCATGCTAACAGTTTACAATATTTGTTTGTAATGTGTGTGTACTCAATCTTCTTGTCGTTAATCAATGTGCTTGTTTGTTATCTTCTGGTTTTGACACTTTATTTTACTCTTCATCGTTACACGTTCTAATTGGTTTTGTTATTATGTATTAATCTGCAGCAGTTTTGATTGTGAACTAGCATATAAGTGGATCTGGGGTTGATTATCTTGTTTCTTGGTAATCAAAATTCTTCACCTTTATATGAAGATTTTTTATATATTTTTTTTATGATGTTATGTTGAAGCTGTGTCAAAAATGGCATCTTTGACAAAAAATGTGACAAATTTTGGTTTGACAAAGAAAAAATAATAGCTTATGTGAGTGATTTAAGTAACCATGTTGAGGGTTTGTAAAGTTAGAAAACAAAGTATCAATTCCTTAGGGATAGTTGGATACTAATAGTTTTAAAATCTGAATTCCTTCATTTAGTATGATGTTTTGCAAAACAAGTGGCCTTGTAAATATGAATGGGCGGTGAGTAACACTGTATATGAATTTTATGCATAGTTACAACTCATATCTGAATATGAAGTATGCTTCTTTATGAGTTTATAGTTATCAGGTTTGTTTTCCTATATTCCTCGCAGATGGGGTCCTTAGAGGAGAATGATAGTGATATTTTCATGGAGCCTGCATCTTATTTGAGTCGTCGAATAGGTCCTGAATACCAGGCGGAAATTTCTTTTGTGATTAAGAAATCCGAGCAGCTTCGAATGTATCCTGCTGATTCAGAATCTGTGCATGATAAATCATGCTCCTCTGAAATTAGTTTGCCCTTCTCAATCACATGGAGTGATGCTGATACAAAGAGTTTTCTACTTGGTTTGTTTATTTTTGGGAAGAACTTTGTTCAGATCAAAAGATTCTTAGACAACAAAGGGATGGGGGAAATACTTTCATTTTACTATGGAAAGTTTTACAAAAGTGATGGATATCGTAGATGGTCAGAGTGCAGGAAGATAAAAGGGACAAACTGCATCATAGGACAGAGACTCTTTACTGGACCTAGGCAGCGCAAACTATTATCTCGCTTGATTTGTCATGTCTGTACAGAATCACAAGATGCTTTGTTACAGGTATTCAAATTTGTCAACTCATCTCCATCTCCTTTGTTAGTAATGATATCCATAAGTGTATTCCAGTTGCCTGATGATTGATTTTCCCTGTATGACTGCATTTTGTGATTTCAAAATTTCTTACATTCTCCCATGTCCCTTCTCTGATTTGCAGAAGTAAATTCAGTCTTGAAGTGCGGTGATATTTAATGACAATAATAATTTTGTTTAACAATAATCTGATTTATATGGTGCACTACATGTATAATGATTGTCTGTCCATGTTTTATGGATTTGTTAACCATGTTGAAGAATAGATAGTCATTAGGAACAAGTGACTCAATATATTATGGAATTACCTTTTATTTATGAGCTTCAAACGATTCTTAGATTGTTTCTCCTAATCCATTTGATGTTACAAACTTACAAAGTGAAAGCTTCACTAGTTTATGGAACATGTTATATCTTGATTTTTTTTAATACTACATGCTATGTGAATTTGATAAAATGGTAATTACGATGGAATAGCTGAGCGAAATATCATTTTGTTGTGTCATTTGTTTCAGTCCTCACTTGCCTATATTTATGCTCAGGTTTCTAAGTCATATGTCGAGGGCACAACTTCTCTAGAAGAATACATATCTTCTTTGAAGTCTATGGTTCGAATTGGTGTTCTTGTTGAAGCAGTAGGTATTGGCAATGAGAAGGGAGACCTTACTAGGCTTGGTGTGGAACATGGGAAGAACAGTCGGGTGTCTTCAGCTGCAACCAGCAAAGCTTTGTCTTCTCTTGGACCGAGTGATATAATACAGTCTTTAATAGGAGGATATCGGCTTAGCAAAACCAAAAGTACTAAACTCTTCTGGGAAGCTGTTTGGCCCCGCTTACTAGCAAGAGGTTGGCACTCCGAGAAACCAAAGAATCGAGGCTATGTTACTTCTGAAGATTATCTGGTTTTTCTTATTCCCGGTATCAAGAAGTTCTCAAGGAGAAAACTTGTTAAAGGTGATCATTACTTTGATTCTGTTAGTGATGTCTTGAGCAAAGTAGTAGCTGAACCAAATATTCTTGGGCTTGAAGAAGAAGACGAAGCTAAAGTTGGTAGCTTAAATGAGGAAGAGCCAGGAAAGGGATCAAATGAAGTTGATTTATCTGATGATCATCGTCAATGTTACCTCAAGCCCCGATCTTCTCCTTACAAAAAAGATTATACCAAATTCATGGTTATTGATACCAGTTTGGTGCGTGGCGGTATGCCATCTGATCCAATGGAATTGAAATCTGTGCCTATTAATTCAGTGTGTAAACTTGAGGTATATGCTGATGGTAATAGATTTAAAGGGAAAATATATACGAGGAAAGTAAGCCATAGCACGGATATGTCTAAAAGCATTGAACAGAATTCGACAAAGTTAACGCTTACTGATACCAATAGACTTTCTGAAGGAAAACTATTGAAGGTGAAAGCTAAGATGCCAGATGAATTTGACGACGCTTCTACGATGGCTACTGGTCTTTTTAGAGATAGTAAGGGTGGATCTTCAACTGATGATTTACCAAGGATGGTAGAAGCTAAGATGCTGATATGTGGTGAAAATAAAATCAATGAAACTGATAGTTGCACAGGTGTATCTAACAGTAGCGCTACCAGTAAAAAAGAAGCATATGATAATAATCCTGATAATGATGCAAACAAGATGGTTGAAAGCCAGAAAAGTCAACACGCCTACGAGTTCGATGATAATCGGCTGAAGAGGATCATAAAGCATCAATTCAATCGGAGAGTAAGATCAAGTGATTCTAATCTTTCAGCTATTCCTATTAAAAGAAGGAGATTGACTGCTTGTGCCAAGGCAGAGAAAAGCCGCATAATTGAGAATTCTTCAGGAGGTTTGGGATCAGATAAACTCGGATTCTCTCGGTCGTCTAGCTTTCCAGATGCCAACAAAAATGTTTATGATCCAACTAGTCATCAACAGAATGGAAGTTCAACTGCTTTTTCAGCAAACAAAATTGTGGAAGAGATTGCCGCTGTCTTTAACTCTCCTATCATGAGCCACAACTCTGGTATGGTGAGCAAGGTTTTAATCTCTCCTACCATGAACATGGCTGCTGCTTCTGTTCTTGTTCCACCCTCAAAGCCTAGCTCCTCTACCCTACCCAATATTCCAACACATATTGGATCGATTGACTCCATCAATCAACAAGGAGAACCAAAGGATAAAGCTGCTGCTACTCAAAAGGATGTGAGTCGGCTGGAAAAGAATCAAAGGAAGATGAGAAAGGATATCAAAAAGTTGCTTGCAGTACAAGAAATAATTCAAAAGCTTCTCCTTCGCGTCCTTGAGAATCAAGCTAATGTTTTTTCTGCTGTTCCTCCAGTAGAAGACCAACCTCTGCCTAAGCCGTCCACATCATTTTCTTCGCCGTCTAAGTAGTTTTACTACTTATGTTCCTTATTTTGCTAATGACAAAAGGATGCTTAGTGATCAATTCTGATCTTTTAGGATCTTTTTGGTGAAGTCTTTTTGGCATACAATCAACAAATGAAGGTGTTTCACATTGTTATGATTGTTGGTTTGTAGGATTAAGAATGTTCTTTTTTTCTTTTTGAACTATTGTACTTTCATGATCATGTTGTAGCCATAATATTTTGAATTAGTGAAAATTACAGTTTTTGGTTTGATACTTGTTCTTAATTATTATAGATCTACACTATATCTTTGAGTTCAGAATCACTAATCTCATCTCAGAAACATGTGCACCTACAGTTGCTTGGTCACAAAGTCTCCTATGTAGACTAAGAAGCAACGACTAATTTTTAGCTTGATCTCGAGGATCCTACATGGACAAAGAGCCACAGCCATATTGAAGCTTGGCCTCCAAGATTAGAAGGAACAAACTTCTCTATAAAAGGAAACCAATCACACCCAAGCTCATACACTATATCTTTGTATAAATCTTTTAAGTGTGTTGCAAACATAGTTAGTTGCAAACACTTTTAATCTTCCTTGGACATTCTGCTATTCACCGAGGTGGAATTTCTAGCCATTAGATTACTTGACAAACACAATAATATAATTAGTGATTAATAATCACAAACTGAATTAACCTATAATTTAAATTTGGCTTTCACCACAAGTTTAATCTGATCTCGGGGTCGATTTTGGCATCAAGTGGTTCCAGCCCCTCCCGATCGCAGTTCAGGAGATCGAATCGTGATTCTTCGTACCAAGTTTAGTGTCAATCACCACTGAACTAACTAACGATTGATTAACCTATTATTTAAATGTCATTAAACATCTAATTTTTAACGCAATGTGAAAAAGTAAATTTATCGTCAATTTTTTTTAACTGATCATTAACCAAGTATTTGTATGTCATTAAGGGCATATTTTTTACTAGTAAGTTGTTAAAAAAAAATTTAAAAACTAATTAAATAAAAAATAAAATTTACAGTTCATTAACTACTTTTTTTTACTCTTAGTTCATTAATTACTTATTATGCACATTAACTACATATTTATAGTAATGTTTATAGAGAATTAGAAATCATAACTATTTGTATTGGTTAAATTTTATTTACTTCGCAGTTGAATTTTAAATTACTTTGATATTCTTCCTTTAAGAACTAGCGAGGTAAATATCGCAAAAAAGAAATGTTGACATTGTACGTTAAGATAACATTTTATAATTCATAGTCACACTTTTTTTTTCTTCATTTATTTTAGATAAATTGACAAACATCATAATTTTAGATAAATCAACAAACATCATACAAAAGTTCACAGATAAAAAGAAGATCATGAGTTTTAGACCAAACAACCACATAAATGTTGAGGAAAAAAAATTTAAATCAATCAATTTGTTTAAAAAAATTTGGATCCTCTAACACAAAAAAAATAAAAAAAATATTTGTTATGATATACGGGATTATGACCATGTTTGTTTAAGCTTATATAAAAATGATTTTTTGAAAAAAATCTAGAGATTTTTTTGGTAGATATTTTGAAGAAAACTATTTTCGAGTCAAGTTACGATCATAAAAAATTTAATGAAGAAAGCTATTTTATTTGCTTTCGAGTCAGTGTTACGATCATAAAAATTAATTTTTTTAGAAAATGATTTTAAAAAAAATAGATTTTGAAGAAAGCTATCGAAAATAGCTTTTCATTTTGAAGAAAAAAAAAGATTTTTTTAATAAAATAATTTTTGAAAAAATCTGAAACAAACACAAGTAAAATAAAATAGTAATTTTTTTTTTAAAAAAAATAGATTGTTTTCCCGAAAAATCTGAAACAAATAGGGTTTTTTTTTACAGGAACAAATAGGGCCTATACACTTTACTCTCTACCTCAATTTAGATGACGCTCAATTTTTTTTCCCAGACCGCTTAATCTGGTTCGAAATCAATTCTAGTATTATGTAGTTCCAATTCCTCCAAATCTCACTTACAAGAAATAATCGTGATCCTCTTTATCAAATTCAGATGTACAACTGTCTAACTCAATTTAGATGAGCCGAATTCTTTTGAAAAAAAAAAAAAATACAAAACATTGAAGTTTCAACTTGCTTTTTTTTTTTTTTGGGAAACAAGGACTTGTTTTTTTAAATAAAAAATAACGACGTCAACTTAACTCGAGTGTGACGAACTCAGGCGAGTCAAGTTTAAACTCGGTCCGTTTTTAAAAGTAAAAGTAAGCAAATAAAACTAGTATAGTACAAAACAAAACTTAGTTGCTTTGTTCGTTCCTCGCAAATTCATCTCTTTCAACAACAAAACCAACCAAGGTTCTTTCTCTTTTCCTTTCTTCTCCTTCTCTAATCTCTACATTCATGTATATATATATCTTCGATCACCCATTTATTTGTTTATTTATTTATTTTTTGCTGTTATTATTATGTATTTATGTGTATACTTTGGTCTTTAATATGCTTGCTTATCCTTTGAAAATTAAACCTTAGCAACATTTATCACTTGTTACTCAAAGCTTAACAACAATCCTTAACTTCTTCAACACGTGCTTCTGTTATGTTATGTCATGTTATGTGTGTGATAAACAATAACATATATGTATTTCGATTAATAGTTTACAGTATTTGTTTGTAATGTAGCTGTGTTCGATCTTGGTGCTGTTGTTGTTGATGAATATGTTTGTTAGTTATCTTTTGGTTTTCACGATTTGTTTACTCTTTATTTCATTATTACACGTTTTACTTTATTGTTATTATTGTGTATTAATCTGCAATAGTTTTGATTGCGTGTGTTTGATTGTAAACTTGCATTGCATACAACTGGATCTGTTCTTTCTGGGGTTCATTATCTTGTTTCTAGGCGATCAAAATTCTTCGCCTTTATATAAGGGGTTTTCGTTAATTATGTTTTCCCTTGCTCATTCTATATGGTGTATTCATTTTGAACTTGTGTCAAGACATATTTAAGATGAAAAATAAGTTGACAAATTTTGGTTTATTCACGAAAAAATCTTAGAATTGGAAGTTGGGCCTAACTAAACCGGCCTGTAAAATGAAGATTGTCTCTACTTATAAACTCGCGTTCAGACTATCGATCTCACGTCGGATGTTTTACATTGTATTGGAAATTTTTTAGTCTTAGCTTTGTTTTATTTTTGGTACAGAAAAACATATGCTTTTATTAAAGTGATTTTTGGTAATGAAAATTGCTCATGTTACTTGTATTCTATTCTGATCCTGAGTTCATTGATAGTTATTAAAATTTAAAGTGAAAAATAAGTTGAAAAATTTTGGTTTATTAACGAAAAAATCTTAGAATTGGAAGTTGGGCCTAAGTCAACCCTACAAAACTGACTTGTAAGGTGAGGATTGCCTCTACCATAGACTCAGGTTCAGGTCATCTCACATCCGATGTTTTACATTGTAGTGGAAATTTTTTAGTCTTAGCTTTTTATATTTTTGGTACAGAAAAAAATATATGATTTATTAGAGTGATTTTTGGTAATGAAAATTGCTCATGTTACTTGTATTCTATTCTGATCTTGATTTCATTGATAGTTATTAAAGTGAAAACATTTTGTTAGATGACTAGGGCTAATAGTTTATGAAATCTGAATTACTTGTATGCATGGTTTGAGTTTATAGTTATGAGGTTTTGTTTTTCTATGTTACTTGGCAGATGGTACCCTTTGAGGAAAATGATAATGATATTTTCATGGAGCATGCGTCTTATGAAGGCCTTGATTCGAGTTCTCGAATAGGTCCCGAATTCCAGGCGAAAATTCCTTTCGTGATTAAGAAATCAGAGCCGTATTCACTTCGAATGAATCCTGCTGGTTCATTAGCTGTGCATGATAAATCACTTTCTTTTGCAATTGGTTTGCCCATCCCAGTCACCTGGATACACAATGAAATGGAGGATAGTGGACATGAAGAGTTGGTATATCATCGAGACATCGATTCATGTCAATTGGCCCCTGGCATATTGAGTAGCTCTTGGAGTGATGCTGATAAGAAAAGTTTTCTACTTGGTTTGTTTATTTTTGGGAAGAACTTTATTCAGATCAAAAGGTTCTTAGACAACAAAGGGATGGGGGAAATACTTTCATTTTACTATGGAAAATTTTACAAAACTGATGGATATCGTAGATGGTTGGAGTGCAGGAAGACAAAAGGCAGAAAATGTATGATAGGACGGAAACTTTTCACTGGTCCGAGGCAGCATGAACTGTTGTCTCGCTTGATTCCTCATGTCTCGGAAGAATCTCAAGATACTTTGTTACAGGTATTGCTCATGGTTCACTACATGTTTAATGGTTATCTGTCCCTAAGTTATAGATTCATTAGCCATGTAGAAGAATAGAAGTCATTAGGGACTTTGTATCTATTGGAAATACCTTTATGTATGAGCTTCGAACGATGCTTAGATTGTTTCTCCTAGTCAATTTAATGTTGCAAAGTGGAGGCTTCAGTAATTTATGGAGCATCCTGTTTCTTTAGCATTACATTCTATGTGCATTAGATACATTAGTAATTACGATTGAATAGCTGAGTCGATTAAAATTTTATTGCGATATATCATGATTATTTGAGCCTCTATGTTGTTATATATCATTTGTTTCAGTCTCACTTTGTTTTTGTTTATACTTAGGTTTCTAAGTCATATGTAGAGGGCAGAACTTCTCTAGAAGAATACATATCTTCATTGAAGGCTACTGTTGGACTTGGCGTTCTTGTGGAAGCAGTAGGTATTGGTAAGGAGGAGGGAGACCTTACTAGGCTTGGTGTGGACCCTGCCAAGAACAGTCGGGCGTTAAAAGCACCAACTTGCAAAGCTTTGTCTTCTCTTGAACCGAGTGATATAATACAATCTCTAACAGGAGGATTTCGGCTGAGCAAAACCAAAAGTAATGAACTCTTTTGGGAAGCCGTTTGGCCCCGCTTACTGGCAAGAGGTTGGCACTCTGAGCAACCAAAGTATCGAGGCTATGTGACCTCCAAAGATTATCTTGTTTTTCTTATTCCCGGTGTTGAGAAGTTTTCGAGGAGAAAACTTGTGAAAGGTGATCATTACTTTGATTCTGTTAGCGATGTCTTGGGCAAAGTAATAGCTGAACCGAATATTCTTGAGCTTGAAGATGAAGCAGCAGCAGCAGCTAAAGTTGGTAGCTTCAATGAGGAAGAGCCGGAAAAGGGATCAAGTGAAGATGATTCATCCGATGATCATCGTCAATGTTACCTCAAGCCCCGATCTTCTACTTACAAAAAAGATCATATCAAATTCATGGATATTGATACCATTTTGGTGCATGGCGGAAAGCCGTCTGATTTAAGGAAATTGAAATCTGTTCCTGTCAATGCAGTGGGTAAAGTTGAGGTCGATGCTGCTGGTAAAAAATATAAAGGGCAAAAATATATGAGGAAAGTAAACCATAGCAAGGATACCTCTAAAAGCATTATACAGAATTCGACAAAGTTGACAGTTATTGATACCAATAGACTTTCCGAAGGAAAAGTATTGAAGCTGAAAGTGAAACAATTGAAATACCCGTCAGTTGAGTTAGAGGGTGCCTCTACGATGACTACCACTCTTCTGAGAGAAAGTAAGGGCAGCTCTTCAACCAATGATTCGCCTAATATGCTGATATGTGCCAAAAAGAAAATCAATAAAACTGATAGTCGCAGAGGTGTATCTAACAGTGGTGCTCCCATTGAAATAGAAGCTTATGAAAATCCTGATAATGATGCAAACAAGATGACCGAAAACCAGAAAAATCAACACACCTATGTGTTTGATGATGATGTTAGTCTGAAGAGGATCGCAAAGCATCAATTCAATCGGCGAGTAAGATCAGGTGATTCTACTGATGCAGTTGTTCCTATTAAAAGGAGGAGATTGACTGATTGTGCCAAGTCAGAGAAGAGCCGCATCATGGAGAATTCTTCAGGAGGTTTTGGGTCAGAAAAACTTGAATTTTCTCAGTATTCTAGCTTTCGACACGGCAACCAAAATGTTTGTGATCCATTTAGTCATCAGCAAAATGGAAGTTCAACATCTTCAGCAGACAAAAGTGTTTCTTGTGTTAAAGTTGAGAAATGTGAATCTTTCACCTTCAACATACCTCAGGTTCCATCGAAGTCCCAATATAGCAAAACAATGGCAATCGTGGAGGAAGGTGAGCAAGAACTAAAGTCAAAAGATTCATGTCTAACATCTACTACTCATGAAGTAGTTGAGGAGCCTCTTAGAATCCCTTGTGCTGTTGGCTCTTTTGAACAAGAACAACCGGCTGATATGATTCCGAGGAGACAAAGCACTAGAAACAGACCATTGACAGTTAGAGCATTGGAATGTATAGCAAATGAATTCTTGTATGTGCAAAGGAGGCCGAAAAAGAAAGACATCGTGACACACAACAAAGATGCTCTCGATCGTTATTGTAAGGCTCGGAAAAGAGGCAAAACAATGCTGAACCATCATTGTTCCGATCATGGGACTGCTGTTTTGGTACAAGAAGAAAAACATTTGGATGGAGATGGTAGTGTTAGCTAAATATTGCCCAAAATGTACACAAAAATGGCAAAAGTATAAATTATGCCATATGATTTTTTTTTAAGATAGAATATAGATATAGATAAATTATTATTCGGATATCGATCATTCGGTAAAAAAACTCTCTTAAGCATCTAGGGTAGGAGAGAGACTTTGAAGCAATATTATCAAATTCGGATCAGTCATTGAGTCAACCATAGTACTAGATCGTTGAATCATTAGTTGAGTCGCACGAAGTAGCTCCTATGACCAAAGTTATTCCGATCATGACAAACTAAATTTTACAAAAACAAAGACCTTAATTAAAACCAAATGGTTAGTGTTTGAGAGAAATGAATACCTTAACTAAGACATAAATGTGAATCAAGAATTGATTTAGGGTTTAGTAGAATCTAAGTTAGTGTACATTCTAAAATTATGAAGATAATCGATATAAAAAAATGAAGATAATACAGGTTCAACAACAACAACAACAATAATAATAATAATAATTTTGTTTTGTTTAAAAATTACATAAAAAACAGAATTAAGGATTTTTTTAGTACAAAATTTTGAACCTAAAGTCTTTGCTCGGGTCGTTTGGCCTTTGAGCCAACCTGAACATTTCAATTTCGCACTCTCGGAAAATAACCCAAAATATCTATTTTGAAATCCCGAAAAGAAAACTTAGGGTTGCAATTTTTCTTCATCTAATCTAATTTGAATGTAAACACAAAAATCGTATATTTTTTTTAACTTCAAAACCTAATAGAAGCACACAACCTCAACAATCAATTTATTTCTTTAATTCATGTTTAAAAGACTTAATTAGTCTTTTGGTCCCTTAAAGATATTTTAGGTTTTACAATGGTCCCTTAAAGAAAAAAATGTCTGGATTGGTCCCTTAAAGACACATTTGTTTCTCAATTGGTTCTTTTCGTCAATTTTTTACCAAAAAAGGTTAGTTTTAGTAGACTGAATTGTGGATGTCATTAAGTATAAGTGGTCCACCAAAAACCTTATTAATTTTTAAAATTTTAACCATTGGAATTTTTTGTTATATTTGGAGTTAAAATTTAACGGAAAGGACCAATATGGCAAAAATATACTCCCTCCGGTCCTTATTATAAGAAACACTTTGACAAAATCACACAGACCAAGGAAGGTAAATTTTCTCATTAATGATTCTAACATTTTATGTTATATTCCAAAACTAACCTTTGACTAACATGGGAAATAGGCCTCTCTAATTAATGCACTAGCATTATAATGAATTATTTGATTGTATTTAATAAGGGTACAAATGAAATTGTGTCAAAGTGTTTCTTATAAAAAGGACCAAATAAAAATTCCAAAGTGTTTCTTATAAAAAGGACCGGAGGGAGTATGTCTTTAAGGAGCCAATCCGAGTCTTTTTTTCTTTAAGGGACCAATCCAGACATTTTTTTCTTTAAGGACCATTATAAAACCTAAAATGTCTTTAAGGGACCAATAAACTAATGGGTCTTGCTAACGAGTGCCCCCAGGGCACTCTTTAAGTATTCTATTTAAAGAAACTTTTGATTAAAAAAGTTAAACACTACAATTTTCAATGCGTTGACTTTACGCATTCCGATAAAAATTTTATAAAAAACTTACACTAACTAAGGATTTTACTATTTAAGGGCTTAAAGAGTGCCCCAGAGTCACTATTTAGCTTTTGCCTAAACTAATTAAGCCTTATTGAAATTTACTGAAAAGTTTATCCATTATTTATTGGCTTAAATGCAGTTTTGACCCCCCAAGTTTCACAATTGCTTGATTTTGGTCCCCCACATTTTAATTGCTTGATTTTAACCCCCTAAGTTTCACAATTGCTTGATTTTAGCCCTCCAAGTTTCAATTGCTCGATTTTGGCCCCCCAAGTTTACCCCCTTTTGCATTTGCTAGCCTCCCATTGAATATTTTGATTAAAAATTGGTTATGTGGCATTTTAAAATTAAATAAGTATTTAAAAATAAATAAATAAATTACAAACTGTTTTTTAAAAACTAAATTATAATTTTTTTTATTATATGTAGTTTGTAAAATAATTTTGTTATATAAAAAAGTAAAAAAAAACATTTTATGAATTATTTTTTAAAAACTTTGTAAACTTTTTATTAAAAAAACAATTTTTAATACATTTTTATAAAAACAAATATTATTATTTTTTAATTAAAACATATTTTTAATTTTTTTAAATGTCACATAAGCAATTTATAGTCAAAAAAGTCAATGGGGGCTAGCAAATGCAAAATGGGGTAAACTTGGGGGGCCAAAATCGAGCAATTGAAACTTGGAGGGCTAAAATCAAGCAATTGTGAAACTTAGAGGGTTAAAATCAAGCAATTGAAATGTGGGGGGCCAAAATCAAGCAATTGTAAAACTTGAGGGGCCAAAACTGCATTTAAGCCTTATTTATTATACTGTATTTACAGGAGACAAAAATACTATTTTGCCCTTGATGTGTAATAAAATTACAAACAAAACCAGTCTCCTCACATGCGAACAGCAACACATATCGACGCCACCGCTTGCGGTTCTGCGCAACCTACCGCCACATCCCGCCCTTCCACCGTCGACCGTCGTTCTCTCATCTCTCTGATTTCTGTTCGCTCTCGAAGGTCTCACTCTCTGATTTCTGATTTCTGATATTTTGTTAACTTTTTATTGATTTCTGGTTCTCTCTATAACACTATTGTTAAATGTTGCTGTTATTGAATGTGTTGATTTTTTTATTGAATGTTGATGAATTTGATTCACAACACTGTCTTATTCTCTTCCAAAACGTAACCTAACACACGAAACCGGTTCAGTGTCTGATTCACAACAAGACTGAATTTTGGTGATGTTTTCGGTTACCCATTTTGGTGATTAAGCAGAAAACACAATTTTTATCAATGGGTGTTGGTGGTAATTTCTGGGACTTGTTGAAGCCCTATGCACGCAATGAAGGTTTTGATTTCTTGAGAAACAAGCGAGTTGCTGTTGACTTATCGTTTTGGATTGTTCAGCATAACTGCATAACAATGCTATCAAAACCCATTTTACGATTAATCTGTTTTCTATGTTTGGAGCATTTCCCGTGTTTGTTGTTGATGGGACTCCATCGCCATTGAAATCACAAGCCAGGATTGCTAGATTTTTCCGGTCATCTGGAATTGAATTGACTAGCTTGCCAGTACCGCCACCACCTGGAGGTGGTGTTTCAGCTGAGAGGAACAGTTCATTTTCAAAATGTGTTCAAGAGTGTGTGGGATTCATGTAATGAAGGCTAAAGGAGAGGCTGAAGCACTCTGTGCCCAGTTAAATAATGAAGATCATGTATATGCATGCATCACACCTGACAGTGATGCATTCCTCTTTGGGGCCAAATGCATTATAAAATCTTTCGCTTCCAATTCCAAAGAACCGTTTGAATGCTACAATATGTCAGATATTGAAGCTGGGCTTGGATTGAAGAGGAAACACTTAATAGCTATGTCTCTTTTGGTTGGAAATGATCACGATTTGAGTGGTGTTCAAGGGATTGGACTTGACAGTGCTCTTCGTTTTGTTCAAGCTTTTAGTGAATAGATTACATGAGATAGGCAAAGGGAATGCTTTTCAAATTCCTATTGACATTAAATCTGACGACAATATGGATATTGATGGGAGCTCCCCAAATACGAAACAACCTCACTGTTCATTCTGTGGGCATCCAGGCAGCAAAAAAGATCATACCAAGTTTTCGTGTGAATTTTGTGTCACAGATGACCATGAAAGTTGCATGAAAAAACCAGAGGGTTTAAATGTGATTGCTTCTCTTGTGGTATGAATAGGAAACATAAGGAGCAGAAAAAGATGGAAAATTGGCACACAAGAATTTGTGACAAGATTGCAAAGGAGCCAAATTTTCCAAAGGATGAAATCATTGATATGTATTTATGTAATGACAATGGTTATTTTTCTGCAAATGATGGCCCTCAGATCTCATGGGAAAAACCAAAAGTTGAACTCCTGATTGGTTTTCTAAACTTCCATAAGCACTGGGATCCGTCATACATTCGACGGATAATGTTTCCTATGATGTCCACCATCTTCTTGAGAGAAATGGCTACAGCTACAACAGATAATTTGTTGTTTGGACAATTTGAGTTTGATTCTTTAAAACGTGTGAAGACGAGATACGGATATCAGTCTTATGTTGTCAAGTGGAAACGTGTGATGGTCAATGTTGCTTCTAAAACTCCATCAAATCAATCTGGCACGCAACAGGATGCTATAGATCTAGAGCTCGATGAAACGGTGGACCGACATCTACTGGACGATTGCGATTTTCCTGAGACTTGTGAAGAAGGTGGATGTAGTTTTCTGTTGACAGATGAAAATATGGACCTTATAGGTGCTACTTTTCCAGAAGAAATGAAAAAGTTTTGGCAGGAACAGGAACTGAAGGATTCGAAAAGAAAAAAGAATCCAACCTCAAGATCTCAAGAAAATGAAACGTCCTCAGCATCATCACCAAACTCAAAAGGTGTCCAGCTAAATATTAAAGAGTTCTTCCCAACAACCAAAAGTAAACATAATCCAAAACATGGAGAAGAGTCATCATCCAAGAAAGACGATAGCCCGGACAGCGGAGGCTAAAAAATGAAGAGAAAATCGTCAAGTCCTAATATTTCAAAATCTGTTAGGCGTCGCCTTTTGTTTGATTAGTGTGCTAACTGAATGTTGAAACAGTGACAACAGACCCTTTTGTGATCATGACCAAGGGTAGTTCAGTGTGTATGTGTAGTTAAGAATTAGTTTGAATAATGTCATCAATTTCTACCTTTGAGTAAAAAATATAAAAATTAACTCTATTGTTGAATGTTGCTGTTATTGAATATGTTGATTTTTTATTGAATGTTGATGAATTTGATTTTATTGTTGTAAGTAAGTTGTTGTTCTTGTTATTTAAGTTATTAAAAAGCTTTGTTGATGATGTGATTCTTCTGTTGTTATTGTTGAGTGCTGGTTTTTGCATAAGATATGTTGTTATTGAAAAGCTATGTTGATGAAAGTTTCTTCTGTAATTGTGCATAAATGAGGTGGGGAACGAACGGGAATGAAATTAAGTTGATTTATTGATTTCATGAGTTGGGGAATGGCTTTCCGCCATGTAATGATGTAATCTAAATTGAATGATACATGAATCAACATTTATATTTGGAAGGTTTTGCTTCAATCATTTTCATTCTAGTGATTTCTTAAAAGGAAAACTTGGGTTTCCATCTTAAATCACTTTCATTCATTTTATGAGTTCTTTATTTTATTGAAGCTTTGTTTTAGTTTTTGGCTAAGTATGAATAGCCAAAGTTAATAGAGGTTCGTGGTATTATGCATCATGTTATTTGATCGATACTCTTAGTCTTGATAATTGTTGTATTTTCATGGATGAACTGGAAATAATCTGCAAAAATCTCGTATTTCCAAAGCAGGTAAACACGAATTGCTGGAATTGAGGTGCTAATTAGAGTACATTTGTTTATTATTTAAGGCCATATCAAATATGGGTACATCTGTTACGAACAAGGACAACTATAATGGCAGGAAGAGTGGGACTTGGAAGCAGAAAGAGTTGTTTTTTCTGGTTACTTATGTATTAGTTTTCTATGCTATCATCATAAGACGTTCCCTTCAAATCTCTCATGGTATATTTCTTTTTTCATATATTCTCTCATAAATTGTTTCTGTAATTATGTCTTCTGCTGGGTTTTTTCTTATTGTATTTTCTTATTAATTGTTGAGCATTGTGTACTTTGTTTTTATTATCACAGATCACTACAAAAAACTATTTGGTTTACGCCCAGGATGGCTCATACCTAATCACCTCAATGTATGATTGTGCTCTTTCTATCATTATGATGATCATTTGTCTGTAAGTATTTCAGTAGTTGGTTTGCATATTGCTGATTAAATGTATGTCTTGTTCTGTTTTGTGTAAAGGATGTCTCAGATGCTCAGTGGAGGAATTTTCGAGGAAATTTACCTGTTCTAACTCTTGTCTTTGGAATTTTCACTCTTCTGGCCAACTTGATGAGGGCTTTCTTCAATTTGAATGTGAGAGGAATGTCCGTTGTCTGGCTTTTATTTTCCTTCGCCTACCTATCATATCTACATGGAGCATGGTATCAGAATTTATAGTTCATTTTGATGTTGTTTCTTTTAATATTGATATTATTTTCTTTGTTTATTCTAATTCTGTGTTTGTTTCAATTTGCAGCGTCATATTTGTGCTCTCAATAGCTACTATTAATTTTCTTCTTGTTAAGGTGTGTGTAACTTAATTTTCTTTCTTCAATTAAGTTTTAGTGCAACCTTTTTAGCTGGAATGTGTTGGTTTTAATTATTAACTTAAGATTACAAGTCTCATGTCATAGCAATTCTGTTTTTTTGTTGTAAACTTTATTGTATATCAGATGTAGAAATCTATTGAGACATTTATATCAATTTTCATGAATTATTTACATGAATCAGATCACTCTGCTATAAAATATGAATTAATTTTAATGCTTGTTTTCATGTCGATTATTTGTGTATTTTTAATGTTGTATATTTTTGTTTCTAGGACTCTGAAAAGTTTGAAAAAATAGTGATTACTTAAATGAGAATGGTATGACCATGGATCACATAGATTAATAGGTTCTACCATTACCATATTAAAATTGTGTAGTAAACTTAATTATATAGGAAGTTTGCATTTGCAACAAGCATTCATTCCCACGATCCTACTAAAGAAATAGGGGTTAAACTTAAATAAGTTTTTTAGGTTGGTTAGGCTTTGAAGTTTCAACATATTTATTTTTTTAGGGACATGAATGGCCAACATATATAAAATATCACTTAGAAATTTGAAAGCCAAATAAATTAACTTATGAGTTATTGATGCTTTGACCTATTTTTTAATATTTGGCTATCCACATATGTGATCTACTTATTCCTAAATTGACAATGTTTTGGACTTTTGGTATATCATTTAATTAATATATTTATATCGCTCTTTCCTCAGTTATCATGTAAGACTAAAATGATATTTCCGCAGATATTTGCACGGAAAAAGTACTTTCCACTTATAATTTGGAGTTACAACATATTTTTTCTTCTATGTAATCGGATTTATGAAGGATATTCATTCTCTGTGTTTGGGTAAGATGCATCCAATTGGTTGTATTTACTCATTTATGGTAGGCGCAATCCCACTTAAGATTATGTATTTATATTGCAGGCAACAATGGAGATTTTTGGACAAGTACCGTGGCAGCTTTAGGTGGCACATATGTTTCAACTTTGGTATTTATTGAGTTTCTATAGCATCTAAAGTTGAAACTGTCCATGTATTTATGGTTCATGTATATCTTTTGCGTGTCCTATTTTTTTCCCATCTTGCTGGTTGAACTATTTTCATTTGTGCTATCACCAGCATTCTTATGACCTTGTAAAAATTGCAAACTCAACCATTCCTCACTTACTTTGAAACTGGTTTCATCTTAGGCTGATTTATTAATTAGGACACTTATGGGCTAGAATATTAAATTTGGTGATCATAACATTTTAAACATTCTATTTTATTGTGCATTTTACTAATTCTATATGCATGTCTTTCTATAACATGATGGGAAATATAGGTTACTTTATATCTAAGCATAGTTGTTTGTGGCAGTTGTTTTGCGCATGATAAGCTTTGGATTGGATTATCATTGGACAAATCAAGATTCTCATTTTGACCAGGAGGTATTACTATATTAAGGAATATCGTATTTGTTTGTTTTGAGTATAAGTTTCTATTCTATAGTCTCTCTTAATTTGATATGGTTCTGGTGAACGATTATTTATTATATTGCTGGGGCAAATACTATGGAAACTGTATTGCCGAAAAGTAACTTTTGATATTACACAAAGTGACTGCACAGAACTTAGATTTTGTTTGATTTCTATTTAATAATTTTGCCTTGGGCGCTTCACTCAACAATTTTAAAAGGCCTGACAGACTTAATTAGTTTGTTGTAGTGTACTTATGTTTATATAGATTTGCTTCGTCTGAGAGAAACCATGTTGATATTTTTAAGCTAAAACCTACAATGAAGTTGTCCTCATGGTTCTTAAAAAGTCTAATTGCTAGTCAATGCATTGCTTGGAAGTTGAAACATATTAGCTTGCAGTATCAGCGTCTAATGCACATCTTGTCATGTCATGTAGTTGTTGACATGTTAACTGGTTCATGTGATCTATAATAATTTTGTCAATATTTAGTTCTTTAATGATTGCAGAAGCATTGTCAACGTTGTCATATTTGTAAATCAGGAAACAGATGCTATCAAGCTTTACAGGTTAGGATGGCTGCTATTTAAAATCAAGCATGGGTGAAATATCATTGCTAAATTATGTTTTACACTTCTTTTTCTCTCATGCTTTCCATTTTTATAATTATATAATTTTTCTTCGGCGTGTGGTGTCATGTTTTCCAGTTCAATAATTTTGATTGCATTATCAGGAGAGAAGTCTACACATCAACAAGTTCGGATATGTCGTGTACCTTAGTTATTTGGTGTATGCACCACTTTATATTGCTGGTCCAATAGTGAGCTTCAACGCTTTTGCTTCACAGGTGTGTGACTGCAAGTTATTTTTATAAGTTTCAAGATTGAATTTCATTACAATTGTATGGTTGTGGTCTTTGTGAAACCTTTAGGGGTGAAGTGCATCCTCGTCTTGTTATTTTCCAAAATTGAAGTATATGGAAGATATTATTTGTTTAAATTGAAGAAAAAAACAATTTTGTCATCATTGTTTGGAGTTTGAAACTTTAACCAATATATATAGTTAAATGCAAATGTAATCAGTCAAAACACTCTTGTGAGTTTTCTATAATACAATCAAACTGTTATTGTATTGCTAATTGTTTTCAAGTTTCTAGTGGTTGCTTGAGTCTATGTTATGTTGATGGTACTGGTTCTAATGTTTTTGCAGCTAGATGTTCCTCAAAATAGTAATTCAGTTAGAAATGTGATACTCTATGGTTTCCGTTGGATATTGTGTTTTATCCTTGTGGAGTTCATGACACATCTATTCTACTATAACGCCTTTGCTAATAGGTAAGTGCTTCAAGTTCAACACTCTTTAAAGCACCACATGTTATATTTAATTTTTTAATCTAATTTTATCCTATGGTAGCTAAAATATTTCTTCATCAATCAGTGGTTTGTGGAAGCACTTATCTCCTCTGGAAGTGTTCATCATCGGATATGGGGTAAGAGAATGCATGTCCATCAATTCACATAAGTGGTTCTACTGAACCTAATGACGCTAACCAATCACGTAGCCAAACCTACCTAGTGAGATACTATGCTTTCCAATTTAGGTTACCATGGTGCATTTTTTTAACATTTTTATTATGTATTTGTTTCAGGTCTTAAACTTCATGTGGCTAAAGTTTTTACTGATCTGGCGCTTTTTCAGGTTCTGGTCACTGGTATGTTACTTGCTCTTTTAGCATCTAAACATAAATGTCCATGTATCTACGTGGAGAAACTCATTACTTTGGAATTGTGTTGTAGGTGAACGGAATTGATGCTCCAGAAAATATGCCAAAATGTATTAATAATTGCTACAGCTTGGAAGGATTTTGGAAAAATTGGCATGCTTCCTTTAACAAATGGCTTGTGAGGTGCAATCAAGTCTTTTTTACCTTGATTTTCCATTTAGTTTTCCCAAATAATAACTTAAATTTGAATGGGTAGAAATTCAGGTATATGTACATTCCTCTTGGGGGATCTCGGAAAAAGCTCCTAAATGTATGGGTTATATTTACTTTTGTTGCCATCTGGCACGATTTAGAGTGGTATGCTCCCTTTATTGCTCAGTTTTTTCCATTCTATTTGTAAAAGTTGCACATTCTTTGACCAAATATTTTATGCTTGATTATTCTCATGAACCTTAGGAAGCTTCTTTCATGGGCATGGTTGACATGTTTATTTTTTATCCCCGAATTGGTATTAAAATCAGCTGCAAAAGCATTTCAGGTAATATGTATATTATTGTTTTCTCTTCTAAATTTTTCAAGGTAAAAAATTGTGATTCTTACTGCCTAACTTAGTTAAATTTGAATATCAGGCTGAAAGCTCTTTTGGGGAATTCATATTTCGTGAACTCAGTGCTGTTGCTGGTGCAGTTACAATCACTTGCCTCATGGTTTGTCCCTGGTTGACCTTGGAAGCTAAGCATATATGATTATTATAACTCGTAATTATTTGTAGTCACAGTGACAGTAACCATTCTTTTTTTCTAATGCTGAGTGGTTCTCATTTCTGTTCCGGTAGATATTGTCACATTTTGTTTATAAAACAAAAATATAGTCAATATCTAATTTGAAAGCCGAGACTTTTGTTAACAGGTAGCAAATCTGGTTGGTTTTGTTATTGGACCAAGCGGTATTAACTGGTTGCTTTCTTCTTTTCTACGCAAGGAAGGTCTGTTGAGATCCTTAGCTTTTTAACATAGCAAAAGTTCTGTACATTTTAAATTAATTACAAAATTCCATTTCTCAGGGTTGCCTGTCCTAGGGAGCTTGCTCATGACATTTTATGTTGGAACAAAGGTATACATTTTTTTAAGTGTTTTCTATCGTTTGAATTGTTTCTTTTCCTCACATTTGTTTTTCTAATAATATTCTACATGTGTATCTGCAGATTATGTTCCACATAGAAGAAGCAAAGAAAAGGTCACCCTGAACCAGACAAATGCATGACCATGATTCTTGGTGCAAATTCATGTTTGGTGCTAGGAGTTTCATATCTGATACAGAACAGTTTGTTTGGCTTGGAGGTATCTGTGGGTATGAATCTTGACCCATTTTACAGATTGACGATGCATCGTACATCAAATTTGGGAATCACACGTTCAGATTTTGTACACCATACACTGTAAAAATCACTGTTAACAGAAAACGAGGAAAATGAAGAAGGAAAAAAAAAAGTAATTTTATTGAAAATAGGGTAGGTTTGCTTAATGAAACTAAGATTCCTCTTTCGCCTCCTTTTTTATTGTTGCTGAGAAAATGGTCAAACAATTTGATACCTTGCAAAAAAAAATTGGGTTCTCATATGCTGTTTTCAATATATGATCTGATATATATTCGTATCTGAGTAGTTCTAATCTTATACAAAACCCTTCAATGGTACATTTGGTTATGGATTTGGATTCTCTCATGTTGGGCATGTTATACTAATCTTAGCTATTCACTCAATTTTTTGGTTATTTGTCTTTTGGCCGCGGTTCCTGTGTTGCCTGTTTAGTTATTAAGGTTCGATTGAAATATGCCAACTTATCAACAGAATATCTCTTACCATGTAATAGATAGTTTGAGTTCAAAGAAATCTAAGTATATACAGTACATTACAAGGAGACTTGATACACAAATAACAGTTTCTTTTTTCATTTTTAAAATTTTAAATTACTAGTACTAACTCTTAATTCTCAATCACCAGGACACCATCATAATTTTTCATCATCTCCTTTATTATACAGTTTTATATATGGTATTCCAAGTTTGAATCAAATAATGCTCTTAATGAATCAAATAACACTCTTAATGACATATTAAGTTGGTAAACTACAAGATATGTAACCACCACAGTTGATACAGAAACTTTATTCTCTTTAAACATTGCATTTCATAATTAAAACCAATAACATATTTCATAATAATTCAAATAATTACATCAGATCATGTTAGTCACTTAAAAATGCGATTGAGGGTGGCTGCCAATCGAACTCCCCCTTGAGCTAATCACAAATTGACTATTGGTGACTATTGGAAAACGCGATAGGAAGTAATCATCTGCAGGGTATTGTTTCATGATACAATGAGAAAATGTAAATGAAAAATCTCTACTTGCAAAACTACTATAGCTTACCTTCTAGTACAGAATCTTCAGGGGCACCTTTATAGGCCCATTGACAGGCTGCCTTAAAAAATAACCAAGTTATAGAAGTAGGTTTGTACAGAAAAATGTTGGGGATTTTCTAGCTAGTTTTGAACACAAATTAATTGCCACTGTCACTGCCAATTTTCATTACTAGTTTAGTATTGGGACTGGGCATGTTGTCTCATCAGAACTGCAGGCTTCCCATCCTGCTACTTCATCCGACCATGTTTTCTGTTTCATAAACGTTGAAGTAAATATTAAACTATGATAAGTAAATACTTTTATCGAGTACTAGTAAGTATCTGGTGCAAGATTGTACAAATGTCGAGAAAAAATGACAGGAAAAAGTGGTGCAAAATTTAGTCGCATGTCATTAAATAGATAGATAACAGAAAATTGTTGGCTAGAATACCGTGATATTGGAAATTGCAAAGACGAGGAGGGGTATCAGCATAGTGCAAAGGAGACGACCAACGGAGATAAAACTTTACACGATCAGCCCATGTACACACACTTGCCAAGTCATTTTGTGCATAATCTGGCAGCAATTTTTTCACAGCCTCTGCAGCTGTATCGCTGAGGCGAGACTGTACACAAAAAAGAAGAAAATAATGGTTTTTTTTTTTCTTTTTTTTTTTTTCTTTTTTTTTTTTGAAACAGCATATTCATAAAACCACCTTAGGTACAAGAAATACATAAGGAGGAAAACAGGTTAAAACCTGAAAACAAAACCAAATCTCACAAGGAGAAACCACCTAAAACCAAAACCCCTTACAGCAAAAACAGAAAGCAGCACAAACACTAAAAACACACCAGAAAACTAAAAGCAGCAGGAAAACAACAAAACAACTCCAGAAAAAACCCCGCACCGCACGGCAAACACATCACCGCCGGAAACAATAACACGGTTCCTGCTGCCATTCGTATAGTAAACAAGGCGCAATCTTTAAGCGATGAACACTCCACCTCCACGACATAACTTTCACCTCGTCAACAATATCAATTGGTTACGGATTATACCGGTTACATATATTTAATAATATTGCAAAGGTAATAAGCCACCTTGACCAAAAAAAGAAAAATAACCACGAAATTGGGATTTTAGTGTGAACCGTGTGAATCAGTGACTGAATAAAGTGAACGTTGTACAATGGAGAAACTGCATCATAGGACAGAGACTCTTTACTGGGCCAAGGCAACAAAAACTATTATCTCGCTTGATTCATTGTGTCTGTTCAGAATCTCAAGATGCTTTGTTACAGGTATTGAAATTTGTCATCTCATCTGTTGTTAATGATCTGCATAAGTGTATTCCAGTCGCCTGATTATTGACTTTCCCTGTACCACTGCATTTTGTGATTCCAAAATTTCTTACATGCTCCCATGTCCCTTTTCTGATCTGCAGTAGTAAATTCATTCTTGAAGTGCGGTGATATTTCATGACAATAATTATTTTGTTTAACAATAATCTGGTTTATATGGTGCACTACATGTATAAGATTGTCTGTCCATATTTTGTGGATCTGCTAACCATGTTGAAGAATAGAAGTCTTTAGGAACAAGAGACTCCATATCTTATAGAAATAACTGTTATTTATGAGCTTCAAATGATGTTACAAAGTGAAAGCTTCACTAATTTATGGAACATCTTATTTCTTCAATATTACATGCTATGTGCATTTGATAAAATGGTAATTACGATGGAATAACTGAGCGAAATATCATTTTATTGTGCTGTACCATGGTTATTTGAACCTCTATGCCCATACCACGTGACCTTTATATATTTATGGTTTGTTTCAGTCCTCACTTTGCTTACATTTATACTCAGGTTTCTAAGTCATGTGTGGAGGGCACAACTTCTCTAGAAGAATACATATCTTCTTTGAAGTCTATGGTTTGAATTGGTGTTCTTGTTGAAGCAGTAGGTATTGGCAATGAGAAGGGAGACCTTACTAGGTTTGGCGTGGAACATGGGAAGAACAGTCGGGTATCTTCAGCTCCAACCAGCAAAGCTTTGTCTTCTCTTGGACCGAGTGATATAATACAGTCTTTGACAAGAGGATATCGACTTAGCAAAACCAAAAGTACTGAACTCTTCCGGGAAGCTGTTTGGCCCCGCTTACAGGCAAGAGGTTGGCACTCCGAGAAACCAAAGAATCGAGGCTATGTTACTTCCTAAGATTATCTGGTTTTTATTATTCCCGGTGTTGAGAAGTTCTCGAGGAGAAAACTTGTTAAAGGTGATCATTACTTTGATTCTGTTAGTGATGTCTTGAGCAAAGTAGTAGCTGAACCAAATATTCTTGAACTAAGAAGAAGCTAAAGTGGGTAGCTTTAATGAGGAAGTGCCAGAAAAGGGATCAAATGAAGGTGATTTCATCTGATGATCATCGTCAATGTTACCTCAAGCCCCGATCTTCTCCTTACAAAAAGATCATACCAAATTCATGGTTATTGGATCATAATTTCATAAACCATTATTCTTCTGGCGTAGAGAACAAAAAGATATATTTGAAGCCAAGAGGACAAAGGTCGGCAGACTGATGAATTGGTTGATAATGGATGAAGACTCTGAGTATTATCAGAAGCTGAGAGAGTTTGAATATAAGAAGATCGCACGAAACAAGTTAAACCAGGTTGTGCTGCAGAAACATCAGAAGAATTTGGCAAATGATGTCAACCGAGAAACAGATGAAGCAGTTATCAAGACGCAACAGGCTGAAGAGACGAATGCTGAAGAAATCAAAGCGAAACAGGTTGAAGCTGCCAAAGTAAAAGAAATGCAAGAAACAAAAGCTTTTGTATCCTCCTATGGAAACCAGTTAGCCTCAACTTCCTCTGCGCCTAATGACGATGAAGTAGTCATTTTGACTAAAGCAAAATATGAAAGGCTGTTGCAGAGTGCTGAGAAGGTTGATAAGCTTGAAGAAAAACTCTTACAGATCCTGAACCTTCTTCAACAGAGAAACATAGTCATTTCCGACGGTTAACCAGTAAGAAAGTACAATTGTTAAATCTGTAAATTTCGAGGAGTATACCACTTGAATTTGTCATTATACAGTAGCAACTAAAGCAACCCAATGAGATCAATTGCAAAACATTTGCATTCAAACAAATGGAATGAAAAAAATAGAAAAAGTGTACTAAAATTTTGACAATCTCCAAATCAAGATATGAGAAGTCTTTGAATTTTGCATATATATTTCTCGAACGACGTTGAAAGAGCCTCTTTCATAAACAACACATCGAAAACCAGTGTTAAGAGAAACTGGGGGTTAGT
Source organism: Trifolium pratense (assembly GCF_020283565.1). Taxonomy (NCBI): domain Eukaryota; kingdom Viridiplantae; phylum Streptophyta; class Magnoliopsida; order Fabales; family Fabaceae; genus Trifolium; species Trifolium pratense. Next base: position 2,280,304 of record NC_060064.1, read on the forward strand.
CTCAAACCCGTGGCTTACGTACTATCATACTCAGATATTTCCTCAAAATTCAAAAACCAAGTGGCCGCGGCATCACCAAACGATTTGCATCACAAATATAAATTCTAATACCCCATTTCTTGTTCACCGGTCCAACAATATCGACATAGTTTTATGGTCATCGATCATACTCTAAGCTTTACTAATGGTTTTAACAATGAATTTTTTTCCTTTCAAAACTAGTTTTGTTTCTAGCATACAAAATACCACAACATAAACTAAAAACAAAACCAATTTCTTCAATTAAGACATGATTGATCACATTTTCAAAACACGTAGCTCTCAAAACAAACACTCAAAGAAGAGTGAAACCAAACCAGTTTTGACCACACATAGTTCTTAAAAAAATGATCAATATCTTCTTCGGCCGAATCATGTCTAGAACAACAAAGATTCATCATCATACCATTATGAATAAATTTCTACTTTACTGGGAAGCAACTATCTTTCAAAATCCACAAATTCAAGTGAACATATTTTAAAACAGTATCAAAGGTTACAAATCTTACAGAAAAAAAAAAGATAATTAAATCAATGTCACAAATTTTATATGGTTCACAAATAAAAATACAAAACCCAACCGAAAAAACCCCATTTTAAAAGTCACAGTCTCTCTCTCTCTCTCTCTCTCTCTCTCTCTCTCTCTCTCTCTCTCTCTCTCTCTCTCTCTCTCTCTCTCTCTCTCTCTCTCTCAATAAAACAAAGCCACGTTATAAAACAAACAAGTAGTGTAGTTCATTGGTGTTGCTTGTTCATGCCTAGCAAATTCACTCACCTCATTTCACCAGGTTTTCTTTCTTTCTCCCTTTCACTCACCTCCCTTTATTTTCTTGCACAATAATCATCTTCAAATATATATATATATCTTTACCCATTTATTTATTTGTTTTGTTTTGTTATTATTATGTATACTTGGTATTTCTTGATTCTAGCTTTACCCTTTGAATCTTGAAAATATGAAAAAACTTGCATTGAAGATAAGATCACAATTAAGCATTAGTGTCAATTTAGGGACATAAATCAGATTGCAAGAGAATTTGGGGATATACAAAACATCAATTAAGAAAAAATTACTTGAAAGAACTTTGGAAATTTCAGAGTTGTAGTTTTAATTCTTTTAATAGGTTAAGTGGTGCTATTAATGTTATGAATGTTATCTGAAATCTGGCCTAAAGAGGTGAGATGATTCAGAGTGGGAGTTTGAGAGGATGAAGATCCTTGAAGGAGGGTAAGTAAGGGTTTATGTTGGTTATGAGCAAGATTGTCATCAAGAGGTGATTTATGTATTCAACATCACTGTTACAGTTATTAATACCACTACCTGATTTTGAAAATATGGTGGAAATCCATGTTTCTCGAACTGGACATCGGGAGCATGACACAAGTGGCCCGATAGCAGTGACCTGATAGTAGGCGGCCTAACTGATTTTGGATAGACTTAGATACCATGTTATAATTTGGGTTGACCCTAACTCAATCCTTACAAAGCCGGCTTGTAAGGTGAGGAATGTCCCCTCTTATAAACACATGTTCAGGCCATATCTTATCCAATGTGAGACTCTTAACAAGATTCATGGTGGCTGTTATCGGCAATCGTGATAGTGGATATTGCATAGGTGAACGAAGCAAAGAACAAGATATCTTCTGATACCATGAGGAAAAACTGAAGCTTTGCATATCTGGTTCAAATTCAGAGAGAAAGAGGAAAAGGAACAAAAGCCTTAGCATTTAAATTGTTCACCGTTTGAGCTCGTGCTACTGTTATGTGTGCTCATGCTAATTGTTTACAATATGGGTGTACTCGATTTTCTTGTTGTTAATCAATGTGCTTGTTTGTTATCTTCTTGTTTTCACACTTTATTATACTCTTCATCAATTACACGTTCTAATTGGTTTTGTTATTATGTATTTGTTCTCATAACAGAGAACCTTATCATAGGCCCTTAGCCTTAGTTGGAAGCTAAACAAATACAAAGCTAATCTGCAGCAGTTTTGATTGTGAACTAGCATACAAGTGGATCTGAGGTTGATTATCTTGTTTCTTGGTAATCAAAATTCTTTACCTTTATATGAAGAGTTTTTTATTTTTATTTTGTATGATGTTATCCTTGGCCGTTGGATGGTGTATTTATGTTGAAGTTGTGTCAAGAATGGCATCTTTGAGAAAAAATGTGACAAATTTTGGTTTGACAAAGAAAAAATAATAGCTTACTATGTGAGTGATTTAAGTAACCATTGTTGAGGTGAGGGTTTTGATGTTTTATCGTGTTGGCAATTTTTGTAGTCTAAGCCTTGTTATATTACTTTTATGCATAGTTACAACTCATGTCTGAAGTATGCTTCATTATGATGTTATCTAATCGACATTTCTTTGTAAGTCTTGATTTGAGTTTATAGTTATCAGGTTTGTTTTCCTATATTCCTCGCAGATGGGGTCCTTTGAGGAGAATGATAGTGATATCTTCATGGAGCCTGCATCTTCTTTGAGTCGAATAGGTCCTGAATACCAGGCTGAAATTTCTTTTGTGATTAAGAAATCAGAGCAGCTTCGAATGAATCCTGCTGATTCAGAATCCGTGCATGATAAATCACGTTCCTTTGAAATTGGTTTTCCCATCTCAGTCACATGGAGTGATACTGATACCAAGAGTTTTCTACTTGGTTTGTTTATTTTCGGGAAGAATTTTGTTCAGATCAAAAGATTCTTAGACAACAAAGGGATGGGAGAAATACTTTCATTTTACTATGGAAAGTTTTACAAAAGCGACGGATATCGTAGATGGTCAGGGTGCAGGAAGATAAAAGGGACAAACTGCATCATAGGACAGAGACTCTTTACTGGACCTAGGCAACGCAAACTATTATCTCGCTTGATTTGCCGTGTCTGTACAGAATCACAAGATGCTTTGTTACAGGTATTCAAATTTGTCAACTCATCTCCATCTCCTTTGTTAGTAATGATATCCATAAGTGTATTCCAGTTGCCTGATGATTGATTTTCCCTGTATGACTGCATTTTGTGATTTCAAAATTTCTTACATTCTCTCATGTCCCTTCTCTGATTTGCAGAAGTAAATTCAGTCTTGAAGTGCGGTGATATTTCATGACAATAATACTTTTGTTTAACAATAATCTGATTTATATGGTGCACTACATGTATAATGATTGTCTGTCCATGTTTTATGGATTTGTTAACCATGTTGAAGAATAGAAGTAATTAGGAACAAGGGACTCGATATATTATGGAATTACCTTTTATTTATGAGCTTCAAATGATTCTTAGATTGTTTATCCTAATCCATTTGATGTTACAAAGTGAAAGCTTCACTAGTTTATGGAACATCTTATTTCTTAATTTCTTTAATATTACATGCTATGTGCATTTGATAAAATGGTAATTACGATGGAATAGCTGAGCGAAATATCATTTTATTGTGCCGTACCATGGTTATTTGAATTGAACCTCTATGCCCATACCAGTACCTTTATATATATAGATATATCATTTGTTTCAGTCCTCAGTTTGCCTATATTTATGCTCAGGTTTCTAAGTCATATGTGGAGGGCACAACTTCTCTAGAAGAATACATTTCTTCTTTGAAGTCTATGGTTGGAATTGGTGCTCTTGCTGAAGCAGTAGGTATTGGCAATGAGAAGGGAGACCTTACTAAGCTTGGCGTGGAACATGGGAAGAACAGTCGAGCGTCTTCAGCTCCAACCAACAAAGCTTTGTCTTCTCTCGGACCGAGTGATATAATACAGTCTTTAACAGGAGGATATCGGCTTAGCAAAAGCAAAAGTACTGAACTCTTCTGGGAAGCTGTTTGGCCCCGCTTACAGGCAAGTGGTTGGCACTCCGAGAAACCAAAGAATCGAGGCTATGTTACTTCTGAAGATTATCTGGTTTTTCTTATTCCCGGTATCAAGAAGTTCTCAAGGAGAAAACTTGTTAAAGGTGATCATTACTTTGATTCTGTTAGTGATGTCTTGAGCAAAGTAGTAGCTGAACCAAATATTCTTGGGCTTGAAAAAAGCTTTAATGAGGAAGAGCCAGAAAAGGGATCAAATGAAGGTGATTTATCTGATGATCATCGTCAATGTTACCTCAAGCCCCGATCTTCTCCTTACAAAAAAGATCATACCAAATTCATGGTTATTGATACAAGTTTGGTGCGTGGCGGTATGCCATCTGATCCAAGGGAATTGAAATCTGTTCCTATTAATTCAGTGTGTAAACTTGAGGTATATGCTGATGGTAATAGATTTAAAGGGAAAATATATATGAGGAAAGTAAGCCATAGCACGGATATGTCTAAAAGCGTTGAAAAGAATTCGACAAAATTAACACTTACTGATACCAATAGACTTTTTGAAGGAAAACTATTGAAGATGAAACAACTGAGATATCCGCCGGTTGAATTTGACGATGCTTCTACGATGACTACTGGTCTTCTGAGAGAAACTAAGGCTGGATCTTCAACCGATGATTTACCAAGGATGGTGGAAGCTAAGATGCTGATATGTAGCGAAAATAAAATCAATGAAACTGATAGTTGCACAGGTGTATCTAACAGCAGCGCTACCAGTAAAAAAGAAGCATATGATAATCCTTTTAATGATACAAACAAGATGGTTGAAATCCAGAAAAGTCAACAAGCCAACGTGTTAGACGATAACCGACTGAAGAGGATCATAAAATATCAATTCAATCGGAGAGTAAGATCAGGTGATTCTAATCATGTAGCTGTTCCTATTAAAAGGAGGAGATTGACTGCTTGTACCAAGGCAGAGAAAAGCCGCGTCATTGAGAATTCTTCAGGAGGTTTGGGATCAGATAAACTAGGATTCTCTCGGTCTTCTAGCTTTCCAGATGCCAACAAAAATGTTTGTGATCCAATTTGTCCTCGGCAGAATGGAAGTTCAACTGCTTTTTCAACAGACAGAATTGTGGAAGAGATTGCCGCTGTCTTTAACTCTCCTATCATGAGCCATAACTCTGATATGGTGAGCAAGTTTTTAATCTCTCCTACCATGAACATGCCTGCTGCTGTTCTTGTTCCACCCTCAAAACCTAGCTCCTCTACCCTACCCAATATTCCAACACAAATTGGGTCGATTGACTCCATCAATCAACAAGGAGAACCAAAGGATAAAGCTGCTGCTACTCAAAAGGATGTGAGTCGGCTGGAAAAGAATCAAAGGAAGATGAGAAAGGATATCAAAAAGTTGCTTGCAGGACAAGAAATAATTCAAAAGCTTCTCCTTCGCATCCTTGAGAATCAAGCTAATGACAAAAGGGGGAGATGACATTAGGATGCTTAGTGATCAATTATGATCTTTTAGGATCTTTTTGGTGAAGTATTTTTGGCATACAATCAACAAATGAAGGTGTTTCCCATGGTTATGATTGTTGGTTTGTAGGATTAAGAATGTTTTTTCTTTTCTTTTTGAACTATTAATTGTACTTGCATGATCATGTTATAGCCGTAATATTTTGAATTATACTTCAGATTCAGGACTTCAAAAATCACTTTGAAGGTTCAAATTCAAAGCAAAGTCAGAACTAACCATTAAGACACATTAGTTCAGGATCATGCAAACAAGACAAAGTCAAATGGTTAACAGTGAAGAATTAATGACTGACAAGGTTCACCACTTCATAATCAATTTCAGAATCATGAAGATTCGAGTTCAAAATCACCACATTATATCTAGTGAATATGAAATTGAATTGAAGACAAAAAGGATCAAAATCAAGATCAAATCTGAGAGTTTAGAATCACTGATCTCATCTCATAAACATGTGACCTAAAGTTGCTTGGTCACAAAGTTTCCTATGTGGACTAAGAAGAAGCAACGACTAATTTTCAACTTGATCTCCAAGGAAAAAAAATAAAACCAGTGTTGTCATGAAAATAAAAAAGAAAATTTATTTAAGTACCAAAGGAAACTAAAAACAGAGGAAACAAACAAAGTATAAAAAGGCTAAATTTCACTTTTGACCCCCTATGTTTTAGAAACTTGCGATTTTAGCCGCTTATGTTTCAAAATAGCACTTCTAACCCGCTATGTTCACCCCTTTTTGCAAGTAACTGGATTTAATGTTGTAAATAATGACACGGTTTTCATGTCGTTATTCATTACAGTCGTCCGATCAAAATTGTACGGTCACGATTGTTTTAAGGGATTTTATAACTGTGTTGATCTGGACCGTACGATCTACAATCAACGGTCAAGATTTGAAACAGCGTGAAAACAGTGTGAAAACTACCACAGCAAATCCTTGTCCCTTTTGTAAAAAGTCAATTTTGATCAAATCAAACGCTCATGTGACAAGTCACTCAAGTGACTCAACTGTCACATCAATTTTTTTTTTCACTTATAATTTAAGAAAAAAATAAAAGAAAGAAGTCACGGTGTGCTATCTTCTCATCTATTATTTGTTTACAAAATCAATAAAAAAATATAACACGCAAAACCTTGTTTCTTGTGTCTTCTCGATTCCAAAACTCAAAACAAATTACATTGATTCAGTTATTGACAGATTGGTAGTGGTTATGTGATTAATGAATTACTTGATATTACATTAATTAGCATTTTTTTTGTCAAGTAGTCTAGTAGTTAGAAAATCCACCCTTAAGATGGATAAGTGGGATGATCGGGGTTCGAACTCTGACCCCCTACATATATAACGTGATATCCTGTCAATTGAGCTAAGCTCGTGGGACCATTAACGCTTCTTTTTATAAGCATACATTAACCACTTGTATCTATCGTAAACCGCACTCAATTTAGATGAGCCAAATTCTTTAAAAAAAATACAAAACCTTGATGTTTCAACTAGCAAAAATATTAAAATTGTTAGGCCGAACGTCGTGTCCCGGGTTCAAACCCGGGATCTCCCAATTATATCTGAGTTTAATTACACTTATTGACAAAAAAAACTGTTTTTTTTTTTTGGAAATAAGGACTTGTTTTTTTAAGTATAAAAATAACGACGTCAACTTAACTCGAGAGTGACGAACTCAGGCGAGTCAAGTTTTAACTCGGCCCGTTTTTAAAAGTAAGCAAATAAAACAAGTACAAAACAAAACTAGTTGATTATGTTGCTTTGTTCGTTCCTCGCAAATTCACCTCTTTCAAGTTTCAACAAAACAAAGAAAGGTTCTTTCTCTTTTCCTTTCTTCCCCTTCTACAGTTCTACGTTAATGTATAATCATCATCATCTTCAAATATATATATCTTTGATCAACCATTTATTTGTTTGTTTATTTTTTGCTATTATTATGTGTATATATAGTTTGGTCTTCAATATGCTTGCTTACCCTTTCAAAATAAAACCTTAGCAGCATTTATCACTTGCTCCTCAAAGCTTAACAACAATCCTTAACTTCTTCAACACGTGCTTCTGTTATGTTATGTTATTATTATTATTATTAATCTGCAACAGTTTTGATTGTGTGTGTTTGATTGTGTGTGTTCAAAATTCTTCGCCTTTATATAAGGGGTTTTTGTTAATTATGTTTTCCCTTGCTCATTCTATATGGTGTATTCATTTTGAACTTGTGTCAAGACATATTTAAGATGAAAAATAAGTTGACAAATTTTGGTTTATTCACAAAAAAATCTTAGAATTGGAAGTTGGGCCTAACTAAACCGGCCTGTAAAATGAAGATTGTCTCTACTTATAAACTCGTGTTCAGACTATCGATCTCACATCGGATGTTTTACATTGTATTGGAAATTTTTTAGTCTTACCTTTGTTTTATTTTTGGTACAGAAAAACATATACTTTTATCAAAGTGATTTTTGGTAATGAAAATTGCTCATGTTACTTGTATTCTATTCTGATCCTGAGTTCATTGATAGTTATTAAAGTGAAAACATTTTGTTTTCCTATATTACTTGGCAGATGGTACCCTTTGAGGAGAATGATAATGACATTTTCATGGAGCATGTGTCTTATGAAGGCCTTGATTCGAGTTCTCGAATAGGTCCTCAATACCAGGCGAAAATTCCTTCCGTGATTACGAAATCCGAGCAGTTTTCACTTCAAATGAATCATGTTGATTCATTAGCTGGGCATGATAAATCACTTTCCTTTGCAATTGGTTTGCCCATCCCAGTCACATGGATACACAATGAAATGGAGGATAGTGGACATGGAGACATCAATTCATGTCAATTGGCCCCTGGCATATTGAGTAGCTCCTGGAGTGATGCTGATACAAAAAGTTTTCTACTTGGTTTGTTTATTTTCGGGAAGAACTTTATTCAGATCAAAAGGTTCTTAGACAACAAAGGGATGGGGGAAATACTTTCACTTTACTATGGAAAATTTTACAAAACTGATGGATATTGTAGATGGTCGGAGTGCAGGAAGACAAAAGGGAGAAAATGTATGATAGGACAGAAACTTTTTACTGGTCCGAGGCAGCAGGAACTGTTGTCCCGCTTGATTCCTCACGTCTTGGAAGAATCTCAAGATACTTTGTTACAGGTATTGCTCATGGTGCACTACATGTTTAATGGTTGTCTATAGTATTACATGCTATGTGCTTTCGATACAATGGTAATTACGATTGAATAGCTGAGTCAATTTAAACTTTATTGCGACATATCATGATTATTTGAGCCTCTATGCGGTTATATCCATACCAGTACCGTTTTACTTTAAAATACTTCAGTATCTTGTTTTAGTCTCACTTTGCTTATGTTTATACTTAGGTTTCTAAGTCATATGTGGAGGGCACAACTTCTCTAGAAGAATACATATCTTCATTGAAGGCTACTGTTGGACTTGGCGTTCTTATGGAAGCAGTAGGTATTGGTAAGGAGGAGGGAGACCTTACTAGGCTTGGTGGGGAAAATGGGAAAAACAGTAGGGCGTTTTCAGCACCAACTGGCAAAGCTTTGTCTTCTCTTGAACCGAGTGATATAATACAATTTCTGACAGGAGGATTTAGGCTGAGCAAAACCAAAAGTAATGAACTCTTTTGGGAAGCCGTTTGGCCCCGCTTACTGGCAAGAGGTTGGCACTCTGAGCAACCAAAGTATCGAGGCTATGTGACCTCCAAAGATTATCTGGTTTTTCTTATTCCCGGTGTTGAGAAGTTTTCGAGGAGAAAACTTGTGAAAGGTAATCATTACTTTGATTCTGTTAGCGATGTCTTGGGCAAAGTTGTAGCTGAACCGAATATTCTTGAGCTTGAAGAAGAAGAAGCAGCAGCAGCTAACGTTAGTAACTTCAATGAGGAAGAGCCAGAAAAGGGATCAAATGAAGACGATTCATCCGATGATCATCGTCAATGTTACCTCAAGCCCCGATCTTCTACTTACAAAAAAGATCATATCAAATTAATAAAGAAATTTGGTGCATGGCGGAAAGCCATCTGATTTAAGGAAATTGAAACCTGTTCCTGTCAATGCAGTTAGTAAAGTTGAGGTAGATGCTACTGGTAAAAAATATAAAGGGCAAAAATATATGAGGAAAGTAAACCGTAGCAATGATACCTCTAAAAGCATAATACAGAATTCGACAAAATTGACAGTTATTGATACCAATAGACTTTCCGAAGGAAAGGTATTGAAGCTGAAAGTGAAACAATTGAAATATCCGTCAGTTGAATTAGAGGGTGCTTCTACGATGACTACTGCTCTTCTGGGAGAAAGTAAGGGCGACTCTTCAACCGATGATTCACCGAGGATGGTGGAAGCTAAGATGCTTATATGTGCCAAAAAGAAAATCAATAAAACTGATAGTCGCAGAGGTGTATCTAACAGTGGTGCTCCCATTAAAAAAGAAGCATATGAAAATCCTGATAATGATGCAAACAAGAGGACCGAAAACCAGAAAAATCAACACACCTATGTGTTTGATGATTATGATCATCTGAAGAGGATCACAAAGCATCAATTCAATCGGAGAGTAAGATCAGGTGATTCTACTGATGCAGTTGTTCCTATTAAAAGGAGGAGATTGACTGATTGTGCCAAGTCAGAGAAGAGCCGCGTCATTGAGAATTCTTCAGGAGGTTTGGGATCAGAAAAACTTGAATTTTCTCAGTATTCTAGCTTTCGAGATGGCAACCAAAATGTTTGTGATCCCGTTAGTCATCAGCAGAATGGAAGTTCAACATCTTCAGCAGACAAAAGTGTTTCTTGTGTTAAAGTTGAGAAATGTGAATCTTTCACCTTCAACATACCTCAGGTTCCATCGAAGTCCGAAAATAGCATAACGATGGCAGTCGTGGAGGAAAGTGAGCAGGGACTAAAGACAAAAGCTTCATGTCTAACATCTGCTACTCGCGAAGTAGTCGAGGAGCCTCTTAGAATCCCTGTTGGTTCTTTTGAACAAGAACAACAGGCTGATATAATTCCGAGGAGACAAAGCACTAGAAACAGACCATTGACAGTTAGAGCATTGGAATGTATAGCAAATGAATTCCTGCATGTGGAAAGAAGACCAAAAAGGAAACACATCCAGACACACAACAAAGATCCTTTCGATCGTTATTGTAAGGCTCGGACAAGAGGCAAAACAATGCTGCACCATCATTGTTCAGATCATGGAACTGCTGTTTTGGTACAAGAAGAAAAACATTTGGATGGAGATGGTACAAATGTACACAAAAATGGCAAAAGTATAAATTATGTCATGTGATTTTTTTTTGTAAAGATAGAATATAGATATAGATAAATTATTATTCGGCTATCGATCCTTCAATAAAAAATTCTCTCAAGTATCTAGGGTAGGAGAGAGACTTTGAAGCAATATTATCAAACTCGGATCGGTCATTGAGTCAACCATAGTACTAGATCATTGAATTTTATTTTTTTTTATAAGCAGATCATTGAATCATTAGTTGAGTCGCACGAAGTAGCTCCTATGACCAAAGTTATTCCGATCATACAAACTAAATTTTTACAAAAACAAAGACCTTAATTAAAACCAAATGGTTAGTGTTTGAGAGAAATGAATACCTTAACTAAGACACAAATATGAATCAAGAATTGATTTAGGGTTTGGAAGAAACAAATAAATTAACTGAAGTAAAATCCAAGTTAGTGTTCGTTCTAAAATTATGAAGATTAAGATAACAGCACTGCTAAATGGTACGAAGGAAGTGTGCAAAGAAAAGCAAGAATATGCAACGTGGAAGCTTATAAATAGCTTCAAACTTTTATCTCCTTGTCCCACAGAAATCATGCGGTGGGTGGGTATAAAATGAAGGGTCCAGATCATTCTTGCCTTTCGTTTTTTCCCTTTCTCGTTACAATTATCATTATCCTTAAGATAATAACCTAAAATTTCACTTCACTAAAAAAAAAATACAGGTTCAACAATAATAATACTTTTGTTTTGTTTTTTGAAGCAATACTTTTGTTTTGTTTAAAAATTACATAAAAAATATGGAATATTAATCTTAAAAAACTTTTCAAGTAGATAATAAAATCACTTCATGAGTAAATAACCATCTACAAAAATGGATTTGGCTCATCTAGATTGAACAATTCACTTTATCATATGAAAAGTGAGCAATCTTACCCATTGATTAATAAATTAAAAGTAGATATTATAGGTACATCATAATAAATCATGAATTTGTTAAAATAACAAGTAACTATCATTGATATTCTTACATTTTCTTACTCACTTTAGAGATTGAAATCCTTAAAAAAATGTTTCATATACCTATAATTTTGTTTTATTTAAAATGTGAGAAAAAATAAATGGATGGAAATTGACAAAAAGAAAAATGGATGGAAAATCTTATCTATTGAATGTCATAAATGATTACTTTGATTTGATTATGGACCTGTTTGTTTGAGATTTAAAAAAAAATCATCTTTTTTAGAGATTTTGAAAAAAAATCTAAAGTTATTTGCCGTTTGTTTACAATAATTAAAATCTATTTTTTTAAGATGGTGAGGGAGGATGAATGATAAAAAAAAGGCTTAACTACGTATTTGGTCTCTTACGTTTATTTTATGTTTCAATTTGGTTTTTACGTTTAAAAAGTATTAATAAGTCAAATCAAACCGGGCCTTTATCTATATTTGGTAGGAGTCTCTGGAAGAACAAATGGCTTCAAAATTTAATTTACAGGTCCAAATATTTAATTTTTTTGAACTTTTGTCGCTTAAATAATTCATATTTAATTCATCCTTCGTTAAAAAATTCACATTTTCAAAGGGTAGACGTTCAAAATTTTGAAGGGTACATTTAAGTTAGCTTAACAGTAGAAATATAAACAACATTGTGGGGACGAAAAAATCGAAGGAATTTTTTATAGAGATTAAAAATAAAATCCTATATGAACTAAAAATATATTATTTAACTCTAATAAATTATAAATGCATTTATTTTATTTCTATTATGCATTTCCATATTTTTAAACAATTACTATTACTATATGCTTTATTTTAATTCTCTCAAACAAACTCCGACATTTTTTTAATCAAGTAGTTTAGTGGCTAAAATTACACATTTTTAAAGTGAATAAGTGAAATGTTTGAAATTCGAACTCTGACTCTTACATATAAAATATGATATTCTTACCAACTGAACTATATTCACGGAAACTTCTTTTTAATGTGCATTATTCTTTTCCTCTAAGCAAGAAGTTTAATTGGACGAACATGGCATATTGAAAAGAATTCGTTAATGCTTGGGTGACTTGGAAATGAATGTGACAAGTACCTCTTAGAGTTGTCTGTTGAATTGCATGCTACATTGAAATAAGATGATATCAACTTTAACACTTTTCATTTTATGAACTAAGATGAAAAGTAACAATGGTTCCACCGACGATGAATCTATATGCTAAAACTATTCAAACACACTCACAATGTGATGTTCAATATCCATTTATCGCAAAATGGAAATTCTATGTCCTGCTAAGATAACATTCAATTCAACCGATGTTGTATAAATGAATGGAAGATCAGCGCATAAAAAATTTTAACATTCTTCCACTTGGATGGCATTTTAATTTATATAAAAATAACCAAAAAAAATTGACATCAAAATAAACCAAAATATTATGTACAGCATGTGTACAGTGTACTCATCTAGCAGCCTTAGAACACAATTTGCAAGTCAGGCAGGAGAAGCATCAGTACATTCAAAACCAATTTGTTTCCAAAAGTCAAAAAATCTATGATAACAGATAGTTAGGTAGCTTAAGAAATAATAACTATTGACCTCTACTCTTTAACTTAACCAAATGGCTTTGCAAATATTTAGCTAACACTACCATCTCCATTCAAATGGTTTTCTTCTTGTACTAAAACTGCAGTCCCGTGATCTGAACAGGAACGACGCAGCATTGTTTTGCCTCTTGTACGAGCCTTGCGGCATGGATTGAAAGGATTTTGGGGTGTCTGGATGTCTTTCTTTTTTGGCCTCTTTTCCTCAAACAAGAATTCATTTGCTATACATTCCAATGCTCTAACTGTCAATGGTCTGTTTCTAGTGCTCTGTCTCCTTGGAATTATATCAGCCTGTTGTTCTTGTTCCAAAGAACCAACATCACAAGGGGTTCTCAAAGGCTCCTCAACTACTTCATGAGTAGCAGATGTTAGACATGGATCTTTTGCCTTCAGTCCCTGCTCGCCTTCCTCCACCATTGTCATCGTTTTACTATTTTCAGACTTTGATGGAGCATGAGGTATGTTGAAGGTGAAAGATTCACATTTCTCAACTTTAACACAAGAAGTACTCATGCGTTGATAACTTTCGTTGCAAATGATTTCTTCATTATCCTCTTCCACAGTTCTGTCTGCTGAAGAAGCAGTTGAACTTCCATTCTGGTGATGACTAACTAGATCACAAGCATTTTGGTTGGCATCTTGAAAGCTAGAAGAACGAGAGAATCCTAGTTTATCCGATCCCATACCTCTTGAAGAATTCTCAATGGCACGGCTTTTCTCTGCCTTGGCACAATCAGACAATCTCCTCCTTTTAATCGGAACAGCTGAATGATTAGAATCACCTGATCTTACTCTCCGATTGAATTGATGCTTTGTGATCCTCTTCAGTCGATTATCATCAAACACACTGGCCTGTTTAATTTTCTGGCTTTCGACCATCTTGTTTGCATTATTATCAGAATTATCACGTGCCTCTTTTTTACTGGTAGCACTTCCGTCAGATACACTTTCGTGACTATCAGTTTCATTGATTTTCCTTTTGCCACATATCAGCATTTTACTTTCTCTAAGAAGACCGGTAATCGTCATAGAAGTATCTTCTAATTCAAGTGGCGGATGTTTCCGTTGTTTCACTTTCAGCTTCAATATTTTTCCTCCGGAAAGTCTATTGGTATCAATGACTGTTAACTTTGACGACTTCTGTTTAATGCTTTTAGACATATCCTTGCTACGGTTTACTTTCCTCATATATTTTTTCCCTTTATATTTCTTACCAGCATCATCTATCTCTGCTTCACACACTGAATTAACAGGCACAGATTTCAATTCCCTTATATGAGATGGATTTCTGCCATGCACCAAACTGGTGGTATCGATAACCATGAATTTGATATGATCTTTATTGTAGGTAGAAGATCGGGGTTTGAGGTAACATTGACGATGATCATCAGATAAATCATCTTCAATTGATCCTTTTTCTGGCTCATCCTCGTTGCAGCTATCAATTTTAGCTTCTTCTTCGAGCACGAGAATATTAGGTTCAGCTTCTACTTTGCTCAAGACATCACTAATAGAATCAAAGTAATGATTACCTTTCACAAGTTTTCTCCTGGAAAACTTCTCAACACCAGGAATAAGGAAAACCAGAAAGTCTTTGGAGGTAACATAGCCCCGAGTCTTTGGTTGCTCGGAGTGCCAACCTCTTGCCAGTAAGCGGGGCCAAACAGCTTCCCAGAAGAGTTCAGTTCTTTTGGTTTTGCTAAGCCGACCTCCTGTCAAAGACTGTATTATATCACTCGGTCCAAGAGAAGACAAAGCTTTGCCCGTTGGTGCTGAAAATGCACGACTGTTTTTCCCATTTTCCCCACCAAGCCTAGTAAGGTCTCCCTTCTCATTGCCAATACCTACTGCTTCAACAAGAACACCAATTCCAACCATAGACTTCAAAGAAGATATGTATTCTTCTAGAGAAGTTCTGTCCTCCATGTATGACTTAGAAACCTGAGTAAAAATATAAGCAATAAGCAAAGTGAAGACCGAAGCAAAAAAGGTACTGGTGAGGGCAGGTTCAAATAACCATGGTACAGCACAATATAATGATAATTCCCTCCCCATCAGATTTACCATTTTATCAAATGCACATAGCATGTAATGTTAAAGAAATAACATGTTCCATAAACTAGTGAAGGTTTCACTTTGTAACATCAAATGAAGGACTAAACATGAGGAGATGAGATGGAAAATGTGAATACCTGTAACAAATTATCTTCAGATTCTTTAGAGACATGAGGAATCAAGCGAGACAACAGTTCATGTTGCCTAGGACCAGTAAAAAGTTTACGTCCTATCATACATTTTCTCCCTTTTTTCTTCCTGCACTCTGACCATCTACGATATCCATCAGTTTTGTAAAACTTTCCATAGTAAAATGAAAGTATTTCCCCCATCCCTTTGTTGTCTAAGAACCTTTTGATCTGAATAAAGTTCTTCCCGAAAATAAACAAACCAAGTAGAAAACTTTTCGTATCAGCATCACTCCAGGAGCTACTCAATATGCCAGGGACCAATTGACATGAATTGATGTCTCCATGATATCCCAACTCTTCATGTCCACTATCCTCCATTTCATTGTGTATCCATGTGACTGGGATTGGCAAACCAATTGCAAAAGAAAGTGATCTATCATGCATACCTTCTGAATCAGCCGGATTCATTCGAAGTGAAAGCTCCTCCGATTTCTTAATCATGGAAGGAATTTCTGCCTGATATTCATGACCTATTTTAGGATTCAAATCAAGGACTTCAAAAGACGCATCCTCCATGAAAACATCATTATCATTCTCCTCAATGGATCCCATCTGCCAAGAAATATAGGAAAACAAAACCTGATAAGTGATAACTACACACTCAAATCATGGCTTAAGAAGAAATGTACATTAGATAACATCATCAAGGAGCATACTTCAAACATGAATTGTAACTATGCATAAAAGTAATATAAATTGATACTTTGTTTTCTAACTTGACAACCCTTTGCATATTAGTTACCTAACAAAATACTAGATCTCAATTTTCAGGTAAGAAAATCTTCATTATCCTATTACTCCAAAAGGATTATAAGAATTAAAGCATTTTCTCAGATAAACAAGGTTACCTAAATCACTCGCATAAAAAGCTTTTTCCTTGTCAATAAACCAAAATTTGTCAACTTTTTTCTCAAATACACCCTATGAAGCACAGACACAGACACCAAACACTATGCAGACACCGACACATTGACGCCGATAATTTGAGAAAATGACATGATCTAGTGTAATCATAAGTGTTGGTGTCGTGTTGGTGTCATGTCGGTGTCTGACACTGACGCGTGTCCAACTACAGGACACGCCTAATCCGAGGAGTGTCCGTGCTTCATAGAATACACCATTCTTGACACAGCTTCAAAATTAACACGCAGTACACAATGAGCATAGGAAAACAAATAAAATTAAATTCCCCCATATATAAAGTTGAAGAATTTTGATTACATAGAATGAACCCCAGAAAGAACAGATCCACTTGTATGCAAGTTCACAATCAAACACACGCAATCAAAAGTGTTGCAGATTAATACACAACAATAAAGTAAAACAAACAAATCGTGAAAAGCAAAAGAATACACATTGATGAACAACAACACGAAGATTGAACAAAGCTACATTACAAATGAATACTGAAAACTATTAATCGAAATATTGAAAGTACGTTTGTATCTATCTATATTATTATGACTCACACACATAAGATAAAAGAAGCACGTTGAAGAAGAAGTTAAGGGTTGTTGATAAGAAAAGGAAGATTAATAACCTTTGAAGAAATCATAGAAACGCTAAATGCTATAAGATTTTATTTTTGAAAGGGTAAACTAAGCATCAAGACCAAAGTATTATACATAATAATAATACAAATAAATGGGTGAAGATAGATAGATATTTTTGAAGAAAAAAGGGTAACGTAGAAGGAGAAAGAGAACCTTGGTGTGGTGTGGTGAGGTGAGTGAAGAATGTTGCGATGCTGCAGGCAGGCATGAACAATGAAGAATGAACTACTACTTGTTTTACTTGCTCACTTTTAAACACACACCGAGTTATAAACTTTCCTTCATAATAACAACGTGACTCGCCTGAGTCACACTCCAAGTTCACCTCGGGTTTTTTTGTCCGGCAATTTAGTGGCTAAGAATTTCACCTTAAGGTGGATAAATGTGATGATTGGGGTTGGTAACCCGACCCTTACGTATATATTATATAATGTAATGTTGTGTCAACTGAGTTAAACTCGTGAGACCACTTGCGTTGATTTCATGAATTTTTTATTTTTATATAAAAATTTAAAAAACAAGTCTTTGTTGTGGGTAAGTCTTTGTGTGTGTGACTTGGTTTATCAATTAGGTTTTGTAAATTTTTATCCTTGATCCATGTAAATTTTGTAATTGATTTAAATACTACATTAGTTGCTTATTATAAGAAAAAGTTTGTTTTTTTTAGATTAATATAATGTTGATGTATTTAGTTCATAATATGATCTAGATATATAAAACATTATATAAATCTTAAAAAACAATTTTTTTTCTAATAATAGGGAGAGTATAATTTTGGTGTTTGTAGATGAAATGACAAACATTACTTAAAATATGTATACAACTGTGAGATTTTAAGTTCGAACTTAAAAATGTACGATTAATAATATCAATATTATTATTTGAGTTAGCATTTGTACATAATTAATTATCAATTTTTGTTCCTAATATTTAATCTATATCTTTTTTGTTTCCCATTTTTTAAAATGTAAATGACCACCATTGTTTTGGTCTAGTTGGTATACTTTTTTTAGTAAATCCTTTTTACGATTAGTAAATCATATTTTGACAAAGAGAAAAAAGGACATTATATGTTTTTTTCTATGTGTTTTTCTCTTGAAATATTTTGGATAATTTCGAAGTTTGATCTAAGGATAAGTAAAGTTAGTTGATAATTATATAAGTTATAAGTTATGATTTGAACTATACTTCTTCTAAATTATTTGTTTTTTACTACAATCGATTAACTACTTAATCTCTGTTCGACAAGAAAATGTCCTATAAAAATTAGTATTATAAATAGTCACTTTTAAAGTTCCTTTTATATTGTTCCGTGAGCTAAGCTTAGCTCAGTTGACAGGAACAATGCATTATATATGCATGTTACAAATATAAATAAGAGTCGTGTGACTTCTTGTTCAAATTTAGAAAATAAATAATGTCAACTAATTAAGTTTTTTAAATAAAAATTAGCAATGTCGGCTCTTTTAGATTTCTTGTCTCTCAGAAGTATTTGTTTCGTAATATAACGTTAAGAATAATTTTTGTGTTGCGTCATCTCTTTCGGTCGACATGGAAAACACTAAAAATGTTTAAAATAGTAATTTTAATGTCATATTGTCACTATAATGCAAGAATTTATCAGAGTTATAATAATATCCTTAAATTTCATGTAATAATACTTATAAATAATAATAACTCATTCTATAAGTATGATAAATAAGAACCTGATCGGTCAAATATCTTATTTTTATGCGTTCATCTCCTACTTGTATAAATCATTAATTAAAAATAGCAACTGGTTTTTTTGGGACCTGAGATATGCGGCCTAAGAGAACGATGAAAGGTTGAAGACGACCTGGACATTGATCACCAACTTCAGAGAAGGGGTGATGTACATGCAAACATTTTTCAGAAGAATTATGATTTTATAATCTAAATCTTCTGCTTCAACCAGTTGACAATTGTAGACACGTTGTGTTGAGTTTTAAATTCAATGGTTACTAATTGGATCATCGACTCTACTTTAGTGTATCTTTAAGATGTGTCAATGTCACGTTTCGCTTAAGAGTCAGTATCTGAGGTGATTGGATCAACAATTCTACTTTAGCGTGTCTTTAAGATGTATCAATGTGATAGTCCACTTAAGAGCTAGTATTTGAGGTGATGTGATCCGTTAATGGATTGTGTTTCGACCCAATCGGCCAATCCAATATGCATTCATCTCCTTCCCATATAAATCATCAATTAAAAATAACAATTGATCTTACTAAAACATAAGATCTGCGACCTAAGAGAACGGTGAAAGGTTGAAGACACCATAGACATTGATCATCAACTCACCATAGACATTGATCATCAACTTCAAAAAAGTTGTGATGAAATTTAAATCTAATAATCCTAATTACATCAACAACTCTACTTCAATATCTTAAGAGCTACTAATATCTTAAGAGCTACCCATGTGTCGGCTTAAAAGCTACTAATATTTGAGGTGACTAACCCACTTGAATTGGTGGATTGGTGCATTGATATTGATTTGGGACCTGATAATGTGCTCCTCTTGAGGTCTGAGATTAGATTCTCTCTAATATCAATTTGGATGGACTAATTTAACTTCTTCAAAAACAACGATAATCCTAAAATAAATAAATAAAAGTGCAAGTAGCAAAAGTATTTCCTCAATTATATGCAAGAGCGGTAAAATTCACAAGCACATAATACCCGGAATTACCATTAACCAAAAAGTATATCAACTTTTAACTTAACTTACGTCTAGTCAAAACTTAACTTATATTGCATTAAATTAAATTGACTTCACAAAAAAACAAAAAATTCAGTCATAAAGAATAAAGAACTCCATGTAATAATCGAAACCATAGGGTCATTTTGCTAAATAAAAAAGATAGCCAATAAAATAGATCTCATCTACGAAGAGTGCAATCGCAGAAAAACAGAAGGAAAAAAAAAAAACTTGTCATCTTTAATTAATTAGTTAATTAATTAATTGAATAATCTTGATTAACTTAATTGATTTCGTACATCCAAAGACATAATAGAGTAGTTCAGAAACCCATTCTCCCTGAAATAATAATCAGATCCTAAGTTATAACAGTTTCAATTGAACTGAATAATTGGATCTGAATAATCATAATCAGCAATCTCCAGAAATGTCGATGGCGATGGCGAGAGCAAGTTCTGGTTTGCAATATCCAGAGCGGTTCTACGCTGCGGCATCTTACGTCGGTTTCGATGGATCCAATTCTCCAACAAAATCTCTTACATCTAAGTTCCCTAAGTCCACCGCGCTTCTTCTCTATAGCTTATATCAACAGGTACTCTTTTTCCTTCTACCTGCATTGCATTTCAATTTTGTCGGTGATGCTTTTTCAAATCAATTATGTGTGATTTTCATGGATCTGTTTTTATTTGATTGATTCAAGTTTGTTGTTGATTTTGTAATTTACTTACTTTCTTTGTTGTGGTGTGTTAAACAATCAATTCTGTGGTTTTGAATCGTGATTTATGATTATGAGTGAGGAATTAGATTAATGCTAGTTGAAACTTGAAATTAGTTGATGTGATTTGATGATCCGTCTTATAAAGATTAGGTGTGGATTTTTAATTGCTTAACATCATAGATTTTATATTCGAAATTACTAGCTTCAGAGTGATTATGGAAAACGCTGCCGATCTATATGATTTATATTAGGCTCTGTTTGGATACACAACTTAAATTTATATTATAATTGCTCACTTGCATAAATGCATGCTTATCATGTAAGCTATTTCTATAACAAAAAATAAGAAAAAAGTCAAACTGTTTTGGAATGAGGTATAAATAAACTGTTTTCATAAGCTATCTGGGAGAGATTTTGGAAATAAGCTGAAAACAGTTATTTATATGTCATTAGATGTTTGTATAAGCTCTCTCAGACAGTCTCACAAGTGCTTATGTCAGTAGATAAGCTTGAGTTGCTGTAGCATTTGCCGTTGGATAAGTCTACATTCAGATGAAATGCATAGAATTGCAGTTTTTCTTGCATGCGACTCATATGCTACACTTCATTAAGAGTAAAGAAGTATGCAATATAAACATGAAAGAATGAAATGTTGATTTACTAGCAATTTCTACTGTTCTAGGTTCTGCTTGTGGTTTTTTTTGGGTCTGTTGTGCCACTGTTCTGTGGAATTGAATGAATTTGAAGCGGTGAAGTTATCATTGATTCATTGTAAAATTTATTGCTCATTTGTGGTTATTTTGTTATTTCAGGCTAGTGTAGGACCCTGTAACATCCCAGAACCTAGTTCGTGGAAAATTGTGGAGCATAGCAAATGGGCCAGGTTTGTTTGCTTTGAAAACATCATGCTTCTCCGCTTTTCTGTGCTATTACTATACTTCTCCATTAAACCTCTATATTCTATATATCTGTATTGATATGGAATTCTGGTTTTGCTATTCTTGTGCTTGCATTTGTGTTATTTAATTACTTCCTCTGGTCCTTTTTATAAGAGACACTTCACCTTTCTAGATTCATTGAATAATGAAAGTATCTGGTCTATATTAGACCATATACATTAATTATTCAACGAATCTAAAAAGGTGAAGTGTCTCTTATAAAAAGGACCGGAGGGAGTATTTTCTTATGAATACTGTATTGTTGTTTTTTATCGATGTTATATTTGAAATTACACTTGCAATATGCACTAGTCCATTCCTGTTCCCATTTTGATTGAGAATATTGTTAAAATAGTAATTATTGATGCAGTTGGAACCAGCTTGGAAACATGTCTTCAACAGAAGCCATGCGTCTTTTTGTGAAAATATTAGAGGTCATGCAAATAATTTTTGTTAAGATTTATTTCTTGGTATAATGCAATATATTGTCTGACTTTTATTTTTATTTTCTTTTGTTGTGTAGGAAGAAGATCCTGGATGGTATTCAAGAGCATCTAACTCTGTTGTAGAGCCTGTAATAGACGTTCAAATGAATGTGAGTATTCTTAAGGCTATATATATATATATATATATATATATATATATATATATATATATATATATATATATATATATATATATATATATATATATATATATATATATATATATATAGTCTTGTTCTTTCTGAGATGTACTTATGCTTTTGGCTTGCTTTGAGCTTTACGTGTCATACACATATTTTCTATCAATTTAACATTAGAGTAAGTACTGAATGAGCACAATATGTTCTGAACTCGTGGCCAAATAAGTAAGAAATCAATTTTTTGCCTAATAAATTTGGGGTATTGTATAGTTGCTTGTGTTATACTACTTTTCACCCACTTGACATGCATGCAATTCTTATGCAATCAAGATAGTTGGATGATTTTGTTGTAATTGTTAAACTTAAAGAATGTTAGACTCATGGAAGTATTGATCTGAAAACTGTATCTTCTCCTCTAGGAGAAGTCTCATATAAATACAATGTAATTACATTTGAATCAGCCCAATAAATCTGTAGCTGTCATATCTACATTTATTATACAATATATACTAATTAATAGTAGTTACTATTGTCAAAATAACAGTTACAAATGCATAGCATTTGAATTTGCCATTAAGACATTCAACCTATTGACATCCCCCCTCAAATTGATGCTGGTAAATTAACTAGCATCAATTTGCTAACCAAAAAATTGTGTCGCTGACGTGTCAATGATTTAGTAAAGATGTCAGCTGTCTGATCTGATGTGGAGACATGTGGTAGATTGATGATTCTGCGATCATAGGCTTCTCGGATAGAGTGACAATCAACCTCGATGTGCTTTGTTCGTTCATGATAAACTGGATTTGCTGCAATTTGTATAGCACTAGTATTGTCAGCATGCAATGAAGTTGGTTGTGCTTGAGAGAATCCAAGTTCTGTTAGAAGACCGCGCAACCATACTATTTCAGAACAAGCAGCAGACATTGCACGATATTCTGCTTCAGTGGATGACTTTGAAACTGAATCTTGTTTCTTACACTTCCAGGAAATAGCAGCATTTCCTAGGAACATACACCAGCCAGTAGTAGACTTCCTTGTGTCTGGACAACCAGCCCAATCAGCATCACTATATGCTTGAAGTTGGAGTGTCGAATCATTAGGAAAAAACAAACCACGTCTTGAAGTGCCAAGGAGGTACTTAATGATACGCTGCACTGCTGAAAAATGTAAATGTCGTGGTGCTTGCATGAACCTACTTACAGTGTGCACAGCGAAAGAAATATCTGGGCGGGTAATTGTTACATAAATGAGACTACCAACCAACTTGCGATAAAGAGTTGGATCATCAAGAAGTTCACCTTCATCTCGACGATATTTAACATTAACTTCCATGGGAGTGTCAACAGTGTTTGAATCTGTGAGTCCAGCAAGTTGCACAAGATCCTTAATATACTTTTGTTGATTTAAAAAAATGCCTTCAGATTGATAATGTACCTCCAAACCCAAGAAGTAAGTAAGGCGGCCCAACTCTTTCATGTGAAAAGATGAATGCAACAATTCTCTAATTTTAGAGATGCCCTCTTGATCAGAACCCGTCACCACTATATCGTCCACATAAACCAGAAGCACCACAATGCCTTTAGGAGTCCTTTGTAGGAAAAGTGATGGATCATATTGACTTTGAATGAATGAAAAACCAAGTAGTGTGGATCGGAACTTTTCAAACCATACTCTTGGTGCCTGTTTCAAACCATATAAAGAGCGTTTTAATTTGCAAACAGTATTAGAGGAAGATGTGGGCATACCATTGGGAAGTTTGATGTAAACTTCTTCCTTAAGATCACCGTGTAGGAATGCATTTTTCACATCCATTTGATGTAGTGGCCAAGACTGGGATGCAGCAAGAGCAAGAATAGTGCGCACACTAGTCATCTTGGCGACCGGGGCAAAAGTCTCGTCATAGTCTAGTCCATATTCTTGCTTATTTCCAAGAACTACAAGACGAGCCTTGTAACGATCTATTGATCCATCTGGACGCAGCTTTATTGAAAACACAAATTTGCTACCCAAAGGTTTAACATACGGAGGACAAGGCACTATGTCCCATGTCTGATTTTCTTCCAAGGCCAGAAGTTCATTTTCAATAGCGGTTTGCCAACAAACATGCTCCATTGCCTGTTTATAAGAAGAAGGAATAGAAACACTAGATAATGTTGCTGTCAAGGATAAGGGATTAGAGAAACCATACTTTTCTGGGGGCTTACGAATGCGTGAGCTGCGTCGTAAAAGTTCAAGTTCTGGTTCTGGTTCTTGTATTGGATCAGCAGTCAAGGAACTATCTTGAGGGGGCCCGTGGAATTCAGCTGGTTGATTTTGAGTGACAACACGTCGTCTTTGGTAGGTCAAAAGGGGCTTAGAGGATGACTGACTTATAATAGAGTTAGAAAAAAATGGTAAAACAGAAACCGTAGAAGGAGTGTCATGATGTGTTGCAAAAAAATATTTATTTTCCTGAAAAATTACATTTCTAGACACCCGAATTCGACGATTATTAGGATCATAACATAAAAAGCCCTTTTGATGAGAAGAATATCCAAGAAAAGCACATTCAACAGATTGTGCACTGAGTTTGGTGCGTTCTTGTGGAGGAAGATGGACATAACACACACAACCGAAGACACGGAGAGTTGAGTAATCTGGCGGCTTTTCAAATAACCGACTAAAGGGAGATTCATTATTTAATGACGGGGATGACAAACTGTTTATAAGATGAACTGCAGTAGATAGGGCTTCACACCAGAATCGTGGTGGCACATGAGACTCTAGAAAAAGTGTGCGAACAACATCAAGCAAATGGCGATTTTTTCTTTCAGCTACCCCATTTTGTTGGGGAGTTGAGGGACATGATCTTTGAGATATAATTCCATTAGATTGCAAGAACTCTTGAAAAGAATTTGATGTATATTCTCCCCCATTATCAGAGCGAAGAATTTTGATTTTAGATGAAAATTGGGTTTCAACATAAGCATTAAAAAATTTGAAAGTAGAAAAAACTTCATCTTTTGAGCGCAAAAAATACACCCATGTAAAACGACTATAATCATCAATAAAAGTTACAAAATATTTGTAATTAGCATGAGATATAATCGGTGTCACTCCCCATACATCACTATGGATGATATCAAAAGGTTTTGTTACATTCGGTTGATGTGTTGGAAAGGGAAGGATTTTACTTTTGCCAAGCTTACAAGGAGTGCAATCAAAACGAATAATATCAAGAGACGGAGTGTGTTTATTTCCTAGAAAACCAGATTTTAGCATGTCATGAAGCACATTGAAGTTTGGGTGTCCAAGACGCTTATGCCACAGTTGATAATCAACAGTTGCAGAATTGCACAAAACAGAAGGTAAAGAAAGACTTGGAGACAAATGTAAATTGAGTGGAAAGAGACGTCCGACTTTAGGCCCCTTCGCGATTGTCATCCCTGATTGTTGATCCTGCACAAGACAACCAGATTTTGAGAATTGTACTTTACAATTATTGTCAACTAACTGTCCAACAGAAATGAGATTACTAGTAAGACCAGGAGAGACAAAAACATTGTTTAGAGTTGAAGAAATATCACCGGTTGCTGTGATAGGCAATTGATTGCCATCAGCAGTATGTATCTTGAGATTTCCAGAATATTTGGTGATATTATTAAGAAATTGAGTATTATTGGTCATGTGGTTGGAAGCCCCGGAATCAAAGTACCAGGGTGAACATGATTTACCTGAGAATCCCAAAGCAGAGAATGCTGAAATGATCATTTGTTGAACCATTTCAGGGGTCAAAGTCTGGACAGCAGCAGGAGTATTTTGTTGGACAGCAGTAGGAATTGATGAATCAACTGAAGTTGCAAAGGCTTTTGCATTGCGGTTCGGTGGCCTTGTTGGACACTCCTTAATAATGTGTCCATCCTTTTTGCAATAATTGCAGAATTTGTTTGGACAGTTAGAGGCATAATGTCCAGAGCGCTTGCAACAAAAACATTGAATAGTGCTCATCTCGTGGTTTCTTGACCTCCCTTGTGCAACATATGCCACTGGAACAGTAGATGCTTTTTGTTCTTCAAGGATGGATTGTGTAAGAAGGCGTTGTTCTTCACGTAACAGGTCATTGAGACACGCATCCAATGAGGGTATTGGGTCTCTATGCATTAGACTAGAGCGCATACCTTCAAAGTCATATCTCAATTTCATAAGAAACTGATCTCGTTTCGTAGTGTCATGAACTGTTTGTACTGCACTTAGTTCACCAGCACTCAAATTTGAATAAACTATATCAGTGTATTCAGCCCAAAGATTCATGAATTGAGAGTAAAAATCAGATATAGAGAGACTATCCTGTTTAAAATTAGCTATGTCATACTCAAGCTGGAATCTACGGGCTGCATTGTTCTGTCCGTAGATTTTCTTCAAGTAAGCCCACATTGTTGCTGCAGTCTTGTAAGGGCGAAGGTTCAGAACAATGTTGGGATCAACCGAACTGGTGATCCAGGTCATGACCTGAGCATCTTTAGTTTTCCATTTGGCATGTGCATCCTTATCTTTGTCTTTGTCGGGGGCAGGAGTTGTGTCATCAACATGACCCCACAAATCTTTTCCTTGGACATATAATGAGAACTGGAATTCCCAAGATGAATAGTTTTTGCCATTAAGGCGGACCATGAAAACATCATGTTTCTCTATCGACATTGAATCGAAGAAAATTGAACACGCAAGATGACAATCTGGTTTGAAAAAGGAATAACCAGGAAAGAAATAAAATACCGAGATTCTTGACTAAGAGTGAAAGACACTGCTAAAGAACTCAGACTAGATTTTGGATCGTAACCTAGACTGATACCATGTTAAACTTAAAGAATGTTAGACTCATGGAAGTATTGATCTGAAAACTGTATCTTCTCCTCTAGGAGAAGTCTCATATAAATACAATGTAATTACATTTGAATCAGCCCAATAAATCTGTAGCTGTCATATCTACATTTATTATACAATATATACTAATTAATAGTAGTTACTATTGTCAAAATAACAGTTACAAATGCATAGCATTTGAATTTGCCATTAAGACATTCAACCTATTGACAGTAATATCATTTACAGATTTCATGATATGGCACTAAGGGCCTGATCTTTAGAATTAGATTCATGTAAGCATGTCAACTTGAATTCGCATCAAGAGAATTGCAATGAGAACATTTTCCTCTGTATTCTCCACTTATTTTTTCTCACCATCAACATTGCAATTTTTCCTGTTTAGTGTTTATTTGTTTCCAATGTCTGATTCTATCTTGCTGGCTTGGCAGCACAATTCCAAAGTTGAACCAGTAATTGAGAATGGGACCACTTATCCACCAGAGACAAAAACTATTTCCTCTGAAAATGGAAGTCAAGTTGGAACACAGGATAAAGACGTTGTTGTGGAACGCTTTGGTTCAATTGGAGTCTATGATCAATGGATTGCACCTCCAGTGTCTGGTCAACGTCCAAAAGCCCGATACGAGGTTTTGGCTTTCACAAAATATATTAATTATAAAATTAGTTCCGCAAGGTTTTTTTAATATATTTTTTTATATTTATACCTTTACTCCCCCCCTAAGCCAAGTGTGTTCATATGTTCAGCACGGAGCTGCAGCTGTGCAAGATAAATTGTACATATATGGTGGAAATCACAATGGTCGTTACCTTAGTGATCTTCATGTAAGCATATGTTAATAATATTTGTTGGTGAAGTTATAAATTTTGGTTGAAGTAATAGTTTATCTTGTCGGGTTTGATTGACACCGCCAATTTTGGAAGTAATTGTAAAATTATATCTTGTGTTATGAACAGATAAGAGTTTTGTGATCTTCCTTTTATACCGACCAAGTTATGTGTTTTTTTTTTTAATAACATGGAAACAAATACAGGTTTTGGATTTGAGAAATTGGACCTGGTCAAAGCTCGAAGTTAAGGCCGGAGGCGAGTCCTCCACAACTTTGGACTCTTGTGCTGGCCATTCTTTGGTTTGTATTGAACATAGAACTCTACATAACTGCTGTGTTGAATCTGTTTGACTTTGTTGTTGACCGCTTGCACTAATTCTGTAATATTTTTTACTAAAAATTATGTCACTACAGATTGCATGGGGAAATAAGCTCCTGTCAATTGCTGGCCACACAAAAGATCCTTCCGAAAGTATCCAAGGTATAATATATTAATGATGTAATAATGTGTTATCACTTATCATTCTTTTAGGTGGCATCACATCCGTGTATAGCTTAAAAGGCAAGGAATTGTGAAATGATTTATTTAACAGTAAACTATTAGAAGAGTGTCTTTTTGGAGTCAGCGTTCTTGCTTCTCCGGCTCCGCACTTTGGATTTCCCTAGTTCAGAGATGAAGGAGTTTGTTCCATAAGATTTTCTTCTTGTCTGGATTCCTATTTTCTTCTTTGAACCTATCCATAAAACACACAAACCTAATATTTTTGTCAGTTCATCGATTTGATCTATGGCATTAATTACAGTGTATTTCACCCCTGTTTTATAACTCTTTTTCTACTAGTGTTTTTCTATTGCTGTTGTCTTTTCTATTGTGATTGCAACTAAGTATGGGAACTAATGGTAAATATTACGACAGTGAAAGAGTTCAATCTACAAACAGCAACATGGTCAACTCTAAAGACCTATGGGAAAGCTCCGGTATGTGTCTGTTATATTTATTGATCCTAGCCTCTTAGAAATTTCTAATTACTTCCTCTGTCCCTTTTTATAAGCACCTGTAGTACTTTTCACATATATTAAAAAATGTTGTGTAATTAATGTGTACATTGTGTATTGGTATTACTAAATTGCCCTTTGTGTAGATATGTTTGATTCTGACTTTTCATATTCTAAGACAAATTAGTAGTATTAGTAATGAGTATATTTGGAATAGGTTAATAAAAGTAGTATGGAAATGTGCTTATATTTAGAGACACATTTTTAATTTGAAAGGAGGCGTATAATTAGAGACACGGGGAGTATCATTTTAGGCATATGTGACATGTCATATTCACATTTCTCTAACAAGAAGAGATGCATATATTGCCAAGGTTTGTAAACATACAACAGTGGTGCCTCCTCTCCTCTCCCCCTTTCATTCATTCATTCATTCTTTTTGTTTTGTTTCTTATTTTATTTTTTATAATTAAAATACAGTAACAGTCTGTTTGGTTCTCTCTTCTATCATGTATGCTTTCTAGATATCACGTGGGGGCCAAACAGTGTCCCTTGTTGGGAATACCTTAGTAATTTTTGGTGGGCAAGATGCAAAGAGGACTCTATTGAATGACCTGCATATTATGGACTTGGAAACCATGACATGGGACGAAATTGATGCTGTGTAAGAAGTTTTCTGAAGCAATCCTTTCTATCTTCATGGTTTTGGTTTTAACTTATCAGGACTTTGGGGGGTGGGTTTATTTATTTTCTTTAATACCTAGGGTGACTTTAATTGTTTTGGGTTGTATAAAGAGTATAATCTTTACATAACTTTGTTTGATGTTCATCTTTGTTTATGCAATATTTGGTTTTCTCTTACCATTCTAAAGAGAAAAAGAAGATGATAAGGTTTTGTTCTAACTGAGTCATAACTGGCAGTGGAGTGCCTCCGTCCCCAAGGTCTGATCATACTGCTGCTGTACATGTGGAGCGATACTTACTTATCTTTGGAGGGGGTTCACATGCAACTTGCTACAATGATTTACATGTTCTCGATTTGCAAACTGTAAGTCCCTTGCTTACTCTGTTAGGAAAGTGGACTGGAAAGTCATCTCCATCTAATTGTATGCATGAACTCTGCAGATGGAATGGTCTCGCCCCACACAACAAGGTGATATACCAACTCCACGTGCAGGACATGCTGGTGTGACAGTAGGGGAGAACTGGTTTATTGTTGGTGGTGGTGACAACAAAAGTGGTATGCTTCTTTGCCACTTTGTTGCTTAGATATGAACTTTCTGCATTGTGGAATGAAATGCCACACTGTACAAAATATTCCTTGATATTGTGAACAAATATTTTATAAACTATTCGATGTACATGTGGCACACATATGCTGCGGGTCAAACTAAATCAAATAAGTGTGTAAGTGGTGAGTGTTTGCCAAACATGATTTTTGATGAATTGTATTTTATAAAATTGATTTGGTTAAAAATTGAGTTTAGAAAGAAGTGATTTGTGTTTAGAAGTTTTTACCCTAAATTCAAGTTTGACCCAATACTTAGTATGAATTTTCTAATCTAATGCAAAAGCTATTCTTTATTACTTTGAGTCAAACCGTGATTTGTAGGCAAAAGTATTTCTACTTGAGAGTATCTTAACAAGTAAAATTTATCAAAATCAAGTTCGTGATTTGAAGTCCGCATTAAATCATATTTCGACACCGCTGTAAAGTTAAATAGTATGTTCTACCCTCAAATTTACTAGGAAAGTGAATAGCTTTTTGAATTTTATGACATTTCTGATGCTGTCATCTAAGTTAATATATATATTTTTTTGTAAGTTATACTCCATGTTATTCTGCAGGGGCATCGGAGACGGTTGTACTGAATATGTCTACACTGGCTTGGTCAGTGGTAACATCTGTTCAAGGGCGTGTTTCTGTTGCTAGTGAGGTACTTCTACTTACTTATGTTACGTGTTTCGAAAAATAACTAGAATACCGATCCTTGCTAACTCCTTGATGTCATTGTGTATCTTTCTAGTTCCCACTCATTAACATAATTAAAATTCCTCTCATTGCAGGGCTTGAGTTTGGTTGTAAGCTCATTTGATGGCGAAGATGTACTTGTATCTTTTGGAGGATACAATGGACGTTACAACAATGAAGTAAAGACTATTTCAGCATTTTTACATTTATGCTCTGGTATTACCTTTGCTTTATCATTCTCACTCCACAGATTTGATTTTCTGCTTTCAGGTCTATGTTCTTAAACCAAGCCACAAATCAACCTTGCAATCCAAAATAATCGAAAATTCCATACCAGACAGTGGTTCTGCTGTCCAAAATGCTACAAATCCTACCCGAGATTTGGAGTCTGAATTTGGAGCAGGACATGAAGGGAAAATTTGGGAAATTTCCGTGGACAGCACTTATCCAACAGTATGTTTTATTGTAAAGCTTGTACAATTTTTATATCCAGTTTTATGAAGCCATTTTTTCCAGCATTTGGTTGTGTTAAGAATTATTCTTATGCAGTGCTTTATTTTAGAAAAGAATTATTAGTTCACGGATCTAATTTAGCAAGGTATTTATTTTCCTGGTTGCATGCCTTTGGCTCACAAGCCTAGATCTTAAAAGCTTTGGCATGTTTTTCTCCAAAGATCTAACTACTTTTATATTGGCCAAATCTGTCATCGAGTCATTTAATACGCATTTCAGTTGCTTTTTTAAGGCACACAAAACTTCCCCCTTTTTGAAAATTTACTGTTGTAAATAAGTAATTATTATAGACACACGTTATGTAAATATTAGCTCTTTTGTATCAGGCCCATTAATCACACCCCTTATTAGTAAGAGCTTAGTCTTTTTATTTGATCAGTGTTTGTACTCAACAAAATTGTATAATACTTAAGAATATTTTTACGCACGGTATCACGAGCTCAATTGACGATCGTGCAAAATAATAATTGAAGATACATAAAAATCAATTGGATGATCATAAAAATCTCGAGATCACAAAGATGCACTAATGCGTGCAATTTTGGATGCCCTACACGAAGATACATAATGTATGCATTTGTGGATATTTTGCTCCTCATACTTTGTATATTTAGCCTGCATCATTTAAACGATGGACATAGACCATATAGTGCATTTGTGCCATTTCATTTTCTTTCCTTGCCACTCACTACTTTCATTTTGCGGGTATCATACAGAAATCAAAAGGTGATCTCGTATCAGTCCTGAAGGCCGAGAGAGAAGAATTAGAATCATCACTCAGTAAGGAGAAGCTGCATACTCTTCAACTAAAACAAGAGCTGGCTGATGCCGAGTCTAGTAACTCTGACCTTTATAAGGTAATTACTTTTACGTTTGAAATTCCTTTATTTTTTTATTTTTTTATTTTTTTATTTTTTTATTTTGGATTTAGTCTGGAATGGATCCAAGAATCATACACTAGAGAGGCAATTTTTTATTTATTTTTTCAATAATTAATGACAATTTAAAATTAAACTCAAGGGAATAAAGCTATCACATTGCTCTGTTTTGTTCTACGTCTAGAGATTTGGGTCACAGCCTTACAGGGAAGCTCCCTGTGTTTATCTATCCAGTGTACCATCCCTGTGTTTATCTATCCAGTAAACCACTTTCTTTTGTCTCCCAGTCTTTTGGATTATTTTGGTTGAGACTTAAGCAGAATAAGTTATATAACAAAATTTGAATATTCTAATGGTATTTATCAATGTAACCAACAAAAAATGTTATTTATCAATGAG
Organism: Trifolium pratense; assembly: GCF_020283565.1. Lineage (NCBI taxonomy): Eukaryota > Viridiplantae > Streptophyta > Magnoliopsida > Fabales > Fabaceae > Trifolium > Trifolium pratense. The sequence goes on from NC_060064.1 coordinate 2,312,811, forward strand.
ATCCGAACTAGTACATCATTGCTTTTATTGCTATCAAAGGTCCTTACATTTTGTGCCCTGATAATGTAGGAGCTCCAATCCGTACGTGGTCAGCTTGCTGCTGAACAGTCAAGGTGTTTCAAACTTGAGGTATGCATTTATGCTTCTGAGAGTCTTCCCATCTTTGTCTTGATGACTTGAGTGTGTTTTTGAATAGAATCTGGTGTTACATAAATGATTGAAGAAAATTTATTTGGTAAATGTCATGTGCCATTCATCTGATTACTAAGCTATTCATAGCAACAGCTAACAATTAAATGACTTAATCCATGTGATAAGAATTTTGCAAAACTGAGTGTCAATTTCAAATTCATTGTTTCATAATTTATGAGATAAATGATACGTGACTCTGCTATATGGTCAGTTAGGTGTTGGAATGAATCCTTCATGTGTTATATGATCTAGTAATCTGTATTTCTGAAACTGATTTAAAACTGTGACGTATGTCTCCTTTTATGGATGAAGGTAGTTGGATTTATTATTTAACTTAAAAAAAATACTTGCGAACGCAGGTAGAGGTTGCTGAATTAGGTCAGAAGCTCCAAAATTTTGGGACATTACAGAAGGAGCTTGAACTCCTCCAGCGGCAAAAGGCTGCATCAGAGCAAGCTGCTTTAAGTGCAAAACAGAGGCAGGGTTCAGGTGGTGTGTGGGGTTGGCTTGCCGGCACTCCCCCTGATGCAGATGATGAATGAACCTTGGCTTAACTAAACAGCAATGCTTCATTTGATTTCATCTTGCCAATTTTATTCTCAATACTTATTGTGTATTAATTAATTGATTTGGTTATTTTAGTGATGTGAATAAGATTTAGCTTCTATTTGGGCGGAGGAAGATTTTCCACACATGAGGATGATAGTATCATATATAGTGAAGGTTATTTTTGTCACCATTTTTGCTGATGACTGTATTCAAAGTGATAGTATAATATATACATTATTACATGAAAATATAGAGATTCAATTTTGTGAGTGATCTTATTAGAATTTTAATGAATGAACCATCTATAGAGTACCAAAAACGTCTTTGAACTTGAAAAGAGTATCAAAATCATCATTCCAATTAATGTATGCCATTATAGGATATGAGATGACATGCTAGTGTTTAATTGATAACTGTCTTCCTCACTAATAATTTGAGAGTTAGGGTGCCACATAATATGGACAACTTTGTCCGAAATAAGTTGAGAGTTAAGTGATTATTTTTTATGTATCATTTTTAAAAGTTAAGTTTTTATCAACATTTTTTTCTATCTCGTTTTCTCTCTCCCTCACTTATTCTATCTCCCTTCTTTATTCTTTCTCCTTTCTCTTCTTTCATTCTATTTTCTTTCTCTGTTTCTCTTTTGACTATTTCTCCTTCCTCTCTCCATTATTAGATACTACTCTGGCTGCAAAGCAAAAGTTTAATTTTCAAATTTATTGAATAACTACACTGTCATTACTGCTAAACTTTAGGGTTGCTGCTTAGTTTCAAGTTTGTTTGGAAGTTGTCTATCTTCCAGATTCTTCCTAGTATGTAGACTCTCAAATCATTGTGTAATTCGCTTTTAGGGTTTGTTTGGTAAAAATATGTTAACTCATAGCTGAAAAGCTAGCTTATAGCTGAAAAGTTAGCTGATTGAAATTATAAGTGTTTGGTAAAATTAACTTTTAAAGTGGTTAATAAATATAAAATGACATAATTGATAGTGGGTAGTTTCTTTTTTAGAGTGAGTAGTTATTAAATTAAAGGGTAAAAATGGAATAAACTGTAAAAAACTATAAGCTATAAGCTCACACGCTACTTGAAATACCATCTGAAAAAAAGTTATAAGCTAGTATAAAAAGCTTCTTACCAAATACCTCTAATTTTTTGAAACAAGCTTATAAGCTCATATAATAAGCTATAAGCTAACTTTGTGTTACCAAACACACTCATAGTTGTTTCTCATCTACTCATGTTCTCTAGCACAATTTCTCTGAGATTCTTCATCTTCTTTAAGACATTTTCTTCATTTGATAACATAGTATTTGTTTAATTTGTTGTTTGCTCAACTGAGAAGATAATATGAAGACTATTTTGTTTACTAAGCGATTACGCTGAGAAAGAGACTTTATCTTTTATAGTTGCAGGTTTTTAAATTACTTCAAAGAGCGTCTAGTGTTGGAGGATGAACCTACCCGAGAGAAGATGTGAAAATTTAAGGAAAGCAATAAAGGAAAATTAAAATGCTATGTAAAGACTTGTATGGTTGATTGTGTTTCTTGAAATGATCTTTACAACGAGCACGAGGTATTTATAAACTTAGAATAACTTAGGAACTTGTATTTGCCACGATTTTGGCCCATTGATTCGTAAATTACTTCATACAAAAATGTGGCTAACATCATTAACTACTGATTTAGCCGTTAGTCGATTTTGCACCATTTGATTTCATTTCAACATCAGTTGATTGTAATGCAACTAGTCAATTACTTTTAATAAGTCCATTAAGAAGCTCTAAATTCATTTAAACTTGGTGGCCATGTTTGGCCGTCAACTGAAAAATGATTCAATTGTAAGCCAATTATGCATCAACCGACTTAAACTTACTGTGACTGTGATGCAACCGATAGCCAAATCATTGCACTTCATTTAGGCACTGTTTGGTAAGTCCAATAAGCTAGCTTATAGCTTATTGAAGTAGCTTATAAGCTTGTTTGAAAAAAATGTGAAGTGTTGTTTGGTAACGAGTTTCTCTAACTAGCTTATAGCGTTTTTTGAGATGCTATTTCAAGTAGCGTATGAGCTTATAGCTTATAGCTTTTTCATTTTATTTCATATTTACCCTCATTAATTTTATTTATTTATTTTTTTAAAATTATAATAACTACCCACTAACTCTTACAAAAAAAAAAAAACTACCCACTAACCATATACTTTTATGTTATTTTGTACTTACAGCAGCTAAATTTGCCAAACACTTTAATTTTATTCTACTAGCTTTTCAGCTATAAGCTACCAGCCATCAGCTATCAACTATAAGCTAATTTTTCAGCTATAAGCTAGCTTATCAGCTATCAGCTAGCTGATAGCTTATTTTTACCAAACAGAGCCTTAGTAAAAAATATATAATTCGAATATTTTTTTATTTTTTTTTTGTATAAACACATAGGAAGAATAAGATTAAGTAAGATATAATCTACACATGGATTGTCAACCTTCCTGTATTTTTTCAAAAAACTTAAAAACTGGAAACCATTCCACTGAATTGAGAAATATACTATTTAAAAAAAACACCAATAATAATAAATTGATTTAAGTAATAAATAAATTTAATAAAAAAGTAGCACTATAAAAAAAAATCATTTTCGTTACACGTATTAGGGCCCGTTTATTTCAGATTTTTCAACAAAAAATTTATTTTTCCCAAAAAAAAAAATCTATTTTTTATCTTACTTGTGTTTGTTTCAGATTTTTTCAAAAATCATTTTAGTAAAAAAATTATTTTTTTTATCAAAATGAGAATCTATTTTCAATAGCTTTTATCAAAATCCATTTTTTTATCATTCATCATCTCTCACTAGTATCTTAAAAAAATAGATTTTAATGATAGTAAACAAACATTAAATAACTTTAGATTTTTTTAAAAATCTCTACAAAAAAATAGTTTTCTTGAAAATAATTTTTTTAAAAAAAATCATTTTCTTTAAATCTCAAACAAACATGCCCTTAATCATTTTAATCTTTACCACCCCTCCAAATCCAAAATAAAATGAAAAACATATAATCATCAAAGTTCAAAGAAGAAAATTAAACGCAACACACAATCGGGTGCGTTTGTTTGTTGTACTTCAAAAAAAACGCATCTCTCGTGTCTTCTTTCTTCGTCGCAACGAGTTTCATAATTTTTGTTCTTCTTCACTTCTTCTTCTTCTTCTCTCTTATTAGGGTTTCATAATTTTTCCATTTCCTTCAAATTCCACCAGTGATGAGCGACGCTCCTCAATTCCAATCACAACACGACAACTCTCCCAACCAAGCTAGGGTTTCGCAAAATGAAAACTCCCAAAACGAACCTTCCGAAGAGTTTAGGGTTAGGGTTTCTTCCGACGATAATTCCACCGTCGATCGTTCTGAATCTGAAAATGAAAGAACAGATAAAAAACACGATACGGATAAATTTTCCGGTTCCGATAGCAAATCGTTGTTAATTGAATTCGACGAGTATGTAGCTTCAGAGAGAAATATCGAAGTAGATACGGATCTAGGTTATGGTTTTGAAGTTGGTGATTTGGTTTGGGGAAAAGTGAAATCTCATCCATGGTGGCCAGGGCATATATATAATGAAGCATTTGCATCTCCTTCGGTTCGTCGAGCGAGGACAGAAGGTCATGTTTTGGTGGCGTTTTTTGGTGATAGTAGTTATGGTTGGTTTGAACCGGCTGAGCTTATACCTTTCGAAGCGAATTTCGCGGAGAAATCTCAGCAGACGTTTTCTAGAACATTTGTGAAAGCAGTTGAAGAAGCTGTTGATGAAGCTAGTAGAAGGCGTGGTCTTGGATTGGCTTGTAAGTGTAGAAACCCTAATAATTTTCGTTCGACGAAAGTTCCAGGTTATTATTCTGTTGATGTGATGGATTATGAGCCTGGTGGGTTTTATTCTGATAGTCAGATTAAGAAAGCTAGAGATAGTTTTAATCCAATTGAAACTCTTGATTTTGTTAGAGAATTGGCTTTTGCTCCTCTTGATGGGGATCATGGAAGTATTGATTTTGTTGAGAATAAAGCTACTGTTTGTGCTTATCGGAAAGCGGTGTTTGAGCAATATGATGAGACTTATGCTCAGGCTTTTGGAGTGCAGCGGCCGCGTCCTTCTCGGCCTCAGAATGTGCCCCACAGTCAATCTCCGAGACAGCCTCCTAAAGGTATATTACCCTTCTCCAATTTCCTTGTGGAAGTGCTGAATTATGTAGTTTTTTGTTAGGGTTTTATTGGACAATTAACTGTTGGTATTTAAATGCTTCTTTTTGTGGTAGAATGATGTATAGTAGGAACGAATGGAAAATAGATTGATGCAATGCAAATATTATACTTTTTGTTATGTTTATTTACTAGTGGAGACATTTCCCTATATGCGACTTGTTCACCTGACGGCTGGATTGTAATTGTATTGTAATTGTATTTCAGTAACTTCATCTTTGAGTTGTTTGTGATAATTTCGGAAATTTAATTGATGACTAAATCTTCGTAGATCTATATAAAATCGCTGAGTAATTAAAAATATAAAAAAATATTATGACTTAATACCTGCCCTTAGATATTTAAGCTAGATCTGAAGTTAAAATACAAGTGTTTGGAGTTTGGACATTCTTTGACTCTGTAAATTTTGTTTTGTTTTAAAATTTTGTGGTTGATAATCTGGAGATTGATTGAGTCAATATTATAATATGATAAAATCATAAAATTTTGAATCATTGTGATTTTTATGAATTATGATCAGTACCATTAATAGTTCAATATAGCCACCATCACGAGGGGGAAAAATTGGTTTGGTTAGAATGGAAATTGAGGTGCATGAATGGCATACAATATAAAGACAAGTCTTTTAAGTATGTGTTGGGGAAAAAGTGAAGTATCCCCTATTGATGAGAAGACGACAGACAATAAGCTGTCAATTTGCATTTTATAACCTTATGTTAATTTAACCTTAAGTATAAGTTAACATTTTAAGCTCTTACAATTAATCTCCCTCATTTTTTTAGATATGTTAACCTTTTATGAATGAATAAAAATCTTATTGTTTCTCAATCTACTCAAAAGCAGCTTCTTATGTTAATGCTACCTTTTTCCCCCTTTTTTTGTATTCAGCTCCTTTGAGTGGTCCGTTGGTGATAGCAGAAACTTTGGGTGGTGGGAAAAGTGGTACAAAATCTGCTAAGTTTAAGGAGAATTCAAAAAAGGATAGGTACCTTTTTAAACGGAGAGATGATGCAGGCTACTCTTCCCAGTTAACAAAAAAGGAGGCGATACCAGATGCGGCTGGGCACTATGTATTTCAGAATAGAGCTCCACCTTTGCCTGTGATACCTCGTAGTCTAGAAAATCATGCAGACTCGAGGTTTGTTAGTCATGATGGTGCAACTTCAACATCAGATGCCAAAGAAGCTCCAATAGGCCAGGTTCAAGCGGAAAACAGCAGTCTTGCACCCCAGGCCATTTCCTTTGATGCAAAGCCCCATCTTGAAACGGGGAAGATTGCCTCCTCTGAAGAAATGGCCCATAGCTTGGAACAGGATACTATTTCAAGTAAAAACATGGCCAGGTCTGATTTGTCTGGGGAGTTGCCATTACAAAGCACTGATCTGGAGAGCAAAGTTCATGTGAATGCTAAACATGACAGGACTGCAAAACTGTTGGAACCATGTGAAGATTTTAAGCAATCAGAGCAAGGACTTCCGACTGTTGCTGATGGAGGAAATGACACACATCAAGTTAAGAGTGAAAATAATTCGCCGGTTGAAGCAAAGCATCGTAAAATTAGTGCAGTGAAGAAGATAAAAGGTCTTAAGCGACCTGCAGATGACTTGAACTCAAAAGCTTCTGTTATTGAGGAGAGAAAGAAAAAAAGGAAAAAGAATCTAAACTTACAGCCAACGTCAGACCATCTGGAGAAGCATTTTACTTCTGGAAAATCTGTACACCATTCAGGAAATTTAACAGGGAAACCTTTGCCTCCTAGAGAGGGTATTCAATCAGAACAAATGCAGGTTGATTTTAGTGCCCGTAATTTGCTGCACGTGGATACCTTAGGTGATGTTAATCTTGAAGTGCCACAACTTTTGGGTGATTTGCAAGCTCTTGCTTTGAATCCTTTCCATGGCATTGAAAGAAAGATCCCTGTAGCTGCTCGCCAGTTCTTCTTGCGGTTTAGATCTCTTGTATACCAAAAAAGCTTAGCGTCATCTCCACCAAGAGAGAATGAAGCTCAAGAAGTTCGTGTTGCCAAATCTCCTGATGTCAGGATATCTGACAATCTTGAGGATCATGTAAGAGCTTCACCACTTGTAAAACCTGTAAAACATGTTCGGCCTGATGATCCTGCAAAAGCTGGTCGGAAAAGGGGGCCCTCTGATCGCCAAGAAGATATTGCTGCAAAGAGGTTGAAAAAAATCAAGGATATAAAAGCTCTAGCTGCTGATAAGACAGCTGCCAATCAGAAAACTTCTGAAACTCGGAGAGAAGATAAGGCAGCTTCCAGTCAGAAAACTTCTGAAGCTCGGCGAGAAGATGGAAGAGAACCTGTTTCCCAGGCTCCATCCAAGTTGATGAGACCAGACTCGGCAAAGAAAGTGGATCGTCCATCTAAGACAGTCCAGCCCACCACATTGGTGATCAAGTTTCCTCCCCAAACATCACTTCCATCTGTGGCAGAGTTGAAGGCAAGGTTTGCTCGCTTTGGACCAATGGATCAATCGGGATTCCGTATATTTTGGAAGTCATCAACTTGCCGTGTTGTTTTCTTATACAAGGCTGATGCGCAAGCTGCATATAGATTTTCTGCAGCAAACCCATCCTTATTTGGCAGCACGGGTGTGAGGTGCTTCCTCCGGGAATTTGGGGATTCTGCATCTGAAGCATCTGAAGCTACTAAGGTTAGGGGAGATGATGGAGCCAATGAAACGCCTCGTGTGAAGGATCCAGCAGTAGTTCAGCAACAGACACCAGCTTCGTCACAGAAACCTCTTCTTCCACTGCCAACGGTCCAGCTGAAATCCTGCTTGAAGAAATCCAACGGCGATGAGTCAGGTCAGGGTACTGGTAATGGAAGTAGTAGTAAAGGAAACCCACGTGTAAAATTCATGTTAGTTGGGGAAGAAAGTAGTAGGGGGGAGCCACTAATAGTGGGTAATAAAAACAACAATGCTAATTTATCCGATGCCGGTGCACCTATTGCAATGGATTTTATTAGTAAGAACATTCAAAAGGTCTCTACTACTACTTCTTCACAACCACCACTGTTGCCCACTCCTCAGTTTTTAAAAACCCCACAACATAATTTGCGTAATTCTGAATTGGCAATGGCATCTAGAAACAACCCCAATTTTATTAACACAACAACTGCGTCAGCCGCGGCCACCGCAACCTCGGTTGATATATCACATCAAATGATAACACTTTTAACGAGGTGCAGTGATGTTGTGACTAACTTGACGGGTATTTTAGGCTATGTGCCATACCATCCACTTTGACAAATGTGCACAAAACTCGTTACATCATAAATCCTATTCTAAACAAGAATTTGCGAGTTGGAAGTTTTGCTCGGAAATGCATTTGTGAAGAGGGCACGCACGCACGCACAACTAATGAATGCTCTGGAAATGCATTTGTGAAGAGGGTGCACGCACGCACAAGTAATGAACCAAACGATGGTGGTGTTAAGTTGTAGTTTTTTGGCTCCAAAATGTAAATCCACTCTCACTCGTTGTTGAATTGACAGTGGCATATTATTGTTGTTAGCTAGCTAGCTACTTTTCCTTTTTTTCGCTGTTCTTATTTATTTAAAGCACTTTGTTTTGGGGAGGGAGTACTCCGATGATTCACAAATATAATTATGTACTTGCCTAGTCTATGTGTGTCGATGACATTGCTTCTAGATGTTGGCAATGTTAGTAAGATTGCAAAGTTTTCGAGAAAATGAGATTGAGACTTTAATATTTTTATATTTGGTAGTATAGTTTTTAAAACGTAGTTTGTACCTCTTCATAATTATTATTTTTTAAAAAAAAAAAAAAACTATAAATCCACATTTTCTGTTTTTTATTTATTCTTATAATAAATGGCGTAAGTTTTATATTTTCAAAAGAACACGAATGATTTTAGTATTCCATCAAGTATCGTGTATTTTATTTACTTTTATTTATTTTTTAAATCATTCTTAACATTTTAACTATGTTGCAAATTTATAATTCTTGAAAATAAAATTTATTGTAATTTTTAGTAACCAAATGATATTTTAGTAAGAAAAACTAGATGGTAGTAATGTTTTTGAAGATGTGATGTTCCTTCTTCATGACTCGTGTTTTTTTTTTTTAATATTTAATTATCAGGAGAAAGAAATTTAGTAATTTAGAGTTCAATTACGAAATAAGTAAAATTTGACTAAGAATTACTTATATTAAAAATTGAATTTGAATTGTACCAAAAAGAAAATTGAATTTGAATTCTTCCAAACAATTTATTGTGATCCATAGTTTTTTTTTTTTTGAAGGAAAAAGACTTATAGCATTTCATTATTAACTATGTTACAAATACATATGGGTACATCAATAAAGAGGTGGAAACTAGCTAGAGATGTGGCCACCCTTGCTAAGGCATGAGCAACCTCATTGGCTTGTCTCCTAATAAACTCGATACGAGAGTTTCTAAAATAAGTGTTATAGACACGTACGCAATCCTTAATAATATCTCCGAGCTCAGACGTGTTAGGATGCTTACTATGGAAACTAGTGACAACATTTCTTGAATCAAGTTCAAAATCAACATTTTCCAGCTGCAAGTCATGGACCCAATTGAGAGCACTGAGTAAGCCAAGAGCTTCTCCTATATCGACATCAGTAATGGGCGATAGCCATTCTGTTTTGGCCAAAACAAATCTTCCTTGATCATCTCGGATGCACATACCTATTCCAACTTTGTTCTGGTGTTTGGAAAATGATGCATCTATATTGCATTTGTACCGACCAGTTGGAGGTTTTGACCAACAAATTGCAGTATTATGTTGTCGTTGCTGGGAGTGCAAGTTCTTGTGATTCTGCGCACCTTTCCAATCTGTAAGCAAGTTGATAGCACGTGCACGTACATGTTGAAACGGTTCAACCTTGTCTCTCCAAACCTTGTCATTTCTTTGTTGCCAAATACTCCATAACAAAACCATGAAAAGTGACACTTGATCTGAATTGAAAACCTGTAACACAGAGAAGATAATGTCTGCAATATTATTATGCTGCAAGTGAGTTTGCAAAGTATTCCACCATCCAACACTTTTCCAAATTTCCTTTGCATTGTTACACAAGAGGAATATGTGTAAATTATTTTCCTGTTCATTTTCACAGAGAGCACAAATATCAGGACAGTTAACGCCTTTTTGAATAAGGCGAGCACGAGTCGGAATACAATTTCGACATAATCGCCAAATAAAATTCTTAATTTTTGGCGGAACTTCAGCTCTCCAAATTTTATTCCATTGACCCGGGATTTGCAAACCAGTTGTGTCAATTGCTTCATTGATGCAGTAACGATATGCACTCTTAACAGAGTAGTGTCCATTTTTCTCAAGTCTCCAAATCAATTTATCTTCAACAACCGACTCTAATAAAGGAGTTTGCAAAATTTTTGTTGCACTACTGTTATCAAAAATAGAGCAAATAAGAGGCATATTCCACTTTTTTGCATTTGCCATTAACAAGTCAGATACATTCAAATAGCTTAACATTGGATCCAGTTGCAAGGGTCTTGTAAAAACTGAACCATCAGACACCCATCTATTATCCCAAACCGGTATATCATAACCCGTTCCAATACTCCACTTATAGCCACCACGAACAATAAATTTTGCACTCCAAATGCTTCGCCACACGTAACTTGGGTTGTGCCCAATGCTTGAGCCAAGGAAATCGCTTCTAGGAAAATATTTAGCTTTGAATAATCTAGTGATTAAATTACCCGGATTAGCTTGTAACTTCCAGGCCTGCTTACCAAGCATCGCATAATTAAAAGCTTGAATACTCTTAAAACCCAAGCCACCCGCATTTTTGTGCATAGCTAACCTCTCCCAAGAGAGCCAATGGATTCCTTTAGACTGTTCTTTGTTATGACCCCACCAAAATGAATTCATCATCTTTTCAATTTCGTCGCAAAGAGAGGACGGAATCAAAAAAATACTCATGATGTATGAAGGTATAGATTGAAGAACCAATTTAATCATAATTTCTCGTCCTGCTTGAGAGAGACATCTGCTGCTCCAAGAATTTATTTTTTTCCAAATTCGATCTTTAATAAACCTGAAAGTTGCTTTTCTACTTCTCCCAACCATAGAAGGCAATCCGAGGTATTTTCCAGTACCAAGAACCTGCTGCACCCCTAGAATATTAGAGACAGAGTTTTGAATGGCCGGAGAGACATTCCTGCTACAATAAATTTCAGATTTTTGCAGGTTAATTGTTTGGCCTGATGCAGCTTCGTAAGTAGAGAGAATATTCTTCATGATTACAGCTTCACTGTCAGAAGCTCGAAAGAAAAGGAAACAATCATCTGCAAAAAGAAGATGTGAAATAATGGGGGCATTTCTGCAAATTTTAACCCCGTGGATATCACCTTGGCATTCTGCTTTTCTAATAAGTGCCGACAAACCTTCGGCACAAATAATAAACAGATAGGGGGACAGAGGGTCCCCTTGCCGTAAGCCTCTGCCCGGGATGATAGGTCCAACTGTGTTGCCATTGAGGATCACTGAGTAATCAACTGTCTCAACACAAAGCATAATCCAAGATATCCAATTTTGAGAGAAACCCATAGTTTTCATAACATCTTTGAGATAATCCCAATCTATCCTGTCATATGCTTTACTAATATCAAGTTTAAGAGCAACATCTCCTTGCTTGCCTCTAGTCTTTGCTTTCATATAATGCACTAATTCAATTGCAGCCATAGCATTATCGAGAATTGATCTTCCAGGAACAAAAGCAGATTGATTATCAGAAATACATTTATTAAGCACACCTTTTAATCTGTTAGCAAGAACTTTAGCTACCACTTTATAGAGAACGTTACACAAAGCAATTGGTCTCCAATCCTTCATAGTGGTTTGAACATCACCTTTAGGAATTAAAGCGATGTTAGTAGAATTCAAGTTAGGAGGAAAAACACCGGAATTAAGCCAAGAACAACCAGCACTAAAGACTTCTTGACCACAAATATCCCAAAACTGTTGATAAAAACCCGGATTGAAACCGTCCGGACCTGGACACTTGTCGGCTTCCATGAAAAAAATTACTTCACGAAACTCTTCAAACATGAAAGGCGCTGAAAGTTGGTTGTTGTCCTCAACTGTTATCGAAGGTGTGATAGCATTAAGAACTTCATCACGTGCACTGTTTTGCTTCTGAAACAGATTTAAAAAATACTCTCTAGCAATAGCAACCATGCCTTCCTGAGATCGGCACTCAACATTGTTATTATCGGTCAAGACTTCAATTCGATTCACCTTCTTTCTTGTAAAAGCAGCTGCATGGAAAAATTTGGTGTTTAAATCTCCATCCTTGTACCAGAAAGTTTTGGCTCTTTGTTTCCAAAAACGATCCTCCTGAGAAAGTAAAACATTTTATTAGGAAGAACTTGAGGAGAGTAAATTTTGCCTGTACACGATTGCACTTAACAACACTAATTGAAGTCGTAATTAGTGTACAAAATTGAAGTCGTGGAAGAATTGTTTTCACAACAACTTGCATATATATATATGTTACTTACAAAGTTACACCGTCCATCTCATATTAAGTTTGATGTTTTTTATTTTCTTATTTCGATAATTATATGTTAATTAACACACTACAAACAAAGCTACCATACATGGCATGTAGCCAAAGAAAACTAAATAGACACCAAAACCAACTTGCAACAATATATCTCACTAGTGTATTTCAAGCACCACTTAATCAGTATTTATAGAGTAAAATTGACTTTAATATGATAGGTAAATAACGTAGTGCATGACATGATGCTACAACCTTAAGAGTCTTGTGAAAATTTAAAATTATTTCACGTTGCAACAACTACATGCACATATTAGCAATAACATCCGTGACCGCAACATAAAACCATGATCGAATTCTATTGCTTTTAGTTGGTGTCAACAAATTAACACCTTTTTTCCACACCTGCTGCTTACTCCATTCAATCTAAGTTGCATGCTTGTCTAGTCGGAGTAGGAAATAAGGAAAAAGCTAAATGGTACGAGAGCATAGATGACGAAAAACGACGAATGAACAATTGCCGTTGGATTACAATTTGTGTTTAGTCATGTTTTACTTTTTTTTTTTTAATAAAAACTATAAAACCACTGCCACGTGTATCCGTATACAGTCGTGCTTATATTCCTTCGCACCACATAGCATTTCTCAGGAAATAATATGTTAAGCACAACAAATGCAACAACAAAGCCAATTATAATTCATATCAATGTAAAGAATTAATGGAACAGAGGCAACCGTCTATTGAGCATTTAGCTTAAGTGTGAAAACTAAAAAAATTCGACAAGCAATCGGTATACCAACAATGTTAAAGTGTAATTAGTGTTGTTAAGTTTCGTTCAAAATAAAGGAGAGTAAATTTTGCCTGTACACGAAATGACGTGGCCATAGTATAGTATAGTGCTCACGAAACAATTATAACATAATTAATAATAATTAGATTAAACTCCACGAACAATTATAGGTTCCTCACTTTTATCATCATCATCATCATCATTTTTGCTCTTCTTTTCTTGTTCATTTTTGTCTGCCAATTGGGTCTCTATCAGGGGCGGAGCTCTTCAAGGCTTGGTGTGGCTATAGCCACACCAGCCTAGCCAATTTGTTTCCTATAAAAAATAAATATATATTTTATAAATGATTTTAAGTCATTTTATATACATATTCGTACAAGTATTAATATAAATATTAGTTTAGAGCTTATTATTGATACTGTAAGTCCCTCGTACATATTAGTTTAAGTACTAGTGCAAATATTAGTTCGTAGTCTATTATTGATGATTTCAAGTCTTGCATTATACGTAAAGTATTATTTTAATTTATATAGTTTAATTTTATAATAATTAACTTTAACATTGTTTGGTAAAAAAATGAATAACTAATTGAGTTTGTAATATTGGGTAAAATTATCGATTAAACTGAAATATAAATATGAAATGACATAATTAATATTTAATTTTTTGAAGTAAGATAATATGGGTTAAATTGGAATAAAAATTAATAAGTTATAAACTAATTGAATTAGCTTATCAAAATAAAGTGTACGTTACTATAATTTTGTATTCTATATATATTTTGGTTCAAGGTAGGATCTTGTGAAGACTCTAACAATAATGATATGCATGATTTAACAGTTATAGTATTTTTTTTATTCGAACAGAAATTGTGAATTTTTTATATAGTTTGGTTTTATTTTTTAATAGAAATTTTATAGATTATAGATTATTTTTTTTTATGGATATACATGTTGTATTAGTAAATCCCACGCATGCGCGCACGCACGCGCGCACGCACGCGCACGCGCGCACACACACACACAGATATATATATATATATATATATATATTAATATATTGTTTGTTGTTTAACTAAATTTCAATGAATTTTTTTCTCCGGTAGTGCCTAAAAATTTTAGCCACACCAGTTATTTGTGTCTGGGTCCGCCCTGGTCTCTATGACAATACTTTTGAGTGCCTCAATTGGTGCCTTCTTTTCCTTTTTAATATCTTTTTCACCGCGATTCCTATAAATTGCATACACCACCATCTGAAGTAATCCCAGTCCAAAACCCAACACATTTGGGAGCTACACATTGATTAATCATTCACCATGCATGAAAAAAAAAAAAACTTAATTAGTAACATATATTCATCAAATAATATAACTAGTCATCTAGTCCAAAATCAATTCATCTTTTTGTTTGTACAACACAAACTACTAAAAATAATCAAATTATCGAAATAAATTTAGCGGACTAAAACGTGAAATCTGTTTCTAAATTTTCCACTAAATTAATTTAGTGACAAAAATTTCATATTTTTCATATTTTCCACTAAATTCGTGGCTAATTTATTTTTTCTTCTTGTATAATAACACTTACAGCAATGCATATGTCCTTGAGGAAGAGACCATATCCAAACCACATTGTAGCACTCAATGTGAGAGTGAATGACAAATTGAAAGGCATAAACTCAACACTCTTTGTACGAACAACTTGTGCCTACATATAAAGTTCAAGGTAAAAAATATTAGATTCATGAAGTTCATAAACTACGCACTATAGCGTGTATACTTATTTGAGTAGCGATTTTTTCAATTCATATTCATGTGTACGTACCACAATGCTTAGTTGTGCCGCAAAGACACTAACTGAAAGGGAAACACAAATCCATCCAAGAACTTGGACACGGAGTAGTGAATCATGCACGGCATAGTTTGTGACTAAGAGGATCAAAGCAAAGGATCCCACATTCATTGCCGAAAGTAACTTGAAAGTTAAGTTCTACATTCAATATTTAACAAACACATTAGCATTTTAATTTGTATCAAAATTAATTTATTATGGAATGGAAATTAATGTTCAATAATTAAATTTGCAAATGAATACCCTTGCATCCCTTGGCGCGTAAATGATGTACAATATGATGTAGATGGTCTCTACAACGCATCCAAATGAGGGTTTTAGTTATTATACATAAGTGTAATCCTTATGCATGGTACATAAGTCAATAACATCCATTAGATTGAGTATCCACATGTAATAATCCTAGCCAATCTCATCTCACACACTCACACCTAATCTCACACCCCCCAAATTTCTCACGTACCCCCCAAATTACTCGCGCACCCCCAAATTTCTCGTGCACCCCCCCAAATTTCTCATGCACCCCCAATTTCTCGCGCACCCCCAAATTTCTAGCGCACCCCCCAAAATTTTTCACGCACCCCCAGATGACTTGTGCGCCCAATTTTTTTTTAACCCCCATATTTCAAGCCTAAACCATTTTCCTGTGGAAATGGTTTCAAAAATATACACTCCAAAACCATTAAGTGCATAAGATGGTTTTGAAGTACAACCTATAATTAGAATCATAATTGTTTTTTTTTTGGTACAATTATAATCATTATTTAAAACCAGTTAAATGGTTTCAGATAGTTATACACTAAAACCATTTGTATTGTAAAATGGTTTTATGTGTGTTTTTATGGTTTCAAAAATTCTGGAAACCATTATGTTGGTTAAATGGTTTCAGATAGTTATACACTGAAACCATTTGTATTGTAAAATGGTTTTATGTGTGTTTTTATGGTTTTAAAAATTCTGGAAACCATTATGTTGGTTAAATGGTTTCAGATAGTTATACACTGAAACCATTTGTATTGTAAAATGGTTTTATGTGTGTTTATATGGTTTTAAAAATTCTGGAAACCATTATGTTGGTTAAATGGTTTCAAATCACAATTATTGTTTGTATTCTAATTATAGGGTTGTACTCTAAAACCATCTTATACACTTAATGGTTTTGGAGTGCATATCTCTGAAACCATTCCCACAACAAAATGGTTTAGGCTAGAAATGTGGAGGGGACCAAAAAAATAAAATTGGGGGGCAAAAGTCATATCACCCATCATGCCAAAGGCAAAAGCCAAAGTGTTGTGACTGATTGCCATGAGCAACAATATGAATTAGAGGTGGCTTAAGAGAGGAGAGAAATTAAATTCTTCCAAACTAAACCCCTAAAAACACGTGCAGGTATGTATGTATGTATTGATGCTGATGCCTGATGGTGAGGTGAGGAGGGTCCTTCACAATCAGGGGCGGAGCTCTTCAAGGCTTGGTGTGGCTATAGCCACACCAGCCTAGCCAATTTGTTTCCTATAAAAAATAAATATATATTTTATAAATGATTTTAAGTCATTTTATATACATATTCGTACAAGTATTAATATAAATATTAGTTTAGAGTTTATTATTGATACTGTAAGTCCCTCGTACATATTAGTTTAAGTACTAGTGCAAATATTAGTTCGTAGTCTATTATTGATGATTTCAAGTCTTGCATTATACGTAAAGTATTATTTTAATTTATATAGTTTAATTTTATAATAATTAACTTTAACTTTGTTTGGTAAAAAAATGAATAACTAATTGAGTTTGTAATATTGGGTAAAATTATCGATTAAACTGAAATATAAATATGAAATGACATAATTAATATTTAATTTTTTGAAGTAAGATAATATGGGTTAAATTGGAATAAAAATTAATAAGTTATAAACTAATTGAATTAGCTTATCAAAATAAAGTGTACGTTAGTATAATTTTGTATTCTATATATATTTTGGTTCAAGGTAGGATCTTGTGAAGACTCTAACAATAATGATATGCATGATTTAACAGTTATAGTATTTTTTTTATTCGAACAGAAATTGTGAATTTTTTATATAGTTTGGTTTTATTTTTTAATAGAAATTTTATAGATTATAGATTATTTTTTTTTATGGATATACATGTTGTATTAGTAAATCCCACGCACGCGCACGCGCGCACACACGCACACACACAGATATATATATATATATATATATATATATATATATATATATATATATATATATATATATATATATATATATTAATATATTGTTTGTTGTTTAACTAAATTTCAATGAATTTTTTTCTCCGGTAGTGCCTAAAAATTTTAGCCACACCAGTTATTTGTGTCTGGGTCCGCCCCTGGCCCTAACCCTATGGTAGGGTGGAAAATGCAAGTGATATTAACATGAACTAGACGACTGCCCCGTGCGTTGCACGGGTTCGGCGGAACATGATTTGTATACCAATCATGGTTGCTATGAGCCGAGGTAGTTAGTCATAAGCATATGCAAATTCCTTAGGGGGATATGAATTAAATATATTGTTCTTATGTAGATGTCGACATTGAAGATGATTGTGTTGATGAACTTTGTGGGATTTGGCGCGATTGTCGTGTTAACTCATGTCATATTTGAAGATGAAAAACAACGTATCAAGCTTCTTGGATGGATTTGTGTAGTTTTTGCCACTAGTGTTTTTGCAGCCCCTTTAAGCATTATTGTGAGTACTCAAATATTATAATTAACTTTCTTAATTATAATTTATACTTAATTAATTTCTCATATATATACTAATCATTGATGGTTAATTTTAATCATCTTGTAGAGGGTTGTTATTCGCACCAAAAGTGTAGAGTTCCTTCCGTTTCCTCTTTCACTTCTCCTCCTCATCAGCGCCATTATGTGGCTTTTGTATGGTCTTTCCCTCGAAGATATTTATGTTACCGTAAGTTCTCATCGTTCATCTACATATATAATTTTCCACGAAAAATATTGAAATAACGAAGAAAATATTTATTTTAAAATTTTCTTCGTTATTTGTTTTTTTTAGAATAATGTATCTGTTATGAAAATATTTTTCTCTAAAGACACGTAACAGAATTTCACACATTAGATTTATGTCTGAATTTGGTTTTCGGGTATTTGGTATTTTGTCTTTATAGAACAAATAATTAACAAACATTCATGTTATTTATGGACAGCTCCCGAACGTTGTGGGGTTAACCTTTGGAATAGTTCAGATCACACTGTATGCAATTTACAGAAACAGTACACCAGTAAATAATGATCAGTTACCAGAATACAAAGATGATGTTATCAACGATGAATTAGAAACAAGCAATTTATATACCAATCATGGATGCTATTAGCAGATGAAGTTAGTCATGAACATGCGGAAATTAATCAAGGGGGACATCATTTACATCGCAATTGAAATAGTCTCATGTCACAATTAAAACAAAGTAAAGTAAGTACATATTCATATCAGAAAACAACAAAAACAAATTAAAGGTCAATTGGATCACAAGAATTGGAACCAACACGAACATCCTTTTTGTTGTGGACCATTTGTTCCTTCATTAGTTTACTAAATTTGGCTTGTTGAACAGCAAAATATGACTCTCAAACAATAGCTTCTTGTGAACAATGTTGCTTCCATTGAATACACGTTGGAGGTATCGGACAACCATCCTTCAACTTGACATAGACATAATGACCGGGAATAGCTCCAAGACAAATAATCAGCGAATAAGGTGTTGGTTAATGTCTGTGACGAAATATTATGGTTCAAACATACACCATACCAGTCCCTTGGCTTGACACATAGTAACCAACTCTTGGCAAAACAGAGTTGGGTCCATTCTTGCAAAGCAAAGGCAACCCCAAAATTGAACCTTGCTACCATCAATCATTTTCTACAAAATAAGAGGTTTACACTACTCAGAAATCTAACCATTAGAAGGGGAAAGAGGCTTATACATTAATAGTTATAGTATTTTTTTTTATTCGAACAGAAATTGTGATTTTTTATATAGTTTGGTTTTATTTTTTAATAGAAATTTTATAGATTATAGATTTTTTTTATTTATGGATATACATGTTGTATTAGTAAATCACACCCACACACGCACGCGCGCGCGCGCACACACACACACACACACACACACACACATATATATATATATATATATATATATATATATATGAGTCAGGATCCGTTGACACCAACTAGTTTGACACCAAATGTTACACCTCTCAATAACGTTTTAACCGATATAAATTTTATAAAATCCACCGTTGGATTGAAAGTTTACATCATATAGATCATTTGTGTAAAATTTCAGACAAATCCAAAATCATTTGATATGCTATTGAGACACATAAAGATTAACGGCATTTGATATATATATTGTTTGTTGTTTAACTAAATTTCAATGAATTTTTTTCTCCGGTAGTGCCTAAAAATTTTAGCCACACAAGTTATTTGTGTCTGGGTCCGCCCCTGTTCACAATCCCACTATATATACATGTATTTGCGTTCAGTCTCCATTCACACCTTTCTATACTGACGTCATGCTGACACGTCATTCTGACGTCATGCTGAAAAAGTGTACCCGGGCTGTTACATCAAACCAGTTGGGCCCGGAAGACGCAATTTGAACATATGGTCCATGATGGATCATGATTGATGAATAATTTTGATCGTTGGATGAAGTGAAGCTTATAGATTTTGCCTAGTTCCGTTCACACCTAATTTCAATCTTTCTTACTATTCTCCTCTCTGGCACCCACTGCTAATTAACGGGACATTTCTTTCTACCGACCAAAAAAATAATAATACCTCTCCAATCTTTAACATAATAGAAATTTTACTTTTTTTTAGATTAATTGAGAATTCAATATATCTAGTCTATATTATGGATTACATACATTAGATTCTTAATAAACTTAAAAAAAGTAAACGGTTACATTCAATGAACCTCCACCATATTTATCATCTACTTTTATTAGGTAATTCTCTATGTGTATGAAGAGCTGGGTACACGGACCAAGGTCTCGGACCGACCCGTTTAATCCGCAACCCGCATGGACTTAAGACCATTTTTTTTTGCCCGTGTGGGTTGGACAGTTAAAATTGCGGGTTATGCGGGTTAAATCCGCGGGTTGGAGACCAATTGTGATCCATAGTTTAAAATTGTCACTTTTCTATGATTTTATAAAAATTAAAAAAAAATTAAGACGACGGAAAATTTTAAACATTATAAATGTTTTAACTCTTTTTTTTTTAGATAGAGTAATTGTTTGTTTAAAGTTGGATTACTATATAAATTAAAAAAATTGAGATAAAAAAATGACAATAAAAATGGTACCAAATGAAAACATAAGGAAATTGGGTAAAATCTAAAATTTTCTAAAAGATAAAGAATTGATTAAATAAATGAATAGGTACCGATGCGCAAATTTTGAAATATATATTAACACATTATGTCAATATATCATTGGATATATGTGTAAAATAACTTTATACCTAATAGTGTATATAAATTAAATATATATTGATTAATATCCAAAATTTGAAATTTACTAACTTTGTAGTTATTATTAATTAAAGAATGACGGGATGTATAAAAGATGAATATGCTGGGGTTTTTTTAATCATAATAATCAATTTAATATTACATGGTAATTTATTGACCTTTGATTGGTTTTCTGTAGAAAGTAGTTTTACACTTCCAATGCACTCGGGATAAATTTATGTACACCTTCAATCCATTTTTGGACATTGCACATATCTAAAAACAACTTTTCACAAATAGTATTCAAACATTTGATAAAGAATTTACTTTTAATTTGAACAACAAAAATAAATAATCCACTTCTAAAATTAATAAATAAAATTCAAGATTCATCTGAACACAAACCCCAAGAGTTTGGTCATGGTACTAAAAAGACAGATATCGAATTCAAAACGTCTGGGATACGAGTCCCGCTAGTATTTCTAGAGAAAAGTAAACATAAATGTATTTGTAAGTATTATTTCAGTCCTAAGAATCTTTCATACTTTAAACTGAGACATCAATGCATCATGCCCTCACCCCAAATTTACACTATTAAGAAGAAATCCCATAAACACACAATTAGATAAACAGATAATAAAATTGGATCGCATTCCAAAACCACCTGTGCATCATATGGTAAAAATTTAATTGCCTAAAACAAACACATCACCAAGTTATTCAATCAAATAACTAGGAAACAATGAGAAATCCCTTGAAGGGAGGGTAATATAGTTCTATACTCGAGGAACCAGCACCACTTTTGTGATGTAATTTGTAACAGTCAGCTTCTACAAATCAAGATTGGATTCCTCCGGAATCACAGTCAGAGTCGCTGATTTATCGTTCGCCCTTTTAACTACAACCTTCACGGGCACCCGAACTTTGTCCCCCATCATTTCAATTACCTGCCAGTGAGAATAAATTAACAAATAAATAATTAAGCACATCAATCGTAATGAATTATTTCAAGGGTAACTTTTTTTTACTGGCCATGGAGACAGTTCTATGTTATGCACAACTCATGATTCTCCACACCAAGAAAGCCGTTAGAATTTCAAGTTTTAGCACAAACTTTTACAATCAAACTGCTTTGCTCACCAGATCATCTTATCTTAATAGACAATTAACAAAATCATAATAAAATACATAACATATCCAATATATAAAAATTAAACACATGCCAATACCTCTTTCATGCTTTCCACGGGCTTTCCATCAAATTGAACGACAACATCGCCAGGGAGGAACCCAGCACGATCACCAGGAGACCCAGGAGTTACCTAGTCAAAAAACATTTAAGTTCCCTTGTGACTAACACATAATTTCATTATATCAAGCATCCAGATGTTTCCATTGCATTGGTTAGTACAATTCATACTATCACAGAAGAGAAGATACAGTTACATGCTGCAAATAATTGCATTGAATAAACTAAATAACACGAAACAGAAGAAAATTGCCTATCTATCTATACTACTATTATCATTATTATCATTAAGGATTTGCCAACAATTTTGCAATCTATCCGTCACAAGAAACAGAACATGAAAATACTGCCCAGTTAATCTACATTTTGAAAGATTACATAAATACGGATCCCAAAACCGATCAATTAGGAACATACCATTGGTACAAGAATTCCCTTATTGACATTAGGGAATGAAGCATCTTTCTTTTTAAGCTGCGCAATAATCATCTCATTTAGATCAAGCATTCTTAGTCCAAGCCAAGGACGTATTACTCTCCTGAAAAAAAAAAGTTTATTGCGTTGTTACTCAACTTATTACATCCAAAAAACTCAAGTATGAAGTATGGACCACATAAAAAATATGAAACAATAATTGTTTATGTGGAGTATAAGATAAGATATTCATAAAAGGTAAAAATTGTAAGAGTTTGTCTAATTTGACATTCTACTTGGACAATAAAAGATCCTTTTTGACTGTTACATGTAACACAAACGGCAAGCTAAACAATACTTTATAACAATTAGCATACCACTTTCAAATCAATATGCAATAAAATAGCACAGATGAAACCAAAACATACCCACTTTTCTTGAAATGGTCTATAATTTTACACACAGAGTCGATTGGTACAGAAAAACTCAACCCATCAGCATCCAACACTTTCATAATGTTCACTCCAACAATTTCACCATCCATATTCACAAGTGGCCCTCCAGAATTTCCCTGTGCCATACAAGCAGATAACATGCAAGTTGATATTTGGTTTGTACACCACATCCATATTTAGCTTGGCTTATGTGGGAAGAGGAAGACATTTCACATACCATATTAATTGCACAATCTGTTTGTAAATACTCCCTTGGCATGCCTCTCAACCCCAAATCACTGCTTTTGCGGTCAACGCAACTACGGCAAAAATCATACAAGACATGAGTATGTTGGCCCAAAAGACATTTAAAACATTACTACTTGTTAAATCTAAATGGTATAATTTAGAACACAAGAATATAGCTTAAAATCATGACACATATTTTACAGCTGGAAATTATTTTCTTCGCACCTTACGATACCAGCAGTAACAGTATTCTGAAGGGAAAGCGGACAACCCATGGCAATTACCCAATCCCCGGGACGAAGCCTAGTTGAAGAGCCCAGCTTTGCTTCTGGTAGTGGGGTTTCAGCATTTATCTTAAGAACAGCAATATCTGAATGCATGTCAGCATTCACCAGTTTCGCCTCAAATGTCCTTCCATCTTGCAAAGTGACTTCAATCTGTAGTACAATTGATGTTGTATGAGTATGCATGCAATAGGTGCAATGAGTTTCCATGGTCATATATTATAGGATATAAATCTGATGTCTTCATGGAGACAAACTATAGAGAATAAGAAACTAAAATGTTTTAATATACAATAGCTTGCATATGATAGTCCAAAATGATTTGCATGTATATACACTTAAATAAGAGATAACAATTCATTTTAAGAATATGCAGAACCAATCATTCAAGCAAGCAAGGAACTGTACAATGCCTACAACTTAATGAACAACTACACGACACTCTTTGGATTACATGATAAACTATCATATATACTTGTAATGGAGCTTATGCGTGAGACTGAAAATTGGACGTTAAGGCTTTTTTTGCAAGTTTGGAGGGGAAAGGAGGGCTTTGGAAGAAGGGAGTATATGGGAAAATGGTGAAATCTTTCACATTTGTTTAGAGTGTTTTTATAGAGAATGATAAATAAATAATATATTCTTAATTTTGAGAATATTGTGACAACATAAATTAAATTTGAAGAATTCATATAAACCCTCGAAAACCCTCCAGAATTTCCTTCCAATACAATTTGAGTTCCGCCAATTAGGAGGATTATATGTTATAAAGAAAAATCAACCCCCAAAACCCTCCCCTCCCAAACTCCTCTATTCTTCCACTTGTTACTTTCCTTTTTTCAAAATCCTCCCCTCCCACCCTTCCCCTCCAAACTCGCACACAAAACCTAAAGAGACAAAATGAAAGTAACCCAGTGTTACAGCTATGAGAATGTTAAAAATCGATAGGTGGTCGTACAAGATAAGAATGGGATTACATTGGAAAGGAAATTGTGGAAGCTCCCATTATAAAAAGAAAATGGTGGACTCTCATCTTAGATGGTTTGGACAAGTGTGTTGACATATGAATTCACTGGTTAGGAGAATTAACCAGATGAAAAATAATTCAACATTTAGAGTGAATGGAAGACTAACATAAACTATAAGTCCAACCATTAGCACGGATTTAGAAGTAAACAATATATCTTGAAATATCTAATATGGGAATTTTGGGACCTTCTAGTTATGGTATATACAATAGGAAATGATGGCACCATCAAATTCTAATCAATGCAGCTGACCTCGCCTAAAGGATTGGTTGTTTCTACTTTCTATTGTTGTTGCAATTATGGTGTATATGTGAAAAACTAAGGTATGCCAAAATAATGAGAGATCATTTTTATTCAGTTCTGTGGGCAATACAAACATATTGAACTTACTAAGAAATGCTCTATATTGTTGGGAATGGATCAGTGGATTTTCAAACCATGAAATGCAGCTTAACATACTATGTAACCCAACGAAGTGTTAAGCAGCCCTAACTTTAAGTCATCCAAAACGCTAAACCCTAAACATAAATCTATAAGAAAAAATATCATAGAATTCTAGCTTGAAACTGGCTGCATGTCAATTCAAATGAAACAAGATTTTGGGAAACATCCAAATGTACTCTTATCTTATGCTACATTTACATTACAGAGAACTCTAAACTTACCGGCACTTTTTTCTCAATTTCAAGATAGTGTATATATTCTTGTTCAAAAAGATAGTGTATATATTTAGAAAGATAAACCCTATCATGAAGACAAACCTTCCCTTTGGATGAACTTCTTGCACCATGAAAATCAGCCACAACATGAGCACATGTCAAGATTGTACCGTCCTTATTAATGATTGTTCCTGAGCAAATACTACTCATTCCTCCAGTAATCCCAAAAAATTCTACAAAGCCAATACTCCCAATAATCAGCATAATCTCAAAAGAGGTGAAAATTCATACAAATCATTCAGATAAAAAAGTTAAAAAAAACCTTTTGGAATTGAAATATTAACAACAGCAGGACCAACTTTAGCAGCTGCGTTCGCAATAGTATCTCTGCCAAAACAACCACACGGCTTTGACCCATCATGAACTTCCCCAGAAGTTTCCTTAGATATGTCATTGTCGGACAAAGGAACAGGACTGACTCTATACGAAGACAGCGGAATTATTCCTACAAATTCAATTCTAATCATAAAAGAGTCATCAAAACATACATAATAATCAATACACAAAATTCAAAGAAAAGGAGAACATACCATGTTGATCGAATGATGGCAAATGTCGAAGTAACAAATCATATGGCAATGCCCATCTCAACCATGGTGTATCTTGTAACGGCAAATGAAACCTCGCGCTTACAGACGTTCCTAAATTTGAAGCCACATTACTTCAATTAATTAATACTTTAAAAAGGATTTAAAATTAATGTCAGTGTATAATTAGGTTTTATTCCACCGATCAATCATAATCCTTGAAAATCACTATAATTATTTGATTTCAGTTATATCTAACTTAAAATTCATATAAACAATTTGTAATTAATTGACATTTCATCAAAATTAATCTCAGTAAAAACAGATTAATCAGGTTAAGTTGCTCACTGGAACCAGTATCGGAGCACAGTAGTGACGAACCAGCAGCCACAATCCCTACCACTCCAGCGACGGAGCTTCTATTCAAACGTGCAAGATTCCTCTGTCACACATTTCAACCCTAAATAAATCAGAGATTCAACCAAACTTTTTCTTCAAAAATTATCAAAAAGCAACTGCGAACTAAGGAAGAAGCAACAATTACCAAGAAATAGCTCATAATAGCTTCCAACGCTAAAATTCCAAAACCCTTCAACGCAAAAACAAAGCGAAACTATTCTCAGTGTTCAAAACCCCCCAAGAGAAACAAAAGTAGGGCCGTGAATATGGGATTGTAACAGGCCCAATAACCCGCGGCCCAATAACAAACGTTCATTTGTCTTCCAAAAATACGTGCGTGGTGCCGGTAAAAAAATCTTGAAAAGTAAAAAATCAACCGTTCACAATGAGGCAGTTACTTATCGAAACCGTTCGTTCAAAATGAGAATTGTTACTCCGTTTGGTATAATTACTACAAGATAAAAATGAAATAACAAAAGTATGAAAATAAAATGCTTAAACTCTCATAAGTTTTGGCTCGACCGATAAAAAATGCCAAAATTGTTAATCCAGATGTTGTGACCTAATTCAAACCCGAGATATCACGTAAAAATTTTATTGAATTACCATTTCATCTAAGACAAAAAAAAAAAGTATAGAAATAAAATAGATTCATTTATATTCAACGAAATGCTACATTTATCCAACAAAAATAGTTAGATTAAAGAGATCAAAACAAGTTTACTTCTGCAACAAATTACATCTAATGTAAAACCCTAATTAGAAGATTATACAAATGTAAAAATCTAGTTCTTCGGTGACTTCGACGCAGTCTCTGCAGCAACGGAACCAGTTTTCTTTGGCAACAAAATAGGGTTAATATTTGGCAAAACTCCACCATTAGCAATTGTTACACCTTGAAGCAATTTTCCTAATTCATCATCATTTCTCACAGCAAGACACACATGTCTAGGGTTGATTCTATTCTTCTTGTTATCTCTTGCAGCATTCCCAGCCAATTCAAGAACCTACATTACATTAATTAAAACCTAATCAGCATCAAATTTATTAATTAATTAATCAATTATTATAAGTTTCCAAAAATACCTCGGCGGCGAGATATTCGAGAACAGCGGCGAGGTAAATAGGAGCACCGGTACCAAGACGCTGTGAATAACGACCTTTCTTCATGAACCTAGCGACACGACCAACGGGAAATTGAAGACCGGCTTTGGAAGATTTTGAAACGGCTTTTTTTCTATCACCGCCTCTTCTTCCACCGGCACCTATGGTGGTTGATGATATTGTTGCTTCTGCTTCCATTATTTTGTGATCCTGAAAAAGCGGAAAATGAGAATGTGGTTTTTTCTTTGAATTTGGATGATGTAGTGAGAAGATGGTGAAGGCGCGAGTTGTTAAATAGTAGGTAAATGACAAATGTTAGTTATCGCGTTTAAATCTGTGATTAGATCTAACAGTGGGGATTGTATGATGTTGGCGATCCGTGGCTTTTTGCATCGTGGTTTTATTAATCTACGGTCATGTAGTTTGCCACGCTGGCGATCCGTGTGATAGTCTTTTTGTCCAATGATGTCATTTTCATCATTAGTAACTGAAGGAAGTTTAACTTTTAAGTTTTAATTAACTGTTTCTTTTTTCTCCTTAAAAA
The DNA here is from genome assembly GCF_020283565.1 of Trifolium pratense. Taxonomy (NCBI): domain Eukaryota; kingdom Viridiplantae; phylum Streptophyta; class Magnoliopsida; order Fabales; family Fabaceae; genus Trifolium; species Trifolium pratense. The sequence goes on from NC_060064.1 coordinate 2,340,463, forward strand.
AAAAACAAATAAAATAATGCTCATCTCATTTTTTCTACGGAGTAGTGTATATAATTATTTTGAGTTTGTCAATATACATAACTATTTTGAGAGAAAAATTAAGGATTGTGCACTATGCTAGACTAGATACATGGAGGTGGTTATTATTATTTAAAAAGAGTTTTTTTTGCTTTTTAATTAAAAAAAAAAAATTATCTTTTTGTGAGAGGAACATGAAAAATTGCATCCAAAACAATGCATATAAATTTTGTCCAAAAATTAATATGTACCGTATTGGCATAAAATAATTTTAGGTTAAATATATTTTTTGTCCCTATAATTTTCAAGAATTTTCGTTTTTGTCCTTAAATTTGTTTTCACATTTTTTAGTCCATGAAGTTTCACCGGTCAATAATTTTACTTCATGCCGTTGACATGGGTTTAATGGTGGATAATATGGCAGTGACGTGGCTCTACCGCTTGTATTATTTTGGCTTGCCATGTCACCAATCAGTTTTTTTTTTGCACCCCCAATCCCAATTAAAAGGAAAAAATTTTCTAATTATTTGCAATTTCTTCTCTAATTAGTTCGTTTTGTTATAACCAAATTTTTATGAACAAAAGAATTTAGAAAAATAAAAAAAATTAGTTAATTAATAATTAAATTGAGAAAAAGAAAAATTTAGTCTCTAAATTGTGCATTCAATGCTTTAATGATGTAAAAGTTATTCTCCCTTATCATTACTTTTTGCATTTGTTTAGTATTTTTTTAGTATGCTTAACTAGTGTTCCGGGGGCACCGTTTAGCATGACGCATAATATTATACGGTTAACCAATACTCCCTCCGATTCTATATAATTTTCTTTTTTAACTTTTTAGATTCATTGTGAAATCTATATATATATATTCATTTCACAATGAATCTAAAAAATATAAGTTTTCTTATATATAGGACTGGATGGAGTAATATCTTTGTATCGTGCCATTTTACATGATATTTTTTTAATATTAGATGGAAAATTAAATTATTTTTATTGGATATCGATGTAAGATTAATTTACATTGATAATGTATATTCATTTTTACAAATAAGCTAACTTATAACTTATTATACTTGCTTATAAGCTTGTTTCATAAAATTAGATGTGTTTGCTAACAAACTTTTTTTTACCAGCTTATAGTTTTTTTTCAAATGCTATTTCGAGTAGCGTTTGAGCTTATTAAGGATAAGTCAACTATGGTTTAATTAGGAGAATAATTGTGATTATGGCACATCATTGTATATAATTATTAGCTTACTGTCAGCATGAGTTGTCTATTAGAAATCAATAGCAATCTCTTATTTCTAGCAATTTCTTTATGTATCATTAGTAGTATCATTAGTGCTCAGGTTGTATATAAACAACACAATTGTAATGTAATGATAATAAGACAATATATATAATTTCCTCTCTTTTATATGGTAACAAGAGCCATTAGTCTCACGACAATTTTTAAGATCCATAGCCTTTTTTTTTTCTTCCTTCCACCATGTCTTCCACTGCACCTTCAAACACCAACAATGGCAACACATTCGTGGTAGGTACCAACACTGTGATTGTCCTAAACACCCAACACTCCCTCAAACTCACAAACACCAACTACCCTGCATGGCATGTTCAAATGAATGCTCTATTCATTGGATATGATCTCAGTGGATTCATAGATGGCACAAAACCATGTCCTGCTGCAACTGATTCAAACTTCAGTTATTGGAGAAGGCAAGATCAATTAATCTTGCATGCTATCATCACTTCTGTTGATCCCAGCATTATTACTGCTCTTGGCACTGTGAAAACTTCAAAGCAAGCCTGGGAAACACTCAAGAAAATGTTTGCTAGCAAAACACGTGCTTGAATCATGCACCTCAAGGAGCGACTTTCCCGCTTTAACAAAGGAACCAGTACGATTCCTGTATACCTTCAAGGTATCAAGGCTGTTGCAGATGAGTTGGCACTCATCAACACACCTCTGGATGATGTAGATCTTGTCATTCACACACTGAATGGGCTCGGTCCTGAATATCGAGAGATAACCGCTGCTCTTCGCACTCGCGAAAACCTTATCAGTTTTGAAGATCTTCATGATCTTCTCTCTGACTTTGAAAATTATCTCAAAAGAGATGAAATCATGAATGAAAACACTTCACTTCCACCCATTGCAACAGCAAATGCAGCATTCAAAGGAAAACCACACAACAAAAATCGTGGTCCTTCAAACCACAAAACACTTCGACCAACCTCACCGACTTCATCCCATCATGATGTCTGCCAGTACTGTGACAAGCCGGGACACACTGCTAAGATCTGCTACAAACTGCGTGGATACCCGAGACACCGAAATAATCCTATGGCACATCATGCTCGAGCCACTTCCCGTCAGCCTCCACAAGATTGGATCATGGATTCTGGTGCAACACACCATATCACCAATGCCTTGGATAATCTTCATTTCAACAATCAATATCATGGTTCAGATGAACTTTTAGTTGGAGATGGCTCTGGACTTCCAATCATGCACACTGGTAATACTTCTCTTAAAACTTCTTCTCAACCACTTAAATTATCTCATGTTTTACATGTCCCAAAAATTTCAAAAAATCTGCTTTCAATTTCATCCCTGTGTCAAACTAATCAAATTTCTGTGGAATTTTTTTCTGATCATTTTTTGGTGAAGGATCTGAAGACAAGGGCCCCTCTAATCAAAGGTCACCATAAAGAAGGCCTCTACTTCCTCCATCAACCATCAACCACTCCCGCAGCCCACCTCACTACCTCCAAAACTACTCCATGGCATCACATCCTCGGTCATCCGTCTGCTCGCATTTTGAGACAATTTCCCTTCATTCAGCAAATAAAACAAAAGGATCAACACCCGTGCATTTCATGTAACATAGTCAAGAGTCATAAGCTACCATTCTCTACATCGAGTCTTTGTAGTAAACAACCACTTGAACTATTGTATACAGATGTATGGGGACCATCCCCCAATAAATCAATAGATGGTTATTCTTATTACTTAATTATTGTTGATCACTTTACAAAATATGTTTGGTTTTATCCCTTGAAATTTAAATCAGATGTTTCTAGCATTTTTCCCAAATTTAAAAGTCTTGTTGAAAAATTCTTTAACTTGCCCATAATCACTCTCTACTCCGATAATGGAGGTGAATTCATTAAGCTAAAACAATTTCTTACCACTCATGGAATCTCTCATTACACCACCCCGCCTCACACCCCCGAATTAAATGCTACAGCTGAGAGACGCCATAGACATATAGTAGAAACGGGAAAAGCCCTTCTTCATACCGCAAAACTACCTCCATCTTTTTGGAGCTTTGCTTTTCGGACTGCTGTGTACCTAATAAATCGACTTCCAACATCGTTACTTAACATGAAATCTCCTATCCAGATCCTCCATCACACCAAACCTAACCTCTTTCACCTTCACTCCTTCGGCTGCCTATGTTTCCCATGGCTACGACCCTACACCTCAAACAAACTACAACCTCGATCTCAACCATGCATATTTATTGGCTATGCTGACACCCAATATGCATATCATTGTCTTGACCCCATCACACACAAAATATACACATCACGCCATGTAAAATTCTATGACAACATTTTCCCATATACCAGCCTTACCACTATACCCTCACCACCACCAACTCAAGACATTATAACAAATGAACCCATGCATACTGTTATTCCAATCCATTCATCAACTCAACAATTACCTATGACACACCCTCCCACTTCTCAGCCGGTGATCGATGAAGAGGGTCCTGCGGCTTTAGCACCATCATCAGGTAATGCTCTAACTACTCCACAATCTACCCCAAACATACTTGTGCCTACTAACCAAATTGCAGCTCCCGCAATACAAATAAGACCAGTAACTCGGTCTCAAAACAACATTTTCAAACCAAAGAGACTTTTTCAAGTCACAAAATATCCTTTAGTGGAAAATGTTGAGCCTTCCACTATCAAGGAAGCCATGAAGCATGAACATTGGAGAAAAGCCATCAATGCAGAATTTGAGGCACTACTGAAAAATGGAACTTGGTCACTTGTTCCTCCTCCCAAAGATACCAATATTGTGGGATGCAAATGGTTGTTTCGCATTAAAAGAAATGTTGATGGGTCCATCTCCCGTTATAAAGCACGACTTGTAGCAAAAGGTTTCACCCAATCCTATGGTGTAGATTTTCATGAAACTTTTGCTCCGGTGGTCCGCCCTCAAACCATCAAAATCATTCTCTCCTTGGCTTTAGGAAACAAATGGCAAATGCATCAATTGGATGTTAATAATGCATTCCTGCAAGGGGATCTTAAAGAACAAGTTTACATGACACAACCTCCAGGACTCAAGGATTCACAACATCCTCACTATGTGTGCAAACTACACAAGGCTATATATGGTCTTCGTCAAGCTCCTAGAGCATGGCATGAGGCATTGAAAAGCTTCACTTTGGCCTATGGTTTTCAATGCAGCAAAAGTGATCCATCATTATTCATATATTATGCTTCAGGTGTCATATCTTACTTCCTTGTGTATGTTGATGACTTGCTTATCACAGGGAACAACAATAAGTTTCTAACTCAGTTCATAACCTCACTCTCACAAAAATTCTCCTTGAAGAACATGGGAGCTCCTCACTATTTTTTGGGAATAGAACTCATTCCCACTCCGTCCGGCATGATTTTATCTCAGCACAAGCATATAAGAGATGTCCTGCAACGCTTTGACATGGAGGGGGCAAAGCCTGCACCGACACCCCTCTCAGCCACGGCCACTCTCAAACTCCATGATGGAACACCTTCCACTGATGCAACTGCATACCGTAAAATCATTGGAGCCCTCCAATATCTCAACCTCACTAGACCGGACATCTCTTTCTCCATCAATAAACTTGCTCAATTCATGCACAAACCCACTGCACAACATCTACAGCATCTTAAAAGAATACTTCGCTACCTCAAATCAACCATCAATCATGGTATTCTTTTGCAGCCTTCATCTACCTGCAACTTAGTAGCTTATTCTGATGCAGATTGGGGTGGAAATGTTGATGACCGTACTTCGACATCAGCATATATTATTTTTCTCGGTCCAAACCCCATCTCATGGCTATCCAAGAAGCAAAGAACAGTAGCAAGATCGTCGACAGAAGCTGAATATAGAGCAATTGCTACAACCACTTCAGAAATCATGTGGCTTGTCAACCTTCTCAGTGAACTCCATGTTTCAATGACTATCCCTCCACGGCTACTATGTGACAACATTGGAGCTACTTATCTTTGTGCGAACCCGGTTCTTCATTCCCGCATGAAACATATATCTATGGACTACCATTTTGTACGTGAGCAAGTTCAAGCAAATAAATTGCAAGTGTCTCATGTCTCCACAAAAGATCAACTTGCTGATATTCTCACCAAACCTCTTGCCACTGCCAAATTCGTTGAACTTACTTCCAAGATGAAAGTTACAAATGGTAACTTTATCTTGAGGGGGCATATTAAGGATAAGTCAACTATGGTTTAATTAGGAGAATAATTGTGATTATGGCACATCATTGTATATAATTATTAGCTTACTGTCAGCATGAGTTGTCTATTAGAAATCAATAGCAATTTCTTATTTCTAGCAATTTCTTTATGTATCATTAGTAGTATCATTAGTGCTCAGGTTGTATATAAACAACACAATTGTAATGTAATGATAATAAGACAATATATATAATTTCCTCTCTTTTATAGAGCTTATATCTTATAATTTTTTACATTTTATTCCATTTTTACCTGATAAAAAAAAACTACCCACTATGTCTTAATGCCATTTTTAGGTGTTGATATACCTTTTTTTTTGTTAGAATAAAGTGTTACCGAGTATTTTTTTACAGATAGTTTGTATTCAATTTTTTTTTTATCTTATGATTAATTTTATCTTTTTAACTCATAAGATCAATCAATCTGTTCTATTCCAAAAAAAAAATATACACATTTAATATAATCTATTCCAAAAAATACACATTTATATTAAAAAAAAAAAAAACACATTTATCAATTTTTTTTACAATTTTTTTTTCTTTTTCTACTTTTCTCTAAATTGTGTGCGCGTCTAAACCTTTAGAATAATTTGTGATTGTGATTAGACTAATATTACTCTTGAAATTAGTTTTTACAGTTGCGCGCATATGATACTTTTACTTTAAAAAAAATTGCTCTTGAAGTATATATTCACCGATGGATATAATAAATAATTTTTACAAGACTTAATTATCATCTTGAGTAGGACCTTTGTTTTTTTCATTCTAAAAAGTTGAAACTTTTTTGGAGAATTACTACTTGAGAAATCAAAGTTCAATTCTACTAGTACCCACCTAATTTTGGTACATGAAAGAAACAAGAGATGGATGTACCTTTTTGACGTCATGGTTGTTGTTGTAAGGCATCTTAATTTTCCAGTTCAGAAATTATCTATAATATATAGTAAAATCTAATTTTAAAACCTTCAATAAAATTATTTGTGAGTCGGTGGTTGTTGTAAGGCATCTTAAGAACAAACACATTTGCAACCGTTTGTTTATCTTCTTCTCATTATTCATATGCGTCGTCGTTTTCTATTGTCTTCCATTTATTATAGAAAATAAACAAAACAGTGACGTAAAGCTTATAAAATGCTTCAGTCGATCAAAAAAGTTTATAGAATATACCATGTATGATAAATGTACAAATCAACTTTCCCCATATTGATATATTCCATATAGTGATATTTTCACTTTTTTTTCCCTTTCGAATATTTGAGTTATACGTAATTAATTGATCATAGTCTCCATAAAATATCCACATGAATTTAACGTATACATTAAATTTGTATCACCAAAAAAATGCATCGTAAAGTATAAAATTTGCACTTTATTGTGATTAATTGAAAACTAAGATAGAGAGTAGTAGGAATTAGTATTAAGATTCGAAATTACGTGGAAAGTTTCAAGTCAATTTTTTTGGTTTGAGGGACATGTATACGTAATTATGACGGAGGGGTTGAAATTGCTTCCCACGCGCATAGGAAAGTCAAACCAATGCCTGACTTTTCTCCACTCTGGTCAACGGATATCTTGTTGTGCAATGCATTTGCATGCAACCTTAGTAAGAAAACAGCTAGGATTAATAGGAACACGTACAATATATTGTTTTTAATACTTTTTTAATATTTTTGTAAAAAAAGAAAACACTTTTAATATTCATTCTTCATCTCTCGTTTTTGAAATAAGTCTCGCATAAAGCGATTAGATATCGATATAAATTTTCCGCAATTAAAAAGTGATTGTTAAAAAACGTGTTGGAAAAAAGTATTATTAGCACTCTTCATGTTAATATTTAATTTGAACCATGATACAATACCAAATTAGTTTTCAAAATTATAATGATTGGTCCAAACGATTTTCAATTTTGTGAATTAGAAAGAATTTTTGAAATTGTAAATTATCACGTCCTTCTAGTTAGTCCATTTGGTTGAAAGAAAGGAAAATACGAAAATCGAAAAATAAATTTATACTAAATCTTAGTGTAAGTTCGTTAATCAATTCCCGTGTTTTTATTCATTTCCACTTGTTTTCTTTCAAACAAAAAGACCATTGATTACATGCAAGATACATCAACCAAAGTGATGTAAGTGACATTTTATTAAAGCTAGAATCCTTTCATGTGTATTCATTTATATAAGTGAATGCTCTCATGCCACATACATCAACCAAATCACGTCAATGCGAGATACATCAACCAACCAAGCAATATAGCTAGTGATTCGACTCTCACACAGTGTGATGTAGTAGAGAATTCGGAATTTGAAATGTATACATTAATACATATTTTAGGATATTAAAAAGTATAATTGACTTTATATTTAAACCCAATCTTCAATATATTTATTTTGTTTATAAGTCAGCATAATTAAAATTAACAAATATCATTGGAAGGTTAGTTCGAACTAAAGCAAGAAGTGTTTACCATGTTACTGTTACATACAGACTGTATAAGTTAAGACATGTATTTATTATGTTATTTGCGGGAAGAAGAATCTAAAGGGAAACAAAATTTGGTTTTATGAAAATGGGAAACAAAGTAGGTTTCGACGAAATGGGAGACAAAAGTAAGTAGCAGACTTTAACAGACAAAGTACTGCTAATCTAGATATACTACGTATTACCAATCGTTAGTTGTTCAGTGATGATTGGCGGCGCTGAACTTGGTAGGGAGGACCACGGTTCGATCTCCTGCAACTACGATTGGGAGGAAGCTGAAATCACTTAATATCAAAACTGACCCCGAACCAGATTAAACCGGTGATGAAAACAACAAAAAATTGGTATAGTACGTAATAGTCCGAAATAGCAATTTATTTATTGTAAAATATGTTGACGGGCTACAGTCTAAATACTGCACTTTGCTTATAATTTAATTACAGTCAAATACATACAAGTTGTTGTAAAAAATAAATAATTAATGCCATAGTTTGAATCATTGAGTTCAAACTTCAGACCTTTATTCAAACTACCACAAAAAAGATAATTAATTCATTGAAGGAAATTCTCGTGTGAAAGGAGGAAAAGGAACCTTTTATGAAGCTGCTTTCAAGCAAAATTTCTCCTAATGCAATCAGGAAAATGTTTTCAGAAGAAAATTTCTCATTAGGCTTTTTGTTGTTGGTATTTATAGGCCTTGAATCGATCTTGTCCGATTTTTGGGGCGAGTATTATCTGTACTTTTTTTTTACTATTGTGGGTTTAATACCTCCAGGACTAATTCCATTTTTCTAATATAATATATACTAATTGCTGTTAAAAAAAAAATCTAAGTTGTGTTATCATTATCTCTTTTAACTTTTACCTTATACAGCAATATTTTAAAAATATATACAAAAATTAATTGACAGAAGGTACTGAAAAATGTTCTTTAGTAATAATTTATGTTTTCTAAATTTGGCCATCGTAGAGTCGAGTTTCTAGCTTAGTTGCCCTGCCCCTATGGGTACCAAAGACTCCGTACGATAAGTTCCAAAACCTATAAAAATAACTTGAAATATAACTAGATGGTTGGGATTAGATGTGAGTTAAATATTTTCAAAAAGCCATCAACATATAATTATTCTTCATATAGTCACTTTTCTCAATTTTCCATTAGATAAGCTTTTTTATTGGTCTTGTCAAAAAAAAAAAGCTTTTTTATTGGTATCTCTTTAGCAACTTGTATTTTTAATTAGGAGTATTTTTTTTAAACCCCTAAAATAATAATTAATTGTTATATTAACATTTTTTTTTAACTTTGTAAAAGTTTGAATTCTGCACCTTCCACTCTTTTAACCCTTGTTTCAAATCATAATTTTAAAATTTGGCTTGAATCACCGCTCAAATTGGTCAATTGCCATTTAGAGGCATCACCATTCACCGGCTCGAGCCAATCACTCGATCGGTCAATTGAATATTTATCAACATAAATAAACAATATAAATAGGTCGAAAATGGTGAACTAATAATGGTTGTTTGGGTCGCATCAATTTTTTATTTAAAAAATAAAAATTAACCATGGACAACTTAATTTGAATTTAACTCAAAGATCAATTTTCTTGGATCATTACTATTGATGTCTGGTATGTTCAATTGCACTCCTTATATAGGAGAAGATGAGAATGCAATATTTTTCTTTCAATGTGAGATTTTAATAGTATATATGTGTATATATGGACAACAGATAATGAGAGCTTGTTAAACGTGAGTTTTTTTTCTTAAACTATTGGACATATATAACTTAACAGTCAACTTTGATTTATAATATGGGACCCTTTAATTCTTCTAGATCGATCTCGTGTTATTCAGAATTAAAGTATGGAAAATGCTAACTAGTGCCCCGGGGCACTACTTAAGGATACTAATTATAGTAAAATTACATTGAAACTTGTGTAGTCAATGTTTGTAAAGTATAAAAAGTGTCATTTCCAATGCAAAAATTACTTTTTTTATATCCTTAACTAGTGCCCCGGAGGCACTAGTTAGCATGACCCTTAAAGTATTTATCAGACATGTCCTGTGCATTACAATGAAATAAAGCAGCTAGAAGTTTTATATCGGATAAAAAGTCCATCTTTGAGTACCATGTGAGTAAGATGATCTAATATATATGCAACAAAAATTAGAGTTTGAACAAAATTGTACATGTGAGTAATATATAAATAATCTAATAAAAAATTTCATTGTATCTTAAATTAACACCTAAAAATCTCTTATTAAAAAAAAAAACACCTAAAAAAATTCCAAATTTGCTCTAAACTATTTCCTAAAAATACTAAAACTTTTGGCCAAAGTTCGGGCAACTTTTCAGGCTTGCTGGGCCTTGACTTTATCCATGGTGTCAAATTTTAGTAGCGTGAGAGCGTCTCTGATAGTTTTTTAACAATACAATATTGACCTAACATGCTATGTAAGATTTTGGGTTTCATAGATTTAGTTAAACTTGCTTAATTAAGGTACCTCAAAAGTCAGTTCCATAGAATTAAAATATTAATTTCATGCATTTGAAAGTGTAAAAACAAGAGATAATATGAAATACGGAAGAGAAAGAAACGATATTTGTGAGTTAAACAACTCGGCTATGAAATCATTTGAGTACAAAACATAAGAGTATCATATAATTGATTTGACACATATGAGCCCACTTAAAATACAAAAGTGAGTACCTTAAAATTCTACAATTGGAGATGCTCCAATGATTCTCGATACTCTATCTCCAACTCCAATGGTCTTTCTCATGAAACCTACTTTGAGTTTCATATACTACTATTAAGTGATATCTTTAATGCTAAGTCATATTGTCATATTTTTGCAACTCATACAAATTTTGCTCTGGTATCTTAAAATTCTACAATTGGAGATGCTAATGATTCTCGATACTCCCCTTAGAGTATCTCCAACTCCAATGGTCTTTCTCATGAAACCTACTTTGAGTTTCATATACTACTAATAAGTAGTCTCTTAAATGCTAAGTCATATTGTCATATTTTTGCAACTCATATTGTCATACTACTAATAAGAAAAAATGTACCATATTATTCTGGATTGGGCCTCCAGCCCAAAAACCTAGGGAATCCTCCTCAACGACCGTCGAAGACGGTCCAACACAGCAAGTCCAAGGACGCATGTCTTTGCCCAACGATCACAATATCTATTCATACTGTAACGATCAACATCAAAATTATTGATATACTGCCAACATGGCTCCTCAATCGTTTTTCATCAACCATTGATGACATGCATAGGGGTTAGGTATATTCTTTTCTCTCTTAAATTATTTGCTTCACATTTCTACTGACCTGAGCATCGAAACAGGTACAAAACCTTCTTCCCGTTCACCGGAACCGAAAAGCATCACCACCGAGGCAGGTCTCTCTGATCAAGGAAAAATCACATATTTTAATGATTGTACATTACTTTATATATTATTTTCTTGTCGTAAAAGTCTAATTTATGATTTTGTATTTTAGAAAAAATATTCACCATAAAAGTCATCTTATAGAAGGATAAATTTTGGCAGATATTTTTATAGCTTATTGTTAGGTACCCAAATAATTGTTGAGGCGCACATGAAAATGTTGCCCTTAATACTTGTATGGATAGAGCGATCCTAGACCACATCCAATCTTTGTTGGTCTTTAATGTATAAGAGAACAGAGTGACACATATATCTTCCCGTTGGATACATATCACTCTCTTAATTGAGACTTGACAATCACCTCTACTCATCTACCGAGTTGTATTTGTATTCTTACTTAATTTTTGACATTGCTATTTGAGGTTAAATAGCATTAGGGGTTTGATTGATATGTAAAAGATAATTACTATATGTATGTAGTACGATGGGAGTGAATTGTCTCCCGTATCGGAGAAAATTTAGTGTTGATATCCACCTTTCAGTTATTTTTTGTCATGATTGATCACTTGTAAAAAATTAAAACTAATGGTGTAGATTTAATGTGAGAGAAATGTCAATGGAGACAATCTCTTCCTAGTACGACATATGACAACTTGTAAGATTGAATAATTTTTTATCTAATAAAATGTTTGGAGGATAAAAACTTATTTTTATATTTTAAATTTTTTTTGGTATTCAATGGGGTTTAAGCCCAAAAAATAGAATTACAATATAATTAATCGGGGGTAGAAACACCATTACAATCATCATCAAAAACTTGAGCCACTTGAGGAGGAGGAGTCTCAAAGAAAACAATACCATGTTGGCCTTCACTACCAATGTTTACAAATACATCGATACATCGATTGGCTTCTCTAAACACATGAGTGATTCAAACCTCCAAATTTAAATTCAGCAAACTTTTAACTCTCTTCATAATTGCACATTCCACTATGCCTCCATTGTTTCCATTCTGTAAATTGTGGACAAAGACTAACCAATGATATTGCATGTAGCATGTAATATATAGGGAATAGGGATCAAGGTTTGAACACTAATACTCTTATTTATTCATTTTAAAAATTAAATTTCTAACCAATGAACTGTTTGAAAATAAAAATAAAAATATAGAGTGACAAGTATATATTGGCTTGGTGGATTACATATAATTCACTCTTAATTGAGGCTTAGTAGCATTCTCACTTGATTTGTGACACTATTATCTCCAAAGCTTAATCAGTTTTTTCTCATAGTGTAGTGCCATACAGATGTAATACCACAGTTAGCCTCCATTTGTTGCCAAATAAAATGTCAACATCTTGTAGAAGAAAAATAAAATATAAAACCTAAACATAACTTGTCGTCTTTCCACTTTATATAACATAAGAATAGAAATACCGCAGTTCCTTCCTTCTTTAATAGTTTGATCAAAAACCACTTCCGGTAAGTGTCTTTGATTTTTTTTTTCTTTTCACCCTCTTATTCTTAGTGAAAGAGGGTCATAATAGTCCAGAGTTCGGAACAAGTTCTGACATTAAGTGGTTTTAGTCCCCTGCCAAATGTAGTTGCGAGGATCGAACTGTAATATTTTCTACCAAGTTCAGCGTCAATTACTGCTAAATCAACTAATATTTGGTAGTGTCTTTGAATTTGAATCCAACAACTCTATCATGCGCGCGTCAACAACGCGCCTCATCCATGCCACAATTGTCCACATGCGCATTTTAATATTTATGCCTCCATCTTTGACCCTCTCTCTCTCTCATCTCTTATTTCAACCAACCATATTCAATCATCACTATCATTTCTCATTCCTCATTTCTATATATTCATTCATACTAAATTTACCTCCCCTCTCAATTTCATATCTCATTTTCTTCAACAAAACACATACACATAAAATATCTCAACACATAGATATTATCGTTGTACATTAGTCGGTCTTAAGGCCGGATACCAAGTTTTCAAAAAAAAAATTATTATCGTTGTACGATTCAAAAGCCATGGAGATTGAGAATCATCAGAATCATCTTCATCAAGAAAGAGAAATATGGTCAGAAACAGAGAGCACAGGAAGTAGAAGCACAAGAGTGGGCTTCAGTGGATCCCTTAGTGGGCCGTTAAGTGGGCCGTTAGTAACATCAAACAACAAAAAGAAAAGTAGCAAAAAAAGCGCCAGATTCAGTGATGACGTGGAGGATTACGTTGAGATTACACTTGATGTTCGTGACGACACCGTTTCGGTGCAGAATATTCGAGGCGGTGATTCGGAAACGGCGTTACTTGCTAGCCGTTTGGAGAAACGGCCTTCAACGCTTTCTGTTAAGCTGAAACAAGTTTCTCAGGAATTGAAAAGAATGACGAGTTCGAAGAAGTTTGATAGAGTTGATAGAGCGAAATCTGGTGCTGCGCGTGCACTGAAAGGACTTAAGTTTATGACTAAAAATGTTGGTGATCGAGGTTGGACTCAGGTGGAGAAGCGATTTGATGAGTTGGAAGTTGATGGAAAATTACCCAAAACACGCTTTAGCCAGTGCATAGGTATGTTTATACGTATACGTATACAATACATTATTATACAATTTTTTTTTTTTTTGAAAATGACATTACTCCTTCGTATTAAAATCTAAATCATTTTGATCATATTACACGAATTAAAAAATATAATTAATGTCCTAGGAAAAATAAGTATGACCAGTATTTTATAAAATTGTCTTTCATTGGCCAATTGTTAGTTGTTCTAGTGATGATTGACACTGAACTTGATAGATAAAATCATAATTCGATCCTCACAATTGCGATAGGAGGTGTAGTACAACTTGATGCTAAAACAAACATTCAAACTAAAGTTATGACTCAAATTATGAATGGGTAGAATAAGTGTCACCTTATAAAATGACCTACCGTATTTAGTAGTACAATTTTTTTCTCAAACCGACGAGAGTATATTTTAGTGGTGAGGGAGTATTATATTATTATTATTATTGTTAACATTTTCCACCACTAGCTAGTGATTTTGTTTTGTGGTACAATCCCACCACCACTAGCTAGTATTCAACCATGTCTTTAACCACTAGGTTAATTAATTAAAATAAAAAGTAGGACTATAGCTAGTAGTTAATCATGTTTTTAAAGACTATATAACACTAGCCAGTAGTTAATCAATATTTTTAATGACTATGTTAATTAATTAATTTTAGTGGAGGAAATTGGAAAAAGACAGGTCCTATGTAATTCTTTTTAATGTAAAATGAGTTTTGTAAGATAGACATTGATCCTAGTCAAAAAGCCAATTTTTAAAAAATTAACCAACCCAATATAAAAATCTAATATACCTCTATAAAAAAAACTTATTTAAACAAATAATTGTGATAGAAAGAAGATTAAATGATAGTTATGATTTATGATTCTATGAATGATATATTTTTAAAATAATAAATAATAAAAAGGAAAATATTAAAAATAATTCTATTAATATTTTCATTGTTTCAAAAAAAAAAAGCAAGACAACTATGATGAGAGAACATATAGTAGATATTAAAAATGAATACTCAAATATATAAATTATGGCTTACTAGTTAGTAACTTAGTACTACTAATTAAGAATGTGTTTTAATTATTATGTGAAACTGAGTTTGTTGTGGAAATGTGAATATAGGAATGAATGACTCAAAAGATTTTGCTGGTGAATTATTTGATGCAATGGCTCGTCGGCGGGGCATAACATCAGCTTCCATAACCAAAGATGAACTTCGCCAATTTTGGGAACAAATTACTGATCAAAGCTTTGATTCAAGATTGCAAACTTTCTTTGATATGTAAGAACATTACTTTATTTCCTTTTTTGTTATTGTTAATTAAATTTTTACTATAAATAAAGAATCTTTGCTTAGGATATACCATACCATAATGTTCAATTATTTGTCGCAATCATACACGGGAAAGTAATGTAATGCCGCACTATGTGCTATTTTCATGTGAACATAGATAGAGGGATCGTTACTATTATTAGTCTTATTTTTAATTATTAGAGTGTGAAATTACTAGAAACGAAATTCCATGATGATGACAGGTACGTACCCAAAGCAAGAAAAAATGGCCACATGAAATCATGATATTTTGTTGTGGGGTTGGAAGAGTTGAAATTAATCAAATATCTTCATTTAAATTAAAAATGTCTTAAATATGTTTCATGGTAATCATACATTTCATTAATTATTAGTTATTTATAAGTACAGTACGAAGTATAGTAATGTTTGTGACATGGTTTAATTTTAAGATTGGACGATCTTTCTTCATAAATAAACAAACAATACATTAATTTTTTTTTTTTAATTGGTTTCGTTAAGTAGTACTACTAGTTTTTAACGAATTAAAATTGTATTTTCAATATTTTATTAAATCTTCAATTATGGCAAAATTTAGTGTATATAGTGGAATGGTCGTGGGTGGGTGGGGTGGGGCTAGATTATGTGGAGAGAAAAATAGTCATGAAATTGAATCAAGGAATCAAATGAATGAATAAATCTGTTGTCTCTATTTTGAAAAAGGAAAGATGGAAATAATCAAGGATTAGGTCCCTTTAAGGAAAAGAACAAGTCAAAGAGTTGTTAAACTTAGATTGACAGTTAAAATATTTCAATCAAATTAATTAGCAGCTATAGAAGTAGAAGAACAATATATACGCGTATATCTTAGTCAAAATAAGAAAGCCAAAAAATGTCAACATTATTGATTTTTTGATTGGGTCTACACCCACTACTTACTTAGTCCTTACATCTTTTTTTCCTTAATTAATTAATTAATAATTTTATATTATGCCAGGGTGGACAAGAATGCTGATGGAAGAATTTCCGAAGACGAAGTTAGAGAGGTGAGATTATTTTTTGGATTATAAGCAACTTATTACAGTATAAGCATCTTTGCTTTTTTTAGAAGAACAAAATAAACAGTATAATTTCTTTTTAAATTATTGTCTTTTTGACAAATTTTCAAAATATAACCATAATAACTAATACTATTAATGTTTAGTAAAAAAAACTAGTACAATTAATGTGCATACTCTTAACGTTGTGAAAAGCTATTTAATTCTGTATATAACTAAAATAAAAACAATTATATAATTACTTGTCATGTTAGACAAATATTACTTGTTATTACCATGAAGTCTAGTACTAAAATGGACGAAAGAAACTAATTGGTTACTTACTTTCAATTTCAACACCTATGTATTCTAACACATTACAATAGTATTATTTTAAAAAAAAGGGGCAATTCTTACAATCTGTGGGAATGATTCTTGTATAAAATATCACTGCTCTAGTATAAATAGAGTATATAGTTTGTAGCTGATAATGCATTAAACTTGTGGAGTTATGAACATTGTTTTATGATGTGTTGTGTTACAGATTATTACCTTAAGCGCTTCTGCTAACAAGCTTTCAAAATTACAAGAACGCGCCGAAGAATATGCTGCTCTAATCATGGAAGAGTTGGATCCAGATAACCTTGGATTTATTGAGGTTTGTATTCTATTTTTAAATTTTAAATAATAACTTCCAAACAAATTAAGTTAAAGTATTGAAATGAAACTTCCAATAAATGTTGAAGTTTTTTTAGGGATGTATGTTAAATTTTTATTCACATTATTCATGTGCAGGTACACAACTTGGAAATGCTTCTATTGCAAGCTCCAGCACAATCAACTCACATGCACACAGACAGTAGAGTTTTGAGTCAAATGTTGAGCCAAAAATTAGTCCCTACCAAAGAGCACAACCCCATAAAACGTGGTCTTAGCTCATTAAACTATTTCATTGAAGACAATTGGAAAAGAATTTGGATTATAGTACTTTGGCTTACAATTTGTGCTGCTCTTTTCACATGGAAATTCATTCAATACAAGAACCGCGCTGTGTTTCATGTCATGGGCTATTGTGTTACAACAGCAAAGGGTGCTGCCGAGACTCTCAAGTTCAACATGGCTTTAATTTTAATGCCGGTTTGTCGAAACACCATCACTTGGCTTAGGACCAAGACCAAATTAGGAGTTGTTGTTCCCTTTGATGATAACATCAACTTTCATAAGGTGATAGCTTTTGGCATTGCAATTGGTGTGGGGTTACATGCTATTTCCCATTTAACATGTGATTTCCCAAGGCTATTACATGCTACAGATGCAGAATATGAGCCTATGAAGAAATTTTTTGGGGATGATAGACCCAACAATTATTGGTGGTTTGTTAAAGGTACTGAGGGTTGGACTGGAATAGTCATAATAGTGCTTATGACTATAGCTTTTACTTTGGCGCAACCTTGGTTCAGAAGAAATAGGGTTAAGCTCCCTAAAGCTTTGAAGAAGCTCACTGGTTTTAATGCATTTTGGTATTCACATCACCTCTTTATCATTGTCTATGCTCTTCTTATTGTTCATGGATACTACTTATACCTCTCCAAGCATTGGTACAAGAAAACGGTATGCATCCACATTCCCATATCTGTTTTATACTTATAATTATTAATTACACTTTTGGTCCCTTTAATGTTAGTTATATACTATTGTTGTCTAAATTTGGTCGCACAAAATTCTTTGACACAGACATGGATGTATCTCGCCATTCCTATGATCATATACGCATGTGAACGACTACTTCGTGCTTTTAGGTCTGGCTACAAAAGTGTAAAGATCTTAAAGGTACATAAATTATGAAGTTTTTTCTTTGGAAAATTCAAATTTCCTTACTAAGGACATTACATGCCAAAGAAACTAAATTAAGTTTCTAACTTTTTTTTTGGTTTCTAAATAAAGGTTGCAGTGTACCCTGGAAATGTGTTGGCCTTGCATGTATCTAAACCACAAGGATTTAAGTACCACAGTGGTCAATACATTTTTGTTAATTGCTCAGATGTCTCTCCATTTCAATGGCATCCTTTCTCTATTACATCAGCCCCTGGAGATGATTATGTAAGCGTTCACATTAGGACTTTGGGTGATTGGACATCACAATTGAAAGCTGTTTTTGCCAAGGTATATAAATTTTGCACTAGCATCAATAAATTCAATGCTAATGTTTTAGGTTGTAGAGAGTTGTACATTTTCTCAAATATTTTCATTTGATGCAGGCATGTCAACCAGCAAGTGGTGACCAAAGTGGTCTTCTAAGAGCTGATGTGATGCAAGGCAACAACATACCAAGGTTAGTTATCTTTGACATTGTTTATGAAACACTAACCCAAATACGCACACCGGACATGCCACTTCCATTAAATGTATTTACATGTGTCGGATAATGACACACTTTTCATCTAAAATGTCGGTGCTGCATAGCTTCTTATACGAGAACACTAACCGGCCCGCTATACACGCTCCTCACTATTGTTCTAATGGAAATGAAATTCAATTGCAGGATGCCAAAACTAGTGATTGATGGTCCATATGGAGCACCAGCACAAGACTATAAAGACTACGAAGTAATCCTTCTAGTAGGTTTAGGAATTGGTGCCACCCCATTGATAAGTATACTCAAAGATGTCCTAAACAACATGAAACAACAAAAAGATATAGAACAAGGAGTAGTAGAAAGTGGTGTTAAAAACAACAAAAGAAAACCATTTGCCACAAACAGAGCCTACTTCTATTGGGTCACTCGTGAACAAGGTTCATTTGAATGGTTTAAAGGTGTGATGGATGAAATTGCAGATTATGACAAAGATGGATTAATTGAACTTCATAATTATTGCACAAGTGTGTATGAAGAAGGAGATGCTAGATCAGCTTTGATCACTATGCTTCAATCACTTCATCATGCCAAAAGTGGTGTCGATGTTATTTCAGGGACAAGGGTTAAAACACATTTTGCAAGACCAAATTGGCGTACTGTGTTTAAACATACAGCTCTCAAACATCCCGGCAAAAGAGTTGGTAAGTATCAATGTTGCATTGTTATACTCCTGATTCAAGACTTGATAATCTGGAGTTCGGCTGAGAAATAAGCAAAGTCTGAGTCTGACTATTGATTTTGATTATTTCAAGATTCGAACTCGGATTCTCGTCATTAACTGATTGTTAAAATTTTTACCATCATAAATATATTGCTTAACTTAATTTGAATATATTTTATAATTTTTCAGGTGTTTTTTACTGTGGAGCTGCTGGATTGGTTGGAGAACTTAAAAGACTTTCTCTAGATTTTTCAAGGAAAACCAACACTAAATTTGAGTTTCACAAAGAGAATTTTTAGATTATTTTTGTCACAGCTGGTTATTTTTTTTTTCTTTCCAATTGTAACCTAAGTAGTGAAGGAATATTATTTATATGTAGTTTGCTGCTCTTTTTTTTGTTTTGTTATAGTCTTGTAGATGTAGATATAAGCAGCTAGCTAGCATCCTATATACGTGTGTAAATTCGTTGCATTCACTTTCATGTAAAGTGAAGAAGTCATGTTGGATATAATAGAATCAAAGAACTCATCAAATTATGATGATTATTGTAACACATAATAAACTCTTTGATTTATACAAATCAAAATATTTCACCTCTAAGAATTTTTAACTGCACATTGCTATGAACAACAAAGATACACATCTCAATCCAAAATATTCGTATATTGGACATATTGGTTGCCCATTGATACATTTAACGTTGTCTATAGCTCGGGTCAGTCCCCCACGGTCTGCTTTGATTTTCCCGGGCAGTGCCGGCCTGCATCAGGGACTCTTGTGTGAGCCATACAACGTTCCCGGGCAGGAACTGCTCCTTTCCTTGAACTCCGACCCCGTGCACCTTAACTATAGCTTCGCAGTGACAACCTTGATCGAATGTGTAGGATAGGGGGAGGTGATGGTTTAGTTCATTCATAATTGTTGTAAGATTGATCACTCACACTTGAATTTAACAAGATTATTTCATGCCAGGACTAATATCATTTTTCATGTAAAACCCATCAAACCATGCATGTTTAATTTTTATTATACAACAATGTATAAATGCATTGGCCTTGATCCCATTACAAATTATTATAAAATAAGTAATCAAAACTCCACATCAAAGAGGTATATCTGGGGCTGCTGTTGAATGGAAAAAGGATTGAGAAAAAAGAAAAGAAAAGTGAGGCATCTGATGCTATATTGATAAGTTTGTAGTGTACAAGTGGATGAATTCGTATCTTTATCCCCCCTACACAGACACGATTACACGATTCTGTATTTGTACGAACAAAATTTTCTTGCTACAATGTTTTTAAAATCAATTTTATTATGCTAGAAAGATCTAGGAATTTCTAACGATATTCTCGTTGAGTGGCCGATAGTGGAAACCTGATAACACGTGGTCTAACGGATTGTGGAGAGACTCTGATACCATCTTAGAATATGGAGTTTGATCTAACTCATCCTTACAAAAGCGACTTGTAAGGCGAGGATTGCTCTCACTTATAAACACGCATTCAAGCCATTTTGCAACCAATGTGAGACTCTTAACATATTCTACTCCCAATATTTCATCAAAGCCTTCTTTGTCACCACATTTTATATACCAAAATTAACCTTAAAGCCTTATTCTTAATTAGCATTTTATCATCACAACCAGTTTAAGATATCACCCCTAGTTTCTTCTTTCTTCCAAAATGGAACCACCAACAGAAACAAGACCCGAATTAGTAGTAGTTGGTCAGGATGCACCACCACCACCACCACCAGAAGATCCAACGTTACAATCTCTCATGTGCAAGGTAAATCAAACTAACATTCATTCTTTTACTTTACATACCCTTTACTCTCATTATTTACAATTCTAACCCTTTCTCTGTTTTCTCAGGTTTGTACGTTAAAAGTTTCCATTCATTGCCAAGGCTGCTTGAGAAAAGTCAGAAAAGTCCTCCACAGCATAGACGGTAACTACCTACCTAACTAATTAACTAACTAACTAATGGTCTGATCATAATTGAGTCGACAAAAGTTGATGTTTCTTATTCAACTAACTAACTAATAGTCACTATGATCTATGATCATAAATGAGTCAACAAAAATTGATGTATCTCATTCAACTAACAAACTAGTACTCACTCTGATTTTAAACGAGTCAACAAAAGTTGATGTATCTGATTCAAAACTTTCTTTCTTTTGGTTTTTTTCTTAGTAATTTCGTTAAATCTTACTGTCGTTAGAATTATTGTTAACTCAGGTGTTTATAAAACGATGATTGATTTGAAGCAACAAAAAGTGGAAGTAATGGGAAACGTAGACACTGATACACTGATTAAGATACTCACACAAACGGGAAAACGCGCAGAGTTATGGCCTGATACAGAACCGATCAAGAAGAAAAAGAAAAAGAAGAAGAAAAAGAAGAAACCAAAGCCAGATAACAATAATCAGAGCACAGATCAGAAACAGAGTGACGGAGAAAGCAGTGATGAAGGAAACCAAACCGATGGTAACGAAAACGAAGCTGTTAAAGTTGTTGTTCAAGACACAGCGCCGAGAAATCCTGCCACCGAAGGTTGCGGCGGCGGCGGAGGTGGAAGAATTGTTGAAGGAGGATGGCCAACCGGAAGAGGCGGTGTGCAATTTCAAGAAATGAAGCCGGAGGTTAGACATGTTATGACTTTTCCAGCCGGTAACCAGTTTAACCAGTTACCGGTTGCAGAGAAAAAGGTTACGATCGCGGTTGAGAATGGAGCGGGAAACGACGGTGGATATAGAAGGAATAGAATGTATTACAAGGGGCAAAAAGGGAATAATGAAGGTTTAAATGTTAGTTTTGAACCTTCTTCTGGTGATTGGAATCAGAATCAGATGCATGGGAATGGGCCTTATGGGAATGGGCCAGGGTCAGGCCCAGGAACAGTTTCGTTTATGGGCCCACCTAATGAAAGTCCTTCAAGGAATCAATACCCAGCGCATTATCATGCACCAGGTTCTCCTCCTATGGTGTGTGGTGGAAGCTTTCATACGGGGTATCCTTCTTCCATGAAGTACGGTGCATCGTATTATACGGCGTCATCGCAACCGTATTCGTATTCTGCTTATATGCATCAAAGTAATGATTCTGACTCTGAATCTTATACGTATACTACACCACGTTCACGTGAATCACGCCCGTCAAGTTCGTTTGAGTTATTTAGTGATGAAAATCCTAATGCTTGCTCAGTCATGTAATGAGAATTGTGATGCATAGATCCGATAGGTTAGCGACGTGATATTCGAGTGTTAATTATTGGGTGTTAACTAGTAGCTGAATTGCAACCACACCATAACTAACTTGATTTTGTAATTAAATAGTTGGTTGGTGATTATTAATGGTAATGGCCATCGTTGTGTATTAGCTTAGTATGAGGAGTTGAAGTGGGAATAATATGCATGTTTTCTATTGTTCTTTGTTTACGTCCAAGACATCATGTTTTTACGGAACAATACCAATTTTAAAATTGGGTTTTTTGTTTTTTATTACAAAGCTAATTAGAAATATAAGAAAAAGGAATATAAGCAACAAAAAAATTAACTATTCTCTAATAAGATTCTTATTGCATTGCTTTTAGGAAGATCACTAATGTCTTTAGGAGGAGAAGCATGAATGGGTTGGTCGGCATATGAGGAGGCTCCAAACTTAGTGAAGAAATCCGCACATTGATTTGAGAGAGCAACAACTTCGTCGTGTCTTGGACCATCAGAGCATGAATACGATACTTAACTTTAGGACCTTTGGTGAGGTTGATACAATGTAAGTGAGTCATCGTAACAAACAAGCTCATCAATTCTCATGTCTTTGACCAACAAGAGACTTTTGTAGATTGCATACAGCTCAGCAAACAAAATGTCATAGGACCCTTAAATGAAGTCTGTAAATCCTAAAAGATAGTAACCAAATGTGTTTCTAAAGATCCTATCAAATCTAGATCGAATAGGAGAACTGAGATAACTTCCGTCTATATTAATAATGACACAAGAGTAATTATTATTGTTTCACTTGACAAATCTATCAACTAACCCGCCATTAGAAGTGGGGGAGAAGCAATTTCTGAACGTTTCAACCATAGCTCGAATGTTGAGGGAGAGCCAACTTAAGGATCAAGTCACATTATCTAGGCACATCAAGTTGTAATGTCTAGTCAACGAAAAGAAGAATTTGATTATTTTCAAGAAGTTGAAGTTTCCATTTACAAAATAAAAGGTGCGAAGGATTAAGGGTTATTACCGGATTCCTCGGAGAGAGTATCTAGTTATTACCACTTTTAGTAGTGTAAGTGTTATTTTAATTTTAATTTTTTTTTGTTTACAAGGAAACCTATGATCGAACCCAGGACTTCTACCATGCTACTAAAATCTCTAAGTACTAGACTAAACCTAGTCATTTTCAACGGAAGCATTGAATTTATTATGACCGAGAGTGTTGTTGATGATATCATAAACTAAAGGACAAAAACAGATAATCGAATATATTTAAAAATCGGGTTTGTAATTGCAAGAAATGCTAATTTTAGCTTGTTCATAAATTATTTTCACTCTTTTGATTATTTTTTTACCCACTTCTACTTATTTTAATTTTTGCATTCATTGTGCTAAAGCTTTGCTGCCTATTGTTAGGAGAATCACAATAGGTCTACTCTTTTGTGTCAAAGAAAGTTCTAATCATCTTCAAATACAAACAATAAAAGTATTTGTTTTGCTATAAATAATCACAATCATATAATATTCCCATGTATAGCATTTTTAACTTTGTGAAAAAGCTTATGTGGGCACATTTCTTATGCGCACCCAGTAATTTATGCGAGGTATAGAAATAGAAAAGAAGAATGATGTCCCCCTTGTATACTCAACTTTCCCAACCTTTACTAATCAAGAAAAATCCCCATCCTTAGTCAAAAAAAAAAAAAATCTCATCCTCTAAGTGGCTTGAAAGGAGAGTTGCCCATACAAATGATGCAACTGTGTTACTAATAAATCATGGATATCTAGGGGCGTTCGCGGTTCGGTTTGGATCGATTATGAGACAAAAAGTCATCCGATCCAAAGAAAAAATAGTATACGGTTTGGTTCAGTTTAGGATTTTTCCATTTTCAATTATTTCCATTTTCTTCATTATTGTAATAGTTTTGGGAATATAAATATAAAAGTGTGACATTAAGTGAGTCCAAATATCATTTATACACCCAAAAATATTTAAAAACTTTGGTAATAAAAGAAACGGAAACAATAAAAAATGGAGAGGATCTCAACTCCTTTGATACATCTGGTCAAAAAATAAGAAGATGCTCGTGGAATGGATACTTAATTGAAAATGTCAAAGTAAAACTCCAAAAAATATAGTATATCGGAATAAATTCGAAAGATTTAAATTTGATGTTGGTCCATTCAGAGCCGATTCAAGTGTCAAGCTACCTAAATTGAGATTTTAGGTAAAAAAAAGTATACATTTTTTTAATTTGTTAATGTAATATATCAAATTAGGATCAGGATCAAATGATACCAACTAGTTTGACACCAAATATTACATTTCTCAATAATGTTTTAACCGATATAAATTTTATAAAATTTACCGTTGGATTGAACAGTAACATCCAATTTAATATAAGTTTGAGGTAGAAAAAAGTTAAAATAAAACATATCTTATATCTCATATGATGAAGAGTTTTATATATATCAATGGTTGTGACATTGAATTTTATCCAACTAAAAAGTATAATTCAGAACAATTTTGACTATAAAATTGACTTATTTACTAAACATAAAGAATAAAAAGTGAATAAAAATACTATACCAAAAAAAAAAAAAAAAAAAAAAAGTGAATAAAAATAAATAAAAAATAGGAAAAAATTTAATCGTTGTGCACCATCGGTGTAATTTTTTTTTACACATACATCTAATGATGTGTTGCCATATCATTTAATGAAAGTGACACATCATGTGTTTTTAATTATCAGTGTCGGTATATTATTAAACGTATGTGCAAAATAACTTTACACCGACGGTGCATACGAATTAAATTCAAAAAAAATAATGGACGGTAGATATATAAATTTGGTATCCTAACGCATAATCACAATTTCCCCCTTCTTCTTCCCGCCACTCTGCGTCAGTTCAGAGAGCGAAATCGTATATCGGAGAAATGGAGTTGACGTTAAGCGATAACTCTCTCAAAACCTTTGCACGATGCATCACGTGCCTCGCACGCATCGGAAACGAACTCTCAATTCAAGCTTCTTCTTCTCAGGTAGTAACACTAACATTGTTTCACTCTCTTCCTCTCATTGATTCAACGACTACGCTAAACCAGCTTCAGAATACTGAAATTACGCTCAGATCACAGTAACACTTTACTTATTGCAATATACACTTCTATTTTTATCATTACACTTGAATTAGGGTTTTGGAACCATAATTTTAATTTCATTAATTTGTATTTTATTTTATAGAAAAACCTAGAAATGTTCATTGTTAGTTAAGTAGCAATTAATTCAATTCATTGCAGCTTCTTTTCCACACAATCAATTCATCACGATCTGCATATCAATCCATCAATTTCAAACCTAGTTTCTTTGACGTCTACACAGTTTCCAGTAATCTCGTGCAATGTAGTGTGCTTCTCAAGGTTAGAATGGTCTTTTTATCATTTTACGCGATATTGCAAGGGAAGAATACTTACTAACATACTTTGATTAGGCTGTTTGTGCTGTTCTTCGGACACCTATTGCAAATATTGATCATTTGACCGTGAAACTACCCGAGCCGGATTCTCTCAAAGTTCAGTGGATTCTAGATTGCTACAGTGGTAAGTTGCTTAGTTTGATAGAGTTTATTATAGTATCATGAGAGTTTAACCATTTGTGCTTGATTGTGAATTTGTTTTTAAATTGAAGTTTGCGATCCTTTCTACTTTGTAACTGTTATGGAATCCGTGTAGCTTGTCGAATTTAGATTTAGATACCGATAATATGATCCTTTCTACATTGTATGAGATGTCATAATGAGATCCAGTATTTTAGTAAGCTGATTAAGGGTCTATTAGTAAGTATTTTAGTAAGCTGATTAAGCATTAGTGAATGTAACACCTTATGGCAGTTTTGAAATCTGTCGCGAATGAAAGTTTTAAAACTGTGTAGTAGCAATTTTTTCTTAAAACTAGCTCATAGACTGGTGCTTAAAGCATGGGATTAAGTCCTCTAACATGTTTTTGGCTGGGAAAATAGAAGCATATAAGAGTTTAGTTTTGAGTGGAATAAATTGTTTAGCATATAAGAGTAACATAAAAAGAGCTAAGAAAGAATGATTTTGAGCGGGGAAAAGTTTTGTAGGAGTTTGACATGTGTCCAGCCAAGACTGTTTTGTAAGATAGCAGATAGATAGATAAACCATATCTGGATTCGAATATCTAGTAATACTTGGGTTTACTATGTAAATGGTGCTAAACATCTCTACCATCTTAGCCTCTATTCTGTGTCACTACTCAACACTATATGTTTCTGTGTGTTTTTCCCCCTATTGTTAATTAAAAATGAATATTTTATTTGTTACCTGTAGGTATGAGAAAAACCTATTGGATTACTTGCAATGTTGAACCTGACATACAACACTTGTCCCTTGATAGACAAAAGTTTCCAAGCAACTTTGTCGTGAGGCCTCGTGACCTGAACAGGTTACTTGCTAATTTTCAGTCATCTCTTCAAGAAATCACTATCATTGCAACAGAAGCCGCTTCTTTACCTCCTGATTCTGCAAATGAAATTGGTGGAAAGGCCGTTGAACTTCGAAGTTATATTGACCCAACCAAAGGTAACATAAATGCTTTTGTTGGTATCTTTACTGGCAGTATATTTATGCCCCCAATTTTTATGGCAGACAATGATTCATTGCTACACACCCAACTGTGGATAGATCCTAAAGAGGAATTTTTGCAGTATGTTCACACAGGGGACCCTGTAGATGTGACTTTCAGTGTAAAAGAACTTAAGGTACAGTTAGCCAAGCCTTTTGATTTTGACTGCAGTAGTACATTTAAGTGTTAACGACTTTGACAGAGATTGCCGCCAGATGATATTAGGATGTGTGATCTTCCATAATGTCTGTTATTCTTTCTATCTCCTGTCCTATGCTAATTTAAACCTTTTAGGAATGTACCTGATGTTTTTATTTATCGTTAAACTGCAGGCATTTCTTTCATTTTGCGAGGGCTGTGAAATTGATATCCATTTACATTTTGAGAAAACTGGCGAGTAAGACAAAATTTGATCCCATATCTATTATCTTGGTTCCATACATGCTTATCGAACATATACTATAAATGGTGTCACAATATATGTTTTTAAATGAAAAGTTAGAGTTATGACAAAAAACCTTGTTACAAGGTTTTCGCCTTAGAAGTAAAACAAAGTATGTGGAGTGCAATTTTAGGAAGAAGCTGCAAATAGATTCAAACACAGCTGAAAATTGGAGAACAAATAATACCACAAATCTCATTGCGAGTCCCTTTGGTCCATTATTTGAATTGACAAAGAGATAGAGGAAGATTTCAACCATAAGATCCAAGTAGTATGCACGGAATGTTGTACGGAACTGGATTTTGGTTTGTAAAAAGCAAATAAGGAAGTAAAGATAATGTTGCAGAGGTGAAAATGTTACAATTGAGGAGGGGTTTCACAAGAAAAAATAGAATTACAATCATTTGAGAGAAAATTGTAAGCCAAATCACAAAGATAAACATAGTGACAAGTTATCTATGTTCAGACTAATACATGACAAAACTTTATAATGTCAATTTATCCATCTAGCCGACTCAACCTACCGAAATAGCGTTCTGTTGTTTTTTGCTCTGTTTAATAGTTATGATGTGTTTGTTAATCTTTATTCTTGAATGACAATGTGTTTGGAAACAGACCGATTCTCATGGCACCAAAATTTGGTTTGGAAGATGGCTCCCACTCAAATTTTGATGCCACCCTTGTACTGGCAACCATGTTAACATCTCAGCTTCATGAAGGCGCTGCATCAGAACCTCCAGTGGTGTCTAACAGAACACATGCTCGAACTGAAGAAAGAAATGAATCCCCCTTGCAGCAAGAGAACTGCAGAACGAATGCATCAGAACTTCAATCTGACCACACCCGTATTTGGTCAGACCTCTCAGGTAATTTCAATATTGAGTTGTATGATTTGTCATTCATCTAAATTCTCAGCAGCATTTGCATTTCCATTTTGCAGCACCTGCAGTTAGAAATAATAGTGTTATGGAAGAAAGGCAAGTGCAAGAAGAAACAACTTTGAATGATAATGAACAGAGAGAAATTCAAAGGATTAGTACAGTGCAAATTACAAGAGGAAAATTAGTTGCAGGAAACAATCCCAGTGGTTCCAATTTGTATCCTTGATGTTACTGTTTGTCTCAATATGTTATCATTTATAGGGTCATGATTTACACTATCCATAATATGGTGGATTGTAGGCCTGTTATGTTTTATAATTTTTAAATTTATTATCTACCTGCGTCTTTGTTCTATCATATTTTTGTCCTATTTTGTATCCCTGCAATTTAGCATAACGATTTTGTTGGGACTATGTTTGACATAGATGTTGGATTAAGTCTTTACCTTGACTGGTATCTAGCTGCCAACCAACTGAAAATGATCATGTACAAATTCCTCAAGGTTAGTTATCCAGGCTGGTCAATGAGCTTGCATGATGCTCTTATTGTTCCTTCAGTGACTGATATTTATGGATTTATCTTAGATATGTTGCCAAATAATGGTCAAGCATTTTCACAGCATCATCCCAGTAACTGGGTAGATGCTGAAGATGATGACGATGAAGATGACGCTGATGAGGATGAGCAGTGCATTCAGGCAACACCGCCATACTATGACGAACAATAATTCAGATAACTCTACTGTAATGGCTCTTTATCTTGGTAAGTGCTCTGGTTTATTCTCGTAAATTACTTTGTCTCTTGAAGCTTTTGATTGTGGTCAGTAACCCATCATCTAGAATTTCAAATTATTGAGTAAGCCATATATTGTTCTTTTTCGTGTACAAACTATGTAATTAGTGGAATATTTTGAAAACCTTTTTAGAACTTATTTGGCACAATCCATAATATAAGCACTTACATTGGTTTTTGGATACATACACTTATAAATAACTTATGACGTGTCTATAATTTGTTTTCATTTTCAACCTATTTCAATAGGAAGCCCAGATTAAACTCCTTAAAATAGTTCAATTAATAAATCCTTAATTCACTGTTTATCTAAATGCACCTTAAGTTTACCATTTAGAAGTATGATTCTTCCTTTTGCAGTTATATATGGGCATCTATATCAATATGCTCATACCAAATATATTATTTCCCTTATCCATGTACCGCAAAAATTGATTACGAGGCTAACTAACAAGTAACTAAAACCACTTTGGCTGTTTCAAAAGAAAAAAAAACACTATATCTCCAATATAGGCTAACTAGAGCTTGAATATGATGCCATCTTAGAATTTGGGTTGAATTAACCCTACAAAACTAGCTTGTAAGGTGAAGATTGTATCTAATTATAAATTATTGATTAAGTCATCTCACATCCGATGCGGGACTCTTAACAATAAGTGATCTACATTGTCATCTTCTGTAGATCATAGGGATACAAAATTGGATATTTTACAGTTATGGTTTAGACTTTTAGATTTGATCATCATTAAATTTATGTACTAAAAAAAAAAATTGTTAGGAGGACTTTGCATTTGGTCCTTAACTTTAAAAGTATTCCACGAGAATAGTCTTTGTTTTATCGATAGGAGAAATATTCATTGTTTAAAAAAAGTATAATACTTAATTTGATTCAACCTTCCACAAAAGATACTACATTTCAAGCAGCTTATGGAGGAAAATAATAAACTAATAAACAAAATGAAACACATGAATTTAAATAAAATATTGACATTTCTTTAGTTGCTCAAAATAATAGTAATACTAATAATTATATTCCATATCTCTCATCTTACTCCTGCATTTTTTGCCAGCTAGTTTGGTTGACAATGTGGAAGCAAGAGAACTTGTCTTGGACCACAGACCAGCCACCAAACCCATTCAAGAAGGATAAGGTAAAGGAAGTAACTACTCGTGTATTATTTTACATTTGAATATCAGGATTTCTTGCAAGATTAGTTATGGGAGTTCGACTACATTGGACTCGTTCAACTGTTTGTGTTTGTGTGGTTAGATTTGACATTGGTTTTCTGGATTCTAATTTTCATGACACGTGAATATATGTTTTCTTCCAAAATTCTTTCTTGAATATATTGAGACAATTTGCTGCTTGAAAATTGGTGAATAGTACAGTTTTTTTTAACAACGATATACCATCAATTTTGTTTTTGAAGTATCATTTTTTCCTCTACTTTAGTCACTAAAGTACATAAAAAAATTCATTCTTGAAATATATGAAAGATGTCAATTTAGTCTCTAAAATATATATATGAAAAATTTATCGCATTAATCCTTAACATTTTTAATAGCAGAGATTAAATAAACATATTTATATATTTTAAGATATTTATTGTATTTAGATACTTAGGGACTAATTAAAAAGAGTGTATTGCTGATTTATTCTTTTTATCATCGATAGTCCTGGGAAAATAACCAATTTAGTAGTGATTTTAATTAGACTCAGTATTTATGCTTGGATATAAACTTTGTTAGCCAAAAATCAAATTATAGTAAACTATGTTGGGATGTGACTGTTGCTGACCCAGTCCCAGTTCAATGAATAAATCAAAGTGTTGTGATTAAAAGAATGATAAATAAAAGTTATTTGATGTTTGGGTCATTGCGTACTTTGTTAGATAGAGTGGACATTTCTCTCTCAAATTATTTTAATCAATAAAAAAATAAGTTAGTAGTATTTGTTTCATTTTTTTTTTTGGGGTCAGTTGGCAGCTGGAAATGGGAGGAATGCATCATCTTTAACGCGTAAACACCGTCTAGCCAAATATGTAAATGTAGGTCCCTTCAACTTCAACTTCCCTTCTTTTCTGTCTTTTTCTTTTAACCCTCAAGCTTTTGGAAAAATAAATTTTGATAGTTTGGAATTCAGTCTAGATATTAGTATAATAAAAAATGGTCTAGATGTTAGTCGAGTCTAATTAAAATGGTCTAGATTAAACTTAGTAAACTCCTAAAATGTAACAAACCAATATTTGAAACTTTCGATTAAAAGAGCTACTCATTTTATTAGCCAAACACACATTGAATAAAATCATCTCCATTGGAGAAAAACTACATGGAGAGAAAAAGTATTTTCACAAAATCTACAAATTATCGTGAACTATTACATAAAACATGATTGTTCCTAGAACATGAGTACCCTAGTACGATGATATCAAGAGGAAAACCAAAATCTTTTCGTGTGCCTCTAAATTATCAAATAGAGTTAACGACGTTTGGTACCAAGTTAAGATCCTTCATATCGATGGCACATGATTTTTTTTTTAAGGATGGATGGCACATGATGAAAGGTTGTTTTTATCAATTTCTACACAAAACATGTATTAGGAAGCTGTGTTGTTGGTTAATTTGTTCAGCCCACAAGTTCTTGGTCAACCACTGGTTACACTAAATAATTGTTAGTTAGCTGCTGAGATTACATATTTAGTTCGTTTGGTTAATGAAGCTATAAGTAGGATAAAACTATAAGTAATTGTTGATGGATAGCTTTCATTCTATTCCAGAAACCATTGTTATTCTTTGTTTTCATTGTGAAGAAAAATTGTGACCGAGTTGAGAGAGGTTGCATGGTTTGTTTTTTCTCTTGTGGATTTCAGTGTGAATTTGTCCATTCTTTAGAAAACTGACAACCAACGGTCATACAATAACATAAAAAATAGATTTTTGCTTATAAAGTGTCACGAAGGGAGTATTGTTTAAAAATATTATGATAAATAACTTGACAAAATTTTGTTTTTCTTCACTCATTATTTTTAAGAGTATAGCAACAAATTCACGCACACTAAATGTTAAGTGAAGTAGAGAATTGTAGCATTGGATTTTAGCATATCATGTCGGTACGAAATCTTATCACACATCTCTGAGAGATTGTCCGCTTTGGGTTAACTCGTTACGATTTTGTCATTTGTTGAAAAGGCGCATCGGCGATTTGAAAGGTGTGAGTGTTGTATATAAACTACCATTAGTCTTGATTACCAAACGATGTGAGACTATTTTGGTGTATCCAGAACAGTGACCACCTAGTCGAGGCTATGGGGCTAAAGGGTGTTGATCCGCGAGAATGCGCAATTTTGTTTCCCACAGACAGCGCCACTAATCATCCCTGATCAGAAGGTTGACCGCGTCCGGTGAGCATGAGAGATCCAAATCAGAGAACTATTTCATCTGCGCGCAATTGTAAAGATTAATCCTTCAACTTCAGTGAGACTCAAAGGGTGACAAAGTCTCCTTAACAAATTTAACACTACTGCATGTTCAGGTCATGAATCAAACATATGACTTTAATTAAGAGAAAAGAGATTCACATCATTTTATCTAAATACTCTAGGGTAAATCTGACAACATTTTTTTTTACTATCATATCCGGTCCACTGGACTGTCTAAGACCATCTCCAATGGTGGTACTTATATTTTTAAGCACTAGTACCTAATAGGTACTCCCATTGGAGCAAAAATAAAATTGTACCTAATAGGTACTAGTTCTACAATAAGACATAGTACCTAAATAATTTTTGTGGGACCCATTTAAAATGATGTTGAGTTATTGGATAGATGTGCTACTAGTGGGGACCAATTTAGAACTTTTGAAGAGGTTTTGGGTTGGAGGGAATGAGTACTTATTATATACTATTATTAAAAGGAGAATGTTAACTTGTGCCCTTAAGGCACATGTTAAGGAAGCAAAAATAGAAATTATTAAATGCTAATTTGTGCATTTTGACTTTTGAAGCATTAAATTTCTTGTATCATTAAATGTTGAATTTCTATTTTGGTATATCTTAACATGTGCCATAAGGGCACATGTTAACAAGACCCTTATTAAAAAAAGGGTTTTGTTAACATGTGCATATATGTCACATGATAAGATATCTTAATATAGAAATTTAACATTTAATGATACAAGACATTTAATGGTTAAAAAGTTAAAATGCACAAATTTTAAGACATAATTTCTATTTTTACTACCTTAACATGTGCCATATATGCACATGTTAACATTCTCCTTAAAAAAATTATAAATGAATTATGTGTACATGTGGGGCCACTTAAGTACTCAAAAATGAGTAGCTCCATTATGGATGCTCTAATCTGGTTCTGGGATCAGTTATAGTATCAAGTGGTTGCAACCCCTTCCAAATCGCAGTTGCAATAGATCGAACAGTGATCCTCCTACCGGCATGTTTGATCACCATCGTACTAATTAATGATCAATTAATATGACAACTTCTTTGTCAAACAAAAAAAATATTAAGAATGGCATTTGATGTAAATAAAATGAATTGGAGTGTCATTACTCATTACCCAACATCCTCTTCTTTTAAATATGACGTTAATGCTCTCCTCCTAAACTCTCTTGTCCTTACTAATAATCCATTCCCTCTTGCAAAAACCAAAACAACTCCTCCTCAAAAAACCAAAAGCAACCTCAAAATCAAACCCAAATCAATGGCCACAAACTTCTATTCACGACTCTTCCTCCTGATTTGTGCCACCGTTTTGATGATGATGATAACTTCATCACCGACAGTTGAAGCTGGAGGATTAGACCTCGGAATGGAATGGATTCATCAAACAAAAACAGCAACCTGCGAAGGTTCCATCGCTGATTGCATGTTACAACAAGGTGAAGAAGAGTTTCAGTTAGATAATGAAATCAATAGGCGTATCTTAGCAAATACTAAGTACATCAGCTATGGTGCGCTTCAGAGGAACACTGTCCCTTGTTCTCGCCGTGGTGCTTCTTACTACAATTGCAAACCCGGTGCTCAGGCTAACCCTTACAGCCGTGGATGTAGTGCCATTACAAGGTGCAGGAGTTAATTTTTTTTTTTTTTTTTTCAATTTTTGAAAAAAATTATTATTATTAATGATGTTTGGTTGTGAATTTTTATATACATTAATTAAATATTGGATTTTTAATCCATTTATTTGTGGGTCACTGTTGTGAGTTGTGACTCTTTATGAATATGAATATACTGTTCTATTACTGTTGTTAATTAATTATTAATGTTAAAGTTTATTGATATTTTGTAGGTCAAATTTATTTAAAATTTATATTTATTTTTAAATAAATTAATAATATAAAAATACTATCCAACCAAATTTGGAGTATGGGACTATGGGAGTGTTCGATTTTTTTTTTTGGTAAAAAATTTAAATATAAGCTAAATTATATTTTTGGTTTATTTATTTATTTATTATTTTATTTATGATACGCGTTGTGTCCAGCTATATATGCCAGCGTGTTGGTGAATTTGTGACTGGAATGTATTGTCGTATTCCAATCCTGTTGTATGAATAATTGAATTTATGTCAGTGATTCATTAATTTGTATAGTTTTTTTTTTCTTACCGCTGATTCTTCTCAAATCTAGATTCTAGAAGATTGGATTTAGAAATTCAATTTAAAATAGTTACCGTTACCATAATTTGTTTAAAGGTTAAAATGCTTTGCTTTATGTGCCGGCTAAAGCATAATGCTTTGCTTTCCATGCTTACATAAATAAAGCATATGTTTTTGGAGTATAAAAATTAAAGGAGAATAGGCACATGTTAAGGAAACAAAAATAGAAATCATTAAATGCTAATTTGTGCTTTTTAACATTTGAAGCATTAAATTTCTAGCATCATTAAATGTTGAGTTTCTATATTTGGATATCTTAACATGTGCCCTTAGGGCACATGTTAACAAGACCCAAAATTAAAAAGTGTTGTCTGTAATAATTGAATTATTTAAACATGCTTTGTTTTGAAGGATTGGGATTTCGATTTGTACTGTGTTACTTTCTTTGATGCTTTGCATTATATGTGAGTTGTGAGTGATTAAATCAAAATTAGCTGAGTAAGGCAAAAGTAACTCAAAAACACTTAGATGAGATTACACAGCCTCTTATAATTTAATCACGGTTTGAGTTCAATCTATGTCTTAAGCATGCAACAACATTAAATTTTTAAAGAGTTTGTCAGCTATTTGAGTCTCGCAAAATTTGAGATGCTGCAGTTGCGCGTAAACGATACCTTATTTAGGGAAAAAGAAATAAAGGTAAGATGAGTTTGCATTATTTATTTCATTTCATTACATAAAAGTTTACAACCTCGTCTCTTTTTATGCTGTCCTTGTTTTGGTTAGTTTTCCTATTATTATTAATAGAAAAAGAAAATATAATTATTGCTTTCAATTATTTCCTAGTAATATTTATCATTTTATTTATATAAATGTATTCGTTATAAGATTGATGAGGATGCAACAAACACTTGGAAGAAAATAGATTGGTACAGTGATGAATGAATAGATTAATAATGGTAGGTATAGACCAAGTTGCCGGCAGGAAGAGTTCTTCTCTTGTCACATTATTTTTATTCAAAAAAGAGTTATTAATTTCTTACCTTTAATATATTTTAGTGGTTGGTTGGTAATAATTATTTGTTCCATCGCATACCAATTTCTTACTCGGTCCAAATTAAGAGTGGTCCCTTTGCCAAACCATGTTTATTTATTTACATTTATAATAATAAATAAAAGAAGACCCACAAATGACTATTTTATGTATCCCTTTTCAAAATGGGAAGCACGTAGTGAGATTTCCTTTATGGTGTGTAATGCCATCAAGAGGTGAAGATTCCATATTTTTCATTGGTCATGGATGGAGATGGACCTCACATTGATGTTGAATGATGGTTCATGGTTGATGATTTGGTAAAGTTCTTTATTGATATATTTACCAAGTCATTTGAGTTTGTTCATTACTTTTTTTTCATTGGTTGGAAGAGTTTGGTCAGCAGTTATATTCATAACCTAACACATTTTTTATTTTTATTTTTAACTATTTTGGAATTAGAAGTGTAATTAACTTTACTATATGCTTTTCTCACATCACATGTTGAAAAGGTAGTAGAGATCACTTAACCCTTGTAATGGAAACAATCTATTGTTACTAGCTAGTATATGTTTTTGGAAAACTGAACAATTTGCACCATTCAAACGGATTTGGATCCTCTCCTTCAGTCTCATCTCCATCTCTTTCAATCCTCACTATCTCTCTCTTAATCTCACTCTCTCTCATTATTATTTTAAAACTTTTTATTGAAGAGAGAGATTGAAATTAAGAGAGAGATAGAGAGAATTGAGAGAGATGGAGAGTAGAGTGAAGGAGAAGATCCAATCACTTCAATTTATGGGGAACCAATGCTAAAGTTGCCATCACAAAATCGTTTTAGACTAAGTTTGGGAGTTTAGAAGTGGAGGGAAGAGTTTTGAAAAAGTTGAAGGAAGAAATGTAAAATGGAGGATGCTTTAGGTGCTGGAATTTTGGTTGCGGCTGATTTCACGTGGTTTAGTATTTGGGTAGGATTGATTGATTGTTATTGTCGTGATGAAATTTGAGTTGGATGAGCGAGGTTGAGGGTTTTGGTGTAAGGGCCCACTATGAGTGTCGGTGGATTTATGTGTTGTTTTAGTTTATTTTATGAATATTTTTTGTGATGTGATTATATGTGTTTGTTTTGTATATTGTGCTTGTCTTGCGCTTAGATGTAATATTACTAAAATTTAGCCGTTAAAAAAAATATAAAATGGAGGAATTATCCCTGATTTTGATGAGAGGTTTATTTTTCTTCATGGTACAAAATTGTTCGTAATATGAAAAAACATAAAAATGGCATTAAAAGATGATAATGAGGGTTTTTGAAGACTTGATGAATTCTCGAATGCTTTCAATATTCTTATAATTCTCTCAAAATTAAGGCGAGGATCGTGTTACCATTGAAGAATTATGGGTAATTTACTAAATGAGAATTAGCCAATGGATATTTCCAAGTCATCCATCCACAAACTAACTTTTACTTCACTTATAAATTTGTTTATGTGGCTAGTTTTTATTGATTGATGGATAAATTATTCGCAATTCTTCAATAAACATGTTTTTCTTATTCTTCGCAAACCTTTTACTAAAAAGGTGGAATATCCCCCCTCCACCCTCTTTGCAACGTCCTCGTCTCTTCCTTCAAACTCCCAAACAAAGCATCCTGATGATAAAAGTGAATGACACATACTCGGTTAGATTAGACACAATAACTTTGTCACTAAGTTATTTGTTTTAGTCATTCGATTTAAAATCGATACTTGAGATCTTTTATAGTTAGTGTGTAATTTGAATCATCAACAATTAACAACCCAAGTGTCAAACACACATGTAACTATGCTATATTTTTGCACTAGACAATCAAGATCTTATTAACTCCTCCCAAACATCCTCCGAAACCCTCTGTCTTTGCAACACAAGAAAAATCAATATTATTCGTTTACAAGTGAATACGCTAATGAGTAATGACACATTCTATTTATATCACACGTTACTTCTACATACAACATGGAACAACAAAATTTAAAAACACAACACAAACAACTCGTACATAAATATTTCAATTGAATTTATTCAACTGGAGTTTTCATTATAGTTGTGTTCATATTATATTTACTAATTTTAAGTTTTAACTTTCACGTCCCTCAAAATATGAATATTCATCAATGTATATTCTCTAAACGAATCTTCATCACTTTCAAATTATTCTCCAACTAATTATCTTTGGCTGCATTTGAGGTATTGTAGTATAGGTTATGAATCAATAAATTCATCATCCCACATGAAGGGTTACAATAAGACTTCTTCTTCATCAACAAACAATAAAATCATAACACTAGGGAAATTTCCAATCCAACTCATCTCATATTTGAAAAGTGATGGAGAAATCTCTACCATGTTTAAAGTTAGAGTACGAGCAAATTATGTGATTTTAACTCTTCAATGAAAGATAAAATAGAGAAAAGAAAGAATGAGGAACAAGTTATATTTTTAAAATACTAATATTATAAAATCAAATGATCATATCATTCATATTGACTTATAAGTTATGACAGTAAAACTTAACTCAATTGACATTGTTAGATTAAACACTTTTACTCAATTTTGAATGTAGAATTTCAAAATTGTGTGTATGATGAATTTTAGTGATACATTACTAGACACTCTATATACGAGAGAAGAAAAAATTGGAAAAGAGACTACCATGTCCCAATATTTTTTGTGAAAATAATAATAATAATAATAATAATAATAATAATTAAATCTTCCAATTTTTGTATTTTTAAATAAGCAAAATAAAATACTATTTGTCCCGGTACTTAATATAATAAAATTTTTACTTTTAGATTCGTAGAATGTTTGATGTATTTGGTCTAAAAAATGGACCAGATACATCAATCATTTCATGAATCTAAAAAATAAAAACTTTCTTATATAAAGGACTAGAGGGAGTATTACAGAGCACTTGAATGAGATGGTAAAAAATATCTTACAGCTAATCGAATGTCCTGAGTCCGAAAAATCCAGCCATGAACAAGCATAAATCTTAAATCTTCTTAGATTTGAATTATCTAAAGTCATAATTTCTTACATTTTTTTTATATCTATACGAAATTTTAGAGTATTTTTCTCAAAAGTAGGATTTTTGCTCATAAAGATTCTTCGGTGGAGATGTTGTTTGGCAAGGTAAAAAGATTATCATGGTAGTGGTTGAAGACTAGAAAGAAAAGTTTTAATTATGATTTGAATATGTGGTGGTTAAATCTATTGTCTTGCTTAGGATTTTAATTGAGCTTCTGACCGTTAATATTCTTAGGTGAGAACTCACTTAAGAATTTCTCGTGTGTAGAAGTTGTAAACTCCTTAATTAAGCACATCTTGTGCCTAACTATATTTCCATGTATAACATATTTCTTTGACTTCTTAAAAAAAAATCCAATTTTATAGATGATATTTTTTTTCACAAGTAGTCTAGCGGCTAAAAATTTCATCATTTGAATAAATTGATGACTGGTGTTTAAAACCCCGACTCCAAAAATAATCTAATATTCTGGCAACTGAGTTAAACTCACGGATAAAATGATATTCTAATTAATGCAACAGAAAGATACACTCGGACAATCTCTCGCCTCATATATCTATCATCCCTTCCAATTTTCAGTTGAAGTGTCGTTCGTGTATTCAACTGCAATGGCTACTACATCTTTTCGATTACCAATATCCATGCCAACTTCATCAACCTCTTCTTCTCGTTTCACTCCAAGAAGATTGAAAACTCTTAGAACAATTAACGCAATTAGTAAATCCAAAATTCCTATGCCCCCTTTCAACCCTAACGACCCTTTTCTCTCCAAACTCGCTTCCGTCGCTGCTTCTTCCCCTGATACACTTCTTAAACCTTCCTCTAATCCCGATAATCTTCCTTTTTTGGATATTTACGATTCTCCTCAACTCATGGCCAATTCCGCAGTAAATTCAATTTTTCATTTCTTTATTTTTCTGTTAACCTAATATTCTATTTCTTGTTAGAAATTGAAAATTAGTAGAAACTATTGTTCGTAGGTTAATTTTGATCCATTTTAGTGTTAAAAGTTTTACACTTTCAGCAAATCACGATTAGAAGTATGTTGTTTGCATTAATTTTAATTATTATCCTTTTTTTTTTGTGGTAAATTGAAATTAGGTATTTTAAA
Organism: Trifolium pratense; assembly: GCF_020283565.1. NCBI lineage: Eukaryota > Viridiplantae > Streptophyta > Magnoliopsida > Fabales > Fabaceae > Trifolium > Trifolium pratense. The sequence continues at coordinate 2,380,703 of NC_060064.1, forward strand.
ATTTTAATTTTAATTAATTATCATTATCTGGTGTGATTGAAATAGGTTGCAAGGGCTTCTGCTAGATATGGCGGCAGGGGACGTGTCAGAAGGCCACCACCTGACCTGCCTTCATTACTGCTCAGCGGTCGAATTGTTTACATTGGCATGCCTGTAAGTGTTCAATTATGCAGCATTTAGTGCTATTTTTGGTGTTTAATTGTTTACAACTGTATTGCTTATTATTGTCTTAGGCTTGAGTGAGTTTCACGCTTATTCTGGTAGTTAAACTTGTATTAATTTGTACTTTTGTTGGTAATTGCAAGTTGTAGTTATAAGGTTAATGTCTTATTGTGTGATAGGATTGAGTTTTGCACTAATTCTGTTATGCGTATATTGGTTTATTCTTTTTTCGCTATTGCAATTTGTACAAACTGTTATGACTGTTTCTAGTTTCTTCCTGTCAGTTGGTGTCGGCTGTCACAGAGCTTGTTCTTGCACAGCTTATGTTCCTGAATTCTGTGGAACCTGAAGAACCGATATATCTCTACATAAATTCCACTGGGACTACACGAGCAGATGGAGAAACGGTAATTGGCTAACAGCTTGCTCTTTAAATTGAAATGCTTGATGTTCTGTCTGCACTTTGGCACATCATTTGTATGGTTCATATCTCTGTAAGATAACCGTCTCCTCCCTCCTTTCTTACCTTCTCAATCTCATCTCGTGCATTTGTTGTTCTTGACTTTAGGTGGCATTTGAGACAGAAGGTTTTGCCATTTATGATGCATTGGGTCACATGAAATGTCAGGTTTGTTTGTTCTCGTTGACAAAGGACAAATGACAATGCACTTCAAATGGTTTGACAATATTGTGGGTTGCTTTGATTTATGGAAATTGTGAGGCATAATGTAATTGGGCTGTTGTATAACTAATTCATGCTGCTGGTAGCATGGTGGCACAATAACTTGTGTTTATAATAACTGCATGCATTCTTTTTAGTGCCACAGTTAAATATCCTGTCTCTTTGATAATATTTGAAAACATCCCGTCTCACGTTTGTGCCTTTTGCATCCTGAGCAGATAAACACACTCGGATTGGGAAATGCTATTGGTCAAGCCTGTTTACTACTTGCAGCAGGGACTCCTGGCAGACGCTTTATGATGCCGCACGCAAAAGGTACGGTGTGGGCCCAATTGTTTCTATGTTTTTGTTTGTGGCTCTTTAATTTTTCACGGATTTGATTTGATACTTTTCTACTGGGTACTGTTTCAGCCATGATTCAGCAGCCTCGTGTCCCATCATCTGGGTTGAGATCTGCAAGTGATCTTTATATTCATGCAAAGGAGGTTAGTCAAATTTATTTTGCTACGTTGTGTTTTTTTTTTTTAGGAATGCCGAAGTTTAGTTTTGTTATTTTTTTTCTTCTCATGTTAGTGTCTAAGAATTGGCATGTTCGTGTAACACTTTTTTTATGGGATCAATTTTCTTATTACTAAGCATTTCACGTTCATACTTTGTTTATGTTGAAATTTTTATAGTCATTTCAATTATGGTTCTCGAGTTTCATATTCATTTCCTCTCATTATGAATATAATATCTTGATGTAATTCCTTACTATAATTGAGCATAATTTTAAATTTTTATCTTACTATCCAAACCTAATTTCTACAATCAGCTGGTAAATGTGAATTTGGGCACCTTTTAGTTCAAGACTTGCGATTTATATTCACTCAAATATTCCACAGTTACCCCCGGATATTTGGAATGGATCATTCTTTCTTCCATGTGTAGTTTCGATTCTGTAATTTGACTCTAAATGTGAACCTGAACATCTTTCATAAACCTATGCATCTATCTATTTATCTCCACTCTTGATGTTCTTTTATTTAGACCTAAATGTCCAACTATGTCTCTGAAATATTTGCCCGTACATCAAAATTTTCAGGTGGTAACAAACAGGGACACTCTAGTTAAACTACTGGCCAAACATACGAGAAATGTGAGTATGATGCATTAGGTATTGGATATCATATTTATTCAATGAACATGGGAGAGAATCTAATATTTTGTTATTCGCTTATTTTCTAAACTACTAGTCTGAGGAGACAGTTGCTACCAAGATGAGGAGACCATTTTACATGGACGCACCATTGGCTAAGGAATTCGGGGTCATTGACAAAGTAAGTGCTAATTTACACCAGATTAAGAGTCTGTTTCTTTTTTTAATGAAAATCAATTTTATTTAAAAAAAAATCAAATTTGAAGATTTGCGGGGCAAATTACTTCAGCATACAATTTAAAATCATGTTTTTAAAAAATAAAAACAAATGGGGTCTTGGTAAGTAGATTATCTTCTTCAGTCTATGCTCTCAAGCATGCTTTGCTGACCAAACCAATGTTGGAACACGCTGTTCCCAGATTCTTTGGCGTGGCCAGGAGTCGCTTATGGCAGAGGTTCCTACTCGGGAAGATTGGGAAAATGGTACTGCTGGTGCTAAACTTGGAGCTAAATCTGGAAATAGATTTTAGTTCCTCTTTTGGATACATATCTTGCTAATGTAAGTCAATTATTGTCCTCTCTCAAATGTGGAATTTATCTATTTCGCTTATTTTCAATGAATGATGCTTCCTGCCTCTGTTTTGATGGATGGAGTGTAAAGGGGCTTGCTGCATGAGATTTGATTGCATGAACTGATATATCCCTTGTAAAAGCTCATATGCTCCTCTGGAATAAAATCTATAGGAGATTGCAGTATATACTGCAATGTTTGGAAAATTAGAAAACCAGTTCTGAATAATTTAAACCCTTTATAAATTTGAACCAGTTTCAAAATATTATACTTATTGTCTTATTTTATTATTTTTCTTGGATAACTTTTGTTTAAAAGTTTTGAAGTATTTCTAAATAGTATTTCTGGTTTCTTTAATTGAATCTTTGTTTACATTGTAGATTAAGTGAAAAATAAGGATAGTGGTAGACATATTATGCAACATTTGATTCATACAGTAACTAGTTTGTTTAAAGCCAACTTTTCTGTTGAACTCTTTAAACCTTTCTTCTGTAAATAACCGGGCAAGTTTGAAGATAACCATTTTGGCACATCTAGTGAATAGTATTATTGCAATGTGATGTGTATCTAGAATATGTTGTTTACCAAGTAGACAAAGGTGATTGCTCATTTTCATGTGTAGGCGCTGATCTGAAGTTGTGCTGCTGCCTTGCAGGTTACAGATGTTCCGTGCCCTAATACCATATGTAGGAGGTTTCTGTTTATCTTTATTTTTTATACTTTTTTTAAAAAAAAATTATCCAGGGCTCCTAGGAATAGGAATGTTCCACAGCTATTCGCTGAAAAGTGGAAACTGTAGTTATTATGAAAGCTGTAGTGCACAGAAGGCATGAATGATTGAACAAGAACACAACAAATTGATCATTCATTTATGTATGTGGTCATATTTATGTTTGCTTATGATGATCATATTCTTGTTGTCCTTCACATTCTTTCTCTTAGCTGGAGAGTTCTTTGTGTTTCTTCTTCATTTCTCAGCTTTTGTTTCTGTATTGTAAAATTTGCTAGTTTTCCTCCTATGGTAAACTGTCTTTATTGACCTCCAAGCACATGCAAACATACGTATTTTGTTCTCCTTTTGCATTCAAAAGTTTTCAGATGTTGAATTATCCAATTAATGTGACCCAATGAGTTCCTTGAACTGCGAAGCTTTTAATCAATCTCATTAAGAGAATCACTACCGTAACCCATTTAGTTTAGTGAAGATGACTTAGCTCGATTATTTAAATTGAGATCTTACAAACTCCAACTCAGTGTGTTTGGTTCAATGAGCAATGTATCGTGGTTATGAACATAAAACTTTGTAATATATTGTAGTGGTTTAGGTTTGAATTTAGGCTTTTTCTATCATGAAAGAGGGAAGAAAGTGGTGCATGGTGCACAAATTTCGAATAATATTATAAAGAATACGAATTTTATAAAATTCACCGTTGCATCGAAAGATTATATCATATAGATCATCTATAAATTTTTTTTTAGAGAAATTGAAAATCATTTGATATGTTATTGAGACTCATCAAAATTAACGGTATTCAATAAAAACTCATAAACCGTTAATCTTGACGGGTTCAATAACATATCAAATGATTTTGGCTTAAATGCAGTTTTGACCCCCTAAGTTTCATAATTGAAACTTGGAGGACTAAAATCATGCAATTGTGAAACTTATGGGGTTAAAATCAAACAATTAAAATGTGGGGGTCAAAATCAAGCAATTGTGAAACTTGGGGGGGCAAAATTGCATTTAAGCTTTCATTTGAAAAATCATTTGATATCTAAAAAATATCATTTAACTTGTGAAAATCATTTGATATCTAAAAAAAATTATGGATGATCTATATGATATAATCTTTCAATTTAACCGTGAATTTTATAAAATTTGTATTCGTTATAATGTTATTGGGAACTTGTGTACCATGCACCACTTCCTTCACTCTGCCTTGAATTTATAATTTTTCACTTATTTGTCTAGAGTGATGAAATTTTGGCCATTAGACTAAAAAATTGAGAGTAATGTATTGGTCCCATATAACTCTTTTTATGTATTGGTACATTGCAATATATAGGGGCTGAGATTTGAATATAGAATTCTTCATTTATTTATTTCAAAGGGTAATAAGAGCAATGTATTAGAATTGGATTTTTTTTCTTTCCATGTATTTGAATTGGTTTTATCTCCTATCAAATATGATTTTAGTATAAAAAGAGATGTTATTTAAGAAAAAGATATTAAAAAAGAAATGTTGTGTTATTAGATGGAAAATTGAATAATTGATGATAAATAAATCGATTGAGTACCCCTACATTTATTACTTTACCCCAACATTTACAATTGAATGGACGAATATGTCCTTATATATAAGGTAAAACCGTAAAAAACAAATATTTTCTTCCTACTTCAAAAAAAGTGTTTCATTTTACCCCTTTTATTATTTCACTTCACCCCTACATTTGATCAAAGTTACAAACCGGAAAACTTAAAATTGCAAACTGGAAAATTTTCTGAACACTTGAATAAAGCATTCCGGTAAAAAAAATGCAAACCGGAATAGTTAAAGAAATTGTTCCGGTAAAGTATCATTTGGTTGAAAAAGCTAAATTCCTCTAACTTTCAATTGCAAACCGGAATAGGTAAATAAAGTGTTCGGGTAAAGTCTCATTTGGTTGAAAAATCTCAATTCCTTCAACTTTGAAAGCCTTTCCCAAATCACTCTCACACGTTTTAGAATCATCCTATAACAAAGGCATACCATGTATGTTGGATTTGGAACTGCATGTGTTTTTTAATTCCTTGTGAAGTGAAGATTGATTTGGGTTGAATTGTTGTTGCATCACGAATAGGGAGAGATAGATAGCAGCGAACTATGAAGAGAGCGAACAAGATGAGAAGAAGGGTGTTGCGAAAACATGGTGATTTAGGAGCCGGAGCAGTGTCAGTGTCATGGTGTGGGTGAAGTGGTTGGATCTGGACTCATTTTTGTTTCTTGAATCAAGAAAAGAAAAAGTGAATATTGGTGAGGTATGGGTGTGGTTGGATATGGACTCATTTTTGTTACCAGAACACTTCATTCAGTTAGTCTGGTTTGCAATATTTTTACCGGAAAATTTTATTTAAGTGTTTTGAAAAAATTTCAGTTTAGGTGGTTAGATTTTCAGAACTAATTTTTTGAGTTTTTAATTTTGACTAAATTAAAGGGTGGAGTGAAATAATAAAAAGGGTATAACAGGAATATTGAGTTATTTGTTGTGGTAAATGGATAAATGTAGGGGTAGAAAAAAAGATTTTCCAACTTTGATTTTATAGCACATTCAAATAGATTTTTGTATTTCACTCTCAAGTTGTCCTCGAGATTATGATTATTTTAAAATTTTCAATGACTATAAAATTGTTAAATTGATTTATATATTTTACCATTTATTATTAATTAAGTCCTTATATTTTAACAATTTATTGTTAATGTTGTCCTTAAATTTAACCACTTATTATCAATTTAGTCCCTAATATATTCTTTGAAGAATTAATATAAGTAAAATTTGATAGTTAAAGAATTTTTAAAAATATTTATAAATTAGAGATCCATTTGAATGTACTATATAAAACTAAAATTAGAGACTATTACCTCCAAATATAAGAGAAAATTTGTTTTTTAAATATATACTATTAAATAACTAATGTATAAAAAAAAACCTAATGTGTCTAAAAATAATAATTTTATGTACCAAAATAAAAAGAAAATAATTTTTATATCAAAAAAAGAATGAAAATAATTACTCTCTCCATTCTAAAATATAAGACCTCATTGACCACGTCCACAACACAAATGACAATACAATAATTTTAATTACGAATGTCTTTAATTATGTATTAATAAAAATTATAAAAATTTGATACTTTTAAAATATTCGTATAAACAAATCAAACAAGATTTTATATAATAATATTTACTTTATATACTTTTAAAAATAGTGAAAATGAATATTATAAAATGGACATAGGGACTAGAAAACATGGGAAAATGCCATAAAGAGAGTCATGTGTGGAGTTTGGTGCACTTTGATAGGTGAATCCCAATGAGATACCCTTCAGTTTTCGGACTGGCACTATTCATCTCATTTTCAGTTACATCATCTTCAGCATCTTTTCCTCGAACACCATTCTTTTCTAAGCTTAATGTTCTTCCTTCTTCATCTATTTCCTCCATCTCAATTCCAAAAGCCACTCCATCCGATTTGTTATCTCTGCTAGGTCCCACACCTCAGTCCAAATCCGTCAATCCCATCGTAGCACGCCAACTCAAGTCATGCCTCAAATTCCTTGTCCCCTTTTCTCCAACCAAATCGGAACAACTTCGTAATCGTAAATTGAGCCGGATAGAATTCACCGCCCCGAACCGGAGAAACCAAAATGATAGGATTTGGTGGCCGCCAGAGTCCGTTTTGGAACTTGCTCGCCTCGCCGTTGATTCCGGTGGTGATCCTGCCGCCATTCATCGACTTCTTGATCCAACCATCATCCCAGTTAGTTACAAACCTAATAAATATTTACAATTGCTTATTTTCAATTTTGCAAAATAGCATGTTTTAGTTAAATTAAATAACGAGTCAACTTAGTAATTTTTTTTTCTCTGAATAGCGTAGTGGCTAGAAATTCCATTCTTAAGTGGATAAGCGGGATGAACGGGTCCCCTGCATATATAAGGTAATGTCTGAGCTAAGCTCACGGGACAAACGACTAATATGTTATTTCCTAAATTTGAGGATTTAAATTACTCGATAGTTGTCCCATAAGTACAATTCAGTTGCTAGCTGTAGTGACGTTCATATATGGAGTATGATTTCGAACCTGGAACTTCCCACAATTAAGTGTGCGAGTCTAGCCACTCAGATATTTGACAAAAAATAAAATAAAATTGTTAGATAGCTATAATCTTACCTTTGAGAGTTACAATTACAATGTGGCAGGTACCTGATGTTGAAGGATCGAATGAAAATCGTTGCCAGCTCACAAGAACTCCATATGGCAGACGCTTCATATCCGAGGTTTGTTCTCAACAGTCAATAATGGATCCCTAGGGAGAGAGAGTACTGATAGTGATGCTGCATTTGTCTTTCTCTGATTGCAGGAACTGAACATGTATATGCAATTTTTGTTTGAACTCATTGTTGATCGTGGTCCTTCTGTTGGGTTTGATGTTGCCTTGAGTCGCTTTGATCTTTTCCATGGTCATCTCTTTCTATCAAAAGACTCTGGAAGACTTGGTATCTTGTATGTTGTTGATAAGTTACTAGTTAGTAATCATATATATCATCAAATTAATTAGATATATATAACTCACTTTATTGAAATGTTTCTCTATGTTGATTTAAGAATGCAACGGTTTTACATTTTGCAGATTCCATGCAAGGGAATACCCGACATATGATGAAAAAGTGTTCCCGTATAATATGGGTTTTTGTCAGAGAGGTACATTGCTATAACCTTAATTCTCTTAAAATAGACTAACTCCCTAATTCCCATCACAAACCATGTGCCCTAAGTCCCTAATTCTCTTAAAATAGACTAACTCCGTTACTTGTAACTATCTCAGTAAAAGCTAATCCTTACTAACTAATTAACCAACAAACTTTAAATTCCTCAACTAACATGTCTATCAGGGAGAGATGACAGAACTTTTTGTTGCCAAGGTTAAGAGGTTCTTGTAATGACGGTATTCTTTCAATTTTTTTAAAAATTTCAAGTGCATATTAAAATATAGACTAGCCCTCCATAATATCCCACTCAAACAGACCCTAAATGTTTGATCACTTTTTCTTTTGTTTCTCAACTTTTAAAGTGTTGTTTGGTTTTTTTATTCCTTTCAGGTTCCAATGTGACATATGATGATTCAATGAACTTGCGAAATATTCTCTGGCTTGCTCCATTGCCTGACAAGTCCACTAAATCTTGGGTAGCACCAGGTACCTCAGTAAAGTTTTCGTAAATGCATAAAGTTTGAACGCTTTTCATACGGTACATAGACATACTCTTTGAGTTTGATGCCAAATTTTATGATCAATAATTAGATCAACCTATCTGTCAGGCAAAGAGTTATCAACCTGTGCTATAATTTTTTTATTGTTGTGATTTGTTCATTTGAAAATTTTAAAGTGAAACCTTATACATGAGCCTAAATTATGGTGGTAAGCAACATTTCTAATGCTGATTTTCCCTTTTTTGGTTTTGGATTAGATGATGTGGCACTTGATAACTTGGATAATAATATATAGCTTCCTATGTTAAACTCATTGACATTGAGTAGTTGGCTTAAGGAGCCTAATTTTGGAATTTTAAGTGTAAAAGAATGTAATTCTTTCCAGAGTTCTATTACCATATTACATCATCTTAAATATTCTGCTGTGGCGATTGTGGTTACTTTCAAAGTGTCCTCTTAAGTCTAACTAGGGGTGTACATGGGTTGGGCAAATCCGGTCGATCCGGTCAAACCCACCCAATCCAACCCAAAAAAGTGGGTTGGGTCGGGCAAGTGGGTGGATATGGATTTCAAAAATGAAAAACCCATTAAAAAAGTCGGGTTTCGGGTAAAACCGGACCCAACCCAAAAAACTCACTAACCCAATAGTGCTATGTTTCTTGAATTTTTTTTATGAAAATACTAAAGATTTTTTCATTTGATTATTAAATATTTTTATATTGAAAATGAGTTATACTATTTTTTACGAAAATAAAAAATATTGAATAATTTTTATGAAAAAATATGATAATTTTTTGCATTATTTTTTAAAAATTTTAAAAAATTGAATAATTTTCATAAACAAATATTGTGATTCATGGTTTAGTCATTTGATATTAAAAAAAATCAAAAAAATCATTTGGATAACACGCTATCCAACCCGTAAATTAGTAGATTTACACAAAAAAATGGGTGATTATTTTTTATAGTGAAAAAAAGTTACCATATTTTTCAAGAAAATACATTGATTGAGTTATTTTTTATGAAAAAATATGATGATTCAACATTTAGATATTTAATATAAAAAAAATAAAAAAATAATTTGGGTAACCCACAACCCAACTCAATCCAACCCGGAAATTAGTGGATTTACCCAACCCGACCCAATGTTATAATGGGTGGTTATTTTACTAAACCCAACCCGGAGTACCATATGTGGTTTGGGTTTTGGTTTTGGCCAAACCCAACCCAATCCGGCCCACGTACACCCCTAAGTCTAACCACATTGCACAAACAGATTTAAGACCCCTTAACTTTTTCATTAATTATTTGACCATGCTATGATGATTAATGCCTTCATGACGGAAAAGAGCATTGATGTTGGAGAGATCGTTGAAGAAAATATCCAGTTCATTCTGTAATTCATTGGCTACCATCTCTTTGACTCTCCGTACTATGAGATATTTTTCTCTTCTTTTTCCGTTTGCTTTTTGGGTAGGCTTGTATCGATTAAGCTTAGCTGTGAGGGATCCGTCTCACAGTGCTTGTGCACTTCCTCCTTAACCACCTGTTCCATTATGTTGTGTCGGCTTTTCCAGTTCAAGTGGCCCCTATTTGGTATTTAGGTCAGCATCTTTCGTTACCATTCTTTGAGACCCGTGAGCTAGCTTTTGGGGTTTAGTTAGACTCAACCTCAAATTCCAAAAGGGATGGTGAGTTCCGTTCAGTGCTTAATAGCATCAAGGAGCTTTTAGAAGAGTATAGGGAGTTGTTTAAGGAGGCCAGTCTGTTGCTACTACCAAAAAGGGCACAAATTGAAAGTTTGTGCATGGTATGTTCATAGAGGAGATGATAAGATCAAGTATAAGTCCGTATTCCAGCTTACTGATTATTGTAAAAGAAAAAGTGGGAGTTGGCGATTTCGTGGAACCACCATCCCATAAAAGTTCTCAATTCCGAAAATTGAAGAGTTGTTGGACGAATTAGGCGGGGCAGTTGTTTTTTCTAAGCTGGACTTGATGTTTAGCTACCGTAAAATCTGTATGACAACTTTCCGCATGATGGTAATTACAAATCCTTGGGATGCTGAGCATCGGGAAAGGTAACGTGAATTGGAAGAGGTTGGGGAGAAGTGAAGGTGATATCTTTAGTTTGGGGAATCTGGGTTCAGGCTTTTGCCATTGGACTGAGAAGTCTCTTCTCTGACACATTTTTTCTGCAAATACAGCTTGTAATCAAACTCTGTTTTCTGGTTTCTTAATCCCTTCTATATTAAAGCTCCAATTCCTATCAGTATGCTTCCTCTAATATTGGATAACAACACCTGACTTTAATTGAAGCAGAGGACTCAAGTACTTAGTCTAACACATTGTTTGGTTTGAAGAAAAGTGGATGGATAGAAAGTAGGAAGGATGGAAAGTTTATTGAAATGTGTGTTTCCACCCTTTGGTTGCAATGTTAGAGAAAGTAGTATTTTAGTGAGACGGCCCACCTTCGGAACCCATCCCCCCAGATCTGAGCAGAAAGCTTGAAATGTACATTTAATTCCAAAAATTTACATAAGTGCGCCCTTGGTTAGAATTTGTTCACGGTACCTAGACCAATTTATCTGTTTCTCACGTTATATGAGCTATGCTAAATGGCTTTGGCATGATGTATTCAGCTAAAAAAAGTCATCCTGCTGTTGTTATTTTATTATAATATATTCTGTAACTTCTTGTGTTACATTCAAAATATATACATTCATTTTAATACAAGGGCCTTGATGTTATTTAATAAAATTATAACTTTCTTTCCTTTCACTTTATTCTCACTTTCATTAATACCAACAACTTAAAAATCATTTCACTTTCCATTCACTTTTCACTCAGTTTCTTTCCTTTTACTTTATAGTTTAAAAATATAGATTTGCTCGTGCAGGGGTTCTGGTAGTACTGGATGCTAGGCCTGATGGAATCATATACAGAGATCTAATACCAGATTATGTACAAATTGCAAGGACTATATATGAAGGTTGGTTTCATTTTCAAATGGCGGAAACTTGCTTTTTAGTTTTAAATTTTGTTTTAAAAAGGATGACTTCATTGTGCCTGTCATCGATATTTTCTTTCTTGTAGATATTCTCGGGGAGGTTGCTGTTGATGTGAACATCTTGAATGTGGGTTCTAAAAGCCAAAATTATCAAATATTCATATGCTAATGCTACGATCGACACCGATACCAGCTTATATAAATGAAGAATAAAAAATTGCACAAAGGTTACATGGATATTCAAAAGATCGATTACAATGAAAATTGCATGGTTGATTTCCTCTAATTTGAGAGGTCAATAGATTGATGCTTTCCATTCTGTGCATGCTTCTGTAATTTATTTAGATTGGCCCTCCAACTTTATGTACTTCAATGACATTGTACCATAAACCTCCTGATATATCAACGACCAGTACTTCATTACGCTCAATCACTAAGTTGGTTTTTGTTGCCCTTAGCATTCATGTATAATTTAGCCAGAGCAGAATGAAGTGTTTGGATAAACAACTTATATAAATGCTCATTAACATGCCCTAAAAGCTTATCATATGATAGCTGATGTATGTATGGGCTTATGTTTGGAAATGGATTCAGAGCAGTCAGCCATGGTGCAGTCAACTGCTCTGAACCGTTTGATAAAAATCGGACGGCTCAGATCTTAGTGCAGTGAGGTCGCAACATACTTAGTCTTTTAGAACAACTGAAAATATCAAAATCCACACAAATTTGAACTACAAAATACACACAAAATTCAACTACAAAATAAATCAAAAATCAACCAAAAAGTAAATCGATGAAAATAATCTTACTAATTGATGAAAACCAACTCCATTAACTTACTTTAGCAACTTTTTTATGAGCAGATTTCTCGTCCGTTGATCCCAGCGTAAAGTTGAAATACTCCTATCATACTAACTATATAAATTCAACACAGCTTTAGGGTAATTTTTGCCACATGTCAATCACACAATCATGCAGAAAAAATCCTAGCTGAAAAAAATTCAAAAACTTTGCTTCTTCTGGCCAGCAATTTGAATTTCCTTTCCCTCCCTTTCATCTCATTGCTTGCTGGGCCAAAAACAACAGTCCAATCCATTAAGGCCCAAACAAGCCCGGTCTGGTTTGTTGAAAACCATCAAAAAATTGAATAAAAGCAAAATAGGACAGTGGAATGCGATGCAGAACTCCTCTTCTTCTTTTGGCTAACAAATTTGAAACCATTTTCACAATCAAAAAGTTTCAATTACTTTTTGATGCAACATCTTCTTCTCACTTTGTCATCACCAGAGAAATTTCATTTATAACCCTTCCTTCTATTCAAATCCTCCTCTAATTTCAGAAAAATTTGTGTTGTCTTTACATGAAGAAAACCCCAATGTTAAAAGTTCTAGCTAATTGACAACTAATTTTAGTGAAAGTTCTAGCTTGTTTAAAAGAGAAAACAAGCAGAAAAACATTGTTTTTGATCATGTACAGAAAATAAAACAATTTGTGTTGTCTTTACATGAAGAAATCTCGATTCTGACAACCTTGTTTAAAAGTTCTAGCTAATTGACAATTAATTTTAGTGAAAGTAACACACCTCAACTCGTCGTACAACATATACACGGCGCTTGTTTTATGAAATATATACTCCTATGAGTGACCGAAGATCTTCACTTTGTCACATTCCTTGTACGATCATTACCAACCCCTTTTTAGGACTGGACAAAATACATTTGATAATGGCCGATGAAATGAAGAACATGGTATGTATGGATGGATATTTTTTTCATAAGTGTTTACTAAATGTTAGGAATGTAGTTCATCTAGTAAATGAGTGTTTAATGTTTTTTTGACAGATCCGTCGGATATATGAATTCATTCCATATGTGTTGTGCTTAAGCTAGCGGCTTTTGTGTTGTTTTCTTGTAGGTTGCTTACACTCGTGTTGCTGAGAATGGAAGAACCACAACTGGTGATTCAAAAGCAATTGCAAGAGCTCAGAAGAGAGCCAATCTAAGGAGGATCGCACAACAAAAAAAAGAACGACGTGTCGCTGATGCATCAAGGGCTAAGTGTATGGCGAAGAAGGCGAAGAAGAAAGCCAACGCAAAAGTTGACTTGGATGCTGAGATTGAGGAGAATGTGGTCAATCTAAATGAGGTGGTCAAACATGTCATTTATTTTGGGACAGAGAGAGTATCATTTTCCATATACTACGACACCCATGATTTCTAATAGACCATCATTTCAAATATCCCAACCCCTGATTTTCATGCCGAGAAGTTTTCCCTACCACCATTACAAGAAAAAGGGGGGGAAAAGGAAGACAGATACAAAATTAAGGAGGTGGTTTCTTTTCATTTTAAATAAATTTAACTATTTAAAAAGTATAATATGACATGGCAAAAAGAAGGATTATTATTGGTCGTCTGTGTAACTTACGATCTTTAAACTCGTACTCCCTCCGGTCATATAAATAAGAAAAAAATCTCTAGGATAATTTCGGTCCTTGAAAAACGGTGGCAATGGCCTAAACTACGGCATACCCTACAAAAACACAAGTCAATAAGCGTTGTGGATTTTGCTGGCTTGGTGCGTACCCTACACTCGCGCCTTTCTTTCTACTGTCCAACCGCACGCACCATCAGTTCGTTATTCTCTCTTCCTTTCAAATCCAGATATTTTGATTTCTCTCTTTTCCGCCGATGCACCGTCTTGATCGCGGTGATGTTTGGAAGAACAAAGCTCGATCCCTGCAGTTACAGCTCAGGGACCGATTCAGAGTCGCCGTCGACCGACATTGGCGCCGCCGACATAACCATACCATCTTCCCCGATGCCGACGGTTATTTCTCTTCCACTCTTCAGCGTTGGCTTGACCGATTTCGTGATTTTCGAAGAGATAAGTTGCCTTCTACCACCGCTTTCTATCGCAAACGAGGTAGTATTCAATTTGATTATCTATTTTCTTCAAATTCAATTATTATAGGCATTGGCTAGGTTTTTTCAATTGATTGATTTTTTTGTGTATATGAATTTATTTACAGTGATGAAGGATTTCAGTTCCGAAGAAGAATCAACCATTCTTCGTATGATGCAAGCTGTTGCTGTTCCTATTCTTGGAAATGTCTGTCACGTTTTCATGAACGGATTAAATCGTGTTCAGGTATAATAATAATAATAATTCATCTATATGCTTAGATTATATTATTTGTAAACCGAAAAGAGAATCAATGCTTTCAATGTTAGAATAGAACCAAGTCTTTGTAGAGATAGCCTATGATTGGTTTTGTGTTTGATGCACAATTCTCGCGTCCGTAGGTGTTTACGTGTTGTGACCGTGAAATTTGTGTAATCCTGCGTTTGGTGGTGGCCTTTTGGTCGTGGTTCGAAACAGTTTAATACAGCAGTAAATTAAAATTAAGCCATTTATCCTATTTTTAATGATTTTCTCATATGATTATTTATTGGTATGAAAGTTGAAGATTTTTTAGTGTAAATGTAAAATACAAGTAAAAGTATGAAATAAGTGTTACATGGGTATGGAATTGCACATATTACTCTTTTGAAGTGTTTGTGCTTCCTTGGATATTTGATCTGAATGATGTATTTATGGGAGTAACAGGTGTATGGATTGGAAAAACTACACTCTGCGTTGCTGGAAAGACCTAAAGGCAAGCCTCTTCTTACGGTACGTACTCTTCTAAGCCTTGTACTGTAAGGAATTTCTGTGGGTTTAATTTTTCTAATGGGGCTTGCTTGCTTTTCAATTTAAATTTTCAGGTCAGCAATCATGTTGCTGCCATGGATGATCCGCTTGTTATTGCTTCGCTGCTTCCTCCACATGTTCTTTTGGATGCTAGAAACCTCAGATGGACTCTTTGTGCAACTGATAGATGTTTTAAAAACCCTGTAACTTCTGCATTCTTTCGATCTGTCAAAGTCTTGCCGGTTTCGCGGGGCGATGGAATTTATCAGGAGGTATGGATTTAATGCACAGTTGCTGATAACCTTTGAGTCTTTTACAATATTTGTAGATATTTGGTGAATGGTTTTGAAACAATCACGTTATCCCAAACGAGGCTTTGGAATCTATTTTAATGGTTAACTCCGGTGAACAATGTGCCTTTTGGTGAAAAAATCATAGTTCTTTGCTTTTATTACTATGCTATGACTTGAATTATTCAATTTAGGGAAAATTAAACAGACCTCCTCTGAATTTTGTTTGAATGTCACTAACATCCCCTCTATTTTCACATAAACACTGACCTCTACTATTTACTTTGTTTAGCTGCAGTTAAAAAAACATTGAATTCTCACAGCACAACAAACTCATCACCATCTAGATACAACATGACCAGTAAACTCGGTAACATATAATGTTCAAACCACACTGTTTTTAGACTCTTTTTGCAGTACCTGGCAAGCCAAACACCCAACTCTCATAAACAAGATACACATGCCCCAGATTGAATCAAAATCCCTAGAACAAAAAAAAAAGGGGGAAAAGTGGGATTGTGGGAACACTTATAGTTCTGCAAATCGGTTACCCAACCACCATGTATCACTTCTGCTTATGTGTACCATCTGCTTTGTTTCTATTTACCCCCACAAAATGGTTAATCTTTAACTTCCACACTACAAGTGATATGTCTGCTACCATAACAACAACTACATTGCATATCTTAGACCAATCGTGAAGTCCACTAATCCGTAACTCCACTACAAATGAAATCAGAAATTTAGGCCGGTGTTTCTTTACCCGACGGTGGTGCCATGGTTCTTGCAATCCACGGTGGAGAATAGCTCTTCCCCTTTTTTCTTTTCTGATTTTTTTTCCAGGTTTTTTGTTTGTTTGTGCGTTAGGTGTTTATTTGATGTTCCGTCGATGACATTAACTCTGGATGGAGGTGTGTGTCAGTTAAACAATTAAGAGTGGTGATAGTTTAGTTTAAAATTAGAGGGGGTGTGTTTGTGTCATTTGAAGAGACCTTAGGAGAGGTAAATGTAATGTAATTTTCCCTTCAATTTCTTATTCTGTTCTGTTCTGTCCTGGAATTGATTTATTTAAAACCTTCATGCCTCAACCATCCTTGGGGGGCTTCTTTTTGTAGATGAAGGCATCTGTCTCATTTTGTATCAGTTGAATTATTCCATTCGTCTCTTGTTCTCCACTGATCCCCTCAAACTGGATGGAAATCACATGTTTCCTGTCTCAATAATGAACACGGCAACAAAGTAAAAAAAGTTAGCAATCCTTCCAAGGAAAATTAAACCCGGAAAAATTAGAAATTAACAAATAAAGAGGGAGAATGTAATTTTGTAATAAATGGAGTTTACTTTTTTATTGGACGGGTATGAAAAGGTGTATGGTTTCAAACCCCAAAGTGGAATTCGTCTACATATATGTTGCTTTAATTTCATCTACCCGATCTCTACTGTAGGGAATGGATATGGCTCTTTCTAAATTGAACAACGGTGGTTGGGTCCACATATTTCCAGAAGGTAGTCGCTCCCGGGACGGTGGAAAAACCATGGGCTCTTGCAAGAGAGGTGTTGCCAGGTAACAATCTAACAATCTTCTACAGTATTTTGAAATAGAATACTAACTGAAAATTTGCTCATTTCATGTCATGGTAGTTAGTTCTTAATTAGAACTTATGTGTTTCATAGCAGTTTAGCAAAATTATATCCTTATTCTTTAGAGTAATAATTAACATTGTTGACTAAAGACATAGTTTGTTCTTTACAAAGGATTGAAATTGTTCCATTTGTAACTTCAGAATGAAAAAATTTACAAATTTTTAAGCATAGTTTGTTCTTGACACTGGTCCTTTTTTTTTGTTTGTATTAGATCACATCAATAATTAAATGATAGATTTATGAAATTATTCAATAATTGGTTTTATTTAGTTATAATATGGTCTCTAATTATTTTTACCATATATTTTGTTTAAAATTTAAATTTTGGTTTTTATTCTTATGTTTTATTCCCAATGTATGGTGTTTTTAAATTTGGATTCTGTATCATAAAATTTATGGCACCTATTATTGTGAGATACGTTTACGTATATGTGCTGCAGGCATAATGTGATGGTAATATACCACTAATAATTTATTATAGGGTACATAATACCTAAAATATATTAATTTCTAAAATATCTTATTTCCCATCAGGTTTGTCCTGGATGGAGATAGCATTCCCATTGTTATCCCATTTGTACACACAGGGATGCAGGAGATTATGCCAATAGGTGCCAGCATTCCCAGAATTGGAAAAATGGTAAGTACGTTTGACCCATTTCTGAAATTATTTAATCAACACATAGGGAATCAATGAAATGATCCATCATTAGTCATTCTATGAACCTTCCAAGGTTCAAAATACTGGATGGCACTAGTTTAGTAGCTTTCTTGCTTTCAGTGGATTGCCACTCTGTGTCCCTTGATGTTGGGTCTGTTTTTCACTTCCTCAAAGAACAAAATGTTCACCCAAGTCCCGACTGAATTCAGATTCTGCATGCGTGGCTTATATTTTATTTTTGTGGTTAATTTTGATTGTATTTTCAGCCTAAATCTTATTGTTTTGAAATTCTTGGATTATTTAGGTTACCGTGATAGTAGGTGATCCTATCAAATTTGACGATATAATCAACATGGAGAAAGGCCCAGATGTACCAAGAAAAAAACTGTATGATGCAGTAGCAGCAAGAATTGGCGATCAGTTGCATGAACTAAAGGCCCAAGTCGACACTATAGCAATGGAACAAGAAATGCGGTTACAAGATCGCTTCCCACACAGCATCGATCGAGCATCTGTAATCTTGCAGCAGGTTGACTGGGAATTATTTGGAATGGATAACTTCATATCTTTTGCTGATGATGATTCCATGCAGACACCAGACACAGTTGACCCCCCAAATACTAGTGTTTCTGAACAGCATCAACAATCTCATAACAAGAAAGTCGGTTTCTCATACAGGATGCGTGGTTATATGAATCAGATGGAACTAATGTCTTTTGCTGCCAGAGGCTTATTTATGAATAACAATGAAACTAAGGACACTGCTGGCTTTAGTAGAGAGATACGCCCATTGAAGGCATGGAAACAGTTTTTCGATGCTCATGTATCGAAGCAGTGGAATTACAGCCTGCAGAGTGTGTAAATTTTGTTAGATAAACAGTTGAACGTAGTGAAAGTGATTAGAATTTGTAACTAAAATAGCTAATTACTAGTTTAGTTGTTTTGTAATGATTACTTTGAGTTGCAGGACAGAATCATATGGGGGCACATGGTCCCTAATGTAATGAGACCATGAAAAAGTTGCATTGGTCATCATTGGTTTAGAAAATAAGTGATTTTATTTTTAGGCTTAATATATTTCTGGTCGTCTTGATATATCAAGTTTTTCACTTCCTAATACATCTAGTTTTCCCTCCATTTGGACCCATGTTCTTTGATAGAGAGAAAACCATGTTGCAGACATTCTGGCTAAGAGGGTAGGTGTAGGTGCCTTTCAGATTTGTGATTTTGTTCCTGATTTTCTCAACCTTCCCATGTTGCCAGATATGACTTGTACTTGGTTTCTTAGAGGCTTGTGATGTCTGTTTGTTGTTGGGGCCATTGTTAACCGGTAGTTTTGACAAACTATCCGTTGGTGGTCTCTGTATTTTTCAATGAATTAATATGTGCTTGATTTGGGTCTTGAAGGATTTCAAGCACCGTAATCAAAATAAAATATTATTAAAATGAATGGGTCTTAAAGGATTTTGGTTCGAACACCTAATCTTTTTTATATGAAAAAAACTTTGATTTTGTTTTATTTTCATGTACATTTTTTTATAGACAAATATTATTAAAATTAATGGTTACATTAGTTTCTGGATCGAACATGGAAACTCCTGTTTAGAATTTTTTTCTCTTTCAATCTCTATTAGTTCACCACCCACACTACTCCTTATGCATGATTGGATTTTTTTTTGGGGACAATATGTTATGGCATTCATTAATACTAGTAGTAATCAAAATCTTACTATAGGTATCGTTATCACAATATTGAAAACTAGTGATATCAACTTCTTTATTATACCAAAATATGAAGAAGCAACTTATCCACTACACATACATTGAATCGAATAAACAATCAATAACCTTGTAAGGCAATTCAATTCATTGAACAGTAAAGTTAGAATGTTGAGCGTGATTGTCGACCAAAATAATTTGAGCTCAAGTAGGGTTCCATGGCAGGCAAAAATAAACTTTACAGATCACACACCAAAACACTCACTACACAACAAAACTAAGGAGAAATTCTTAGGTGAGTCATCACCTAAGCATTAATGATTAGGCACAATCAATCACATAATTACAACTCATTAATATATTAAAAAATTACAAATAATTAATAGTTAAATAATTAAAACCAAATCTCTATAAATAAGGAAAGAAAAAAAAATCGAGTTATCAAAAACCATGTGTTGTGCACTTTATTAATTTTTTTTCTTTCTAATTGCTCATACTATTTTTTGAGAAATTCTTAGGTGAGTCCTCACCTAAGCATTAATGCCTAGGCACAACCAATCACATAATTATAACTCATTAATTAATTAAAAAATTACAAGTAATTAATAAAACAAAATCACTTTAACCAAAAAAAAAATTAACAAAACAAAATCTCTATAAATAAGGAAATAAAAAAAAAATACATGTGCACTTTATAATTTATATTTCCACGCTCATTTTTTTTTCCTTTAAATACCATGCTTTCTTTTTAGTTTTTTACTAATTGAAACCTTGTATTTATATTAATAAGCTAATTCAAATAGTTGATGGTTTATATTTTATTAGTTTTATCTCATTTTATCTCTGTTATATCTTACTTGAAAATAATTACATATTAATTAAACATTTTTTATGGCACTTTATATTAATAAGATAATTTAACCGTTAATTTTACTAAATAACTTATGAATGAATTAATTAATTAACTTATGCTTAATTTGCTTATAGTATATTATTAAACCAAGTTGGGCCCATTCAGTGGAGCCCATATTTTGAACGGTCTTGATTTACAACGAAATGAAAACCATCTCTAATCTACCGTTCAAAAAATATATGTAAGATTGCGAGGCCAGATCTTCATTCTTCATTCAATTCCATAAAAAAATTACTAAAAATAATAATCAAATCCTGTTTTGTGAGTGAGTTTAATAATGGCAGAAGAAGAAGAAGAATCAGAGCTCAGCGATAAGCAAAAAGTTGAAATCGCGAAATGGTTTCTTCTCAACTCTCCTCCTGGAGAAATTCAATACGTTGCCAAAGGTTCTTCTTCTTATTCTTCTTCGTTTTCTCATTTCGTTTACATTTTACTTTTGTAATTGAATTTGCTTAATCGTTTTTTCTTCAGATGTGAAATTGATTCTCAACGACGATGGTTTGTTCAACGAAGCTGCTTCCGAAGCATTTCCTCTTTACAACAAATCTCACTTCATTGTTCTTCCAATGTCTGATCGTAGCGGAGATGTAACTCACTTTCTATCTATTTCTAGGGTTTCATATTTATTTTCTTAATTGTATAATTTTTCAATTAATTGGATCGCTATAAGTATTTATGAATATATAAATGATGAATCAATGTGTATTTTGTTTACGGTTTCTTCTGATTAAGTTAACACAAATTATTCCTAACTTAGAAACCTGCATGCAGGTTCTGGTTACTTCCTTTGGTGAGCTTGAGGACAATGCGTATCTTGATCCTAGAACTGCTCAAGTAGCAATAGTTGATCATGTTAAACAAGTAAGTGTGTGTTTCTTTCTACGCCAGTGAAACTTGATTTTGATTGAATTGATTTTAGTTTAAAATGAGTTTTAGGTAAAATGATCTATGTTTGGATAAATGTGAGTGTAAAAATCATTTTGGAGAGGGAAGCTACAAATTTTAGCTTCTAAGTTAGAATGAATTCTTGTTTCTCAAAAAAAAAAGTTAGAATGAATTCTAGAAGTAAAATCAATCCTACTCGAAAACTACTAAACATACAAAAATCAATTTTAAATTAACTGAATTCAAACATACACTATGTTACTTTTCTCTATCTATATCAACCTTAGTGGATCCAGCCAAAATACCAAGTTAATTTCTCAAAAAACTGTTTTAGGACACAGAAGCGTGGTTAAAACTATTTGATTTTAGTTTTGAATATACTAACCATAGTTCCATTTAACTCTTTTTTGTCATGAGAAATAAACAAGAGCTTTATTATGCTTGCTGCTTTTTTGTTTCTTCAATTTGTTTTTTAGTAAAATAAAGGTGGAGCAAATCAAAAGGCTATATATAATGTCTGTAATATGTATCTTCATGCATTTGTATGTTGAGAGCATTATAAGGTTCAATTTTCTGGTTATAGAACTTGGAACATGCATTTTCAGTGAAAACAATGAAACTTGAAGAAAATTTTAATTGGAAGTTAGGAAGATAAAGAAAAACATGAAATTTGCTGTTGCAGCCAAATATGACTTTTGTTTTAAGTAGTTTTAGTGTATTTGCGGTAAGCTGAATTGTCTGCATGTTGTCTTTTGTCAACATGATAAATGTTTCAGGTCTGTACAGGCGTGAGACCTGCACAGGATGAAGAACTTGCAACTGCATATATTGAAGAATTTCGGTATTGCTCTGCAATTTCCATTATTTAAATGTTTTATGTCTGATCATTTGACGTTCCTTTAGTCCTTTACCGAAGTGAGCTGCACAATGTTTTTTAATGATGAAGGGTGGAGCACGCTGCTTCTTGTTAGATTTCAATAAATTTATTTGCTTTTCAAATAAACTTTTTATTCTCTGTTGCGAGTAATTTATTAATTCTCAATTATTAGTTGCGTGAACTCAGACTTTTTAAATTGTTTACAGTAGATTGACTAAGGAGATTTCTTCTTCAGTAACACAATCACCACCAAAGCCTTCTCTTCAAAAAAAATCACCACCAAAGCCTTTTCAGTTTTCCCACTAGATGGGGTTAGTTACAATGTTCTATCATGAATCATGCCTATTGACAAATATAGACTTCTTCTTCCGTGCAACTGTTATATGGAGAACCTTACCCTATTCTAGTCAGGAAGTGAAACTCATACAAGCGATAGATATTACTCTCTTTGATCGTTTTTAACTGTCTTACAAATTAATAAATATAATTAATGCTCTAATTTATATTAAAATTATTGTTTATTTTTTAATACATCCTTTCTCTCTTAAATATTTTATTTCTCCACAATTCTGTCTCATTAATCCTTTTGGTTTAATAAGGTTATACTGTAATTGACAAATGGGCAAAACTGTAATTAGTTTTGGATTTTTAAAACGACGGATAAATGGGAACAAAAACTTTTCTTTTATCAATACTTGAAAAGAAGAGTCATGTCATGCTAACTAGTTCTCCCGGGGCACTAGTCAAGGAAAAAAAAGAAGGTATTTTCTACATTGAAAATAACATTTTTTATATTTAAAAAATATCGAGTACACAAGTTTTAAGATAATTTTCCTATTTTTGGTTTCCTTAACAAGTGCCCCGGGGGCACTAGTTAGCATTTTCCTAGGAGGTAGCATTTGGCTGTACATATGTTCTTGTTAAAAAGAAAACTATATTGGCCGCTTGCATAAAGTAGCTCGAGTATCACATGCCTATATCTTTCTCATACTTTATTGCAGATTCAGTCTTGATGCTGAGATACTTAAATATGTTGAAGACGTTTATCCAAAAGGTGTCTGCTCTGTCTACTGTGTAAATGGGAAGGATACAGAGGGCCCAGGTTCTGATTTTGAGCTTGCCGTAGTGATTTCTGCTGCTAGGCATAGCCCACAAAATTTCTGGTGTGTGAATTTAGTATAATGAAATTTGAACTATTCTTCTTGATGACTTGTTTCTACTTTACTACTTGAATAAAAATGTATTAATAATGTTCATATACTTTGTTCCTTTGGCTTTTGTTTATAGCAATGGGAGTTGGTGTTCAGTTTGGAATATTGTTTTCAAAGATGAACAGCAAACAGTGGAAGTAAAAGGGAAATTGCAGGTGATATTATGTAGATATTTGATGCATTGATTTGAATGATACTTTACAGCCCTTCTTTAACATAATCATTTTTATCCTACTTTTAGGTAGCTGCCCATTATTTTGAGGAAGGAAATGTGCAGTTAGATGCAAAACATGAATGCAAAGATGCAACTCTTTTTCAGGTTACTATATATCAGTATTCTTTGAATTTTCATTTTATTAGGTGTTAATGTATCAGTAAGTTATTTGTACATGTCCATCCATATATTTTTGGCAATCTAATGTATATGCACCCTTGCTTTATATATATAGAACGATGAGATATAGGTATGGAACATTTATAGAAAGACAACAGTTATCTATTCATGTTTCATCTTTTGATTTATTTTCAGGCCCCCGAGGATTGTGCGCTTGCCCTATCAAGCATAATTCGTCACCATGAAACAGAGTACCTTGCATCTCTTGAGGTTCTGAATTTGATTTCATGTAGCTAGGATTATTATTCTCTTTTTTCTCGTTAAGGTTACTAATGACCATAACTTGACAGGCTTCATATCTAAACCTTCCTGATTCTACTTTCAAGGTACCTTTTATTATATCGTGCTATATTTCTGTTAAGCCTATGATAGTCGGCGTTTTTTTTAAGCCTTTTGATTATGAATAATTGCAGGATCTTCGGAGGAAGCTTCCAGTCACCCGTACCTTATTTCCATGGCATAACACTTTGCAATTTAGCTTGACAAGAGATATCTCAAAAGAACTTGGCATTGGAAAGTAAATACACACACACATACACAACAAATAAAAGTTGTGTTTGGTCGAATGTGGCAACAAGTTCCCAATATATTCAGTTAATGACCATATGTAATTGATCAAGTCAGTAATCAATCATTCTTAGGGTTACTTTATTATTTTCACTCATTTGCTTTCTGTAGCGCACTTTTTTTGCGAGCCCCTTCTGGCTGTGTACTGTACTGTAATTTCTTTTGACATTATTTGTATAGCAGTAAAGAGTTACATGTGTCTTAAGCCATTGTCCTAAAAAACTTCCGGGAGTACAATTAATTAATGCAGCAAGAAAGCTGGTTTTTCAGAAGAAAATCTTGATGTGGTTTGACATTGGTTTTAAATGAAACCGATGAATGGTGTCACTTAGCAATGTCTCTGACTCTAGTGAAAAGGAAGCACCATTTTTGTTTTTATCAACTATAACATTATTTCATATCTTCAAACTTCAATAGTATAATATTTTGCAAACTTTTGGAGTATCTTTAATGGACGGAATCAACACTCCCCTTCTGCTTTGTTGGCGTCCTTGATGTTGGGGCTGGTTTAGGCCTGGGCGCCTGACACCCCAAGACCCCAAGGGAGGAGAAGGGGATGAAGATGGAGATCATTTTGATTCATGAAGACCAGTAGCTCCATTGGACCGTCAATTTTGTTGTGGTGGAGGAGCAGTTCTCTAAGCTATGTTGGCCTATGGTTGAGAGGGAGAGACCGGTGAACAGTGAACACCATGATCGTGGAGAGCAAATTTAAATTCACCAAGCTATTTGTGGCTGTCATGTGAATGCTTGTCAATTGTCTGTTTATTTGGATTCTGATGATTATCGTTATTGTTACTCGTCTATTACAATCCTAAACGAAATTTGTTTATACAAAAAATATTAGTACAATATAACTAACTATGAAGACCAAATTGGCATAAAGTAGTTAAATATATGAACTAATTTGATAATATGAACTTTGGCAAAAGTTGCATTTAACGGACATGTCATCAAGCAAAATGACGTTAATGAACATACAATGATAAAGTGATGAGAGTGGATAGTGTTTGACACGATCAAGGAAGTATGTGAATCAGAATCTATTTTTAGGATAGTTTGGGTTCATTTGTTCAAATTCATACTATCTTATTTCCTTTTGAAGTTATAACAACCATTGTGAAGCCACCGCTTTAAAGCATACATTAACCATGGCTATGTCTAATCGTACTGAGAGGGTCATATTCAAAAGCGATTGTCAATGTGAACGTAGTAGCTAACGAATGATTTTATGTATGGGAATGAATACAATATAGCTTAATGATTATATGTATGAGAAGTCACAATATAACTTTTATACAGAGACAAATCAATACAGTCGCTCATAATAATTTTACTCGAACAATTTAACATAATATTTTTTTTTATTATCTTCCTGGTTGTAATTTTTATATTATTTTTGACGAAATGCTAAGACTTAGATACCATTGTTTTTTTTTTGGTACAGTGATACCATTGTTTATTTATCTATCTATATTAAAAAAAAAAAAAGTAAAAATGTAAAACACATTTATTTATTTGACAAATAAAAGATACATTTATTTTAAAACCCTAAAACAAGAATAAAAGAAAACAAAATGCAGGCGCTGCTAGAGACTGAACTGAACTCTCCGGTAAACGCCACACACAGAGAGCAAGTCGTCCAGGTTTTCCTTTTTCGTATTTTCTTCCACTCTTTTACCGCTGCAATAGCAGTCAATCGCGTCGGAGAAAAACTCCACCTCGTAACGTGATTCCGAGCCAAAGCGGCTCATTTTCTTTCTCTCTCTCTGGATCTATCCATCTCTATGGTTATGTCTGATTGATATTGTGTTTGTTTTTGCAAAACCTATATGAATTTCTACTTAACCTCTGTTGCAATAAATCTTGAAGAATGCTACTATAAATCTTTATTATTATAATTTTCTCTCTGGCTCTGGAATGATGCGATTTAGCCAAATCAGACATTAATGTGCTCCATGAGGCAACCGATAATATTATCTGTTTTGATCATGTTGAAGCGCATGTCTCTGATGATTAACATGGAGATTAGGTGTTTATATTCCTGACCAGAACCAGTTAACCGCAATACTTTTCTTGTCTTATATTTTTTTGACTAATTGTCTTATATACTATCTACATTTTATGCTTGCTAGCATTTATGCATGGTTCACATACAACTCCAATTAATGGAGAGAAAAAATGGAATCCAAGTGCATGTGCTTG
This sequence comes from Trifolium pratense, assembly GCF_020283565.1. Classification (NCBI taxonomy): domain Eukaryota; kingdom Viridiplantae; phylum Streptophyta; class Magnoliopsida; order Fabales; family Fabaceae; genus Trifolium; species Trifolium pratense. Next base: position 2,407,296 of record NC_060064.1, read on the forward strand.
AATCTCTGATTGCAAATGCTTTTGAAGAGTATTTCATTTTCAGATCCTGCATAACATTTGTTGGATTGATTGTCTCCTGGTAGACTTGGAGTTATCATGTCGTGTACTGCATACTTAACACCGATCATACTTATAATCTTAATGAAAGACTTGTGTCCACACTTCTTAGAAATTACCATGTTATTAGTGGATTTCATCTTATAATCTTTGTTCTATCAATGCTGTAGTTCATAATGAGTCTCTTTTGCAGGTTTGTTTGTGTTGAAGGTTTGGGCGACATCTTTATCATTACATCGTTTACCTTTGCAATATGATTATTCTGCTTTGCATTATCCTCACCATCATGAAGGGTCCAACCCTTAGCTTTGGAAATATGTGAGTGTATAAAAATCCTCAATTACACAATCATCTTACCGATTTGGAGTTTGGACCTACAAATCAGAAATCCTTGTTATTAACTTGATTATTATAGTGGTCAATTAATTATTATTATAGGGATGAGGACAAAAATTTGAAAGTTGGAGAAGAGCTATGGAGAGAAACTCTGCCATTGCAAGGTGGCTCCTGCTTTTATCAATTACAAGGTCTGAAACCCCTTACGTGGTATGAAGTGAAGATATCATATCCAGCATCCGTATGTATATTATGTCTTCTTTCAGTTCTTTGCAGAAGATTTTCCTTTAGAAACTAACATACACTAAATCAAATAACAGATACCTGCTAGCTTTTCGTTACAATTGAAGAGAAACAAGTCAGATTTTGTGCAGAACAATAACAGGAGATTGCTCAACACTGAAAAGCTAATTTTTAAGACCGATAGCGATCAGGTGCAATGTTAGTATGATGAAGTCTTTTTCCAAAATTTCCCGAAAAGTTTGTATGTGCATAACTATATTTATGCTTTATTCTTATAACCTTGACTTAATTCAGGATGAAACCCATTTAATATTGGTAACTGTGGAGCCAGAGGGATTTCCTGCAAAACCGCATGTACCCGAGAGGCAATTTATTATCTTTAATATAGGTAATATTTTGCATACTATATTAATAAATTTGAAGTTAGTAATTGATTATTCTTCATTGGTTTTATTAGCTTTTGAATTTATCTGGTATATTTTTTAGTACAGTTCAACAGACTCCGGTATTATGCTAATTTCCGTAAATTCTAATTTTCCTTGTTCTATTGTTCATCTGTTGATACATCAGTGTGCGATGAACTGCTGTTAGGCATACCCTACAAAGCTTGGTGGGTAGTGGCACTAGCATTTGTGTGTCTCGGAATTGCATTCATTGTCCCTTCCTTTCTTCCATCGTATTTGCTACCAAAGAATCAAGAGCTACAATTAGATCGTGTTTCGAAAACTTCTTGACAAGCTTCCCAGGATGATATAGTTATTGTATGATTGTCTATCCAAATGCTGAGGCACACTACATACCATTGAAAATAGAATCTTGGAATTCACCTTCTGACGACTAGTTTATCAAGTTTTGTACCTTTGTTCCAGCAGTTGTAATGTAACAGAACTACTAGTCTTTGGTTTATTTTGCTTATGTTGATGCTTACAACTTTGTGATGTTATTTTGCTTATGATACATTTACAACTTTATGATGTTATTTTAGTTATCTTCTCTGTCATTCTCACAATAAACTCAAAGTTGGGTCATTTGGGACATTTATTCTGGTTTTAGCTTTGCTCATTTGAATATAAATATTTCTATAAGAAAAATGCTAATTGTTACTGATAGTAAAATCACGAAACATACCGAAGATTCAATTGGTTCTTTGGCCCCTAGTTTGACCAGTCCTATGAAAAATTTTAAAATTAAACAACTGAAGTTGTTCTATTTAGTCTTTTAATTTAGCAGATCAAACATAGTTGAAACATAGTACAATTGAAGTTTTGTACCTTTGTTCCAGCAGTTGTAATGTAACAGAACTACTAGTATTTGGTTTATTTAGTACAACTGAAGTTGTTCTATTTAGTCTTTTAATTTAGTAGATCAAACACATCTTATGTCAAACGTCCTAAGATTTGTTGAGAGATTTTTTTTTTTTGATTTACAATGAGCTGAGGATTGAACCCATGATCTTTAGCGGACTACCTAAATCCCTCACCACTAGAACACCTAGTGGTTTGAGAGATATTGCATAAAAGATAATACAACTTTATTAAGATAAAATCCAGAACTTCAACACTTCAACTTTACAATCCACTAATGAATATATTTTGGAAAATAATTAGCTTGTATAATCATCTTTTACATATTAAGCTAGGTACTTGTCACTTCAAATTATCCTAGTTAATAGTTCTTAATCGGAAATGTGTATTTTAGACGTTGGAATATTTTTAAAGCATGTGGACAAGATTCATGTGCAAGATGTCATTTTTTATGACAGCTACTTCATAGCTTTTTTTAATGGATAAAAATTTAGAAAAATATTATCTATATCTATTTTGTCTCTTCTTCTGGGAATATATTATTATCAACAGACACCCCCATTCATTTGTCTAATAATGATCTTATCATTATATCAATTCAGAATGTTAATTTAGTTGGGGAGCCAAAAGAACACAATCAATTCGCGTGTCTAATAACTCAGTTGAACTCACACTGTGTGTTCAACAATCTTAGCATCTTCAGAATAAAAAAGACAGTATGAATGAAATCAAAGGAGAGCACAGCGTTCATGTTATTTCGTCGGAAGCGGAGCCGGTTCCTGCCAAAGAGCTGCCTAAAAAGGCAAAGCGTGTTGTGTCGCTTGACATCTTCCGGGGTCTCACTGTTGCGGTACTTCTTCCTCCACTGCAAATTTTACCAACTTGCTTCTTTTGTTTACTACAGTACTATATATAGTAGTACCTGCATGCATGTTCCAAATGTTGAGACTATATAACAATGAATGAACTGAAAAGTTGGAATCACTACTGACTCTTTTCAATTTTGTTGTGTTTATTTATGCATGGTTTCTATAGAATAGAATATGAATTTTAAAAAACTAGTTGTTAAAGTATATTATTTGATATTAACATGATAATTCATAATTGTGATGTTGGTTGGTCTATGTCAAACTTTATCCGTATGAGTATAATTTTATAATCAATTTTTCTTATATATATATTTTGAAATCATACTATACTTGAACATGAAGTTATGTGATGAATTATGAATCACTTTTTACATTTTATGAAATTTTATTTTATACTCTTCATCTATTTAATTTTATTTTTACTTCATAATTTGACTATCTAAAGAATAATTTTGATAATATGTGTTGCAGCTTATGATCTTGGTTGATGATGCTGGAGAACAATGGCCAGTGATTGGTCATGCGCCGTGGAATGGCTGCCATCTTGCTGATTTTGTAATGCCTTTCTTTTTGTTCATTGTAGGGATGGCCATTCCACTTTCTCTCAAGGTTAGTTGTGATTGAGAAAATAGGGTGGCTAAAAATGCTTAAAAGTACTTTATATCTTCTTCGGTTCGAACCAGTCCTTTATTTGTTTATATCTTTTATTTGATGTCCAGAAAATACCAAATAAACTTCTAGCTGTTAAAAAGGTGATAGTAAGAACACTCAAACTCCTTTTCTGGGGTCTGCTCTTACAAGGTTAGTAGGACATGTTTGTGATTGTGAAAGACAAAACATCATTATGCTTTATTTAGTTGTAATGGATGACCTTAATGATGAAGGTGGTTTCTCACATGCTCCTGACCATCTATCGTACGGAGTTGACATGAAACAAATTAGGTGGTGTGGCATTCTTCAGGTGATTTTGATCCCTTCTTTTTCATGCTTATTTCAGTAGGGCGGATTTTCGAAATAATAACGTTAAAAAAGAGAAATTTTGTGGTTGTACTCCTAGAGAATTGCTCTAGCATATTTGGTTGTGGCACTGGTGGAGATAGTTTCAAGAAGTAGACAAGCTAGAGATGATCCGGAACACACCAACCTCTCGATATTTAAGTTGTACTATTGGCATTGGTTAGTCTGTAATGCCATTTTTTGGTTGATTGCCAATATGATCGGCTTGTTTTGAGCATTCTGTTTATTAAAATTTCAGGCTGGTAGCGGCGTGTATAATTACTGTTTACTTGGCTTTACTTTATGGAATACATGTTCCAGATTGGCAATTCACTGTCCATAATCCAGACAGCATGTATAACGGCACAACTTTCACCGTAAGCTTCTGGTTTGCACCTCTTATTTTTCTTTCTCCGCGCATTCTTAAACATGAAGTGGCGATATTTTTTTCCTCGTTTGTTCAACTCTCTAATTTGTTTTCTCAGTCAATTTTAGGTAACCTGTGGTGTCAGAGGGAAACTTGACCCTCCTTGTAATGCCGTAGGATATATCGACAGAGAAGTGCTTGGAATTAATCACGTGTATAAGAAGCCAGCATGGAGGAGATCTGAAGTGTGTTGCTATTTTCTCCTGGATACATTTTTCTACTTAAATATTTGAAGAATTGCCTTTTTTATGGCTTGTGGTAATTTCAAACACTTGATGCCTTTTATGTAAGTCCTGCAGGCTTGTTCCGTGAAACCCCCATATGAAGCGCCTTTCAGAAAAACTGCTCCTGCATGGTGTTATGCTCCTTTTGAACCAGAAGGAATTTTAAGGTCTGTATATGGTCTCCAAATCCTCTTTGTAGCTTTATTTTGGGTTAGCAGAATTTTTGCATACAATTTTGAAATGCTTCCGTTTGAGGACTGTAAAATGATTATGAATTACGACCGGTGTATAACTTGCTCTACTGATCCTTAGAATGATATATATGCAACTGCAGCTCAATATCTGCTATTCTATCCACAATCATCGGATTGCATTACGGACATGTACTCATACACTTTCAGGTAAAACCTGTGACTAAAAGTAACCAATTGGTGCTTGAAATCTCCTTAACTTCTGCTCACCTCTTCACTTTTGTTATTTTAGGATCATCTTTCTAGATTGAAGCAATGGCTTCTGCTTGGCTTAGCTCTCCTTACTTTAGGATTTGTTCTTCACTTCACTCATGGTATGAAATCTTACCTCAGTGTTGGTCGAAATTTACCATGTAACCAAACATTCATCCTAATTTTTTCCGATACTGCAGCCATTCCTTTGAATAAACAGTTGTACACACTGAGCTATGTTTGCGTAACATCTGGTGCTGCGGCATTAGTTTTTTCAGCCTCCTATGTAATGGTATATTTCTGGACTTCCCTTTCATTATGGAATATTTTTCGGCTATTTTTCATATTTCTCATTTGGGTTGATTTAGAAATTGTACTCGGTGATTGCAGGTCGATATTTGGGGATTAAAACTATTGTTCGTCCCTTTTAAATGGATTGGCATGAATGCCATGCTTGTCTATGTCATGGCAGCTGAGGGAATCTTTGCAGGATTCATTAATGGCTGGTATTATGACGACCCTCGTAATACACTGGTACATCCATCCTAACTGAACTTTTGCTAAGTATCCTTATTGTAAAATCTTTAAAATCCAAGATTTTCGGGCTCTTGGTCAACCGATGCTACTATCTGATACTCATTGAAATCTTTAAAATCTTAACTGATTCTTTTGTTATTTTTATAACTATCCATGTTAAATCTGTTTTGTCAACAGGTCTATTGGATCCAACAACATGTTTTCATTAGAGTATGGCATTCAACAAGAGTAGGCATCTTACTATACGTGATCTTCGCCGAGATCCTATTCTGGGCCGTCATAGCAGGCATTTTGCACCAATTAGGCATATATTGGAAGCTTTGAATTTTTTTAAAAAATGAATGTGCATGCTGTTTTTTATTTAGTTTGCAATAGTATTTTTTTGACATTGTATTAAGATGTAATTGTTGGCAAAACCCGAATCAACCGATTCAATACGAACCGTACTTAATCGAATAAGATTTTTCGTAAGGGAACAATCCAATTTGAACCAAACCACATGCAACTTTAATGCATAAACCACTTGAATTTAATACTTACTAGTGTATCACATGATAGTTCAGAATCTACCAACTCTTTTGGAACTATATTTTGAAACCAGAACATGGTGAGAACTCTTCTCAGCCATGCTGATTCTGCAGCAAGTATTAAAGGTGCCCATGATTTATACTGTTAGAGATGACAAGACAACTCATCTGGTGACCTAATAATTAAGGTTCATGCATGTATAACATTCATAATGATTTACCATCTTTGTTTTTTTACATGTACTGTAGGAATTCAATGCACATTAGCTTCCTCTTGTGTGATTGATCTAGAGAGTAACTTGGGCTTGTTTTTGAATTTTAACAGCTCTTAAGATGGTTTTTAAGTTAAATTTGGAGCAGATAATTAAAGAATTTGATGCTAAAATCGGTTCAATTATTTTTTAATGTCAAAGCCTCTTGTATGCCAATCCAAATTACTTTGGTTGATTTTTTTGTCTGAATAGGTCCTTAAAGAAAAAATGTCTGAATAGGCCCTTAAAAACATATCCGTTAATTAGTTCGGTCCTATTCAAACCTTTTTTTAAGACCAAACTGATTAACGGTGATGTTTTTAAGAGACCTATTCGGATTTTTTTTCTTAAAGAACTATTCGGACCCTTTTTTCTTTAAGGGACCAATCTAAAACCAAAAATATCTTTAAGGGACCATTTTACTAATTAAACCAATAAAATCAATATGGATTCAACTAAAATCAAAAGCGTCGTAAAAAAAAAATCGTCAAAAAAGAAAAACTAAAATAAAATAAAAGGCAAATATATAGGAAAATTAATATAGGGCGTGAATATAGGTTTGCGTGGACTAATTTTGAAGTAATCCAACTGGATTGGAATTATCCAACTAAGAGTTGTAAGAAAAAAGAGTTTAATTGATATGCACCGACGGTGTAAAATAGTTTTGCACAATCGTTCAATAAACAATCATTATTTTGTCATGTCATATCAAGAAAGTGGGGTGGAGTGGGGTGATGTGGCGGAAAACATGGTTGGTATTGGTTGACAGTGTAAAATTATTTTACACCGTCGGTGCATATCAATTAAATCCAAGAAAAAATATATAAAATAAAAAGAAAAGAGAAAAGGGGATGTACACGGACCGTGTAATTCAATTTTACACTAACATACTTCCTCTACCCCAAAATATAAGGATTAGTTGACTACTGCACGCATATCAATGCATAACTTTGATTATGAATATTTTTAATTGTCAATGACTAAAAATTATAGAAATTTGATATTTCATAAACACTCGTCGAAACAAATCAAACATGATCTTATATGATAATATTTACATTTATATATTTTTAGAAAAATACGATAAAAACAAAATATATGAATAGTGCATTTAGTCAAATGAAGTATATAAAATGGGACCGAGGGAGTACCTGTTTGTCCGACTTTATTTAATTGGTATGCACTGTGTAAAGTTTTTTTACGCATGAATCCAATAATGTGTTATCACATTAATTGATGAATATGACACATCATGTATTTTTAAACATAATACATGATGTATGTGTTGGTATATTATCACATCACAGACGTCTAAATATTATTACACCGTCAGTGTATAGGAATAAAACAAGAGAGAAGATATTGGTTTCCATCCAAAAACAGAAGAAAGTTTGTCCTCTCTCTTTCTCTGTTTTATTATCTACTCACTCGCAACAAAGAAGAAAGAAAGTGTTTATAGATCTATCTATTTATCTATCTATCTCACACACTTTCACTTTTCTCTTTTTTTCCTAATTCTTCTTCTTCTTCTACTTCCAAATAATACTAATTCACAACACAAACCCTCTCTCTTTTTTCTTCTTCATATTCTTCTTTTAGGTTTTTGAGAATAACAATTTCAACAATGGATCTTAATAACGTTATTGTTGATGATGACGACGGAGGAGAAGGAGGAGGAGGAGGAGGAGATCACACACGCGCCAACTCCTTCGATTCCGTTCCTTGTTCAATTTGTCTCGAAATTGTTTCCGATCATGCTCTTAGATCCTTCGCTAAGCTTCAATGCGGTCATCAATTTCATCTCGGTAACTATTCAATGCTGCATTTTCCACTGCTATTATCCTAATTCATTTCGATTCTTCAACATTTTTTGAGATCTGTTTTCGAATTTTTACATCTGATGAATGATCGTGAATCGTGATCATTGATGAATGTTTCATGTATATGATAATAATTGTGTTGATTATGTTACTGGTTATTAGCTTTTCAGGATGAATTAATGGTGCTGGTTTTAGTAGCTTGTAAAAAAAAACATTGCTAATTCTAAACCAATAAGAAAATTGTAAGTTTGGTTTCACGAGCTGGGAAATTATTTGATGTATTTTCTCCGTTACATAAACCTTTGGATTAAAGCAATATCGGGTTTACACTAACCCCCTTGGGTTGGTCTGGTGGTATTGGTTTGGGTCCTGGGAGTGTGCTCCTCCTTTAAGGTCTCAAGTCTCCTCGGTGCCAATTTGGGTGGGCTAATTTAGCTTCTTAAAAAAAATATCGGGTTTACACTAGTACTTTAATTTACCATACTTGTTATAAATATTAACATGTTTTTCTTTACTAGTATGGAATTTTAACAAGCTTATGGTTGTTTTCTGCATGTAACTGTGTCATATTGGAATGCTTTTTATTTCCTTATTTGTATTTGTTTCAGATTGTATTGGTTCGGCTTTCAATATAAAAGGGGCAATGCAATGTCCTAATTGTCGGAAGATTGAGAAAGGTCAGTGGCTTTATGCTAATGGCAGTCGATCATATCCTGAATTCAATATGGATGATTGGACACGTGATGAGGATGTATATGATCTTAGCTATTCTGAAATGGTAATAATAGAAAGTAGAAACTGCATGCAGCTTTAGACTTGTTCCTGCCGTTTTTTTTAGTTGCATTATAAGCATGGTTTTGCAAGCATGGTTTTGCATTGTCTTTATGCTTTGACAAACCGACTGTAATTAATACGGAGTCTTTATTTTGTTTTGTGATTTTTCATTTTGGAGTATGTGAACTTATTTGTTGCCTGCATGCTGTATGTTATTGTTTCCGAATTTGAAAGATCATATACTCCTCTAATTGTTAATATAAAATAATTGTTAATATGGAAAAATTATTCTTGAAAAATTGAGGAGAGAATACACATTTGACAGGAGGATATATAATTATCCCGAGTAACAAAAGGAAATAACAGAAAACCAAGTTATATTGTAATTGTATTGTATTGAAGCACAATTGTGAGAAGAACACTGAAGGGGGCCCATAAGCTCAATCTTGTTCATTAACAAATGTTAGGGTGCATTTAGCCACTCAAATAATATTCCATTATCTTTGGCCTGTTGTGAACTTAATATACCTTTGCCTTAAAAAACCAAATATTTTAAGTGTGTAAATTAATCCTACTGGTGCATTCTTTTCCTTATTATCATTTAGCTCGTAAATCTTTCCAAGATACTTTTCTGTAATGTATGCCAGTTGGAACTAGGAATTTCAAGGTTTTCATTACATGCTTTAAATGGAATCATCTTGTTCTTTTTCATTTTCATTTGTGTAAGGATATAAACACGTTCTGTCTACCATTTTGACTAAACATTAATTTCAAATTCTTTCTGCAGTCCCTGGGAGTTCATTGGTGCCCCTTTGGTAACTTTACCCAACTTCCTTCTTCATTCGAGTAAGCTTATACCTTATAATTAACATACTAAAATATGTATGCTGACTTATGTCTGTTCTAATTCCTATTGGCAATAGTCTTTTGTGCTTTGATGTGCCTCACCCATGAAATAACATGCATAGGAATTTTTGTGAAGGCCAGTTCTAAGATACAGTTGGTACTTTCAGTATTAGTGACACCATTTGTGACTTAATCGCACTTCAAATCTATTAACTAAATTTGGTTATGACTTGTAGAAGGTCAATGTTGGTGTGCTTAACTTGGAACTGGATTAAGGCTAATGAAGTCCAATGTGGGTAAAGCTAATAGTGATATTAATATCATATAAATTTTAGAGTTCAGATTATATTTTAGATTAAGATGAAAAAATTGGGAAATGAGAGAAAAAAGTGGGAAATCCTAAGAATACCTCAAGAAAAGTATCAAGAATTTGAAGACAGCAACATCAGTAGAGCTGGAAATGTTTTTTACTTTGTTGCTCCGTGAAGTCTTTTTTTTTTAAAAAAAAAAAATCATACTTTTATTTCCCATTGATTCAACACAGAATTTCCCTTCTTCTGATGTATAAGTCATCACACTTCAGAATTGCATAAATAATAAACAGGTCTAGTTTTGTTAGGAACTGCCAAATTTAACAGGATGTATGTATAAAGGGTTATGTTAGCTTAGTAGTAACCACTTGATCCTACAAGTGGTATTAGAGCTAAGGTAAGGCCAAAGTTAGATTGAGACATGGCTCTTGATGATGGACTTAAGTAGAACAAGTTACGCATCAAATAACAGCTATGGCTTATAATGTCCAAACTCCAACATTGATTAGTGTATAGTTTAGAATGTTGGGTTTCAAAACTATTCCAATTCTACAACTATTATAAACTGTCATTGCCATTCATTTCTAAAATATGATTTGTTTACTTTAGAAGAATGTTATATGGGGGTTTCAAAGCTGTTATATAACACTATATATATGTCGAGAAAAATCATCGTTGCTCTTGGAGTTGTTAAAATGTAAGATTGGTGGTCATTTTATTAGTATGTTAATGCTATGGAGGATCAGGGAAAACATTCTTTTTTGTAGTAATGGTGTTTGGTAGTGTTTATCTGACTTTGGCCATCATCATAAACCCCCTCCCCTTTCTTACTAAACATAACTTATCGATGACGTGGTAACTCATGTTATGCCTTTATTGTTTTCACAGAGAACGAGAATATTCACCAACTCCATGTAAGATTTTTTACCTGTATATCATCATCCTTTTCATCAACTTACATTTGACTGATTATGCTATCTTGACTGAAATTTTGAGATGCAGATCATGATGCGATGGGACCACATGCTATGTTTACCGAGCATTCAGCTTTGTCTTCTGGTAGTCATCCCTGTCCATATATTGCTTACGTTGGACCGTTACATCCTTCCACCTCCAACTCTGGTGGAACTGTTTCAGAAGTTTCTAATTTCAATCATTGGAATGGTGGTCCACCTATACATGGTGACATGTCAACCTCCTACACAATTCCTGCAGTGGTTCTTCATTATCACAGTTGGGATCACCCTTCCTCCCATTTCTCCTCTGGCAGCAGCCATCTCGGTGCTGCTGATCAGCCCTCAATATCACAAAGTAATCAGAGGCCAACAAGGGGTGGTTCGGAGGCCCCTAGATCTGGATCTTATATGCATCCCTTCCCTGTTGGACACAGGTATCTCTTTTAAGTTCCTGTATCTTGCTAGATTGCTTTTGAGTCTGTAGTTATATATTGCCTGAGCCTCAATGTAACTTCACATGAAGCAAATTGTTTTATACGACATACACCAATAGTATGTCTAGTGCAATTGGGTTAAATCCAACTGATATATTAATGATTTAAATACATCTTTTGCCCTTGCAAATATACCACTTTTAACATTTTAGTCCTGTAAGAAAAAATTGTTTTTAATCCTTGCAAATATAAAAAAAAATTATTTTAGTCTATGTAATATTCGTTTTATCCTGGGTTCGATCCCTAGCTCATTGTAAACAAAAAAAAAAGTTCGATGTATATTTATTTATTTAAAATAATATATTTTTTATAGGGACTAAAAGTTAAAAGTGATATATTTGAAGGTACCAAAATAATATTTTAAAGGTTGTGAGGTTGACACCTGATGTATGTATTTTTGCAGTTCTGTTGCTAGAGCCGGGAACTCCACTGCATCTTCCATGATTCCTCCTTATCCGGGCAGCAATGCTCGTGCTCGTGATAGAGTCCAGGCGCTTCAAGCATACTATCAACAACAGCAACCTCCGAATTCTACCACAGTACGGGCACCTGTAGCTTCAAGCACTCGGAGATCCAGCGGTCACAGTGGGCCAGCTCCATTAGCACCATTGGCCTCGCCACCAGACCAAAGTGGTAGCTACGTTTATGTCCCAGGACGCAGTTTTCAAGAAGAAACCCGTCTTCCAAGTCACTTCCATACATGGGAAAGAGATCACTTGCCTTCATCGTCGTTAAACCATGTTGGTAGAGACTCAAATTGGAGACCACACCACCAGACTACCAGCGGGTCAGACCCAGGTTTAAGATCTTCTAGCTTTCGATTAAGGAGTGATTCAGAGAGAACACATTCACAAAATCGGTGATACACTTGTTTATATCAAACTACCATTATTATGGTAAATTAAAATTTATGTATGCTTAAAAAATGTTACATAATGCTTTGGCCTGGCTGGCGTGTTCTTAGACTCTATATATACTCTAGCTGGCCTTGGAATTGATCCTTCTGGCAGCTATGAGGCATTGTGAATGGACACTGACTTCCTCTGGTTTCGTTGCTTTGGAGGACATAAAATAAGATGTTATCTACTTGGAATATCAGATTTTGTAAAAAAAATACCGAGGCATTGTCCTCAAGTGATAAATCAAGTCGATGAGTGCACTAATTGGAACTGGGCAAAACGATTTACTTTTTATATTGATGTTTATGCAAATGTTTTGCATGAACTGGGCGAGGTTTTGAAATTCACTTGAAAACGTTAACTAGGATAGATTTTTTATTATTCGAGACCTCAAAAATTTAGGGTAGGAGACAACAAAATCTACTCATTAACGAAATATTATTCATAACAAAAAAAGATTAGTTAACGAAATATATTATTTTTAAAAAAGTTTTTAATAGAACAACTCTAGTCAGTGATTAACACAATTTAAAGATCAGATCTTTTGGCCTTGAGCTTCTTTTGTCTGGTGTTCTTTTCGGTAGACTGCCACCATTTTCTTGGATAATGGATAGGGTTTCAGAAATGCATGTGCTGAAGAACATCGTAGGTAGCCGCCAAATCACAAATTATGGCTGTATTTAACATTAAATTTTGGGACTATAATACTCGTACTTACGTGTTGTGGGCTTCCACAATTACCAACAAATAGTCAAATCTACTGAGTTGAGAAAATAAGTAAACTGTTAAATTTTAGATCACAATGAGATAGGTTTAACCAGATTCAAGAAAATTGAAAATATGTCAACAAATTAAGCATGTATCAAGTTTTGCAAAATTGACATTGTCACGGGGCAATTTGGGAGAAACTACTCTATTTGAATGACAGACTATTGTGCCGTGGAAGTTGACGACTGACTGCACTTCCAAATATGTAGTAATGCACAAAAGTATGAATGAGAGATTAAATATGTCTGAATAGAATATCTCAATCACAATAACAAATTCATTCAATATCACAGGAGCTCAAAAGATGGTAAGACTACTAGAGTAACATCCATGCAACGGCAAATTGTACCTATAATAACATAGAGAGTTGACAATACAGATCAATTCAGTTATTATGGTTCTAATCATCCACTTCATATAAATACACGAACTCCGCCACTGTTTATTTATAAATATAAAGTTGTATGTCGGGATACAGCCATCATGGAGAATAGCATGCTCAGTAGCGGTCTCCAGAGTTGACAGATTGGCTGCGTTCAGATCTCACCTGTTTATTGGGTTAAAAATTAGAACCTTCAAACTAATTATAAAGTAGAATGACGAATTTATAATCACTTATGAATTAGGATTTCAGAGACAGCACAGGATAGAAAAATAACTTACAGATGAATTTGCTGACTCCGATCTTGACAATGATCTGCAAAACATTTGAACCAATGACTCAGTTTAGCATCCAGAATAATGAAAAGCAAGTAAACCCAGTATCACACTGGCCTCAACTCAACAACTTCTAAAGAATCTATTGTTGCCAATTCGTGATACTGTGAAGAAATTAAGGGGAAGATAAACCCTAAAGAGGAATATAAGTTTGGCCCAAGAATTTGAACACAGAATTTGTAGAAATTGGTTTTGGAATGTAACACCGTTGATTTGCAATCTCTGGTGCCATTAGTTCTTAATCACAGTGATCCAGCTTTTAGATTGCAACTTGTCCCTCTTTACTGCATTCCAGTCTACAAATGGTATACACCATGCCTTGCATTAATATGTTATCATTACCACAATTATCAATTTTCACAGCATTAAGGTGTTCCACGTGTGCTCAATGCTCATTAATAAAACAGTTTTACCTTAGACCACAAAACATTGAGAATTTGAGTACCACATGCCCCCAGATCGCCGCAAAAAGTCGCATCTAGGAAACAAACATGTGGAACTCTAATGAACATTGTAGTAAGTGGCCAACATGACGAACCACTTCATTCATGCCCTCCTGCCCCCTCCAACTTTCAATATTTGAAGTATTATTATGCTGACAACTGTACAGTCAATAGGTTTCATGAGATCAATGGTGCGGAGTGCATGACATAATGAAATGTTCCCTTTCAGATAAATAATTGAAAATTATGAGGAAATGTATGATTCCACCGACTACCACAAAAAGGGAAAAGGAGAAGAGCATGTGAAGATCATGGGATTTCACCAATAGAGATCATAGGATCTCATAGGAAATGAAAATTTAAGACCTTTCTTGTAATAAAAAATATGGGAAATATGGGGATAGTTTTAAATCCTTGTAACAAATAGGAGATGCTAGCAAGAGTTGGCAGCTTGTCCAGAAAAAAAATATATAGTTGAAAAATTAGCTTGCAGAAAAATCCAACTCCGTCAGGAAAATATGGAAGGAAGCAAGCAGTAACACCGAACCCATCTATATACATGTGTGAAACAAAGAAAGAAGCTTTGAAACAATGCAGAGATGTGGATTAAGGTCCCAACTCCCGATAGAAAAAAGAAGAGAGAGGGAATAGCATGCATAGGTATGAATCAACTGACTGGTATCATAGATACTGGCTCATCTCAACAACTTTCACATTATCTGGACTTGCAGATCATATTAAATAAAACAAAAAAATCGTGTATACTTAACAAGCTAAGTTTCCATCTCTGCCAATCAGAGAACTCTCAATCTCAAAGGTCAATGCTGTTCTGTTGTTAGACAAAAAAATACAGACGAGATACGGATAAGGTTGAGTACCACCGGACAGATCCAACAAAGCCAAAACAAGCAACATTTAACACAAAAAAGCAAAAGGGAAAGCTAAAAGTTGGACACCAAGGAATTTCGTGATAGTATGTTTATGGCCTCAATTTGGTGTTTACTGTCCATTACATGATTGTTTCAAGGGAAGTATACTCTTACTAAATACAGACTGAACAACATTTGAATAATTGTATGTTTTAGTTGTTTGTAGTCTTTTGTACGGCAGAGGATGTCTTATCCTCACTCAAGTTGTATATTTGCTTTATTCTCTTTTAAAAAATTCTTATTTCCATTAGAGAAGAGCTGCAGAGTTCAGACATGTCAACTATAAAGTAGAAACTGACCTTGAACGAGATAAAGACCGCCGAGTGCGTTTCACTTTTGGAGACAAGCTGCGAAATATGAAAATTTTAGTCAACTCTTTAAACTTACCAAACTCGCATACCAAATTATAATTCAAAAATCAACCAAAGTGAACCTTCTGCTGCTCCTGCTACTATAGCTATAACTTCGACTGCGGCTTCTACTTCGTGACATATTAGGACTGCGGCTAAGGCTTCTAGAATAACTCCTCCTTGTATCACAACTAGGACTCCTAGAATAGCTCCGTCGATCATATTCCCTCACCTGGAAAAACCAAGGTGGTTTTTGAATGGGAAATAAAAAATATAATCATAGAGAAGAATGTAACCAAAATAAATGTTCACGCACTCGTATGTATGCCCGAGAGAACGCATTTCGGAATTCTGAGTCATCAAGTTTTCTAATCTGTAACAAGAAAATGTGTATCAGCTGTAACGATGACAGTCACGATAAATCCAGGTCAGGGGGTCGAAAAAGATGAAACAGATAACTAAGTAGATTCGTGTTTAGAAAACTTACAGCATATTTCATATCATCATAATTTGTATAATCCACTATCCCAGTCATGCCTACATAGAAATTGTAGAAAGGTTTGAGAACCAATTATGGTGTGATAGTTAAGGTTAAACAGAGATAAGAATCAAATATACCAAATTTCAGGGATGCAAAAACAATAGACATCATTGTTCTCAAACTTACAAGCCCCAAGAATAAGTAGTGCACTGACATCAATACCACAATTTGAAATTATAAATGCTTTTGTTTGGACTAATTAATTCTTATGACTATTCAGCTCGTAACAGAGCCACTGTATACATCAACATTGAAAATATGTTGATAAACCCAATAAATTATTCGTTAAATTGTTTTGAGTATTTTCCCAGTCCTTACGATGCAAGCTCTCAAACTGGAACATCTTTATTCGTCACTCATATTTTTGCTAGAAATGGAACATCTTTATTTCTATCAATCAATCTTTCAATAAAAAAAACTAAGTCAAGTTAGTTATTGTGCTACTTACCACCCCGGTCACGGAAAACTTGAGAGAAACATACATCACCAGCTCTTCGCATGTGATCCTAATCAATAAATTAAACCCTCATCAGTAAATATTGCATATCAAATTTTGAACCAAGACAGTGACTGGAAGTAATTGATCCTTTATCATGCAAACAAATGTGGCATATGCCAAATTATCATAAGAACAAATGAACAAGCCATACTTTCAGGTCTTGCCATGAAGCTGAAGAAGGTAATCCAGTGACCAGAACTACAAAAAATAACAAAAAATGGGTCAACAAAAACATTATTTTTTGTTACAAACAGAAAATAGAAGAAAAAGAATAGTTAGCATAGCCGTAAAGTACAAATTTAAAAGCTAGAAATACAAATCTTGTTTTAAAAAGTAATACATAGGCATACCACGATACTCAGAATGCTTCGACACTCCACGGCTACTGCCGCTACCACTATAACGGTCTACCGGTGATGAATAGCCCCGTCCACCATGTGCAAATTCAACCTACAGTCACAAATAAAAGTTCACAATAGCATTAGGCATTAGCTAGTCCAGTGTCATAACCCATAGGGTAGAGCGGGAAAGTGTACTAACTCTTAATCGCAAGCCATCAAACTTGTATCCATCTCGATAACGAATTGCATCTTCAGCATCACGAGCATCCTCAAACTGTAATATATAACATTTCAACAGAAAAACATGAGAGACATATCCTTTATATGATTTACATGATGAAACCTGAATGTACCTACCTCCACAAAAGCATAACCTGGTGGTCTTGGAGGAACCTTCAATTCAATGTCAACAATAGGACCAAACTGCAATCAGAGTGTAGAAAAAAGCAATTAGCAGGGCAATTCAACATCAACGATGCTTCAAAAGAAACCTTACATACGTATATACATACGTATACGAACCTTGTAGAAAAGATCCTCTACTTCTCTCACACGAATATCACCAGGAAGATTGCCAACATATATTGTTCGACTTGATCGGCGACTCATTTTTTCCTGAAGCACATTCAAAATTATATTGTTAAACATTTATTTACAGTACATACAAAAATCACACGAATTTGGAGACATGCAGATTATTATTAATTAAAAGTGACACAAATTTGACTCCTAAAAGATAATTTACCTCTCTAATCACTAAACTAAACAATTTAACATGGTAATACAAGCAGATGATGGTAATTAAACGAATTTGATAAGAACATGGAATTTTAGTGGAAATGAGGCAAAAAAAACTGATATCGAAAAACACGATCTGAGTTGGTAAATGATGTACCTGAGATTGGAAGCGATTGAAAGAAAGAGGAGAAGCGAAATCGAGTACGAAAGTGCAAACACAGATTCTGTGAGGATGGATGGTTTCAGGTTTCGACACTTGTTTTTTTGATAGAAGAGTTTGGACACTTCTCGAAGTTGCGGTTCGGACTAAAATCCTATACCAAACTTTTATTTTAAAAACCTTTTTTTTATTTTCATACTTATTTATTTATTTATTCCTCCTTTGTCCTTGATAAAAAAAATATATTTATTTATTCTTAAATAAATTGTCAAGAAATAAATAAATAATGTGCTAATTTATAATTACTTTTTTAAAAAAATTCTCTTTATTGTAGTTTTAGGGGCTGTTTGAATTAGCTTATTTTTTTTAGCTTATACAGCTTACACAATTTTTATGTATTATTATAAGTTTGTCAAGATAGTTTATGATAAAATAACATATAAAAATATAATTTTTAATAGTGCAGACTTATATAAAAGGCATGAGATATTATGCATAAGGAATAAACTTATGCATGGTGCATAAACAAATCTCCACCATCAAATTGAATCTAACAAATCTCCGAACGCACTATTTTTCACCCCCAAATCAACAACAGCAACCTCTGAACGTCATCAAATTACTTCGTAGTTAGTTTTAAACTAAAATCATGCCAAAACTATTTTTGTCGTGGAATGGTTTCACATTAGATGTACTTAATCATGTCAAAACCATTTTTATTGGGGTAAATAGGGTTTTACCCCCTGCAAAATAAGCTAATTTTGCATTACCCCCTGCAAAAAAAAAAAAACTTGGATTACCCCCCTGCAATATGAAGATTCTCTCTCTTTACCCCCTGTTTGACAACTTGGCATAGAATCTTTATTTTTTATTATTAAATAAATTGGTGACAAATATTTAAAAAATTCCACTTAATTAGTTTTTAAAAAAATAAAAAATATTGTGTCAAAAAAAATTATTAAAAATAAAATATGTTAATTCAAAAAGATATGTTAATCCATTGTTTCTAACGCAAAAAAAAAAAAAAAAAAAAAAAAAAAAAAAAAAAAAAACTCACAATATTTTCCTGTAACATAACACAAATCTTTCTCCTTCTCATTCTTCTTCTCAAAACCCAAAATTATTTTTTCTCTAACACAAACTCAGAATCCCATAATCTTTTTTATCTAAAATAAAACCTAGAAATCCGCCGAATCACTCCGCCGAATTCGTCGAAACAAATGATTGATGAAGAACAAAGGCAGGAACTAGGAACCAGATTTCCTATAAAGGCAGAAACTGAGTTTTTGAATTTATGGGTTAGGGATTGAATTGATGGGATGAAGAATTGGGAAGAAGAATTATGTTTTTGGGTTAGGAAGAAATTGGGTTGTTGCAAAGGGATGAAGAATAGAAGAACAAAAGAAATTTATGATTATGTTTCTGGGTTTACCGAGATTGATTTTTGGAAGAAAAAAAATTGAGTTCTTTTTGGATTATTGTTCTTGGTGGTGTTGATGATTTTGTTGATGTTGTTGTTGTTCTTGGTGGTGTTGATGTTCTTGTTGAATGATGAAAGTTATCGTGGTAGGGATGAAGGGAAAATTAGAAAAGAATTTATTATTATTTTTTTAATTTTTAGTGTATTTAATAATAAAAATGACATGTGCAAATTAAAAAAAAAATTAAATGCCACATATGCATGCCACCTCATAAAAAATAAAGATTTTATGTCAAGTTGTCAAGCAGGGGGTAAAAAGAGAGAATCTTAATATTGCAGGGGGTAATCCCAAGTTTTTTTTTTGTAGGGGTAATGCAAAATTGGCTTATTTTGCAGGGGGGGTAAAACCCTATTTACCCTTTTTATTGTGGAATATTTTCAGAGAGTTGTAATTCAAAATCATTTTGATGTGGAATGATTTTGTGTGTTATTTATGCATGGTGCATAAGGAATTCGCTTATGCACCATAAACGCTCCCCTTATAAAATAGCTTAAAACCTAATTTATATCGTATAAATTATTTGCATAAGCTCAAAAATAAGCTAATTTATTTTTGACTTACTCACGAAATTTAAAATCCCACAATTTTTGTTCTTCTTACGAATTTTAAAATAATGCAACATATTTGATAATGTAGAATCATGAAAAATAATTAATTATATCAACAATAAATTATAATTTATAAATTAACTATGTGAATAGTATTGTATATAGACTCAATTTAAATTATAATATGCACGTCATCATCCAATAAAAACACACGACTTTAAAATCAACAGTAATAAATAATAATAGACTTGGAATTAATCTTTCCATCAATTTCTCTTTCGATATAGACTACTAATACATGTTAGAAACTCAACTTCTAGATTATTTGCTCAAATTGTGTAAAAAAAAATAAAAATTGCTCAAATTAGTTATATTTATTTTGCTGATCTTAGTGGAGTTAGTACTCCTTGTATAATAATTGTTTTGTAGTTTTGTTTTCTATCGGGCTTAGGCTCTGTTTTATACAATTAAAAAACGAAATACTATTTATTACCTATAGAAAATATCTTGAAAATGAGTTTTTTTTTTTTTTGCTAAGAAGTATTTTAAAATATGTTTCATTTTAATGTGGGATTGAGAGTTGAGAATCTTACCGTGGGAAAGAGAGCTCTTAAAACTGTTTCAAGCAAAATGGTCAACACATGGGAAAATGTGCTTTAACAATCAATAAGTTTTTACACCATTTGCATTCGATAATTCTGAATTTCTAGCACCAGAGGCTGTAAATCTTTTGAAAATAGTTCAAAAGGAAAGCAGTAATGTTGTGTCGCCTGAGTTTATGAATGTAGTTTTTCAAAGATTAAGTTTTGCCACGTAGAAATGTTTAGCAGCACAACTTATTGTCCGTCTATCTTTTGTTTATATGTAATTAATTTATATATATACATATATTTAAAAATCAGTGGCGTCTCTGAGTTTTTGGGGGCTCTGTGCAAAATATGAAAGTGGGCCTTTAATAAAAAAAAAAACGTAACTTTTTTTTATAAAAACATCATCATTGATTTAAATTGCAAATAACATAAAATTATAATCATTCTTGTAATTAACATAAAAAAGATTCATAGTCTAACAATAACAACAAAATACATTATAGTTACTTTGCTTATAAAAAAAAAATCTCGCTACTTAAATCGACTCATTCTTGCTGCATTTTTTGAAGCAAATTCATCAATCAAGTCTTCATATTGTATGTCATCCAAGATATTATTCTCAATTGCTATCAATGCTAAGCTCCTGATTGAGATTGAGTTAATTTCTCAAGTCTTATCTTTTTCTTACGCTTTACATATCCACAATCATATTTCCTACCCTTAGGAAGTGACTTAGGAGGCATTGAGGGAAAAAAATAGAACCTGAAAATTCTCACTGTTCTGGATCGATTCCGCAGGACCTCAACATTGAAGTAGAACCAAATAGACAACATTGAAGTTGAACCGGTAAAAAAAGAAAACAAGAACGTAATTAGCAATTAAAACAATCCAAATAGAACAACACATTATTAAACCAAATAGGACAATAAACATTAAAACATTATCATGTTGAAACTAGGAATCTCCGGCTGGAATCACATGTTTACAAAGAATGGGAGTAGGATTTATGATTAACATTATAGCTACTATAGTTTCAGCATTAGTGGAAATTAAAAGAAAATCAGTAGCTCTGTCTGTATTAGTAACTTCTACTGCACATAATGACAACACATGCATAAAATGAAATTAAATCCTCTGCAAATACTCTATCAAAGTAGATTATAATTTAATACCAAAATTTTATAATAAGGATGAAAGTAGATTATAATTTATACCAAAATTTTATACTTTGTGTTTTAATTAAATCAGTAGCTACCAGCGTTATACTGCATAACTACAGTCTACGGCTATTGATAATTATATGGGAACACTATTGGTATCATTACTAACATAGCAAAATTAACTTTGGGAGAAAAAGAATGATGGGAATTGGGAATTGGGAAACACAATTAAAATAGCAAAATTGTGATTTTACATTGCAAATTTTACAAACCCTAACTTGTAAAATTTAGTTTTTACCTTTGAGAATAGAAGGAAGGAGGTTAAGTGGTTAACCGACGCCTGGTGATGGTGGCAGGAGGCAGGTCGACGCCGGTCTGGTGGTGAATTAATGGAGGCAGGTGCAGGTCGTAGGTTTTCTGAAAGAACGCAGGAACGCAAAATGCAAAAACGCAAAACGCAGGCTTCTATTGTTGTTTTTTTTTTTCGTTAGGAAAACATTGTTGGGCTGGGCCTTTACAACATTTTCTAACATACATAATTAATTTTTACACCCCCTAACTTACTAATACTACTACCCTATACATTTTTTTTTGAGGCCCTCGATTTTAAGAGACCTTGTGCCACGGCCCATGTCGCACATGAGCCTAGGCCGCCCCTGTTAAAAATAAATGTAGGATTGTTTGTAAATGCCAATTCTCTTACAAGTTTATACTACTTTTTTCCGTAGCTTATATAAAAAAAATTACAGAATGGGGTGTATAAACTAACAAACAACGTGCAAAAAGTAAAACGATAATTGCACCAAGATAAAACTACCAGGTGAGCCCAATAGATAAACCCAACCTCGAACCCATTATATAAAATCACAAATCGAAACCCTAAAAAACTAACCTGCTTTCATCTCTATTGACGCCGCTGGTTCTCTCGACCGGTAAACACCTCTTCTCTGCTCTCACTTCTTCTGAATCTCTTAATTTTCTTTGTTTAGGTTAGATTTACATAAACACTTAAATCTTAATCGATTTTAATCAAATTCATGTGAACCTCAGATTCTCAAATTCTTCTGAATCTCTCAAATTCTTTGTTTATTTATCATTTTTGATGTGTTTATGCAGAGATTCACATAAAAGAAGGAAAAATGAGTCGCGGTGGTGTTGCCGGAGCTAAAGGAAAGAAGAAGGGTGCAACCTTCACCATTGACTGTGCTAAACCAGTCGAAGATAAGATCATGGACATTGCTTCTCTTGAGAAGTTTCTTCAAGAGAGGATTAAGGTCGGTGGTAAAGCCGGTGCTCTCGGTGATTCCGTCACCGTTACCAGGGACAAGTCTAAGATCACTGTTACCTCTGACAGTAACTTTTCCAAGAGGTAATTTTTATTTTTGCTTGGTATTTATATAGATTTTGATTATATTTTGTTCATTAAGTCATATGTTGGTGAAATGATCGTTTATAACTATGATTTTATCTTAATGTTGTGCTTATATGCTAAATTTTGATTTATCGATGAACTATACACTGATTTGATTTAATAAGTTATATGTTATTGGTGAATTTCTAGTTAAGATAACTAATTGGCATGAAGTTGTGGAGTTTATTAGTTAATTACTTTGTTGGATTTTTATGGATAGGTTTTTTATGATTGTATATGACTTATGACATGAAATAATGCTTTGCTCTAATCATCATTTTTCTCTTTTGATGTTATATTCACTCATTGAAATTGCTTGAGATTGTTGTTGTTGTTCTCGTTCGCAAAAGTGATGAATTGATTTTTCTTATATGAGTACTCTAAAATTGTAATTTAAGGAATGATTGTTTTTTATATATGCAAATCATGATAACAATTTAGCACCCTAGTGATAATATCATGTTCTGGAATTGGCTATGTTGATATGATTTGATATTTTGATGATTTTGGTGTAATTCATTTTGATTTCCATGATCTAAGGTTGTTTGTTTAACATCTAACTTGTGGCAGATATTTGAAGTATTTGACAAAGAAATACTTGAAGAAACACAATGTAAGAGACTGGCTCAGAGTGATTGCTTCAAACAAAGATAGGAGTGTCTATGAGTTGAGGTACTTCAACATTGCCGAGAACGAGGGAGAGGAAGAGGATTAATTGTATGATCATTTTATTTACTTTAAAACTCTGTATGCACTTTTGTCCTAGAGATAGCTTTCCTTTTGGCAAGTATTGCTTAAGATATGATGTGTTAGACTGCTTTGCAATTTAACAGTTTTGATTATTTAATATTTGTGTTGCTATTTATGAATTCAGAATACTGTTTGCATTTTATTCTGCATTGTTTCCTAGTTTTATACAGTTACAGAGTGTTATTTCTTGAGTGAGGGTCAAAATTTCTAGATTACACTCTCATTCTTCATGATTTTTTGCTTGTTTTCATTTGAGTAGTTCGGTCCTCTGTATATACACACGTCTTTGATTGGATATAGGGTCTATAAGTTGTATTTTAAATATTTCATACATGCTTAATCTATTAAAATGTCTTTCGAACAAAATCATTGAGAGTTGGCTTAGATTATTTGTTTTTAAACTATAAAGATCTCACAAGATAAATTTGAACTTTAGCATCTCCCGCCAGAACTCAGTTTCAGCTGTTTATTCTGTTATAGTACATCCCCCAACTTCCGTATTTGTTCTGCATTCTTACTGTTGATTATTTCCCTCACTGGGATGCCTGAATCATTAAATTTGTTGCAACTTATGGGGTAATTCTACCTTAGCCAAGTTTCACCTAGTGTGTTTTGTTTCCCATAACGATAATGGTTCCAACAATTAACCGAATCAGTAACATTTGACAGTTGTAGATTATTGCATGCGATATATTTGTCCATCTCATTATTTAGGAAAAACATGAACCTAGTTGAAATTGAATTAGCCTTAATGTTGTGAACAGTTTTCCACATCTTATGACGTTATTAGTATTGATACTATTTCATATTGTCATCACAAGAATAAAATTTATATGCCTGTTGAGACAATTATTTCTAATTTAGTTACAAAAATATCGTAGACAAGTCGAACAATATGTATTTTTTTTATACTGCCTAAGCCGGAATAATATGGGTCTGTTTGGATTTGACTTATTTTTAAACTTGTGTAAATAAATAAATTTTTATGTTATTTCATAAGTTTCATAAGTTTTCACTAATAAAAATTGTGTTTTTATAAACAGTTTTTTTATAAAACTATCTTGAAAAATTTATGATAATACATGAACACTTATTTATTTGCTGATTTGCATAAACTCAAAAGTAAAATAAGTTAATCAAAATCGGTCCTATATATTCTAGGACAAAACTTACATGCATTTCTATACATGCATTTCTTCAAAGAGATAGTTTCTTTTATTAAAAAATAATTTTTTTTTATTTTTTCAAAATGAAAAAACACAAATAATCACCTCTTTGTGAGTGGAAAAGTAAGAAATGCATGTATGAAAATGCATGTAAGTTTTGTCCTATATTCTAATATTAACTTACATAAATTCTACAAACTCAATTTTACGTTGTTATAATCTTTGGAAAAAAAAACCATAATGATTGTTTTTCATAAGGATTGTCTTTTCATTCTCTACAAATCATCACACTTTTAAGGGTCTTAAGATTTAATTAAATTGGCAATATCAATATTCAATATAATTAGTTGTATGCGAGTTTTAAATGTTACTTGTTATTTTGCTTATAAATAAACAGTATTTTAAATAAGTTGAAAATATTCTATTACGTATCTCTTGTTTCCTCCAAAGCCCTCTCCTTTCCTCTAGCCTCCAGCTCCAGGTACTCCCTAAGTTAAAAAGATGCATGAGTAACGAAAAGTTAAAAAGATGTAGAAAAAAGTACCAAGTTAAAAGCTTTTTTTTACGATAAAAAGGTTAAAATGAGCTATGTGCAAAAATTGTACTCACTTAGATAAATGGAGCAAATCTAAGCTCTCAATAATTACGCACATAATTATTTTTTATTTTTTTGAAGAAGAATTATGCATATAAATTTATAGTTGATACTTGATATTCCCTTTTTTGTTTTCCAAAGGTTAAATTTAGTAAACCATCAATATAAAAACCTAATACAATTGGTGCCAAGCCTTGCCTTCTATTTAAAAAGAAAAACATGCACATTTGGCGTTCTTCTGTGGTAAGATTTGTTACAGCAATGAGTATTAACATTATGGGAAGATTTTGATGAAAAGGAAAAAGAGTTCATGACAATTTGGTTTCTTCCTTGATGAGAATTGAGAAGTCAAGATACATATAAAAAAAAAAAAAAAGAATCTTCAGGAGGAAGATGATAAGGATATGAAGGAACTTACCAGTTTATCAACTGGCAAAGTTTTAATTAAATGGATTATCTGCATTTGCATAAAATTCTGTTTCAATTTTGGTCATTTGATTTTATCAAGATTAGGTATTTGTTGAAGTTTTCAAGAACAGCAAAATTTGGTTGATGTGCTTTTTTTTTTCTTTCTAGATTTTAGGCTTAATGAGATTCTAGCTTTTATTCTTAAAGATCAAAGATAGTTAAGTGTTTTGGACTGGACTAAAGCTTATATTATTTAGAGATCCAATATATCTTAAGGTCCAACGTTTATATTATTTAGAGATCCAATATATCTTAAGGTCCAACGTGACTCATCCATATTCAAATGAGGGCACATCGTTCCTTGCACTACACTGCCCATAACAAGATAATGATCTCTGCTTGAGATGTACTATCCGAGGGCCTACAAGGTTGTTATGCATACCATGTGGCGTCTCCACACCTATATATACGCATATGCACTCACCCTTAAGGTATTCACATTTTACTTAATTTATACACACTCATATTAAGTTGTTACTGACTTGAACGTTGAAGTGTTAATACTTTTGCAGGTACCCTTTTCCCATCTTGTTTGCAGCTCACAACCACTATCAAAACCAGTCTTATTTCATCGGAGGAATCATCAAATTCTAATACATCATATCATTAAACAATTTGGAGTATTACATTTAGTTTGATTGATATTTTATCTTCCACCCATAAAGATCATCGATAGTTAAACAATCAAAATTCATTCTTTTTAGTCTAATTGACATTTTACCCTCTACACAGGAAGTTTTTTTTTTTCCTTACAAATTCTACACATGAAGATAATAGTATAATTAAGCGATCAAAATGCCAATTAGTGTTATAGTTTGTTCAAAGAACGTAGGCTTGTGAAGATAATCAATAGTATAAGATGTTGAACTTTGAAATAACTCATTCCAATTTTTCTCTACTTAATAGGAGTAAGGATTTTACCAAACAGGGTAATGAAGGTGAGGTGAAATTTGTGCTAAAAAATAGTAGTAAAAAGCAAGGTGAAAAGCTTACGTAAAGCATATGTTTTGATGATGTCTTAGGTCTCCAATTTCTGATTCCATGTCTTTCGGGGGGCTATTGCCTCAAGCAACGAGTATTGTATTGTACTACTGCCCGTGCATTCATGAAGCTGCAACTTTGCATAACGGGAGTAAATAGCTCTTTTAGATACAAAATATAGCGGATAATTGATAAGTTAGTTTATGGCGAATAATTTATAAGTTATTTTATAGCAAATAAGTTAGCTGATTGAATTTATAGTATTTAGTAAACTTAGCGGCCGAACTAACTTATAATATAAATATGAAATGATATAAAAAAGATATGTTTAATTAATATTTAATTTTTTTTCAAGTAATATGTGAGAAATAAAATTGAAAGAAAAAATAATATGTTATAAGTTATTAAGTATAAGCTAGTAAAAATAAGTTAAAAGCTCATGAGAGAAAAACTTTACCAAACAAATTTTATCATATAAATGTATAAGCTATAAGTTATAAGAGTAATGTTATAAACCATAAACTTTTTTTTTTTTTTTGACAATATTATAAACCATAAACTTAAAATGTGGTGTTACCAAGCATATCCAAATTACAAACGGCTTCTATCAAAACAAAATAAACAAGTCATTACAAGATTTCTACAAACAACCAACTAGTATCAAATTGTTTTTGCTAGGTACTAGTAATAAGCAAATAATATAGTGCTCACACTTAGTTAAAATGAAATAACCGGGCCATGAAAAAATTATTGTTGGGAAACGATAAAAAGTCTCACTTAGATCAATACTACAATGTATTAAGAGCAATTATACAAGTGAATTAGACGATACATTTTTAGTCAAAACTTTTAAGACATTAAATTTATAGATTCAATCTCAATTATTTTATTCATCATGAGATTTTAACTTTTTTGTTCATCACTAATTCACTTTTGGACCACAAAATAAAGTCTCATTGAGTCGAATTATCATTTTAGAATAACATTTTCATTGCTTAATGAAACTAGAGCGGTCAAACGGGTCGGTCCGGTCAATGGGTCAAACTGACCCCACCCAATTATTATTATTAGGTCACACACTAACGAGTCCGACCTAACCCCATATGGGCTAATGGGTCAGCCTCGTCCAACCCAATTTTCATATGGACTACGTGGGTTTGGACCAAAAAGGTCCTACTTATATTTGGGCTAGTTTTTTAGGCTCGATTCATCCAAGCATGTGGGCTAATAGTCTGGCCCATCCCCGATTTGGATCCTCAGCTGCAGTTTTCACTGCTGCAGTTTCTGCTGCAAATATAACTACCATTGGATCAATCTAGCGGTTGGCATATTGGATCAATACATTTTCATTTTTTAAATAAAAAAAGACTGGTCCTCCCTTCTTTACTTTTGTCTCACGCGGGTAACAACATTATCAATGGCGTGTAAAAATCTGGGGTTTTGAATTTGATGGAACAATTTTCTATTTGTATCTCTATTTTGCATACTTATCAGTAACTTCTTCCTCATGGCAATCCTTTTTTATTTCTCTAGCAAACTCCAAGTTCACTCTTTCTTTCTTCTCTTCTTTTACAACTTCCACTCTCAACGCAACTACACATCATAGATGATAGATTTACACGGAGGTGATTGTTTAAAGATGGCGGCGACTAATTTATGGCAGCGGCAGTGACTATTTTGATTTTTGGGTTTATGGTGATGATTCCATTGTTCCCCTCTTTGTATTTTGCGTTTGATTGTGTTGTTTGAGATTATGTAAAATTGATTTTTTTTTCTTTTCAATTTTTGTACTAGATTATTAAGTTAATTATTGAGATTTATTTGATTCTATTATGTTGGTGTTGTTTTTATCTCTGTCAAATATGTGTCGAGAAGCAATAATATTGGGATCTTACACTGTTTTGTTTTCTCAAATACACTGTTAATGTTCCTACTTTCATTGTTGCGTACCCAGATTGTAAAAATTCGAACCATCCTTAATCAAATTATGGCTTATAATTGCCATCTTGCTGACTTATAATATCATTGTAGAATATACTATTGTCTTGGGTTGTTGCCACCCACAGGAAATCAGTTTTTTGTTTTTGTTAAACTAATGGCTTAATAACATAACTTTGAGATGAGAAGAAAACATGAAACTTAAATGAACAGAAGTAAAGTGAACGTGGCTAACAAAGAGAAGAGGGAAGAAAAAAATGCCGGCTGACAACAACTTTCCGGTTGCTAGTCACCACCGCCGGCTTTGTTGTTTCCGATCTGAATTTGATAAAAGGAAGAAAAAGAATGTAGAAACTGTTCACGCAAAAATTGTGGTGATGGGATGTTTTTCCCTAAAAAATAATTTATTTCTAATATAATACACTGACCACTAGATTGATCCAACTGTAGTTATTTTTGCAGCAGAAACTGCAGCAGTGAAAACTGCAGCAGAGGATCCAAATCGCATTAGCCCGACTCAATTTTGAGAGCTTTAAATGAGGAGGTTTACTTTTATCCCTGTTGATTTCCAGGCGCGCCCTACTTAATTACCAAAATACCCCATCCACTACATAAGTAGCGGATAATGTCCGCTAAAAAATCTCATTTATATAACGTCCGCTACTTACGTAGCAGAAGGTTAAAACGAGAAAGTCATAGGGCGCGCGAGTAAGTACTCTGGCGGTAAAAGTAATCCTCCTAAATGAGACTACCTTCAATTTATTTATGTTGATCCTATTTTCTACTCCTATTAGTAGTGCTTTAGCTGGATGAAGTATTATTATGTTGGTGACTCTATTATGCATTGCGTGTTCCAAATATTTGGTTGTCTCTCTCTTACTTATGATTGCTTGCATTTGAAGGTAATTCCACGTTGGATTGAATTCTTTGTCTCCTCTTCCCTCTTACAGTTCAATTTCCAACACACATGGCAAATGAGGTTTGAACCAAAAATGAACCAACATCAGTCACAGAAAAGCAGAGCAGAGCAGAGAACCCCCACTTTGTAAGGTAAAAAAAAACTTCCACTTAAAGTGCTGCTTACTTTGCTTACTTGCTGCCAGTGACGGAGCCAGAAACTTTGAGAAGTGGAGGCAATATTTAAGTAAGTAAAAATATGATATTAAAAATATAACATATCGTTTTCAATGTATATATATTGATATGTATCGTAAATATTTTTTTTGTAGTTTTATTATTCTAAACATTGCCAAAATTAAATAAGTGTTTCAAAAATATATTAACAAGAATTTTTTTTCAAATTAATCTTCTAATTCACGGGAGAAGGAGTCATGGTAATATAGTGTTCGATTGCGATGTAACTAAAATCTGATCAATAATTGCTCCGCCATAATTTGTTTTTGTTATTATTTAAAGGCAAATGCTAATAAGTCTCATAAATATATTTATTAAGAAGCTAAATACAAATATATAAAAATCATTTAAGAAATTGTGTATTCTAAACACCTTAAAAGTAAAAAAAAATTGTTCTTTTCAAGAGAAAAATCTCTTCTATTTTGTTTTTTAGTTTCTTAATAAGAGACACTTGTTAGCAAAACCATTATTTAAAATATATAAAAAAAAAGTGCCAAACTATCAACTTAGATACTATTAAATTGTACACAAATACATTTGTTGTTGTGGTAATAGTTAATTAAATCTATCAATCGTTAGTTGGTTTAGTGGTGATTGACGTTGAACTTGATAAGGAGTGTCGCGGTTCAATCCCTCACAACTACGATAGAAGGAAGCTGAAACTACTTAATATCATAACTGAATCCCGAACCGAATTAAACTGATAGTGAAAAAAAATATTTAAAATCTATGCATCACAAATGACATGCACATATACATATTACATGGTAGTACTAGTAGTAACAAATTATAATTAAAGTGGGGGCACCAGCCCACACAGCCATATACATGGCTCCGTCCCTGCTTGCTGCTTAGAACCTACCATTCTCCTCACGCTATCTCTTTGAGTACAGTTAGATTTACTTTCACATTTTTACATAACTATTACTACTTCACTGTCATGCCTTCCTTTCTTGTCCAACCCTGTCTCTCTGCCTAAGAATTTCTCTGTTGGAAATTCAAGTACACTTCATTGCATCATCTTTTGAGTCACTATAGTATTGGTCAACAACCACTTTAAATGGTTAAGTCAAAAGTTTAACAAAACAAAGAGTGTTCAGCTCTTTTTTTTTCCTTTCTAATCCAGCGGTTCATTAATGTATAAAGAGAGAGAGAAAAAAAAAATAGAGTGAATGACCGAGACGAGGGTAAGATAAGTAACACGAAGATGATTCAAATTTAAAAAACAACATTTGAATTAAAATATTGTGGTAAAAGTTTAACTTTATAATTTCAAAATGTTGAAATCGAATCTCTTAGAAATAGTTGTAAATAATATAATTTGTTTTTGTCAAGTAACCTAATGATTATAATTTCACTTTTTAAAGGTGAATAAATTGAAGTATCAGAGTAACTTCAGTCTCTACCATATTTGTAATGTCTCTGGTAATTAAGCTATGGTCATTCGGATTAAAATCTTTCTTTTCCAATTCTACAAAAAAGGATACAACTTAAGAAACTAAAAATTGAAATTTTATCAAAGAAATCGTGTATTTGATTCTTTGAATTTTAAATATTGTCTTTTTAAATGTAAATTTTAAAATAAAATCAGTATATTTATTCCTTAACACGTGTGTTTTTAGGATATTTGTTAATATCTTACTACTAAAAGAAATTATTAGTGTATAAGTGTGAGTAAAGTTGTAAAAGTATCACGCTCGATATAAAAAAAGTAGACATTGAAAATATATAAATGATATTTTCTATATAGTTGGCTATAGGCATGAGCATCGGTTGGTTTTATTGGGTTTGGACAAAAAATCATCAAATCGATAAAAATTGTAATTATTTAATTTGAACCCACTTATGCTCGTCTACATCTTGGATTTATTTGGGTTTTGTGCCATATGGGTGACTGATAAAACGGATCAGTTATTACGGGTTATGTTGAAATTATGTTTACATCTAAAATTTCATTATAAAAAAATTCTAATTTTCAAATAGTTCATTACATCGTAGACAATGCAACGAAGGATAGAACAACTAAATGAAAAAATAAAGAGGGTGAAATGCAGACACTTTATTTCTAATTTATAGATCTAAAGAGAATAATAGATCATGTATACGAGAAGTAAAAATTAAAATAGGTCTAAAATATATATTAGAAAATATTGATAAAGTGAGATATCTATGTCTTAAAAAATGAGGTTCCAATTTAGTGATATAGGGTTTGTTTATTTGAGCTTTAAACAAATGATTTTTTCTATATGTTTTTTTAAAAAAAAATTATGATAAGTTAGTTAAAAATAAGAAAAGTTATTTAAATTCATTTATTTATCAATTAAAATAGTGATTTTGACATTCAATAATTTAACTATTCATATTAGAGATTTTAATTTAATAAAAATCACAAGTTTTTTAAAAAAGGTATCTCTTAAAAATGATTTTAATGAAAAGGTGTTTATAATAGTTTCTAATCTTTTAGAGATTTTTGTTGGCTGAACTGCGTGCGATTCAGATGAGACTTAAATTTTGTCCGAACAAAGTTATAATAATATTGTTTGTGAGAGTGATTGCTTAAAAGTTGTTGAATTATTTAAAGTAGGATGAGATAATGCTTTGCACCTCCATGCTACAGAAATCCTTCATATTAGAGATGCTCTGCATGAGAGTGAAAACACTACACTGACGTATGTTCTTAAGGAACAAATATGCGCTGTTTTTATGGTAAAGGAGGGATCGCATTCAAAGTGTTCTGCTCATTGGAATTGCCTTCACCGGGCTCGTAGTCCTTCATTTTAAGAGATAAACTTAAAAGTTAAAACTTAATTTGTTTAATGATGCGTATATAATTCTAATTTGTTTAATGTATAATTTTTCTTAATTTGTTTTAAAAAAATCCAAGATGAACGTTATCTTGGAAAAGAGGGAGAAACATTAAAAATAAGCATACACCATCGAGGTTTATGTTATCTCCTTATCATTCTTGTAACTTGTGAGCATATTATCACATGCTGCAATATGAGTTTGTTTTTAAACTATTTAATAACAGTTTCAAATATAAAGAGATTTGAGATAGACACAGGATCCTTTCCACATTGTAACGGGTGGGACAGAAATCAAAATACATATCTAGAAATACAAATACTATACTATACTATACTATAGTGCTGTTCAAAAAAAAAAAAAAAACTATACTATACTATACTATAGTAGTATACTATATTTTACATAATTACATGTCAAATAATGTTAACAGTATTTTCCTAATGTATCATGCATAAAATAGCACTTTGTGTCTAAGAGTGATTGTTCAGCTAAGTCTGAAACAAAAATAGATCTCTGTAACTGTGTTCAAACCATTCCTTCTGAGCTCTGCTTCTAGTTCCAGTTTGCAATACATACATTATTAGTACTTCACATTAGCCCTGTATAAAACAAAAAAATCTCTGTTTCTGAAGGTAACACTGTCTCATCAAACAGTAAATAGAGTGAAATAAAGTACATGCAATGCAACCATCACCTCAATTAGTACTACTTGTTACATAGATAGAATAATTAGTAATCCTATGATCCTATAACAAATGAGCCATTGTCAGTAGTAGAAATTGTGTATACATTATAAATAAAAGTGATATGTAGGGGATAAAACCATATTTAATTCTTGTTTAATTTACCTGAGACCATGGATTATATGTGCTACTTACTTGAGGTTGCAGTTAGAAAGATGGTGGGGAAATCAAGTTGGAAAAGTGGAGCACGTGCAGAATGAGATCGAAACTTTGAGTGATCTATGTTTGCACGTGCCCTGCTTCTCCAACAAGACCTACCCAACAATGAGTGAACTAATGTTGTTGCAATGCTTCATATGACTTGAAGTTGAGAGAGCAATGAGAAGGTGATGCATTTATATAGTAGTTGTGGAGAAGAGAGAGAGAGTGAGAGTGAAAGAGATTGAGTCTTGAAGTGGTTATTCTTTAAAGATTCATTTGAGCTAAAGAAGCAATCATGAACTCACATTGCGTATTGTTTGGAGTAAAAACAGGGGACCCTCTCGTTTCTCAAAAATCATTACTTTCACACTCATTCAACACACTGTGGGAGCAAGTGTAGCAAAACATGTAGTAGTAAATCAAAATAAAAATAAAAAATAAAGATAAATGACATGATGTAAAAAGATTTGAAATAAATTAAGATATCTGCTTGGTAAAAATAAAGGATAACTGATACTATGTTGATAATTATACTTTGTTTGTTTGATAAGGCTTGATTTTGAGGTTATAGCTTATAAATTCATATGAAGGAAGAAAAAAAAACGGTTTGGTAAACATTATTTAAAAAGCGCTTATAACTTAATGTTCATAACTTAATTAATTTTCAAACATTATTTCAACTAGTTTATAACTTATCATTTTTCCTTCCAAATTTATTTTTACCATTTTACTTGAAAAATATTAAATATTAATTAAATTAAAGATATATTTTTTTTATGTCATTTCATACTTATAAACTAGTTCAACCGTTATTTTTTTCAAATTTATTCCTAATTGATAAATCAACAAACGGATGCGCGGTCATATTTATCGAGAAGCAAACAGATGCGCGGATATGCTCGCTAATATGGGGTGTGTTCATAATCATGGAACCTTGATCTACCACCTACCGCCTACTAACTTGATGCAAGTGCTAGACGATGATAATAGAGGTGTTTCCTTCCCCCGACTAGTCGCGTTGTAGTTTCTTTCTTTTTTTTGGGCTTTATCCCCTTTGTCTCCAAAAAAAAACTCCCTCCGTCTCAAATTGAGTGACACAGTTGACTATATTGCAATATTCACACATATTATTTTAACCATATTTTTCTACTAATAAATAAAAATAAATATTAGCATATAAGATGTTGTTGGATTTGTCTCGAAGAGTATTTTCAAAATATCAAATTTTTATAATTTTTACTATAATATAATTAAAAAATTAATCGTCAAAGTTATGCATCGGCATACGTGAAACAGTCAACTATATTACTCAATTTGGGACCCAGGGGGAGTATCTCCTAATTGATTCTCTTTTATTTTTCATACTAATCTTCTTTCTCAGATATTCTTCCATGGACCCAAAAATTTGGACCACATTCTTGGTTACACACACAAGAAAAATAAATGTAGAAAAAGTAATAATAAAATAATATATAATTTTTTAAATGATTAAATTATTTATTGTGTTTGAGTGTGTAATCAAATTTAATTTCTTGGTCTCATGACCATATAATAATAACTCCTTCTTTAGACAAAATTTCATCTACACTCGCTCCTTTATTAATGCTCACACTCCCCACTCTTTTCTTTCCTATTAGCCCAACATAATTATTACTACACTATACACCAGCTCATATTTATTATTTACACCCTCTTATCGCGATTTCTTCTAAGTTTCTATTTTTCTCTCATTTCTTTCTTAATTACTAAAATCAAATAAAATATAATTCTAATTATTATTCTAATTTTCAGCTTCTATCTTAATATTTCTTATTTTTAACCACCATTCCATTATTTTAATAACATTCTAATAATTCTATTAAAATTCTACCATTCTCAATAATTACTAAATAATTCTCATGAAACGCTCCTTTCTAAAATAAAATATTAAAAAGCTTTTATAAACTTATTGCAAAATAACTAACAAAAATTGTAGTGTTACATTGGATACTTATAATTTTCTATTCCTATCGTGAGACTACTCTTTCACTACAATATCTTTTATAAATCTTGTCCGAGTCATATTAAGATTTTGTTTGTGACTGGGGATTGAGGAACACTACCTCACGTTTAATTTTGTTGTGGTCGTTTTTTCTTTTCCCTGAACTTATAAATAAAAAATAAAAAAATAAAAAAAGCTTTCAACCATCAATAATTTATACTTTAATTCATCCCTGACTTTTCATTTATGCGTATAGTTTAATCTTTGGGTATAATTAAATCGTTACATAGTGTGATGCCGGTGGGTGTTACATTGTGACAGTAAGAAAATTGGAACTGATATCAGTCATGGTATTCTTTCTACCCTGCTAGATGTGACCATAATTAAATTTGACAAGATCCGGTGAATCTTATTCTTGCTTGCATGATAGTAGTAAAACATAAAAAAAAAGTTAGGTGACATAATTGAATTATTGCGTATGCATATGAGCTTACGATTGAATAAAGAATCATTCATCACCAAGCATTGCTTACAATTAATCTGAATACTGTGGCATGTGAATAGTTAATTAGGCAAAATGTGTATGGCGGCAACTGTGGAAAATGTTGACAGTAGTTATATTGTAGTGGTAAAAATTAAACAAAAAAAATGCACTCTTAAATCTTACATAAATAAATGACATTGATTGTGGACTGGGCAATGGGCTTAAGTGAATATCCGGTAAGCCCAATTAAAGTAAAAAGGAGGATAAGCCCAAATCAAGTAAACCCTAAAATACCCAATAGGCGATTAGAGCTAGGGCGAGACCTGCATCTCTAGGGCAACGCCAAAAAGGGTGGACTCTGTGTTACTAGAAAAAATCTTCTCCTTCCTTGTATCAACCGCTACCTTGAGAAGAAAGAAATAAACCTCTCGCAACTGCCATAGCTTGGAGACCAAGGTTTTCATCCCTATTTTCACGCCATACCACCGAAGAAGGTGCTAAGGACCGGATTTTTAGGAACCCTTGCTTGGAGAAGAAGACTAGAAGCTCTATAAATAGTTCCATACTCTCACTTGTAAAGGCATCGAATTCTGACTTATTAAACTCCCAGGGTTGTTGGGATTGAACTGAGTGTAATCACACCATTTGATCAATAATACAAACCCCTTTGTTTTTTACCAGAACATTTTGGCGCCCACCGTGGGGCTGCGGTAAAATCATTTGATCCCAGCCTATCACAGCAACTAGACGAAAAATCAAACATCTTCACATGGCTGGAGAACACGAAAACCACGACAACTCTAACGTTAACACCCTGC
Source organism: Trifolium pratense (assembly GCF_020283565.1). Taxonomy (NCBI): domain Eukaryota; kingdom Viridiplantae; phylum Streptophyta; class Magnoliopsida; order Fabales; family Fabaceae; genus Trifolium; species Trifolium pratense. The sequence continues at coordinate 2,444,293 of NC_060064.1, forward strand.
AAGCCGCCGTCGTAGAGATTCGGCGCTTACAAACTCAAATTGCGGCCATCGAAGCCGAAAGAACTAATGAAAAAGAAAGAGCGAAATTGATTTTGGAGGAGGAGGAGGGAGAGGGCGTCATGGACGTACAACCCTTAGCACAACACTTGTGGGATGCCCAAGTAGTGGAAACAATCAAGGTTCCTCACCTTCCTACCTTCGACGGAAAGACGGATCCAAGGGAGCACTTGATGGCAATTGGGACACAAACTGCCATAATCAACGCTCCGGAGCATCTGAAATGTAAATTACTGGCCGGCACTTTCAAGGATGTCGCCCTGCGTTGGTACATGAACCTTCCAAGAAACTCAATCGAGAGTTATGCTGACTTTCATAAAAAATTCATTCACCAGTTCGCTGGATCGAAACACGTGAAAGTCACATCAACCAGTCTTTTCTCCATCCGCCAAAACCATGGCGAGTCATTACGTAACTTCCTCGCCAGATTTAGCGAAGCCACCATCAAAGTCTCGAATCCAAATCAGGAGATGTTCGTGGCAGCCTTCCACAATGGGCTAAGAGCGGGACATTTCAACGAGTCCTTAGCCCAAAAGCCAGCCTCGTCAATGCAAGAGGTGAACAAGAGGGCGGAGTGTTATATAAAGGGCGAAGAAAGTAACGCCGAGAAAAGGCAAAGAGATGTTAAGGAGAAGGAATACGTGGGCCGTGCCACTAGAGCGCCCGAACACCCGCGACCAAAATCGGGAGGCCACCAAGGGGATCCATGGCAGAGGCATCATGGGAAGCCCTACCGCCAACCGCCCAGAAGAGAATTCAGGAATCATCCCGCCAATGAAGACCTCACGCCATTAAACGCCTCAAAGGTTTACGTTTTAAATGAGATTCTGGCCACTGGTTTGGCAAACCTCCCCCCAAGGAGAACCAGTAACATTCCCATGGGGCTGGACGATAACGCCTGGTGCGCATATCACAGGTGTAGAGGTCACTCCACGGAGAAATGCTTCCGCTTAAGAGATTTAATCGAAGAACTAATCAAAAGCGGACACCTTCGCAAATTTATTGACGACGCCGCCCAAGGGCGGGTTGTCGTGCCAAAAGTCCCCCGGCAGGAGCCACGAGACCCTCCTGGGCCAAGCAGAGAGCCTCCCAAGGGGAGAATCTCCGTGAATACAATAGCGGGAGGATTCTCAGGTGGGGGCGAATCAAGCTCAGCAAGAAAAAGGTATGTACGCCGAGCCATCTCGGAGATATACCTCGTAAGTCAGCCTCAGCCATTAGACGTACCAGACTTGGCATTCACGGCAAAGGATGGTTTGGAGGTAGCACCCCATGACGATGATCCTTTAGTGATACAAGTCCAAATTTTGAACTGTGATGTAAAAAGAGTACTGATAGATTCGGGAAGTTCAGCGGACATCATGTACTGGGAAGCTTTCAAGGCCATGCAATTAGCAGAAGAGCAATTGCAACCATACTCCGGAACCCTGGTTGGGTTCTCTGGCGAACAAGTGGACGTAATGGGTTACGCCTCTCTTCTTACCACGTTTGGAGAAGGCAGCAACGCCAAAACTATCAAGGTTCGATATCTGGTAGTTAAAACTCCTTTTACCTCCTATAATATTATTATAGGAAGGCCCGCCTTTAACGCATTAGGGGCGGCCATGTCCACTTTATACCTAGCAATAAAATACCCCCTCGAGAATGGGGGAGTAGGAACAGTACGGGGCGATCAGATTCTCGCCAAGAAGTGCTACGAGTCCAGCTTAAAAATACGACACCGAACTTCCGGCGCAAGCGGGAAATTCGAAAGGAGACAAGCCGCAATTCCAGGCGGCATAAACATGATAGAGAGCGCAGATATGGATCCAAGGGAGGAATTCCAAGATCGAAGGGTAAGCCCTATAGAAGACCTAGAGCAGGTTCAAATTGGCGATTACCCTCACCAGACAACTAGCTTGGGAACAGCGTTGCCCAGCGAGGAGAGGAGACGAATCATCAAAATCTTGAAGGATAACGCTGACCTATTCGCATGGAAACCTTCAGATATGCCAGGGATTGACGAAGGGGTGATAACACATAAACTCTCAATATCACCCAGCACAAAACCAGTTTCCCAAAGAAAAAGGAAGGTGGGAGAAGAAAGGCGAATCGCTATAGCAGAGGAAGTAGAGAAATTAAAGGAAGCAGGATTCATCGAAGAAATAAAATATCCCTCATGGTTGGCAAATGTCGTCATGGTGAAAAAGGCCAACGGGAAGTGGAGAATGTGCGTGGACTTCACAGACTTAAACAAGGCGTGTCCCAAAGACCCATATCCCCTACCTAACATAGACAGGTTAATTGATGGCGCCTCGGGATGTAAGATGCTGAGTTTTATGGACGCCTACTCCGGATACAATCAAATAAAGATGAACCCCTCCGACGCCCGCCATACAGCCTTTATGTCGAATACCTGCAACTATTTTTACAACGTCATGCCTTTTGGACTGAAGAATGCGGGAGCAACATACCAAAGGTTGATGGACAGGGTTTTTGCTGAGCAAATAGGGAAGAATTTAGAGGTATATATCGACGACATGGTAGTAAAAACTTCTGAGGGAAGTCGCCATGATGATGATCTGTTGGACATCATGGGATCAGTAAGAAAGTACAACATGAGACTAAACCCAGCAAAGTGTTCCTTTGGGGTACAAGCCGGAAAATTCTTAGGGTTTATGCTCACCAGCAGAGGAATAGAGGCTAACCCCGAAAAATGCCAAGCCATCATAGACATGAGGAGCCCTACATCCGTGAAAGAGGTACAGACCTTGACAGGCAGAATAGCCGCACTATCCAGATTCCTATCATGTGCGGGCGAAAAGGGTTTCCACTTCTTCGCATCTCTTAGGAAAAATGAGAGATTTTCCTGGACGCCAGAATGCGAAGAAGCCTTCAAACAACTAAAAGAGTTCCTGGCATCACCGCCCATCTTGACACGCCCATTACCAGGTAACACCCTTTACCTATATCTCGCAGTCTCGGATAGAGCTTTGAGTTCAGCTCTAGTTCAAGAAATAGAGGGCGAAGAAAAACCTATATATTTTGTAAGTAGAACCTTAAGGGGAGCAGAAACTAGGTATCAAAGAATAGAGAGGTTATCTCTCGCGGTAGTTGTCACAGCCAGAAAGTTAAGGCAGTATTTTCAGAGCCACCAGGTAGTTGTTAAAACAGATTACCCTATCAAGAACGTCCTCCGAAAGCCAGACTTGGCAGGAAGGATGGTGGCGTGGTCCGTGGAATTATCGGAATTTGACATCACATTCTCACCTAGAGGGGCCATTAAGTCACAAAGACTAGCTGATTTTGTATTGGAGATGTCTACTCCGCCAACAACAGAGAAAACGGCGTTTTGGACACTCTCAGTTGACGGGGCCTCCAATGTGCGAGGAAGTGGAGCCGGAATAGTACTGGAAGGACCGGATGGCGTGATGATAGAACAATCACTACGTTTCGCCTTCAAAGCTAGCAACAACCAAGCGGAATACGAGGCTTTGATAGCAGGAATGAAGTTGGCAAGCGATATGGAGGTAAAAGAGCTAAAGGCCATGAGTGATTCCCAACTGGTAACCAACCAAGTATCAGGGAAGTTTCAAACGAAGGAGCCGCAGTTAATCAAATACGTGGAGAAGGTGCAAAACCTAGCTAAGCATTTCGATTCCTTCGAATTAGTTTACGTTCCCCGCGAACAAAACATGAGAGCAGATCTATTGTCAAAGCTGGCGAGCACCAAAAAACCAGGAAGTCATAGAACCGTTATCCAAGAAACCATAAAAACTCCCAGCATCAACGGGGAAGAGGTAATGATGGTAATAGAAGAAGAAGACTGGAGATCGCCCATTATCCGGTACCTCCAAAAGGATGAGCTACCGAAAGAAAGGGAAAAGGCTTTTAAACTGAGGAAAATGGCGGCATGGTATTCAATGGTAGGAAATAAGCTATATAAGAGAGGATTCGCGTCCCCCCTCCTTTTATGCGTCAGTACTGAAGAAGCCAAGCGCATCATGAATGAAGTCCACGAAGGATCATGTGGTAGTCATATCGGTTCAAGAGCATTAGCAGGAAAGATATTGAGAGCAGGATTTTATTGGCCAGATATACATGATGATACCGCCATGTATGTAAGAAACTGTGACAAATGCCAAAGACACGCCAACCTGCATCACGTTCCGGGGGAGCCACTGAAGTCAGTATTATCCCCTTGGCCCTTTTTTATGTGGGGTGTAGATATCGTTGGTCCATTTCCGGTTGGCTATAAACAAGCGCGATGGATCATCGTCGCCGTAGACTACTTTACAAAATGGATTGAAGCAGAGCCGGTATCCAGCATCTCGGCGGAACAGGTAAAAATCTTTTATTGGAAGAAAATCATCTGCAGATTTGGATTGCCCAAATACATCGTATCCGACAACGGTACACAGTTCGCCAGCGAAAAGGTCGTTGAATTCTGTCGAAGCAAAGGAATCAAAAACACCTTTATATCAGTGGAGCATCCACAAGCTAACGGACAAGCAGAGTCAGCAAATAAGGTGATACTAAGAGCCTTAAAAAGAAGGCTAGATAGTAAAGGCGAAGCTTGGGTAGCCCACATCTCACCCATCCTCTGGTCGTATCACACCACTCCCCAATCCTCGACAGGAGAAGCGCCATTTACAATGGTCTATGGTTCGGACGCGATGATCCCGGTGGAAATAAATCCTCCTAGTTGGCGCAGAGAAACCACGACGCAGGAAGAGAACAACAGAGCTCTGGAAGAAAACCTAGACATGATCGAGGAAAGAAGAGAAAGAGCGCATTTCAGGGAATTCGCCATAAAGCAAAGAGCCGCTAGGCGTTATAATACGAGAGTCAAACAAAGGAGTTTCCAAGAAGGCGACCTGGTGCTGAAAAGACCTATGGGAAAAGATAAAGGAGGAAAGTTCGCAGCAAACTGGGAAGGCCCCTTTCGGGTACAAGAAGCTTTCGAAGGAGGAGCTTATCGCCTAGAGACCATGGAAGGAAAAGTCCTCCCAAGGACATGGAACGTAGCAAACCTAAAGTTCTACTATAGCTAATCCCGGAGCATCACTTTATCGGTGGAAGAATAAGTAAAACCATTCTCTTCTTTTAGCAATATTTTTAAATGATGTATAAGAACCATTTTCATAAATGAATAAAAAACAATGAGACACTCTTTTCCCCTGTTTCAACGGGGGTTTTTATCGAGGCTCATTGAATTTCAAAATTCTAATAGTTTATATCTTCCTACATACCCCAAAATATTTGCATCAATAAAGGTCAACCTGATTAAGTTACGGGCTCTGAACCAACAAAAATGGTTATCTCAAACTTGAGCTCTGAATCTTTGCTTAAAGATCAACTCAGATGTGAGCGCTGAACCAAAAACAAGGGTTACAGTGCCTTGGCGTCACCTACGAGTTGGGTACGTCAGAAAAAAAAAAAATATATTATTAAACAAAGGTTACAGTGCCTTGGCGTCACCTACGAGTTGGGTACGTCAGAAAAAATTTTATTAAACAAGGGTTACAGTGCCTTGGCGTCACCTACGAGTTGGGTACGTCAGAAAAAAATTTTATTAAACAAAGGTTACAGTGTCTTGGCGTCACCTACGAGTTGGGTACGTCAGAAAAAATTTTATTAAACAAGGGTTACAGTGCCTTGGCGTCACCTACGAGTTGGGTACGTCAGAAAAAAAAAATATATATATTATTAAACAAAGGTTACAGTGCCTTGGCGTCACCTACGAGTTGGGTACGTCAGAAAAAAATTTTATTAAACAAGGGTTACAGTGCCTTGGCGTCACCTATGAGTTGGGTACGTCAGAAAAAAAATTTTATTAAACAAGGGTTACAGTGCCTTGGCGTCACCTACGAGTTGGGTACGTCAGAAAAAAAATTTTATTAAACAAGGGTTACACTGCCTTGGCGTCACCTATGAGTTGGGTACGTCAGAAAAAAAAAATAAAATATTATTAAACAAGGGTTACAGTGCCTTGGCGTTACCTGTAAGTCTTACGAGTTGGGTACGCCAGAAAAAGATACAGCAAAGAAAGGCGAGATTATCAATACCGCCAGAAGAAGCTTATACACAACCAAAGCAAGGCGATTCATTATAACGCCAAAAGACAACAGGTATAAAGTTATTTTTATTGATTTACAATTATCATAAAAAGTAGAAGATGTCACAGGTGCAAGGACGAAGTTTCCCAGACAAAGACGACAGAAGGCGTTACCTCACAACGTAATGCAAAAATAATTCGTAAAGTTATGAAAAGAAGAAATCAGGCAAATAAAGAACTTTATAAAGGAACCAGCCAAGGGGCAAAATTGTTCAAAGCCACAAAAGGGCATACAAAATAATTACAAAAAGCCACAAAAGGGCAGAAACAAGATCATTACAAAGAGATCATTCATTGAGGAGGAACATAGGGAACGAGCTTGCCATCAACAATTTGATTCATTGCATCAGCTTCGCCAAGGCGCTTAGCATCGAGATCCGGGAAAAGAAGCTTGACCTGTTCTATAGCAAAAGAAAAGCCCTCGTCATATTGGTTGGCGGCATAGAGCTGAAGCTCTGTGACATCACTCTCCAATCGCACTTTCTCATCAGCTAAGGTCCCAATAGACTGTACCGCTTCATCCTTCTCCTTGGATAGTTTAGAGAGTTTCTCAGCCTGGGCAGCAGCATTCTCCTTGAGCTTAGACTCCGAGGCGGCATAGCTTTCTTTAACTTTAGACAGCTTCTCTTCATACTCTTTCTTCAGTCTCTCTGTCTCGCCCTCCCTTTCTTCCTTCAACTTTTTAATATCATCCTCCAGCTTCGCTTTGGTTTCAGAATACCTCTTCTCAATATCAGCGAGGTTATCATCAACCATCTTCACCTTCTGCCTCGCCTCCATAACCTCTTGCTCCTGGCGGTTTGTCAACAGATAATTGAGAAGAGTACCCTTGACTTCATACTCCAAGGCTTTCTTCCTCAGGTCTTCCGTCGAAGTGTTGGTGAAGCGAGTCATGTCACCCACCATGGTTACTCCTCTCTCAATGAACTCCAGAGGATCGAAGGAGCTCCAGGAAAGGGGCGCAGCGGGTTCAGCATCTTGAGAAGGAGGCTGAGAAGAACTGGAAGCCGCACCTTTGCCCTTGTCGGCACCCCCAGCATTTTGAATAGTTTTCTCTGTCTTTTGTTTTTTGGGAGGAGGAGGAGCAGCACCCCCGTTTCCCTCCGCTTCAACAGCTGTCTTTCCAGGGATCTCAACACGGATCCGCCCTTCATGCTTCTTCTTGCTCCGCCCTTCCTTCATAGCAGCTTCCTCCACTTGCAGCTTTTTCAGGGGATTAGTCACCTCGACAACAGGGTTGGCTCTTTGCTGGCGAGCTTTAGCCAAGAATGCCAGTCTCTCCTCATTAGAAATAGTCCTCATTCTCTCTGTAAAAGTAAAAAGAGGCAAAGAAATACGAGTTAATAACGAGGCGAGATCAGCATTAAACAAATAAAAGATACAAATTTATCACTTACGCAGATATTCTTCCAAGGCGCCACTATTACCCTCACATCTAAGAACGTCAGAGGTATCCATAAGGGCATAGGAATCAAGGAAGTTGACGGTCTCTTGCTCAAAGTCGCTCAGAGCCTCAAAGACGGCTCCCTTGATAAGCCTAGGGTTTTTGGTCCAATAGAAAGGAAATAAAGGATCCTCAACCTCATCATACATCAGGTCAGGAAATTTCTCATCATGGCGAACCCGAAGGAAAGAATCTTTGAAGTTTTTGAAATTGGAGGCATATAAGCTTAGGAGACGACGGTTGGGTTGACTACTAAGGGAAACCAGAGATTGAGGTTTTAGGTTCTTTATCTGGTAAAAAGAGAAGAAAACACCAACAGAAGGGTCTAGGTTAAAACCCGAACACATTACCTCGAAAGCTTTTATAAAGGCCCAACTATTAGGATGAAGTTGGGTGGGGGCGACATTAAGAACCCTCAACATCTCAGCCTCGAAAGAGGTGAAAGGCAACCAAATATTGAGGGGCTGGATCACGCCAGTATAAAGATAGAAATAATCTGGCGGGGTAGCATTCTGGAGAAACACGAACTCGCCCTCCCTGACGGGCTCGGTTATAATCAAATCTTCACGAAGAAGAGAATCAGAGAGTTTGACAGCTTTCCTAAAGCTCCTCACCATCTCCACACTAGTATACTTTGAAGAAACTTCCATGGTGACTGGAGCGTAGTCGGCAACCACCAGGTCTCGGCAGGGGTTCTTCCGCTTTCCTGTGAAAGAGGAAGGGGAGATTATGACGCAATCACTGTCATTACTACTATCACTATCACTACTACTACTCCCAACATCAAAACCCCATAATTCCGAATAAAACCCCCGGCTATTAAGAACGCCGTTAGCCCTAGTATAGTGGGCTTGAACTTGTTGCGCCCACTCGAGATAACTAGGAGAAGAAATAGGGACTCTCCCACCATCATCCTCATCTAACTCCCTCAAAATAACCATTTGTTCTAAACCTAATTAAAAAATTAGGGTTCCTACTCAAGACAGACAAAATCGGCCAAAAAGGAGTAAGGTATGAAAGAAAGAATACCTCAAAGGAATTGACAAAGCTCGAGGAAAGAAACTGGAAGCGTCCTAATCGTTGAACAAAGGCTTGCTGGAGAATCGAAGAAGGATATGCGAAAAAGAGTGCGGATTTGCGAGAAGAAACAAGCAAAGGGAAGGAAACAGAGGTAGTATTTAAAGAGGAAAAACCTTTTCGGTTGTTCGAAGTCCAGAAGTTGAAGCAAGAGGTAACGCACGCGTCGTCGGATTAAATACGTGTCAAAGCGCGTATCTCGAGAATAAACCTTAGAAGATTTATCGTCAGATAATTAAACACGACGCCTATAGGCGGGGAAAGTGGCGCCATTCTTTGAAGTTTGATTCGCCTTAGGGGCGCGACAAAGATATCCAAAACAACGCCAAACGAGAAAAAGCCAAAAATCAAGGGGAAGCAAGACATAAAATAAAGCAAAGACAAGACACAAAGTAATGCATTCTACTCAAAGTAAGAAAGAAAATCTTTATTATTAGCAGAAAATGGAAAGTACAACGAGGAAAAACCAAGAATACATGGAGAAATCCTAAAATCCTATCAATCAGACTCCGAATCCTTTGGCACAGGCTCAGGGAAAATCATCTTGGATTCCACGGTGACCCGGGACCCCTCTTCTTCGCTGGACGAGGAAGCACGAAGCTCAGGAGGAACGTAGGTCTCCAGAAACGAAACGTAATCCTCATCGCCACTACCAGAATCGGAGGTATCCGAAGAAAGAACGATAACCTCCACCTTTCTGACATCCTTAGACCTTCGGGAGCGAGTGGAATTAGAGGTTGAAACCTCAACTCTTTTCTTCCTCCGCTGAGGCGGAGTACTTCTGGCAACAGGTTTTTTCGCATTGTTATTTTCCATAATAAAGATTCAAAACAAGTTGAGGAAATATGAGAATAACAGTTGATATTTATAGCCCATCTTGCCCAACCCTAACATCGTTATTAACGGTCGTAATTAATGCTTGGACAGTCGCAACTACTTTGGTTTGACTATCTTGAGAACCGTTATTTTTTATCTTTCCAAGGAGTCAATGTTTGACCCGTTTAAGTTAGTGGAGATTTTAGAGGAAGGCGGTACTAGAAAGGACAGAAGAGCAACACATAAGTAAAGGAAATTGCTTAAGCATTCAAGTTCGTACAAAAGAAATACAACGGAAGCAAAGAAACAGAATAAAAATAACAAAGACCCCAAAAATCCGGAAGCAAATTACAAATACTAGAAAGAAAAGCACAAAACGGAAAGATGAGCAAACAAAAGGCTTCATGGCATGGTAGAACTCCCCAATTCACCAGCATCGGCAACGGCGATACGGTGCATTTCCTCCAATGCCCGTTTCACCCTCTTCGCCTTCACCATATTCTCGTCAATGGGCTTCAGATCCTCCCTCAGCTCGTTCTGCTTGTCTAAAAGGTCCATCAAAGAATGGCGCCTTGAAATCAGCTTAGCAACATCGTCCCTAATCTCGCCTTGGAGAGCCCTCTTCCTCTTCACGAGCGGCTTCATCTCCTTGTTCAGCAGCGCCAAACGATCATCCACTCTACGCTCCTCGTTGAAGCATATCCCTAGGATTTCCTCCTGCACACCCATAGTCTCTTTCGTGATCTCTATCTGGCTGTCGACAGCTTCGGTAACTTCGGCATGACATTCTTTGACATTCTCCACAGCAATCACAAAGGACGCACTATCCTTCAACTCTTTCTCTAGACGCAGCACACTGTCAAGAAAACGCTTCTCCTCCTTGGTCAGCCTCCAGCAATAATCGTTCAGCTCTTTGACAAATTCCGAGAATTCACCAAAATCATCCATTAAGTCCTCCGTACTCAGGGTCAACATACGGCGGAGCCGCTTGATGACGGGGGAAGCAGGGGATTGTCCACATTCATAGGGAAGGCTTTTAGGAGACATACTGCAGAAAGAAAACTTTTAAGAAAGCAGGTGAGAATGTGATGAGTTAATTCTATCAAATGCTCCATTTTATAGAGAAAATATCCCATCGTGGTATCGGCGAGTGGAGAAGCGGTTGATAGATATGGTTTAGGAACACAAGAACGTGTGCCAGAAAGTGGGATGAACGTGATGAAATTCTTCCCGCGCTACAGGTTTTAGAGGGAAAATTCGAATCCTATTCAAGCACTTCATTCCTTTGGACCTCGTGCTTGGGGGGCTGTGGACTGGGCAATGGGCTTAAGTGAATATCCGGTAAGCCCAATTAAAGTAAAAAGGAGGATAAGCCCAAATCAAGTAAACCCTAAAATACCCAATAGGCGATTAGAGCTAGGGCGAGACCTGCATCTCTAGGGCAACGCCAAAAAGGGTGGACTCTGTGTTACTAGAAAAAATCTTCTCCTTCCTTGTATCAACCGCTACCTTGAGAAGAAAGAAATAAACCTCTCGCAACTGCCATAGCTTGGAGACCAAGGTTTTCATCCCTATTTTCACGCCATACCACCGAAGAAGGTGCTAAGGACCGGATTTTTAGGAACCCTTGCTTGGAGAAGAAGACTAGAAGCTCTATAAATAGTTCCATACTCTCACTTGTAAAGGCATCGAATTCTGACTTATTAAACTCCCAGGGTTGTTGGGATTGAACTGAGTGTAATCACACCATTTGATCAATAATACAAACCCCTTTGTTTTTTACCAGAACAGATTGATAGCGGTATTATTAGACACAAAGATAAAGATGAAGGCTCCGTTTGGTTGAGCGAAAATAAAGAGGAAGAAAAAAAAATTACGGATTCTAATGGATGAATTTAGACTATAGTCAAAGTTCATCCATTGAAATCCATAATTTTCATTTCTTCCTTTTTCTTTCCGCTCAACCAAACGGACTAGAAGTGAGCGTAAAAACACTGAGAAATTGGCGTGTGAGGTTACTTGTTGGTGGATATATTTGGATTATGCCGATTGATGACATTCGGTCATTTGAGTATTTATTATTATTATTTTAAGTATTTTAGTTAGTTTTTAGTAGAATTGCATAGTCAAAGAGAAGAATTTATGAAGAAATTAACATGTGAAAGAGTTTGAAGCCTAAAGACTAAAGGAGAAAAAAAAAGACTTAGAAAGATACAAGTTTTGAAGCTCAATTAAGCCTGCACTTCCTGTATTTTTCGCAGCACTGTACAAGTTCTATAGTGGCGCGATTTGAATTTCATTACATGATAATGACGTGTGCCATAGTGACACGTGCAATTTGTTTTTTATTCTTTGATGATGTGTCACAATGCTACAGGCTGGATGCCTTCATTAGTGGAACGATTTATCCCTCTTTGGAGGATATAAAAAGCAGCTCTCTTTAACCTAGAAAGGGGGAAGAAACGCAGACTTGGGAGAAACCAGAGGAGAATCACGCATCACTTCCTGAGAGGGAAAAAAAGGACGAGCAGCAAAGAGAAGAAAAACGCAGGGTTTCGCCGTCGAAGCAATTCATCGGTTATTCATGTATAATTTTCTTAACTCTTTTGTTATGTCAATTATTATTATGAGTAACTAATTTCATCAGATTAGGAATTATAGATGATTCTTTTTTAAACTATCTGAGCCATGTAACTACGTGTTCTAGTTTATTAAATGAAAACTTATATTTATTCAGTTAATCTTGTGTTTATTGCTTTTCGTTAATTGATCACTTTCGAATTGATTTTAAGTTATAAATCACTATTGACCCTAGGGTTTATACTGGAACTAGATTAATTGTTTGCCAATCGTAATTGCTTTAGGAATAAATAATTAGTTGGTATGATTAAGAATATAACGTTCGTTAAAGCTTTTGATAATATTAGTTTCGCCTAAGGAATTAGGGTACTTTATTAGATAAACGAGATTGATGAGCCAAGGAATTGGACTCGGTCTATTTTGTTATATTGTCGTAATTATAAGAATTTCATTGTTGAGGGCTAGAACCTAGAGTACCAGTTAGGGACAAAGAGAGGATTCAAAATAATTCCTAATCGTCTTTCTCTCATAAAAGTTTACGTTTCTATTTTCTTGCAATTTTAATTATTGTCATTGTTACTACAAATCAATCTGAAAACCCCCCTTTGCAATTTATTTATTAATCCTAATTTAATTTAATTGTCTAGTTGAAAATAAGAACAATCCCTGTGGATACGAATCTTATAAATTTTATTACTTAACGACGAATTTAGTACACTTGCTAAAATTGTCATCAAGTTTTTGGCGCCGTTGCCGGGGATTGTTGATTAATTTTGACTAAACAATTTATTGTATATAGGATTTTTATTTTTTTTTCTTTTATTTTTATTTTATTTTGTATATAAAAAAATCTTTTACCCTTCATGTTTATTTCATTGTGCTTTGCTACTGAAAAGTTTCCTCGAGTTTTGTAGTAATGACAGGAATATGGTATGAGAATGTATTGATTGATAGTGAAGAAATAGGCATTCTTCGTTATCAATTATTGAGATCAAGACTTGAGGAAAAATACAGGGAGATAGATATAAAGAAGCTAAAGGAGAGGTGTGTTTATTGTGATCAAAATCATGATTGCGAATATAATAAGAAACCTTGTAGTAAAGATGAAGAGCCACAAGTGATCATGATTAATTACAATTCACAACTTGAAAGTATTCTGGATGAATTCTGGAGGTCCAATCAAGTTCCCTGTGATAGATTTGAAGTGCAATGTGGTAACCTCATGGAGGAAGCAAATGGGTGTGAGAAGAAGTTGGTTGAGATGGTGATGAAACCTCATGCCATTGTGGTAGAAGAAGAAAATTGGAAAAACAAAAATAATGGCATGAAAGAGAATTCAAGAGTGAAGAATATTGATCTCTATGCGACATGTGAGTCTCAACCAATGGAGATTAAAAAGAAATGTCACTTGAAAAAGGAGCATCATTCTTTTCTAAAGTGGGAGAGTGCATATTCCAAGAGCTTAGTTGTTGGAGCACGGAAGAATTTGACTCTTTATGTCAAGTTCATGCAATTCCTACCAAACAAGAGAAAGAAGAAGGATGATGTGTTCTTTTTGTCATATATGCCACCCTAACGATTGGTGACAAGTCAAGCTAATGACTGTAAAGAAGCGCTTAATGGGAGGCAACCCATCAGATATGTTTTTATTTTTTTTCAGTCTTTAATTTTTCAAAAAAAAAAAAAAAAAAGAGTCAGTCATGGTTTTTGTTTGCTGACAATCCCCTATGTTTCATCCTTATGTTACTTTGTTTATTATCAAGTTGAATATTTTTATGTCTTTTCAGAATTGTCAGTGTGTTAATACCTGAATTTGCATGATGAGAATCTCTTAGACTTGCACATAAAAGAATAATTGACGTGTGACTGCTCATGAAAGTGTGATGGTTCAAGAGACAAAGAGACGAATAGGAAAGATGGAGTTTTGCACGGTGTACTAGTTCAACTTTCAGATACCGCAGCTGGTGAGCATATTGAGCCAAATAAATTCCACGGTATACTTTTTCTTTCACATCTTATGAGTGTATCCATGCTTTGTATATTTTCTAGAACTTGCGACTATTCTCTACTGTTGATTGGTTTTGCATTTACACACATAGAGGCACATTTGTTTGGTACTCTGAGCCTTTTCAAGCTACCCTATTTATTATTTATCTGTTGCTAAACCATTTTGAGCCTAAAAAAAAAATATTCCCCTTTTCTTTCGGTGACATTCCAAATTATAAGCCTTTTAGACTTGAAAATTTTTATCTGTTTGCCCTCCTTGGAGTTAGGTATAAGCTTTAAATTTTCTTGTCATGGCATCATTTTAAGTTTGGGGTTGCTTTTGGAATTAGCAACATCTTAAGTTTGGGGTAGGGGTACTAGAGAACAAAAAAAAAAAAAAAATTAATGATAATAATAACAAGAGACTCACCAAAATAATTGAGTTTTCTTCAAAAAATAAAGAGCCATTAATCATGAAAAATAGTGGCATCTTCAAAAAAAAAGAGAAAAAAAATTGAAAAATAAGTTCTCTAAGTACCTTATTAACAATGAATTGAGCCCCGATAATGGTAATGCTTCAACAAGGAATAGTAGTGGATATCTAACTCCAATTTAGCCTACTTTTTCCAAAATTATCCCACCGTTTACCCAAGCCAAGTTATAACCCTCAAGACCTCAAAAATGTGTGCGATGTATTTACCTTGATTGACATTTAGAATTTTTTCAAGCTTATGGTAAAATAACATTTGCATGTTGATGGAGTGAATACCCTATCAAAAATTGAGTGAATTAGTGAGTGAGAGATAAGGTTGAACCTTGTACATTGTGTGGAACGATCATCGGACCAAATTTGATTCAAGTCTTGGAAGTCAAAGTGTTGATTGAGCAGGATCACGGAAGTTAACACCGGTAGTTCTATTGCCGGATGAAGAGAAAAAGGTTTATGAGATTTTTATCATTCAAATTAATTTGTTAATTCCCTGACAGTTTTGTTTTGACAGGCATGTCACTTGAGGACAAGTAACAGTTTAAGTTTGGGGTTGTGATGACATTCGGTCATTTGAGTATTTTTTATTATTATTTTAAGTATTTTAGTTAGTTTTTAGTAGAATTGCATAGTCAAAGAGAAGAATTTATGAAGAAATTAACATGTGAAAGAGTTTGAAGCCTAAAGACTAAAGGAGAAAAAAAAAGACTTAGAAAGATACAAGTTTTGAAGCTCAATTAAGCCTGCACTTCCTGTATTTTTCGCAGCACTGTACAAGTTCTATAGTGGCGCGATTTGAATTTCATTACATGATAATGACGTGTGCCATAGTGACACGTGCAATTTGTTTTTTATTCTTTGATGATGTGTCACAATGCTACAGGCTGGATGCCTTCATTAGTGGAACGATTTATCCCTCTTTGGAGGATATAAAAAGCAGCTCTCTTTAACCTAGAAAGGGGGAAGAAACGCAGACTTGGGAGAAACCAGAGGAGAATCACGCATCACTTCCTGAGAGGGAAAAAAAGGACGAGCAGCAAAGAGAAGAAAAACGCAGGGTTTCGCCGTCGAAGCAATTCATCGGTTATTCATGTATAATTTTCTTAACTCTTTTGTTATGTCAATTATTATTATGAGTAACTAATTTCATCAGATTAGGAATTATAGATGATTCTTTTTTAAACTATCTGAGCCATGTAACTACGTGTTCTAGTTTATTAAATGAAAACTTATATTTATTCAGTTAATCTTGTGTTTATTGCTTTTCGTTAATTGATCACTTTCGAATTGATTTTAAGTTATAAATCACTATTGACCCTAGGGTTTATACTGGAACTAGATTAATTGTTTGCCAATCGTAATTGCTTTAGGAATAAATAATTAGTTGGTATGATTAAGAATATAACGTTCGTTAAAGCTTTTGATAATATTAGTTTCGCCTAAGGAATTAGGGTACTTTATTAGATAAACGAGATTGATGAGCCAAGGAATTGGACTCGGTCTATTTTGTTATATTGTCGTAATTATAAGAATTTCATTGTTGAGGGCTAGAACCTAGAGTACCAGTTAGGGACAAAGAGAGGATTCAAAATAATTCCTAATCGTCTTTCTCTCATAAAAGTTTACGTTTCTATTTTCTTGCAATTTTAATTATTGTCATTGTTACTACAAATCAATCTGAAAACCCCCCTTTGCAATTTATTTATTAATCCTAATTTAATTTAATTGTCTAGTTGAAAATAAGAACAATCCCTGTGGATACGAATCTTATAAATTTTATTACTTAACGACGAATTTAGTACACTTGCTAAAATTGTCATCACCGATGAAAAGGAGGATTAGAGAGGAAAGACGCATAATTCCATAAAGTATGAAATTAAACATTAAATTAATATAATTTTCAATAATATAACCAACATACTCCATTCAGTCCTATATATAAGAAAAAATTTACTTTTTAAATTCATTATAAAATTAATGTATCTAGTAAGAAGAGATTGTTGACTACTGTTCAGTGTCATAACTCATAACCATATTTGAAACATCTGATTTTGCTATAAAATTTTGCAAATTTCAAACTCTTCCAGATAGTTATAGCTTCTGGTAATGAAATGACATCATCAACATCTCTCACAACACCACCACCAATACCTCATATACATCCGTTTTTTCTATTGCATTAACATTAAACTCATAATAATCACTAGGTAAGGTTGTATAATGAACATCACATATTAGCATATTTGGACCTCCACTTAACATCACTCCACTAGCATTCTTAAAAATAGAGATGGATCTTTGTGCCTTTTGAGTAATAGTTCAACTTATGTGGATTGTTTTTATTGATTGATGAATAAATATCCCTAAATTATGAAGGGGTAGAGTATGTCTCACCGATTAATAATGAAATAATGTAAATTATAAAGTGATAAAATTAAGAGTTGTTAAAGTAATGGAAAAAAAAACCTCATGATTTGTCCCCATGAGCTTAGCTCAATTGGTTGGGACATCAGCATTTTATATGCAGGAGCCAGGGTTCGAACCCTGGACACTCCACTTATCCATCTTTAAAGGTGGAATTTCAAGCCACTAGGCTACCTGACCAAAAAAAAAAAAAAAACCTCATGATTTTATTTTATCAAAATAAATAAATTCATGATTTATGTTAGTATTAGTATGTATTTAATTATTGACTTTACTCTCACTTTATATATTAAAGTGAATTATCTACTTTATTTTATTTTATTTTTTATAGTTTTTACTACCGGTATTCAGTCCACTGTACCGCCTAATTTAGTTCAAATGTCAGTTTTTGCTCAAGTCGTTTCAACCCCCTCCTGATCACAGTTGCGGGGGATCGAACTGTGATCCTTTCTACCAAGTCTAGCACCAATCACCAATAAACCAACAAGTGAAACACTTCGACGTTGACAAACTTTACATTTTACAAAATTATGTGTCTCATTGTGATTTTTTAAATTTCACCGCTTATCATGAGGTTTGATTGGTATACGATCGTGGCTGCCCGAAGGTGATTGATATTTGACAATTTTTCTTCCCGTCCATCACATTTCTTTTCTACCTCCAAAACATGCAAAAAAAAATCGAAAAATATTTTTTGAAATTTTTTGCATTTTGGGGGTAAAAAAGAAATATCTGGTGGAAAGAGAAAAATTCGTGATATTTCTAGGTCGGGTGTATTGGGCTGCCTTAGTTTTTTTTTTTTTTTGATGAAGCTACCTTAGTTGTTTAGCAAGTGATAGTTTTGGGCTTTGTGATCAGGAGTAGAAATTAAATTTGGAACGAATTTCGCACCCCACTTTTGCTAATACACTTTCATTTGTATTTTTTATTTTTCCTTTGTAAGAAATTATATTGTCTCCCACCTTAGCAATATCGACATTTCTCAATTGATCTAGGCCTTACGAATGCATACATTTTTTTCTTATAGATAAAGTAGCAAGTACCACTAAAACTCACACACCACTTCGTTGACAAATATAAAAAATAATATTAAAATCTGACTCAATTAACAATGTTTGATATTCTCCAGCTAAATTTTTAAAACTTAATTTGGTGTTTTAGAAATTATGCAAGTTTAATTTGGTGTTTACTATTCATACAAGCTACTTTGACCATATTTTTTTTATTAATGTATAAAGATAAATATTAGCATATGAGATCTTGTTAGATTTGTCTCGATGAGTACTATCAAAATATCATTTTTTTCATAACTTTTAATAATACACAACTAAGGAAAGAATACTTTTTAAATTTTTGAGGAGTTGACTGCACAAACTCCAATGCCAAATTACTATTTTTACATCCTTAAACAGTGCCCCCGGGGCACTGTTTAGCATTTTCCAAATATTAATGATCAAAATATTAGCATATGTAGTAAAATGTCACAATTATTTAGGGACGGAGGGATTAATGTACATCATATGAGACATGAAAAATCACTGTTACCAAAGTAAAGTAAAAAAAGTCCTTCAGCTTTTGAATAATGATGACGCGGTGGCTTCAAAAAGCCCTTAATGATGTGGTGGCTGCTAGCATTATAATGGGTTATACTCCATACTCTCATGCTAAATAGATTTTCAAGTGTCTCCTTATTTCTAATCGAGCCAAAAATAATTGAGCCAAAAATATTAAATAAAAAGACAAAGATAAGCAGATAAGACTAGTTTGTAGTAGTAGACTAGTAGTAGTTGACAATTCATATTGATCATAAAACATGCACAGAGACCGCACGGGTTCCTTTGTTATACTATTTCATGACCATGCATTATTAGTTGTGTATTTATTTCATAGAACCAAAAAGATGGGTCAATAGAAATTTAGTGGCCAGAATATCTGTTCTAAATTGCTGGACCATGAGGCTTTCCAGAACATTTAACTTATCCATAAGAATTTTAGAACTTTTCTTTCAATTAACTTATCCATAAATGTTTTTTGAAAGAAAAAAAAAAGATTAAAACATGCAGTTATCATAATTATAATTTTTTAAAAAAAAACATAATAGCTCTTTGTATTTATATAAGCTGAAAATAGCTTAGTTTATATATCTTACTTTTTGCATAATTTTTTACTAACCTTATAAAAATTTGTTCATAATTGTCAAAATTAAAACAAACTTAGAAATATTTTTGTCGCATGAGAAAGAGAAACTATAATTTTTTTTTTATAAATACTAGTATGAATTAATTCAAACTAGAGCATGCTTTTTCAAACAATCCAAACTAGACCATAGAAATTATAAGTTGACAAGTAAAAGAAACTTTGCCAGGAGGCTCTTTCTTTATTGGTAGATGTCCATGTCTAATGTCAATATCTTAGAGCATTATCGGAGAAGTGACAATGAAGAAAATAATTAAAAAGAATACAAAAAATTGATTAAATTTGGTTGCCTTTGTTTAACGTAATATACATTAGTGAATTATATACACCAGACAACGGTTGAACGAGTATGAAACTTGCCATGAAAAGGACTAGGCATCAGAGGTAACTAATTATTGAGTCATTTTTTTTATATAAACCAAGGTTTGAAAAATATCGACCAATATGGTTTGACGTTAAAAACAATTTCAACTTTTTCTTATTGTTAAATTTGTATTTTTCTTTTACTATATTATAAATACGACAATTAATTTCTGTTGAAAATATCGACCAAGAGTCAAAGATTTGATTCTTGATCACATACTTAAGAGCTCAATCTCTTGCTACTTGAACAAACTCATTACTATTCTTCCATTCTTTTTTAAGTGTCGTTTTAGATCACTGCGCATATATGTTGATGTACAACTTTGATCACTAATATATATTTAATTATCTATTATAAAAAAAATGAAAATTTTATATTCTGAAAATACTAATCGAGAAAAATCGAATAACATCCAATGTACTAATATTTATTTTTATATATTAATAAAAAACTACGATCAAAGTAGATAATATGAATAGTACACATGATTCTCAAACGACGCTTAAAAATGAATGGATGGAGTAGTATTTTTTGAACTTTGTATTTTAACTATTCGATAACAAGGGTCGAGTAAACAAAAGGGAAACTGATCATAGGTTGTAAATCTTACCAAAGGTATAACCTATGAAAACTATGCTAAATCTAAGAGAGACATTAAAAACTATTTTTTTTGTTGGTTACCATTAAAACCTATCTAACAAAGCATAGATGAAAGATAATTAAAATAAGACAAAATTCATTGATTTGGTTAAAATGCATAAAGCACCAGGTTAAATATGTTTTTATTCCTTATATTTTTTTTATAATCAAGAATAATTTCTACATTTTATTTATGGTATAAAAAAAATTCTATTTTTTCCGTTATCAAAATTGGTCTCTGGCTCTCTGCCATATAGTCTAGTCTAGTTAAATATTAAGAAATTTTTCAAAAAAACAAATTGAATAAGAAATAGGAGCACCACTAAAAATCGATCGACGAGGGAAAATCCAAAAAAAAAAATTGGTCTCTGCCGTTATCAAAAATCGAACTTTGTGTCTCATGTTGGTCAAACGTTCAATATAGTATAAATCTTTACATATTATCTA
The DNA here is from genome assembly GCF_020283565.1 of Trifolium pratense. Taxonomy (NCBI): domain Eukaryota; kingdom Viridiplantae; phylum Streptophyta; class Magnoliopsida; order Fabales; family Fabaceae; genus Trifolium; species Trifolium pratense. The sequence continues at coordinate 2,464,907 of NC_060064.1, forward strand.
AAGTGGTTGAATTTAAATGGTTAATAAATTTGGCGTATGAGGAATAATATCTTGTTTAGAGGAGCGACGATGGACTACTCTGCGATGGTTGATTCTATTAAATTCATCTTGTGACTTTGATTTAGTGGTAGAGCAGGTCGCAAAACAAATTATTTGTACTATAATTGGTGCATTAATCCTCTTTAGAGTCTTCAGTTTTCTTTCTTTTGATTTTGCACTGATTTATTGATCTGGTGGGAGTGTGGGACTATCATCGTGCACTAGTTTTGGTTTGGAGGATGCTATCATTTGTTTGACATGGTATGGGTGGCATGATGCTAATTTGGGTGCCTTTGTTTGGTAGCAGGTTTATCACTGTCAAAACACTTTGATGATTTTTGTATATTTGATTGTAATCATGTAGACTCTTTGGAGTATTGATTTTTGTCCGACTTTCGAGCACATGATTTGGCGGAACTCCGCAACCCTTTATAGAAGGTGGATAGTTTATCTTGCTATGATGCTGGGTCCGGATCTTTCTCTTTGTATATGGGTTAGAGTACCTCTTATACTCTTTTTAATAATATTATTTTGCTTATAAAGAAAATGGTTAATAAATTTAATTAAAAATAAATTGTGAAGGAGAATTTGAATTTTAATCTCGGCGTAATCACTCCCTTAAAATATGAGTATTGTCGTTTATTTTATGTTTTGACGGAAAGGTATAGTCGTTTATAATAGTTAGATTGCCAATTTAATCAATGAAAAAAGTAAAATGAAATTGAGTTCATGGAAAATGAATGGATATTTATTTTTGTCAAATTGTCTAGTGGCTAAAAATTTCACTTTAAAATTGTATAAATAGAGTGTCTGGTAATCGAACATCTCCTTGTGAATATATAATACGATATTCCTACCAACTTATTTAAACTCATTTATTCTTGAAATTTATATATTTTTTGTTCAAAATAATGCTGTTTTTATTTATTTATTTTTTGTGATGAAATCATGAAAATGATCATGTTGTATTGTACCAAAAAACTGATCACGATGTGTTTGGAGGCTTGATAAGGGATCAGTTGATTATATGTCAAGTTATGTAATTACTAGAAAAATGAAGGACTTATATTGTCGATTTGGATATGTTCTGGGTATCCTCAAACTAATCCAGATGGGTAAGAAAACGACTTGTCACGTGATATGAAAGGGATATCACGTGTCAACCTCCAACTTTTTCTTTTGGAAGCACCTTTGGGCTGCCTAATAAGTAACATGAACTTCCATAAGAAAATAATAAGAATTCATATAAAGCTTGCATAGGAGATGGCATTAATATTGAACAACACACTACATATATAGACTCTATTTTAAAGTTATATATTTTTCGAGTAGTTTTATATAGGGACAGATTCAGAAACTTATCATATTGGGGGCCGAAAAATAGTAGATAATAAAAATGAATAATTTATTTATAGAGATTATTTTTTGTTACATTGTCCATGTAATTTTTTTGTTATCATGTTATATTTACTATACGAAACTCATCTTTGTTAGTTTAACGATGACTGACTAATCACATCGGGGGAATATGTGGCCACAAAAAATGAGTTCTTCCCTCGATTGGATTTTGTTCATACATAAGAGCCAAATATCAAACTTTTGACCACTTGCTTAAAGGACTCGAAACTCTTACCACTTAAACCAACTAAATTTTTAATTAAATGGTTATAGTTTTAATAATCCTAATAAATAAAATTCTTATTTATATAATATAATTATAAATTAAAATATACTAATTATATATGATATAATTAATATGTATCATATAATATATTATGTATATATATGTATGTAAATGAGGGGGGGGGGGGGGCGTGTCTTGGTTTTATAGTTAGAAATCCGTCCCTAGTTTTATAGTTAGAAATTTACCTCTTAAAGTTCATAAATCGGAGATCTTGAATTCATATTCTAACTCTACATATGAAATACAATATTCATATATAAATTCTTATTATTTCTAATTTAAAAATTATATATTTTTCGAGTAGTTTTATAATTAGAAATTTACCCCTTAAAGTTCATAAATCGGAGATCTTGAATTCATATTCTAACTTTACATATGAAATACAATATTCGTATACAATATTCATATTCTAACCCATTTGAATTGGTTCGATAGTATTGGCTTGAGACCTGAGAGTGTGGTCTTTCTTAAGGTCTCAAGTACGATTCTCTATGATGTCAATTTGGATGAACTAATTCAACTTCTTAAAAAAAAAATACAATATTCGTATAAATCGAGTTATGAACTTTTAAGTTAATTTTTTATACCATAATGAGTTATATTATAGACTTAAGAGCTTTACCAACTCTAATTATTCTAACGGTGCATAATATCTTTTAAAAACTCTAGATGAGATCACATAAATGGATTTGATCCTCTAAATTTATTAAAATGTAATAAAATTAAAATTGTTATTTTAATTTTGTAAAAAAAAAAGTTATTTTAATAAAGTCATGGTTTGGTATATTTATTTACCAATATATATTTGATTTGTAATTAACGAATAATATTATTCGCTTTACTCTTTAAAATGAACGCCTACTTTAAAGGATTTGAATTTCACACAAGTTATTCTATCTTTATTAGTAGTGTTAGTTTTGAGTAAAATAGTTTTAAATGACCAAAAAACCTGTTTCGTTGTAGTAAAATTGTTTTTAGAATATTTCATAAAGATAATTGAGATGATAAAGAAAGTGGATATATGATATGTTGAAGTATGTGAAAGTTCAAACTTGCAAAACTCCACTTCGAGTTTATATAATCATGAATATGCTAGTTTAAATTTTCACCACAATCGTTATTGACTTTTTCACGGTTTAAAATATAGAGCAACATGATGACAATGTTGTTGGTGTGCTAAGTGCGAGTTATAAATGATACATTGAGTAAAAAATACAAATATTGAGTAATATATAAGTGATAACTCATATGCATAATGCATTATGGACTATTGTAAAAAAAAACATTATGGACCATGTCAAGCCCAATCCACCAAGAAAATAGGTCACTATGGACCATGCTATGGATTGGAAGATGCCCTAGAGGCGCACTAAAGCGAGTCCGTAAATGGCTAAACACAATCCAGAACTATGTGATAATAATCACATCATAATGATTTGTCTATATACATTTGTCCAATTATGATTTTCACCCGAGTAACCCTGAATTTCACCCGAAAAACCTAACTCGTGAGTCAAGTTAAAATACACATTCTCTAAACCTTAAAACCTGATATACTCTCGATCAAACCACCGACTTATTCGTTAGAGTATTTACAAATATTCTGCCTAAACATTTTTGTAATAAAGTTGTACTCGTTGAGTAAAAGAAAAAAGCAGTACTACTGTATTAGACTACTAATATTACTTAATGAGACTTGATTACAAAAAAAAGACCTATATTAAGCTTATAATAATAGACCAAAAAACAGTTAAGATGCTAAAGTAATAGTACTTGGAGTTTCGAAGTCGTTTAAGCCCATGTGCAAACCCATCCTTATCTCAACGTGAACAAAGATCCAAGTGGCCACATCACCAGCCCCAACTTAGATTACAACGAACGGCTGAGATTCCTCTGGACCCCACAAAGTTGTTCGATCTTTAACTCCAGCCTTCATTAAATAAGACATGGATCGGCCTCAGTAGTATCTCTTACACCGGAATCTGGTAATTGGGATCGCAGATACGCCGCATCTGCTAAAATACGCCTCATCCTTAATATGGGCCTTCTCGACCAGTTGTGGGACGATACCGTCGCCGGCCCTCGGCCGGAGAACGGTCTCGGTAAACTCCGTAAGCAAAACACCTTCGCCGCCCGATCTGCCTCCGGCAAGGGTACGACGCTGTGTACTCTGCCACCTTAATTATAATTACTACTCATATATAATTTTCCGGCGATGTTCGTTACGTTACACAAATAACCAGAACCACAACTATTATCACTAGCTAAAATTCAACTGAATTTTATTATTGATTAATATTATTATTGTAACTATAATCTACTATAAACTACTACTTATACTCGTTTACCTTCAAACTTTGAATATTGATTTGTGTTTTAGCTTCAGATCTGAAACCTTAGAAAATCTAATAAAGCTTGAATTTCGAAATTATCGAAATTAATTCGTATGATCTATACGATTGTGCACAAAAAAAAAAAAGTGGTTAAATTCTAGTTCTAGAGTAGTGTTCTTGCATGTGGAACGCTTAAAGGTGTTTTTAATCTAACGTTTAAGGATATTGATTTGATCAGAAATGGAAAGCGGAAGCGTAAGATCGTACGGTGAGGAATCGTCGGAGCAAGTGACGAGAGTAACACGTAGTATCATGATCGTGAAACCGCCGGGATTCCAAAGTGGATCGCCTCCGGCTTCTCCTGCCGGTTCAACTACTCCGGTGTCTCCGTTTTCTGGTAAGGTCGTTATTCACTTTTTTGACTTATTATTATTACAGTTACTCTGTTTTATGTGACGGTTAAAATTGAGTGTTTCCTAATTACCAGAAACCAGTAAAGTAAAAGGGTGCTCCTAAATTTCGGGCAGGGTATATTTGTCTTTTTCGTGGAATGGCCTAACTTTCAAACTTTTAAATTTTACTTTTAATATTTCTTGGTTGATAAGTTAATTAGTTTGTATTTTTGGTTGGAGCAGTTATGATATTATCGAATGTGAGAATGACGTGCACAATTTTATTAATTTTGTGTGGTTATCCACTTACGTAGCACATTGAATATCAAAGTCACAATTATATTGCCATATTTAAGGATTAACTCAACCCATAGTCAAAAGAAAAAAGATTAACTCAACCCAAGTGTCAATTAGTACACAAACTAAGGTTAGGTACACTTATTTTGTCCAAGGATCACTTGTTTTATCCGTAACATATGTACTCGGTACTCTCCTATCAGCAAAAGTTGGTCAACAAAAATAAATGTATTTGATTGTAATTTTGAACCACATCTATCAAATTTATTTAACTCATTTTTACTTATATTTGGAAACAGAGGGAGTACTTGTAACCAAAAAAATTCATGTTGGGTTTGATGGAGTTAATGCTACAGCGTTGTTATTTTAGAGTTTCAAACTTACCATCAATTCAAATATCCACTTAGAGTGGATTGATATTGTTAGGAGAACGATGATATTTGTAAATTGGTTAATGACGACGATGATTACAAATTGAACTTGAATTGATGTGTGTTTATTTTTCAGGAACTAGAGAATCCTTTCGGTTTCGTAGAAGGTCAACATCGGATGCGTATGAGAAGAGAGTTCAAAACAGATCAAACCCTTCTTCTCCTTTCGATGAGTGAGAAATGAGCTACCACATAGCTGAGGATGTTACCTTTTGGCCTTTGTTGTAATAATTTTTGTTTAGTTTATTTGTGTGCATGTATATCCCTGTAATGTATGGGTTGAATTGAAGTTTTGTGCTGCAGTTCACGTTAGGCATTGCGCTCTGTTTGGTTTTATTTAGCTTATTTAAGTCTTAATTAGGTGAGCAATGTAATGGTTTTAAGTTGTAAGTAAAGAAGTCCAAGGGGTAGGATAGTGGTGTATCTTATAATATGTATGTGTAAATCGAGCCTTTAATTTATTGTGTTGTTTTTCCATGTATGTAAGTTTTCTCTTCTTGAATAATAACCTAATTTCTTGGTAATTTACGGTGTATCTTATAATATGCATGTGTATATAGACCCTTTAATTTAGAGTGTTGTTTTTCCATGTGAGTTTTCTCTTTTTGAATAAAACCTGATTTCATGTATGTGTTTGCATAAAAGAGTTCAATTTGATACTTGGGAAGTTGGGAGTTGAGATATAGAAATGGCTACATATGCTTAATCAAGGGTCACTGCTGTAACCAGATTTTGATAGATAACAACTTTGTCACGACCCAAATCAACATTTAAGCTTAGTGCAAGTAACCCCTATCATAAATGCATAGTTTCACACTCAACAAAGAAAAGTTGAAGCATAATACCAAATGTTAGTTGGTTTAGTGGTGATTGATGCTGGATTTGGTAAGGAGGATCACAGTTTGATCCCTGCAACTACATTTGGGAGGAGACCGAAACCACTTGATGTCAAAACGCGCCCCGAATTCTGGACTACTATGGCCCTCTTCCAGTAGGAACCAGAGGGTGGAAATAAAAAGTTGAAGCATATATTATTATAAATAGAAAAAGGATGCATGAAACCACAAGATTCAAGTGAGATTAGGAGGAAATTGCGTACCTTTTCACAAATGATGAATGTGGAAGTAAAATGTTCTATGCACATATTGGCTTGAGAGTTTCAATTGAATATACTAGAACAAGATGCAAATGAAGAAGATATGATGATGGTTCACGAATAAATTCTAAAGCATGTGTGGATACATTAAACTTTAATTTCAATTCACTCTCACCAATTTCTGCAAACCAAATACAAATGAGTAAATTAGCGAATCTACTTGAGAAAACTTTAGAATCCTTTATGAATTGTACAATCATATTCCATATATGCAAGAAGCAAGTAGCCACCGACATGTAAACTTTCCCAAAGGTTCATCATGGATTTAACATGTGCACGACATCCATGTTTCTTTTTTTAAAGGGGAAAAGACATGTAAAACACCCTAATTAACCATTTAACATCATATAATTAAGATGTCAGGGTTTAGGATTTAACATAGTATGTACATCATTCAACCTCATATCTCGAGATAGTTTACAAAAAATAAAAGTTTTCTCTATATAGTTTCGTGCACGAGAAATGAATAAATAATTTCAAAATATTTTAGACAAAATATATAAAGAGAAAGCTAACATGTATCGAGCAATGTTGAAATCCTTGTATTCAACTTTATAAAAGTCAAAATATTAAGCTTTTTTTCAATATAATTTTTCTATTTTTTATAGTTGCTTAAGATGTGTCCGCCCTTATATAATCCATAACACTCCATTCTCTAGTGTGTGGTCCAATTTGAGAACTATTATTACTTTTGTCTTCATGGGATGGCTTCAGAGGAAAAGACAATTAATAATGAGATATTGAGATAGGCGGCCCGCCTAAAATTATTCAATATGCATGTCGGAAGATAAGTGTTATTTTTCACATTTAATCAATCAACAATAATAGACCAAGAGGCAAGAGACATGATAAGTTTTGTTACCTTATCATTACTTGGTTCAGTGTTGATTGATGCTGAATTTGATATGGAGGACCACAGTTTGATTCCCGCAACTGCGATTGAAAGGGGTTAGAACAATTTGATGCTAGAACTGACCTCTAGACCATATTAAACTGGTGGTGAATGCAAAAAAATAAAATAAATATACTGGTATTGATTAAATACGAAAATTACTTAGTATTTATAAATTGTAACGATAAACTTCATGCTATTTGTTAAGAGCTGCAAACAATATTGAGGACATAATCTTCATGATTGCATTGTTGAATAGTGATAGTGGAATTGTGATAGATCTGCTTTATAGTTCAAATTTTATCATTTTGGGTAGAGAATAAACAAACGCTGATTGCACTATAAGATGTTGGGGTAATATATATTTATGCATACATAGGTTTCCAACTCGGCTAAAAGAAGCAAGCACTATAACATTTTATAGTGAATTATTAGTAATAAATTTTGGAGATTTATTTAAAGTATGAATACGTTAATATAAAATATAACAAAATTAAGTGAATTATTATCCTAATATTTTGGAGTTTTTTTTCATTGTCTCTATTATTTTTATCAAAAGTAAGAGACATAATTGAAATATAATACAAAAAATTAAAATATTTTAAGAGATTTTTTATATGCATATACGTTTTTGTAGTATCCACTATCTCGAAGCAACCAAATAAAAATGGTTATAAATTGTTGCGTATCATATAAGTACCCGATACTGGTACATACTCGATACAAGTATTTTATCATTTTAGGAGCACACATGCTTCAGAGCACTATAATTTATTTGCCAGACATAATTGGAAGAAGCTCATTTCGTTTCGTTCTGATTCTTCATTTCCTTCTTATCAAATCCAAGGGAAACTTCGCATATTTAGAATATTTCTGCTGTGCTATGTTTAATATTCTTTCATACTCTCTTCACTTTACCACGCGACAGGTCAACAAAGCATGGGCGGACACGGAAAAAGATACATCAAAAACAGTTTAATAGTCTAGTAACTAAACTCGCACACATACTATAAGTGTGTAGAAATTGAGAGTTGTTAATTTAAACTTCGATCCCTTTAATAATATTTTTATCGCTAGCTACCGATTGAATTCCTCATACAAGACTTAAAAAGTTTTATGTAAGTTATTATTATATATGAAAACTGGATATAAATAAACTGATAATGAATATTGTTTGGTGGTAAAGTCTATGGTGCACAAGTGACTCAAGTTGTGCACCATGCACAAGTCATTAAAAACGCTATAACGAATACAAATTTTACAAAATCTACCGTTTGATTGAAAGTTTATATCATATAGATCATCCATAAATTTTTTAAAAAAAATTGAAAATCATTTGATATGTTATTGAGACCCGTTAAAATTAACGGTTTATGGATTTTTATTGAATACCGTTAATTTTGATGGATCTCAATAACATATCAAATGATTTTTAAAAAAATTTAAAAAATTTATGAATGATCTAAACGATATAAACTTTCTATCCAACGATGAATTTTGTAAAATTCGTATTCGTTATAAAAATATCGAAGACTTGTACACTATGCACCACTTACCTTGTTTGGTACATGCATTGAATTAAACTTGTGGATTGGGTTAATGGGTGGTCCAGGACTGATGGGGAATCTATCCAACAATTTGTCCAGGTGGAGAAGGAGTGTGGGACTAGCATCACTGCACCACCAGACCTCCTTCATAACTTCATCCAACTACAAACATATCGACACCATAGTCAAATCTGAATCTCATTGACCCTAACTCCATACCCTACAAAATGAAATGTTTTATTATCTCACACCACCTCAATTCTACATCTACCATTCTACCCACAATTTCATGATAATACAATTTTGCCCCCAACCCTGTGGGCCTAATACAAAGTGCACATACTTGCCTTAATAATGCGAAATTTTCTCATCCCACCACTCACATATCTCGCCTACTCCTCTAGCGCGCAAAAAATTCGGAAAATACGTTCAGAACTGTTTTTCTAGTGTAAAATTTACACTATAAAAAATTCGGAAAACATTTTCCGAATTGCTAGGGGGGTAGGAGAGAAAGTGAGTGAGTGAGATGAAAAAATTTCTAATAATGCATACACTTGCAAACTTAATGATTAAATGATTCTGTCTTTTGTATAAAAAAAACATGTTTAATGATTAAATGGTTTTGTCTTTTGAGTAAAAAACTGTTGAAACTTCAAGTCAATTTGGTTTATTGATAGTAAGTTTTGAATGATGATTCATTTTTATATGGGTCTTGTTAACATGTGCCCTTAGGGCACATGTTAAGATATACCAAAATAGAAATTCAACATTTAATGATACAAGAAATTTAATGCTTCAAAAGTCAAAATGCACAAATTAGCATTTAATAATTTCTATTTTTGCTTCCTTAACATGTGCCTTAAGGGCACAAGTTAACATTCTCCTTTTTATATCCATATCTATACTAGTATTAACTTGTATTTTACAAATTATAGGCACAACTTAATGATAATGATGAAACGTCAAGTCAATTTGGTGTCACTAGTTTCACTAGTCTCATTAATTCTTCTTTTGACAGCAGCATATATTCTGCATCAAGCAAGGAAATGAGTATACAACATGACATACTAATGTAAGAACAAAATCAAATGATTCTTTCACGAGACAATTTTAGTGTAAGAATTAAGATCATGCAATGCAAATAAACTGAAAGACTCGATAGTTAGCTTTGTTCTCTTTTGTTTAATTGGTTGTGGCAGAGTTTCTTTGTATTAAATGATAATGTATCATTCATACAGTAGGTGTCTCAAATCTTGGCAACGAAGTAGCCTGTAGTGTACATTGCAATTCGCGTTCTTCGATGGTGGCTCCAGCGGGCAAAGACCTTTGCAATCATAAAGTCTCTCTATATGATTAAGTTATTATTTGATGTAAAATTCGAGACAACGAGTCATATGATTAAGTTATCAATGCCATATCAACACGGAAAATCTCAAGAACATGTCTCTAACATGATTCCTAGAAGTCATTCACATAAAGGACATAAAAAATTTACTGATTTGATAACATGAAATCTCTTTGCACTCATAAATTACATACTAATTTGCCAAACACAGGCAATGAACTAGTGCATAAAGCAATAATCACTGCTTCAGCACAAAAGGATGCATGGGGAAGTTCAATTTACAATATAGTCTCAGCCATTATATGATTATCAATCTGCAGCTTGAAAAGAAATATTTGGCTCTCCCATGTCAAACTCCTACTCGACAATTTCAACTGAGTTAGTTGGATTCCTATTTGAACTGAAAATTGTTGCCGAATGACTAGATCTATCCCAATGCAGGGGGCTGCCAAAAAGTTAGAAACAATGTATGAATATACATAAGCATACAAATATATAAGACTGAAAAATTATAACAGTTGATTGTTGAAATTTACCTTCTTAAAATTCATTTTCGATGAACTACCTCCCTCTTTATCAGCGGGTTTCAGTATCTCAAAGGAACATACAAGAGATTCATCAACGCTCAATAATGCACCGGCGTTGTCAAATTCCCCACCATAATTCGGGGCAGAGAATATTGTGACTAACCTTCGTTTAGCAAAAAACTCATATCCATCCTCCACAACCTATGAGAAAATATTTTTTAACAAAGGAAAATGAGACCTTAATTAAAAGTTTGGATAAGCAACATAAAAAGAGGGGGGGTAGATTGAATTAAAAGAGTAGGATAGAATGAATGCTTCTGTATAATTTGACTAAGTCTGGTCTAGACACATTGTGCTTGTCAATAATAAAGTCTATATATATCAGTTACATGCATTTAAAATAAATCAATTAAGTTTCTTTCATGTATAGAACAATATAGGAAAGAAAGAAATAGAAAGCGAGAAATGTGATGAGAAAGAAAACAACAATTATGTATAAGGAACACAAAAATTGAAGTGTGAAAAACGAAAATGCCACTTGTCCTGAAAATATTACTCGCAAGAACATGACGATAGCATAAGTGTAACTGTAAAATCCAAGATCTAATGCTTTACATTCATTTGTGATACCTTCGTGATGTGATTGTTCGTGACAAATAGCATCACTGGTGAAAAAATTGTTGTAAAACAAAACATACAATGTCAATGAGGCTAAGAGGCTGTTTACATGTGTCTCAGTTTGCACCTTTGTTCTAAAAGGCTATTTTCTTCCTTTTGGCAAAGTGTACTTCATAATGCTTCTTAACTTAAAAAAAATGCACCCAACTGTTCCAAATTCAATCCCAGAATTACATTGATTCAATGATTATTACGAAAATTGCCTCTACTAGAAGTCCATAAACTGTAAATGGACTAAATTTTCCAGGTAATAATGGAAATGGATAAATGAGTGTAATATTTGCAACTAATTCTACTATATTTTCCAGGTAAAAAGTAGCTAGATGGTTTAGGGCAATTATGAAGGAAAACATGTACCGATTCGTTCAATATGCTCATATGAACGAAGAGGTTTACCTGATGACCCCTGCAAATAAGATCAAGATCATTTTTATCCAAAAAATCTGCAACAACATCAGGCCCAAAAGTACACGAAACGCCTCGGTCACTATCTGCCCAACCCTCAGTACTAGCATCAGGATCAGACCAAAGCAGATCACACAAGAGACCGTTATCTGGGATTTCGGTAGGCCTTGTAACCTCTCTTATCTGATCTAAATTTTCTAGTTCGGGAGAGAGTCCTCCATGCATACAAAGTATTTTGTCATCGATAAGTGCAGCTACCGGCAAACAGTTAAAGCAATCGGTGAATATCTTCCATAGCCTGACATTGAACCTCCTTTTACATTCGTCATAAAAACCGTATATTCGGTTTATCTTTGCATCTTCATGGTTTCCTCTTAAGAGATAAACTCTGTCCGGGTATCTTATTTTGTAGGCCAGAAGCAAGCATATTGTCTCCAAACTTTGCTTCCCTCTGTCAACATAATCACCGAGAAACAAGTAGTTTGCAGCTGGAGGGTAGCCGCCATATTCAAAAAGTCTCAATAAGTCTTGATACTGACCATGTATATCACCTGCAAGAGAATCACAACATTAAGAACAAGGAAAAATAGGCGCGACAACGACATTGATTAACTTTAAAATGCAAATCACATTACTTAATTTCCACAAATAACACAGAACAATATAAGATCTTTTTCCTGCAAAATACTGCAGGTAGAGGAAAATAATGCAAATGCATCAAATTTTGAAAATGATTAGAAAAATTTCATATTACAATTACAGGAATCGACTTTTAGTAAATATATCTCATTTTCTTTCTATATAATTTTGCTAAGATTTTAAAAAACCGTCCACAACCTCGATTATAGCCACAATATCAAGGTTCTCCACAATAGTATCATGATTGCATCAAACATATATAACCATAATTCTCAACAGCCAGCGCAATTTAAAGCATTGGTTTTCATTATATACTATATTTTAACATTATATTTTTGTGTCCTAAGCCTTCCTATTTTAATTAATTAATAAATAAATATAGGAAAATTACACCCGAGTAAAATATAAACGGACAACAAGCTGCTCTGATAATCTTTTTGAATAAACAAAACATATATTATAGTGTTATTATCTTCCCTAATTAATTGACCAATATTTCTAACTTCTAAAATCATGACTTTTCCTTTTTTTTTTTTTTTTATAGACAAATGTTAGTGATTAATTTTTTTAAAAAATGAAAAAATTGTTAGCAGAAGAGATCAAATCATAACCTCCTTAATTATTACATTCATAATAGCTTCAAATCAACATCTCCTCAAAATAAAACGCTAAGGTAAAACATGAATCTCTGAAATCTGAAACGTTGATTTATGTAAATGATCCAGAATTAGGAAGAAAAGAAAAGAAAAAAAGAAGCTAACCGCAAACGCGAATGGGAGCACGAAGCTCAAGAAGAATTGGCTGAGAGAGGAAAATTTGTCTAGCGTTGATGCAAAGTTGACGAATCTCAGATTCAGAAAGCTGAACCTGTTTTCCTCCTTTTCCTTCTAACAATCTTCTAATCACATCATCCAATATCGCTTTATCCATAACTCCTTCCATTGCTGCCATGTTCCTTCAATTTCAATTTCAATTTCAATTATTGTTGTTGTTATGGCTTTTGTGGTGAATTAAATGAAGCAAAATCTGATGAGATAAAAAAAGAAAAAAAGAGTTGTTGAAATGGGAAAATATGGATAGATGGACGGACAATATGTACCAACTGTATAATAATGGAAATAGAGAGAGAAATAGATAGAGAGAGACAGAGGTTGAGATTTTCTTTTTTTCTTTTTCTAAATGTTGTTATGTTGTGTTTGATTCAGAGGCTATTTCCAATTTGGACGATTCTAACTTCATCTCTCTTCTCCTCCACATCATCCGGTTAGATTAGATTAATTTTTGGAAAAATTATATTAAATTAATAAATGTAGTAGGTTAATAAATACCATTGTTCTTAACTTATTATAAAAAAAATATATTTTATTTCTTTAATAATATATATATCTCTTGTTATTTGATTTTAGACCCTATTCATCTCTTTTGGTTTCAATCGAATCGAGAAATAGGTTTGATTGTCCATCTTTTTGTTACATTATAGATCAAATAGAGAAAATATTGACTTTTTGACTCATAGTTTTCCTCTAAAAGACGTTCTTGATCTTCTTATAAAAGACGAAAATGAAAATTTTATTTCCATTTTTTTAGCTTCATTACCAAAAAAAATATAAATTTATCATAATGATTAAACTCTATTAAAAATTTGTTAAATAGAATTAATTAATTTTTTTTCAACAATAATTTTTTTCTATATTCAGATACTTACATGCATCAATGGTTGGTAATTGGTATGAGATTAATTAATAAATTAATAGTATTGTCTTATTATTTGTTTGTGTTGTTTTGTGAATTTTTTCTTTAGTGGAATTCAAAGGTTCAGTGCCAATTGCCAAGTAAACTCGGTTGAAAGTTGAAAGCTTCAACTGAAAGTGGGAACAAAATGGCGCGTAAGAATATAAGCGCGCTTTTCAGCTCACTTATTCCACGTGTACTCAAATGGTTGGGTTTGGTTTTTATGTTTTGGTCAAAGCAGATGTTGGAATCACACGGATTACGCTGTCGTTTCGCTCCCACAGTCCCAGTACCGTTTAAGTTTCCACACCTTTGTCTATACACCGTTGATTGTTTCATACTTCTTTTGAACTTATTTATAAGTAAAAGTTACTTTTTCCATAACATTGAACATTTGTTCCACACTTTATGATTTTTTGAATTTTTTTATTGAAAATTCCTTAAAACAATTGATTTGTATTTTTTTTTTTATAAAATTGTCTCCATTTTAGTTGATTTCAAAGTTTTGCTTATAGTAATATACATGCATGTGGATTTGGTCTCTTGAAAAGGTGTTTGGTGCTGATATAGAACTCATGGTTCCCTATGATGTTACTTTAACCATGCTAATGCTGATGTTCCTTATTAATATCATATATACTGAGGGAACTAGTTCTACATTCTGCAAATGCTTTTGACTGGGTTTTATATTTAATCTGTACTATTTTCTATGTGTTGAATGATTCAGATTTCATTTGTTATGCTATCAGCTATATCGCTTCCTTGATAGAAGGACGGACAACAATTTCAATTTTGTAATACTTATGGTGATTCACCGTAATTCTGACAATCTCACCGTCAATCCAAACATGCACTAAATATGCATCATACCAATTCAAATGTTTTTTTTTTATATAATTAATCCAAAAAAATTAATTATATTTGAATTTTTTTGGTAAGTTTTTATATTTGACTTTGACATGTTTGAGTTTGAGTATTCTAATTTTATTTTTTTTAAACAGAAATTCTGTCATTCGATAAGTGCAGCTACCGGCAAACAGTTAAAGCAATCGGTGAATATCTTCCATACCCTGATATTGACCATGTATATCACTTGCAAGAGAATCACAACAATAAGAACAAAGAAAAATAGGCTCGACAACAGCATTATATAACTTTAAAATGCCAATTACATGACTTGGTTTCCATAAATAACACAGAACAATATCAGATCTTTTTCCTGCAAAATATTGCAGATAGAGGAAAATAATACAAATGCATCAAATTTTGAAACATGACAGATGATTAGAAAATTTTCATATTACAATTAAAAGAATCGACTTTTAGTAAATATATCTCATTTTCTCTCTATATAATTTTGTTAAGGTTTGAAAAAACCGTCCACAACCTTGCTCCGTAGTAGCGTTGCTATTGCAATTTAAAACATTGGTTTTCATTATATATATTTTAACATTTTATTTTTGTGGCCTAAGCCTTCCTATTTTAATTAATAAATACTATATGATAATTACATATGAATCAAAGATAAACAGACAACAAGCTTCGTCGCTAATTTTTTTAATAAACAAAACATATATTATAGTGTTATTATCTTCCTTAATTGACCAATATTCTAACTTCTAAAATCATGACTTTTCCCTTTTTTTATAGACAAATGTTAGTGATTAATTTTTTTAAAAAATGAAAAAATCGTTAGCAGAAGAGATCAAATCATAACCTCCTTAATTATTACATTCATAATAGCTTCAAATCAATATCTCCTCAAAATAAAACAATAAGGTAAAACATGAATCTCTGAAATCTGAAAAGTTGATTTATGTAAATGATCCAGAATTAGGAAGGAAAGAAAAAAAAAAGAAGCTAACCGCAAACGCGAATGGGAGCACGAAGCTCAAGAAGAATTGTCTGAGAGAGGAAAATTTGTTTGGCGTTGATGCAAAGTTGACGAATCTCAGATTCAACAACATCAGGGGCATAGGTGCCGAAGTTCAGGAATGTGATTTCCAAATTTTTCCTGAATGTGAACTAGAAAAAATTCGGGAAACGCGTTCCAAAATTTTCATATAAGGGCAAAAACAGAAAAATGGGGGTAGACAAGAAACACCGGGGGTGGGAAGAGAAAAGTTCCATACATACAGGGCTCACTAAATTACATAGCCCAAAACGAAAATCATAAAGCCCAAATCCATAACTGAAAACCCTAGAAATACAATAACTTTCATTTTCTTGTTACCCTTTAAATACGAGCATTCGCGGCTGCAATTTAGAAGTAGCAGTGTGCTCCTCCACAACTCTAAGCTACAATGGTACTTTCTATAATCTATAATCTGAATCCACTTTGAAATGCGTTTTTGTTTATATCTTTGTATTTAGATTTGATTGAATTTGCATTTGAATTTGGTATGTAGGGGATCGATCTAAAAGCTGGTGGTAAGAGCAAAAAAACTAAACGAACAGCACCAAAATCCAATGATATCTACCTCAAGCTACTCGTCAAGGTCCATTTCAATTTCTATATTAAATCAATTATGTTATTGTGATGATATGAATATGAAAAACTAGATCCATAATGTGTATATTAATTTTAATTGACGATGATGATAAATGTGATCCCAGCTCTATGAGACTGTAAAGTCCAGGAATATAATTAGTTCCAACACACATTTGTCTGAGCCTCAATCAATTTTTGTTATATGTGATTTCACAATTTATATTATATACTCACTCCTTTCTTGTTTGATACTATTAAACTTATATTATAACACATGAATACATGTGGATTTAGTTTTTTCAATTTAGTCTCCTTATGTGTGTTCTTATTTATTTATTTATGTGGCTATGATGATAAATACTATCCCAGCTCTATGAGACTGTAAGGTCCGGGAATAAAATTAGTTCCAACACAAATTTGTCTGAGCCTTTAAATTTAAATTCATTTCTCAACCATCCATTGCATTTACTGACTTATTGTATGAATTTTATGAATATGAACAATAATGTGTGATTTTATTTCATGTGACTATGATGATAAATGCTATCCCAGCTCTATGAGACCGCAAGGTCCGGGAATATAACTAGTTCCAACACACATTTGTCTGAGTCTCTGAATTCATTTCACACACCATCTCCCTCACTTATATGATTTTTTGAAATTTTTCATTAAAAATTCCTTAAAACACTTCATTTGCATTTATTTGTTTAAAAAATTGTCTGTTTTTCAGTTGATTTCAAAGATTTTCTTATAGTAATATACATGCATGTGGATTTGGCCTCTTGAAAAGGTGTTTGGTGCTGATATAGAACTCATGGTTCCCTATGATGTTACTTTAACCATGCTAATGCTGATAATCAATACGTGATTATTATTAATATCCATTTATACTGAGGGAACTAGTTCTACATTCTGCAAATGTTTTTGACTGGGTTTTATGTTTAATTTGTACTATTTTCTGTGTTGGAATGATTCTGATTTCATTTGCTATGCTATCAGCTATATCGCTTTCTTGATCGAAGGACGGACAGCAATTTCAATTCTGTAATACTCAAGCGCTTGTTCATGAGCAAGGTCAACCGACCTCCAATTTCTTTATCAAGGGTGATCGAGTACTTGAAGGGGAAGGTATATTGCTCTCTTCCTCTTAGTAATCTTAGTGTATATTAAAAAATTTAATTGTTTTGTTTGATTAGTTATATATTGATCTTATTTTCTTCTGGATTTTTTTTCCCATTAGGATGGTAAAATTGGTGTTGTCGTTGGTGCTGTAACTGATGATATCAGAGTATATGAAGTCCCAGCAATAAAAATAGCTGCACTCAGGTTTACAGAGACTGCACGTGCAAGAATAGAGAAAGCTGGTGGTGAATGCTTAACATTTGATCAACTTGCTCTTAGGGCTCCCCTTGGACAGAACACGGTATGAGTTTGATACCAATACATCTGTTTTTATAATGATTCTCATAGTCTTACTATTCCATTTTGTGTGATTATGATTGGAAAAAAGCACTAACAATCTTCAATTATCGTTGATTTTTCTTTGAATATTAGTTCTTGTGAAGTGATGGTAGCTTTATATTGAGGTACTAACAACTTTATTAATATTTGTTGACTTCAGGTTCTTCTAAGAGGCCCAAAGAATTCTCGTGAAGCAGTGAAACACTTTGGTCGTGCTCCTGGTGTGCCACACAGCCATACCAAGCCTTATGTAAGAGCGACGGGAAGGAAATTTGAGAAGGCTAGAGGAAAGAGGAACAGCAGAGGATTTAGGGTTTGAGTGGATTTTTTTTGTTGATAAACTAGGGTTTGAGTGGATAATTTTGTTCAGTGTCTTTTAATAGTTTTGATACTCTTGAAATTCAACTTTTGATTTATCAATATACAGTTTGTTATATTTATCTTAACAAAGATTCAGTAATATGGACAGTGTTGTGCACCTTGCATTTACCACTCAAATTTGATTTGATGTACTCTAGTGAAATTGACATTAGGCATAAGAAATTCTTTTATATATTCAAACATTTGGTATAATCTATTTGTACTTTCAAATCAAACTATCAAAGCCTAAGCAGATTTGAAACAAATTCAGTTCAATAAAATTTTGTTCATCTTCATTCTTCAACAACAGATAGTTAACTTCCAGATTAACCCCTTATTGATGTTTCATAAGTATTACAACTATTATACATCATCATATACTAAAAGTATAAAA
This sequence comes from Trifolium pratense, assembly GCF_020283565.1. Classification (NCBI taxonomy): domain Eukaryota; kingdom Viridiplantae; phylum Streptophyta; class Magnoliopsida; order Fabales; family Fabaceae; genus Trifolium; species Trifolium pratense. The sequence goes on from NC_060064.1 coordinate 2,483,709, forward strand.
TAAACCAAAGTGGATGGAGACAACAGCATTATTTGTACATTAATGGAACATATTAGAACTTCTTGATGAATTCGTAAATGTGATTACTAATTTCTTCTTCTGCTTCTTGATTGTTGAAATGAGCTACTCCTTTTTGCACAATCACTTCCTCCAAATTGGGCACATCTTCCTTGAAACCTCCACCATGAATGTACTCTTTCATGCCTAGCGACGTGTACACCATATCCAACTCACCTGTAATGAATTTTACTGGAACCAAGGTTTTTGCTCCGTTCCATGGAGCTGTGAGCACCCAGAGTCTGCAAATAATGCTTACAACTTATTAACCATCTTTAGAAAAAAGAAAGATAATTTCTAAGATTTGTTTAAAACAATCCCAAGCAACACAAAAAATTAGAGAATCACAAATCTATGTTCCTGTAGTAGTTTAATCCCCCAGTGAACCCTGTTTTCTCAAATTTTGTGACAAAATAAGTAAGATCATCTTTTGTAAGCCAATAGGGCAAGGTGTCAGGAGTATCTGGATTAAATCCAGTTCCATACTCTCCCTTTGGAAATATTGGAGGACCAGTTTTTCGAGTTTTCAGGATATTCTTCAGCACATATGCAGCTCCAACCTCAGCCATCTCAGCTTCCATTTTGCCCGGTTCCTATAAAACACATTGAAAAATAAATTATGTGTATGTTTTGTTTGGTATTGCTGAAATCTGCAGACATAGTAGTCCTCTCCATAAAAATCATGCAAGTGATCAACGATCCTTTTATTAGGATTTCTACGGAGGAAGGGGCTACTAAGACAAACATAAGCCTTGATTAGTTCAGGACGAAACAAGCAAAGATACCAACCAATTAAGGCACCCCCAATCATGAGCCACAAGAAAGACTTGATCTACACCAAGTGAGTCAATGAGACCAACGACATCACCCACCAAGTGAAAAATCGTATAACTACTGATCGAAGCCGGAGCCTTGGTGTCGCCATTGCCACAGAGATCTGGCGCCACGGCCCACGGCATAGAAAGTAGAAATAACTCGTTATCTGCATTTGTTTTTTATGCTTATTATAACATACTTTATTTTCATAATTGTTATCCTAAATCCTATCGACCAAGTGTTGTAAGATCATTGAATAAAAGTATAAAATTTCCATATATTGGACAAAAGCTTCAAAAGGTCATTTTCAGATGGTGCTAGGTAGGTAGGACCCAGAAGTGACCGAGATGAGTAAACAATGAGGAACAATGCCATGAAACAAATCACCATTTTTATGTTTGTAACTCCTTATATTGATCATCAAATGTATTATGTTAACCTCATGAATATGTCGAAATTACAAACATATTCTTAATATATCTTTTAGTCTTCAAATATGAAATAGATCGTCCACTGCCTCCCTGCTAAGTAGTACTAACTGAGTTAAGCTCACGGGAAATTATTATATCTAAATTTCATGACACATAATCACTTAATAAGAAATTTCAATTGATGGATGATGATCAAGACAGCTTGTATTACGACCAAGTCAATGGCCCAAATCAATTTTAAAACATAATTCAAAATTAGTCATCTGATCTTCATCCAATTGATGAGATACAATTATGTGACATAAATTCAAATTCATAAGTTACTCGAGAAACTTTATGCATGTGTTAGTTTATCTCCTAATTTAAGTAAATTATTTTCTGTCCATAAGTTTTCTTCAGAGCATATTTTGACGTGATATTTTAAATGGGAACCTAAACTACTACATGATAGTATCTTTATGCAATTTTGACCACTGAGGCAAGAAAACATAACAAATGAATTATATCAAGTTCATTACACATCCAAACAACAAAGCTTTCATAATAACAGAATCAAGGGAACAAATGCGACGCGCAAATGTAACTTCAAATTGTTGCAGTAAATTACTATTTATTAGAAGACAATTTAACTAAACTCCTAGAGTGAAGAGTTACTTGAGAATCAAGTTGATATAAGATCAGAATTTCTTGATAAAATCATAAATGTGATTGCTGATTTCCTCAGCAGCTTCTTGGTTGTTGAAGTGAGCCACACCTTCTTGTATAACCACTTCCTCCAAATTTGGCACATCTTTCTTGAAACCACCGCTCTCAATGTATTGCTTTGTACCAAAAGTAGTGTAAACCATATCCAAATCACCTATGATGTACTTCACCGGTACTTTAATTTTTGCTCCTGTCCATGCTGCTGTGAGCTCCCAATTTCTGTAAACATAATACATAAGCATTAGCATATACTATTAATGTTAGTAATAGCCTGGTATTTAAATTTGTATATATATATATATATATATATATATATATATATATATATAAAATATAATAAATTAGATATAGTTGTTCGTCCAACTCAATATTAGTTTATTTGAGTGTTTCATATCATCCCTGACCCAGGTTCGAACCTTGGATTGACCATGTATACATGGTACGTGAATGATGGACAAAGGGGCATCTAGTTAATTTGGAAAAATGACAAAAGAATTATGGACTTACAAGTTGAGATTTCTGTAGTAGTTAAGGCCACCGGTGAATCCTGACTTTTCAAATTTAGAAGCATAGTAAGTGATGTCTTCCTGTGAGAGCCAAGAAGGGAGAGCCTTTGTACTTGAAACATTGGGATGAGATAACAAGCCTTCTTTGGGAAGAATTGGTGGCTTAGGACTCCGACTTGTAAGCATTCTCTTGATAACCAATTCCGGACTACCTTTCGCAAATTCAGCTTCTGTTTTCCCGGGTTCCTGTCACATCATTTTCACTAGATTATGCAGAATTGCATAATATCATAACTAGCATAACTAACATTTATATCTAATACTAATCTATTAGATCAACTACTAATATATAAATCAACCTTCCCATTCTTTTGTTTAATGTGTGTCTATTTTCAATGAATCTGTCTCCTTTAAAGTGAGTGATTCACTTTAGAGTGTAAAGTAAGTAATATCAACGGATAATAACAAATCATGAGGTTGTTATAATCACAAAATCCATTTTCAATGTACAATTTTCTTGGGTCATTAGGTTTCATTTTTCGAGTAAGATGCATTGTTATACACTAACTAAAATTTTGTATTGGATCCTCATTATTTATATAAGCATTTACAAATTTGACAAGGCATCACAACAATCTTCATTTATGGACCACACTATTTCAAATATTTCAAATAAATAAGGAAAATAAGTTTGGTACTTGGAACTACTATTTGGTACTATATAGAATCAGCCCTTATATAATGGACTTATGGACCACACTCAAATATCAAAATCCAACGCAACAGGCAAATTGGGACTTAAAGAGGCATATTGTGGTAACGCCATTTATAGAAAAAAAAAACACAGAAATCACATTTTGAAACTAGAAATAGAATTTTGGAAGAAGCAATAACTAGAGTAGGTGCTTTCTGGGTCAATGTTATTACATCAAGGTTATAATAAAATTCAACATTCAAGGGTGTATACTAGTACTAATCTAAATCATGTATGTTTGGTTCCACTTTTAAGAAGAAGAAGATAAGATTAATTTTAAAGAGGTAGAATTAATATAGACACTAGCAACAGCAACATATCAATGCTCTCGCATGGGTTGCGCGGCAAGCTGCACGTCGCTGTTTTGCACATGTCATCGCGAATATTACCACTCTAACTGTTGAAGTAGAACAAGTGAGCCACATTTAAGATTAAATGGTGATGACAAATAATCTGAATTGCAAATTCTTTATTAATTGATTTCAGAGGCGTAGAATTTATTTTAAGCTCGAATTTGAATTTTTTTTTTCCCCCTAAAATTGATAGAGCCAACAGACCACAAAATATGACTACATACGACGATGCTGACATGCATGGAGACAAAGTTGATTTCTACACAAAATATGCTAATGAAATCCAACAATGGAATAATTGTTTCAACCATGTTCTAGTTGGAGATCAAATCAACGACAATTCACCTAGGCCCTCAAGTCAATATTGTTGGGGTTGATTGCAATGTAAGTCCCACATTGCTAATGAAGAAAAAAAAAGGTCAAAGAAATTATATTGAAGAAGTCTCACATCGCTTAGAATGGTGAAGCAATGAGGGAATCAAGGTTATATAATGGACCTAAGTTCTTTGTTTATAATTGCACCAGTCAGTAGCACTTTAAGCTTATATCTGACTTTTTTGTTTTTCTCTTGTACTCTTGTATTAGAGGGTTAAGAGATGTAGTTAGGTATTTGCTTTGGAGAGTGTGGGTGTATTGGGGGCCAAGGGAAGGTTGAGGGTAGTCTATGTGTTGTAACAATTTTCACATAGTGTTTATTCTCTGGTTGTCGGTTTTGACAACGACCGTGGTTTTTTCTCCGATTTGGAGTTTCCACGTTATATTCTTGTGTTGTTGATTGCGTTCTTTTATTTTCTCTATGCCGGTTTTTCCCAACAACTGGTATCAGAGCTCTTGGTTTGATTCAGGAGGAGGGAGTTCCGTTGTGAAGTTTAGGCTAGAGAAAATTGATGGAAGAATCTATGTGGTGATGCAATCTGGGTTACACAAGGTCAGCCTGGAGAGGCGGTGATAATAATACTCAACATCAGTCTGGAGAGGCGGTGCTAAGAATACTCGGGTTACGTCTGAAACAACAACTTATTATGAGGATGCAGAGGTGCTAGTGGAAGTTGGGAATCAATGGAGTGTTGACTCATGGACTTTGGAAGCTCCTATCACATGTGTTTGAAGAAGAAATATTTTTGAATCCATAGAACTAGTTGAAGGTGGAGTTGTTCATCTTGGAGACGGGAAAGCTTGTAAGGTTCAAGGTATGTGTGAGTTTCTTTTAATACGATGTGAGATATTTTCTTTAACTTTAATGCATAGATAGTTCTACTATTATTGGTTATGCATGTTACTAGTGGTGATTCTCATGTTTTGGTTAAGTTGTGGATCTTCGGGTGGGTACTTGTTAGTGACATGAGTTTAGTTGGACTAGTGAAACAAGGTTTACTAGGTGATGTAACTAAACTGGAATTGTTGGAGCCTAACAATGGCCTGAAGATGGTTTCAAAACAGTTTGAAGTTGTTCAAGTGGCACATGGGCATCGTTTGACATGGATGCAAGGTGTGTGATGATAGCGTGCGGGCATTGGTTGGCATTGATGCAAGGTACGCGGTTATCTCGATGGCTGATGAACTTCCAGAGAAAGCCAACATGGAAGTTGCACCATAAATTGTCAGCGAGGTTTCGAGATGAAATTCTTGGGATGGCTTGGTTCCAAGTGAAGAAAAATCTTGGGATGGTTTAGTTCCAAGTGAATGAAATTCTTGGGATGGTTTAGTTCCAAGTGGAGTGTACTTTTTTATGGTGGAGTATGATAATTTAATTTGTCGGTATAGACAATGAGAATTATGATTGTCGGTGAAGACAATGATTGTCGGTATAGACAATGGAAGCATAAGATAATGATTGTCGGTATAGACAATGAAGATTGAAGACCATTACAATCAAGGTGGAGATTGTTGGGGTTGATTGCAATGTAAGTCCCACATTGCTAATGAAGAAAAAAAAAGGTCAAAGAAATTATATTGAAGAAGTCCCACATCGCTTAGAATGGTGAAGCAATGAGGGAATCAAGGTTATATAATGGACCTAAGTTCTTTGTTTATAATTGCACCAGTCAGTAGCACTTTAAGCTTATATCTGACTTTTTTGTTTTTCTCTTGTACTCTTGTATTAGAGGGTTGAGAGATGTAGTTAGGTATTTGCTTTGGAGAGTGTGGGTGTATTGGGGGTCAAGGGAAGGTTGAGGGTAGTCTATGTGTTGTAACAATTTTCACATAGTGTTTATTCTCTGGTTGTCGGTTTTGACAACGACCGTGGTTTTTTCTCCGATTTGGAGTTTCCACGTTATATTCTTGTGTTGTTGATTGCGTTTTTTTATTTTCTCTATGTCGGTTTTTCCCAACAAATATATACTGATGGTTATGTAGGGAGTACACACCATATTTGTCCATCAATCCATTTTTGAACGACCCATGTCCAGAAATGCCATCACACCATACATCTACACTACCATATGTCATATCCCTACCCCACCACAAATGCAAACCACATCACAACATCATAATTTGATCAAAAAAAAAAAAAAAAGATATAGGGTGGGTTAATTCACTGATGATGTGAAATCTTTTAAACTCAATGTGGGCCAATGCTAGGGTGGGAGACCATGACATGTCTCTCACCGGTGCACCATATGATATGTGGATTGGATTGAATGTGTACATGATATTATGGTGTACTGTCAGTATTATATTATTTATTAATTTTTTTGAAAAAAAAAGTTTTCAATTTTTCCGGATAAAATTTTTCTATTTTTTTTTGGAAAAAAAATTTCGGTTTTTTTTTTCGAAAAAAAAGTTCCAAATTTTTAAGGAAAAAAGTTTCGATTTTAGAAAAAAACAATTCCGGAGTCTTTGCTGAACAAAAAAGTTTTCGTTCTTTTTTCAAAAAAAAAAGTTTCGGATATTTTCCGAAAATAAAGTTTCCGATTTTTTTTCTGAAAAAGATCCAATATTTTATTCGGAAAAAAAGTTTCAAATATTTTCTATTTTTTTACTCTTTTTTGTATCGACAATAATTTTTAGGTGAACATTTCGAAACTATTTTTCCCAAAAAATCGGAAACTTTTTTTGGGAAAAATCTGAACTTTTTCCATAAAAAAACAAAAACTTTTTTTTTTTGAAAAATATCCGAAACTTTTTTCCCGAAAAAAGAACGGAAAATTTTTTTCCCAGAAAAACTCTGGAATTGCTTTTATGTGAAATCGAAATTTTTTCCCCCAAAAATCAGGAACTTTTTTTCCAAAAGAAAAAATCGAAAATTTTGTGCCCGAAAAAAAGATAGAAAACTTTTTTCCAGAAAAATTTAAAACTTTTTTTTTTCAAAAAAATATAAATAATATAATACTGACAGTACACCATAATATCATGTACACATTCAATCCAATCCACATATCATATGGTGCACCGGTGAGAGACATGTCATGGTCTCCCACCCTAGCATTGGCCCTCAATGTGAGCTCAATTCTCAACTCCGTTTAGAACTTCTTCAATGAGTCATGTTTTAAATGTTGCAAATTCGAGTAATCCTAATCCTTTAAAAAGAAAAAAGAAAAAAAACAAAGACAGCAATTTGGTGTGTTTTCTGTTTTCTGTCAGGGTTTGGGTCCTACACAAAATCATTCTTTTTAGGCTTTCTCTCATTTATTTCAAACAAGAGAAATACCTTCTCATCTTATGTATTTCTCTCTCTCCCGTCTTTGTCCTTGAATAAATTATCTCAAAATAATTGTCACATTTTACTACTACACATTTGTTGATGTAAAATTTTAATCATGAATATTTTTAGTTGTGTATTATTAAAAATTCCGAAAATTTGATATTTTGATAGTACTCGTTGAGACAAATCTAACAAGATCCCATATGCTAATATTTATCTTTATACATTAATAAAAATATATGATCAAAGTAGCTTATATGAATAGTGCACATGGTCAAACTGTGACAATTATTTTGAACCGGAGGGAGCAGAAATTTGTGCAAAAATAATAATAATACTACTACTACCTATATCACAATTTATTAACGAATTAACTAATAAAAATTATTTTTAGGAGAATGTTAACATGTGCATATATGGCACATGTTAAGGTAGTAAAAATAGAAATTATGCCTTAGAATTTGTGCATTTTAACTTTTCAAGCATTAAATGTCTTGTATCATTAAATGTTAAATTTCTATATTAAGATATCTTATCATGTGTCATATATGCACATGTTAACAAGACCCTTATTTTTATATCTCTACTAAAATTTATTGGGTCATGCTAACATTTGCCTAAGTGCACATGTTCAAGATGCTTCATACTCCGCCCAGACACAATTATAAACAAAAAATACTTTTTAGATTCATTGAAAAAATAATGTATCCAGTCTATATTATTGACCAGATACATTACTTTTTCAATGAACCTAAAAAGTGGTTTTTTGCTTATAATTATGTCCGGAGGGAGTATAGTAATTTTACATTGAACAAAACAATTGTTGACTTTTAAATAAAAGAAATGCAAAATTGATAGTACACTAACAAGTGCCTTAAACCATCTCCAATGGTGGTACTTATATTTTTAAGTACTAGTACCTAATAAGTACTCCCATTGGAGCAAAAACAAAATTGTACCTAGGGGTGTGCAAAAAATTTGGTTATCCTTAACCAAATTACTAACCAATCCATATCCAATTTTAGTTTGCAAAATCCATTTAAAAAAAAACCACACCACTCCAATAAAAAAACACCAATTATAAACCATAACCACATTTTGTAATTTGGTTTGGAATTGGTTTGAAAATTTAGGCCCAATAGCTAATTCAGGCCCAATCTTCAATTTTTTAAAATTCTTTATTATATAATAAAATAATTAATTAAAAGAGGGGTGGAGGACCGGTGGTCAACCGGTGGTCAACGCCGGACCACCGGCAGCCGGTGCGGCGGCGCTCCGGCGGCGGACGGCGGTTTCCGGCGGACCTCCGGCAACTTTCACGACGGCCGGTGGTGGTGCTCCGGCGGTCGGTGGTGGTGCTCCGGCGGCCGGCCACCACCAACCACCCATACTATTTTAATATTATTTTATTTTAAAAATCAGATTTTTAATAATTATTTTAAAAATAATTAAAAAAATCAGTTTTTAATGTTTTTAATTTTTAAAAATAATTAAAAAATTCAGTTTTTTTTTAAATAATTAAAAAATCAGTTTTTAATGTTTTTAGTTTTTCAAAAATTTAGTATTTTAATTTTTTTCCTATTTATTAGTTTTTTTTGTATTTAAAAATTACTCTTTTTTTAAATAATAAAAAATATTTTTAAAACAATATAAAAAATAAGTTTTCGGCTAAGTAAAAAATAATTTGGGTTTAAAAAAAATATTTTGTGGGTTGATTATAAACCAATTCAATCATAAAATTAATGAAAAATTATGTTTTTAAAATAATTAATAAATCTATTTTTTTTAATCAACTAATAAAAAAAATTAGTTTAAGTAAAAAACTTATTTAAAATTGGATCATGTGAATAACTTAAATTTTATTACAAACCGGTTATAAATTGGTTCGATCCGGTTAATAACCAAATCCAAATTAGTTTTAAAAAATAACCGGTTTGTTATTGAAATGGTTTTGGTTTAGAACCAAAACCATCAATTAAGTGTGGTGTGGTGTGGTTTCCAAACCATGCACACCCCTAATTGTACCTAATAGGTACTAGTTCTACAATAAGACATAATACCTAAATAATTTTTGTGGGACCCATTTAAAATGATGTTGAGTTATTGGATAAATGTGCTACTTGTGAGACCAATTTAGAACTTTTGAAGATGTTTTAGGTTGGAGGGATTGAATACTTATTATGTACTATTATTAAAAAAAATTATAAATGAGTGATGTGTACATGTAAGACCCACTTAAGTACCCAGGTAAGAAGACATGTTAGCTATTCCCAAACATATTTTGCTATTTTTTGTAATAAGTGTGAATTTTTATTTTTAATAATTTGGTACGGATGAAGTAGAACTTTGTAACCGATTATATCTGATGGCTACCTTTACAAGTGGTCCACCATAGACAACTGATCTACCGAATACGAATTTTATAAAATTTATTGTTAGATTGAAAATTTATATCATATAGATCATCCATAAAAAAAATTAGAAAAATTGAAAATTATTTGATATGTTATTGAGACTCATCAAAATTTACGGTATTTAATAAACCGTTAATCTTAATGGGTCTCAATAACATATCTAATGATATTCAATCTTTCTAAATATTTTATGGATGATATAAATGATATTATAAACTTTCAATCAAACGATAGATTTTATAAAATTCGTATTTGTTATAATGTTATTCATGACTGATCCACCATGGACCACTTGATGAAATCATCCATTTTAGAATTTACATAATGTACATGAGAACACAAACCTGGAATCTGCAGATATAATAATCATCTCCAAACAAAGCTCGCATGCCATCAACAGGTTTGACTTTAGGATTTCTTGGTAAGAATGGAACACTGAGACAAACATAAGCTTTGATTCTCTCAGGGCGAAACAAACAAACATACCAACCAATGATAGCACCCCAATCATGAGCCACTAGAAAAACTTGATCAACACCAAGTGAGTCAATTAGAGCAACAACATCACCTACCAAGTGAAGGATTGTATAGCTACTAACCGAAGCCGGAGCATCAGTGTCTCCGTAGCCACGGAGATCTGGCGCCACGGCACGGTAGCCTAGGGAGCTGAGAGCAGCAATCTGGTGACGCCATGAGTACCAGAGTTCAGGGAAGCCATGAAGGAACAGAACAACTGGTGCTTCTTTGTTTCCTTTTTCTGCAATATGCATTTTGATGCCATTTACTTCTACTGTTCTGTGCTCTATTCCTTCCATGATGCTCTAGTGTTTTCTTTGGTGTTGTGAATCTTGTGATGTGTTGTTTTGAATGAAAATTGTGCAATAAATGCAACTAAGGTAAGAGAAGAGATGGTTAATTAATACAAGTAGTACTTTAATCGGGTGAATTTTACGAAGATGTGTTTGTTTATACTTTGTTGTCGTTGACTGTTTGGAGAAGTTAATGCATACACACGATACATGTGGAAGGGATTTGAACTTGGGATTGTCTCTATTTTTCGCCTATGGCCAAATTGTACTCCCTCTGTCCCAAAAATGAGCCAGTTCACCGAGACATGTCAATGTATAATTTTGACGACTAATATTTTAATTGTATAATAGTAAAAATTATAAAAAAATTGATATTTTAAAAATACTCATCGAGACGAACCTAACATCTTATATGTTAATATTTATTAGAAAAAAAATATGGTCAAAGCAATATGTGAATAGGGAGTAATTAAATAAGAAAAAGACTAAACAATGTGATCTGGAATTCACATGATTTGATGCTTTTATTATTGGAAAACAACATTTAGCAATGAAATTAACATAATTTCTCATTAAAAACGATATTCTTTCCATCCAAAATATAAAAAGTCATTGATTATTGTATTGCATGTATGCCAATACATAATTTTGATTATGAATATTTTTTTTGTCAAGTGATTATGGATATTTTTAATTGTCTATTAGTAAAAGTTATAAAAATTGATATTTTGAAAATAGTCATCGGAACAAATCAAACACAATCTTATATGATACTTCCTCCGTTTTTTTAAGTGTTCAGTTAGAATAGTAACACTAAATTAAAAAAGTGCATTTTTACACTTTATCTTAATGTTATACCCTAATTTTAATCAACTAATAAATTCTTATTTTTTTTGCACACACTTTCTCTTTCTAATAAATTTAATATATTGTGTAAAAAAAAACAAAATTTAATATGCTATGTACCAAAAATATTAAAAAAAAACTTTAGTTTTCCAAATATATAGCATTAATTAATTTTATTGAAAAAGTTAAGAATAATTGACAAATCGTACCCTTAAAACACCAAATGAATGGTTAATATAAAAACGCTAAATTCTAAATCTGATGAAACTGGACAATTTAAAAAAACGGAGGAGTAATATTTATATTTATATACTTTTACAAAAATACGGTTAAAACAAGATATATGTATTTAGTCAAAATATTCTTATAAAATGGAACGGTGCGAGGATAAACATAAGACATTTTTTTAAAAAAAAAACTGACTCACGGGTCAACTTACCACGCTATGTTTGAGTCTGCTTCCTCAGAATTTTAACTCAGCCCAACTAAAATACGTAACGAGTTAAACAGATTGGTGCAATAGATTCAAACTGTTTTGCCCCCAACTACCATTGCCATGTTGAAGAAAAAAAAATTAGACAAAGGACTATCTCCAAAAATAAATTAAAAACAAATATAAAAATAGAGAACACAAAAATTTATCGAATTTTTGACTGAGACATGTAAATACACTGAATTTAAAAATATTTCGCCGCCACAAGTCAGCTACCTGATGCAATTGGTATTATAACTAATAACTCAAGACATACAACAATCACTTAATATTATTTATGTCTTGGTCACACAACTTATTTTTCTCTCATCTTTTCTTTAAAACTTTTGGACCTTGTCGCCAATAACATATCAAACGGTTTATATGATTTTATTTAATACTATTAATTTTGATCCATATTTGAAAATTTTGACATAAATAATCTATGTGATATAAATTTTCAATTCAACCGTCAATTTTATAAAATTTATATTCGTTAAGGCGTTATTACACCGATGGAAATTTGATCCCTCTCATAATAGTTGCATATTAGGATTTGTTAACGTTCATAGGATGTAATGTGTACGTTTTCAGCAACTGTTGTTGAATTGAACATGATGTTGAAATTTTTCCACCAATAGATGGCATCAACACTTCAGTCAAAATCGAAAAGTTGTAGATATGTGTTGTTGTTGGTCATATTGGTTTAAGTGTTTTGAAGGGGTATCCATTGTTGAAGCTTGATCTATAAAGCGATTATCTTTTCTCCTAAAATATTTTCTTTTCATGAGTTTTCCTCAAAGCATATTTTGAAATTTAAATGGGACTCTAAACTACATGATAACATCTTTATGTAATTTTGATCTTTCAGTAAAAGATAAGTAAATTGAAGCAAGAAAACATTAATGAATTATTTCAAGTTCATTAGACATCCAAACGATCAAGTTTCCATATAATAGCATAATCTGAGTTGATATATATATATAAGATCAGAATTTCTTGATAAAATCATAAATATGATTGCTGATTTCCTCAGCAGCTTCTTGGTTGTTGAAGTGAGCCACACCTTCTTGTATAACCACTTCCTCCAAATTTGGTACATCTTTCTTGAAACCACCGCTCTCAATGTATTGCTTTGTACCAAAAGAAGTGTAAACCGTATCCAAATCACCTGTGATGAATTTCACAGGTACTTTAATTTTTGCTCCAGTCCATGCTGCCGTGAGTTCCCAATTTCTGTAAACATGATTGAAATGTTATATCAAAATCGTATAGTCGTAAGTCGTAATATCTGAAGTAATAAAAGTAAAATTAAACTATTCATATTCATATATAAGACCAAATAGAAATACAAGAGCAGGACCGGTTCAAGAATCAACCGTCAAAGTTGAAGGGTTTTAGGCCTCAAAGTTTTGAGCTTAACTTACAAGTCTCAATATTTATTTAATTTAGTTATAAATATATAATACGATAGATTAGTTATAAATGTTTGCCTTAGTCGAAAACAAAGGCTTCAAATCCTGCATGATCCGAGTTCAAACCTTGCTTGGATTTGGTAAAGTGACCAAAAATAAATAGGGACTTACAAGTTGAAATTTCTGTAGAAGTTTAAGGCACCGGTGAATCCTGTCTTTTCAAATTTAGAAGCATAGTAAGTGATGTCTTCCTGTGAGAGCCAAGAAGGGAGGGCCTTTGTACTTGAAACTCTAGGATGAGATAACAAGCCTTCTTTGGGAAAAATTGGTGGCTTAGAACTCCGACTTGTAAGCATGCTCTTGATAACCAATTCCGGGCTACCTTTCGCAAATTCAGCTTCCATTTTTCCCGGTTCCTGTCATATAGATGGGAATTCAGTCTCTTGTTTAATGTGTCTATTTTTTTTTTTTTAAAAAAAAAGTATCTATTTTTTGGGTTATTGGGTTTCTATTTTCAAGTTACGAAATGACAAGATCATTATAAACTCACACACATAAGTGAAGAACCGAAATTCGAACCCCAGACATGACGTCCGGCCTAACAATGAGATGCATTGTTTTACTCTAACCAAAGTTTTGTATTCTATCATCATTATTTATAAGCATTTGCAAATTTGACATGGCAACACAACAATCTATATTTACTTTTATTTTTTTGGATATAAATCTTTATTTACTTAAACAAAATTAAAATCTAGCATTTTGATTTAAACACATCCCATATGAATGTGTATATTCTCTGATACAAATTTGTATCTGGCCTATACTGTCTATTTCTAATAAATGGGGATAAGTCTTAAGGAAAACAAAGTTTGGTAGGGGAACAGACAAATATCAAAGTACATGCAAATTAAGAAGCATATTGTAGTAACGCCATTTTTGGAAAACACACACAAACCACGTTTTGAAACTAGAAATAGGATTATGGAAGGAAGAACCAATATCTACAAGTAGTTGGCTTGTTGCTTTTTTTGGGTCAATATGATAAGCATAAAATTGTGCGTGTAATACTATTTTCGGTCCTATTTATAAGAGACGGGAACTAAATATATTAATTTTTGTTGACTTATCTCTAATAAAAAAATTGAGGGTAGTGCTAAATCACATGTACTATAGTATAGAACCAAATATAAAAAATTTATCTTAGAAATTGTGGCATTTTATTCTTTGAATTTGCATACAATTACAACACCTATGTTTTATTTGACAATTGACACATATTGTTCTTAATATTCCTTTCACAAGAACAATTATTTTTATCAGTTTCAATTTTCTTCACATCCCTTAAAATAGTACTGGAGCACTATGTTTTAAGTGAGTAAAAGTAAAACTAGTCTCTAACTTTTAAAAATCTCAAATAACAGCAAAACCACAAATAGGAAGAGAAGAGGGTAAAAGTCAAAAGAGCAGTTAAAATCATCCGTTTAACTTGGTCAAAAAACAAAGTCATGCATTTGACAGATTCAAAGTACTAAAACTTGTGCAAAAATATTTGGACTTTATGATTGATAATACTCTGATATCATATATCAGTAAAGTAAAGATTTTTTTTTAATTCAATGAATAACCGATGTAATTGATGTATCTGATTCATAATGACCAGATATACGAACCTGAAATCTGCAGATATAATAATCATCTCCGAACAAAGCTCGCATGCCATCAACAGGTTTCACTTTGGGATTTCTTGGTAAGAATGGAACACTGAGACAAACATAAGCTTTGATTCTCTCGGGGCGAAACAAACAAACATACCAACCAATGATAGCACCCCAATCATGAGCCACTAGAAAAACTTGATCAACACCAAGTGAGTCAATTAGAGCAACAACATCACCTACCAAGTGGAAGATTGTATAGCTACTAACAGAAGCCGGAGCCTCGGTGTCACCATAGCCACGAAGATCTGGCGCCACAGCACGGTAGCCTAGGGAGGCGAGAGCAGCAATCTGGTGGCGCCATGAGTACCATAGTTCAGGGAAGCCGTGAAGGAACAAAACAACTGGTCCTTGTTTGTTTCCTTTTTCTGCGACATGCATTTTGATTCCATTAACCTCAACTGTTCTGTGTTCGATTCCTTCCATTATAGTATTATTTTTGGTGTGTTGTGTTGTGAATGAAATAGTGAAGCCAATGAGATATTTAAATACTAAGAGGAGAGAAGAGATGGTTAAAACTAGTACTCAATTGAACGATTTTTTAATTAAGAGGAGTGAGCACATGTGGAGATTTGGGGATATCTTTATTTTCCCTTATAGTCAAATTGTGATTAATTTAATTTAATTAATTAACTATCACCATATTCATGGCTAATGGAGTATTAAATATTTCATTCATCAGAACAAGATTGTTAAGATTACAAAGTTAGCTAATTTTAATCCTGAGTCAAGCAGAGACAGTTGGACTCTTACGATATAAGGAATCAAAATTTCAAATTTTGATCAAAAGAATATTATTTAGTGTTTTATACGCTTAACATTCCTAGTAAAATAAAGTTTTATGTAAAAATAACACATGTGAGAAACTATTCCAGTAAGGATGTTAAGGGAGAGTTATGCAAACATGTGGATAAAGTTTTGGGATATCACGTTCACGTGTAGTTTCATCAAGAACTGTGAAATACTAGATAGTTGAAAATTAGTTGCATCGAAAGTTAGGAATTGAACTCAGGTTCACCCAAATAATTCGTCATAAGGAGAGCTCATTAACCACTCGATCCATAAATGTGTATGTGCAAATCTTTTATTGCTTCATTTATAGTGTATAGAAGCAAATTGGTATAATTAACACAGTATTCATGATAAATCATTTTCAAAATACATATATTTAAAAAATTTCATTGATGTATGTATGAAAACTGAAAAGTAAAAACTAATGAACTATTAGTCTAACAGGCAAGGAAGTTTAGACTCTACAGGCTAACACATGAGCTCAATATGTTCAGATGTTAATTTTGGGATCATAATGTAAAACTTATTCAAGATTATTATTGATGATAATACTTTCAAGGTAAAAAACATACCAATTAATATATAAGTTTAAGTATATGCATACATACATCCACTGGAGTAATATGTGCAGGTGGTCTAGAAATTATGCGACACAGACACAGCTGTTGTTATTAAGTGAATGCCGTAAAATTGAAGCAGAGAACAACATTTGCCTGATTATTTGAATTGCGGTTCAGCTCAGAACTTCTTGATGAATTCGTAAATGTGATTACTAATTTCCTCTGCCGCTTCTTGATTATTGTAGTGAGCCACTCCTTTTTGCACATTCACTTCCTCCAAATTTGGCACATCTTCCTTGAATCCTCCATCATGGATATATTCTTTCATGTTTAGCATGGTGTATACAAGGTCTAACTCTCCAGTTATAAATTTCACAGGCACCTTAATTTTCATTTCATTCCATGGTGCCAAGAGTTCCCAATTTCTGCAATATAAGAAATAATTTATTTATCATTAGAATTGAGATCATTGTCTATGAACTACTATCCGACACAACACTTGACACAAATACACAAGTGATTATAACATGTGTTAGTGTCGTCTCGTGTCAGACATCAATACATATGAAATAGCAGACATGCATGCATGCATTCAATCAAGTATGTCGCTACATAGATTATTGTTGGCATCATGCTGTTAAAATATTCCCGCGAAAAGAAACGTCAAAATAGATTTGATGCAAACACTATGAGGCAACATAGAATCAAAGGATTACATATTCAAGTTTCTATAGTAGTTCAACCCTCCGGTGAAGCCAGTTTTCTCAAATTTGGAGACAAAATAAGCAAGATCATCTTCTGTGAGCCAGGAAGGCAAAGTGTTAGACATATTTGGGTTGAATCCAGTTCCATACTCTCCCTTGGGAAGTATTGGAGGACCAGTTTGGCGATGTGTGGGCATATTTTTCACTGCATATGCAATGCCAACTTCAGCTATCTCAAATTCCATTTTGTCTTCCTGTGATATGGATAAAAAACAAATACGACATTCAGATCTATCATCACAAAAATTTCTCTGTTCATTTTACATAGAGAGTTCTGAATCAAAATATTATACTAGGGTTGCATGATATGACGATCCAATCCAAACAGGTCACATGTCATACTCCAAGTTTATATCTGATAAATAACATGAGAACACGAACCTGAAATCTGCAGACATAATAATCTTCTCCATACAAAGCTCGCATGCCATCAACAGGTTTCACTTTAGGATTTCTAGGTAAGAATGGAATACTGAGAGAAACATAAGCCTTGATTCTTTCAGGGTGAAACAAACAAACATACCAACCAATGAGAGCACCCCAATCATGAGCCACTAGAAAAACTTGATCAACACCAAGTGAGTCAATTAGAGCAACAACATCACCTACCAAGTGGAGGATTGTATAGCTACTAACAGAAGCCGGAGCATCGGTGTCGCCATAGCCACGGAGATCTGGTGCCACGGCACGGTAGCCTAGGGAGGCAAGAGCAGCAATTTGGTGGCGCCATGAGTACCAGAGTTCAGGGAAGCCGTGAAGGAACAAAACAACTGGTCCTTGTTTGTTTCCTTTTTCTGCTACATGCATTTTGATTCCATTAACTTCCACAGTTCTGTGTTGGATTCCTTCCATAATACTGTAGTATTCTCTTTGGTGTTGTGAATCTTTGTTTTGGATGAAATTGTGCTATAAATGTTGTATTTAAATACTATGCGGAGAGAAGATATTGTTAATTAATACAGGTAGTATATTCGGCAATTTTAAGGAAGAGGAATTTGTTTATACTTTGTTGTCGTTGACTGTTTGGAGTAAGTGTGATTGTGGCTCGGAGGAGTTAATGCATTCTACACATGTGGAAGGGATCCACTAAAAAGACACCAAGCCTCAAGCAATATAGAAAAGCCTGTATGCAATCTGGTATGCAGGATAACAGCCAAATGGAAAAGGTACAAACTCAAGACAGCCTATCAAAATCTTAAATAAACAAACTAACTACAATTGAGCAAAAGGACCAAATATCACTCTATGGAAAGGAGTATATTTAATGTTTTATTTTTTTTATTATTATTAACCTTATGGTTCTCAGGTGAATGGACTCCAGTAATTCAGAGTTCGAGCACGAGATAAGTGAAACTTGTTTCTACTGAGAATCAAAGACAGGTTCCTCCAAATGATTAATAAGAAAATAAAAATTGTAATATAATCTTGAAAGCAGTGTATTTAATGCCTTGAAATTTTAAAAAAAGAACTTTTTTTCTGCTCAAAACATTTGCTTTTGTTTCTTTAATCATTGCTCTGAAGGAACTGTTTAGCATGACCCAGTAAATCATGGTGTTTTCATGAGAGATTTACACGTGGTACCACAATTAACTTCTAGTCAATTTTTTATAAGCTAAAAAAAAAAAAAAACTTTCAGTCAATTTTTACTACACTCATGCATAGTTTTTCTTTATAAAAACTTCAAAAGTTCGGTCAAAAGGTAAATAAACTTGTTACTAAGAATAACAAATTGTCCTAAAGAGAAGAGTTCATTAACTACATGAGCTTGATGTCTTCGCTGCTTTTATTATAACAAAAACTCTCCAACAAACATAATTAACGGCAATAATTTAATGATTTAGGGTTGTAGTTCATATAATTTCTATTTTCTAAGTAAAAACAATAAAAAAATGACAATATTTTTAAAAAAACAGACTCATTGGCCACCCTTCCACGCTTTGCTATGGTGATACGTCATTCATTGATGAATAGTATAAGTTAAAGATAGACATAAAAATTAAAATTTGCATTAGCTAAAATAAAATGGAAATTGCAAATCATTATCTAACAAAACCGAACTCAATTGGAACAACCTCAATTGTCATGATTTTGTGGACAGTGTAGTGGTGGCGACACAACCGCCACCAACCTATGAGATAAACAGGTGAGCTAAGCATGCGTTAGCTGACTGGTTACGAGTACGATGCAAGCCAAGCCATGACAGAACAATGACAGGTCAGGAAAGGGATAAATGGACAAAACCGCAGCAAGGAATGTTAAAATGTAACGTGGACGCAGTATGCTATAGCGCAGAAAATAAATCACTGTCAGAATTCCGAGGACACTTAACCATGTCACATATACTTGGTGATTTGTGGACCAAATAACAAATTAAACAACTTTAGTTTTTTTCAATCCAGAAATGTGCATGTGCAAATCTTTTATTGTTTCATTTATACTTTTATAATGCATAGAAGCAAATTGACATAACTAACACTGTATTCATGATAAAGCATTTTCAAAATATATATATTTAAATAGTAGTATTTTCATTGATGTATGAAAACTGAAAAGGAAAACCTAATGAACCATTAGTCTAACAGGCAAGGAAGTTTAGACTCCACAGGCTAACACATGAGCTCAATATGTTCAGATGTTAATTTTGGGATCATAAAGTAAAACTTATTCATTTTCAAAAAAATAAAGTTAAACTTATTCAAGATTATTATTGATGCTAATACTTTCAAGGTAAAAAACATACCAATTAATATACAATTTTAAGTATATACATACATCCATTGGAGTAATATATGCAGGTGGTCTAGAAATATGCATACAATTACAAACCTATGTGTATTTAGAGATATATGTAGAGGTGTCTTACTGGTTGAACTAGAGTATCTAGTGACACAGCTGTTATTAAGTGAATGCAGTAAAACTGAAGCAGAGAACAACATTTGCCTGATTATTTCATTCGCGGTTCAGCTCAGAACTTCTTGATGAATTCGTAAATGTGATTACTGATTTCCTCTGCCGCTTCTTGATTGTTGAAGTGAGCCACTCCTTTTTGCACAATCACTTCCTCCAAATTGGGCACATCTTCCTTGAAACCTCCACCATGGACATACTCCTTCACGTGTGGGGAGGTGTATACCATGTCTAAATCACCTGTAATGAATTTCACGGGCACCTTAATTTTCACGCCACTCCATGGTGCTGTGAGCTCCCAATTTCTGCAACGCAAGTAGTTTAACTATCATAAGAATTGGGCTTGAACAAATATTTCCCCAAAAAGAATCATTAGTTAGCATATGTGGAAACCAATTCATAGCAGCATAGAGAAACAGAAAATTACATGTTCAAGTTTCTATAGTAGTTCAATCCTCCGGTGAAGCCAGACTTCTCAAATTTGGAGACAAAATAAGCAAGATCATCTTCTGTGAGCCAAGAGGGCAACCTATCAGGGGTATCTGGATTAAACCCAATTCCAAACTCCCCCTTCGGAAGTATCGGTGGACCAGTTTGGCGAGTTGTGAGTACATTTTTCAGTACATATGCAGTGCCAACCTCAGCTATCTCTGCTTCCATTTTGCCCGGTTCCTGTGATAAAGAAAAGTGAAAAAAAAACACTATGATAATATTCAGACCTACCATTACAGGAATAACTCACTTCACTTCACATAAATAAAGAGTAAACAACCATCATCAAACACCACTCAAATTCTTATCATCAGTCTTTAGTATAGTGTTCTAGATTAATTAAACAATTATATTAGGAATTATTATTAATTTTAGTTATTAAGAACCAATCAATTAATCAATACATATTGAGCTTTAATTATCGCTATATCTGAAGTGCAGACGACTGATGGCTTACGTTGCCAAGAGGGTCAGTTCTGACATCAAGTGGTTCTAGCCCCTCCGATCGTAGTTGCGGGGATCGAACTATGGTCATACCTTCCATGTTCAGCGCCAATCACCGGTTAACCAACTAATGATTGGTTGTATCAATGATGATTTCTGTCACTAATATACTATGAATTGTATGAATCACTATAATAATTATATTAAAAAATTCTTCATTGTGTCAATATATTAGAGCTGAGACTAACAAAACATATTATTATCAGTGTCAACGTGTGTCTGTGTTAGTGAAGTACCTGAAACCTGCAGATATAATAATCATCTCCATAAGCAGCACGCCTACCATCAACGGTTTTGATTTTAGGGTTTCTACGGAGAAAGGGAACACTGAGACAAACATATGCTTTGATTCTTTCAGGACGAAACATGCATAGATACCAACCAATGCTTGCACCCCAATCATGAGCCACAAGAAAAACTTGTTCAACACCAAGTGAATCAATAAGAGCAACGAGGTCACCCACCAAATGAAAAATTGTATAGCTACTAATCGAAGATGGAGCATCAGTGTCGCCGTAGCCACGTAGATCTGGAGCTACGGCACGGTAACCGAGGGAACTGAGAGCAACAATCTGGTGGCGCCATGAGTACCAGAGTTCAGGGAAGCCATGAAGGAACAGAACAACTGGTGCTTGTTTGTTTCCTTTTTCTGCTACATGCATTTTGATGCCATTTACTTCTACTGTTCTGTGTTCTATTTTCTCCATCTATCTCCCTTTTTTGTCAGCTGAAGAAAGTTTGGAAGAAGTGGAAATTTCAAGGATGTTTTTTTGACCGGGGAGATTTCAATGTTTCGATGTGGGGTTTGATCGAAGGTAAATTCATTTCGTGGCTTTGGTTTAGTGGTAGAGCAGGTCGCAACGCAGATTATTTGTACTATAACTGGTATAATAATCCTCTCTACTGTCTTCATAGTATATGAGAAGTTATCTATTTTTAATTTTGTATGGGTTTGAGTACTCCTTATTAATACAAATCTTTGCTTATCAAAAAAAAAAAGTGAATTTTTTTATTGATATTACCATGTTATGACCATAAAATTTCCTTAATATAATTATTTTTTTTTGCTTTCATCATCAATTTAATCTGATTCGGTGATCAGTTCTAACATCAAGTGTTTTCAGCCCCTCCCCATTTAATCTTAACTCTTTTTCTTTATTTATAATTATTTAATCTTAATTAAACATTTTTATTTAATAAACCAAATCACATAAATTAATTATTCAATAAATCTTAAAAAACAATAAGCTTATTTATTTTTATAATTATAATAAATAGTACTCCCTCCGACCTCATATATAAACAAAAATTATTTTTTAGATTGATTCAAAAAGAGATGTATCTTCTCTATAATTTGGACTAGATACATTGTTTTTTCTAATGAATCTAAAAAGATAATATTTGCTTATATATGAGTCGGAGGAAGGATTATTTAGACAGTAGTACAAGTGAACAACCGATGTAAATAGTAGTACAACACGTGAAACTACCAAGTATTAAGAAATAGATTTAGCACATGATTATTTCATTGACGGATCAATTCAGAACTTCTTGATGAATTCGTAAATATGACTACTAATTTCCTCTGCTGCTTCTAGATTATTGAAGTGAGCCACTCCTTTCTGCACAATCACTTCCGCCAAATTTGGGACATCTTCCTTGAATCCTCCACCATGGATATACTCTTCCATGTTTAGGGAGGTGTACACCATGTCTAACTCACCAGTAATGAATTTCACAGGCACCTTGATTTTCACTCCATTCCATGGAGCCATGAGTTCCCAATTTCTGCAATACAAATAATAATAGTAATTTATCATTAGAATTAGGGTCGTTGTCTACGAACCACTAACAAACATCCGACACAATAACACATACGTGTCAATACGTGTCAATGTTTGTGTCAGTGATGGATATTAACACTACATAAATTACTGTGATGTTAAAATATTTTTTCCAAAAGAAATGTGAATATAGATTTGTGGAAAACAATCTCAGGCCACACTAAGAATAAAAAGCTTACGGGTTGAAGTTTCTATAGTAGTTCAATCCTCCGGTGAAGCTAGTTTTTTCAAATTTGGAGACAAAATAAGCAAGATCATCTTCTGTGAGCCAAGAAGGCAAAGTGTCAGGCATATCCGGGTTGAATCCAGTTCCAAACTCTCCCTTAGGAAGTATTGGAGGACCAGTTTTACGAGTTGTGAGTATATTTTTCAGCACATATGCAGTGCCAACTTCAGCCATCTCAGCTTCCATTTTGCCCGGCTCCTGTGACACGGATCAAAATCAAAATATGACATTCAGATCTATCATCACAACTTATTTGTAGTTCGGTTCAGTTTATAATACAAATTAAAAAAGGGTTTTGTTAAACGGTGCCCCCGGGCACTCTTTAAGCATTCCTTTTAAAGAAATAATTTATCCAAAAAGTGAAACATTTCGATTTTCAATGCGTTGACTTCACATATTTTCATAAAATTTTAATAAAAACTTACTATTTAAGATGCTTAAAGAGTACCCCAGGGGCACTATTTAGCATTTTCCATTAAAAAAAAACCAATCCGATTCGATTCAATTTTGTGCAGTTTAAAGAAATAATTAAAGAAATGGGAACATCTTGAAAGGACCTGAAATGCACAGTAAATCATTCTGTACTAGAATTACAGAACCATCATAAGACTTCCTCTTTTGATTTAGGTACTATTTTAGCCTTATGCTACGGTGGATCACCAAGTGGTTCACCGTGAATAAATGATAATACTACTATAACGAATACAAATTGCTTAAACAAAAGAGGAAAATTACTGCCATATAATAAAGAAATGGAAAGGACCTGAAATCTGCAGATATAGTAATCATCTCCATAAGCAGCACGCATGGCATCAACAGTCTTGATTTTAGGATTTCTACGGAGAAAAGGAACACTGAGACAAACATATGCTTTGATTCTTTCAGGACGAATCATACATAGATACCAACCAATGATAGCACCCCAATCATGAGCCACAAGAAAAACTTGATCTACACCAAGTGAATCAATTAGAGCAACGATGTCACCAACAATATGAAAACCTGTATAACTACTTATTGAAGATGGAGCATCAGTGTCACCATAGCCACGTAAATCCGGAGCCACGGCATGGTAACCGAGTGAACTGAGAGCAATAATCTGGTGGCGCCACGAGTACCATAGTTCAGGCCAGCCATGAAGGAACAGAACAACTGGTCCTTGTTTGTTTCCTTTTTCTGCAATATGCATTTTGATTCCATTAACTTCCACTGTTCTGTGCTCTATTCCCTCCATCTCTCAAAGTTTTTTTTTTTTTTTTAGATGAAGAATTGAGTGTTAAAGAAATTTTTGGAAGCTCTTTATAGTGGAAAATCAAGAAATGAAAGCTCTTTATATATAGTGTACTTTCACTATGAAGCATTTACTACTGTCATCGGCACAAAATATCCAATCTCGGCTATCAATTTCTCCCGCTCGATCACCAATTTCGTTTACGATACGTAATTTAATTTCTGTCCTTAAATATATGAATTTATTTATTAAAAAAAAACTGTCCCTTTTCTATAAGTTTCTTTCAATTTTTAAAAGAATTAATTACTACTTCTTACCAACATATTCTAATTATAGTGTATTTTTGTTTTCCGTAAGCTTAATTCAATTGACTGAATATTATACTTTCTCGAGTCCTTTTTTATAAGAAACACTTTTAAAAAATATACAAGAAAACACATTTAACATGGTTATTTTAATTAATACTTTTATAAATTTAAATTTATTTCATGTATACCCTTATTTAATTACTCTTTTTCAACTAACTTACTTATATTTAAATTCTCTCTCATAATAAATAATGACATAAGTGAAATTGAACATTTAAAACATTTGAAAATTGGTCAAAGTTTATTATAAAAAAGATCAATTTTTCTTCTTCTAAAGTGTTCCTTATAATAAGAACCGGAGGGAGTATTATATATACAGAAAGTCATGGTTCGAACCCTGACTCTACATAATAATATATGCAATATCCTTATCAAATTAGTTAAATTCACGTAAACATTATATTTATAATTTTTTTAAAGGTCATGCTAAACAGTGCCCTGGGGCACTAGTTAAGCATACTAAAAAAAGGAAATAAATGATAAAGTTAATGATGAGAGAGAATAACTTTTCACTTCATTAAAACATTGAATACACATTTTACGAGATAAAACTTCTATATTTGTATCCTTAACTAGTGTCTCGGGAGCACTGTTTAACATTTTCTTTTTTTTAAAATAATCTTATATAGAGAAAAAGACATAATAAATGGTAGTAAATAGTAATGCAGTGACCTACTACTATTCAATAGTCATCATCCTCAAATTTAATACGAAAACTTATCAACGTTAAATCAACTTTAATACGAAGACTTATCAACCTTAAATATGAAACACGTGTTGATTTGTGACCATTAGAATTGAGCAATTCAGATTTGAAGTTTGGATTTTAGTTAATTTTAAATATAAAATTTAATTTTAAAATTTAGTCTGTTTAATCTTTATCTAATAATTTAAATGATTGACTGTAATGTACGCACATCTTTCTAATTGCACATAATTTGGATCCATAAATTAAAGAAAGAAGGAATTGGTCAATCCATAATTTGAACATCAGCCACACCATCAGCATCTTTATATGCTCAATCAAAATTACAAATTCCCTCTGATTGCATCAGATTCAACCCCTAAAATTCAGAGAACACAATCATTGGGACCACAAAAACGACTAAATTTCTGAGGATTAGCAAATATAGATGCGAGTTTGAGGGATGAAGGAGATAATAGATGAAATTTGTGAGCAAACAACAAAGGAGAAGGGGTGCCTCTGAAGACTTTGTGATAGATGAACCAGTTAGGCTGCATACAATGACAAATGCATCAACTCTTTATATGTGTGATAAAGCTTGCCAATAATCTAGAACACATGTATATTAAAACAAATAAATTAAGAAAAGTTGTTGTATACATCAGGAGAAAGAATGCTGGGAAAGGAGAGAGAGGTGCAGGAAAAAAATGGAGAATTGGAAGTGAGAAAGAATATTGGGAGAAAGAATGCTGGGAAAGTAGAAAGATGAAGTGAATGGAAACAAATGGAGAAAGAGAAGCGTGAAAAAAAAAATGGAGAGTATTAAGGTGAGAGAATAACTAATTTTAGGGAATAGAATAAAGTGGCAGACAATGCATACTGTAACATTAATATTTAATAGAGATGTGTATTTGAAATTCAATTTTTTTTTTTTTAGCTTTTTACCACAAGTTTAATCTGATTCGGGAGTCAGTAACAATCATCACTGAACCAACTAACGATTGTTATTTAAAATTTAAATTTGTATTCGTAATAAATGATGTGGTAGTTGGGGGCTAGTCGTTAAGAGAATGATTAGGAGGGAAAAATTAGGGTTAAGAGTTTGTTAAACTTAAATTTTAATATAATAAAGATAAAGATTTCTATTTTTGGTATGTTTAACAAGTATACCGTGTGCACGGTTTAACATAATCCTTATTTAAAATATAAAAAGGTTTTTTTTTTTATATTATGAGTCATAGTTTCTTTTCTTTTGGGTTTTGACCCCTTTTGCATATATAAAAAAAAATATAATTT
Source organism: Trifolium pratense (assembly GCF_020283565.1). Lineage (NCBI taxonomy): Eukaryota > Viridiplantae > Streptophyta > Magnoliopsida > Fabales > Fabaceae > Trifolium > Trifolium pratense. The sequence continues at coordinate 2,510,320 of NC_060064.1, forward strand.
TTTTTTTGACCAATTTAAAATATAAAAAGTTGGGTAACGAACAGTTTGTAAATTCAATGGATATAGAATAGTACATGTGAACAATTGTTGCAAATACTAATAGTAGTACAACAACACATGAAACCACCAAGAATCAAGAAATAGACTTAGCGGCTCATTATTTTTCATTAGCATATCAACTCAAAATTTCTTGATGAATTCGTAAATATGGTTACTAATTTCCTCAGCAGTTTCTTGATTATTGAAGTGAGCCACTCCTTTTTGCACAATCACTTCCTCCAAATTTGGCACGTCTTCCTTGAATCTTCCCAATGAATATACTCTTTCATGTTTAGGGAGGTGTACACCAAGTCTAACTCACCAGTAATGAATTTCACAGGCACCTTGATTTTCACTGCATTCCATGGAGTCATGAGTTCCCAATTTCTGCAATACAAGTAAAAAATTATTTATCATTAGAATTAGGATCACAGCCTATGAACCACTAACAAAGATTTGACACAATAACAAATAGATACCGATAATAAATTTTTAAAAATAAAGTGTGGTTTAATATAACAATATGTGTCAATGTCGTGTCAGTGGTTTGCAGTAAATTAATTTCATGCTCTGATTTTAAAAAATTAATAATCTTAGGTTTTTATGAATCTTTTGTGGACTTAAAGATCGTAGCTTATGTGGCCTTTGTGCTTGCCTAGACTTTTTCATGGTTGAATTTATCTACAGCCCTTTCTTATGGCATTGGTCATATTATTGCATCCTTTTAATTAGTTATTAGTTTTTTAATACACAAGCAAATTTAATTGAAGTATATGTTTATATTGATAATTTCCCAATTCCAGGATGGTAAGTCTATTTTCTTATGTCTTTAAATATTTCCTAATCCCATGTTTTGTACTTTGATGAAATAGTTCATTGATTTTTTATCTCTGCATTTCTTATGTTTCTTATTTTTTTCAAAACCATAGATTAAAAGTATAGTGATTTGATTAAGTTTTGATTTTTACCTTTGTAAGTGAGTATTCAGAGAGCATTAATATTATGTCTATACAAGAGTACTTTTGTAATGGAAGCACAATACACTATTGTTGAAGTTAGGAAGATGGTACCTTTAAAGCTAACTTTTGGCCTTAGATTTAAAAGCGTCTAACTGAAATTTGAATTTACATATTGGATCTTTGTATTTATTTTTTCAGGTACTGCATAAGCAATGTTTCATATTGTCATTATTGCAATGCTCTGAGTGAAGAAGAATCATAACAATTCAAATTCTGTTAGTGGATCATCTAGAAGCAAGAGTGGATGGTTGAACTCTTTAGATTATACCATTTCATTGTTATCAATTAGTTGGTTTATAGGGACTATAGTTTTTCAAATATTAACAATTATATAATAACAATGAATAAAATTTATATGATACTAGAACTTTGACCCATGCGGTGCATGGGTCTAATTAAGTGTAATATGTAACAATAAAAAATAAAATACAAAAATTCTAAGAGCATTTTCAATAAGAGTAATATAAGGAATTTCATGGACTAATTATTCTATATTTGTTTATGTGCTTATTTTATATTTTATATATTTTTTAAATAATTTTGGAACCCCATCGTTTTGTTTACTTATTAAAAAAAAATTGCTGATAACTAAAGGTTAAAAAATTGATGATAATTAAAGGTTAAAAAAAAATTAAAGACATAATCAAGAACATAAACTTAAGTAGACATCCATAAATAAATAAAAATCGTGATTAATTCCGCCGTTCAAATTTATTGAAAACAGGGTTAACATATTAGGATTCCTAAATTCTTTCATAATTGAAGCACATGTTTTAGCGGTTGAAAGGTTTTATTGTAAGTAAGGGATACAGGTTCGATGACAAATATGTATTTTTTTTAATATAAAGCTGCAATAAAAAGAAAGAGAAAATGAGAGGGGAAAAAATTTGGTTTAGGGTTAGCTTATGTTAGCAAGCTTATAATATAAGAGATTATCGGTTTTTAATTGTTTAAATTGTGCAATGAAAATTGATGGTGCTTAATTGTCGTATGAAATATTTCCTATGAAAGTTGATGGAGCTTAACACTTTGTGGACATAATTTAAATCACAATTGGTCTGCTAGCGCATAATGTATCAATTGATCATCGGTTAATATTAAATCTGCAATGTTAAAATCAAAATAATGAATGTGATTAGTGACATGACTATGGTTGTGTTTGGTTGTATTGCAAAAAAAATTGATTTAGCAGAATTGAGTTTGATAATAACTTTCTAAATTACACGTGATAATAACTTTCTAAATCTCACATGATAATTATTCTCTAAATTTATGATCCGGTAGAAAAAAAAATCATTGATCAGGAAAGACGTAAAAATATTTCGTGATGAATAATATAGTCAACAATAATTTTGATATAATATACTTTTAAAATTGATGGTGCTTATCAATTATTGCACATAATTTTAATCACAATTGATATACTTGCCATAATGGTTGGAATTATTGCCTTACATTGAAAGGTTGCGGGTTCGAATCATAGTCAAGACAAAATTGTATTATTTTTTAATAAAAATTGCAAGATAAAATGGAGGGAAAACAGGGAAAACAAATTAGGGTTTAGAGTTTGCTTGTGTATACAAGCTTATAATATAAAAGATATCTAAAAAATCACACGGGAGGCTGTATAATTTTATGTAACGTTTGACAACATTTTGACAGGATGTGTTTTCATAATATATAATTATCCATTTAATTTGATCACAAATTTATATAGCACTTGAAAATTAAAAATTATGTACAAAATTACTAAAATTTGGTGCTTCCCGTGCATTAGCTCGGGTACTCAGACTAGGTAAAAAAACCTACACCAGAAAAGAATGTTATTAAAAGTCGGTACTTCCAAGTTCAACTATCAATGTTGTTTTTTCGGAAGTTCAACTCGACAAATTTTTAATGTTTTCTATTAGGTTGCTATGTAGTATGATTATGCATTATATTTTGATTTACATAGATATAATGCATATTTTTTTGAATTGTGTAATATTAAGGCAAATTTCACGGATACTGACATCTTAATTGCCCGACAAATTCTATATTAAATGATATATTTATTTACTATAACATTTTGACAATATGTATATTTACAGTACGAAATTACTACAAGAAGGTGTTTCCCGTGCGTTAGCACAGGCATTGGAACTAGTAAGGTTAATCCAGACCCATAATAAGACAGCTATATATACCCAAACATATTTGTTATTACTTCCTATAATGAATGCACAGTAAATCATTCTGTACTAGAATTACAGAACCATCATAAGACTTCCTCTTTTGATTTAGGTACTATATTTTCTTTTCTTTTTGTCTGAGACTGAGAGCAAATAAGTGTGAAGAATTTTTTTGAAGATAGTTACAAATAGCAATCACGGATGTATACTGTAGACAATCCAATCCAATCCAATCCTTATCCATATGAATGCAATCTCGTTTTGTCAACTTCTTCTCCTGCTCACCAATTTCAATTTCGTTACAAGATAGATAGATAGATACCTTTCTTTTATTTTCTGCATAGATGCCTTTCGAAAACTGACAAATTAACCTTATGAAACACGTGTTCTTGGATCCTCTTACTACTTTCTTCTCCGTCTCTCTTCCGACGAACACTCTTCAAATTAGACATGTTTCGGTGTTGGATAAGAGAACACTTATTTGACATGACAAGACTCGGATACTTTTAATTATATCCAATTATGTCACTTTTCAAATTATCATCAATGTGTCGATATATCAAAATAAACTTTCTCTTAAGATCAGAGGGAGTATTAGACAATAATAATTGTCTAGATACATCAATTCCACGATGAATCTAAAAAGTGACATGTTTATTATATATGATGTTTGCTCATTAGGCCCCATGGTTCTTTTCCCCCTGGAATTTACTTTTTTGCCCTTCAATAAAAACTCAGTTTGCTACGAACCAAATTTTTTTTGCCTTGAAAAAAAAATTCGGTTTATGTTAACCGAATTTTCCCTGAATTTGAACTAGAAAAAACTTTTTTTTTTTTTTAAGAAGCTAAATTAGCCCGCCCAAATTAGCATTAGAGAGAATCGAACCTCAGACCTTAAGAGTAGCACACTCCCAGGAGAAAGAATGCTGGGAAAGGAGAGAGAGGTGCAGGGAAAAAAATGGAGAATTGGAAGTGAGAAAGAATATCTTTTATATTATAAGCTTGTATACACAAGCAAACTCTAAACCCTAATTTGTTTTCCCTGTTTTCCCTCCATTTTATCTTGCAATTTTTATTAAAAAATAATACAATTTTGTCTTGACTAGGATTCGAACCCACAACCCTTCAGTGTAAGGCAATATTTCCAACAAATATGGCATGTATACCAATCTTGATTAAAATTATGTGCAATAATTGATAAACATCATCAATTTTAAAAGTATATTATACCAAAATTATTGTTGACTATATTATTCATCACGAAATATTTGTATGTCTTTCCTGATCAATATTTTTTTCTACCGGATCATAAATTTAGAGAATAATTATCATGTGAGATTTGGAAAGTTATTATCACGTGTAATTTGGAAAGTTATTATCAAACTCAACTCTGCTAAATCAATTTTTTTTTTGCAATACAACCAAACACAACCATAGTCATGTCACTAATCACATTCATTATTTTGATTTTAACATTGCAGATTTAATATTAACAGATGATCAATTGATACAATATGCACTAGCAGACCAATTGTGATTTAAATTATGTCCACAAAGTGTTAAGCTCCATCAACTTTCATAGGAAAGATTTCATACGACAATTAAGCACCATCAATTTTCATTGCACAATTTAAACAATTAAAAATCGATAATCTCTTATATTATAAGCTTGCTAACATAAGCTAACCCTAAACCAAATTTTTTCCCCTCTCATTTTCTCTTTCTTTTTATTGCAGCTTTATATTAAAAAAATACAGATTTGTCATCGAACCTGCATCCCTTACTTACAATAAAACCTTTCAACCGCTAAAACATGTGCTTCAATTATGAAAGAATTTAGGAATCCTAATATGTTAACCCTATTTTCAATAAATTTGAACGGCAAAATTAATCACAATTTTTATTTATTTATGAATGTCTACTTAAGTTTATGTTCTTGATTATGTCTTTAATTTTTTTTTAACCTTTAATTATCATCAATTTTTTATCCTTTAGTTATCAGCAATTTTTTTTAATAAGTAAACAAAACGATGGGGTTCCAGAATTATTTAAAAAATATATAAAATATAAAATAAGCACATAAACAAATATAGAATAATTAGTCCATGAAATTCCCTATATTACTCTTATTAAAAACGCTCTTGGAATTTTTGTATTTTATTTTTTATTATTACATATTACACCTAATTAGACTCATGCACCATATGGGTCAAAGTTCTAGTTGGGAGAAAGAATGCTGGGAAAGGAAAAAGAAGAAGTGAATGGAAACAAATGGAGAAAGAGAAGCGTGAAAAAAAAATGGAGAGAATTAAGGTGAGAGAATATTGGGATATAAAAGATACATGGGAGGCTTAGAGAGAAACATCATTATATATTGGACCGGAGGAAGTAGTATGTTTTGTTGAAGGAAACATCGATGAAAGACAAAGCAAAGAGAGAAAGTGAGAGAAATGTTCCACTTCTCCCTAGGACCGTATCCGAGGTAGGGCAAAGAGGACGATTGTCCTAGTCCATAAAAATAAGTCCAAAATTTAGGCCCCAAAATACTTTTCTTTAAGGAAAACCCAGCAAAAAAAATTCTTATAATTGTATCAAGGATCAAATTATCTGTTAGACTGCATTCGTACGATTTTCTCATCACTGTACATTTGCATTTATTTTCTTCTAATAATCTAGTTGCACATCAACACATACCCATCATCGTCTTTCTCTATTTTTCTCTCTATAAAATGGAAAATACTAAAAAGGGCCCTCGGGGCACTGGTTAAGGATATAATTATGGAAATTTTATCTCGTAAATTGTGCATTTAATATTTTAAAATGAATAAAATTATTCTCTCATCATTACTTTTGTTATTTATTTCCTTTTCTAGTATTCTTAACAAGTGCTCCGGAACACTGTTTACCATAACCTCTTTAAAATTGCATACAAAATTGCGAAGAAAGACCAGAAAAAGCTTTACTATAGTACCTTTGCCGCCCTTATGTTTTTCACAAGTAAAACGGTATGACCGAGTTAGGATCCTCTCCATTTCCAATTCTTTCCATTTCCTCCATTATTATATAGTTTTGGGAATATAAATGCAAAAATGTGACATCAAGTGGGTCCAAATGTCATTTATACTCCCCAAAATATTTAAAAACTTTGGTAATGGAAGAAATGGAAAACATAAGAAATGGAGAGGATCTCAACTCGGTATGACCTATTAATTTAAAAAAAAAAAAAAAAAAAAAACAGTATGACCTACCTGGCCATATCACCGCCACCGTGAAAAGCAAGAAGATAAACCCCATCTTGCAACAATAGAACTTCGCCAAATAAATTATGTACAACTTGTAAATTGGAAGTGTGTTTTTTATTTTTTGACGGAACTTACAAATGTGTTGAAGTGGTTTTTTAATCAAATCAAATAAATATATGTGGAGGTGATTAAGTGAATCGACAATTAGACCATTAGAATATCCTCTTTCTTTTTTTTTTTTAGAAATTAGAATATCCATTTAAGTTTGATTTAATGGTAGAAAAGATTGTTTTTTTTTTCCTCCAAATTATAAGGAAAAAACTATTTTTAAGAATGTTTTTTCCTTTAATCTCATAAAATTTAATGCAAATTGCATTTAATTTTCTTTCTCTCCCCTTTTATCAATAAACAACAACCAATAAAAATTGCTTTTACATCTTCCTATGCAACTTATTCCAAGAAAAACACACAAAAATTATTTCAAATTATCATGTTTTATATTTTCTTAATAAGTGTGATTTTTGTTTTTTCCCTTATAATTTGGGAAGGAGGGAGTAATATTTTCATGTGTTAAATGTTGAAGTGTGTGAAATAAATTGAATTGATAAAAATGTAAATAGTAGTAAAATTTAGTATAAATGATAAAAAAAATTATAAAATTAAATGTCATTTAATTAATTTTTTTGAGAATTTCTTAAAAAAGTTTTTACCATCAGATTAATCTGGTTCGGTGGGTCAGTTCTGGCATCAAGTGTTTCAGCCTCCTCCCGATTGCAGTTGCGGGGATCAAACTGTGGTCCTCCCTACCAAGTTCAGCGCCAATTACCACTGAACCAAGTAAAACTAACTCATTTATTATCATGAAGTTGAATTGATTTGGATTTGACGTAAAAATACAAATATTTTTGTTAACTCAAAATCAAATTTAATTTGATTGAATCAGATTAACACAACTCAATACGTGAACACTCCTATATTAGATAGAATAATTTAATTTGAACAATATATAAATGAAAGTTCATAAACTCAATGCCGTGAGTTGATTTTTGAAGGGAGAAGGGGGCTTACTTTTCTATTTTAACTTAAAAAGACTATAAAATATTTTTAAAAAAATGAAGTGTAATTGAAGTATGATATGATAACTTTAAGGGTTGATCTGGTGGTAAAAAGATAGATCTTGGATCCGGAAGTTTCCGGATTTGAGTCTCACTAGTGTTCTAAGAGCCATAATGTATTCTCTATCTTGGAAAAGGACATCATCCCTTCAAATCTAAATTTTTCTAATAAAAAAAGTATAATACGATCATTTATCATATTTTTCAATTATTTTAAAGCATTAACTATATATATATTTAGCCTTAGGGACGTTATTAAACTCCAGATTTTTCACTTATCTACACATGAGTCTAATTACCAGGTAACTTCGACAAAAAACAAAATAAAATCAACCATATATTTTTCTAAAGTACCAATAATCAAGAAATAGACTTAGCAGCTGATTATTTCATTAGTAGATTAGCTCAAAATTTCTTGATGAATTCATAAATGTGATTACTAATTTCCTCCGCCGCTTCTTGATTATTGAAGTGAGCCACTCCTTTTTGCACAATCACTTCCTCCAAATTTGGCACATCTTCCTTGAATCCTCCATCATGGATATATTCTTTCATGTTTAACATGGTGTATACCAGGTCTAACTCACCGATAATGAATTTCACAGGCACCTTGATTTGCACTCCATTCCATGGTGCCATGAGTTCCCAATTTCTGCAATACAAGAAATAATTTATTTATCATTAGAATTGAGATCATTGTATATGAACCACTAACATAAACATCCTACACAACACTTGACACAAATACACAAGTGATTAAATATAACAACATGTGTTAGTGTCGTGTCAGACATCAACATGTAAGAAATAGCAGACAAGCGTTCAATCAAATATGTCGCTACATAGATTATTGTTGGTGTCGTGCTGTTAAAATATTCTTCCGAAAAGAAACGTCAATATAGATTTGATGAAAACACCATGAGGTTGTATTGAGAATCAAAGGATTACATGTTCAAGTTTCTATAGTAGTTCAATCCTCCTGTAAAGCCAGTTTTCTCAAATTTGGAGACAAAATATGCAAGATCATCTTCTGTGAGCCAGGAAGGCAAAGTGTTAGACATATTCGGGTTGAATCCAGTTCCATATTCTCCTTTGGGAAGTATTGGAGGACCAGTTGTGCGATGTGTGAGCATATTTTTCACTGCATAGGCAGTGCCAACTTCAGCTATCTCAGCTTCCATTTTACCTTCCTGTGACATGGATAAAAAACAAATATGACATTCACAGATTTATCATCACACCAATTTCTCAGTTCATTTTATGTAAACAGAGAATTCTGAATCAAAATATTATTTTGGGACTTCATGATATGATGATCCAATCCAACCAGGTCACAAGTCATACACTGTACCATATATATCAGTAACCTAACATCATAATCCTGCATAACTCTGTACCATATATCAGTAACACATCATACACCTCTCAAACATAGTTTTTAATAATAATCCCCCAATTTAATTATTAAGCACTGTATTAGTTTATCTCATACATGTCGTATGTATAGATAATAACTAATTCATATTAACACTCGTTAGCATTTACCTTTTCAAATAAGCACACTAAGGTATTAATTAACTGATATAGACATTTTTTAAGACTAAATATTCGAGAGACACAAATTTCACCGTCCACTAGCAGCAACCCAATTAAAGCTAGAGTTTTTATTCTGTATAGACCGACCCAACAAGTTTTTATCAAATTCCTCTAATTAATGTCTAGGATCGTGTTCGTGTCGGTGTTCGTATTAAAGCATATACAAAAGTGGAAAAGTACTAAATAATAGTAGTGGAAAGAAGACCTGAAATCTACAGATATAATAATCATCTCCATAAGCAGCACGCATGGCATCAACGGTTTTGATTTTAGGGTGTCTACGGAGCAGAGGAACACTGAGACAAACATATGCTTTGATTCTTTCAGGACGAAACATACAAAGATACCAACCAATTAGAGCACCCCAATCATGAGCAACAAGAAAAACTTGATCAACACCAAGTGAATCAATTAGAGCAACGATGTCACCAACAATATGAAAACCTGTATAGCTACTAACCGAAGCCGGAGCATCAGTGTCTCCGTAGCCACGGAGATCTGGTGCCACGGCACGGTAGCCTAGGGAGCTGAGAGCAACAATCTGGTGGCGCCATGAGTACCAGAGTTCAGGGAAGCCATGAAGGAACAGAACAACTGGTGCTTGTTTGTTTCCTTTTTCTGCAATATGCATTTTGATGCCATTTACCTCTACTGTTCTGTGCTCTATTCCTTCCATGCCACTTTGTCAATTTCTCCGGCTAATCAAATTTGTTTTCGTTACATATAGAAATTTGGTAATATCCAAAAAATGCTGTCCAACAACTAGACATTTGACCGACCTTTAAAAAAAAAAATTATTAAATGTGTGTTAACATTAAATAGCTTTCATTATGTTAAATTATCAAGTCACTAGGTTTGGTGCGAGAAGTTTGGATAATATATGTATTCAAAGTAGATGTTTTGGGTTTGATCTTCAGCTCAATTTTAAACAAAAAAAAGAAGTTAAATTTTCACTATTTTAACATGTGTCCTTAGGGCAAGAACACATATTAACATGACCCTTGAAAAAACATGTGTTACTTTAAAAGAAATAAGTTAAATTGCACTTTTAGCCCCCTAAATTTTACAAACTTACAATTTTAGTCCCGTAATTTTTAAAATAACATTTATGGCATGTTATCTTTAGCCCCGTAGTGGCTATTTTAAAAATTATTCGGCCAAAATCACAAATTTATGAAACTCAGAAGCTAAAAATGCAATTTAGTCAAAGAAAATATTATCATTAAAAGAGATATTGCGGAAATAAATCACTTTTTTTTTTTAAAGAAACTAATATTATTTTAGAAGAAAAAACATATGCTAAAATCAATACAACAAATGTAAAAATTGAGCCAAGAAATTGAATTATAAAAGGGGAATTAAACCAATAATATGCTAATATATTAGGATTTTTTTTTTGGCCTTAGACATTACTTTAATGTAGATTATTAAATATGAGTCAAAACTGTAACGTCGGTTATGTTAGGAGACAAATCGAGTAGCTCATGATTTTGTGCAGACAACTCATTTTTATTTTTTTTTTGAAAACTTTGTATCCGGCCTTAGGACCGACTAATCCAAGGGGACCAATGCAGACAGCTCATTTTAATGCTAGTCCCCAAATCTTTGATTATTGTTCACATTATATTGAAACTATTATTACGAATGAAATGCACGCTTGCTTCAAAATAAAGAGTTTATAAATTCAATGACTTATACTTAGTTGATTTTTGAAGGGAGGAGAAATCTTACTTTTTTGTTTTAAATAAATTAAAAAGATATAAAATATTTTAAAAAAAAATGACGGAATTGTAATTGAAGTATAATATGATCATTTAGTATGTTTTTTCAATTATTTTAAAATATTAACTATATATCAAAATATATATTTAGCCCCTATAAATATTATTGAACTTCGAATTTCTCTCTTCTCTACAAGCGGTTCTAGTTACTTGGTATCTTCGACAAAAACCAAAATTAAATGAACAACATATTGTTCTAAAGTGCAACAAGTGCAGTGCAACTACCAAGAATCAAGAAACAGACTTAGCAGCTGATTATTTATTTCATTGGCAGATTAGCTCAAAATTTCTTAATGAATTCATAAATGTGATTACTAATTTCCTCTGCCACTTCTTGATTATTGAAGTGGGCCACTCCTTTTTGCACAATCACTTCCTCCAAATTTGGCACATCTTTCTTGAATCCTCCACCATGGATATACTCTTTCAAGTTTAGCGAGGTGTATACCGAGTCTAAATCACCAGTAATGAATTTCACAGGCACCTTGATTTTCACTCCATCCCATGGTGCCAAGAGTTCCCAATTTCTGCAATACAAATAATAATTTATTTATCATTTGAATTGGGATCAGTGTCTATGAACCACTAACATAAAAAAATATGTTGCTACATAGATTATTGTGGGTATCATGTAGGAGAGGGGTGTTCAAAAATTCAGCTAACTGAACCAAACTGTAGTTCAAACGGAACGGCACTGAACCATATTTTAAACTGAACCATTTAATTCAGTTTTAAACTGAACCGCTTTCAAAAAACAATTACAATTCACTGTATAACTGGTTCAGAACCAGTTTGAATTTTGAACTGATTATTGTGGGTATCATGCTGTTAAAATATTATAAGTCACCATAGAGAATCAAAGGATTACGTGTTTAAGTTTCTATAGTAGTTCAATCCACCAGTGAAGCCAGTTTTCTCAAATTTGGAGACAAAATAAGCAAGGTCATCTTCTGTGAGCCAAGAAGGCAAAGTGTCTGGCATATTCGGGTTGAGTCCAGTTCCATACTCTCCCTTGGGAAGTATTGGTGCACCAGTTGTGCGATTTGTGAGCATATTTTTAATTGCATATTCAGTGCCAACTTCAGCCATCTCAGCCTCCATTTTGTCTTCCTGTGATAAAAAACAAATATGACATGCATTCAGATCAATTTCTCAATTCATTTTACATAAAAAAAGAATTCTGAAATCAAAAGATTGTATTCTAGAAAAGTACTTAGTAGCAAAGAAATGGAAAGAAGACCTGAAATCTGCAGATATAATAATCATCTCCATGAGCAGCACGCATGGCATCAAGAGTTTTGATTTTAGGGTCTCTATGGAGCAAAGGAACACTGAGACAAACATAGGCTTTGATTCTTTCAGGACGAAGCAAACATAGATACCAACCAATGATAGCACCCCAATCATGAGCAACAAGTAAAACTTGATCAACACCAAGCAAGTCTATAAGAGCAACCAGGTCACCAACAATATGAAAACCTGTATAACTGCTTACTGAAGATGGAGCATCAGTGTCACCAAAGCCACGTAAATCCGGTGCCACGGCACGGTAACCGAGGGAACTGAGAGCAAGAATCTGGTGGCGCCATGAGTACCAAAGTTCAGGGAAGCCGTGAAGGAACAGAACAACTGGTCCTTGTTTGTTTCCTTTTTCTGCAATATGCATTTTGATTCCATTCACTTCCACTGTTCTGTGTTCTATTTCTTCCATGATCTTTCTGGTTAATTAAGTGTGAAGAAAAAGGCTTTGGAGGAAGCTCGTTTTATAGAGTGGCTTAATTATTATTATAACGATGATTAATCATATTATTTATTATCAGATGGAAGAAACATTTATTTATACCGGCGGCGGTAAATCTCATTTGTCAATTTCTCCTGCTAACCAAATTTGTTTTGGTTACAAATAGAAATTTAGTACTATGAAATTTGACCAACCTATAAAAAAGAAACACGGCGTTTATGACCTTGATGCGATGACCGACATATTGAATCATCTAATTAAGTTGGTTCAGAGGTCAATTCTATCATAAGTGAGTCCAATTCTCTTCCGATCACAATTGTGAGGATCACAATTAAGTTGGATAAGAACCACACATAGGTCAATTCTATCATACTAACATATAACTCTATCGGTATATGTCACTCATACGGATTTATAATATTATTATCCAATAAAGACGGATTCAAATTTTTTTTATTCTAGCAGCCGCCCATTCTCTTTTTACTTAAACCTTAGTTTGATTCAAAGTTACTCTTTAAATATTGTTTTTCTTTTCATTTTCATTCAAATAAGTGATTTTAATATATATATATTTAGTTTTTCTCTTTGTGATTTCATCGTTTTAGTGTGACATCATTATATTAGTCAGCTATTGCGGCCTTTTTTTGTATAAATGAGTGTCAAGGACGCTTGACACTCATTTATAAAAAATAAATAAATAGCATATATGAAAAGGACAAGAACACAAGCATAAATGTTTTCATCTACTAGAACTTCGACTCGTGCAGTGCATGAGTCTAATAAACCTAATATTTTAGCAAAAAAATTGTAATATTAAAAAGTATTTTAAAAAAACTTTATTGTAAGCGCCAAGGATGCGGGTTTGATTCCCACCGTGGACAAATTTAATTTTTTGTAAATTTAAAACTGCAATAAAAAGAGAGTAAAAATGATTAGGTTTACGGTTAGCTTATCGAAATAAACTTAAAATATAAGAGATAAGAGATAGGAGAAGATTATAAATGCATTTAACATTAGGTTAACATATTATGATTTTTAACTTTAATAACAATTGAAGCGTATGCTCTAGTGGTTGAAAAACTTTATTATAAGCAAAGGATGCGAGTTCAATTCTCACTGTAGACACATTAATTTTTTTTAATATAAAACTACAATAAAAAGAGCGGAAAAATGATTAGGTTTATGGTTAGCTTATCGGAATAAGCTTAGAATATAAGAGATTGTGCGCATATGGTTGGTTTGGACAAATCTAAAAGCCAAAGCCGTTTATAGTTGAAATGTATCTGTAAAAGTCGAAAATACCTTCTATAATTGACGGTTAATTATCAGTTAAAAGTCGAAAATACCATCTATAAATGATTGCTAAAATAATTCATGTGGATCAAATATTTCCTAATATAACATTAAATAACGGTTCAAACCTTAATAAAGGTCGAAAATACCATCTATAATTGACGGTCAATCTATAGTTGAAATGTATCTGTAGAAGTCGAAAATACCATCTATAAATGATCGCTAAAATAATTCTGGACCAATATTTCCTAATATAAAAATAAATAAAGGTTCACATTTGTTATGATGAGTTTAACTCAGTTAATAAAAACATCACATTATATATGTATGAGTCAGATTCGAACTCTGAACATACTACTTGTCTCCCTTAAATTTTTAGTAACAAGACTATTTAAAAAAGGGAAATACTTAACATCCCCGAAAAGTTGTATAACGAGCGGCTCCCGAATGCGTGGCACACCCACTTGCATGTTTTACTTTTTTTTTTCTAATAAAAATTGTGATGTTTTGCTTAGGGGTGGACAAGACTCGAAAATCCAAACGAAACCGCTATACCCGAGATTAAAAACCCGAAACGGGTCGGGTTCAACATGCAAAACGGGTCCAAAAGTAAAAAAAAAATCGGTTTTATGTGGATAGCAACGATCGGGTTCGGTTTAATTTTCGCCATCCATGGGTAACCGAACCAACCCATGTATTGTTCTTGTCAATACACGTGCTCTGTATACCTACCCTATAGGAGAAAGTAAATTTTTTTTTACTGGTGATATCATAGTGTCTAGAGACTACCATCTCGAGACACACACCACCACTCCACTACCAACTTTATATTTATTACTATTATTTATTAATTAACACTGAGAACACAAATCAATGTTTTCTATGACAATTTTTTTTCTTTTTAACCATTATTTCTCTTTCTTTATACCATTTGTTTACTTGCTTTTTACTCAGTTTTGTTTCTCTTTCTTCACATCGTTGCCTGATACAAACACAACAACAAACACATGTTTAATTTTCTCTCTATGAGTCTTCTAATTCATATCAGACCAATCATCTCTCTTCTTTTCTTCAAATGACCATATATTGCATGTTTCTCCTACTAAATTTTGAAACTAGATGAAATCTTAAATCTTTGAAATGTTAGATACCCACCACCAATCTATGGTATACACAGCAACAACATCAAAAAAAGAAAGAAAGAGTAGTAACTTCATCTTGTTGGAGCTCCTCGTCAATTAATGAATCATTCTGCATCTCACAACCACCATTGATGGAACTTATCAACTTGTTCCTTTCTCCTTTATCATCTTTTTCTTTTCTTGTAAAAAATCCTGTATTTTTTCTTTTTCTGGATTTTTTCTTTGCAAGATCTAATCTTTATGATGTTTCTGGAATTTTTTTATTTACAAGATTTATTTTTTGTTTGAAACCGCTTGAATCCATCCGTTCAACCCGTAACCCGTTGGACCCGAACCCGCCTAATCCAAGGTCCAAAATTGCTTCGATATGGGTTGCTCTTCTCCACCCGTGAATTGGGCCGGTTTGAGGTTTTGGGCCCATACCGACCCAAACCGGCCCGTTGTCCACCCCTAGTTTTGCTTATGACTCCATCTCGAGAAACTCTTACATGGTCTTTAGACTAAGAAGACATATTTGGTCTCAACCAATAAAAATCTGACAACACATTCATATAAAATAAATCAACTTTAACAAAGAATGAGCGAGAAATTTGGCAATAAAAAATTTGACAAAAGACTAAACCAATATTTTTGAAAGACCATATTTATTTTTTTTTGTCAGTTTTTTTATGTACCACATTTTATTCTTGGTTTAATTGTGCATTTAGTCCCTTATATTTATTTTAGGTTTTAAATTGGTTCATTATGTTTATTTTGTTTCAAATTGGTTTCTTATGTTTTAAAAATTTTAAATTGGTCCTTCAAGTTTCTAAAATTTGAATTAGTTAGTAGTATAAAGATGATTAAATAGGGACTAACTAATTCAAATTTTCGAAATTTCAAGAATCAACTTTAAACTTTTAAAACATAAGGGACCAACTTAAAACTTTTAAAATATAAGGGATCAACTTAAAACCTTAAATAAGCATAAAGGATCAAATGTGCGATTAAACCATTATTAATAAAAATATTCTCTCCGAGCTCAAATATAAACAAAAAAAATGTTGTATTTATTATTTTTATTATAAAAAATAACAATAAATTTATTCTGGTGAGTGAAATTACTAAATTTGGTCTATTAATGATGAGTTCGAGTGATGTGCTAAAAATCCTAAGTTCAATCCTCAATTTTTAACTACTATGTAATGGCGGGAAACAAAAAAAATTCTGGGAAAGTAACTTGGTGAGAATTAATTTGTTCTATTTCTCTCTTTTTTAGTAACTCTATATTGTATTTTGCTATTATAATAATACTATGTAATAGTAATTATTTTTTTATTGATTTAATGTGTTTTGTCACTTTTTAATTGGTTGGGACCAAGGATCCCTTATAGTCACGTGATCACCTAAGACTTTCTCGTTGGTTTGAACCCCTTTGTATATTAAAATTAAATTATTTTAAAAACAAAACAATGCAAAATTGGAGGAGATGAGTTAAACGTGCAACTTTCAACACTTCAAATAAATAACTATCCGCTAGGCTACCTCTCAAACTCAACACTATATATAATGTCCTAGTTCCGCCACTATATATCTAGTTCATTACGAATGAGTCATGAACCTGATCCTCTCTATTTCTCAAAAGAAATGGAGAAGTTTATTTGAAGAGAGATAGACATAAATGAATCCCAAAAATCATTTAAGTGAATCTTACTATTTTTTGTGTCTATCACTCTATCTCTCTAAATGAAACTCTCCAGGAGAATATCATTTTTTTTCTGTTATGAGCATTGGAATCCAAGAATTAGTCACGGTGAGAGAAGTGGAGAGTATCCTATTTCTATTATGAGCATTGCAATCCAAGAATTAGTCATATAAGAATTAGTTCATTATGTGACTGAGGAGTGTTCCAACTGTATTGTTGTTGTGTTGTTTCAAACTATTTGTATCAAGTCACTTTGGTAGATAAACAAAATGACAATAAATCATATAAGAATTAGTTCACTATGTGACTGAGGAGTGTTCCAACTGTATTGTTGTTGTGTTGTTTCAAACTATTTGTATCAAGTCACTTTGGTAGATAAACAAAATGACAATAAATATTAAAATTTCACATATAAATGGAGAAGCCAGAGTTTAAACCCCGGTCACAACATCCGATCATCAATTTCAACATATTTTATCAGTCCAACTAGAATTTGTGGACTTTATCGGTCTTTTTTAATCTTCGAAAGAAATTATAAGTCAACAGTCAATAGAAACAAAGCGTCATGTGCCCATGAGGATCAAAACCCTCTATACTTTCGTTAAAATTTGCCAACGCTTTAAAAGCATAGCTCATATTCATTATCTCTCTCCCAAACCCGCACCGAAAAACCTAATCATTTTGTAG
This sequence comes from Trifolium pratense, assembly GCF_020283565.1. NCBI lineage: Eukaryota > Viridiplantae > Streptophyta > Magnoliopsida > Fabales > Fabaceae > Trifolium > Trifolium pratense. The sequence goes on from NC_060064.1 coordinate 2,527,830, forward strand.
TATTACAACTATCTCTGAAAAATATTTTTAGCCTAAGCAAACGTACTGAAAGGAGAGGTTGCTCCATTCCAACAAGGCTCCTAGTCTTGGTACAAAGAAATGATGTGCAAACAATAAAGAACAACCAATCAAACCCTTATGTATATGTAATTCATATTCAAATCCGACAACTCAGTCACATCAGCCCAAAATAACAATAGAAGTGAAAACTAAAAAAAATTGGCACAATAACACAATGATTGGATTTCAATGGACCTGTGGGTCAAAAGGTTGTCATTCTACAAAGCTCATGAACCATACATTGAACAAACTCAATCGCAGTTTTTCAGTTGTAAGCACAGTTTTACTGCACCCCACCCCCACTAAATGGTAGATTGCTTGGTTCTGACAATAGCAAAATAATTAAGCACCCCGAGAAAGTAAAATTGGTTCTTTACTTTGTTGTACCCTCTAACAAAACCATACCTTATCAATGCTAATCAAAACTAGCATTTAAAAAGTTTAGCAGTTCATTTCTCTTGCTCTCGGCCTCCTTGTCTTCTTTTGTTTTATCAAGTTTGAGAAGAATCTACAATGAAACAAAAAGAATGAGTTTTCAATATTGCGGCTGCAATAAACAGGATCCAATAAAAAGATAACAGTCGACTAATACCTTCTTTCCAGATACAGCACTGCGACGGACACCGTCATCTTTGTTGCGCCCTAAAAACTGACCGAGTACAAAAAACAATCAAAACGAAGAACCATATAAGCAAGTATTTGCATTGAGTTTCTGAGACATCATTAAAAAAATACCTTGGAAAGCTGCACAGGGCTGCTGCTCTTCTCACCATTCTGCTTCTATATAAAACTCCCATTACCAGGAAAAAACCCGACCAAAAAACAACATCCAATCAAGCGCCCAGACATGTCACAGATCCAGCTCCAATTTCAAAGAGCCAAAACATAAAATAAGAAGGAAGTATCATAAGCATCTCAGACTGGAATCTACTAAACATACATACATGAATTTGAAAGGTGGGAGTCAGCAAATTTGCAGCGATTTTTTTTCTTTCTTTTCTTTTCTGTATTATGCAATTTTAGTACGAGAAAAGGAACAATAACATAAGACCATTCAAGGGATAGAAGATGATGTTATAGAGGTGTCAGGTGTCTTAAGTTGATGAATCTTATTATGGATGAATATCCATGAAGAAAAAGTTCCAGCAATAAGCACTGAGTGTGTTGGTTCAAGTTTACGAACAAGGTGATGATATCAAACAAGTTCACAAACAAGATGATGATATTTCAGTTACTACCAGAGTTGAAACTTTAAACATGAAGAATGCCAAACTTTTTATTATAAACAAAACAGCGGAAAACAAGGTATGAAAAAAGTAACCTACCTCTTTTAGGCTATGCTTCTGCCGCTTATGGCGATGACTTCTACTTCGCTCCTTTTCCTTATTCTAGCAGGAAAACGAAGATGTGAGATAAATTGAAAAGTTTATAACTAGTAAAGATTGTAGTTACCATCAAATCACCTTCTTCGGTTTGTCACTCTTTTTGTGCTTCTTTGATCGATGAGACGATTCATGTTCACTATCAGAAGAACTCTCACTTCTGAACCAATATAACAATAACAAATATTGTATTATGACATAACCATATTAATCCATCTATTAAATTATTAATGCATAACAACATAACTTTTTAATACGAATATCACATGTCAACGTTCAGCTACACTTAAAAGTAATCACTAATCGAAAAATGATATCATCAACATTAAACATTTTATATTTCCAATTCCAAAACTAATAATATATAATCAGAATTGTGAAGAAGAAACAAACACTATAATTTTTCGATTATGAATTAATCAAAAACAAATTCAAAGATAAGTTCCAATCAGCTATTCAATTCTACAATTATAATTCCTTAAACGTAACCTAAATACAAAGAAAATCATGGAGAACGTGTTTACACAAAAATTCATGGATCGAAAATTGAATTTAATCTGTATCTGTAATTGAATAAAATTGTGTATATAAGGAGAAATTGAATTGGAACCTGGAGTGATCAGAGAGAGAGGATGAAGAATAAGAATCGGAATCGGAAGAGTAGCGATGATGCTTGCGACGTCGTTTTGTGTGGGAGTGAGATTTAGATTTCTTTTTTATCTTAAGGGAGTCCTTGTCGCGGTCTCGACGACTGCGGTGGTGACGGCGGCGACGGTGAGAGGAAGAATCGGAAGAAGAAGAAGAAGAGAGAGACGATGCCGCCATGATTTGGGAGCGAGGTTTTGCCACGGATTGGGAAATCTGTTACACTAATCTCTTTCTTCTATATTAAGTCAAGCGCGTGGATTAATCCTTTCTTTTCTTTTTTAACTGGCCTTTTGATTATTTATTGAATTAAAAGAAGTTTTATTTATTTACTAAAAAATAAGTTTAATTTTCTTACATTATAGTTTTAAACCTAATCATTTTTCACTACGTATATACTCTCATCGTAATATTTTATAAGTGAATTTCATTTTTCTAGATTAATTACATAATAAATATTTATTTTATTTTTTACTAAAATGTTTCGATACATATATTCATACGTTTTGATGCACAAATATATTTGTATCAAAGCAAAAACAGATTATTTCAAAACAAGCTTGTGACCAACCTTAATGTACCAATGAAAAACAAAGAAGCAAACACTAATATTAACGAAATAACTTTAAACCAAGTAATTAAAGTATTAAACAAAACAAGAATGATGCAGATAGGCTCGGGAATTATTTCGGACAAATCTTTACATATCAGACAAAGTACAAATGATTATTAAGCTCAATCAAATCCAAAGTATACATACCGGATTGTGGTTTGTGGTTTTCGTGTGGATCTAAATTTGAGGAAAAAAATCGCGTGGATCTAGATTTGGGAAAAATAATCGCATTCTCTGGTGTGGGATCGTCGCCGGTGGTTGATTGTTTGTCGTCGGTCACTGTTTGTGGTGTTGGCCCGTCGCTGGTGGATGGTTGTTTGTCGCCGGTGGTTGTTTGTGGTGTTGGTCTGAATGTTTGTTGTTCGTTTGAATGAGGAGGCGGGTGGTAGATTGCGTTAAATTGTGGGAACACATGCAATTCTATGTTGAAAATTTATTGATTTGATCTGAATGATTGAAAAAAGTTTTTTTTTTTTACTCCGTCACTAGTGAGTCACCTATCAACTCCTCGCCCTAGCATTCACCAAGTTACTCGTATATAAGTATGGTTAGGACTTTGTTAGGTTCTTCGGATATTGTGGAAGTAAGCAACAAAATGATGTTGCTTCGTAATAAGTAAATTTTATCAATCACAAATAATATGATGGGGCGACAAGAAAATGAATAATCGAAGTCAAGACATTATTCTTTGGATGTTTTTCATGTGGAGCTCGTCAAGTACTCTACATACTCTACATAGTTAAAACAAAAGAGCTCTCGTAGCTTTTTAAATAATTAAAGAATGAAGATTCATTTTAATCTTTCATAAATTTCTTACGGGACAGTTCAATCTTTGATAAAAATAAAATTTAAATTAGTCAATAACATTTTTATATTATGACAAACTAGTTCCCAGTTCGTTATAACAAATGGACTAATTTGTACCTATAAATAAATGTCATAACAAACTGGTCTGGTCACCGACTCTATAGTAACCAAAAAAAAAAATTAAAAAATATTAAATGTTAAACAATCTTAATTATAGACCAGAATAAAGTGCAATAATAAATAAAGAAACACCCATTGTAAAGTTATGTATATTGTATACAGTATACTTCCCCTGCATAATTTGAGAGACTCTGCATTAATGATTAGTGTGCAGACGATGACAATTTGGGAAAACATCCACCTGTAACCAACAAACTCGTACATGGAAAATCAAAGTTATAGTCTCATGTCAAAACTAATTAAAATGTATATTGTAACCAAAATTCCTTTTTTTAATGGTTGTGTGGAAGTTTTGCACCTTAGAATTTTTCTATTATGGTCACAATTGCAATATTTTGAATTCTGCAATTGCAATAATTATGATCACAATTCTTCTATTAACTCTAATTGTTTGGATTTTAAACACAGTTTAACTCAAAAATAAATCATAGAGTAAAATACATGTTAGACTCTCACAACGTGACAAACTAAAGTTCAAATAATGGTTGGTACTTGGGAGAGGTACTTAGACTCCAACAAGTCTCAAATATATATAAAAAAAAGGTTTTATTTTATGGTCATAAATATAAACAAAATCTAAATAATTTTATCTTATTTAATACTATTATTCTCAAAATATCCTTCAATGTAACAAGTTCTCATACAATATCGAATAAAAATAAAGTATACTTTGGATTAATAATTAGCTAATGCTACAGAAGTTTTGCAGCTTAGAATTTTGCTCTTTGCTCTATTATGTTTTTTTTCCTTTTAGTTCTAATTCTGATTGATAAAGAAAAAAGACCACATGATTGATATTGTGAATTCTGCAATATTATGGTCACAAATTTTCTATATATTAACTCTAATTGTTTGGATTTTAACCATATTTTAGCTCAAAACAAAGTATTGTGTGTTTTGTAAGTTGCTTTGCATTCAAGTTCAACTACCTAGTTATTATTGACTAACAAGGCTTAATTATATATGACAAACATTTGTCTAATATATGCATAAACATTGGCGTAAATCGTGAAAGAAGAAACTTTATAGTTATGTAATTTCAAATCTATACAACAATCTGCAAGAGAATATAATCAAAATCACCTGCAGTTTGTGAATTGTCTGAAATTGACATTACATCATAGCACTTTCAAAAACCAATAAGTAATTAAATTAAATAGAAAAACAAAACACAGACAGAACTTGCACTGCAATACAAACATTAATATTTAGCACTTATTGCAACATGCACGCGCGCTCACACACATTCACTCTCTTGTGAAAGAAAAAGAATAAATAAATTAATTTCAATGAGTTGGTGTTTTATGAGAAGCTCCTGCACCTCCTGGATAATAAGGAACTCTTGTAACCCTAATCCAATCATCTCCATGGAAGAATGCTGTTGGTTGGAAACCAGCTGCTCCTTGTGAAGTAATAGTCTTAACACCTTCCCATTTAACGCGCTTGGAAACATCGGAACCAGGACCACGGTTATTGTATTCAGCATAGTAACATGTATCAGTTCCTGTGATACCTTCTAGTGTTTGCCATGGCATATAACCATCAGGTGTAATCAAATCACCAATGTATGTATCCATGAAGATAGTTCTTGAGAAATTCTTCCATGGACGAGCGAGATAAGCTTTGTTGTCGAACCTAACTGGATAGTATTTAGGATCTGACACAATTGAACCTCCTTGGATGATTAATCCTGATGGTTGAGTTTTTTCCTTCCTACCTTGTGCAGTCACAATGCATTGTTGATTTTCCAATGGCTTTCGGACAACGAAAGTGCAGTTTTGGAGAACAGCAACGGAATCACCAAAGACGAAATCAATGGTACCTGTGATAACACAATCGCGATAGAATTGACGCATGGTGTGTGCGTAAAGTGTATCTTGGTAACCATCCATTCTGCATTTGTAGAAGATTGATCTGTCAGCTTGGACTCTCAAGGCAACTGCTTGATGCTTGTGTGCTCCGGCAGAGTTTTCAAAACCGATACCAATGCCAACAAAGAAATCTCCAAGAATAGCTGCAAGCACAATCAAAGTATAAGCAAAATTCGATCAAAGAAATTACGCGTATATATTAAGAAAGATAGTTAAATTAAAGAGATACACTTACCAACGGTGGCGGTTCTGTAGGTACCAACTCCATCAATAAAGTTTTTGTTGCCAGTAATGCGCGATTTTCTACCACCATCACCGATGAAAACAACATGAGTCATGTTTCTCTCAACTTCAACATATTCATTATAAACACCCTCCTTGATGTAAATAACATATGGCCTTAAGTTTTTCTTGGGAACAGTTTTAAGAGCTTCATTGATTGAGGTGAAATTTCCAGTTCCATCCTTAGCAACTACAACATGAGCTGAAAGTTTTCTTCCAGTCATTTTAAGTAGTTTCCTAACACCAGCACGATCCTCAACCCAATCAGGAAGTTCAAAATTACCAATATGACCAAAAGCATCCACTTCTTCATAAACATTTTCCTTCAAAAGACGACGATGACCTGCAGGTTGTTTCATGTCTGCGAATGTCTTGGAAAGTTCGTTAATGATGGCAAGACCGTTACTACTCATATGCATCGCGGTTTGCAAAATCTCTTGCATTTTATGACCAGCATCGGTTGTAGTATTCTCAAAAGCATCCAAACAAGTTTCTTGGTATGTAATGGCACCACTTAACCATACTTTCAAACTAGTCAGGACTCTGTCAAGACTATTAAGATCAAAGTTACTGAACCTATCTAACGACCTTTTGAATTCTTCGGTCGAAAGATGCATCAGTTGTTTACATGTGTCAAGTGCATCTTTGGTTCTTGGATCATTTTCAACTTCATGAAGGAGCTGAGTTTTTTCAAGTCCTTCACCGATTTTTGTGATGGTTATGTTGAAGGCGATTTTGATGAGTTCTCTTGGATCGGTTATGTTTCCGGCATTTTGTGTCAGACTATCCTCGCATTCTTTTTGGTATTCTGTTGGTGCACAGAGAGTTTTAACAGCTTTTACTGATGAAGATACATGTGAATCTTTTGAATTGTCTACTGTTTCATTTTTGTTGCCGATACTAACTGTAACGGCAACAACCATAGCTACTAATAAGAAGGTAGAAACGCCAATGATGGCTATTCTCTTATTATCTCCCATTTTTATTATTTAGAAGCTCCCAATCAACACCTTCAATGTATATCAGAAATGTAAAAGTTAGTTACAAATTAGTTATTACAACAATAATTAAAATTTAGTTGTTTTCATCTACGATATAACAACCTTGTTATATCGCTCGATGGAAACAACATTATTATTATTATCAATACAATTTATATTTTACAAATAGAAGAGATGTGAGTTACTTACTTGTTGTGAAAAAAGGAGCTGTTGGATGAGTAATAAATTGAAGGACTTATTCAGGTGGTGCTATCCTCCTTCAAAGTCCTTCAAAGAGAGTGTTTATTCTATGATTCTATCTGTGTATGCAATGATATTATGAAATGTATGTGAATTTGTTTATTTATATTAGAAAGATTTCAAAGTTTGTTATGTCAGTTAAAAAATGTGAGGCTTAGAGTTAAGAGCTAACAAAGTGGAGAGGTTAATATTTTTCTTTCTATAAAATGAAGGGACACAGAAAAACCAACCTATATTTAGCAATGTTTTTGTTTTGTTGTTGGTAATTTGGGTTTAGCTAATTAATTGGAAGACCTTGTTTTACGCTTAATCAAGTCAATTGCCTAAATTTATCTCTTGGTTAGTAATAGTATCATTCATTAGCTTATTCTCATGTGGACCTGGATTAACTAGTGTTTTAGTTTAAAAACTAATAACAAATTATTGCTAAATGAAGACCAAATTATATATATTTTTTAATTTAGAGCATTATTTTGACACAGTATGCTTTTATTTCAGTTTTTCTCCTGGTTTTTATTTTCCAAACTTTAGACATATTTTAAAAGAGAAAAGATATTTGAATAACAAATTTAGACAAAAATACAACAACTATACATTTTTTAACATTTTCTCACATGTCTTGGGCTGCGCGTGCACAAACTCATGAGGTGTATGTTGTCTATATGTTGTCTGAGAAAAAGTTGTTCGAATAGCAGCTCTCATTTTAAAAATATACAAAACCAAAGGATACGTATTTGATATCAATATATTTTAATTAATGATGAATCGTTCAGGAGAACATGAATTCGAATTTAACTGAAACAATCATTAGCCAAAATTTATTTTTGAAGAGCCAAGACAAGAGGGAAAAACCATAATAGTGTATGTATGACAATAAATGTGTAAATTGTACAACAAAGAGGGGGTAGTATAATAGACAATCCCTCTCTATCCATACACTTTATCTGCACTCACAAATTTAATTAGATTACATTCTACACAAAACAAACACAATTTATTCCTAAACACCTACAATCAATCTAAGAAAATAGTACAATTATTCATCTAAAAAGTGAGGCAGTAAACTTATTAGTATATGGTTTACATATAGTAATAAGTAGGATCAATAATAAATATAAAATAGTATATTAATCAATTGGCTTGAAAACTCAATTGCTCAAGCCTGCAGTGAACTTGACACCTGTTTTAGGCAACCATGAACCGCCATTAAGGAACCGCTGAACCGTAAAATACCCGGCAGTAGAAGCATCTTTAATGACATGATAACCAGGCCATTTAACCCTGCCTACAAGTGATGCACCAGGTCCATAATTCCTGTATTCGCCGTACCACAAAGTGTCCAGTGCAAAGTTTCCGAGCCACTCGAGCCACCCTCGAGGTTGAACCATTCCGCTCATGTATGTGTTAATGTAAACTGTTCTAGAATATTCCTTCCATGGCCTTCCCAAATATGTAGGTTGTGAAGCCAAAACATAGCTATCTTGGATTGTAAACCCTGTGCTTTGATGTGGACTTTTCCTACCTTGAGCTGTGATTGTAACCTTTTGTAATGGAAGTGGAACTCTTGTGTATATCTTGCAATTTTGTAGCACAGCAGCTCCATTGCCAAAAATGAAGTCTATGGTACCATATATTTCGCATTCACGGTAGAATTGCCTTAGCGAGTGTGCGTAAAGCGTGTCTTGGTGTCCTTCTATGCTACACCTAAAGAATGCAGATTGGTCTGAATCCACACGGAGTGCCACAGCTTGATGGTTTACTGGTCCAGCTGTGTTCCGGAATGTCATGTCCCTCGCAATGAAACCCTTCCCAGATACAGCTACATATTAACATTTCAAATTATCAGGGAATTTTGTATATATAATTTCATTCTCTAACACCCTTAACAAGAGGTATAAGGCATTGATTATATATGGTACTGTTTTTTTAATAAACATAAATTAATAAAATTTACTCACCAAACGTCGCCGTTCGAAAAGTAGTCCATCCTTGCATGAAATTGCGATTGCTTGTGACAATGGTTTGGCCAATACCATCACCAACGATCATGATGTTGGTCATCTTCTTCTTCATATCTACATTCTCCTTATATAGTCCTTTCTTCACATAGATCACATGTCTCCTATTGCTATGACTCGGAGCTGCATTAATAGCTTCGTTGATTGTACGGTAGTGACCACTCCCATCCAATGCAACGACCGCGTCTGCAACCATACCGTGTGATTTAGATTTAAGGAGCTCTTGATCAGCCTCGGTCATCCATTCAGGAAACTCCCAGCTTTCATTAGCACGTGTTTCGTGCAGGGTAGTAGTGTTCCTCCGAGGACGAAAGGGTAAGCTATGAAGTTGAGTGTACAAAGACAGAACATTGCTGATAAGCTGAGTGACTTGTGTTAAGCTTCCACTAATATAACTCTCGAGACGTCTATCAGTACCTTCAAAGCCTTCAATGCATGTGTCTTGGTTGCTAAGCGCCGCACTTAGCCAAGCTTCAAGGTTTCCCTCATATTGCGCGGTTCTGTCGCCAGCTCGAATTCTCCTCATCTCCCCTAATGACCATGCAAGCTCTGACACAGAGAAATCAACGAGCTCCTTGCAATCTTCTATGGCAAGTTGCTCGCGGTTATTAACAGAAAATGTACTGATCTTTGTCATGTTGTTGATAGCACCTAGGGCTTCATTGATCGTGGTTCTGAGTGCAGCATTAATGACAGAAGTTGGGCTTGGAGGGCCAGTTCTTGTTAGCTCGTTATGAATGTTTGCGAGGCATGAGTTTTGGTTTTCAATATTCATGCAGGCTTGTGCAATCAAAGCTTGCATGTCTTGAGTTTGAATTTCTGAGGGAATTTCATCTGGGAATGAGAGAACCTTATCAAATGATGGTAAAAGGATGAGAATGATGAAAAGGAAATTTACAAACAAGGCCATCTTTTGGTTGTGACAGAAAACCAGAAAGACAGACAAAAAAATTTACTTATGGTCTTTCAAAGAACTTTTAATTATTTATAAACATGCAGGTTAAGGGATTTTCTTTTGAGTTTAAATATTCACATTCCTTTATGCTTTTTCTCTGAACAAAAGTTTCAAGTTATTCTGATGCTTTCTTTTGTTGGAGGCTTAGCATGATATTCCAAAGATGAGCTTGTTGGTTTCATCACGGCTCAACAACAATGATTCCTACTTCGTCTTCAATGTGATGCACAAACAGCTTCTTACTTTAGATGACATTTTGATCAAAGGTATAATTAAGGCTGTGGCTTTTTCTATCAAAACTCAACCATATGTCAAACTGTTAAATTACCTTAAAAAACAGCGTTTTCCCTCTAAAGGTCCTAACCACTAATCAGACTGCACCTTTGTTTTTTCCTTAATCATTAAGCAAAATAGAGAAATGAAGACCTATGAATCTTAAATCCACCCTACTAGTATTCTTTGCTTGGTAGTCACAGAAACCTCAAGTTGGATCAGGTTCCAAGTTGCTTTCGCGTTCCTAGCATATTTTCGCCAAGTAATTTAGTTCCTTTTTAGCAGTGAAATTCAGCTTCAATTACACGTGGATATCAAATTAATTTGTCTGGGTATATTGTCTTTAAATTCCCATTATTTAAGTTTGGCCAATTTCGTTGATTAATGAATAAAATACAAAATGAAGCGAAAAGAAAAAGAGAATGAAAAATATGATGGATATTGGATAATACAGTAAGCATATAAAAAGAGAGAATTCGAGGCGGAAAAAGGATCACTGTCTCCAAATAGTATATGTATACTCCCTCCGTCCCAAAATATAAGCAAAAATTGGTCAAAGAAAGTTGATGTATTTGGTTTAAAATTTAGTCCAGATACATTCACTTTTGTTGACCTCCTTTTGCTTATATTTTGGGACGGAGTAGTACATCTTACAAGGATATAATAGAACTCAAGGGGAAAAAGTGCTGGAAAAATTTAAATTATAATCGAATATATCAGCGCAATGAAGCAGCATTCCTTCAAAGAAAAGCAAGTATAATATTTCAATTAAGTTAGTTGCACAAATGCTTAGTAGGAGTTACTTATTGTTGTTTTTGGCTCTACATAAATGAGCTAAGCTGCGTAAGCTTCTTCAATTTTTTCAAGTTAAAATTTAATCTTGTTAGCTCGCTCATCTATATATTAAGCTCAAAAACAGTAACAATCGATCTAACTAACTTGGCATTAGTGTAACTAACTAAAACAGCTTAACTAACGTGTTGACTAACTTAATTGACAACTAAGTGACACACTCTCACTTCCGAATTCACCAATAGTGTAGCTAATCCCATCTGATCTTGCATCCTCGTGCATTAAATGTTTCAAGTATTTCTGAGGATATCGAAAACCTGAGAGAACTCTGCAGTTTAACCTTTTTAATCCGACCACAGCAAGATCTAAGGGCAAGCTCCAATCCTTGTACGGTGACATTAGTAAGATGCACCAGTTTGGCATCTTGTAGGCGTTTCAGGTTACTCATAAGCAGGCACAACACATGATCTGATACATTACAGTAGCTCATATTTATCTGCACGTCATCATAGCTATGTTGAGTTAGAACTTGAACTCCTTTTGCTAACATAACATTTATGGAATCATTAGAAATTTGCTTTAGAGGAAGTAATTGAGTAAAGTTGATACCACTGACCTGCAGTAGGTTTTGTGCATAAAAAGCAAGGGCCCAAAAACCGGAATCATTAATTTTTTCACAATGTTTCAAATCTAAGTTAGCCAATCTCTTGCAATTGATTGCAACTGCTTTTATACCAATGCTTGTGATGTTTGGAATTGCACGCAACTCAAGATCAGAGAGTTCACCGAGATTGCTGATACACTTCAACCCTGTGTCTGTCATTCTATTGCAATATGATAGGTTGAGCATCGTCAACTTGTTGCATCCAGTTGCGAGTGCTGCTAGCCCATCATCTCCTATACGTACACAGCTGTAATAAGAAAACAGAATGAACAAAACAGGCTTACCACTTTGTCTACAATTTTGTTGAATAAAAAATATTTAGCCACATTGACTAAAGTTCAATTACCGATAGAGGTCAAGTTCGGTCAACTTTGTGCAGTTACAAGCAATGTGTGCCAATCCTATATCTGATATGTTTGTGCATAATCCTAACTTCAACCTTACAAGTTCTGAGCATCTTGAAATATATTTGAGTGCTGCACAAAGATGGAATATTGGAGATAAATTAATCAGAACAATCAGCAATGTTGTAGAATACTGATACACAATATATGGATAAAACTTCAATAGTTACCTATGTCATTCACGCCAGAGCAATCAGTAAGGTCAAGCTCTTCGAGCATCAAGCAACTTAATCCAAGCTGATACAGACCAACCTCAGTAACCATATCACAAGATTCTAACTTCAGACATGCAAGGTTTGGACAAGAGTTCGCTATAGTAGAGATGGCCACATCAGTGATGGAACGACAACAAGTCAAATCAAGTGTCTTCAAATTGCCACAGCCAGATACTACCTGCATAATTCCCATGTTGGTCACCCCAATACATTTGCTTAAACCAAGTTCCACTAAAGATTTGCAATTGGTGCCAATGATCTGGAGGATAAAGTCAGAAACTCGAACACCATTAATTCGAATTATGTTCAAGTGATTTAAATTCTTCAAACCATTAATAAGAGGTGCTGAAAGCTCCTGCAGAAAATGCCTGAGGTATTAGTATCATACTTATCATAGTAAAATGGGATATGGAATCAAATATATACACCAACATTTTAGATACAAACTCACCGAGAGGCAGTATCTTGCATCCATCTGCTCGAGACCCTCATGTCCACTAATTACAGATAATAAGCCAGACGGGCTAACACAGTTGCACCTTGATACATCAATTGCCTGCAACACATTAAAAGGAAACTTGCTAAGACATCTGTGTTCATGTACCAACTCCGCAAAACTTCCTTGATCGAACTTTATTAATTTTGAAGTAATTGTTGTCGTCACAGTTTATTTACATCTTAAAGAATAAAAAATCACCTTAAGTAGTGGACATCCTTTTTCAAGGAACCGCAATCCCACATCATCCACTAAATAGCATCCCACCATAATGAAAACCTCAAGCTTTAACAGAGAAGCTATTGATCGCAAAGATTCACTTGTTACCTAATGATATAAGATGTCAAAATCATTTCAAATATGAATTCGACTCCTCTACACGTAAAGTGAAAAAATCGAGAGTTGATATTCCAACTAACCATGATCTGTTATATATGTACAATTTTATGTTGAAGAATCATAAAATTCTAAATATATATTATATATAAGATAATTACACATGAACAAAAGGTAAACGGACAACAAACTGCGCCGCTAAACCTTTCTGTATAGCAAAACCTAAACTTTGAAAAACTACATTCATTGACCTAGGCGACACAACATTACTATGCATTACTTTGTATATATAATATAATATTATCAAATGATTTATTCATCAATGTATGTTCAAGTAAAACAAATTGTTCACTTCAGAGGAGCTGAATTCAATTGAAAATATTATGGTAATATGAGTTAACAAACCTTGAGATATGACACATCAAGAAATTTCAACTCCAAACACTTCTTAGAAAGAAGATCAATCCCAAGATCAGAAATCTCCAAACACCATTTCAAACTCAAACTCTCCAACTTACTACACCCAACAGCAATTTTTGCCAAACCAATATCAGTAACCCCTAAACACTTATCCATATTCAATTCCCTCAACCTCACGGCGCATGATAGTGCAGAAGCTTCTCTATCACCATAACCGCAACAATGAGACACATCAACTGCCTCTAATAACGGACAAGCCCGAATCAACATCTCTAACCCAACATATCCTAACCCGGTAGCCCGACTCAGTACTAATCTCTTAATTCGTCGAGTCCAATTCACCGATCCATGACTCAGTAAAACCGATACTGCTCCATCGTCGATCCGTGGACATACTGAAAGATCAAGTGATTCAATGTTGCAATACTTTTGAAGTAAACCGAGCAAAAACTCAATCCGGAGGATCCGAATTGTTTTCCGGGTCGTTGATTCAACCCGATGAAACTCCTTGCATACTAACCGTAACGATTTCCGATCTGAGTTAACTCTGTCGAGAATTCGTATAAGTAAATCTTCTGTCAAGAGACAGAACACAGATTCAGACAACATTAATTCAATAAATAAATAAATAAAAATAAAAAACAGAATATTAATGTTTTGTATTTGTGTTGATTTAGGTAGGAACGAAGAGGAATAAGAGAAGAAGGTGAAGAAGAAGATGTTTGGTGAGAGAACGAAACAGTGATGGAGAATTGAAATTGCAACGAGGTTTCGTTGGGTTCATTGTTTTTGTGTTTGTTCTGCGAAATGAATGAAAACTGAGTCAAAGAAAAATACAATATGATATGAATTGAAGAGAATATAAAATTAGAAATATGAATGTTGAAATTCAAAGTGGTGTTTGTTTCACTTTCACTATCATCGTGTACGTACGGGTACTACGGTCATATCCTATTTAGTTGTACCCTTTGTTCTGTCTTGTTCATATATATAGTACGTTCTGTTTTTGTTTGTTTTCAAATAGTAAACAATAACTAACCTTTTTTTTTTTTTGACAGTAATAACTAACCTTTTTAAATTACCTTAAATGCCCTTTTATTTTATTTTTTCCTAAGTATAGGGATGTGACAAGGAAATGAAAATGACAAATAAATATTATTTTTTTTGCTTAAACTAAATGTTTTGCCAACTAAACTAAGATGGATTAAATGTTTCCATCTTTACTTTTAACAAAGAATTTAATTGATATGCACCGACGGTGTAAAATAATTTTACACTGTCAACCAATACCAAGTTTTCCGCCACATCACCCCACTTCACCCCACTTTCTTGATATGACATGGCAAAATAATGATTGTTTATTGGATGATTGTGCAAAATTATTTTACACCGTCGGTGCATATCAATTAAACTCTTTAAGAGTATCTACATGTGACACAAACATTCAATATATAACATGTGAATTGATGCTATTTTGGTTAAAATTATGTTATTATAATTATCATGATAGTGAAGAATTTGATTAATATATAACAAATAATTATGCATTAAGACGCATATACCTATTCTAATGTGACTTTATCAAAACAATGAAGAATTTGATTAATATAACAAATGATCATGTATTTACACGTCTATATGTATTCTTTTTTATTTTTGAAAAGAAAAAAAAAGGAAATAGATCCTCTCATGCTTTTCGGTTCCGTCATCTCTCCTTTTTTTAATCCAATAGTTGATAAACCACAAAAAGCAAAAAAAAAAAAACACTACAACATGACCAACATGAAAGAAAGAATTGGAGATGGTCCAAATCTAGAAAGAATTTGGGCTATCAAGAGATTTGGGAAAGAGAAAGTGGAAAAAACATCGGGAATTAAGAGTTATTGCATGTAATTACGAATGAGTTTTAGTGGCCCCCACCAACGGGTTAACTAAATTTGGGGTATGAATCATTGATCAAATCCAATGGTATTTTCCTCGGGTTTCATCGGTGAGGTTACTTCAACCTTCTTCTTAAAAGTCATCAGTCCGACAATCCATATAAGGCACCACATAGTAGTGGAAAAAACATAGATACAATCAAAATAGAAAAAGAGGCATGCAAGCCAACCAAATATCATGTTTGTCACTAGAGACATACGAACCAAGTAGCATGCTTTGAAAATTTGATAGGAATTTAAGATGTCGTCATATCCCTCCAATACGAGAAGGAGACTTTAGTGATCTAAAATTGAGAATATTAATTTTAATTTAGAAATTTAAGTGTTAAGAATTTTATTTAAAGAAAAAATAAAATCAATTAATGTATCATTAAATTTAAACAAAATTTGTCAATTTTGAATATTAGACAAATCATACACAATATGGCGTTCCTTACTTCTCATGTATTAAATATGATGACTATTAGGATCATCCATGTCAATCATCAACAAGAACACGTGCTATATACATGCCTACCAATATTTTTTTCAAAAGAATTCATTCTCCCTCATTCTTCGTGTATTAAATATAAATTTTAGAATCATGTATATCATGTGACAATAAATATATATATTAGAATACAAAATGCTAACAAATTTTAACCCATGTCACATTTATAATTATTTATAAAATAAATGAATTTTAAATAATCACATAATTTTTTTCATTATTTTTAGAAAAACTACAAATTCCACAAGTTATAACTTTAATTTTAGACAAGTAACACCATCAACTTTAATTATTTTCTTGGTCTCTCGTTTTTTTTTTTTCATTTTTTTTCATATATACTTTTGTATTTTATTTTCTTTCATTTCTTTTTTTTGAACATATATAAACCAATATATATATATATATATATATATATATATATATATATATATATATATATATATATATATTTTGTATTATCTTTCATTATTTTTTCTTCTAATTTTTATCACTCTTATATGGGGTATTTTTTTATATAATTTTTCTTTAATTAATTCTATAATTACGAAAATTATTAATAATTAAAAATGAAATTATAAAATTTAAATGGAGTAATCTATATATTTTATATAGGGCGGCCAATAATTTTTTAAAGTGAGTGAGATTTAAAATAAATTTTGCCATATGGCTTCTTTACATGTATTTGGCCCTTAAGTACTAACAAATTTCTGAAAGTCTTATCCTAATTACAAGCCCTCCATCATGCACTTGGGAAATTGTCATCAAAATCACATCCATTAATTTATTTAATTCAAATGTTTATGTTTATTCACTTAATAATCAAATTTGTTCCATAAAACACACAATTATTGCTTAAAATAAGAAAGATATAATTTTAATTAAGATGCAGATTTCTTTGATTGCCACATTCATGCTCAGATCAATTTCAAGCTCTATAAGAATTATTTAATGAAAATGTCACCGATTGGATATAAAAAACTAAGAATTAAAACCAACATTATTTATAATCGATCAAAAAAAAAAAAAAAAACAACATTATTTATCAATTTTGAATGTGTGAGGGAAGTGTTTTTCTTGCACAAAAATTCAATCAATGTTACCCATTAGTAGAATTTACGTCGGTGATTTCGATTAAAGCTTTGCATATGTTCTATTAGAGTTTTGTTTTTGTTTTTCTTTGACGGTTTTTTCATTGGTGGTGTTGTTAAGAAGATAATAGAAAACAAACCGTATATCTCTATCAAAATAAATCAAACCACAATTTCCTCATTTAAGTTCTATAACAATAATGACCAGAGAATTACCAAATCAGTGCTTAAAAATTGGAGTTAAATGATTAAATATAATCTATCAAATTAAAGAAACTGAACGGATCAGACAGAAAATAGACAGAAAATAGAACACGGTGTACAATAATAACAATTAATATCAAACGGATTCTTTCTCCAAAATAAATTACATAAATAGTGGGCATAATAAAATTGTGACTCTAATTTTAAGTGACACCAGCAAAAATATTTTAAATGAATTCCCACGAATAACTCCCACAAAAATACACAGTAAGTTGTCCGGTGGGACCTAGATTCCATGACTTCGTTTTTTTTAGTGATTCATGCAGTCAGGCTGTTTGTAGACATCCGATCAAGATCGAACGATTATAATTTAAAATTGTATTTATTAACTGTATTTATTTAAACCGTCCGAACGTGATCGAACGTGATCGAACGGTTATAAAATGACTGCACCAAAAATTCAACTTCACAAAATCCATTCCTGTCCAGTGACGTTTCTGGTGAATGAAAGTTGAACAGAAACTATGCAGTCTAGTGTACTGTCTTCTTTATAATACGAAACTTGTATTAATTTAGATAGATATATAAAGAAAATACTTTAGTTTTTTTTTTAAGACAAGAAAATACTTTAGTTGCCACAAAATTCTGGGATAAAAATTTAGACACCCTCTCCACCAAAAAACAAAAACAAAATCTAGACACCCTAATAAACATAATAACAGTACAATCCTATTCAATTAGTTTTTTTTCTACTTTTTTAGATTCTTAATTTTCTGGGATAAAATTTAGACACCCTATTAAACATAATAATAACAGTACTATTTAATTAGTTTTTTTTTTCTTTCTACCTTTTTTGGATTCTTAATTTTGTGAATTTGGTGAATGTGCCCAAATCTTGTGAAAACAGTGATGTTTTATTTTATTTATTTTGAAAGTATACGGAAAAGTAGTTTAAAATATAAGGGGAAAAAAAACAAATACAAATCAAGAAAGTGAATTTGTCTGTGGATGAAAGCTCAGATAGATGTGGAAAATTCAATTCCCAGACCTTACAAAAAAGTCTCATAATGAGCTGGGATACACATTATCATCATAGCAATAAGAAAAAACATAAAATTAGATCAGAGAATTCTAAACAAGAAACTAAACATACAGCAAAAAAAATCATGAACCAATGGATTTATTTAATCAAGAAAACCACAGTGAATCAAGAAAGACAAAAAAATCATATCTATCGATCTCAATTCTTTGTAGGCACCGTAATTTCCTTGATTAAAGTTATCCATTGATCAAATGGAAAAGCATACTAATGGTGGCTGCCGTGTGCAAACGAGTATTTAAAGAGAGGCAGCAACACTGTATTGCTAGGGTTACATAGGATATATGGGTTTTCAGCTGAACAAAAGGCCCATAAATCTTTTTTGGCCCAAATTGTTTAAATAAAAGTTTTTTTTTTTTTTTCACAAAGTTCTGTTTGGTAACAATTTTTAAAGAAGAATTTATAGCTTATTTTACTAGCTTATTTTTCGAACGCTATTTCAAGTAGCTTATGAGCTTATGACTTAAAGCTTATCATTTTTTCTTCCAATTTTACCCCTATCATCTTAGTTGAAAAAATTAAATCTTAATTAAACATATATTTTTTATGTCATTCGATACTTATAAGCTAGTTTAATCGCTAATTTAACCAAACACTATAAATTCAATCAGTTAGCCTATTCGCTATAGGCTAAAAGCTAGCTTATAAGTTATCCGCTATAGGTTACCTTATTATCTATCCGCTATTTTTTACCAAACAGAGCCTATATATATAGTTCATGTCATGTGACTTCTCTTATATCCAGATGACTCCACATCAACTGGTGTTTCGGTGGCGCTTCCCACCGGCCACCACCGTATTTTGTTTGTTTATCATAATATATGTATGAAGTTGACTAATCTCTGTCAAAAAAATTTGTAGGATAGAATGAATTATCTCTTTTCAACTGAATTATTTCCGTATAAATGCATGTCCATAAATTGAAAAAAAATTAAAAAAACATTAAAAATAAAAGAATTACTTCGTATTAAATTATGTAACTACATTATTTTATCTTTAAATTGTTCTCATCTATGTGTGCCTAAATACATTTGATTTGGAGTTGTGTCCATATAAGAGTTGCCCCACTAAAAAATAGAGGTTGTGAGACTCTCATCTCATCTCATATCTCATACTCCCTCCGTCCCAAAATATAAGGGAAAATTGGTCAACTAAAGTTAATGTATCTAGTCCAAATTTTTAACCAAATACATCAACTTTCTTTGACCAATTTTCCCTTATATTTTGGGACAGAGTAGTATATATATAATTCAATTCAACGCAGTAAACCCTAACCTAGTTCTCCGTGGGGAGAGTAGAAGATCTTTGGATTAAAAAATTATGTTAAGGTTCCGAATTCCCATGGTTGGAGGAAGGAAAAAGAGAAATCTTCTGAATCTAAAGAAGCCTCTCTCCATCTGTCGCTTGCTGGCTGGAGGAGAGAGAAACAGAATTTCTCTGAATATGAAGAAGCAGGGTCTCTCTCTCCCTCTCTCTCTCTCTCTCTCGTTGTAATTTCAACTAATTTTGTTACCATAATATATATATATATATATATATATATATATATATATATATATATAGGGGTTTTCTAACTTAAACCCTAGTTAGGTCTAAGTTAGCAAGGTGCACCTTTTCAATTGGACCAAAATACCCATTCTTTTTAATTAATTAACCAAAATACCCATTAATAGACGCAGATCCAGTGTCGCGCGCGTATCGAAGGACCATGGTTACAGACCGTTGATTTCCATCAGACAGCCAAGATCTGATCTCATCCAGACTGTCTGATCAAGCAGACAGCCCAGATCATCCTGATCCATCAGATTCCAGCGCCTGCGCCACACTGGATTACAACATGGAGAGAGAAAAATTTGCTTTTTAAAAGTAGGACACGTGTCACACAATGGTTGGCTGGGCGTGATTTTTGTTCATTTAATACTTTGAACTCAATTATTTCGTTGTAAATTAATTTTTTATTTTTTTATTTTTATACCAAAATTCATAATTTTTTTTTGTCTACAAATAGAGACTTGGTTCGTTTGATTTGGACACCGAAAAAAAAAACGCAATTTTTCACTACCTTAATCTCATTTTTTGTCTACTAAATACATTACTTGTGTGTTGTAATTTAACACGCACCACTCAACCAACTCACTGAAACCATTATACCAGGAAAATAGCAGATAATATTCTGGAACTTTTGGTATATTTTATGAAATTTTTGGAGACCTGAAACTATTTTTAGTTAATTAAATGAGATAAAACGGTAATTAAAAACTAATGTTTGCTTCTGAAACCATTTTACTGGTAGAATGGTTGCACATAGTTATATTCTGAAACCATTTTACTGGTAGAATGGTTTCAATGAGTAATTTATTAATTGTGTTTGCTTCTGAAACCATTTATCTGGTACAATGGTTTCAGAGAGTTGTAATCTGAAACCATTTTGCTGGTAGAATGGTTTCAGTAAGTTGATTATTAGTTATTTGCTTCTGAAACCATTTAGCTTGTAGAATGGTTGCACATAGTTGTATTCTGAAACCATTTTACTGGTAGAATGGTTTCAGTGAGTAATTTATTAATTGTGTTTGCTTCTGAAACCATTTATCTGGTACAATGGTTTCAGAGAGTTGTAATCTGAAACAATTTTGCTGGTAGAATGGTTTCAGTGAGTTGATGTAAGGTAGTGAAAAATGAGATTAAGGTAGTGAAAAATTGGGTTTTTTTTTCTGTGTCCAAATCAAACGAACCAAGTCTCTATTTGTAGAGAAAAAAAAATTATGAATTTTGGTATAAAAAAAATAAATAAAAAATTAATTTACAACGAAATAATTGAGTTCAAAGTATTAAATGGAAAAAAATCACGCCCAGCCAATCAGACAGCGACACGTGTCCTGCTTTTAAAAGTAGATTCTTCTCTCTCCAGGGTGTAATCCAGTGTGGTGCACGCGCTGGAATCTGATGGATTCGGATGATCTGGACTGACTGATTGATCAGACAGTCTTGATGAGATCAGATCTTGGCTGTCTGATGGAAATCAACAGCCTGTAACCATGGTACTGCGGTACGCGCGCGACACTGGATCCGCGTCCATTGATGGTAATTTGGTTAATTAATTAAAAAGAATGGGTATTTTGGTCCAACTGAAAAGGTGCACCTTGCTAACTTAGACCCAACTGGGTCTAAGTTAGCAGCCCCCATATATATATATATATATATATATATATATATATATATATATATATATATATATATATATATAAGGATGGATCAAATTACACCGGTGTAGCATTTTAGTAATGTTACACCGCTCAATAACGCTTTAACGAATACAAATTTTACAAAATCCACCGTTGGATTGAAAGCTTATATCGCATAGATCGTCCATGTTAAATTTTACAAAAATCTAAAATCGTTTGATATGTTATTGAGACCGAAGAAGATTAATGGTTTATGCGTTTTTATTGAATACCGTTAATCTTGATCTATCTCAAAAACATATCAAACGATTT
The DNA here is from genome assembly GCF_020283565.1 of Trifolium pratense. Classification (NCBI taxonomy): domain Eukaryota; kingdom Viridiplantae; phylum Streptophyta; class Magnoliopsida; order Fabales; family Fabaceae; genus Trifolium; species Trifolium pratense. The sequence goes on from NC_060064.1 coordinate 2,549,799, forward strand.
TAGATTTTTATACAATTCAACATAGATGATCTATACGATATAAGCTTTCAATCCAACGGTAGATTTTGTAAAATTTGTATTCGTTAAAGCGTTATTGAGCGGTGTAACATTACTCAAATGTTACACCGGTATAAAATATATATATATATATATATATATATACACACACACGAAGTTGACTAATCTCTAAAGCTCGATGTTCACTATCAACAAAAATTAATAAAAACTAATTATAAGTATTGGTTTTTTAAAATAGCGTCCTATATAAGTAGCTCAATTGATGAGTTATGAGATATAAAACAAGTGCTTGTTCAAAAAAAAAAAGATATAAAAGAAGTTTTAATCATGAAAACCAAGACGGAAAACCTCATAACAATCATAATAGAGTCCTAACTTTCTAAATGTTGTCTATCCAAAAATAAGAGTAGTGATATTTGTTGTACACCAAATTTTGGGACAACTTTTTTTTCCTTCTACTTTTGGGGCAAAACCAATAAAGAGAAAAAAAAGAGTAGAGAGAGTAAGAATATAATGAGAGTATGAAAGAGAAAGTTGTTTAAAAGTTATTCAAAATTGGTTGTATAAATATCATTTCTCAAAAATAATCGTATAAAAGTGTTACAAAATTTTGGGCCGTAGTTCAATTCCATCAACAATTAGCCCACCTTTCAAGTGCACACCTTTGACTTCCTTGAGACACATTCTAACCTCTTGAACTTGAACTGATTCGGTGTAGAAACTCCCTAACTCAATCTCCAACCATTCATCATCATGCTCACATTTGCAGTGACAAGTTGCTTTTTCATTTATTTTGCAGTGTGAACGTATGTATACTTTTTCTTGTGATCTATAGTTACCAACTTCTATAGACACCTCTGATGGTAATGAGTCTAACCCATAAGCACGATCAGCAATTTTTACTTTTAGATATGCTCCATATATTGTTTTTGGAGATAGCATTTCACTGTTTATGCTTCCCTTTATTTCTAGCCAGCAAATGGTTCTAAGTTCAGCAGCTTCTGCAAATCTACATACAAAATCCCAAATAAGGGGGTGGGATTAGTAACTAAAAATAAAAGGTAGTTTGTGCAAATAAATAAGGGACTAAAATGGGGTGGGATTAAGTTTTTATGCAAATAAATAGCTTGCAAGGTATAATTCATAACCTTTTATGTATTATTTATAAGCTTGTTAAAGTTAGTTTATGAAAAAAAAAACAGCTTATGAAGATACAATTTACGTTAGTGAAAATTTATGAATTGACATAAAAACTTATTTATTTGCATAAGATATTTTATTATAAACTCAAAAATAGTTATTTTAAACGGGCTCTAATCAAATCAACCTTATAAGTTCAACAAAGATTAACCAACTTGGTCTAAGATAAGTATATTATGAGATTTCTATGAAGAAAAATATAAAAGTATTAAGATTGCGTGGTGTACAAGTAAATGAACAAATTTGATTAATTCAATTTTGTGTACAAGTAAATGAACAAACCTTGAGCCTTGAACATGTTTCCAGGACCAATAGAGAGGGGTGTTTCCAAATGTAATTGAAAGCTCCCTTGCACTCAACAAGTAACATATTTTTCCTGTTCTTTTCTCAATTGAGAACATCTGTTTCATTCACACGGTATAGTTATAATCAAATCAACCATCATAATGTTGCGTTATTAGCATTCTATATTTTTTTACAAGGCATCAATAATAATAAAAGTTGCAAGTTGCTGCAAAAGCAAAATGTTTCTTACCTTACTGGCATTCTATCTTTTCATGGTAATAAAAGCTCAACTTTTGTTGAATCCGTTATTATCAGATTTTGATCGATTGCGGTCACTGTTTTATGAAATAGCTACATTCACGTATCAATTTACATAAAACAATGACTAAAATTAATTTTTATGTTTGAATAATCGGCTTTATTTATAATTTTTTTCTTCAAAAGCACATACAAAACAAACAAACATTCTTAACCGGTGGCTTGTGTATCCACAAGCAACAGAGCAAATAAGAATTTGGATTCATATTAGTAATTTCATTCATACTAATATAAATTTAGTAAATTCATATTTGCTCCCCCGCCTGAGCATCCACAAGCAACATTAAGTTAACAATGATTGCATTTAAATTGCATGTTCTGTTTGATGCTGATGCTATATAAAATATAAATAATATTGGTGATGCTCCGGTACTCGTAAAATTAAGATAATATAATACTAATATATCTAATTTTTCATATCTAATTTTTTTTGAAGAATATAATTTTTTTTTAAGAATATTTAAGTCTAGTTTAAGTTTATACTAAATTTGAGATAGAAGAAGATTGTTTTATAATACATATTTTTTATATGAACACATTTTTATTAGTTGAAACTTAAATGAGATTCACAAGTATGTAAGTCTTACATGAATTTAATGTGACTGGTATATATTTCAACAAATATTTAAAGTGTGTTATTTAAAACATGTAATATTTCGTTCTATAAGAGTAGTTAGTTAAATTGATAGCTACTAAGAATATTCTTGAAGGTGCCGGAGTTTAAAATTTTTCACTGCTCTAAAATTAAAATGTGTGGGTTTAGTCACCAGACTATTAGACAAAAGAAAAATATATTATCTCCAATTATAAGAAAATTTAACACAATTTGTCGTGGTTTGAACAATTACACACATTGTTATACATAACGAATATTCTTAGTAAATTTAATATTCTAGAAAAAATACATTTGTTTTACTCAAAAAAAAAAAAAGAATATATTTGTTAGTAGTGGTTAAAAAAGTATTATGTCAAAAAAAAAGGGTTTACTTGATAGATAAAATGTGATAGCGCTATATCGATACACAAGATAACACTATGTTGTCATTTTAAAAAAAATTGTATTAATGTATGAGAAAATTACCTTGTTACCATCGTCAATTGGTTGCGGTTTACATAACGTGACAAATAGTTCTTTCTTTGACGTACACAACAATGAGGGATCCACTAGCCTAGAAATAATTCCATGATAATCATGTGGCAAAAATTTCTCCCACACATTATCTGAATCTGCCATAGATTGTACAACCGAAGACATTAGAGAAACTCTACACACATCGATAGGTGATGTAAATGATAAAATGTGTGCAAAACAATCTTCAGGCAGAAGTTCCATATTAAAATTGTTTTTTGCACTAATGTTGAAAACTTTGAAATTTTGAAAAGAATATATTAAAATATTTGAAGGTGCTTTGATTTCTATATTGGCAACTCAATTGGTAAGTTATGCTTTTATACATTAAAAACAAATGGTTTGTGTGACGGGTCCATATTGCTAGTATGACGACATATTATTTTTAATATGATAAGGATGTCAACATTGAGACAAATCATGTGCACATCCAAAATTATATGCAATTTTAGAAGGGAATAGAGGATGAACATGATTCATTGATTCTTTAATTGCACAAGAATGTCTACATCTTATGTCAAACTCTAATTTAATAAGAGATAAAGACATTTTTCTTTTTTACTATTCAGATAAATAATTCTAAATCATTGATTCGGAAATGCATGGAGTGTTTCCACTTTCCAAAATATTTATTTGGAATGATGTGTTTAGACAAAAAAAAAAATTATTTATTTTCTAAAATGCACAATGTATTAGTTAATTAAAAAAAAAACGATGTATTTCATACAATGGTTGAAATCGTATAGTGAATTCGCTCTTTGTGAGGTAGTCTGATGCTATAAAAAGTAGATGTTTTGTTGTTGATACAAAGACTAGTCTCATAAACTCGTAGTGGATCTAAAATAATTAATAATTAAGCAGTACAAATACACATTTGAATCTCTATTGCGGTTAAAAGATTTTAATTACGATAGATTAACAAAAATAAAATGTGTTGTGGAATAAATTTCGCATGAGATTTTATTTGGTACAATGGAATACTTGTATTCAAGGATATTTTTTTTGTAAAAAAAATAAAATAAAAAAGAGACAAAGAAGTTTAGTATGGTAGCCACAAAAAATAAGTCACGTGTCATCTTCCGTAGGAGCCTGGGTCTTGTCTCAGTCTCAGTGTGGCTGATCATCCTCTCGGATCAGCTACCGATCATCGCCTTGATAAGCTATTACCTCATCAACTAGCTATTAGCGGCCGTTTAAATTAGACACAATACCAATTTCACAAAAACTCCGATTACATACCAACTTAAAACCATTAAGAATAGCCCATAAATCAACCATTGTGATTTAGAGGCACCCAAGAGAACAATCAAATTTATATTGACCACGTCCTCTAAAAAAAATAGGGCAAAGGGATGATGCACCAAGTAGCCATCTAATGTGATGGTAACTCCCTTAAAAAAAGTAATTTATTATCGTGTGATCCATTAAGCCACATATCAGATATTAAACCGATAAAATCATAAAAATACACCTGATCTTAACCAAAATGACGAAAAAGATATCCTTGTTCTTCTCCTCTAAACTATATACACTGCATCTTATCGTGTCATTTCTTGACTGCAGTAAATCCTACTCCCTCGACATTAAGTATTTTTGGGTCTTACTTCAATGCCTTCAAGAACAAGTCCTCCTTTCAACTGATGACCAACTTCCATGACACTCATTTCAATCTCCTCATCACCTTCACCACTGAAAAACTCACCAATCTCAATCTCCATCCACCCATCTTCTCTCTTACACGGTACTTGAATATTCTCTCCATCTTCTTGCTCTTGAACCACTCTGTTTCTTCTGTTCCCATAAAACAGAGTCTCCATATTACGTTTTTTCTCATCTTTATAGCATAAATATGCTTTTCTTCTCTTTACTTTGTTTCCTATCACAATTGAAACTTCTGAAGGAGCATTGTCAAGTCCATAAGCTCGATGAGAGATTTTCATTACGAGATAAGCTGCATATGTTGTGTTTGGTGTTAGAATTTGTGTTGTAATTTTGCCTTCTATTTCTAACCAGTTCACTGTCCTCATCTCAATCACTTCTGAAAATCTGCAAATTATTAAATTTATTTTAATAAATAAATTATTGATTCTTTTTGTTTAATTTCCATCATATCATATAATATTAATTAATACACACTTTTTTGTGTTTGTGCTCACATAAGAGTTCCTCTTATATATAATTTTTTACAAAATGATGTACTTAAAAAACTTAATTTTATATTCTCTGCTTCACCTCTCTTAATTAAAATTAAATATTTTTTGTATTTAAAACATTTTTATAATATAGTAACATAAAAAAATTAAGAAAATTTGATGTAAGCCTCCAATTCGCAGGGTAAAAGGGTAAGTCACATCTTTGACCAAAGGTTCTTCTAAGTCGGAATTCAAATTCCCCCAATTTGTTCATAACTGAAGGCTGAAGCTCATCCACTTGACCTCAACTTTTTTTTTCTTTCAAGCATTTGATTATTTTAAACATGTTTAATTGATATACACAAAGATAATGTAAGTTTTTTTATACTGCTATAATTGATCATAATCGTATAAGAAACATTTCACTTTTTAGATTTATTGTAGAATGAATGTATTTAGACTATATTATTGTCTAGATACATTAATTCAACAACAAATCTAAAAAGTTAACTTTTTTTTATACATAGAACCAGAGAGAATATTATTTAAAATATTTTGACTTATTTTTAGTAAAAAAATTAATCGACTTTGATCATAGTCATTTTAATAATTACATATAAAATAATGGTGAACACTTCAATACACATGAGACAAGTCCTCAACGAGGTGGATGATTGTGATTAGCCCATAAATAATATTTAATATAGAAAACTTAATAAATACAATTTGTAAACAAATCACTCAACAAATGTACAGATACATATCCACATAATATGTGTACAAAAGAATGTACCGGTATATATCCACCTTAATAAATAATTTGCATTTGTTTGTCGCTATAAATAAATAGTACACTCATTAACCGATGTTATGTGTTCGATCTCTAACCTAAGCATGAAATAACGTTAAAAAATACACTCACATCATTGTACATCAAAATTAAACTTTTTAGTTCTAAAAATAAATAAACATTATTTATGAATCTATCAGAATTATCCGACTCAAGTTATTTCATTTTAAAAAAGTTGACTGTTGGTTAAATATAGTTATAGATAATTGGCATTGGAAGGTAAAGTTGAGTTGACTTGAAGATGGCTAATAATACAAGTAACAGTACCTTGATTCAGATTCAGGTGCTGATTTCCAACTCCAGAACATTGGATCAATACTCCACGCTATTGACAACTCTCTTGCTGATAACATATATGATTTCTTCCCCGAATACTTTTCCAACATGAAACTCTATATTCATCACAGAAACAGAACAGAGTAAAATGATGAGAAAACAGAGTAATAAAATGATAGTAAGAAACTAAAAAAAGTAATAATTAAGGTTAATTACCTTATTACCACCGTCAATGAGAAGTGACCGACAAAGTAAACGATAGAGTTGTTTGTATGAAGTAATGAATTTGAGAGAGAATTGATTCACAGCTCTTGAGACAATGTCTTCATAATCAGAGGGCAAAAATGTCTTCCAAACTAAATTAGAGTTTGAAACTGTGACAAAAGTGGTTGAAACCAATGAAAATCTACATACATCTTGTGGTGATGTATGTGACAAGATTGTAGAAACACAATCTTCTGGTAAGGAAAGTATTGATGTAGTTGGATTCATTAAATTGAGTTGTTTCTTGTTCTTGTTCTGTTTGATGATGTTTGGTACTATTGTATTTTAAGGCTAAGAGAAGAGAAGGGGAGAAGAAAAGCATTTAAGAGGGTTTTCCAAATGTGGTATTAAATTAGAGGTTGAATTTTAATTATCCTTAATTATATGGTATGTGGTGGCTTGGGAAGGGCATATGGAGGCAAAAGCATGTTTAACAGACGAGGTTTGCACTATCCTTATAAAGACTATCCATGTCATATCTCTAGCCAGTGTGAGACTTCTAACACATTTTCTCGCGTCTAGGACCGAACAAGCTAGAACGTGGAAATGTGGATTCAAGAACAACGGGTGACCTAAATATTAGAGGTCTCTACAAACAACAAATGAAACTATGATAGGCTCTGATACCGTATTATAATTTGGGAGGTATATACTCAATCATAAAAGTTAGTTTAAAAGTTAAGATTTACACCATCCTATAAAGACTATCTATCTTATATCTCTAATTAACCGTGAAACTTCTAACATTATTTATTAGTACAACTTTAACAACCGAAGTAAAGACACTCTTTAATATTTTCAGAAATAAAAAACACAAATATTTGTAGTTGTCAAAAAGACAAAAACTACTATATAAGTAGTATTGGAATTATCTTCAAAAATAAAAAAAGTAGTATCGGAATTATAACATATATATATATATATATAGGACTAAATATTTTTATATTTATCTCTTTTAACATACTATTTTAAATACTCCTAATACTCTAAATATTGAATAAGCTATCAATCTATTAATCACCAAAGTATATATTATAATAATTACATATATATGAACAAAAGTTAGACGAACAACAAGCTGCACCGCTGAACCTTTTTGGATAGTAAAACACAATTTTTGAAAAACTATATTCATCGTCCTAGGCGACACAACATTACTATACATAACTTTTTGAACTCTTTTTAAAAGGTTTATAGCATCTGGTGCTAGAAAGTCAAAAGTGTCAAATGCAAACGATATAAAAACGTGTTGATTGTCAGAACATGTTTTCTCATGTTTGACCATTTTGCTTGAAGCAGCTTTGAGGGTTGTCTGTCCTACACTAAAATCTCCAACCCCTAGTCCTACAAGTGGGGATATTCCCACTTACCCATCCAAACACCAGAACATCCGCTAGGCGAAGTGACGATAGTTCACATGTGCCTCTTTATTCACAGAAATTCCCTAAAAATATCAACAAGCACATCTTTGACCAGGTCATGCTTGTATTTGAAGCCAGAGAAATCCCTACAATGCGCTGCATGCTCCTCAAAAGCGTCGATGCGGTACCTAAGAATGGTATGATACTCAACCGAAGACATGTGTTGGCTTAACCCATCAATGAGAATAGCGAGAAGAAACTCTTGAGTATGTGCCGCTTTCAAACATCCAAAAACCATTTTTTCTCTTATGGTTATGTTAAAACTAACTTCTATGTCTTGAACAATTTTCCAAAAAGAACACTCGCCAAAATATATTGAGCTTTAGGAAGGACGATATCCTTAGTAGCAAAATTGCTAAAGTTAAAAGTCGAAATCAAATTCCGAAGACGGTGTGCTTGAATAAGTGAATATCTATATACGTTGAATATAAACACATTGATTCCTTCCTAGTTAATAACTTGCAGAAAGTAAACCATGGGACTTTTCAATTGGCTGTGGTCAATTCGTGCGAGTGGAATCAAACTGCGTTTGCGGACACAACTTGCACTCTTCTTGCCGCAGAATAGTGCCTTGACGTTTTTTTATTATATTTTAATTCAATTAAAATGAACTAATTTTTCAACCAATCTTATATAACACATGCAATTAGGAGTATTTGTTTGTGTTTATTACGTGCGTGTGTGGTAAGTCCAATAAGTTAGCTTATAGTTTATTGGACTAGTTTATAAGTTTGTTTGAAAAAATAAAAGTGTTTGGTAAAAAGTTTTTCGCACGAGCTTATAACTTTTTTTGAGATGTTATTTCAAGTAACATTTGAGCTTATAGCTTATAGCTTTTTACGGTGTTTTTTATTTTTAACTTTTAATTTAATTTTATTATTTTTTATAAAATAAAAAACTACCCACTACATATAAATATGTTCTTTTATGTCTTTTTATATTTATCAATCATTTAAAAAATTAATTTTACCAAACACTTTAATTTTAATTAGCTAACTTTTTTGGTACCAGCTAATTTATCAGCTATCAACTTACTTATAACTTATTTTAACATACAGAGACTACGGGATATTGTGTGTTGGTAATAGTATTATATATGTAGTCAGAGATATGGAATATTGATATGAATATGATGATGGCTGCTATCTTTATTCTATGTTGTTTTGTTTGTTTGTTTGTGTATTTTGAACTAACGAAAATTCTATACAGAGCATTTATGACGCATTTTTTTTTTACACAATTTATGACGCATGTTTAAGAATTAGAAATTTTGACTTTAACTTTTATAAAGTTTAAAAATTATGTACCAGCCGAATGATATATTTCACAGTGGTACATTTCTTTTAGTTGCCGGCCCTAAAACTCTTTTTGATTTTCTTCTTCTTCTCTCATCCATAGAGGGGTGGTTTTAGGTCAATTTTTGGCCTAAAATCACCCCTTTACATTTTTTTCTTCTTGCTTTTTAATACAAATAAGTGATTTTCACATAGTTTAAGTCTTATAGTTTTGTTTTCATCTTTGCGATTTTATCCTTTGTTTTGATTTTCAGTATTGTTGTCCCGTCTTAGTGCGGAGTATTGTTGTCCCGTCTTAGTGCGGAGTATTGTTGTCCCGTCTTTGTGCGGTGTTCATTTGTTTCAGGTTTGAAGATTAAGGTTGATCTAGTGCAGATCCAATCAATGACTTTTGTACCATCAACGCTACAGATCCGGCGACATGAATGTTCCGGAAACTTCAATATAGTCAAATATGTAGGCTTTTGCAATATGCCGTTTGATGCTATTAACACGGATGTTGTGAGTTTGTTCGCAGATTCATCCTTTTTGTTTTTAGCGATTTTGATTTGTATTGCATCGATGTACTCTTATCAATTTGAATGAATGAATATCTTTTATTTAGTCAAAAAAAAAAAATTATGTACCAGCCATTTAAGTAAAGTATTCAATCATCGAAGATGAAGCAATGGTCATTATACAAGCTACGAAGGAAGTTGGGAAAAGAGGTTTTACATATGTTATCTTTGAATTCAACTTAAAAGTATAATGGATATTACCAGTGCAGTGGCATCCCCAAATTTTTGGAAACTCAGTACGAAATATGAAAGTTAACTTTTAATAAAAAAAAACGTAACTTTTTTTTATAAAAAAATTATCATTGATTTAAATTGTAAATAACATAAAATTATAATTATTTTTGTAATTAACATAAAAAAGATTCATAGTATAACAATAACAACAAAATACATTATAGCTACTTTGCTTATAAAAAAAACATTCTCGCTACTTAAATCGACTCATTCTTGCTGCATTTTTTGAAGCAAATTCATCAATCGAGTCTTCATATTGTATGTCATCCAAGAGATTATTCTCAATTGCTATCAATGTTAAGCCGTTAAGTCTTTCTTGTAAAAAAAGAACGTAAAAGAATGTAATTAGTAATTAAAACAATCCAAATAAGACAACACATTATCAAACCAAATAGGACAATAAACATTAAAACATTATCATGTTGAAACTAGGAATCTCCTCTCCACTTTATAGAAACAAAAGAACATCTCTATCAGTAATTAACTTTGGGAGAAAAAGAATGATGAGAATTGAGAAACACAATTAAAATAGAAAAATTGTGATTTTACATTGCAAATTTTAGAAACCCTAACTTAATTGTAAAATTTAGTTTTTACCTTTGTTTCAACTTTAATGGAGTTTTTGAGAATAGAAGGAAGGAGGTTAACCGATGATAATGCCGCCGGTGATGGTGGCAGGTCGACGCCTCACGCCTGATGGTGGTGAATTAATGGAGTTTTTGAGAAAAAATAGTAGAACGCAAAACAGAACGCAAAACGCAAGAAGATAGACTTCTCTTGTCTGCTTTTTTTTTCTTAAAAAAATGGGTTGGGCTGGGCCTTACTGCCCTTACAACATTTTCTAACATAAAAAATTAATTTTTACACCCCTAACTTACTAATACTACTACCCTATAAATTTTTTTTGTGGCCCTCATTTTTAAGAGACCTTGTGTCACGGCCCATGTCGCACATGAGCCTAGGCCGCCCCTGGATGTTACTCATCGCCTTCATATCAATGTCTCTAAATTTAGTTCTCTTCTGAACTTTGAGGTGAAGTTTATAAAGCGATAAGCGAATATTGTTGCCCATATATAAGCTTGCTAGAGCGATTATTTCTTCAATTTTGAATGAAATGATATAAATTTATGTTTGTAAAAAAAAAAAAATTTATGATTTTCAATGTAAATTTTTTATATTATGCATGTTTACTTAGGGGCCTTAGGTCACTTGTAGCATGATTCTTGAACTAATTAGAAACATTTTGTCGGCGTTGTACCACAAATTAATTTGTGTGATAGATTGTGCAGACATTAACATAATTTGTGTGATCGTTGAAAAGTATCTTGACTTGCTCACGTTTTCTTGGCCTTTTCCAAAAAAAAAACTTGCTAAACGATAGTAACATGGTGTGTGTGGTGTGTAAGTGTGCTACATCATAAGTTCATTAGTAACAAACGATAAAAAAATCATCTTGAGATTATGATTCTTAACATGCTTCGTTATGACACTTGTTAATATTTTTTCTCTATTACAACTTATAACTAATAAGCAGCATGCATCAGATTAATTTTGACTTTTTATCATGATTTAATGTACCAGGAAATGAATTATTTCAATTTTTTTTTGGTACAAGAATTATTTCAAGTATGATTTTTAATGTGAAAGTGGAATGTGATCTCGTACTATTTAAATTTATTTGATTAAAACTTATATTATGTGTTTTCTCTCCTTTTAAAATTGTGAGAGATCGCATTTAACTATCATATAAAAATTACCACCTAAGAGAATATATTTGTTATTGCAATACTAATTCATACAATAATCTTAGAGCATGGTGTATCTAAACTTTCAACTAAGAAAAATTTCTCCTTGTAGGATCTTAGAGCATATTTATTGAGAGATTTAAAGAGAATTTTTCAAATGTTTAAGGCACAATATGTTGGGAACAATATATTGAGTATAATATCATATAACTTTTTTTTTACTTCATTTGTACATAAAAATGCATAACACTTCAATTGTCAGGAAAATTCAGGTATCAGACTGCTTCAGAAGTTACGTTCTGAAATCTTCCTGTTCGGTTTGTAACTTTCGAAATCCATAAATGTTTTTAAGAAAACATTTTCCATGTTGGTAAATTTCATAAGTTATCTTCCAAAACTTTGTGTATTTCGATTGTAACTGATGAATGGCAATATTAAAGAGTAATTTCAAACTTTTGAGAGATAGGAGAGCAATACGGAAGACTAAAAGAGCAATTTTTATTGTATTTGGTCGGATAATTTCTCCATGAAGGAAACACCAACATTTATTGAGGACTTTCCAATTATCCACGAGTGTCTTTTGAGTCAAACAATTGTCCATAAAGGGAATTACTTTTGTCACCCTACATGTTTATCACGCGCCCTATTTTTATTCATTCACTGCTTAAGTAGTGGATGTTATAAAATGACAAATTTTAAGAAAAAATGTCGTCGGCTACTTAAGTAGTGAACAATATTTAAGAAAATCATAGACGGCAAAAGTAACCCAATCCATAAATCTAATGATTACATCCCACTAAATTTGAGATTTTCCATGGGCCAAACTTTACCCACTTCATGTTTTTAAAAAAGCTACACAGTATCTAGGTTTGAAGTTTTCTCTCCCGACCCCCCTCATTTCTTTTCTACCCCCCAAAAATCCCATTTTGCCCCTTGCGGTATGAAAATTTTTTGCCAACAAACTTCGGTTTATATAAACCGAAGTTTTTAAACATGGAAAAAAAATTCGGTTTATATAAACCGAAATAACATATACCCCCCAAAAAGAAGGAAAATTTATGTGAAAATTCGTGTAGAGCTACCTGTGGTAAATTTAGCATATCTCTCTGAATATAGGTCGTATGCTAATGATTTTTAATCCAGTGTAAAGAAGACAAAATTTACTACAAGATTGACACCGGAATTATTAAATTTCATTAAGTATAGTATGAGAAAATCTACCTACAAGTTTGAGCAAAGTTTCTATAAAATGTTGTAGAGATACCTGTGGTAAATTTATCATATCTCTCTGAATATAAGTCGTATGCTAATGATTTTTGATCCAGTGTAAAGAAGACAAATTTTACTACAAGATTGAAACCGGAATTGTTAAATTTCATTAAGTATAGTATGAGAAAATCTACCTACAAGTTTGTGAAAAGTTTATGCTCTGTTTCTGTACCAGTACTCATTATTTGGTCAAATTGAACCAATTGGATAGTTAACCCTCAAAACAAAAATTATATTTGTATTCTTGACACCCTAAGCTTTCCAACGAGTGTTCGTTTACTCAAATCGGACATCGTTTAGTATTTCAAATAAATTGTGGAAGTTGAGGGTCTCATGCAGAATTTATGCAGGAAAGCTGGAAAAAAAATTGGAACACAATATTTCGGTTTATATAAACCGAATTTTTTTAGCATGACAAAAAAATTCGGTTCGTATAAACCGAAGTACCCCCCAAGGGCAAAAATGGAAATTCAGGGGGTAGAAAAGAAATGAGGGGGGTCGGGAGAGAAACCATCTCTAGGTTTTCTTTGGAGAAAAAATTCTCCTTTCTTTCTAAGCTCTTTTCTCTTTTGTTTATAGGAGAGGGGTGATTTTCTTTTCTTTTAATCACCCCCTCTACATCTTTTATTTTCTTCTTTTAACACAAAAAAGTGATTTTCACATATATTAAGTTTTTCTTTTGTGTTTGTTTTTCATGATTTTATCTTGAGTGCGGCGTTGCGTTGTATGTCGTCTTATGCAGCGCTATTTGATTTTCTGTATTGTTGCGGTGTTCGTTTGATTCATATTGAAACATCGGTTTCAGTCAATTACAAATTTAATCAATGATTTTGACATCAACGTTGCAGATCCGGACGCATAGATATTCCTATCACTTTAATTTTATCATATTATTTATAGTAGACATTTTGCCGTTATATGCTATTAACTCGGATGCCGTAAGTATGTTTGCAGATTCATCCCTTACGTTTTTAGTGATGTTGAATATCTGGTTATATTATGTATTCTATCAATTCAAATGAATGAATATGATTTTTTTTTTCCTAAAAAAAAGTTACACATTATGTTGGAAATTAAAAAATAATAATGAATATGTGTTTGGAATTAATGTCAAATTATATAATTTTATTTTTTTATTAACAACAAATTAGTTCAAGTGATAAATTTTTTTATTTTTTATTTTTATTAACCCTCTAAAGCTCTGGTAACCCAGAGTTTGAAGGTAAGTAAAGTTTGTTAAAAAATTATTTTCTTTATTTATTTTCTTTGTTTAAAAAAATTATATTATTAAAATAAAAATACCAAAACGACGTCGATGCATCCGACGGTTCATATTTTGTTTCCTTTTGTATCACCCTAAACGTCGTCGTACAAGTTAAAGACCTTCCCATACCTTTCGGAAACTGACGTCAAAACGAGAAACCTCAGCTCAGAGACCTCTCCCTCCACCGCCGCTGCCGGCACTGTTACCGCCACAACTCCCTCGCGGCGGTCGTATACATTGGCCTCAACGTCAATTCACCTGTCTAGGCTTCTTTCCTTCTTCAGGTTTTCTTCTGTTTGTTATAAACACTGAAACACTCTTTTTAACATGCTTCGTAGTTCAACAATACTAATTAATCGCTTATATAACATAATAACTTATAGTATAAGTGCTTAGAGATAAGCTATTTATATAACAGAAATAAATTACAGTTAAACTGTTTTCATATAGTCTATACGTTGTTTTCATAAGCTATCCAGGGTTTATGGAAATAAGCTGAAAACAACTTAGATATGTCATAAGCTGTTTTCATAAGCTCATTGAAACAGTCAATAGATAAGCTCTAATAAGCCGCACTCCAAACAGACCCTGATTAATTGACCAGGAAATTGTTGAAACTATGGATAAGTACTTTTCATTTGTGACAAGAGTTTGAGTTGAGTAGCATAACTTGCCATTAACACGAATTCATGCATTCATTGCATTGTGTGTGAAATTTCATTTGTTACCCCAAATTGCAGGTAGGATTGGAATTTTTTGAGTAGCAAGTGAAGTCTGATGGCATTATTTGAAGCAAAATCCAGTGCATTAGTTACTTTACAAGATTTGCGCCCATCGTCTCCTTTTTTCAAGCAAGGAAAATCACTCAGAATAATTGGAACGTGAGTGCTTGCATTCTAATTCTGACGTATTCATGACTTTTCTTTTGGCTTCAAGTTTCACCCTCATAGTGAAAATAGATAGAATAGATGTTCATGGATAGACAGATATCTGAAATTATGTGGAAAGTAACTGTCTTTGCGTTGTAGTTGCTGAAAATGAATGAATGAATGTGTGATTTGTAATACTTGATGGATGTAGGTAATTCCATCCTCAGGTCTGGTTATGTGTCAAGAGTTTTAAGGACTTTTATGGAAGGTCCTACTACATATTGCTGTGCACACCTTTGCACTTCAATTCTGAGCATTTTTGCCTCCAAAACTCTGCAGATTTTACCAAATTGTTTGTATTATTTTTCATTTCAGGACCAATTCTGCTAAAATCGGGAATAAACAAAGATAATTGAGAATTATAAATATAAGTTCAAATAGAAGGTAATAGCCTCTTAAAATCCTACAAAGTATGAGTCTATCATACTTCTAGTAATAAGGGTTATGTGGATATGGAGGGATTATCAATGGCATCTTAGCTGTGTGACCGGGTGAGAATGGCAGAAATTGCCATTTGGTTATGTTATGGATGTATAGAGGGAACAAATATTGACATTTATGGCATGATGATGGCAGTTTGAATGCAGTTTAGGGTCAGTCATCATGCAGATAGGAGAGAAGTGGGCATACTTTGTATATCTCAGGTCTATAAAGCCCTTAATCTTAGAGGTTCCAAACTTACTAAAGAATTGGAGAGAAGTTTCAGTGTAAGAAACATATGTGCTCTACCAGAAGATAACAATATTTTCCTGCAAATTCTTTTTTGATTGAATGTAGTTCTCCTTTGATTTTCATTTAGTATGTTTTAATTCTAAGAATAACAATATGTGCTCTACCAGAAGATAACAATATTATATAACACATCCACAGTGTACAATAAAATGCATTCTTGTCATTATCCAGACCTTGTAGATGGTTCTATTTAGCTCATTAATTAACATCTGTGTATCGGTTTTCAGCTATCAAACCTGAACACAAGATCTTTATTGTAATTTACTTTAAGTTTGTCATTGAGTTTGTTGTATGTATTGTACTAACCATTGTGTGAGAGTACTTCATCTCCGCATTCGTGGATGATGTATCAACCTAACACTTCTACTCCTACCTCCCCATGGCTACATAGTACCTGTGTTTTACCAACATATTAGATATGCCTAACTACATTTCTGATTTTTCTAGATTCGCCAAACTTCAATTTTGGTCCTTCCAGTTCTTATTACAAATGAATTAAAAAAAATTACAGTTCTTATTGCCCCTGTAGATTTCAAATGGATTCAGTTAAGAGTTAAGACCCCTAGTTACTTTTCTGGTTGACTTAAGTCAAGTTTAGTCTTTAACTGATATGACAATTAATTGCACACGACATTATTCTGATCTTCAACTGAAACTATGGGGATCCAAACTGAAATTGGTAAAACTAGGAGACGGAGAATAATTAACCGTAGAAGATATTTACTGGTAATTGAAATGGTCCATGCAAATTGTACTGATATTTGAATGTTATATCTAATTATCTATTTTCATTCAATTGACACGCTACTGTATGGTTGCATTTGGCGGACAATATTGTTGTATTATACTCCCTCTGTCCATTTTTATATGATCCACTTTTAAATTCCGTGTCCCTTAATTTATGACCCTTTTCAAAATTCCACATGCATTAATAATTTCTTTATAAAACGCCCCTAGTTAATTTACCATTGGGAAAGGTAAATTATTTTTCTCTTATGATATCAATAACTCTAGAGGGTAAATGTGGAAAAGTAATACATGTTTTTGACAAATTTATCACTACAACTGTTTTTCTTAATACCTGTAATTAAATTTTGTTAGAGGGTCTTATAATAAGGGACAAAAGGAGTATATATTTTGATGGTGCTGTTGCCAATGGTGATTATGAAGTATCATTGAATAACATGTGTAATGCCTCCCACAGGTTACAGGAATACTCTTTAGAGACAGGCCTAGCAACAGTTATTGATGGTAGTGACATTCTAAGAGTTAGTATTGAGCAGCTGAAGGACCTTAAGTTTCAAGTTGGCTCTGTCTATCAATTCATTGGTGAACTCCTTATCCAATCTGATAATAAGGTATGTGCTTGTCAAGGTTTGGTTAAAGCCTTAGCCTTCCCGATTTTCTCTTGCAAACACATTTGGATTAATGATATACTTTATAAACACTTATTCACCCACATCTGGTGCATGCGGTAAGGTGTGATTCAGTGAATGAGAAGATAATTGAGCACAGTGTTCTTTGTTTTTTTGTTAGGCAATTTTGCAGGCACGTGTTGGTAGAAATGTTGACGGGATTGATCTCAATCTTTATCATCAGTCGTTGCTGCTTTTGAGACAGTTTCAAGCCAATCATTTGAATAACTCAGCAACTTAACTTTGCAAGGTTATTTTGTACACAACAAGGCATCATATTTTTCTCATAATATTAAATGATGGAAGGTTGCTCCATTAATGTTTTCATAGAGACACCGAAAGCATAAGCTTCTTTAGACAACGGCGTGATGTTGCAATGTACAGTATTTCTCATGTAAACAGAATCTTTACAAGTTACAAACTTCATGGTGACATTTCATTTCTTTATATTCTTTCTTTTGGCTGCAAATAGGACATGATGACATCAAATTAAGGGTGTGGCTGTTTTAGGTGAGTTGGATTAAGCTGTGCATGCTTCACGGGGTCATTTAATTTTTCATGTGAGGCTATATGACAAACTTAAGGTCACTCTGATTTTGAATTTTAATATGCTTTAGAATTAGCAGTCTCTTTCTGTATGGTGGTGCATCAACATTATTTCAACATCTTTATAGCATTTGGATGCTAAGATGTCCACATAACATATTTCCATTTGTTTGTAGAAATATCAGCCTATTGTTGACTTGGTGTAGGTCCCGTGATTTGTGGTAGCTGTAGAATGTAGTGCTTGAAAAGGTTAAGTACAACTACTACTAAACATACAAAGTTTATCACATTATTATGGTCCACCACTTATTCAGAAATATGGAGGTAGAAATATAATTGTTGTTGAACGCAATGAATTATATATTACGATGTATTTCTAGATTGTAATGATGGAATATTTGTTGGTTTTTCATGTCCCACATATCATTCCACATAGTGATTTGGTTTTGATCTTCATTAAGCACACCCTTGACAATTTGTACATATCATTAGTGCTAATCGAGCATAGTAATAAATACTACACCACTCCTCTAAACATAAAACTAAAGTCAATATCTTGGTCAAACTATGTGGAGTCTACCTTTCCACAAGTTAGTGTTAATTAATGGTACAAGAATCATTTGTATGGCTCTTATTGGGTTTTAATTCATGGTAAATTTTGAGCTAAGGGAGAGGAGAGGGAGCATTATCCTCTGGCTTTGGTAATGGACATACATAGTGGAGGTCTCACATCAACTTGAAACTAAATGATTACAAATAGGACAATTTTTGTTATGGAAAAGAGCCAACAAACAAAGGAAATTAAAACATTCACTTTACATAGTTGCAATTCGCAGGTAAGTAAATATATGGCCACCATTAAACAAGTGACTCGTGAATAAATGTGTGGCTGGCCATCAATAACAAGAGACAAACAACCTACCATTGAGTAATTAAGAAGAAAAAAAAAAACAGCATTACATGCATTTCCGGTGTTGCTTGCAGCACCGACCCACACATGAATGTTGGTTCTATTTTATGTTGCAAATATTCCCGCTACGCTATTGAAGTGAAATGAAAAATAGGCATAGAAAGAGTTTTCTTGTATGGTTTTATTATCTGAATTGACATGATTTGGAATGGTTGAAGCATTATTTTTAGAATTAGGCGGGCAGTTAAACCAATTGAACTGGAAATCAGTCAATTTGTTAGTTGGTTCATGTGCCGTCGATTCTTAGAATTAGATTAAATCGGATTGAACCGCGGTTCAACAAGTGGTATATGATTCGACTTGGTGTGGAAGTGTGAGTGAGATCCATGTGTTTAGATAAAACTATAGGAGGTGAGAACTCACTTGATAAGAAGATTGTTGAATTCAAGTGTGAGTGATTAATTCTACTTTATCTTAAAGTTTTAGTGAATATGTGAAGTTTCTCTCTCATTATATTGAAGTATGGAGTTTTGCATCCCTTTCCCAAATTGCTAACATCATGATGAAAATCTGATTAGTTTTCACACTACTCCTATTAAATTCTTTTTTTTTTTTTTGGTGATAACTCCTATTAAATTCTTATTGCTAATTACATTAGTACATTTCAAATATATATAAAAAATAATGAAAAAGTAGATCTATTGCGCATGTTCTATTTATCTATGCAAGTTCCTAGTATAACATACTAGTGCAAGATCCAAAAGTGTGAATGAGTGAATCAATGATGATGCTTTGGCCCCCTTCTTTTCCTACGTATGGAGCATGTATGGGATAACGTACTCATGTCATGCTTAAACGATGAAAGAAACTTTGGTGGAGATTGAGCTGAAATTGCAGGGTGATTGGATTTGGATAACTCATCCCATACCGATTTATGACCCAAGATTTTACCCCACTCAACTACAAAATTGATGTTATATAGGATTCACATATTCCATTGATATCTCGATTAAATTCAAAGTTTTTTTATAGGGATTTCTAAGTCGCATAATTAGAATATATATAATTGTAAAAAATGAAATAAAAGATTAGATAAATATTGTAAGTCATGCATAGAGATTCTACCGACATGGAGGGTGTTGACTGTTGACCCAGATTCACCATATATCTGCCCGATATGGGGTCATATACCTACATACACAGTACATATATATGTCAACAAGAGACATTCTTACATGGGCACAAAATATATAGGCATATTTTAGGCACACTCACATAAATTAAAAATATTTAAAGAAAAATAAAATGATCACATCAATGAATATCACTTTAATAATTTTTTCTTTAATTTTTAAATTTTGTTGTTTGTGTGCCTAAACAAAATTTATTTGAGTTTGTGCCCGGGCATAGAATTTCTCATGTCAACAAACGCTCTTTCAAAAAGAGAAATACTTGTATGGTCTTGGTCACCATTTAGTCACACACACATAATAAAATATACATATTATTTTTTTTTTTTGGTACAAAAATATACATATTATTTAATTTTCTTTTTTTATACTTTTTTCTCAACTATGTGAGTGTGATCAAATTGAGACCAAATATTAATGGTCCATATTTCTCCGGTCAAAAATAACTAGAATCCCTTGTTGTGCTATCTTTGGGATAAATTTAAAGCAAGTGCCTAGTGGTGGATAGCATCACTATTCACTGATACGTTAGGATCTAAAGGATTGAGTAATTGGATGCACTTACTGTATACCTTTTTTTTACACAACTTAATGTATTAATAATTGTCGGTTGATAATTATCGGTTGATTCAGTGATAATTGAAGTTAAATTTTTTGGAAGGAGATTGAAACTACTTGATGATATTCCAAACTAAATTAAACAGGTGGTGAAAATAACTATTCAATAAAAATTCATTTATAAATTACTTTTGTATGTAGTAGTGTCCTTAACGCTTAAACACTTGTTGGCATTTTCTAAACTAAAAATAGTAATAGGTCTCTTGAATTGATATGGACCATTAGGGGTGGACAACGGGCCGGTTTGGGTCGGTATGGGCCCAAAACCTCAAACCGGCCCAATCCACGGATGGAGAAGAGCAGCCCATATCGAACCAATTTTGGACCTCGGGTTAAGCGGGTTCGGGTCCAGCGGGTCGCGGGTTGAACGGATAGATTCAAACGGTTTCAAACAAAAAATAGATCGTGTAATAAAAAAATTCCATAAACACATAAAAAATAGATCTTGCAAAGAAAAAAATCCTGAAAAATTATCAAATAGAACAACATTTTATTTTCAATATGGAAAGAAAAAAACCAGTATAGAAAGACAGAAACAACACAGATCCAGTGCAAAAGAGATGGATATAAACAAATTTAAGCATGATTTAAGGCGTTTGAAGTGGAAATAGATCTGATAGAAGAGAAACAAGCAAGTATAAGAAGGTAGTTTCAATATGTGAAGGAAGAGAATTCATAAAAAAAAAAAAAAAAAAAAAGCAAAAAGTAAAAGACAAGATTTTTTACATTCAAGAGTAGAAAACAAAGGGTTAAAAATGAAAGAACCAACCCTCTGTATGAATTTAATTTGACATAGAGAGAGAAGAAGAAAAATGGTGTTTAGTATAGAAAGCATTGATTTGTATTCTCAAAATGCTAGTAAATAAAAAGAGTAATAAATATAAAGTTGCAGTATTGATGTGGTGTAAGTCACGAGATGTTTATCAGTAGACACATGACATCATCATTAAAAACTATTTTCTAGCCTTCTAGTGTACAATATGCTGTTGAAACTTGAAAAGAACCAATGATGGGTCGGTTCGGTTACCCATGGATTGGAAAAACCAAACCGAACCCGACCACCCCAATCCACAAGAAACCGAGTTTTGGACATTTTGAACCCGTTTTGTATATGAACCCGACCCGGTTCGGTTATTTTCAATGGTTTTGGGCGGTTTGGGCTGGGCTTTCGGGTTTTGTCCACCCCTATGGACCATGATCTATGAGACCTGAACCAGCCACTTGAGTCACTGTAGTACTTTCCACAGTTCCAAATTAACACGTGTGGCCCCATTACTGATCACTTACCCTTTATGAGGGGGTAAGGTAAGTAATATTAAAAAAACTTACGTATCTAGCACCACCACATATTCGGTCCAATCCAATAAATGAGTGAGTAGGGTCACTTTCCTTGTTAAATTGTTAGCTACAAATTTCAAATTCATACTTGAAAATTCCTAATCACATGCTTAATTTGTAGATTTGTTTTTGCCTAGGATTCACATATTGGACCTGCCCTACATACACAATGTCAGTCTTGTTGGTTTGTTAAAGTTGCTTTAATTTAGTAGTATGTTTCTTCTTGAAATTTCTTGTTTGTCTTTTTGCTTACCTTATAAAATAAAACAAACCCTAATAATATAAAGTAAAAGAAGGTAAACCATATGGAGTAACTTTGACATTGGTGGTATATTGCACGAGGAAAATAACAGTAATTCCATTTCTAGTCTAGTAACTATTATAGCTAGGTTAGGAAAGTTTTTAACTAAAAAAAGGTGCCTCCCTAATCTGTGCGGTCCAGCCAAAAAGAAAAAGTGACTTCAAGATGGAGCACACGTGAGTAAATTCAGATTATTGCATTTTTTTTCAAAAAAAAAAAATTTAGATGGTTGAATTTCAAGACCACAAGAGCGGCGGAGCCGAATAAAGTATCAAGATGTAGAAAAGTTATTATCATTAATTGAATTTGAACTCAAATATTTGTAAAATCTAGTTGAATCCTTATCAATCAGGTAAAATCAACGATTAAGAATCTTACATTAAATGTACAATGACTTAAATATATACATATAAATAAAAAATAGTTGTGTATAATTAGTTCATAGTCATAATATATATACATAATTCTCAACTTATAAATTAATTTTATATTATTGAAGTATAGCCAACTCAAAATTCTAAAATTCAAATGGTATTTTAAATTATTTTTTTTCTGAAAACTTGGTATCCGGTCTTAGGACCGACTAATCCAAGGGGACCAATTCCACCGCCTACTTGCACCTTGAGAGGAACATACTTCAAGGGCCCAAGCCAACACCACTCGACCAACCCCAAATAGGTTAATGGTATTTTAAAATTAAAATGGAAAATTGATGAATTGAGTCATTGAGAGTCAAATCAAACACATTGTTTTAGTAGAAGCTGATACAGAGCTCCTGGCTATCTTTTGTCACCAAAGGAAATGAGTTGGATTTGAAGCAAAGGGTAGTTTTCATTTTCAATATGGTAATAAATTAATAATAATTTAGTAAGGAAATGTTACTAACTTTTGTTGTCTAATTAATTGGTTTACCTTTTGCAAAAGGTCACACAGCAAGATTTGTTTTTAAGATGAGTGCCTAATCCGTGGGCGGATATAGATTTTATAGTTGCCCCACCACTTCTATAGATACTATTTCCTCACAATCCTCTTAATCACAACACAACATTCCACACCCCTCATTCTTCTTTTAAAATTGAAAATATATATGTGAAGGAATGTACGTAACATTTTTATTTATTTAGATACATTATACATATTAATATTACTATTTTTAGGGTTAAACATGATGATAAATTTAAAGTTTAATTGTAGTTTTAGTTTTCATATTATAATTTTTAATTATAAATTAACAATGTATATGTTTTAAACGACACGATATATAATATGATGAAGAGAAAATATGTGTCGTAAGAAAAATTCTTAATAAAGTTAATTTAAAAACATGTATCACCATATTTTAGATTAAATATGTGTTGGAGGGACAAAAGCTATCAAATTTTAAAATAAGAGAACCGATTATACAAAATGGTGAAAATATGAAGATCAAAACTGTAATTACGCATAAATTTAAAAGATGGTAGTTTTTGTGTGAATACTTTATTTTATTTTTGAAAAGAAACAATAAAGTATCTATTAATAATTTGGAAACAAACTTATATTATAAAAAATTTCTTTTGTGAAATACACGTAGATGTTTATATTTATGGTCTATATTTTATATATGATCTATTTGTATTGACTTATTTTTGAGTTTATGCGAAACTTATATAAATAAATAAGTTTTTATGTACTATTATAAGTTTTTCAAGTTAGTTTATGAAAAAATAACTTATATAAATACAATTTTTATTAATGAAAACTTATGAATTAATATAAAAATTTATATATTTACATCAATTATGAAATAAGAGCCTTTAGAGGTGAAGGATAATTTTTTTTCTTTCTAATTAATAGCACTGGTTAGTATTTTCTTTTTGGATTTTTTGCGGGGTTTAAGCCTTTTTTGTTCATGCATGGAACTTTGAAACATAAACATAACCATAGTTGAGATGGATTAGTAGATTCCAAGTATTTATTTGTTCATGAATCAGCTCAGTATTAAAAATTAGACATTGTGACCTTTACTCCTTTAGATATAGAGTTTATATTTATTAGGGATTGTATTATTGTCATTAGTTTTTTTTCCTTAGCAACTTATTATTGTTATTTTTTTTTAAGAAAACTTATTATTGTTATTAGTTACACTTTATTAATTAATAATAATTTTTATTTCATCCAAGTAAATATGTGTCATAAAATGGCAAGTCATGACAATAATTGTTTGGATTTTTTTTGTCATGTGACCTAATGGCTAAAAATTCTTCTCTTGAGGTGAATAAAGGAGAGATTCCGGGTTTAAATCTCATCCTTGTATAAAAAAAATATAATATCCATACTAATGAGTTATGCTCCTGAGGAAAATTGTTTGGATTTTAATTTGATGCTAATCGAATTTGACCATTTCAATCTAAAATAAACAGTTGGGATCTCATAATATATATGTGAAACTTTTAAAATCTATACTATATATTCAGAGTAATTGAATATTATATTGATAGTCGAAATTCGTTATAGTGTGAAACTGCGTGAATTTGTACCTAAAAATACAAATTTCCTCAAGTTTGTTTTTTACAGTTTTCACGTTGTTTTACATTACAGCCGTCCATTCTAAACTTTACGATCAAGATTGATTTAAGTAATTTTATAACTGCGTTGATCTGAACCGTCTAATAACGATCAACGATCATAATTCAGAATTGTGTGAAAACTGTGCGAAAAACTCATACAACAAATATGCATCCCCTAATACACCTAATGCAAGTCCTAAAAGTTGGTATATCCATTCCTTAAATATATTGCTTGATACCATTTGCTCTCAAATCGGAAATCCAAATCCAAGTTCCAACTAATTTCGATAGATGACAGGGAAAAAAAGAGCCAGGAGCACTGTATCAACCTCTATTCAAATTTCAAGACCAAAAAGATTTTATTGAATAATTTTAAATCTCAAAATTTATCTATGAACACTACCCTTTTATTCTTTTGACCAAATTTTGAAAGTACTATATTTTTATGTTATGGTGGCTACTATAGAAGTTGCTGAAGATTTTTCTGTTGCCTTTGCAATCATCAATATGACTCAAACTCAATAAAATATTAATTATATTCCCTTGTATTAATTTGAAATTATATATTCCATTCAACAATGATGATTTGGTTTAGCAGACATTAAATATTTTTTTGATAACGTAGACATAAATTTATTTTATTCCCTTACCAACTACATTTTATATTTTTTTATAAGTTGATTTTTGTTGATCAATAAGAAGATAATGGTAAATAAAAGTTTTGGACGGTGTTGCTCATCTAAGAGGGCGTTCCATGACGAGTGCAAAAAATTTAGCAAACTTAATTAAGTTATCATCGACATATTAACAACAAATTGATTTAAAAGGTAAGAGTCTTAAGTAGACGATGATACGTCAAAAAAAAAAAGTAGACGATGAAAAGTTCGATTTCCAGTTTCTGCATATCGACAAATTTAGATTGGGTGGAAATAATCCATTTTATATACATCAAATGCATGTTATTTGACAAAGATTAGTCATTGCTAACAGGATAAAAACTTTGTACCTTGCATCATGATAAATTTGTGCCCATATTCGAGTTTTCATACATATTTGAGTAACTTTAAACTGTTTATAAAAAAAATGGACCCTTTTATTGATGTCCTGAAAATATCTTTATAGTGACAATTACACCTTTAATAAATCTTTAATTAATCAAAATTACACCTTTAATAATTTGTGAGGTAAGGTCATTTTCCTGTTGAACATTTTTATTTTAATTTTTGTATCGGATTTTATAAAAAGATTTTGACTCACCAATAGACACAATAATGCTCGTGTAAGAAAAAAAAAAGACACAATAATGTCTGAAAATCTGTAAGATATAAGATAAGCAATGCCAATAATATAAATGTTACAAAAATGGTCAAATTTGTACAGAATAATTAATAATTAGATTTATTAAACAAAATGATAAATAAAATAATAGAAAGATTCCTATTATTCGGGTAGCCATATATTTTTTTATAATAAAAAGGGTGGCCATATATTTGGACCATATAATTAAATGAAGAAATGTCAGTTTGGATTTTGATATTTTTTAATGAAGTTTGGTATTTTATTTTTTTAAAAAAAAACTCGAATTGCCTAACTTCCTATATATACTCGAGGAAAAAAACACATGGCCAACTCTGAAATTCCCTAAATACATGTATTGTGGTAAGAAAAACAACAAACACATGTGAACTGCATTTTTTTTTTAATGCATTGCATAATTTGATTAAAGAAAAAGTATATAATAAAACCTGAAGACAGACAGAAGATATTTATGGATTTCACCAACAAAAAAAAGAGAAGATATTTATGTAAAAATAATATTTAATATTGATTTTTCATATATCTATGTCTATATTAAGACAAATAATTCACCACAATGATTCCAACATGCTTATTAGTTCTTAATGTTTACTCAAAATCATCTTAAATTAATGTTAATTTTTTTTTCTTGTTTAAGTATAAGTTTAATTCAACGAAACTGTAAAAAAAAGTATTAAGTTAATTTTGTAACTTCTATAAAATCATGATAGAATTTTATTGAAATTAAATTTAAGTTTGGAGTCTTTAATACAAAATCAAACAGCAGATAAATATGTGTTAGACTCTACGATTTGAGAGATGAGAAATTATAAGTCTACCATATTCCAAAAAAGAAAGCTAAATAACAACAACTTAATTGTCTTCACAAAACAAATTCAACTAAGTTTGACTGTTCAGGTAACAAATTCAGTTGGGTAAATTTTAAGAAAATAAGGGAACATATTACTTTAACCATATACACATAATAACTTGTTAGGTTGATCAACCATTGTAATTGTAACAGTGTTGATTCCCTCTTATAGTAAAAACAAAAACAAAAGAAAGCCACGTAACCCTTTTTGAGCCAAGAAACTTGACTATGACAAACAGATTTGATAGAGATCGTTATACATATACAAGATATTTATATTTTTTTATTACATACAAAATAACATTGCAATGAGTTGGCGTGTCTATAAAATCAGATATACATTGCGCGTAATTGTAAAGATTAATTTTTTGAATTTCGTGAGATCAAAATAGATGAAAAATTCTCTCTAAAAATTTTAAGGTCAAAACCAGAAATCAAATCAATACTTTAATTAAGTTAGAAGAGACTCGCGTCTTCTCATTTAATTGTCTTGTGTTTAGCTGGTATATATTGTTTGCTTGTAATAATTATTGATCAGTGATTATAAGATACAAAAATAAAGAAAAAAATTAGAAACAATTATGTCTTTGTTTCCTTCTCCGTAGGCCATAGAGAAATAGGATCAAGCAAATAGTAGAAACCAAAACAAAACAAAAGTCTTCATAAATGGATTTTTGTGTTAAATATCCTTTTACACCTTTTCTTTCTCGAATCCTCAGCTCATCTTGTCGACACACATTCCTGTTCCAGAAATCTCAACAACAGTTACTCTCTCATCAGATTCACTTTTTCTAAGGTCTTTTGCTTATCCACTCCATAATTTTCTTCTTTTGATCAAATAACAAAAATAACAAAATTTAATTTTTCCAATTTAATTTTTTTCTTCTTTAGATGTTTCATGTTTGTGTCCTGTTCTTACTTGGATGAATTGGTGAGGAATTGAACTGTTTTCTCTTCTTTCATCATTATGTTAATTTGTGTAGAATTTAAGTCAATTATGCAACTTTTTTTTTTTTTTGAAAGGCAAGAAAAATTATATATTTCACATATGTGAATTGTGATGCAATATTATGATTTTTTATGCAATTTTTTTTCTTCAAGATGTTCAAGAGAATATTAAGTTTCTCTTTTACATGAATCCAAGAAGAAACAATAAACAATTTGAGTTTGAGTAGTTGAATCCTTTGATCCATTTTTTCTTAAGATTATTCTTCAAGAAGAGTATTATATGGACCACCCTTTTGTTCTTTTGAGCCAAATGTGTGGACAAGAATTAATGGGACATAATATATATCAACAAAGATTAATCTTTTAATTTCATTTCTTGCAACTTGATTTAAACAAGTACCTTTTATTGCATAATAGTACTTTTTCACTTTGATCCATATGTTAATTTTTAATATTCATTCCTCTAGAGTCTAGACAGTGAATTCATGGAATTCAGCACATGAATGAATATTCTCCAAAGTTTTTTCATTAACTTTTTCAAGTTCAAAATTTGATTTTATGATTTTAAATTCTGAGATTCTGAGTCTTGTGAGTCAGAAATTGTCTTCATGTTAAGTCACGCCATTCTCAACTTGCTTAACATGTCATAATTATTTCAGAACAAAGTCACCAATAAATAAAAATATTAATATGATTCTTTCTTATGTGCTGTTTAAGAATTTCTTACCTGCTCCTCTTTCTCTTCTATATATGTTTGTGCTAATCTTTAATCTATTTTCATTATGCACAGATTAAGTATTAAGTACTATATAATATAGACACATTAAGGAGAGAGTAAATCACAAAATTGAGGTGTTGATGGGGCATTTTTCTTCTATGTTCAATGGTTTAGCAAGATCATTTTCACTAAAGAAAGGAAGAAATTCTGTGAGATGTGAAAGGAGAGAAGCTGTTGAAGAAATGGCTAAAGAAGCTAAGAAAAATGATTTGATTTTATGTAGCTCTGGCACGGTTAATGTTGATGGTTCAAACAATTTTGCCTCAGTTTTCTCCAAAAGAGGCCAGAAAGGAACCAACCAAGATTGTTGCATGGTGTGGGAGGTATGCATAAAAATTAAATACTACAATCATAAACTTTTCTTGTTATTGTTTAAAGGGTTGTTTGGAATCACAACGATTTGACAAAATCATAGTGACACGGTGAGTTTGTTGAAGTTTTAAAGTGTAGTTTTTGTCAAAATCATGGTCGTGATTCTGCCAAACTCAATCTCTATCCAAACATGTACTTATTACGGTTTTGGTGCCTTTAGGTTTTACTTTAGTCCCTTAAGTTTTTTTCCACTTCAAGTTACAAATGTTCGACACTTTGGTCATTTCTATCGGTTTTTTATTTGAGTCCGTTGAATGTTTCCTACGTGGCGTTACATTTTGGTGATTAGGCAACTGGCTCAATAAGAAGAAGGAAACATTTGGCGGACTTAAATAGAAAACTTATAGAAAGAATTAAAGTGTCTAACGTTTGTAATTTATGACTAAAATGAAACGAAAAAAATAATTTGAGGTATCAAAAGTTGACTTTCATATAAAATTAAAGAATGGTGGTTAACCATATGCATCATTGTGGTCCTAATGATGATATAATTATAGGAATTTGGATGCCAAGAGGACATGATATTTTGTGGGATATTTGATGGACATGGTCCATGGGGTCATTTTGTGGCCAAAAGAGTAAGAGAGTCAATGCCAAGATCTTTGCTATGCAATTGGCAAGAAACACTTGCTGCACAATCTTCATCACTTGATGATAATGTAAAAGATATTGATCAAGTAAAAGCAGCTGCAGACAACAAACAACAAAGATTCAATATTTGGAAACACTCTTACTTGAAAACTTGTGCTTCCATCGATCAAGAACTTGAGCATTGTCGAAAGTTTGACTCCTTTTACAGCGGAACAACTGCCCTCTCAATTGTTAGACAGGTAAATAGAGAGAAACAACTTTTGGGAATCTGTGCAACACACAGAAATTGTTAAGAAGTCTCACATCGATTACGAGATGACCTGAATATGTGTTTATATAAATTGTCTGCAGGGTGAAACAGTTTTCATAGCAAATGTTGGCGATTCTCGTGCAGTATTAGCTACAACTTCAGACGATGGAAGTTTAGTTGCAGTTCAGCTAACGATCGATTTCAAGCCAAATTTACCTCGTTAGTACTCGTATTTCTGTCTTCTATTTCATCTCTAATTATATCTTAATATATATTGGTTTCTGATTATACTATAATAGCATATTTTCAGAAGAGGCAGAGAGAATAACTCAGTGTCAAGGGCGTGTGTTCTGTTTAGAAGATGAACCTGGTGTGCATAGGGTATGGTTACCAGATGTTGAGTCTCCAGGACTTGCCATGTCAAGGGCTTTTGGAGATTATTGTATTAAACAATATGGTCTTATTTCAGTGCCTGAGGTAACTCAGAGGAATATAAGCAGTAATGATCAGTTTGTTGTGCTTGCTTCTGATGGGGTAAGTGTCCTGTCCTATAAATTTATTTTGATCCAAATAGAGATAGTAACATCTTACTAGTTAAATTTAAAATCAACGTTTTAAAAATCGGACGGAAGATCGAACTGGTGAGACGTTTGGATCATGATTGAATTGGTTTGATCAGTTCAACTAACCATAGTTGAACCGGACAACATATACATAAATCATTATAATAAATTTTTTTTTAGTCTTCTAAGTTTTTCTGTTTGGATTCAGTCTCTACAAATTTAAAAATTGTTGCTTTTAGTCTTTGTCGTTAGTTTATTAGACCATGTGGCGTGATTTTACTGGGTCACATATGATTAAATTTAGAGACTTAAAACAACAATTTTTAAATTTGCAGGAATTTTTTATAAAGACTAAAGTTTATAAAGTTGTGAATTTATAAGAATTAAACATATATTTAACTCTTAAATTTATTGTTGAATTTTGTTTGTCATGCAGGTTTGGGATGTGATCTCTAACCAAGAAGCAGTAGATATTATATCTTCAACAGCAGATAAAGCAAAATCAGCTAAACGTTTGGTGGAATGTGCAGTGCATGCATGGAAACGCAAGAGGAGGGGCATTGCCATTGATGATATTTCAGCAATTTGTCTCTTTTTTCACTCTTCTTCTCTTTCCTCTGACCAAGTTAGCCCAATTACGCGCTAAGGGAGTAGGCGAGTGGGATGAGAAAATTTCTAAAATGATGGGCTAGAAAAGCCCTGTTTGATGATATTGGGTTGATGTAACTTTGCTTGGTCCATTAAGGTAGCTAGAATGATAAAAGCAATTGCAATGTCCTCTTATTTTTCTATCATCTTTTTATTTCATTATTATACATTGTATTTTATTTTTTGGAATACTGTGGGACACAGCCTGAAAAAAGAAACTACAACAAAATTATACGAGAGAAAAATAAACATCTCTATAATCATCAGCTAACACCTGAACTTTCTAAGAATCATACTTTTGTTAAAGTATATAGATATAGATATTTATGTATCATTTGATTCAAATCAAGTGATTGAACTTAAATGATTAATTAACTCCACCAAATAATGAATTATTTAGAAAAATTCGAGTTTAATTATTGAGTGAAATAATTTTTTGCAAAATTTTACTTACTTCCTAATTGGACTCCAAATTATCTGAAACTTTCCCCTGAAAATCGAAAGGTTAAAAAAATCATTGGGTTCAAAAGAGAGGCCCTTCTTGTTTGGTTTATTATGGGAATCACAAAAAATTTAGTAGGCTAATGCATGATTTAGTTATAAAATATATATTTTTTTATTTTGTTAAAAAAAAAGGATAATTTTTCATATTACGTTTTAGGTTAAATTTTTATTATTTTTTGGTGAAAAGGTTAAAATATTTAACTTGATGTATTTAAGATTGAGCAATTTTGTTCACATGCATATTAAGATTGGATAATTTGGCTACACATTACTTATCCAAGTACAATGTTTTGTCCTAATAATAATAATAGCTTTCCATACAATACATATACCAGATACTTTTATTTTCTATTTTTTATATAGGAAAACTTTTATTTTCTATTTTTTTTAGTTAAGTAGTTTAGTGGCTAGAAATTTCATTCATAAGGTGGATACGTGATATGACCGAGGTTCGAACCCCGATCCCTGCATATATATTTATTTTCTATTTAATTGTCATTTAAAAAGACAGTTTAATATTTTTAAAAAAAACTATTTATGTATTTTTTTTTATTAATTTATCACTTATTTCATTTTATTTTTTGTAAGCACGTACTTTTTATGCATAAGTTTCCATGATATTTCATATAATAAATATGGGATTTTGATTGAAGCTTGTTCTTAATTTATCCTTTAAAACAAAAAACATTTCATACTTAATTTATCGAGTTAACAAATTTCCTAATTTCTCATATATTTTTTATTTTAGATAAGGTGAGTAGCATTATGTTCTCTTTGTAAACTCTGATTGTTATAGGCATCCCTTATGCCTTTTTATTTAATAATATTGATTTCACTTTGTTAAGAAGTCACACATCGGTTGCGAGATGGACTGAATAAGTGTTTATATCCTAGAGGCAATCCTCACCTTACAAACCGGTTTTGTAATGAAGAGTTAGGCTAAATACTCAATTCTAGGACTCTTTGTTGTTGAAATAAAAAAACATTTGGCTCCAATATTTTAGTATCAGTGATAATCCTATATTTCTATTGCTTTTGATTGTATAATGATTTGGTGCTTTATAAGCTCTGACTGTGATTAAATTGTAGTCAGGTAACAGTTGGATTTTTAGATAGATCTTTCAAGACAAAAAAAATTGTAGCTTCTGCAATGGAGAGAAGAATCTAAATTGTGTTGTTAAGTGCAAATTGATTCATAAACGATGATAAGTGGTTGTTATGCAGGATTATTTTGCATTTATTATAATTCACAAATGCAATTTACTCTATTAATTGGCATTGTCTCCTCCCACGTTATGGGCTGATTGGAACAACGCCATTGTTGATGTGATGCAGAGGGAGGAGAACGATGCAAAATATGAGTTGATGTGGTGCAGAGGAGACGGCAAAACGACCAGCGAGGAACGAAGAGGAACAACATTGATAAACATTAATTTTTATTATTTTTTTTGCATAAAAAAGTTATATTTTTTGTTTTTTTGGAAATTAAATTATGGCAAATTCTTAACTACCCATCCATAAGAATTGGGCTACTCTACCCATCCTAGTTGTCAAAGGTAGAAATATTTATGAGTCTTTGTTTGATATTGTTATTATTAGATGCCAGGTTTTTATAATTGCACATTTACCCCAAATATATTAATTGTAGTCTTTCATTTCCAAGTCAATTTTGATTTGTAGGAATTGTTTTTTTCTAGCACTTTGACCAAAACGATAATAGAAAGGAAGGCAGTGAGCACCACCACTTCTTTTTTCAAATAAATATTTTCTACATTTTAAATATATTGTTGTTGCTTTTTTTTTTTAAACATTTGATATAATTTTTCAATAACAAAATTCATTTTATTTTGCTTATCGAATTAGTCAACTTTATTTTGTGAAAATTTAAGGGAAAATTTTGTGATGAACAGTTGCATCAAATATTCATAAATTATTATGTTCTGTGATCTTAGCTCAGTTAGTAGGGCATTGAATTATATATGCAGGGAGTCGGAGTTCGAATTTCGGTCATCCCACTTATCCACTTAAGAGTGGAATTTTTAGCCACTAGACTACTTAACCAAAAAACATATTGATAAATTATTTTATAGATTAATGAAATCCAAATTTGTAAAATTGGTCTTTTCTCACTCAATTTGATTCGCCGCAATCAATGTAATACGCTGTAATGTATCTCAGTCATCCGATTTTTAAATGATGGTTGAGATTGTTTTACAATGTAAAACTGAATTTTAAATTTTGAACTGTTCTATTTTTAATTAACGGTCGATATTGGCTACTTGTAATGTAAAAATGTGTGATATTTTTATAACAGTGACCACACAAACTTCTACAACTATAATTATTTTGTGTTCTCTTTTGTATTTGGTCACTTAGTCTCATGATTTTTCTTTTTTTTTTTATTTATTTAGTCACTTAGTTCTCTTTGATCGTCAGATATGATAAAGATGTGGTAGAAGATAGAGGTAAAAATAAAAATACAATAGAATATAATTTTTTTATTAAGGTTAAATATATTTTTAGTTCCTGCAAAATGAGACACTTATCAGTTAGTCCTTACTTAATTTTTACTGCATTTTTAATCCATATAAAATATTTTGTACACAGTTTTAGTCCATTATAAAATCTTTTTCAACAAGTTTTGATCCTCAAATATTTTTCATTTTAATTTTTTGTCTGTGTTTTTAAATCAACTCATATGTATCATTTAAAATTTAGATTTTTTCTACGGCAATATTCAGTATAATTATAGAAATCTCTCACAAAAGTTTAATATTTTTTAACAAGGGTTGAATTAATTATAAATTTTAAGTTTTTTTGTACTTAAAAATTCATATTAAATTCATCTTTTGTAAAAAAAATCTAAATTTTTGAGCGCCACGTTGCTTGAAGTAGCTTTGAGCTCCGATTGTCCTACAATAAATTCCCCTGTCCTCAATCCGACAATTGAGAAAACTCCGGTCAAGTCTGCACAATATATATTTGATTATAAAATTTAAAATTATTATATCTACTGAAAATATATTAAAATAAATTATCAATTTAATTTTTATATTTAGAAATAGTTAAATATTATTTAATTAATTTGAATTAATATACATTGCGTGATACAAGGGGTTGTGATTTTTCTTATAAAGGGTTTTTGCTACAATTCAACATGAAGATCATATCACAAACACTGCTAATTTGAAGAAGAATATAATTAATAACGAAGATATAAGATTGTCAACACATCATCACCAATCATCAAAGCTTTGGAGCAACTAATATTGGAGATTATTTGACATTTTTCTTCTTAGATATATTTGTATTTATCAAGGGGAGATATAAATATGTTCTGCACTCTTTTTTCCTTCACTATGGTTTTATTCCACTGGATTTTCCTAGTAAGGTTTTTAATGAGGCAGTTCACACACAAAATACTATGTCTAGGAATATCGATATGATGATTGATTTAGGTAGGATGGTCGGCCTACTAAGGCACCTGTAGGGATTAGTGCGTGAGACCGCGATCAAAAAACGGACGCATAAGACTCACCCTTTACCTGGGAGTGAAGAAAGGGAAACAACACATGTCACAAGAGTGAGGCGAGGTTTGGAACCCTACTACGAGAGAGACGCATCGCGAGCCGGCCTTATAGAGATTATGCTTTTTGGCGAAGCCAGGCTAAATCCTGGCCACCAAACCCTGCAACTGCAACCGATGAGAATGCATATGGAGTAAAGGGAAGTTTGTACGTTGTCACGCTCCTTTCCTTCAAAAGGTGCCTAAAGGACAGGCCATAAGACGCAAGCAAAGACGGGAGCGGATTCCCCACCGGCACAGGACAAGAGACAACCATCTACAAATACTGAGAGTCAGAGGATCCACAATATTTGTAGCCCCGTGAACTTAATCATCATCGTTTTTTAAAGCGGGGGACTTAATCATTTTTCAAACCTCATGCCTTAAATGTAATTTTACCTCTAAAAATTAAATAAAAAAGATACAAAACATAAAAATAAGAAGAAAAAAAAATACAAAACATAAAAATAGGGGGGAAAATAATTTAAAAGGGAATCTAGCATAAATATCATAACATAAACTACGATAAAAAATAGTAATTCAATAAAAATCATAAAGTATCAAACAAAAAAATATATATAACAACTTAAAAAAAAAAACCTATAAATACATGTGTAAAATTTAAATTTTTTACACCACAAGTGTATACACATTAATCTCTTATTAAAATAAAAAAAGTTTTAAAATAAATAAAAGCATGGAAATAAACTTTGCCTTGCTTATTTTTGGTTTTTTTTTTGTTTACAATGAGTTGTAGATCGAACCCAGACTTATAACGTACTACTCAAACCCCTTATTTTTGGTTTTGGGTGAAGGTTAAATGAAATGAAGAAAAAGAGAAGCAAAACTTAGTAAAAAAAACCTGTGTCCTTAATTACTACTACTATGCCAATTTGTGTGTTTTTATATATATTTTTTTTTTGACAAATGCCAATTTGTGTTTTGAAAGCAGTGTTGTAAAGGAACCGTGTGAATTCCTTCTCGTAAGTATAAGCATTGACTCATGGGATAATGTGCAAATCAAATGCTTCAAAATGGGTTCAATTTGCAATTATTAAAAGTGATATTGCTATAATTAAAAATCATAAAAGTGATACTTTAAACCACTATATTTATGACAATTAGAATGGGTCAAGTAGCCCAATTTTATAGGTTGGGTACTCAAGTTGCTTTTTGGTCATTTTATATTTATAACAGCTAAATTTACCAAACACTACAATTTTAATAAGCTAGCTTTTCAGCTATAAGCTATCAGCCATCAGCTATCAGCTATAAGCTAGCTTATCAGCTATAAGCTAGCTTTTCAGCTATCAGCTAGCTTATAGCTTTTTTTTACCAAACGGAGCCTATGTTGGCGCCCCTAAACAAATCTATCCTATACCTATGGCCCAAAATAAAAAAAATAAAAAAAATATATATATGTACAAGGGGACTAGACTTTACCCAAAAATGTGAAATTGAGTTCCACGAAAGTTATTCAAAACTACTCTAGAATCGGGGTTACCAAACCCACAAATGTTCCAGAAGAGGAACTTCATAATGACATATGGGCTGGTGCATCCTTTGAAGAACATGTGTCATATTGCTGGCCTGCACTTCTCGCGACTCTTTTATTCTTCTTTTTTTCCCTTTGGACATGAACGGAGTATACGATTGTTGCTCCTCCTGTTTGTTTCAGATTTTTTACTAAAAAAATCTATTTTTAAATCTCAAACAAACAGGCCTTATATCCGACCAAACTTGCTTCAGCACTTGAATGTCATGCTGCACATCATGATCAAAGTCCTCGTCCTTAATTGGTCAGTTGGGTTTTCGGAACTGCACAATTATCTAACTCATGGTTTTCATTGGCCAAGTTGTTCTCATCATTATTATTAGCAATCTCCTCAATGACAACTTCCTGCATATGCATATCCCCGGCAAAATCTCATCTCCAAAATTATGCAAATCAATACTAAAGGAAGTCGAAGCTTTGACATATGTTATCGAGCTGTCCTTGTTGACAACCATAACAATGTTCGTCGCGCGCGACTGGTTTTTGAGCCTTCAGTGGTGTCTGTTCCTTCGCAGGCTGAATATGAATATTGGCGAGAGCCTTCGGTTCAGTTTCTAAATGGTTGTCAACATCTTTATCATCATGTTGTGCCATAACATAACTGATTGCGTAATGTCAATTTGGATCGGGTCAATAGTAGAAGTTCCAGACACATCTTTCTTCTTGGCTACATGTTGGAGCGTAGCCTTGGATGTTTCATTTTTTATGTTAATGATATTTTTGCCGCGTTCAGTAACATCCAAAGTCTCTGAAGGTTTTTGCAACCATATATACAACTAGATATATTGTGTCCAATGACGCAACAATGTGAACATAACTATGACATACATTTATAAATCACCGCAAGATTAAAAGCAAAACCGTCTCGTTCAACCATGATTCCATTAAAAATACAACGAAAGAGATCAATATCTATCAATTTCTCATATATTAATTTTGTAACATCTCATTACTAAGTACTCCATCCGTAACACAATATATGTCACTTTCATGAAAAGATTTATACCATAATATATGTCGCTTTATATTATCAATGAAGCATTTAATGTTATTTTTCCTATTATACCCTTAATTATTTATTACTCTCTCTTCTTTCAATTCTTCAATTTATTTTTTCCATACCATAAATGAAGGACAATTTTGTAAATCAACTCATAATCTCTATTTTTCATACAACATTAATTATCTTTCTTAATATAAGTAAAAATGTCAAAGCGACATATATTGTGGTACGGAGGGAGTACATTGTTACCAAAAGTATAGTTTTGCTTTTGGTTCTTATAAAAATATTTTTTAATTTTTAATTCTTTCAAAGATTTCACTTTATTTTATTTTCAAGAGGTATTAGTTTGGCAATAAAAATTTAACTTTTTTTTTTGGTACATAATAAAAATTTAACTTTATAATTTTAAAAATATTATTCAAATCATAAGACAATTTTAGTCAAAAAATATGATCAATGTCAATGTTATTAATTCCCATTTTAATTTTACTTTTTTTATAAAAATTATAGAAATTTTGATTTTAATCTTTAATTTTTTTTTTCACCGTGAGTATTCAACTTATTGGATCGCTTAATCTGGTTCGAGGATAAGTTCTAGTATCAAATGGTTTCAACTTCCTCCAGCTCGCAATTGTGTGAATTAAACTGTGACTTTTCATACCAAATTCAATGTCAATCACTACTAAATTAACTAACTATTAGTTAAATTTAAAAATATTTAATTTAATAATATCGACAATTTAATAATAACCGAGTTTGATTTAAAGAAGTTGATACTTGCTATATTTAGAGCATCCACAATGGAACATTCCATTTTTGAGTACTTAAATGGTCCCACATAGACACATCATCAATTTATTATTTTTTTAATAATAATACCTAATAGGTACTCAACCTCTCCAATGGAGCATTTCTTAAAAAGTTCTAAAATTGGTCCCATCAATAACTCCACATCATTAAAATTTGAAATTTAATTTAAAATAATATTGCCAAATTAATTTTTTTTAATATATTAAATAAAGTGGGTCCCATAAAAAGAAGAGAGAGAGTTCTTATATTAGAAGTGGTACCTATTAGGTACTAAAATGTGTTGTGCTCCAATGATAGTACCTAATAATAAGTACCATGAGTACCTAATAGGTACTACATCATTGGAGATGTTCTTAATTTTGAGTACACATGTGACATGTGTGGTACTTGCTGAGTTTGTAAACAAAGTGTTGTTTGAATCTCGTGAGATGGCTTTTTTTAGCATTCTACCACGACAACTGTACTACAGTACTGGCTAAATACATTAACACGAAAGAGATGGCTCATATTAACAAGGACAACAACACATAACTATACTTAGAAAAAAAAAAAACAAACAAAACTACTAGTACAATGTGGTCCCCATAATCAATGCTGCAAGCAAGCGCGTGCTTTTCACATCCTCGTAGATATCAAAAATCCTAATTTCTCGCGAGAACTTATGTGTCTGTATATATAAAGACTTCATAAATTATCACTTAAATAAAGACGGTGGTTCATTCGATCTTATTTATAAGCAAAAGTTAACAAAAAATTTTGGTTTGAAATATAAGCAAAAGTTATCAAAATAAATTTTATTTAATGTTATTTTTTCAAAATTACCCTCATTAATTGTTCTACTTTTTAAGATGATTGTAGAGTCTCAATGCAAAAAATTAATATATTATAATAAGTTTATTTTAATAATTTTAATAGAACTTTTATGTAAAATCAAGACAAAAAAATAACTTTTTAATAAGTATGTAAATTGAAATATTTGTTTATAAAAAAGGTCGAAGGAAATATGTTTTTTTTACATAACTTAAATATGCTTTTTTATCCCCTATAAAATAATAACAATAAATTTTTAATGATAATTTAATTGCTTCTTAATGTTGCGATTTGCAAGAATAACTTCTATTTTGAATATTTTTTAATTGATATTTTTAGTTCTCAAAATAGTTGTTTATAAAATGTAAATATAAATAAAAATAAAAGTGAATACAATTTTTTAAGACAAAATTTAAAACTTTTGTGATCTTTTTATAGATTAAAGGGGAGTCCTATAATTCACCAAAAAAAAGGGAGTCCTATAATCCTCTCTTTTTAACACTTTTTAATACTTGCTTTTTAACGGAATGAAACACATGTGAATGTTATCATTTTATGGGGAAAAGATTATCTCCCGTGCAAAATTCACCGCAGGGAGTGCAGTGCTATTATCCACCCTTAATATAATTGTTTTATAATATAAGTTACTGTTCATTGTACACATGGATGATCATGATTTCACTTATAGAAAAAGTGACCGGAGACAAACCCCTCCCCATTTTATGTGAGAGATTCACACTTATTTCAATTAATTAAAGATTGAGTGATACATAGTGCCTAAAGAAAGTGTTCATTTGTTCAAAAAAAGAGAGAAAAAAGAAAAAAAAAAGAGAAGAAAGTGTTCAAAATATTAATTTTTCACTCTCAACAAGAGCTATTGTATTTAATATTAAATTTTACACAAAAATATATATTTGCTTTTGTTGATAAATTTTTGTTTATATTTTGGAGCAGATGGAGTACGAAATTAAACTAAACATACAAAGTGTTTAATTATCAGCGTGACACAAGTGGTAAATACTTAAACCCCTAACTATTTAATCACGAGTCTGATCCCTGACCATTGTTTATGAAAAAATATTTGTTGGAAGAGAACGAGAACATATTTCCTGCAGTACATTACTCCCTCCAGTTTAATCTCAACCGCACCCTTTATTTTAATATATGCAATTTTAATTTTAAAAAATAAATGAAAGGCGCAGATTCAATTGCTCCTCTCAATTACCGGAGATGATCTATTCTCGGAAGAGAACAATCCATTAAATGAATCACAATCACCTAAAAGGTAGTTTTTAAATGGAGTTTTTTTTTTTTTTTTTGCATAAACGAAATATCTCTTTGTGCAATTACAGAGATTAATCTCTCGATCCAAATAGATAAAAAATTATCCCTAAAATTTCAACACTATTAAATGCCGAAGTCAAAAATCGAACCTAAAACCCTAGTTAAATTAGAGTCAGAGACCCACATTTTAACAACGAATTTTTTTTATCATTAAAAAAAACTAATAATTACATGGTTTGAAAAAGGAAAGCGACGGTAGAGAAAAGATAGCGGTTCGAGTGGACGTGTGTTCCGAATATTCACTAGATTTTATAACTAGTTTCGAATCCGCAAAACTCTCCGCTGTTTAACTTATCACTTATCACTCATAAACAGATAGCTTATCTTAATAACCAACTTCACTTATCAAATAACCTATTCTACTTATCTCTGATAGGTCAGTAGAAAATGAAAGACCCTCTCTCTGTGTACAAAAATGCATCGAACATAGCGAGAAACGGACTCTCTCTCTCTCTCTCTCTCTCTCTCTCTCTCTCTCTCTCTCTCTCTCTCTCTTATCCGCAGTCTTTAAAACCCTAGATTTTCTAAAATTCAGAGCTTGTGTACTAATAATCCTCTAAGATTTTCAAGTTTCAGACTTTGTAAGTTGCATGTTTCATCCCTAATTTATCTATAGTTCATTCAATTCAATTTCTGCACTGTTTTCATTTGGCTTAATTTTTTATTTTTTTTGGTTTTGTGTATGAAATTGAAGATCGGTGTTAAGAGATCTATGTTAATTTTGTGTTTCAGATTTGAGGACTCGCCATGACCTCCTTGAGCAGAGAATTGGTGTTTCTGATACTCCAATTTCTGGAGGAAGAGAAGTTCAAAGAGTCGGTGCACAAGTAATTCTTCATGGCCTTTTTTTTTTGTTGTGTTTTTCTTGTGCAAATTTTAATTTTTGTGTTCAAAGTTTATATTTTTTAAAAAATTATCATGATTTTTATTGTTAATTGATTATTATTGTTTTTGTTATATAGATCAACATTTGAAAGGGGTTGTTGGTAATTGGCAATTGGCTAATCTATTTGTGTAGTAGTTGTGGTTTTCAGCTTGTTCTGGATTTTGAATTGTATTGGAAACTGGATTAATGATCATGAGGGGAATGATTTTTTTTTCTTCAGATTTTTGTGTTAATTTTAAGTTGATTTATTTGTATATGGAAAAATGGGTCATGATTGGAATAGATGCATGGCACTGAATTATGGTAATCTTTTTTGAATGACAAAATATATATTGAAGCGCGAAATCCAAGCACAAGATGAGCCGGAGATTGCGGAAAAATACAAACGTGCATTAATAGATAAATACTTCCGCGTATCAAAATCACAGTCTAATGATTATTGAACTCTGTATCAAGATTTAACCATCCTGCCAGATTACAGGGTTTCCGTACACAAGGAGGGTATATCGGACATATTTTGCCTTTATTACTTGACTGTTGTTCAATTTGGTTTGCTAAAATGTGGAAAGAAATTAATTGCTGTTGAATATGAAAGCTGTACTTTTTTGTTGAGTGCAGCGCGTGAAATAGTACTTTTTTGTCGAGTGCAGCGCGTGTAATAGCACTTTTTTGTCGTGTATATATTTTAAGCGTAACAAGCCATTTTCTTATGTCCAGAAAGGCTGAGATTCACGATTCCATCACTTAGAGCTAGAAATCGTAATATATAAGATCATAAAATTAATGGAAACTGTCTCTTTCTGTGCCAAATGTTTCCCATTTTGTACTTTATCATTACTGCTTGTTTATTTCTTTATAATGCTTGTTTACCTTGCAGGCTTGAGAAAGAATCTGGGTTTTTCTTCAATATGAAATACTTTGAGGAAAAAGTACAGGCAGGTGAATGGGAAGAAGTCGAGAAGTATTTAGCTGGGTTTACCAAAGTTGATGATAATAGATACTCCATGAAAATATTCTTTGAAATCAGGAAACAGAAATATCTGGAAGCACTTGATAGGTATAATATTACTTACAATTCTTAATCCTTTTTGGATTTTTCTAGTTGTATCTGTGTTTATTAAAGTACTTAATATGTTGCTTTGTCTTTGATGTTTTTAAATTTTAGGCAAGACAAGGCAAAGGCGGTTGAGATATTAGTGGGTGATTTGAAAGTATTCTCCACCTTCAATGAGGAACTATACAAAGAAATAACTCAGCTGTTAACTCTTACTAATTTCAGGTAATATGTTGAATACATAACCCTTGTTGTATCTTATCTTCTGTTAGGTTGATGAGAAAAACAAATTCAGTCTAGTCTGATTCAAACATTAATTAATATAATAATATTCTTGAACATTCATTCACGACTCATAAAACGATATTAGGGTAGAGATTGTGAAGTACTAAGTTTATCTAATTGTGTTATGTGCCTTTTATGACCAGTAGACTTACCAGATTTATTAAGACTGAAAAGCTTTTCTTGTTCATTATGTCAGGGAGAACGAGCAGCTGTCCAAGTATGGTGACACCAAAACTGCTCGAGGGATTATGCTGTTAGAGCTAAAAAAGCTCATAGAGGCAAATCCTCTATTCCGCGATAAGCTCATCTTCCCTACTCTCAAGTCGTCAAGATTGCGAACATTAATCAATCAAAGGTATAGCTGCTATAATAGTAGATAAATGTGCAGGTTAAAAATTTCAACCTATTTTCGGCCCACCCACACAATTCATTAGAGTTTACCGTGTTTTCTAATTAATAGCTTTGCAGTTAATTGGTTTCTCTTTCCATGGCTTTTCTCTTCTTCATACATACAAATATTATATCTCTTTGAGTTTTGCATGAGCTCCTTACATAAAATGGATTGTTGATTAAATTAATTGGTTAGTGATAAGAATTTGAAAGTTTGGCCAAATTTTTCATGTATTTATATTTTTGGATTTTTGGATTTTAGTGTGTTGTGCCTTGCATTTTCTACTATTAATCCTTCTCCACCTTTTGTTAATACAGTTTGAACTGGCAACACCAGCTTTGCAAAAACCCAAGGCCAAACCCAGATATAAAAACTTTATTTATTGATCACTCGTGTTCACCTTCCAATGGTCCTCTAGCACCAACACCTGTCAATCTTCCAGTTGCTGCTGTTGCAAAACCTGCTGCCTATACTACTTCACTTGGAATGGGAGCTCATGGTGTATGATACCTTGCATTTCAAAAAATTGGTCCTTACACTTATAATTCTAATTTATCATGTTGATTAATGAATATTTTGTTTCCATATATTTTCTACAGCCCTTTCCACCTGCCGCAGCAACTGCTAATGCTAATGCTTTGGCTGGTTGGATGGCCAATGCCTCAGTTTCATCATCTGTCCAAGCAGCTGTTGTCACAGCATCAACCATACCTGTCCCACAGAATCAAGGTTAAAATTTGGTTCACTTATTGTCCTTTTATCTTGAGAAAATGTGATTACCTTCCAAATAACTCGCATCTTAAGTCCCACAAAATTTTATTCTACACATCCTACAATTTTCACTTGTTTATCTTCATTTGAACAAAACTATGGTAACTAGTGTCCTAGCAGTTGAAATTGTATTTTTTAGATCAAGTGAGCAGGATAGCATGTTCTGAAGTTTTGCTTAGTATTTTACATATTCAATAACCTCACAGTGGAAGAGGGT
Source organism: Trifolium pratense (assembly GCF_020283565.1). Classification (NCBI taxonomy): domain Eukaryota; kingdom Viridiplantae; phylum Streptophyta; class Magnoliopsida; order Fabales; family Fabaceae; genus Trifolium; species Trifolium pratense. Next base: position 2,594,096 of record NC_060064.1, read on the forward strand.
GTAATGATTTGTGTTCCTGCCATTTATTTAACAGTGTCTATCTTGAAGCGTCCAAGAACACCTTCAACAACTCCTGGCATGGTTGAGTATCAGAGTGCTGATCATGAACAGCTAATGAAAAGGCTCCGGCCTGCTCCTTCTGTGGAGGAGGTAATATCATTAATATTCGGTTTAGGATATGATTATATTGGATTTCTTTTCGCGAATAAATTGTCCGACTCATCGTTTCTATTATTGTAGGTTTCTTATCCTTCAGCTCGACAAGCCTCTTGGTCGCTGGATGATCTTCCAAGAACAGTAGCTATGTCTTTGCATCAAGGATCCTCTGTGACAAGCATGGATTTTCATCCTTCTCACCAAACCTTACTACTTGGTATTTCCTATAATTTTTGTGTTCATGTATAATGTTTCATTACTAATAAAATCCTGACAAGTATTATATGACTGCATTTTTCCATTGAGCAGTTGGTTCTAACAATGGTGAGATTTCACTTTGGGAACTTGGGTTGCGAGAAAGGTTGGTCTCAAAACCATTCAAGATATGGGACATATCAGCATGCTCATTACCATTTCAGGTTTGAATTTCATTTATTAACGAGTTTTCATGCTGTGCAATATTTTCTTTCGATAATACTATGTGATCTTTGTTTCTTGAGAATTGAAAACCATTGTAATCTTATAATTGAGAATTTAATTTCACAGGCAGCTATGGTCAAAGATACACCTATTTCTGTCCGCCGTGTCACATGGAGCCATGATGGAAGTTTTGTGGGTATGTGATGTATTTAAAACATATTTTGAAGCTGTCAGACTCAATATCTAACTGATTGCTTTGTTGCAGGTGTTGCATTTACTAAACATTTGATTCACATATATGCCTACAATGGATCAAATGAGCTTGCCCAGCGTATGGAGGTGAGTTACTCTTGTAAAGGTAACTGATGTTGTAATTGCAGTTTGATTAACATTTATTTCTTGGTGCAGATTGATGCCCACATTGGTGCTGTGAATGACTTGGCATTTGCTCATCCAAATAAACAACTCTGTATTGTGACTTGTGGTGACGATAAGTTGATAAAGGTGCACAAGATCTGCTAATTGCCATTTTGGATTATGCAAATAAGTTGTCTATTTTTTTCTGACGAAGAAACTCTTAACAGGTGTGGGATTTAACGGGACGAAGACTATTTAACTTTGAAGGGCATGAGGCTCCAGTATATTCTATCTGTCCTCATCACAAGGAGAACATTCAGGTATGAAGAAGACACACACACACACACACACACACACACACACACACACACACACACACACACACATTCTGTTAGGAATCATGCAGCTTCCCGTAGATTATAAATTGGTAGATTGTTTATACAACTTTAGCCATCTGCTCAGTGGGTTGTGCTTAAATTGTGAAGGTATAAAAATATCTTTAATTCGGTGCAGTCACTAGAAAGGTGCAGGGGGCAATTGCTCATAATTTAAGTCTTTAGGATCAGTTGTTTCTCATCCGTGACTTTGAAGCCAGCACTCCATAGTTTAAGTATACACTCACCCACTATTAATCCTACTTGAGCAGGCACAATCATATAACTGCTTATAGGATTACTACTACATCCTCCCACATATTTTATGATGTCTCAATTTGTCTGCATGTCCTACATGCAATTTTGTTGTACACAACCATCTAGCATTTTAGGTTTTGTGGGTAGGGGGTGGAATTTGGAAGCAAAGAAAATCCAGAATCTTGGTACAGAAAAAAACAGATCATATAAAAAATGCTCCTAGCAATCAAGAAAGATTGAAACTTCTGGTTTTATTGCTTTCCTATCTTTCTAGCACCGTCTTTTCATTCCACCATTCCAATTCTTTCATTAATAATTTGTTATTGAAACTTTGCAGTTCATATTTTCAACTGCCATTGATGGTAAGATAAAAGCATGGTTATATGATAATATGGGTTCTAGGGTTGACTATGATGCCCCCGGTCACTGGTGTACTACAATGCTTTACAGTGCTGATGGAACTAGGTAAGAGATTTTAATGAGGATAATTATCAGATAATGTGATGTATTAAATGAAAAACTGGATTAACATGCCTTCTTTTTTTTTCTCCCCTATTTCATTAGATTATTTTCTTGTGGGACGAGTAAAGATGGAGAGTCATTCCTTGTTGAATGGAATGAAAGTGAAGGAGCCATTAAGAGAACATACAATGGGTTCAGAAAGAAATCTGCTGGTGTAGTGCAGTTTGACACAACCCAAAATCGCTTTTTGGCTGCTGGTGAAGACGGCCAAATAAAGTTTTGGGACATGGACAACATTAATCTTCTAACAACCATTGATGCAGAGGGTGGTCTACAGGTGGCTTGAGTGTTTTAAGTATTCTGGAACATAACTTACACTTCACGAGACTTCTCTCATATGATTGTATGTATTTATTCAGGGACTTCCACACTTGAGATTCAATAAGGATGGAAATCTTCTTGCTGTTAGTACTGCAGATAATGGATTCAAAATTCTCGCTAATGCTGGTGGTCTTAGATCCCTAAGAACATCTGAAACTCCAGCATTTGAAGCATTGAGGACTCCCATTGAATCTGCTGCAAACAAGGTTGTGATATAGTTGATTACTTTTCCTTGGTTCTAGATATTTGGATCTAAACATGAATTAATAGTTTATTATGTGTATTATTTAGGTATCTGGCTCTTCTGCTGTTAATGTTAGTCCTGTCAGCTGTAAAGTGGAAAGGAGTTCCCCTGCGAGGCCTTCTCAAATTCTTGTATGAACTGTTTCCTGTAAATTCAGTATTCGTGACTATCATATACCAGTTATAACTTCACAATTGCAAAGGCATATTTAAGTGCTACAAGTCTATGAGATATGTTTAATGTTTCACCTTTTCTCCTGTGATCGTACACAATTAAGTTAAACTAATCGAACTTGCCTGATATTTTTATTCTTCTGGCATGCCTAATTCCACTATGCTGTGCCCTTTTTTACTATGGAGGAACATCTTTAGGATATGTTACTTGATGCCTGCATTTCTTTGTGGATTATAGGGAACCAAGTAATATTTTTTAATTCAAGAGAAAAAGGAGGTATTTGAGCTCTCTCAAACAAGAGCCACATGCTACTTCACAGAGAACTTCTCTGCCTGACACTCAGTAGCAAAATGCATGATCCTCTCTCATTTCCTTCTCCTAAATTCCCCTCTCTAACACAATCCTGCTTTCCCATGATACTACCGGTCAATCAATAACTCTCTTCTGGCCCCATCTCTCTTCTAGGATATACTTGATAGTTTTCATATTACTGGCTTCTTTGAATAACATAGTTAACTTGTTTACAACACATTGATTGGTTTTGCTATTTTCAATGAAGAATGGTGTTGATCCTACGGGTAGAAGTGTGGAGAAACCTAGGACAGTAGAAGATGTAATGGATAGAACTAAATCATGGCAGCTGTCTGAAATTGTGGATCCTGTCCACTGTCGGTTAGTTACCATGCCTGACAACACAGATACTTCCAGCAAGGTTTGTTGACTGTTGATTATGTGACAATGAGCAAGCCATTTTCTATTACAAACTGTGTTATGTGAACTTCTATAACACTGGAGCATATATAGGTCGTTCGGCTTTTATATACAAATTCTGGGGCTGGTCTTTTGGCACTTGGTTCAAATGGTGTTCAGAAGCTGTGGAAGTGGTCTCGTAATGATCAGAATCCTAGTGGGAAGGTAAAGTTAATATTTGCTTATATATTTCTCTAGTCCTTTTTCTTTAAAGCTTATTTTTATTACTTCTTCCCCTTTCAATAGATAACAAAATTCTGAAGTGTATATTATTTTAGGCGACCGCCAGTGTTGTTCCAACCCACTGGCAACCCAACAGTGGTCTTCTTATGACCAATGATGTCTCGGGTGTCAACCTTGAAGAAGCGGTTCCTTGTATTGCACTCTCGAAGAATGACTCGTATGTTATGTCTGCATGTGGTGGAAAGATTTCTTTATTTAACATGATGACATTCAAGGTATGTGTTGAAGGACACAACTGGGATAATCATATTTAATTCAGCTGCTAAGTTTACTGGTAACTTATAGTTTAATTCCTTATAGGTAATGACAACATTCATGCCACCACCTCCTGCCTCTACATATCTGGCTTTCCACCCTCAGGATAACAACATCATAGCCATTGGGATGGAGGATTCAACTATTCACATTTATAATGTTAGAGTAGATGAGGTGATTATTATCTTCAATTGTTTACTTCCATCATTTTAAGATTTAAACTATTATTTTTTAATAATCTCCTCTTTTCGTGGCATGTCTTCTAGGTGAAAACAAAATTGAAGGGTCACCAAAAGCGAATTTCTGGTTTAGCTTTTTCAACCAATCTTGGCATCCTGGTTTCATCTGGTGCTGATGCTCATGTATGTCTTTTAACTGTTCTTTCATGTTAGATTGAGAATGATTGAATGACATGGGAAACCTCTTATGCATATCATTTAGATCGCAACATTAATAATTTATTTTGGAGATCTCTGTTAGTTATCTGTCACCAGTTTTGCTTCATGTGGTATAAAAGATAACAAAATAGCCTTGCTTATATTTTCTGGAAGGTGCCGATACTTGATGTGTTGTTCAGTACCATTTTCATTTTGAGTTTCTAAGCATACAATGTACATTTCAAAAACCATTTACTCAACCGAAATAATTTCCGGACAGCTTTGCGTGTGGAGTATTGATTCATGGGAGAAAAGAAAAGCAGTTCCTATACAACTACCTGCGGGGAAGGCTCCTGTTGGTGAAACACGAGTGCAGTTCCATTCAGACCAACTCCGGTTATTGGTTGCCCATGAGACTCAGTTGGCAATATATGATGCCTCTAAGATGGAACGCATTAGACAGGTAAAATTATACTTTTAGCTAGTATTTACTGATGTGGCTGCTGGTTGCTGATAAACCTTAAATTGATCTATCTTTATACATTAATTGTTGCAGTGGGTTCCACAAGATGTTCTGCCTGCTCCCATATCATATGCAGCTTATTCTTGCAACAGTCAGTTAATTTATGCTACATTTTGCGATGGCAACACCGGGGTCTTTGATGCTGACAGCTTGAAACTTAGATGTCGCATTGCACCATCGACATACTTCACACCGGCGACTTTAAACGGGTAGGTTTCAGAGTAATGGACTGGACCCAATTTTTAGTTTTATTGTATCGAATATTAAACACATAATGAAGGATGCAGTGTGAAATTTTAATTTCATTGCATGATTTGGAAAAATTCATTTGTTCGAACGTGACTCATTAGCGTTTTTTTAATATTGCAGAAGCCAAGCTGTGTATCCTTTTGTTGTGGCAGCTCACCCACTAGAGCCCAACCAGTTTGCCCTTGGTTTGACTGATGGGTCAGTGAAAGTGATAGAGCCCAATGAATCAGAGGGAAAGTGGGGAACTAGTCCACCTATGGATAATGGATTGATGAATGGTAGGACAGCATCATCTACAACAAGCAACCATACACCTGATCAGGGCACACAAAGATAAGAACATTCATTGTATCATTCTACCATATTCTTTCCATCTGTAATTTTAGCAGCTTAGGTTTTTAGATATTTATTCCTCCTTCCCGTTTTTCCCCCACCAAAGTCCAGTAAAGGTTATGCAGTAAATGTTAAAGGTCATAAAACAGTAAATGTTAAGCTGTAAGCTCTTGTACATTAGTTCCGGTCACAACTCAATTGACAATTATATTGGTTGTATTTTATTGTAGTGCAGTGTCTGTTTCTTGATAACAATGTGAATTTGTCCATTATCAAATTTATTTATATGAAACTTTGGTCAAGTAGCAACTATATATTGCAACCTAGGGAATGTTGGAAAGCATCCCCTGCCCTTCCTAATTGAGTTGAGTATTTGCTATATAGCCCGAAATGAACCACGGCAGAACATATCTCATATTTGAAAGAAAGTAAATGAGAGTGAGCCAATAAAATCATATTTGAAATTTACTACTTATTAGTGAAACATATCTCATACTTTGTGTAAAACAATTTTAAAAGACATGCATATTGGAATACTGAGAGTAGTATTATCTGTTGAAGATTTTGTGCACAAATCACACAAACGATCATATTAATTAGGAAACAATAAAATGGTAGTACTAGTAAGTTGATATTCAACAACAACAACAACAACAACAACAAAAACAGAAACAACAATTAATGGATTAAGAAATAAAAGTTAATTGGTTAGCAGAATAACATAATTTAGATACTTGCTTCGCACATTGTTGTAGGCTTGTCTTTGAAGAAAGCTTAGTTCATGCAAGAATTCCACCAACTATTACAGGAAGAGGAATGGTAACACACTTTCATTCATTCATTGGACCCCTTCATCAAAATTTTCTACCTCATACTTGGTTATAACGGTTATTAACCTGTGAATATATTTATTTTCTTTTTAAATTTTTTAGTCAAAAAAACTTCTCTACTTTAGTTGAGAATTCATATATTTTCTTGCCCCCATAAAGGAGCATACTTTTGTCCAACTAAAGTTGAGAATTTTTTTGATTGAAATTAATAAAAATTTAATTTTTTTTTTATGTTGATAGAAATAACGTGAAGAGTATGAGTTCCACAAAGACGGAACATTGGGGGAGAATACTCCCCGATGTGGAGAATACGGACAAGAATATGTAACATTTTGGATGGTGAGTATGAAGAGTAGGTGAGTGTTCGCCCCATTATCATAGATACCACAAATAGAAATAATTTTAAAACGTGGTTATATATCTTCCCTATTTTATTTTAATAATCATATTATTGGTGCAAAGTATCTACCGATTTTGTTAATAACTAATTTCTCCATAGAATTTCGTTGGACACTTTAGTAGGGTTTCTCCTCCCAACTACATTTTTTCCATCCATAAATATTTAAATTTAAAATCTTATTTAAAAGATCCAAGTTCAGTTCCACTTGAACTAATATAATGTTGGTACATGTCTTTCTCTAAAACAAATAGAGATGATCACTTTCAGAGATTAATACATATATATATATATATATATATATGTATATACACATAGTGATTTGGAAAAACCTTGAAATTTGATTGGCTAACTCTGTAAAATAATTTTCAGTGAACCACCATCAAGTGGATTACAGATTGACTGTTGACAGGTGGTCTGTTTGATGTTGTTGATTATGCACCAAAAGTTCTTAGTTATGTCCACATTAACTTTGTGAGCCTTAACACTAAAAGCTTTAAAGCCAATTAATATTATTAATTTTAGAAACTTCAGGAGTTTATCATTTAGTACTTTACTGTTATGATTGTGGCCATGAACATATAAAAAAAACGTTATTATAGGATACCACTTGTGGAAAGGGGAGCAACTCAAAGAAGCAAGTGGTAGTGGGTCTAGTGTGTCATTTTGCTAAAATAATTAACACTAATAATCTTGATTGATTTATAATATTCAGAGCTAGAACTATTCAGAGATGTCTTTAAAGAACCTATTCAGACTTTTTTTTTTAAGGGACCTATTCGGTCCTTTTTTTCTTTAAGGGACCAATGTAAAATCAAAAATATCTTTAAGGGACCATTTTACTAATTAAGTCTTTTTTAAAAAATTTTGTTGGATGATCTATATATATAAACTTTCAATCATTTCAATCCAGCAGTAAATTTTGTAAAATTCGTTTTCGTCATAACAGTATTGATCACGTATCCACGGGTGGTCCACCGTAGCATTAACCTATAAATAGACGACATTCTTACAATTAAACCTCACTGCCTAATCGAGAGACAAATTCCATGTATCATTGGAATAGTTTAAAGATGGTAATCCTTCTACTCTTTCTACTAATTACTGGTCTTGGTCCAGTAATCAATGCATCTCCCCTAAGTGCTTGTTCAAATTGTGGGGATTTTGCAGTTCCATATCCACTCAGCACTAGTGATAACTGTGGTGACAAAAGCTACAAAATTTACTGCAATAATGATAGCTTAGAGTTCTTGTCAGCAACAGGAACTTACTATAAGATCCTTAAAATTGACCCAAATGCAAACAAGCTTATACTTAAACCACCCATCATACTTAAAGACACTTGTTATTCTTCTGATCTTATTGATGGAGGCTTAGTACTAGATGAAAATTTACCCTTCAACATTTCTACATTTAACACTGTCATGCTTCTAAATTGCTCTATAGATATACTTCGATCTCCTCTTAACTGTTCTTCAAACAGTATTTGTAGACAGTTTGAGGAAAAAGTGGAGGAGGGAAATGGGTGTATGAACACCCTTTGTTGTCATTACTTAAAAGATTCAGCTATGAATTCTCATAAGATTAGACTCAGGTTTGGGAGTTGTACTGCTTACACTTGTTTGGTAGATTTTAAGGCTGATGATCCTTTTGAAACTTGGAATTATGGGATTGAGTTGCAATGGATTCCTCCTAAATATTAACTAAGATGCATGCATGTTCATGTATCAATGTTAACTTTCCAAGAAAACAACTTTGTTATGTTTATGTCTTACTACTAGGAAAAAATGGATCCATCCCTAATACCTAAGACAGAATCATATACAAAAAATTGTCTTTAATTTCTATAGGTAATCTATTTTTTCTCTAGTAGTTATTAGTGTCTTTTTTTATTGTGAGAAACTGTGATAAACAGTGAGTTCCAGTTAATTTGGTCAACACTTTTGTTTTGTGTTAAGGTTGTCTTACTATGTTTTTTTACTATGTTCCTGTTTCTTTTGTTCTTATTTGAATAAACTGCTGATAAGATCATATTTCTTGTTACATTCACAGTTACACACAATTCAGTGAATAATCATCTTTCATAAATTTAATATGCAATTTCAATAAAGAGAACACTCAACAACTTGAAAATACAGGGATTTAAAGGGAAACTATTGGTTGGAGTTTAATTGGACATGAGAGGCATGTAATGTATCATGCATGGAAGGAACCAGAAGAGATACCACTAAGAAACTAAGAGAAAAGACAAAATAATTTAATAATTGTGTATCCAAGAAAATGTTAAAAAAAAAAGGATTTATTGGGATTAGTTAATTTGCCCAATTGAACTATTAGTCTATTACCAAACAAAAGGTGCTAAAAGGTAGTAAGTACCTATTCCTTTCCTTTAACATTTGCAACATGAGGTCTAGCAAGACAGCTGCAATTCTAATTCTACATATCCCAAATCTCCTATAATGTGCCCCTATTGTAAAATAGCAGCAACTCTATAAAGTCTAACTCAACTACTAATGTCAAAATTCTTAGATCAGACGCTTTCACCCGGGTTTGAACCTAAGATATCTGCAGTTGTGTATGCAAGTTTTAGTAGTGCTTACCACTTCATCTACTGACCAAAAGAAAAAGAAAATGCAGTAACTCACTATGGACTATCATTAAGATTTTTGGCTCTGCCATTTAATATAATCTTAGATCTAATAATGATGAATTTCAAATAAGACTTTTTAATACTAATACCGGGACTTTTAATGTGTAACTATTAAATTATTATAGTATCTGATATAAATTTTTGTCGCACAACCAAATTTAATATTTCATATAAGAAATGCTCTACACTTTGCAATCCTAAACATCCAGAACGAAGGTTGAAGAAGAATGGCACAAAGGAAAAGATGAGAGCCCTCTATTCTTTTATCATTTTGGTGTCAGTGCCCTTCCAGCTATGTGTTTATTAACCTTCTTGATGACAATGTGAGTAACAAAAGAACTAACTTGACTTGATCAACAATTTTCACATTCATAGACTATTTTGTGTTGGGGGAGAGAGGGGTCAACAAAGATCACAAAATCCTGATTTTCAGATACGATTGAGACTTCTTTTAGTCTCAAAAGGGGCTTATCGTTGAAGGTCTCGAATGGGAGATGTAACCATAGCTTCAGTTTACTTACAAATACAAACTGTTAGCTTAGCACAAATCACCTATCTACCAGACACCATATTTGTTCTATCAGTCAGTCCAACAGCTGAGCACAAGCCATAATCAAATTTGTTACAATTTCCAAAACACTTACTAGACCTATCTTAACTTCATTTCTTGCACATCTATGACAATCACCACCGAAAATGCAAAATCAAGCATGCTCGCACTGCCAGATAAAATTATACAAATATTTACTGTGGAACCATAATATTAGATAATTATTGTGCTGTAACGGTAGGTGAGCTAGGCCTCTTTCCTTCCATGGCATCTTTTTTCTTCCGACAATTTGTGCAGAGAAATGGGCCTTCCCATGGCTTAGAAGCTGGAGAAAAGAAAGGTCCAGAGTTCACTGATAAACCATTGCCAGGGGGTTGATCCACTTGGCAAATCGCACAGCGGAATATCTCAGAATTCTTATCAAATGGAAAATCCTTACCAAGCCTGCAGTTTTTAAGAAAAATAGAAGACTTCAGAATTGCACACGCATATACACCCAAATAGAAAAAGAAATCATTTCATTCCAATCACTAGTCAAATAAGATAAGTTTCAAATGTGAATTTAGCTGGGCTACCTTTCTATAAGCATTGCAGAACCCTCTTCAAATAACTCCTCAACAACACCAACTGCAGAAAGCTTGCTAGTAGCTTTGTTTGTAGAGTTCTCAGATTTCTTTCTAAAGAGAAGCGTGGTTAGCATATTATTTTTCTTTCTTGGAGTTGGTGGTAATACAGAGTGGTCAGAAGGAATAATATCTACAACAAGGCAGGTTGTATCATCCTTCAGGCCTCTAGATCTAAGAGCTTCCTGGGAGAAAAAAAAACCAAAGCATTTACTAAATAAGCTAACCAGACATCCAATCCTGAAAATGTGAGAAGAATGCCAGAATTAACCATAACCTCACCTTAACCACTAGCTTAGCAGCAAGCTCTGCAGGTAGACCCCGACATGACATGGCAGCCGTATCATTAGATAAAGCATCCCAAATACCATCAGAGGCTATAATAAGCCTTCCACCAGCATTTGAAAGCTGAGGAAAGAAAAGACAAATGTTTGTGAGATTTGTAATTTGGAACTGAATGCTCCATATATATAGTCACCAAACAAAGAACATAAGAATGAAACCAGCTCACTTTCACTTGCTTAACATGTGGTATTGGCACAATATATTCTCCGACATCCGTGTCTCCTATTGATCTAGATAGGCACAATCCACCAGGCCAGCAGCGAAGAGGCCCTACCTACAAACATATTTGAGAACCAAAATCAGTTGAGTGTAAGTAACTGCTACTAGAAGGGCAAAAGTGATTACATCATACCGCATTTCCCCCAAATATATTGAGTCTTCCTACTTCACCACCACTGGCAGTAACACGCTCCCTCTCTTCTACATTCTCTTCCAATCTATGGTCAACTGTCAGGAGAGAAACTACACCTCCCTGAGTATCTAATATGCAACGGGAATCACCAACAGATGCAACAGTGACAGTCCATCCATCAACCAGAACAAATGTAGCTGTTGTTCCAGAAGTTTCCCCTGCAGATGAAATTAAGATGTCAACAACTAAGTGTAGATAAGATCCATGAAGCTAGAAAACAAGGTTTTGTATTTACCCTTCTTCTGAAACTCTGTGTCAGTTTTCACAAAACCAACAACTAAAGCGCGAGGAAGGGCCTGTAGCCATGCATCCCTGCTGATATCTTGTGGCATTGCACTCAAAACATTATTAAGCAAGTTTTCCTTTGTATAAATAGCAGCTGATATACCGTTGTGCCCGTCAAAAATCTGTCAATCATGAATTCCTTATCAATATCATAATCATACCCATTGCAGGAATAAATTGATGCACCACTTTCTGCTTATAAATGTGAAGAAAAGAGAAATAAATAATATGCTTCCATTCTCATTTGACATCTACTAAGTCTCTGTTTAGATAAGTAGTGCCTATGTATAAGCTATTTTGATAACAAAAGATAAAATAAAGTCAAACTATTTTCATATAAATTAAAAGTTGTTTTCATAAGCTATTCTGGAAAGTTTATCACAAGCTGTTTCCATAAACTCTCCCAAACAGTCTCACAAGTGTTTATGCTAGCAGATAAGTTCAAATTATCAAATCCAAACAGACCCTAAGACCTCATACAGACAAAGTTATCTCCACTATGCAGAACAAACAATAAGCTAAACACAAAAACAAAGTTACTGAACTGAAATAAACAAGAAAACAAAGTAAAAATAATACCGCGAAGACGGAAAACGCAGTTGATGGATCAGAGGGAACCCTGTAACAATCAGTTTTAATAAAAAAGTAATCTTCTCCTTTTTTTGCCAATCCAGCTTGTCCATATTTGACAAAAGGTTTTTCAACATTCTCATTTCGAATCTCACGGCCAATCAAAGTAGCCAAAGGAACTTGTGATGATAACGGCTTCATCCTTGAAAATTCACGCTTACTCATCTTACTTCACAAATTCAACATTTCAAATTTCAATCACCTTAAATACCTATAATAATCATCCAAATAAATTCCAACAAAAAAAAAAAAGAAAAAAAAGTTAGATCTATTCATGAATGAATAATTCTAAAACGGATCGTACAAGCATAATTAAAAAAATGAAATAACATGATTGATTGATGAATATAAGAAAATGCGGTAGATCGAGGAGGTAGAGATAGAAGTACATTGTAGTAAGTAAGTAACTACATCTGCGAAAAGCATAGAAATGGAATGGCGATAAACTCTAGAAATGGAGGATGAGATGAGCGTGGGATTCAGTGATGTTACTTACAGAGAAAAGATGATGAGTTTCTCTGTGACTGTAATTTGATTGGTACAAAAAGACACACTTTCAGAGCAAAAAAAGAGGGTCTTTTTGCTTGGTTTAGGTAAAGGAATCTTTTTTCATAACTCATGTAATAATGCTCACTTTTATTTTATCCCAATCTTTCTCCAAAAATTACTTTTTAGTTTTCACTACTACTTTTATCGTTGCGGTGTTCGTTTAGTCCGTATTGAAACATCAATTTCAATCGATTGCAGATTCAATTAATGATTTGAGTATTATCATTGCAGATCCGGAAGGATGGACATTTCGGTGACTTTAAATTTATCATGTTATTTGTAGGCATTTTGCTTTTGCATGCTATTAACTTGGATGCGGTGAGTTTGTTCGCAGATTCATCCTTTTTGTTTTTAGTGATGTTGAATTTGTACTCTATCAATTATTGGAATAAATGAATATCGTTGTTATTGTTAGTAAAAAGAAAATCTCACACAAAAGAGATAGGGGAAGGATCAAATTACACCGGTATAACATTTGAGCTCAATAATGCTTTAACAAATATAAATTTTACAAAATTCATCGTTGGATATTGAAAGTTTATATCGTATAGATCATCTGTGTTAAATTTTATAAAAATTTAAAATCGTTTAATATGTTCATTAATCTTGATCGGTCTCAATAACATATTAGATTTTTATAAACATAGATGATCTATACTATATAACATTTCAATCCAATGGTGTAATTTGATCCCTCCCCAAAGAGATATTTTAGTTTTATGTATTTTTTTATATATTGTGAAAGAAATAATAGAAAGTTTTCTCATTTTCACCAAAAGAGTCAAAGTCAAAAATAATATTATAGAAAATATATTAATTGTTGCAACAAAAAAAGAAAAAATAGATTAATTGTAAACAAATTAGGAAAAACTAAATACTAAGAATATTTTACATTTTTATTTTTACCATGTTTTCAAATTAAGCATGTTTTTACTAAAAATCAAGAATGTACGATGAATGGGTGCTTTTTTTTTTTTCAAATAAGTTTGCTCGAATTAATTAATTTTATTTAAGAAATTATCGAAAATTAAATATATTACCTCTCATTTGCAGAATTTGAATTTTAGTCTTAGTGCATTGTTGAATTTTATTTGAATTTTGGAAGACTACCTCATTGTTGAATTCAATTTTTTCATAAGATAGTTTTCTATTAGTGTTCCTAAAAACACTAATAGAATTTAGGACTCTCAACATTTTATCCAAGTTCCTTCAAACATTGTTTGATGCATTAATTTAATTTATTTGTTCTTTGGTAAAGTAACATGGTTCTTAACAATTACATAAATATTGTCATATTGTGTCAAAAACCGATTGCATAAAATATAGATGCAGGTTGATTCAATCAAAGGAATATGAGAATAATATTTCTTCCACACAAACAGAACTTCAAAGTGTGTATGATATATAATGCTTTTATAGTAGAATATTCAAAGAAACAGAAAAATAGAAACATGATGAGCACAACAGGACAACCAGCAAAGGTCCAATCCAACCTATGCCACCCTTGGACGGCCAACAATAGAGAGTGATAATTACTATACAACATTAAAAAACTGCAAGCAATATTACTCAACTACCCTCATAGGCTCATATAGCCTCATACTAGAATATGATATGGCAAGATGAACAATGAATTGGTCCAAATAGTAAGAGTCTTAGTCTCTTTAAGTATATGGTTAGGGGTTCGATTTTTGACTCCTGCGTATGAAAAAAATGCGGTTGGGACCTTGTGTATGCTACAGATTCTTCGGCGGTGATTAGTCATCACTAATGACAGTGGAAACTTTGGTAACAAGAAAAAAAATATGAGAAGAAGAGTTCAATTTTGTATTCTTGGCCACATTGGCACACAGGTAAATACATAGTAGAATGGAACCACTCAATGGGTTTATTTTTGTCATCACCAAATAGCACAAAAATCTATTATTCACAAAATTATAGTATTATACATACAAACAAAACAAAAAAAAAATTATCCAACTTGTACACTCTCCTTCTAGCATTACATCTTACATCCATTTGTCCTTTTGAAAATTTATGACACTAAAATAATTCATAAATCTTTTGACCAAGCAAATAAATCTAAGTGTAGTGCTAAAATCATCAACAAAAAAAATGTATTAAAACCACCAGAGGAGGAAAACAAAGCCTTTCAACAACACTTTGAACAATTGAACAAGGTCTCTCACTTTGCATGTCCACTCCTCCTTTTTAAACCAGTTGATCCTGGATTCTTTCTTGCTTGAGTAACTGGGCTTGCTGGTTTTTTTGATGGAGTAGGAATTAATGATGGGATCATACTCCTATTTTCATACATAGAAAGAACAATGTTAATATACCTTTGAGAATCACATATATATGTAATGTAATGCAACATAAAGTTTGATTGTGCAACAAGTTTAATATTTGTTGCGTTCCTAAAAGGTAGTGAGGTCGGATAAGAGACGCTGTATAAAAGTTTTACTGGTCAGTGCATAGCTATTAAACTCTTGTGCAATTAACACGAACTAATTACCTGACTTCGGGGATCTTTGTTGGTCTAGGATTAGTAGGTTTCTTTAATTTAGAGCCTAATCCATTTGAAATTGCGGTTGGTTTAGGTGCCTGTATTAACCAACTCATGTCTGATTCTGAAGAATCGCTACATGTTGCAATTTCAAGCTCCTCAGATTCATCTGTGGTCATAGTAGTCATCTCATACCCGGGATCCGAACATAACTTTGAATTTTCTGAAAGAGAACTTGGACTTAACATCGGAGAGTATTTACTTTCTGATTCCCATTGTCCCACTAAGCTATCATCACTTGTGAAGCTGTCATTCCTGTTCATCCTACTTGAAACTGATTCCTTATCATCCTCTTTTCCATTTACTCCTTGGTTGTTTTGTGGCCATGGTGGTGAACCCCTATACATCATGTCATGAAGATCTAGGCTTCTTCTTTTCAGCTTTGTTGCACCCTTATTCTCACCCTACATGTAATTATTCACAACATTTACATACATCAGTTACCATAAGTGTAATTTAGCAATAATTATATCTCATTGCATCACTTATATGATCACATAATATAATGCTTTTGACATGTCACTAGAGTAATTTCATGGAGTTAAGATATATAAATGATAACATGTTACCATTTCGCTACTAGTATCATCCTTTGGCTGCTTACGGCCTCCAGCAGATGTCGAGCTACGTTGTTGTATGGGAGGTGACGATGCATACGATTTTAACTTTGGTGTTACATTGCCATTATTGGTAGGTTGTTGAAACTGTTCTGCTTCTCCATCCTTCCTCGCTAAGGCTGCCTTCAGACTAGCAATCTGACAAAGGCAAAGATAACATTATAACATAAAAATTGCATAATTCGAAGATGTCGTGAGTTCCAATCGTACTCTACCGCATTTTCACTTAATAATATTGTTACATTACATTTTAGTATAGTTGGCTATTAGACTAGAGAACAAAAGACAATGTAAGAACCTGTTCTTTAAGGTCTTTCACTTCTGTGTTATCTTTATTTACTTTTGCAGCTCCTAGTTCAACAGTGGATACGCGTTCTGCGAACTTGAGTGTACTTAGTGTTTCTCCAAGAGCATCAGGTTCCGGACTAATATGAACAAACATGAGAGTCTTGGCCTGCCCTCCTGATATACATATATATGAAAAAAAAAGGCAGTTCCTTAATAGCCAACCAAGGAGACAAATCCTAATGTTGTCAAAGCAATACTGATAGGAAAAACATACCAAGTGCATCCTGAAGTAGCTGAGTAAGTTTACTGTTCCGGTATGGAACATGTGCATTCTTCTGCGCAAGGGAAGCGATTACATCCCCTAAGGCAGAAAGTGACTTGTTGATATGTTGAGCCTCTTTAAGTCTATCTCCCGTGGCCTCGGTTTTATCGGCCCTCTCACTTCCTGCAAGGTCAACAAGATGCATACTACCTCGAATAATGCCTCCTGATATCAAGTTCTTTCCATGAACATGAACTGTCAAGCAACTGCAATTATATACCAACAGGTACAAGAAGGGTCAATGTGTGTTAGCAAAGGAAAATTAATACTTACAAATAAACCTAACAATGTCATTGCTATTACCTGTGAGAACGACTGCTACGTTCGTTCATGGAAGTAGAACCAACAGCGCGATTTTTATGTCCCAAGTTCATCAAATTTATGACATCGGAAGTGGTTGAAACTGGAACAAGGTTCGCATCTGGCACGTTGATGCCATTATTGGAACTATTGCGGATATCTAATGTGTGTATGTGTTAAAGATAACCTCAACAAAAAAAAGAATCAATAATTCAGCATGGCATCTACATAATATAGTCTTAATATTATTGTATAAGATAGATTAGAAAAGGATATCTTTTATTAGAACCCTCTGGAGCTAGTAGGTCTCTGACTTGCTCGTTGTAAATCTCAAGCATCTGAACTGAGATTACATAGTTAATGGTGTCTTTCCTCTGATCTGAGAGAAAGAAGAGATCTTGCAATGCACGGTAGTTCACACCTATGGTGTCGTCATCAAGATTGTCTGGTCCTGCCTGCATCAACACATATCAAGTATTAATGGACTTATTATGATTCTCACAAGACAAAATTTGTTATATAACACAACAAATTCATAGATTTGCATTGGAATTTGTTCCGAATAGATCATGCGGTGGTCTTATCTGAAACTCTTACCATAGTATACGTTTTTCCTGATCCTGTTTGGCCATATGCAAAAATGCAAACATTGTAACCATCAAGAACCGAACGGACCAGAGGCTGCATATCCGAGAATACTTCCGCTGCAAGAAAACCATAAACAACAGTGATGATGAAAACATACCTATTAGCGAAAAAATTAGTGAAAGATATACAAACTAAGACCAACCTTGTGTTGAAGTAGAACCAAAAGCTTTATTGAAGGTAAATGTCTTCTTTCCTTCTTTACCAAGTTTGGAATTGGGAGGTATCATGAGTGTCATACTTCCTTCCTCCACACCGCTTACAACGCTATTTTGACTTGTTTTCGCTCCCAAGAACGGTCGAACTCGACAGTACACCCTAATGTTTCCTACCAACATGCAAAAAAATTGTCCATTCAGAAATGGGAATTTAATCTTCAACGGCACAAAGAAAAATACTCATGATTATTTGGAAAACGGATGTGTAATAGAAAGTTTAAAACTTCTGAACTTAATCTATGATTCCAACTTTTTTGAAGAAAAGAAAAAATAGAAATCCGAAAGCTATTATTTGTGTTTATAATGCAAAAATCTCAAGTCAGATCACTCTCTCATTTAGAGCATGGAACCTAGGAGAAAAATTATACATAGACTCTATAGTCTTCACCACTAGAGTTTTACCTTTAAGATCCTGCACTTGATTGTATAACTTGCGGTTTTCTTCGAGAACTTTATGATATCCTTGAGCAGCAGCAGCTAGACTTTGCAGGTGCTTACTTAGATTGATCATATCCTTTTGGTATTCCCTTTTCAGAAACTGCATTCCCGATTTCGTTTGATGTACAATGTGTTTCACTTCCTAAAGAATTTTAATATCGAATCCGTCATTTTACCTCATCAATTCAATTACCAAACACCGAGCTTCAGATTTATTATTATTACTATTTACCTGGACACTTCTAGTTTGTTCCTCGACTATACTTAGCTGCTTCAATTTCAGCCTGTTTAATTCTTCAGCATCACTATTGTATTTCTCATCATCGCATTCCTCTTGTTTTTCTTGCAACTGTTCTCCATCTTCATTTTCTTCCATCTTGTCTTGCAACTGTTCTTCATCTTCATTTTCTTCGATCTTTTCTTGCAACTGTTCTCCATCTTCATTTTCTTCCATCTATATAATCCTCAAATCAAAAAAAGAAGATAAGCAGTTGAGATTGTGATAGTGACCAATCTAAACATTTTTCATTTGCACTTGCAAGATAACTATTTTCTGGAATGTAAATTTTACCCCTTCATCAACAGAAGCATCTTTTGAAATTGATTGTTCCGGTTCAGCCGATGGCTTATCTTCTTGAGTTGTTTTAAACTACAACAATTAAAATTTTATCATTAGATTCCGAAAGGCTACTTTTTGCATCCGGATTATAAGTATAAGATTCAGCGCTACTAAACTATAGAGATGCATACCGTTTCTTGTTGAATTTGCATTCGACGCTCAAACTCTTCCATGACTTTGCTAAGAAGAGACTCCACTGCCTGTTGCAGCAAAATATGTTATATCTTTAAGAAGAGGCTACTTTGTTACATATACAATAGTCTGATGTGTTATGTTACTTGGAGAGCAAGGCAAAAATCACTCGAAAGAATTGACAAAATGTTAAGCGGTTTCGTCTAAATCTATTAAAGAAGAAATAGGCCTTACAATGGGAATTTCGTCTGGCCTCTTATTAGACAAATATTGGCGAACTAGTGAATTTAAGGAAGAAAATGAACCCTGCAGATACAAAATCATGAAGCTTAGACAGATGATTTTTATCATTTTGACAAAAAAGAGAAAAAATATATTATAAACAATAAAGTTCTCTCGAACCCCTTCTTGGCGATCGTTTCCAGAATCATTGTATGAAGAGTTATCACTCATGTAACCAACATCTTTGTCACCTAATGTCATACTCCATAGTGACTTCGTGAATGGTTCTGAGTTTTTCCTCAAAATTGATTTCACAGGTGTAGGTGGCTTTTGACCAAATTTGAATGACCCTGACCCACTTCTTCCTCCAAGTGTCCCTTCAGACAAGGATTTCATTGCCAAAACACAATTCACTATTCTTGAAGATTTTCCTCCCTGTAAGTACAATATGTACAAATATGATAAATGTAAACGAATAATCACAATTGCTCTATAATAAATTAACTACAGACATTGATTTCAATCTATCAAGCCCATAATCAACCGGTTAGACTCAAGTGGTTAACGAGCTTCAATTAAGGTTGAATTGAATCGCTCAAGAGAACCTAAGTTTGAATTCTGACTAAATCATTGGCCAGACCGAACTCCAGATTATCAGACCATTCTCCTAGGTGCTGGAGAGTTCAGACCGGAAAAAAATCTACTAATTCTATCCATCCCATAAAACCAAAGTATTAATAAACAAAAAAAGCTGAAGTTTGATTAATAAGAACCTGTTCCAAATCAGAAGCTTCAAAGGAAGGAAGTCCCATTTCTTCTACAGCTACAAGAAAATTCCTTACATTTTCAAAGTATTGAAAAGCAGATAATGCTGCTCCATCAGGAACAAGAACAGAATCACAAGGGCCTCCAACCACCTAAATATGTTTATATAGGTTCAATATATAATTGTCATAGAGAATCTATAGAGGCATATTTTGTGAGATGAGAAACATAACATACCTTAGCCACTGCTCCAGGTTGAACTTTGTTGAGAGCATTGCAGAGAATAATCCCGCTACGCAAACCAATCCTAAAGTCTTCTTCAGAAGGTTCAGCTGGTAAGTCCTTCCCTCCAACAACTCCAACCGTTTTTCGCAACCAACAGGCCGCTTCATACCTTAACAAAGCTGCAATAACAGACAAATTCTATCTCAATTATATGAAGATCCAATTGAACACAAATTTCAACAAAACAATAAGTGTCATTTATTGGTTATTAGAACTGCAACGAAGCACAGACACTCTTCAGGTTAGACGTGTCCGGCATGTGTCCAGACACTTATTATTACATTGCATTTTGTTATTTTCTCAACATATTATTGGTGTCAACGTGTCTGTGGCCGTGTCGTATCTGTTGTCTGTTATTTGTAGCTTAGAACCAGACATCGTTAGCCAATAAAAAAGACATTAACATTAATTTTCACAAAAACTTGAACTAATTACATAGTTGTAATATAAATATGATGGAAGTAAAAGCAAAAATCTTATTAATTAAACAAAAAAAAAAAAAAAAAAAGAGGAAATGGATATATACAAGCTTCTTCGGTTTTTCTGGAGACAAATTTGAAATCACTGGACCGGGGAGCCTGTTGTTGTTGCAGTTGTTGTTGTTGTTGTTGTTGTTGTTGTTGTTGTTGTTGCTGTTGTTGCTGCTGCTGTTGTTGTTCTTCTTGTTGTTGTTGTTGTTGAATAACATCTTCGAAGACAGAAACAACAGAGAATGGTAAAGCTTGGTCGTTTGACATAATTAGGCCTTAAGAATTAACAAAAGACCCAGAAACAAATCCTATGTTAAAAATTGAAAAGAAAAAAAACCCAAGTTTCCTATAATCAAAAAGGTTTAGTCTTTGGGAAAATGGCATAGAATTGTTAGCTATATAACAATGAAAAAAAATATATATAGCTGAATTCTGAAAGAAAAAAGGGAAAATAATGAATATAGCTTGAAGATGAAGAAGGTAAAGAATGATGAAAGAGAGAGAGAGGAAATGAAAATAAATTTTTTTGTGATCTTTTCTTTCCCTCGCTTTCCTTTGGTTGTATGGTCTTTCTCTCTAATAATATTGGTGTTCCAAAGCTAACACCGAACCTGCTTCCGACCCTCTCGCTATGTCATCACCTTCATGGTTTAAAATTAGTTTTTATTTTATTTAATGGGTTATATAAACCCAATATAGTTTTTCAAACTTAATTATCCATTTCTTTTAACATTCACTCTCTAATAAATAAACATCTTTGACCCGTGAGCTCGGTTGTCAGGAATGTCACATTATATGTGTAGGAATTGAAGTTCAAATCTCGGACACTTCACTTATTCAACTTTAAGGTGAATTTTCTAGTCACTATGTTACTTCACAAAAAAAAAATTCATATTTATTAGATAACTGATGTATCTGATCTTTAATATAGACTAAATACATCATTTATATGATGAATCTGAAAAGTGGTTTTAGTCACTAGATCCGGTCAACTAGACCACCTAATCTAATTTGGGGATCTGTTTTGACATCAAGTAATTTCAAGCTCTTTCTAATCGCAGTTGCGAGGATCGAACGGTGGTTCTTTCTACCATGTGATGTCCAATGTCAATTGCTAGTGGACCAACTATATGTGAATAGATACATTGGCAAAACTAGGTTATACCAACAAATGCATAGATTCATATTGTTTAAATGCATTGAATAACTTTGGCAATTCTTTAAATAAAAAAATTGCCAATTCTTTTAAAAAATTGTCAAACAGTGAATGATGTATTCCTTGAAATAATTAATATTTTTTTTCCTTGAAATAATTTATTATATTTTATTTATTTTTGAAAGAGAAATCAAAGACTGTTTATAGAAATAACTATTTTCATTTTATTTTTCTATGTTTGGAGATAATTTACTGCTGAAAATAAATATAGTTTTTCTATTATGAAAAACCAAAAGACAATTCTACCTAAAAAAAACAAATTTAGTTTTAAATTTTAATTGTGGGTATAAAAGAGGTTTGTTAATTGTTATAATAACTTAGAGCATCTCCAATGCAGATATTTAAACGAGTTTCATAGACTAATATTTGTACCTTACTTTTTTTTTATCATTGGAGCAACTATAGCATGACAGGGTGAGTATCTAAAAAATGAGTCAAGTACTATAGTTATTAGGCTACTTGACCAAAAAAATTAAAAAAAAATAAATTATTCAAGTATCTTATTTAAAGTATTGTATTATCAATTTTTTTTTGTTTTTTTTTTGTTGAACATAATATTCGTTTATGTAGTGGATCATATTAATTAAATATTATATAATATGAGTTGCATAATTTTGTATTATTGAAGTAAAATATATATAAATTACAAAAATATTACCTGACATTGTAGAATTGCGTGTTAATAACGTATGAAACTCATAGTAATATGATCACCGTTAGGCTCAATACCTTTATTGGTAAGTCAAAGGTATATTTCATTGTAAGTTCTTCTTGGTTTTAAATGCATAAAATGTGTACCCCTAATTTATTTATTTTTTAAAAAAAGAAAATTATAAATAAGTTTGAATTCAATAATTGAAATTTGCTGGGTCAACATAATATATTTTATAATTGGACATTAAAATTAATTTTTCTCCTTTTCATTTGCTTTGAACTTTTTTATTTTTTTTATAAAGTTTGAATTTATTTTTCTCTATAATAATTTTTATATAAAATTTTATAAATAAAAATGATAAATCTATTTGCTTATATTTTAATTTAAGATTAACTTTTATTATAATACTCTTATAACCATATATTAATTTGAGAATTTTCCAAACTCACATGTTTTTCTTTACTGTATTGACGTCGTAAAAAAAAAAGAGGATTGATGGAATATTGGTATCGACCCTTTGGTTTCTAATGTTTTGGTTGGATTGATGGAATAAGGTAGAATGGTAAAATGGAAGGGAAGAAGTTCCGGTAATCTAGAGTTCGTCCGTGAGGTAAGTAAAGTGTCAATAATTGTTTATGTTGAAAATGGAACTCGGGTTTTTCCAAGTGATGACCGTAAATATATTATGATTGAGACTTTTTATTTGTTTTCCTATAATATCTGTCGACAGAATTATATCTAGCACTAATTATTCTGCCAATTGAGCAAGCAAATTGTATCTTATACTTATCAGACAGTGTTTTTGAGATCATGAGTCACACTATAGATTTCATGTAATATTATGATTTTGACTACAATGGTAAAATAGATTGGCTTTTTATCTTAATTGAATAGAACAATCCAACTTAAATTTCATTTACCGGTTAAATTGTCTAATAGTATGTATGATCTGATTAGCATTAGACATCTTAATTTTATTATTAATAATTAGTCCTTGTTGTGATAATTACAGGATAATACTAAGTACTATACCACTAATTAATTTGGCAAACACTACAGCTCCTTTTAGATGTAAAGTGTAGAACATGTTGCATCATTAGGCTTCAAAGAACTTAGACATAGTAAACAAAATCTAACATCAAAGTGTACCCCTCCAAATGCATGATTAGTGTCATTATACTATAAATTAAATGAACCATTTAAAAGAAAATGTTCACATGGATCGTTTCCATATTCCCCCACAATTTCCCTTAACAATGTATGGATTAGTTAGAATAACATCTCTATAATCATTAAAGTTAGGTTTACCAACATAATCTAATTGTATGGATCTTTCTTGAATACTTATCAAAATGACATGTCTAAAATATATATAGGGGGTGGTGTATGTGTTCTTTCGGCACTCTCCACATTCTGGGATTTTATTTTTCTTATAAAGCCTCAAGCTAGCCCACAACTTTTATGTCGTGAAAAGGAAGGCATATAGAAAACAAAGTACTTTGAATCAACATATGATTTTATTTTTGGTCACCATGGACCTTTTTTATCCATCTTATAATGAATTAATGTTGAAGCTAAGCTAAGGGATTTCTATCAATTAATATTGCACCTGAATTGGGTGCAGTCAGCACCTATGATTGCATGCATTTAGCAATAATAAGACCGCTTGATCAAGATCGGATGGTTTAAATTTAAGGTCAAAATTTTAATTTTATAAAAATTATTCAAAACTACTTTTAAATTTGAGTCGTATGATTTTAATCAGACAACTCTGATGCATTGACTGCATCAAAATCAACTGATGTCAATCCATTTCCATTAGTATTTGGTGAATTATTTGGGACTAGGATTCACCATAGTCCATAAATAACGCAGTAATTGATATAGTCCATTGATTTTACATCGAACGACTATGATATATACGCATCAAAATAATCTTGGTCATTCGTTTAAATTGGAAGGTTGATACTCTAACCGCATTATCACCCATTATTCGTAAAGCGCCATTAGTATTTGGTGCATTATTTGTGAAGCATGAATCTATATACTCGTACTGTTGAGATGAACTTATGTGTTCTATGTACTTTCTCAATTTATGATGCCAAGCAAATGGAAAAGGTGGAATGGGGTCAGTGCAAAGGGATGGGTACAGTGCTTTACAGAGGTTGCATTAGCCTAATCAATAGTCCCAATCATAGATATCGGAAAGGAAAAAAAAAACTTGGGCACGGTGATCTTTAGGTGTGGGCAAACGCTAAAAAAAACTCGTGTCATCTTATCTAAACGCTCTTAGGTAACTTAAGCGCTCTTGGGTAATTCTATTTTCTTTTGAGAAATGAACATCTTATTTCTATTTTTATATTTGAATAATTAATTAAAAAACTTATTGAGTACCAAGTAGCTCTTTTGTCACACAAGAAAATCATGTTTCCCTCCAATGTCCATGGTGCCTAGGATGTTTCAAACACATGGTTCGGATCCTAGCCTAACAGCTCCGGACAAGGAAAATGTCTGAAGAATACTTAGTTTTAGGTAAACACAAATAACATAAACTGCCGGCGTGAATAGTTATTTTTGCCGGCCCAATTCTCTATCGGTGGACCCAGCAGCCCACTTTGATTAATTGCTCGTTATATCACTTTTTTTTTGTTAAAAAAGTATACGATATTTTTTTAGAATTCACGAAACAAATGGCTATCAATCTATCATATAGTTTATGTATGTCTTTAAATAATTTTACAATTAATTAATTGACTATATTCACTTTGAAATTTTTATGATTACGAGTACTAGTACTAGTAGTTAACACACAAAATAAGTATACTTCAAAATAGTATATATTTTGTTGGTCTTGGTCAAATGGGTGGGTCGTTATATATCCTATCAACTTTGATTATAATAACATGGTTTGATGATTTTGCTTAAAAATACTGTCTATAAAGTAGTATATCTTCATCATTCATAGCATGAAATTTTATGTTTACATGACATTAATTTACATTGCCCAACTTTATCAATTAATCATTCTCTTGAAATCTTCAGAGACCGATCACAAGTCACAAAGCTTTGAATCATAACACATATACATATAACTCAAACTAATCTAGTTAAACACGGTAGTATTAGTAGTAGAAGCGGGAGGAGGAGTGTTTGTAAATGTACTATTTGTAATGTAATTGTAATATTCTTTAATATAAATTGTGGGTGATACAAATATGATAGCAAGTGATTTAACGGATTTTTTATATGACTTTTACACCATATTTGTATTTTGGGATGAACTTATACAAACTATTACAAAATCGACTTGTAAAGTGAAAATTATACTCACTTATAAAATTATGTTCATACCACCTCTCATCCAATGTGAGACTCTTTAACATCATCATCTTTCATTAAAAAAGATTGATTAATTGTAATATTCTTTAATATAAATTGTGGATTTGAATTCGCCATCAAGATTGATTTGATTGTCTCTTTTCATCACACTTTTTCACCAAAATAACTAGTGTGCAAATTGGTTTCGTAAATATATATAATGCATTTTCTAATGATTTGCTCAAAATTTGCAATGTTTTCCCATTCGGTTACATCATATGTTCTCCTGCCAAATGCTCTCAGAGTTATTCATTTAAGATTGAAGTGTGTCTCATGTTGTTTCCATTTCTTCTTTATTGAGAAAAGTTAAAATTTGAAAATATGAAAGAAAATGAGAGAAAAAAATTAGAGGATTTATTCTCCAACATATAGAGTTGGATTGATGTAAACTTATTAGAGCTTATACTTTCAATCCATTTGGTGTTACTTCATTAGAGGATATGCCTTTCTTGGCGTTGGGAATTTATCCTAAAGTGTAAAGCAAAATTGGCAACGAGGCCCTTGTTCAAGTGTTGGCCTTTGCACACAGACAAGGTGCACCAGGTCTAATCTTATTGGTCCTAATCGGCACAAATCTATGAAAAATGTACTTTATATTCTCACATTGATTCTCCTTCCCCACATTTTTAAAGAATCTTTAAATTTTACAGAGCTTAAATGTTTCAAAAATTCAACGTATTATGAATATGCACAATTAATTATTTTTTGTGTGTGCATAAAATGGTCTTGTCATTGGATGAATAAGTTACAAGTATCTCTGATCGTACATGGATCAGAGATGACCTCGCCGGTGATGCTCCTCTTTCGTACCGATGAATGAGAGGGGGTTGTGTACATGCAGGTACTCCGACGTTCAAGTCAGTGAAATGCGTGAAACAAAAGTTTTCAGAGATAGATAGAATGTATCTGACTTCATTGTATGGATGGAGTATATATAATCTCCAACGCTGGGACCAGAGGCGGAGCTACATGCACTCCAGGGTGTGCAGTTGCACCCTCTGAGATTTCAACTTTTGCACCAATATCATGATGTTTATTGCATTTGCACACCCTAAATTATTGACTTTGCACCGCATTTTTTCATGACACAGTATAACATATAGCAGGCCAACTTTTCCTCCTGTCTTTTACTACACTACTACTATTTTATTTTTTTAATTATATAGGAGTATACCTACTCAATATAATTCATCTTTTGTTTTTCATCACGTTAATCAGTGTCCCGAATATATTAGTTAAGGAAACTAAAAGATAATTTTCACATTAAAACAAATATTATTTATATTTTTTAAAAATAAAAATATCCAAATTTCAAGACTTATTTATCATATTTAATTCTTTAACTGATGTCGCAAGAACACTAGTTAAGTAGTTAACATTTTCCTTTTGTTTTTATTCGGACACTCACTACTTTTTTGTTTTTGATCTAGTAATTTAGTGGCCGAAAATTCCACCTTAAAGGTGAATAAGTGGTGTGTTCAGGGTTCGAACAAGACTCCTACATAATATATATGTGATGTCCCTACCAACTAAGTTATCCTCACAAGGACACTTTTTTGTTCTACTATTCCATTTAAAAATAATTGTTGATTTAGCCTATAAAAATGTATGAAAATAAGTATTATATTTTGCTTTTTTAATGTTACATCAATAACTTATTTTTTCACCAATTTCTTCTTTACTATTTTATTTATATATTATAACGATTATTAATAAAAAGTCCGCACCCCCTGACTCAGGGTCCTGGATCCGCCACTGGCTGGGACAAGGTTGTTGATGGTCATTAGTGCCATCAATAGCTGCCGAAAAACAGCTGGAGAACCATGATGAGTAGTTAATGCTCATCATTTCGGTGGTCGGTCGTTACAATATGTGTAGATATTGTGACCGTTGACCTGAGTTTAGTCTTCGTGGGCTGCTCCGCAATTGGGTCATGCTCGACAGTCCAGGAGAGGATTTCATTAGCGAGTGGGCTTTAGGCCCAGTCCAAAACAATCTCTTTTGATCTAATAATGTTATTTATTGATCTAATTGTATAAGTTGATTTGTGTATGATAAAAGACATGCTCACATGTGTTTTCGTGTTTGTGAATGAGATGAATTTGATGGTTTGCAATTTAAATAGAAAAATGGTTTTTGTAAATAAATAAAAATGTGTTTTTTATTAAGAGCCATTTTTAACATATGACCTTTCAAAAACTCAAGGTTGACCATGTCATGTGTCATATTTTTATTCAACTCATTAATCTCTAAATATTTCGTAATAATTTCTCTTATAGAAGTATTTTTTTATTGGTCTTCAATTATCTATGAGAATTTCATTATTCACCGTTTGACATGCTATTCTTACTACAAAATCTATAATTTTTTCTCTACATGATAAAACCACGCCTAAGTCAAATTTCCACCATTTTTTCTATGATGAATGCTATCCCAACTCTCTCTAAGGATGTCAATATAACTTTTCTAAGAGAAATTGATTATATGTAGTTGGTACATTCACACAATCACAATTTGTAGCCGTCTGATTAAGATCGAATGATCTAAACAAAAGAAAAATTAATTTTTATTCAATAATTTAAATAATTTTGTCTTTAAATTATGACCGCTTGATCTTAATCAAATATTCCTTACCGTCTGACTGCATAACCATCTTGACTGCGTCTCTTTATGTTTAAATATGAATTTTAAACTTCAATTGTTTTTTTTCAATCATAAATATGTTTTATTCCGTAAAAGAAAATTTAGATTTAAAACTTAAAAGAACATATAGATGAATAAGAATGATAAAATAACGCAAAAATAAATAAATTAAAGAACTACTATGACTACTTAAAATTAAATTAAAAAACTAAATAAATATATATTTTTTTTTCCCAACAAATATTAGTATTTGAGCAAATACACGTGGTACCAAAAAGCTATGCCGTCCAGCTTATATAGCAAAAGAAAGAAAGAAACTGTACAAGCTGGAAATTCATTGACATTCGAGTGTGGACGCTACGCAACGCAACGCGGTGGTTATTTATTGTGCATTTACGAAACGCCCATTTGTTTTTCTCTCTCTCTCTCCACCTATCCACCATACATGTGTACCTCATCTTCAAATTTACGATCTCCAACCGAAACGATGTCGTTTCAATTATCATTAACCAACTATGAAATCAAATCAACGGTCTTGATTAAAGTATATATAGATGTTGACATTTTCAAGAAGCTTCCAAAGTCGTAGTATGTATGCAGTTGAACTGCTCTGCTCTGAGTGTCCAATGGTGAAAAAACAAACAAATAATCTCTTTATTATGTGAATGCATATTTTTTGGTACAAAAGTACCGTTGCATGCAAAGGTTCCTTTTTTAAACGATCATCATCGCAATAAGATTTACGGTACATCATGGAGATATTTGGTTAAAGTTGTCATTTTTATTTTATTTTTTTATAGAAAAAGTTGTAATTTTTTTATGATACGACTTTTCTAAAGTTATTTTTTTAATCAATAAAACTTTTATTCCATTCAAAAAACAGGTTTGTACAAGGTGATCACAAGTGATCTAACCAAACAAAAGGGACAAGCAAAAATATACAGAGAATGCTAAACTAGATTAGCAATTGAGCAATGTGCCTCCTAAGCTTAGCATTCCTCCAACCTCTATATACTATAGTATCGATAATGTCTTCATCTATGTTTGTATTATATACTTTGTTGCAGGGACGGAACCAGAAGTTTTGAGTAGTGGGGTCACCGTAAAATTGCATCATTAAATAAATATAACATTTCATTTTCAAAAGCATAAAAATACATCATAATTGTTCTATACAACATTCCATATTTTGATAATTATTGAATAATTTTCTCTTTTTCAACATCAAGAAAAATATCTCTCTCAATATGAGTATCTAAACAATTATTTAACCAATCATCTCCCATAAATTTTTGGGTATGGGCCACTAAGTAAGTTTTGAACTGACTCAACTGAGCGGGTGTGGGCGAGAGTGTAGATTACTATGAAATTTATCAACTAATTTATTTGTTATATAATATATATATATATATATATATATATATATATATATATATATATATATATATATATATATATATATATATATATATAATTCACATCAAAGTGGGGGCATAGGCCTACATAGTGGTCTTCCTATGTCTGTCCCTGCTTTGTTGCCAAAACAAACATCATTCATATATTTTCATAAGGCATAAATTGTTTCAGTAGCTGCACTTTTCAGGAATTGTGATTTCCACTCTTTACCTTTACTATGTCTCCTGAGCCATCTCATCTCAACACTCCTCTTGGTTGCAAAAACAACATTGTAAGTTCACAATCAGACCAAATTTAAGTAGCCTATTCTTTGTTGGCGCCAACCTGCTGTGACAAGTCAACCAGAAAATGAAGACTGCTCTAGGCCGAGCCATATTCTGATACATAACTATTTTTCGGTGTACTAAAGGGTAGTCCTCCCTCAACAACTTGTAAACTTTCCTAGTGATAGCCTCCCCCTTCATATGTTCCCACCATTGGATATGTAGGAGCGACTCCCTTTGATTTAGGAAAGACTTAACAATCCAAGAATAGGATTGCTTCACCGGCATAATCATCAACTGGTCTTGTTTGATATAATAGCTATGGATCCAACGTATCCAAAGGCTATCAGCCTTATTATAAATGTTCCATAACAATTTTGTTAGATTGGCTCGATTCCATTATGCAAAAGAGATCAAATTAAGACCAATAATAATATTTAATAAACTTATAACAAATACAAAAATACAATTTTCTATCCTTTTATATTTAAGAATCTACAAATATAAACTTGAAACAAACACACTGTTTGAATATAAAGTGAGCAATATCGATCATTGATTAACAAGTTAGACATAGATGTTATATCTTTACCAAAAAAAAAAGAGATAGATAGATGTTATATATATGTACATCCTCCTTAAGTGTACCAACTTCAATCATAATTGTTCTTACGTTATCAAGATTGGTTGGTCTGAGCTGGAAAAACATTTGTTGAGATGAATGTGATTATGATATTTGCAAACACTCTTAACATTCAAATCAACAAGAAAGCAAATAACGCGAAGTCTCAAGTTAAAAAGATTGTTTATATTTGCAATAGACAAAAATGCACTATTTTTTTTTTAGGTATAAAAATATTAATATATGAATCAAAAAAACATATATGTTTTTTCATACATGTCCTAAAGATCAAACTTCATGATAATTAATTAATGAGTAATTAAAATTTAATATATGATAATGTAAATTAAAAATATACTCCCTCCGTCTCAAATCTTTAGTATTTTTAGCTTTTTAATTTTGTCCTCAACTCATCCACTTATGTGAGAGTTTATAACGACTCCATCATTCCGTTTATAAAAAATACAAGCAAACTTCTATTCATAAAAAAAAAAAAGCTTCTATTTTATTTATTTTGTGGAAATTTTATTTGGAGTATTTTTATTTTTGAAAAAGCTAAGAAATTTTATTTGGAGTATTTTTAATAATTTTGGTCATAAAGACAAACTTTTATTACAAGGCACACACATCAACAAGCAAACACGGCAACCGTAATAGATACAAAAAAGGTAACGCCCTCCACGAGGGTACTTTAGTAATTCACATCATGCCCTACACTACACAGGTCTCATCGCAGGATTTCGGACGCCATTTTGAACCTTCTTCTCTCTCTCTCTCTCTCTCTCTCTCTCTCTAACAAAAAAAATGCATAATAATTAAATATTATTAAATCAATAAACCCAAACTGATAAAGAAACTTCTCAAAGAAACGTTTTTTTCTGGAATTTCGATCCTTTGTGCTTTCTTCTTTCTCTCTCAGGTACCAATTCTTCTCTTAAATTCGTATAATCTTCTCTTTCAATTTCGATTTCGTAACCCCAATTGCTCTGATTTTTATGATCAAATTAATCACCGAATCTCTCTATTTATTGTATTATTTCTTACGGTTATTATATGCTATTTAATCTGAATCAGATCTTTGCTTTTTATTAGGTACCGTTGATTATTTTGTTACCTCATTTGATAATGAAGGGGATATTGGACAATCATATGATTTAATTTTGTTTTAAGAAGTTTTGATTTTTTGTGTTTTTGAATGGGATTTTGATAAATTGGGCGTTTTGGGTGTCTGTTTGTGTGTGAGAACAGATGGTTAAGGGAGGAAAAGTTAGTAGAAAGGGAAATTTGAGAAAAAAGGTTAGGTCAAAGTGGGATGGTGGTTCGGAGGATGATTCCGATGAGGATTATGTCGTTTCGGATGATGTTGGGAATGTATCTGATTGTCCGGAGGATGATTGTTTCTCTTTTGATGGGTTTATAGAAGATGAGGATGGGGAGGAGGAGGAGGAGGAGGAAATTCAACGAGTGACGAAATTTAATAGATCAAGGGCTAAAACTAAAACTGGCGTAAGGGGTCGGCAGGAAAATGCGAGTAAAACCTCGCGGAAGAGACAGAGGATTACATACGAAGAACAACCAGAAGAAGAGGAAGAAGAATGGGATGATAAAGAAGAGGAAGAAGAAGTAGAAGAAGATGATGATTACAATGATGTTTATGAAGAAGAAGAAGAAGAAGAAGAGGAGGAGGAGGAGGAGGAGAAAGTAAAAGAAGAAGAGGAGGAGGAGGAGGAAGTAAAAGAAGAAGTGGAAGAGGTAGATGGAAATTATGTGGATGAGGATTTCAGTTATGATGATGACGAATTTATACCGGAGGAAGAAGATTACACAGATGAGGATGAAGAAGAAACAAGAGGCAGAAAGAAGAAAAAGGAGGATTTCGGTTATGAAGATGAAGAATTTATACCGACAGAAGAAGATTACACAGATGAGGAGGAGGAAGAAACAAGGGGCATAAAGAAGAAAAATAATGGCATGAAAATGGGCAAGAAGAAGGCTTTGAAGAAAAGGGTTTCTGCGACTTCTCGCAAAGGTCGAAAGAGGAGTGGTTCTAGAGTTTCAAAGAAGCCCAAGAGAAAGAGAAGGCGAACGAATGGAGGATCAAAGAGGAAAATACAGTGTGATGATGTAGATGATTTTTCAGATAATGACCCAGCTATCAGAACAAATAGCAGAAAGAAACCAGTCCAGAAAAGGAGAAGGGTTCTCCTTGAAGATGCCAATTCCGGTTCAGATTGTGAGGCTAGACAATCTGATTATGAGTTTACTATCTCTGAAGAAGAAAAAGAACAGGTGAGAGAAGCCATGGAGTTGTGTGGAAATATAAGAAGGAACTTGAGGAGAGCTTCTCTTCGAATGCAAAATGAAGTGGTTGGAGTACATGAAGATCTACACCAGCAACGGAAGCCTCCAGCACGGAAGGGTAAGGAAAAGATAGAGGAATGTCAAGGAAGAAAGGGTAAGGAAAAAGTAGAGGACCTGAAAAGTGAGGTGGGAAAGCAGGTGTGTGGAATTTGTCTGTCTGAGGAAAATAAAAGAAGAGTAAGGGGAGTACTAAACAGCTGCACTCACTATTTTTGCTTTGCTTGCATTATGGAGTGGTCAAAGGTTGAATCTCGATGCCCTTTGTGTAAGCAGAGATTCAAAACAATCAGTAAGCCTGCACGGTCAACAACCGCAGAAGAATCGGTGATACAAGTGCCCGAACGTGATCAGGTATTTGAATTTTACTTTTTGTAAGATGTTGACTTTTTGCTTATGGTTTCACAATTAAATTGGTTGATTATGATGAAAATGTTTTGATTTGACATGCAGGTTTATCAGCCCACTGAAGAAGAACTGAGGAGCTACATTGATCCATACGAGTCTGTTATGTGTTCAGAGTGCCATCTAGGTGGAGATGATGGCCTCATGCTACTCTGTGATATATGTGATTCCCCTGCACACACTTATTGTGTTGGTTTGGGGCATGAAGTACCTGAAGGTAACTGGTACTGCGATGGTTGTAGACCAGTTGCTTTGGCATCTTTAAACTCGCAAGCTCAAGAATCTGATTTAAGAGCGGCAACCCAAAGCCTTCCTTCCAGACCATCACCTGTTCATATACGAGAAAGTATCGACCTGAACTTGATATCTTCACCTCATACATCTTTTAGTCCAGGGTTCGGCCATCTTTCATCTTCTAGATTTTCTGGCAGAAGTGCTGAAGGAGCTTCTCCAATGTCTGGAGGCGGGGCACCGACCTTATCAGAGAGACGCTGGATACACCGTCAAATTCAGCAGCTACGTTCAATAGATAGAATGACTACTACAACTGGCAGAACTAACGGTGTTCCAGCTACCAATACAATAAGTAACTTGCATAGCTCTGAAATTGATCAAAGTAGGGAACCAAGTTCTCAACACACTAGGACACAGGGCGTAGGAACATCCTATCACACATTTTTTGAGGAGAGTTTAAGCAACAATATCTCTCCATTAATGCAGAATGGAGATCCCTTCTCCATAAGAATGAGCAATTCAAGAAGGCCAGTGGTTCAGGATTCAAACATCATGTTTTCGAATGGGCCTGTGAATGCTGGTATTTGGCCTGGAATTTTGGGGGCACACACCTTATCAGATAATGGACCAATCCACCCATGCAGCAGCAGATCAAACATTGACACCGAGGGTAGTATGCCCCTTACCATCAATGAAGAAGGTAATTTGCACATTGTAAAGGAGCGGTTGCAGTCAATGGTTAAAAGCCATCTGAAGAGATTGTCTCAAGATACTGATTTGGGTAATTTTTCTTCTATCATTTATTTATCATGGTTTGTCATCTTTCATTAAATCATTACAAAAAATCTGGAATGGCTTTTCCTGTGATATGAAAAGAATCTTCATGGAAGGAACCTACATTGTGTTTCCATTGTTTTGCTTTTTGTTTATTTATTTGAATTTGAATTTTTTTAACACGTCTTTAATGTATTGATTCAGGTTATAGTACTTACAAGGACATTGCTAGAAGTTCGACGCATACCATACTCGCTGCTTGTGGACTCGAGCACAAGACGAGCGAGGTTTGTAATGTGCCTCCACCATCCGTCTGTCCCCACATTGAATTAATAGCTGGTGGACAAACGAGTATGATTAAAGGTTGCTGCTCCTCTTGTTTTGATTCTTTTGTAGGAGATGTGGTTAAAAGTATTTGGGACACAAGAATGTCTTCACAGTGGTTAAGATTAGGACTTTAGACAAAATATTCTTAAATGTGTCCATAGAGGCACACCTTTTTTCTTAGAAATTAAGTTAGGACAAGAATTTCTTATTTACTTGTTTATGCATACATTGACATGATTTACTAACATTTCACAGAAAGGCTGCCCTATGTGTTTATTCTAAACTTGAATTTGTTAAATTTGGCACTTTTTCTTTTTTTTTTGAAATTATTAAATTTAGCACTCTTACTCATGCAGAAAAGATCATCATGAATAAGCCTTCCCTGGTTGAAACGATTTAATTATTATTGTAGAATGATTTACAAATGGAATGGATATTTAGTCACCCATTCTCAACAACTCATACCTTACAAAATAGATAATCTATAAATATCTTTATAAATACTTTTTAAACCGTGAGATGGTCATGAACTCTTATAATCCAACTAATTTTTTTATTTATAAAACAGATATCCATCTATATTTTTATGAATAGTAGAGTAATGATTGGGCTTTATAAAAAAAAAAAAAGAAGTTATGATTGTCATATTTCTCAGATAATTATTGTTATTTTTCGAACGATCTATTTCCAAAGTAGTAGTAGTAATCTCCAAGGTCATATTCGGAAGAGAGGAAGACTGACTCCACAAAATAGTGATTATTCAAATACATGAATTCAAAAGTCAAACTCAAACTCATGTGTACTTACTCTTTTTTATTTGACTTGTACTTACTAACAGCATGTGTACTTACTCTTTTTTATTTGAGTTGTACTTACTAAGTAGGAGTGGAGTGCAAGTGATTCAAACAAAATCGATAAATCAAATCAAATAAAAAATTAACCGATTTGGTTTTGTTCGGATTAAAAATTGAACCGAACCCGAGAAACCAAACTAGTTCGGAGGTTCGGTTAAGTTCTCGGTTCACAATTTTAAAATTATTAGTTTATCTGGTTTTAAGTATATTATATGAATTTATTTAATTTGAAGTTTTTTGGAAAATAGAGTATGAGATAATTTGTATGGAAAAAAATGATATAGCTTAAAAAATTGATAGCAGAGAATATTCCGAAAAAGTGATAGCAGGAGACACACGATAAATGTATATTATGTATTGTTTGAAAAAAGAAGCATTTAAAACCGATCAACTGAACGAAATCGGGCAGTTTGGTTTTATTTTTGAAAAGCACTATAAATCGAACCAAACCGGTAAATATTTTATCGATTCAGACATTTTTTTTACTAAAAATTGATCCAAATCAAATCGATTACATCCCTAGTCTTACACATGCCCCATCATGTTGTTGGTTCATCAATTAGTATTACATGTTACAACTTAAGCAGCGCCTTCTAGGTTGTCCACGGTGAGAAAACGAGCTTATCCTAGATCCGAATGTAGCACACCCCTTTCCACAACTCTTCTATCTCACAGTTGCAAATCAATCTTTTTTTAAGACTCTACGCTAACAAAATGAAAACTTGATCACACCATTTCAGTTTAATCTTTCTTAAATTATTGAAATTTGAATCTTTATCACATAAATTAGTAAGATTAAATATTTAATTTCTTGTCAAAGATTGAACTATTATTTGGTTCTTTTCCATGGTTTAAAAGGTTTTTTCCTCCAAAAAATGGTATGTTCTTAGTTGGGGAGGGTGATGTTCTTAACTTTAGAGAGAGAGAGAGAGAGAGAGAGAGAGAGAGAGAGAGAGAGAGAGAGAGAATTTGGAGTTTTGGGCTTGGTGTTTTGGGCTTGAAATTTGGAAATTGGGGTTACATGTTTAGGGTTTAGAGTTTAGGATTTGGAGTTTGAAATTTATCTTATTATACTAAAAGCAAGGCTGCTTTGTCAGCCCTAATCCTTTGGTGATTTGAAACCCTAATCCCTTGCCCAATGAACCCTTTACACCTTTGTATATTGGCCAATTATATCTTGACATCTCTAGGTTTCAATCTTCACATTCATCCTAGGTTTAGGTTTATATTCATATATATCATCTTACACATCTTACACATGGCTTAATATAATTCTTTGCATGTCTCATGTGGACCCTCCTATGATTGCTGCAAACATCTGGCTGGTTTTGAGATTGCTGATTTATAGAAACAATTGGCACAAGTAGTTTATGGAAACAATTGTGGTTTTATGATTACTTTTCCAATATTTTTTCATTTGTCAAAGTTTTTCTCTCTCTTCCCCCCCCCCCCCTCTCTCTCGTAAGCTCTCACTCTTTCTCCTCACACTTTCATCTCTCTTTCTCCTCCCCATCTCATCCTTCACCATAACATCCACACCACAGCCTCCACCACCATCGACAAATCAATCACTCGTAAGGGTGAGGGAGTGGCCGAGTGAGAGAAGCCGGCGGGAGAGAAGTTCTGGCGAGGAGGAGGAGTTCCGGCCGAGAGAGTTCTTGTGGCCGTTTGTGGTGACACGGCGGTGCTTGGCAACGGCGGCAATGAAGCTTCTTGCTCCTTCTTTCCTCTGGTTCGATCTCAAATTGTATGCTCTATTTATTTGTTTTTTTCGTTGCTTTTTTTTTTTGTTGGTGAGGATGTGGTGGTTATGGTGATGTATCTCTAAATTCATCTTCTAGATTTTATCTTTCTCAATTTGTCAATATTAATCTCTCTAATTGGTTTTCTATGTTGTTTTTTGCAGGCTCCATGGAAGGATAAGGCTCCTCCATGAATTTGATCTTTGGATGTTAATAAACTCAGGTGACTAGAAAAATCACTATGACCACAATATCAGAAAGAGGTAAAGATGATTCTACTAATTTTTGTGTGTTGGTGGTTTTTTCCGAGTTAAATTTTTTACAGTATGTGTTTGTTTTTTAATGACTTCTTTTGATGCAGATGAATGATGGTTGGGTTGATTTGGAAAAGGCACCTGATGGATCTTTCAAGAAGAAGATTCTGGGTTAGAAATTTTCAAGTTTTTTGTTTCTGTTCTTTTGGGAAATTTTTGTTCTTGATTCTTAAATGTGGTCCTTTTTGTTCCTAACAATCATTCCTTTTTAACTAATAAGCATATGCACATGGAAATTGGAATGATGGGTTGAAATGATTTTGATCATGTTTTGCCTTTGATGGTTTTCCTTTTGACTTTTGATATTTGATACATTGATTGAATGGAATGAATTTGTGGCTTAAATTTGAATCATGTTTTGTTTTCTGTTAGGAATGAATGATAGTTCCTTCACCAGTTTCTTGTATTATATTTCTGTTGAATACTTGAATTGAATGTTTTGAGAGCTTTTTGCTTTTTATGTATCTTAATGGTTGATGATCCCTATTGTGTAGCATAGTGTATATAGTTAGTTACCTTCAAATCACGAGCATCCTACGCTTTGCTGTTATAGTTTAAGAAATTGAGATTAAAGAAAGGATATTGTATTTGTTTTTTTGTGTGCAGGGTCAATCTGGAAGGCTCCGCTCTAAAGTTGAGAAAGGAACTTTTGGACGAGGTATTCTATAGACCAAGCAGGAAAGGGTGAGTGAAGTTTTTGTGTGTAGTGAAATCGTAATGGATTGATTCTTCAATCGGATTATATTCATTCGGAGGGTATAAATTAATAGGTCCAACGATTCGGTCCTAATGTTGTCATTTGTGTTATCTCGCCGTGTAGTGCATGCAGAATTAGTGTAGTAGACGAAGCCAATGTGTATGGAAAGGGAAGCAATAAGATAAATTTTCGAGAATCTGTTTCGTATTGAAAAAATGGCTAGAATGGAGCATTT
The DNA here is from genome assembly GCF_020283565.1 of Trifolium pratense. Classification (NCBI taxonomy): domain Eukaryota; kingdom Viridiplantae; phylum Streptophyta; class Magnoliopsida; order Fabales; family Fabaceae; genus Trifolium; species Trifolium pratense. The sequence continues at coordinate 2,632,943 of NC_060064.1, forward strand.
TTGTTGAAATGGATTCAGGTGACAAGCTTGTAAAGATTTTTGCCTGGTTCATGCATTATTAGATTTACTTATTGCATTATGACAGGTTGTTTGTTACCAAAAAATTGTAAATAGTTGGATTTATATAGTTTTATTGAAATTTTACAGGCCAGCAAATAAAGCTGCAGGGATGGCATCTAGAGATGGTGATCTTGATTTGAATCTTTCACAGTACGGTTTGAATGATGTTTATAAACTTATTTTGTTCACTTTGTCACTTCAGGAATCACTGATTTATATTTGGATGGTAAATTCTAATTGTAATGCAGGCCTAGGTCTGGACAGTTGTCTACCAGACAAATTACATCAAGTCCAGAAGCAAAACCTTTGGATTTTGTGATCCGCCCCCAGTCTAAAATTGATCCTGGTGAAATTAGAGCACATGCAAAACAATGTTCGCTTTTTTTTCCATCCTTTTATATCCTTTTTTGGGTTCTTTATGATATTAGTTTAAATGGTTTAAACGGTCTCAACTATTTACTTTAGTTGATAAAAGTGTTGTCCACCATGCAATGTTATTGTTTTTCATGTATGCAGCATATTATTCAGTAAAATAGTAGAATTTGACCTGTGTGGATTGTTAATTGCAGATGAATAAGAAATTGCAGCAGTTGAGGGCTCCAAAAAAGAAGCAGCTTCAAGCTACAAAGCTGAGTGTGGAATGTCGTGGTATGGTCAAATACTTATGAATGCGGCTAATATTGCTTTTTAGGGGAGTGTGGATAGGTATTTATGATTACTACTATTTTATAAGGATGACTACATCACCATTGCTACTTTTTAGGAAGTCTTGAGCATCCAATCCTATATTTTTGCATAACTCCTTCACTAATCCACGCATATTTTCTCATTGATCACATACACCAATCTTCTAATTTTCTTTTCTATTCATCTCCTCTGCGTTTTGTCTATCCTATCTCAACACTGTCTTCTTCTAACCCTTCATTTTCCATATGGCATCCTATCTCACATAATTAAATGACTAATGGAAAATTTAACATGGATATAAGGATCAGTGATATAGCTTCTTGACAAAAAGCTCAAAAGCATTTCCAATCCTCCATATCATGAATATTCTTGCAAGAATGTCTTATCATGAGTGAATACATTATCTTATAGCGTCTCAATATGAATTAATCAAGTAACAAGGTCACCAATTTCTTAATATAACTCACCTCTTTTATGATGTTGAATATTGATTCAAATCTAACAACTTTAGTTACCTGCTGCAAGGGTTTAATATGAGCTCTTACAAGTCATTAATTATTTTGGATTGGGTCCCTTTTATATTTTCTTTTCTACATGGTGTGCTATTGAATTGTTTGATCTGTTGATTCTAGATCCTATGGTAAGGCTGCTATAAAATGCTATGGAAGTGTTAATTATGAAGGAGAGTAAGCTTATATCTGATATGCATTTGAATTCATCACTTAATGTCATGTTTATGCTCTATTATGTTTTCTATTTGTCTCTTTGATCTGTCATCACTTAATGTCATGTCTATTATGCTCTATTATCTTATGTTTGCTTAGAACATGTTTGTTATTGTTATAACCATAGCTATCACTAATTAGGTGCATACTACTCTTAGATGGAATGAAATATTTGGTGAAATTTGTGAAGGCAGTAGCTTTATTCATTAATTTTTTTGGACTGTGTCCCTTTTAAAATTTCTTTTCTACATAGCGTGCTATTGAATTGTTTGATCTATTGATTGATTCTGTGGCGTATGGTAAGGCTGCTATAAAATGATATGGAAGTGTTACTTATGAAGGAGAGTAATCTCCCAGTGTGATAATGAAGGTACTAATTTAGTTTACCATTGAGGCTTATCTTTTTATTTTTATTTTTTTATAATGTGCTTAGTGATTTAGCTATGAAGTGAGAATATTAAAACAATATTGATTTTGAGTTTGCATACTTACATCATGCATTTTTAATTTGCTTGGACAGTTTGCACTCTGATTGGTCCATGCTTCAAATCTTTGCATAAGCACTATCCAGGCATCAAGTGCCATGATTGTAGATGCAAATGCAACGTAAGATGAACTCATATATACTCCTACTATTGTAAGTCTGTATTAACTCTTAACAATATTCCACTTTATTTTTTGATCAAATCTTTATTATTTTACTACTTTTTGTGTAAATTTTACAGTTTTAATTAATTCTCCTTTTACAAGTTTGATTGATTGCCTCATTGAATTGCACTTTCACGACTCTTTTTTTTTTTTTTGGGTTACAAATATGTATTTTATATTTAGCCAGGAAGCACCTAAAACTAATAAGCATAAATGGCAGGTACAGTTCATCACCAAATGGTTTTGGTCTGCGCATTTTGATGTTCCTTTGTTCAGGTAAACAATGTGGATTCATGTGCTCTTTTCTCTTTTACTTTGGAGTTTGAGTGGTATTTCTTGATTTCTATCAATTTTGTATGTTTGCTCATTTCCTACACTTTTCATGGTGTCAAATTTTGTTCTACGGATGCAGTGACGAACACACAGTCGGTTTCAAGGCTTATACTTTATCTCCATGTTCTCTACAGCAGATCATCCCAACAAGTGAGTTTAATTGTTATTCAATTTCTCCATTTTCTTTCTTCTTTTTCTTCCGGTGTTTTTCTTCCTAATTTTGCTTGTATCATTGTTGCTTTTCATCTTTAGAGGGTAATATAAAAGTTCAGCTTCAGGAAAAAAAAGATAAAGGATTAATCCGAAGTCCCTTACTGCACATTAAATATTGTAGTCTCTTACTTTAAATTCATGTCTATCTTAAGAATTAACATTTCCGAATTTCAATAACCAGGGATTATGAGTGAACCTCCAATTCCCTGTTTTAAATTGTGTTTTTATTTTAACAAAAGGATGCATCTAACACTTGATAGTGGAAAATGTATTTCGCATAGAATGAAAAGGATAGATATGGATTGTAAAATTTGAAATTTCTAGATTATTTGATGATTTATTTTCTAATATTTGCTGAGATTGTGTTTTTTGCGGATAAATGATGGATTAGCTTGAAAGTTTTGATCATCTGTGTTATAAGAGGTAGTTTCTCTTCTTCTATCTCTTACATCATGATCCTTAATTCCATGTGTTAACAATGAAAGTTAAAAGTGGTTTTTCCATGATGTAGCTATTGGGGGTTTGTTTTGTTTGTTTGGGAGATTAGAGATCTTCCAATTAGAAACACACTAATTAAGCAACTAAACCCCTTCTTATTTTATTTTTTTTGTAAGCAACTTTTTATTCCTTTTTTACTTGTACATATAAATTTGGAACTCATGTTGGCGAATCATAATTGCTATTTTTTAGGGGAGGAGGGATAGGTATGTATGGTTACTACTATTTTATAGGGATGACTACATCATCATTGATACTTTTTAGGAAGTCTTGAGCATCCAATCCTATATTTTTGAATAACTCTGTTGGGCATAAATTTGCACGTAAACAAACTCCTTCACTAATACACACATATTTTCTAATTGATCAAATACACCACTCTTCTAATTTTCTTTTCTATTCATCTCCTCTTAAATAAATAAAGGGTTAGAAGAAGATAATTTTGACATGTTGAGTGTTGAAGTAATTGACTTTTTCTTAACGGAAAATTGATTGGTATTTGATTATATTTTATCTTCTTATGTTTTTTTTTTTTTGCACTTGAATTGCAGAGTATTATAGTATGGGGAAATATTGGTGGTGTTTGATATAGGTTACCTGGTTATGCCTTTTTTCCTTTTTAAATGCTAGAGGTAAAAAGATTCTAACTTCTGCATTAATTTTCTCTGATTATGTCTCTTTGTGATATTTCAATTAATGGAATTTCTTTAGTTTTGTTTGGTCGGTGGAATGAGATTTTTATTGAGCATGACTTAAGTGGTGGGGATTGAAACATAAATGAAAAACTTCTATATACACCATGCATGTTCTCATTTAAACTAATGAGGTGAAAAGTACAAGCAATACTAATGAGGTAAATTTTTTGTCACATAGCAGCAACGTGGTTCTATTTGTAACATTTGAACATCATAATTGTCTTGGCAAAATTAGCAGTTTTATTGTGTGAATTATATTATTTTTTCTGAGTTATATTGAAATTTATTTTTTAACAATTAAGATTATTTTCTCTACTTGATTGTTTGCTTTTTAGATGTTAGTTATTCTTGATTTGATTATCCATTTGATTTTCTCCATGACTATGAATAAACTATGTTCAATATAGCTATGTTTACATTGTTGCACGTTGTGGAATTGAAACCAATGACAAATCATGCTGGTAATATTCAATATAGGTATCTTTTTATCTCAGATATGATGAATTTCCAAATTTTATGCAGGGAACTTTAGATTGTAGGATATGATAGAAGATTATCAATTTGGTTTGGGGCCTTAGATCTATATGCGACATGATTTCCTAAAGAGGGAGGGACCTGGAGTTTGAAGTTATCAACCAAATTAATGGAAAAAAGGAGCTGTGATTATTTTTTGAATTATTGTTTAGAGAAAGAGAGAAATAGATTGAGTCTATGTATTGATGTTTTTCTTTAAAGTATATCCTAATGTACTCTTGCATCCTTATTGTGCATTGAAACTTTTTTTTTCTTCATATTGTCATGATAATGATAATTTATGTGGTTGTTTTTGTAAATTGAATTTGGCTTCATATGATATAATGAGATTGGCCTAGAAAAGGCTTATACATTGAAGGTTGATGAGAGGAAAGGAAGGTAGAAATAATTCTCATATGTTGAAGAAACATATTTTGGAACTTGCTATCATGTCCTTCATAGAATTCTTCTATCATCACTAAAATTTCTCCTACCTATATTTTGAATAGCACTCCTATGTCCCATAGCACTTCTATCTATTCTCAAATAGTAGTAATCTTCTTTTCATGGGTCATGAAAGTTCCATTATAAAATTTGGTGTGATGATTCACTTGAAGTGTGCATATGGTCTGTATTTATGTTTGCAATGATCAATTATGTTTAACCCACCTAATTAAGATTAAATTATATGATGTCTTTAATTTAACACATCCTATATTTGTAATGATATATTATGCTTAACCCACTTAATTGATAGCATCCATGATTGAAATAAATTCGGTGTTCCGCCAAATGAACCAATTTGATTAATTTTTATATGCTTATGACTAACTTCATTTGGCTCATAGCATCCATGATTGATAACAACCATGATTGTTATGTATATGACGTTCCTCCAAACCCGTGCATCGCACGGGGCGGTGACTAGTTGTTGTAAATTTAGGGTTTCAAGTTTAGGTTTTAGGGCTTCATTTTATAGTTTAGTGTATGTGGTTTGAAGTATAGAATTTGGAGTATAGGATTTAAGGTTGCATGTTTGGAGTTTGCGGATTTGAGAGGTTTGGTTTTAGATTTGGGGTTTGGAGTTTAGGGTTACATGTTTGGAGTTTGTGGATTTGGGGTTTGAAATTTAGGGTTTGGAATTTAGAGTTGTAAATTTTGGCTTTTGAGTTTGTGGTATTGTATTTGGGGTTTGTTGTACAATATAAACTACAAAAGGCAAACCCTAATCTTCAAACCCCATAATCATTATGTAAGATAATATAGCATGACTTAAATGAATTTACTGTTAAAACAAAGTCATGCGCGGTAAAAGACCCACTTCGGTGTCCCACCATACACTGAGCCAAGCTCAGGCTTATTAAAATCTCAGAATAAATTGCGTCAAAAAAAAAAAAATCTCAGAATAAATCAGCACGTGTCTAACATAAAGCTGTTTGTCAAATGTAACATTACCCTCATTAGCACAACTAAACACTCTCCAGAGGTTTATGCAAAGTTAAGTTAAGGTGTCTTTTCCGATGAATATCACAAAATCGTAAGACAAATGCAAATGTCATGTACAGTAGGAAAGTAACTTTTTCTATTTTCATTCAATACTTATGGTCTGAAATTAAAGGATGATAAAATGAAATACTTGAACTCGAAACTTTCAGTTCACATACAACATAAATTACATTCATTCTCCACATCTTATTTCACTACGATCAAATACATTCACAACTTCACTAGGCATACCATAGGTTGTAGGGATCGCATGTGTGATCAAAGAAGCCTGCCACCGCTGCAGCCAACCAGCAGTCATCACCGACGAATTTCCTTCATGAAATGTCATCAAGGAAGGTGGACAGCAATAACCCTTGAACAAACTCACATCTTTTTTCCTTTTCTTCCTTATCCTTGACGGACAAGGTAGGTGTCTCCACGTTTCTGAACAGAAATAACAGACATATTAAAACTAGAAGGTACATGGAAACAGTTAAGAATGCTATGCTGTCTGAAAACAATCCTTTGGCAAGGAACAAGAACTAATTCTTTTGCAACATCACTTAGACTCATTGAAACATCGCAGAGATATGACATTGTTTTTTTAATTGCATAACAAATCATATTTAAAGCAAGCAGATAAAAGGTGTAATTGAATGTCGGAAGCTATAAATAATTCAAAATGCAGTATGACAACAACATAAGGATGGACTTGAGCATTGTCATTTCCACCTCTCTGGTAACAGAGTTAATCCAGTGAAAAAAGTGATCAACCCTCATCCTTTCAAGCAGTAACTGAAAATTTTATGTACTATTAAACAAAAGTACATCAGACACGAAACAAGCAAAATGCAGAAGATATATTTATATGTGAGCAAGCAGCAGAATCATTGGATCCAACACTGCACCTCAATCTAACGACCCTGCAAAGGCTGTATAGTGTGCAGCGCTGAAGAGGGATATAGATCCGTAAAATAACCCCTTTTATTAGGGATGGCGATGAGTGAGGGGGAGTAGGAGTAGGAGACGGTTCAAGTACACCAAAATAGTCAATTTAACATATTTGTCAACAATGCACAGTAACTGTACCTCAATCTAACGACTCTGCAAAGGCTGTATAGTGTGCAGCGCTGAAGAGGGATATAGATCCGTAAAATAACCCCTTTTATTAGGGATGGCGATGAGTGAGGGGGAGTAGGAGTAGGAGACGGTTCAAGTACACCAAAATAGTCAATTTAACATATTTGTCAACAATGCACAGTAACTGTCTAACATGCTTTATCTGCTAAAATGCATGATATTTTTGAGTTTTCATTTAGCTTTTAAAAACATTTGTATCAGACAACCTGCCTTAGCATATCACAAAAATATTGATATGAAAACTTAGCATTTGGGGAAGTAGGCAAAATGTTTATGTACTACAAGTCCAAACTTAAATATGTTCAGGGTCAGTGGTCATGTAATATTCTGGACTGTCTACATCTTTGGAGGTACATGAATCATTGCAAGACACAAAATTAACAGGCAAATCTCAAAATAAAATTATAAGTAATCACAGTGACCATGACATTAGTTGTAAGGCATTCTACCGTGCAGTAGTTAAAAAAAATTGTGTATGTTGAACAACATTTATTTGCCATTGGATCATTCAACCTCACTAAATTTATTGTAGACCTTACACACTAAATTTCCCCCCTCTTCCTGTTACAGTACTCACCAGTCACCACCACGTGAAGACACCAACACTGGGAATCTAAACCTCTCTGCAACACAGACACAACGAAGCGAACAAAATTGGTAAGTAAGACAGTATGAGCAATGAAACCCTAGGTTAGGAGCCCTAGCCACACCTATGCATGTGCAAATTCACGCTCTCGGTGAGTCTCCGTCCCACTCACACACTTGCGGTCATTGTTCCCAACTCCACACATCATGTTGCCGCTGGCGCACTAACAGTCGTGACTCCATTTTTCGTTTGTATTTCTAGATGCACCTCCATTCATGTCTCTGCTCGCAACCTCCGTTGGTGTCACCTTTCACGTTTCTAGGGTCGCCCCCATCACCTTCTCCCACGCCGCCACTCATCCCTGTTTTGTTTCTGTTGATAATCATGTTCTTTGTTCACCTCCATTTGATTATAATCATGTTATTGTTGATTTCGATTTCAATCCTATTCATGTTTCGCTTCTGGGTTGAAAAGAAGTCAGTTCATATTTTGTTTCTTTCCTGTTTTGTTGGTGTTAATGGGCTAGAATAAGGGACGGCACCACCTTAAAAGGAGCCTCTTTGCAAATTTGTGAAACTGAAATAGAGTTTGCCTTCAATTCCCTTCAACATTTTCTGAAATGGTGGGAAGCAGTGGCACCACACAAGGAGGACATGTGATTGGGAGAAAGAGGGAGGAAATTTGGTGTTGAAGGTATTCATCAAATGTGGTGGGGCTTATTGATCCAATGGTAAAAAATCGTGTGCATGGTGCAATACTTATATATTACTAGGGTTTGTGCACCATAGCATAGAACTAGCCTATTCAGTGGCAGAGCCAGGATTATTATAGAGCCTGGGCAAAATTTCACATGTGACATAATTTATAAATAGTTCAACAAAAAATCTCAGTTTTGCCCTAAACTAACCGCTAAAATCTCAGTTTTGCCCTAAACTAACCCCTAAAAATACCAACAATTTTGGCTAGAGCCCGGGCAACTGCCCAGGCTTACTGGGCCTTAGAACCGCCCCTGAGCCAAATTGTAAAGGTATAAATCATTAGGCACCAGATCTAAGTTAGTATTTTTATAATCTCAAAAAAACACAAGCCATGCTACCTCAAATTTGCATTATTTGATTTCGAACAAGAACAATAGCATTTATTCAACATCAAACATGAGTCCAAATTATCAAAGGCAGTATTACATGAAATGCAACAGAAGGGAACAGTGTGACATCAACATCACCACCACAGTCAGGAATACTAGCAAAAATAAGCATATCTCCATGAAGAGGTAGTCGTAACTTTTTTTAATTAGAAAATAGAGAAGGAAATTGACAAATGAAATAGACATACTTCTTTGATAGAGTCTCATCTGAGCTTTTTCTGGATTGCCTTGTCCCGGTATGAAAGTTAGGTTGACTCTGAGAACTGGAAAAGTCATCAGCTACTGGCAATATAAAGGATGATAACAACGGATCAGGTGCTGCATTAGACGATGACATTATACATGAAGACCCGCCCAAAAGGGATTGCAAATTTCCTTCTCGCAGCTCCTTCCTCAATAAAGATAGTGTTGAATAAGATCCACCTTTCCGTGATTTCCTCTTTCGCTGTATGTATTCACTAGTTAAAGAATTCAACTTATTATATACAACATGCCACTACCACCCTGGTGTTAATTTTGACACAACATAATAATGCATTAACAAGATAATTATAAGATGTTATTAAACTGGAAACAACTTCTATTGTCAGCGTTGATGTAATTGGTAACAAAACTGTAATCTTTCTTTACATACATAATCATGTATATTCGATAAGTGCAGCAACAAAGGGTAGAATATATAAGATTTTAAACATGCACTAGTAGTAGTGGATGACTAGATTTCACAAATATCTTAAACCAGCAATCCATTTAGAAAACCGTATACTTGGCCAACAAGAGGGTTGGGTTAAAGACTTTTGATTTGATTAACCTTAACAAAAGTATACTATTTGAAAAAAATCAGAAGAAAAAACACTTCCATTTTATGCTAAAATAACAAACCGCGATCAACTTGAAAAACATGATAATATACTATTAAGAGATGATAGAAATAAATAATAACTAAAGAGAAAAGGATATCTTAAGTATGCTTCCATGTTGTAGGGCAATGTGTGCAACCATATCAACCCCGACCCTCAATGCACAAACAGGACAAACCTGAACAAAAGGATATCAAAGATTATATAAAATTGAATAATGCGAGAAAAGAGTAAAAAAAAATTACAATTTTAAACATGCAGAACAGTCTAAGGAGGAACTACACTGGCATTTGATCGTCGAAAAAGCCAACCAATTCAAATACAGGGCTTTTGATAGAGCCCTTTACAGGAGGAGATGATCAGGGTGCGATAAAGCTCGTCACGAGACCGAGAAAGCTCATCACTGGAAGAAATGTGTCACGAAGTCTCGATTTCTCAGTTAATAATTATTAATATCTCCCATAACCAAGAGAACTCCTTTTAGGTAGGGACTCTAACACTAACAAATCAACCTATCAAACTTTTGCGACTTGGTTTTAACCCTCTCTAAAGGAAGCGATAGAATGATTAACTACGCAAAGGTCTGGCAAATGCTTTACCAACAGTCCATTTATTTGTAGACCCAAAACAGGCAAACACTCTGATGAGATAACCTATTCTAAATTCTAATCTAGCATAGCATAATCCAAAATAGGATAAGTTCCCTAAATAACAACACCTAGTAGCAGTCCTCTTGAAGATACATAAAAACATCATGCCACACAAATCAACTAAGCTCCCATCCTATGAAGCACTAGCATAGACAACAGATATATAATAACTTGAGAGAATAAATTAATTGAACGTAACCACATGTACTAGTGTCGATCACAAAAACGTGTCATGTCAAACACCGAACAAGTCTTTGGTCAGAAGTGTCGGTGCTACGTATAAGTGACAAACTAACAAGCAGTTTTAATTTGAAGGTCAACCAAACCCTAATAATTGAACAGTATCAATCTAGATAACCTAAAAAATAAAAATCTGCAATATGGAAACCCTGTCCTTGTGGAAAAATTGACGCATAGGAAACAATTGGAATGATATGATAGCATACCCCATTTTTGGCTTCAACTGGATGTTCTTCATCGATATGGCAACACAATCCAACGATATCAAAATAGTCAGAACAAAAGGGGCATAAAAATTCTTCCTTGACATCATCATCATCATCAACAACATCATTTTCATCAAAACCACCACCCATAAACATATCTACATTTAATTATACATATAAAAAAATGAGTAAGTGCATAAAGAAAGAAAGTAAAGATATTGTGGAAAATGAGAAAAGAACTAACCTGATCGAGATTGAAGAGCGGAGAGATAAGATTTGGAAGAAGTAACGGTGGAATTATAGGATGATGATAAAGGAGTGTTCCAAGGAGAAGAAGAATCAGAGTCCATATTTATGAATTCGATCTGAATTTGATGAATGAGAGTGAATGAATAGTGATGAATGAAGCGAAGTGAAGATTGAAGAAGATGATGATGATGATGATTATGTGTGAAGAATGAAACAAAAGAAAACGATACGAAATTGAAATGAGAATTTAGGATTTGAGGTGCTGCTTGGTTTGTTTTGTGTTCCTTTCTTTCTAACAAATTTGGCAGAGAAAAGAAACAGACAGACACAGCGACCCAAAAACACGTTCCTTTCTCTTCTCCTTTTTTATAGCCGACCATTTTCTTCACTATTATTTTCTTTCATTATTATAAGTTTTTGGCAAATACTAACGAGTGTCCCGAAGAATGTATTGAAAATTGTAGTGTTTGATTTTTTAAATAAAAAATTTCTATAATTATAATGCTTAAAGAGTGTTTCGGGGACACTCGTTAGCAAGATCCTGAGTTTTTTTCTTCATCTAATTATCGATAAGAACATACCATGTTAGTAAATATATTTGGGAAGTTAAGATTAGTTTGTAGGCGGTACATGCAAATTTACTACATGTAGCTTGCATAACATAAATATTTTCAGTTATGTGTCATATTATGTTAAAGAAACAACATTGTTAATAATCACCTCTGACACTTTTTAAGTATTTAAATTAAAGAAATTATTTATTTAAAAAGTAATTGGTGAATTCTTGTGTACCGATTTACTCTCTTGGATATTGGTATCCTTTGAGACAAAATTCTTTTAAAATATAAAATTTTTAATTATAAATTAATATAAAAATATGATAATATATTTTTTTCTAGAGGGTACTGAAATCTAACAATCAGGTACCATTATTCCTTATTTTTAACTTTCAATACATTGATTTCACACATTTATATAAAGCTTACTATTTAAGATAGATCATTTGTTATAAGAATCTATCATATGTTGTCATTGTAAGTCTCACAAAACAAGAGACTCGAAAAAAAAAATAGTTGTATAGTGTTTGATTTTGAAACATTTTTAGATATTGGATCTAGAGTCGATTGTGAAATTCCGGCAGGCTGGTGACAAATGTTGAGTCTGAGGATCCAACATCGTACCAACATAGAATATAATAGACAAGGTAAAAATAAATTGCAGATGTTCTACATGATGTTACAACACCTGTCAGGAACGATAATATACTGATGTTGAGACGGATGTTAAAGCATCTCGTACTAGTACAGACAAGATAATAATAAAGTGCAGAACGTAAATAACACAGATGAGTTGTTAACCCAGTTCGGTGCAACATCACTTAATCTGGGGATACCAATCCAGGAAGGAAATCCACTATAATAATTATAGTTCAAAGCCCTCAATAAACACCCCGTTTATGACTTATCACTTAGACACTACCCGTGCAACTTATACCTAGGAACTCCTAGATATGAGAACATCTGCTCACTTCCCCACAATCAACACAACATGTGTTTACAATCGATAACAATCTGCAAGGAGTCACACTCCCATAAAACTAATACCTAGCCAACACCCTTGACTAAGTTCACAATTTGGAGTTTCTTACAAGCTTCCTCCATGTACAGTACTTAACTCATTACCTAAAGATTTCTGAGTGAGGACACAATGATCATCTCACAACCCGGGTGGTTCACATACATAAATTCTCCTAGAGAGTGGCTACAAGACACGAAACCCTAAAAACTACATCTTTGATGAACAATGGCTTCGGTGGTTAAAACAGGGTTTAAGTCCTCCTTTAAATAGCCTGAGCTAGCATGGGCTAGGTCTTGTACTGGGCTTCAAAAACATAGCAGGTCCGAAAGATACATCAAAGAATATTCTTGAAACAAAACCAGGTCATGACCGCCTTCTAGAACATTAGGAAAGACACACAAGTAAAAAGGCGAGATTCCGTAAATAGAATGCCACGCGAGATTAAAAACACGAAAAAATCACACACTGAATGTTGTATCCAATGCTTAAGCATTCAGTCCAACATCTTGCTAGTATATTTATTTTAGCAAAATGAGGTCAACATACAAAAACACCAACATATTGGATCAATAAAATTCGTTACCTAAAATGTTTACAATGCACAAATAAAAATGAATTTATTATATATACCAATAGAGAAAAATCATTGTATACTATCATTCAATAGAATCATTTTACTACGTACGCAAAATTTGTTAACCACCTTTTAAAAATAATTTTCATATGTTCTATTTTTATGGAAAGTAATTATATAATTACTTTAGATTGAAAATACATATCTTTTTTCTAAAAAAAAGATTACATTGAAGAGTAGTAAATTCTATACAAATTTCTATACAAATTGTTGTTTTGGAAATTGGAAGCATTAGCGTTTCATAGCTATTGTGGTACTATTAATAATGCCAAACGAAGAGAACATATCAACAAGCTCTCATAGCTCAGTTGGTTAGAGCACCCGTTTAGTAAGCGGGAGGTCTTGAGTTCAACTCTCAATGAGAGCAAATTCATCTTTTTTGTTAGTTTTCCATATTCTTTTCACTCACTTTATATATTGCGAAACAACATTCATTTTATTTTTAGCCTTTCACGTCTCTCCAGTTTTCAATTGTGTGTCCTTTGATTTTACAGCATTCTCATTACTTCAATCTTTACCCCCTTTGTGTTTTGTTCAACCTAGCAACAAGTCTGTAGTGGTTAGTGGCTTAGTGCACTGTCATCTTCTATGGTAGCTGCACTTGGCCACTATCAAGATTTTTAGTCATTCATTGAAACTTGGTTGAAAAGAAAGTTATGGTCATGATGATTGATATACCAAATGGAATGGAAAAAATACAAGAGAACGAAGTGAGCAGATAGATATTACCAACATATCGTGGTTTAGCGAGATGCGGAAGTGGTTGTAGCCAAGGGCGGACCCAGACACAAATAATTGGTGTGGCTAAAATTTTTAGGCACTACCGGAGAAAAAAATTCATTGAAATTTAGTTAAACAACAAACAATATATATATATATATATATATATATATATATATATATATATATATATATATATATATATATATATATATATATATATATATATATATATATGTGTGTGCGCGCGCGCGCGTGCGTGCGTGCGTGCGCGCGCGTGTGTGTGGGTGGGATTTACTAATACAACATGTAAATCCATAAAAAAAAATAATCTATAATCTATAAAATTTCTATTAAAAAATAAAACCAAACTATATAAAAAAATCACAATTTCTGTTCGAATAAAAAAAATACTATAACTATTAAATCATGCATATCATTATTGTTAGAGTCTTCACAAGATCCTACCTTGGACCAAAATATATATAGAATACAAAATTATACTAACTTACACTTTATTTTGATAGGCTAATTCAATTAGTTTATAACTTATTAATTATTATCATGATTCATGTATGTGCATAACTACAATTACAAATAAAGAAAGGCTTATTGGTCCATTATGAGTACTCACAGTTTGCTCTCTTCTATTGTACTACTTCAATAGAGTCACCTTATATGAGTCACTTGAAAAAATCAAATCAGGTATGAAATTTGAATCATCTATATATTAATGTTCTGCCTGATGTTTTTTGCAGTGTTCGGTTAGACTAGACCTCAAATCTGTTGTGTTTCTATTCGTTGTAGCTTTGCCAAATTGGGTCTGGACAGAGGTACTCCAAAAGATTGAATGAAGAGCAAGTAACCAATCTTCTAAGGGCTACCTGCCAGCGTCCTCATCAGAGAGAACAAGATATTAAAAATGTATGCTGTATAATATATTGATGGTTCTTTTATCAAAGTTATGTTTTTATTGAGGTTGTGGTTGTGTGCATGCTTTTTTCCCCTTCATAATTGTCATATCATTTCTTGGTAGATCGTAAAGCAGCACCGCTTCAACTCATACAAGGCTGTGAAGGAGTTTGGAATCAATGTAAGAGAGGATCCTGCTCTGGTTGATGCCCGTGTTTTGACACCCCCAACGGTATATGCGTAGTTCATGCTTAATAAAGTTTTGAAATTATCATGATGTGCGATATTTAATTTTATCTTTTGACTGCAGCTCAAATATCATGGAACTGGTGGAGAATCAAAACTTGACCTTCGGATGGGTCAGTGGAATATGATTTCTAAGGAAAAATGATGAATCTATTTTTTTCTGTTATTTATACTCGTGTTCTTGGAAATTTGTATTAGATCTTATGTAAACATGTTACAATCTCAACTAATATTTTTCAATATCATGTATTAGATTCTGTTCCTATGACAATGGTTAGATTGTTGACCGAACTATTAGTCCATTTTATGCTTTCAATGATAGATAGTTTTCTTTTCCCTTCTAATGGATAGATTTATGAGTAGTGTAAGCCTCTTATTTATGTTTTCAATATCATGTATAAGATTCTGTTCTTATGACAATGGTTAGATTGTTGACCACACTATTAGTCCAATTTATGCTTTCAATGATAGATAGTTTTCTTTCCCCTGCTAATGGTTAGATTTCTGAGTAGTGTAAACCTCTTATTTTGTAAAAAATGATTGATGGTGGCAAGGTTCAATTTTGGGGTTGCCTTTGCTTTGCAAGAATGGACCCAACTCTGTTTTGCCAAGAGTTGGTTACTATGTGTCAAGCCAGGGACTGGTATGGTGTATGTTTGAACCATAATATTTCGTCACAGACATTAACCAACACCTTATTCGCTGATTATTTGTCTTGGAGCTATTCCCGGTCATTATGTCTATGTCAAGTTGAAGGATGGTTGTCCGATACCTCCAACATGTATTCAATGGAAGCAACATTGTTCACAAGAAGCTATTGTTTGGGAGTCATATTTTGCTGTTCAACAAGCCAAATTTAGTAAACTAATGAAGGAACAAATGGTCCACAACAAAAAGGATGTCTGTGTTGGTTCCAATTCTTGTGATCCAATTGACCTTTAATTTGTTTTTGTTGTTTTCTGATATGAATATGTACTTACTTTACTTTGTTTTAATTGCGACATGAGACTATTTCAATTGCGATGTAAATGATGTCCCCTTGATTAATTTCCGCATGTTCATGACTAATTTCATCTGCTAATAACATCCATGATTGGTATATAAATGATACCCCCCTAAGGAATTTGCATATGCTTATGACTAACTACCTCGGCTCATAGCAACCATGATTGGTATACAAATCATGTTCCGCCGAACCCGTGCAACGCACGGGGCAGTCGTCTAGTTCATGTTAATATCACTTGCATTTTCCACCCTACCATAGGGTTAGGGCCAGGGGCGGACCCAGACACAAATAACTGGTGTGGCTAAAATTTTTAGGCACTACCGGAGAAAAAAATTCATTGAAATTTAGTTAAACAACAAACAATATATATATGTGTGTGTGTGTGCGCGTGTGTGCGCGCGTGCGCGCGTGTGTGTGGGTGGGATTTACTAATACAACATGTATATCCATAAAAAAAATAATCTATAATCTATAAAATTTCTATTAAAAAATAAAACCAAACTATATAAAAAAATCACAATTTCAGTTCGAATAAAAAAATACTATAACTGTTAAATCATGCATATCATTATTGTTAGAGTCTTCACAAGATCCTACCTTGGACCAAAATATATATAGAATACAAAATTATACTAACTTACACTTTATTTTGATAGGCTAATTCAATTAGTTTATAACTTATTAATTTTTATTCCAATTTAACCCATATTATCTTACTTCAAAAAATTAAATATTAATTATGTCATTTCATATTTATATTCCAGTTTAATCGATAATTTTACCCAATATTACAAACTCAATTAGTTATTCATTTTTTTACCAAACAAAGTTAAAGTTAATTATTATAAAATTAAACTATATAAATTAAAATAATACTTTACGTATAATGCAAGACTTGAAATCATCAATAATAGACTACGAACTAATATTTGCACTAGTACTTAAACTAATATGTACGAGGGACTTACAGTATCAATAATAAACTCTAAACTAATATTTATATTAATACTTGTACGAATATGTATATAAAATGACTTAAAATCATTTATAAAATATATATTTATCTTTTATAGGAAACAAATTGGTTAGGCTGGTGTGGCTATAGCCACACCAAGCCTTGAAGAGGTCCGCCCCTGGTTGTAGCTTTGCCATGCCGGCTGAAAGACTTCATTCTAGTCTTAGTAGTAAATGGAAGTTACGAAAGGAGGAAAAGAGAAATTTCAGACCTTGAAAGAGAGTAGAATGCAGTTAGTAACATTTGAAATTTGAACTGGACGTAACAAATGTGACTGACTGATTGCATGATTGTGTGCATGCAATCCAAATCCACCGATATGATATGAAATGCTTAGCATTTACAAACATTTACAGACACTAACTACTTCACTAATAGCAATACCTTTCCTTCCCTTTATTTAAAATCTCTGGAAGTCAACCAAATTCGAAAAGGTAAAAATGATTATCAGAAAATTTAGAAAACTATCAGACAATCCTCTATGTCTCTTCCTTTTTCTTTCTATCCAAAACTCCACAGATTCGCAGGTATTGCCATTTTAACTACCTACTTTTACAGTTATGCACTGCTATCCACTAAACCTAAATCAGTAATATTCTCACTGCGAAGTAAAAGCTTCAGCATTTGGTACAGGGCATGAGAGTTTTATTGAGCATAAAAGTTTTTTTTTCTCCTTCAAATATTGAGTTCAGTTGTTGGTTACAATTACAAATAATGTTTTTGGTCACATGTCAATGCAAAAACTAGTTTGAATTCTTCTTCTTCTTAGAGTTGATAATGTCTTCTTCTCTGAATGATTTGTCGATGAGGTCAGATAGTGTCAATTTCAGATCAGAGGTCAACTTGGGAAGAATCGAGGATAATGTGTTCACATCTTCCATGGCTCTGTGAGCTGGGCCATCCCCTTTAATTTCGTAGAACTCACGAAGGGCAGCAAGGGATACCGAAGAAAGCTTTGTTCCTGTAAACAGTAAAAAAATTACGGCTTTCATACAGAAACAGCAAGGAGCTGTGTGTGTGTGTGTTTTATAAGCCGTTTAAACAAAGAGAAATGAACCTTCAGACTTCATTAGTTGACGTGCTAAAGGAAGTGTGTCGACAAAAAGCCAATTCAGAGGAATCTGTGTAGAACAACGACGTAACTCGTTAATGATGAACGGCACATCAAAAACACGAGAATTATGACCAACCCATAACACATATCCCCCAGGCTTCTCGCGGCTTTTAATATATTTTAATAAGAAGGGAACCAGGTCCTCCATCCTGAAAAAATAAAAAGAAGAAAAAAATCAACAATTTCCTATGCCAAGTTAATTAAATAGTTCCAATAGATTCTATCATCAATGCCAACAAACAAACATGTTCATAATAATATGGGGTACATGAGGATAGTTACTGGAAACATGGTGATAAAGAAAAAACCTCAGACTAACACGATACGAAACTTGGTTACCTACTTAGCTACACATTCACCGTGCAACCATGCACAATAACTAAAAATGAACAACTTTGGAAGAAGAAGAAACTTTCAACAATCAAATCTGAATAAGTTTTGAGACTGATGAATATCAAATTCCAAACTTTCAAAACGCACTCATTGTATAACAAACATACAATATATGATTCTAACACATAGGGTCTGTTTGGTAAAAATAAGCTATAAACTAGCTAAAAAACTAGCTTATAGCTGATAGTTGAAAGCTAGCTAATTGAAATTAAAGTGTTTGGTAAAATTAGCTTTTAAAGTGGTTAATAAATATAAAATGACATAATTGATAGTGGGTAGTTTCTTTTTTAGAGTGGGTAGTTATTAAATTAAAGGGTAAAAATGGAATAAAGTGTAAAAAGCTATAAGTTATAAGCTCAAACGCTACTTGAAATAGCATCTGAAAAAAAACTATAAGCTAGTAAAAAAAGCTTGTTACCAAACACCTCTAATTTTTTGAAACAAGCTTATAAGCTCATATAATAAGCTATAAGCTAGCTTATTTATGTTACCAAACACACCCATAGTATTATTACATGGATAGTATAATATTCTTCACCACCTTCGGTAGATGTCTTATCAATTTAAACTGTACCTAATCGTGTCCTTTAATCATATACCACAATGAAAACTATAGTGGTTCTACTAACCCTCAAATATTGACCCAACAAAAATGTACTCTTACTATAAGTAGCCACTAATTGCTTTAGGACAATGCTACACCCATTTCACAGAGAAAGACATTAATGAGCATAGGAAGGCTTCAACAATGTGCTATGATCTAATAACCATTCAAATACACTCCAAAATAAGGCATTTTCTATAATAGAAGGCGAGATAATAACAAATGGAAATTGAAAATTGAGGAGCTCAATTTTATTCAACTCTTCAAGTAAAACGGTGAAAACTAAAATGTGATCACAAATGGCCATTACCATGATGACCGTAAGGAGACATGGTGGTAAAAGGAAAACAAAGTACATCTCCTACTGTCTCTTCCCATATTTACAATTATTTTGGGATATTTGCCTGGGTAGTCTAGTCTTGCATCCCTTGAGTACGAGACTGATTGCATTTGGGGTACTGTCACTACCCCTCTGTATTAACAACTATTTAAACGATTGTCTAATCAAACAAATAGCACATATAAGGTAAGGTTGTGTTGCAAGGAGAAAGTGGAATACGTTGTTTTGCAAAGGTAAGCATAATTTCAAAGAGCCACAGAGATATAGTTTACCTCGGAACACGAGGATTGTTCACCATCTGGGTAGTAATGCCATGTATATGTGAATTATAAATACCGCGTTGAGGATTTACAAGAGTTTCGAAAGTGCTGTACGGACCACCCTGAAGATCTCGAAGCGCAATCTCAATGATCCTTTCATTCTCTCGGCTAAACCCGGTGGTCTCAATATCAAAAACAATAACAGTGACTAAGCTAGATAAGTCTTTATTCTGAGCTATCTCTTGTTGTATGTCACAGTGCTGAATTTCTGGGATTTGACCTAGCTGTGTTTTATTTACATTTACTGTAGAACTAGTTGAAATTGTTTCACTCAAAATTTCTTGCTTGGTGCTTCTTGATTTGGTGCCCGCACTGCCTTCTGTATTTGTAGTTATAGGTCTTCGAGTCCACTTTTTTCTGTGCCCTCCCTGAAGTCCATAAATTCTAGAACCAAGCACCCTAACACTAGAATTGTTTTCATAAATGTTACTGAAGCTGTGGAAGGTTTCACCCCAATTATTAGCTAAGCTGTGTATTCTGCATCTAGGTACTTGCAAAAAGGAAAAAATCATGGAGCCAGTCTTCATCTAAAGGAATTAAATAAAAACAACTAAAAATATTATTTGATCAAGAATTCTTCATCAAGTGAGCAAATCAGCTACAACCTGAAAAAGTAGAAAAAACAGGAAATTTGTTTTTGAGACACACATATGAAAAACTGTAGAGGCATGAATTATGTCGAGTTTGATCTCATAATGGTATATCTAGCATAGCATAACAGGAATCATAAACATATATAATTAGTAGTTACAAAATACAAATTCATGAAGAATAAAGAAAGAAATTAAATTAAAAGAAAAATTCAGCAGTTAGGCTTGATAGATTAAAAAGACTGATTCTTTTTGAATCAGAACAAAGAATTGCAGAAAAAATCCATCAAATAAGCAACCGAGATGAGCAAAACGATGAATTAATAAACATATGGCTACACAGAGCCAGCAATAAAGTCTTGCTGGAAAGTAAAAGATATTTTTGCTTGTTACCAAAATTCTATAGCAAGATATAATAGGAAGTTAAATTAATTTTGTATAAACTATAAGCTGTTTTCATAAATCCTCCCAAACAGGTCTCACAAAACTTATGCATGTAAATGTAAATAAACTCAAATAAGTCAATCCAAATTCCAAATAAACCCTAATTGCAGGCTATCAATATCATCACAAGAACTAATTGACCTAGCTAGAAATAATTCGGCTCACTAACTTAAAATGAATAGGACAACAGCATCAATCAAATTGTAAAACAATACGCAAAACTGTAACTACATTTGAATTGTGCCAAGGTAACAAAACAATAGAGCTTTATCATGTCATAAAAATTGCAATGGCTGCAATAATAGTTAAATCTACCGCAAATAATGTAACAAAAAACTAACATTTTATCCCCAAGTCCTATCTCAACTAGCAAATGCCAAAATTGTTAGGCCGGATATCTGTAGTGTCCCGAGTTCGAACCCAAGATCTCTCATTTGTGTGTGTGAATTTCATGTGGTATTTACCATTTCATCAGACCAAACCAAAAAAAAAACTAACATTTTAATTGACAACTAATCAACCATCTTATAAACTAGCCAATACAATCCATAACCTACAAACAAAAACACAAAGACTGGTTTTTGGACATTTGCAAGAAGAAAAACATGTAAAAAAATGGGACTTTTTGTTGGAATAAAAAAGTTAAACCTGAGTTAGTTGTCTGAAAACAATAAGACGAACAGTTTGTATGCATATTTCGATAAAATGTTTGAAAGAGGAGAGAAAGAATGTGAATTTACCTGAAAGATGATGGAAGTTGAGAAGAAAAGCATTGACAATGGGTGGGTAGTTATTATATTATAGGAGAAAGAAAGAGTGTGAAGAACAGAACAGAACAAAGGAACGTGCCCCGTTCAATTCAACAACGTCGTAATTTTCGGATCGTGACACACTACACTCGATTTCCTCTTTTTTATGTTATCCTATCCCTTCAATTTTTTTACATCACATGACAAATTTTTCAGTTAGGAAATAAACAAAGATTTCTAATTTTGTATAACATTATTTTTTTTTTAAATGTTAAACCGTGTCTTGGGCACCAGTTAAGTTTATTTAATAATAAAAAAAAATTATTTTGAAAATTGTGCATTCAACACCTAGTGTAAAATTTATTAAAAAAAAAAATTGGTGTAAAAAGTTAATTTACGACTTATATTTTTGATATGTTTAACAGGCGAGTTCTAACATAGTGTACAAGTTGTAAAAAATATCATAATAAATACGAATTTTAGAAAATTCATCGTTGAATTGAAAGTTTATATATAAATCATCAATAAAATTTTTAAAAATTAAAAATTATTTTATATATTATTGAGACGGATCATGTGTGAAGTAATCAAGGAGTGGGATGAGGTATGCAATTAGTAACTGCTAGCGCCCACAAATAGCTAGATACACACACGACTTTAACAATGTTTTGGTCTTTTTCGGTGTAAATCGGATATCCTCTGCGCACGGCTGCAGAGATTAATCTATCGAGACTTGTGAAACCCAAATGAGTGCAAAAATGAAACTCTCCCTTTTAACAATGTTTTGATCTATTAAGATCACTAAGATAGATCATGTGCGACTATGCCTTGCTTGAGGTGGTTATACACGTTTGGTTGAGTGTGTCTTGATATTTATTGATTCCAACCACACAAAAGAATATGCCAAATTTCTTGTTACACTAATTTAGATTAATATTTACTTGTGAAATGTTCTTTCTTTTTTTGGGTTTTTTTGTCAACTATTGAATATGTTTAGTATACTCTCTTTGATTTTATGTATAAGAAAAAATTAATATTTTCAGATTCATTGAAAAGTAATGTATATAATTTATAAGAGGAGGGATCCGTTGACTCTAGGAGTAAGTATTTATTGACTTACTCCGCTTAATAACTCGATATCGGCATTATATTTCTTCAATCTAATCGTTGAATTCAAAGATCTCATCGAGTAGATCAACTCCACAATTTTTTATAAAAATTCAAAATCGTTTGATACTTTTTCTGATAACTTCAATTGAACGTACGACAAACTTTTAAAAAAATCGTTGAATTTCAATAGTCTGAATACATAACTAAATTTTTTTAATTTTTATAAAAATTTGTTGAGTTGATCTACTCAATAAGATCTTTGAATTCAACGGTTGGATTGAAGAAATATAATGTTAATATCAAGTTATTAAGCAGAGTAAATTAATAGAGACTTACTTTTGGAGTCAACTGATCCCTCCTCAATTTATAATATAGATTAGATACATTATTTTTTTATTGAATATAACAAGTTGTTTTTTTTATATGAGACCGAAGGAAATAAATAATAAATGAACACAGTTTTATTAGATCAAGTCTAACAAAAGAGATTAAACTTCTACTGTGAATCATAAATAGAAAAAACATTTATATTTAGTGTTTGACACATATCACATAAAAAATTACTTCAAATGAAAGAAATATTTGCAGAAGAAAAATACAAAATAAACCTAAAGCTTGTGATATGGATATAAATTTCAAATGTACTTACAATATACATATTTTGTGTAGCATAAACTTCAAATTAACTTGGTTCAAAAAAAAAAAACTTCAAATTAACTATACACAATTATTAAATTGATTACCGTATTGTACCAAAAAAAATAATAATAAATTGATTACCGTAACTTGAAATTTAAGTCATGCTATAAATTTGAGTGATTGCTATTTTTCCTCTTACATTTGTTCATAAATTTCCATCATTCATTAAAAGATATGTTTCGGTAGTATAATTTTTACCAAAAACTATTATTTGATAGTGTAAATTTTATCGGAAGATATCTTTATGTGCATGCAATGTGGTAAGAAGAAGAGAGATCACAATAAATTTGAAGTTTTATCCAAGATAATATGGCATATGTTTCTCTAAAGCCAATGTGATGATCCTTGACCTTATGACCAAGATATCGATAAATAGCACATATGATAACGAAAAGATTGTGGTCAATAATTGCATAAAATTCAACTGCTAAATTTGTATTTGTTTAGTTTAATTAGAAGTATTGAATACATTATTGAGAATACAATAATGGTCTTATCCTACCTAAAATATTAGTATGCAATTACGTGCAAATAATACCCAGCTCACATAAAAAACACACTATAAAATATATGATTTTAAAAAGAAAAATAAATGTATATCTTAATGTTTAAAATATGAAAAACTGAAGAGTAGAAGTGTGAAAGGAAAAATTAATATAAGTTTATTCAAAGGAAAAAAATATGTAACCAAGAAAACAATAATATTTGTGCGGGGTACATTTAGCAATTCTCTCTGAGAAAATTTCATGGACCATCAAATTGACTACATGCCAGTGCCATGCCCAATGTCAATCTCAGCACACAAAGCCTTGTAGCTTCTCACGACCCGTAATCAGGGCCTTAAGCTATAACACCCTCCGTGACAATATATAAGTAAAAATTAACATTTTAGATTAGATTCATTGCATATTTAATGTATTTGTCCTATAATATAGACCAGATATATTAAATATAGAATAAACATAGAAAAGTCATTTTTACTTATATATTGTCACGAAGAGAGTATCTGCCTTCTAACTATAAAAATCTTAATTTAATTTTTGAAAACTCGGCTTCGACTAATATGAATGAAAAGTTACACCATTTACTAGTGATAGACTCAATTTAAATTATAACTACAAAATTTTGTATAAACTGATCCAAATAAAAAATTGACACCAAAAATATTTGAATCTAAGACCCGCATAAAAGTACAAACTATAATCTTAAATTTACCCCACACCAAGTGTTCTTCTAACTATATAATTTATTTTGTCAAGTAGTTTAGTGGTTAGAAAATTCATCTTAAAAGTGAATAAATGAAGTGTCCAGAATTCGAACCCGAGCTCCTGCACATATAATGCGATGTTCCTACCAATTGAGCTAAATGCACACAGACGGATTTATTTTTATTTTTGAAAAAGCAACTATAGAGATAATTTCAATCCCAATTATTATTTTTCTTCATAATAGATGGGGCTAAATGCCCAAAAACAGAACTAACACACAAATCAAACTTGGAGTAGACTCCAAACAAATCCTCCAGCTCAACCAACTTAATATCTAAAGGAGCTTGGTAAAAAAGGATCTAATATTTTTAATAATATTTCATCCATCTGTATTTAACCACCACCTCAGAATCTACCTGCAATTCAACTTGAATAAAATTCCTACTTTTAACAATGATTAATCCTTCCAAGACACCCCAAAGTTCAACAAAAAAATGCTGAAAAAGCTTCCAAAAATTAAGCATAACCACACAGCCAACCCCATTATGATCCCTCCACAACCAAAAGCTCCTATTTTCCCCAACGCCGCTCCATCAAAATTAAGACTCCCCCAACCAAGCAGGGAAAGCTCCATTTAACAATCACCTCTCTAACCTTTTTTTTTTCTAAGAAACTCCTCTAACCTTCTTATCATATATAGTATATGTATTTCTATGTATTTTAAATTAATACACCCTAATCTTGGTAATATTAGAAGGTCCAATTTGTATTTATAAAAGAAGGCCCAATTTGCAGTGTTGAGTGACCTTCCGTTGTGAAAATAATCAATAGGAGAAAAAGACATATTGGAGGTGGTTTTTAATTTCTCTAGTTTTCTTTTGTGATCATTACTCTAGTTTTCTTTTACATGTCTAGTTTCTCTTAAAAGGAAAATATTAGTTAATTATTAGTAAATAAATATTAAAACATAAACATCCATAAATAGTTTCTCTTGTGTGCTTCAAACTAATAAGTACCTTGTTGTAAAGTAAAATAATTTGGTGCTTAGTTATGGCTCTTCATGTCCATTATGGCTCCTCAATTCCTGTATTCTCTCTAATTAGTTTATATGGGTTTAACAACAAAAACCCTGGACTCTTAAGAGCATAGAAACAAAGGAATCCACACAAAGGAAAGCCATTCGCAATCAAATCTAAAATACTTGCACTAATTAATAACTAATTGAGATGAACATATTATCATAATCATAATAGATATATAAACAGAAGATATAGAAAAAGAAAAGCAAATCTATATCCCTTGGATGGCCACTTCGTTCACTCCCTAGTCCCTAATTCTAGATCTAGATTTGGAACCCAGTGAAATACATACCCCTTTAACATAAAGAAGGGATAAATATCACTTTACAATGCTCCAAACAAAAAACAAAATAGGTTAGCTATTTAACAGCAAAATGCTTTTTTTGGACTACTAATTACTTTACCTTTTTTTTAAACATTTTAAATATTGAATGATGATCATGATCAAGCAAAAACAAAGCCACAAGAGAGTGCCATCAAACACACAGCAGCTTGTTCTTCTTCACCTAATTTAATCCTCCTTTGTTTCTTCAGAACAGAATGCAATAAAACCTCTTCACCTAAAGCCACTAACTTCATTTTCAAACACTCATTCAAATCATCATCACTGCCACCACCACCATCATCATCACTACTACGATTCCTCCCATTTTGTGCTTTCTCTCTCTTCCTTTCCCTTTCTTGTCCTTTACTATTGCAAGAACCCCTTCTCTTTCTGTACCTGATTCCACAAGCGTTGCACAACGTCTACATCACCCCAAAAAAACAAAAACATTAAAAAAATTACATCTTTGTTTTCTTTTGACAAAAAACAATTACATTTCTATTCATAGTAAAAACCAAAAAACCTTTTAATCAAATTCAAACACCCAAACCAAATCAATAGCAAAAAAAAAAATAGATGACAAAGACAAAGGGAAAAAAACAGAGAAAAAAGACTAAGAAAAGTAGAAAAATTTCAAGTGAACAATATCAAATTGGTGGTTGTTTGAAATGGAAAAAATGGAAGAGAAAATGAGAATAAGTGATTAAACGAAACAAGTTAGAAAATTGATTTGAAATGGGTAAAAATCAAACCTTGGGTCCATTTGGTCCTCCTCTCCAAAGTGGAGTCTTGGTGGCTTTGCAATCAGCACAAGCCTTCTTGATCATACCCATTTCATCATATGAACAACATTCCTGTTAAACAATCATAAAACAAAAACATGTTTTATCATTTCAACAACAACGTTAGTAGAAGTAGCTACCTAGTTTAGCTCAAAATAACTCAAAAAAAAAAAAAGAAGCTTTGAATATACCTTCTCCATTTGATCCATGATTCCCATAGCGACAAACAGCTCACAAAGAATCCACAGCACCGAAAAATGGGTTAAATATGATTGAAACGGTAGTAACCGAATCACCGAAACGAATTTTGTACTATTTAGTGTGTGTAGCAAAAAACAGAGAGAGAGAGAGAGAGAGAGAGAGAGAGAGAGAGAGAGAGAATGGATATAAACGAACGCACACTGAGCAACCGACTAGTGCGGAAGTACCCTCAAAAGAAAGAATCCTAAGACTGCCCTATACAATGACCAAAATAACCTTCTTTGTTTCATCAAATAGAGTGGTGAGTGGTGACCTTGCAAGTTTAGGACTTCAGGTATGCCACGTGTCCATGTGACGTGTATGCTTCTACTGCCAGCAGAAAAATGATAGTAATAGTGGAAATGGAAATTTCAAGATCCATTTTTAGACACTAATTATAAGATTAGCTTAACAAGTATTTTCATTTGTTGAATTTATTTCACTAAAGCATTGCCAAATTATGTAAGACCGCATATTAAAGATGAGGTTTTGCTTTGGCTAAATATGAAAAGGATGAGGTTGGAAATGGAATGATTATGTAGGATTAATTAATTAATCATAAAAGTTGGGATACAGAATCTAATTATATCAACTATATTTAATTTAATTTGCACCTGTTATAAATAATATTAAAGAAGCAAAAATAGAAATAATATATTGAAATTTGTGCATTTAACTTCTTAAACATTAATATTTTTTTAACATTAAATGCAATTTTCTATATTTAGAAACTTAACATGTACCCTTGATGCACATGTTTAACATGACCCTATCAATAATTATGTATATCTATTCGGTTTTGCAAGATAATGAGGCAAAAATTTGTATACAATATGCATGGAAAATGCGTGGTTGTATTAAAGTAGCTGGTTACACACGGTGGTAGTATGATAATGGCACTCACGGCATACGAATGTACGTATATAGTTCAGATACGCCATTTACGTACCCCCCCAAAAAAAAACAATGGTTCGAGTATTTTGTACGTATAAGTTCAGATACGCCATTTACGTATAAGTACATATTTGAATTGGTTCGAGAATTTTTGTTTACTAAGAAATCCAATCTTCTGAATCTTAAAAAAGATTAAAAAAACAAAAAAACAAGGTTATAAAGCATTAACAACGTCTCAATCATCACAATGGACAAGCGGATAGACAAAAATACAAACCAACCAAGATACAATTTGGGGGGGTTAATAGGGAAGAAGTTAAATGGGATGAATTAATACACAATTAACAGATGAAGGTCAGGCTTAATATGCCTCCTCTAATGAAATAAATTAGATTTTGATCAAATTTTAAGATTCAGAAGATTTCAAGTTTTACAGAATTTAAGGTAAATGACATTTTGATCGTAATCCTTTTTTAAGTTTAAATATGTAAAAAAATTAGAGTTTGATCATTATACACAAACAGTACAAAACAATCGTCTCAAAAAGTGATAAAGAAAGCAATATATGATTGCAAAAATTTTAAAATATTTTTATGGTGTCCATGTATAAATAACTATTATTGAACAATTTATGAATTCAAATAAATTAAGAGAGCCCTAAATCATCTCCTAAAACTGGGACAATAACTTGTGCAGGACAAGGCCACCTCTAATAATAGAGTAAAACGCAAGAAACCGAGTTGAATAATGGATTATAATGTCTAGTGACTACAAAAATTGCAATTGCTGCACGCTATTTTTTGTAAGAACCAGACCAGGACTAAACATTTGGTAAAACTTAAGCAAAAAACGGGACAGCATAAAAGAAAAACTTCAAAGTACCTTGCAACTATAATGAAGAAAGAATAGTATCATTTGGTATTTGCCAAAATACCCAAAATCATAAGTGGTACTTACTGACTCCAATCTATGCAGGAAAAATAATAACACAAAACTTGACATAAAATTCTGTAGAAGAGCCAAATCACTTTAAATGATTACTTTGTGGCCAAAATCAAACTCTAATATTTAACTCGGAAGTGGCAAGAAAATCAAGCCACAACCCAACTTTCCCTCTGATGTATGTAAAACCAGCAATTTCAAAAACCCAAGCCAATCCAGTGACGGCCTATTTACCAAGGCTGAACCTTACGGAAACTAAGGACAATGAAACGACACAGACTTGACGCCCCAAACTGTTGAACTGCCATACTGGAGGACTTTACTGGGGGACCAGCCAAAAATCCTGCAGTTACAGAAATTCAACACAATGACTACACAAAACAAGATAACACAAGAATGCAAACTGCCAGAACATATTTTGCTAGTTGCAGTGAAAAGTTTGCAAAAACCCACAGCAAAGCCAAATATTATAAACATATCGAAAACACAATAAACCATGAATACCTTCTAGTTGAAGTTAAATCCACCTGAAGGCACGGCAGGAACTTCAGAGCCACCAAAGTTGAACCCTGGTTGAGAACCATCACCTGGAGGCATAACCTCATCGTCTTCCTCCAACCAGTATGTCTCAAGAATCTTCACAGCCTTTTCATAAATCTCGGTGTTGTCATGACTCTGGAGGTTCTCAATTTTCTCCAAACCCTCAGCATCATCAATCATTTGGGCATACAGATTCTCATCACCAGTGTTGCCAATATTTTTATCAGCTTCGCCTACCTTTAAGATGTTTTCAAGCCCTTCAAGACAAACTGTCACAATCCTAGGATCAGGACATATGAGAAGATCACACAAGGGCTTAATACACCCCTGACTTACCAGGTACCTATAAACCGAAGTGGAAAAAAAAAATTGACATCTCAGACACAAATTTTTTATAAAACTAACAAAACCCCAGGGGAAAATTGTAAAGATAAGCATCTCTATACATACTTGAGTTGTTCATGAGATCCCCCCGATGTAGCGTTTGAAATGGCCCAAGCAGCTTCCTTCTTGATATCAAACTCAGCATTTTGAAGCAATTGGACCAAAGGACCAATTATATTAGCATCAATCACATCCTGCGAATTTTAAGAATCGAACAAAATATAAATAAATGAAACCCTCCAATTGCAATGATAAGTTGATAACAAGTCATATTTTAATTATAAAAAATTCAAAAACCTGAATCTGTTGTTTATTCCCAGCAGTGATGTTCGATATTGTCCAACATGCTTCCTTCTTGATGCTCTTTTTATAATTATTTGTCAAGAGACTCATAAGACAAGGAAGAACTCGATGGTTGATGATGACCTAGGCAGAAAAGCACCAAATTAACACAAACCAAAAACAGAGTAAAATAATAATCAAGGACACAATTCATTTTGGCAATACATCAATTGCAATGCTGCTAGTAGTAAGGAGGAAAAAGAGATGGAAGAGTGTAACAGAATATGTGTGGCTGCAAAATATGAGAGGAGATTTGTGCAATGGGATAGATAATAAAGAAACTGTGAAGGAGGAGATGGTGGGAAATAGGGACAAGGCAAAGCATAATGAATAAATTGGTGGCTTAGGCCAACAAGGGTAGAGTCATTCAATCAGATCTGTTTGTTTATCTCTTGCTACTTCTGCATTTTCTTAATTTTTACTGATTGAACAGTTTTCTCCTCTAGAACAGGAGGTTTCCTCCATGAGTTTGATAGTAAATATTCAAATTATCAGTCCCCATGTGTATTACCATTTCCCTCAACGCAGAATTGCAAAGTGACTACTGTGTATAAGAGAATGATGAACTATGAGAAATTATTGAACTTAATACCTGTGTCTGCAAGTCATCTCCTGTGACAATATTTCCAACTGTACGAAGAGCAGGAATAAGCACGGAAGGAGATGGGTGCCTGAACAAGAGGAGAATAATTTTTAGAACTTGATAGTATAATAACAATGGAAAACAACTTTGAACATCCAAATTTGATATTGAAAATACTCACAGTAGAAGCTCAACAAGCCGGCTACAGACACCAGCATCAATTACACCTTGAATTTTGTCATTTGCACCATCAGAAAGATATGAAAGTGCCCAACAGGCATCGGTCAAGACTTCTTCGTCATTTGAATGGATGAGTTGGGCAAGTGCAGGAAGCGCGGGTTTAACCTGTATGCAGGCGGGTACAGTCAGATAAGAATCTATTTATTACTCGTTAAAACTGCATATTCGGCAGAACAGAAAAATGGAAAAACCAACAATGTAGCAAGCAAATAGCTCTGCAAGTCTGAAATACATATTAAATAATACGGCCTTCACATGCAAACCATAAATTTAACCAACTATCATTACCAAATGCCACCGCAGAACATAGCGACACACACTTCAATTTCATATTTTTTTCAATGAACACAGGTGTTAATGAAAGCACACATAGCAACAAGAAAATTCAAACAAATGGAGCAAGTAGAAGACAGTCATTACACAGCAGCAGATTATCTAAACAACAAATGTGCCAACACTCCTTGTTAAAATTCTAGGTATTGGGCATACAATTGAGTATATGTACAGAGCCTTGTAATCACTCGTCTGTACGCAAGTAATGAATCTTATTTTATTAATATTATGCATAACTTCATACCTGATCAAAAGCAGGTTGTGGCTTTCCCCTGCAGAAGTTTGAGAGCGTCCAAGTAGCGTTTCTGAGCATAGAAAGTTTGGCGTGCTCATTCAGTTGAGCCAACAGAGGAAGCAAAGCTCCATGACTAAGAACAAGATCACGGCATCTAGGAGAGTCTCCAGCAACATTTCCTAATGCCCACACGGCCTGGCAGTCCACAAAACACAGGAAAGATGTTAAACTTCGGATGAGATATGTCAGACTAGATGGTCCAACACTATTGCAAGACCCTGCCATCATTCTTGCACATATCTTCAGCAAAAAGTTAAGAAATAATGAAACTCAAAAGCACATGGATTCAGCTCAAGCTCATTTCTACGGACAAGAACACATGCAAAATTCACACCTAGAATCTAGAAACAGCATAACAAGTTAACAACCAAATTTAAAATCACAGTGAACAAGTAAGTTGTCTAGTCAAGCAAAATAATCTTCCACTTAACTTCATTAACACAAAAAGAAGGGCAACTCCCAATAAAAAAGAAGAAAACATATAGACTATTGATAGACAAAAACAAAAGCACGATAAGGTATACAAACATACCTGTTCACGGACATCGTCACTAGGAGAAGCAAGGAGCTTTACAAAAATTGGAACAGCACCAGAATCAATCACTACCTTAGTGTTGTCAGATGTTCCAGAAGCTATATTTGTTAAAGCCCAAGCAGCCTCAAACTACAACAACACATGCAGTAAATTAAGTCAACCAAATGTTCAAGAAGTAAATATTTATTGCATAAAATAAAACATGGGAGATAATTACCTGAAGCTGTGGAAAATCTTCCCTCATCAAGAACTCAATAAAGCGTGGAACTACACCAGCTTGTATAACCTCCTCAATTGGAGGGCTACGTTCTGGTAAGACATGAGAGTGGTTAACCAAATATCCATTAATAAATAGTAGACAAGAAATGAATGAAAAGAAAAAGTTCATAGAAGAATATCTAACCAATTGAAAGCAACTTCCGAAACTGAGTTGTTGCCTCGAACTGCATGTTATTATCATCCGTCCAAATACCAGTAACCAAGGCTGGTAAGTGTTCCAACTGCAGCAAGATACACATACACATGGAGCAACAGTTCAGTAAACTTCAATCTTTAAGTTCATTCAATCCAACATAATATGATAATATTAATCAAACATTATAGCTTCATACATGTGGGAAAGCCAGTCACAATTACAAACATTGTATGTAACCAGTGAATATCATGAAAAGGTTTATATCACAATCATAGTTTAATTTAATCCTAAAAATAAACAAACACTGTTAAATCTCGAATTCAAATTAACAAGATAAACTGAAAAAATAGAGACACAATTAGTCAATTAACCTAATCACTTAACCTAATTTTAATTCAGTGAAAGAATCACTGTATAATCCCTAAAATAAACAATGCAAAATCTGAAATCTCAAACGAAAAACCAGAGTCACGATTTGGCAATTAACAATTAACCTAATCACTACTATAAAAAAAAGTAATTAACCTAATCACTAATCAAACATATCTGAATACAACGAAGATCCATCCGTTAGCTAGTAAAACAAAACAATTGAAAACGAATTCAAAATCTAAGTAATTAATTGGTAAAGCAAAATGAAAATCGGAAAGAACAAATTAACTAATGAGATCACGAGAATCTTCTTCACCTTTTTCTCTACTTGAGTAGAATTAGCTGATTCAGGCAACTGTTGAGCTTGAAGTCCCTCACGCCTCTTCTTCTGCAAGCTTTCTTCCCTACGATTCTTCCGGATCTCAACCAAATTATCCTCTCGCCGTCTACGACCTTCTTCGGCATCAACCGCCACTTTGTATCGATTCCGACGAACCTCGGTTCTCGCGTTTGCATTAGGACGATACGACATCGTTCTAGAATCGGATGAAAATTAACGATTAATCGGAATCGGAATCGGAACTGAGTGATTGAAACGAATCGAGAGAGAATTTCACTTTCAGAGAGAAAAAAAATTGAGTGAGGGAGGGTTTGGGTTTGAAGTGTTTGAAAAGGGGAATGAAAGAGAGTGTTTATATAGCACGGTTGAAAAGTGGTTTTGGAGATGAAAGTGGACTTGGATCAGAGTGGAATTACGGTAATGCCACTGGTTTGAATTGGAAGATGAGGGAAAAAGTTACTTTGATTGGAGGAAAGAAAGGTTACTGTGAATAAGACATCGTTTTTTTTTGGGGTTAGATTTTTTTCATTGACTCACAATGTGACGTCTTTGAACGTTTTCGTTTCTATTTTCTGACCCGATTTTTCTTTCAATATTTTTTCTTGAGTTATATTAAATAGTGAGTAGAATATATGTTTTTTTAAAAAAATTCAAGGCATTAAATACACTACTTCTGAGATTATACGGAGTATTACAATTTTTTATTTATTTAACTATTGTCTCAGAAACACTGTTTAACATTTATATATTTTTTAAATGGATAAGCATATAGTGCACAAGTAAAATATCATATATTTTGTTTTTTACTATTAGATAATCAAATATCATCTTCTATTTTACTAAAATCAACTGTTTCAAATTAGATTAAGATCTACCCACAAATTGAATAGGGTCACCCTAATCACACTTAGTTGAGTGGATCACTCGTTGGGACGTGTGGACTGTCGGATCATGCCATACGGTGCATCAGCTTACCTGTGTCCCCATGACAGGTGTCAAATAGAATATTCTTGGTTCTGCAAAACCCTGATTTTTCATCTATAAAAGTCTACCATAAAATTTAAGCTAGGTATGTCATATTTTCGGCGCTTACTAACTTGGTTGTCGGAATATGTGCAGGGCTCCAATAAGGTTCAACCACAAATAATTTAAAATCGACGATCCGAAACAATTTGGCCATCCAAATCTCAAGTGGGGTCAACTAACACAAAATATAGTGAAATAACAATAATTCTTTATTCTTTATATGTCAGATGAAACAAAAATTAATGAGCACTTCTTTAAAATATGAATCTTCTCGACATGAATCATTGCTACTCCTTCGAAGTTGTTAGAATGTATTAGTGTTGGAAGCCATTAGAGGTGTTGGTTGCGATGTTCGTCGACAAGTCAATGACTTTACATGACGACGGTATGTGAAGAATGTTTAAATGAATAATACATCGTGGGATATTATCATCTAATTCTTAAATCATGTTTTCTAAATCCTAAATATATATTTTAGGTCTATATTTACAATTTGTTTCACGAATTAAATTTAAATGAATCTCAAATACTAATTATATTCTAAATTTATTTTACACGACCTTTTTGCAACATAGTAAATAGATTAAAATAAAACAAGGCCAAATGCATTCACTTTAAGTTTTACATTTTAAAGTTAGATCTTTTAACCTCTATTATCTTGTTACACCATGATAACATTAACTTCGTTTTGACAAAAAAAAGAAGTGTGTATGTTAGAGGAAATTTGCTACAAAGGTAAAAACACAACTAATTCTATAACAGAGGATAAATATACGCATAACGGTTTGCAACAAATTATAAAGTTATTATTTAAAAAATTAACTATTAACGTGAACATAAACCAATCACGAGAGACGAAAAATGAAACAAATAGGACGAAAAACTTTTCATTTTTAAGAACTAAAATTAAAATTAAAAATCTGTTATATTTTTAAAAAATGTTATTTAACTTTTTATATTTTATCATAAAAATTCACTAGTATGAATAACAAAAATTCAAAAAATGAACAATTTATTTCCGGACAGTTATCCAAGAAACTATTCTATCTTCCTAGAAACTAATCTATATGTTCATAAAGAAACTTGCATGCACTAATTTAAATATTTTTTTGTCATGAACTGGCATGGGAGCTTTAGCTGAACTTCATGAATTTTTAAATATATATATATATATATATATATATATATATATATACTAGTTTTAAGTAAATTTCACTTGAATCATTCATTGAATTTTGCATTAAGAAATGAAGAAAAGGTTTACAAATAGAAAGGGAATCCAATCCAGTACACAACGCTAGCGGCAATGATTGCTGCGCTTGGCATTGTTGCCTCTTGATCCACTACTAGTAGTGCGTCCTCTCTTCCCAGCCGTCTGATCCTGGTTCAATTCAAAGCTCATGCCATCTCCACCTACCATCTCAACAAACATCCTCTGTAGATCCTCCAAACTATCCCCCTAATAATCAAATCAACAAGTAAATAAATACCAAAATACCCCCATCACATCACCAGTACAATACAATACAATACATACATCAATTTATTTATTTCTAAATTTTCTATTTACCCCCTTCAATTTTTTTTGCCAAAAAAAGGAAACAATTACAACTCAATAATAATCAAATCAATACCTCATCTTTGACATTGTTCATCATTGAGATCATTTCGCTCATAAAATCACAAAATTCCTGCATTATAAAAATTCATTCCTAAAATTAGAATCCAATATTCAATCAAAAAATTAAAATAAAAAAAAAAAGAGAAAAAACAAAAGCAAAGCAAAGCAAAGCAAATGGGAATGATGTCATGTTACCGGACACAAGACGAGAAAAAACGATATTGTCGTGTTTGTTTGATCACCAAAACGACACAGTTTTACCTCGTTTTGTTTACGGCAAAAACCTTGTCCCATGCTCTGCAACTTGTTCTTCTTCTACCGCAAACAAAATGAAAAAAAAGATGCAAATACGAACTTGATCTTCTTCTTCAAGAGGATCGTAGAACCCAGCATCGTACATTGATCTCTTAGACTCATCAGAGAGAACTATTGCATCAACATTACCATAACATAAAATTAATTAATTAATTAATCAAAATTACTAACTATTAATATTAATCGAAATTTGAATATGAAATGAAACCTGAGTATGCTTCTTGGATTTGCTGAAACCGTCGTTTGGCTTCTCCGGCAGTGTTAGGGTTCCGAGCGAATTTATCAGGGTGCCATCTCTTTACAATTTAATCAGTTAAACAAAAATTAAGAAATTATTTATTGGGAAAAAATAATAAGAGAGTGAAACGACAGCGTATTATTACCATAGCGAGTTTGCGGTAAGCAGTGCGAATATCAGAGGAGGAGGCGTCACTGCGAATACCAAGAACAGAGTAATAAGAAGATCCATCACCGTTGGATCCACCTCCATCTCGATCCATAACCGTTGGATCCTCCTCCTAAAAGAACAAAGGTTTATTATGTTATGTCTTCAAATTGAAACAAAAGCCATAGGAAACAAAGTTGAGTTGGGGGTATGGGAAAGATATAAATGAATTGTGGGGAGAAAAATGTAATTTGAGTGGGGTGAAGAAGAGAGAGAATAAAATATCTTGCGATGGATGATTTCTGGGTTGGGTTGTGTGGAAGATATAAGATACGTGGAAAGAAACTTCCAGACATTTTTGCCGGTGAAGAGAAGAGTTTAGATATTTTTGTTGGAGTTTATACAAATGACATTTGAACTTTGTAAAATTACACCGCTGTGCCATTCCTCATTTCACACTCACACACGATCGTGTTATGTTATCGCACTCCTTTCACATGAGCAAGGCCTTCCATAAGAATTGTTTTTGTGTGTTATACAAATTTTTTATGGTCAAAATTTTGAATTTATAATATAATAAAAATAATTGTATTGCTTCAAAAAAAAATAATTGTATTAAAAAAATAAATAAAAGAAGCTATAATTTATCTATTTTAGGGTTTTTGGTCGATTTTAAGTTTTTCGGCCATTTTTTTTTGTTTTCGGCCGATTTTAGGGTTTATAGTCTATTTTAGGGTTTTTGGCCGATTTTAAGTTTTTCGGCCATTTTTTTGGGTTTTTGACCGATTTTAGGGTTTATAGTCTATTTTAGGGTTTTTGGCCGATTTTTGGATTTTCGGCCGATTTTAGAGTTTATAGTCAATTTTAGGTTTTTCGACTGATTTTATGGGTTTTCGGCCGTTTTTAGAGTTTATAGTCTATTTTAGGGTTTTTGGCCGATTTTTGGATTTTCGGCCGATTTTTTGGATTTTCAGCAGATTTTAGAGTTTATAGTCAATTTTAGGGTTTTTGGTCGATTTTAGGTTTTTCGGCCGATTTTATGAGTTTTCGGCCGTTTTTGGGGTTTATCGTCGATTTTAGGGTTTTTGGTTGATTTTAGGTTTTTTGACCGGTTTTAAGGTTTGGGTCTGATTTATGATCGATTTTAGTGTTTTAAGTCGATTTTAGATTTTTCTACCGATTTTTGGTTACCGTCGGGTTTGGGGTCGACTTTAAGGCTTTCGACCGATTTTAGGGTTTATAGCCAATTTGAGTTATTCTGGCCGATTTTAGAGTTTATAGTCGATTTTAGGTTTTTCGGCCAATTTTATGGGTTTTCGGCCGTTTTTAGGGTTTATCGTCGATTTTATTGTTTTTGGCTGATTTTAGGTTTTTTTGACCAGTTTTAAGGTTTGGGTCTGATTTATGATCGATTTTAGTGTTTTAGATCGATTTTAGATTTTTCTACCGATTTTTGGTTACCGTCGGGTTTGGGGTCGACTTTAAGGCTTTCGACCGATTTTAGGATTTATAGCCGATTTAAGTTATTCTGGCCGATTTTTTTGGATTTTCGGCCGAGTTTAGAGTTTATAGTCGATTTTAGGATTTTTGGTCGATTTTAGGTTTTTCGGCCAATTTTATGGGTTTTCGGCCGTTTTAGGGTTTATCGTCGATTTTAGAGTTTTTGGCCGATTTTAGGTTTTTTGACCGGTTTTAAGGTTTCGGTCTGTTTTATGATTGATTTTAGTGTTTTATGTCGATTTTAGATTTTTCTACCGATTCTTGGTTACCGTCGGGTTTCGGGTCAACTTTAAGGTTTTCGACCAATTTTAAGATTTATAGCCGATTTAAGTTATTCTGACCGATTTTAGGTTTAGGTTGGGTTTTGTTTCAATTTTAGGTTTTTTCGACCGATTTGTTCAGCAAAAAATTACTTATTGTTGGCGTAAGCTTCTTTTTTTGATATAACTTGACATAATCTTCTTTAATGTTTTTTTATATTAATCTTTTATTGTTGGCATAATTTTTTCAGATGAGTATTAATCTTATTTAAGGGTAAAGAATTCCCAAAATGTAATCAAATCTTTTTACTCAATATATTATGATCAGATTTTAGAAAGAAAAAGATTTGCCAATATCTTTCCGTGAGTAACGGTGCATTTATTGCATCAGTAAAAAAAAATCTTTTTTTTTAAAAGAATCTTAAGAAAAATCTAAACTTGGATAATTTGAAGGTAACATTTAATGCGCGTTATTCGCAATAAATATGCTGAATATCATATCTATTCT
This sequence comes from Trifolium pratense, assembly GCF_020283565.1. Lineage (NCBI taxonomy): Eukaryota > Viridiplantae > Streptophyta > Magnoliopsida > Fabales > Fabaceae > Trifolium > Trifolium pratense. The sequence continues at coordinate 2,671,816 of NC_060064.1, forward strand.
TAAGTTGCGTGTTGATCAAGATAGAAAATATCTATAAATAGCGGAAGCTCACAACACTTTGTTATTCACACAATTCTCCTATTCTCATTCTTTCTTCTAATACGATCTTATTTTTTTTCTTTCAATTCAATGATGAATATACTTTGTCCAAGTGTTCACAATTCTGAAAAACTCTCTCAGAGTGTGAAAAAATTGACCGACTATGATGATGATCTCTACAAGTTCTACTATATTGCAGAGTCTCAAATCGCTGCAAACTCAAATGGTTGCAACGTGGATTCGCAAATGAGAAAGAAGGTTATTGATTGGTTGATACAAAAACACTATGAACAAAAGCTCAATTCAGAAACCCTTTATCTTTCTATCAACATTCTTGATCGATTCCTTTCTAAAACCGAATTTGAAGTCACAACACAGAGCAACTTTGAACTCATCGGTGTTACAGCGCTGTTGTTGGCGTCTAAGTATGAACAAAAAAGCGCAGTTGGAGTTTACGACGTCGAATACATGGCAGATTATGCTTTTACTCCGGATGAAATTTGTGAAATGGAGAAAATTATCCTGAAAAAGCTTAATTGGGTTTTATCGGTTCCAACTACTTATGTGTTTCTTGTTAGAAACATCAGATCATGTCTCTTGCCTGATGAAGATAGAAGAATCATGGAGAATTTGGCATCTTTCTTCTCGGAGTTAAGCTTAACACAACATTCCATTATGTGTGACTACAAGCCTTCGATGATTGCTGCTTCTGCAATGTATTGTGCGAGAGTTGTTGTTGGAATTTACCCGTTTTGGAACAATGATCTGAAGATTTCTGCAGGATATTCAGAACAGATGCTATGGCCTTGTGTTAAGGCTATGATGGAACTGTGTAATGACATTTGTAGAGACGGAACCATGGAAGTTTTCAAGAAGTTTTCTAGTCTACGTCAATCTAGGGTTTCGTGTTTGGCTCAAGAAATTATTGAGAAAGCTCTTTTATCTTAGAATTGTCTGTGACAACTTTCATGTACTGGATTTTAATATTCATAAAGTAATGTAAATATTATTTTCTATCATTTAATATGTAGAAAGTTTATTACCAATTGTGTGCATGCTTCTTTAATTTTTTAAATTACTTTCATTGTTCAAACTAAATTTGATAGAATTTGTGTTTGTTTATTTGGTTTGTTGGATTTTGTGGTAATTTTCAAGTTTTAATGTTTTTTTATAAATCAAGACCCAATTTAAAATTGGGTATGGAATATGGATTATGTTGAGTTAAAGTTTTGATGGTGGAAATAATTGTCATTGTTTCTGGCCAAAACAGCTTATGGGGACAAGTCTTAATAGGGAAGTATGGTGGTGAGAGTTGGAATCATGGAACGGTTACTGCAGGAGTTGGAGATTCAGCCTTGTGGAAAGCAATAGTGAAGAGTTGGACTAAATTGGAGGAGCGTCGTGTATGGTCACTGGTCAGTTAGAGACGGGAGGAAAAAATGGTTAGATGACAAAATGAGTTTGTGAGTCCGGTTAAACCTTGGATAGTGGTTATGGATTATGTCCGTGCGTATAGTACGAATATGACAGTGGATAGGTGATTGGATAGAGGTGTTAAAACACAAATTGATGTGTCTTGGAAGGCCCCAACGCAAGGCGGGTTTGCTGTAAATACTGATGGAGCTGTGAAGTCAGAACAAAGGCATATTTGAAGCAAGCTGGATGTGGAGGTGTGTTTAGGAATGATAAGGTGAGTGGATTGAAGGGTTCACGAAATATCTTGGCGATACAACGGCATATATGATGGAGTTATTGGGTATTTATGAGGGGTTGAAACTTGCAATGAGGAACGGAGTCACTAAACTTGAATTACAAACTGACTCTCAGGTTATAGCAGGCAATTTTCAAGGGAGAAGCAATGGAAGTGCAATAAAAAGATGCGTGCTTGTAAATTAGTGGACAAAGATTGTTTGTCTTAAAAACAACACCCAGTTTTACGAAGTTTTAAATCACAACCGTCAAATGTAAATTGGATGATTCATATTACATATTAACAAAAAGAACTATAAATGATTTCAACCATAAATTTCAAATCAGACGGTTACGACGAGTAAATGTGTGACACAATTATTGCATCTAAGCCAATTCCGCAGTACTATTTTGTACATAGGTGGGGTGGTTACAAACTTACAATACACGATGATAAAACCCATCAAGAGAACAAAGGTTTTAAGAACAGATCATTGATTTCTTGATGTTAAAGGAACCAAGGTAAAATGAATACGTATCAATTTAAGGTTAAGGTTTTGAGAAGAGATCAAAGGTATTTAGAGTTAGCCTAAACTAGTTTTCACATTGCCAGAGAAGGTACATAGAGACTAAAACAATTGAGCATATATTGCAACAATCATTACTCCATGAAATATCAGTTAACTATACAGTAAAGAGCATTACAAGATTACACAGGGAGCAAATATAACATGTCCAAATATAATTTTTCTTTTCTCTCATTATAATGTTAGTATATGTAAGACAACTATTCAATATAAGCCTGTAGGGGAGTTCGGCCCGAAGGAGAAATCTTGCTCACTACCATCCACACTGTTATGAAATTTATGAAGATCCTGGTCATCTACTGCTGCAAAGTACCATCCACATTGCTACGATGATTCTCTTCATCTACCGTTTCAAGGTCCTCAGGAAAATATTTCTCCAAAACCTCCACAGCCTTTTTATAAATGTCATTGTTGTCGTAGCTTTGCAAACTTACAATCTTATCCAATCCTCCACACTCTTCTACCATTTGAGCGTAGATATTGACCCCGTTGTTATATAGTCCCTTTTGCTTGTTAATTTCTCCTGCCTTTAAAATGTTTCTCAGCCCATTTAGACAAACAGTCAGAATACTCGGGTCTGTACTGATCAAGAGATCACAGAGTGCCTCGATGCACCCTTTACATGCCAAGGACCTAGAACAACGTCAACCGTACACGGAAGTTTTCATCACAATAAAATGCAAAAAGAGAACAATAACAATTTCCTACACACCAACTTATTAACAAATCACAATCCCAAGTGTCTCAGATGCAACTATATTTTCCACAATTCCATGGACACAAACAAAATAGTATATCCCAATACATGCCATTATTTTTATTTATTTATTTATTTATGCTGTTCGAACTTTTTCTTTTTACACCAGAAGAATGAGAATCAAAGATCATGATAAAATAAAATTAAACGCAATGGTAAAACTTACCGAATCTGCTCAGGAGTTCCGTGAGTGGCATTGGAAATTGCCCACACAGCCTCATTCCTAACGTTGAATTCAGCCTTCGTCAGACAGACAAGAGGAGTAATGAGATCAGCATCAAGGACGGCCTACAAAAATGATCATAATATTTTTAGTTTTGACAATATTTTTTAAGGTTTAGCTAGTCTTTCCAGATTATCATATCTAATTCTGTTGGATGAGGTAATTAATTAGCATAACTCCAGTTCTTTTAAACAAATCTAGTTTTAATTTTATAAATGAACAAACAGCCTAATGTTTAGCCTCTACCTTTTATTCCTTATTCAATAAATCTAGTCTCTAATTCGTAATAATTTGTAAAGTGTCCTTTGTTCTTGCGAGTATGTGTGCATATAGTATATTCGTAAATAATCCAAGGTCCTTCCAAAGTGAATGATCGTAATAATATTAGTAAATAACACAGGGCCAAACCATTGATTACCTGTAGTTGAGCACTATTCCCAGCTGTGATATTGGAAATTGCCAAACAAGTTTCTTCGAGGATGATTTTATCACTTTGTGTAAGAAGAAACTTAAGACAATGGAGAGCTCCACTATTAATTAGAACCTGAAAAGACGTGGCATTTAGCAGAAATAGGCGATGAAATCAGTTTGGTTTAAAAAGCCAAAAAGAGCAATGTGTCAAAAAAAACTATGCTCTCTCAGTAGTCTTCATAACTAATTTGACACCGCTGTGACATATTTGCAAATCTTAATGACAATACAATTAAAGGTTCCTAGAATCAGTAGATAGTTACACATCTGCATTTTTACCTGAGTCTGAGCATCATCACCAGAAGCAATATCTCCTAGAATCTGCAGAGCAGGAACAATAACTTTTGACGTTGGAAACCTGAATCAGGGCACAAGAGAAGAAGAAAACATGAATGAAATCAACCTTTGAGTATAAGTGTACCTAAAAAAGTCACAAAAGGTATTGTAATCAGTCAAGAACTTACAGTAGTAACTCTACAAGTCGTGGACAAACATTTGCTTCAACGACAGCTTGGACCATTTCACTTGAACCATTTTGAGTAATGCAGGAGAGAATCTGGCATGCATATAGTACAAATTCTTCATCATGCATCAATAAGAGTTCCCGAAGGGCAGGCAATGCTGGCCGTATCTGAAAATGGTAACAGGAGAGCATGCAGTTAGAGACGAGAAGATAACAAACACAATGTGTAAATTCATTATATTTATTAACTTCAATAGGATATGCTAAATTTACTGCACAAGAAATATCATGTGTAATTTTTTCCAACCTGTTCATAAAGTGTTGGAAGAGACTTTCCACGACACAAGTTTAAAAAGGCCCACTTAGCAATATTCCATATAGATTTTTTTGTTGTAGAAGGATTCCACAATAGAGACAATAATGGCAAAAGTGCACCATCATTAAGAACATGATCACTTGCACTCGGGGAATCACCAGCAATATTACCTAATGCCCATAATGTCTGTTCAATACACGAGACATTGAAATTGTGTAAGCAAGCAATACAAACATAGATACATATATACATACACAATGGTTTCTCAATGCAATTATGCCACGAGACTGAGGAAGACATGACCTGTTCTTTGATGTCATCATTACTAGAGCTCATAAGCTGCACAAGCAAGGGAACAGCACCATGATCAATCACAATTCTTGTATGCTCAGACAGTCCCGCGGCGATGTTGGTCAGAGTCCATGCTGCCATGAACTGCAGATAGAATATTTTACAACATATTTTGTGAGTGAGGTCAAAATTTTCACATTGAGGAATCAAGAATCAAGAATCAATTGATAGAAAAAGATTTATACTTGCAGTTGGGGCATATCTTCCCTTGTCAAAAATTTCACAAACCGAGGGACAACACCTGCCCGGATCACCTTATCAATTAGAGGGATGTATCCTGAACAGAGATATGTAGATATATGTTAAAATTTGACTAACAATTACGAACTTACGAGAACTACATCATGATTTCTGCAACACACATATATTATATATACAAAGTGTAACACTTAGTTTCACTAAAATAAACTAATGATGAGGATTTTATACAAGCATTACATCCCAAATTATCATACCCTTTGATAATAGCGTTCCAAACTGAGTAGTTGCTTCAAGTTGTGCAGCGGGGTTGTCTGACAATAATGTCAGTGTCATTGTCCGAATGGTTTGTAGCTGTTAAACAACATTAGAGCAGAAGATGAAAAATATTTCTATGCTGCAGTTCAACAAACAATGTAGCTCTACCTCTAAGCTCTAAAATGGACCCTTTTCCCCCACAAAGTTTTAGAGAATCTTATTTTGGCAATTGGTATCTCTCTTGAATCTTGACTATGCTCTTGACATGAAACAATTATCATTGTCATTCTAAATTCTAAAACATGAAAGTATTAACTACTCCCTCCGGTCCTTATTATAATGAACAATTTGGAAAAAACACACATACCAAGAAACCTTATCTTTCTTAATAAAAATTCTAAAATTTTACAATCTATTCCAAAACTAACCTTGGTGTATTAATTTATCCTTAGGGAATATATCACTCTAATTAATGCATAACTTTGGAATGGATACAATTTAATAAGGGTAAAAATGGAATTGTAAGAATAAATTTAATGATTGTTTCTTATAAAAAGGACCAATTTTTTTTTCCAAATTGTTCCTTATAAAAAGGACCGGAGGGAGTATTATTTTCCAATAATACACCAAATTTTTGGTATCTTAACCCATCATAGACTAATTAGTTCTTCTACTCCAACCTGTCTAATATTTAGTGTCAAGTTTTTGGAATATTTGTTTGTGTCTTATTATTTATCAATTTTAGAATACTTCTTTTGAAAATTCGGTATCCGGCCAAATGACCGACTAATCCGATGGGACCAATCTCACTATCCACTTGTGGGGCTCCATTTAAAGCCATAAATTTTTGCTCCGTATAGACTAGCCCACTAAAATTGGCACAAGAACCCTTAGTTTAAATCAATTGATCAACTACTCAAACCACCCTACTCAGTGATTTTCTTAAGAAGTGTCCATAACCTATGCAAGGAGTACATAACTATTTACAAAAAGATTTTTTACCTGGGACACTAGAACATCATGGTTCTGCAAGTTCAAATCCATGCCGCCACCACCACCAACACCAATATGATTTTTTCCAATTATGTCAGAAAAAGCTTGAATCATTACATTATCTCAAGTAAAGTTTAGAATATGGTAAAATAAACAATTCTTTCCAGCAAGTGGAAATTATAGTAATACTAATCGGAATAAGTCCGTGTTTCAATCTTTGCATCACGTATCTAACACGTACTGGGATATATATGGTGGACGGAGGAGAATCATCTATCAACGGAGAAGAAATATCCTGACGAACCAGCTTTCGTCTCTTCGAGAGAGAGTCCTGCCGTTTATTCTTCCTTACAATGAAAATGACGTCCTCTCTTCTCCGACGACCGGTACTCTTATACCCCTTCTTCCTCTGAGTATCATGTTGCAGAGACATTATTACCTTACGTAGAGTCCAAGTTTCAGTGCAGTTATTATTATAACAAAATGAATAACGATGAGTGGAACGGTTCATCGCGTACTGGGCCACTGGCCGGTCCGGTTAATGTTTCCGATGTAGACGTGAACAGGTGATGTCATTAACCGGTCACCAGAAAACACCGTGGAAACGTGTGTCTCAAATGCAGGAGAGAAAAATGATCAAATGTACATAAAGAAGATAGGTGAAGAAAGATGAATCGGAAGAGGAATAGATAAAGAACATGAGAGAAGTATTCAAAAACAAAAAGATGGTTCTCGGCATCAGAGAAGATGAAGGAGGAAAGTAGACTCTGGCGGTCGTGTTCAACAACAAAATGCATGAGGTAGAGATTTGAGTTTGAGGGATTGGACTAATATAAATAAATAAAAAATGAAAAAGCACAAAATGAAATGTAATATAAAATAATGGCTTAGTTGCATTTGATAATTTTAACTTAAAATTTTAATAATCCGGAGGAGTGTAATTTTAAGGAAATCATTGGAGAGTAAAAATATCTCTCAAATTTATTTTTTCTTTTTTGTTGAGTCACGTGAGACATGACCCATGGGCCATGAAACAAATCCGGATTGAATGTGGTAAAAATTGTGTGCAATTAGGAAGAGATTTTATCGTCGAATGAAGATAGAACGGTCCGGATTTAAAACACATTTATTCTTTTTTTTTTTTACAATAAAACACATTTATCCTTATTATATAAATTGTTTTGAATTTGAACCGTTTTATCTTGATGGGACGATTATATCTCTTCTACCTGGTGGGAGGACTTTGTATTACGATGCAGCTGGCACCTTCGAGGTCCCGTTGCAGAGTAGAAAGACACTGCATGCAAATCAAAATCAAATTCTCCGTCAGAGGTGCATTCAGGTGTATTGGGTCAGATATGCTATCAAACTACTATGATAGGATCTCACCCTCCCACCATTTCCACAACCTTAATTCTATCTGGATGCTCTACTTCCTCCAATTTTGAACCTAAGCAAAAAAAATAAAATAAAGTTCATTAAATAAAGACTGTATCTAAACTATTTATGGTCCAAGTACATGTTTTTTTTTTTTGGTCTTAAATCCAAGTACATGTCAATACATTTACTTTTTTTCCTTATGTAAAAAATTAGAGAGTACCCAAAAGTCAAAACAGTTCATCCGAACAAAATAAGGGTTTTGAAAATTGTTCGACGATAAATGCAACTCTCAACCACTATTTATGTCATCTAACCATTAAAAAATTGGGGGTGGACTATCTTTTCAACAATTCTTGACTCTTGGTAATAGGGTGTTGGACGGATCTAGATCCGCTGCAGTTATTTATTTATTTATACTATAGTTTTCCACTATTTTGAATCACAACTGTTGATTTGAGATCGGACAGCTGAGATTAAACTATCGCCAATCAATCTCAACCACTGATTTAGATCAGACAGCTGACATGATTGCTGCGTCAACACAGTTGCTGCATGTAATCCTATTCCGCGTTGGACCCTTACCTAAGAAACCACCTTGGTAATTGTACAAATTCTTGTAGTGAAACTTTCAACAATAAATTCTGTAGAATATTCATCTGATGCAAAAATATAATTTATTTTTTTTATAATTTTTTCTGTTACAATAATATATGTTACTCTAAATATTTGTCTAAATGTGAATAGTATATTTTACATGTAATTATGTAATATTATGATGGATTTTATCTGAAAATCTGATTCAGCTGACCATTATCCAACAAATCCAGCAAGAATGTGTCATTGTGATATTTTCTCCGCAGTACTCAGTTGAGAATAGGATATGCTGAGCAAACCTTTTAGAATAGTAAAGCCACTTGCAGCGTGCTTTGCAGTTGCACCATACTAGACATATATTAGCCTGGTTTAATTTGGAAAATGCATTTGACTGCCTTATCTTAATATCATCCTTGAGCTACCAACAAGGTTGTTCCATCCGAGTTGCTTTGCTAGCTGCTTTAGGGCCTAACATCTTTGCATCAACGAATGCATAATATCACCAACACTATTTGATACCCATGTTTTATATGAACAAATACTTCATAGCAGGTAAGAGTAAGAGACAAAAAAAAGCCTGGAAAATAAATAGTTTACAAAACACAATATCGTTGATCATATTTCCAGAACACATTTCAACCATCTAGTATTTTTTATAAAAAAAATCCAATTATTGACCATCATAACAGGGTAAAAAAGGCAACTGTGCATGAGTGTCTGACTTGGTAGCCAATCAATTCTTTGCTTATCCACAAAACAACCATGATAATAATGATTACATATATATGGCAATAACAATAATTTATTTAACATGATTATACAATGATGGTGCTATCTTCACAGCATAGAGAAAGGTCGGACAAAAACCTTGACATGTGTTAATTATTATGATGGATTATATTAGAAAAAAGATCGTGAAGCATTTGAAGGTTAAAATATACTGCAAACAAAAGATTTGCCAAGAGTGCTAAAAAAACCTGGTTTAATGTGCTACGGAGCAATAGGCTGCAGTAAGCTGCTAGTCGAACTTTTGGGCTTCACTAAATGAGCAAGAGTGACATCTGCTTTGGCAGTGTCAAAAACTCCCTCTCGGAAGGGGACCTCAAACAGCAAGGATTTGTATAAACAAACCTCGTCTTCCTTGCAATAGTAAATCTGCAAAGAGTGAAAACATTGTTTATTTTTCCAGTGATGCTTGTTGGGTTTTTTCACCACCACCAGAGTCTATATGAGGTTGATGTAGTAGTATAGAGTAAATTCACTTTAGAATGGGGCCACTTCCTATTCAGAATCAACAAAGGCTAAAGCAGCTATCGATGTTTATGACATTGACTAGCACTTCCTTGCCCATTTTTATTGAAGGAGCAGGCTATTTTCATCAGAATTCAACCAAGTCTTGGGTTCCATAATAAGGCATACCTTGCAATTAATTCTTCCTATTGAAGCGGAGTTAGAGGATCTCTTGAAGTGAAGTGTTGCAGATCCTTCCGGACTAAGGAATCCATCCAGAGGGTCGATATTGACAGTGTCTTCAGGTTCAATATCAACACTGAATCTACTGCGAGCTTCCTGCAATGGAATTTCAAGGGCAGTAGTCAATAAAATATACAATTGTAAAGAATTGAATTACAGTGAGCGTTTGAAAGAGAGGGCAATGATGAACCTTTGAGAAATGATACTCATTTGGTAAAGATATTTCAATAGACAAGTTTCCTTCCTCCGACGAAATAGCATCAATTGTAATTGGCACCGTGTCCGCTGTTGGCCGTCTCCTGAGACGTTTAAAAGATCTTGATTTTGGTTTAGGAGGCTGAACTCCTTTAAGCTCCAAGGTATAGAGTTCGTTAGTGTTCAAATCTAAATATCGGATTAGACTGTTGTTCGTATCGGCTATGAATAGTCTCCCTGTGAAACGAATAAATTGTATATCTAAGATTGAGCTTAAATCAAATTTATTTCATTTTATGACCAGATAAATGGATCAAGGAATCAACATTCCTAAATCATATAAATATGGTAGATTTGAACATATAAATACGGATTAATATTTACTCTTTTGTGACAAGTCAATATCAAGTTATTATCAATAATATTCAAAGTTCTTATTATTTCTTTTAATCAAAACCCATAACTTCAACGTTTATTATCAGTATGAGTGGAGTAAATCTGAACTTTTGGATTATTCATGTATGTATAGTCAAGAATATAGCTTAAAATCACGACTTTTTAATAAGTCATATGGCTTTTAAGTAACTTTTGATCCTGATCATCCAAGTGAAATCAAATTGTCAAGGTACTCTCTCATTTGATATGCTTCTGGCGCGCGCGCACACACAATTTGTCTGCCTATAATTTGTGTGCTTGCATGTGTGAGTGTATATATTTATCAACTATCAATATACACTCGTGTGTGCAGGTGCGAGTATAGTATCTGTGTGATCCTCTCTTATAGATTCATTAAGATTAATGTATGAAAACATTTAAAAAAGTAATGATATATATTGCAGCAAAAAGAGCATTACCGTTGCTCCCTTCAACAATTCCTGATGGTTCAGAGAGCTGCAAAAACAATGATAAATATGTTAACATATATCCGTGGTTATTAGGTAAGCGATACTTCATTTATTTTACTTGGTTCTATTGATATTAATTTCCATGAATAGATACTTCAACATTTCAAAAGAGTATATAAACTTACATTCCTATGTTTACAATTTGGAGACAATTTGGTAAATAAGGGCACAAAATAGTCTACCAACCTGAGCTGTTATGGAAATTCCATCCCTAAAACCAGCTTTCCCTGTTCCTGCAACAGTGCTAACTCTTTTACTGGTGGGATCTAACTTCTTGATCTGAAATATATTATAAAAAATGAGAAAAAGACTAGGAAATTCAGTTACTACAAGTATTGGAGCTAAAGCCTGGCTGTCCAATTAATTTGTTACTTTCTAAGTTGGCCGGATCATGCATGCCTCCAAACATTCATTAGACAAGTTTGAATACAAAATCTAACTTATCAAACATTTTCCGGTACAAGTCCAAGCCAGGTAAATCGGAAAATAATTAGATACCTTGTGCGAGATTTCACATAAAAGGGTAACTGCAGTATCTGATATATACATAAGTTTAAACCTAGTCGCATGTACATTAAATATAGAGTCCTATTAGAAACTGGCAGGTCGACCAGTCAATCTTAGTGTCACAAGAACCATACATAAATAAGAACGAGGAGAGGAATTTCAGAGACTTCAGCAATGACAGAACTTGGAAAATACACATAAAGACAAAAGGAACATATAGATTATTATAACAAATAAGTCCCCTTTAAGTAGTACGTTTGCATGCGCGTGTGCACACACAATCAAAATGATAGAGAAATTTCAGAAACTTCAGCAATGACAGAACTTGGAAAATGAACATAAAGACAAAAGAAACATATAAATTGTTATAGCAAAAAAGTCCCATTTTAAGTATTACGTTTTGCATGCGCGCGCACACAATCTATTGATGTTTTTCTGAAGATACACAACATGCAAAGGCTATCATGATTTCAAAAGTAAATTGGTCTGAATTTTCTACCTTGTGATTGTAGCTATCCGTGATATAGATTATGCCATCCTTTCCACACACAACCCCCAGTGGATGTTGAAGAAGTACTTCAGAGCCTATTCCATCTTGATCACCAAACTGCAGATGTTTGAGAACATAGAGGTAGATTATCAGGAAAAAGGAATTCTAAAGAGAAAGGTTATAAATATATGACAAATTGTTAACAATTGATGAGTAGTTAAACAAGATAAAACAAGAGAGGTTTATTTTGGACCCAATACATAACATGACTTATTGGTACCAATTGAGCTATACAGTCAACCCCATCTTGTAACAAACGGTTTTCTCTTGTTGACGATGATAAAAAAAAATTAATTATAGAAGAAAATTAATACTGCAAGATAAAGCAAACAAATTGCATAAAAGGCTTCCGAAATTGTATTGAAACTACCTTAAACAAATTGTCCGAGAAGATAGGATCACCACCAGCTAGCAAACGAGATCCTCCAGTTTTCAGATCAACAACTCTAATTGAACTACTTTCACTATCAGCGACGTATATCTCCGTTAGATCTTATCATGCAAAATCATGTTAAACATTATAAGTATGAATTGAAGTTGATTTAAATCAAAGCTCAAGAGAATTATCACCATGTGTTACCTTGAGACAGTGAAAGACCAGAAGGTTGTGCAAAGGATGTGCTTGTCGAACTAACTCAATTAAAAAAATGATAAATAAATAATCAGAAGATTTTCAGATACTCTAGTTGAAAAACAAACAAATAAAACACATGGAGTAAAATGGACTTATTATTTCAAAACCATAGTTCAACCAAACACAAATACACACATTTGTGTCTGTCTTAGAAATTTAAAGAAAAATATAACTCTTTAACTCACATCACTAATAGTCACTAATCGTCATATTCAAGAAAAGAAGTATGCCAAGCCAACATCCCCAACATATTAGGCAACAATCAAATGAAATTCATGAGCCAATAAATTATGACATTGTCAGCATAGATAACCATGACACATACAATCTCTCAGATTCATTCCAAATACCTCCATAAAATAATGAATGATCGTGATAAAGATCATACAATCACAGTCAAAAATGTCAAACTGGTAAGAATAGCCAAGAGAAGAGATAAACATAGAAGCATAAGAGAAGCGGTAAATGATAATACAAGATAAGATGGAATGTGAAAAAGGAATACTAGCGATATGCTTACACACTCTTGAACACACTCTATGATTAGTTCATTTTTAATTGATTGCTTTTTCAAATCTATTAGTGCCGATAATGATATAGCATTAAAGATATACACAATGGTTGTAAAATAGTAAGATATATCCTGAGCAACATGGTAGTCAAAGGTCACTGAATACAGTCCACAAAAGAACATTTGAAATGTACATGACATTTGACATCAGTTGGTTGTATTGTCATTTGAATTGATATATACCTTGATCCATTTAAATTTCTTTCATAGCCATCACCACTAAATGCTCTCGTAATTCCACTCAATATATTGTGCTCCCAGATCTGATGTTGGCCAGCCATGGCAACATAAATCTTTTCTTCAAATGGATGAAAACAGACATCCCAAGGTGAATTAAGGAGCTGAAAAGGGGAGAAAATGGAAGAGTCTAACTTTGTGGTCCATTAAGGAGCGTAAAAAGATAATATATAATGAAAATACCATGATTAAAAATGTTGGTCCATCTTGGATTTTAGCTATATATTAAATGAATGTCACCCTTCCTCAAAACTTGAAAATTAATTTAATTACCTGAGTGTTTCCTTTTCCTCCTCCAGTATAATCAGAGCCCTTGGTCCCATTTCCAGCAAGAGTACGCACTTTCTCATTAGCAAAATCAATTTCCCTTTAGAATAGAAATAAATGGGTTAATGAATTGATCCATTGTTCATATGTAGAACAGCTTATCACACAGTTAATGACTACTGCACCAAAATTCTGTTTCTATCAAATCAAGCAAGTAGGAAAAATTTCCAACTTTTTACTGATGAAATAAGGGTAGGGATTGTTTACCCTGCAATCCTCTACCTTTGGTAATTTCGATTTTGAAGCAAACATGTCAGAGATCATAAAAATAAGGAACTAAAAAAATGGTGTATTATAGAAGAAAGAAAAAAGATGGAATATGTAATACCCCAGAGCAATGCTCCTCTCCACATTTTTGCTGCTTTTGTTTCCAACTTTTTAACTTAAGAATATGGATTTAGGGTTTAGCTCAACCCCACAAAACTGAGATGTAAAGGTCCAAGGTCTATAAGCACTACTTTGGTCATAGCTCTAGTTGGTGTGGAACTTGCAACATTTTCATGATTAATTAAAAAAGCTACCAATAAAACATCTATTAAGCAAGATGCTGTAACATAGATCGTGACAATGAAAATCAGACTACTGGTTGAAGTTGTCCTGTACCTCAAAGCATGGTTTTCGGTGTCCGCAACATAAAGGATATTTTTCTTTGCATTATAAGCAAGGCCCTGGAGAACCAAGAACCACAAAAGAGCATGGAGCGTGTTAAAGTAACTGCAACTCTCATATGATGAATGCCACAATTAAGCAAGAACGAATGCAATAGAACCTCAAACGCAATCATCTATATATTGTACCTGAGGGCGATTAAAGGTGGCTTCATCAAAGGATCCATCCTGCAAACCTTCCTCCCCACTGCTCCCAATTTGTACAATAAAATTCCCATCAAGGCTGGTGACCACCTGAATACCAAACATGGCAAGAGTAAACAAATGCAACTTACTTTTACAATCAAAAGGAAAACAAATTATGCAGGTATTGTCAAAATGAAATATAATGATTTGAAATCAGAACTATAATACATGGCAACTTGGGATTTAGAGCTTTAGGCTTTGTTTGTGAGTTGATTTTTGGAGGGGAGGGGAGGGCTTATTTTTCTTTTCAAAATTGAAGGTCTATATAGTTAATATTTTAAAATAATTGAAAGAAGAACATGATAAATGATCACATAATACTTCAATCACACTTGGATCATTTTATAAATTGACCCTAAGAAAAATAAGCCCTCCCTCCCCTCCCCTCCAAAAACCAACTCGCAAACAAAGCCTTAGAGTTAAATTGGTTTTGTTTGGGAATGTAATCCTAAGAGATGCTCTAAGATACTTTAAAATTATAAATTGATCCTAGGAAATTACTTAAGATACTCTAATATAAAATATAAGATATTATAAGATATTTTATAACATACTAACACTCCCCCTCAAGCTAAAACTTCCTAAGCTTTAAGTTTGTTACAAATATACCCTTAAAAGAGAAAGCGTAACAACCAAGACAACGACCTAAGATACATGATTGAGAGAAATATTCGATCTTCAATCCTTTTCTACCATAAAACTCACTTCAAAAGAATCAAGAACCCCAATTTCAGAACAAACAACTAACAAACATTAATAAGTGGTGTTAAAATGATGTACCATATAGTTAAAATGAGATGTAAACCTAGAAAATTCACAGCCTAATTATTAATCATCGTAATAGGTAAAACCTGTAGAATCATGCACCATGTGCTCAATGCTCATGAAGAGAGAGTACACTCACTATGCGGTTGTGATTACTGTCAGAAATAAAAAGCCTGTTGTTGAGGACATCAATAGCTAGCTTTCCAGGAAACTTCAATGGTGATGTCACTAGGCGAGGATCATTATCTTTCTCTAAATTTAATGTAATTGGTGTATTGTCCAACATGTTCTGTTTTCCATAAAATAGAAGTGCCGCCGCCACAAAATCATCAAGATCCTTATCAAACAGGAACAGTACAAAGTCTTGATTTAATCAGCACACTAATTAATGACTATAGCAAAAATGGCTGCATGCATCATTAAACATAATTGGGCATCAATCAAAAAACAAATTTTATAGTCAATATTAGATAGAAATAGTAAAGCAACAAAATTTTATAGTCAGTTTTTATTATTCACTTGTCATAATACATTCTAAGATGAATAACTATTTTTTAAGTTGACAGAAATCAAAACTTGAATAACCATAACCACATAAATATAGTTTAGTCCTTTAATATATCTCTGTGAATAATAAATGTGCCAGACATGATCAGGCCAATTTTGTGAGCTTGAGTTAGGTCGAACTCAAATTCAGTCTGTTGACGAGATGATTTCATGTGCCCAAAATTATCACTCCTTAGGAGAATTGGAAATATTTATCATATGGCTATGGAGCATGTTCCTTTTCATATCACTAATGCCCACAGTCAGTCACAGACTCACAGTATTGGTTTTAAATTTTTAGGAAAATAATAAAGGCAGTGTAATGCTACATGCATGACATTTAAGAAACATGCAGATGAGGCTGGAGGTTGTTCTCGGTACCTTCTTGCGACCTTCTCCTGCAAGTTGAGCAAGGAGCTTACCGTTGGGACCAATGATAGCAAATGTTGGCCATGAATTTATGCCCAACTTCCTCCAAAAGTACATGTCTCCGTCATTGACAACCTACAAAGGATGCATAAGAGATTTGATGAAGCAGATGCATAAAAGAGATCTGTTGGAGCAGTATTTATTAAGCAAGTGTTCAAGAGCCCTAAGCCGTTAACAAATTTAAAAACCAAAGCAAAGAACACAATCAGACAAACAAAGTGCCATAACTATTAGACCTTGAAAGATTGTGCAAATAAATAAGACAGTTCCATTGATAGCAAGTCTTGATTAAACCAAATTTAGAGTTCAGCAACACAAATCACAGGCCTATGTCCTAAATGAGAGTTCTCTCTCAAGCATACAATCATAAAATTGCACGCTAGTAAAATTAACTGGCACCCATACATATAGAAATTAAAACACAACTGTCTTCTTAGCCTTAGCAGCCTGATAAAATAACTGTCACACTGTAACCCATATACATAATTGTCCTCCTAGCCCTAGCTACAGAATACAATAACTTCCTTGTCATAAACCATCTGACCAAAATAGTATCTGTTCTTCAATAATTGAAGAGAAGAAAAATTGAAAATATTTACAAAATGTCAAAATTTTCCAGAAAAAGAAACATTTTGAAATATTAGTTGAATTGCAGCTGCAGGCTTACCGGGTGAGTGACGTCATATCGTAGAACCGCATTACGGATGGCTTCAGAATCTTTCTCATTATCGAACTTGGCAGAATGAACACCGACAACAACAAACTGGAGAGACAAAACTTACATTAAAATATATACATTTTTTAATCCTTTTTGTTGGGGCAGGGGATATGATATAAACCCATTTTTTATGTCAAATGTTAGCTGGACCACTAAATTATTTTCCATACAGACAAATATTAAATTAACAAGAAAAAAGTCATTGCATTAAAGTACCATCTGATAGGTATGACCGTATGACAAAATTTTATACAGCAGATCCGTAGGTTAAGCTACATTCGATAATCAAAATATTCACACATGAAATTACCGGCATATCTTTGTATTTTTTCTCCAAAGCATCTAGGTCTGGCAACACATGCATACAGTTTATACAACAATAAGTCCAGAAATCAAGCAGAACAACTTTTCCTTTCAGATCCTGCCAAAAGGAAGAATGAAAAATCTAATGAGCCAAGATAATTTCATCAGATTAAAATTCAAACTGATTACAAGAATATAAGTACCCTTCCAAACTGAAGCGGAGCTGTATTCAGCCAATCAAGTTTAGACGGAAATTCTGGAACAAGCTGAGCATTTTCCCTTGACAGTGAAAAGGATTTAATTGTAGTATATTAATAACAATTACAGCTTCTTGCTTACAAGCTACAATTGTTTCTCTCTCCAAAGAGGAGGTGATACTTATAATTATTTCACACCGACAAACAGAAAATATTCTCTTTATACTATATCATCGGATAATATCGATAAAACACAGTTAAATATTATAAAATTTGAATATAGGGTTAAACTTAAAATCATCATAAAGTAGATATAAAGAAAGAAATGTATCAAAGTACTAAGTACCTGCTCTCCAGATCAGCTATGTATTTCACAAATTGCGGGATCCTATCGGATCTTGTGTTACCTGACAAGAAAAGGAAAATACTCTATGACTCTTATTTCATATTTTAGTGTGACCCCAAAATATTGATGTAAATAAAAAAAGGGAGTCAATACCAGTATAATTGACCAGAGTCTCTCAACTTATGTACTAATTATAGTATAAAAGAAGTTTCATCTCTGCGACCTAGCAGATTAAGCTCTCAGGTTGACTTTTTTTGTCATGACTCATGACAATAAAGTTTATCTAACATGCTAAACTTTTGGATTTAGTAGTCCTTTAAGATTCATAATTATACATAGCACCATCAACAGACAACAGCCACAAGATAGGAAAAAGTAGATAAAAGCTGGAAGTATGATTTCCCAGCACATCATTGGTTCATTACCTGCTTTATAATCCATGGATGGCTGGGTAACACCAAACAACAGATTCCAAACAGCTTGGGGGGAAGTATATTGCATTGCCTGTAATATAGTAGTTAGCCAGTTATACAAGACTGACTTTCTAGATAAAAAATTGAAGTTAAGATTCAATATAAAGATGTAGAACATATAATTTGCAGCATATTCTTACAATATTGTTGTACCTTCCAGTTATTTAAGGTGAAGACAAGGCAAGAGATAGCAATCCCAAGACTTCCAAATCTTAGTATATCTCGCCTTGAACCCTGCAACCTGCCCACAAATTATTTCTGTACCCTCACAATAGTAAATCAACAAAAACTCTGCTTGTTGCATGGACAAAATATTGAAATGACAAATATTTCCATAGTATAAAATTACATGTATGGAAAAACAATTATTCATTAAATAGGAGAATAGCATCAACTTGTTGTATCATGACATGGCTATATGCATCACCATCACCACAATAGATGGTTAAAAAGCAATGCAAATGATCCTATGATTGCTTACCTTAAAACTGTTTCAAGAAATGTTTAGATTCCAGAAGATAGAATGAAAAGAAAAAGGTAGACAACAAGAAACTGTCTTACCCTCCAGTTGAGAGAATTTCCTCATCAGTACCACTGGTAGTTCTTCCAACTCCGTCTATTTTTCCCCCAAGCACATCAGATGAAGACTGAGGAAAATCATTTGGAGTTTCGGATCCCTGCATCCTCTTATCTGCAAAGGCATTTCTAGATAAGACCTCATGCAACATAATATCTCTACTCTTGAGCATTATCAAACAACAATTGTCAGGTAAATAAACTATTATTAATGCACACTACTTAATAATATTAGTTAATCTCATGTAACTTTCTTGATGTAATAATAAAATTAATTGTATGCACCAAACTACTATTTCTCTTGATTTAATTTACTAAGGGAAACTTGTTTCATAAGAACATTAATTGAAGGGTAGTTTTGGAATCATAAAATTCAATATGGTGAAATTAGTTGGAATTTGCTTATATATGGGTTCATCAAACATGACTTGTTTTTGGCTTATATGTGAGTCCGGTGGGAGTATACTTTAATAAAAGAAACTAAAATATAATGCAAAGGAATATATCAAGTAAGAAAGGCACGCATTTTGCAATGATGGAGAAGGATATATAATACCTGAAGTACCCATTGTTCAGAGTTTTTGAATTATACAACAATATAGTTTTACCATTTTACATCAAAGACGCTAAATAAATTTAAAGGAAAATGATAGATTTACAACAAAACTCCCAAAACTACATACTATATCCAACAGAGGCACCATTGAGAATATCATCAAGTGAAACGCTTCCTATGTCATCTCGGATAAAATTTGGGCCAGCAGACTCTAAAGCTTCATCTGATAATGTGGTCCTTACAGCTATGCATCTGCAAACAATAAGATTGACAGCATAAGTATTTTTTATTTCTATTTTCAAAAGTCCATAAACATAAAGTGATTTTGGAGTCTAAAAATTAGTCGGGATTGGTAAGTTCAAGCAACCATTATAAATCCATTTCTTAACCAGGAATACAGAGGTCAGTGCTTACCTCATTTGTGCAGCATTGGCAGCTTGCACTCCAGCTAGCGCGTCTTCTATAACAATACACTGGGAAAACATATAAGGCGATTACTTTGTGACATTTAAGTGGAAATGCAAACATTCTTATACATAAGAAATTCAAACTTGGCATTATAATAATGTACGCTTTGTATTAAATTAATGGATGCAAAGTCATTAGTTATGGGATGGGTGAACTAAGCTCAGTCTAACCAATATGTTACTCCATAATCCAGATGCATCATCATGTATAGTGCTAGTTAGAGAAGCAGAAATGGTTTTAGGTTAGCATGAAAGAAGTTCAAGTCAACTTTCTGCATAGTAGCACTAGCAAACATTCAAGAAATTTATCATCTGAAAGTGAAGTACTAGTATTCTTCTAAGTACATGCTTGTCAATAAGGGACCAAATTGAGAAATGTTTAGCAAAGGGAGAGACTAATTTGAGATATTGAAAAAGTCAGAGACCTATCTGAGAGCGAGCTACAGAGACCGGGACCAATTTGGTGGTTTACTCCAATTATTATCTACTTATTGTTGTTATCCTAAATAACCAACAAGAATAAAACACTGCTACTCTACAAAGTCAATCACCCAAATATTACAACTTAGGCCTCTAGTCACATGCTTGGTCTAGTATCAGTATATATACCTCACTGGGGGGAACATTCAATATCCTTGACGCAGCTAAGAAAATATCTGGAGCAGGTTTCAAATTCTCAAAAGCATCTGCAGAAACTATTGCATCAAACCTGATAAAAAAGTGGAACTGCAAAATTTTAATAACCTTGAAGTCAATCTTATGAAGCCAGGGATAAAATGTAATAGGAGCTGTCGGCACTTCGTTTAAACTAAACATATAACAGTTTAGTATATAATATGCAACAAACTTACAACTCATCTTGGATTATTTTGTTTTCTTGTCTCAGTGCAGTTATAATTAAATGAAGAAAATGCATAAAAAACTCAAAAAGAAAATGCCAATAGTTAAAGGTCAATATCTCCGTGCACATTCAACGAGTCAGTCAGAATGTTGGCTTACATTGACAATGGCAAACCAGCCGCAGCGAGATTTGCATCGACCTTTATACGATCAGCACTAGATGCAACAGCCACTTTAAGCCCTTTGCTTTTACACTGTCAAATGCCAGCATGTCCTATGTTAGTGGCTTCTTGAATCAGCAAGGTAATCAAATCATGGTAAATCTTACATACCTGAGAAATGAGTTCTAGGGCACCTGGAAATCCTATTCCAGAATCTGGTTTTGCATACTGAAATAAACAAAACCACACAAAATCACTTTAGGGTTTAGGCAATAGGCAATATAGAGTCAAATAAATAAAAAGTGGCAACAAGTGAAATATTAACCTTTTACCTTGTCCAGATATATTTCAAAAAACCTCTTTTTTGCAGCTTCGGTATTGAATCCTTCAACTCCCTTAACAGAGGCAACACCTCCCAAAAAGTTTGCTTCTCCTTTCATATTTAAAATGAAACATAGAAATATTATAAGCTTAATAATCAAATAAGTAACTCAATAAAACAACAAATAACTTAAATTAAACACCTATAGCATAAGTGCTTATTACATATAAGCTATTTCTATAAGAAAAGATAAAATAAATTCAAATTATTTTCACATAAGCTATAAGCTGTTTCCGTAAGTTATCCTGAAGAGCTTATGAAAATAAGGTGAAAACAATTTATTTATTTAAATGTCATAAGCCGTTTCCATAAGCTTTCTTAAACAGTATCACAAGTATTTATGACAGTAGATAAGTTCAAATAACATTCACACTTGGGGTGTGTTTGGTAAGTCCAATAAGCTAGCTTATAGCTTATTGTACTAGCTTATAAGGTTGTTTGGTGTTACATCCAGTATATATACTACCAACCACATTTAAAGAAATGCAATTACATGATAAGCATTTTTTTTATTTTCTCTTTTTTAACAGCCTTCATGATTACAACGTTTAACTTAATTGTTTGCTAACTCTGGATAATCTCAAAATTAAACTAAAACACGCCATTTGTTTTGAATCAGTGATACTCAAACTCGACCTAAGAAAATGAAGTGTTAAATATGAATTATGAAGTGTACCGGTTCCCATGAACGGAACAAAATCGTCGACCGTGACTTGAACACCGATCTCAGCGAACAAATCAACACCAGCTCTTCTAGAAGGTTCCTCACTGTTGCAGAGAACACCGTCCATATCAAACAACACAGCAGAAACTTTCTCCCACTGTTCTGATTTTCCAGCGACATTCTTTTCTTCAACATTAATCGCGCAAGCTTTTACAGCAAGTCTCGGCCTCGAAACGAAGTTATTTGATTGGCGATGGAAGAATCGAGAAGGTTTGATGAATCGTTTGAGATTGGTGGAGGAGGAGGAGGAGAAGAGGAAGTTAGTTAGATAAGAGTGTTTTGTTTGGAAGGGAATTGTAGTTGTGGTGGCCATGGCCATGGTGATTGGTGAGTGAATGCTGATGATTCACTCAAAACTCAACTGATTCTGTTTATTTTATTATTATTATTATTATTATTATTATTATTATTATTATTATTATTATTATTATTATTATTTTATTACAAGTTCATTCATGCAATTGCAATGCAATGTTTTTGAATTTCTTGCATTGGTGGTATGGTATGGTATGGTATGGTGTGGGAAGGGAAGTGCCAGCGATGAAATTTTCAAGGGCACCTTATCTGATTCGTGGCCACAACAAATATATATATATATATATATATATATATATATATATATATATATATATATATATATATATATATATATATATATATTTTTTTTTTCTTCTAAATTTATGTGGTTTTTTTATATTTGTTTTTTAAGTAAATATATTATGAAAAATATGTAGTATAATTACTATTATTTAAAAAAAAAATACAAAATGAAAAATCAAAACAATGGGCGGATGAGTTCATGTAATGATTTTGTAAATTCTTTTAAAACAATTATAGTTGTCATCTATCATTTGCAGAACTCTAAGTCAAAAGAAAGATACATAAGTATTTGGGTGCAATAGATAGAGTTGGGTGGTTTGATGAGTCGTCGAGGAAGGAATTAAGGGATGATATTGGCACGAGGAAACGGATTTTCAGTTGTTACAACAGGACGTTGTAATAGTTAGGGACCGCCGGATCACGATCATGTGACTGAGATTGTATTTAGTAATTTTGTAAATGAATTGTTATGATCCTCGGCAAGGGTACTAATTTTTAGTCTGACCCTTGGCTAGAAAGATGGCTAGACGGAGTTAGGTTACACCACCATTTTGTTAGGTTGGAAATGAGTGATAGATGGAATCCTTACCATCAGCTCTAAAAGTGTTAATCACATATCTAAGGCCACTTCACAATAACAAACAAGATTAAATTACAACCAAAAAAACACACACACAAAAAAAAAAAACAAATATTAAAGAAAATAAGACATGTATATACCTGATTGGTGGTTGTTTTGCACCACCATGATTTCATTCAGACCCATGGATAGAAATAACATGGTTGTCAAACTCGCGAGTAGACTCTTAAATTCATATGAGTTTACGTATTTAGGAAGCAAAAATGAATTGAATCGCACATAAAATCGATTTTTGATAAATTCGCATAGACTTGAGTAGACTCGTATGGACTCGCGAGTCTATGACGAGTTTACGAGTCTATAAAATTTTCTAAAAAAAAATTATTTTGTGTTTTTTAATAAATTTTACGAGTCAATATTTTTTTGGTTATTTATATTGTAATTTATATTTGTACGATACACAATTTTATTTTATTTTTGTAATTCATATTCACCTCAAAGCTTTTTTGCGAAACCTCAAAGTCTCTTCCATATATTCCATAGAGAAATTATTTTCGATCAATTTTATAATTCTTTTAGTGGAGAATAATATAAACAACAACTATGATACATTTTTATCACAAAGTTGGTTTTGAAAATTTTTCTTAAGTTGCTGTAAATATTCATTGTTGTCATATTATTATTATTATTATTATTATTATTATTATTATTATTATTATTATTATTATTATTATTATTATTATTATTATTATCGAGTTGGCTCATGAACCAAACGAGTTGAGTTATATATAACTCAAGCTCGACTCATTTATTTAACGAACTTAATTTGCAACTTAAGTTTGTCTCGTTTGGTTCATGAACCAAAATTAACGAATTAATTACCGAATCGAATCTCGAACTATTTTCGAGTTGGTTCGGTTCATTGTGAGCTCTAGCTTTAAATGTTTGAAGCCATGTTTTATGGGTTTTTTTTTTTGAATGGCAAAGATATATATATATATATATATATAGTACACAAAGAGAGAACACAAGAAAAAAGAGCGTACTAGTAGTACACCCCCTAGCAAACAAACCTACAAACAAAATGGCAGATGACAAAAAAAATGACAAAAAAAATGCCAAAACCGAGATCAAGGAAAGAAGAAAAAGGAGAGAAGAAAGACTAGCAACAAGCCACTCACTACCAAGAGGCAACGAGACCCACCACCAACAAGCCACCAACCACAATCAGCTCCAACACAAGATTGGTTGCACCTCCCACTCATAGAAGGAGCAGGGGTTACCAGGGTTTTTCGCCAGATACCACTTCCACTATGAAAGTTTCACCTTATCCACCAAAGATTCGACATAAATAGTTTCTCTCGCAAAGATGACATCATTCTGAGGGTTCCAGATAGCTCAAACAGTAGCATGCCAAATTAACAACCAACCTAGCCTAATCTTCTTACCGACCCCAAAACCTAGAAAGCCAAGGAAAACACTACAAATACTAGGAGGAGACACAAAATGGAAGCCAAGCCACCTAAAGAGAGAATAACAAACTATAGAAATAGAATGACAAGTTATGAACAAATGACCTACCGATTCCAATGAAGCCACCACAGAGAGCACATAAAGAATCACTAGGGTCCCTAATCACCCTACGCCTAAGAAGGTTTTTCCTGGACGACACCCTATCTTGAAGGAGTTGCCAAGAGAAAACAATCACTTTAGACGGGGCCCAAGACTTCCACACCCGAGCTAAGAGCAAATCTAAATCATTAACAACCAAACCAGCCGAAAGCACTAAGTACGCTGATTTAACCGAATAGGTCCCATTAGATTTATGCCTCCAAGACCATGAATCGATGGCCCCTAATAAAGGAGTGTTCGGCACCGCACTCAAGAGAGTCTCCAATAGACCAATCTCCCAAACAGAGAGGTCCATCCTCCATCTAAACTCCCAATGCCACTCTTCACCCAACCAATAACCCATATCCCCTACCAAATCCAATTGTTGATTAGACACTTGAAATAAACTTTGAAACTGGATTTTTAGCGGGATATCCCCCACCCAAGGGTCAAACCAAAACGATGACGAACCCTCGTCGCCCACCCTCTTAAGCACACCTTTTGAAAACCAATCATCGCCTATCTCAGCTGAAGACCCTAAAAGGGAAACATCTTTCCACCAGAGGGAGGCCCCCCTTAAACCCGAAGGACGATCTCCAAAATGAGGCGAAGGATACAAGAGACCATATCTAGCGGAAATAATATCACTCCAAATCCCCTGGTCGCCTGAAATCAACCTCCACCTCCACTTACCTAACAAAGCAAGGTTCACAGCACGAAGATCTCTTATACCCAACCCTACATCCGATTTTGGCCTGCACACCTTATCCCATTTAACCCAGGCTATCTTGTGACCCAAAATAGCACCACCCCACAAAAAACCCCCCTGCAATTTGACTATTTGCTTCCAAACTTTCAAAGGCAACTTCAAAAAAGAAAGATAAAAAATAGGTATGGAGTTAAGAACATATTTCAGCAGAACATTTCAGCATAACAACCCTACCACCCAAACTAATAAACCTATTCTTCCACTCCCCAAGTTTATGGGACATAGACTCCAACAACGGCTTCCAAGTACTCTCCTTCCGGGGGCTAGCCCCCACGGGTAACCCAAGATAGGTAAAAGGAACAGAACCTACACTATAATAGAGAAACCTTTCAGCCAGGCCAAGAAAATCACTGCAGACATTAACACCTATCACACTACTCTTAAAAAAATTAACCTGAAGACCTGAAGCCAACTCAAAACACCGAAGAATAGTCTTAATAGACCATAAATTTTGGACAGAAGGTTCCCCTAAAAAAGAGTGTCATCAGCGTACTGAAGGTGAGTGATAGAAAGACCACCATTACCCACTTTAAAACCGGAATACAATCCCAGGTCGGCTCTCCTAATAATGGTTGTTTGCTTTATGTAATAGTTAATTAAGAAGGAGATAATAAATTATTTATATTCTTTGCTATTTTATGTGTGTGTCATTTATGAATAATTTATATGCTTTTGAAACTCATTTTTAAGTTTCCATAGACTCATACGAGTCTACGATCCTTTGCGAGTCTGAATAAACTCGTGAGTCTGACAACCTTGAGGAATAGGAATTTTATCACCGCCTTTGTGCTCCTTTTGCCTATCTGATACCATCCAAAAAATTAAAATTTAATTTGCCTTTTCCTTTTTTATTTGTACAAATTTAATTTAGCCTTTCTAGATCTGAGAATGATGATAGATTAGATACCTCAACTTTGTGATTGTGAGAGTTGAAGTGAATAATTCGATCCAAAAATCTTTATATATATGGATGACAAAAATATTCGTACTCGCAGATATTTGCAGATAAAATCTGCCACGGGTATGGAGCGGATAGTTTAATGGATATTCATGAATAAAATAAATAGATATTTCGATTATCCGTATTTAATGGATACCGATGCAGATTTAATACTATCCATACCTTTTTTCAAAAAAATACTATCCATACCGACACATATTCATACCCGCTAATAAATTAGTAAAATTACTTAAATATCCCTAATTAAATATAAGCTATAATATTTTTATCTTATAAAAAAATAGTCTTCTCATATTTTTATGTTTTCTTTTCATATTCAATAGAGAAAACTTTCCATGTTATTTTTTCATCTAGATAGATTAAAAAATATAAAATGGAAAATAGGTTAGCCATGGTTAAAACTGTGGCAAACTATATATTTAGACACAGTTGCTTTGATCGTGGCTAATAGGTGAATTTTTTTATAGTATCTTTTGAAGTAAAACTTTTCATCACTTTCTTACAACTTTTAATTTACAATAAAAAAAATTATAATTTTCCATTTCATCCATAGATATCTGTACATATCCGCAGATATCACAAAATCCATGGATTATCCGATTGGCGGATACCCGCAAGGAAATGAAGCGGACATGGATATGAATATCATATTTAATCAATGGGGTGGGCACATATATTATACTATACACCTTCATGGATTTATATAACTCTATATATAAATGTCAACTCACACAAACACAAACACAGACGGATGGTTGACAAAGATAGAGTAGGAAGAAACGAGGAAGCATCATACTCACACTGAAGTGCATTAATATGACACGTTAATTATAATCTCACAAGTTGTTGCATAGTATTTTCCATAAAAATTCCCAGAAATTTAATCAATAAAATATTGTACTTCTAGATACCTTAACGTAGTAAATATCTTTGAATTTTTCACATATCACTTGTACACCACACGTACCAGTGTTACAAGGTACCCAAAAAATAAATAGACAGTTTTTTTATTTCAACAAAAAAAAAAAAATATAAAATTGGTAGTTTACACTTTAAAGAAAACATGGATAAGTGGTAGTATTGTTCTTGGTTTTCGTTGAATAGTGATTCGTGGAAACAAGCATTTTCCATTATGGAGGAACTATAATTAGGTTGATGGTAGTTTAAATTAAGAGCTAATTATTTAGTGGTCGCGTGTATTACGACTAAATATGTAGAAAACAAAATCATGAGTTGTATGTTTTGTTTTCACTCTTATTTATTCCAGGTTAAGGAAGATGTCTCTCCCTTTGACCATCATTTCATTATTTTCCTGGTCGAACCCCCACGTATTAGGTCTGGATTTCAATTTCCTCCCTACTGCCTAAAACAGATAGAAGGAAGAGGGAGAAATATGGAAGGGATCCAAAAAAAAAAAATTATAGCTATAAAAATATAGTTTTGATTGCTCATCGTAGTTTTGTTCCTTTTCTTTATCTTTTTTCAAATTCCATTTTTTTGGTTTATATTTTTCTTTTTGATTATGGATAGATACCTAGGAGGTTCAAGAACGAAGGATATGAAAACATGATTTTCTTTCTGACTACATTGATCGATTACGTGACCCAAATTACCTCTAACTAGACCTAGAAATATTTTGATCATTAAAAATAGAATTAGATTGAAAAACTCTGCAATATATATATATATATATATATAGAGAGAGAGAGAGGATGTATCATATGAGAATGACAAAGTTATATGAGAATGATGAGAATGAATAGGAGTCATTGGATTAAAAATGAAGGGCTTAGATTAAAATATGACTTAAATGACTCATTGTATGTAATCCAATCCTCCTTTCTCCATAGCAAAACACATATAACAGTTCCTCTTTCTCCTTTGTCGCCATCTCTCACCGGCAACCATCTCACTCCCGGCGACCCATCTCTCTCCGGCGGCCGTCTCTCACTGTCTCCGCAAGATGTGCATATTCTCCTGTTCCTCTTTCGATTTCTCTGCCAAAAATCCCCTTTTTTATGTGTTTCTATTTCAATAGTTCTAGATCTTAAAAAAAAAAGTTTTGGACAAATCTACATGATTATGGCAATGGATGGAAGATGTACAAAATGATTTCTTCTTCCACGTATTCCATTCTTCTTTTATTTTTCTTTCTTTTTTTCAATTTAAAATTTTCTGGATCTAGGGATTCTTTGATTATAATTGATGAGGGTGGTGTAAAATTGATATGAAAGATTATGTGAATGGAATTAGTTTTTTATGTGAATTATATTGAAATTGCAACCCATATAATGAAGAAGAAGCGTGGGAGAGAGAGCAGGTATGAGAATGTAGCGAGAGAGAGAGAGAGAGAGAGAGAGAGAGAGAGAGAAATTTGGCGGCCGGAAACAAGACGAACGCTGGAGATAGAGCAAGAAAAACGTCCGTCGGAATTGAGAAGAAGAAGGTGGCGACTGGAAAGCAGACGCCGGCCAGAAAGGAGAAGGAACGGGAGGGACAATGGGAAGAAGAAGAAGAAGAAACACGCTACTAGAAGAAGATGAAAGGGAAAATGAGTATAAAAGAAATAGTAATAGAGTAAGAGAGGCACATAATGAGGTTTTTTAATCTTACCCATTCATTTTTGATCCAATGACTATTATTTCATTCTCATATTCTCATATATCTTTATCATTATCATAATATACATCCTATATATATATATATATATATATATATATATATATATATATATATATATATATATATATATATATATATATATATATATATATTACTAATTTGAACAAGTTGAATTAATTCATCATCATATGTAACTCATTATAGATTATACACAAGAATTAAAACATGCATTACCAGACTGAGAACATCTCCTATAAGAGTATTTAAGAGAGTTTCATAGGCTAATGATCCATACAAGTATATGTTGCATAAATAATTAAATATTACATGACATTGTAAGAAATACTTATTAATATTAGAGTCAGGATTCGTTGACACTAATTTGACACGCCGCACACTCGTTTTCTGCCTAAATGAACAACAATGGAAGTACAGTATGTGTCTTCTAACCGATCCCCACCTAATCACCTCCTTAGTCCCCTATTCATACCAAGCAATATAGCAACCGAAAATTGGCTGCCAATTCTATTCATTTTACGGATCCCAATTCTATTCTCGTCACCATGGCCACCCATGAAAATTAAATCAACTCGTTGAATTTAATAGTTAAATCATTTGCTAGTAATAATGCAAATTGTAATTGTTTCTCCAATTTGATTGCTAAATTGATTGCACACCCTTTGTTAGAGAAATGGTGTGCAATTATTAAAGACTCTCACTTTTTCTATTAATTTTTTTTTAATAAAGACACAAAATAACTCTAAATTAGTTAAAGTGTGAAAAAATAAAAAAGAGGCAAATTGAGAACTTGATAGTATTTTCTTTTCTTATATAATAGATATACATCGTTAAAAAAAAATAAAAAATCTTTTACGATTGTCTTTGTATAAAAACCCTGAAACAAACATCATCGTATTACTAGCAGATGCAGCCGGTGCCGCTTGACACCTGTTGGAGTCGCCGGAAAACGAAATCGTCGGAAGCTAGAAGCAGTGAGAAAGTCGAATCGAGTCCAGGTTTTCCTTTATTTTTCTGTTTATATTATAGTTTATAAACTCAATTTGCCTATTAAGTTTTGGAGATCCAGATGAACATGCTGCTTTTCTTTACTTGAAGGTTTCTTCCTATCCTTATCACCATCGGAAAATAAATAAAGGGTTTTTCAGTGTGTTTTGGATTTGGTTTCTGATGTTTATAATGCTATTTGCGAAAAACTAAGAAATCAAAGTCCTATCTTGGAAGTGGTGGTTGAGTCAAACAAAGGTAGACCACCCCATGCGATTCTTGGCTTCTGGTGGACTAGGATTCTCTTTATTTTTGGTTTGGCTATGGCTTTTTGGCCTGGCTGTTTATTGTTGTTTTGGCAGTAGACTTTGGTTTGTTTACCAGGTCTTTTATTTGTGTTTTTGTCCTCTGTAACCTTTAGTGTTTCAGCACTCCTTGTGCTGGAATACTATTCTGTTTATATAATATAATTTAGCCTTTTCAAAAAAAAAAAAAAAAAAAAATACATCGGTTGATTAATAGGGTAATTTGGAAAACTTTTGTTCTACCCTTTTTGATTTGAAACCAGTTATGAGACTAGACAAATTAGTTAGCAAGGGACAGGAGTTTTTGTCCCTCGCTGAACCACAGTGCAACTTTTTGTCCACAATACAACTATAAAAAATACCAAATTTATTTTCGAATACAAAAATATTATGCAGGTAATCGAAGATAACTTTTTTCTGGTGGTGGAGAGTGATCAACGAGGATCTTAGCAATGAGGAGGATGGCGGTAAACTGGGCTAACTTAGAAGATTTTCCTCTTAGTTTGGTTCTTGACAAGTTGGAAGAACACATAGATCATGTTAGGTTTGGTGCAGTCTGCAAGAATTGGCTATCAATTGCAAAACTCAGCCATCAAAACCATCAATTTAGGGTTAATATACCACCCATGGTCATGATTGTCGGAAATGAATCCTTTAACTCCAAGAGGATATCCTTGCATAGCATTCTAAGTCAAAAACACTACTCCATTCAATTTCCATCCATCAAATTTCAAGTCACTTGTGCTGCTTCATTTGGTTGGCTTTCGTTTGTCCACGATAACGGTGACATAACTCTACTCAATCCTTTTAAGTATACTAGTATACCTCCCATTAGTCTGCCACCTCTCGGTTCGTCCTCTTCCAAATCTCTCTGCATGGTTACCTTGTCTGCTGACCCCATTACAAGCCCAAATGATTATGACATTGCAGCAATTTATGACCTTGATCATCTTGCTTTGAAAAGAGCGAACCAACCATTTTGGATTCCTATACTTAACAACCCAACTCCAAGACGATTTTCTTTCACAGATGTTGTATTTCATAAAGGCCTGATAGTTGCTGCAGACCTCGGACACAGAATTGTATCCTTCAAGCTCAACAATCTTCCTCCCGATGACTTAAATGACCCTAATTTTACTTACTATGAGAAGTTAGCTACTACCGAATATTATAATCATATTCCATCCCAAGATTATTGTGGATTTGTTTATTTGGTGAAATCATTGCACGGAGACTTATGGTTGGTGAGAAGAAATTTTGAAATCATCCTGAATAAGCTTTCATATACAATTGATGTTTACGAATTGGAACTGGACGTCCAGAATGGAAAACTTGTACAAATTAACAAACTTGACAGTTTGGGAGACAACATTTTATTTATCGGATTCTGTGGTGATTCGTTTTCTGTGCCCACTTCTTGTCTCCCCAACTGCAAAAAGGATTCAATTTTTTTTCTTTGTGGCAATTTTATGGAAGATTTTGGGATGGGGATTTATAATGTCGAGGATGGAAGTTGTCAGAGACTATCTTTACCACTTTCCTCCGAGCTGATGCAATATTCTTGGATTGTACCACAATTTCAGTGGGATTGATTGATTGACTGATCAGTTCATCTTTGAGTTAGGTATTTTAATTGATGATCCATTCAATTGTATTCTATCTTTTTATGCTTGCGAAGTTTGGTTTCATCACCTGTTTGCTCTTTCCCTGTGTACAGGCCATTCTTATCTGATTGTTAACGTAATGCTGCTTACCAAGCATCTGCGATGAAGTTGGAATCTCATCCAAGTTTCACATGATGGTTTAATATTTATATTTATATTTATATTTATATTTATATTTATAGCAATAACAATGGTCTTTGAAAGACTACCTTCTGGTATTTATCTTTTGAGAATTGTGCTCACATTGCTGTGCTGTCTTTCTTGTTGCCTTGTCTTCCATGTATTTGGGAAGAGTTTCCATTTGTACTTTTAATACTTTGTTGTGTATGATTTGTTCTGATTTGATTTGGCACTTATCATTATCATTATGGAAAAATATTTGCTTGGTCACAAATATTTGAACACTCAATTAACAATACATACAATTTAATTATTCCTCGTCATTATATTATACACTCCCACTACCATTTTCAAGTACATTTGTTTCACAAGGGTAATCTATTCATTTAAATATGATATACAATCATACACATGACAGACTATATAAGATGATTAAGAATATAATTATTATACATTTTATAAAAATTAGTAATAATAACAAAGTATTCATTTAAAGAGATTATGAGAAATGTGGTTCTTGTCATTCAACAAGAAAAATCATTCTGTGCAAGCCAAAAACAATGTTCAAAGCAGAGATATATTGGTTTCAAATGGAAAGAAGAAATATATGAAGCAGAAAGAACAGAATGTGACAAAGTCAAACCAGCTCACAAGGAGCCAGCAACCGAACATTACCGCAGAAAACGAGTGCATACCGTAATGGCAATGTGCTGGTACATAATTAGAAGCAAAATGACATGACTTCCAAAGGTAAATAAGCTTTGAAAACAGATTTCAGTAAGCCGACAACACGAGTTTCATCTTCAGAAAGTTCTAATGGAATCAGGAAGGCAACGAACAAGGGTGCTACAAATGTCATTGTTCAGCCTAAAAGGTCAAGTTATAGGGCAACTGATAACCGAAATGAGTTCCCCGCCATCCAAAGCACACCGTATTTCCCGAAAGAAAAGTATAACAGTAGAGGTGCTCATGAGGTAAGAAGCCCCGATCTTGCAAGAAATGGTTCCGAAAGCAAGTCCATAAAATCCAATTTTACAACTGATGGAAGTATTGATCAGAATGCTTTTAACATGAATGAAAGTAATGATGTTGTTTCATTTACATTTCCATCTCCTTTGAGAAGCATGCCTGAGTCTCTTGGACATAGTGATAATCTTCATCCCAAAAGATTATCAATATCTCTGACGCATATGATAGATAGTGATGCATTGAGTGTTCTGTTGGAGCAAAAGCTACAAGAATTGACATCGAGACTTAACTTACCTCAGTGTACCCTAGCCTCGGATGAGCCTTATACTGGTTTGAGATCTAGTTCTCAAGACAAAGCATTCAGTATGGTAAACACCACATTCCGTATGGTAAGCATTCAGTGCAATTTACAGTCAAAAGCATATGTTTATGGTTTTCTTGCAGCGGAAGTATTCTCTGATATGCAACCTTTGGTTTGGTCTGTTCTGTTCTTGATAGTTACAATGTTTGTATTTTTGCATATGGCCAAGCAGAATCAGGAAAAACGTACACTGTGGTAAGGGTTTGAGATAAGAATTGTTGTGTTATATAACAATTGATGGTAATTAGTCACATTAAAAATAACTCCTAATGATAATGGGTTATGTCAATCTACATAATAGATTAATTAAGTAATCAACCACCTTGTTAAGATGATTTCTCTCCAGACCCCCCGCCTTTCTTTTATACCCCCAAAAATTTCATTTTGCCCCTTGCGGTTTGAAATTTTTTTGCCAACAAACTTCGGTTTTTACGAACCGAAGTTTTTAAACATGGAAAAAAAATCCGGTTTATAAAAACCGAAATAACATAAATTTACCCCCTAAAAAGCAGAAATATTTATGTGAAAATTCGTGTAGAGCTACCTGTGGTAAATTTAGCATATCTCTCTGAATATAAGTCGTATGCTAATGATTTTTAATCTAGTGTAAAGAAGACAAAAGTTACTACAAGATTGACACCAGAATTGTTAAATTTCATTAAATATAGTTTGAGAAAATCTACCTACAAATTTGAGAAAAGTTTCTGCAAAATGTTGTAGAGATACCTGTGGTAAATTTATCGTAGCTCTCTAAATATAAGTCGTATATGCTAATGATTTTTAATCTAGCGTAAAGAAGACAAAATTTACTACAAGATTGACACCAGAATTGTTAAATTTCATTAAGTAGAAAATCTACCTACAAGTTTGAGAAAAGTTTATGCAAACTGAACCAATTGGATAGTTAACCCTCAAACCAAAAATTATATTTGTATTCTTGACACCTTAAAGCTTTTCAACGAGTGGTCGTTTACTCAAATCAGACATCATTTAGTATTTCAAATAAATTGTGGAAGTTGGGGGTCTCATGCAGAAAATCTGGAAAAAAAATTGGAACACAATATTTCGGTTTATATTAACCAAAATTTTTTAGCATGACAAAAAAAATTGGTTCGTATAAATCGCAGTACCCCCAAGGGCAAAAACTGAAATTCAGGGGTAGAAAAGAAATGCGAGAATCTTAATAAGTCGATTAATACTTGATATGTGTTGATGCAGGCAGGACCAGACAATCTTGATGACGACACCATAGGTGTGAACTACCGTGCATTGCAAGATCTCTTCTTTCTCTCAGATCAGAGGAAAGACACCATTAACTATGTAATCTCAGTTCAGATGCTTGAGATTTACAATGAGCAAGTCAGAGACCTACTAGCTCAAGAGAGAGGGTTCTAATAAAAGATATCCTTTTCTAATCTATCTATACAATAATATTAAGTTTATTGCTAAGTATTAATTTTCCTTTGCTAACACACATTGACCTTTCTTGTAACTGTTGGTACGTATATAATTGCAGTTGCTTGACAGTTCATGTTAGTGGAAAGAACTTGGTATCAGGAGGCATTATTCGAGGTAGCATGCATCTTGTTGATCTTGCAGGAAGTGAGAGAGCCGATAAAACTGAGGCCACGGGAGTTAGAATTAAAGAGGCTCAACATATCAACAAGTCACTTTCTGCCTTAGGGGATGTAATCGCTTCCCTTGCGCGGAAGAATGCACATTTTCCATACTGGAACACCAAACTTACTCAGCTACTTCAGGATGCACTTGGTATGATTTTCCAACGTAATCGTATGCATTGTCGCCTCCCATACAACAACGTAGCTCGTAAGATTTTATGTGATTTAAAATATTTTTATAAAAGATTTTTTCATTCAGATTCTTAACACGTGATTATAATGGATTTTTAAGATTTTAAAAAATTAATGAATTTCAAACAAAAAATAAAGAAGTTACAAAAGTGATTTGTTTTTTTAATACTGCTCACTGCACTTTTGTTCCTTTTCTTTAAATTTCTTCAATTTCTATTTTATTTGGTTTATATTTTTCTTTTGGGTCATGCTAAACAGTGTCTTTGGGGAACTTGTTAAACATACCAAAAAAGAAAATAAAAAATAAAATAAATATTGAAAGATAACTTTTTATACTTTTGAGGTATTGAATGCACACATTTCGAGACAGAATTTCTATTTTTAAATGCTTAACCAGTGCTCGGGGGTACTGTTTAGCATTTTCCTTTTCTTTTTTATTATGGAAACATAGGAGGTTCAAGAACAATGGATACGAAAACATGATTTTCTTTCTCCCAAATTACATCGATGGATCTGGTTGAAGTGATAATTCCAGTAATGTTTTGTTCACGGTGACTAAAGGAAGAATAAACAATCCAAAAGAAAAACACATGTCCAATTATTTTGAGATTTAAGGAATTATTTGTATTCCCTAAATTGAATCCCCGACCGAGATTGAAATTTAACCCTAAATTTTGATTTCGCGTCTTCGGGCATGTGTAGTGAACTTTTTCGCATTTTGGAGCTTGATTTTGAAATTTTTTTTTTTGTGGTGGTGTCTAGAAAGATAATTGATCCAAACCGAACAATGCCAACACTTCAAATTGCAAGCTTGGTGAGAGGAGCTCTAGTTTGTACAAAAGTACATCATCATTCAAGGGTTCAAGTTCAAGAGATTATGAGAAATGTGGTTCTTGTCATTCAACAAGTAAAGGAAAATCATTCGGTGCAAGCTAAAAATACATTGGTTTTAAATGGAAAAAAGAAATATATGAAGCAGAAAGAACAGAATGAGACAAAGTCAAACCAGCTAACAAAGATTATCAATTTCAAACTCTCATCTCTCTATACTCCAAAGCAACAAACTTCACTTGATGAGCTCCATTTTCCTTCCAAATAAGAAACTCATGGATGTTGAGATCTGAATTCCTCCCTCCCACAAGGCATATGTTCATTAATTTCTCCTTTTTTTTTTTTTTTTCAGAATTCTCATTCAAAAAAATAAAATAAAAACTCCTCCCTTTTTCTTCTCTATGCAAACTCGCCTCTCTCACCACCTCCGGGATGTTCGCCAGCGACCACCGTGTCGCGAGTAGGGATGACAGGTAAGCCTGAATCCGCCGGGCCCACCCGAACCCGAGTCAACAGGCAAAATATCCGAGTTGATTGAGTTTGAATTTGTGTTCGGGTTTGGGATCACTCAAACCTGCATCCGAAGCCACACCCGGTTAAATTATAAATTACCTAATTACGCCAAGTGTACTTTTATGAATTTTCTGATGTGTTGTACAAGATTTTATTTACAATTTTACTTTTTTTGTTGCAAAAAAATATTGAATATGGAATCTTGTCATGAATAGGGAAAAGACCAATGAATTCGGGCCGGGTTTAGGCAGATAATTAAAATTGCGTGTTCTTGCTGCATGTTCGGGGTTGGGTGGAAAAACTCAACCTAACGGGTGTGGGTTTTGTTTTGCCACCCAAACAACCTTTGGGTTCGGGTGGTGTTTCAAGTGCGGGTTTAGGAAGTGTAAAACCCGCACCCAACCTGCAATTTTATGTTTGCAAATGTTAAATATGGAATTTTACCCCCTGTTTTGAATACGGTAATTAATCTTTCTTTGTAACTCCAAATTTAGTGGGGTTTGATTCTATGGAAAGCTAACTCGATTACGGTCGTTTCGGTATCAGTTTTGTGAATTATTGATCCAAATTGAGTTATGTGCGAAGCTTTGAACTTGAGGCTCAGAAGCAGATTTTGTGCAGAATTTTGGTGGGGGCAAAATCCAACAAATTATAAAACAGGGGGGTAAAATTCCGCATTTTAAAATAGGGGGTAAAATTCCGCATTTTTCAAAACATGGGGTTAAAACTGCATTTAAGCCAAGATAATAATATTATTTTGAAACTTGTAAAATCAACATCTTAAGAGTTTAAATTTTTGTTTTTTCAATGCAATTAAATATACACTTACTCTCTTGATATAATTTACCCAGTACATCGCACGGGCATAAATACTAGTTTTAACAATATTTTATAATAAAATTTTAAATAAAATTTTTAACTACAAATTTAAATGTAAAATAAAAACCAATTGATTTGTGTGAACTTAACTAGGTTGGCAAGAACATTGCACAATATATGCAGAGGCCGTAGTTCGAACTCCAGACACATAATTTATTCAACTTTAAGATGAATTTTCTAACCATGACTAAAGTTGCCAAAAACAAAAAATCAATTGAGTTTGAAAAACGGGCCGCCGTTCTTTCCGAACTAAAATCGAAAAGACCCAAATAATATATTATTAGTATAAAATAGATTATCAAATTGCTCCTACTATAATACTAAGGTACAGTTGACCTGACTTTTTTATGATTTTTTTTTTAGTTTTAAGGAGAAACTTGGCTAAACACAAAATTGAAAAAGAATTATGCTTGTTATCACGAAATTGCAATTCACGAAAACCAAGAATAACACACAACCACCCCTGTTTTCTGTAAAACACCAAATTATATACTTTTTTATTTAAATTTAAAAAACAAACAAATTGTGAAGGTTTTGCACTGTTCGTGGAATTCGCCAAATTAAGCGTCGTGATGAATAGCATCGCTGATTGAAAAAACTCTACATAAAATTAAGAACTTATTTTTAATGAAAAAAAAAATGTATATGGAGTTAAAAAAAGTCAAAAATATCTAGATGACATGCGGTTCCTTTTTTCCTGGTTCCCCTTAGATACCCGGTTACAACAATCCAATATTATTTTGGCTTAAATGCATTTTTGGTCCCCTTATTTTAAAAAACATGAGGTTTTGGTCCCCTATTTAAAAAAGCAGTTTTTTAGTCCCCCTATTTTTAATTTTTTTTGAGTTTTGATCCCCCATCTCATTTTGGGGTTAATTTTGTTGATGTGGTCTTGTAACTAATGAAGTCACAACATTCATGTGGACAAATTTAGTATCTACGTCATTATTATATATTTTTAAATTCAATAAAATTTTATTTATAAAATATTTTAATTATTATAATTATATATTCAACTAAAATAATAATTTTTAAATCTTATAAAATATGAAATCCTAATTATCAAACCTTCAACTACTAGAATTTTATTCACCGTCAGAGAAAATCATTTCTTATGGATTTCACCAATCCTATGGTTTCCGTTCAAACTCAACAATTTCTGAATTTTTAAAAACGAAAAGAAATCAGAGATGATTTTGTGTTTCAATAGAAATTACTCATACTCTTTTTAAAAAATACTATAATTTTAGTAATTAAAATATTTTATAAAATAAGTTTTATTGAATTAAAAATAAATAATGACAGGATATTAATTTTGTCCACGTGGACGCTGATATGCATTAGTGGCAATGCCACATCAATAAAATTAGACTTAAAATGGGATGAGATCAAAACTAAAAAATAAAATAAAATTGGAGGACTAAAAAGTTGGTTTTTAAAATAGGGGGACCAAAACTTCATTTTTTTGAAAATAGGGCGATCAAAAATGTATTTAAGCCTATTATTTTAATGTTTTTTTGAAAATCCCAACGTAACTCATCTTTTTCATTTCATGGTAGTATTAGTTTTTCTTTCTTAGAAATATTTGATGGATATTATTACTATTATGTTATTAAAAAAACCTTATTCACAATTACTAGTATAAAATAAATAAAATGGTAATATTTAAATGGTAGTATAAAATTCACAAAAAAAATAAATTGATAAATTATATCCTTTTATATACACCAGCTATTACCTATTGTACTACACTTCGTTTTTTCATCTATACTCAACCTCATTTTAATGATTTTATCCCAAAATATTTTCACTTATATTATGTATAATAATTTGTCACAATTTTTTATTTTTAAAAGCAGCTTTTATGTTAAAAAATATTTGAAATCCTAACAACTTTAACGTTAACTTTAAGCTAAAAGTAAGGTCAAAAATAAAAGTATCATTTCAAACTCTCTTCTCATTCAAACTCTCTTCTCATTCAATCTCTATCACTCATTTCCTATTCAATCTCATTATCGTTCGATAACCTCAACAACGCTCATTCTCAACATCGCTCATTTTCATACTGTGAGTTTCTTATGTTTGGTTTCAATTTTCTGCAATTACTTTTCAGAATTAGTGGGTTTCAAATTAGGGTTTTCTAAAGAATCGACGTTTTGGTAATTATGGGTTTCAATTTTCTGGTTTTGGAAAGAATCAACCTTTGGTTTCAATTTTCTGCAATTAGGGTTTTCTAAAGAATCAACGTTTTGGATATTATGGGTTTCAATTTTCTGGTTTTGGAAAGGATCAACCTTTGGTTTCAATTTTCTGCAATTAGGGTTTTCTAAAGAATCAACGTTTTGGATATTATGGGTTTCAATTTTCTGGTTTTGGAAAGGATCAACCTTTGGTTTCAATTTTCTGCAATTAGGGTTTTCTAAAGAATCAACGTTATGGATATTAGGGTTTTTGAAAATACGGGTTTCAAAACATTATATTATGAATGAAGATATGAAACAGGGTTGGTTATGAATTATGAATTAGATTAATTTGGATTTTATGATTTCTTTAGATTAATTATATATTACTCATGATTTTTATCTTATGTTTTCTTTATATCAGGAAGATAGATGGCTCGAAGGAAGTTACTCGGTTTCCCATCCCTCGAGTATAGTACTAGTAGCTATTCTACATGGACTGGTTCGGTAGAAAATATAGTGGGAATGAGGCGCCTATCTCATCTCTTGTTTTCGAAAACAAATGAGCTTTCTACTATAGATGAAATTGCATCTACAATGATTGGTAGAGCTTTACAGTCTTCAGTGGAGTTTAACATCCCTGGATTGTGGGATGTCAGTTCTGCATATGATGTTTGGACTCTTATTAAAGAATATTTTGCACCGATATGCTATACAGCTGAAATGAAAAGACTCAGTGACTTATCTCAAGGTGATCTCTCGGTAACAGAGTTTGGGAATAGGGTTAAAATCATATCGGCAAATTTAGAAAAATTCCGTCCTTCATGTGCATGTGACAGGACATGCTGCTGTGCTCAGTTTGATGTTTTTTACCAAAAACTAGTTCTGCGTAGTTTCCTGCGAGGGCTGAGTCTTGATTTTGAGGTAAATATCATGTCTATGCAGCCTATGCCGTCTTTAGATCAAGCCATTTCTGCTGTCGTGCAACTTGAAAATGAAACGAGTGATGAGTCAAATAATTCAGGCAATTCGGGTGATTCAGATTCAACTAAGTCTATAGATTCACCTGCAGCTATTGATACTGTGCCACCACCTCAGGGGAATCTTGAGCAGCAGGAGGAGAATGTGCCACCACCTCAGGGGAATTTTGAGCAGCAGGAGAATGTGCCACCACCTCAGGGGAATTATTTTGAGCAGCAGGAGAATGTGGGGAATCTTGAGCAGCAGGAGAATGTTCCACCACCTCAGGGGAATTATTTTGAGCAGCAGGAGAATGTGGGGAATCTTGAGCAGCAGGAGAATGTGCCACCACCTCAGGGTAATGGGCAGGAGAATCATAGTATGCCAGCAGTACCACAAGGAACCGATGCTGGTCAAAATATAAGAAGAAGATTAAAGCCTTGCTACAGAGATTCAGTATACAAAATCTCCAAAGGAGATATAAGGAGGCTTGCTAGGAGGGGGGGCGTCAAAAGGATTCAAGGAAATATATACCCTGACATTCGTGCTTTGTTGAAGATTTTTGTTGAAGACATTGTGGCGAGAAGTTTTAGCTATGCTGACCATGCTCACAGGAAAACAGTCACAACGCGTGATGTGGCACACGCCTTGAAAAGTAAGGGGATGCAGTTCTACGGCTTTGATGGCTAGAAGTACAATGGAGTAGGAAGAAGCGAGGAAGCATCATATTCACACTGCAGTGCATTAAAATGACACATTAAAGCAATTGTTTCACAAAAAATAGTATCTTTGTTTCATAAAATAGTAGTTGTACTTCTAGATACCTTAAAGTAGTATCTTTGTTTCACAAAAAAAAAAATAGTATCTTTGAACTTTTTGCATATCGCCAAAAAATTCCAAATTCCCTTAGGATCTACCTTTGATGACTTGAGAGTGTTGACCACATGGTAAATAGTAGTTTCTTCCTCTTTTTTATTCACTATGTTTTCTGGTTCTATAAATGAAATGTTAATCTGATTGTGAATGAGGAAGCCACAAATAATATGATCTTTGTTTAGTTTTATATTGGATATACTCTTCAATTTTTCTTTTTTACCTTTTGTTTTGATTTCTAGTATTTTTTATTCTGCTTTCTGTTTTGATGTTATTATATTTGCATTTATGGTTCTTTATTACTTTTTGATCAAATTATATGCATATGGTTCATAAATGAAGACTATAGTAGGTGTTGTTTTTTCTCTTGATATGAAATCAATTAGTTGATTGCATGATAGTGTAATGACATAAGTAGTTACAAACTTGATATGGAAGACTTTGAGGTCCGCAAAAGGAATGAGTCACCAACTTAGACACCTTAGATAACAATCTAGAAAAAAAAACCTGTTAGAATGAGTCATTGTTTTATGCCTGTTGTATTAAGAAACATTCATATCATCTCATGTACACCATTTGAAAAATGGAATGAAGGGGTAAAATGTTGAAGAAATTAGTTAATGCTAGCACAAATCTTTAGTCTTTCAAGTTTCAACCACTATTTTTGTGTCTAAGCTCAATTCTCATTCCCCTGATTTTCACTGCATTCAGTTTATATCAGATACTTTTTCCTTTTCTCTCTAACAACTCTGTTATAATCTTTAGATGTATTTATGCAGAGGATTGCCTATGATATTTTCCAAACTTCAAAAGACATTCTTATTAAGTTCTCATTGTTTTTTTTGAAACATATTAAGTTCTCATTTTTTTTTGAAACATATTAAGTTCTCATTATATGCTTTGATGTTGTAGTTTCATGGTGAGGATATCCAACGGGTGTTGGTATAAAGATTGATTACTATGACCCATTTACAGTTGATTAGGTCTGATCAGTTTTCTCTCTTGCAAAGTTCAAGTGATGCACTCTCTTTCACTCATTAATTCCAATTAATATTTGCATAAAGATCTCTACACAATTTAAAGAAATGACATCTGGAATATAATCTTATTAATTTATAGGATATGCCCCTGTTGTGTTGATAAAAATCCATTTTTTTTCCTTTCTTTTATCCACTATGATGGACTTGCAAACTTGAAGGGCATTATAAATCTGAATATATTTGAGGTTGTAGGGGAACTCAAAATCAAAGAGCACATAATCAGGTTAGTGCTCTCATTTGAACTTTATGTGTGGATTTCATTGTTGTGATTCTACATGTTTTTTTTTTCTTTTTTTTTTTTCCAGTTTAATTATGCTTAAAAGACCATTACCTCTATTGAGTACCATTACTTTACCTTTTTTTATATCTCATTCTTTATTCTTTTTCATATTTTTTATTTTACGGGACTTTCGGAACATATTTTTTCTGCAGTGATGTTGCTATTCAACCAACAACCATGTTTAAAAAAAGGGCAATAACCATTCGGACCATGGATTCAAATTGCGGTCCACATCCGCAATTGTGCCGCAATATTGCTGATGGTAGCCTTTACAACTGCATTGCAATGCAATTGCAGTGTTATTTTCAA
The DNA here is from genome assembly GCF_020283565.1 of Trifolium pratense. Lineage (NCBI taxonomy): Eukaryota > Viridiplantae > Streptophyta > Magnoliopsida > Fabales > Fabaceae > Trifolium > Trifolium pratense. Next base: position 2,715,114 of record NC_060064.1, read on the forward strand.
TCCCGTGTGCGGCCACATCAAGAACTGCCTCAGACGATTTCAACTATATTTGTTCAAATTTTCTCACAAAAATTCAAATTTTAGTACTCAAATCTCAATTGACTTTAGATCTAATGAAAAAATTTACATTTAACGGTTTCTCAACTGTGTATTTCAAGCACCTTTCAATTAGTATTTACGAAGTAACCTAAAACTTTGCTATATGTGGTGAGAAAATAGTGTAGTGTTGCAGTGGTGCTACTTACCACCATATCACAACAACGGCAATGACCACAATTGTAACTACCGCATCCGCAACTTCAATTTAAAACCATAATTCCAATTATATAGTATTTTCATTGAATATGTATGTAAATTTGTTATGTCAAGTGTATTTATCTTTAGTTTGAATAATCATTCTTCTTATATATAGTAGTACTATTTTATAACTGATCAATATTTTTAGACCAGAGAAGAAAATATAATCTTGCAGCGATTAATCATCGATCATGTAGTATTATATAGTTGTGTTTTGAAAATTGTCGAGGAACAATGTCTGGTTATTATCCTTGTGAACATGTTAAGAATTTGTTGGTTGTATTGCATGTGTTTTGTTATCAGAGAGATTCAATTGTGAGAGATGCAAAGCCCCCAAATTCTGTATCCTAAGACATAGGTTTTGTGTTCAAAAGGCTGTTTTTGTTTTAATTTTTTCAATTTTTCAATTTTATATTTTGTATTCTGATTTATTTCTTTCTATATCATGGATTCCGTTGTTGTTTCAGGAAGTTATATAGTAAGTTAGACATAAGAGATTTGGAGAAGTTAGAATTAAGGTTTTATATTCTTTGGATGAGTTAGTTGGGCTTTTTATAATATCATTCTTGGATTTGAACTGAAATTGCAGTGTAGATTCATTTGCAATTGCTTTATTTGTAGATTAATTTTCGTATGGTTTTCAAACTTTGATCCATGTGTTATGTTACTGTTTACTTCATCTTTGTTTCTCTGTTTGATTTCCAACAGCTCTAATATGGATTCTGACACTCCAACATCAGGTGAAGGTATCTTATTCACTTCCCCTTTCAGATCTCAATTATTCACTTATTTTTGTTTGATTTTGGTTTCAAGTACTATTTTCTGTGTGAAATTGGAGAATGTTTAATTGATTTTGCTTTTTATGGACATTATTAGTTTATACTCATTTTTTTTCCTGGTAACTCGGATGTAGTAGGTTTCATTAAAATTGTATTGGCATTGATTTTAATATTTTTTGGTGGTGTTGTTAGTTTGAGCACTTACAAGCTTTAAAGAAGCTCTATGAAGATCCAAATCTTGCTTTCTCAAGTTGGATATACTTGAAGTGAAGAACCATAGATTTATTTTAATTGAGAAGCTCTTATAAAAGTTCATCCAATCTTGGTCTCAGTGATAATAGCAGATTTGGGATATTTGGTATCTTGCACCCCCCATTCTTGTTTTGTTGCATCTTTTCTGCTTCCATATTGCACCAGAATTCAGTGATTTAATCTTAAAGGATGGCCTTTGGCTGTGTAACAGCTTAGATATAATCTACTCATTTCATTTATGTTGTTCCTTAGTAACTTGATGACACAGGATGGTTCCTATGATCTTAAATTTTTGTTGTTTGCTTACTGGAATTTATGATTCTGTGACAGTGAGAAACAGAAGGTACAACCATATCGTCAAAGGATATCAAAATGGTTGGGACAAGTGTCTGAGAGATTGGAGGCACTCAATAGACGAGCAGGTTTGCATCTATTTCAGCAACTTTCTCCTTTTCCCTTTCCATTATGAATTTTCCATGGGGTTCTTATCGTTTTTTCACTTTTTTTATTCCTCTTTTACGGTTTCAGGTAGCTTAGTTGCCAATCAGGTATGCTATGATATCTCTAAGCTGTAGTTTTTCCTTTTCGTCATTTTTGCTTCAACGCAGTCGGTGATTCTTAAAACATATGGTGTTGTTACCATAGTACTTAAATATTTACTGTCTCGTTCGTTTCATTCATTATGGCTAGAGATTTTGTCATCAATCAGTAAACCAGTAGGTATGTAGTATGAATTTGACGAAGACTGGTAGAAACTTCATCTTCAAAACATTTGTCTAATTAGTTGTTTTCCTTGTTTTTTTAAAGTAGTAACCCCATCATCCAAGTCTTGCTCTGTCTCTGAATGCATTAATGATGAAGATGCTGCAGAAGATTTAACATCAAATGGTGCAAATAGGCTATGGAATATGGATAGTGAATTGGGAGATCAATTTGTCTCAATTTGAGCCTGGATAATGGTAGTAATTATAAGAACCTTTCTAGCTCTACCATTAAACTCAACAAAACTGAGTCCTTATTTTGAGTCTGTGTCCAAACATATACCCTACTTTGTTTCCGAAGTATACCTATCAAGGAGTTGTGTTTGAAAATTTGATTTTTGGGGAGGAATTTATCTTTGTCTATAGGGAGAAACAGATGCAAAGTTTCAAAGTTAATTTGTCCTTTTTTTTTGTTAGGCTCTTTCTTTTTAGTGTAGTGTGTACTTTGTTGGGTAATTGTGGGCTGAATATCTTATTTTGCTTGTGACCCCTTCTAATATTATTTGAGATAACTACTAATTTAAAATGTTTTCGAAAAGGATTTTATGTTTGTGTCAGTTAATATATCAAGACTTAAGTGATGTTAAGGTGTTAACTATGTTTCCAAACAAACAACTACTTTTTGCGATCTACTGTTGACAACATTGCTTAGTGCTTACCCTTGATAAATTGGCAGTGGAAAGCACCACTGATCAACAAAAGACATATATATTCAGTAATAGTTAACTACTTCATGGTGAAAGCACCACTGAAGTTAACATTTTCATATTCATTACAAGCTTCAACATTCTTTCCAGTTAAACTTTGAGCATTACCTTCCAAATATCAAAGTTTCTTCTTTGTAGATAAAAGTAGTGACATGTGCCTTGCCATGAAAATATTGCATTCTTTGCTGAGTTACATTGTATTAAAGAATTTGTTATTGATTCAATGGCAGGGACTTACCTAAAAGAGATTACAAGTGAGAAAATCAGTGACTCAATGTGCTTATTCCTCAAAATCAGTGACTTATCCTTCAGCCACATCAACCACTGTAGGGCTTTCTGATGACTCTGTGTCTATTGTTTCTCTTCGTGAATCCAAGCTGGAAGTACAAGAGTGGAAGGCACATAATTTTGAACTTTGGACAACCTCTTTTGATATCCACCAGCTAAATTTGGTATATAATGGCTCTGATGATTGTAGGTTTTGTTGTTGGGATTTGAGGGATAGTCCTTCCAATCTTGTATTTAAGAACTCTAAAGTCCACACAATGGGTGTTACTTGCATTGAAAAGAATCCTCATGACCCAAATCGCTTATTAACCGGAAGCTATGATGAGTTCTTGAGGGTGTGGGATTTAAGATCAATCTCAAAACCTATTAATGAGACTTCAATTAGCTTAGGTGGAGGAGTTTGGAGGGTGAAGCACCATCCCTTCATTCAAGGCCTTGTTTTCTCTGCATGTATGCACAACGGTTTCGTGATTGTTGCTATTAAAGATGACAAAGCTGAAGTGTTGGAAACGTACAAGAAGCATGATTCCCTTGCATATGGAGCAGACTGGCAGAAAGTAGAAGCAAATCATGTTTAACTTTGAGCCCTCAGTTTTGAAATGTATCAATAAATATTTATTTATTCCACCATGGTTGCATTAAACATAAGAATATGACGCTATTTTTTTGCAACTATATAGTATTTCAAACTCACTCATTCATTGGTTGTGTACCCTCTGTGCAACTATTGACAGATTGAGCTTAGCATACTTGATTCGATTGACTCAATTGACATTTTTAAGGTCAATAGATTAGTCCACCCGTGCTTCACATAACAAGATATCTTGAATAATTGATAATATCACGGAAAGTCTCTATCTAAAAATAAAATTTAAAATATTTATAGATATCAAAAATTTCTTTAACTCTTATAAATATATTTTTACCCGTGTTTGGTATGGGTCCGGATACTAGTCTCATAAAAATTCTCAGAAAGTACATTTAATCAGTAAAATAGTAATTGTACTTCTAGATACCTTAAAGTAGTATCTTTGAACTTTTCGCATATCACCAAAAAAATTCCAAATTCAAGATAAGTAGTAGTATTAACTAAACTCGTCTTTATATAACTACTAATTTACTACATATAGAGTGTGTTTAGGGTAATACAAATAAACTAACTTATAAATTATTATACTCGATTTTTTTTATTGTATGTTTTAAATTCCATACACACATGTTCCTATACATTGTTAAAAAAAATAGGTTAGAGTCATATAGATATATATGTAAAAGCATACAAGAGAAGAAATCAAGATTTTTTTAATTCCATAGAACACCTGGGGTCTATAATAGAACACACGTGTTCAATGGAGCTTATTGCTATTTTCGTGCTCAATAATTTACATTACTATTTTAAGGAGGGTGTATTGGATCAAGATTTCATGGGATTTTAAAAGACTTTTTTATGACAAAAAAATCTTGAGGTATTCAATCAAGACTTTTACAAAAGTTAAATAAATCTTGTGGTATTCAATTAAGACAAACATGATTTTTTTTTCAGGGCAATAAAATCCGTTGGTATTCAATTGAGATTTGGTACTACTTTTAAAATGTCTACTGGTATTCAAAAGTCTACCGATTTTGATGGATTCTTCTATGGAATGGATTTTGAAAGACTTTTTAGTTGAAAATACACTTGATAGACTTTTTCAACAATCTCACCAAAAGCCTTGAGACTTTTTTGAAATCTCCAAGACTTTTTATTTTCATCATCACTGTATCAAATTTTTTTTTCTTTATTTTTTCATAGTTCATCATCACTGCACTCCTTCTTCTTTTCTTTGTTCACTTGTTCAAGAATCTCACCAAAAGACTTGAGACTTTTTCAAACTCTCCAAGATTTTTTACTTTCATCATCATTATATCGGTTCTTCTTCTTCTTCTTCTATCAAATATGTTTTTTTGCAAAAAAATATTTTAACAAATTCTACATCTTTTTTACAAACTTTTGATTCAATACAACTTTTTACGGCAAATTTTTTTTCGTTACCTTCATCTGCTTCTTTTCCCATCAATGGTGATAATGGTTTTTATTTGTGATTAGAAACATATACGTGAAAAAAATGTAAGGCTTTTTTTTTGTTTAAAAATTTGGATTCCCAAAAAAATATAATTTCTTTTATTAAAATTTATTGATTCTTTTAAAATTTGCCTAATATACAAAAGTTTCTTAATATATAAAGTATTATGAAATCTTGATTGTAAAAAGTTTTTTGAAAAAAATCTCTCAAAATCCATTCAAATCATGTGTTAAAAATCTTGATTGTAAAAAAGTCTCTGTAAAAAAGTCTTTAAAATCTCACAAAATCAATATATTCCAACAAAATCTCATAAAATCATCAAGACTTTTTTTGCCAAAATTATCTCATGAAATCCCAATCCAATACACCCCCCTAAGTTGACATTTTAGATATTTCAACATTATTAATAATAATAATAATAATAATAATAATAATAAAACATATGTTTGATATAATTGTAGAATAATTGTGTGTGTTTTATGTTAGGATTAGGATAATCATATCGAGGGTTTTCTAATTTCTTATAATAGGGAGTAATTTTTATTAGCTCTTTTTTATTGTTGTTGAAAAAAGTCAAACTAAACCGACCTATTACACCTATATGAGTTATACTTCTTGATAAAATATTTAGTGTATGCCAATATGATGAGAAAGGATTCTCTATAGTAATTTATTCCCGTTGAATCATGCCCATTCACTTTTTTTCATTGCATATCATTTTAAAAAACACAATAATTTTGAATGGTGGGGATATAAACCGGACTCCCTCCAGTTATATTCCCACTGGAGAAGATTTGCTCTCCTAATATGAGTGTATACTCCTTGAGAAAAATTAGATAAGAGAAAGAATGACGTTATAAGAAGAGAGATAGAGATAAAATGTGATGTTGAATGGATGTGAAAGAATGAAAGATGTTCAAATATTATAGTTATAAATTTTAATAATTTGCACCCTCTGAACCAGAGTCTCCGCCACGAACTCCGACCCTGTTAATCGATCTCTGCCATTCTTCTTCCTCTTTCTCATCGTTCAGCTCCTTGCTCTCTAATTTATCGCCCAACCCACTCAAAGCAAATCAAGTTCCCATCACTGCAAGAAAAACAAAAAGGAAATTGGAAGAGAATATCAAGATATATATTCCACTTTTGGAGCATATATGCACACAATTAAGGATATTTTAGATTCTTCACCATATTTTCTCTATTAGCATTGGCATAATTAGTGAAGATAAATATTCCTCGCTATTTGATCAACAAGTACAGTTAGAAAAATTAAGATTGGTTCTTTTGTTTTTTTATAAGAACTATTAGTATCGGTTACTTTCTATGATCAAAGGTGTCTAAAAATGTGTTAATGAGTTTTACCAAAGAACAAATTATTCAAAAAAAGTTCAAGTGTTTTTTTTTTGGTACATAAAAAAGTTCAAATTTTATTCTTAGATGAAACAACTTTTTTAACAGACTTTACATGGCCGAATTTCAAATTAGTAGGGCTTCGTTCCGGTTTCCCTATAAACCGAGAGTTAAAAAGAAAATGTCTAAAAATGTCATCCACATAAATTTTACAACCAAATACAATGATTGATACATCAATTACGTATCGTGAAAAAGGAAGATAAGGATGCATCCTTTCAAAGCAAACAAACAAAGACGTTTTTGATTTGATAGGCGCAATGTTGCCAAATTGATCAATAGGCACGAATAGAGCAATTTTTTTCCTGATCCATTGAAATTAATCAAGTTAAAACAAACAAGTCAAAGTGTACCAAAACTATGTTATCTACACATTTAGCAAAGTAGTTAAAATTCTGTTTCAGTTGTACTTGTGTTGTGTCAATGCCATCATATAAAAGAGTAGCTTAACGAAAAATTTTCACCTTTTTTTCTCTCATAAGTTTAACATTTTCTTTTTCATTATATTACTCCCTTTCTTTCACCATTTACAAAATTAACTTTCTTTCATACTATAATTTGTTTCGCGGTGCAACAACAAAGCTTAATAAGCTATGAACCAGAGACACCGAAATAAACACATACCAAACACAATAGATAGAAACTGACTTGATTTATGTTCACAAATTTAAGACGCGGTAAAATTACAATTATATGCATAAATGTTTGTACTCACAAAGAATATCACAATTTATAGGGATAATTTCAGAAAAAAATTCCTAAAAAATAGTCCCACGGCAAGATAAATCATGTCTCTTAAAACAATTGGTTGAATGCTAGGATAATGAGTCTCAAAGAAGTAAAATGTATACAAATTCACATTGCAATGAATAAATGATATGTAATCCATACTATATTTAAATAGATTTGAATTGAGTTTTTGCAACAAGAAGGATGGGCAAGGTTGTATAAACAATAATATCTCTTTATATTTATTGAAAATTTAATAACAACATTATGAAAATCACATCTGTTGTGCTCCATGAAATACAAAGCACTCGGAGAGACATAAATATAAATATATTACAACTAAATTGTAATGACACAACCCAATCTTCATTCAAGCTAGCAAGTGCTAGAGACACTAATTAAGTATATAAGTAGTAGATATATATAATGCAAATCAGCTAGGGTAAGAGTTTACAAGAGTTGATCCTCAATGGTCAATTCCTCAATCATATTCCCATGGTTGAGGCCCCTAAGGGGGTTAATGACTTGAATCTCAGAACACTTGTTTGGTAGGATCATGGAACCAAGACCTTGATCAATTGAGTGTTTAGGCATAGGATACTTACGCGATATGACAACTGAATTGATAACCTCGTCCATAGGATGGAACACAGAGAGGACTTCAAAGCCTCGAAGATCAGAAGGTTCAACCACCGGATACAGAAAAGCACGAGCCCCATGAGCACTCCTTAGCATAAGAAGTGCTCCTGGAGCCATGTGCTTCCCTAAATGATCGATGATTCGATTCTTTTCCTCCTTGTCCATACCTACAAGGGCAGCCAAGTAAACAATTTCATAGTCTTTCAAATCGTTTGACACATCCAATATGTCACTGGTGTGAAAAACCATTCGGTTTGACAAGTCAGGATCAGATGAAACCAGGTGCATAGCACTTGAATTGGCTAAAGGGTCGATGTCATAATTGTGAAAAGTGGTTGAAGGCAAGTGATTTGATGCCAAAACAATTGAAGTAAGGGGAAGGGGTCCAGAACCAATAAAAGCAATTTTACTAGGGACATGAGTGCAGTGTTGGCTAAGGAGTGAAAACTCAAGGTGACCAAGTTTGATGTAGTTAGAATAGTAAGGGAAAATATGGAGATGGTCAAGAGGGTTTTGATATGAGCCTAATATGGCTGAGTAGTGTCTCTCCAAATACCCTTCAGCTTCACCACATAGCCTTATAAGATGGGATCTTTTTTCTTGCAATGTTTTTGGGAGGGTTATGACATCTATAGGACTAGGTGGCATGCATGTGAGGACAAGATCGGTGAAAAGCATGTCGACATTTTTGCTAGGTTTGAGAGATTCAAGACTTGAAATTTGTTTATACAAATTTAAAACTTTTTCAATCAATACCTCTTCTTGGCAAACCATGTCGACACTATGAGGTTATGAGAAGACTTGGTTCAAGAAAACATACAACTTGGCCATGGGCAGGGGTCAATATTTATGGCCAATTGTGGGGTCCACAAGGATCACCCCTTGAGTTTAGACTTTGGTATTGTCTTTTTTTTTTATTATTATATATTCTATTTTCTTTTTTGATTGATATGGTAATTCGAGGAAGGTTTTTTTTAAGCATTTTCATACATTGTTTTGATATTAACTAAGTTGTATAAACATATTTATAAAATTATCAATGAGATTTTATAGGGGGTGTCAAAGAAAATATTTTATAGGTTTTATAAACGCGAATTAATAAAATTATTAAAATATGTTACTGGAATTAGAGCAGTGTTGAAAAAAAGAGTAGTGTTAAAATTACTTATAATTAAAAAAATAAGAGAATATTTACATTAAAGATATCAACATTGTCATCTTGCGTTTAGTTTCTTTTTATGTACAATACAATTTTGTTTCAAAATATTCTTATTCGGCGGATGAAAGAATTTAAAATCGGAACCAATATATTTACAATGATTTAATTAACATGTTTAGATAGTCTACGCCGACAAAAAATGTTGAAATTGTTAGGTCAGACGCCATGATCAGGGTTCAAATTCCGACTCTCTCACATGTGTGTGCGAGTTTATGATAACTTTATCATTTTATCTATGTAAAAAAAAAAATAGTGTAAATATTTTTTATTTTGTCCATAAATTATAACTAATTAATGTATGAGTTTAAAAAATATACATTGCAATATAAATTAATTTTACACGAACATTCGATAAGAATAAGCTTCTACTTCATATCAAGGAAAAACAGAGTGGAGTGAACATTGTGAGTGAACATTTATTTTTCTCTTAATTATTAAAATTAATTGACGCCGTTCAAAAAAATAAATTATTTGACATTAAAGCATCTCTAATGGTGATACTAATTTAGTTTCATACATTATGATAAGGGGTCCCAACCATGCATGTAATATTTTTGCAAACTCATACATATTTTGCTTTGGTACTGATACAAAATTATGCAACTAATATACTATAAAAATATTTAATATGATCCACTAAACAATCCAATATTATGTAAAGAAAAAAAAAAAAAAAGTTCAGCATAAAACTTTTATTCCATTAGCTTTTCAGCTATAAATTATCAGTCAGCAATAAAGATAATTTTTCAACTATAAGCTAGCGCTTATAACTTAATTTTACCAAACATAGCTAATAACATACAAAAATAGTAAGAAGGTACGTAATTTCCATACCCCAAAATAGTTTCTCGATATTTTTATAAATAAATTTTGTTTTTACTTAAAATACTAAATAAATACATCAGTTTTTTTTTCCATCCATATGTCTCTTGTATAAATTAAAACTGGAATTATTATAAAATAATAAGACACATCATGATCATGATTGAATTGGAAGTGGCAATTCATGCCTTTTATCAACGAAAACACACAAAGAAGTATGGATGGTTTAGATAATTTGACTCATCTTTGATTCCAAAATCCTTTGCTTTCACACTCGCGTTATATTTTTTGGTTCACCATATAGTAGATTCCAACTCCACTGAAACTTGTATAGTGTTCTTAATTAGGTTTACGGGAATCGCATAAGCCATTGAGTTTGATCTAGTGGTGATGAGTTTGTGTAGTACGCTATAGGTCATGTCATATGTTCGATTCTCAGCTCATTGTAACAAAATAAATAAATTAGATTTACGGGTCATATCATTTATAAAGTGTTCATCAACTTCCACTTTCTAAATAATGTGGAACTTACATGTATTGACTACATAAGCAAAAAAATAAATAAAATTGATACATCATACATATGCTGGTTTAGATTCTAGCTTGCGTTTAATATTGTTCTTGGTTTAATTTATCATAGATACGTACATTACGCATGCACTTGTAATGTATGGGGGCACTCAAGGGCACGCGCATAAGAATATGTGGTTTATTATTTTCATCAGTAATTTCTCGTAGCAGTTTTGGCAGGTCAACAATACCTCCTTTTATTTTGAGGTGTCTATTTTACAACATTTTTATATTTTAAATTATATCTTTTTACTGTGTCAAAAAAAAAATTATATCTTTTTATTTGTCAAACAAATTATATCTTTTTAAAATATTAATGTAATATTTATTAATTTATTAACTTATAGAGTATTGTACTTCACAAATCACCTAATTAATCTATTAACTTATATATTATCAATAATTATATATATATATTAGTAAATGAGACTATTTTTATCATTGAATTCACACAACTAATCTATACGGAGAAGACTTTTGGTCCTATGTTTTGTTTCTTTTGGTTCTTGTATTTTGACTCTTGTAACATTACTTAGTCTTTCTTAGCACCTATTGTGTTGAGGAGACTTTTTATTTATATATATGTGGCTTGTTCAAAAAAAATCTATACGGAAACACTTCCGCCATGTATTTGTGGAGAGCTCAATGAAAATCAGAGCAAAATCATATATAGTTTGACCTAACATAAAAATTTATAGAGAAAGGGTTCAAATATGCACTAAACCTGACTTATTTTTTGTTGAACACTTTTTTTTTGAACAAGTATTTTTTGTTGAACACTGATTTTATTTTTCTTTTCTTTCTTGGTCAATTTTTTCTCTCTATTTCTAGTTTCTACCGAATATGTCTTTATTGAAGCTGAAAGACATTATTTATGCACTTGAAAAAAAAATTGGTTCATAAGTTTTAGTTTAACCGATAAAAATATCAAAATTGTTAGATCGAACGTCATAATTGGTGTTCAAACTCCGAATCTCTCACTTATGTGTGAGTTTATAATAACTTTAACATTTCTCATCTATTTACCAAAAATAAAAAATAAAAAAAAATATGAATTTCATCGTAACGCTGACATTCAAGATAGACAAAAGCTAATATGTGCACTAAGGGCACATGATAAGCAACTAAATATAGAAAAATTATTCTTAAAAGTTGTGTATTTCACTTTTCAAAAGTTAAAGTGTTGTATTTTTCAATGCAAGGATTCTAATTTTGGGTTTCTTAACATGTGCCTTTAGGACACACATTAGCAAGATCCTTCGAGATATATATCTGGAAAGTCATATACACAAATAAATATACTCCATCTAAGAGTAAATTAATTAATCTATATTTATGCTAACTTGTATCCCTTTAAAAAAATCTTAACTTGGATTTTTTCCATCAATTTGAATGGTGCGCAAATATGTCTTGATTCCCTTTATTTCGTGCAAGCAATATTCATAACACACCATGCTTGCACAAGCACGACTATAGATTTTTATAGGAACATTTGACTTCCTTGCAAGAAATAATGAAATTTGTTTAAATTTTTAATCGCAAAAACATTTTTTAGTCAAATGGTAAAATCTAATCAATAGTATAATATAAAAATATTGAAGACATGTTAATTTTTCATTTTTTTATATAAAATATATTACATATATGCAGCTTCAAAGGTTGGATTGGAACTAATTTAACCCGATCTTATGAAACTGATGAGGACTACATATCTCTCACTTATAAACACATTGGACTGAATAACTAGAACGTGACCTAAATCACTTGATATAGTATGTGACCAATGTATTCTTATTAAATAATAAACTCGATATATACGATATTAGAATTTTAGATTGATCTAAACACAATCTTACAAAACTAATTTATAAGATGGTGATTGTTCTTATTTATAAACACATTGTAAGATGATGGATCTAAATAACCCATAACTGGTCAGCAAAATTGTAACCATATTATTTTAATCAAACGATTCATAATTTTTGATCAAAATTTTATAAAGTTAGAACAATTTTCATCTTATAAGCCGGTTTTGTAAAGTTGACTTAGATTCAGTATAAAAATCTAAGATGGTATTAAAATCCCCTCCACGATCTGTTGAGCTGTATGTTATCAGATTTCTGATCGGCCATCCACCATTTATATCTGCATACCAAGGACAACAATGTTGGCGTCATACATGGGATGTGTTAAGAAGTACGACATTGGTTGTAAGATGGTTTTAATATATATATATATATAGAGTCAGGATCCGTTGACACCAACTAGTTTGACACCAAATGTTACACCTCTCAATAACGTTTTAACCGATATAAATTTTATAAAATCCACCGTTGGATTGAAAGTTTACATCATATAGATCATTTGTGTAAAATTTCAGACAAATCCAAAATCATTTGATATGCTATTGAGACACATAAAGATTAACGGCATTTAAAAAAATACAAAAACAGTTAATTTTGATGTATCTCAATAACATATCAAATGATTTTGGATTTATTTGAAATTTTACACAAATGATCTATATGATGTAAACTTTCAATCCAACGGTGGATTTTATAAAATTTATATCGGTTAAAACGTTATTGAGAGGTGTAACATTTGGTGTCAAACTAGTTGGTGTCAACGGATCCTGACTCATATATATATATATATATATATATATATATATATATATATATATATATATATATATATATATATAAAAGAGCCAATTTTATAAGATTGAGTTAGGTTCAACTTCCAATTCTAAGAATTTAATGAGCTACTAGTAGCTATTACTGCATCATTCTAAATTCGCCAACCGTTCATAGGGAATCTGAGGAATAGGGGACCTACTTGTAACTCAAAATGGAAGGAACATTATATGCATCAATTATAGATATGAACCAAAAGCTACCTTTCAGCCCTGGTCCATATATGTGTATTCTTATGTGTTTTATATGGTTACCAAATTGGCCACTTTCACTACATGATAATACCCGTATCAGCATCAAATGCGATAACTCGACGCTGATAGGGGAATAGTGCAAATACACTTTGTAAGAGTTATCAAATCAAATCAAATTAATAATCAAACCAAGATGCTGCTTAAGCTCAAAAAGAAGATTTTGTTTTTTTAGTTTGTTAGTTTTTTTATTAACCCTAATCGAATTCTCCCCAACAATTCGTTCTAGAAATGGTTCATTAATCACTTAGTCTAATTATTCGTTTTAGGAAAGATTAATCTCTCGAGCCTTGTGAAACTCAAAGTGGGGAGCAAACTCTCCTAAGTGTATGTTTGGTTTCAATTCTGGAGCAGTCAGAATTGATTCTGGACATGTAGAATGAATTCTGACTTGTTTGGTTCTTCAAAACTAGAATTGATTCTGCCTCCAGAATGGATTCTACTTGAAGCTAGAAATTGTAGCTTCTCATTCTAGAATTGATTTTTACACTCAAATTATTTGTTCAACTCACTTTTGTATGAATATATCCAAACATAAATCAATTCTATCAAACTCAATTCTATCAAAATCAATTCTGTCAAACTCAATTCTATCAAAATCAATTGTGTCCACCGCAGAACCAAACACATACTAAGAGTTTTAATATTTGTTGCATGCCCAAGTCAGAGATCGAATTCAGAATTTTGGTTTAGTTAAAAGAAATTCATGTCATCTCATCTAAGCGTTCTTGAATATTTAATTTGTTAATTAGTTTAAGATACATATAAATATCCAAGTTTTTATGATCATTAAGAGGGAAAAAAAATTATAAAAAATATAGAAGTTTCCTTTTTAGTTTTTTCAAAAACAACTTTTTTTAATAATAAAGTTTAAATTAGATATGATCTTTTTTTAGACAAATAAATTAGATATGACTTTGTGTAGGATAATATATTTAATTTATATTCTAAAATTTGTATTGTACTAGTTTGATTGTATATTAGCCTAGCTTTCGGTAGTCTGATTCTATATTTTATAATGCTTTACGTAAGACAAGGATTGCATAAAATAATGGTGATGAGCACATTGGTTGGTTATGAATTAAGTCAAAGATACTTAATAATTTGTTTTTATGCATAAGAGTGTGAGAACCACACGATTGCGTGTGGCCAAAGGAATCCACTTATCCTCTCAATGATGCTTCTGTCGTCACATACAACAGCTACAGATAGATATTGCCCTTTGGCCCAACTGTCTCTATTTTTTGCTTATATGCTTCTCCTATTGATTCTTAACCATAACAAGCTACGCAACCTCAAATTAACCATAACAATGACAGTTAACATTATCATTCGAAAGAGATCGAGTCCAATTCTTGAATGAAATGATTACTGGTTGGATTTTATTTATCTCGTGGCCGAATTTCAAATTACCAGAGTCTTATTTTCTTAAGAACCAACCAAAGGATTAACAAAAAAAACCCTCAAATTAACCGTAACGATAACTGTTAACATTAAGCCATTGTATAATAAACAATAAACAGTGCCAAAGACTTTCTGTTTTTGAGTATACAATGTCAAAGACTTACTTCATATGAAAGGAAATGGTAATTGTGCATACTGGCAAGCAATTAGTACAAAGTACTAGTAGTGTCTTTGACTTTGTTTAGTGTCTTAAAATATTACTCCTTCCTACCTAAAATAAATGACCTAATATTAACTTTGTGTACTATTCATATGATCTACTTTGACTATGTTTTTCTACTAGTATGTACATATGTAAATATTAACATATGAGATGTTGTTTGATTTATCTCGATGAATATTTTCAAAATATATAATTTTTTATATTAGATAATTTAAGATATTAACTATTAAAATTATACATTGACAAACATGAAAATGGTCAAATAGATGATTTATTTTGGGACAAAGTTGAGTATTTCTTTTTCTTAACCTACAACTTTCTAGCAAAATTGGCTCTAGTAATTTAGAATTTGGCTAAAGGTAAATAAAATCTAATGAATTATTATTTTGGTCGGACTTTAATTTAAATTTTTGGTTAAATTGCACTTTTGGCTCTTTAAGTTTAAGAAATTTGCAATTTTGACCCCCTAATTTTCAAAATAGCACTTCTAGCCCTTATTTTTACCTCATTTTGCAAAAGGTCAATTTTGAACGAGTCACGAATGACTCAACTGCCACGTCAACTTTTTACAAATAATATCTCATGGGTTTATTGGCACTGCGCTTTTTTTCTTGGCAGGAACTAGTTATAATTCCAAATCAACAGATTTTTTATCAACTAACCATGTTTAGTGAGTTGCATCATTAACCATGTTTGTGAGTTGCAACATCAATTTCTTGATCGTGAGTTACATCAATTTCTATATAGTATCTTACGATAGGTTTTTACAATAAGAGAAAAAGATAAGACTCATGTGCAACATGGTTACATGGGGAAGGGAAATTGTATATAAAGTCAAATGTGCACTATATTTGTTTGAAGATTAAAAATATATATGACTCATATACATTGAATAAGAACACATCTACATCCAATTATTAATTAAAATGTGAAAATTAAGAATAACAGTGATATAAACTTTTGATTTCCATTTTTGTTCAGAGTCTTCATATGTTTTCTTACCTATAATAGATAGATTCAAAATCTATGAACAATGTAAACCTCTAAAGCCGTC
Organism: Trifolium pratense; assembly: GCF_020283565.1. Lineage (NCBI taxonomy): Eukaryota > Viridiplantae > Streptophyta > Magnoliopsida > Fabales > Fabaceae > Trifolium > Trifolium pratense. The sequence goes on from NC_060064.1 coordinate 2,731,281, forward strand.
GTAAACAGGACTTTCGTGCAAAAGAAAAAGAACTTCAAGTTGTATAAGAATTTTCTTGATAGTGAGTTTATGTTTCTTGAATTTAACTTCAATCTGATTTAACAAACTGCACCATGAAATGCACTCCATTAGCCACATCATATAGCATGATCCCTATTCTACCACCAATCCAACTTCCCAATTGACTTCCAACAAGATAACCAAATCTTCCAAGCCTTTGCTCTCCCATGAAGCCTCCGCCGTAAGTTCCAAACAAAGTACCGGTTCCCCTGAGGAATCCTTCTGAAAGGGTACCGTCGTAGTAAACAGCTTCAAAAAAGTCCCATCCGGAAGAGGCGATGGGACCTATGATACGATTGGCCTTACGGGTAGCCAATTTAGCCGCTTTGGCACCTTGTTTCTGAGCATGTTTTTCTGCCACAGTTGGCGACATACCCTGCGAAGCAGCATCAACAAGAGCAGACCGGATTGCAACAGACCTTGCTTTTTCAACATGAGCAGATCTAATATTGTTAACATAGAGCTTCACACTTTCCTTAACCAGACATGCTAAAGTTCCTGAGCCGAGATCAAAGGAATTTAATAATGTAAACTTCCCAGTTTTGGATGACGCTTTCTCGCCAACAAGCTCTCTGCATTTTTTAGCTGAATGGAGCAAACATTGTGTGAGCATAAGCTGAAATTATAATTTTGAAGGGCTTTCATTGTCAAAGATGAGAACCCAAGGATAGTAATTAACAATTGATCTAAAACATTTACACACAACAAACTCCATGTTAGAAAAGAAAGATTCATCTTTCATCTCCTAAAGCAGTCTGGCAGCCAAATTTTGAGGTCAAAACAAGGGATTTTATCTTAAGATATTCATACTATACTCTTCATTACAAGAACTATTATCACATACAATTTGGAGAGAGAATTATTAGAGCATGATAAGAATGAAGCCACAACAGAAAAATCAAGTGAATCCATCAGTTCCTTGCATCACAAGCTACCGGGTTAATAGCTTAGTTTTAATAGGATTCTCTACATGCTTGTACACACACTTTAGTGTAGACCTTACATTTAATATATAAACCTATTGTATCTTCATTTCACATCAATGAAAATGTTGATTCCATTCCATTTTCTCCATTTCATAATAAGAATTGACTCTACAGACACTTCCTCCAAGATTGGTATTAATTAATAAGATGAACCTGATTATGAAAGGAAAACTTCTCCAAATTACTATTATTCATAAAGTCATAAAGATGAGAAAACAATACTATAATAATTATTGAGTATTGAATAATTAGAATCCAAATTAATGTCACATAATGTGAATGATGTGTGGTAGTGAAACAAAAGATGATTGAAATAGCATTAATGGAAAATGAATAAACAAATAAATAAATAAATAAAATGGTAAATGAGGTAGTACCTACATACCGGTGATGCTAAGAAGAATGATGGCAGAGATAATTACAAGAAACCGAACTCTCCTCTTCTGGAAATCCATGGCATCACAGAAACAGTTATTAAACGGAACATAACCCAATTAATCAATTATTAACAACAAACAAATTAACGTTGTTTCTGCAAACAACAGGGAACAAAGAAAGATTCGTAACAGAAAACAGATTCTTGAATTGAGGTATGGGCCGGACAGTTGGGGTTAAATGGGCTCTCGTGGGCCCAAAAGGGGTGGTGGTGGTGTTTAAGAAAATTTCTCATCCCACCTACCCACTTTCTCACCACACCCCTGAAAATTCCATTTTTGCCCTTGGTCAAAAAATTCGGAACGCGTTTTCCGAATTTTTTTTGCCTTTAAAAACAACTTCGGAATGTGTTTTCCGAATTTTTTCCAAATTTGAACTAAAAAAATTCAGAAAACGCGTTCCGAATTTTTTGACCAAGGGCAAAAATGGAATTTCCAGGGGTGTGGTGAGAAAGTGGGTAATGGGATGAGAAATTTTCGGTGTTTAACTGTTAATGTACTCCCTCCATCCCAAAATATAAAGGAAAATTGGTTAAAGAAAATTGATGTATTTGATTAAAAATTTGGATTAGATACATTAACTTTGTTTGACCAATTTTCTCTTATATTTTGGGATGGAGGAGTAGGACTTAACAAATCTTGAAATCGTAATAGAAAATAAATCTTGAAATCCAATGTAGATAGTATATATTTTGGTAAAATATTGTTGAAAATAATCTCTTCTTTTGTTTGAATAAAATCTGATTTTATGAGTCCGTAAGAATAGCCCAGTTGGTAGTTACTAAAGACATTATCGGATGAGCTTTGAGGTTTGAATTTCATATTTCTCATTTCTCCACACTTTTATCTATTTCTACTCTTTTTTTCTTTCTTTCTCTTCTCTAAATCATTTGTACCAAACAGACCAGTGCCCTATGTTCCTCCTAATAACTCCGTCATATATACACTACAAGTACCTAGCCCTCTAGAGAAACCACATCCATTCACCATTAAATCTTCTAAGCACTCCTTCACAGCCTGCTGTGCGACCACCTTTGGACGCACCATCGGCTATTGAACCTAACCCATCCCACCTTGGACGGTCACCACTAATGGAGTCATGTATTCCTCCCACCCCCTCCCATACAATTTCAAGATTAATATGTGATTTGATTATTAAGCCTGCCATTCCCAAGAAGGATTTCATAAGAGGTCACGCTTAATCAAATTTATATTATCTTTTACTCCCAAGTCTCTGTTTCCATGGTGGAGTTGTGCCACTGAAGAGAAGCTACGATTATTATTTTCCTTAAAATCACAGTCGGTATCACATTGAGACACGAGAATAGCATACTAAACGCCAAACCAAACACACCATAAGAATGAGTCGTGTTCATTCATAAAAATAAATTACAAAAATTTATCCGCTGCCATTATTCCTTGAGCAGAGTTAGCAAAACAGGTACTGTCTGTATCTTTTATCAGGAGAAGAAAAAAAATCTAAATGTCAAATACCATCTACAGTTATTAATATACAATATACAAATGAATCATAAAGCACATGAATCATGAGCAGCCGCAGCATAGGTCGCTGAGAAGTTATTTGGGCAGTGCAAGCCCTTATAATCAATCAAGCTTTTGAGCTTCGTGCTTCCGTATTTAATTGTAGATACTCAATTATTTATGACCGTGAAAATACCCATAGGAAGGCAAACATGTATCCTTGACTCCTTGTACACTAGTATACCTTGATGTGATAGCAACTGTATGACGGTGAACTTCACCTGTGCAAAACCGTTAAAAATGCGAAACACATATCCATTTGAGCACAAAAACATGCACTGTGCCGGTGCCAACATAAACTGGCAGTTTAATTAATTTAAGCATCATCTTCATTTTTATCTAAGGAAGCTGATAGATAGCTCATGATGAAACCGTCTAGGTCTCCCTGAAGGACAGAGTCAGGATCTGAAACCTCGTAGTTAGTTCTGAGATCTTTCACCATTCGGTAAGGCTGCACCACAGATAAAATAGTTAATGTAATGCCCGGAACATCAAAATCTGCCAAGAAAAGAGGTGAAATGTACAATCTCAAACATACATGGAGAACATAACTACGAATCTGACTACCCCAGGTTATGTCAGTGAAGGATTGTGTATGCTGGGCATTCAGCTGCGCCTGGCGTGCCATCTCCAGCTGGTTTAATCTTGACTGAAGCACAGCCATTGCTGAAGCCTTATTCTGATGTTGCGACCTGTTTTCAAAATAATAGCCAAACTCAAAACTAAGAACGTGAGAGCCAATGCATGAACTTGTACACATACTCCGTATTTCATACCTTTCATTCTGACAAGTTGCAGTAACTCCAGTAGGAATATGAGTTATTTTTACAGCACTCTCAGTAGTATTAGCATGCTGTCCACCAGCACCACTAGAGCGAAATCGTTCAATTCGAAGATCAGATTCATTAATCTGTACACGAGAAGATGCTTCACCGAGGTTTGGAATAACTGCAACAGCAGCAAATGAAGTATGCCGGCGCTTGTTACTGTCAAACGGTGATATGCGCACCAGCCTGTGGACTCCTATTTCTGCTTTGGCATATCCAAATGCAAATTCACCATCTACTTTGATTGTAGCTCGCTGAAAAAATATATTGAATTTTGTTCAGAAACAAGCAGTCCCCGATAATAGAAAATAAAGTTAATCTATGGGAAAGGGCGACACGAGCCTAGAGTATGTTAAAACTTTATGCCCAACCCAAATGGATACAGAATCCACACAGTAATTTGCTCAAAGCTTAAATGCAAATTTAGCATATAAGAGCTATTTGGAAAAAATAAAAAATAGGCGTAAGTGACACATGGAGGATGGTAAGAAGAAGAACCTTGATTCCTGCAATCTCACCACGCATTTCTTCCATTACAGTAACTTTATATCCACGTCGTTGGGCCCATAATTTATACATCTCCATGATCATTGCAGCCCAGTCCATGCTTTCGGTACCCCCAGCCCCAGCCTGAACCTATATTATTAAATAACATCAATAGGCACACACACACATTTGCAAGATATTCTTGTGTGGAGAATGCAAAACCAAGTTCGTAAACGTAGATTGGGGTATTGGATATAAGGATACTTATCAAGAAAAACATCAATACTACTTTTATGGTGCATAAGTGAGTAATAGTACCATGCACAAGTCTGTTCCCACCATTGGTTCAATAAATCTCATCGTTGGATCAAGTGAGATACGGTGGGACCTGTTGATTCAATAGTGAGAATAAAAACTTGTGCATGATACAACACTATTTTACTTGAGCACCATATGCAATAATAACAACTTTTAAATATCTGTAACTACAACCTCAATGTAGCAAGAACAAGAATCTTGCTCGTCAGCCAGCAATGCCTCTAGCTCTTTCTCTTTTGCATTTCTTCTCATGTTAAGCAATGCTTTCATTGATTCCTGAAAAGGAAAACAGGGTCTGCATGAATATGAGTTGGCATATATCAGTAAGAAAGTACCTATCTAACACTACAAATATTGAAAGAAAAGAAGCAACAATAAAACATGCTTTCCATATTTAGGTCTGCAATCTGCAGACACCGATTGCATATTTACTCGAAATTATATTTATCTCACAGTATGTTGAGCTCTATCTATTATCAAACATTTCAATATATGATTATTTAATCCACTATCTTTTAAAAATTTCTTACTATGATATGCCAAGGTGATGCAATAGATTATTATAAGCCTGTTTAGATTGGCTAACTTGAGCTTACGAAAACAGCATAATGCCCATAAGTTTGTTTTCAGCTTATTTATGAAAACTTATAGCTTATATGAAAACAGTTTAACTTTGTTTAAGTTGTTTTATCTTTTGTTATAGAAATAGCTTATATAGGATAAACATTTATGCTATAAGAACTTAATCAAGCTACTTATCCAAACAAAGTCTAAATACAACACTCTTCTCTACTAATTCAAACCCTATAGTTAAAAAACAAATGAATACATGCCTAGGTGATGAATCGAGTCCCCACCAATTCCAATTCTGCATCATTCTCTTCGCGAGCAAGCTTTATCATTTCAATATGTTCAAGTAACTCTTCCTCCAATCCATTCACCTCTTTCATTTTCCCAAGAAGCGAACCATGCTCCCGGTTTATTTTACCTGCAAGTACAGGATCATCCCAAAGATCTTCCTTATTCAACTGAGCTGATAACATATCCAACCTAACCTTCAATTTCTTCCACTGCCACCATAAACACATTTAATCAAAATCAAATTTTTTTCAAATGGGTTCAACTAAAACAACTATAAACAGTAATTAACGAATTAATAACTATTAAAAAATCATACTTTAATGATTAATTTACCTGTAACCTGCGTTTGATCAAATGAATAGATTGAGCTATAGCCATGGCATGACTCTTCCAATCGCTGTCGTTTTCGTCGAGAATGGGCCAATTGTTGGCTAGAATTTGTTGGACTGTGAGCCCATCGGAGGTTGAGGGTTCAGCGGCGGCGGGCTGAGAGGCCCAAAAGCGAGCCCGGGTGGGAGATAGCCCGTGAGAGTAACCGTTCCTTGAAGAGAAAAATGGAATGGAATGGCGACAAGAAAATAAGGTTGGTGAAGGAATTATGGGATGCGATTGAGACAAGTTTCCGACAAGTTTGTATAGAAACGAGGAGAAGGTGGTAGTGATCCTAGGTTGTGATCTTCGTATGAAATACGACATACTACTAGGAAGGAAATTATTCTACGAAGAAGAAAAAAGATTAATTTCCAGTTTTGATTCTCTGTTGAAAAAAGAAGAAGAAGAAGCAGCTTATGTATGTTGCTATGCAGAAAGAGGGTGTAGCGAATTATGTCTAATGGACTTGGCCCGTTTTGATAGCTAACATATATGGGCCTAAGTGTATGCTTAATTTTGTCTAACTCGATCAAGTGGTTTCGGCTTCCTGCCAATCGCAGTTGCGGGATCGAACCGCGGTCCTCCTTATCAAATTCAGCGTCAATTACCACTGAACCAACTAACGATTGATTACTCGATAAATTTGAAAAGTATTATTGGTTACTCGATAAATTGCATGTTGATCAATGGTTATTTTTTTGGCCCTTGGACGATAGTATTTTTTTTATTAATTTTTGTAGAGGTGTTGCTTATTATTTGATGAAACGTTTGTATTGATTTTGTTTATGAGTATTGTCTTTCATTCTTACGTTTTACCATTCAGTATTTTTTCCTCTTAACTACATTATCTCGACTATCTTATTGCAGTTTTAAAATTTGTAGGTAAGCAACAACATAATTTGTCGTTGACCAACCATAAGAATCTCATAGTTGTCCTTTGATAATGATGTGTGAGAATCTTATATTAGTCAACGAGAGACTCTCGAGTCTCGAGCCATAACGATTTAAAATATTATAATTGGTTATATAAATTTTTTTGAGCTGCTTTAGAACTGCTAACACCCATGAAATTTTCATTGTGCTATGTGGTTATTACACCAGCCAAGTGCAACAAAAGTTTCATCTTCTTTCATCTCTCATTAAAAGTGGAAATTTGGATTGCCTCTTCTTTTATTTTTAGAAGGACATGTCAATTATAAATTTGGGGCAATTCAAATCGAGAGTCCTAAGAAAGGAGAAAAATAATTCACCAACAAAGTGAAAAATGATGTATCTTGCCACAAATTAAGGTTGCAATTGAGTAATCATTAAATTCGTCCACGATTTATAAGATGCTCTCAAGATGGCATCTGGTTTATAAATATTTTTAAGAAAATATTTGATTAGTCAAATTTTATTCATATTAATCATTATGTTAGATACTAAATTAAATTTATAATAAAATGTTAAAAATATATGAATTTAATTTATAATAAATGGTTAAATTATAGAGGTTAATGAATATGTTTTGTCGGTCTAAATAAATTTTATACTAAAATTCGATTAATAAAATATTTCTCTATGTCATATAATTGAAATGGAGTATAATAAAATGATTTGACATAATACACCGATATTAAACAACATTATGAAATTTTGTAAAAAAACAACAACATTATGAAATTAGTTTACACTGTTTATGCATATACTATTCTTTCTAAATTATAATGTGAAAACTAATAGTTAGTTGATCTAGTGATAATTGACGTTGAACTTGGTAAGATTGGTCTAGCGATGATTGACATTGAACTTAATAGGAGGTCCAATCCATAGCAACTACGATTGGAAATGACTGAAATCACAGAACGAACATCAGAACTAGATTAAATGGTCTAATGAACCGAATACATGATGCGAAATACAAATAGAATGCGAAACCGGGTGAGGCAGTGACCGGTTATAGTCCCACATGTGAATAGTAGTTACAACAAAAGTAAACAAACGGATCCTTTCTTATAATTACTTGCAAACGCGATTATAACTAAATCACTTTTCTCTTCTCTCTCTTCTGCTTTTTGTGGTTAGGTTAACTCATTCAACTCTAAACCGTGAATTAATATTCATCTACTATTCCAATTCAATTCGATCGTAAAAAAAGACGATGTTTTTGGTGGATTGGTTTTATGGGGTTCTAGCATCGCTTGGATTATGGCAGAAAGAGGCTAAGATCTTATTCTTAGGTCTCGATAACGCCGGCAAAACCACCTTGCTTCATATGCTCAAAGACGAGGTTCGTTTCAATTTCATCTTTTTATTTTTATTTTCCCAATTATTATTATTACCGATTTTGTTCTTTTGGATCTGCGACCTTATTTACTGTTCAGTGTTGATAACGTTAGTTGAATATTCTGTTAGTCAAAGGGATTCATGATTTTTACAATTATTACCGTTAGCTCAGTTTTCTAGGATCAAAAGGGTATATTATACATGTATGTATCTGAATGCTACTATTATTATTACTGAGAAAATTAACAACTGTGTTACTTAGATTCTTAAATCAACGTTATTTATTCTCTATGAAGCATGGACACCGGACACATGCACACTGACACGTGGACACTGGTAATAATTTGAGAAAATAACATGATTGAATGTATTCACTTGTGTTAATAAAAGTGAATGTATTTGGTCCAAATCTTTAACCAAATACAGTAAGTTTCTTTGACTCATTTTTGCTTATATTTTGGGACGTGGAGGTAGTACGTTTTAGTGTTGGACACTGAAAACACCTTCGATCAAAAGTGTTGGTGGCTTAGTGCCACATATTTAACTTGTTTTGGTGTATTACTTGTTTTTTCCCACTACATTTTTTTCTTCTTCTGGTTTTGGCAAGCTCTATTTTGATAGTTAGCAAGTGTGTTTTAAAGTATATAGATATCACTGAAATTATTGTGGCGGCTTTTGGTTGTGGCTATGTCATTTATCTCTATGTCTTGGTTTGATGTTTCTTTTATTATGAGAATTTGTTTTGCAGAGACTAGTCCAGCATCAGCCAACACAGTATCCAACATCGGAGGAGTTGAGTATTGGGAAGATCAAGTTTAAAGCTTTTGATTTGGGGGGTCATCAGATTGCTCGTAGAGTCTGGAAAGATTACTATGCCCAGGTCTCTCTTTCTCTATGTCTTAAGTACGCTTTTGTGGTTTTGATTAAATAATAGCTTTTGTGGCTAGTGTAACCCAAGTGGGAGAACATCTTAATCATGGAAAATTTGATGCCACTAGGCCTTCCCCTAGATATTTCAAGTCCTGTGGTCCTATTTAACTTTAATCTGTGGTTATAATCTAATGATTTCAGATATTGAGCTGCATAAGATATCTGGCTTAGAATCTATGAACTAGTTCTAACTGTCACTATTCTTATGCTCAGTACTATAATTGGCAGCATAGTCATTAAGTTTTTTAAACCCACTTGGGTTGGTGCATTGGTATTGGCTTGGGACCTGAGAGTGTGCTCCTCTTGAGGTCTGAGGTTCGATTCTCTCTGGCGCCAATTTGAGTGGGCTAATTTAGCTTCTTCAAAAAAAAAGTCATTAAGTTTTTTAATAATAAAAAAACTTATATGTTGTTGCAGAATGTTCTAAAATTCCTAATATCTAACTAATTACATGAATGCAACCAAAACTAAAGATTTGTGACCTCCTATTTTAGTACTATATCCATTATTTATCTGATTCACTGGAGGCGGTAACCATTGATGAATTGGTGACAACTTACTGATAGCCGCTTTTTAACTTTAGACCTGGAGGATATGCTTATAGTACCTATTAAACATTCGTGCCTCTGAATCAATTTACCAACTCAGTAACTTGTTCACATTTTAACCGAGAAACAGTATGTGCTTGTGCTCATTATTTCTTTAGTTTATTGATCATTACTTGTAATGCAGGTAGATGCAGTGGTCTACTTGGTTGATGCTTATGACAAGGAAAGATTTGCCGAGTCAAAAAAGGAGCTGGATGCTCTCCTCTCTGATGAATCATTGGCAAATGTCCCTTTCCTTGTCCTTGGAAACAAAATAGATATTCCATATGCTGCCTCAGAAGAAGAATTGCGTCACCATTTGGGTCTGACCAACTTCACCACTGGCAAGGGTAAGGTAAATTTGTCAGATTCAAATGTTCGTCCCATGGAGGTATTCATGTGCAGTATTGTGAAGAAAATGGGTTATGGTGATGGTTTCAAATGGGTTTCTCAGTATATCAAATAGGTCCTTTAGCAAGAGATGGTTTGGTATCTCATATCTTTAAGTTTGTTTCTGTACTTATGAATTGGAGGTGTTGTTGGTATGAAATTGCTGTTCAAGAAATTGCAGTATATTTCAATTTTTATTTATAAAAAATGACTGGGAACCTACAGAATTTCAGTTAATTTTTGGTTGATTATTTTTCATTTCTAAAATATTGTGAGGCTCAAATCTTAAGCAAGCTGAACTTTTTGTACATCTTTACACGTGAAAAGTACTAAGAAGTACATTTTGGCAAAATCAATGAAGAATTGATGCATAAAATTAAATGGCAAACAATACCAATATTTGAAAATTGCACGTTTATTTTGAGTAGAGATTGCACTTATTCACGATCAAATGATTTAGTTATATCTTTTTCCTTCACAAATATAACCCTGTTCTTTTTTAAGCTGTTGTTTTAAGGCTATTTATAAAACAATCAATAACTTTATTGTTGTTAATGTTAGTTATTTATTTTCTTTCAATAATATTATTGACTATATTTATCATCACATTATGCCTATTAAATCAAATGATAGAATTTAGTCAATTTATTGACTCAATAATAAAAATTAACTTATGCATAAATCAAGGTTTTTTTTTTTTGGGGTCAAGGTTTATTTTATACACCATAAAACTATAACAATGTGTAATAAAATTATACACATGTTTTTTTTGGATGAACTAAATGAATGGATGGGAATCAACACAAAAGTACCCATTAATGCAGTGCTGCCCAGTAAAAGTACAAAAAGTCTCCAAACCACATTGATTTTTTTTTTCTTCTTTTGATTTGGTAGAGTCTCATTAATTTTTGTCGGTCACTTGATGCAAAGTGTACAAAATTTATACTCCCTATTACGTTGGGTACTCTCTTTGATTTTGAATAAAAGTAAAAAAATAATGTTTTAGATTATTTAATAAATCTGCAAATTTATTTTTGGTTTATATTTAAAACTGGAGAAAGTAATACTTGCTAGATTTCTAATTTAATTGCAGTGGGGCTGGCTAATCTAGAAATATTGTGACCCAAAAATTGCAATTCCAAATATTATTATAAAAGGTAAATTAAGGGGGAGAGGAAAAAACTAATGAAATTGTTGAGTCAAATCTAATTTACTTGTTAGTTAGTTACTGATTAATGGTTGGTTACCACATGATGATATGATGCTATAAATTGCTTTATTTAATGGCTTCACTCCACACTTAAATTCTAAAGGACAAAACTTACATGCATTTCCATACATGCATTTCTTACTTTTTCACTCACAAAGAGGTGGTTATTTGTGTTTTTTCATTTTGAAAAAATAAAAGAAAATTATTTTTTAATAAAAAAAACTACCTCTTTGTGAGTGAAAAAGTAAGAAATGCATGTATGGAAATGCATGTAAGTTTTGTCCAATTCTAAAACTGGAACACTCATACATATTACGTATACCATAATTATGTGAGAAATAATTAATACATGGGGATGTAGCTCAGATGGTAGAGCGCTCGCTTAGCATGCGAGAGGTACGGGGATCGATACCCCGCATCTCCACTTTTTGCTTTATTTGGCAGTAATATTTTCTTTCTCATTTGTACGATATTTTCGTTCAAGTGTTGCGCATTTCACAAGCTTATGTTCGTGACATCTTCATCACACACACACATACTCCCTCCCGGTCCTTATTATAAGAAATAATTTGGAAAAAACACACATACCAAGAAACCTTATCTTTCTTAATAAAAATTCTAAAATTTTACAATCTATTCCAAAATTAACCTTGGTGTATTAATTTATCCTTAGGGAATATATCACTCTAATTAATGCATAACTTTGGAATGGATACAATTTAATAAGGGTAAAAATGGAATTGTAAGAATAAATTTAATGATTGTTTCTTATAAAAAGGACCAAATTTTTTTTCCAAATTGTTTCTTATAAAAAGGACCGGAGGGAGTATATATTACTTGTTTACTTTTTCTTAAGGAAAACAATTATTTATTACTTGTCAATGTTGCTTTAATTTTAATTGCAATGTTTTGCTTCTATACATATTGGCTATATACGTCCAGATTTTATTATGTTAGAATTCATGATTAGTTTCACACTGATTAGGAATCAAAGAAATGTTAAAATTTAAGTGTGAGTGACAATGCTAGAGTGCTGGTGTTCAAGGTAAAAGATGGAGTATCTTTAAAACTTTTGTTCAGATTTCCATTATTGTGATCACTAACAATGAGGTAGAAGATGAAGTCTTTTTTTTATATAAATTAATCAAGACGAATTTGGAAATTTAGTCCGTAAACTTCCACAAAATAAATTAGTTCCTAAATTTGTATCAATCTCTTCGGCAAGACGAATTTGGAAATTTGTCATGTGAAAATTTGAGACCAATCTAAATTTGATAAGTTGATACAAATTCAATGAGCAACAAGCCTATTTACTCTATAAAAATCTTTAAAAGATATGCTTCTTACTAGTATTGTGAAACCAACAAACATATATAACGAGATATGTGTTAATGTGATAATTAATATGAAAACCAAAAATCTCGAACAGTATTCACATTTCAAAAGAAAATACTCATCCACATAGTGTTGCATTTTAGGATGGTTTAACGAAAAACAACGTATCACACATTGGCACTACATTTCGTTGCCAATGTACATATAACCAAGTGAATGTTTGGTGTCACGGTAAGTTTGCCAAAATCTTAGCGAACATCATGATGCCCAAACATGCACCAAGCACTTCCCAGACACTCTCGGTGTTCTCGTCCAAGGATTCTTTGATTCAACAAACACTCCCCACATTAACAATGGTAGAGAATACATGTTTCAAGTTCATATGATACATCATGTTAGCTAACAGAAGTAATGTACAATAACCAAACCAAACTGAATCTTAGGAATGGATATTTATCTATGGACCAGCTTGCAACTACTGTTTGATCCCAACTATATATCTTTTGACCATAGGTTCATCCTTAAGCCACCAAGAACCAAACTGTTAGCTACAAAATTCTGTCTAATATTGCAGAACATTGCTCAAAATTTCACACACAGCTCATCCTACATGTAGAAGCATATCACTTTTTGTTAGATGAGCGGAAACCACCAAACCCCATCAAGGCAGCAACATCAGGATCCATTTCAGGTTCTTCTACAGCTTCCTTCTTCTGAAACCAAGATCGAACAATAGTTAATTGCTGCTTTGGGAAAAGACAAATCTTGACTTGTTAAAATATCATTAAAAAAGATAAATAGATGGTTTCATTAACAGTTAAGTATTGACATTTTACTCAGAAGCAAATCAGACCGTACAAAGCTAGACAAAAATGGGAGGAAGAAAAAGGATGTTTCCAAGATTTTGTATCAGTACTGATTTAAAATAAGAAACTGTAATCAGCACACAGTTCAGACCTTTTCTTTTTTCTTTTCCCGACGCAGTCGCTTTCTTTCTTCCTCTTCTTCTTGGTGTTTTAAGACCCTGTCATCAAAATCTGTAAAAAAAGTAAAATTCGATTTCCACATTAAGGTGACAGAACATTTAAGCTGTAAATGGGTGCAACCAAAAAATTTGAAAATTCAACATCAATTCTTTCAAAATTTACATATCACTCTCCAAGAAGTAGTCAAAATATTATATACTAATTAAAATATTGGCAAATTATTTTATGACTTCCAAACTTTTAGTTAAAGATCCACCGCCAACCTTATTTGAAAGGCCGGTTGAACTTCTACAATTTCAGGCTAAGAAGGAAACAAAACAATACATATACTTCATTAAAGTTGCAACGTTTTATCTAACAAATAGCCAATTCCCTTCTATTATCTTAATATTTACCTTTCTCTGTAAAGGCTCCAATGTCTTTACGTTTCTTAAGAACTTGAAAACGTTCCTGAACCTGCATTCATCATAAATACAACTGTCATGCAGAGGCACATATAAAACTACAGAAACCAGATGACACACAAAAATAGTACTCATGCATGCATGGATGGGAAGAAAATATATTATTTCATGCAATATCAAATGTACTGGCATGGTCATTAGAATTAATAGACTATAATAAGGCTATCTTAATCTGAATGATGCAGACTCAAGACCCAAGCTAAAGAAGTCTACAAGATGAAGCCCGAGAGGAGGGGTGCACCAGAACTGATTGTGAGGTGCAAATCACCTGATCATAATTAAGAGAGAGGATGACATAACTCACTGTGTACTGTAGAGGCTATAGTAGAGGAAGATGTGTGTGGGAGGTGCATTGCGGCATCAAGAGATTATATGGATGGGATGAGAAGAGAGGAGCGGTAGGCTGGAATTAGTTGGGACTTGGGACATTAGGGAGAGATTGGGGGCACCCTCTAATTGTCTAAGAATGGTGTAATTGTTGAAAAATGCTAACATGTGTCCCTAGGGCATATGATAAAAACCAATATAAAAATATTTGTCTTAAAAGGCGTGCATTGAACTTTTCAAAAGTCAAAATGTTGTATTTTTCAATGCAAAGATCCTACTATTAGGTTCATTAACATGTGCCCTTAGGACACACGTTGGCAAAACTCTTAAATGTTTCTATGCCATCCCTTCCTTCTAATTTCAAAACCCAGGACCTGATATCTCTTTGACAGAGGCCTGAATTTGTCGATATCAATACATTATTTGTGTCTTTTTAATTGCATTTTCTAGTACCTAAGACTGTACCTGTTTGAGAGAAGAACGTTCAGCTCGCATAGACATGCCCAGCATTCTTTGATCTGTGGGATAATGTAAGAATAACCATGAGCGAATTGAAGGGAATTAAAGCAAGATATACACTAAATATCAGAGGAAACATGCCAAAAAACTACATACGTTTTTTTCCATTAATATGATCCAAGTAGTTTGCAGAGTCCTTCACCACACACTCACAAACTCGGCAGTAATATCCAGCCTGCAATATACAATGATTAAACCCAAATGTACTAAATAAGTTGCATAATAAAAAGATCATCTACATAAGGATCGTTGGCAAGGTTGTCAAGTTCAAGATCCTACTTAGAATAAGTAAAGGACATAATAAGACATATAAATCATGTGATTGTAAATCAAGTCACGATCTTCCCTAAAATATAGCATGGTGATTATGACAATCAAATCACATCTAACACTTAATAAAATTCCAACAAAAATTAATTTCAAAAGTGAGAGAGTCACAATTTGAATTAATGTTATAATGTTTGGCATTCAATGACAGATGTACCCATATTTTTAACTGGCAAAGTTTGATAGTCAGTTGAAAAACTCAAAACACATAATTGCCTATAAGTCATAACAACTCCCCAACAAAATAAATAAAGGTTAACGAGAAGAGTAACTAAGGAGGTTAAAATTCAACAAGATATCAATATGCAAAAAGCATAATGTTTTCCAATTTCAAAGTACACAACAACTACAATATAAAATAACAGGTACCTGTTGGCTTAGTGGTGCAACCGGCGTCACAACCTGCAATTATTACAAGATATCACTTATCAGCACAGCATAAAATGCTTACACAAGTTTCCACACTCAAAACAAAAATATATTTAAAAAACTTATGAGTAAACCACCAAATGGGTCCATGACTTTGTAGGGCGCTCTCAAACTGGCCAGTGACTTTATCAAATTTTATTCATATTAGTCTTTCTAAAAGTATGCTAGGGTCTAAATTGATTGTAAGTGGATAAAGTTAGAGACTAAATTAATAGTAAGTTATTAAAATATTGGGACTTAATTAATAGTAAGTCGTTAAATACATGGACTAAGGGTCCGTTTGGATTAGCTTATTTTTGAGCTTATGCAAACAACTTATGCAATTTTTATATATTATTATAAGTTTGTCAAGGTAGTTTATGATAAAATAGCTTATAAAAATACAATTTTCAATGGTGTGAACTTATAAAATAGCATAAAACCTAATTTATATTGCATAAGCTGTTTGCATAAGCTTAAAAATAAGCTAATCTAAACGGCCCTAACTTGATTAATAAAGTCAGTGACCTTTTTGAGCTACTTACAACGTCAACAACCTATTTGAGAGTGTCTTACAAAATCAGAG